>NC_133759.1:10552500-13052500 GCF_036562045.2 Rhinolophus sinicus | reverse complement strand
CATTGCGTGGGTTGCACTCTGATGAGCGTTCCTCTGTCTTCATCCTCGGTCCACCCCGTGCTTTTCTGGGCACCAGGTTTATCCACAGCTTCAAGGTCTCCTTGGTACAAGCAAGGGCAGGAACACCTCCCAGGGATGCTGGCAGCTGCCAACAGGTTTAGGGCCAAAGCAAGGTCTCCAGCTGCTCGGGTTTCCATGGCGACATCTTCACATTTCTGCAGCACACAGGGAAGGAGCAGGGACTTTGGGACCCAGGAGCAGGTGCTCCCCACCCACTAGGTTATGTGGCAGAGAGACCTGGCTGTTGAGGGACCTGACTGCCCCATGACATGTTTTGCTCCCAGCCTTCGGTGACCCTGAGCTCGTGTTTTCAATTTTTATTTTTCCTAGAGCAGGAACTGTTGAAGAACCTGAGTGCAGAAGGAGGAGGGCTCTCCCCCCAGTTCACTGCACCCCATCCCTGGACTGCCACTGCCACAGCCTTCCGAGCTCAGCCTCAGGAGCCGGCAGGCCCTGGATTTAAATGCTGATTTTGTCCCTTCCAAGCTCCGTGACTTATGTCACTAGAGTCCCAGTCCTACATCTGAAAGGCAAGGATAGTAATACCAACCTTGCAGGGCTGAGCAAATATTAAACCAGACTTTCTGAAGTGCACGTGTTGGGCTTTGAGCAGGTGCTTCATAAGTTGTGGTGATTATTCTTGCTGTTATTATTAGGTTTTGTTCTGCTCTTAGGTGTGGGAATCGAGACTTCAGGGTTCCCTGGGGCTTCCAGATGGAGTAGTGAAGTGACTTAGCCAGCTCCCTGAGGGTTACTGAGAGAAGGGAGGTGTTACACAAGATGTGAGCTTCCTAGCTTTTGCCTCGGTCAAGGCAAAAACTGTGTCGTTCTCATTTTTGGAGGAGACCTCCGAGTGAAGCAGAACAGAACTGGGTAAAATGCCCCACTTGGGGATTTCTGGGTAACAGGACACGTAAAATTCATTCAGCCTTTCCATGTTGGGTCCCTGGGGTCCCCAAGGATCCCTGGACATAGAGGTTTGTTTCCTATTTCTAGGAGAGTTAGAGAATGCCCAGAGCACTCTGCAGCGTTGCCTGGAGCTGGACCCCACCTCCGCGGATGCCCACCTCCTGATGGCCCAGGTCTACCTGGCTCAGGGCAACTTTTCCATGTGCTCGCACTGCTTAGAGCTGGGTGTCAGCCACAACTTCCAGGTGGGGGTCCTCTGTGCCCTGTCCCCTACTCAGTATCCCAAAGCCCAGCTAGCTACAGCCCCCACTTGCATTGGGAGATAAGCCCCGGGGGCTACCTGCATCCCTCAGACTCATCTGCTGGCCCAAAGACGGGCAGGCCCAGTGGGCTCCTGTGGGTTTGTCCATTCGGGGTGCTGTGAGCAGCAGTGGCCATGGTGATCTGAAGCCCCACGCTCCGCTATGCTTCTCTAGGTCCGAGACCACCCCCTCTACCACTTCATCAAGGCCAGAGCTCTCAACAAGTCTGGGGACTATCCAGAAGCCATAAAGACACTGAAAATGATTTTAAAATTACCAACTGTGAAGATGGAAGAAGGCAAGAAGTTCCGCCGGCCTTCCGTGCAGCCCGATGAGCGGGTGTCCATCTTACTGGAACTGGTAGATGCCCTCCGGATGAATGGGGAGCTGGTAAGAAAGGCTATGCCCCCTCCCCTTGGGACTGGGGCAGGATGGAGGTCCAGGGTAGCTGGGGTCCAAGCCTTTTGATTCTGGCTGCTGTTTCCTTGTGCTCTTATTTGAGCCTTTATTCATTTGGGAGCGTCTCTCTCTTCTGCTTAAAAGGTTTCAATGGCTTCCATGACCCTCAAAACCTGACTGGGAACTGAGTGCCCCTCCGCGGAGCTCAGGGAGGTGGAACACAGAGGCGCACCCGGGCCACCACAGGTGGGGGTGGTGACTGGGCAGTGCACACCTTCCAGTGGATTCCAATCACACCATAATCTTTAGGGACTGTGTCCCCTTGGAGTTTTGCAGGATTCAACCTGCTCGACTGTGTGAGGCAGACTTGGGGGCAAAGGCTGGTGCTCGAGAGCAATAGGGGACGCAGAGGCAGGGGCCAGACTCCACATGCTCCCTTGGCCTCACCGGCCTCACCTGCTCACCCGGAGGGGGTTTGTCAGCAGAGCTCCAGGACCACCTCCATGATCCACCAGCAGTGGGCCTCCTGCCTTTTCCTGTGATGTTCCCGGCATAGAGAAGGAATCAGCCATGAGGCCTTTTCTCCTTAAAGTTAAAAATTGCCTTCTAGGAAAGACGGGAATGTGGAAATCTGTTTATGGTTCTTCCCTCCTTTCAATCTGCCAAAAGGAACAAAAAGATTAAAAGTAGAGAAGGAATCTCCATCTGTAACAAAATTAGAAAACAGCTGCCTCTAAGAATAGTTGACTCCATCAGTCATTTATTTATTCATTTATTGATTGAGGACCTGCTGTATGCCAGGCACTGCGTTGGGGGCTGGGGAGAAAGGAAAACAGACCACAAGGCCCCTTTCCTTTCAGAAGTTACCATGGATGAGAGTGAGAAAACAGGGTGCGCTGAATGGGGGGTGGTTCCAGTATTTGCTTGAAACTTTCTGAATTGGGGATATGGTCAAGCCACAGGAAAAGAAGGGACATCCCTGGAGGAACCCACTTCTAGCCCATAGAAAGGCAGGGCTACTGAACGAGAACTCCCTTCTGAAATACCCATGGTTTTCTCTGTCCCAGACTCCTTCATAGGAGAGGTAGGCCAGAGGAAAGGAACCTGATGTCAGTTTTGCAGCTTGCTCATCTAAGATAACGGTTCTGTGAGCTGTGGCTTCACTGTGAGCCAGAGGGTTCCATCTGGATGCTAGCTTTTCACTAGGGCTACCCTCCAAAGGGAGAAAGCTAAGGGGAGATGTGCTCCCAGGGCAGCTGTGCTAGAGCACTCTCCCTCCCCAGCCTCATCCGTTCGTGAGGAAAGGGCAGGGTTAGATGGAGCTGTTCCCATTAGAGGATGCGTGGTGATCAGAAGCAGTCTGACACAGAACAATAGGTCATTGAAAGAAGGAGAGAAGGAAGGAAAGAGGGGGGGGGAGAAAAATAACAGGTAAAAGACAAGATTACACTTTGTGAGAAACACTACTCTAAAAAAAATACAAAGAAATATTTTTTTCAAAAAACTTTTCTGGGCCGGCCTGGTGGCTCAGGTGGTTAGAGCTCCATGCTCCTAACTCCGAAGGCTGCCAGTTCGATTCCCACATAGGCCAGTGGGCTCTCAACCACAAGGTTGCCAGTTCAATTCCTCGAGTCCCGCAAGGGATGGTGGGCAGCGCCCCCTGTAACTAAGATTGAACACGTCACCTTGAGCTGAGCTGCCTCCCGTATGGCTCAGCTGGTTGGAGCGCGTCCTCTCAACCACAAGGTTGCCGGTTCGACTCCCACAAGGGATGGTGGGCTGCGCCCCCTGCAACTAGCAACGTCAACTGGACCTAGAGCTGAGCTGCGCCCTCCACAACTAAGACTGAAAGGACAACAACTTGACTTGTAAAAACAGTCCTAGAAGTACACACTGTTCCCCAATCAAGTCCTGTTCCCCTTAAAAAAAAAAAAAAAAAAAAAAAAAAAAATCTTTTCTGCACTCAGTGAAAAGAAAAAGAACATAGAACCTTGTAAAATGAGCTCCAAAGTAGAACACAAGAGATTGACAAAGGGGTCCTAATAAAACAGAGAAAGATGAAAAATTAGCTGGCAGAGGTAAAGAGCATAACTACAGAAAACAATGATATCATTATAAAATTAGAATCCCATGAGAAAGAGTAGAAAGTAGGCTAGCCCTCACTGAAGTGCTCTGCCTGGAGGAAAGGGTTGAGAAAACCAGGAAAATGATTGAAGTGATTTGAGAAGATGATGGATAAGAAAGACAGACACCATATCTCCAACAAAGGCAGAACCAATGTTCGTGGAGAAGAGAGAAGCAATGGAGCAGAGAAAGCACTGAATATGTAGTAGGAGAACAGTTCCTTTAGGGAAGACATGATCATAACTGAGAAAGGCACGCTGTGTTGGAGAAACAGCAGTAAAATATTAAGACCAAGAAATATCTGAGTAGTAATCGCCTGATGAAATTAACGGGAATCAGGGATGAGCAATGTAAACGAAGGTTCCTATAAGCGTCTGGATAGAGGGCATATTCCCCACTAGGAGAAAAAGAATCAACTTGGCCTCAGACTTTCACTCAACAATACTGAATTCAGGAATTCAACAGAACAGTATTTACAAAGTGTCGAGGGGAGAAGGACGTCCCCCAGGACTCTTTCGTGTATGAAAGTCACTCTAATAAAGGACGCGCTAAAAAATGGAACAACTCAAGAATTAGGGTGTTAACTAAACTTTTCTGAAAAACCGACTTTAGCTGTAGATACCTGGACAGCTAAACCATGAACTACAATGAAGTTTTATAAGTGGGAAAAAATTTGAGTATAAGAGGACAGAGTTAAGTTCAATTCAATATAGAACTAGTCTAAATGAAATTACATTGAAATAACTGTAGTCATTTTGACTGTAAGCCGGTAAAATTGCTAAGTTCTTGAAATAAAAGTTACTAAGTCAAAAATAACAACATCCCATGAAAAAAGATCAGGGAGAGGGACGGGAAGGGAAAGTGGCAGGGAGGGCACTGTAAACATACAAATACTTTCCATGTTTGTAGAAGAGAGTATGAAATAAAAGTTTACACAAAATATTTCTCGAAAGATGACTGTCAGGAGAATGAAAAAGAGACTCTTTCCACCACTTTAATCAAGAGTTGGGAAGAAAAGCAGCAGGGCCGCACGTCAAAGGCAGAAATGAAGCAAACCGTAAGCAGCACGCGAGCATAAAAATGAAAATAAAATAAGTTGACAGAAAGCGCCAAAGCACAGATCTGTGATGATAAAATGGTAAATGCAACAAATATACCCATTAAATGAAAAAGACATTCACAGCCGTTTAAACAATGGACCCCGCCCCCTACTGCCTGTCCTCCAAAAACCGAAAGGCCCAGAATAAAAATGAAAAGTTGCTACAAATATACCAGGCAAACAAAACCAAAGCAGAGACTGAGGAAGAAATGTCTGGGTAGGTTGAATGCAAGGCAAAAATCACCAAAATGGGCAAAGAGAGTAATTGTGTTAAAATAATCAAAGGTACAAATACAATGAAGATATAGTTCAAATAGATCTCTATGTGCCCAATGCGATGACATTAAAGTATCTTTGACTGAAGGCAGGAAACTATGAGATGCATCCATAGGTTTTCCCCTAGGAAGGAATTGACAGTAGAGGTGCTAAAGGAACAGACGGCTTCTTATAGTTGGGGGTTTCTATAACCCCCCAGCTAGCCAGGCACCTCCCCTCTGCCCTCCGGGAACAGAGGCCCTGGACACGGAAGGGCGTGCTCTCCTTCCTGCCACTGAAACCACGCCGCAGGTGGATGTGGATTGCTTTAAGTGTCCTAGAAGACATTTAAAGTGTTGTCAGGACACCTCTGGTGGGTGGCAGCAAATGGAGGGTCTGTTGGGTTCTCCTGTCTTAGCACGAGGCCACCAAGGTCATGCAGGATGCCATCAACGAGTTCAGTGGCACCCCAGAGGAGATCCGCGTCACCATCGCCAATGTGGACTTGGCCCTGAGCAAGGGGAATGTGGACATGGCGCTGAGCATGCTGAGGAACGTCACGCCCCAGCAGCCCTGCTACACAGAGGCCAAGGAGAAGATGGCCAGCATCTACCTGCAGAC
Organism: Rhinolophus sinicus; assembly: GCF_036562045.2. Taxonomy (NCBI): domain Eukaryota; kingdom Metazoa; phylum Chordata; class Mammalia; order Chiroptera; family Rhinolophidae; genus Rhinolophus; species Rhinolophus sinicus. The sequence continues at coordinate 13,046,731 of NC_133759.1, read as the reverse complement.
CCGCAAAGACGTCCGCCTCTACATCGGATGCTACCGGTAAACCACAGGAAGCACACTGCCAGCCTCTTCTACGATGGTGTTTTAGGAAGGGGTTTCTCCAGATTGCATTTCCTCATCCTGAGTCTCCAGAACGTATCCTGAGAGTGTGTTTGATGAAAGTATGGAATTTCCTGTGGATGAGAATTGTAGCATGATAGGTCAGCCAGGCTGGCTTGTTGCTGAGTGCTGATGACACTGAATTGAATCGGCCATGAGCCCTGCTCGCCCTACCCTACCGTTTACAGGGCTCACATTCTGTGGGGGGAACCATGGGAATGCACTTCTGCCCTGGCCCCTGGCTTTGCCTGTCCTTGAGGCAATGTCCAATGACTTGGATGTAACCAGTGTCAGGTGAAAGAGGACGGGGAGTGTATTTGAAGCCCCAAGCCACTGTCTCTATAATTTGACATGGAGACCCTGAGGGTACCTTCCCAGTCCCTTTTCTCAGGCAAAACTCCATCTAGGCAATTCAGGTGGGAGGGTAGGGGACACTAGGCCAACAGCAGTGGGAAACCAGCAAACAGTGTGGTGACATGGTGAGATGGTGCTATTAGGTCGGTGCAAAAGTAATCGGGGTTTAAAAGGTTAAACACAGTTGCAAAAAACACAATTACTTTTGCACCAACCTAATAGAAAGAGCAATGTGGCTGCTTCATGGAAAGTGAGCGGTCTGGAGACTTGGGAGTGGAGGACAGGAGAATTGGGTAGAGGCTCTGGCCATGGTCCAGGTGACAGAGGGTGGAGGCTCTGGCCATGTTGCAGGTGACAGAGGGTGGAGGCTCTGGCCATGTTGCAGGTGACAGAGGGAGGAGCCTCTGGCCATGGTCCAGGTGACAGAGGGTGGAGGCTCTGGCCATGTTGCAGGTGACAGAGGGTGGAGGCTCTGGCCATGTTGCAGGTGACAGAGGGAGGAGCCTCTGGCCATGGTCCAGGTGACAGAGGGTGGAGGCTCTGGCCATGGCCCAGGTGACAGAGGGAGGAGCCTGAACTAAGTAGCTAGCACCATGCCTCACACACAGTGGGCTTTCAATGAGTACTGGATGATGAATGAATGAGTGAGTGACTGGATGAATGCATGTCAGCCCGAATTGGTGGGAAAGAAGACAAGGAGATGGATTCAGGAATACGAAGGATGATACACAGGTCTGAGGTAAGCATTTGGTTCCTTTTGCAGGGAGCTCTGTGAACATCTGCCTGGACCCCACACCAGCCTGCTACTGGGAGATGCTTTCATGAACATTCAGGAGGTGAATGAGGGCCTCCTGGCCTTGCCAATGACCCCCCCCCCAATCTTACTTCTCCGGTGGGAGAGGAGAGAGAGACCCCTGACACTGTCCCCACCAGCCCGAGAAGGCCCTGGAGGTCTACGAGGAGGCCTATAAAAAGAACCCACACGACGCCTCCCTGGTCAGCAGAATTGGGCAAGCTTATGTGAAGACGCACCAGTACCCCAAGGTCAAGCTGGGCTGGGTGGGAAGCGGTAGGAAGGGGAGGATGGAGGAGGGTGCATGAGTGGAGGGTCTGGATGGGAGGGGAGTGGCTGAGTTTACCCTCCTAGCTCCCTGCTGAATGGGGAGCCAAGGGGAGAGAGCTCAGCAACTCTCCAACACCCCCACACCTGCTCAGGCTGGGAGGGCCTCTCCATCTTAGGCTTCTGTGTTTCTGGGGAGAGCCTCAGCTGTGGTAGCTGCTGAGGGAAACACCGTGAGGAGCTCAAGTGCAGAACCAGGCCTGATGCCAATTCTTCCTGTTTGCACTAAGGCAATTAATTATTATGAGGCTGCCCAGAAGATAAGCGGACAGGATTTTCTGTGCTGTGATCTGGCTGAACTGCTCCTGAAGTTAAAGAAGTTCAGCAAAGCAGAAAAAGTTTTGAAGCAGGCACTGGAACATGACCTTGGTGAGGCAGCATTCTAACTTCCTCCCTAGCATTTGGAGGGGGCCTGCTGCTCCCTACCCCCTCTCTTCTCTTACAGAATGGTGCACGTGTTGGGCGGTCACTGAGGTCCTGAACCCAGCCCCCACCCTCCCCATACCCTGATTCCCGGGGGCCAGAGAACGCTAATTTGAGTTTCCATTTTTCAGGCAAAGACATCCCATCCATGATGAATGATGTCAAGTGCTTACTTTTGCTGGCAAAGGTTTACAAGAGCCATAAAAAAGAAGATGTGCTGGACACTTTGAACAAGGTAATTGGCAAGTAAACGCAAGCTCTTTGTCGTTTGCTGATGGGAGCTTCAGAAGGAAGGACAGGATTGCAGGTCTGGAAGACTCCAGGCCTGGTCCTCAAAAGATGATCTAGGTAACACCTCTGAGCTCCACCTTCCATTTATTTCCCCACCCTTGCTCCTTCATTGGTGGTGCACCAAAATGCTCCAAGGCTGGCTGGGCTGGGCTGGGCTGGAGAAGGCAGGGAGTAAGACAGTGCTTTTGTCCTCAAGGATGTCAATGGCGGTAACACTAGACAATGCCCATAGCTCCATACTGGGTTCTGTTCTAGGCTTTCTGCTTTTTTATTTCATTCTCACTGTATCCCTTTGAGAAAAGCATTGTGACATTCCGATTTAACAGATAAGGCACACAAAGTTTAAGAAATGTGCCCAGAGCCACACTGCTAATAAGTGGTGGAGTTGAGATTTGAATTAAGTCTGGCCTGTCCCAACCCATACTCTTTCCCCACTGGGCTGCCTCTGGTGAAACAGGTCCTGGCCATTTTTCCGCCATGCCTTCCTCACTCTTTCTATCCAAGGGTGCCGCCTGTTACTTGTTTCTGGGGTACGTTCTATGGTTGTAGAGGGGAAGCCCACTCTCTGACTGCTGGGTTTATTCCCTTGTTTCCCACGGGGTTCCCATTCCTCTGTTTGGCCTTCAGGGAGCTAATGGGTTGATTTGTGCCCTCTTTCTGAAACTTAACACTGGCGTCATCATTTAAAGCCTCGATGCTCTCTGGTTACTCGCTTGGTCATTATATGTCGTGGACAGTTGTGGGGGCTGCCTCAAATTCCTAGCAGGACAATATTCCAAACAAATGCATCCATCAAAACACAGCCTGCTTTGAACACCTACTGTGTGCTTGTTGTAGCCTGTAGGACAGCCGAAGCAAATTAGACATAGTGAGTGCCAAGGTGTGATGGAAATAGGTAAACAAGTCAGGTACAATAGAGTGTTTTGTTTGAGTGCCTTTGCTTCTGCTCCTGCCCCAGAGGCAGTGCCAGCTTGCCTCCCAAGTACTCAGCCAGTGGCCTTGCCTGTCCAGAGTGACCCAGATTTGCTCAAGGGCACTTGAGATGCCCTTTATAACACTCCAGGCTCTGAAAAGAGAAGTGGCGACTTGCTGTGAATTGGCCTGAGGTCTGGCACATCTGCCTCTGGGTTTCTGACCCTGCGTTCACTGCTTTCCCCAGGCCATGGACCTCCAGTCTCGGATACTGAAGCGTGTTCCACTGGAGCAACCAGAAAGGATCCCCTCCGAGAAGCAACTGGCAGCGTCCATCTGCGTCCAGTTTGGGGAGCATTACCTGGAGGAGAAGGAGTATGCCAAGGCAGTGCGGTCTTACAAGGATGCTCTCTCCTACTCGCCCACTGACAATAAGGTGTGGTCCTCAAAGCCGGACCCTGCTTCTTCTCTTGGGGTGCGATGCTGTGCAGCGCTCCCTGGCCAGGGCAGAGGCCAGTGCCTTCTCTGTACCTCCCTGAGGAGCTCAGGTGTACACCTGGTGTGGGGACCCCTGGTGTGGGGAGCCTGCTCTAGTTGACCCCAAGGCTCCCCCCTCCCCACCACAGCCCTTGGAGCAAGGCTGGGAAGGCCCACTTTGGACAGCCATTAGTGGAGGGTGAAGTGGGGAAGACATTGCTGAAAGCTGTGTTAGTCAGGTGTCTTCCGGTCCCCCTTGGAAGTGGGGAGACAATGAGAGTGTGGCTGCTAGGGGCTCTTTGGGCATAAAGCCCAGGCTAAGCTTCCAAGGAGGTTCCGAGTCCTGAGGGAGGTATGGCTCCAGATAGGAAGTGACAGCTGGAGTTTATGCTAAAAGAGTAAGTGAAGGGCTTAGTGACAGAGCTATTCATTCATTTAATGTGCCCTCATTTAAAGATTTCCAATACGTGCCAGTACTATGTTAGGCCCTGCAGACACAGTGGGGCAAGACGTGGTTCCTGCCCATACATTGCCGTCATGCAAGCGGGTATAGACAAGTACACATGCAGTTCTAATACCATGTGATCCATGCCTGTATGTGGGTCAGGACACTACAGGAACTCTGAAGAAGGGTAACTGTCCAAGACTCTGGGGCACAGAGGGCTTCCCAGAGGAGATAAGGTCAGAGCCGAAGCCGAAGGATGAATACGAGGTAACCAGCCCCCAGTTTTCACAGAGCAGTTAGTAAAACGCATGGTATGACTGGAGTATTGAGTGGGAGAAGGGGAGGGCCATTATCCCAAGGGATTCAAGCCATATTTTGAAGGCAGAGCTGATAGAAATGGGGTATGCACGAACAAGGCGTCAGTGCCTGAGTTTCCCATGATGCTCATTGGTTAGTTTATTATCTCTGTTCTTGTTCCAGGTGGTGTTGGAACTGGCACGGCTCTACTTGCTCCAGGGGCACCTGGACTTGTGTAAACAGCACTGTGCCATCCTCCTGCAGACCGAGAAGAACCATGAGACCGCCTCCATGGTAAGAGGACGTCTGGACCTCTTCCCTGCCCTCTCCAAGGTCCCTGTGACCAATTCAGGCTGCTTCCTAGCCCCATAACCTCCATGCCTGGCTGACCCGGCTCTGAGAGGCTGTCAGGCAGATGAGACTCAGCGTGAACCTGCCATCTTTCAGATCGGAGGGGTGGGCTGGCAGCAGAGGGCAGCATCCACCTCCTGGGCCAACTTAGGGGAGGCGGTGAGGTTGATTCACTCCAGGGGAAACCACACCCACTGTCAGTGAAGGCAAGGGTGGGATGGGCTCCTGGGGCTTGGGGAAGTGCATGAGGAAAGCCCCTCCCAAGTCCTACTTCTCTCCACCCTATCACCCATGCCACCTCCAGGGCCACACCGCAGTGGAGGGGACCCCCATTCTCCCTCCACTGCCTGGAGCAGGCAGTCCTCAGACATGGGTAAAGGGGCTGGTTCTACTACCTATCAAAAGGTCCCATTGGTGTCTCCCACTGGACTTACTTTCCCACTCCCATCTTCACCCCAGGCCTGCCCCTTTCCCCCAGGCAGGCCCTCCCTTCTGGACTCCTCCTGTGGCAGCTTCTCCTAGTGCCCAGTGAGGGTACCTCAGAAATCCTCTTTCACCTGCCCTTCTTACCCCTCTCCCTTTCAGTCTTCCCTGACATCCATACAAGCTGCTGTCAGGAATTCTGGAGAACTGTGTGTTTTCTCATAGATGATGGCCGATCTGATGTTTAGAAAACAGAAATATGAAGCTGCCATCGATCTCTACCGCCAAATCCTGGAGAAAGCGCCAGGTAGTGTTTGCATGGAGACTGCCCACTGAGCCTGCCTGTGTCAGTTCCCACCAAGCAAGGGCTGCTCTCCCCAGAAGGGTGGGCCCTCTCCCCTCCTTCCTGACTGGGTAGAGGAAGCCCCTTCCTCTCTGATTGTTCCCAGAGAGGCAGGAAACTGATAAAGCCACAGTAGAATGTGCTGGTCCTTCTCGAGTCCACGGGGCCAGTTCCTGGTCTCAGACAGGGCAGTACTTGGCACTGGACCCAGGACAGCCTGTCTGTCCCCAAATCACAGACACCAGGGATCGTCATAAGTCCCCTTCGGAGGTCACAGCCACCTGAAAGTAGCTAGAAATTCTCCCCTGAAATGTAGCTCCATTGCCTCTCACTACAGCATAAAACCACCCCTTCTTGTTGGGGAAGGCGCCAGACACAGGAGCCCCACAGCAGAGTCTGCTCAGAGGCCCAGCAGATCGCAGCTGTTAGGAGTGCGGGTCCTGGAGCCAGACTGTCTAGGTCTCAATCCTGCTGTTCCACTTATCAGCTGTGTAACCTTTGGCAGATCACTTACCTTCTTTGTGTCTCATTTCCTCATCTGTAAAATGGGAACAATTAGAGTAACTACTTCATTGTATATTTAAGATGCAGGTAAAACACTTAATACCAGGTACAATATAAGTGTGAGCTTTTATGATTACTCCTTTTAAGCATCATTATTATTCTCTCAACACTGGAGACCAGTGAAGACACTGGAGCCGCTGGAATGTCCCTGCTCAGCCCAGGTGGGCAGTGTCCCCTGGTCCTCCCTGCTTCTCCCAGCCTGGAGATCTCTGCTTTCTTATTTTAGATAAGTTTCCTATATTGAATAAACTAATCGATTTGCTACGAAGAAGTGGCAAACTTGAAGATGCCCCTGCCTTCTTTGACTTGGCCAAGAAGATGTCCAGCCGAGTGTGTTTGGAGCCAGGGTTCAACTACTGCACAGGCATCTATTGCTGGTGAGCTGGGAGTGGGTGTGTTAGGCAGGTACCTGCTGGAAGCTCTCTCCCTAAGAGACACCCTGGGCTTTTGCTCAGCACGAGTGAAGCAGAGATTCAGCTTCCAGACCAGGGGGCAGGGGAACCAGAGACCCAGCCCCTGCTGTGTGCAGACCCATGGAGTGGCCCCTGTGCATCCCTGCACTCCTTGGGCCTCAGTTTCCCCATTTGAGTTTTGGTGTTCCTCTCCTGTACTGTAGGCACATAGGGCACCCCAACGAAGCCCTAAAGTTCCTAAACAAAGCCCGCAAGGACAGCACTTGGGGCCAGAGAGCCACCTACTACATGGTACAGATCTGTCTGAACCCAGACAACGAGATCGTGGGCGGAGAGGCATTCGAGAACTTGGTGTCTGAGAGCAAGTAAGGGCCCAACGGGTCCCCAAGGGCAGGGCAGGACCCCGGGGAAGGCGGGGAGAGCCTGCGGCCTCTAGGCCCAGGCCAGATGAGGGCCGCGTGGGCAGGCTGGTGGCCTGTGGCTAGCCCAAAGTCTGCAGCTCCCCTGGCAGGAAGGAGTCGGAACAGCAGGAGGGCGTGAAGACCGCGGAGAAGCTGCTGCGTGAGTTCTACCCGCACCCCAGCTGGGGCCAGACCCAGCTGCGGCTGCTACAAGGCCTCTGCCTGCTGGCCACTGGGGAGAAGGCGAACGTGGAGTCCGCGCTGGGCACCTTCATCGATATGGCGCAGGCAGAGGTGCGCCGGCTGGAGGGGGGAGGGGTCGGGGGTGTGGGTGACCGAAGATCCCAGCTCGGACGCCTGCTTCCCACCTCGCACGCAGAAGGACAGCGTCCCCGCGCTGCTGGCCGTGGCGCAGGCCTACGTGCTGCTGAAGCAGATCCCGAAGGCGCGCACGCAGTTGAAGCGTCTGGCCAAGGCCCCATGGGCTCTAGCTGAGGCCGAGGACCTGGAGAAAAGCTGGCTCCTGCTGGCCGACATCTACTGCCAGGGCGGCAAGTTCGACCTCGCCTCCGAGCTGCTGCGGCGCTGCGTGCACTACAACAAGGCGAGGGCGCGCGGCCGTCAGGGTGGTGGGCGTGGGGGACGCCGGGCCTAGGCAGGCCAGGAGGCTCGAGTGGCGCTGGGGGCAGAGTAGATGCGGGGTAGGAACAGGACGAGAAGAGCAGGATGGGAGCACGGGCAAGGCAAGAAAAGGCGCCTTGGGTCTGGCAGTCAGCGATGAGGGAGGGAGTAGGGAAGGATTCAAGGGTCCAGGGGCCTGCAGGGCTCAGTCGGTCCAGGACGGGTGTTGGGGCAGACAGGCTGCGGGTGCCCAGACGCTAGGACCAGATGGGGCTTCCTCTCCATAGAGGCTCTGACCAGCTTTCTCTGCAGTCCTGCTGCAAGGCCTATGAGTACATGGGCTTTATCATGGAGAAGGAGCAGTCCTACAAGGACGCAGCCACCAACTACGAGCTGGCCTGGAAGTACAGTCATCATGCCAACCCTGCCATTGGTAAGGCAGCCAGCCAAGGTGCACGTGGGTGCGGGAGGTAGCCGGGCAGGACGACCCCCACCCCCATCCCAGAACCCCAGGCCTGTATTCCGGCTGTTGTGGGAGCCAGAGGGGTTCTCAGGTCATCTGCGGGCCACCTACTGTCTGTGTTCTCCCTGCCCTTGGACAGGCTTCAAACTGGCATTCAACTACTTGAAGGCCAAGAGATTCGTGGAGGCCATTGAAGTCTGCCACAAGGTAAGCCTGTGGGGGGGCTCTGTACAGTGGCCTTGTGTAGTGGTGGGGAGCCCTGCCTAATGTCTCACCCCCTTTCTCTCTCTGTCTTAGGTCCTAAGGGAGCACCCCAACTACCCCAAAATCAGAGAAGAAATTTTGGAAAAGGCCCAAGGGTCTCTGAGGCCGTAGCTGTGGTTAGAGATGGGGTGGTTGGAAGCCATCAGCCTATGGAAATTTCATGGAGGGGGTGGGATGTGGGTCAGTGGAGAAGAGATTCAGAAAATGACATGTTCTTCCCCATTTTTATATTGAGTGATTTATTTGGATCATGCCTTATCTGGTCTAAGGCGCAGCCCAAAGTTTTATGTTTTTAAGGCACAAGAAGCAATTTTTCTCTAGGGAACAAAGACATCAACCAACTTAGCTTCTGCGGGGCTCACTGGGTACTTTCTAACAGACCCCACTTTTATCCCAGACTCTCTGAGGGGGCAGATGGGAAACAAAGAGGTGGTTTAAAATAAAATACCCTACAACTATTTTACTATTGTTACGTCAGGCCAGAAATACCCCCCCTCTTCTGTTTGGTCTCTTGAATCCTGGAGCTAAAGAAACAGCGCTCCTGCCTGCCATGCTGCTCACTGCGGCTGCCCCGGTAGTGGGTCCAGACAGGAGGACCCACTGTACAAGGTCCCCACAGCTGAGGCGCTGTGTGAGGGACACTGTCATCCTGCAGGTAGCGAGGGTCATTGGCCTACTCCGTCCCATGCATTCTGTCTCCTCCTCCCCAAGTTTTCAGCTGGCCTCTGCTAGTCTCATGGGTTTGGGGAAACCTGATTTCCCTTGCCTGATGCAGTGGAGTACATGCCAAGAAAAATTACTTCCCACTTCAGCTTTTGTGAAAGACACTGGCCAACTCACCAATTCATCCTCCAGAAACCCTTTTAACACCTAAGGGGACAAAAGCAGTGGTCCCTATTTAGATGGATAATGTTAATTGTAAGCGGCAAGAGGGTGATAGAGGTCACCTTTGCTGTGCTCCCAGGGCCTCTCTTCCTGTTTTTCAGGATGGCAATAATGGGCCAGTCTGACCTCAGGGGAAGGAACTCAGAACTGGGAGTCAGGAGGTCTAGAATCTCCCTGCGTGACCTTCCCAAGACCCTTCCTGCCCCTTTCTGGGTCTTGGTGTCCCCATCTATGGCAGGAAATTAGACTAGATCTGTGTGTTCCCAAATCATGGTACGAATCCCTGCCAACGATATTCAGCAAACATTGTAAAGTGTAATCATTATGTGTTTAAATATTTTTACATAATGGAGAAAAATAGCACAACAAACTCATGAATCTGTGGGTTTTGTTACATAGAATGGCTCTAACTTTTAAGCCTATTGACCTAATTGATATAAAGTGAAATACTTAGTATCAGTAGAATGCAGATATGGCAGAGTTTTCAAGAGAAGTTGTCTGGTGGCTAAGATTTGGGAACAGTGAACAGGTATAAATAAGGGTCCCTTTTAGAACAGCCCGAGTTGTCCTTGATGGCTGTTGAGCCTTGTTTCTATAGCATACTGTGGTCACGTGCATGGCCTCTTGGTATGAGTCAATGACCTGGAATGCTTTCCCCAGGTTACTACCATCATCTTATGGGAAACCAGCCCTCTTTATTATGATGTACTTTACAACCCAGTTTCTTGGGGCGGGTTGTGTTGAGGGACAGGTCTGTCTGTATGGAGAAGGAGGCTGTCTAAGGATTGTGCGTTAATCACATTTTTATTGCTGTAAACCCTGAGTTGTCTTTATCTTTTTTTAAAAAAGCCTAGAAGTGACCCTCTTGATGGGCAGATTCAGTCTAGCCATGGGCTGTCCATAGCAGGAGCCTCTAGGGGCTTCCAGCCAGGGTATTGGAGCTGCTGGGGGCTGCCATCCAGACCCCAGGCTAGTCAGAGCAAAGTCTCACAGCCCTTGGGGAGATCCAGCTTTTGGATCATGCATGCTGAAGCAGCAACTGCAAAAGGATTCCCAGGGACCAGTGAGAAGGGAGACAGGACAACTGAATGTACCAGGGTAGTCCACCCTGAGAAGCCTAAGACCTGGCTGTCCGGGCCTAAGCTTGTTACAGGTAGGCCAGATTCCAGGCCATGAGTCCTCTAGTGGCCACTGACGAAATGGCCATGTGGCCATGTCCAGAGGCAAGAGACGGATACCTGCAAGGTGACAGAACTGGCAAAAAAAATAAAGGCTAAAACATAGAAATAGAGGCAGAAACAAGAAAACAGAACGGAAGTCACAAAGATGCACATGAGGCTTGCATGTTTCAGGCACTCTTTTGAGAGCTGTGTATATATGAACTGAACAAGCTTATGAGGTGAGCAGTGCTATTTGTACAATATTGAGGACACCCAGGTAGAGACGGAGAATAGTTTGTGTGAGGCACCTCACTGGGGAGTAGAAGAGCTGGGATTCCAACCCGGCACTCTGGGTCCTGTTCTTAACCAGTAAACCAGAGATGAAATAAGGGAGCGCAGCCCAGACCAAGAGACAGAGAATTAGGACAAGAAAAGGAGACCCAAGTCAGGTCTTCATGTTTGGTCCCCCTCCCCTGCCTAAAGGGGAGGTCGGCCTGAGGAGCAAGGCCGGCAGACTGGGGCAGACTGCAGCCTGCTCCTCTGGCCTGCAGCCCAGGCTGCCTGGGACAGGACAGACAGGTCTGGCTGGTGCAGGGGGATAAAGTTCTACAGCTTCTGGTGCCCGGTGCTCAAGCCCATGCAAGGTGTCCACCCACCCCATCCCACTGCCTGCCTCCACCTGGGGGTCGGTGACCATCCTCAGGACCAGACCCCAGCTCAGTGTGGGTGACTGGGGAGTGTACCCTCAGCCATCCAAGCAGACAGCCTGTCTCTGAAGACTGCCCTGCTGCTGTCCCACCACCACCCCAGGAGACTGCTGGAGAGAGATGGGTTCATCCAAAGGGAAAAACTGCTCCATGTGCCTGGCCAGCCTTTCTTAGCAGGTTTTCTGTCTCCAGGTTGACTGGCCTACATGGAAGGAGGCCCAGAGTATTGCACCCCCCACTCCTACAGCCCCCCACCCCCAGCCTCAGTGTCCACATTGAGATCGGCAGGGCCTATCTCCCCCTCCCTCCTCAGGGTGTACGTGTGCTCCTACTTGTCCCACAAATACAGACCATACCGTTAAAAATAGAGCCTCTTTATTGGTACCTGTAAGTTCAGGTACAAGGTGTTCCCACAAGCACACAGGCTGGCAAGGCCTCCTGGGCAAGAGGGCAGGCCCAGAGCCTGGTCTTCTTGGCACAGACACAGAGAAATATGAATAAATTATAGTTCTAATACTCAGGGACAATGTAGAAATTATGGTACAAAATTCAACATCAGCAAATGATGGGCATAGAAGCCCTAAGGAGCCACCCCTTGCCCTGGCCAACTGGCCTTGGGGGCACAGGTAGGTGGGCCGGGCTGGAGTGCAGTGCCCAGAAAGCCCTGAGTTGTCAGGGGCATGCTGTGGGCCCTGAGGCAAGTCCCTTGCCGTCTCTGGGCCTCCTGCTTCCCCCTCCTACATTGATGGGCCAGGAAGACAGGCTGTGGCCTTTGCAGGAGGGGAGAGATGGGGCAGAGGACAAGAAGCAGAGGGGGCTGAGCAGGGTAGAAGAGGGTTTTGGTCACGATTGGTCAGCCCAGCCCCTCCCCTGCCTGGACACTGTCCCGGGTCAGCCCCTGCCTGCTCAGCCATCTGGAGCCAGGCAGCTGCCACAGTAGACACAGGGCTCAAATCCACACCTGGTCTACACCTGAGACCACGTAGGGCAGGGCTGCAGGACTACAAGGCAAAAGGGGCTCATGGGGTCTGTGCCCCACCCACCCCAGCATTGCCCACCAGCCAGACAGAAGCCTAAGCCACCTAGTCTCCAAATAAATTATGGAAATAAATTATAGTCTTCACAGTCCAGAGGATTCAGCCACCCAGGGGACCACGGCTCAGGGTGGCAGAAGCAGGAAGTGGCTGATTCCAGCCCTGTCTTTGGGCTAAGAAATATCATACAAGACCAAAAAGGGGTCTGCAAAGCTCCAGAGGAGCCATATGTCCTCCTCTTCTTGGCATGTGCTGTGGAAGTGGAAGAGACTGTGTGGCCGAGGGGGGCTGAAGGCGGAAGCCCCCTCCCACCCTCTCTTCAGCACGGAAAGTTAAAAAAATAAATAAATCCAGAGTGTTGCATGAGAATTAGGAGTGCCCAGGTGGGTGAGTCAGCCAATGGGAGACTGTTACATACAGACCCCGGGGAGCCCCCAAATTATAATACAGCAGCAACAGGGCTCTTGGGGCCGGGACAAGGCACCCTAGTCCTCACACAGGCACAGGCTCCACCAGAGACGCTGGGGCGGTGTCCTCAAACAGCTGGCTGTCCATGAAGGGAGCCAGGCCCTCGGCAGCTGGTTCGGACGAGCCCATGATGGACTCCAGGAAGCAAACACTGGCGTCCCCAGGTGGGGAAAAGGCAGGAAAGGGAAAGTGGGGTGTCTCGAAGTTGTCCAGGTTGTCGGATAGCTTCCGAGAGGTGTAGTGAGGCCCCAGACTATAGTCTGGCAGGGCCTGGAGCAGCTCGAAGGAGTCGCAGGACGACAAGCTGAGGTCCACTGAGCTGCTCTGGCCGGCGTCCATGCTGGGCGGCACGGAGCTGCCAGGGAGGCCGCCTTCTCCCAACCCTTCAAGGCTACCGTTTAGGAAGCAGCTGGCATCCAGGTTGGCATTTTCATCCAGAATGCCGGATGTGAAGCTAGAGCTGGAATAGTTGTGGGTCCAGCTAGCCAGGCCGCCGGGGTCACCAGTACCGAAGATATCAGCGAGGTGGAAGCAGCTGAGGTTGTCGAGACTCCCCACACCCCTTTCCTCCTCTTCCTCCTCCTCTCCACCCAGGTCAGAGTCACTGAAACTCAGGATCCGCTCGAGGCTATCGTCATCCGCGGCAGGCTGGAAGCCAGGGCCAGGCAGGGCCGGGTGGGCAGGGCTGTCGGGGGCCTCGCTAGCGCCCGATGCTGTGGAGCAATCAGTCATGTCGCTGCTGCAGCTGTGGTCTCCCAGCTCACTGCTCAGAGGGGAGTTGGCCAGTGGGAAAGGAGGGGCCAGGACCTGCTCACCAGGGCTGGGTGGACCACCCTGGGCAGGGGCCTCCAGCTCCCCAAGGCTCTCAGCCCCCTGCTCCAGCTGCAGACGGGTGAGCGTGTGGATGAAATGGGTCTGAACCCGCGCCTGATTAAATTCCACACGGCCCTTGGGGTTCTCACAGCCCTCCTTGCAGCAGCCACAGGGGAATGCCGTATGATCCATCTGCAGAGAAAGAAGAGGAACCAGTGAGGATCCTTTGCAGCCCAGAGAAGCCCCCAAGCTTAGGCTCCCCTTCCCAGCCCAGTCCGGCCACCGTACCTGGCACTTGATGCCCGCCAGGCTGCAGCTGCAGGTCTCAGGGTCACAGACCCTATCGCAGCGACAGCCACAATCCTCCCGGGATTGACGCAGAGCCTGCAGCTCCCGCTTCTCCTCCCGATCGATCCTCCGTACACCAGCAGCCCGCAGCAGGGCCCGCCGCTTCCGGGCTGGGTAGGGCTGTAGGAAGGTCATTTCTTCTAACTGACCACCGGCCACAGCCGCTGCCAACTCCTCTTCTACAGAGGCGTCATCAATAGTGTCTACTGTCAGTGGCAGGCCAGCCTCCGTCTCAGGTACCCCCGACTCTGCAAGCTGCGTCTGCGGGAAGAAGGAGGGATGTAAGTAGTACACACATACACGGTCTGTAGTCCCCACAGCCATCAGTCATCAGCCAAACCCTCCCGATGTGCTTACTCTGCACTGAGCACTGTGGGACAGCTCAGAACACTGCCCTCACGGCATTTGCAGAGATTTCCTGTTCATGCCCTTCCCCAGTGCACGGACAAACGCCCTCCCAAGCCAGACAGATACACCAACCTCCAATGTCCATCAATTCTGCATTTCCCTCCCCAGTGAGGTCAGACAGATTCAGGCCCTGCAGCAAACCCGATACCTTGCACACCCCACTCCGTCTGCAGCTAATCCAAGCAACAGACCCTGACCAAGCAATTACTGGCCTTTTTCCCCAAATCCATAATGAGCAAACCGGCACCCGCCCGTGATGCCCCACCCCTCAAGGCTAGGACTTCAGGAGCTGCCCTACTGTGTGGGCCTTGGAGTGGAGTCTGCTTACCTTACATCGAAGCACCTCCAGCTTCTCCTCCTTCAAGCGTTGGCGGAGCTTCTCGCGCCGTGCCCGGGCTCGCTCCTGGGTAAACTCGGCCAAGGAGAAGCGGCGGCAGGCACTGTGGCGAGGGGCCATACCTAGAGTGCAGCCACCACGGCTGGGCACGCTGGTGAAGCCCTGGCACCGAGGAAAGTAGAAGACGGTGATGCCATCGAAGGCTACGCGGCACGGGCGCTTCCGGGGAGCCCGCTTCAGGATAGAAAGAGCTGGAAAGCAGACAGGGAGGGGGTAGGGCATGAGTTCTCTGGGAGGCACAGCACAACCCCCTGGAAGATGAGGCTGAACTGTCTGTCTCTCCTCATACCTCCTCCTCTGTCCTCCCACCCCAACAAAGAAATGGATCTGAATTTAGGAGCCAGCCTGGCTAGGATTGGAGATGGTAAAACTAAACACACCACCCCTATGCCAACACTGCCTTAGTGCTACTCACCAGTCCAAATGAGAGCATTTGTGAAATTCAACATCTTTCCCATCTTTATTAGCCATTTACAGGTCCCTTGTACAGTTTTCTATAGTTTTTTTTTTTGATTGATTTATAGGACTTCTTTATATATGATATTACCGTGTCTCCCAAAAAAATAAGACCTAGCCGGACAGTCAGCTCTAATGCGTCTTTGGGAGCAAAAATTAATATAAAATCGGGTCTTATAGCTGGACAGTCAGCGCTAATGCGTCTTTGGGAGCAAAAATTAATATAAGACCCGGTCTTATATTAATTTTTACTCCCAAAGACGCATTAGCGCTGACTGTCCGGCTAGGTCTTATTTTTGGGAAACCAGGGTAGAGACATTAACCATCTGTCTGGCCTATCTGTGAAAATCTTTTAGTCTTTTATTTTTGTTCATGGCATTTTACAAAATGATTTCTAAGGTTTATGTAGTCAAAAATATATCGATCTTTTCCTTTATAGCTTCTGTGTTTTGCAACAGGCTTAGAACAGCCTTCCTTTCATAAGTTATTGGTTGTATATATTCAATACATATACTGGTATATTATTGCTTTTTATTAGGTTGAAGCATAAGAAATTACCATAAAATAGTTGAATATTGGCAATTCCATATAACTCAATATATTAATTTCGTACCCAACTACCTGAGGGTATTCGCTTCTAAAAGGTTTTCTGTTCCTATTCTTGAATTTACCAGGTAGCCAGCCATCTGCAAATAATGGCAGTTTTGCCTGTGCCAACACAATACAGAAAACTCTTACTCTCTTAGGGAACTGAATTGGCTAGCGCTTCCCGAACAATGTTAACCAACAATGATGACAGACAGCGTCCTCCTCTTGTTCCTGGCTTAGTGGGACTGCGTCCAGTATTTCCTCACTAATCAGAATCAGCTTTTGGGTTGAAACCAATTTTTTTTTTTTTAAACCATTTAAGTAGAATTCACTTATTCCCATCTTACCAAGAGTCTTATCTAGAAGGAACATTACATTTTGTCAAATATTCTTCCAGCATCAAGAGCTCTTATGTTTTTCTTCCTCTGACATAGTCATTTGGTAAGCTCTACGGTTGGCTTTTATAATATTAAACCATCCTTGTATTTCCAGGGTAAACCCACAGTAGTTTAGTCAGTTAATATACTTAGATTCTATGTGCTAAAAATCACACTTTTTTATGTAAAATGCAGATATACATATAATCCACATATAAACAGACATCATCTCTGTGGTATTAATATATCATGTGGGGTTGATTAGGGGAAAAAAATGTCTAAAAAGCCTCCTTGGTGTGGAGGGGAGTGATAATAAAAAGTAAGGTTGAGAAACACTGCTCCAGGGCAATCTCTCTTAGTTTGGAATCAGAATCATGCCAGCTTGAAAAATAACTGGGAAAAAACACTTCACTACGTTCAGGCAAAGCCAAACAGTATTTTGACAGGAGAGGGACCGGCTTGACAGGCCTCTTGGCAGGGAAGTGTGGGGCGTGGGACTGCAGGAGTGCAGTTGGAAGGACAGGGCGAAAGCTGGAGAAACGAAACTGGAACAGAAGGGAGGAGCCAGGGTGGGAAGGCAGAGGGCCATTTGAAGAGCTCCATCCTGAACGTCAGGACTCCGAAGCAGGGGAGTCCTAAGGTCAAGGGTGAATCTAGCCAAGTGCCTCTGGACAGTGGGCATTCCTGAGTGACCACTGTATTCCAGGAAGTGGACAAGGTGGAGAGCATGGGAGGGGAGCTAAAGCTATGGGGCGCATGACCTCCAGAGACCAGAATGGCTTTGTTACAGGCCTCCTAATTTCATCTTCAGGAAGGAAGAAGGGGTGTGTGGGGCTCCCAGGGGAGAAGGGACTCACGGGTGAAACTTTGGGGGCCACTGAAGTCACGGTCAGGCAGGGATATCTGATCCCAGGGGCCCTCCTCTTCCAAGTCCCAGGCTGGGGAGACAGAAGAGCTTGGGGAGCAGGAGAGAGAACGGTGGCCCGAGGAGGACAGAGAAGAGAAGGAGCAGAGCGAGGAGTCGTCCTCATGCAGCTGGTCAAACTTCCTCTTCAGCAGCCCCGTCATGGTGGTGCAGGGGTGCCGTGGGGTCTGGGCACAGACAGCCTGGAAGGGAAGGAGAAAGCTCTCATTGGTCTCATTGGCAGCCCATGCTCATCATCTCTGCCACTTGCACCCGCGGCCTCCCAGGCCCTCTTGCCCCAGGCCCTGTAGGAGGCACATCTGCAGGAGGCTTCTTTGCATACGATGATGATGATGATGATGATGATGATGATGATGATGACGGAACACCCAGGCCCAAACCCTCCTCCTGGCTCTCGCAGTCTCCCACCCCCTCTGCCTGAAAGCCTTCCCAGGACACTGCCAGGCACCTTCCCCACTACTTCCTACAACCCACCCACACACACACATACACCAGACCAACAGATGGACTGACAGCCCTCCACGCGGCCTCGCTCATTCCCCGACAGGAATCCTCGGGGCTGACTCACGGGCTGGGTGATTCACACAGCTCGCATCTGTGTGCCTTTGTGTGTGTGAGGCCCTCTGTGACAGGCTGCACAGCCCTGTACAGTGGCTCTGCTTCCTCCACCTCCTCCTTCCCTCCAAGCATACCCACAGGCACAGGCCCAGCTGCAGCCTTCACTCCAGGGCCAGGCGAACCAGGACACCAGGCAAAGGCTGGCTTTGACACTGGCCCCGATTCCCACACCCAGGACTTTCCGGAACCCCTCCTCTCCTGAGAAGGAGCTGCCCAGACTTTCCCTCAGAAACCCCCGCCCCGCAGAAGTCCCCTGCCTCCAGGCCTAACTGTGGGACCCAGAGCCACCGAGGCTTCTTGTCTCTTTCACATACATCTCCTGTTTGATCTTAAAAAGTCACCTACATCTTGCCTTCTACTCCCAATATCTAGCCATTTGTTCTAATTAACTTTCTATGGAAATTATTTTTCCCCCTTAAAAAAAAAAATAGTGAAACTGAGCTGCTAAAACAATGTCCCACTCTCTCCCGTCTGTAGCTTGGTGACTTGGAGTCACCCAGGACACACCACTCGTGCCGGCCCTTTGAGGGTCTCAGCCCTCTGCATGAGGGCAGCCAGACTCCCACAGCCTAGCCGGCCCCATCCGAGTGGAGGGGACTCAGGGTTCCTTCCCCTAAATGCCACGGCAAATAACAGTCCCTTCCACTGCTTGGGAATCTCCCAAGGACTCAGTCCTAAGAGCTGAGCATACAGATACCTTGTCTCTGCACGTCCGGTGGCACTCAGGGCTGGGCCCCCAGGAGGTCACCAGGAGGAAGGGGAAACGGTGCAGAGGCCCCAGTGCTGGGGAGCCCCTCCCCCACTGCCATCACAGGAAACGAGAACAGGAAAAACTAAGCAGAAGGCTGGTGATCTCCCCTCCTCAGGTGTCCTTTCTAAACACTCCTTGCTCCTTTGCCAAGCCTCCCACGAAGTCACTGAATCCTAGACCTGGAGTGAGTGCTGTCAACTGACTTATTGGATAGACTTACTGGGTAAAATTCCTTCCAGGGACAGCCTCTCCCTCCAGGCACAAGAGAAGCAACAGTGGCTCCCCTCCTTGCAAACTCTCCACTCTGGGGGGGAGGGGGGCGCCGGGGAAGGACACACAGGTGTTTCCGGGGGCTGTGGGGGCTGCTCAACGGGTAGGTTCTCAGGATTGGTACCCTGCCTCCCAGGGTTAAACCACAAACAAAAACAACCCCGCTCCCAGCTGACTTGCTGGATCTCCCAGGAGATGGGGGAACTCATGACCCAGAGCCAGGCATACATACATATAACACACATGCAGACCAGAGACTCAGACACATACACACATGAACAAACCACACCCAGGCATGCTGTCCCCACAGTCCCACTAGGAGAACCCATCCTTTCCCAAGCTCCAGATGCTGTCTACAGGGTATTGGACGCCTCCCTAATCACCACCCCCACCCCCAGGCCTCAGACACCTCCTCCCAAACCAAATGAACACTTGGTATTTCTGCCTGGCTGTGCCTTAGAAACATAAAAGTCTGCAGGCCCCAAATCGAACCCCTTGTCTTTATTCCCCAACCCCCCACCCGTGCCATCTGTTCCTCTTCCTGTGTTCCCTATCTTAGTAACAGCACTGCCACCCACCCAGTTACTCCAGCCAGAAACCTGCAGTCATCTTCAACTCTTTTCTCCCTCCCCCTCCATCCACATCGAGTTGCCCAGGGCTGGAAGTACACATTAGCTCATTTAACCTACACAAGGCCAGGCACAGACTCGTCAGGAATCATGGAGGCCACCCAGCAGAGAACTGTAGCTCCAGAACCAGGCAGCCTGCATTGGAACACTGGCTTGCCTCTTAATTGGCTGAGTGACCGCGGGCAAGTTCCTTAACCTCACCACTCCAATTCTTTGTCTTAAAACCTCACTGGGTTGGGCGGTTTACGTGAATCAATACACGCCAAGTTCTTAAGAACAGTGATAAGTGTTTAGTGAATGTGTCATTCTACACTGTGAAAAAAAGAACGAGCTCCTGGATACACACAACACAGATGCATCTCCCTGATAGCGTGTGGGGTAAAAGAAGCCAGCCACAAGAATACCGGTGAGTGAAGCTCAAGAACAAGGCAGACTCAATCTGTGACGATACAAGTCAGAAGAGTGGTGGGGGGCAGGGAGGGGAGTGTCTAGAAATGGTTTATCTTGATCTGGGATGTGAGTCATTCCAAGGGTGTCTAAAACCATACAAATCGTCTAGCTGTACACGTAAGATTCATATACATCATGTATTTTATGTATGTCACGTATAATTTTACAAGTTTATTACCCTTACATCTCTGTCCCTATTGCTACTACTCATGTCCCTGCCTCTACTCCTGTCCTCTCCCCGCAGCCATTCTTTACCCTGAAGCCAGAGTGATCTTATTAAATCACATATCTATCTGCCACCCCCATGCTCAGAATCACTCCGGAGCTCCCCTTAGGGTCAAGTCCAGAATTCCGAGACGCTGAAGCAGGCCTAGATGCTGCCTCTTCTCCACACTCATCCTGCAAGACTCTCCCCACTCACTTTATACTCCAGCTGAACTTGCAGTGCCCCCGCTCACCTCCTAGCCTTTGCACAGCTGGAACCTAGCCTCACCCCCCCCCCCATTTAGAAATCATCTCCAAAAGGCCCTCCCTGAAAGCCCCACTCCCCTCCCTGACTACATGCCTCTCTGGGCTCCCATGGGCCCTGGGATGCCCCATCACAGCCTTTACCCCCCCACCCTGCAAACGCCTCACTGCTCATCTCCTTCCCGTCCGTCAGGCTGAGGGCCTTTCTGCCTGGTTGTCACTGAGCCCATGCCTAAGAGTAGTATGACATACAGAAGGCACCTGAGGGCCATCTGAGGTAGGCAGGTGGGCGCTTCATATCATATATAAACAAAGAAACAAGATTTAAGCACATGAAGTCTCTTGTGGGGGTGGCTACTAGTCAGTGTAACCTGCTGCTGTCACAATTAAGGGAGGGGTGGGGGGAGGGTCGGCACATGCCTGCCCATCCCCCAGTCTACATCAGAGGGTTTGAGCAAGAATGGTACCCAGAAGGGGGGTGGCTCTGGGGGCA
Source organism: Rhinolophus sinicus (assembly GCF_036562045.2). Lineage (NCBI taxonomy): Eukaryota > Metazoa > Chordata > Mammalia > Chiroptera > Rhinolophidae > Rhinolophus > Rhinolophus sinicus. The sequence continues at coordinate 13,026,228 of NC_133759.1, read as the reverse complement.
GGAGAAGAAAGCTCAGGCTGCAGGCAGGTGCCAACACAGGTATCTCAGGAGGCTCTCTGTTCCAGATGAGTAAACAGAGATGTCAAGGAAGCAGGTTCAAGCCAGACACCTTGCTTCTGCCTCAGGGTTACCTACAGAACAGGAACTTAAGGTGAGAGGTGGACACAGGGAAGCTATAGAAGTGCCGCAGGTAATGTGATGAACCCCAGCACCATCTGCAGACCTGGAATGAAATGTCCTCCCTGATACTCCTTTGCGGTAAGGGGAGGGGGAAGAGCCACTGTCCCACCTGGGAATCCAGAGTCAGAGAGGCAGGAGCAGGGGACGAGACAAAAAGACTCTGCCAGAGACCAGGAGAGGCCAAGTCAGAAAAAGGAATGAAACATAGATAGTGGAAGAATCCAAAAGTGTCAGACAGTGAGTCAGAGGGTGGGGGAGGGGCCCTCAGCAGCTACCCAGGAATCAAGATCCCGACTGTGGCACAGTTCCCAGGGTGAGCACAGCCCCCTCCTGGGGTCCTGGAGGAAGGAAAAGCAATTCCCAGGAGCTGGCTCAGACAGAAATACCACACCCCCAGGAGCCCTGGAGACAGGCCCTGAATCAAAGAGAACCAGACTTCTTCCGGGATCTGCCTGGGCCCTGAGAATCAGGGCGCCTTCCTGCCACCACACACAGGAGCTGACAGCCCAACTCGGAGAGCACACCTCCTTACTGTACTCGCCACAACTGTCTCCACACTCAGGCCACACTATGTGAACCCAGGGAAGGCCACCTCACCCTGGGCACCAAGCAAACAAAGGCTATTTGGGGAGTGGGGGGAGGAGAGGGACATCTCAGGGCCTCTGAGAAGTCCTGCCCACTCCTCTGTGCATCTCAGTAGTCCGAAAGCCCCAGCCCCCAGCCAAGAGCTGGTATTGGGGAGGGGGCCTTCAGTGCCTCCATCCAACTCCCAAGAATCTGAAGAATGTGTGCGTTAACCTCCGAGCCCCAAGCCTTGGGTCAGTTTCCCCCAATACCTGGGGTCACATGACCCCAGGCCCTCAAGAACTACTTCCTGGGAGAAGGGGAGGGCACCTCAGAGCACCTTGGGCCCCCACTGGGATTGGCTAGAAAAACAGCCTGGGCAGCCCAGAGGGCAGACAGGAAGCCTTGGCACACCCCTCCCCCACCCCTTCCTCTGAAAGTGATCCCGGGGGGGAGGAGACACTTCTTCAGCCTTGGCCTCCAGCGCCTGGCACTGGGTAGGTGCCAAACGTTTGCCGGCTACATGAGGCAATTGCTTCTGCAGCAAGGAACCGGCACCTGACAGCAACTGCTTCCTCCATCCAAGGGAGGCCTCTTTCACTCTCATTCATTCATTCAACAAGTATTTCTCGAGCTCCTATGATGTGCCAAGCACTATTCAGGCATTCAGGCATACAGGGAGCAAGACACTCCAGTGCCGCCCCTTGAAGCTTTGAGTTAGTGGGCAGGAGTGTAATTAAAGTTTACGAACCCTGCTGTGTGCTGCAATGAAAGGTCGAAGGGGTAAGGCAGGAGAGGTACAGCTGAGGGTGAAGACAGGTCTGTCCCAGGAATGGATGTGGGAAGAGTTCCAGAAAGGGGCACAGCAAGTATGAGGGACTTGAGAGAGGGAGAGTCAGAATGGGGAGGGGGGAGGGGCCGTGAGGCGGGGTCTCCGTGGCCAGGGCGCCCCGGCTGGCTTTTAGCCTGAGGGCACAGGAAGCCACAGCAGGGTTTAAGTAGGGAGTGACAATACCAGATTTGCATTTTTAAAAGATAGCTCAGCATTAGGACTGAAGGGGGTGTGACTGGTTAAACCGTGCTGCCAGAGTGACAGATGACAAGACAAGGGCACAGGAGAGCAGGGAATAGACTTGGTGACCTCAGGATGTGGAGACCACAGAGGGCAGTGATGTCAAGGGTTTGGGGGTGACGTGATGAGCTCCACTTCAGGGAGCTGACACATCTGAGTGGAGGTGTCGAGTGGGCAGTGGAGCCAGGGAGGGACGCTCTGTGTCAGAAGTGTGGGCTAGTGTGTGACTGTGCCGGGGAGCAGTTGTGACTAACTGTGTGATGGTTGCTGTGGAGTGGGCATCTCCACAGAGCATGCCTCTGGAACGGCCCCCGGGGGGGTGGGGGGGAACTGGGGACCGGGAGGAAGTACGTGCTGGAAAGGGGAGAAAAAGTGCGTGGGAGAGAGCCTACGTGTGTCCGAGGGTGGCCGGGGGAGCTGCGCCCGTGACTCACAGCGGTGGTCTCTGCGTGTGACGGCAACTGACAAACAGGTGAGCGTACAACACAATCCCTCCTCCCTCCCTCCTTCCCAGGGTCCGTGACTCACGGAGCCTCACTCCTCGCTCATCCCTCCCTGATCCCCGCCTCCCAGGGGGGCCGGGCACGCGCGGCAGCCCTGGTAACCGCCCCCGGGGGGGAGCCCGAGGATGAAGGCGACAAATGTCACCTGCTCCGGCCACGCGAGGAACTTCTGAAAAGTTCGCAGGCAACTGGGTCAAATGAAAACTTACCCACGGACACGCGCACCCCGTCACCCCGCCACCAGCGCACAGCCTCCGCTCGGTCACCACCTCACCGGGCTCGGGGCGCCGCGACTTCTTGGGGTGCCGGAGGCTGGGCGGGGGAGGGGAGCAGAAAACCTGCGCCTCTCAGCCCCGGACCCCGTCTGTGGCGCTCAGTTTGGGGCCCAGCTGGGGTGTCCTTGGCCCCGCGTCCGCTCAGGGTGGCAGGGGGCAAATGGCAGGGGCCGGAGGAGCAGTGCCACCTGCGCGGGACACCCCCTCCCCAAAGTCCCGTCCAGCCCAGCCCGGAGCCTCACAGCGCTTACCTGCGAACCAGGCGCTCTCCAAAACCACCGACGCGACCCGCGTCCCAGCCGGGGACGCCCTCTGCACCGCGACCCTGTGTTCACTCGGCCGGCAGCAGTCGGCCCAGCGGCCCCTCCGCTCTGCGCGTCCGGCAGCGGCGGCGGCGGCGGGAGACTGTCTGCGCAGCCCCGCCCGCCGCTCCGCCCTCGTCGTCAGTGGAAAACTCCGGGGCCGGCCTCGCTGACGCACGCCCGGCCGCCCGCCAGGCCGCCTGCCGCCCCGCCCCGGAGGCACCGCCCCCTCCCCCGCCCGGAGCCGGGCGCCGCGGCCACTGGCCTCCCCGCCGATTTTGACCAGTTACGGCGCCGCCACCGCTCTCCGCCCTCCGCCTTCAGCCCCCTCCCACCTCCGCCCCTCCGTCGTCTTCCCCCAGCCTCGCTCCTGCAGTTTTACAAAGTCGCCGACGCACCAAGCCGGCGCAGCAGGGTTGTTGAGATCTCCATCTCACCCCACGTACCCGGTTGACAGATGGGTAGGCTGAGGCGCAGAGCGTGGGTCAGGTTGGGACGGCGGCACAGTGGGGGCCTCCTACACCCCCTCACCCCTACTCCTCCCTTGGCAGTTTACTATAATCCAATCTAAACGTTTTCTCCGCTCTCTCCCTACCACTCACCCCCAGATCCGCCACAAAAGTAAACCGACTTGGAGAAAAACCTAGTGTGGCAGGTGTGGGTAATCCATGGGCCTGAATTACACCTTTGCCCACGGGCCAGAGACCCTGCGGAAGCCCTGTGCTAGGGGTTCCTGGAACCATTCCCCGACCCACCCACCCCATCTCTCCTTAAAAAATATATATATATATAGGACTGGTTTCCTCCAAGCCAGACCCTGGCCACCTAAAATGGCCCACTTGGCTCCCACCAAGGCCTTTCCTGACTAGGGGCCAACTCTCCCTGTATTACTGCCCAAGGGAAAGTGTGTGCAGGCCCAGCAGCAAGTCCCAGCCCAGGACCCCACCCTCTGCCCCTCTTCCCAACCGCAGATGCGACCCCTACCCACCGCGCAGTTCTTCCCTCACACCTTTGCTGCAGCCATTCCTCTCACTACTTAAGAGAACCCCATCGTCTTTAAGGCCGCTGCCAGCGCTGCCTCCTCCAGGGAGTCTTCTTGGGAGCCTGACCCTCGCCCTCCCATTCCTGCACCCGCTGCATTCTGGATTCTTCTCCGAATGTCCTAGATGAAAGTTGTCAGTGAGTAGCCCAGCCCTCAGGATTCCTTTCTACCTTCCTTCAGGTGGGGGCTGGGATGACCTGTGCTGCCTGGATGGCTCTGGGGTGAAGATGATGGTGAAGGCCCCTCTTCAGCCACAGGTGTGTATGTAGAGGGGGCCAGGAGGGGTCTGCCCACCCTTTATCTTTCCTGGGAAGAACAACAGGAGGGAAGCCGGTTAGGAGAAGCTATAGCCTCTGTCCTTCCTGGGTGCCTTGAATGTGCGGACCTGGGGGGCCTGCAGCAGGAGGTGTCTGGACAGCTAGATCCAAACTGCCAGTGATTTCACAGTGCCCTTAGGATGACGTCTCAATTCCCTGGGGCCTACAGAGCTGGAATCATCTGGCCCTTGCCCATCTTTACAGCCTCACCTCTCTCTTCATACTCCCATCCCCCACTCCCTTTCCTGCTCCTCCATTTTAAGGTCTTTGTGTACAGTTCTTTTTATTTGGACATTATGCTTGCAACATTGATACAACTGCACATCGTTTTAATACACACGTGAGGCATTTTGTATGTCATTAAGTTTCTTTCAGCCTTACCTATGCTTTCAGCCTTACCTATACTTTCAGCCTATAGTCCCATCCCACACCTTGATAATGTTGTTGGGGTGTGTTCTGCTCACCTTGGTTCAGACTTCCAAAGATGCTGATTTGCAGCATGCACCTGCCTTTGGCCCACTTGGTTGTGTGGTTTACTTGTGCGTTTCCTTGGGTGTTGTCTGTGAATAGTGGGAGAGCTGGGCTGTGTCTGACTGTCCTTAATGCTCCATCAGAACTTGTTGAGTCAATTAAACGTACCTGGTAAATGTGTACAGGGACATAGGGCTCAAGGAGAGGACGGGCTGGAAGTGGCTATGGAAGGGTCGTCAGCACACGACTGGTACACCAAAGCCATGGCTGGTGGCTGAGACAGCTCAGCAGGGAGTTGAAACGTTACAGAACTGGGTGTCCGTTGCTGGTGGTGACTCAGCCCTTAGGACTATGATGCTCGCCACCACCCCCATCAGACACTCATGCTGGTCCCAAGGAATCTTTTCTTCCACTGCCTCCTCCTTCCTGCCTCGAATCCTCTGGCCAGGTCCCCAGGAGAAAGGGAGTCTCTGTGACCTAGAGTGGAGTTCTAGTTTCTCTCTTCCCCCACGTCGCTCTCTCTTCCTCTCCCTCCCTCTAGTTCTCCATTCTTCAGTCTTCCAACTTGTAAAATGGTAGTGGAGACGGGGGACACTGGACCAGAGCCCCACTAGCTTCAACATTCCTTGAGTATGAAGCTGCTGCCTACTGGTCAGGGAACTGGGACTGGCTGAGCACTGGAGTCGCTGAGGGTCTCTCAGGCTGCGTAGCTTTGCATCCTGTTGGGCTGTATATTGGGGAAACCAGACCAGACAGAAACCAGGGCAGAGAGTTGGCAAGGGCTGGATTGGGGGCTTAGAGCAGGGAGCCCAATGGGCGATGGGTTTTGGGGGGCAAGAAGAAAAGGAGAGAATATAGGAGAATAAAAAAGAATCTAATAAGTGATGTGTTTTCTCCAGAAAAGCATCTCCCTGTCCGGGATGGGCTCACCAGATGTTGCCCAGATGTTGCTGAAGGGAAACATCTCCCTCTGGGATCCCAAATAAGCTCTTCCTGTTGGGGTGTGGAATTGAAGGGTCTGTTCCAAGGCAGGAGGGTGGGGTCCGGAGCAGCAACCATCTGTGACTATGGCACATACATCGGCAGAAACACACCCACACATCCTCAGGGAATTGCTGAATACTTAGGAGAGTCCGACGAATTTCTCAAACGTTCAGCATCCATGGGCCACCCATTTTAGGTGAATAAAAGATTATTGCTAGTTATCAATAAATATTTTTAAAAATTAATGATGCAGTCCCACCAGAAAACTAAAAGGGACAAATTGGAAAAAAAAAAGGTACTAAATGTAGCAAGAGTGAGAATTAACCAGATTTGTTATACATTGTTGGTGGGAAGGGGAATTAATACGTCGCTTTGGATAACTTGGCAGTACCTACTAAGGCCAAACATAGGTAAACTCTATAGTCTTGTAATTCTACTCCTCAGTATATAGAGAAACAAGGGGCTGATGTCCACCAAAAGACACGAGAATGTTATAGCAGCAGCTTTATTCATAACAGCCTAAAACTGGAAGCAACCCAATGTCCAATAGGTGAGTGGAAACAAATTGTGACTTGTCACACAACGGAATATTGCATAGCACTGAAAAAGAACAAACCATTGCCTCATAGAATTACAGGGATGAATTCCTGTCATTATAGTGAATAAAAGAAGCCATGCACAAGAGAGGAATAACTATGATTCCACTTATTTATATCAAGTTTAAAAACAGGCAGAACTAAAGCACAGAGATAGATAACATTACCTTTGGGAGTACCGCCTGGAAAGGGACACAGGAGACCCTTGTGGGGCTCTGGAGCTTTCTATATCTTCATCTGAGCAGTGGTTGGACAAGTATGTACATCTGTAAAACTTCACGTTCTGCACTTCAGATTTGTTCTCTGTATGAAAGTTTTGGGCCTGCCCGGTGGCTCAGGTGGTTGGAGCTCCATGCTCCTAATTCCGAAGGCTGCCGGTTCGATTCCCACATGGGCCAGTGGGCTCTCAACCACAAGGTTGCTGGTTCAGCTCCTCGAGTCCCGCAAGGGATGGTGGGCTCTGCCCCCTGCAACTAAGATTGAACACGGCACCTTGAGCTGAGCTGCTGCTGAGCTCCTAGATGGCTCAGTTGGTTGGAGAGCGTCCTCTCAACCACAAGGTTGCCGGCAGTTCGACTCCCGCAAGGGATGGTGGGCTGTGACCCCTGCAACTAGCAAACGGCAACTGGACTTGGAGCTGAGCTGCACCCTCCACAAGTAAGACTGAAAGGACAACAACTTGACCTGGAAAAAAAGTCCTGGAAGTACACACTGCTCCTCAATAAAGTCCTGTTCCCCTTCCCCAATAAAATCTTAAAAAAAAAAAAAAAAAGAAAGTTTTGCCTTGATAAGAGGAGGAGGGGATCCCTTTCACAATTAGGGCACTACAATGATGATTGTGAAAGGAATATCCTTGTTTTCAGCCTTCCCTCAGTAAGTCTACCTCATGACCAGTGCGGGATACCTGGGACTCACCAGTCAGGTTCAACTGTTTAGGTTTTGCACCATCTAAATGAGTGTAACAGGTAAAACTTTTATTCCACCGTGATTCTTAGGTGCAAGGATCTTCATGTTATGTTACATCTAAGAGTTTTATAGTTCCAGCTCTTACATTTAGGTCTTTGATGTAAGTGTTAATTTTTATATGTGGTGCAAGGTCAGAGTCCAACTTCATTTTTTGGCATATGAATATCCAGTATTCCCAGCACCGTTTGTTGGAGGGGAAAATGTTCTTTTTCAAAATCAAATCAAAGCAGCTGAGTCCCAGGAGAACTTCAAGTTCAGTCAGCAGGGACACTCTCCCGTGTGCTGCCTCAACTGTCCCCCGCCCCCCAAGTCTTGTCTGAGGAATGGAGATGCCTTTTACTATCCAGGAGGGCTGTCTGTCTGATTTTCCATCTAGGTTGTCTGCTCACAGCTAGTGGGCTCCTTATCCAAGCCTATGGATTCACCACGAGTAGGCGGTGGCTCTGCCATTTCCCTACCCTTGGTTATGGGGAGGTAAGGGAGGAATCTTCAATGAGGCTGGGAACAGGGACCAAGGGCCTGTCTCCTTAGGATGCTCAAACATCTCTCTCTGGAAAATCCCACCCACCGCTTCTTCTCCCCAGTCCTGGGGGGAGCCCTGTTCCTCTCCACCTTGCCTCTTCTTCCTTTCCCTCAAAGGAACTCACCTCTCCAGGCCCCCATCCCTCCACCCACCCTAGTCTCGAAAGGCATGGCTCCCAGACCACGCCTGAGAACTTGTTAGAAATGCAGATTCTTGGGTCCTCCCCAGACCCACTGAATCAGAAACGCTGGGATTCTGGTGCACATCAAAGTGTGGGACCCACTGAGCTAAGGCCTTGGAGGGCAAAACCCAGGAAGGGGGACTATCCTCAAGCACATTTCTGGAACATTCTTGTTTATCTAAACTGGAAGAGTTTTGAGTGTACGTCTGTGAATTAAAATTCTGAGCTGTTGAATTCTGGGTCAAAGGATTTTGACAGATATTGCCAAAAGTTGAACCCGTCTCACTCTCGACCAGTAGTATCTGATCATGACTGTTTCCCAACACCCTCCCAAACGTACTGATCTCTGCCAATCTGATAGGAGAAACAAAGCAGATATGTTACTGTTTTCGTTGGCATTTCTCTAATTATGAGTGAAGTTGAGGCTTTTATAAGTCATTTGTATTTCTCTCTAAACTGCTGGTTTATATTTTTTACTTATTTTGCATTGGGTTGTTTTAGGTCTTTGAGTATTGAGGAAATGAGCCCTTCTGCCTGTCACACAGGTCACACTTATTCCTGGTATTTTTATCTTGGTTTATAGTATGTTTTACCATACAGAAGTTTTACATTTTTTAATTTCTTAAATATTTACTTTAGGGATCCTGGGTTTGGTGTGTTGCATTTCCTATGATAATATTATAAATTAATCACCTGTTCTTTTCTCTAGCGTTTTATAATCTTATTTTTAATATATAAATCCTTTATCCGTTTGGAATTCATTTTGACTTAAGGATAGGGTTCCCATTTAATTTTCCCCCAAAAAAGATTAGTTACATTTCCTACCACCATTCTCCTTTAATCTGAATGTTGCCTTAAACAGAAATTGAATCCTCATGCCTCATGTGTACTGGGATCTGTTTTTGGTTTTCTGTTCTGGTCCACTAGATTATCTATTTCATCTTTGGGTACCAAAGTGCTTTATAAATTATAATTTCATAATGCGTTCTATCATCTTATAGGTCTAGTCCCATCGTGCTAGTTTTCTTTTTCAGGGCTTTCCTGGCTCTTATTTATTTCCGCATTTGAGTTTCATATCATTTTTTGACAAGTTCCCCGCCTGACAAACCAAAAAATCCTATGAGTGCACAGTTGACCTTTGAACATGGGTTTGAACTACACAAGTGCCCTTATACATGGACTTTTTTCAATAAATATACAGTCTGCCTTCTGTATCCTCAGTTTCTCATCCATCCTTATATGTCAATTAAATATTTTTCTGAATATTTTATCTTTTTGAGTGCTACTGTCACTTCAATTTCTTGCTATTATATTTTCTAATTTGTATTTTTTTTAAATGTAGAGTAGGGCTACTGAGTTTTGTATAATAATCTTGGAAACTACCATCATCCTGGATTCTCCTTTGTTATTATTATTATTAGTTTCAAATGTACAACACAATGTAATTATTAGACATTTATACCGCTCACAAGATCATAACCCCCCTCCCTCAATCTGCTACCCCTCTGACATCACATATAGCTGTTACAGTTCCACTGACTCTATTCCTTATGCTGTACTCCACATCCTGTGACTACGTATATATTACATTATAGTTGACATTCATTATTATTCAGCTTCAGCTTCAGGTGTACACTGCAGTGGTCAGGCACGTACACCGTCCATGAAGTGGTCTCTCTAATCTGAATTATCTTATTGTCGCCGATAGTTGTGCATTTTTCAGTCACATCACGTGTACATCATTTTGCTATTTTGTTATGGCTTGGTTTGTTTTAAGAAGGACTGGATATGAGATATTTCTCATGTCTTTTTGGCATCTACTTAGAAGAAATTAAATAGTTTTTTGATCTATTAATATGGTCAATTTTATTAGAGATTCTGTAATATTATTCAACCACCTGATGTCACTAGGTTGAACTTACTTGGATATGATGAATGATTCTTTTGAGATATTGTTCATTTATATTTGCTAATATTTTATTTGAGATTTTGCATGTCAAGTTCAATCATATTTAATATTGTTCAGATTCTCCACATTGCTCCCTATCTTTTGTTTTCTTGATAGGCCATGAGCTGATGGGGTCCATTAAAATGTGCTCTTACGTTTCATCCAATTTCTACTTGCGTTTTCCACGTATTGTTATTCTTAACTGTCATATCTTACCCTTGATTTTGAAGTTATGCTACTTGGTGTGTAGAGATTTCTAAAAACGAGATTCTTAATGAAGATACTGTTCTCTCTTCTCTTTAACTTTCTTTTGTCTCATTTAAGATTTTTATTTTGAATTTAACCTTGACTGATGGTAGCACTGAAGCCTCAGCTCAGTATTTTCTTATGTACCTTCGTTTATATTTTATTTTTAACTTTTCTGATTTATTTTGGTAAAGATGCATCTCCTTCATACAACACACACGAGGACATTGTTTTTTTCATCCAATGTCAGAATCTCTGTTCCTATTATTAGGACGGGTTTATCCTATTTACATTTGTTGATATAACTGATATATTAGCCTTAATTCTATCATTTTATCTTCTGTGTTTTCTATTTTAATGCTCCCTCTGTTCTCTATGTTTTACTATGTGTGTTTTTTGTTTTCTTTGATATGCATGTGTGCGCACACATGTGTTTGTATTTTTGTCTGATGATTTGAAGGTTTATAGTCTGTTTTTAATTTTTCTAGTTGCCTTTATATTGAGTTATTTCTCTGCCAAGAGAAGAAAACCTTCAAATGTAGGGAAAGAGTCATATTCTCAAAGGCCAAACCTTGGCACCACAGCTCTATCTTCAAATTCTTGATATCTTATCTTCAACATGAAAAATGGCAGTAGTCTTGCCCTGAAGCCAAAGGTTCAGGGTAATCAAGATTCTAAACATGCCACTGAAATGCTGCTTGCGCTGGCCACCTATGGCACAAAGGGATGCTGCATCTCATCTCGTATATCTAAACCTCATGTGAATATCTTTCCCTCGATAGGCAGCATACTTTGTTCTTACTTGCTGTCCATCTCACCACACAGTGTCTGAAAAGACATAGTTAGAGAGGACGTGAATTGAGGGCATTGACCCTTCTTGCTATTTGTTTCTACACATATCGAGATCAGGAGCCAGATTGGTGCCTGACAGCTGGTCTTTGTAAATACAGTGGTGTGTGGTGGGTGTTCAGATGCAAGTGTGTGTGTGTGTGTGTGTGTGTGTGTGTGCTTTTAAATCCGTGAATTGATGCTGGTTGATCAGTCAGTACCAGCGGATAATGGCGCATTCAAAATAGGATGGTTTTTAGGAAAGCTTATTTACAAAGACAATTTACAGATATGTGGGTGTAGGAGTAACCTGGATGAGCAGCAGCAGAGCTGTTACTACCAACAGGTCTAAAGGGTGAAGGGGAGAAGGGGACCCCCAGAAGGAGAGAACTGAGCAGAGTGGGCCGGCTGCCTTGGGACAGTCAGTGGCCCTCACTGAAGGATTCATCCAACATGTGGACACTCACGGACAGGGAACCCGGGGACTAAATGGCTTGATCTCAGTCTCTTCCCTTTCCTTTTCCTGCTGGGGCTCCCCCCCCCCCCATTGCTGAACCCAACTGAAATTCAGAAGCTCATTCGTCTTATCTTACAAAGGAATTTAGTGATAAATAGAACAAAACGTCATCGGGTACATTTCCTTCATGTGTTTTCTGAAAATATGTGGAGAGCCGACACATCAGTGGTACACCCATTAGGAATGCTTTCAACTACCGGTAATAGAGTGGCTTCAAACAGAAAGGCTTACTTCTGTGCCGTCACAGGAAGGATGAAAGTAGGCAGTCACTCACATCCAATGATGTCAGTCCTGGTGTCTTTAGAATTCTCTCAGGCTTTACCTTGTGCTGGTTGCTTCATATTTGCAAGATGGTTGCCCAGCACCAGATACCATGACTATAGTTAAGTTACAAAGAAGGGGGATGAGGGGTCCTAGCATGTATGCCTATTTTAGTTTTAAAACCCCAAAATTCTCATAGAAGTACCCTCAGCAGACTTCCCATCATATTTCACTGGGCAGAACTGGGTCTTATGGTCTCCTATAGCAGCAAGGCCGACTGGGAAAGTGGGCAATGGGCTGGGCATGATGGATTTAGATCACTTGTCATCAGTTGCCTGAGACTGGAGACCTTGGTGCATGGATCAAAATCAACGGTCTGTTATCAAGAAAGAAGGGATGGAATAAATTCTGGATCAACAATGAACAAAGCTTGCCACAAGTGGTTTTAGTCAACAATAAAGCCAATTGTCTGCTAGCAGTCACTCAGGACAGCAATTGCTCTTTCACACTATGTGCTACTGATTTTATGGGACATCCAAAAGTGTTGTTTGATCAAGGAATTTTGCCAAGGGCTTGCTCTGCTTTTTCTCTGATCTTACTTATTCCTCAGTAGCCTATGACTCAGTTTATAAACCACAGTGTGAGTTGTGTTGGTTTTCACTGGAAGTCAGACCACTTTAATGATACTTCTCTGGTTTTGATCTTTTCTCTGTCTTTAATGACAAAATGCTTCGCTATCACACCAGACATTATTATTTGACCCATATTCTGGAGAGACTTGGTTGGTTTTCTAACTAACTTACAGGGCCTGCTGTGGAGATGATGCAAAAGTCTCAATGGGCGTTGGGCCACTATTTGACAAAGTTGCATAATACATGGTGCTTTCGGGACCTGAGGAAATGTATTACCAGTTAACAAAATCCCATTTTCAGACGTTCATTCCCATATCGGTCTTTTCTGATTCACACTTTTTTCCTGTTTGTGTAAAAGTGTCTCATTCTACAACCTCATCTACACTGGTAGACATAATCCCATTTTATATTGCATTTTTCTTAACTATTTTCAATACTGCTTTTGTGCTTTAATGAGCCTCTTTTGACCTACTGATCCATCTTTATGATTTGGGGCCATACTTCCATATGATGGTAACAATAAAATGACAATATAACAAATATAAGCAATAACATGAAAATGGTGTGAAAATATTTTAGCAAGTTGAACAGTTGATGGCATTCTCTTTACTAAATATGAGCTGAGGTGAACTGGCCAACTGAGTTCTGGGGGCACAGGGATACCCACAAGACCATAATAATTATTACAAAGGTAATGGATTTTTATGGAAACTGTTGCTGATCTCACATTTATGAAAAGTGCACGAACAAAATTGCTTGTCTGTGTAGCAGACCCTGCCATGCCCTACTCACCTCCCCTCACGCTCATAATTTTCACCTGTGCCGATGGCCTCTCCCTGAAAACACATGTGACTCTCAGCCCTGGGGGATTTCTCTGGCCATAGGACCATGCTCAGCTGGCACAGAGGGCAGGCTGGAAGTGTCAGGGAGCTGATACCCCCGGCTGTAGCCTTTAACCCATGGTGGAGTGCTCTGAGGCTGTTCCACACTGTGTCCCAGAGGTCCCAGTGGTACTGAACTGTAGTTTCCCACAGCAGCAAATACTCATCTACACACCCTGAGTTGGTTCCCTTCTTTTCGCCATCTACCTTCTCTTTTCTCCACTAGTGCTTCCTGGGATTACCTCCCAAGTGAAACACCTGCACTCCAATTTCTGTCTCAGGATCTGCTTCTGGGGAAATAGAGCCCAAGGCAGCTTTTGCTCTGAAATATGCTTACTGGCCATGAGACTCGTGAATCCCGCTTTAGGAAAAACTGCTCTAGACAACTGTGCTCATTTGATAAATGAGAAGCCTGAGGCCCAGGGTCACTCTGTGGTCAGAGGTAGCCCTGTACAGTTCGTTCTGGAGTTCTCCGTGATGGAACCAGCATGGCCAGAGGTCCTAATGCCCGTGGAGGCTGACTGGCGGGTCTGATGGAATTCCCTGATGCAGGCGTGATGACACACAGGGGCCTTGGCCCTTCTCAGACTCACCTGGAAGATCCAGAGAGAGGACAGAAACCTGCTGTCATAAACTGGGGCAGCAGAGGAGCAAGAGGAGGGGCAGCTGAGGCTGAAGGGGCCTGGGGCCAGCTGAGAAGCTGGGCCTGACCACTCGGCACCTCCTTCTTCCCCTGAGCCGCTCCCAGCTTGTTCTCCAGCTCTTGCATGGTGCGCCTCCCTTCCCTGCCCCTACCATTGAAATGAAGGTTTTCTGGGTCTTTTCTAAAAAAAGTGGCCCCTAATCACCACACACACGCTGTGATTAGACCCTAGCTTTGTGGATCTCAAAGACACTGTGAGATGGATTCATGTCCTATAGAAAAAAGCGGGAGATTTCTCTCTGCTTTGTCTTTTCCTATTTCCTAGGAGAGCAGCTTGTGACCCTGTCAACCATTGCCAGAAGAAGAGATTGGCTTCTAGCCCAGCTTTCTAAATAATATGATGATCTGTTCCAAATGCCCAACCGGAGACCTTTACTTATTCCCAACTGACAGAGTGGGAAACCTAAGGCCAAGAAAGCAGTTATACCACAAGCTCATGCCCTGACTCTCAGACGGTGATCTTGCCATCCCAACTTCAGGGCAGGCTTGTGAAGGAGTTTATTTAAGCCTTAAGCTTACCCTCATGGTCGCCCCAGAATGAGTACAACCTGATGGGGGTCACAGTTCTGCTGGTGAAACTACCTGCCCTCAGGGCTGTGCCCTGTCCCTCAGTTTCTATGAGGCCAACAGGGATGTCATCCAAAGGAACTGAAGCACAAATGTCAGGGCCAGCTTCTGCGAGAGGAAATTCACGTCTGTAACCTTTACTGAACTCTGCAGTGGACAGGGCCCAAATTCACTTGGGGAGCAGCGAGGGGGGCAGGGACTTAATGATCCAATGAATCCCTGTCCTCCCACAGGGAACTAAGGCTAAGAAGTGAGGGAATTCACATACTAGAAGCTGGAGTATACTAAGGGCCACAATAATACTAGTTGTGGTGGTTTAAAAACATGTCCACGAATTCACATTCTTCTGATCAAAAGGAGGTATCTAATTCCTCTCCCTTAGTGACTTGCTTCTCATCAATAAAATGTGTTAGAAATGATACTGTGTGATTTCCAAGGTAAGTTTCAAAAGATGATACTATTGGCTGGCGAACGCTATTGGCTGGCGTTTTGGGGACACTCACCCTTGCACCCCAGCCACCATATTGTGAGAGAGTCTGGGTTATATGGAGAATCCATGTGTGGGTGTTCTGGTGTCTACCCCCAGCTAAGGTCCCAGCTGACAGCCAGTATCAAATGCCAGATGTATGCGTGAATGTGGTTTCAGATGATTCCAACCCCAGCCTTCATACCTCTTTCGTTATGCACTATCTTCACTAAGTCCTGCCCATATTATAGATTCTTGAACAAAATAAATGTGTGTTAAGCCACTAAATTGTGCGGGTGGCTTGTTGTGCAGCAATAGATAACTGGAACGATACTAAAGTGGATTGCGTTTTTACTAGAAGCCAAACATTGTGCTAAACATATTACAGGATTGTAATCACATTTAATCCTCTAGACAATCCTGTTAGGTAGGTTCTGCGGGATCTCTGTCTCATGGAGAAGGGAAGCTCAGAGTGACTGATTGACTTGTCTGAATTATGGTGGCAGGAACAGGACCCGAAGCAGTGGTATGCTGGTCGTAAATGTTTAACAACCAGTTCTCTGGGATTAAGAAGTTATGCTCCGCAGTGTTTGCCAATTTCCACGGTGTAAATTCTCCCACCATGGCTGGTTTCAAGCTACTGGCACTGCAAGCGAAACTGGAAGAGGTGTGCACACTCTCCAGGCAGTGATGGCTCCAGTACACCACCGAGTGTGGGCTGCCAGCCCAGGACCTCTGTTCTGAGGAGATGGTGGAGAGCGTGTGTGTAGTGAGGGATGATCTGGGGAGTCTTCCAGATTTCTTCCGTGAAATACAGATCGAGCTGTGGAAAACTCATTTTGCCCATTCACTCATGCTGTTTACTGAACTACACCAGACACTGTGCTAGTCACGGATCATTAGTGGCCAATAATACAGACAAGGTCTCTGCTCTCCTGGAATTTTCTTTTTAGCACGACAGAGACAGAGAGACTCAAAGGCCAGAGCATAGTGAGACGTTTGAGTTAATCAGGGAGTGGGAGATGGAGAGTGAAGTGGAGCCCAGACTGGGCATGTCACAATCAGTCCCCAAGAGGACAGATGGGCTGGTGGTTTCCTTCCCTCTTCTGGTCCTTCCCTTTATGTGTGTGTGTGGATGGGGGGGTGCCTTAAGCATGTTAGATTGGGAGACCCCCTTCGGAGCCCAACAGCCCAAGGAAGCAGCCCAGGAAACGAGGGGACACAGGTTTCCCAATGGCACCTCCACCAGCCCCCTCCTACAACCATTCCCCCACCTGCTGAGAAGCCTCCTGACATTGGCCTGAGGCTCCTGAGAGTCAGGTTCTACTGGGCCCCTTAAGTGGGTCCCCATCTTCAGGATCTGCAATAAGAATCAGTGCACAATCCTGAAATAATTTCCACCTGGAGCCAATTCTTAACTGAAAAAAAAAAAAAAAAAAAATGCTCCAATCCAAAGGATTCTATGCTCTCCTGAGAAATATCTTGTGGAAAGTTCAGCTTCATCAGAAAGAGAATTATGAGGAATCACTGTCTTCCAAGATGACAATATCCAAGCTTGTGCGATTTCATCCAAGAACGGGGATTTATTTTTGATATACAAGACTGAGAATCTTAAAGCATGACATGCAAAATTACTGAAACGATACTAAGATGTGAAGAGTTTCCCTGACATCTTGGGTTGGGCAGAGGCGGGGGTGGGGCGGGATGAAGGTGGGTGGGTGGACAAGTAACTGGGGGATGATAGTGAGCAACAGGACAGGGCTCAATGGATTGTCCATGTCACTGCTCCTAAAGCCATTGGCTGGACTGACACAGGGAGATCCTTCCAGCATCTCTCTTCTCCGGCCGCCCTCCCAGACTCCATCAGTTGTCTTCCTCAAGTCCCAGGGAGACCTCAAGACTGTCTTCCAGATGATTTGGGAGAATTGTGGATTTGCAAAATTCATACATCTACATGGTGAAAAATACCCGAACTGGAAAAAAATGAAAAGTTGGGTCTCGTTCCTTCTGCTTACCTTGGGTGTCTCTACTAGGGGCACTATTAATAGGTGTTTTTTTGTTTGTTTTTCTTGTGGTCTTTTTTCCACAAACAGTCTATGTACATTACACACATACACACACACACACACACGCACACACATGGACATGTACACCCCTCATCCTACTTGACCTATGGAGAGCATTTCTGTCAGCCCTCCCTCCTCCTCCCTCCCTCTCTCCTACTAGACACACTTGCGTCACTTGGCCATGGTACGGCTCTTTGTTCTCCTGTCTCACTCACTGATCCTTTGGAGGATCCTTTTCTGGTTCTATTTTATCTCTCAATCTCTAAATATCAGATGGCCTCAGGGCAGCGACCTCCGCCCTGTTTCTATCTATGTCCACCCCCTAAGTGGCCTCTTCTGCAGCCACAGCTTTGTGTATCATCTTTAACTCTGACCCCCATGCTGGGCGTCTTCCACTTGCTGTTCCAGACCCACTCTCCCCCCTTCTCCTCCCAGCTCCGTGCCTGGGGACTGACCTGGAGGAGCCACCTCAGTGGGCTCCATTGCCCTCTGGTTTCCCATGGGGTTTGACCACTGGCCAACACAGACATGCGTCATAAGGGGGGCGGGGGAGAGTGAGGTGAGAATATATGTTCTCTCTGTAGGGTTGCCATCGACTGGCTGCACTCCTCCACAAAAGGCCTCAGCTCCTGCCAGTTGGCAACATTCAAATTTGTATATCAAAAGCAAATTCCCTTCTTTGGATGACATCTCCCAATCCTGGATGCCGTCCTGTCCAGTTAGCTCTCTGTCCCCAGGTTCCAGCAACTCCCTCCTCTCACTGCTTCAGAACTATGGATGGTTAAGTCCCCTTTGCTGCTAGCCCCAGGGTCCTACATTGTCCTCTTGGTTTCTCTACACCCTGATACACTTCTGTAAAGAGTCCTTTTATTAGACGCTTCTCAAATTTCTCAATCCAAGTGCGCCAGCTGTTTCCCTCTGGGTCCCTCTCTGTTATAAATTCCAAACAACTCTCACATTTCTTTTACCCCGGAACCCCTGACCTGCGTGAGCAGCTCAGACGACTGACTCCTCACCCCACTCCCTAAAACTGCTCCTCCCACAGCCTTCCCAGTCCCGGTAAATGACCACGCCATGCTTGTAGTTAGTCACTCCTGACTCCTCGTTCTCTCACAGGCACATCTGGTCTACCAGCAAATTCTATCAGCTCTACTATCAAAATACATCTAGAAGCACATCACGGCTTGACATCTGTCACTCTTGTCCAGCCACTGTTGTGTCTCACCTGGATTATTGCGACAACCCCCTCCCTGGGCTCTGAGTCCACCCTTGACCCTCTGTCATCTATCTCCACTCAGCAGCCAGAGTGACCTATTAAAGCCTATGTCAGATCATGTCACTGCTTTGTTCAATACCCTCCACTGGCTTCCCAGTCAAGCGGAAGCCCCTACAAGGACCTCCGTAGTCCCCATCCATCACCTTCACAACCTGGCTACACTCCCGTCTACCACTGTGGCCTGCCCATTCTGCTTCAGCCACACTGGACTCCCCACTGCTTCTCACATGCCAAGTAAAATCCTGCCTCAGGGCCTTTGCACTGTCTCTGCCCTCTGCCTGACTGTCATGCGGGAGACCCTGCTCTCTGCGCCATTTGTCATGCGGGGAGGCCTGCAGGGTCTCTGCTCCCGCTCCCCATACAAGAACACAGGATATGGTGAGGCCAAAAAGGAACACCCACGGAGCCATAGGTAGGGGAGTCATACCACTATATTCTCTCTGGCGGCACTATACTCTCACTGGAGGCTGGATCCACACTGTCCGCAAACCGCCATCCACACTTGCCAGCCCAGCCACCATCTTCTTGCTAGCCCCCATTCTTTCTCTCTTCTCTGCTAGCGTAGCCACAGCAGTTATATTAGCGGCTAATTGGCTAACTGGTTACAGCTGACGGCCAACTAGCCACAGCTGACGGCCATCTACTACCCGAGCCAGCACTCCTCCACGTGAGGCCGAGAGCCTGGAAACTGCTTTCTGGGGCTCTGTCCCCACACTGACAGACAGCTGAAGCTCTCTCCCCTCATTCTCTGTTCATATGTCAACTTGTCCAAGAGGCTTTTCCTGACCATTCTATCTAAAATAGCACAACCTGTAACATTTTCCAAACTCCTTGCTCTCCTCTTCATAGCACTTACTTATCACGCCTAATGCGTTTCATCAGTTTACCCCCCACCCCCACACGCTGCAGGAATCCAGGGGCTGAGTCTGTTTTGTTCACTGCTATGAATCCTCAGAGTTTGCAGTGTGCCTGGCACTTGGCAGGTGCTCAATATGTATTTGTTACATGAATATGTATCTTTAAAGCATCATCACAGTGGGGAGCACAGACAGAAGTTTTCGGAGGATGCTCCCTGGTTTTGCTCACCCGACACTATAGCTTGGACGGGTCGCCCATATACACACTGCCACATCCTTTCCCACGAGGCATAGTAAGTATCCCAGGGTACAGAAGTACCATACTTTATTTAACCAGTTCCCTGCCGATGGACATTTAGGTGGCTTTCAACTTTTGGTATTTGAAACAACGCTGCTGTGAACCACTTTACGCTTTTATCCTTGTGTGCCTGCCTGTAGGATAAATCCCTATGTGCGTAATTGGTTGGGTCAAAGGGCATGTTCATTTAAAATTCTGATCCTATTGCCAAGCTGTTCTCCAAACTGGAAGGGCCAGTCTGGTGTCTTGTCCCCTCCCCCCACCGGTGGCTAAATACTCCTGTTTCCCCACCTGTTCCAACCTCTTGATCTAGGTTAACACGGATCTGTATAACAGGGTTTAATTAGCATTTCTATAGTATGGGAGAAGTGAAGCATCTTTTCCTTGGGAACCTCTCCAGGTGTCAGAATTTTCGAGACCAGGCTGGAGACAGAGCCCGGGACCCAGCTGCTGACAGCACCCAAGGCTCCACTACCTCTCTCGTTTTCTGCACTTTTCTTTCCTCCCCCACAAGCGGCTTATTCCTGGAACCAGGCTCCGTGACCTCACGCCAGTGACTTCACATCCGGGACCTTCTGGGAATTCTCAGCAGCACTTTTTCGTAAGAAACCTAACGGAGGAGGTGGGCGGGGAGGAGGAGGAAGGGGGTGCATCGGAAGAGGGGGGCGGAGCTTTTGGGCAAAAAGAGAGAGAGAGAGCAGCAGAGCTCGTTGGCTTCCTCCTTCCGATGTGGGACGGGTGGAGCTGGCAGGGACGTGTGGCAGAGATGCAGCTTGTGAGACCTGTGTCCCCGCCCCCGCGGCCTGCAGTCAGGCACACGCACGCCCCTCCCCCGGACGCGGGTGGCTCTGGGCGTGCACTCCAGGCCCCATCGTTCGTGGTTTGGGGTCCGGGGCTATTCCCGAGTGCCCCCAGGCTGAGACTCTGCCAGAGTTTTCTTTAAAGGGAGCTGGCGTCTAACTTGGCATCTCTGCCAAAGGTGGGGAGCAGGTACCAAGATGGAGAAAACGGGGGATGAAGGTATTGATCTGCAGGTACTAACAGTACAATAGGGGAGACACACACAAAACCTAAAGGTTGCAACGGGGTTTTCCAAGCTACTAAACACTTCGTAAGGCAGAGAGGTCAGAGGTCACTCGCTGGCTTTTGCTTTGTTGAAGAGTTTACTTCCAAGCTAAATCTCCAAGATCAGGTCTTTCAGAAATGGCAGGGTGCAGAATAAGGGGCACAGCATAAGCGAACCCAGGGCTGCGTTCTGACTTTTGAAGGCCTGAGGCACTTTTGCCTTCGTGGGCTTCCTCCTCCAAATTAAAAAATATGTTTCCCAAACTTGTGGTATAAAGATGAATATATTCACGTTACGTAGTAAAACATTTTCTTCTACTTAAAAGTTCTTTTTGTTTCCTTCTGATTTTAAGAGAAGTTAAAACATCTTCATGGGCCCTTAAAAGTATGGTGGGCCTGAAGCCCCATGCCTGCTGTGCCCAGTGGGTAAGCCGGACCTGGGCAAAGCCAGGGCAGTGTGACCCTGGATAGAACACTAAAGCACCTAGAACGTACAGTTGTCATGGGGAATGGATGAGGAGGGGCTGTAAATAAGGAAGCAGCTGCACAAGAAGGACCTTGAAGACCTAAGGAGTGTGGGTGTTACGGTAGAGGTGGTGAGGGGCCGCTGCAGGGCTGGACTGGAGGAGTCACAGTTTGGGGGTGGCACTGGAGGTGGCAAGAACTTTGGCATGGCTGTTGCCACCATATGACATCCACACTCTCAAACCCTTGAGCAACAGTGGAGATAGAAGGCAGGGGAAAGGGGGAGAGAGATTTGGGAGCCAGAACAGATTGATGTGAGGGCTTGGGGCAGGGAGAAGCCTGGGCTGACTTCTGGTTTGCCCCTCTGCTGTTGCCCCTCATGGAACAGGAGAAAACCAGGAGAAACGCTATGTGTTTCAGGACTTTGGGAAGATCAAATGGAAGGTCCTTCATCAGTACAGCAGGGAGAATTTATCTATCGTAACAGACCTGTGAGTGGCTTTAGGGCCACCTCTTGCCCAGATTTCTGCAATGGATCCTAATAGGCATTACAACCTCCCTCCCCATTGCTGCCTGAGGCACTTCTCCAAAGCTCCATTCCCATTGGGCCACTTTCCTGCTCCCCGTGGCCCAGAGGACAAAACCACAGTCCTCTCCTGGGCATTTCCAGAGTTCGGAATGAGAAAAAACAGACTGGGTTTTCAACACCCTTTATAGTAGAACACTGTTCCAGAACCTCATTTGGCTACACATTTCTCAATCCTCAGTATCTCCCCTCCTCCCTCCCCTGCCCACTCCCGGACCAGAAACAAAACAAAACAAAAAACCATACTTGTTTCCCACCTTCCAATGCAAACACTGGGCTTCCTCCAGAGCAGACCTGGCCAAAATCGAGGGTTGGGGCAGGAAATACGCTTCCAAGGAGAAGAGCTGGGCCAGAGTGACTCCTTCAAAGACAAACCTTCATTTATTCACTTTAAAACAGGGACTGAGCACCTACTGTGTGCTTTTGCACCATTCCAGGCACTGGAAATGCAACAATAAACAAATGAGAAGTGGTTTGCATGGAGATGGTATTCCAGTGGAGGAAGACTTGCCTGTGGAGATGGTACTTTCCAAAGAGGGCCACATGTTCTTCTAGAACTTTGCCTCTTCCTTGTCAAAAGGTGGTATCTAATTCTCCTTCCATTCAATCTAGGCAGCCTAGTGACTTACTTGTAACCAACAGAATGCAGCAGAAGTGATTTTGTGTGACTTCTGAGGCTAGATCATAAAAGATGATGCCGCTTCTGCGTTTGAAGCCTTGAGACCAAATGTAGGAAGTCCAGCTGCCCTGAGACTGCCATGCTGTTCTAGGCCCAGGTCACATGGAGAGGCCAGCATTTGTGTTCTGGCTGACATCCCAGTTGAGGTTCCAGCCAACAGCCAACACCAACTGCCAGACATGTGAGTGAGTGACTCTTTAGATGTTTCCAGACCCTAGCTGTCCAATCGCCCCAACATTTGAGACTTCCCAGCTGAGGCCCCACACACATCATGGCCCAGAGACAAGTCATCCCCACTGTGTTCTGTCCAAATTCCTTACCCACAGAATTCATGAGTATTATAAAACGGTTGTTGTGTAAACCACTAAGTCTGAGGTGGTTTGCTGTGCAGGAATAGTCTGAAGAAAACTGACAATAAGCAAATATATGAACAAGATAATTTCGTGTTGTGATGGGTCCTCAGGAAAACATAAAACAGCATGATGACTTGGAGGAAGGCCTCTTTGGATGGGTGGGGGTGCAGGAGAGGGGGTAGGCAGGGTAGGTAGGGTAAGTATGGATCAGGAAAGACCTTTCTGGAGAGACATTTGAACTGGAATCTGAGTGAGAAGGAGCCCAGATCTGAGAGACTTCCAGGAAGAGGTTACAACAAGTGCAAAGTCCCTGAGGCAGGAATTCATTTGGCATGTTCTGTAAAGGTCAAGAAGACCTTTGGTGTAGTTATACAAAGGTCAAGTGTAACTAGGGGGATGTGGGTGAGGTGAATGGGGGCAGTGAAGTTGGAGAGGAAAGCAGAGAAGCAAGTCATTCTGCTCTTCTGGGCTGCTGAAAACAGAGTTGGATTTCAGACTGAGTGAGCTGGGAAGCCAGTGGAGGGTATTACCCAGGAGTGACTTAGTCTGGTTAGCTTTTGGTAAGAGCTTTGGCTACCAGATGGATGACAGACAGACTGTTAGGACAGACAGGGCTAAGGCAGGAAGACCACTTGAGAGGTTATGGTAGTGGTCTGCGAAAGGGGGGCTGGATGGAGGCCTGAGGAGGGATGATGGCCGTGAAGATGGGGACTGGTAGACAAACTTGGGACACAGGCAGCGACAGAGAGCAACTAGAAGGGAGGAGGCGCGGCGTCGGCAGGTTAGTCCCGGGCGGAACCGCGACTTGGGTGAGGACCGGAACCCGGCATCCTTCTGGAATTGCGGAGGGAGGCTCGGAGCCAGAGCCGGCCAGGACAGCGCGTACTGGCGTCCGGTGTCTGTGGCGCGGAGCCGGCCCCTGGCTGCGCGCCTGCCTGGCGTTTCCCAGCAACGACCGCCGCCGCCCGAACATTCCGAACCAGGCAGCCTGGGTGACGTCTTCGTCACCTTGGCGACGGCGAGTGGGAACGCAGTCCCTCCCTCCGGGTTCGGGGGCGGGGCCAAGGCGGGCGCGCTCCGCCTTCGGCCGGCGAGCCCCAATTCCAGCCCCGCCCCCTCCCCGGCTGGGGAGAGGCGGAGCCGGGGAGTGTGTGGCAGGTGTGGCGGCAGGTGTGCAGTGCATTGGGCGAGGCCTCAACCAGCGGCCGCTGCTCCCCTTGATGCACGCTCACGCCCGCCCGCTCACCACCCATCCGCCTGCCTCTCCCACTCTTTCCCGAGGCCGCTGCCTCCAGCCATTAGGACTGGCTCCTCTGTCATTCAGGTCACCTCCGCAGAGATGCCTTCCCCGACCACCCAAGCGAAAGTAACTGCCAACATCTTCTTGTGGACTGACCTTGTTTTTATTTCCTTCACAGTATCGCTTCCCTCTAAAATGATCTTATCTGCTTGTAATACACTGTCTTCCCTCTTTAAGACTAAGTTTCACGAGGTTAGGGATAAATTCTGCCTTGTTCATCTCTATTCTCTGCACCCTGAACAGAACCTGGCATGAAGTAGGTTCTCAATAAATGTTAGTTGGATGAATCAGTGAATTCACTTAATCATTTCATTCATCTGTGCGTTCATTTGAGATTTATGGAGTCCTAGGCACTTGTGACAAGCACTAGAGATACTGAAATGAACAAGACAGGGACTCCACCTGGAGGTGAGAAAAGATATGTTAAAACTAATAATTACAATAATACTAAAAGTATATGTCTTTGAGTTCCAGATGCTAGGCATAGCTCCAAGCACTTTATACATATTAATTCACTTAATCTTCACAATAGTAGGTACTATAATTGTGCCCATATTACAGATGAGAACACTGAGAACAATCACACTATAAGATGCTGGTCCCTGGAATCAAGTGAGGTCCTACAGAGGGGAGGCGAGGTGGACATGTGGCGAGGGGCCCAGCAAGATGTGGGTATGGGGACCAGGTGGGTAGATTTGGTATCTTGATTGCTCCCACATGGCACAGTCTTCCACAGGCATTGGGCCCCTTTCAAGTCAGAGCTCTGCTGCCCTAGGGGGACCCCCCCCTCCCATATCAACAGAGCAGGCAATGGGGTGGGGGCTGTGAGAGTGTGGAGGGCTGAGCCCTTGGCTGGCTGTAGGATAGGAGTGTGCCTATTCAACTGAAGCAAAGTGTGGGCAAATTTCCACATAATGTTGTAGGAGGCAGGATGTAGGGAGGGGCGGACAATCATATTTGCTAAAGCCCCTTCCTTCAGAGGGCTATCCAGGAAATCCAGGAACTAAACTTCCTCCCACCTTTGGGTTTCTGCATGTGCTCTTCCCTGTGCCTAGCATGCATTTTTACATAACTGGCTCTTTATTATTCAGATCTCAGGTGAGATTTTTTTTTTCATTAGAGAGGTCTGCGTTGGCCAAATCCTCTAAGGCAGTAACCTGTCATTGTCACATCACTATATTTTAAGACCCCAACTCCAGAGTGAGAGAGTGGCCCAGTCGAGTGCCTCATCCTTATTTGTGATCCAGTTTTTCCTGGTTATTCATTGTCTCTCTGAAAGAAAGTCAGTTCACTGAGAGCAGAACCCCATTAGAACTCACTTCTGTGTCTCTGCTGCCTAGAACAGATCTGAGTGGTAGCAGATGCTCAATGCTTTTTGAAAGAGTGAAAAGGGCCCTTCACCTAATCATTCTGGCTTTCCAGGCCAGGATCTGTGCCCTCCCCTTCCCAGGAACCCCTGCTCTGTACACAGCACCTGACCTGAGCAGGGACAAGTGGCCCCGCCATCTTGGTCACTGGAGTTCTCCTGGCGTGAGGCCCCCTGGGAAGGATCCGGGGCCTGGAGCAGGATTCTGGTCAGATGCCATTCCAGGATCATGTTCAAGAACCACCAGGAGGGGAGGCCACAGGTAGAGGGGCAGCAAGGAGTGGGCAGGACTTTCTGGGTCCCAGCCAAGATGGTAGAGGAAGGGGTAGCTTTTCCCAGCCTTCCAACACTGCTGTTGCCAGGAAAACAGGGTACCTGGAGGTTGTGGCTGTTTTCCTGACAGTGGGAACCCAGACTCTGGAACAGATGCATAAACAGTCAGACACACACAGAGGAGAGAATAAAAGTTGGGTTTATTCAGACTGTTTTCTTCCCATTTGGATGCAGAGTGAGGGGTAGTGGGTCGGGGAGGCAGTACCTTTGGCTTCTAGGGGCATTTCTGATTGCCAACCTTGTCTGTGTGACCTTTGGGCTGCCAGGATGACCCCACTGATGGATGGAGATGTTGATAAAGGGGCTGCCGCAGGGCCCTTCTGGGGCCTTCAGACCAGTCCCCAACAGACCAATCCAGTGTCTAGTTGGCGCTGTCATCTCCAGGAATTAAAGAGCAGATGGCTGAGAACATTTCGATTTATAATTAAAGAAATAAAGGCCGAGGGTGATGGGTCACTCAGGGGGCTCCATGTGCGGCAGTGGCACACAGACTGACGCGTGGGTCAGGTCTATGTGAGGAGCGTGTGTGTCGGCACATATTACACCCTCCATAAGCTGCTGTGAGCCCTCATCTTACTCCCGTGCCCGGGCAACTCAGTAGACTTCTTCCTAATCTTTCTTCCTTCCTTTGCAAGAACTGGGCCTAATGATGGAGCCAACAAAAGGCAAACAGCCCACAGGTCTCCAAAGATGCCCTTTCATCTTGGTCCTGGCCTCATGTGTGCAAAAGGTAGCACCCATCTCAGTTCCCTGGAGGGAGGTGCCCCAGGGACAGGTGGAAAGCTGCCGTGAGAGGCGGAGGGCCTCACTGGGCTGCAGGCTGGGAGTGGCCACAGGGTCTGGGAACCCTCTGGGCTTCTGCCAAGCCACCGCTGAGCTCAGCTGGGCTATGCAGGAACTGCCGCAACAAAGGGGAGGTGTGGAGCCCAAGGTGGGGAGCCTGGCCTCTGGGCGACCCTGCCTGCTCCGCGACCGCGGTGGAGGATGTGAGCGCTGTGTTTCTGTACTCATCTGCCTCCTCATACTGCTCAGTGACCCTTGTCACAGCTCCATAGCTCTGGGAGCCACCAGGCTCTGTCCGCAGCTCCAGAACACTTTTCTGCCGCTCGCTGGGCAGGGGACTGGCTGAGGCAGGGGCAGCCTTGGGCTGTCCAGAGCACTGGGTAACTTCGTTCTTCCTGGCCTTGTCCTGGACACCTTTCTGCGGGAGCAGGACCTGCCTCACATCCTGGGCCTGGTGTGTGCTTTTCACATCTGGGCTGTCCCTGGGGCTGGGGGCCTCTGCAAGCTTCCTTGTGGCTGACTCGATGGAGATGAAGGTTGGGGAAGAGGGTGAATCTCTTCTGGAAGGCAAGACTCGAGGGAGGCCTAAATCTTCGCTGAATGTCTCCAGCTTCCTGGTGGCAGTTGAGACTGCTTGACCTCTGGCCTCTGTGTGATTTCTGACCTTGGCTTGACTCTGGACCTCAATATGACATGGAACCTCGGTTTCGCTCTTGACTGCAGTTTGACCCCTGACCTCCTGGCCTGAGCAGTTGGACCTGGTTCTAGTGCTGCCCATGACACTGACCTTGCAGGCACTGTGGTCCTTTGGGGGTTTTGGGGAAAGGCCCCCGGTGTTAGCCTCAGGCTGGAGGCTAGACATGGAGCTGAGGGCCTTGTGCACCGCCGCCTCAATGTCCAGCAGCCTGGCCAGGGTCTGTTCCTTCAGCCGGGCAACCTCCATGCTGACCCTTGTCAGCTCTCCAAAGGCCTGCTCCACCAAGGGCTCAGGCTTGCGGGGAGCAGCAGGAGCCTGAGGGGCCCCTCCCAGCTGGGGCACGGCCTCAAAGAGCCTCCGCAGCGCCCGCACGTCCACACTGCTTGCTGCCTCCTTCTCCAGGGCTTGCACTTGGCTCAGGAGGCTCTGGAGCTCTTGCTGGCTTTCCTGCAGAATGTCAGGGCTCTCAGGGACCTCTTGCTGGGAACCTTCCATGGGCTTCTCTCCTAGGGGCCTGGGGCCCTGCTGTGGTGAGGTGTGTTCACTGCTGAGAGCTGAGAGCTTGGGGGACTCAAGGCTCCGGGAACTGCTGTCCACAGCCTGACTGTCGGTGGGCTTGGGGGCCGTGGTGCTGGGGCCACGTTGAAAGCTGGGCTGACTCTGACCATGGGGACATCCAGCCAGAGCTATGCATCCCTGGCCTGCAGTGGTGGGGACATTTGCCGGCGGAGGGATGGCTGCATTTTTCTCACCTTGTTTATATTCTCTTTGGAAGGAGCTGGGAGATAGAGCTGAGGGCTTGGGCAGCCTCTGAGGAGGGGGTATCTGGCTTAGATAGGCAGGTTTGGGGGGCAGCTGGGGCTTCTTCCTTGGGGACATGGTGGGTTCCAGTTTCGGGGTCTTTGTCTGTAACTCCCCAGGGGTTCTCTGGGCAGCAGGGCTGCTGTGGGAGTGGAGAAGGGGGTCCTGCAGGAGCTCGGATGCCTGCCGGATGCAGTCCTCATCATGGTGGGCTGGGAAGTCAGGTCCTGTCACAGCAGCTGGGAGAGGAGGAGGGGGAACAGAGGCATTATGGGAGTGTAGGCTGGCACCTGCGGCCTGAGGCCCAGAGACCAGAGTGTGGTGGGCTAAAGAGGCAGCCTTCAGGGTGGTCTCTGCAGCTCGGAGGCCCCCTGGGCCCATTCCTGCCATTGTTTTTTCTGGAGGCCCCCAGGCCGTCTGTGTGCAGCCCCCAGGCTCCTCCCGCCCTGGCCCAAGGCTCCGACCTGGGTCTTCCTGGAGTGGGCTGGGAGCCTGGGTGGAGAGGAGAGTCTCCCTGCCCCTTGGTGGGGGTTCACTCTCAGAGGGCTGGTCACCTCCAGGTCGGTCAAAGGTCCTCACAGGTTGAGCAGTATAGATGCCATCCTGAATAGTCACCCACCCTCCAGGCAGCCCTCCAGGCAGTGCTTTCTGTTCCCCACTGACCTTTCTGGGGGCTGTTGGGATCCTAGGGTCACCTCCAGCCATAGTCCCAGTGTTGCTCTGGGAAGACCTAGTGGCTGTGGTGGGTGCTTGCAGAAGACCATCCTGGAAGTGGGGGGAGATAATTCCCTGGGTGGGGGCCTGCTTGTGCTTATTCAGAACTTGCTGCTGCAGGCTTTGGGCCTCAGCCGTTGCCATCCTCAGACTCTGCATGGCGGCCTGGAGGTCTGGGGCTCCAGGCCCTGGGGGTGTACTCGTGGCTCCTTCTGACTGTGCCAAAGCTGCCATCTGTTTCTGTCCAATGGAACTGTCTTCTTGCTTTTCTTTGCCAGTCAGAGAGACTGCTTTGCCAATGGCCCGTGGGGGGTAGGGGGTGGCCCCAGGGCCTCTTAGATGCCCCATCCCCATGCTGGGGTCCAGAGGGGGAACATGAATGATGCTCTCAGTTGGGGACAGACTCTGGGCCCCCTCGCTGGCTGGCACTGGACTTGGGTCAGCCGGTGGCTCCCACCGTAAACTGTGCAGGCCACTCAGATCTCCTTTGTCTATGCAGCTGGCCAGCAGCTGAACACTGCTCCTCTCGGGGGCCCTGCTGGTCAGCCAGGGCTGCAGAGAGTAGGCAGTGAGTGAGACCAAGCCCTGCTCTGTCTCCTGCATCACCAGCCCAGTCCTCGCCACCGAGGTGCCCAAGCTGCAAGCC
Source organism: Rhinolophus sinicus (assembly GCF_036562045.2). Lineage (NCBI taxonomy): Eukaryota > Metazoa > Chordata > Mammalia > Chiroptera > Rhinolophidae > Rhinolophus > Rhinolophus sinicus. The sequence goes on along the minus strand of NC_133759.1, from coordinate 12,996,918 downwards.
AGCAACTGCTGGAACTCAGGGTCCGTGTCTTCAACATTCCCGCTGCTGCCTGGAGCTAGAAGCGTCAACGGCTTGAGCTGGAGCTGGCCCACTGGGTCCTCCTGAACCAGCAACCCCTGCTTGTCCAGGTCTGGCCGGCGTAGCACTTGGCGGACAATCCTGGGAAGCTCACCAGACACTAGCTCCTCCTTCCGTATATGGGGCACCCCCTGTCCTGGGCCTGGGAGCACGTACTTGGCCAGGCAGAGCTCCCCCGGCCCTCGGGCCTCCATGAGGATGCCTCCCCGGTGCAGGATGCCAGGCATGGCGTGCAGAGTCCGCAGGGTCCTCTCAGCTGCAGTCTCCTGCCTCTCCAGCACCCTGCTGTCTGATGGGCCTACAGGCTGCTCTTCTTGGAGGTCGCCCCCTCGGATGCTCTCAGCTGCCAGGGAGCCCATGGGGCAGTTCTCAAAGAGCCAGGTGAACTTGTGCACAGAGCCTGCAGGGATGGGCTCAGGGGTCACCCTCGAGCCCTGGTCTTCCCTCTTGCCTGCCTCCAGGGCCTGGAAAACCTCCTTTTGACGAGACACCTGGCCTGAAGGGATCTCCACTCGGCTGCAGTATCTCACCGGCCCTCTTCCACAGGGACGGCCTAAAGTCTGCAGAGGCTCAGTCTCAAAGACATGTCTGTCTGTCTGTCTTTCTCCAGCCTGGACCTGGCTAACCTTCAGGTGCTGTTCCCCGGAGCCTTCTGGTCTGTCCTGGGGTTGAGGCACGAACATCCAGGTGAAGGACTGTGCCTTGGCCTTAGATGTGGGATCTGTGACCTCTGACTCCTGCTTGTCTGCCAGTTCGCTCATTGGGCATGTCTCAAACAACCACCGGATGGTCTGCACGTCACCCTTGGGGGGTGCCTCAGGCTGGGGACAGGCCTGGCTCCTTCCTTCTTCTTCCTGTCGTTCCTGTCGCTCCCGGTGGTGGATTACTTCCAGGGGCTGGGTCTCAAAGAGCCACCGGGCAGTGCCCACATCTCCGGCCACCACTTCCTGCCGGGTGATGCCCCGCACCACGTCGACGGTACTGGGGTTTCGGCCCAGTCGGTCTAGGGGCTGCGTCTCAAACATCCACCTGTAGCCCTGCACATCACCTCCAACGACCTGCTCTCTGCTGACAGACGTCAGGGCATGGAGGTGGCCTTTGTCATCCTGCATGGCATACACCGGGGACCCTGTGTCTTGAGACTGCCCAGCAGAATCGATTCCTTCTGCTCTGCTTACACTCCTGGGGGCTGGAGGCTCACCCTGCCTGATGCTGTCCAGGGGGATGGTCTCAAAAAGGTTCTTGAAGGTCTTCACATCCCCTTTCACCTCATCCCTCTGGGGGCCAGTCTGAGAGAGGGACAGTGCTGAGGAGCTGTCACTAGATAGATGCTTATACAGGAGACCCTCACCCTCCTGGGGACCCATCCGCTGCAGGTGACCCACTTGGACATTGTCTCTGGGAGTGTCCAGGGGCTTCATCTCAAATAGCCACAGGGTGGAGCGGACGTTGCCGGGGACCACTTCCTCTTTGGGTGGGGCCTCTGCCCCCACCTCCTCTTCCCCCTTTAGAGTGTCTAGTGCTCGGGTCTCAAACAGATGTCGCTGCTGCTGAACATCCGGACCAGGAGGGACAAGGTCTGGGGATGGCTGGAAGTCCTTCTCGTCTACCAGGATCTCCCGGATGGCATCCAGGGGCTGTGTCTCAAAGATCCAGCGAGTTGCACTGACGTCAGGCCGGGCGCCCTCCTCCAGGGAGATACCCCGGATGACCCGCACCTGGCTGGGGTCGCGGTTGATGGCATCCAGAGGTTGGGTCTCAAAGAGCCAACGGGCTGACCTCACCGCATTGCTTTGGATCTCTTCGCGGCACGCGGCCTTGACCTCATGGATGGCGCCGTCTGCGTCCTGGATGGCACACAGCGGCTCCGTTTGGAACAACTTCACTGTCTTCTTCACGTCACCCTTCAGCTCCTGGATTTCTGAGCGCAACTCCAAGGGGCTGTGCTCCTGGATGGAGGGGCGGGAGCCCAGGCGGTCCAGTGGCCGTGTCTCAAAAAGCATCTTAGTACCCTGGACGTCTCCGCTGACTGCGGGCTCCTTCTCTGTACCCTCTGGTGCCTCGTCCTGGCCTGTCAGCTCGTCCAGCGGCTTCGTCTCAAACAGCCAGCGGGCTGCACGAACGTCCCCTCCGGATGGCCGAGGTCCAGCTGGCTCCTGGTCTATGCTATTGGCAAAGGAACCTTCCTCAAACTTGCGGGAAGTGGCCTGGACGTCGCCACCGGGCACGGGCTCCTTGGCAGCTGGCTTCTCATGGTCCCCAATGGCGTCCAGCCGCCAGTTCTCAAAGATCCAGCGCATGCACTGGACGTCCCCCTCGGTGGGCTCCTCCGAATCCAGGACCTCAGCCAGGTCTTCAGCCACGGCCTCAGCCAGGTTCTTGCGGAGTTCAGGGTGGATGTGCCTGTAGAGGCGGCGGAGCTCATTCGCTTGCCGCTGCTGGTGGAACTTAGAGAAGGACTCCTTGGGTGGTGGCGGGGGCAGGTCCTCCAGAGCTGGTGGTGGAGGGAGGGGCAGGTCCTCTGCAGTTGCCATCTGGATGGTTGGTGTGGGGGCCACCTGCGTCTGGGTGTCGGCCATCCTCCTGAAGAGAAGGGGCAGAGATGAGGGTGGGGCTGGGGGGCCTCGGGGTGGGGGGAGGGGCGGTTTGTGGGAGAAAAGGCAGGGAGCAAGGCCCAAGGCCCTGAGGTAACATGCCCTCTCCAGACCTCAGCTGGGTCTCACTCTGCCACCTGTATGCTTGGTGTGTGATGAGTCTTGAACTTAGGGCATATGGAGCCATCCAACAAGGTGGGTCCTGGCGTCCCCAGAATCACCCGGGTTGCTAGGGAGCAAGCAGGGCACTGCTGGCCATGAAGTTCTGTCCTTCGGCCCCACAAGGGATTCTCAAACCTTCAGTAGGCAAACTGGACGTGCCCCATCTTCACCTTCCTTTATCAAAATCAGTTTTCCCTGGCAGAGTCCCAGGTGAGTGGCCTGGAGGAGGATCCTGATTTATGGGGTCTTAGGGAGCAGCAGGTCCCTAAACTGGTGACTATTTACCATGGATAAGAAATGCCCTTTCCGGACACCAGAGGGCGTGCTTGCCACTTTCACTGGGAGTCTTGCCCAATCCCTATCTGGGCTTTCAACTGCTCTCCAACCTGTCCCAGGCCCACGGATGCATAGCTGGGGCCCGCAGCCCACGCTACAGTGGAAGCAGTAGAGGCTCACCAGGTATCTCATGGTTAGGCAGAGCCAGATTCTGATTCCCAGGTAGGGGTTTCTGTGCCATATGCCAAGACTCAGACGTCTGAGCCTGGGGTATCTCAAAGTTCTTCTAGTCCAAACGCTCATAATTAAGCATGAAGAAACGGAGGCCCAGAAGGGGTCAGATCTTGGTGAACGAGTAACAGGCAGTGCTGACTTCCTAGACCCTATTGCGGGCCTGGCTCTCAAGAAACAAGAGGGTAAGGAGTGTGAAGCTTTCTTATCAGCTATAGTGTCCCTCTGTTCCCCAGCAGGCACCCCTAGGAGAGTGTGAGGGTGACAGCTACAGGGAGGGGGGCAATGGGACCATCTGCAAAGACAGCTGTGCCCCTGGCTCATGGAGACTCAGTCCCAACGGTGTGCAACCGGCCCTACGCTGGCTCTGCGCTCCTGTCCTTTCTTCCTCTTCAGGTGAATCAGCTTCCACCAAGGCACTGCCTCCCCCCAGCTCACCCCTGCCCCCCTTCATGGCCTCCCACCCCTCAAGCCCTTCTCTGGTCTCTGGTCTCTGTCCTCTGTGTCTTATCTGTCTTGTGACAGGTGTACTAACAGTTCCCAGAGGCCGGTCGGGAAAGAATGAGAAGCACGTCCCCTTCCCACTGCCCCTGACCCACTGCTCTGCTTCACACTCGGTGCTAAATATAGCGAAGGTCCTGGCCTCAGCATGGCAGCCCTGGGCCCCCTCCTGAGGGAGGCGCAGGCTCAGCCAGTTACCCTGAGCGCCTGGGCTCACTTTATCTTCTCGTCCCTGGGCTCCCTGATCCTGCCCCTTCTCACCATACACTCTGGGGGAGTTCCTGTAGTCTCTGAGTTCTAAGGCGGACCCCCTGCCAAAGGCAAACTGTGCCTGTCCCCACCTCCTCCCTGTCCTGTCACCACCAGTGTGTCCCTGAGCAGATGGCATATGCAGGCCACCAACTCCACCCTTCTGCCACCCCCAGGAATCTCCAGAATCCGTTATGGTCCCAAACTATTAGAAGCATGGAGTCCAGGGATGTCAGACCTAAGGACCCTCAGAGGTCACTGAACCTGACCCCTCATTGTACAGATGGGGAAACTAGGGCCCGAAGACGGGAGAGGAGCTGTCCCAGGAGGCTCTGCAAAATAGTAGCAAGGCCTGAAGCAGGTTACCCAACTCCTGGCTTTCCCATCCTCACCCCTGCCTGGCCTGAGACCCTTAGGCTTAAGTTTCTAGAAGGCAGGGAGGGAGGAGGAGGAGGGCAGAATTCAGAACTGGGCCCAGACTTAGGGTTAGGGGCCTGAGCCCCAAGAAGTATTCCAGAACATGGCCTTTTCGGACTCGCCAGCCCCTCAGGGTGACCCCACCTCTGTCCCCAGTCTGCCCCACCTTGGCACAGCCCCTCTATAGGTCTCTGCATCTGGGCAGACTCAGATTTGGTCTCCCTTGCTTGTCCTCCGTTCCCCCGCCGCCACCCCGTCTGCCCACTGGGCAAGACGATGGTCTGGGCATCCCAGCCCAGGTCCTAGGCCATGATATGTGGGGAGCTGGGCTCAGGCCAGCCCTGGGGAGACATTCCTGGGGCCAGTTATGCCAAGACTTTCACCCACAACAGCTGGGCATGGGCCTGGCTCCCAAGAAATAAGAGAGTGTGAAGCTTTCTTATCGGCTGTGGTGCCTTTCTGTTCCCCAGCAGGCACCCCTAGGAGAATGTGAGGGTGACAGCTACGGGGGGAGGGGTGGAGGGCAGTGGGACCCTCTGCTGAGACAGCCCTGCCCCTTGCTCATGGAGACTAACAAGGCAGAGTCGGGCCTGCTTCCCCACTCCACCTGCATGTTCTCCCACCTCTTCTCTCCCCCTCTTTCCTCCAGACACTGAGACTGCCTGGGAGGAAGCCTGGAAGCCTTAAGAACTCCATACCTGTATTTTGAAAATCAAAACTCCAGGCTACCTCCTCCGGAAAGCCTTTCTGGATTTTTTTAGACTGGTAAGAACTTGGCCCTTCTGTGGGCTTCAGGCTTGTGGCAACCATTCCCTTTACTTCCTCATGGAGCCTTTATATCAGAGACCCCTCCACTCACCTACGTCCAGCTGCATGGCCCCTTAACTTCCTTCTGCCACCCCTAATACATGGTATCCTGAGAACCATCTGGAGGGTGCAGAGTGGACCCGAGCCTGGAGAGCCAGCCCTGCCATGGACAGACAAAAGGCAGGTTACTCACCTGAGGGTCCCACTTGGCTGATGGCGTGCTTGGGGTCTTTGGCGGGGGCAGCCTAAGGTTTGTCGTTCCTCTCTAGCTTCTTGCTTGGGGTTGGTCCTGCTCCGCTGGCTCCGTCAGATGCCTTCTCACTGCCCTGGCCCCGGGTCTCTGTCCCCTGCCAGCCCCAGCAGCTGCCTTTATCTTGCTGGCTAAGGGGTGGGCCAGAGTGGGGGCGGGCGGGAGAGGCTAAGTTCAGAATATGAAGTGGTTCAGTTATTTTTAGGGCTTGTGGAAGTCACTCTTCCATCCTGGGGAATCGGTTACATGTCCTTTCTGCTGGGGAGGTGAACAGGAGTGAAGGAGCACTTCATTCACCCAAGTCTGATCGAAGGACTGCGCTCAGTGACTCAGTCAGGGTGTGGGGTACTGGTGTCCCAGACTATTTTGAGGAAATGAATAAGGAGGGGCATCTGACCCCTGGACGGCCCTGCCTAGTCCTGTGAGCCCACCTCCCTACTCTGGACTGGCCTCCGAGCTTTCCTGATGAGTGTGTGCCCCCTGTGCCCTCCTCCTCTGGTCCTGGCCTGGGTACCTCTGAGAGTAAGGCCCCGCTCTCCTCCCCCAATCCCTCTGCACTAAAGATCCCCATTATTCCTCATGCCCCACAGGTCAGATCTACACGGTCCTGAATGCAGCTGGATTCGGGGGGAAATCATCTGAATTTCCAGGCCTCAATTCTTCACTAGGTCTCTGGTTTATCAGAGAATTCCACGGAATGGTTCTGTGGTTTTCATAGCAGATTATCTGGGCCCTTGTTGACTTTTGGGCTCTTCCCTCTGACTCAGGGCCCAGACTTTCTGGGAACGGAGTGGCAGGCGGGGAGCTGACTGTGGGGTTATTTCTGACCCTGGAGTCATCAGCTTTCCACAGAAGGAGGTGTGTGTGGGGGGTCATGCCTGCCCCTCCTTTGCTGCCCAGAGCCTGAAGGCCTTAGCAGGCTCAAGACATCCTGGCAATTACGGTAGGCTCAGGAAGGGGCCGGTGTGGTAAGGGGCATCGGGGATCGTCCAGAGCACATGCAAAGGTGGCATTTTGCCCAGGCTGCATGTCTAAGGCTGTACAGGTGCATTCTGTTACCTGGCAGAACAGGATCTTCCTTCCGACATCCCGAATGCCCTCTGGTGCCAGGGAGTGATACCAGGCATTGCTCAATTTTTCCACTGAGTCAACCTCTATCTCATAGTGTTGGCCTGAGGGTAGGGAGACGGGCATCCAGGAAACCCTCTCCCTGGTCTCCTGTCCTACTGGCTTCCCCGGTCCTTTTCTACCCCTCTGCCTGCTCCCCAGTTCCTGGCTTTTCCCAGGAAGGTCAGGGCGATGTAAAGGCTAGGGGAAGGGGAGCCTCAGGTATCTCAGGGATGCCCCAAGTGCCTACCTACTCGGATGGTTTTGAAAACTGAATGAATTAACATAGGAAAGGGTTTATAAGAGTGCTTAGCACAGAGCATATGCTACAGAAGTGCCTGCTGCTATAATAGGTGTAAGAAAAGAGAAGAACCCAGGTGGAACCCACTTTTGTATTCACCTTACGTGTGATGAGTCATGGTAGAAATTTCTGAGGCCTCAGTGTTAAGAAAGAGGCTTTTCCTGACCACCTGGTTTGTTTTTATCGAATACAACTGTGCTTTCCCATATGGTTGCCACTAGTCACGTGTGACAATTTAAATAGATTCAAATGAAATAAAATTTAAAATCCAGTTCCTCCATCACACTGGGCACATTTTTGGTGCTCCATAGAAACATGTACCCAGTACCTATCGTATTGGACAGTGCAAAACGTTTCCATCATTGTGGAAAGTTCTATTGGACAGTACTATAAAGACGCTAAAAATCTCCTAACAGATGGTATTTCTCTTTGCCTTGGCTCTTAGGAAGCTCTGACCTAAATTTTCAGTCTTCTACCAAGTAGATTTTGTGGCCTGCATCCTGTGTAATGAGGTTGACCAACTGTCCCTGATGCCCGTCTCTGAGGGGTTTCCCAGAACAAGGGACTTTCAGTTTTAGAAGTGGGAAAGTTCTAACAAAACCAGGAAGCGTTGCTCACCCCATGTGTAATGATCTAACACGATCACATCATCGAGGTGTCAGTTGCAAGGCCATTAGGGCAGTAAGCCAGGCATTATTTATGGGAGTATTGCTGATGGAGATACCGTGCACCTATCCTTTCAAGCTCCCTTAAATTATTTTGGCAATGAGGCTAGGAATAAATAAACACATTGAGGATGAATGGCTGTGCTGATTAGAAGGCAGAGGACACTTGGGGGAAGGGGTGGAGAGTGAAGGGTGTTGTCTTCTGGCAACCACGGTCCTTCTTTCTGGCCAACTGCTTCTCAGTCTTGAGGGCTTCTTCCCCTGCCAGCCCCTCCTTCCAAGTGGGGCTCCACCAAAGTTGGGGATTGTTTGGAAGTTCACGCCTAAGTTTCCTTGGAGAGTTGGCACTTGAAGGCAGAGCTCAGAGTGAGTAGCTGGCAGCAGGCTCACCTCAAGTTTCAGGAGAGGCAGCATCCAGCAATGATTAAGAGCCAGACTATGTGTGAGACGTACTAGCTGTGCAACGTTGGCAAGTTACTTACCCTCTCTGTTCCTCGTTTCCTCATCTATAAAATGGGGATAACAATTGTACATATCTCAAAGGGTTGCTGTGAGGAATATACATTTTATCACACACCCACAGCATTTAGAATAGTGCCTGGCACACTGTAAACTCCATATATGAATAAGTTCAGCAAGTTCTTTCCTGGATCCTGGCCACCCTCAGCTTCTCCAGGTCCCAGATCTGAGTGTATCCTCCTGGTCCAAAGACAAGTGCCCTTCAAGGCACTGGCTGGCAGTCCTAGCTTCCCTCCACCCAGGAAATAGACCCTGGTGCCAAGGGACAGCTCTGGACAGGCCAGGCTGGGTCTGTTCCAAGCCTGCAGGAGACAGACCCGCTCAGCCTCTTGATAAAATCACCTGAACCCAGAGAACGGATTTTCTGCTCTGGGGTCAGCTCAAAGGATGGGCTGATTTGCAGGGAGAGCTGCACCCTCCTGCCATGGGACTGTTGTGGTTATTGCAGGAGAGGCAGCAGAGCATGGTTTTTGAGTGTGGAATCTGAGGTCAGACTTCCTGAGATCAAATCGCCAGCCTGTCCCTCCCTATTTATATGACCTCTGAGAGTCCCCCAGCTCTCTGCACCCTAGGATCTTAGTTTGGGATCTTCCGGTGACAGAATCTGGGAGGAGTGTTTGGGTGCAAGTGATTTAACTGGAGAGGAGGAATGTAGTTAGAGAGTCACAAAGTGAGCTGGGGGCGGGAGGAAAGCAGGTGGGAAGTACGTCTGTGGGCAACTGTGCTTCATCCCACAGGGGACCCTCTGAGAACTGGTGTAGCACATGCCTCAGCCGGGTTTGGGAAGTGGGGGTATGTATCCACTAATCCTCACCCACTGGTGGAGAGCTGTTCCTGGAAGCACTAACTCCCCGACACTTCCGGCCCACACCTCAGGCAGAGAGATACAGGAGTTTGAGGTGCCTTGAAGCTGCAGTCCTGTACAGGGACTGTCCATTGAAGCAGGTGAGCCCTGGGGAGGAGGAAAGGGATATGGGGGATACTGACAGCATCTGCTACATTAGGTTCTCCCATCGGTGAGGTGACAATGGGCTTCTCTCATGTGGTTGCTTTGAAGATTTAGACATGTGCTTCCCCGTTGATCTTAAAATAAGGAGCTTATCTGGGTGGGCCTGACCGAATCAGGTGAGCTCTTTACCAGTGGAGTTTCCTCCAATTGCTGGCAGAAGAGGAAGTCAGAGGGGTCTCAGGCATGAGGGGGATTTGATGCATTATCACTGACTTGAAGATGGGGCCATGTGAGTAGGAATGTGGGTTCCTTAAGCCACGGAGAGGCCCCTCGCTGAAAGTCAGCAAGAAAACAGGGGCCCCAGTCCTACAACTTAGGGAAGTGAATTCTGTCACCAACCTGAATGAGTTTGGGACAAGAGTTTTCTTCAGTTTCTAAATGAGGACTCGGCCTTATGATACCATGAGTAGAGAACCCAGCCCTGTCGTGCCAGATTCAGACCTGCAGAACTGTGGGCTAATAAATGGGTGTCATTTAAGCTGCTATGCATGTGACGTTTTGCTACACAGCAATAGAAAACCAAAAGAGAATGGAAACTGCAGCAGTCAAGGGGGGTGGGCAGAAGGCCATGCCTGCCCACTTGTAACAGTCACCCAGTCAGCCCAGAGCTTAAGCATTTTTTCCCAAGTGGCTGGCTAGGGCCTCCTAGGTAGTTATGCTCAGTACCCCTGGGTCACCAGCAGAGAGCCTCAGAGCTTCTCAGAATCAAGAAATAATGGTTAGGGAAAGTCAGAGCAGGAAGAACCCACAGTCTTTTGTTCCTCCCATTTTGCACTTGGACAAACTGAGGCTTGCAGCAGAGCCCAGATGCTGCAGAGTAGAGAAAGGAGCTGCTTTCAAATGGTCCTCCTTTGGAACCCCAGCTCCATCATTTGCCAGCTCCACAACCTTGGACAAGTTGTGTCAGCTCTCTGAGCTCAGTTTTTCTATCTGTACAACGGGGAGGTTTTGGCCGTGAACAGATGGAGGAAGTGTATTCTGGGCAGAGGGAGGAGAGTGGGCAAAGGCACAGAGGTGTGGATGGTGTGGTGTGTGCAGTGCGATTGGAGTGCAGGGCAGAGGGTGGACAGTGGCCTTGAGTGGCAGGCGGGGGCTGAGTCGTGAGTGTCAGGTAAGGGTTTGGGCCCCTGATGAAGGGTTTTAATCAGGGGGCAGTTTGGGTCACAGGAGGCAGGTGATGAGGGCCTGTCATAGCAGCGCATGCTCTGAATGATGGCAGAGTGGAGGGGACGAGGGGCTGAGTCTGAGGGAGGCTGACAAGGTAGAATAGACAAAACCTAAAAGAATTACAAGATGCAGCAACTGAAAACCAGGAGAGGGAGCACTCAGGCGGGATCCCAGTTGTCTGGCTTGGGGACGTTCGTGGGTGGGGATGTCACTTCCTAAGCTGGGCAATGGGAGTGAGGGGAAGGGCAGGGTGGGTGGCGGAGGGGGAGATGACAGGTTGACTGTGGACAAGAGGAGCGTGAGATGCCAGGGTTTCCCAGGCAGAGCTGGTCTCAGGGAGATGGATGATCAGATCTAGAGCTAGGACAGAAGACTCAGGGACAGACCTGGGAGAAGAGGACTGTAAAGAAGTGGCAGACGAGAGATGGCATTCAGGGAGGCAGTGAAAAACCAGGAGAGCAGTTAGTCGCGGAACACGCTGAAGGAAGAACATATACTGAGGGGGGAAGGGAACGACAGTGTCCAGTGCTACACAGAGTGAGATAAGGCAAGGCGCTGCCGGGTTCAACAAGGGCGCCCTTGAGGATTTTGGCCAAAGCAGCCACAGTGAGGCGGAGGAAGCACAGCCAGACGGTAGAGGGCTGCCGAGGGCTGGGGTGAGCATGTGGGATCACCAGGGAGGGATGATGCTGATAAATAACTCCTCTGGTCCTCACAGCTCTCATTGGTCAAATGCGAATCAATATGGAGTCAAGATTGTTGTTAAAAAGCAAATCAATCGCTCATCTGGAAAGTGCCCTGTAAACGGACAGCAGCGTCAGGCAAGAGAGGGATGCGTGGTTCCGAAGCAGGTGGTGAAATGGTGTTGGAAATGGCTGACAATGCCGCCCGTGCCCAGAAGGTGGCAGCACCTCATCAAGTGAGACATCTCACTGGATCAGGCTCGGCATTTCATCACCTCAAGAACTTATTCTCCAATAATTCTTTGCACACCTACTATGTGCTGGGCTGTCTATCTATATCATCTATATCTATCTATATATCTACATCTATATCTATAATCTAATATCTCTATCTCTATCTAATATAGATAGTGTTAGAGATGGAGATATAAATGTAGACAGATAGATAGATATCCTCATGGAGCCTACATTTTGGTTAAACAGGCAGTAACACAAATAAGTGAATTATCCTCATAACTGTCAATGACCCTCTAAATTCCAAAGATTCATATTCTCCAAGTTGGAGGGGAAACTTTCTAGGCTCCTTAGAATGTGACATATGTCCTTTCCACCTTCAACAAAAGGAACCCAAGAACAGAACTTAGTGGGTCCCCCACTAAGTGATGTATTTGCTTATTCATGGAACAGATTGGATGTATTTTCCAAAGGTGGTCACTCCAATATCTTCTGTCCCATATGTACTCCTTGTACTGTGACTTTGACATTCCTCCAACAGAGAGAAAGAAGTCTATGTGCCCTCCCCTTGAATCCAGGCAGGCTGGATTGTGACTACAGAACAAAGACACTGTACAACTTCTGAGACTGGGCCATAAAAGGCAGTACAGCTCCCTTCTGATTTTCTGGGGACATCGAAATCCAGTCACCATGCTGTGAGGAAGCCCAAGCAGCCTGTGGAGAGATTATGTGGAGATGAGCCAAGCCCCCCAGTCCCCAGCACTGGCTAAGCTCCCAGCTAACAGCCAGCATCAACTTGCCAGCCAGGAGAGCAAGCCATCTTGGAGGCAGAGATTCTGGTCTCAAGTTGAGCTGTTCCAGCTGATGCCACACTGAGCAGAGATGAGATGTCCTTGTTGCAGAATTGTGAGCAAAATAAATAATTATTGCCATTTTAAGCCACTGAAACTTTGAGGTGGTTTGTCATGCAGCAATAGATACAGTTCATTAAATTAATACCCGTGAGGGCCTGCTTCTTGCTGGGCTCTTTGCTAGGAGATGGGGATGTGGGATAAACTGAGCAGACTCAGTCTGTGCTATCAGGGACTTCACTGTCCAACCAGGAAATAGACCGTGATCAAAGGACAGTAATTCACTGGCTCATCTAAACTTGGAGCTCTGACAAGTTTACCTGGCTCCAGGTGTCTCACCTCTTTACTTCATCGCTAAGTATATTCCATGTACTGTTAGTCTCCCTTTCCTCAGAGTCGTTGTGAATCTCCATAGGAGAATGGCTACGAAGGACGCACAGGAAGCTGGGAGAGGTCCAGGAGCAGCCCCGGGGCAATGCGCCTGTGGGTGTCCACACACACACACACAGACACACACACACACACACACACACACACACACACACACACACGCCACCTCCAGAGCTCTGCCCTAGCCCAGGCCACCGCTTCTCCTGTCTCACTATTCTATCAGAAACCTAGCTCTCCCTCTACTGTCTACTCTTGGTACCCTTTCCCCTGGTGCCAGAGCATCAAGAAGTGTCTCTCTAAATGCCAGTCTGCTCAGGCTCCCTGTGCCTACCCCTCCACAACTCTTCCCGCCATTCCTGGGACCAGACCAGAGTCTTTGCAGGGATCACCAGGCTCTGAGCAGTGTAGCCCCCGTGTCCCCAGCCTCAGCTCAGAGCTCTTTCCCTCGTTTTCCTGCCCTCGGAATGCACAAAGCTCTCTCCCACCTCGTGGTCTCAGTGCCTCTGCTTCCCCCTCTGCTGAGCTGCTCGGGACATTTCAGGCCTCTCCTCTCCCCTTCCCTTCGCTAACATTTGCAGGTACCCTGAGATGGAGAGATGCATCTTCAAAGGATTTGCCCGAGGGGGCTGCCTGGAGGGCCTCTGGGACTCCCGAAGACAGAGCTTTTTTGGAGGTGAAATAGATCTAGTTGCTGAATGGAAATTGTCAGGAACAAGCTGGAAAGGGCACCACCCATGTCGGTAACTGCAGGAGTTGTGGAACTGGGAGGGTCCCCAGACAACCTTCAAAACACCCATGATAGAAAGAGCCAGCCTTGAACAGCTGCCAAACTCAGGAAGCAATGCTTTGGGAAAACACTAGCCCTGAGGGCTCTTCCTGCCCCACCCTGACCTTTAACTCTGGGGGGGTCAGAACACTTGAAGGTCAAGCTGGGCAGGAAGGAGAGGGGACTAGGTGGGGCCACGGACGGCTGCCCTGGCTGGGCTTGGAAAATCAGTGGGAAAGGGAGGTGGAGCTGGCTTCCTCACTATTCCCTCTCCCTACTCTCAGTCCTCTTTACCCCTTACCTATTCAGACTCACTTAGAGTGGGGTAAGGAGAGGGTGGAGAGATAAAGGGGCAGAAAAATGTTGGTGGTGTCCTCTGGGGAGATCAGATAACCCAAATGCTGGCTCCTCCTCTTGTGGGTTGCTCTGAGAGTGTATTGAAGACATCACCCATGGGTGTGCCATTCCCTGACCAGGGTGACATAACCTCAAGCCAACTGCTTACAAGTCCCAGTCTGCACTGGTTCTTGCCCTGTAGGCATCCTGTTGAGTGTGTTTACAAGAGATCTTAGCAGCCCTCTTCACGCCTACATCCCAGGCAGCTCTGGGGCACTTAGGCCAAGCTTTCTGAGTGGTTTGCTTGAAGGCCCCCTATTAAACTTGAGGGACAAAGAACAACTTTTTCCTTCAAGAAACCCTCTTTCCAGTGTCACTTCTAGCCCCATGCTTCTGCCTTCTGGCAGGTGGTGGGCTCAATGTCAAGAACCAGTTTGGTTGCCATCATTCTCCAAGTCTTGGACTTCCCTCCAAATTGAGGGTGCATTTCTCGTACCTCTGACCAAAATCTCTGAGCTAGGAAATGCCCTTTGAAAAATCTAGTTACATGAAGAATGCACCGTAGGGATTCAGAATGTATCTCAATGGCATAAAGATTATTTTAAACTAAAATTATCTGAACAAAGAGCAGCTGCAGAAAAAAAGCTTATAGAAACTTCTTTTGCAGATTTAAGCAGGACCTCCTGAAAATACAGCAGCTGTAAATCCCCTTTCTGGGAGGTTTACAGACAGAAGGAAGACTAACCATTATCACCAAGATGAGAAATTGCTTAAACAAACTATCTGATACTGTCCTACCTTCCATTTGCTCTTCCACAGAAGCTTTCTCCCCCTCCCTTTCTCCTTATGAAGTGGGTTTATAAACGTCTGTCTTTGGATGTCCGAGAAGCCAATTCCTCTGAAGGCTCCCTGGTAAATAAACGTTGTCTTCTCTCCCATTCATCTGTTTGCTGTTAGTTAACTCACAGGCTCCCAACACATTCTCCTCTTGACAACAAAAGTAGAATGACTGTCTAAGGTTGTCTATTGGGTGCTAGATTCTGTCTTCCTGCTCTGCCAACTTTATTTCGTAGCAAAGAGTTCACTCATTCTCCCCTCTTTGTCTCTCATGCATGTTAATTGGATTAGAAGAGATGGAGAAAAGAGAACATATAAGAGATTATACTGCTAAATTTATTACTTATGTATACAAATCATTGTACCTCCAGTTCAGCCACAAGTCATGAAAGGCTGATGTGTGCTGGGGAGTGGCTGGAACCAAGGAATGCTTTCTTGGTTCCAAAGTGATAATGGCCGGGAGAGGGGATGAATTATGCTTGTTTTCATTCTGTCTGGTCTCACTGCATTGAAATGGAATGCAAAATGTCACCAGGTGGCTGATTACACAGCGACTAGACAGAAAAAAAACCCAAACCACAGTAGCTTCTGTATTAGTTTGCTCAGGCTGCCATAACAAAATACCTTAGACTGGGTGGCTTAACAAGAGGAATTTATTGGTCACAGTTCTGGACACTGGAAGTCCAAGATCAAGGTGTCTGTTGATTCTGTTCTTTGGTGAGGACCACTTCCTAGCTTGCAGATGCCAGCCTTCTCTCTGCATCCTCTTATAAGACACTAACCCTATCGATGGGGCCCCACCCTCTTGATCTCATCTAAACCTAATCATTGCCCAAAGAACCCACCTCCAAATACTATCACATTGGGTGTTAGAGCTTTAATATATGAATTTATGTGTGGGAGTAGAGGTGGGGCACACAAACATTCAGTCCATAACAGCTTCTGTATAAACAAAGACTAACCAGTTTAAAAGTATTGTAGTGAATCCCACGCAAAACGTTTGTGTTCAAAGGTGTCATTTTTGTTTTTCTTCATGCTTGTCCTTAGTTAGATCTGGCCAGCAGACAGCAAACCCACCTCCTCGTTCCCCTCCTGCCAGAAACTCAAGCCACCTTCCCTGGGATGTACATGTTGTGTACTGTAACAATAACATCAGGTGCAGAAAAAAGCATTTTGTGTTTCAATAGAAAACTGCACCATCTGTAACACACCTTCCTGGGTCTTCAGAGTCTAGCTGTGTGTTGCCTTTGAGCTGCGTTGCAACTCTTTGTAAGTTGTAAGTAACTAGTTTATAAATGTTGTCCTGTCTGGTAGTGATTTTAAGCGACTTCCTCCCCACTGTGGAAAATCTCTTGTATCCCTATTTGCAATTCATCTCAACATTCCTTTACTCCATATAAATTTGGGCTCTTTTGAGCTTTCCTTTGAATCTGTTAAGACATCAGCCTGGTTTTCTCAGATCACATGAGTAAAATAAATCCCTCAACATGTGTTCTCGTCTGTATGAGAGTCATACCTTTTTCTGAAAATTATCTGTTAACACAGGGAAGGAAACCTTTGGGAGAAAGTGGCAGGACTCAGTTTCCCAAGAAGAGCTGGCTGCATTTCTGAGCCCCGTGTCTTCTCCATGGATCATGGCCATCCCATCCCTCCAGGTGCTCAGGCCTCAACGTACTGGGGTCATTCATAAATCTTCCCTATCTTTCCCTCACGTGCGATTCTGTGGCAAGCTGAATAATGGTTCTCCAAAGATGTCCACCAGAACCTGTGAATATGTTACCTTCTATGACAAAAGGGACTTTGCCGATGTGAGTAAATTAAAGATTTTGAGATGGGGAGATTATGCTGGGCTATTCAAGTGGGCCCAGTGTCATCACAAGGAAGGCAGGAAGGTCAAAGTCAGAAAAAGGAGATGTGAGGATGGGAGCAGAAGTTGGAACAATGTGCTTTGAAGATGGAGGAAGGGGCCATGAGACAAGGAATCCATGTGTCCTCTAGAAGCTGGAAAGACCAGGAACAGATTCCCTCTCCGGAACCTCCAGAAGGAACCAGCCCTGAGAACCCCTTGGTTTTAGCCCCAAAAGGCTCTTTTCAGACTTCTGAGCTTCAGAACTGTAGAGAATAACTTTGTGTTGTTTTAAGCTGGTACATTTGGGGTAATTTGTTAAAGCAACGGTAGGAAACTAATGCAAACACCACAGCAGATTATGTTGGCTTTATCTTTGAAATGTAGCCAGGATTAACCGCTTCTCCCCAGTTCTGCCACTGGCCTCCTGGGCCAAGCCAGTCCCATCTATTGCCTGGGTTGTGGCAAAGGCCTGCTTGCTGGTCTCCCTGTCTGCCCCCGCCCTCCAGCCTTTCTCCTCCCTGAATGCAGGATATGAGAGTATTTATATGTTGCCAAGGAGGCCCTCTGGCTTTCACCCTTGGCTTTGTCTTTCTCCAGTGCTTCCGTGGCTCCCAGCAGGACCATCTATTTCCATTGTCCTTATAATTATTGTTTTCCATACCTCCTAAAGACCTGATGCACTGAACCCACCAAAGCACCCCCACCCTCCATATATCATCCCAGTTCACCATCAGTTTGGACAATTGCACAGCTGTAGCCTGCCAAGGGCTGTCCGTATTTTACTTACAACCAGCAATGGGGTTCTCATTGCCAGCTAGCTGGCAGATCATCAGCTCCAAAACCCCTTTTCAAGAGTCTGCTTTCTCAGACTGCTCCTGGTATCAGCTGTCACAGGTCAGGTTTGCATGCGGGAAGTGTTTTGAGGAGTCTTCAAGAGATCAACACTTGTGAGAGAGGAATGGAAAGAGATGGACTCCAGTGAGGGGTGGGCAGACAACTGAATTGCAGTGCAGCTGCAACGGAGGTTGCAGTCGCAACCAAGGTCACAGCTGCCAGTCTTATAATGAGCTCTGGATCTGAGGTAGCCCTTCAGAATTATCTGCCAACGGGGCAAGAGAGCCAGGCCTTTATGCTCTTACATTGGTGATGTGGGTTGGCTCCAGGAAGGGGGTGCAACCTTGGGCAAGGCAGTTTCCTGCAGCCCTGAGAAGCTCTTGGAGAGAGACTCACCTGAGAGCTTTCAGCCACCAACATTCGTAGCCGTTGGGCGAATGGGCTCTGAAAAGGGTGCAGGGGCAGGTCCGGGTGCCATCCATCACAGTGATCTTTTATAAAAGCTATAGCAGATTGTATCACTATCCTGCTTAAATCCCTCCAATGACTTAAAACAAAATCCCTGAGCAATAGGCCTTACATTCTCTGGCTCCTGGTTACCTCCGACAGGGCATGGCCCTCCCCGGCTCACCATGCTGTCATATTAGCCTTCTTTGCATTCGTTCACTCAACAAATATTTATTGAATATTTATTATGGAACAAACAATGTTCTAGATCAGGGGTTTACAAACTATGGCCCATAGGCCAAATTGTGTGGCTGCTTGTTTTTTAAATAGAGTTTTATTAAGGCACAGCCACACCTTTTTAAGTATTGTTTTTGTACTAAAATGGCAGAGTTGAACAGAGGCCATAAGGTCCACAAAACCTAAAATATGTACTATTTGATCCTTTACAGAAAAAGTTTGCTGACATCTCTTCTAGATCTGTGCTGTCTCTGTCTCTCACCCTCTCTCTCTCTCTCTCTCTCTCTCTCTCTCTCTCTCTATCTACCCTGGACAGTTGGCCCTAAACTCTTTGAGGAAGGTGACACCTGAAGGAAGTGAGGGGACCAGCCAGGAGGCCGGGGGCTGGAGCAGAGTGAGCAAAGGAGAAAGTCGAAGCAGATTCTTTCTTATTCACTATGCTGATAAACCACTTCACGCAGGTACCAAATTCTCCTGTTTTAAAATTGCAACATCAGGATTAAGGTTTAGGTGAAGATTTAGTTTAGGGTAAAGGGTTGGGGATTAGAGGGAGTTTTAGTGCTTTGTTTTGTTTGATCTAGGATTAGAGTTGGGTGTGGTTAGGGTTTTGGCTTCTGTGCTTGGCAGTTGGTGTTAGGACGTTCATGGTTATAGTTCAAGATTAGTGCTCAGATGGGCTGTGTAGCTTGCAGAATTCAATTTTGGGAGTCCTGTTTAGTTCCTGGTGTGTGAGTTTGAACAGCCAGATACATACCCTCTTTCAAGTTAACAGTGGAAGTCAATTGAGCATTGTTTCGGAGATAAGAGGGAGAAATTGTGTAACCTTAGCAATTATACTGTATAATTATCAAATTATACAGTCACAAGAAGACATTCTTGGGCACACAGAGACTTGGAAAGTATACCACCCATAAACTCTTCCTGAAAAACGTAATATGAACAGTTGTCATCCCAATAAACTTTAATTAAAAAAAAAAGATCATTAAATTAAAAACAAATGAAAGAAAACATAATATGGCTGAAAGGATTCAGTCAAATGAAAAATAAACTAGAATGAAGAAAGTGTCTGTAATAAAGAGGCATTTTATATAAGGAGAAATGATGAATAACGAAACTGGTTTAAATAGTTAAATCTACATACTCTTGGTAATACAAACAAGGACAAGATTTGGTTTGAAAAATGAATAAGGAAGTAGTAAACACCCATATTTTTCCAACACTTCAAGGCATGTGGGAAGAAAAAGGGGGGAAGTTACAGTGTTCAGAAGTTTGATGATCTGAGAGGTAAACAGTAGGCAGTTGTTTAAATAAAAACAGCTCTAAAAGTGATAAATGCACACGGTAAGGACATTTAAACCTTAGGAAAGGTGTGCAATTAAGAGTAATAAAAAGTAAGCCTCTGTCCTAGAGTTTCCCTTCATTGCTCTCCTCAGATGGATTTACTATTTCTTGCCCTTTTCTTTCTCTAGTTTTTTCCCTTATGTTGTTGAAATATAGCCTATTATTAAAGGTGTGCTTATTTTACTCTCATGTTGTATTGGTAATTGAGCTGGGTCTAGAATTCTAGAACTTTGAAGGCTTGATTTTTGCCTTCTAGCCCCCTGGCTGCTGATGGCATTCTGATACCTTTTGTTTTGCAGGTGACTACTTTACTGCTGTTACCATTTACTTTTTTTCGTACTAGAAGCTTTTAAGATTGCCTCTGCATTCCTGGTTCTGCAACTTAACCATGGAATGTCTATTTGTGGGGGTTTTTCTATTCAGCACTTGGAGGGCCTTTCCATCCAAAGACTGCATATTCAGTCACCTACATGAAGTAACCCAGACCTTCATTTCAAATATGAATAGTCAATCGCTAACTGCCAGACATTGCTGCAAAATGAACAGCAAAACAGGAGCAAGATGAGCAAAGAGAGACAAACAGACACAATTCAGGGAACTGAAAGTTTCAAAGTGCTGACTAATCTCTCTTCAAATCCACGACTACTGAAACCTCAAGTGGCCCAGAGTGTTACTCAGTAATTGTCTTTCTTTTCCCTGTTCCACTCCCTCCCTCCCTCCCCTAGACAACGGTTTTATATCTTTACCTCTCTTTTCAGACCTCCAATGTGGTCTCGCCCATCCTTACCCTCAGCTGATTACCTCGATTTCCCTGAGAATTAGAAGAGTCAGCAGAGAAGTCTCAGAAGCTCCCAGCACCAGATCGACCCGATGACCTTATCCATTGCCCATGGAATCTATCTTCCTTCCTATTACTGTAGAGTAATTGTCCCCACTCTTAGCTAAGCCCAGCTCCTTCCTTTATAACCTAGATCCCATCCCCTCTCCCCATCTTAAGGACATAGCTTCACCACTGTCTCCCTTTCTCCTGCATCTTCACCCCCCTACCCCACTGTAATTCCCATCAGCATGTAGCCATGCCATTATTTTTCACATCTTAAAACACAACAATCCTTTCCTTCTCCCTCCAGATACTGCCTTTCCCTCTTCCTCCCTTTGCAGGTAAACTTGAACAACTTGTCTATGTGTGTTGCCTCTGACTCTTCATCTGCTACTCTCTTAATCAAAGTTTTGCCCCCACCATTCTACCCAAATAAATCTTGTCAAAGCCAACAATGACATCCTTATGACTAAATCCAGTGGTCAGTTCTCAGGTCTTGTCGTATGTGGGACTCGGGTGATCGATCACTCTGTCTTCTTCCAACACTGTCTTCATTTGGTTTCAGCGCTCTACACTCTCCTGGTTTTCCTCTGACCTCACTTGCAGCATCTTCTCACTCTCCACTCGTGTGTCTCCTTCAGCTGTCCAACCTCCTAATACTGGAATCTTCAGCGCTCAGTCCTTGAACCTCTTCTCTTACCTACATGCTCCATGAACTCTTTTTAAAAGACCATCTATATGCAATATCTACAGTCCTGATTTCTCTACTCTGATCTCAAGACTCACATACTTTACTGCCTATTAAACGTCTCCTCTTGGATGTCAAATAGACATCTCATGTTTAGCAAGTTCAACACTGAGCTCCCGATCTCCAACCTCCCCCTGCCCCCACCAAATGGCTTCTCTCAGAGCCCCCTCCTCTTTCAGTAAATGGTAATTCAGGTCTCCTAGTCCTCTAAGAACACAAGAAACCTCTCTTCCTCACAAGGTACATCTCATGCATTACATGTATATAATATATCCATTCTATATCCACAATATGACATCTTATAATCACCCCACCCCACCCCCGGCCCATGCTACATTCATTTCACACCTGGACCTTCTGGAATAACATCCTAACTAGCATAACCACCTCATCTCAGTTTGCCGGATATTTTCCTGGTTTCCCCACTTAAAGTCCAGTCTCAGTAAACTTCTCAGCCCCTGGGCAAACCAGGATAGTTTTTCATCTTCTTTCTAACTGGGCTCAGCTTCTTTCATGGCCTCCCTCTAGTCTATTCTCAGTGGAGCTAGGATGGTTCTTTTGACTTCTCTGCTCAAAACCCCTCAGTGGCTTCCTGGGCCACACAGAGAGAAAGCTATTGCCTTCAGTGGCCCCCAAGACTGCAGGAGCCACAGGTTTTTAGGCAAAGATGAGGAAGATACAGGCGTGATGCTTCCTCTTCTCCCAGCATTGCTCATTTTGAGCAGCCTCATACGGAGGTAACTGGAATGCTTAGTTGGCAATGTCCAGAACTGAAGGGAGACTTGAGAACAGTTTCTGTTTGTAAAACAAGAACAGATGGTTACAGAAAAAGTTGCAAGAAAGAATTCTAGGAAATTAGAAATATTTGTTAAATTGAGAAAAAAAATCAACGGTAGGACTGAAGGATAAAATTACAGATTATAGCCCTGGGGATACTAATGATAATAAATAGTCATATACATATAATTTGCTTTCATATATTATTTAAAACACAAAGCATAAACAAATACTTAAATATATGTATTTGCAACACGATGCCTCAAACTCCCAAGATCTTCCTTGCACATCTTCCCAAACCAAGGACCCCCTTCTACATAAACAGCATACAACCTCCAAATCAGGAAATCAGAAATCGGCATTGTTGTAACACTGACATCCGGATCCAAAGACCCTATTCAGATTTTAACTATCCCAACAATGTCTCTCTCCTGTTTGGTCCAGGATAGCACTTTGCACTTAATAGTCACATTTCTTTAGCCTCCTTCAATCTGGAACAGTGCCTCAGTTTCTTCCTGTCTTCACAACGTGAAAAGTTTTAAAGAGTGCAAGCCTTTCATTTTGTAGGATGTAGCTCGGCCTGGTTTCCTCAGGACGGGGCTCAGACACACATTGTCGTGAGAAAGATACAGGCGTGATGCTTCCTCTTCTCACAGTATTGCCTCAGGAGGCCTGTGATGTTGACCAGTCCTGCTGTTGGTGATGTTAACCTTGATCACGTGGGCAGTCTGGGGTCTGGTAGGTTTCTCCACATTCAGTCACAGTTTTCGTCTTTGTAATCAGTATTTTGTGGGAAGCTATTTTCAAACTACACCCATGTCCTGCATCTCAGTCAACCTCCAATGATTTGACTTAGGACCCATCGATGATGCTTGCCTGAATTAACCACTATTACGGTGGTTGCCAAATGGTCATTTTCTTTTACCGTCATTCCTATGTGGACGAAAACCACCCATGAAAGCTGATAAGCTCAGGGGAGGGCAGCATGGCGCACCTCACAAACTCAGACATGGAAAGTAACCACATCAGAGAACATAAAATTCCTAAGTAAAAGCACGTCATCACAGGTAGTCACATCCTGGGCCTGTAGCTTCCTTGACAAAGGCCAGTCTTTACCTTAAGTGAACCTGTCTGCTGTCTTTCTTGCATCCAAGATGACATACCTTTGAAATGTCAGAGTAATCTCCTTTTCCAGACCCCTCAGGGCTCACCGCTGCACCAGAGCACAAGACCACAGAACCCTCATTGTTACCTTGTTCCCCCAATACCATCTCTGTGCTGTAAATGCTGATTATTAACTATCCTGCACCCATCAATGTAAAAGAAGTATGTGTCTCTCCATTTCACTTTTTACCCAAGCCCAGAGATTTCCCTGTTTTGCTTTCTGCCACCCCCTTGGTCACCAATGGATTTCATGTAACCCTCCTTACGTTTCCTCCTTTGATGCTAAATGTATAAAATAAACTGCAAACCCACCACTCTTTGGAACATTTTCTTAATCCATTGAGATTTTGCTTCCTGGCAGTTGTCACCAGTTTGGCTCAAATAAACTCATTAAAGTTCTCTAAAGGTTTGGATGTTTCTTACAGTGACTTCTACTCTGAGTACACTTATTACTAGTTGGCATTCCACAAGGAAGAGATTTCTCTTTTCCTTCATTTATTTATATTAATGTAGGCTCATAGATTCCAATTTTATTCAATGGATGTAATCCATTATTCTCATTACTTATTTTTATATCAAATCATTCCAGATTTGGCCAGCAGGAGAGCCTTATCAAAATTGGCTCCTGTGTCTTTAGATATGTCCCCATAATTCTTTTCTTTTAAACAATTCTTTCCTTTCTAGCACAAGAAAATGTTCCAGGCTTGTCTTGTACATTTTCTGCCTCAGCCTTGCAATCAACTATTTCTCCAAGGAGTCCTGGAATGAAACTAAAATCAGGGTATTTGGAAACTAAAATCAGGGTATTTGATTGCTTATGGCTCCTGAGATGTCATCAGTTGTAGGCCTTCTCTGGGTCCAGAGGTGGAACATACATACATGTACACATACATGTATGTCTCTTTGTGTGTGTGTACCCTACATAGAACTATAACTATTTCTATACCTATCTATCTATATACATATGGGCCTTTAAATATATATATATGAGTTTGTACTGGTACCTCCAATTTTCCTTATATGTAAATCCCTTCTCTGTCAGCAAGATAGCTGTCTCATTATCTTCAATATGGTTATTTACATATTCAATCTCTCTGTCTGTAACTAATTTCTCTACCATGCTGGCCACCTCCTTGGCTCCCAAGCTCATCTGCTGTTACTGTTGTGGTCACTACCACCTTCAAGAGAAGGAGAGGAAAAGAATGAGGAGGGAAGGAGACGGAAGGGAAAGGAAGAAAAGACTAACTGATCCAGGAAGAAGGGAAGGAAAGAATATGATTTTTAAAGTTCTCTCTCTCTCTCTGTCTCTGTCTCTGTCTCTGTCTCTGTCTCTCTCTCTCTCTCTCTCTCTCTCTCTCTCTTTAAAGAGGGCACAGCTCACAGTGGCCCATGCAGGGATCAAACCAGTAATCTTGGTGTTATTGCCGCGTGGTGTTATTACCGTGTTATTACCTCTCTAACCAATTGAGCTAACCAGCCACCCCTTAAGTTCTCTTTTCTAAAAATTATTTTGTAAACCTTCTAGAATTTTTTCTTTACAGTATGAGGCAGAAATCTGTCTCAATCTTTCCCCAAGTATAGCAATCAATTGTAATTTGTTGAAGAGTTTGTCCTTTCCTCTGCTTTCGTCACAGTTCCTTTGGCTGTGGTTTGTATAAAGACACAACTCAAGAATGCGAGAATAGTGCATGCCTCAGGCTGGCACTAGAACAGGAAAGTGAGGCACTGAGGACACTGTCTATCTCTTAAGAGCCAAGTAACTTCTCATCTTTCACAGGCCACAAGACTTACTCATCTCTGCTTCTCTTTGCTTCCTCCTTTTAACCATCTTCCTTGGCTGCACATGAGCCCCACGGCCACCAGCTTCCGTTGTTTGACTTGACCACTGGCCTGCACACCATTATTGGCTATGGAATCTCTACAACGCCCATGTTTTGAGAGCGATACTCTGCTTGTTTCAGTCTAGACTATAAATTGGTTCATCTTGGGTCTGGGGTCTACCTCTGGTCCAATCACCTTTGGTCAGGGCAGGGAGCAAAGTTTCAGTAGTTCCTGGGGAGAGCCCTACAAGCTGTAGATACGATGAAACAGTCTCTTTAAGACGGGTGAGTCATATGAAGGACCCTAAACATATCTTACATTCTCTAGTCATACATTAAGTTCTCACGGGGAAATCAGTTTTTAGATTTTAAGAAGTGAGAACATTTGGCAGTAAGGACCAGTTTAGGTTCGTGGACCATTATTAGGAAACACTGGTCTAAGTCCAGCACTTCAATTATCAGATGAGTAACTGAGGCCCAGCGAGGAAGACAAGGGATTTGTCCCATTTACATGACCTGCCTGTGGCAGAGCTGGGATTAGAACCAGGCCGCCACTAGGGAGAAGGGCCTAGGACTGAGCATTTTAGGAAGTCCTGCTTTCAGTATCATGCAAGTACCCTAGTACCTCCCTTGGTTCACTCTTAGCCCATCTAGGTTAGAACACTAGGGTCCCACTCACCAGGACGGAGAGGTCATATCAGGCTTGAAGGAGGGGGGCTTATGGGGAGTTTTCCTGTGTGGCTACCTTCAGGGAGAAATTAGTTCCTAAGGAAGGCTGGTTAAGCTAGTTTTCCCAGGATGGGATGGTTGCTCGCTAGAGATGTCTGAATTATCTTGTGTACCCCGAGCATCGAGGGGCCCCCAAGACTGGGCACAGAGTTCCTTGCCTGGGTTATCTTTAGCTGGTTGCTGAGGGTTGCAGCATTTCTGAGACCCGGTGATGGATACTTCTCTTTTCCCCTCTCATAAAAATAGGCCTCCAGTCCAACTAGTCTTATAGGATCTGTTCTTGCAGAAATGGGACATGTAAAGTTTGGGTTTCTTCAGTCTCCTGTCTGGTGTCTGCTTCCTTCATGCAGAAATGCTTACTAAGACCTTGACCACAGGGGGATTTTAAGAAAGTTACTACTGGCTATGTTGTTGACTGAGGCAAAATAAAATAAAATAATAAAATAAAATAATAAAATAAAACAATAAAATAAAATAATAAAATAAAATAAATCGCCAAGATGGTCCCTAAGACAAAGAAGAAATAAAGGAGAGACGAACAAAACAGAAACGCCCCAAACCACTCGGTGACATTTCTTCTGTTACCATGCGGTCCAAGGCACGACCTTTTCTCACTTGGACTCCTGCTTCACTCTCAACATGATTTGATGTCTTCTCAAGAAGGCAGCCAGAGGGATTTGTTAATACATAAATCAGGCAAGACAATGAAATAAAAGGCATTCAAGTTGGAAAGGAAAAAGTAAAACTATCTCTGTTTGTGTTTGACATGTTCTTGTATACAGAAAATTCTGAGAAATCTACTAAAAACTATTAGAATTAATTAATGAGTTCACCAAGTTTACAGGATATGAGAGAAATATATAAAAATCAATTGCAAGATGTACAAAAAAGCATTTGACAAAATCCAGCATCCATTTATGATTAAAAAAAAAAAACTCTCAACAAAGTGGGAATAAAGGGAACATACCTCAACATAATAAAGACCATATATGACAAAGCCACAGCTAACATTATACTCAACAGGGGAAAGCTAAAAGCATTCTCCTTAAGATCAGGAACAAGACAGGATGTCCACTTTCACCACTTTCATTTAACGTAGTACTGGGAATTCTAGCCACAGAAATCAGACAAGAAAAAATAAAAAATAAAAAGCATCCAAATAGGAAAGAAAGAAGTATGACTGTTATTATTTTCAGATGACATGATACTATATGTAGAGAACCCCAAAATCCCACCAAAAAACTATTAGAACTGATAAGTGAATTTAGTAAAATAACAGGATACAAAATTAATACTGAAAAATCAGTTGCATTTTTATGCACAATAATGAACTATCCAAAAGAAAAATTAAGAAAACAATCCCATTTACAATTGCATCAAAAAAACAGACAAGCCTAGGAATAAATTTAACCAAGGTAGTAAAAGACCTCTACTTGGAAAATTATAAGACATTGAAGAGAGAAATTGAAGAAGATACAAATAAATGGAAGCATATATGATGCTCATGGATAGGGAGAATTAATATAGTTAAAATGTCCTTACTATCCAAAGCAATCAATTGATTCAATGCAATCCCCATCAAAACACCAATGGCATTTTTCACAAAATTAGAACAAATAATCCTAAAATTTACTTGTATATGGAGCCATAATAGACCCCAAATAGTCACAAAAATCTTGAGAAAGAACAAATTTGGAGGTATCATGCTACCTGATATCAAACTATACTATCATAGTAACCAAAACAGCATGGTATTGGCATAAAAACAGACACATAGATCAATGGAACAGAGTAGAGAGCCCGGAAATAAACCCACGCCTATATGGTCATTTAATCTATGACAAAGGAAGCAAGAATATACAATGGGATAAACATTCTATTCAATAAATAGTGCTGGGAAAACTGAACAGATACATGCAAAAAAATGAAACTAGACCACCTTCTTACTCCATATACAAGAATAAATTCAAAATGGATTAAAGACTTAAATGAAAGACCCGAAACGATAAAACTCCTAGAAGAAAACATAGGCAATAAATGTCTCAGACATTACCCTCAATGATATTTTTTCTGATATATCTCCTCAGGCAAGGGAAACAAAAGAAAAAATAAACAAATGGGGCCACATGAAACTAAAAAAAAGTTTTTTCACAACAAAGGGAACCATAGACAAAACAGAAAGACATCCTATTGAATGGGAGAAGATATTTGCCAATGAAACACCTGATAAGAGGTTAATATCCAAAATTTATAGAAAACTTGTACAACTCAACACCAAAAAACCCCCAAACAATCCAATTAACAAATGGGCAGAGGACCTGAATAGACATTTTTCCAAAGAGGACTTATAGGTGGCCAATAGACATATGAAAAGATGCTCAATATCATTAATTATCAGAAAAATGCAAATAAAAAGCACGGTGAGATATCACCTCACATCTGCCAGAATGGCCATCATTAATAAATCAATAAGCAACAAGTGTTGGAGAGGATGTGGAGAAAAGGGAACCTTAGTGCACTGAAGGTGGGATTGCAAATTGGTGCAGCCTCTATGGAAAACAGTATGGAGGTTCTCAAAAAATTAAAAATAGAACTACTTTATGGCCCAGCAATTCCACTTCTGGGTACTTATCTGAAGAAATCCAGAACATTAATTCGGAAAGACATATGCACCCCTATGTTCATTGCAGCACTATTTATAATAGCTAAGATATGGAAGCAATTGAACTGCCCATCAATAGACAACTGGATAAAGAAGAGATGGTACATATATACAATGGAGTATTAGTCAGCCATAAAAAAGAATGAAATCTTACCATTTGTAACAACATGGATGGACCTAGAGGCTTTTATGCTAAGGGAAATAAGTCAGACAGAGAAAGACAAATACCAGATGATCTCACTTATATGTGGAATCTAAAGAACAAAATAAACAAACAAAACAAACAGACTTGTAGATACAGAGAACAAACTGATGATTACTAGTTGGGAGAGGGTTAGGGGACTGGGTGAGATAGGTGAAGGGATTAAGCAGTACAAATTTGTAGTCACAAAATAGTCAGGGGCATGTAAAGTACAGTATGGGGAATATAGTCCATAATATTGTAAAAACTATGCATAGTGTCAGATGGGTACTAGACTTTTTTGGGGGATCACTTCACATGTTATATAAATGCCTAACCATTATGCTGTACACTTGAAACTAATATAAAATAATATTGAATGTCAATTATAAAAAAATAGTCATGGGAAGATAAAGTACAGCATAAAGAATATAGTCAAAAATATTGTAACAACTATGTACAGTGTCAGATGGGTAATAGACTTATTGTCCGTTTGTGAGATATGTAAATGTCTAATCACTATGTTGTTTTGTACACCTGAAATTAATACAATAAATAAATAAATAGCAACTGCAATTCTATACACTTGCAATACAAAAATGAAATTAAGAAACCATTTCCATTTATAATAGCATCAACCAACATAAAACACTTGGGAATACATTTAACAAAGGAAGTATAAAACTTCTATTCTGAAAACTACGAAACACTGCTGAAAGCAAGTGAAGAAGATCTGCATAAATGGAAAAACATCCATGTTCATAGTTCAGAAGACAGACTATTGTTAAGATACAAATACTCCCCAAATTGATCTATAGATTAATGTGGTCCCTCTCAGAACCGCAATGGACCTCTTTGTAGAAATTGAGGAGTGAATCCTGAAGTTCATATGGAAACTCAAAGGACCCACAATAGCCAAAACAATCTTGAGAAAGAAGAAAATGTTGGAGAACTCACACTTTCCAGTTTTAAATCTTACTACAAAGAAACGATCCCCAGGACGATGTGGTGCTGGCATAGGATAGACATATAGAGCAACGAGATGGAACGGAGAATTCAGGAATACATCCCTGGATCTACGGTTAGTTGATGTTTGACAAGGATGTGAAGAGCATTCAATGAGGAAAGAATACTCTTTTCACCAAATGATGTTGACACAACTGGACAGCCACATGTCAAAAAATGAAGCTAGAGCCCCTACCTTACACTACGTGCAAAAATTAAATCAAAATGAATCAAAGACCTAAATGTAAAAGCCAAAACTATAAACTCTTCTAAGAAAACATAGGTGTAAATCCCCACGACCTTGGATTTGGCGATGGATTCTTTGCTATGACACCAAAAGCATAAGCAACAAAAGAAAAAGATAGATAAATTGGACTTCATCAAAATTAAAAACGTTTGGGGGGGTGGGGGGGAGATGAGGGTAAGGGGGATAAAATATATGGTGATGGAAGGAGAACTGACTCTGGGTGGTGAACACACAATGAGATTTATAGATGATGTATTACAGAATTGTACACCTGAAATCTATGTAATTTCACTAACAATTGTCACCCCAATAAATTAAAAAAATAAAATAATAAAATAAAATAAAATAAATAAAAACATTTATGCTTCAAAGGATATTACCAAGAAAACAACAACAAAAAAACCTCCCACAGAATGGGAGAAAATATTTACAAATCTAGTAGTGTATGTAAAAGAACACTTACAATTCAATAATAAAAAGACAAATAACCTAATTAAAAAGTAGGCAAAAGAACTGAATAACTGCTTCTTCACAGAAAATATATAAATGGCCACTAAGCACATGAAAAGATGCTATACATCATTGCTCATCAGGAAAATGAAAATGAAAACCACAGTGCGATAACACTTCACACCCGCTAGGATATAAAAATAAGATAATAAGTGTTAACAAGAATGCGAAGAAAGAACCCTCATACATCACTGGTGGGTGTGAAAATGATGCAGCCACTTTGGAAAACAGTCTGACAGTTTCATAAAAAGTTAAACACGTGGTCACCATTTGACCCAGCAATTCCACTCCCAGGGTATAGACCCAAGAGAAATGAAAACAGATGTCCAAATAAAAACTTGTGTATCAATGTTTCTAGCAGCATTATTCAATAGCTAAAGATGTAGAAACATCCCAAAACTCTGCTTACTGATGAGTGGATAAACAAAATGTAGTATATTCCTACAATGAAATATTATTCAGCCATAAAAAGGAATGAAGTACTGACACATGCTACAACATAGATAAACCTCAAAAATGTTATGCTCAGTGAAAGAAACTAGACACAAAATACCACATATTATACGATGCCATTTATATGAACTGTCCAGAACAGGCAAATATATAGAGACAGAAAGTGGATTAGTGGTTACATGGACCTGCGGTGGGGAGGGTGATGGAAAGAGTGGGGAGTGATATCTAAAGGGTAAGGGTTTTCTTTTTGAGGTGATGAAAGCGGTGGTGATCGTTACACAACTCTGTGAATATACTATAAAGCAATGAATGGTACGCTTTAAACGTATGAATTATACGTTATATAAATTATCTCATTAAAGTTATCTAGATCATGTCCTGCCTTTGCCAAGCACCTGCCAAAGGCTCCCATTTCACTCAGAAGAGTACATTTCAAAGTCCTTACAATGACCTGCAAGGCTTCAGATCTCATTCCCTACTCCTCTGCCCCTCTTTGCCGTTCCTCTGATTGGACAGCTTTTCTCCCAGAAAACTGCAAGGCTCATTCTCTTCCATCCTTCAGACCTCTGCTCAAATGCCACCTTCTCGATGAAACTGACTCTGACCATTCTGTTAAAAACTGCAGTTCTTACCCCATTGTCTTGCTCCATTTTTCTTTTCCATAGCATTTACCATTTCCTTAGCAGGGATGATACTCAAAACATTTAACAACCTAAACTGCAGGCATAGAACTAGGGTATGGAATAAGACGTAGATCCTGGAGACCCTTTCATTGCTGGATCATAGGGAGATCTGGAAGCGGGGATGGGGTTTCTGGGGAGAGTCAAGGAAGCTAGGGGCTTTTAGGCCTTAGGGCAGAGGTAAGGACATATTTCAACTGCTCTGGCTTACTAGTACATACCTGATGAATATCAGCTCTGCTTGTATCATATTATATCAGTTTCTTACATTTATCATCAGTCTCTCTCATTACAATGTAAGCTATATGAATGCAAGGAGTTCTGCCTGCTTTGTTCACTGATGTCTCCCTAGCACCTAGAGAAGTATGTGACACATAGTAGGCTTTCAAAAAATTGTTGAATAAATGAATTACCTATTTAAGAAATCACAGCATGCAGATTTGGGTGCTGAATCTATATGACCTGGAACTTTGATATTAAGAATTTTCCAGTTGCTACATGTGTTGAGAAGGTCTGTGTGCTGATGGCCCAGGGCAAACAACTTGATTCTATCAGTCACTGAAAATGCTTAGACAAATTTCTGGAGCTGGAGGTGAGGAGGGAGTGGATTAGCCAGGACTCTTGGTTATAAGGAATAGAAACTGAATTCAAACTGCAGGGATGGGAAAGTTAATTGCACACTTAAATAACTGCAATGTCCAAGGTTCAGTCTGGCTTCAGACTCAGATGGATCCTGGAGTTCCAACACTGTGATCAGGAATTTGTCTCTCCATTCCTTGCTCCTGCTTTCTTCTAAATCACGTTCAGTTCCAGGCCTGTTCTTTCCAAGTTGTGGCAAATACAGCCAAAGGCATCTTTAGATTTAGGAGCACACTCCTCTGGGAAGACAGGACCCTTTTCTCAATAGTTGGCCCAGGTTGGATGACATGCAATTCCTGAACCACCTCTGAAAGCCAGAAAAACAGAAATGAGAGGATGGGGGCAGGGAGGCAGATCCTGGGGCAAGTAGACTAAAGCCATCAAGGATCTAGGAGCAGGAAGCAGGTCTTAGGCTGGAGCCTGGGATTCAGACAGACCCCTGTCTAAGAGGAAGATGGAAGCCCAATCACCCACAGGGAGGAGGGAGGCCCAATGGGTTCACACCAAATGCTTGCGGCTCTCAACTTCTATTGGCTAAGGGTCTTGACATCATTTGATGGTACAGTGGGAAAGATCTGCTGATGGCTTAAATGTGAGGAGTTAGAGAAGGAGAAGCATCCAGGATGATCCAAGGTTAGGGGTCTGGGCACCTAGAAGGATCAAAAAGCCTTAAGCCAAGATAGGGTATAGTGAGAGGGAGCACGTTTTGAGTGGAAGGTCGAAGGTCAGTTTTATCCACGTTGCTTTGAGATACTTATAACACACAAATGGAGGGGGATGTTAGGGAAACAATTGGACATACAAGTCTGCAGTTTGGGAGAGATATCCAGGCCGGGCATATAAATTTTAGAGTCATCAGCAGATGGATAATATTTAAATCCACGAGCCTGGGTGAGCACCGAGGGAGTGAATAGAGACAGAATCATGGAAGGATCAAGGACAGAGCCCTGGGATGCTAAAACAGGAGACTGGGGACAAGAGGAGCCAGAAAAGGAGACCGAGAAAGCATCCAGCCAGGTCAGAGAAAAACCAAGAGAATGAGGAGTTCTGGAAGCAAGGCAAAGAGTGTGTCCAGAAGTAGGAAGTTGATCAATTGTGTCGAATGGTTAAGTAACATGAGAGCTGAGAATTGACCAGACTGGTTAGCAATGTTGTAAATGACCTTGGCCAGAGCTATTTTGGTGAAACCATGTGGGCAAAGTTTAATTGGCATGCATTGAAGAGAGAATGGAAAGAGAGGAATTGGAGTCAGTAAGCAGGGAAGAAAAAAAAAATTTAAGAGTTTTTCTTAAAGGAGAAGAGAGAAATTGAGTTGTGCTACAGAAGGGGAAGTGGTGTCGAGGCATTTTTAAAAATTGCTTTAGAATTTTCTTCTGTCAGTTTTCTTTTTTATTATTTTCAGTTGAAGTCTTTATTTGGATATAATCATAGATTCACATGCAGTTGTAAAACAATAATACAGAGGGATCCTTTACCCTGTTTCCCCAAATGGTTACATGTTACACACTATAACACCCAATCACAACCAAGAGACTGACGTGGACAAAGTCAGGGTACAAAGTATTTTCATCACCACTAGGATCCCTGTAAGAGCCCCACCCAAACCCTAACCTCGCAACCACTAATCTGTTACCCATTTGTATAATTTTGCCCTTTTGAGAATGTTATTATGTAATGGAATCAGAGAGAGTGTAACCTTTTGGGATTGGCTTTTCTTTTTTCCTTCAGCGTAATTCTCTGGAGCTTCATCCCGTCATAATGAACTATGTATCAATTGTTCATTTCTTTTTATTGCTGAGGAGTATTCCATGGTATTGATGTACCACAGTTTAATTCATCTGTTGAAAAATATCTGGGTTGTTTCCAGTTTGGGGCTATCAGAAATAAAGCTGCTATTAACATTTGTACACAGGTATTTTGTGTGACTATAAGTTTTAATTTCCATGGAATAAATTCCCAGGAGTACCATTCCTGGGCCATATGGTAGTTGCATATGTAGTTTTTAAAGAAATTGCAAACTGTTTTCCAGAGTGTCTGTACCAACAGCAGTGTGTGGGTGACCCAGTGTCCACATTCTTGCCAGTATTTGGTGGTGTCACTATATTTTATTTCGGCCATTCTGATAGATGTATAGTAGTATTTCATTTGTTTTTAATATGGATTTTCCGAATGGCTAATAACATAGAATACATTTTCATGTGCTTGTTTGCTTTCTGTATATCTTCTTTGCTGAACTGTCTCTTCTGGTGTCCTGCTCATTTTCAAATGAGGCTGTCTGCTTTCTTATTGTCAAATTTTGAGAGTTTTAAAAAATATGTTATTGATATTAGTTTTTTGTTGGATATGCGGTTTGCAAATACTTTCACCCACTCTGAAGCTTGTCTTCTGATCTCTTTACAGAGTCTTTTGCAGAGCCAAATTTTTATAGCTTTCTGTTTTACATTTAGGTTTGTGACCCATTTTGAGTTAATTTTTGTATAAGGTGTGAGATTTAGGTTATACTTGAAGTGAAGTTCTTGTAGGCAGCATACAGTTTAGTCATGTTTTAAAGCCCCCTCTGCCAATTTCTATATTTTAATTCACGTATTTGGACCATTTTCATTTAATGTCATTATTGATATGTCAGAACTGAGAAACTACAATAACCAAAAGATTTTTTTCTAAAATTTCTGTTTGGTTCTTTATATCTTTTATTTATTTGCTGAGACTTTATATTTCTTTGCTGAGGACTTCTATTTTTTTTGGTTTGTTGGTTTCTAGCATATTTGTAATTGCTTGTTGAAACATTTTTATGATGGTTGCTTTAAAATCTTTGTCAGCTAAAACATAAATAAAATAAAATAAAATCTTTGTCAAATAATTCTAACATCTTTGACACCTTTGTGTTAGCATCTACTGATAGTCTTTTAATTCAGTTTGAGATTTTCCTGGTTCTTGGTATAACGAATGACGTTTTTTATTGAAACCCTGGATATTTGCGGTACTATGTTAGGACTGTGGATCTTATTTAAACCTCCCATTCTAGCTGGCTTTCTTTTACGCTACTCAAGCAGGGGAAGAGGTGGTGCTGCCTCAGTACTCCTGGGGAAGCTGGAAGTCCAGGTTCCTCATTTGGCCTTTGTCAGCACCTGAGGAGGGAAACTCCTTGTTACTGATGGGTGTATGTGTGGGTTCCGGCTCAATCAGCTGGCCTCCATGATACCTCTTTGTCCAGAAGGAGTAGGAGTTCGTGTTCCTGTTCCCATGTGACTGTCACTGACGCTACACGGAGTAAGTGGCCTCATTATCCCTAGGCAGTAGTAAAAGCCCTGACTCGCCAGTAGGCCTCCGCTAGACACCACCATAGCAGGAAGCAAGAGCAGAGCCTCATTACCTCCTGTTGGGAGTGGAGGTCCAGGCTCCCATCTGATCTCCACTAACACCACAGGGTATAGGGGTTCGAGGGTAGGGCTTGTTTCAACCTTAGAAAGGTCAAAGCCTTGGGTCCCCAAAGTACCTTGACTCCCCTTCCTGGATCATGATTCCTTTCCTAGAAATTGCAAGCCTTCAGACTCCCTTTCCACCTTTGGTAATTGTCTGGTCTCATCACGCCTTCCTCCCCTCTCCTTCAGTAACCATTGGGAGATGGGGGAGTGCCTGGGAGAGGCAGGGAGGAGGGGAAGAAGGCTTTCTTTTCTGCATTCTACCCTTTATCTATACAATTTGGACATTTCTCACTGCTTGGGTTGATCTTCTGCCACTACTAAAAAAGATTCATACATGCTTGGTAACCCCCCTGGCTAGTATAATGTTTAGACCTTATGCTAAAAGAGTTTCTGTCTCCTGTGTCCACCTTGGTTTACCTTACAAATCCGCTCTTAATTTCCCTTGGTGTTGCCATCTGCAGAAACCCCTTCCCCGCCCCCAGTGTCCCCCAACCTCACCACCTGGAGAGGCTAGGGCTGACACCATACACAGGCTGTTCTCTTGGACTCGATGCTCCCTTTACTTTCCCTTCCCAACTTCCACTCAGCCTTTAATTTAGTTCCTGGATCAGCTCCTAAAGGCCAGCACCTCTTCTGATCTCGGGCCTTCTTCTCAGTGAGGCTGGAGGCTTTTGCCCTGTGCTGGGCTGATGCAAATCGTGTCACACCACATGTACCGTGTTTCCTTGAAAACAAGAGCGAGCCGGACCATCAGCTCGAATGCATCTTTTGGAGCAAAAATTAATATAAGGCAGGGTCTATATAATACAATATAATATAATATAATATAATATAATATAATATAATATAATATAATATAATATAATATAATATAATATAATATAATATAATATAATATAATATAATATAATATAATATAATATCAGGTCTTATATTAATTTTTGCTCCAAAATATACATTAGAGCTGATTGTCCAGCTAGGTCTTATTTTCGGGGAAACATGGTAGGTCATTTTTCCTCTTGGTTTCCCCAGGTAGATGGTGAACTTCTTGAAGCCAGAGTCTTTCACTAGCTCTGCTCCAGGCTTCAAACTGTGTGGGATCCATATGAATGATTATGTAAAATACGTGCCTATTCTACTCCATCCAGGGAGGACCCCAGGTTGAGATGGGGAATTCTGGACTAGGATTTGGAGAAGAAGCCGAGAGCATTCTCTGCCAGGAGTGGGACACTGAAGAGTGGGAGGGGGACATTTATATTCTCAGACTTTTCCTTTCTCTCTCTAGGCATGAAATATAACTCACGGCAGGCAAGTGATAGGTGTGTGAGAACCACAGAAGAACTTGTGCTGGAGAAAAATAAGC
Organism: Rhinolophus sinicus; assembly: GCF_036562045.2. Classification (NCBI taxonomy): domain Eukaryota; kingdom Metazoa; phylum Chordata; class Mammalia; order Chiroptera; family Rhinolophidae; genus Rhinolophus; species Rhinolophus sinicus. The sequence continues at coordinate 12,960,557 of NC_133759.1, read as the reverse complement.
AAAAGACAAAAACATAAAAAACGTGCTGACCTTAGGAAGTACTGAGAGATTACTCAGTGATACTGCAGGGCAATGCTTTCTGCTTCTAAGAGTCAGGGTTTACATTTCTTTGAAAAGAGGCTGAGGAGGGAGCGTTTCTATTTCCTTCTAAGAGTTGTATACCTACTGAGACCCCAGCAGCCTGTGGGTGTGTCCTTCAGTTGAAAAGTGAGAAGAACACACCCCATAGTGAGAGACACTCCAGAGTTGCTGCCCTTTCCTGCCTGGGTTAGCGTGGCTGGCTGGGTGCGATGCAGACTACTGGTTGGAAGGACTTGAGCTGCTGCTCAAGTGATGATTACAGATGTACCTTCCTGGGTGAGGTTCCATCACCTGGGAGAAAAGGCATCCATAGTGATTGACAAGTTAGAGAAACTGGACATTGATGGATGTTCTTGATACACCACTGTAGGGCAGTAGACTCGGGGCGGTAAAAGCAGCACTCAGCCCAGAGAGGAAATGAAGAACTGGGAAGAAATGAGAGCTGGGGTCACAGTGGACAACAAATAGTGATGGAATTAATAATCCGTGATTAGGAATGTGACAATCAGAGGAGGAAGTGAGATCAGGCCTTGGGAAGGGAGGAAGTGGCCGAAGTGTTTGCAGATCCTGGAAGGAAAGTGGAAGAAGATAAGGGTCTTATGAAAATGATAACCATCTTTAGAGGTTAAGGAAGAGCATGAGATCTTGCGTAATAGTTTCCTGTTTTCAGAGGGAACGGCTAAGAAGTGTCTTTTTGTGCTGTCAGCAAAATTGAGGAAGGAGCTAATGGACTTAGTAGCTAACAGATTATTAGAATACATTTTGATTATGATGGATTATCACACGATTTTTCATGTTTCACTTAGAAAGGGTTCCAAAAATTGAGTGTTATTGCCATTAAAAAACAAAACAAAACAAATCCCTTCCATTCCCTTCTTTTTTTCTTTTTTGAATAATTAAAAAATAGAAATAGAATTAAGGCCAAACTCTGTCTTATTCTAGCAATAAGTCATATTCACCCATAGACGCATGAACTAGTTAGCAAAAAACACACCTTTTATTTCACTAAGATGTAATTCCAGTAAAATGTTATTTTCTATGCTCACTATCAAAATACATAAATATGTACTTTTGATTCAATGTGTACTAATAAATAATTATGACAATATTCAATCCAGAAGAAACTTTTTTGGCAACACTTAGAGTCTTATTGTCATAAGAAATTTAAAAATCACATTCGAGATAAATTGATGATTTGCTTCAGACATTTCCTTTTTGAAAAGTAAATGAATATTCATAATGAAAAATTCAAAGGGCACAAAAGAATCTGGGTGGGAAGGAAGTCTTCCTCACCTCCCTGCCCCCCACCCTGCACCCTAGCCAGCAGCATCCTCTGTAACCAGTCTTTTGCATGCCCTGTCACAGAGTCTACGTGTGTACATTCAAGGAGAATGTTGGTGCTCAGCAAATGTGTCACTTGTTTGGCGTCGGTCTCTTTTATTCAGTGAAAGACCCTTTTTGGCTCTTCCATTTCTCTCTGACTCTCAGGAGGTTGGGCATATGCGTAGCTTGAAGTGAAATTCTGAAGTAAATGAACACCTTCCTTCTGCAGGCAACACTTGCGCCATTTCTGCCATGGAGGGGCTGGTGGACGTGTAGCGGAGCCAGGCCCCCAAATTCTCTGCCTCTGAATCTCCCAGGGAAGATCCTTCTCTTATCTTGCACTCAAGAAATAGGCGAATGTACTCTTCTTGCTTCCCTCATTTATAAATGGACAGATAGTGTATATGCAAAGCCAGTCATGGGAGGGCAGGCTTTATTTTCCTTTTTAACCACTGGGCAGGACTGGTTATCTGAAGATGTGTTTTATTTAACCCATTTATGTATTTATTCACAATGTTGTTGTTCTTGTTGTTGTTTTAACAATTTGAATTGGCTGCCAATTCACATAAGGAGATTTCACTTTTAAAAAATTCCTATTTCCAGATGTTAAACTATTTGGAAACACAGGTCCTGAGCTCCCCAAAGCACTGTGTCCTGAAGATGTCACGGCTGTCATCCTATGATGGGACATGCCTACTTCAGTTTACTCACTCCTATGTTACTTACCTGGCTCCGTCAGCATTGGGACTATGATCCCTGTTTTGGTGGTTAGCAGTCAGAAAAAGGGCCTCTGGGCAGGAAGGAATCTACGTGTCTGGGCTTTGGGGACCACCTGGGCCATGTCAAGGCCCCCTGAGCAAAGGACAGAGGATACTCATTATCCAGCAGGAAAACTAAAATAAATGAATTAAGTAATCTTTGTATGTGGAGTAATTATGAAAATAGTCTGAGAGACAGGTAATAAAGGGAGTGGAATGTACACCAAGCCTCCAATCTGCTTTACTGGCATCAAAGCAAAGCCAGAACAAGGGGGATTGTACTTCTCTGTGCCCACCTCTGTCAGAGCACAGGCCACAGGAGGCTGTAATGAGCTGTTGAGGATTTGCCTCTCACTAAACCTCATGTTTGTCATCTGTAAAACGAAGCTAGTAATCCTGCCGCACGCCAGGCACCCACACTTCTGCAAAGAAGCACCATATCAAAAAGGGCTCTCTCAACGGCAAAATGTTGTGCTATTAATTACTGAAGAATTATTAAGCTAAAAGCTAAAATAAACGAATGGGACTCTATGAAACTTAAAAGCTTCTGCACAGCAAAAGAAACCATGGACAAAATAAAGAGGCCACCAACTGAATGGGAGAAGATTTTTGCAAACAGTGCCTCTGATAAGGGGCTAATATCCAAAATATACAAGGAACTCATGCAACTCAACAACAAAAAACCAAACAACCCAATTGAAAAATGGGCAGAGGACCAGAAGAGACATTTCTCCAAAGAGGACATACAAAAGGCAAATAGACATATGAAAAAATGCTCAACATCACTAATCATCAGAGAAATGCAAATAAAACCACAATGAGATATCACCTCACCCAAGTCAGAATGGCTATCATCAACAAGACAAATAGTAACAAGTGTTGGAGAGGCTGTGGAGAAAAAGGAACCCTCATACACTGCTGGTGGGAATGCAGACTGGTCCAGCCGTTATGGAAGGCAGTGTGGAGGTTCCTCAAAAAATTACGAATAGAATTACCATATGACCCAGCAATCCCTCTCCTGGGTATCTACCCAAAAACTCTGAAAACATTTATACGTAAAGACACGTTTGCTCCAATGTTCATTGCAGCTTTGTTTACGGTGGCCAAGACATGGAAACAACCAAAATGTCCTTCGATAGATGAATGGATAAAGAAGTTGTGGTATGTATATACAATGGAATACTATTTGGGGGTAAGAAAAGATGATACAGGAACATTTGTGACAACATCATGGATCTTGAGAGTATAATGCTAAGTGAAATAAGTGAGACAGAAAAAGCAGAGAACCATATGATTTCACTGATATGTGGTATATAAACCAAAAACAACAAAAGAACAAGACAAACAAATGAGAAACAAAAGCTCATAGACACAGACAATAGTTTAGCGGTTACCAGAGGGTAAAGGGGGTGGGGGGTGGTAGATGAGGGTAAGGGGGATCAAATATATGGCGATGGAAGGAGAACTGACTCTGGGTGGTGAACACACAATGGGATTTATAGATGATGTAATACAGAATTGAACACCTGAAATCCATGTAATTTTACTAACAATTGTCACCCCAATAAATTAAAAAAAAAAGAATTATTAAGCTAAACTTCAAAGCATGTTGTAGGACTGCTGGGGAGCAACTGAATTCACGTCAACAAACCTGTATTGGAATGTTTACATTGCATTGGGGCTTGTGATGGTTAATTTTCTATGGCAACTTGGTTGGGCTATGGTATCTAGTTGTTTGGTCAAACACCAGTCTAGTTGTTGATGTGAAAGTGTTTTTATAATATATTATGAACATTGAAATCAGTAGGCTCTGGGTGAAGCAGATTACCCGCTGTAATGTGGGTGGACCTCATCTAAGCAGGTGAAGGCCTTAAGAGAAAACACAGGTCCTCCGAGGAAAAAGGAATTTTATCTCCAGACTGCCCTGCAGATTTCACACTTGCCACATCCTACAACTGCATGAACCAATGCCTTAAAGTAACTCTCTCTCATATATATAAATACACACACACGCATAATATATATAACCAATAGGATATATATATATATATATATATATATATATATCCTATTGGTTATATATATATTTGGTTATATATATATATATTTGGATCCATTGTGCATATACTTTTGAGAATGCTGGAAGGACAGGGAGATTAAGAAACTTTCCCACATCATAGGGAAAACAGGTGTTGGAAGGCAGGCATAGCTGGATGGAGAACCATCACATTGAGTCAGAGGCTGAAATAAGGAGAAAGGGGCCTTTTTATTCTACTAGATCCGTCTCTCCTTTCATCCTCTGTCAGGCTGTCCTTCTTGATCCCCCTCCAAATAACACTCATCAGGAGACCATCAGGGGGCCAAGGTGAACTGGACAATGACAGTGTCCCAGCAAGCAAAGCCCCTCGAGGGTGTGCGTGCGTGCAGCTTGGACAAAGGCACCTTGAGGCAAAAGTGGCTGAGAAAGTTGAGTCTAAAAGCTATCTCAGGGTGAGATTATGTTCCATGTTCTTTATTGCCCAATTCTTTAGGTTGTAAGTGATGAAAATTCAAATCAAACTGAAGTAAATAAAAAAAGGGAATTTACTGGCTTACGTAATGAAAAGTCCCAAAGTTTGGGTGTGATGGGATTCAGGTTTTTAAGCTATGTCATCAGGACTCAGTCTCTCTTTCATCATCTTTTGGTTCTGCTTTTCTTTGTGTTGGCCTCATTCTCTAGCAGATACTTAGTGGTAACAAAACAGTGATAAACATGTCTAGAGTGCCATTTCACCAACTGAGGCCAGAGAAGAGAGAGAGAGAGAGAGAGAGAGAGAGAGAGAGAGAGAGAGAGAATCTGCTTCCTGACAGTTCTCATGATGCCCTGAAATTGACTCTCATTGGGCCATCTTGGAACAGGCCCTTACCACGCTCTGTAGCCAGAGGTGTGGAATATGATGGCTTCCCCAATGGGGTCCATTGAAGTTCTGGACAGTTGAAAGTATATCAACGTCCTTCCTGCTTTCTGACATAACAGTATTCACAAAGGAAATAATTAGTAGATTTAACTAACTGAAAATTAAAAGCATTTGGATGTCAACATCCATGATAAACAAAACCAAAGTGAAAACAGAAAATTGGACAAAAATATTTGCCAAATTCATGGTTAACAGTCTTAAAAACATAAAGAGTACACATATTGATAAGAAAATGGACTCTAGGACAACGGGCAATTGGCAGCACCACTTAAGACATCTCACAGGCACCTCAAAATCAGCTTGTAAAATGGACCCTTCATGTGTACCAGATCAAATACTCTCAGAAGCTAGTGACAGAAAATCGGACTCATACCAGTTTAAATCATAAATATAAAGACTAGAGGTGTGTTGGCTTCAGATATGGTTTGATCAGGGCTCGAGTTCTATTTCTCTGACATTTCCTCTGCTCATTCTTTTTTGCCCGTAGCCAACTAACTTCCTTTTCAGGCTGGCTGCCCTCACAGTGACAACAGGCTGCAGCAGATACAGGCTTCCTACAGTCACACCATACTGTCTGAGACACTTGATCTTCATGTTGATTGGATTATTCTTGAACTCATCAAAAGATAGGGAAATGTCAATAGCTGATTGCCTTAGGCATGGTTTTTGAACGAGTCTCTATGGAAAGAGAGACGAGATGATCTTGTTTCATCTAAGTTCAGAAAGCAAGGACATGCTCAAATACTAATGGGGACATGTGAAAAGGACATAGGAACCAGCTTGAAGGGACTCCCATTGACCAAATCTGGGAGAATTTGAGCATCCAAAAAGAACAATGATGGGAAATAATTATAACACACTGAATTGAAAAAAAAAATCCATGAATCCATAGTAATACCCGGGGTGGGGGAAAGTAAGTATGAGTATGGGAGAAAGGCACCTTTTACAGAAGAATAGATATCACAGGATGAGTTCCCTAGGAAATAGACTAGAGAAAGGAGATTTGTATGCAAGACATTTACTGGGGAAGGCTTCTAGGATGGGGGGACTTAGAAGAGCAGGACTGGCAGAGGAGGGAGGTGAACTGTGATGTCATCATCGCCGGAGCAACAGCTGCTCTCATGAGGAGCTCTGGAGTTGAGATGACCCATCAGACTTAGCCCAAGTTGGGGCGAGTGGCCTGAGCCTTTGGATTCCCTCCCACCAGTGTTTGAGATGAGGGCTGCCCTGGGGGAGTGGCATGACCATGGGGAAGGGAGTTTCTTCCCACTGAAGGTAATTCCTGGGAAGGGCTCAGCTGAGAACTCTCAGCAGGGAACACGCTGAGGAGCTGGAGGAATGAGTGGCCCAGTCCTGAAGGGAGAATCAGGAAAGCACACCATAGCATCTGCCAGTGCCAGTAATAAATATAGAAGGAGGGATAGAATTAGAACATCAGTTTTGCAAATTTCAGTGTGATAAGTGACCTGGGCAAGGACCCTCAGTGTATGGATGATCAATGCTGAAACCATTAGGTAAAAGGTTTGGGGGAAACAAAATATTCATGTGGTCTGGTCTGGAAGTTTCTCCTCTCTTTTGAATTTAATTTAATTGCTTTTTAATTACAAAGGGGAAGAAAGTGCCTTTACAATGGAGAGATCTGACAGACATCACCTTAACCAAGGGGTCAAATTTAGTTTTACCAATAATGGGATGAACTGACCTCCTATGCCTCTTGGTGTGGTGCAATGGGAAGTACACAGTTTCATCTATCTTGCATTTTTGTTCAACATTTCTAATCTTTTCTAATCATGAAGAAACAATGAGACAAACCTAGTATATGGATATTCTTCAAGACAATTGGCCTGGATTCATCAAAAAGGTTAATGTTTAAAACTCATAGACACAGACAATAGTTTAGTGGTTACCAGAGGGAATAGGGGAAGGTAAAAAAAAAAGTAAAGGACGTCAAATACATGGTGACCGAAGATTTGACTTTGGGTAGTGAACACACAATACAATATACTGATGATGTACTATAGAATTGTACATTTGAAACCTATATGATTTTATTAACCAATGTCACCCCCAATAACTTTAATTTTAAAAAATGGTTTTGAAATGTCAGTGTTTTGAAAGACAAAGATGGTGGGAAATGCCTTAGATCAGGGGCTGATCAACTACAGTTTATGGGTCAAATCTGGCCGACCTCCTCTACTTGTAAATAAAATTTTATTGACTCACATCCACACCCATTTGTTTACATTTTGTCTATGGCTGCTTTCACACTGTAACAGTGGAGTTGAGTAATTGAAACAGACCTATCTGGCACTTCACAGAAAAAGTTTGCCAATCCCTGCCTTAGATTAAAGATGTCTGAAAGGGACAAGACAATCAACTGCAAATACAATGCTGAAACTTGATTGGATCCTGGATTTTTTTTTTTTAAAAGCTATAAAGGAAAATTTTGGGGCTATTGGAGAAAATTCAAATATGAACTCGATGTTAAATGAACTTTTTAAATCTATGTGAAATTTCTTGTGTATATTATAATGTCCTTCTCTTTAGAAGGACATTATAAGAGTCCTTCCCGTTAGAAGAGACACGCTGATGTAATCAGGAGTTAAATATCAAGATGTCTGCAACATATTGTCAAATGGGTTGGCCAAAGAAAAACCAATCTCTTTCTCTCTCTTAATCTCTCCCCACTGTCTCTATAAAGAGAGATCCAACAAACGTGGCAGGTAGTTAAAATTGGTGAATCCAGATAAAGGTTATATGGTATTTATTGTAGTACTCATTTGACTTCTTAGTTTTGAGATTTTTTTCAAAATAAAAAAATGGGGGAAATTAATGAAAGAAACTTTCTTAATCTTAATTCTTAATCTAGTTCCAGAGGTCAGTTTTCAGGCTGCTTGAAGCAGTTCATTTAATTTTTTTACATTTGATGAAAACATTTGAGATTAATTTCCTGAGTCCCTCTGACAGGCACTTTGCGTTCCTGCAGACAGAACAATAATTTTTGTTCAAGAGGAAAGAGCCAGGTGCTTGCAGCCTGGGTGAGGTCCAGGCGACACCAACCAGTGGGCTAAATGGGAAAGCTACCATAACTGAAAAATAACCAGTTACACACTGGTACCATGAGAGAGGAGGTGACCTCTCCTTTTAGTTCCTAATGCTTGGTTTTAAACTTTAAGCAATGGAAGTTTCCAAATTAAACACAGTGGAAAGGGTGTGACTGAACAGGAACATGGTACTGCCTTCAAGTCCCAGCCTGGCGACGTTCTGGTAGCTGGACATATCTAATGACAACCGTCAGTCCCACAGCTGATATTCATGGGATGTGTTATATGCCAGGTCCAGGTCTAAGAACTTCACCAACAGGAATCCACTGAATTCCTACAGCACTAGGAGGTGAGCTGTCATATCTCATTTTACAGAGGAAGAAAGAGTCCAGAAGCCTTAAGAGCTGGCCCAGAGTCTTGCCGCTGGTGAGTGAAACAGCTGGGATTTGCCAGGTGGTGTCCCTCTGGAGCTCCTACTTGTCACTCCTGTACCATTCGATGTGGCCTTAGGGAGAGGAGTTATGGTGAAAGGCAGCTGGCTGGTGGCTGGGTTTTGAGGAGAGGCCGGATCCTATGCACATTAACCTTTAACACCGTCAGGCAGATCATGCTCTCTGTTACCCGTAGTGGTCACCCTATGATTGGACCATTCCAGATACGGTATCTGCAAGGACAACCCCAATCCACAAAAGGGGAGATCCTTTCTAAGGAATGAACTAAAAGTCCATCAGATTCCATTCTGGGTGACAGGTGGGCCAGCCAGCAAGTCCTGGCGAGCTAGCCTTTGCACTGGGGGTATGTGCCTGCTCCAATTCCTCCTGAACGTCTGGGCGCTTTCTCATCTCCCACCATCCCCCACTGATGATGGGAAGAGAGACCCCAGAGTGGCTATCACATCAGCTCAGCCAGAGAGGCTCCCTGCCCAGGGAGTGGGGGCAGGAACCAGATAGTCTCAGAGAGTGAGGGCGTGAGCTCAGGGAAAGGCCACACACTTGACTTTGTCAACTTGAAGTCAGACCCCGCCCCCCGCCCCAAACCTCTTTATTAGCTTTTTGTGGGTAACAGCCAGCACAGTGGTGTGACCCTGACTTAGAAGGACACTGGGACTAGTTTCTCGGATTTTGGGGGCTGCCCTGAGGTTGGGTGCCGATCAGGCCAGGGGCTGTGGAGGGCTGCAGACACCGCTGCCACGGTTACCTAGCTCAGTGCCTCTCCATGGCAGACACACACAAATGGCAGTTCCTCTCTTTGAGTCAGTCTGTACTGGGATGCTGCGTTTCCCTGGGCAATGCCACTCTTCTGGAGTACGTGCAATTCCCAGACTTCCCAACCTGGCTAGGTTCCTTGAATTTGCAACACAAGAGAGGGAGTCAGCTTGTCCTCTCAGAGTGCTCCATGGCACTTCTCTTGTCCCATCAAGCATAAAGGTGACTCTTCAATCTCTTCGCTCCTCCGAGGGCCTTGAAAACTCATTTCAGGATAAGTCGTGGCTCCTTTTTTCCAGTCTTAGAAAGATGCGATGTGGATTTTTGCACATAGCTATGAAAGTCAAAACAGGATTTATTTTGCTGGGGATTGAGGAAGAGTTTTGCAACTCACCCCAAAGGAGAAGTATTGGCTTTCTCAGCTTCCCCCTGACAACGGGGATTGATGACTCTACCACCTTGGTGACTAGTAAGACATGGAAACTAAAATAGTCATCACGCAGGGAGGAGGGTGAAAGCATTGCAGGCTCTCAGCTTCCCTCCCTTCTCGGCTGAAGGGCTGACAAGTGAAGGCTGGATGCTGATTGGCAAAGTCTCCCTGTGGAAAATAATGTCGTTTAGAGGCCCAGGTGCAAGTCCTGTAGGCGGGGAGCGTGGCCACAATCCTGGAGGCAGCCTCCTGTGTGGACCACACTGTGCTGGGGGCCCAGCCTGGGGAGGAGGCGGTGTGTGGGCAGTCGGTCCAAGCCTTGTCGCCTCACTTTAGGGCCGTCCAAGCCCCACCCACCCCTCTGCAGCTTTTGTGGCTGGGGACTGTGGCTAGAGGGCAGGTCTTGGAAGGGACTCTACAGAGAAAGGAAAAATGAATAAGAAAAGGGTAAAAGAATAAAAAAGAGGTGGGGAACAGGCATTGAGAGGAAATGGAAGAGTAGGGAGAAGGAAGGTGGACCCAGGGGGCTGGACGTTGGAGATGTTTGTGGAGGCTCAGTATCAATCCAGCTCTATTCTAAGCACTTCTACCAGAGCTAAGCAACTCCTTAGTTCATCTGACAGCCCTGGTGGTGTGAGAAAGTGCCCTCAGACCTCTGACTGGGGGCGTAGTTGACCACTGCGCTCTGTCCTGGCTCCGCATCCAGTGAGTGTGGCAGGAACACTGGGACAAGTCCATTCCCAGCAGACATCAGCAGTGGCTTTGGCTCCATGACACCCAGTGGCATTGCCCAAACCGCCCTTCCCTCTCTCCAGCACGGGGGATGCACGTGCATGGTGGTCTGAAGGCCAACTCACCCAGAGCACCCTGGGTTCTCATGGAGCTTCCCTCTTCCTCTTCTGCAGACAGAAAATCCACCCCTCCATGGTGTTAAGCCACGGCCACTGCCCTCTACAAAGCTTACCCCTCTTTTTGCCATCTGGGAAGCTGTATGTGTGTGTGTGTATGTGTGTGGTACTTCAGGACTCTTCTCTGCCCCACTCACTCCTGGCTGTACAGCTCTCAGGACAAGAAGAGTGACAAGGTCACAATGTTAATGGTGGCGTAAAGACCACTAGTGCTGGTGGCCTTTTGAGGAGATGAGAAGAAGGAAAGTCACGCTGGCAAAGGTGATCCCCATGTCCTCTCTCAGGCTGTGGCCTCGGACTGGGAAGGCCTGGGGACGAGTGGTCATAAGGTCAGGGCTGGGGACTGAGGCAGGAGGTTCCGGTTTGCAGGAGGTCACTAGGCAGTGTGGGGCCAGCTTCTGTCAGCAGTGGAGAGGATGGAGGCTGCTCAGAGTGACAGCAGGGCCAGGCTGTTTGTGAGAGGCCCTGGGGATGCAGGACAGCAGGGAGAGGGCCACTCTGGGCTGGCTGTGAAGGGCAGGCATGGAGAGGACTTCAGCTGCTGTGTCCTGTGCCTCTGGGACGGCTCCTCCATCACCCCATCCACACTTGACACACCAGCCTCTTACGAGGCCCACCTGTGAGATTCTTCCAGCCTTCTTGGTCTCTGAGGCTGCAACCACAGTGCCCACATTGCCTCATTCTTCTGCCTAAAACTTCCCACCTTTGACCTGGGGTGGCCCTGAGGCTCGGCCATGCCCCCAGCCATACTGTCCTTCTTTTCTCTCATTCATTCCTTCTTTTTCAATCTATTCATATCTACCCAATACCCAGTTTGTACCAGGCTCTATGGGACATGGAAAGTCACGGGGAGTTTTCACCTAATTTTTTTTTTCTGGTTACACCTTTCAAACACCTTCAGCATTGGTAAAGAGGAGAGTTGCCCCTTTCCTGTCCTTCTAGACCCTAAAACGATACCTTGGTCAGGAGGAGGGAGTGGGGTGAGGAGCCAGGCGGTCAGGAATTTTGGACTTTGGCGGGTCTCAGAGAGGGAGGCCCTGCCCCTGCCTTCTGACAGAGCCCCGGAGATGCTGCAGCACCATGACCATCTGTGAGGTCCAGGGGTACAGGGGAACCATGCCCTGCTCCCTGAGCAGAGTCCTGGGAAGGGGTAAGAGCCTGGGGAAGGCGTGCATCTAGGCAGACAGCTATAACCAGCGTTACGGGAGGCCAGCTCTCTGGTGGGCTACGGCATAAAAGCAGCAGAGTGAATTCTGGGCCCGTGTTGTGGCGTGGAGAAATGAGGAGAGCAGCTAGACCGGAGGGCCAAGGCCAACTGGAAGGGAAGCCGGACCACCTGCGTGGCTCAATGGCTCGGCTGTGCGGTGTACGCACACAGGAAGGTGGCTGTCTTGTGAGTATTTGCACGGAGAGCAGGAGATGAAGGGAAGGGTACTATCAGCTAGGATGGGTGGAGCTGCAATAGCACAAAATCCAATCAATGGTGGTGTGAACAAGTGGGTACTTTGTGACGTCTGCACTAGGAAGTCTGGGGGTGGGCAGCCCAGAGAGGGCGCAGCATGCTGACTGCATCAGCCAGGACTCAGGCGCCTTAGTCTTCCTTTTATGAGGAAACAATAGTGACCGCTGGTTTTCAATTTAAGAAATCATTTAATTCATGCCAATGATCCATCCTCTAAACACAGAGTAAGTGCATTCTTCTTTAGACATGTTTAAATATAGCTCACAATATCAGTGCACCAGTAACTACAGCTACTCCTATACCTTCAACGTTCTTCTGCCTCAGTCAAATGTCAAGATTTTATCAGTGGAAACTTAGTCACTATTCCCCCCCCCCCCGTTTTATTGAGATACATTTTACAAAAACATTGCGTAAACTTAAGATGTATAATGTGACAATTTAATACAGGTATATATTGTCAAGTGATTGCCGCAATAAGGTTAGTTAATGTCGCGTCCAGCCCGAGGAGGGTTGTGGGGAGCAAGGAGAGCAGCACAGGGTTAAGAAAGACAGTAGATGAGAATAGAGTGCAAGTGGGGCCAAGGGACTCCGGCCTCAAGGACTGAGACCTGAATTGGGCCTACGCATAGCTTTTATTAGTTACAGAGAAAGTAAAGGAGATAAAGCTTGTCAATCTCAAGATCTGTGAATCCCACACATTATAATAGGAAACTGATGCAAGCCAATCACCCTTGCCTGCAGGCAGCTGAACTGAAGTCTCAGGATGAATGTACTTCCCCAAGGGACAAAACCTTTATGCATATGAATAGATGGAGAGCACATCACTGAGTCACTTCCCCTGCAGGTGGTGGGAAGGAATGCAGCCACAGAGGCAGAGGCTCTCCTTACCCAGGGGAAGGTGGGGGGCTGTGCCCACCTCTGTTGACCCCGTGAGTCCTCCAGTTGGTCCCCACTCGACTGCGCCTGTCTTAGGTTGCTTTCCACGTGGAAAGTCGTGCTCATCTTTGACTGTCCAGTCATATTTCTGGGGCCAAACAGGGAGACATAAGGTGTAAACACAAAGGTGAAGCAAAGTCCCTGAAAGGATCCGTCTCACAGACTCTCCTTGCTTTAGGGGCAGGTACAAGGGGACAGACCAGTAGGCTGCTGCGTGGCAACAAGTTGACCCATCATCCCTTACCTCACATAATTATCTTTCTTTGTGCGTGGTAAGAACCTTTAAGATGTACCCTCTTAAAATCTTTCAAATCCAGTAGTGTTAACGATGTAACTGGAAGTTTGTACCCTTTGACTGACATCTCTCCATTTCCTCCATCCCAAGGCCTCTGGCAACCACCATTCTATTATTTGTTTCTGTGCGTTCGACTTTTTTAGCTTCCATATATGAGATCATAACAGTATTTGTCTTTTCTCTGTCTTACTTCACTTCAAGTATAATACCTTGAAGTTTCATCCATTTTTTTTTGCAAATGGCAGGATTTCCTTCTTTGCATAATTGATTAATATGCCTTTGAATAGACGTTGTCCATCTTCTTAGCCATTCATCCATCGATGGACACATTTCTGTATCTTGGTCATTGTGGATAATGTTGCAGTGAACATTGGGTACAGCTATCTCTTCAAGATACTGATTTCATTTCCTTTGGGTAAATACCCAGAAGTGGGATTGCTGGATTATAAGGTAGTTCTATTTTTAATTTTTTGAGGAACCTCCACACTGTTTGTCAGAGTGGCTGCACCAGTGTACATTCCCACCAACAGTGCACAGGGGTTCCCTTTTCTCCACATCCTTGCCAGCACTTATCAAATCTTGTCTTTTGAGAACAGCCATTTTAACAGGTGTGAGGGGATAACTCAGGGTTGTTTTGTTTGTATTTCCCTGATGGTTAGTAACGCTGAGCACGTTCTCATGTACTTGTTGGCCATCGTATGTCTTCTTTGGAAAAGTGTCTATTCAGGTCCTTTGTCCATGTTTTCATTGGTTACTCACTACTTTTCTTGCTGCATTCATTTCATGCCAGTAAAAACCTTTATTACTTGATTCCTACTTTTCACATTTTGAATAGTGGCTGTTGAATTTCCCCAGCACATATCACTAAACACAGAAGTTATACATTTCCAAGGGCCCACTCATGCTGAATCCAGAGCAGAATAACATCCTCACGCTTTCCACCCTTCGTATTCTGATCAGCAGAACTGTGTTCGTGAAAATGTATATAAAACTTCGGGTTTTTATATAAGCCCGTAAGCTTATGGGAAGCTTTATATAACTCCCCGTAAGCCCCAAGGCGGGTACAACTCTGCACATGCGGCGTAGGCATTCTGGGGTATTACCACAGGCTACGTGTCCTCGCCCCATTCTACTCTCCTGAAAAGGTAAGAGAACTGAGGGCCCGCGGGCAGCTTCCTAGACACTAGAATAAAGGCCACCTGTGTCCCCACGGACCAGACAGTGGCAAGATGGCCTTGGGACCTTGCTCGTCTCCCTGAAGACTCTATGAAGTCAGAGATGACAGGCCCAGTGGCTGACACATCTGCAGGACTTGGAAGGAGGAAGGAGTATGTGTGGCAGGTGGTCCCTTAGCCTGGTGGCCATAGGTGGCCAGGGCTAGAGGAGTAGAGCTTCCCAAAAAACTGAGGTGGAGAACCCAGGCTCCTCGTGTCTCCTAATTCTCCCTCACATCATACTGAGGGTCTGCACAGAGAGTTTTGAATTGTCCTCTTTTGCCAGTAAAGGGACAAGAAATTTTAGAGTCTCAGTTTTTCATTGCTGCAAAGGTATCATCCCGAGACCAAGCATTTCAAAACCCTTCTTCTGTAAAGTTCTGGTACTGTCTTACTGGGTCACACCTCTTCAGCTAAAATACCTGCATGGCTTTAGAAAGTAGCCCAGAGGCGTGTGACAAATACTCCAAAGAACTGGCATTGGCATCAGCTGCTATTTATTTCCCAGCCTGTGTGTACCTGCCTGTTCTCTGAGTAACGATGAACTGAGACAGTGTGTTTCTTCTCCCTCGGGTCACCCTAGGTTGCTGACTGTGGTAAACGTGTTGGAACTAAGAGCCAATTTCTCGACTTGGAGGTTTGAACAGCATCTGGCTAGCAGCCTCTGGGCAGCCCCTTCCAATATTTCATTAAAATGCTAATAGATACAGAGGAAAAGATGAAAGTGCGCAACAATGTCACAGACTAAGACCAAAAACAACCTTGACAGAATTGGGCAGGAACCTGCACTTAGAACAAGGTAGGGTCATTTTTAAAAGAGAAACCACTGTGAGGTTTGCCTTATGAAACAGGAAAATAGTAAATGACAGCAGGAAAAAAAATATTTGTAAAATGTATGACAGACAAAAGATTCTTATATTTCCTCTATTATGAGCTCTTAAAATCAATCTTAAAATGTGAAATATAACCAATAAACATGTGCAAAGACACCAAGAGGCAACTCACACAAACATATAAATTAATTCACTCAGTCAGTGTTTGTTGAGTTCCTACTATGTGACAAGCACCATTTGAGGCACGGTGGGTCTGGTCTTTACATGCCAATATGGAAGATAAATAAGAAACAGACAAATATATAACATAAGGTCAGGTAGAGAAAAAGGGTAAGAAAACAAAGCCAGGAATAAGGATAGGGAGTGAGGGTGGTGATGAGGTCTGTATCTTAGGTGGGGTGATTTGTGAAGGCCTATCTGAGGAGGTGACATTGAAGCAGAGGGTGAGTGAAGTGGCAGGGTGAGCCATGCACAGATCTGGTAAAAGAGGCTCCAAGGCAGAGGCAGGAACAAGTGCAAATGGCCTGTGGTAGGGAAGAGTTCAGTTTGTGTTAGGAACAGCTAAGAGGACTGTGTGACTAAATGGAGCGTGGGAGGAAAGTCTTAGGATACAGGACTGGGAAAGGAGGCAAGGGCTGGACCACGTAGGACATTGCAGATCCTCGTAGAAGTTTGGGTTCATTCTAAGGGAGGCGGGAGCTGCTGGGTGGTTTTGAGTGGAGAAGAGACATGACCTGACTAGAGTGCAAAGAGGACCCCCTGGGGGCAGTGCAGTGAATGGAGAGTGGTGTGAAAGCAGAGAGAGGAGGGCAGAGATGCCCAGGGGACAGAGGGTAATGTATAGGATGAGGGGGCCGTGATGGAAGTAATGAGAATTGATCTGGTACAGGCATCATTTTGTAAACAATACTGGCTGGGACTTGCTGGTGTGTTGGAAATGGGACGTGGAAGAAAGAAGAGCATCCTCCCCCCAAGGGTTTTGACCAGAGCAGCCAGAAGAATGGAGTTGTCATTTCCTGAGACTGAAGACTGCAGAGTTTTGTGATGAGTGCTGGGAGATGCGTATTGTTTGGCCAAGGGAAACTGTTAAGGAATTGAATATAGATGTCTGGACTGAAAGAAAATGGATGTTGTCAGTACAGAGAGTGTGTCTAAAGCTTTATGCCTGGCTGACTCTCCAGGGGAGTGAGTGTTGACAGAGAGGACACGAGCTCTGGGGACCGAGCCTTGGGGCTCTTGATGGCTTAAGGTCAGGGAGGCGCAAAGGAACTACCAAAGGAGACTGTGAAAGAGCATCCAGTGAGGGGGTCGGAGAACTAGGAGACAGTGAGGTACCTCCAGCACCAAATCAATATTGTCACCTTCTGCGGAAGGGTCAGGTAAGGTGGGCCTGATGATGGGCCATCACATTTAGCCACATAGAGAGCATTGGTGACAAGAGTGTGTCTGAGGGACTGGTGAGAAGAAAGTTCAGGAGAGAGTGGGGAGCGGCCCAAGGAACTGAAGAAAATACTTTTGAGTATCTCTAAATGGAGTAGAGACATGGGACAGAAGCTGGAGAAGCTGTGGATGGTAACTGAGAATTATCCAGCAGAGAGGAGAAATTGTGCAGGAGAGGAGACAAATGCAGGAATACAGTCTTGGGGAGTTAGGAGGGGGTGACTTCTAGTGCACAAGTGGAGGGTTGGTTTTAGGCAAGAGCAGGGACAATTCTTCCATCGGACCAGGAGCCAAGGAAGAGTGTGTGGGCACAGCTGCAGGTAGGTGTGTGTGGGGAGCCTGTGGAAATTCTTTTCTGGTTTCTTCTATTTCTCAGTGAAATAGTGTGCTTTGAAACGGGCACTTCTCTGTTACTGATGGAAGTGGTATTAGATCTATTGTATTAGACTTCCCAGCTTGACAGCGAGGCATCCTCTTGCCCCAAGACAGGCCTACCTGCATGTGTGGAAGAGTCCTTAGAACTGGTCCTAATGGAGCTCCCTTGCTGATTGGAGCATCACCTCTAGGAACAAAAGCCCGAGTTATAGGATGTCCATAGTCACTATGGTTTGGGTTTCCAATGAGTTCACTTCCATCGAAGGTGTAAATAATTTGTGAAATGCAACCCAGCGAGAATTTACTAGCGGTGTAAATAAAGTTGCTTATGCTTGGTGCCTTCCTTTCTTTCTTCCTTCCTTCCTTCCTTCCTTCCTTCCTTCCTTCCTTCCTTCCTTCCTTCCTTCCTTCCTTCCTTCCTTCCTCCCTTTCTTTCATTTTGCAGGTAATGAGCTCTACATTGTACTATGATGGCGGTATCCCAGTGTGTTGCCAATGATGGCGCATGCATTGAAAGCCAACCTTCTTGCAATCAACTGTGCTAAATCTTGAATACATTCTCTTTTTTGCCTTTCACAGATTGTTTATATTTTGTATAGAAGTGAATTTTTTAAACATCCTAATTGCCCGAGGACTCGCTGGGTTCCCCCTTCATCTCTATTTCTTCTCCCTCCAAGATACCCCTCCTTCTCCAGAGCCAGTATCACCATCTCCTTCTCTTCCTTTTTTTTTATTGTGGCAAAATACACATAACATAAAATTTACTACCTTAACCGTTAAGTGTACAGTTCAGTGGAATTAAGTACATTCATACTATTGTACAATCATCATCACCATCCATTTCCAGAAATCTTTTTATCTTGTAAAACTGAAACTCTGTACCCATTAGACAACGATGTCCCGTGATCCCTTCCCCCAGATTTTGCATGGCTCAGAGGGCCTCTCCTGTGTCCCCTTTACTCAAGTCCTGAGCAGTCTTTGTTTCCTTTTTCTGTAGTGTTATTTGTCACTTTTTAAAATCCTCTTTTCTTTCCTTTTCTCTCTGCTAAAATGCAGGCTTACCATCCCCTCTCAAGTATGGAAGTCTCTCCCCATGCCCCCTTGAAGTTAGTAGCTGGTATTTCATAGGATAACAAAAGCCCACAATATCCTGACCAAAAAGACTGGGAACGTATGTGCATGTGAGTGTGTGTGTGTGTGTGTGTGTGTGTGTGTGTGCACTAAAGTCAGGGACTGGGGCTTTTGGAGTGTCAGCAACACAGTGTCATCTATCTGAAAAGTGATTTTGCAGTAGCTAGCAAGAGACACACAGATGCTTAAATCCACTAATCTAGTAATTTCTCTTATACAAAGATATGCGCAAAGATTTATGTTCAGTACAGTTTTGTGCACAATAGTGAAGAACTGGGAGCTGCACCCATGTCCATCTGCAGGGGCTCGGCTAGCGAGAGAAAGTCAACATGGACCCCTGTGCAACCATTACAAATCATGTTGGAGATTAATACATAGGAAAATGTTTATGCTATAATGTAAAGTGAACAAAACAAGATGTAAAAACGGTGTGTATGTAATGATCTCAAACCTTTTTTTTTAAAAAAAATCTATCTGCAGAGAAAGACACGGTAGGAAGTCTCAATATGAACAAATGGTTACCTCTGGGAGGTAGAATATTGTGTAATTCAAAATTTTTATACATCGCTTTACTTTTTATATTTTCTATGACTGTGCATCTTTCATAATCAGAAAACAATATAAAGAATATAAAACAAACACATTGAAAAGTGAACAATCTTACCTAATATTCCAACAAATGCAAATTCAAATTTATTTTTGTTCCTACCTAAATAAATGAGGAACTATGGGTAAAAGTAATTTTCCTGCCGAGACAGTTGTGTGGTTTCTAGAGCTGTCTAGGGCATGTGTGTGGAGGAACTCTGGCTGTTGCCTAACAACATCCTCCTACAACAGAATGGGGACGTGGCACTGTGTATCTCTGAGAAAACAACTGGGCCCTCCGATGGATGGAGGGTGTCTTGAAGAGAAACCAAGTATTTCTAAATTTGTTGAGAACTATTTTTCTTACTTGCTCTCAGATAATACTCCTTTGGGGTAGCCCAAAATGTGGTTGCTAACTCAGCAAGTTAAGCAAACAGTACTACAAGTGATGTTGAAATTAAAGTGATCTCCATGGTCTGGGCCAGTGGGGTACTGGTGGAGAAGAAAATTAGCTTCTGAGTTGGGACAGACAGCCCAGTTGTGAGGGGACTAATGAGATACCATCTAGGGGCCAGGTGGTACCCAAGATGAACCTCTCAGAGGCTGGTTGCCATGGTCCCAGGTGAGTTTTTGGCTTTGTGGGGCCAGAGGTGAATTCTGTCTCTGGGTGCTCAGGGACAGCATCTCAGAGAGATGATGGCTAGGCCACCAGATCCTATACACACTCCAGATGCAGTGGATTATGGGGGGTGATGGGCTCTTCCCAGTAACCCAAAGCACATATCCTCCATTTTCCTTCATGGCAAGGTCCCTGGGAAGCCAACTTCTCCCTTAGACGATCACTTAATGAGCATAGAATAAGCCTAAAGTGAGTAGGACTATCTGGAAGAGACTTGGCGTTTCTCCTAAGGGCTGGGGCAGCCCCCGGATGTGGCCATCCCTCAACAACGACCCCTCCTTCCTAAGGCTCCATCCACCCACCCAGATCCTGCAGGAGGTCGCTGATAACCTTTGCCTCTGGGACTCCTGCATCATTTGTGCATGAGTCTCTATCTGTGGACTATTTTTCATTAGAGAGACTGATGTCACAGAAGTTATTGCCAAAGGCTTCACCACCCAGGCTGCGTCTGTCACCCTGAGTACATTGATTCTGTTAAACTCTGCATTCTGGAGCGCAGACCTCCCCTCCCTGCCAAAGTCATCTGCCTACAGACCTTCTTTCTGGGCGTTTCCCATTGCACTCTTAGAGGCAGGATTGGTCTGTATCTTTTTCTTAGAGATGTAAGTGACATATGACAACGTATAAGTGTAAGGTGTACAACATAGCGATTTTCTATACTCATCCATCACCTCACATAGTTACAATCGTCTTTTGGGGTGAGAACTTTTAAAATCTATTCTCTTAGAAATTTTCAAATGCACAAGACAGTATTGTTAACTATAGATAGTCACCATAAGGTTGGTCTGCATTTTTACCAAGATGAGGAAGGAATCAGAAAAATTGAGTCAAAGGACCTACCTATGTCATTAACTCACGGTGATTTGGGGCTGGCCTCTGGTCCTCCTGAACCGCCTTTCCTTTCCTTGTAAAAGGTGGGTTTGGACCCAATTATTTCTGACCACCCACAATTCTGTGATTCTGGGACTAAGAAAAGCAAGAAGGCAAGGGCAAGAGTATATGAGTTCCTTCCCTGGGAAAGGTTCAATTTAATAAGAATAAGAAGAAAAAGAATCAAAATGGTTGCGACCCTTTATCTGAGCTTGCTTTCCCAGGCCTGTGCCGCGAGCTCTGTGGCGGCAATCGTACTAAATCCTCATAAGAATCCTAGCAGGGGAGCACTACTCTTATTCTTGTTTTCCCAATGATGAGACTGAGCCGTAGAGATGTTAAGCAACTTGCTCAAAACCACAGACTATGTTGGGACCCCTGTTGTAGATCTCCGTCTTTGGAGCCCACGTTTCCCTCTGCTTTTGGGAAGCCCAGAGCTCAGAAGCAGAAGATCTGATCCAATGGTGCTCCAGGACCAACCGTCCTTTTCAAATGTGACTTCCTTTATTTAAACACCACCATCACTGCTATTCAGGGTTTTGTTTTGTTTTAGAAACTTCCTTGCTTTCTCCCTATTGTCTTATTCAGCAAAATGAAAATGAATGAATATTTCTTACGATACACATCTAACTTTCTTCTAGAAATGAAAGTGTTTGTCTCTCTACTTTTGTATCTCAAGCCAAAAGAGTTTTTTCCTCTCTTCTTGGGAATCCAGAAATAAGTTAAAATTTAATTAAATGTTTCATGATTCCACAGCAGGAATGAGGATCAAGTAATAACGCAACAACCTTGTAAACAGCCTGAGGCGAACGGCCCCCTCCATGGGTTGTTTGGGCCAACAATTCAGAAGGTTCCCACCACCCACTCTGCTCCTAATGCCTTTCAGTGGTCACATACTTTTCTCTTAAGATCTTAAGATCCCCATGCGCTCACACATTTATTTCCTTTATATGTGCCATTGACTTACCCTTGAATGCCATCCCGTCCTCTGCCTGGAGAGCCCAAGCCTGACAGACTCAGTTCAGACGTTACTGCCCTTGTGTTACTAATTAATGCAAAGCGTGCTTATTTCTTCACTTCTCTGTTCTGCACTCAAAAGTTAAGCACAGAGGCCTGGGTTCACTCATCTTTGAAACTGCTCTGGAGCTGAGCTCACCTGTTGCATATATGCCTGATCAAGGTTTTGAAATATACTGCTTTCATATGTATGTGGCAAAAGCCAAAAAGCTCCCGTGCCCTTTGACCCAGTTATGCCCATGGCATGGAATTTATCCAAAGTAAATAATTGAAGAGGAGAAAGGAAATCACACAGGTGAAAGTACTGTAATATATGTATTTGCTATATATTGGAAATCAGTGATATGTTTATCAACAGAGTAATGGTGAGCAAAATATGATATAGCATCTTAGTGGGATGTGGTTCATTCTCTACTTGATTAAACAAACATACTGACCGCCAGGGACGGAGGTATCAGAAATACAGCAATGAGGCAGATGACTTTCATGAGGACACAGCCGGGCAGTCTTCTAAAGTGATCATCACAAAATTTTACAGAAACAGAGAACTATTTCTGGCCTCATGTCAAGAGGAGAAAAGCAGGTTACAAAATTGTCTGTACATGATAACTGTAACTCTGTACACATGAGGGTATGAACAAGGTCTGGATGGACAAATGATAGTACTGCGTGGTTAGATTGCACGTGACATTCTCTTTAGACTTATTACAATTGTTTCCCAAGCTTTGAAGTTTTAGAGCATCCCAAATGTTCACTGAAAAAAGAAAGCTGCTCCCGTGACGCTGGCTCTCCAGGTTGGCAGTGGCATGAATGATGGGGTTCTCTCCAGAACCAGGGCAGGCTTTGGCCACAAGATGATTGGGAGGGAATGTTCAAGGCAGTCTGGAGGGCTAGGTCAGGGAAGGCTATCAATCTGTATATCCAGGAGTGTCCACTGAGTGCCACTGGAGGAACTAGCCTTCTCTGTGTCTGGGCTACACAGGAGCCCGCAGGCTCCTCCAAGCTTTGTGGACACCACTGCTTAAGCACAGTGCCAGGTGGGTAGCACGCTGAAGTCTGGAACCCAGATAAGCATGTTGGGACCTATAACAGTTGGTGGCTGGTTCCTCATACTGGAAAGAATGCTACCCATGTGAAAAGTACCATTATTCTACAAATGAGAAAACTGAAGCTTGGTTGGCCCTAAGCTACCCAGTGGGCAAGTGACAGAGCTGGGATTGGAAACCATCCCTTCTCAGTTTGGGCCAGGGTTCTTTCTATTTCTCCCTTTAGGCCCAGGAGCATGTGGAGATACATGGGCCAGATGGGAGAGACCTGGATGACAGGCTGGGGGCAGTCCTTTGGGAAGAGCCAATGGGGAATCTGTTGGGGGGACAGCATGATGGAGGGTCTCATAGGCCAGGCATTTGAGGTTGGACTCAGTGTCGTTGGCAGTGGAATCTTTGTAGGTTTGGGGACATGATAGAAGGGGTTTAAGGAAGAGGAGGCTGGTAAAGCGTGGTGGCTAGTGTAATTGGAGAGGGGGCTGGGCCAGATACATGGGAAAGACGGTGGGTAGCTCTTGTTCTGTCTGGTCAAAACAGAACCCACCCCTCCAACTTCTTGGAAATAATGTCTCGCTGAACCTGTAGCCATGAGACTGGAAATGGAAGCTGCCATCTTATCTGTGTCTTTCCCGTGGATACTACCACCTGGTCTAGGGCTGCACATTTTATGCAAACTTAGCCAATCAGAGACCTTCCCTGGGAGTTTTGACCTTGAGACCAGAGAGGAACGGATCTCAGTCCTTTTCTGATGACAAAGCCGTGTTATGTGAGTCTGGGAGCTCTGTCACCACTTAGAGATTTGGGAGTCAGAGAGAGAGGAAATTCCAGCTACATTCAAGCCCTAGTTTCCACACTCTGAGGGTTCAGCCACTCCCTTGCCAATGCCACAATATAAACAATACTCACCACCTCCCTTTCAGCTAAGCTAGTCTGAGTTGAGCTTTTGTCATTTGTAAACAAAAAAGTGCTGACTTTTACAATATGAGACATGACTACCCTTTATCATTCAAATTTTGAGCACAATTCTCAAAACACCTTCGGGTTGTTTTGGAGACATTGGGCCCATCAATTCTTGCATGTAAGAAACAAACAAACAAACAAACAAACAAACAAACAAAATCTGTCTTCATTATATAATGTCAGACTCAAGAACTCCAGGCTCTCTGTAGGGACAAGGCTTTAGGGGTATCTCTTCAGAGAGCCATGGATGTCTCGCCATCACTGGTATAGTGAGTAAAATTGCTGCTCAGAACACTTTCGCGTCTGCTCCTTTGTGATTCAGGTGAGGAGAAACTGGCTTGGACAGAACGACAGCACAGGACAGCCAGGCATTTCCTATACAGGTGGTAAAGATATCTTCTGAACTTCTCTCCAGCAAATGCATAGATAAAGGGATTGAGGCAACAGTGGATAAATGCAATTGTCTCAGTCATATTGAGGGCCAATTTCAGATCCCTTTTCGTGTCACAATTGGGAAAGAATTCACAGAGATTGAGTGTCTCCAAGAAAATCATAACGTTGTAAGGTGTCCAGAAGAGGAAAAACACAATGACCACCAAAAAGATAAGTTTAATGGCTTTAGCTTTCTTGTGGTTCTTGCAGGAGATCAGTGTCCGCGTGATTCTGAAGTAACAGTAACTCATAATGAGCATGGGCAGCAAGAAGCCAAGAATATTTGCTTCCGCATTGCGGAGCATGGGCCAGATATCCTGCAGGACCTCGGGGTAGTCCCCCAAGCATTCATTTTCCTTATTTTTGGTGAACATGAACTGGGGTGCTGCCACCAAGATGGCTGCTGCCCAGACGCCTAAGCTGATGGTGACGCCATGCTGTATGGTCCGGTTGTTCAGGGAGCTGGCGGCCAGGACGATGGCCCGGTACCTATCGATGCTGATGATGGTGATGAAGAATATGCCTCCAAAAAAGCCAATGAAGAAGAAGGCGGTAGTGAGTTTGCACACAGCATTGTTAAAGCCTTCATCAGTTATCAGATAGTGAACCCAGAAGGGCAAGGTGGCTACAAAGAGCAGATCGGACAAGGCCAGGTTCAGGAGGTAAATGTCGGTGATAGTCTTGGGCTTCTGGCTGTGGTTGAGGGCACATATCACCAGCAAATTTCCCAACAGACCAAAGAGAAAGACAACAGAGTACGCTATGGACAGGAAGGCAGTCCCGAAGGCCACAATGTCCCCCAGGTCACAAGCCTCTGCACTCTCATCGTACTGAAAGTCTTCTGTAATTGATTCAAGAGCGGGCATGGTGAGGGCCTGTATCAGAAAGGAAAACAAGGAACAGCATTGAGTTCTCCGTGTAACAAAGGTGGAATTCTGTCTGGCCCCCCACACCGGCAGGCTGGAGGAAACAAGTATTAGCTGGTGCCTACCCAGGACATTTCCCGATCACACACATGCCGTCGCGTTGAATCCCTGTGACAGTCTCTGATGGAGGCTAGAACTGACTCCTTCGGCAGAAGAGGAAGCCAGGTCTCTGACAGGGACTGGCCCAAAGCTACACAGTCAGCGGCTAGATGGCATTGGAATCTAGGCCTTTTGAAGTGTGAGACAAACCTCTTTTTTTCCTGATTTTTCAAGTTTGTCCAGAAAGTAACTAGCTTTATCAGGGTGTGGGTAGGGGAGACAGGACCATGGGCAGGGAGGTGAAGGGGTGGGATGGTGGGGGCTGCCGCCATAATTCACACTCCTAGTCCAAACTTCTCTAAAGCACTTCTCCACCCCCTTCCCTTCTTCCCACCTCCTCCACTCTCTGGGCCCTAATCGCTTGCATGAAGCTGAGACTGGAGAGAAAGAGAGACTGCAGACCCTCTCCAGAGCCCCGAGCAGACTCACACCCAGAGGCCCTCATCTTTGTTTTGCGGAGCCATTTGGGAAACCTCAACCTCTCAGCAAGTCCTTCTCTTCCTTAAGGGATACGACACAGTCACACGCTCTACGGTGACTACCTTGTCTTGGTTTGCCCAGGACTTTTCTGGGTTTAGCACTGACAGTCTCCTAAGTCGGAAACCCCTCACTTCCAAGCAGACCCAGATGGTCGGTCATCCTACAACTCCTAGTGAAAAGGAGGTGTGGCCATCATATGGGCCATTGTCACCATGAAAGGGCTGATTGATCCATGATGGAGGGCTGTACTCAGCCAGCCCTCGGCGCTGGGCCTGGGTGGCTAACGAACCAGATAATTACCAGCCACACACTTCGCTTTGGCGTGGCTTTCTCCACTCTGATTTCCTGTTTCCTTCTAAACAAACATGAAAAGAGAAGACATCTCTGCCCAGGTTGGGAAGTAACACTTGTCCCATTCCCCCTTCTCCTCCCAGCCGGGACTCGCTCCTTCATTCTAGAGGCTGAAAGCGCTGCCCTCTCGCCCTGGTCCTCGGGGACCTTCTCGTCTTTCTTGTGATACCACAGAAGTGGCACTTTAGAAACACCAACTGTATGCCGAGCACACCTCTTGGTTGTTACTGCCTCCCTTCCCACCACAACTGAAAGCAAAGCTCATGCTTCTTTAACCAAGGGAGTGTCCACACCTTACTGCTTCCTTTTCAGGTTGGTTTCACCAAGACAGCGTCTCTACCAAAGTGAGGGCCCGCCCAGCCAGCGCTTTGCTGCTCCCTTCCCAGCCTCGGCTCTGTGTCCTGGCCCATCTCTGCATCTGACCCAGACCCTTCCAGAAGTAAGTGAGCCTGGGCTCTGACCTGGGCTATGTCAGGCCGGGATGGAGTTCTCAACCCCAGGGAAAGTCTATGCTTTCTTTGCTTTAGGCTGCATTTCCGTTTTCTCAGAGAGGAATCTCTGGCTGATACCTGAACGGATACCGTTTAAGTTGGACCATATAAAATGGCTGACAGGCACCATTTATGAACCACACAAATGCTGGTTTCAAGTGGCACAACTTGAGATATGGGGAGACAGAGGAATTGCTACTTGGTGCAGGGGGCTTGTTACAGATGCATAGCTTCCCAGACATGCAAATCAGAAGGCAAACAGTCCCGCCCTTGGTAGTCATAAGTCAAGGATCCGCTCTCTCTCCTTCCCACAGTGAAAGGAACGAGTAAAGCTGATCTCGAGAGGAGGTCAAAGCCACTAAAAATCATTTTGCATCTTTTTAAGTACCTGTGCTCAGTCCTGCAGCCCAGGAACTTCGTGCTTTTGGATTGGTTTGCTTTGCCAAATCTGCATGAGGTGGGTTTGATTTCCACTCTTGGCACTGTCCCTTACACACAGGGACCTCCTGAAAATCTTCAGACAGATGTCCCTGAGTCACTGAGGAAGGAGAACAGGGAGGTGGTCAGGAAGGGTGAGGGCTGCAGACTCGGGCACTCCTGAAATTGCATCCCCTGTCTACCCTCTCTGGCTGAGTGACCTTGGGTGAACTTGGAACCTTTCAGCCTGACATTCCCCACCTGCAAGATTGGGGTTCATTCTCATGCCTGCCCACAGAGCTCTTTTGAGGCGAGCACCTGGCACCGTGCATTGCATTCAGCAGGCACCTACTAAATGCATTAGGTGAGGAAGTGGAGGCATTTTAGAATCATCCAGGCTGCCTGTGGACTCTCATGGTTCACTCCCACCCTAGACATTGTGGAAATTTGGTCTGTAAAGGTTATTTTATTTATTTTTCCTCTCTGAAATAAAAATATAACTTTTTTTCCAGAACTTTTTTGGGGGAGGAGGAGCGAGTAAGCCAACCTTCACTGAGCTTTTACTAAGCTGTCAGGCTCGTTGCAGTTAGTCCCCCCTGCAATTCTGAAGAGAAAATCCCATGTTTAATTCACTGCCCTGCTGAATGGCCCAGGGATATCCACGTTGAGAGGAAGGGAAAGGCTGGGACCAGCAGGTGAAGAAGGTGGAGACGGTTAGAAATAAACAGCTGACTGCAGGGCTGAGTGGCAGGGAGGTCCAGATCCAGCCCCTCACTTGCTGGGTGCCCTGGCTCGGGGCTGCCACATGCACAGGGATACTTTCTCCAACTGGCACCAAGACGACAAATAAGCCAGAGGTGGTCCTGGTTGGGGGGCTTCAACATCCACTCAGCAAAAGTGTAAGAAGTCGCCACAGGCACTGGGTTCATCAGGGGGCACATGGAGAGACGAATCGGGCAGAGTCTCAGCCATGGACGGGCTGATCATCTCAGTGGGGAAAGTTCCCATAGACAAAGACTTCGATAAAGACAGAATTCAGAAGTGCGTCAATTCATCCTCTGCAGGTGGAATGTGATTCCAGGTATGCTATGGGAGGGATGATGTCACCTGACCGTTGGTCTCATTGCTTATCGAGAGCAAAATGGCTGATCAGGGCCATATCAGTCCAACTTGGGACTACTACCTGCCATCCAGACAATCCACTCAGGTGAAGGTTCAGCAATATCCACCAATCTCGTTCTGGCTCCCTGGTGGCTCAGAGTCCTCAGCAAAGACCCCCAGAACTGTCCCGATCTTCCACTGCTCTGCCTGAGCTCTTGCACAGTGCTGTGCACAAAGGAGGTGCTTACTCAGCATATTGGGGTCCCCTGTTATGAACAACTCTGCACCACACTACGGAGGACGGAATGGGAGGGACAGCGCTTTCAGTGAGCTCCTCATAGCCTAACACAGTCACCAGCAGCATGTTGTACATGCTCCATAAGTGGTAGCCAACACATAAAAGGGTTATTATCTCTACTTTGGGGGCAAGTAGATGCACTCAGAGAGGGTGAGTAACTTGCTTAAGGCCACACAGCTGGCATGTGGCAGGGCTGCAGTTTGGGCCCAGATGTGTCCAGTCTCAGCATTTTTTCCAAGCTTTGTATTACATCTCTTTCCCATCCCGTTCACCCCAAAACTGGGAGTTCCTAAGAGAACAGTGTGCTCTTTAGTTCCGTAGGCCACTGTTCAACAGAGGGAGAGATCTGGTACAGAGCAAATGCATGGGAATATTTGTAGGAGGATAAATATTGTACCCTAGGCCTTCATCCCAAGGAGTTCCATGGGGGTGAATGGTGACAGCAGGCCTTCAATTGCCCCATTCCTAGAGGTGCTCACAGGTGTCCTTTCTGATCATGGGCCAGGGGCTCTTGGACTCTGACAGCTTAGCAGGTCCCTAGTGTATTGAATGAATGAATGAATGAATAAATGAGTGAATGAGTGAAAGGCCTAGGGAAGTGAACGAAGGAAAACATCAGCCTTGCATTGCAGAGCCCCAGGAGACAAGCACAGGCCCACCAGCTCTTCACAGTGAGAAAAACACTTAGAAAGCACAGCTGCTCGTCTCAACACACTCAGATGCTGGGCTATGGAATGTACGGTAGCTGATCATGAGACAGATATCAGCACCAGCAATTTCAGTTCTCTCTTCTGTGCAAATGTCAAGGCCTCGCTGCTGCCTGGACTGTGTGACTTGGCGGTGGCCCAGGGTCTTACATGGCTGGGAAGGGGATTTGCCGTCTGTCTGAGGGCTCAAGCCAGTTCAAACCTAGTCTTGTGAGAAGCCAGCCCCAGAGCTTGTGAGGGCATTGTTTATGTTAGAAATGTAAAGATGAGGACTTTTCCTTCACATAGTTATTCTGCTGAACTTGACAACTTTAATCAAGGGAACCTTTCAGGAAGGATGGGCCCGAGCTGGATGGACCTTCTATTTCTGGATCCTCTGAGACGTCCAGGGATTGGGGATGAATGTGAAGGTAGGGCCTCCTGGCAGCAGATGGGAATAGGGCCTGTCCTGGAGGGTGGCCTTCAGGGGAGATCCAAAGGCTTCCAGGGATCAAATTGGCTTTCACTCAGGCTGGACACTGGCTTTCTGGGCCCCTGAGGACACCAGAAACCAAATGCAAGAATCCAATGAGATAGCCTTTGCAGTGCCTACTCAGCTAGGTTTCATACAGACAGGGTTGCAAGAGAAAGGGTGCGTGCCTGGGGGAAGCGCTAACGCAGGCACCGCCAACAGAGGCTGCACTGCACAGCTCAGGGCGGAAGCCAGCAGGAACGCGACCCCCAGGCTGTTCTCAGGCCTTCTCACCCTCTTCTCCCTTAAGTCAAACTTTTACTCAATGGTGTTGAGTCGGGAGGGTTTGAGCTGAACCTAGAAGCAGAGTTTTGTGTGCACACGCGTTTCATACCCAAATAGAAATGAATTTTGTAGGACCTGCTTTAAAAAGAAACCACCCGCTCGCCTCCCCGGCCGATTCTTTTCTACTTCCTCTGGCCCACTTCCTTTTCTCAGGCCCACTCGTTTATTTTTTAACTTTGTTTTTATTTTTGGTCATGTTGCCCATTGTTTCCAATCAGCTTCCCTTTTTTATACTTCCTCTCTCATTAGGTGGCCCATATCTATTGTCTTCTTCCGTCTGATATTGCGGACGTACTCCTCTGTCTTTTGGCTTCAAGTGCTGCTTACTGCTTTTTAGATCCAGTGCGTCTATTATTGATTTTTTTCAAACCTTCCTTGGTCTCTGTTTATGGCTTTTTAGGCCCTTGAGTGAAGACTGGGTTTGAGGTTCAGTCAAGAAAATTGTGAGGTTTAATTTTTTTCCTTTGGACCAAAGGAAAGTAGAGAATTGCTTGAGCCCTGATACCAGCTTTCCCTGTGGGGATCCCACGTTGCCGTTGATGGCCCAGAACCTGAGATTATCCTCAGAAGGCCCCAGTTGACAAGGAGCACATGCCTACTAACTGTCATGCTCCATGTACAAGCTCCCCTTTATTTCTCTATACGCCCCCACGTGAGCACTGATTACCTCCACCCTTTCCACTCCCCACTCTACAAATTAACCAACAGGGGTTCAGAGAGATTTGGGAAACTTGTTCAAGGGAGCAACAGAGTCAGGATTTCAACTCAGATGCATCGCTGCACAAAGCCCTGCTCCCTGCCCCACATGATGTGCAGGTTACTGCAGGACATGTCTCTAGGACTAGAACTAAAAACTGGGAGTCCTAACACACCTTGAAAAGAAGATGCTTCATGATGCAAGTCTCACTCTTCTGCGTTTCTCCCTGCTGGTCTCAGAAGCTGCTAGGCGGATCTCCGTGAAACACTGGGTAGGAAATTGAGCATGGGGCTCTCATTTACCTCTCCAGCTGCAGCTAGGTGGTTCTCACGGCCCGATGCCCAGAATCTAGCTCTTATCAATGCTGGTGAGAAAATCAGGACCCTTTTCTCTGGAGAAGAAATAGCTGAAGGCTGAAGGGTTGGCTTGTGTCCTGCCCGCAAATATATGCTTTTCAGAGCCGTGTACTTCATAAGGGCCCATACACCCCACGATGGCTGGGAAGCTGGGAAGCTCACTCCCAGTTCTGCCTCAGTTTCTTGATGTGTCCAATGAAATCCTTGGAGCAGACCATCTCTAAGGGACTGGCCAGCTCTGGCATGCTCAATTTTTCAAATAGAACTGAACAGAAAGAAGTATTTTTAAAGATCAACGTGAGTCCTGGGTCAGTGAAAGTGTGGCCTAGTGTCAACAGAAGGGGTTCCCCAGCAGCCTGCCCAGGAAACGTGAAGCTTCTGGGCGTGAAGACTGCCAGCGAGCATGCAGATGAGATTCTGTTAGGATGCAGGGAGAGCTAAGGCCGAGAAGATAGAATAGGGGCAGATGGAAGGGCCTTGAGTTGCACGCTAAGGAGCTCTTGAGGCACATTTTACCACTTGCATCCCACCCCCTGGGCAAGTAGATGAGTGGATCTGTATTTCTGTAGCAGAGTTCACCTAACACAACATGCATGACCCACACGCCAGTGTTTACATGAGGCCACACGCACGACTCAAGCCCAAACCAGCCGCAGGAGAAAACCTGTACCTGACAGTGAAGCCTCTGCTGAAGGAGCCACCCCTTACAGAACCCGCTTTGTCCTTCCCTTTTCAAAGCACTTTGTGGTGTTTACTTATCTCTGCCAAAGTAAACTATGAACTGTGGAAAGGAAATGCTTCACACGGCTTTTTAAAAAAACAATAGAAGAGATGGAATTGTTAATGAATTCATTATTTATTAAGCCAATATCAATTACGTATCTTTACCATCTGCTAGCGTAAGGAAAAATTAAAAGGAAAAATAAGAGGCTTAAAAATATGGGAGGCGATTCCGTCTGCCGCCTTTTCCCTAGTGTGTTTGCCTTAGAAAACTTGTCCTTCTCAGCTCTCTCCTCTCATTGAACCGTGGTTATAGATCCTTTTGAAAATGTGATAGGTTCTGCCCTCAGCTTTATGACCCAGGCATGTCTTTCTCAAGGAGAAACACCGTGTTTCATCAATTTGATGTGTAAACATCAAGAGACAGCACCCTATTCTCCCAACTTCTGTGGTGCCTAATGTGGGTGCGTGGGTGCATTGCTCCAAGTTGCAAAACTACCGACGATCAGAAAGATAGGAGAAGTTATTTCTTCTCTGGACAAATCCCATCAGCTAACACTAATGGGGACTTCAATTGCCATCGGAAAGTTAGGGTGAACTCTGTGTGACTGTCAAGTTCTCTGACTTGAGGACTGGTTATTGTTTATCTTGCAAAGGCGTATAAGGGGTTATATCGGCTTGGCTGTATAATACGGTGAGTATTTATTTATTTATTTTATCTCTTAGTGGATTGTCAAGTGATATACATCGTCTTCTGGTCAAATGTTTATTTCATAATAAAAGTGTTTTCTCTTTCTACTCTCTTTGTGGAGAGATTTTCCTAGGTTGGAGAAGATTTTGTTTTTAATCATATTTTCCCAACATGAGGCACTGTGCTAAATTCTGGGGAGGTAAAAAGGTTTAAGATACAGTCTCTGTAACTTTTTATTATTGTTTAGTAACAATATAAGAAAAGTTATGGGAAACCCAAGAATAGGACCATTCAAGCTGAGTCTTAAAGGCTGGGAGGATCTTCCAGGAAGGCAAAGATAAAGACAGGAATTGGGGATTGGAGCTGAAGCCAGAGGCCCTGAGGGTCTGCACGTGGGCAGCTCTCCTGGGGCCCAGGCCAGGCAGAGAGGGCGTGAAGGAATGTACTAGAAGCAGGAGGACATGAGGATGGTGGCGTTAGGGGGGGCCGGCTTGTCTCTGGAGCATTCAGGAAAAGTCCAGTTCAATCTGAGTGGAGGAGGCTTCCTGTAAGGATGCAGAGAGAGCCAAGACCGAGAAGGTAGAAGAGGGGTAAGCAGAATGCCCTCAAGGAACTCTAAGGAGAAATTATAAATGACTTTGAAATAGGCAAAAAAGAGAAAAAAATGACTGGTGTCCTATCGAGCACACCCTTTGGGACCTTTGTTGTCTGAGCTAATTGACTGCTCTGTAAGTTGTGGGAGACTGACGGCAATGAGATGATTCTCGTTCATGGAAGTGGAAATTGTGTCTGGTGGAGGCGCACTGGACAACCGCCTGGCAGACAGGGACCAATTTTGCACTTATCTGTGAATTCAGCCCGGCGTTTCTGGAAGGACGTCATCCATGTTGTTGCTGAGGCTGTGGTCTGTCCATCCCCGTTGCTGTATAAGATGCCACCATGTGAGAGCTCCATGGGGACTATCATTCTACTGTGGACACACCCCAGCCGGCTCTCAGTTTGGGGCCACCGTGAACAAGGCTGCCATGCACATTTGTGAGTCTGCGTCTACATCTCCTACAACATGGATGCATTTTAAAAACGCAGGCCAAAAAGCAGACCCTTGCATGAAACCACATGTGTGACAGGAAAGAAGCCGCAGGATGTCCCAGAGCCCAGTGATAATCCATATTGTTTAGGGCTGCATATCTAGGCGGTACCATCACAAGAACAAGCAAAGAAGGAAGGCTCATAAAAGTCAGGATCATGGCGACTTCTGGGCGGGCAGTGGTGGTGGTCAAGATGAGGTGGTAGAAGTGCCCACTGTGGCTGGAGAGCTACAAGAATTCCAGCCCTTGCAGTGGCCAGTGTAGTCTGAGCCCCCAAGGCGGGCAGTCAGGCAGGTCGAGGTCCAGCGGAAGCCTCGACCTTCCCTTGGCTCTCCTGGGCAGCCTTAGTGATGCAAGAGAGCGCAAGCCCATGGGATTCCTGGACCGTGCTTCTGGGAATCAGAACAAGTCCTCGGAATGGTCAGCGAAGACCTGGCCTGTGCCACCTGGCTGCACTGCCTGATAACTGTGACCCATGATGGGACAGCAGGCGTTCCCCTCCCTGTCGAGCTCATCCACGGCAGGTGCTGGTTTGAACATATTCCAGGGGGAACATTTGAGCTTGATGATTACAGGGGTAGCTGAAGACTCTTCCAGGTCAGAGGTTGGGCTGGGGAGGGAGCAATCAAATGCACCCGTCCCCGGGGAGTCTTGGAGGCCAGGGTATCTGACACTGCTGCCCTTCCACAGCCCAGCCAGGGTGGGAATGGGTGCCTCCTGGGGGATGGGAGGTGGGGAAGGGTTTGGAAGATGGTCCTGCACTGGGTTATCTCTGACCTGTCCCTTCCTTTCCCGCCCATCACAGCCTCATTTGAAAGCAGTCAATGATTTTAATGTGCACAAAATTCCAGAGCCTCAGTTTCCCATAATGACAACATGTATTGTTTCTTGAGCACCAGATATGGGGCCAGGCAGTGTGGTCGGAAATTCATATACCACGCCTTAACCCTCACAGAAACTCAACCTGGACCCCTCACCTGCCTTTGGCTTCAACAGATTATCAACTCACAGCTGATCTCCATTTTAAAAGAAGGACTTGGGCTTAGCAAGGTCAAACACAGATCCAGGGCTTCATTCCAAAGCCAAGCTGTTTCCTCCACCCCATCTGTGAAGCGGGGAGAGTGACAGTTGTTGAGCAGGGTGGGGGGTATGGCTGGCATGTGGCTGACACACAGTCAGTGCTCTCTTCTCAAGGGCATGGCGAAGAGCCAAGTCAGCCTGAGAGCTAAGAGGGATTCAATTGAGATGCGGCTGAGGCTGTTTCCTGCCCTGCATCCAGATATGAATGCACCCAGGACACACACACACACACACACACACACACACAGTGCTCCCCAAGGCCCAGCAGTCAGGTGTCACCTGCCTCTTCTCACAAAGCCCAGAGTCCCCTGAACAGACCCTGGAGCCTGGCTAACCAGGGAACATTTCTTGCCTGCTTTTCACACAGTCCAATCTTCTTCTTTCCTTTGGGTTCAAGTTTGTTTGTTTGTTTACTTATCTAGTTTACCTTAAGTTTTCTATCTCAGGCATTTGAAAAAGGAAAAAACCTTTTTTGGGAGGAAGGAAAATCCTAAATGTCCCAGGCATTTCTCTGGGCTCAGCTGTGGACTTACAAAGCAGACACTGCTGCATTCATTCAGGCTGTAACGGCCAGATAGGAGTTAAGCAATGAGAAATGACAGGTCCCAACCAGTCCTCAGCGAGGGACTCAATACATTTCTTCCCGTCTTTCACCCATAAGGGAATCCACTCATAATTTCCTTCTGAAGACCGTGTTTTCCAACGACACTAAGTGTCCTCACAATGATTAAAACAGCATATGTCAATATTGAACATCAAACTTGTGCCAGTAATTTAGTAATTAAAATCAGTTTCATTATATAATAAATGCAATAGCTGCTCTTTACAAAAACGTAGGTGCACAAAAAAGCATGGAAATAAAAAGAAAACAAAACCAAACTGTCCACAAGACAACTTTCCAGAATCAACCACAGCTAGCTTTTAGCTTTTTTCCATCCAATCTTTATGCATATTTTTATATTCATATTAAATAGATTTATATTTAAAATTCAGATGCTATTCTAAAAGCTTTTTATTATAAAATTTTCAAGTATATGCAAAAGAGAGAACCCCCCATGCACCCATCACTCGGCTTCAACAATTAGTATCTCATGGTCAATATTTCATCTGTTCTCCCCTTCACGTCCTACTGTATCATTTAAAAGTAAATCCAGATGTCATAGCATTTCACTCACGAACAGTTCAGTCTCAAAAAGAATAAGGACTTTAAAAACATAATAATAACTTTAATACTATTTTTCAACATAAAAAATTAACAATATTTCCTCAATATCATCCAGATGCATTTTCAAATGATGCCTTTTAAAAAAAATTAATGTCAAATCACGAGCATTTCTCCGTGCCCCTAAAATATAACTGGGAATGCTTCTAATCAGATTCCATCGTGTTGAGCGTATTGTAAATGATCTGATCACCCTCGACTCCTCAAGCCACTTGGTCACTTAGACTGGAACAGCCTCAGGTACACGGCCTCCCTTGCTGGCAGCATCATTACCCGACTCTGACCTCTGACCACAGTGCCCCGCCCTGCACACCCACAGGTTCTGATCGCCTCCTCTGCACCTACCTGGGCTGGGCGGGGGAAGGGGACGTCTGCAGGTGCCAATCAGCCACCCTGTCCCACGCAGACTCTGTCAGAGAGTACTTCCCTTTTCCTCCCTCTGAGGGCATCTTTATTTGCAGACTTAGCCAATAGTGTCTGGTTTCCTGTGAGGTAGGGTATCTTTAGAAAGTGCGGCGAGCAGACTCAAGCTCCAGCCTGGAGGTCAGCTGACCCCAGGAGGATCTGAATTCGCAAACCGGGAAGACCCAAGCCTGGGGGCAGACCAAGGGGGCGCTGGAGGTGATGATGATTTGGGGGCTGTGTTTCTTACCCCCACATGAGTGGAAGGCAGGGAATAGTGCAGTGCTCTTGAATGGCATGCCTTCAGGCAAGCCAAGAAAGCCTACAGAACGTCAGTTTTCCTGCCATGAAATGGAGACCATTATACTCACTGGACAACTTTGGGGTGCAGATTAAATGATCTACATATTTTCTCCTCAAAATGTGGTCCCAGCTGGGAGTTTCTTAGAAATGCAGCTCCTCAGACCCCTCCCTAGACCACTGAATCTGACTCTCCATGTTAATGAGCTTTGTAGGAGGTTGGTAAGCACGTTGGGTTTGGGAAACATTGACACAGAAGCACCAAGTGAGTGCCTGGCACCTGGTAGAAGCTTCAGGACTGTTTGTTCCCTCACTGCCCTCCTTCAAGGCATTTAGTGGCTACCTATACCCGTCTGTCAGGTTACTGTAAGTTCCGTCTCTGATAGGCACAAGCGTCACCCTTCACAAACTGGCCAGCCTCCTTTCTGCGTTCTCTCTCACTGCTGCCTCTGCTCCAGCCGGACAGGGAGCCACGGCTCCTCCAGGCCACACTCCTGCTCCCTGCCCCAGACGACTTGTTCTAGGCAACACACGTCTCAACCACCAGTGTCCTCACTGCCTTCTCATCGTGTCCTTAGCTGTCTGACTCATATTCAAGGCAATTACTACTTCAGGTCCATCCCTGTGCCAGGGTCTGGCCCCAGTGGACCCTCAGTCCACATTTATTAAATGGTCAGGGACTCCCCCTCCCAGCCCACCTCAAGGCGGGAGCCCCAGCACGGCCTTAGCTCTTGTCCCTGTGGTCTCCTGAGGGCAGGGGTGTACTGTGTACTCCCCACCTTGCCTGCTCCTTAGTCCCCATCACTGCACAGCCAGGACAGAGCTGGGGGCTGGGACTGCAGTGCTGCAGGCTTGGTGACCTGCTGGCATTTGAGGAAGTCCACCACTGGTTTCCTTTCTTTGTCTGCCCCTGGCTTCACTGTTAGACCTTCTTCATTGCCTTTGACTCCTGTCCCATTTCCCCGAGTGCGCCTTTCTGGGATTTGGCCAGAACTTTCTTCTTGTCACACACTCCTCCTGGACAATCTCATCTCAATGTCAGTGACCACCTGTGTGGCCACGTCTCCGTCTCCAGCAGGGCCTGCCTGACCTCCGATGCCCATCCATGTCCCTCTTACCTCTTGTCAATTATACCATCATCCAGTATCCACTCAAAAGCCAGAGACTTCTTTCTAGAGCCCAAACCACCGATAGAAACGCTCCAATAGTTCTGCTCACTGTAGTTCAAGTCCTTGGTGTGTAAGCATGGCCTTCGCATGGTCCTACCCCATTGTCCTTCCCACTGTGCTCTAACCACCTCCAGCTTTTCTGGAGTGACCTGCTAGCTGGTGTGTAAGTGGCTGCTCTTCCCTTCCCACCTCATCAAGCTGGGGGACCTGGAATTCAATTTTACCATCCTTTGAAGCGAACAAGGAGCCTTTACTCATCACCAATGCTGGTGGAAGACAGGAATTAATGACTCATGGCCCAGCCAGCAGCATATTTGTGTCAGTTCCCTTTTCTCCAAAATCCCACAGGGTGATGTGGTAGACCCCGATGGACACCTGTACACGAAGGAGCTGTATGATGGGAAAGGAAGTCAGAGCTTGGGGAAGGTGGCTCTTTATAGCAGGCAGTGGGCAGGCCGAGTTTCTGGCCCTGAGGGACACATTACCTCCACCCTCAGGCTGCAAACGCCACCCTGAGAAATGGCCAAGAAAAGAGCGGTTGGAGCTTTGCACTCATGGCACACTTGGCCAGACAGGGGGGCCTCAGCCACCTTCCCACTCCCACCACACCTCCACAGGCCTCGGTCAAGACGTCTCTGTCTCTGCCCTGGGGCCCTTCTCTTCCCTGGAGCCCTGTCCACCCCTCCCCAGCCCTCTCACTCTGGGTGCTGCCCCATTCTGTATGCCAGTCTTCACTCCTTGTCTCCCCGGCCCCTTTGGTCTCAACCTTTATCTGAGCTGTTTCTTACGAAAGGTAACAGAATGTGCTGTCCCAAAATTATTCCACTTCAACATATCGATTATTTTGAGCTGTAGACACTTGAAAAACAGCACATGTCGGGAGAGGCTTTCTCTAAACTCCTCCTATCTACCTAATGACAGAGCCTCCAAAAGGAATGCAATTGTCATAACTCCCCTCTCTGCGAGTTTCATCAACTAGGACAACTGACTCTTGTCACAGGAGAGATAGAAGTTGACACCACACCCACACAACTTTGTCACAAAGCATCATACCTCCATCTGTTTTCCTAACGGCCCATTCATCTTCCTTGAAAATCACTTACTCTCCCCTAAATTGTCCACATCCCCTCCTGCCTTTTCCCTATTAAACTGGTATTTAAGCCTGAATTCTAAGCCACGGGGAGTAGTTACTCATTTTTCCCTGGGCATCTCCCATCTATACATGAGGTATACATGTTAATAACTTTCTGTTTGTTTTTCTCTTGTTCATCTGTCTTTTATTATGAAGTCTTAGCCAAGACCTCAAAAGGGTAGAGGGAAAATTATTTTTCCTCCCCTACATTTCCTGGTGATTTGGGTGGAAACTTTGAGACAACTCACTCGCTCAGAGCTTGCAGATGGGATCCTGGGAAAATTGGCAGAAGCCAGCAAAGGGGGAAAATTATTTTTCCTCCCCTATGCTTGTCAACAAGTTCTTTATCACCCTCAGTTTCTCTTCTAATTGAGACGGTAACTGCTGACAACAGCCTGATTTCTGTTGGGTAGCGGGATGAGGGTGTGCTGGGCTGGTTTAGAAGCAAGAGCCATGGTGGAGAGGCCATGAGGATGGAGGGACCAGCTGGCAGTGATGGGCACAGGCATACAAGGCAGGTGAGCACTGGAGACTTAGTCTGAGTAAAGTTTTGTGGGAGAAACATGGCCAAGGGAAGTAAGGATACGATTAGGTCTTGAATGCCAGGCTAAGATATTTCCACTTTATGCTACAGGCTGTGGGAAGCTTTGGGGATGACCACAGCAAATCTTTATGCAGCATGGCTGTGTGCCAGGCAATGTTCTAAGTCCTCTATGCATGTGAACACGTGTAACCCAGGGACCCCAGAAGCAGGTACTCTTAGCCTCATTTATAGGTGAAGAAACTGAGGCAAGGAGAGGTCTTGTAACTTGCTCAAGTTCACACAGCTCATACGTGGCACAGCCAGGATTTGAATTTGGTATTTAAGTCTCATGTTCTGTGCCGTGCATTTTCAGTGGGGTAATGTTTCCTCCAAGGGGGTGAAAATTGGTTCTTGTGCTTTATGTCGAAAGCCCAGATAGGCACACAGTATATTAACAGATAGAAAGTATGTCTATGTTGTTAAAATTGCATGAGAGGTGAGTAAGAGTATAATGTCTATTCCAGATAAGAAAAAGCTAGAGTTCATCGCCAACAAACCAGTATCCCAAGAAGTGTTAAATGGACTTTCTTAAGAAGAAGAAGAAGAAAAAAGATAAATATGAATAACAAAGTATCAATAATTACATATCTATCAGCAATTATTTTAAATGTAAATGGATTAAATACTCCAATCAAAAGACACAGGGTGGCTTAATGTATAAGAGAAGAGGATCCTTATATATGCTGCCTACAAGAGTCTCACTTCAGATCAAAAGACACATAAAGACTGAAAGTAAAACGATGGAAAAAGATATTGCATGAAAATGGAAAAAATAAAAAAGCTGGGGTGACAATATTTTTATTAGACAAAATAGACTTTTAAAAAAAGGCTGTAACAAGACAAAGAAGGATCCAGCAATTCCACTTCTGGGTATTTATCCAAGGAAATCCAAAACACTAATTTGAAAACAACATATGCACCCCTATGGTCATTGCAGCGTTATTTACAACAGCCAAGATATGGAAGCAACCTAAGTGTCCATCAATAGATGAATGAATAAAGAAGTGGTACACTTCTGGCTGAACATTACTCAGCCATAAAAAAAGAATAAAATTCTGTCATCTGCAACAACATGGATGGACCTAGCGGATATTACACTAAGGGAAATAAGTCTGACAGAGAAAGACAGTATATGATTTCACATATATGTGGAATCTAAAAAACAAAATAAATGAAGAAACAAAACAGAAACAAACTCATAGAGACAGAGAACATTTTGAAGGTTGCCAGATGGGAAAGTGGTTTGGAGGCTGGGTGAAAAAGGGGAAAGGATTAAGAAGTACAAATTGGTAGTTACAAAATAGTCAAGGGGCTGGAAAGTGCAGCATAGGAAATATAATCAATAATATTGTAATAACTATGTATGGTGCCAGATGGGTACTAGATTTATCAGGGTGATCACTTGTTGAGTTATATAAATATCTCATCACTACGTTGTACACCTGAACTAATATAATATTGTATGTTAATTGTAATTGAAAAATAAAATAAAAAATAAACTTAAAAAACAATATAATGTCTAAAATCTTATTTGGGTATGATGATGAAAAATAGAGGTTGAGAAACCCTCATCTAAGCTGTTAATCAGAATACTCTGCTGCGTCTCATGTTTAAAGCCTAGGGTGACAGTGTCAAAAAAATAAACCAATGGTTGAATGGAGGTGAGGGAAAGCTATTGGAATAAAAGGAAAGGAACTACACGTATCAAATGCTTCTCCATGCCAGGTACATTGCCCATACGTCTTCTTGACCTTCACCTTCAAATTAGGTATTATTATTTCCATTTCCAATGGGAACACGAGGAGAAGAAAGCAATGGGTCCTAGGCCACACAGCTGGAAAAGGGCCAGGTCGGGGCTTGAACTTCCTGAATTGGAATGCAGGCAGAGAGCTCAGTGAGAAGATGAGGAGATGGCAGAGGAGAGAGGAGGGATTGTGATAAAGGAGGACGCACAGAACTGGTAAAAGATTGGACAGATTGAGGAACCAGTGAGCATTCAAAGGCTGTAAGTCAATAGCAATATGCAAAGATCTTTCAGAAGCAGAGAGCAGTTTCTCTTTTCTCTTTTCCCCTTTTATAGAAAGTTAGAAAGTTAGAAAGGAGTAAATCGAGACAAAATAAACTCCATTTACTATTTCCCTCTGTCCTATTTACATTTTTAGCATCATCTGTTGCAATTTCCTAGGCTTGTTTCTTAAATTCTGTTCAACAGTGATCAAAAGCATTCCTCTTTGAACAAAGCTAACAGGACCAGGCAAAGAGTTCCAATGGGAGTAGTTCCCAATGACCTATTTTTTTTTATCATATTAAAAAAAAAATCTGCTCTCCTCCCCCAAATATGGTGCGTTTTCCCAATAACGTAGAAATGACTAATAGAGAATAACGGAAGAACGAGTAAATTAACTACACATTTGAATTATA
Source organism: Rhinolophus sinicus (assembly GCF_036562045.2). Lineage (NCBI taxonomy): Eukaryota > Metazoa > Chordata > Mammalia > Chiroptera > Rhinolophidae > Rhinolophus > Rhinolophus sinicus. The sequence goes on along the minus strand of NC_133759.1, from coordinate 12,919,049 downwards.
AAAAAATTTCCATTTTAGCCCTTTGAACTACGTAAGAAATTCGTAGAATGTGTTTCTGTGGCTTTTTGATGTTCTGGAACATTCATTGGCTTTAAGAAAAAAAATTAAGTAATGGTTGTCTCTGGCAAACAATGTCCTTAAAGCAGCTTTTCCTATTGTCACTGTATGGGTGATATAATGCTCAGTACTTAGGGGCAATAATTTCCAGAAATCCTGAGTCACTATCCTTGATCAGCTATTGAAAATAAGCCATCAGTTAAGCCTGCTGCCCAAGGCATAAGGGCACCTACAGGATAATTTTATATGTGGCATCTGTGACTGTAGAAGTGACAGATCTCCTGAATTCATATTTCCAAGAAGATCTTCTTTATTGCAAACACTGTCATTTCAACAACAATACAAACCAAGCCGTTTATAATGAAGTACAAAGGTGAAGGAAGGACTCCAGTAGCAGCCTGTATTAGTCAGCACAAGTGTACCTGGTCCACTTGACCCCAAGAAACTAACACCAGGTAATATTATGGGCTCATATCGTGCTTTGGGGCTGAAGCAGGCGCTGTCCAGCAGAAGACTATAATTGGTCCACAAAACTGAGGGTGGGACCGGGGGTCCAGTGCACCTAAATTAGCTCCCAATAAACTTTCTCAGTTGGATGGACTTGAGCCAAGAATTTAGACACCCCAGGTACACTTTTTAATCCTTTAGACCAATAATTTCCCTGATGTGACTGACACTTGTTTCAAAAGTACATTAAAAGGCACAATGATAGCAAAGACTGTGAAAGAAACAGTTGACCACCTAAATTCTTAGCATTCAGAATATCTGAGATTTGCAGTTGTTTGGATGCTTTTGTCATCGACAACTTGGATGGGATGAAATTGTGGCCGTGGCTCCAGGCGAATACTGGCAAAACCAGACCGGAGGACAGTCATGTTATTCCAGCAAGAAGCCCTCTTCTTAGGCATTTTTATAGATGTCTACTCTCTTACAGCAAAAGAAAAAGAAAGAAAAAAACTCCTGTTATAATAGAACAATCTATATTTTATGCAGAGCCAACCTCTGAGCTACTCATCTCTAAAACAGAACATCAATGTTTATTTCTGCATGAACCAGCTGCCCAAAGAATCAAGGCTGAGTAAATCACAGTGACATTTCTACCCATGTTTGAGGTCATGGTCTGGGTCCCTACGTGGTTGTAGAAGACAGTTATCTGACCGTTTACTGTCCTGCAGACATAGTTGATAAAATGATAGGTCCTCACGTGACAAATTGGCAAGAAAGGAGTGCTTGGTGCCCAGGGGGCAGTGCTGAGTTATTTCACTCATTCGACACACATGTTGGTGATGGAACCTGGAGAAACATTTCAGCTTCGAAAGAGCCAGTAATGCCAGCCTTACTTCAAAATTTCCCACATTCCACTTGGTAAACAGACCTCAGGTTACTTCAGAACCATTAGTGTTTTCACTTCAAACAAATTGGGAATCTCCTCGAATCTGAACTGGGAACAAGCAGGCATAGCTTTCCATATTTTGAAAGGCTTTAAATGGGAAATTTACTCAAACTCCTCTTTTCAAAAGTGTTTTAGATCAGTGATGCAGATTTTGTAAATCTACAATGTCAAGTCAATTTAACCTGCTTGCAAAAGAGGCTAAAAAGGTCTATTTCTTGAAGCCAGTACGTATCCCGTAGCTGAAGTGTATTTCTGGGTTCCATAAAGAAGCCAACATTTGTTGAAGGCAAATGAGTACATCAGCACCATGGCAATAATTCCTGCATTGTGATATCTCTTCCGATGGGGCATGTAGGACGTGAATTAGGCAACAGTCTGTCACATTTTAAAGCTTGTGTGTGTGTTGAACAGTGTGGGTTTTGTTTTTTTTTAAAGTAAATGAAATCCACCTGTGATTCATATGTGAAAATGTGTCTGTCAGAGAAAGACAAACACTGTATGATCTCTCATATGTGGAATCTAAAAACATCAAGCTCAGAGAAATAGGGTGTAGAATGGTGGTTGTCAGGAGCCTGGGGTGGGGGTGGAGTGGGAGAAACGGGGAGATATTGGTCAAAGGGGACAAATGTTCACTTATAAGATGAACACTTTCTGGAGAATCTAATGTACAGCATGGTGACTACAATTAACAGTATTGTCTTATACACTTAAAAGTTGCTGTGAGAGTAGAGGTTTGATGTTCTCACCACAAAACAACAAAACGGTAATTACGTGAAGGATATGGTAACTAACCTCATTGTGGTAAACATTTTGTAATATAGATGTGTATCAAACCCTCACACTGTGTACCTTATACTTACACAATGTTATAGGTCAGTTACATCTCAATTAAGCTAGAAAAAAAAGAAATACTTGGGCAAAATGTGCCTGTCATTTTTCTCCAGGAGTCTCATTTGGGTTGAATTATTTCTAAAGCTCAGTAGGCTGAGGCGGATAGGTTAAAGGATCACTGCAAACTAAGCAAACATGTCCCTTTAGTCCAAAAAACAAGTCGTCATTTGCATGTGCTGTTTTGCATTGCACTGTATGCACACCATGCATCAGAGCATGACTCATGTGTTCAATCACTCCCCAGGTGTTTATTAAACACCTACTGCAGGCCGTACCTGTGCTCAGGGCAGCACAAAGATTAATGGGGCAGGGTCTCTCCCCTAACCCTCCATGGTCTCTGTTTGGCTTCCACTCTTCAAAGTTGCAAAAAGAGACAGTGCAGGGAATGGGAAGCCATAGGCAGTTATCAGAAGGGTACAGCAGTGGCCTGTCTTGCCTCTGTCCACCACGCTCTGTCTTTCCCTTCCTGGGGTCTCTGCTTGTCCCCCAGCATGCTGCAAGGCCATGGGCATCAGGCTGGGCAACCGATCAGCAGACACAACGGCCCAGCCAATGGACAACCTTTGGCTGAGGGACACCCCTTCTTTCACTGGTTTCACTCAAAGCATATAGCTTTGTTGACAAAAACAGCTGTGGCAGCTGCCTTTCTTGGGAGGGAAGTGGTATGTGCAGGTGAAGCCAGAAAGCCTTTGGGTTATAGTTTTGTGACAATTATTTGGAGTCACATTGTCCTGGTTCAAATCCTGACTCTGCCACTCAAGCTGTGTCACCTCAGTCAAGTTATTTCTCTGAGCCAGACTTTCCTTATTGTGAAAACCAGGACAATAAAACCCATGGGGCACAGCTGGTGTGAGGATTAGGAATGACACTTGTAAAGTGCTTCTCACTGTATCTGGAATGTGTAGGCCCTCAGGAAATAATTAATACTCAAAGCAAGAAGGTCCCAAATGATGTAATGAGAGTACTAAAAATCTGTGTTCTGGGGACACAGGGAGGAAGGAACACTCTTTTCTTAGAGGTCTTGGTGGATGCATTCACCTGGGCAAGGCATGCCAGGAGAAGGACCATGCTGTCCAAAGGTCAAGAGGGTGAAGGGCTTCCCACATCCGGGAGCTGCTCAATGTGGTCCCCTTCTCCTGGGGGCCAGGGCTTTGACGATGTGCAGCTGCCTTGTCCCCTTAGAACTGTTTTCACTCTTTCTGGTCCTGTTCCATCCCAGGCTGCTCTCTCGGCAAGGATTTTTGAGTGACAGTGACCTTTTCTATTTCACCCTCTCAGGCAATCTTCTCACTTTCCTCCCCAAATGCCCTTTTTGCGATGCTTAGAAAAAATTAAAATCCGAGTGTTACGAACTGAACGTTTGTGTCCCCCCCATAATTCATATGGTAAAGCCCTAACTCCTAATGTAACTTTATTTGGGGCTAGAGCCTCTAAGGGGGTTAAATGAGGTCATAAGAGCAGGGTGCTGATTCAACAGGACTGGTGTCTGTACAAGAGGAAGAGACACCAGGGATGGGTGTGTATGTGAGGACACAGCAAGACGATGGCCATCTGGAAGCCAAGGAGAGAGGCCACAGGTGAAACCAAACCTGCCGAGACCTTGATCTTGGACGTCTAGCCGCCAGAACTTTGAGAAGTAAACTCTGTTGGTTAAGCAACCCAGTCTGTGGTATTTTGTTATGGCAGCTCGAGCACACTAGTACACCAAGTTTGAAGTCAATTAATCAGAGTAGAATTTTTTGCAGAATTTAAGAGCTGACGACCACTAGTCAAAAAGCTAGGTTTGTTTAGCCTGCTTCAGCAAAAGAGGACACATACCAGAGGATCCAGGGAGCGTCTCCATCAGGGGGAGTTGGGAGGTTCTTCTTATAGGATTTGGGCTTGTGCTAGAGGAGTCTCAAGAGGGCCATAGGAGGCAGGCTCAGTTCTGGATCACACGTTGTCACGAAGCAGGGGCATTCGGTAACTGGGTGTCTTAGTACGTTTTACCTAGGAGGTGACAGGATTGAAATAGGCTAGAGTCATCCCTGGGAAAGAGGCAGGATTCACTGATGTTGGCCAGAGGTGGGGGTGTTTAGTCATTTTGTGGTTATGGAATGACCTTGCCTGAGCTTCTGTGATGTTTAGGTAGGAACGTCATGGTCAGGCAGCCAACAAGCATGTTTTCCCTCTCTTTCCTTATGTTAGGGCATCTCACATGGTCCAACCCACCCAATGGGAACAATGGCCAGGTCAGCCAAGCTGTGCAGGTGCAGCTCCAGCCATGGGTTATAGGCACTCCCACACGTGCTCTTTCAGGTGAGGAAACTGAGGCTCAGGGAGATTAGAGGAGGAACTCGAGGCTACCCAGCTGGTAGGTTGGGGGGTGGGCAGGGACTGCACCCAGGTCAGGGATTTACCTACATCCAGTGTCAGGCCATTTCTCTCCAGGTTACCAAACCCAGAGCAGATGCCTTCTGGGCAGACTCAGGTTAAATGAGGTCATAAGAGTGGGGTCCTGATTCAATAGGACTGGTGTCCATACAAGAAAAGAAAGAGACTCAGGGTGGGCAACCATGGCTCCTCCCTGAAGGGCTTTCCTCCTGGCTCTGGGAGAGCAGCAGGCTGAGCAAACTGGAAAGGCTTGGGTATTAGGTCAGAGGGACTATTTCTTCAAGGAAGCCTTGGGGCTCCCCCTTGTGGTTGTCACGTGAATTCTGGCCCAGGACTGGCCCGAGACAGGTGGGAAGCACGGTTCCGGCGACGGCACCAAGAGCACCTATCCGAGTCGGACCTTGGGCCAGACATGCCCTCGTCGGAGGCTCATTTAACCCTCGACCCATTGGGCCGTGAGCAGCGTGTTCTCAGCTTGTGCCAGAGATGAGAAAACAGAGCTGAAGTCAGAGTTCACCCATTGCAAAGAGTGTCGAAGCTGGCCTTTAGGCCTCATCCGGTGAGCTCCTGGTGCTGTACAGACACCCTTCCCAGCTCTGAATCCGGCATGGTTCTTTAAAGTCAGACCCTCAGCGCGGCTGGGTAAACGCTGTAAAGCCCAGTGGGTGTCGCCCTCCCTCCCCTCCAGGTGGAGAGAACTGGGCCCTTCACAGCATCCGAGGTGCCCACTCTCCCCTTTCCCTGTCTCAGGGGGAACGAACCAGTGTGGAGAGTGCTCAGCTCTGTAGTCAGACCAGGATGGCAGAAGACGAGTGTGACAAGCTGGAATGTGAGTAAGAGTAGAGAAAGGCGAAGCTCACCTTCAGAAGAGCACATGCCTGACTCAGAAGGACTCCTGGGAGAGAAGGCTGAAAAGCAGGCTCTGAGGGAAAATTGAGGAGAACGTGCCATTAACTCCCCAGCACCCTCCTGCCCACCTCACACGACAGCGCTATGCGGGCAGACCGGAGTCTAGCACATCCTGTAACTTGACGGGTGCTCACAACAGGTCCTGCCCTGCTAGGCTTCTGCCTCGCACACAAACACACCTAAGTGACAGTAACATGGACCCATCAATGTTGCCAAAGATGGCGAAAATGATAAACCACAGGAGTAGAGAAGGGGTCTGCAGATCACTGCCCTGTACACCTGAAGCTGAAGCTGAACAATAATGAATGTCAACTACAAGTTTATATATATATGTATGTATATACTTACAAGAAGCGGAGCACAGCATTAGGAATAGAGACAGTGGAAATGTAATGGCTGTGTGTGATGTCAGAGGGGTAGTGGATGGGTGTAAGGGGGTTATCACTGTGTGAGGGATATAAATGATAAATGTCTAACTATTACATTGTTTTGTGTACCTGAAACTAATTTTAAAAAAAAGAAAAAACAAAAAAACCAAAGAAAGAAAAACAACTGAAGGAGGCAGCTATTGGATGGAGGAGGGTTCACAGAAGTTAGAAGGTCAGAGGGCCTGGTGGGGAGGGAAAGTGTGGGGCCTGACGTCCACAGGCCAGCTCTCCAGTGCCCTGGGGACTATCCAGGGGGCCGATTCATGTTCTGGGTAAAGGCTAAGACAGCCAGACAAGCGGCCAAGATTCCACCCTGTACTGTATATATGTTTCACTGGAGGCCTGATAGAAAACCTGTGTGACACCTCTTGAGCGTGAATTCAGCTTTGCCCATGGGACACGGATCCTCAAGGGAGGATTTGGAGACACTGCACTGTGGCTGATGCGACCACACAGGAATACCACTCAGGTGACATCCTAGCAGACAGCTGGCACACAGAGGAGTCACGAAACTACTCATTTCTCTCCGTCTTCACCTGCACATGCTGTTTCCTGACCCTCCATGCGCTCAGGGTAGTTTATTCTGAACAATAGGGACAGTGGCTCATAAAGGCCAAAGCTGGGTTCCACTGGGGGACTTCATTTGGAGTTTCACTGTGAGTAAATGACACAGTGTGTGTTTCTTTCCACAGGAAAGAGCTCTCCCTAAGCTGGCTGAGAGGGGTCATTGACAGCTGTTCTGAAAATTGCTTTTTGGTGGTCCTTTCAACCCTCCCTACATCTGTGTGAGAAGCAGGTTCTGGTTTGCTGGAGGGCTCAGCCCTTACCTGTCGTGTCTCAGTTTCCTGCTCTGCACAATGGGGAGTTGTAACCACATCCTCTGCAGGACCTGGCCAGCTCTATATAACCAGTGTGCCCGTCTGCTCTGTGCCTGACTATCCAGTTCTAGCAGATTTATAAAATTCTCTTACGGTTACACTACATGGAGCCCTGAGCCGAGGCTGGGGGTGAGGGGTGCAGAACTCTGAATCTCAGAGATTCAGTCTGGAAACTTTCCAGAGACACACCTTTGTCATATCCTGGGAGGGATGGAGACTGTGGGCCGATGGGAGAGGGGGAAAATGAGGGAGAGAGGAACAACAAAACAAAACCAAAAAAAAAAGGAGAAAGGAAGCAATTTTGCAGTTAAAATAGACCACAAGAATACCTAGAGGTACCTCCTGGTATAGAACACCTAAGATGCTGGATAATTATTTAAACATACCTTTTACAATAAGGCAGACAGATAAGGGAAATCCTCAGAGGCCAGGATGCAAATCCAGAGAGGTGAGGGAAGGCTGGAGCCTGCATTGCCCCGGGCCCCCTCTGGGCCTTCAAGTGGGGAGCCTGGTCTTTATGGGTCACACTCATGCAGCAAGGAGGGTAGAGACAAGGTTTGGGCTGGGAAGGGAGGGAGTGTTGTTTGAGGCCCACACAAAGCCCATACCCCCAAAGGGCCTTAGCTCCTTCCTTAGAAAACAGAGGCTCCAGCAAAGTCTGCGCACGACTGCCATCTTGGGGGTGTAATTCAAGGGAACACAGTGAAGGAAAAAGGAGAAGTGAGGCTGGGAGAGAGAGAAAGCAAATACAGAGCGGAGTGTTACTGAGCTGGCCACAGCATCCTGAGAAAGTACGACTGGTACCTGGTCGTGTGGACCTCTGCTAAAGACCCACGGAACCACTGCCTCTTGGAGCAGTTGGCTGTGCGATCAAAGGGTAAGCAATTCAATGCTCAGCTCTTTCTCTTCTCCTGTGTCTCTTTGGTCACTATTTCCCCCATGGGGCATCAACTTCTCTGCACTTTTGGGCTCTGTAACCTGGACTCTCTGGCTAGCCCCTGGGAAGGCCAGAGTCTCCGTGGGCCCGGGCAGATCAGACGTGGAAGCGGAGCTGCCATGTCTCCAGGTACTGTGGGCAGGACGGAGACCGCCCAGAGCCGCGCCCTCATCCCCGGGGAGGCTGGATATGGCAGTGTTAGGGACACAGGTTAGGGAGGTGGTGGCCTGGACTTTACAAGGGTGGAGATTGCATGAGACACCACTGGGGCACTCTGGCTGGGAAGCAGCCAGTATTCAGAAGGCCATATGGACATAAGAAATGTCCAAACCTGTAGAGAATTTATAATGCATTTATTTGAGCAAAATTGACAATTTCCAGGAAACAAAATCTCAACAGATTGAGAAAATGCTCTGGAGAATGGTAGTTTTGCAGCTTATTTTATACATGAGAATCAAAGGAGGAGGGTTACATGAAATCCATTGGTAGTAGATTAAGGACGCAGGGGAAAGCAAAGTGAGGAAATCTCTGGGGTTGGATAAAAAGCAAAACAGAGACACATCCTTCTTTTACATTGGTGGGTACAGAATAGTTAACTATTAATATTTACAGCACAAAGAGATGGTGTGGGAGGAAGGAGATAACAATGAGGGTTCTGTGGTCTTACGCTCTGGTGCCCTTGGTTGTGCCCTCAGAGGTCTGGAAAAGATTACTCTGAAATTTCAAAGGTATGTTATCTTAGATGCAAAAAGACAATAGATAAGCTCACTTAAAGCAAAAATTGACCTTTGTCAAGGAAGCTACAAGCCCTGGATGTGACTACCCGCCAAGGCCCACTTCTAGTTAGACATTTTTATATTCAGACCATCCTCTGTGGTTACTTTTGGTCTCTGGGTTTGTAATGCCCACCATGCTGGCCTCCCCTGAGCTTGCAGCTTTAGTAGGTGGCCCTTGTTCATCCACAGCCAGAAGGCTGAGCTGTCCTAGGGAAGCCATAGGCTGGGTCCAGTATGGGAGCTCAACCAGAGACAGATGGCTGCTTATAAAGGGCTATTTACAAATGTCTGGGCTGGGAAAGGCACACAGGGATGAGTGCAGTGACCTAGTTCCCACAGCAGAACAGCAAAATGAACTGCTACCACCTTTAGGCTTAAAAGCACAAAGGAAAGGAAAGGTTTATAGAAACTGACGGGAGGACTCAGTATAATAGGTATCTGCACACAAAGATGGCTCCCAGGTCCCTGATGAAAACTTCAGTTGTGAGACTGGTTATTATAAAGGTGTACATATATTTGAAAAGAACAAAGCAATTCCAATACAAAAGGGAGAGGGGAGAGAAGACTCTTCCCTTGTTTGTAGCAAGAAGAATTAGCCTTTTGATTTTATTTTTTATTTACCCCTGTACCCTCTAGTGTATTTTCTGTGGCTATTTTTACCCCCAACCTTGGCAATATACTGTATATAGACTTCTAAGTCCTAGGAACATTTTTTCACTTAACTATACACTATGAACACTTTTTATGTCATTGAAAATTTCTTCATAAATGCCATTTAAAGTACTTCTATTAAAGTATAGTTGACATGCAATATTGTATCAGTTTCAGGCGTACAGAATAGTGATTGGACATTTACGTATCTTACAATGTGATCACCAGACTACAGTCCATCACATAGTAACAAGTTACCACCATATTATTGTCTATATTCCCCTTCATCTTTTTTACTCACCCCCCAACCCCCTCCCCTCTGGCAATCATCAGTTTGTTCCCTATGAGTGTGTTTTTGTTTGTTTGTTTGTTTGTTTGTTTTTTAGATTCCACATATAAGTGAAATCATGCAGTATTTATCTTTCTCTGACTTATTTCACCTAACATAATATCCTCTAGGCCCATCCATATTGTCTCAAATGGCAAGTTTTCATTTTTTTTATTGCTGAGTAATATTCCATTGTGTGTATGTAGCATATCTTATTTCCCATTTGTCTATCCATAGACACCTAGGTTGCTTCCTTATCTTGGCTATTGTAAACAATGCTGCAATGAACATGGGATGCATATATATTTTTGAATTAGTGGTTTTGTTTTCTTCAGATAGATACGCAGAGGTGGAACTCCTAGGTGTATGGTAGTTCTATTTTTAGTTTTTTGAGTAATCTCCACACTGTTTTCCATAGTGGCTACACTAATTTACAATTCTACCAACTGTGAACACAACTGTGTACCTTTTCTCCACATCCTTGCCAACACTTGTTATTTCTGACTTTTTGAGACTAGCTATTCTGACAGGTGTGAGGTGATAGCTCATTGTGGTTTTATTTGCATTTCCCAATGATTAGTGATGCTGAACGATTTGTATGTCTTCTTTGGAGAAATGTCTCTTCATTCCATCTGCCCATTTTTTGATCAGATTGTTTATTTTTTTGTTATTGAGTTGTATGAGTTCCTTATAATTTTGGACATTAAGCCCTTATTGGATATATAATTTGTGAATATCTTCTCCCATTCAGTAGGCTGTCTTTCATTTTTTGATGGTTTTTTTTGCTATGCAGAAGCTTTTTAGTTTGATATAGTTTCATTTGTTTATTTTTGCTTTTTTTTTCTGTGCTCAAGGGGACATATCCAAAAAGGTATTTAAAAATTCCATTTTAGTGCATAATATTTCATTGTACAGAAATCTTTATTTAACTACTTCCTTATTTTGGAATTTTGGCCGATATCACTTTTTTTCTATTGTAAATAATGTTGTGAAAACACATTTGCACATACATTTTTAAAAACATGTTTCAACATCTCCTTGAGATTCTTAAATGTTGAATAAATGAATCAAAATACATATTTGTTTCTAAGATTTTTGATACTCCCTGTGAAATTGCTTTCAGAAAGGTTTTGCGCTCATTAGATAATCTAAAACATCAACAGTACTGGAAAGAGAGAAAAAAGAGGGAAGAAAATTCCCAAAGATATTGCCTTGAAAGAGTATGAATAAAAGAAGAATCACACCAAGTTAGACTGTCACAAAATTTCAAAACTCTAGGAATCACGGAAAGACCCTGGAGGAGCGGGAGAGAGCTGTGGGGAGAGAAACAGAGGGAAGGGTCACTTTAAAAAGATGATGAATTCTAGTGCCATCAGACTAAACAGCAGAAATAAATGGTGGGGAGCAGTAGAGCAATGGCTTTACGATTCTAAGAGAAAATGACATGTAACCTAGAATTCTTTACCCAGCAAATGATCACCCAACTGTACGAGTAGAATAAAGACTCTTTAGACATGCCAAGAACTAAATGAAACTGCCTCCCAGATGCCAGTTATTGCAAGGTGCTCGTCAGCAAAACAGAGAGGGAGCCAAGAAATCAAGATATGGAGTCCAACAAACGGGAGCTCCAGCCAGGAGGGTAGAGAAGGAAAATCCAAGAATATTAATTCTTGCATAAAGAGCAGAGTGGGGCAGGAGGAATGAGGGCGGACCAGGCCTGGTCTGGAGACGGAGAGGACAGGGGGAGGAACCAATGGAACACTGGGCGTTTGGAAAAAATTGCTGAAAGTCACTGGGTAGGCCTATAGGAACATTTGAAAAAATCAATTAGAGGCACGTAAAATGAAGATAGTTAAAGAAGGAAAAACAAAGAATAGTTTAAGAAACATAACAATACTTTTTACTCGTATGTTATAATTATTTTGAGAGGTTGAAGGAGAGGAAAGGGTAACAGAACTAAATCCTCCACCACATCAACAGGAAATCAATCAAAACTAAAAGCTATGAGTTGAGAAGTAGCAGTGTAAGCATATTATTTAGAAATTTTGATGGTAGGTACCAGAGGGGGAAAACAGTTAAATTAGTTTTTGGTGATTTTTTTCTGGAGACAGCTATATTTTATTATAAGCTTTTAGCACAGTTTAATTTTTGCATATATTACTGGGAGACAAGTAAAAATTAATTATCATTTTAAAATCCCCTACATACCACCCTCCACTCCAGGAAAAGCATATGAATTAACCTTTATGTGTCTCATAGGTCAGATAGTTATTTTTATTTCTGCTCTGATGTTTATCTGGAAATAAAACTATTTTGAAGTTCTCAATGAACTCTTTGACTCATACCTGGAGAGGTGTTAGCATTTATGATCTCATAGATTTCTAGATCTCTCCTACTCACGTGAAGGGCTTTGTCGTTCTTCTCTCCCTTCCTTGAATTGTGCAGCTCCTGACAGTTATCAAGGGCTGGAGAGAATGCTCATTTCACACCAGAGAGTGGGAGTGTTGTTTTGGTAAGAATGTTGAAATCTGACTTACTTATAAAATGGTTGGTTTGGGTGAGGGTTTGTTAAAAAAAAAAAAAGAGAGAGAGACAGAGAGAAAGAAAGAAACGAAAGGCCCAAGATGAAGTTGCTTGCTTCGAGCACAACAAACCAAGACTTAATTCCAATTTCAGTCCCTCCCAGGAATTCAACCTTAAGCCAGTTTTTGTTCATTAACAGTTCTGATCTACATCAGGTCACCCAGTAGTCCCTGAAACCTAACACTTTCATAGAGTATTGGTGTTAGGGCAGCTGGGTTTGTGCTGATCTTGCCATTTATTAGCTCTGTGACCTTGAACAAGTTATTAAACTGATTTAAACTTCTGCTTCCTCATTCACAAAATAGAGATAATTATAATGCTCCTGTTTCTTAGAGTTTTGGTGAGGATTCAATGGGACAATGTATGTATGTGACAATGTATGTAGTATTTACTTAGATTGGTCAATAAATTAGCTATGATCAGTCTTATTTATAAGAACAATGTTGATCCTATGCAAATAACCTGTATATGCAGTTAGCACATACTGAAGATAATGTAACACTAAAAATAATATTTCCTGGGGTTGGTATCAGATAGACTGGAGTTCAGATCTGAGCTCATTTCCTTGTCTTCTCAGCTGTGGAGGTCCCGTCTGAGGAGTGAGGGGTCTCAGTCCCACACCAGGATCCCCAGCCCAGGGTTTCAGTGCTGGGAAGAGAAGTCCCCATAACTTCTGGCTGTGAAAACCAGTGGACATTGTGGCTGGGTGAGACAGAGGGTTGCTAGTGTCCCAAGTGTTCCTCTTAAAGGGACTGATCATAAACTTACTCGCTGATGGACTCACTCACTCTGACCTCCATGGCTGGGGCAGCAGCTTTAAAGGTACCAGAGACATATGGGGAGGAACTGAATTGCCTGACTTCGGGGCAAGGACTGGAGGGGCAGCTTTCTCCCAGACAGAAGTGCTGGCAGAAGTCGTTGTTTCTTTGTTGAGTCCTCCATGCTCCCAATGTGCAGACACAGAGGAGCACCATATCTGAATCTTGATCAACCTGGCTAACACTGTTCATTCACCCCACCCTAATGATTACCTAAGACCCTGTCCCACCCAACTTACAGGCTCAACCAAACCTCTTCCAATGGCTTTTACATACAAACACCCTGTCTTGGCTTATGCTGCAGACTTTCCTAAAATCTCTCAAAGGTTCACAAACCCCAAAGAAGTGACATCTGGCCTTGGCATATGCCATACATCTTGCTGAGCAGCCCAAAGCCCAGGACTAGCAATAGCTGGTCTCTATTCACAGTTTAGCCTCTCCCAGGAACCTCCTAGACCAGCACAAGTGGCAACCATCTGTAGATCACTTTGTGGCTCATGCCAAGTGACCATGTGTAGGGCACCAGAAGTGGCTAACCTTGGCCTACAATAGAGCCCCTCCCAAGAGGCCCCAGAACCAACACACGCAGTGGCCAGCTTCAAACCCCACAGAGCACCACCTAACCACCTCCACAAGTGACACACCCAAAGGGCACACTGGGCAGGCACGAGAGCTCTGGTAAAGCGAATCCTGTATGACAGGGTCAGCCCCTGCACAACAGTTCCTCCACTGTAGTCACAGCCAGTCCTCACAACCAATCAGCCTGAAGGTCAATTCCTCCCACAGACATGCAAACAGCGACCGTCATTATTTCTTCAAATAGATTTTCAATTCCTAACACTCTACCCAAGACACATTATAATTAAAATTTCAAAGGTTAAAGACAAAGACAGAATCTTAAAAGCAGCAAGAGAAAAGCAATTAGTTACTTACAAGGGAGCTCGCATAAGACTGTCCCTGATTTCTCGACAGAAACTTTCCAAGCCAGAAGGGATTGGCAGGAAATATTCAAAGTAATAAAAAGCAAAGGCGCTCCAACCAAGATTACTCTACCCAGCAAAGTTATCATTTAGAATCAAAGGACAGATAAAGAGCTTCCCAGACAAGTAAGAGATAAAGGAGTTCATCACCACCAAACCAGTATTCAAAGAACGTTACGGGACTTCTTTAAGAAGAAGAAAAAAAAAAAGATAAAAAAATATGAGCAGTAAAATGGCAATAACTACATATCTGTCAACAATTACTTTAACTGTAAATGGATTAAATGCTCCAATCAAAAGACATAAGGTGGCTGAATGGATAAGAAAACAAGATACTTACATATACTGTCCACAAGAGACTCACTTCTGATCAAAAGGCACACACAGACTGAAAGTAAATGGATGGAAAAAAATATTTCATGAAAATGGAAAAAAAAACAAAAACTGGAGTAACATTACTTACTATACCAGACAAAATAAACTTTAAAACAGGCTATAGCAAGAGACAAAAAAGGACACAGTAATACCACTTCTGGGCATTTATCTGAAGAAACCCAAAATACTATTCAAAAAGATATATGAACCCTTATGTTCATTGCAGCATTATTTATAATAGCCAAGATACGGAAGCAACCTAAATGTTCATCATAGATGAATGGATAAAGAAAAAGTGATATGTACACACACACACACAAACACACACACACACACACACACACACACACACAAACACAATGGAATATTACTCGGCCACAAAAAAGAATGAAATCTTGACATCTGCAACAACATGGATGAACTTAGAAAGTATTACACTAAGGGAAATAAGTCAGACAGAAAAAGACAAATGTCATATGATTTCACATATATGTGGAATCTAAAAAACAAAATAAATGTACAAACAAAGCAGAAACAAATTCATAGATACAGAAAACATTTTGATGGTTGTCAGATGCTAGGGAGGTTGGTGGGATGGGTGACGACGGGGATGGGATTAAGAAGCACAAATTGGTAGTTACAGAATGGTCACGGGGATGTAAAGCATAGTATAGGAGCAGTCAGTAACATTGTAGTAACTATGTACTCGTATGGTATCAGATGAATACTAGCTTTATCACGGTGATCATTTCATAAGTTATATAAGTCTAATCACTATGTTGTACACATGAAAATAATCTAATATTGTGTGTTAACTGTAATTGAAAACTAAAAAAATTATTTAAAAAACTATGAACAAAAAAGAAAATCAGCTCTCATCTTAGAGGCATACGAATAGCGTATACAATGCAATGATGACCATGATATAGAAAGGGTTTTTATATGCCAAAAAGAAAAGGGCCACTAAGTAGAAAAACGGGCAAAGGATATATCAGAAGAAATAGAACAGAATGCTACCTATATGCAAAGATTTCCAACCTGTAATATTCAAATAAGTGAAAAAAGTTTTAATGATACAACTGGTTGTATTGGTATATAGAAAACACATGGATAGTGGTGTTTGTTTGTTTAAATTAGCCTTTTTATTTTGAGACAATCATAGATTTACATGGAGTTATAAGGCATAATACAAAGAGATCTCATGTACCGTTTTCCTAGTTTTCCCCAATCGCAATGTTTCACAAAACTGTAGTACAATATCCCGACCAGGATATTGACATCGATACAGTCAAGACGCAGAATAATTCTATCACCATAATAATCTATTACGTTGCCTTTTTATTTAATTTTCCCATTTTTTATTATTAGTTTTAGGTGTACAAAACAACATAATGATTAGACATTTACCCTCTCACAAAGTGATAACCTCAATAAACCTGCCACTCATCTGACACTGTAGATCGCTATTACAATACCATTGATTACATTCCCTATGCTGTATGTTGCATCCCATGACCATATATATATATAATAATAATAATTGACATTTGATACTATTTTATGTTAGTTTCAGGTATACAGCGCAGTGGCCAAGCATCCATACAACTTATGATGTGATCCCCTCATCAAGTTCAGCATCCATCTGACACCATACACAGTTTTACATTATTGACTATATTCCCCATACTGTACTTCACAGTAATTAAAAATGAATGAAGTTTTTGGCCTGAGCATCCAGGGGATGCAGATATCATTTATGGAGAGGCCATTCCCGGGGAAGCCCGGGTTTGTGGAACATGCATTAAGAGTTTTTTGGGGGATACATTACACTTAGATGCGTCAGATAGAACTGTTGAGTAGGTAGCTGCCAGTACAAACCAAGTTTAAGGAAGAAATATGGGCTCGACCAGGGAAATAAATGTTGGCCTCACCAGCCTGTTGATGGTATTAAAGCCATGGGAAGGGACGACTGCACCTAGTGGGGTCAACAGAAAGAGAAGAGGTCCAAGGGTTGAGCCTAGAATCTCCTGATACAGACTGAAATAAGTAAGGGATAGCAGTATGTGAGAATGCTGCTTTCATTCTTTTTTCTTTCTGTCTATCTTTCTTTTTTTCAGTGAAATCGGAAGCAAGGACATCGGCTGAGAATGAGGACAGAGGATCGGGGTGAAATGGCTGTCTCGGAGGCTGGTAGGCTGACAGTGAGTAGAATCTCCTGGAAGTGTTGAAAAGCCTACTTGAGGTTTATTGTCAGGAAATAAATGTCACTAGCTGGGAGGCTACGAGTGTCTCACTAGCTGCTGCTGTGTGGGGGTAGACGTAGAGCAGGAAGAAGGTGGGTTTAGGGGAGCTGAGCTTTGGTTGAGTGAGTGTAAGAGAGAGAGAGGTGGCGGGAGGTTCTAGTCTTTTGGGAATTCAGGTATCCTTTCTGCTTCCCCAGACCGTGGTCCTGTTTTCAACGCTGGTTGAATTTTCACTGGCGCCCTCCCTACCACTTTGCTCCTTGGCCACTTCCCTGCCCTGTCCCCACATTCGCCCCTCTGGGCATCAGTCTTCCTCCTCCTCTTCCCTTCCTGCCTCCTCTTTGGTTTTTCCTCCTGCCCACAAGCCAGCTCAGTCACAAGAACGGAACCAGCACTTCACAAGGCACAGTCATAGTGAGTTTCTGAATTTTATCAAGACTCCCACTAGCATGTCATGTCTGAACTGATTTTCTTAGAAGGCAGGCTCTCTGAAGTCAGAGGAACCTCGTCAGCCCAACAAGTGTGCTCTGAGTCTTACTGTTTGTTAGGTCCATTGTGTGATGTGAAGGTAGCCTCTGAGCCACTCCTTCCAGTGTTCCGTAAGGAGCTTTTTGTCCAGCAGAGGAGAGAATGACCCAGGTGGAAAGGAACCGCACTGGATATCAGAAACCACTCCCCCCCATACCCCACACTCCTCACCCTTGTCTGTCTTCAAACTAAACTTATTCCCCCAGCTTCTGGGAGTGCTGTTGGCAGATGGTCCCTGCTGTCAGCCTCGCCAAAGTTCAAACCCCTTCCTGGGACAGCCTGCGCGCAATGACTGGTCAATATCCAGTTATCGAGGCCTGGCTTCCTCAACCCAAATTGAGACATCTCAGCAGGGTCACTTCAGCTTCAGAGCTCCCTGGGGGTTGAACTGAGGCCATCACTGAGACTACGTCACAGCTTACCTTCTCCATCTCCCCAGTTCTTGCCTCCCTCCCCTCCCTTCCACAGGTGTTGATCCCAAGAGCACCCCTTAATAAATGCTGGCACTCCAACCTTCACCTCAGAGTCTGCTTCCTGGAGCAGCCAGCAAGCAACAGTCAGTGCCAGGAGTGGTCCAAGAAAGCAGGTGATGACAGAGGATTTTATTGCTTTTAGAAATTTGTTTTCTTGGCGGAGAATACCCCCACTCCAGTACCCTAAAATAATCCCTTCCCTGGATTCCTCCTTTTCTACAAATCACAATTGCATCTGTTATCTTCTGGATCTCAAGCCCAAATCCTTCATTAAATGTAATTTGTACCCACAGTTTTTCCTCTATTGCCCCAATCTCCAGACCATGACCTGGCTAAGTGGATAAGCATGGACACGTATGGTTGTGTCTGCTTCTGTCAGGCTGGCATCTTGTGTTCTGGGTTGAGGGACAGAGATCAGAATTCGGGGCCACCAGGCCAACTGGAAACCGTGGGGGTAGGAATGCCAGGAAGGAGAGTAAAGGCCGAGCCCTAAAATCGGTGTGGAAACTCCCATCCTGGTCTTGGCCTCTGCCTCAGCTGTGGGGTTATTTCTTAAAACTGAAGGAAGACCACCTATTATGTGATTCCGTTCATTTGAAAGTCCAGAATAGAGAAATGTATAGAGATTTTAAGTGTATTCATGGCTTCTTAGAGTTGGGATGGGGATGGGGCACAGGAGGAGATGGGCAGTTATAGCTAAAAGGTGCAGGGTTTCTTTTTGAGGTGGTAAAAATGTTTTCAAACTGATGGTGGTGATGGTTGCAATCTGTGACTATGTAAAAACACATTGAATTGTGTACTTTAAATGGGGGGTTGCCTATGGATTATATGTCAGCGAAGCTGTTTAAAAGAACGTAAGGGGTTCCAGTGTTGCTAGGACTCTTCCATCTCTTGGGTTCGCCCTTGCTGCTGGCAGGATGACAGGCTCAGGAGCGTTAGCAGCCATGCTTCTGCCACCAGAGAGAAGCCAGTTTACAATAAGAAAGACTGAAATCTAAATGCGGGCCTTGCTAAAACACCCAATCCTGTGAAGGTCTTGCACCCCAATCATCCCAGCAGTAGAGGAGATAAGGCTGACAGTTGACAAGGAGACTTTAGAAGGAGTCTTAGCTCTCCAAGAAGCAGAGCCTGAGGTAAAGACCTGGGTGTGGGTGGTTTATCTGAGCGGTGGTCCCAGGCAGCAGGAATCAGAAACTGAGACAGGCAAGGGAAGGAAACGACCCCAGATGTACCTGAGTAGCTTCTGATGTGAGCCCCTGGGGCCTAATCCGGCTAAGGACCTTGGAGACGGGGCCAGGACTTGCATGAGGCATTCAGAGAGCCACACTTAAGGAGGCACTCCCTTTTTAGGTGCTGACGTTCTGGCACAACCTTGGTTATAAGTGCTGCGTTAAATTTTGCACTTGGCCGGTGCCTCTGTTGCCTTCTCCTAGTCCCTGCCCTGCTCTGAGAGACTGTGCAGAACTCTCCTCACAATGGTCCCACCAAGCAACAGGGATGGTGGGGTATCTTGTCACTGCCCCTCTCCCCCACTGATCGAACACTGCCCCTGGGTCATTCAATCCTGGCACTTCCAGCCCTCAGGCAGGGAGTCAAGCGGGAGAAAGCTGCCGGCCTTGTAGGAACTGTCCCCCGTGGATGAGATGAACTCAAAAGTTGGCTGAGGGCACACAGGCCTGGCACCAAGGGCATCTGCAGTAGACGCTGAGAGTTTGTTTCGAAGCAGAGTTCAAGGATGACTGGAATATTTCACTTCTCCATGAGGATGTCGTGACTTGATGAGATCCTACCTGTGAAAGTGCTTGGAAAAATGTGGTGCTCCTAAAACTGTAATGGGGTGTTATTATTGTGGGGCTGGGGTGTTCCAAGGCTTGTCCAACAAACAGGGAGTGGCGCCTCCTCGCCTCCACTGCTTGATGCCACAGCCAGCAGACATGGCAGCTGAGCCCACCAGAAATGTCAGTTGTGCCAGGAGGACACACACCACTCAGACAGACAGCACACAGTGGAGAGGCTCGTGGAGAAGAAAGAGAAGATGGCAAAGCAAGGGTGCTCTGCGGTAACTGACAGATGTGCATGAGTCCAGCAACTTCCAGAGCTAACGGGGTGGGGGGAAATCTCTGCACACACAGGAAGTCCTGCAAGACAGCAAGGAAATACACACACTGTCCAAGCCCTTCTGTTAGTTTCATGGTTTCTCTAAAAGCTAGAAGCCAATTAACCCTAGAAGCTCCATAGAGAGCTTTGCACACAGCCCAGTCGAGACGGGCAGGTGCACAAAGGGGCAGATGGTGGGGTGGAGAAGGTGAGCCAGGACCACTTTGGTGTTGAACTCAGATTAGAGACCCTCCACAGCCTCCTGGGCCGATATCTGAGAGCCTTTTTGCCTCCCAGGCGCTAAGTCACCACTTTCCATGCTGGCAATTTGCTCTCAGATGCTGCTCATTTTTGAATAGGCAGCAGAGTGGATTGCCAGGTAGAAAGAGTTTAAACGACTCACCCAAGTCACAATGGGAGTTTCTGGCAGAGCTGATTTCCAAGTCTCCTGCTGTACGCTGCTCATCAGAAGAGCACGGGCAGTAACCTGGGTGACTGCTTAGGGATGCTGGGGAGTGGTGTGGGCTGGAGTATGAGAAATGTCAGCACCTGGCGTAGAGAGTAATAGAAAAAACAACAACTAATTCTTGCTCGTCACCAACGATGTATCAGGCAATGTTAACTAATTTATGCTCACGGTTTCATGAAGACACTATTTCTGTTAATTAAATAACAACAATAAAGGTTCTTATATGATGTATCCCACAAAAGAAAGTACTCAACAGATGTTTGGTTATCTCTGCTATTGCCCCATTTTACAGATCATGCAACCCCAGAGAATTTAAGCAACTTAACCACAGTCACATAGCTAAGTGGAGATTAGACCTCAGGTCTGCCAGACTCCGTGTTCTGCATTCTTTCCATTACATAGCGCTGCCTGACAAGTTGCTGGAAAGGGAATGGGCTGGGTGTTAGATAGAAGACTCATATTTAAGGGTCATCTTGCAAAGTATTTGGGCAAAGCATTTCTAATATGTACCTGTGGTGGCCTTAGGAATCTTTCCACCTATAGGTAAGACAAGTGTACTGGGTTGGAGGGTATCCCCCCAAAATTCATGTCCTTCCCGAAATCTCAGAACATGACCTAATTTAGAAATAGGATTGTAGCAGATGCTATTAAGATGAGGTCATACTTGAGTAGAGTGGGCCTTTAACTCAATATGACTGTTGTCCTTATAAGAAGAAGAGAATATACACAGAGATACAGACCATGTGATAATGGAGGCAGAGATTGGAGTGATGCGTCTACAAGCCAAGGAACACCAAAGATTGCCAGCAACACCAAAAACTGAGAAGAGGATGGAACAGATTTTCCACCAGGTCTTCAGAGAGAGAACGGCCCTACCAACACCTTGATTTTGGACTTTGGTCTCGAGAACTGTGAGAGAATACATTTCTGTGGTTTTAAGCCACCAGGTTTTGGTAATTTGTTATGGCAGCCCTAGGAAAACAATACAAAAAACACGAACTGAACAGAGTGACTGGTCTCGCACTGCCATCATTGTCTTGTGTCAAATGAAAAAGAAAAAAAAAAACTTTTAAACTGTGAAACCTGAGGGAGGAAGGCTTCGTCAGAGTATCAGGGACGTTTTAGTCGATGTGTTTGTTTATGCAGTTTCCATCACAGAGGCAGAGATGTCTGCTTGCATTCACACTCACACGCACCGTTCTTTCCCTCCTGCACACACAGTTGAAAGTAACCCTAACCCATTCAGTGTTAGCCTTACTGCTGGAAACCACTGTCTACAGCTGGGTGGTGGTTAAGGTGCAAGGGTGCTGTCATCAGCAGCCGTCTCACACACTGGCACAAACCTCACCTGGAGAGAATGACATTGAGCCTCATGTTTTGTCCGTGCAGTCATTAACTCTTTAACCACGTTTGTCTCCCATAAACAACACTTACAATGTAAATATATAATAGTTACGATTCTTACATGTTCTAAATCAATATTTCTCAATCTCAGAAGCTTATAAAATTACAGAGGGGATTTAAAAATGTCAGTGTCAGGGTCCCATTCCGGACCAATGAAATCAGAACCCCTGAGTTTTTTGCAACACCCCCCCCCCCCCCCATGTGATTCTAATGTGTGGAGATGGTTAAGAACCACTGTTCTAGATCTTTGCTACTGGAAATGTGGTCCATGGACCAAAGCATTGAAATCATGTAAGAGCTTGTTAGAAATGCATTCTCCTGGCCCCATTCTGGACTTGATGAAGCTAAGTCCGCATTTTAACCAGAGCCCAGGTGATGTGTACACACAGCAAATTTACAAGCCCTGAACTAGACGATCCCTTCCTTCTATGGCCTCAAGTTAAAAGGAGAGTTCCTTGCCACCCATCACCGACCACCAAGCACGTGGGTTCCAGCTTTTCTCAGAGATGACGTGTTAACTACGTAATACCTCTGCTGGCCATAGCCAGCTGGGACAGCAGCACCATGGGCTCCTGCCAATGTCCATTTCAGCCTTACTCAACATTCCAGTTCTTAGAGCTTCCTGTTTTGGCAGCTGTGATCATATCTCAACCTCTGGGGCCTCTGTGAGGAGCAGCAGGCACAACTGGTGTGGGGACAGAGCCCCAGAAAGCACTTTCCAGGCTCTCGGCCTCACATAGAAAGGTGCTGGCTCAGGTAGTAAATGGCCATCAACTGTGATTGGATGGCCATCAGCTGTGGCTAGTTGGCCGTCAGCTGTAACCAGTGAGCCATTGGCCACTAATATAACTGCCGTGGCTATGCTAGCAGAAAATGGGAGCTAGCGAGAAGATGGTGGCTGAGCTAGCAAGAGCGGATTGCAGTTAGCACGGCGGAGTGTGGGTTGCAGATTGCAGAGCAGTGGACAAAAGGTTGCAGACAGTGTGGCTCCTGCTTCCTGTGTCTCCAACCCAGCCGCCAACGAGACTATGGTGGTGTGACTCCCCTACCTATGGCTCCGTGGGTGTTCCTTTTTGGCCTCACCATGTCCTGCGTTCTTATGTGGGGAGCGGGAGCTGAGACCCCGCAGGCTGCCCCGCACGACAACTGGGGTGTCTGCTCAGCTCCCAACAACTCCATTTACTTTGGAATTAGTGTCAGCCCACAGGGGATGGCCCCTTGCTGGCTGTTGGTACTTCAAAGGTGTGTTCACCTTTGTGACTATGGCGAGTTATTTAAACTCTTTCTACCTGGCAATCCACTTTGCTGCCTATTCAAAAATGAGCAGCATCTGAGAGCAAATTGCCAGCATGGAAAGTGGTGACCTGGCGCCTGGGAGGCAAAAAGGCTCTCAGATGTCGGCCCAGGAGGCTGTGGAGGGTCTCTAATCTGAGTTCAACACCAAAGTGGTCCTGGCTCACCTTCTCCACCCCACCATCTGCCCCTTTGTGCACCTGCCCGTCTTGACTGGGCTGTGTGCAAAGCTCTCTATGGAGCTTCTAGGGTTAATTGGCTTCTAGCCTTTAGAGAAACCATGAAACTAACAGAAGGGCTTGGACAGTGTGTGTATTTCCTTGCTGTCTTGCAGGTCTTCCTGTGTGTGCAGAGATTTCCCCCCACCCCGTTAGCTCTGGAAGTTGCTGGACTCATGCACGTCTGTCAGTTACCGCAGAACACCCTTGCTTTGCCATCTTCTCTTCTCCACGAGCCTCTCCACTGTGTGCTGTCTGTCTGAGTGGTGTGTGTCCTCCTGGCACAACTGACATTTCTGGTGGGCTCAGCTGCCATGTCTGCTGGCTGTGGCATCAAGCAGTGGAGGCGAGGAGGCGCCACTCCCTGTTTGTTGGACAAGCGTTGGAACACACCAGCCCCACAATAATAACACTCCATTACAGTTTTAGGATCACCATATTTTTCCAAGCATTTTCACAGGTAGGATCTAATCAAGTCACAACATCCTCATGGAGGCTTTGTCCTCACTTTATCTTAAAGGTCCTAACCCTTTGTCAACATGTGATCTGCAGACAGCGTGCCTGGGAGCTGGTTAGACATACAGAATCTTGGGCCCAGACCTGCTGAATCATGACCTGCAGTTTAGGACGATTCCCCAGGTGCGTGTGCACATGAAAGTTGGAAGCACTGGACTAAAACTCAGAAAGGTTCCGTGGCTTTCCCCGAGTCCAGGGCAACAAGGGAGCTCAGCTCGGATGAGAACCCAGGCTCTGAGACTCCCAGAGAAATGCTTTTCCTACAATAATACTTTACTTTCTGCTTGAAGGCACACCCATCCTTCAAGGTAGTACATGAGCCACTTCCACATTCTTACCTGGAAGGCCCAAGCACAATAAGGCACCCTGCTTTTGCTCCTGAAGCCCTGGATGTGCTCCTCTGTCACAGTAGTGAACGCATCTGGTCTTGAACTGAAACAAGGCAGAGGAAATGGAATCACCAAGCATCTTGTTGGGGTGGCCATTGGATTTATCTGGAAGAGCTACGTCACTTGGGGTGGAGCCAAGGGAACAAACTGCTGTGCAAAAGGAGGAATTTATGTTGATCCTGAGAATGAAGAGAGTTCCAGAACCTCCTGGGAAGTGGTACGGTAAAGTTGCTAAATTCTTGGTGGGAGTGAATTGCTTTGTGTTTTTCTTTTCTTTTTTTGTGGTTAGTGCTGAGTAGGCTCTGTTTTGCACAAAGCAGAGGCTTGGGGTGACATATTCAAGCTGAGAACTGACCCATGCCAGCGCGTGAGAGGCTTTAGTGGACCTGGGACTACATGGTGACAGCTGTGGACCAGGTTCTCTCTCTCTCATTCTTCTGGGAAATGCCCAGGACCTAGCCCAGTGCTCCCCAAGTGTTTCTTGTACCAATGAATGAGCAGAAGAAGGCCATAAACATTCTCTAGTCCAATTCCCTCTTTTTTGTTTCTGTTTATGCGTTGTTGATTAAAAAAAAAAAAAGTTATCCTAAGGTACACTGAGTATTCCAACATGAAAATGTCAATGTGCAGTTTAAAAAATAATCAAATGAACACCACTCTACTCACTGTCCAAGTTAGGAACCAGGACATGACCGTGCCTTCTAAGTCTCCCTGTGCCTCTCCTCAGTCATGCCCCGCCCCTCCCCCACTCAAAGGCGAGCTGGCCAGACTTTGTTATGAAGGATTCCTGTTCTCTTCTTTGCAATTTTACCATGAATGTAAATAGCTTTGCCTTTTGGGAACTTTATAGAAACGGAGGAATACTGGATATACGTTTGTCTGGCCACTGCATCGTTACGGATGTTTGGGGTTGATCTGGGAACTTTGCTAATATGAACAATGCTGCAGTGACCAGTCCTGCACATACGTCCTGGTGCCCTAGGCAACTCTCCATCTACGGAATGTCGGGGTCACAGAGGATGCCCACACTTAACTGTTCTAGATAAGCCAAACTCATTTCCAGAGGGATTAAACTACCTTAGACTTCCACCAGTCCTATACAAGAGTTCCCAGAGCGATAAAATCCTTGCCAACGTTTGGTGTTGTCAGAATTGAATTTTTGAATCCATCTGAATGACCAGCACCCAGATCACGAGGCAGAACACTGCCAGAGCCTGAGTAGCCCTTTTACGTCTTATCATGCACCCAATAGGAGCGAGTTTTTGACTTCTGATGCCACAGGTTCATTATACCTGTTTGTTGGTCCCTTGTATACATGGAACCACACAGTATGCTGTCTTTGTGTCTGGCTTCATTTGTGCAAGATTATGTTTGTGGGATTCATCTATAGGATTTTGTATAATTGTAGACATTCATTTTCATTGTTGTAATGTGTTCTCTTGTGTGAATATACCGGAATCTATGTATCTGTTCTACGATTCGATGGGCATTTGAGTAATTACCAGTAGTCTACTATGAATATCTAATACTTCTCTTTTGGGGAGTGTATATATTGGGTTGGATGTATACCTCAGAGTAGAGCTGGCAAACCATAGAGTATGTACATGGTGCACTTCAGGAGAAAATACCAAACCATTTTCTAGAGTGGTTGCAAGAATTTTTACACTCCCACTGGCAGAGTTGGAGAGTTTCACTTGCTTCTGAATTTGACCAATTTTCCTGCATCTACTGAAATGACCACATGATCTCCCCGCATTGCCCTGCTCCTCTCTCTATGCTGGTGTGTGAGGCCCAGACTCACCCACTCCTGACTAGTCACTAACCACAATGCTCCCAAACAGGAAAGTGATGAAAAGAAACTGATGAAAATGAGAATTCATACCTCCTGAGCTAAGGCCATACAGACATTTTTCAATGTTTTATCTTTGAGCAAATTTCTTCCACAAAAGCTTCCTGAGCAGCACCCAGGAGAGTTTGATGGGAAATGGGATATTTTCATAGTCTCGAAGCCTTTCTCCATAAATGGCTTATTAATGACAAAGGGAAAAATGAGCAACTTTACTCCTGGCAGACATTTAATCCAATGACCAAGGTTAATATCACCAACATTGGAACTAACTGACATCATGTGTCCCCTGAGAAGGACAGCGGCCTCAGGAAACTGATGAGGAAAAAAAAGGGCTAAGAAAAGTGATCCTGAAGGAGGACTGCCCAGGCCTGCGTCCCCTGCCCAGGAACTACCCGGGCTCACCCCTTAGGAATACATCAAAGGTGTCCAAACACTCCTAAAAAGAGGAGATAAGACCCTAACCGGAGTAATCTGGTTTTGGCGCCTGCACAAACTGCTGGAACCTGTCCATTATTTGAACTCTAGCCTCATTATAATGAAAATAAAATGAACAATAAGGCTTGCTCCCTCCAGCCCCACGCCCGTAGGTTTTTATGTATGCATAATGGGTAAGAGCATGCGCAGAGAGAAGCTAGTTATATAACCAACATATGTCAATCAGATGACCTCAGTCTATATGTCATATCTCCTATTGTCAGGAAATTTACCTACCCTTTCTTATATAAGAAATAGCTAACCTAAAGTTAGGTGCAGGGGGCGGCTGGATGGCTCAGTTGGTTAAAGCACGAGCTCTGGGCAACAGGGTTGTCGGTTCAATTCCCGCATGGGACAGTGGGCTGCGCCCCTGCAACTGAAGATTGAAAAATGGTAACTGGACTTGGGGCTGAGCTGCGCCCTCCACAATCAGATTGAAGGACAACGACTTGGAGCTGATGGGCCCTGGAGAAACACACTGTTCCCCAATATTCCCTAATAAAATTTATATATATATATATAAAAAAAAGTTAGGTGCAGTTGTCTGCTCCAGCAACTTCTATGCCAGCATCCTTCTTCTTAAAGGAACTTTCTTAATCTCTTACTTTTTAAGGCTGTGAATTCATTCACCTTTTGCGAATGACCAGGGGTTAATTCCAAGAACACAACATAAACTACCACACAGGGCAAGGGCAGGTGGCTGCCCAGTCCTACAGAGAGCCTGGAACCACAGCGAGGGATTGTCCTTCAGTCATGGCTATACAGCCCTGTTCCCCAACCTTTACCTGGTCCCCACATCTACATCTTGCCTCCTACTCCATTCAACAGTTTACTGTGAAGCTGTCATGTACCAGGCACTGTGCCACGTATGGAGGAACAGCACATAAACAGATCTCAAGAAACTCACAATAAAGATTCCTTGGGGTAGAACTCGGCCCCAGAATCCCCTCCCCTGACTGCTTGTCCAAGTCAAGTTGCTTAGTAAAACTAGACCTCTACCAAGTGGTCCAGCTTCCTGGCGTTCAGGAAATGTGGATGGAAGCCAGCCCCCTCCCGCTGACTCCCCATAGCCTGCACTCAGTCACCTCGCACAAAGCACTACTTCTGTCCAGGCGCTGAGTTGTAATTCTGGCCCAACCTGGAAACTGGGCTTGAGGGTATTCCACATTCGTCCCTCAGACTGCTTGGCTGGGCTGGAAGGGGGTATGTGGCACCTTCCTCCCACTGTGGGTGAAGCAGGTATCATAGTTTCCACCACTGTGTCTTGAGTTAGCAGTACATATTGGCTGTAAGCCTCACTGACTGTGAAACATTGATCTTTGCTTATTAAATACAAAACTCTCCTAAAAAACCTGGGGTTTTCCCCAAACTGCGTCAGAGCACGAATGATGTTGGTGGGGGGAGTTACCCAGGTATGAATTCGGAATCATCATATATTTGTTTCTAACTGTTGAAATTATTCGGCAAAATAGATTAGATTCAGGGGTCCTGAAGCAAGACCTAGAGGAATACTTAGACATTCTAAATTGCATCTAAAGAAAGAAGTTGAAGTGTAACAGGGAAATGGGTGTCGTCTGTACGTGGGAACGCCTCCTCCCTCACCTGCGTTTCCAAGAAGAATTTCCAAATACCTCTAGTCTTCTTTCACTTAGCAATATACACAGGTGTCTTTTCGTGGCTTGATAACTGGTCTTTTATCACTGAATAATATTCTGTTGTGTACATTACCACAATTTGTTTATCCATTCATCTATGGAAGGATATCTTGGTTGCTTCCAATTTGGGGCAATTATGAATAAAGCTGCTCTAAATATTCATGCTCAGGCTTTTGTGTTTTCAACTCATTTGGGTAAATACTCAGGAACATGATTATTGGATTATATGTTAAGCCTTTTCTAGCTTTGTAAGAAATTGCCACACTGCCTTTCAAAGTGGCTGTACCATTTGCATTCCCACCAGCAATACACGAGTTTGCCTTGCTCTCCATCCTTTCCAGCATTGGTGCTATCAGTGTTGTGGATTTTAGCCCTTCTAATCAGTGTGTAGTGATATCTCCCTTTTTGGTTGAAATATAATTGACACACAATATCCTATTAGTTTCAAGTTTACATCATACTGATTCAATATTATGTACATTGCGAAATGATCACACAGTAAGCCTAGATACCATCTGTCACCATGCAAAGTTATCACAATATTACTGACTTTATTCCCTGTGCTGTACATTATATCCCCATGACTTATTTCGTAACTGAAGCTTTTACCTCACGATTCACTTCACCTATTTTGCCAGCCCCCTAACCCTTCCTCCCACTGGTAATCACCAGTTTGTTTTTGTATCTATGAGGCTGTTTCCATTTTGGTTTGTTTGTTTTGTTTTTAGATTACACATATAAGTAAAATCACACAGTATCTGTCTTTCTCTGTCTGATTTAGTTCACTTAGCATAATAATCTCTAGGTTCATCCATATTGTCACAAATGGCCAGAATTCATTTTCGTGTGTGTGTGGCTGAGTAATACTCTATTATGTACATAAAATGATTTTTTTCTTATATTATAGTTATAGATGAACACTTAGGTTGCTTTCATGTCTTGGCTATTGTAAAGAGTGCTGCAATGAACATAGGGGTGCATATATAACTTTGAATTAGTGTTTTTGTTTTCTTTGATAAATACCCAGAAGTGGAACTGCTGGATTGTATGGTACTGTATTTTGCCGTGTATAATGTGCACTTTTTTGCCCAAATTTGTGAAGGAAAAATAAGGATGCGCGTTATACATGGGTAGTACTAATTCCATATCTAGATCAATGTTTTTAATTCTTTTATTTATCTTATGAGTTAAAAGTGCAACTCTAGAAATCAATAACGATATGCAAAATAATACCCTGGAATATAATAATCGGTTTTGTTGAACTTACGACGAACTTGCAACAACGAAGAATTCTTGGCTTTCTATGATGCATAAATATCGGTAAATTTGTACATAAAATTTCTTGTACCCTGTATCTGTTGTTGTGTTTTGTAATTATTTTTTACATAAAATTTCTTGTACCATAATGTTAAACATAAATGCTAAAATTCCTTTATGATACAAAAAACAAGTACTAAATGTAAACAAATAAAAATTTTAATTAGAAAATGAAAATGAAAGATTTTTTCCCTGAAAGTTTGGGCCAAAAACATGGGTGTGAATTATACATGGGAAAACACGGTAGTTCTATTTTTAGGTTTTGAGGAACCTCCATACTATTTACCATAGTGGCTGTAACAATTTACATTCCGACTAACAGTGCACAAGGATTTCCTTTTCTCCACATCCTCACCAACACTTGTTATTTTTTCTCTTTTTGATAATAGCCATTCTGACAGGTGTGAGGTGATACCTCAACGTAGTTTTGATTTACATTTCCCTAATGATTAGTGATGTTGAGAATCTTTTTATGTGCCAATTGGCTATCTGTATGCCTTCTTTGGAAAAATGTCTATTCAAGTCCTCTGCCCATTTTTTAAAATGAGGTCGTTTGCTTTTTAAAATATTAAATTGTGTAAGTTATATATGAATTTTTGATATTAACTCCCTACCAGATGCACGATTTGCAAATATCTTCTCCCATTCAATAGGTTGCCCTTTCATTTGTTGATGATTTCCTTCACTGTGCAAAAACTTTTCAGTTTGATGTGATCCCATTTGTTTATTTTTGCTTTTGTTGCCCTTGCCTTAGGAAACCGGTCTAAGAAAATATTGCTGAAACTGATATCAGCGAGCTTACTGCTTATGTTTTCTTCTAGAAATTTTATGGTTTCAATTCACTTTTGTTTTAATTTACAGTCCCCTAATGACGTAATGTGTTAGGCATACTTTCATATACTGATTTGCCATCTGTATGTGTTTTTTTGGGGTAACAATACTTATATCAGACTAAATAGACTTTAAAATGAAGACTATAATAAAAGACAAAGAAGGACATTACATTATGATAACGGGATCAATCCAATAAGAGGACATAACCCTAAGAAACATCTACCTACCCAACATAGGAGCACCTAAATATATAAAGGAAATATTGACAGACATAAAGGGAGAGATGAAAAGTAACACAGCCATAGTAGGGGACTTTAATACCCAATTGATACCAATGGACAGATCTTCCAGACAGAAAATCAACAAGGAAACAGTGGCCTTAAATTACACACTAGACCAGATGGATTTAATTGGTATTTTCAGCATTCTATCCCAAAGTAGCAGAATAGACATTCTTTTCAAGTGCACATGGAACATTTTATAAGATAGACTGCATATGATGCCACAAAACCTGTCTCAATAAATTCAAGGAGATTTAAATCATGTCAAGCATCCTTTTTGACTATAATGGTAGGAAACTAGAAATCAGTCAGAATTAGCATTCTGAAATAGGTTGCATTTTTATACACCAATAATGAATAATCAGAAAGAGAAATTAAGAAAACAACCCAATTTACAATAGCATGAAAAAAACAAAGAAACCTGGGATTAAATTTAACCAAGGAGGTAAAAGACCTGTACTTGGAAAACTGTAAGACATTGAAGATACAAATAAATGGAAGCATATACTATGCTCATAGATAGGAAGAATTAATATAGTTCAAATGTCCTTACTACCCAAAGCAATATATAAATTCAGTGCAATCCCTATTAAAATACCAATGGCATTTTTCACAGAACTAGAACAAATAACCCTAAAATTTATATGGAACCATAAAAGACCCCAAATAGCCACAGCAATCTTGAGAAAGAAAAACAAAGTTGGAGGTATCACGCTACCATATATCAAGCTATATTACAAAACCACAGTAATCAAAACAGCTTGGTACTGGTATAAAAACAGACACATAGGATCAATGGAACAGAATAGAGAGCCCAGAAATAAACCCATGCCTATTTGGTCATTTAATTTATAACAAAGGAAGCAAAAATATACAATGGGGTAAAGACAGTCTATGGAATAAATGGTGCTGGGAACACTGGACAGATACATGCAAAAAACGTGAAACTGGACCACCTTCTTGCACTGTATACAGAATAAACTCAAAATGGATTAAAGACTTAAATGTAAGACCCCAAACCATAAAATTCCTAGAAGACAACATAGGCAGTATATTCTCTGTCATTGCTCTTAGTGATATATTTTTTCTGATCTATCTCCTCAGGCAAGGGAAACAAAAGAAAAAATAAACAAGTGGGACTGCATGAAACTAAAATGCTTTTGTATGGCAAAGGAAACTGTCAGCAACACGAGAAGACATCCTACTGAACGGGAGAAGATATTCATCAATGAGCAACCTGATAAGGCGTTCATATCAGAAATGTATAAAGAACACATACAACTCGACACCAAAAAAACCAAACAACCCAATTAACAAATGGGCAGAGGACCTGAGTAGACATTTCTCCAAAGAGGACATGCAGGTGGCCAATAGATATATGAAAAGATGCTCAATGTCACTAATCATCAGAGAAACACAAATAAAACCTGCAATGAGATATCACCTCACATCTGTCAGAAAGGTTATCAATAAATCAACAAACAACAAGTGTTGGCGAGGATGTGGAGAAAAGGGAACCTTCGTGCACTGTCAGCAGGACTGCAAATTGGGGGAGCTACTATGGAAAACAGTTTGGAGGTTCCTTAAATTAAAAGTAGAACTACCTAATGACCCAGCAATTCCACTTCTGGGTATTTATCCAAAGAAATCCAAAATACTAATTCTAAAAGATATATGCATTCCTATGTTCGCTGCAGCATTATTTATAATAGCCAAGTTATGAAAGCAATTGAACTGCCCATCAGTAGACGATTGGATAAAGAAGAGGTGGTACATATATTCAATGGAGTATTACTCAGCCATAAAAAAGAAAGGAAATCTTACATGGATGGACCTAGAGGATTTTATGCTAAGGGAAATAAGACAGAGGAAGACAAATACCATATGATTTCACTTATATGTGGAATCTCAAGAACAAAATAAATGAAGAAACAAAACAGAAACAGACTCATAGATGTAGAGAACAAACTGATGGTTACTAGATGGGAGGGGGTTCAGGGGATTGGGTGAGAAAGGTGAAGGGATTAAGAAGTACAAATTGTTCATTACAAAATAGTCACAGGGATGTAAAGTACAGCACAGGGAATACAGTCAATAATATTGTAATAACTATGCATAGTGCCAGGTGGGTACTAGACTAATCTAGGGATCACTTCGTAAATTATATAAATGTCCAACCACTACACTCCATACTTGAAACTATTATGAAATAATATTGAATGTCAACTATAATTGAAAAAAGTAGACACAGGGATGTAAAGTACAGCATAGGGAATATAGTCAAACTATTGTAATAACTATGTACAGTGTCAGATGGATAATAGACTTATTGGGATTATCGCTTTGTGAGGTATATAAATGTCTAATCACGATGTTGTTTTGTACACCTGAAAGTAACATAATGTTGAATGTCAATGGTAATTGAAAAATAAATTTTTAAAAATTAAAAATCAATCACCATGTTATACATCTTAAAAAAAACAACACACTTGGCCTTATTGAAATGTTCAGCAGCATCGTAAACAGAAAGCTCTCCACTTTCTGAAGTATTTAGAAAGCAACAGATAGGAATGGCGGCAGCGGGGTGCACTTTTTGAGTTCTCTGGATCTTATCACAAACGGGGCATCTATAACCCATCAAAGGACTCTCTGCTCATCACGCAGAACAGCTAAGAGACTCGTGCAAGGATTACTTGAAGGTGGGTGAAGCAGGGCAATTACAACTGCGGAGGCACTCCCAGGGATCAGCAGTAAGCGGCAGACGTGGCTCTGGGCTTTCAGCAGCTCAGAAATCTCCCGCCCGCCACACACACACACACACACACACACACACACACACACACACACGGAAGAAGTGCCCTAAGACTCAGGAGAACTGGACACAGGGTTGGTGGTGCTACTCTCAGTGCACATATATGTAGGCAAGGGCAGAAACTGCACTGACTTTGTAGAAACTACCATCCAGACCCCTCAGCCCCAAGCATCTAAATCTGCAGTCCCAACATCACTCTGGGCACCAGGTGACCGGCTTTGCCTGCACAACACACAGAGGACTCTTTGGTACAGCAGAGGACAACCTGGACATTACTTGGTGGGCTTAAGCCAAGACTGGCACTGCTTTTTTTTTTCTCTTCTGTTTTGTTTTGTTTTGTCTTTATATCTTTGATATCTTTGCCTGTGTTGAGTGTGGGTTGTCGGTTGTTTTTACGTGTGAATGTATTTGATTTTTTCTTTGTTGTTGTTTTTGTTGTGCTTGGTGATTTGCTTTGTTCTGAAATTGCCCTACACCAAGGCCCAGCATAAGAGGCACAAGATTCAACATACCCAGAGGCCAACTCCAGACCAAACCAGAATACTACCGGGTTTGACCTACAAGTGACACACCCAGAGGGAATTCTCTACAGGCACAAGAGCCCATAGAGGCCAAACCACATTTAAGTGGTCAACCCTCATGCAACAGAACACCCTGCAGTGGGCAGAGCCAAGTCTCACAACTAGTCAGCCTAGGAGTTAACCTCACCTACTCACAAGTAAAAAGCAATTAAAGATCTTCTTTAACAGGAAAATATACACAACACAAGAGTTACCTTTGGAGCACACGCAGAGGAGAAGAATGAAGTAGTGCAAGTCAAATATAAAGGACACATACTACATAAGATAATCCAGCAAGAACTAAGAACTCTAGGGAATCTACCTAATACATCGAAGCAAACACAGAGAGTCAGCCAGAAAGGGGAAACAAAGAAATATGTCCCAAATAAAAGAACAGAAGAAACCTCCAGAAATGGAACCAAATGAAACAGAGGTAACCAACCTGTCAGAGACAGAGTTCAGAACACATGATAAGAATGTTTAAGGAGCTTAGAGACGACATAAAGGATAGAGAAATCATAATGAACAACCAGTTAGAAATAAAGAACACAATTACTGAAATAAAGAACTCACTTGAAGGAATTAACAGCAGGTTAGATGAAGCAGAGGATTGAATCAGCAACTTAGAAGACAAGTTAGCAGAGATCACCCAAACAGAACAACAGAAAGAAAAAAGAATAAAAAACATGAAGATGGTTTAAGAGACCTCTGGGATAACATCAAGTGCAACAATATGCGCATCATAGGAGTACCAGAAGGTGAAGAGAGGAAGCAAGGGATTGAGAACATATTTGAAGTAATAATGTCTGAAAACTTCCCTAACCTGATGAAGGAAACCAACATATAAGCCCAGGAAGTGCAGAGAGTTCCAACCAGGATAAACCCAAACAGGTCCACACCAAGACACATTATAGTTAAAATGGCAAAGGTTAAAGACAAAGAGAGAATCCTAAAAGCAGCAAGAGAAAGACAGAGGGTTACATACAAGGGAACTCCCATAAGACTATCAAATGACTTTTCTACAGAAACATTGAAGGCCAGGAGGGAGTGGCAGGAGATACTCATAGTGATGGAAAACAAAGGCTTACAACCTAGATTGCTTTATCCAGCAAGGCTATCATTTAAAGTTGATGGAGAGATAAAGAGCTCCCCAGAAAAGAATAAGCTAAAGGAATTTATTACCACCAAGCCAGCATTGCAAGAAATACTAAAAGGACTTCTGTAAATAGAAGAAAGATGAAAACAATCTAACTACAAATTTAAAAATAGCAATAACTATGTACCTATCAATAATCACCTTAAATGTAAATGGATTAAATGCTCCAATCCTGCCCGGTGGCTCAGGCGGTTAGAGCTCTGTGCTCCTAATGCTGAAGGCCACCAGTTTGATTCCCACATGGGCCAGTGGGCTCTCAACCACAAGGTTGCCAGTTCAATTCCTCAACTCCCGCAAGGGATGGTGGGCAGCGCCCCCTGCACCTAAGATTGAACATGGCACCTTGAGCCCAGCTGCCGCTGAGCTCCCGGATGACTCAGTTGGTTGGAGTGTGTCCTCTTAACCACAAGGTTGCCAGTTTGACTCCTGCAAGGGATGGTGGGCTGCGCCCCCTGCAACTAGCAATGGCAACCTGACCTGGAACTGAGCTGCGCCCTCCACAACTAGACTGAAAAGATAACAACTTGAAGCTGAATGGCACCCACCACAACTAAGATTGAAAAGACAACAATTTGACTTGGAAAAAGTCCTGAAAGTACACACTGTTCCCCAATAAAGAACTGTTCCCCTTCCCCAATAAAAAATCTTAAAAAAAAAAAATATATAGAGAGAGACATAGGGTGGCTGAGTGGATAAGAAAGCAAGACCCTTGCATATGCTGTATACAAGAGACTCACCTCAAATCAAAAGACACACAGAGGCTGAAAGTGAAGGGTTGGAGTAAGATATTTCATGCAAATGGAAATGAGAAAAAAGCTGGTGTAACAATACTTATATCTGACAAAATAGTCTTTAAAATGAAGAATATATCAAAAGACAAAGATGGACAATACATAATAATAAAGGGATCGATCCGACAAGAGGACATAACCCTAGTAAACATCTATGCACCCAACAAAGGAGCACCTAAATATATAAAACAGATATTGACTGACATAAAGACAGAGATCAATAGTAACACTATCATAGTAGGGGACTTCAACACACCTCTGACAACAAGGGACAGGTCTTCCAGACAGAAAATCAATGTGGAAACCACAGCCTTAAATGACACATTGGACCACTTGGATTTAATCAATATTTTCAGAGCATTTCACCCCAATGCTGCAGAATACACGTTCTTCTCAAGCGCACATGGAACATTTTCCAAGATAGACCATATGTTAGGCCACAAAACAAGTCTTGATAAATTTAAGAAAATTGAAATCATACCAATTGTCTTCTCTGACCACAGTGCTATGAAATTAGAAATGAACTACTACAGAAAAAAACTGGAAGACACACCAATTCATGGAGGCTGAATAACATGTTACTAAATAATGAGTGGGTCAACCAGGAGATCAAGAAAGAAATCAAAAGATATCTCGAGACAAACGAAAATGAAAACACGACGACCCAAAATCTATGGGATGCTGCGAAAGCAGTCCTAAGAGGGAAAATCATAGCATTACAGGCCTATCTAAAGAAACAAGAAAAATCACTAATCAACAGTTTATCTTCACACTTAAGGGATCTGGAAAAAGAACAGCAAAATAAGCCCAAAGGGAGTACAAGGAAGGAGATAATAAAGTTCAGAGCGGAAATAAATGAAATAGAAACCAGAAAAACAATACAAAAGATCAATGAATCCAAGAGTTGGTTCTTAGAGAAGGTAAACAAAATCGAAAAACCTTTAGCCAGACTCATTAAAAAAAAGACAGAGGACACAAATTAATAAAATTAGAAATGAAAGAGGAGAAGTGACAACAGACACCGCAGAAATACAAAAAAATTTAAGAAATTACTATGAGCAACTATATGCCAACAAATTTGACAATCTGGAAGAAATGGACAATTTTCTAGAGGCATACAACCTTCGAAGGCTAACTCAAGAAGAAACAGAAAACCTGAATAGACTGATTACCACCAGGGAAATTGAATCAGTAATCAACAATCTCCCAACAAACAAAAGCCCTGGACCAGATGGCTTTACAGGTGAATTTTACAAAACATTCAAAAAAGAATTATCACCTATTCTCCTCAAGCTCTTCCAAAAAATCCAGAAGGAGGGAAGTCTCCCAAAAAGTTTTTACAAAGCTACTATCACCCTGATCCCCAAATCAGACAAAGACACTACAAAAAAAGAGAAAACTACAGGCCGATATCTCTAATGAACATAGATGCAAAAATCCTCAACAAAATATTAGCAAACAGAATTCAGCAATACATTAAAAAGATCATACACCATGATCAAGTGGGATTCATCCCTGGTATGCAAGGGTGGTTCAACATCCGCAAATCAATTAATGTAACACACCACATTAACAAAATGAAAAATAAAAATCACATGATCATATCAATAGATGCAGAAAAAGCATTTGATAAAATCCAGCAGCCATTTATGATAAAAACCCTTAAGAAAGTGGGAATAGAGGGATCACATCTCAACATAATAAAGGCCATATATGATAAACCCACAGCTAACATCATACTCAATGGGGAAAGGCTAAAACCATTCCCCTTAAGATTAGGAACAAGGCAAGATTGTCCACTTTCTCCACTTCTATTCAATGTAGTGCTGGAAGTTCTAGCCACAGAAATCAGACAAGAAATAAAAGGCATCCAAATCAGTAAGGAGGAAGTAAAATTGTCATTATATGCACACAACATGATACTATATATAGAGAACCCTAAAGACTCCACCAAGAAACTATTAGAGCTGATAGATAAATTTAGTAAAGTAGCAGGATACAAAATTAATATTCAGAAATCAGTTGCATTTGTATATACCAATAATAAAACATCAGAAGGAGAAATTAAAAAAAAATCCCATTTACAATTGCTTCAAAGACTATAAAATACCTGGGAATAAATTTAACCAAAGAAGTAAAAGATCTGTACTCAGAAAATTATAAGACACTGAAGAAAGAAATGAAAGAAGATACAAATAGATGGAAACACATACCATGTTCATGGATAGGAAGAATTAATATTGTTAAAATGTCCATATTGCCTAAGGCAATATACATATTCAACGCAATTCCTATCAAACTACCAACGACGTTTTTCACAGAAATAGAACATATAATCCTAAAATTTATATGGGACCATAAAAGACCCCGGATAGCCTCAGTAATCTTGAGAAATAAGAACAAAGTGGGAGGTATAACAATACCTGACATCAAATTATACTACAAGGCTACAGTAATCAAAACAGACATAAAAACAGACACATAGCTCAATGGAACAGAATAGAGAGTCCAGAAATAAATCCATGCCTATATGGCCATTTAATCTACGACAATGG
Source organism: Rhinolophus sinicus (assembly GCF_036562045.2). NCBI lineage: Eukaryota > Metazoa > Chordata > Mammalia > Chiroptera > Rhinolophidae > Rhinolophus > Rhinolophus sinicus. The sequence continues at coordinate 12,880,758 of NC_133759.1, read as the reverse complement.
AAGCAAGAATGTACGCTGGAGTAAAGACAGTCTATTCAATAAACGGTGCTGGGAAACCTGGACAGACACATGCAAAAAAATGAAGCTGGACCACCTCCTTACACCATATACAAAAATAAATTCAAAGTGGCTTAAAGACTTAAATGTAAGATCTGAAACCATAAAATTCCTAGAAGAAAATATAGGAAGAAACTTCACATATATTACCCGGAGTAAGATTTTTTTTTTTTTTTTTTTTTTAAGATTTTTATTGGGGACAGGGAACAGGACTTTATTGGGGAACAGTGTGTATGTCCAGGACTTTTTTCTAAGTCAAGTTGTTGTCCTTTCAATCTTAGTTGTAAAGGGTGCCATTCAGCTTCAAGTTGTTCTTTCAGTCTTAGTTGTGGAGGGTGCAGCTCAGCTCCAGGTCCAGTTGCCATTGCTAGTTGCAGGGGGTGCAAACCACCATCCCTTGCGGGAGTCGAACCGGCAACCTTGTGGTTGAGAGGATGCGCTCCAACCAACTGAGTCATCCGGGAGCTCAGCGGCAGCTCAGCTCAAGGTGCCATGTTCAATTTTAGTTGCAGGGGGTGCTGCCCACCATCCCTTGTGGGACTCGAGGAATTGAACTGGCAACCTTGTGGTTGAGAGCCCACTGGCCCATGTGGGAATCGAACTGGCAGCCTTCGGAGTTAGGAGCATGGAGCTCTAACCGCCTGAGCCACCGGGCTGGCCCTGGAGTAAGATTTTTACTGATATATCTCTTCGTGCAAGGGAAGTAAGAAAAAAAATAAACATGTGGGATTACATCAAACTAAAAAGTTTTTTCACAGCAAAGGAAACCATCAATGAAACAAAAAGGGATCCTACTGAATAGGAAAAGATATTTGCCAATGATATATCTGATAAGGGGTTAATATCACAAATTTATTAAAAAACTCACTCAACTCAACTCCAAAAAAAACAAACAACCCAATTGAAAAATGGGCAGAGGACATGAAGAGACATTTTTCTAAAAAGGACATACAGATGGCAAACAGACATATGAAAAAATGCTCAAACTCACTAATCATTAGAGAAATGCAAATAAAAACCACAATGAGATACCACCTCACCCCAGTCAAGATGGCTATCATCAATAAATCAACAAACAACAAGTATTGGTGCGGATGTGGAGAAAAGGGAACCGTTGTGCACTGTTGGTGGGATGGCAGATTGGTGCAACCACTATGGAAAGCATTATGGAGGTATCTCAAAAATCTGAAAACGGAACTGCCTTATGATCCAGCAATTCCACTCCTAGGTATCTATCCGGAGAAATCCCAAACTCTAATTCAAAAAACTTTATGCAGCACTATACACAATAGCCAAGACATGGAAACAACCAAAATGCCCATCGGTAGATGACTGTATTAAGAAACTGTGGTACATTTATACAATGGAGTATTACGTGACCATAAAGAAGAAAGAAATCTTACCATTTGCAACAACATGGATGGACCTAGAAAACATTGTGTTAAGTGAAACAAGTCAGACAGAGAAAGACAAATACCATATGATCTCACTTATATGTGGAATCTAAAGAAAAGAATAAGTGAATGAACTAATCTGAAACAGTTTTGGAGACATAGAGGAAAAACTGAGGGTTGCTAGATGGGAGGGGGGGTGGGGATAAGGGGGAAGGTGAGGGGATTAGGAAACAGTCAGTAACCACAAGATGGCCACGGGGTTCTGAAAATTAATTTGGGGAATGTAATCAATAATGTTGTAAAGATTTTGTAGGGTATCCGATGGACACTTGGTCTCATTAGGGAGATCACCTCAGGGATGATGTAGATGCCTGATCACTGCACTGTACACCTGAAGCTGAAGCTGAACAATAATCAATGTCAACTACAAGTTTGTATGTATATGTATGTATATGTGTGTGTGTGTGTGTGTGTGTGTGTGTGTGTGTGTGTGTGTATGTACTTACAAGAAGCGGAGTACAGCATTAGGAATAGAGACAGTGGAAATGTAATGGCTGTGTGTGATGTCAGAGAGGTAGTGGATGGGAGGAGGGGGCCTGTCATTGTGTGAGGGATATAAAACATAAACATCTAAGTATTATGGTCTTTGTAAAAAAAAAAAGAAAGAAAGAAAAAAAGCAACAGACCCAACCCTATTTTACCACAGACAGGTACCCAGTATGCTATTTTATCCAACCACCAGATCGGTATCTTCAGAGGAGCTGTTCTGATACCTTGAGATTTAAGACTCTGAGAAGATAGAAGTAACAACTGAAACAAAGGCTCTAAAAAGGTATGTACTAATAAGCATCCTGGGGGAAGAAGGATCTAAGTAGGCAGGGACACTTTTATGGCCTTGGGAAAGAGGGAAGGAGAAGGTCAATATTTCAAAGATCTGGCATAAAACATTCTTTGCACGTCGCCAGAGTGCACATTCCTGCATGTCTTAGGGGCTGCCCGCAGCTCTGGTCGAGGGAAGCAAGCCATGCCAGTGTTGTCTTCAGGGTGCTAGGAAGGAGTCAAAGCTCCTCCAATAGTGGGAAGGTAGATAAGAAAAGATACTAGTTATTGGGGGATTGTCCTTGAGCTGAGTACAATGCTTCTATCGGACAGCAGAAGGCCATGTGGGTTTTGTTCTCCAGGAAGAAAGCTGGCAATCAAACATTTATCCCTGACTAGATGCTAACTTAAATAATTTCACTCAATTCTCACCAAACCCTGAAAAGCTTTATTAGCCCCTTTTAATCGATGAGGAACCTGACGCTCAGTTTGAAAAAACAAGCCCAAGTTTACTTGGCTATAAAGTAATCTAGAACTGGAAGTCAGGTGGCCTAGACTCCATAAGACTGGAGCTTTTTACTCTACCCACAACATGGAGAAATGCAGCAAAGAAAAAGGGTTTGGGGTAGACACATGTGGTTTGGAGTCCTGTCTTTATCCCTCCACTCATTGTGTAACTTCAGGCACTGGCCAGAGCGCTCTGAGGTTCAGATAAAATCGTAACTCCAGAAATGGAAAGGATATATGAATATCCCTGCTTCACAGGGATTCAGGAGAGATAAATGTTGCAATGCATGTAAGATTCCTGGCCCACTGTAGTAAATGGTAGGTATTGGTAATACTCCCCATAGATGGTACTGACAGAAGAGTTTGGAGGAATGTGGATTGGGTGTCACTAGGAAGGTACATGGGAAAAAGCAGGTTTGAGGACCTACTCTTATTCCAGGGTGTTAGGAGAGCAGAATGAAAGGAAGGTGAACCAACAATTGATTTGGAAAAACAACAACAAAACTATACAAGACGAGTAGGAAGGAAAATGTAGGGGGAGAGACTATTGTTTTTGAGAGATGCTAGCCACAAAAAATTTTAAAAAGACCCACCTCCATACTTCAGAAACTTTTAAAAAATCTATGCGGGGTAAATACTTAAATGAAATTAGTATTCTTAAAAATGGCTAGGTTGCTTGGCATTTCAAATTATAGAAAGGTGGCGTCGTGGCTAGGGATGCCTGAACGTTCAGCAATCAAAGGCTTTGAAAAATAATGTCTAGATTGAAATTGCCTTGAGTGTATATAGCAATTTGAGAATTATCACGTTTTAAATGTCGCGTCTTCCTTTCCATAAATGTAGTACATATTTCCCATTAATCATGTCTTCTTTAACGTCCTTTAACGAAGTTTTATAACACTTTACATAACTGAATTGCAGCTTTTATCAGGTTTGTTCTTAATAAGCCTAGCAGTATTTGTGGCTAGTATAACTGGGATCATTTTTTCTACTGCACTTTTAAATTAGTTGTTTATGGTGCATATGAATGCAGCTAAAAGAATGAGCTAAACTTGTTAGTATTGCATGGCTGTATTTCTAAAACCACATGCTGGGGGAAGAAAAGCAAGATAGAAACTGAGAGATGTCCTCTTTTTCGTGGCACCTTGGAGGCGATCAGCTACTTCAGGATGAAGCTGAATGTCTCTTTCCCAGCCACTGGCCGCCAGAAACTCATGGAAGTGGACGATGAACGCCAACTTCGTACGTTTTATGAGAAGCGTGTGGCCACAGAAGTTGCTGCTGACGCTCTGGGTGAAAAATGTGTTATGTGGTTCGAATCAGTAGTGGGAATGACAAACAAGGTTGCCCCATGAAGCAGGGTATCTTGACCCACGGCTGTGTTCGCCTGCTCCTGAGTAAGGAGAATTCCTGCTATAGACCAAGGAAGACTGGAGAAAGAAAGTGCAAATCTGTTTGGGGTTGCGTTGTGGATGCCAATCTGAGTGTTCTCAATTTGGTCATTGTGAAAACAGGGAGAAAGATATTCCTGGTCTCACTCATACTACTGTGCCGCGTCCCAAAACAGCTAGCAGAGTCTGCAAACTTTTCAATCTCTCTAAAGAAGATGATGTCTGCCAATATGTTGTGAGAAAGCCCCTAAACAAAGGTCAGAAACCTAGGACCAAAGCATCCAAGATTCAGCGTCTGTTACTCCACGCGTCCTGTAACACAAACATCGGCATATTGCTCTTAAGAAACAGTATACTAAGAAAAATAAGAAAGAAGCTGTAGAATATGCTAAATTTTTGGCCAAGAGGATGAAGGAGGCCAAAGAAAAATACTAGGAACAGATTGCCAAGATATGAAGGCTGTCTTCTCTGGGAGCTTCTACCTCGACATCTGAGTCCAGCCAAAAATGAGATTTTCTAAGAGTAAAAAAATACATAAGGTCAGATATCAAATCTCAAAAAAAAAAGAAAGGAAAGAATGTGAAAGATGTGATGTTAGACCACTTATGTGAGTTAAAAGTGAACACAACAATATCATATAGTTTATGGATACATATTAGTATGTAAAAGTACGGGGGAGAAATTGTTTAAAATGATACATATGAAATTGGGCTGTGGGGATAAGCTGTGCAGTGTAAAGGGAACCTTAGCTTCATGTCGATTGCATTCGGAAGGAAGGGAGGAAGGAACGAAGGGGGGGGGGAGGAGGGGAAATTAAGAAAAAAGAACCAAAAGTAAATATAAATAATATGTTAGCAGTTGCTAATATGTGGGTTGTGGAACTATAGGTATTTAAATTTTGTTTTTAAAATTTGGCTTTTCTTATCCCACCCAACCCCCTGTGTTATTTATTCAGCTAGGGCAGTTTTCAATTTTTAAAAAGTGTTACTATCACCCCAATAAATTTTAATTAAAAAAAGTGTTAATAGACTTTATTTTTTAGAGAAGTTTTAGGTTTACAGAAAATTTGGGTAGGGTCTGGCCCGGTGGCTCAGGCAGTTGGAGCTCCACGCTCCTAACTCCAAAGGCTGTTGGTTCGAGTCCCACCAGGGCCAGTGGGCTCTCAACCACAAGGTTGCCAGTTCGACTCCTTGAGTCCCGCAAGGGATGGTGGGCAGCGCCCCCTGCACCTAAGATTGAACACGGCACCTTGAGCTGAGCTGCCGCTGAGCTCCCACATGGCTCAGTTGGTTGGATCGCATCCTCTCAAACACAAGGTTGCTGGTTCGACTCCCGGAAGGGATGGTGGGCTGCACCCCCTGCAACTAGCAACGGCAACTGGACCTGGAGCTGAGCTGCGCCCTCCACAACTAAGACTGAAAGGACAACAACTTGAAGCTGAATGGCACCCTCCACACTAAGATTGAGGAAACAACAACTTGACTTGGAGAAGAGGCCTGGAAGTACACACTGTTTGTTTCCCAATAAAGTCCTGTTTCCCTTCCCCAATAAAATCTTTAAAAAAAAAATAGGGGTAGAAACTGCGAGTTCCTATATATCCTTTGAGTTTATCTGTTTAGGCTGTCATGACAAAAAACCACAGGCTGGGTAGCTTAAATGACAGAATTTTTCATAGTTCTGGAAGCCAGAAGTCCAAGATCATCAAGGTGCCGACAGATTGGGTTCCTGGTGTCTTTTCTCACTTTGTCCTCACATGACCTTTTCTCTGCACATATGCAAAGAGAGAGAGAGAGGTCTCTAGTCTCTTGTCCTCTTCTTATAAGGACACAGATCCAATCAGATCGGGGCCCACCCTTATGATCTCATTTAACCTTAATTATGTCCCTAAAGCCTTCTCTCCAAATATCGTCACACTGGGAATTAGGGCTTCAATATCTGAATTTGGGGGGGACACTATTCAGTCCATAACATTCTGCCCTCTGGCCTCCCAAAACCCATGTCCTTTTCACATACAAAATACCTTCACTTCATCCCAACGTCCCCCACAGTCTTAACCCATTTCAGCATCAATTCCCAGTCAAAACTCTCATCTACGTATCATCTAAATCAGGTAAGGGTGAGACTTGAGCTATCATTCATTTTGAATTTAGGGGTGGGGCACCAACATTTAATCCATAACAGGGCTTTAGGACTCCAACATATCAATTGGGGGGAGGGACACATTCAGTCCATATTTTTAAATAAAAACATTTTTAAGGAATGAATGTCTCTTAGGTGTCTCTGTGACCCGGTCCTCCTGCCTTGATGGATTATACACTCGAGCCCAACGTGACAGCAACTGACTACTACTATCCTGATATCATCTCAAGCCCCTGTGATGGGGAACTCATCCAGAAAGGGAGCAAGTTGCTTCTCGTCGTCTTTTACTGCCTCCTGTTTGTCTTCGGTCTCCTGGGAAACAGCCTGGTGATCCTGGTCCTTGTCATGTGCAAGAAGCTGAGGAGCATCACAGACGTGTTCCTCTTCAACCTGGCCCTGTCCGACCTGCTTTTTGTCTTCTCCATCCCCTTTCAGACTCACTATCAGCTCTACCAGTGGGTGTTTGGGGCTGTAATGTGCAAGGTGGTGTCTGGCTTTTATTACATTGGCTTCTTCAGCAGCATGTTCTTTATCACCCTCATGAGCATGGACAGGTACCTGGCAATTGTCCACGCTGTGTATGCCATGAAAGTGAGGACAGCCAGAGTGGGCACAGCCCTGAGCCTGGCAGTATGGCTGACCGCCATCACGGCCACCGGCCCACTGCTGGTGTTTTACCAAGTGGCCTCTGAAGATGGCATCCTACAGTGTTACTCGTCTTACAACCATCAGACTTTGAAGTGGAAGTTGTTCATCCACTTTGAAATGAATATCTTAGGCCTGTTGATCCCGTTCACTATCCTCATGTTCTGCTACATTAGCATCCTGCACCATCTGAAGGGTTGCCAAAACCACAACAAGACCAAGGCCATCAAGTTGGTGATTCTTGTGGTCATCGCATCTTTACTCTTCTGGGTCCCATTCAACGTGGTCCTCTTCCTCACTTCTCTGCACAACATGCACATCTTGGATGGATGTGTCATGAGCCAGAGGTTGATTTATGCCACCCATGTCACAGAAACCATTTCCTTCACTCACTGCTGTGTGAACCCTATTATCTATGCTTTCATGGGTGAGAAGTTCAAGAAACACCTCTCAGATATATTTCAGAAAATTGGCAACCACATCTCCCTCTACGCAGGGAGACAAGTCCCCAGAGAAGGCTGGGAGAGATCATCGTCCTTTCAGCACTCCTTCCGTTCCTCCACCACAGACTACATTTTGTGAGGAGGGGGTCTCAGGGTGAGCTTCTGCTTTCACCACCACTCTTCCTTCAAAAGACAAACATGATTTATATTGGAGTCTGAGGTGCCATGAAATGATATTCTTGGAAATTTGGTTACGGACACAAGATACATTTCAGATTAAATGAATTCCTACTACTGCAAGTGAATCTCAACTTTCAAAGACTTTGTTACACTCTTCTGGAAATAGTCTATGTATTATGCTATTAAGTAAAATGTTGGTTGTAAGATTTTTTTTGGTTTTTGTTTTTTTTAATTTTCTAAGTGTCTTTGTCATATATGAACTTAAATTTTATCAAATACTTTTTCCTTATCTATTGAGGTGAGCATATAACTTTCTTCCATTATTCTGTTAATGTGGTGACCTGCATTGATTGGTTTTCTATGGTAATCAACCTGTATTTTCCTGGGGGAAACATGTTCATTTTAATAAATAACTGGATTCTCTTAGTATTTTTGTGTCTGTGTTTATAAGAGATATTGTCTTATAATTTCTCTTCTTACAATGTCCTGATCATGTTTGACGTGAAAAAATGTGTTGGGAAGTACTCCTTTTTCCACTACTCCCTGAAAGAGTTTGTGTACAAAATTTGGTGTTATTTCTCCCTTAAGTGTTTGGTGAAATTAATTAGTAAAGCCATCCAGGGTTTCTCTGTGGGAAGAATTCAAATTACACATTCAGTTTCTTTGGCAGATAGACATTATTCAGATTTTCTATTTTTCCTCGTCTCACTTTTAGAAGTTGTGATTTTTAAGGAATTTTCTCACTTCATCTAAGTTGTCAAACATATTATTATGGAGTTTTCCCTAATATCTTCTCATAGTCTTTTCAATGCTGGAGGATATAAAGTAATGTCCCTTTTCATTGCTAATATTGGTCATTTATGTTTTTTCTCTTTTTTTTTTTCCCCTGATGGGGTTTATCAATTTTACTAATGTCTTCAAAGAACCAGCTTTTGGCTTTCTTGATTTTCTGTTTTTGTCTTCTCATTAATTTCTGCTCTTATCTTTATCTTACCTGTTTCCTTTGGCTTTAATTTGCTGTTTTATTCTAGCTTCTTGAAATGGAATCAATCTTATTGATTGTCAACCTTTGTTCATTTCTGAAAGATGCCTTTTGTTGAGCCATATTTAGGCCAGGAGCAGAAACCTTATCTTAAAAGCCATCTTGTCTTGATCCTGTCTTACTTTATCTCCTCGGGGCCTATGATCAGTGGGCCTGGGTAGTCTGATGGCATCCTGGGGCCAGGGTGTGGAGCTGGAGGGCTTGGTCACGCCCTGAAACCCTTTGTCAATGAAAACCCCCTGAAGCTTTGAAGGAGGAACAGCCTCAGTTTCTCCTCCTATAAAACTCCACGCCCTCGTTTGCTCGGGGAGGTTACAATCTTTTCCCTCTGCTCTAGGCTGACCTCCCGCAGCTCAAACACGCCAAATAAATTCTAATGGACCAATTTTGGTCTCCTGCCACTCATTCTTCCAGCTGTGCCTATAAAATTCCCTCTAAGCACTGCTTTGGCTGTATCCTATACATTTGTCATAAAGAGTTTTTATTAATTTTCCATTACATTATTTTTCCATTGTGAATACTTCTTTGAATCATGAGTTGTCCCATGCAAAGGACACCTCAGAAGTCCCATCCTGGGCCCTGCTCCTTCACTTACAAGCTGGCCTACACTGACCTCTCTGAGCATCAAGTCGTCTATACATGGAAACAACCAAAATGTCCTTCGATAGATGAATGGATAAAGAAGTTGTGGTATATATACACAATGGAATACTATTCGGTGGTAAGAAAAGATGATATAGGAACATTTGTGACAACATGGATGGATCTTGAGAATGTAACGCTGAGTGAAATAAGCCAGACAGAAAAAGCAGAGAACCATGTGATTTCACTGATATGTGGTATATAAACCAAAAACAACAAAAGAACAAGACAAACAAATGAGAAACAGAAACTCATAGACACAGATAATAGTTTAGTGGTTACCAGAGGGTAAGGGGGGTGGTGGGTGGGGGGTGGGAGATGAGGGTAAGGGGGATCGAATATACGGTGATGGAAGGAGAACTGACTCTGGGTGATGAACACACAATGGGATTTATAGATGATATAATACAGAATTGTACACCTGAAATCTATGTAATTTTACTAACAATTGTCACCCCAATAAATTTAATAAAAAAAAAAAAGAAAGTCGTCTATAAGATAAGGATGATGAAGGGGGTGATGATGCCATCTATCCTTCCTGCTCCACCAAACTGCCTGATGTCCAGTCTGTAACCCGTAACCTCTTTGGACACATAAAATGTTGATAATTATTACTGTACTAAAAATACACAGTGTATAGCCATGTACTAGCTGTGTAACTTTGGGCAACTTACTTTAACTATTCTGTGCTTTGGTTTCCTTATGTGTGAAATGCATAACTCTGATTCACGGGAGAGGGTTATACAGGGTTATGAAGCTGTCTTCTGACGCCACCTACCTTTCACTAACCAGCAGTAACGACAGTCACCTACAGAGAGGATGGAAAGAATTGGAGCTCCTTCCTGAATACGTCTGGGTGTATAAGTGCAATGTGTTAACAACATGTCTGTCAAGGAAAGGCTGAAAAACTGCTGCGGATTAAAGGAGACTAAAGAGACATGACAACTAACTAAAGTATATGATCCTAAGCTGGATTCTGGTTGAGGGAGGGAATACTAGGAAGGCTGGGCTTGGTACAATTGGTGAAATATGAATTTGGACTGTCTATAAGGTGAGTGTTAAGATAAGTATTAGAAGAGAGAAAACAGAGATACACTTAGAACAGTGCCTGGGATCTAGACAGCACAACGACCTGTTGTTACCTACCAGGATGTAAGCCCCATGAGGACACTGACTTCCGCTGTTCTACTCGCTCCTGTATCGCCAGAGCCTGGATCAGTCCTGGCACGTAATATGTGCTTAATTCATATTTGTTGAAAGGATAAATGAACTGGCCCCTGTAACAAGACAGAGCTAAGAATTAGGGTGAGGTACCCAGAGCCACCTGTTTTCACATGCAGAGACTGAGGTTATCCACTCTGGTTCCTGGTAACTGTTGGTCACCCCAGGGACTCTGGCCTGCAAAACATTCTGAGATTGAGTCAGCTGTTCTAGGAACCCGATTAACACAACCAAAACTATGTCTGGCAGCTTCCCACATCAAAGTGCTTATAATGTACTAAATGAGGATTGCCTACGCCCCTTCTGCTTCTGTTCCTCAGTGCTTTCCTGGGCGAGGAGAGAGGGAGTGGATGTGTTGCTGTCCTCAGGGGACAAAGACAGGCTCTGATCAGGGAGTCTGAGCCTCAGGCCAACGCACGCTGGCTAGGAGGAATGCTTGCCTTTGTAAGGTTTCACTGGCAAATCTCAGCTGGATGTCATGCTTCAGAGAGGTCTCAGATGGCTGGTGGGGCAAGGCCACGCAGCACCTCTTCTCCGAGCTCTGGCTGGCCAGCTCCAGCTCCCAGGTCAGCCTGGAGGCCAGCCAGTCTATTACTGAGTATCCTCATTGGTTAGCAGACACTGGGCAGTTGTGAGGGTGGCCACAGAGTCCCAGTCTGAGAGCGATGGAAGGGACCTCAGACATCTGCTCTCCTTTGACAGAAGAGAAAGCAGCAGGATCCAGGTGGGTGGCCACTGACCTCTGAGACTTTTGCTGAGTAACTCCAGGCTCAGCACTGGCAGCAAACCAGAATTTACATTAATCTGGTGACCACAATTCTTCCCACTCTAGTGACTCCCTGATACCCTGTTCACCCAATTTGTGAATGGCAGGAGGTTTCATCATGGCTGAATCTTAAGGTAGCTGGCAGGTGGCAGTAGGTCTCCAGGTGTCCTGGCTTTTTGAGAAGTCACCCCTGGCATGGTACTGGTGGCAGATGTCCTTGGTTTGCAGCATGGCCTCTCCCACGGGCCTCCAGGTCCAGCACAGGCAGTGAACAACTGAGGATCACTTTGTAGCTCCTACCAGGTAGCCCCCGAAAAGTCAGTGCCTGACCCAGGCCTGCACCAATAGGTCTCAGAGCCAACATACTTGGAGGTTGGTTTAGACCACAGCAGAGCACTGCCCAATTAGCCCCAAAAGTGACATACAGAGAGCACTCTAGCAGACACCAGAGCCTGTGGGGATGAATCTTACTCAGTGGGGTAAGCTTCCCACACAGCAGCTCATAAGTTGTGGATGAGGTCAAACCCCACAGTCAGTTAGCCTAAGGGTCAATTCCACCCACTGATGTGCCAATAGCAATCAAGGGTCAACTACAACAGGAGAATACACACAACCCATACAAGGGACACTCCTGGAGCACCCGGCTCAGGTGACCAGGGAGACTGTGCCACTGAGCCCCACAGGACACTTACTATAAAAGGCCACCCGACAAAGACTGGGAGATATAGCAGATCTACTTAATACATAAAAACAAACACAGAGAAGCAGCCAAAATGAGGAAGCAAAGAAATGCATCCCCAATGAAAGAACAGGAGAAAAATCCAGAAAAAGAACTAAACAAAATGGAGGCAAGCAACCTACCGGGTACAGAATTCAAAACAATGGTTATAAGAATGCTCAAGGAACTTAGTGAGAACTTCAGCAAAGAGATAGCAAGCATAAAAAAGGACATAGAAACCATAAAAAAGAACTAGTCAGAAGTGAAGAATAGAATAAATGAAATAAAGAATGCACTAGAAGAAATCACTAGCAGGCTCAATGAAGCAGAGGACTGAATCAGCAATTTGGAAAACAAGGTAGCAGAAAACACCAAATCAAAAAACAAAAAGAAAAAAAATATCCAGAGAAATGAGTATAGTGTAAGAAACCTCTGGGACAACATCCAGCATGACAACATTTGCGTCACATGGGTATCAGAAGAAGAGAGAAAGCAAGGGGTTGAGAACCTATTTGAAGAAATAGTGATTGAAACCTTTCCTAACCTGGTGAAGGAAATAGACATACAAATCTAGGAAGTGTGGGATGAACCGAAACAGGCCCTCACCAAGACACATTGTAATTAAAATGGCAAAGGTTAAAGACAAAGAGGGAATCCTAAAAGCAGCAAGAGAAAGGCAATTAGTAACTTACAAGGGAGCTCCCATAAGACTATCAAATGATTTTTTAACAGAAACTTTGCCGGCCAGGGGGATTGGCACAAAATATTCAATGTGATGAAAAGCAAGGACTTACAATCAAGAATACTCTACCTAGCAAGGGTATCATTTATAATTGAAGGACAAATAAAGAGCTTCCCAGACAAGAAAAAGCTAAAGAAGTTCATTACCACCAAACCAGTATTACAGGGAGTGTTAGAGGGACTTCTTTAAGACAAAAAAAAATAAAAAAAAAAATCAAAATTATGAATATCAATATGGCAATAGCTACATATCTACCAACAATGTTAAGTGTTCTAGGAGTCATATTAAAAAAGTAAAAAGAAAGAGGTAAAATTAATTTTAATATATGTTACCTAACCCTAAAATCCAAAATATCATTTCAACATGTAATAATATAAAAATTATTAGAGATATTTTGCCTTACCAATACAAGTCTTAGAATTCCGGTGTGTGGACAACTAATGTCAACAAAAAAACATTCAGTCTAAGAGAAAGCTTATGAGTTTATTTGAGCCAAACTGGCGACAATTGCCCTGAAGCAAAATCTCAGTGGATTGAAAAAATGCTCTGGAAAATGGCCGTTTTGCAACTTATTTTATACATTAGAATCAAAACAAGAAGGTTACATGAAATCCATTAGTGGTAGATTAAGGGGGTGGGAGAAAGCAAGGGGGGGATCTCTGGGATTAGATAAAAAGTAAATTTGAGAAACAGATACTTCTTTTACGTTGGTGGGTACAGGGTAGTTAATAGCATTTTATAGCACCTAGAGTTGGTAATCAGAGGACAAGAATAGCAATGAGGGATTCTGTGGTCTCTTGCTCTGGTGTGGCTGGTTATGCCCTTAGAGGTCATGGAGAAGGGGGATTACTCTGACATTCCAAGGGTATGTAGGGTAGATGCAAAAAGACAATAGACAGACTCACGTAAGGTAAAGGTTGACCTTTGTCAAGGGAGCTACAGGCCAAGGATGTGACGACCAGCCACGCTTTTAGTTAGGACTTTTTATGTTCACACCGTCCTATGTGGTTACTTTCCCTGTCTGAGTTTGTAGGGCTTGCCATGCAGGTCTCCCCTGAGCTTGTCAGGTTTAGTGTGTGGCCCCGTTTTTCATCCACATTAACTTACAGCACATGTCAATTCCGATGCTAACTTTTCGGCGTTTAAAGGGAAATATAGGTCTGCCAAACAATGAAGATGTGTTTAACAGAAAAATATTCCACCCAACTTGTTTTTAAATATAAACTAATTAAAATTAAATTAAAAATTCAGTTCTTCAGTCATAATAGCCACATTTCAAGTGCTTAATAGCCACAAATCTGGTAGCTGCTGGTTACCTGTCTCGACGTAAATACATTTAGACGTTGCCCCCCAAAACAAAATTCCCCTCAGAAGTGCCAATTAAGCTCCGGTTTCAGGGGAAACTGTGGGTCCTGCAGTTCCGGATTTCCTCACGAGAGGGCACTAAAGAGCACACTCTCACCATCGCTAGGCGAGCTACCGACCCGGAAGCTAAATCCCATTGTTCTGTCTAGTTCTTCCGGCTTTCTCCACCCCCTCGGAGACTCAGCCAATTCACCGCAGGCCCTGAAGTCTCCGAGCCCGCAGGATGTGTCGGAGAACTTAGCCGCGGTGTCTGTCGAGCAAGTGAAGAGCTGCAAGTCGTTCCCGGGTGCAGGATTGTTGGCACCCTGGAGCCACGCGCGGGTAGTGGGCGCGGAGCCCCCGGACGCGCAGGTCCCTTACCCGACACACGGTAGAGAGCCCGGCCTTAGAACGCGTCGCCCGGGCTACCTCCATCACGTTGTCTTCTCCAAGGCCTCCAGGGCCGGACCTGAGCTCCCAGTGCACTCGCAGGCCTCCTCCAATGATTCAGAAGTCATGCCCGGCGCTGCTGCAACCTCAAGATGTCGGAGACAGGGTGGAAACGCTTATGGTAAACTGCCGGGAAGGGGAGGCAGGGGTTCCAGGACCTCCGGCTCGGGCAGGTTGCCAAGGGTCAGCGGTCCGAGGGGGGACTTTTCCGCGCTCCTCCGTATGCGCGCAGAGTTGGGGACTTGGCGGGAGAGATGGCGGGGAAGGAGGAAGGCGAGAGGCGAGGGCTGCAGCCCTTCGCTTGGGAGAGGAGAGCAAGGGTCGCGCTGCTGCAGTGCCATCGGAGTAGAGACGGGAGGAATTGCCGGGGCCTTGGGGGGTTTCGGGGGAATGTGCCTGAGAGGCCCCGCAAGAGGTGCGAACGCTACGGGATGTTGCTTAAAGTTGGATGCCTGGAGTGACAGAGGTGGGACAACACCCGGGCAGATATTTGGACCATCTCAAGGCCCAGTAATAGCGCCAAGACCGAGAAGCTAGGGTCACTGGGGGCGGGGAGAGGGGGAACCTTTGGATCTCCAGCCCCCAGCCCCCAGCCGGGCCGGACTAGATAAGGTCCACCGCGCTGCTAGGCCACGCCCCCAGGCGTCTGGATTGGCTGCCGTGGTCGGGCCGCCGGGCCGCCATTGGTGGAGGCGGAGGTGGGGCTACGCAGTACTTTCCACGAGGACGCTGGGGCTGGGTCGCTGCTGGTGGTGGGTGGAGGCGCGAGTACAGCCAGGCATTGGGCTGGGTAGGCCTTGGGCTTGCGGCGGCTTTCGTCATTCGGAGCCACTTTCGCCCGGGTTGGGGTGCGGATTTTTTTTTTTTAATCCTTAAAAAAAGGCGGCTGCAGCTGTACATTTACATATTTGAAAACATGCTTACGGATTTCTCTTTCTGGGCCCTCCAGCTCTGGCCTCCGTTGTATATCCTATCTGAATTGGATAGACTATTTTTTAAAGGGATGTAGAAATTGCTTGGGGAATGATTGCAAACTGCTATTTATTGCCTTTGTGTACCTGTGTAGTATTGTTTGGTTGTTTTTGTCCTACCCACCCCTGGAAAAAACAAAACAAAACTGGATTACTAATTTTTTTTAACTTGAATAACTTTGGACTATTTAGAAAAAATCAAATATGCCCTTAAAGGATGTGCCATTGACAATATTTTAAGACTATTCAAAATGAAAAGTGTAATTTTTTTTTAAACAGAGGTTAATCCATACCACTAGTTGTGGATGAAAAAGGGGTTCTATGGAAAGTAACCTCACAGGGTGATCTGATCATAAATTCCTAACGGGGCAGGTGATGGGTAGTCACGCACCAGGCATAGAAACTTTTTTAGTAGAAGGTTTATCTTTGCCTTAAGCAAGCCCTGTCCATTGTTTCTGTGCATCAAGGTTAGCACACCCTTGAAACAACCATCCTCAAGAGAGCACACAATCCTGTTAACTATCCTGTAATCCAGTTCCCACCCTACTTTCTCCTACCTTCATGTAATCTTTACTTCCCTCCTTAATTCCAAATGCATACCGTGTTTCCCTGAAAATAAGACTGGGTCTTATATTAATTTTTGCTCCAAAAGACGCATTAGGGCTTATGTTTAGAGGATGTCATCCTGAAAAATTATGCTAGGGCTTATTTTCCGGTTAGGTCTTATTTTCGGGGAAACACGGTAAAATAAATTGTAAAACTGTTATTCTCTGGAGCATTTGAGATCTTATTTCCCAACAATTGTCTGTCAGTTTTGCTCAAATTCTTGTAAAAATTGTCCATAGGTCTGGACATTCTTACGTGGATGTAGTGTATATTTAGCATCTGCTGCATGCTAGTAGGCCGGGAAAATTATAAAGTTAAAAAAGTTGTGGGCTCTTCTCATTTATTCAGCAAATACTTATGGAGCCAACACTGTGTCCAAGTACTGTGCTGTGAAAATAAAGACATAAAGAAGATAGTTCCTGCACTGGGGGAGGGTGTGAGTGTGTGTGTGTGTGTGTGTGTGTGTGTGTGTGTGTGACAGCAGCCTTAAAACAAATTTCATGCAATACCTGTGAAAGCATTGGGGAAGCAGCCCCTAGGAGAGCTGCTCGGAAGCTGTAACTACAGGTCCTTCCTGCAGCCTTGCTGGAGCAAAGGGCTAGAGGGAGCCAGGGGATGTTATCCTGTGGGATTAGGCTCAAGGGAAAGCCATGTGCGGGTTTCCTGGTAGCTGATTCATTCATTCTTGACAGTTGAGCACCTACTGTGCACCAAACTCTGGTCAGTACTGGAGGTACCACCATGAACTGCAAACCAGGAGTGAATGGCCTCTCTTGTTCTGGACCCTCAGTTGTAAGGGAGATGGGCTCAGGTGCGATGGAAGCAGTGAGAGGGGGCTTTCCCAGAGCAGGTAAGGTCTAAGCAGAGGCCCTCAGGGATTAATTGGACCTGGGAGGAGCTAGGGCAGGGTTTTCAGAGGTGAGAGGAAGGCAGAGAGTCCATTATATCTGCAGAGTGTATAAGTGTATATCTGCCGAGAGCACCGACCAGAAAGACTGGACCATGGTGATTCAGGAAAGGCCTTGCAAGCCAGCAGTTTGGACTTTATCCTGATTGGAATATGGAACAATTAAAGGATATTGTTCTACATTTTTAATTCAAGACTCTCACTGAAGGTGTTTGCACCTGGAAGCTGTGGGGTCAGATTTGTAGTTTGAAAAGACGGCTCTAGCTGCAGGGTAGACAGTGGATAAGAGGGAGCAGAGACGAGGTGAGTGAAGAGGTGGTGGCAGTCGCCGAGGATGACGGTCTCTGAGCTAGGATGACAGAGGTGAATTTGAGAACCTTTAGGAAGTAGAATGAGCAAGTGCATTAGAAAATGCGTCGGGTGCTGCCCAGGTTTCTGGCTGGGGCAGCTGAGTAGATAAATGGCAGGGTAGTCGCTGGGATGGGGCACCCTGGAGAGGAGCAGATTGGGGGTCAGAGAGACATGAGTTCAGGTTTGGAAATGTCTGAGGTGCCTTTGGGACGTCTGCTGAGTGCTTCGTGACCACGTCCTGCTGATGACCCTCGTCTTCCCAGAGCCTGAGTTAGTGCTCATGCGGGTCTGAAGCTCTGGGGAGAGGTTGTGTCTCCCATATTTCCTAGTGGAATATCTCAGCGTGAATTGGAGAAGAGGGAAGTGTGTGCAGTACTGTGGACTGAATTCCCACTGTGGAATGCTGAGTTGGAGATGCCTGTGTGCTAGTGGGAGGTGGAAGAGGCGTGGGATTAGCAGAGTCTGGAGAGAAACTGCATGGGATGACGGTATGGGTGTTGTCAGCACGTGGGTGTGGTGGGGTGGGGTGAGGTTGCCCTGAGAGGCTGTATGAAGCCCCCGGAGATAAGAGGAACAGCAATATCTTCCAGCAGGCAGAGGAAAAGGAGACCTCGAAGGGCAGCCGGAAGAGGAGCGAGAACCCCAAAACTGAGAGGCGAGGCGGTCAGCTGCTTGAAATGCACCAGACAGGCCAAGTAAGAGAAGCAGAAGGAGATAGAGAGGACATTTTGATGGTTGGTCAGTGGTGGGGGGTTGGGAGGATGGGTGAGAAAGGTGAAAGGACTGGGAAGTACAAATTTGTGAAATACAGTATGGAAAATATAGTCAATAATGTTGCAAAAGCTATGACTAGTGTCAAATGGGTACTGGGCTTATCAGGGGGATCACATCATAGATTATATAAATGCCTAACCGCTGCACTGTATACCTGAAACTAATATGAAATAATAATGAATGTCAACTATAATTATATATATACATATCGTCACGGGATGTCAAGTACAGCATAGGGAATATAGTCGGTGGTACTTTAATAGCTGTGTACGATGTCAGAGGGGTAGTGGACTTGTTGGGGTTATCACTTTGTGAGGGGGGTAAATGTCTAATCACTGTTGTTTTGTACACCTGAAACCAATAGTGAGAGAGAGAGAGAGAGAGAGAGAGAGAGAGAGAGAGAGAGAGAGAGAGAGAAGGATAAGTGTGGAAAGGGGTTCTGGGGTGTTGCAGGTCCTTGATGAGCACGCAGGGCAGGGCAGCTTCAACGTAGAGGTGTTATTACAGCTGGATGGCAAATGGTGGGGGCCTGAGGAGTGACTAGCAAACGGGGAGGAGGTGCCCTTCCAGGCAGCTGGAAAGATAGGAGGCCCTTCAAGTTTGTTTCCAGGCAGCGGAGAAGATGGCACTGGAGGGGGGAAGAATGGCTCATGGAGGTCACGAAGTCGAGGATGAGACCGAGAAACAAACCTCATGGGAGGATGGGTTAGCAGAAGTGTGGATGAGAGATGACACAAGGGGGTGGAGAACTGTCAATTGAATGTACACGTTTTGCTCGGTGTCACTTGTTGTCTTAGCAATTCTACCACCCTTTGATACTTCTACAAGCTACTTGAACGTGGTTATAAGCTCCAGTACCGCATTGCCCTGAAAATAAAACCCAACTGGAAAATAAGCCTTAGCATGATTTTTAATAAGACATCCCCTGAAAATAAGCCCCAATGTGGTTTTTGGAGCAAAACTTAATATAAGATCCGGTCTTATTTTCAGGGAGACATGGTATTTACTATCAGAACTTATCTAGTCCTTTCCTCAACAGTCTTAAATAATTCCAGTTATAACTTGAGACTTGCTCATTTGGTGGAATGTGGAGTAATATCTCTTCTCTGGGAACCATACCACACAGATTAGAAACATTTTGGTTATGTGATGTGTCTTACAGGCAACTTTATATTCATCTGATAGTGTTTTAGGGCAATAGTATGCCATTTACTTAGAAATAATGAGGGGAGAGATCTTTGGATGGAGCTTGCCAATATCTCCTTTGGCAAAGAGGACTTTTTTTCCTGATTAGATTTCTAAGAGTGCCTTTTCACAACCCTGTGCGATTAAGGCTGGATCCTGGGGCATGCGGTGGGGGCACGAGAGTGGGCCTGGGGGAAGTACATTTAGTCTTTGAAGGAGCCCTGCCATTCCGGGACTGCCTCAGGATTCTCCCGTGTATGTGTCTGTCCTGGCTTAAAGGAGAGCCAGCAAACCCAGGAGTGGCCACTGGTCCATGGCGCCCTCTGTGGGCAGCTTAGGTCCCAGAAAGCTGAGCGGGTATAAGAGAAAGTGAAAGTTTTAAAGTAAGGAAAGCCATAGGTTTTACAGAGAGTGGTACATATGTTTTGCTGCTGAGTTTAAGGTTTCATTTCCTTTATCTTGCTCCTGTAAGTATTTACAGGTTCTGTAGCCAAGGGAGCTTGGAAACCTGCAGTTCAGAGTTAAAACACCATGTTCAATTGATTTTGCTTTTGTGAAGACAGGTGGCCAATAACTTTTGTTTTCGGGACACAGGGGGAAGTGTGGTTGGTGGCATAATTCACAGATGCAAATAGACATGTTGCGCGGTAGGAGCAGAGGTATTGTGACTACTAAGGCCGGAGCGCCATCTTGCAGTGCAAGGTGTTCTCGGCATCCCAGTACTGCTCACTC
Organism: Rhinolophus sinicus; assembly: GCF_036562045.2. Taxonomy (NCBI): domain Eukaryota; kingdom Metazoa; phylum Chordata; class Mammalia; order Chiroptera; family Rhinolophidae; genus Rhinolophus; species Rhinolophus sinicus. The sequence continues at coordinate 12,860,732 of NC_133759.1, read as the reverse complement.
CTGGCTACGCCTTTCTCTTCTCTGAAGCATGAAGGTGATACCGGATGAGTTTCTAAGAGAGAAGACTTGCTGTGGCACAGCTGCTGACACTGTTCCCTTGTCCTGCAGTTGCATCCAGCGATCAAAGCTTTCCTGTGTGGCTCCATCAGTGGGACGTGCTCCACCCTCCTTTTCCAGCCCCTGGATCTCCTCAAAACGCGCCTGCAGACTCTGCAGCCCTCCGCCCAGGGGTAAGGCCTGCGCCCCCCATTTCACTGAGGAACTGGTTTCAACAGCTTCTCTCAGACACAGGAGTGTCTTTACTGTGTTGAGCCAACTTCCGTTCTGTTGGATGCTCCAAGAGAAGCAGGCCGTGCCCAATACTCACGGGTTTTGTGTATATTATTTTCTGGGAATATTTTTTATATTTGACATTTCTGGTTCATTAAAATGGGGACCTTCCCTGAGCAGCTTCCTGGGATCTGCCTCAGTGACACCTGCATTTATTGTGCTAGCCTGTAATATTATAACTGTGCTGCCTGGTACGAATAGGGGTGGTTGTCTAGAGATAACGTAAGTATTGTCCCTTTTGTGCCCCCGGATTCAGCATTGTGGGAAGTATATAAAATAAATATAAAATGGAAGGATATGAAATCGAAGGTTATCCCATTGCTTTGAACAGACGGATGAACACTTAAGTGTCAAATCATGAACCATAGGAAATCTAGGATTCCGAGAAGCATTATAGAGATTCTTAAGGGCCCTAGAAAAGAGTCCAAACAGAGAAGTCTTTGAGTGGCGAGTTTGTTTATGATGCTGTGGTCTGAGATTTTTCCTCCCCTGCCTTATTTTGTCTGTCCTCAGATCCAGACGTGTTGGGATGTTGGCTCTGCTTCTGCAGGTAGTCCGCACGGAGAGTCTTTTGGGCCTTTGGAAAGGGATGTCCCCTGTAAGCTGCCATTTTGATCTTCTCTTGAACTCTCTCCTTTAATAACTAGCCATTTCTCCTCTACCTCAAGTGTCCTTTCCTTTAAGCAAACGTGAGAGTTGGAAGTGGTGGGAGGCCCTTCGTGGTCTTCCTGACCACCTTATACTGCTGCTAACTTCTGTTTGCGGGCAGGGGACGGGGATGTCACAGCTGTGTGCCCTCGGAATGAGCTATTAGTCAGCACGCAGTCTTTAAAGCAGACGCAGCTGGTACCCCGCCCTCAGCCTGTCCTTGCTCTGCCCTCGGCCGAGGCCTCCGCAGCCCAAAGGGTTTTTCTGGCCTTAGGAAATCACTTTGGAAGTGCCAGGGAATTAATGCTCACCCCAACCCCACAGTAGCCCCTAACCAATGAAAGGTGAGAGGTGATGTTTAGGCCTCACTGCCCTCCCCGGGTAGAGGGATTACTCGGAGCGTGTCCTGCAGTGATGCCCCAGTTCCCCAAAGGGATTAGGTTCACCATGGCAGTAACTGGTTAGATAACACACCCTTTGTTGACTGCCATCCCTCCCACCTTACTTCCCACTCTCCCGTTGCTGTTCCCCCACACCTTAAATCAACTACTTGCATGCCAATCCTGGGTCTTTTGGGGAAACCCAGCTAAGATCATCTCTCACAGTGTGGGTCTCCTTTCCTCCTCTGACCCTTTCCGCAGTCCATCGTGCGGTGTGTCCCTGGCGTTGGAATCTACTTTGGCACGCTCTACTCTCTGAAGCAGTACTTCCTGCGAGGCCACCCCCCCACAGCCATGCAGTCGGTCATACTGGGGGTGGGCTCTCGCTCGATTGCAGGGGTCTGTATGCTGCCCATCACTGTGATCAAGACGCGTTACGAGGTGAGTTGGACGGCTTTTGGCCGTCGGGGTGGCTAAGCAGAAGCACTGGGCTCTTGAGTCAAGTAGCCACTGATGTCAACTCCCAATTTATAATCTAACATCGAGGCTGATGTGGTCAGAGAACCCATTTGTGTGGGCAGGCCAAGCCACGTGTGAGCCAGACCCCCCATTAGGTGCCCTGCTAATGCCACCTCTGAAGCTGGCTTGGTTTAGTGCTTGAACCCATGGCCGCCAGGCCCATCACTGGTTCTGTGCTTTCTTTGCAGAGCGGGAGGTACGGCTATGAGAGCGTCTACGCAGCCCTGAGGAGCATCTATCGCAACGAGGGGCACCGCGGCCTCTTCAGTGGCCTGACAGCGACACTCCTTCGTGATGCACCCTTTTCTGGAATCTACCTAATGTTTTACAACCAGACCAAAAACATCGTGCCCCACGGTATGGATAGAGGCAGGTGTAGTGGAGAGGTGATATCCCCAAGACAAACATTCTCACCACTTTCCCTGTGATATGAGACTACCTGTTGCTCTTAGCAGTTCCAGATTCTTAGCAGAGTTGGAGGAACTGAGCTTGAGCCTCGTGGCAGGCATGAGCCGGTGCTGGGGTGCAGTGGTGGACAGGCCAGACATGGTGCCTGCCTTCCGAGTTCAGAGCCTGTTAAGGCAGAGGACTGAAGGTGCTGGGATTGTTGAGTTGGGGGTGGGGCTGGCATGAAGCACTTTTCATAGGTCCTGCAACAATACTTCCCAAATTTGCCTGATCTTAAGATTTCTGGGCCCCACCCCAGGCCTCCGAAATCAGAAGCTTTGGAGTAAGGCCTGGGAGTCTATTTCTCAAGAAGCACTTGATGTGATTCTTACCAGACAAGCTGGGGATCTGCCAATGGATTAGGCACTGGAAGAAAAATATGATTTTCGCCTCCCTTGCTGTGTGCCCAGTTAATGTGGGTTTGAGCCCTCCATTTGGGTGGAAAGAAAGGTGCCAAACCTCAGGCATTCTGGCAGGCCCACCCTACCAGTGAGCTCATGTTGGGCAAGACCGCGACAAAAATCAAAGGGCAGTAAAATCCACCCAAGTGAGCCAGGTATTGCTAGATACACATCCTGTAGAACGAACCTGCATTCGATAAGGTGTCTGGATGATCTGAGCAAAGAATTGCTACCAAGGTCATGGGATAACTGGAAGGGCTGGAATGCCAGCACCATGACAGTGGTGATCAGCTGCAGTTGGGGGGCTTTGGGAGATTGGCTGCTTGTCCCCAGGCTCCAGGAGGTGTGACACTGCACATCACAGCCTTATTTTGCAGTAGAAAGAAAGTTAAGGCAATAAGGGAACTTGGATGTACATTTTTAACTTCTCAATCCATCTTTACAAGTTTTCTTTAATTTAGTATTTAGAAATCATTTTAAACTTATAAAAAAGCCACAAGAATAATACAAAGAACTCCACAGCCCTTTATTGTTTTCTTTTTATGTGTTTAATTGTTTTTTCCAAATCATTTAAGAGTAAGTTGCAGACGTGATGCTTATCGCTTGGATAAGATAGCGTCTTCACTGAAAACTCAAGTTATTTTTTTTTCTTTTGTAATTTGTAAGTATCTCTGTAGGAAGATACTTTGAATCTGTATAAGTCCATATAAAACATCCTGTTCCTTTCACCCATGTTTTAGCATCAGTCGTTGATTCTTGTCTGAATCTATGATGATAATTGTAAAAAAGTGAATTTTTAACTTCATGATTCCATCTACATTTATTAGTCATACCTTTAAATTTTTAGTTCTTAACCTTGTTTGAATCCAGACCTTCTGGCTTTTGGGAAGAATTAGTGGGCAACTTGGCATTGATATTTATCTGATGAATGTGAATTTTGTTTATAACTGAATGTTGCTTCTGTCCTATTTCAGACCAGTTGGATACCGCCCTCATTCCCGTTGTAAATTTCAGCTGTGGGATATTTGCTGGTATTCTGGCCTCACTGGTAACTCAACCTGCAGATGTTATCAAAACTCACATGCAGCTCTCCCCAATGAAATTTCAGTGGATTGGTCAGGCAGTGACAATCATCTTCAAAGTAAGGCTATAGAATAAATACTTGTTCTTATTGTGGTTAAGGCTCTCTCCCTCCCTAGAGCACTAGGTCTTTACACAATAGAATCACCTGAGAAGCTTTTTAGAAATCCCCATTCTCAGGTCACGACCTGGGCTGATTATGTCAGAACCTCTGGGGGGTGGGGGGGAGCCCAAGTATCAGTATTCTAATTTCTTCAGTGTTTCCAGGGTGTTGCCAAGGTTGAGAATCGCTGCCAAAGACCTATGGTTGGTTTTCTTTGGGTGGGGCCCCTACCTTAGGACAACCTGTGATAAGCATGCAGATTGCTGGGCTCTCCCCCACCTACTGAATCAGGCCATCTGGGAGGACCTAGTAATCTCATCAAGGACCCAGGAGGAAATAATGGTCAGAAAAAAATCACAAACGCATTATTTTGTTTCTAGGAGTTTGCTGTCATACAAATGGTAATACTGAAGATAAAAAGTACAGTAGATGTAAAGTGCACTAAAGTACTATTTAAAAGCTACTGAATTGGATTGGGTACCGTTATCACCCACCAGATAGTCTAGTCATGGTAAATTTATCACCTACCTCTTTAGATTTTTCTGTACTCATTTTTCTCTGTAGCAGGGGAAACATGTTAGCATATGCACCAAGTATCTGTCTCACCTAGATAGAAGCAAATATTTGTGAATCTGATCACATTCCTCAATTGCTTAGTTTGCCTGCTTTTCCTCCATACCTCAAATCATAAGGTTTGAAAATATTCTTTAATACATATGAAAATATATGTACTAAAGAGTATAACAATAGGAATGACTAAATCAATCCAGATTATGAGGGAAAAGTAAGAGGTGTTCTGTCTTTAATTCTTATATAAGGCCACCAAACACATATAGTGAATTACACACAAAAATGCTCCCTCTAGGCAAATTGTCAAAAAGGCACCTTTCCGTCAGCCTGGAGCCAGGGCCCAGGGCTTGGCGAGCCGACCTTGGCTGGATGTCAGCTGCCACTTGGGGCCTGGTGTTTCTGTGCACAAGCTGTACACCTGTACACAGCCACCCTGTATGAAGACTTTCAGCTAAGAAATAAATTCCCCTGGATGGAGCAAGCCTAAAAAGATAAAACTTAGCAACTGTTCGAAAAAAAGTTTAAGGCCATTGTCTCCTTGGACCCATTAGTCATAGTTTTGACATTATTTATAAAAGTCTAAAAACTAAGACTCAGAAATGGGGTCTTAGTTTCAGAGACCCCAGAGAGATCCTCACTGTCATGCCAGTTGTATAATTGCCTTGCTAATGAACTGAGTTTCGATGTTCATTTTCCTCATAGGACTATGGGCTGCGTGGCTTCTTCCAAGGCGGTGTGCCCCGGGCCCTCCGCAGGACTCTGATGGCAGCCATGGCGTGGACAGTCTATGAAGAGATGATGGCCAAGATGGGACTGAAATCCTGACCGAGAGGGCACTGACAAAGGATGGGATCTGTTGCCCTGCCTGGTTTCTGCCAGGGCTGCTTCATCCTCCTATTCTGGAGTACGATGAAGTCCTACTTGGAAAGCCAGGCAGGCAGATGTGTCACCTTGTTACCCAGTTGAAGTAGAGAATAGATGGGCCTGACTCAAGGCTTCAGAATCTCTCAAAAGGAGAGTCACTGATACAGCACACTGGGGAGTTGGGAAAGGGTTTGCGTACCCTGCAAAGCTACCCGAAAGCATTTCCTGGGAGGGAGCTGTCAGTGGCTCCAGCCACCCACCTACACCACAGTACCCACCGGACACCTGTTCTTGGGCAAGGGATCGTGATGCCACGGAAGCTGTGGCTGGGGAGCTCCAGCTGGGGAGGTTGGGTCTGTGGAGTGAGGCGTCACTGTCACCAGGCTGAATTCTGCATCTTAAATGGTAGTGATGTCAGGATAAGGAAGAAAAGGTGTCATTATTCAGTCAGTTCCTAATCAGCGTCTCTGAGGCTCTGGAGAAGGGAGGACAGTGGTTTCCTAGGCTCTAAGTGTCCAAATAAAAGGTTTTGGTCTTGGCCCCAGCACTGTGTGAACTTTTAAGTTTGGCATTTTTCTGCAGCTGAAGTTCAAATAAATAAAACACTGTATCATTGAAAACTGTTTGGAAAAGCTAAATAGTGTCATATCTGTTTTAAAATCACAGAATAGTCTAAGGTGGCTGGCATTTGAGCTGTATAGGTCCTAAAACCTAAAAAAAAAAACAGCTTTATTTTACTTAGCAATTCATGCATTTCGAATATACAATTCCCCTTTAGTAACTCGACTGAGTGGTGCGACCGTCACCATAAATCAGCTCTAGAACACACTTATCCCCTGCTTAGATCTCATTTACAATTGGTCCTCATTCCAGGCCCTAGTTCCAGGCAGCCACTGACCTGCCTTCTGTCTATAAATCTGCCTTGTCTGTACACAGTGTTTCTGTGGTTTACCCACCATATGGGATATTCAAACTGGCCTCTTTTTATGGCTTAATAATACCCTATTGTATGCCTATGCCATATGTTATTTATCCATTCATCAGTTGACTAATATTTGAATTCCCACATTTTGGCTCTCAGGAATAATGCCACTATGAATATGCATATACAAGTGCTTGTGTGGACCTACTGTTTCATTTTTCTTGCGTATATGCCTAGGAATGTAATTGCTCGATCATGTGGCAACTATGCTTAGTCATTTGAGAAACTACCAGACTTTTCCAAAGTGGCTATGCCAGTTTTCCTTCCTTGTAGCAGTATGAGGGTTCTGATTTCCCCTCATCCTCCTCAACACTTGTCCGTTTTATTTAATGTAGCCATTGTAGTGGGCCCAGGGTGAAAGCCTGGCTCTCCACTTAACACAGACACACTTGAAATTGTGTCTAGGAAATGGGGATAGTAGTATGTCTTTCCTCCTAGTGTCATGGTGAGGGTTAATGAGCAAATGTTTCTGCACATTGTATTGGTTTCCTAGAGCTGCCACAACCAATTACTACAAACTGGGTGGCTTCTGACAACAGAAATTTATTCTCACAGTTCTGGATCCTCCAAGTCTGAAATCAAGGTGTCTGCAGAGCCATACTCTGAAATCTCTAGGGAAGGGTAGTTCCTTGTCTCTTCCAGCTTCTAGTGGTCACTGGCAGTTCTTGGCATTTGTCACTCCAATCTCTGCCTCTGTTTTCACAATGCCTTCTCCCCTGTGTGTGTCTCTGTGTCCAAATTTCCATCTTTTAAGGACACCAGTCATTGGATTAGGGCCCAGCTACTCCACAATGACCTCATCTTAACCTGGTTACTCCTGCAAAGACCCTATTTCCAAATAAGGTCACATAAAAACGGGATTAGGACTCCAACATATCTTTGAGGGACACGAGTCAACCCATAACATATATTCAGTTCAATGATTTATAAATTTAAGTTTATACTTTAGGTTTAGGTTGAAACGCCCCATTCAAAAAATGATATGGGGAGGAATATAGGCTAGAATGAAGTAGGATACTCATAGTGGCACCCAAGCCACAGTGCTTGGTGTCCTATGTGTGAGGCCTTATGCTGGGCAAAGCAGGGGAGCACTTAGGACTGGAGATGGAATGCTGGGACAGGACTGAAGGGAAGGCAGGTTAACAAATGATGGATGGAGCGCTGCCTCCTTCGAGCTTAGACTCTGAGGCAGGGTGTTCAGGGCCACTTCAGTCTCCTTTGACACCTCATCTTGGGCCTTGCAGGCCTAATGCCATTGAGGGCCCTGCCAGGGGACCCTGGGAGGAGAGGGGCAGAGGTGTGGGCTTCCTCCCAGTGCAGATAAGCTCAGCTTATACCAGAGACCCCTTCTGTGTTCCTCATTTATTCTTTTTGGGCCAAATAATCATTAGATTTGGAGAAATAGTCTAATTTTCTCTAAACAGGGTAAAACTGAAATTGCCCTTGGTGAACATTGATTCCAGAGGCAAGTGGCCCCGAGATCTGCATATCTCAGTCCCCAATGATTTGTTTTTTCCTCTTGCAGTCTGCCACGGGTATTAAAGTTCAGAAAGGAAGTGGCTAGTGAGCTTCAGCCAGCTTTGTAAATGTGGCTCAGTGCCCCTTTTTTTTTTCATTATTGATTCTTGGCTGCCTCTGACTTTTAAGTAAATTATTTAGAGGCAGGGCTTTGTGGGAGGAAGCAGTCATCTGGCAACTAGAGAGAGATGGCTTAGTAAGGCAGAGCCAAAAGGACAGAAGCAAAGCTTTCAAGCTGCCATTATACTCAGTTTCCAAAATATATTGTGAAATTTTTCAAACAATCACAAGATGGGAGCCAATGGTACCTGCCTTCCATCCACATCACCCAGATGGAACAGTTATCAGGACTTTGCCACTCTTGCTTGTTATTTCCAGTCTTCCCCCACTGTTTCCTTTGTGAAGCTTTTAAAGGCAGACCCCCAGACATCACACCTTTCACCTTTCCATACTTCATTGCCCATCTCTAAAAACTATGGACATCTTTCTTACATAACTGCAATGTTATCCCACTCAAAAAAAGTTAACTTTTTTGCATATCCAATACCCAGCCCATATTCACATTTCCCTGATTGTCTCAAAAATGTGTACAGTTGGGTTTATTTGAATCAGGATTCAAACAGGTTTTGAGATTCAGCTATTCAAAAGGGTAAGTAGTTTGGGGGCAAACCATGATTATGAGGGCCTAATCAAGTCAGGGAACTTAGCAATGACTATGGGGGAGTTTTCAAGCTAGTCAGATCTGCTCACCAAGGCAACGCTCCCTACACGTTCCCCAGGCTGAGCAGTGTGCATTTCTAGCTTCTTGCTGACATCAAAGTCTCAAAACTCAGCCCTTGTCACCACGCCCTCTCAAAAAGTTGGGCTGGTTCAATGCAACACCTTCTAGGTGTTATCTCAGCTTCTGAGTTATGGCTCCTTGCTGATAAACACTCTGGAGTCCAAGATCAGTGGTTCTCAAAGTTGGCTGTCCATTGGAATCATCTGGAGAGCTTTAAAATTAAAACAACCGATGCTGGGGTCTGCCACCCAGAGATTCTAATGTAATCAGCCTAGACTGGCCTGGGCACAAGGAGTTTTAAAAGTTCCCCAAGAGGTCCTTAACGCTCAGCCAAGGCAGAGAACCACGGAGGAACCCCGTATAGGGCCGGATTCACCACTCAGTTCCCTCAACCGGAGCTCCAAGGGTTAATTAAAGAAGGGTTCTTTGGGGTGGCGCTGGAAGCAGAGCCCCTGCGCAACCGCCGGGGAGGAAGGGATGACCTAGGTGAGGGGCGTGGCGCCGGGCGTGGGCGGGGCCCGAGAGGAGGGAAGGCGGGAGCTGCCTGGCTGCAGCCGAGCCCCGCGGACCGATCCGCTGCAGTCTAGCGGAAACGCCTCCTTTTTTCAAAACAAAGAGCAGAAGCGGGTGGCGTGTGAGGCGCGCTGTGCTGGGGCCTCCTCGGATTGGCCCCTTCGGCCTAGGAGCTTCGGCAAGGTTGGGCGCCCATGGAGGGGAAGCCCCAGGAGCGGCTGAAGCTCGCGGTCACCTGGGCACCTCCGAAGGTCGCACAGGCCATGGAGAAGCTGCAGAGGGAATTGCAGGAGACCCTGGAAATGCTGTCCCCGCAGGAGCTGAGCAACTTCCGCGCCATCCTCAAGAAGCTAGACGAGGAGCCTCGCGTGAGTCCGGTGCAGCTGGAGCTGGAGGGTCGCCCCGCAGCGGGGCTGGCGGCTCTCCTCGCCAAGCACTACTACCTGGAGGCGCCGCGCGTCCTCGCCAAGGTGCTGAAGCAGCTGCCCCGCGCCGACCTGCTGCCGCGCTGGCAGAGCGACCCCACAGCCTGCAGCCGGGGTAAGCTCGGACACGACCCCGCGGCCCAGCAAGTCCTGGGCTGGGGCAGGGGGGAGGGCGGATACAAACGCGGGCGTTCTCGGGGAGCGTGGGGCTTGGTCCCGCCGCCTCGGGGTTCCCGGGCGGGTCCCCAGGGGGTGCTGGAAGCCCAGGTGAGCGGCGCGGGAAGGGGAGGGGTAATCAGAGCAAGGAGGATGCAGCCGTTGAGGGACCAAGTGGAACGGCGGCGAGAGGTGGGAGCCCGGGAGTAAGCGGGCAGGAGAGTCACCATTCCCAGGCTCGGATCCGAGTGTCCAGTGGAAGAGTAGCCATCAGGGTTCGTTTTGGGGTGGGCTCAGAAATCAGATTGATTCAGCAGACCTGAGATGCATTTTTGACAAGTACCTCCAAGTGATTATGATACGGGAGATTTTTAGATGCAGAGAAACCCAGTGTGGGAATGCCCTCTGCCACATCTCCAGTGGGTGTTTTTTTTTTGGGGGGGGGGGGTCCTCTTCTCCTTATACACCATTAGACCATTTGCTGTAAATCTGGGAATGTGGCTTAGGATCAAGAAATGCCTGTGTAACAGGTTGAAGGAGGTTAGGGCTTCCCCTACCCTCAATTTAGTAAGTGTATGTGTGTATACGGTATTTCGCCGTGTGTAATGCGCTGTCATGTATAATGTGAACCCACGTTTTTGACCCAAACTTTCAGGGGGGAAAATACCTTTCATTTTAATTTTTTAATTCAAATTTTTATTTGTTTACATTGAGGTATTTGTTTTTTGTATCATAAAGGAATTTTAGCATTTTTTTTTTAACACATTATGATACAAGAAATTTTATGTAGCACAAGAACAGATACAAGGTACCAGAAATTTTATGTTCCGGTACCAGATTTACGATATTTACCCATCACAGAAGGCCAAGAACTCTTCGTTGTTGCAAGTTCGTAGTAAGTTCAGCAAAACCGGTTATCATATTCCAGAGTATTATTTTGCATACAGATATCGGTATTGATTTCTAGAGTTACACTGTAAGCTCAGAAGCATAAATAAAAGAATTAAAAACGTTTATGTAGATACGGAATTAGTACTACCCATGTACAGTGCACATCCTTATTTTTCCCCTTCACCAATTTGGGCCAAAAAGTGTGCATTATACATGGCAAAAATACGGTAATATTTATTCATGGAGAGAAGCACTGAGGTAGACATTAAAATATACTCTTGATGGTCTGTGCTGTCAGCCTGCTTATGATCTCGTTGAGTTTTGAGTCGTGTAGCTGTTGCTGATTTTTGTCGATTTGTAATGAATGAGAACTACAGCCCACAAACGTGTCCTGTAGGCAGGCTACTGACCCCATTGAGCCTTTGATTCTCTGTTCCTTTACTGCACCTGTACAGGACTTCCCTTACCCCTCCCAGGTCAGTTGTTTATGTATCACATTTTTATCCCCATGTTAGACTGTGAGTCACTTGCTGTTAGCAAAGTGGTTTTTTCCTTTCTCAGAATCATCCAAACTATACAATGTCATGGCTACACACTGTAGGGACCCAGTAAGTATTTGAATTCAATACTAAGATATGATAAATAAAATAGGGTCTAGTGCCTTTAATTCATCTTTCCCTTTACTGATGTTGTGGTTTACTCTTCAGGAAGTGCATGTGCAGTAATATCAATTAGTCCCTGTCCTTTCTGGCTTGGGTCTTTCTGCCCCTGAACTTGATGGGGGGTGCTAAGAGAGATCTGTTTTAGGTTTTCAGACTCATGAGTTTGGGAGGGGGTGTTCCTAATCCAAGGAACCTGGTCTAAAATGAGATCCATTGAAGCCTGCTGGGCCCAAACATAAGAGATAATTGAATTTCTTCGGAGAGCTTCCGGTTAACAGGAACAACAGATCTTGATTGAAAAATGAAAAAAAAAATAATGCTCTTTTTCTGTTTTCTTTTTCATGAACCTTCATTATTCAGTGATCCCAACAAAAATTCTGAAGAGAAGTTTTGACTATGTGGAAAATGAATTGGTAAGCCTACCTCTGTGGTTGTCTGAAGTGGTCAGACCTCACTCCTTTCCGTTGTAACATAAAAGTGAAACAGGCAGTTAGAACGACTGTGCATGCATTAACCAACCAGAAGAACTAGGCACTGTTATTATTTCCATTTTACACATCAAAGAAAGTGAGACACTGGAGATAAAAGAATAGGGTGCATGGCCTTAGGCAACTACATCAATTGCTGGCTGCAGGGTTGATTTCTTTTTTTAAGTTTTATTATGGATATTTTAAACATACGCTAAAATAGAGAGAGGAGAAAAATGAATCTTCTAAACTTCAGCCCACCATATTTATCATCCTGCGTCAACAATTAGGAATATAATGACCAGTCTTATTTCATCTGCTCCCCACTCCTAATTCTTGTAAAGCAAGCAAATCCAGATATCATATCACTTTCATCTACATAAACTTTAGTGTGTATCTCTGAGAAAGACTTTTTTTCAAAACAAAACCGTTATGTCCTTAGTCTACCTCAAAAATCAATAACGAAAACAAAGTCCTTAGTCTTGGCAAAGATGCAGTTAGCATTCACGTTTCCTTAACTGGTTGCTATATCTTTCACAGTTGGTTTGTTTGCGTCAGAGTTCTGATTCAAACAAGGTCTACACAATTAAACTTGATTGGTTTGTCTCTTAAGTCTCTTAATTTATGATACTTCTCCCCTTTTTAACCTTTTCCAGTTATTTGTTGAAGAAACCAGGTTATTTGTCCTGTAGAATGTCCCACATTCTGGATTTTGATGACTGCAGCCTTGTGTTGTTGTTATTAATCATTTTCCTGTATCAGCTCTATTTTTTTAAACTGGTAGTTATGGATGTATATATATGTATATATGAATTTAATGAGGTTACCCTAGTAGTCCAAGTCTGAGAAAGGTATTTGAAAGAATTATAAACCAAGTCATGCCTCCTTCCCTCCTCCCCCACAACTGGTAAGAGAGGCAATCAGTTTTGTGCCCTGATCCTAACTGGGAAACCTCCCCATTAATCCCAGAAGAAACTCATCATTTCCTATACAGGTGACCCATGAACAACATGGGTTTGAATTGCACGGGTCCACTTATATCAGGATTGACCCACACAGTTCCTACCCATGTTGAAGGGTCAGCTGGCGGTTGGGAATCCGTAAATGTGAATGCTGAGGGCTGACTGCGCAGGTCGGTGTCCCTAAGCCCCGGGTGGTTCGAGGGTCACCAGTATATGGTGTATTTGGTTTTCTGAGTGTGGTTTGGTTTAAATATTGTTTCTTGGCTTTGCTGGAAAACAGGACCGTTATGACCTGAGTGGCAAGCGGAAGGCTTTCCTAATGTGTGTAAAAAAGGACAGGCCAGGGTCTGACCAGGACATCCGACAAATGGAAACCTGGCTTGGGAAGTGCCAGTTTGAAAGGACATTGTGCATCGATCCTGACAAAAAGGTAACAAATTAAAAACCAATGAAAAATTGTAGCTTGTATTATTTTCTCCCTTCCTTCCTGCCTTCCTTTTTTAAATGGGCTTTTACTACCTGGCAAGAACCAAGATCTACTGAGCAGTGACATGTATATCCTGATGAAATTTCATAATACTTTTGTAATCTTAAGTGTGTGATACCTCAGCTCTCCTTCCAGTCAAGCAGGACCTCTTGGGTTTTAGTCTGAGCTAGGGCTGTGCGGTTGAAGAGGGAAAGGAAACCCAAGAAGGTGTCTAGGCAAGGTGGGCAAGGAGGCCCAAGGAGAAGCTATGAGTCCAGACTGGGTAAGGTCCAGGGCATTTGGGAGCAGGGAAGACCAACGAAAAGAGATTTGAGAGGTCATCAGGAGGGTAGGCCAGAGGGATTACAGCAGCATCAGAGCCCATGGGCTTTGAAAAGTCCTTGTGGGACTTACTTGGAACCATATAAGGGGTTAGGGGAGAGGGGCACTCTGAGAGTCCTGGGCAGAATTGTATTGTGACTTAACTAGATGACACAGAAAAAATAAGATTGAAGAATAGTGGTGGTGGGTGGATTCCATTTTGATCTCTCTGACCCTAGCTCAATCATGGCCTAGACCTTCCCGTATTTTGGGATAATGACATAGGAAAGCCCTTCAAGTTTCCAGAAGTCACTGCTAATGAACATCAAGGAAAACATAGCAGTGTGAATGCAGTGTGGACTGCCAGAGTTGGAATCCTGTCTCTTGCTAGTTGTGTTACCTTCTCAACTGAGAGTGATTTTGTTCTCCCCCCGCCCCCCCCCCGCCCCCCCAGATGGCATTTGACAATGTCCGGAGACATTTTTGGTTGTCAAAACTGGAAGCCAGTGGGTAGAAGACAGTGATGTTGCTGTACATCCTGCAATGCCCAGGACAGCCCCCTATAGCAAAGAATTATCTGGCCCCAAATGTCAATAGTACAACAGTGTTAGAAACCCTGTCTTAAATTAATTGACTACTTTCTTATCTCTACAAGGGGGTGGGGGCGCGCTGATGATAGGAAATTATCATGTAGGGTTGTTGTGAGGATGAAATGAGGGTCTCTGTGTAAACTTTCTCAGAATAGTAGCTGACTTATAGTAACTGCTCAATTTTGATTTTATTATTTTAAAGCTAAAAACACACTTCTTCATTGTCCCCAAAGATTGTACCAGAATCTCTTCTATTGTACATAATATTTAATCAAGCCCCTTCCATTCAGATGTCAGACATTGTCAATGTTCTTTTGGTTGTTATTCTCTCAAAGGTCCAAAAGTGGTCTCTTTCTCTACATCCTGTCAACATTTATTTATAAACATGTAGTAATATTTACTAGCAAAAGTATTTCCGTTTTAAGTTTCATTTTCCATTTTTCCAGGTTATGAAGTTTCATTTTCACAGTTGGGCATCTTTTGACCACTTTTTTTCCGTCTGTAAATTAACTGTTTGTATCCTTTGGCCTTTTTCCTACTGGATTTTCTTTCTTTTATCTTATAGTTATTTCCTTGAATGTTATTCATTCGCAGAATATTGTGCAAATATTTTTCTCCTACCATGTTAGTTGCCTTTTGACTTGTGGTCTTAAGTCATATGGAAGTTTTGTGAATAAACTTGACAGTCTGTTTGTCAGCTTCTTGGTTTTGTGTCTTGATTAAACCCCAGTGCCTTCCCAACTTGGAAATTTTAAAATTAGTTTTTCTGTGATATTTTTATGGTTTAAGGTTTACCTTCTATGCTCTGGAATTTTATTTTTGGAACAGTGTGGTATAGGAGGTCTAACTATTTCCAGATGGATAGTCAGTGGTCTCAACATGTGTTGAATGATATGTCCTTCACCCACATGTTTGAAATTCCACCTTTATCATGGACTAAATTCCTGTGTATAGTACTTGGATTAATTTCTGGATTCTAAAATATTCCATTCATATATTTGTTTATATTTATGTCAGTATAGCACTGCTTTTTTTCACCATGATTTTATAGTACTATTTGATATCTGATAGGACCTGTCCCCCAATTATTATTATTATTATTATTATTATTATTATTTTTCCTTCTAAATTCTTGGCTATTCTTGATCATTATCTTTCATCTATGACCTTGAGACTCATCTGGTTAAGTTTTGTGGAAATTCTTTGGGATTTTGGTTGACATGACATTGAACTGAGATGAATTTGGAGTGAACTATAATAGCAAATTGATAGTATTGGCGGCATTGTAGTCAGAAACATTGACATATCATGGTTTGTTTATATTGCCTCTTCACTGAAGTTTATTTTATAGTTTTCTTTATTTAGGTAATGTGTATTCCTTGTTAGGTTTATTCCTAGGTATTTTAGTTTTATTATGACCACAAATGGGATCCTTTTTTCCATTATGTGGCTTAAATGATTATTGCTGGACAATTGGGGAAATATAGATCTCTGTAAATTAATTTTATATCTAGTCAACTTGATCTCTAGTTCTAATAGTTTTTTAGGTGACTTATTTTATATTTCTCAATAGTCATATTATCTGTAAATAATGAGTTTGGGCTCTTTGTTTCCAATATTTAAATTTCATTTAATTTTCACTTTACTTCATTGAGGTGGGTAGGATCTTTATTACATGTATGGGAGTAGTGATAGCAGCCATTCCTGCCTTCTCTTTTAATGGGATGGATTCTGATGACATTTACGGATAGATCCTGGCAGGTATATACTATTGGGTGGACTCCCCCACTCCCTTCCATTTCTACCTATTGAGAATATTAATTTTATAAAGTCACATTTTTATATATTAAAATAAGTTAATATAAAATTTAAATACATTAACCCTTTGGGGAACTATAATTCTGTTGTATTTTGTGGTAGAGAATCAGAAATGCCCTAATTTTGTCAAATAAGAACCAGGAACACAAGAAGAAGTCAGATGAATTCTGAGAGCAACCAAAAGGGAGTGACAAGTCAAGAAACTAATATTTATCTCATACTAATTCTGTTAGAAATGTAGGTATTTTCATATTTATCATCTGGATCACCTAGTAGTAAAGGGGACACCTCTAGCATTTCTGATTTTTCCCACCTTCAGTTCTTTATAATATATTATCCTGTATTACAGGGATTAATTGAGACACTAACAGTATTTCGTGATGGATTAAATGAAATTAAAGATGAAATTGCCTGTTGCCTTGTTACTCTTATGTCCCATGGAGAAAACGGCTTTATTAAAATGAAAAATGGTGACAAAGTCAGCTTGGAAGATGTTTTTGAAATGTTTAACAATAAAAATTGTCCAGCACTTCATGAGAAACCAAAGATCTTTATAATTCAGGCCTGCAGAGGAGGTAAGTAAAGAGTGCTTTGTAATAGCCATGTTTCTAGGGAATTCTCATATTGATGATTGAGGAAAGAAAGTAAGTCAGTTTAAAAAAATACATATGTGAATATTATATTTTAAATTAGAGGACCCTTAGATGACATAAATTCAGTTATGTAGTATACTGGGGACTTTGAGCTGGGAGGAAGGGATGGACAGAAAACTTACTTGGGTTAGAATAGCTAACTTAGGCCGAGGGATGGTCCTTCGTGAGGTGGGTCTGAGAGCCTCAAATTCTGAGACAGGCATGTGCAATTTCCAAGAGACATCCCACCATCCATGTGATTCCAGGTGGCTTGTGGGACTGACATCTGACTTATATAGCTTTTGTGGGTATTTCTCTTGTGGAGATACAAGCTTGTTGTGACTTTCATTCAGGGCTCCTGGTGTCAGTGATGTATTATTGTAGTTTGTATTTTCATTCCTCAAAAATAGAGAAAAAAGATAATGGGATTGAAACGGATGATGAACCCATGGAGTCAGATGACATATCAGAGAGGAGGAGGCTGCCCACCTTCAGCGACTATTTCATCATCTATCCCACCCAGCCGGGTAAGACGGTGAGGGTAGATGACCATGAACTACAGATTGTGCCAGAGGGTTTTGGTTATTGCTAATGATTTTTGAATCTTTAAAAAAAGTGATCCGTGCTTTACAAATTGACGTTTATAAGGAGAAATTTTCATTAACCCCTCCATCTCCCTTCAGAAAATGTTCCCATTTTCAGAAGGGCTGGTTGGCATCTTAACTGTGCATTTTTTCCACAAAGATACGAACCGCTTAGCAAAGTATCACATGGTAAATAAGATCATTGGCTCTCATGTGAAAAAGGTGTTGGCCCAAATGCTAGCTCTGCCACTTGCTATCTTTGAGAACTTCAGTAGTTTTTATCCTCTAGAGATATCAGTTTCTTCATATAAAATGAGACTGATAAATTTTACTTATGTCATTAGGATGTTATATAAATTATGTAATGCAGTTATTGCACTTATCATAGTGACGTGTAATAAATACCAAAAAAATTAGCTACTACTATTACTAACATTATGCAAATAACATTGTTATTACTAATACTATTACTAATAATAAGTTAAAGTCTAAAACAATCTTGTGTGCTGGATGGACTTGATTCACTCATGAGGGGAAACCGGAAAATGTAGAGAAGATAGTAAGTAGTAAATGGTCAAGGACATATATTTAATTGGTTTTCCCTTGACCTTCTTCAAGAAGGATTAAGGTAGTTTACAAATGCGCAATGCAAGATAAAATGTTAGTGAAAAAATGGAACCAAAGGAAAATAAGGGCAGTAATGAAATATACTTAATGGTGAGACATTAAAAATTTCCTCATTTGTGGTGGCCAGTTAGCTCAGTTGGTTAGAGCGTGGTGCCAATAACACCAAGGTTGCCGATGTGATCCCCGCATGGGCCACTGTGAGCTGCGCCCTCCTTAAAAAGAAAACAGGGCCAGCCCGGTGGCTCGGGCGGTTGGAGCTCCATGCTCCTGGCTTCGAGGGCTGCCGGTTCGATTCCCACATGGGCCAGTGGGCTCTCAACCACAAGGTTGCCGGTTCAACTTCTCAGGTCCTGCAAGGGATGGTGGGCAGCGCCCCCTGCAACTAAGATTGAACACAGCACCTTGAGTTGAGCTGCCGCTGAGCTCCCGGATTGCTCGGTTGGTTGCAGCGCGTCCTCTCAACCACAAGGTTGCAGGTTCGACTCCCGCAGGGGATGGTGGGCTGTGCCCCCTGCAACTAGAAGACTGCGGCTGGACCTGGGGCTGGGCTGCGCCCTCCACGACTGGGACTGGAGGGAGAACAGCTTGACTTGGGGAAAAAGAAGAAGGCCTGGGGGGTGCACACTGTCCCCCAATAAAGTCCTGTTCCCCTTCCCCAATAAAATCTTTTAAAAAAAGAAAACAAAAATTCTCCATTAAAAGTTAGATGTAAAATTCCTGTCTTTGAGGAGCTTTTGAGATCTTGCTTCCCAGCATATGTTGTCAGTTTGGCTCAGATAAGCTCTTATAAAAATTAGAAAGAAAAAAAAAGATTCCACTCCTTGGTTATTTACCCAAGATGCTTGCACATTGCTTTATGTGAAATAGTCAAAAATTCGAAAAGCCCAAATGACCATCAACAGGTGAATGGATAAGCAAATCATGGTATATCATACATGGAATACTCCTCGGTCATAAGAAATGAGCTCTTGATACAAGCGACAACATAGAGGAAGCTCAGAATAGTATGCTGACTGAAAGAAACCAGATAAAGTACATACTGTGGGATTCTGTGTATATAAAATGATAGAAAATGCAGACCAATCTGTACATAGTGACAGAAGGCAAATCGGTGGTGTAGGGGATGGAGGATGGAGTGGGAGGAAAGGATTACAAAGGGACAAAGGACACTGGGAGGCTGATTAGAATGTTCATTATCTTTACTGTGGTGATGGTTTCATGGAAGTTTACATATGTCAAAACTTATTAAATTGTACACTTAAGTACATATAGATGATTGCCAGTTATCAATTATACTTTAATAAAGCTGTAAGATTTTTTAAAAGTTAGTTGTGAGACAAGCATGCCCACTATCACCACCACTATCTCACACGGCAGGGGTGGTCCTAGCTAATGCATTAACGTAAGAGAAAGGGGTAAGGATCAGTATTCTAGAAATTAATAATTTGTATACAGTAACAATGATAAATTAGAACATATAATAGAAAATAAAAAGATACCACATTATTTCTCTTGCTTTAGTGAATCATGCCTAGGAATGACTAATAAAAGATGAACAAGAACTTTATTGGAGAAAATAACAATACCTGAATAAAGAATGAGAAATACCATGCTCATGGATGGGAAACTTCAATATCATAGAAATGTCAGTTTTTTCCAAATTAATCTATAAATTGAATTCCAACATGTTTTTTTCTTTTTTCATGGAATGTGACAAACTAATCACAAAATTATTATGGAATAATTAAGGGTGAAGACAAAGAACCTCGTGCTCCAATATTGCCGAATGAATGAATTTTACAACTACATCCTAGCCTATATATGTTTGAAGGCTAGAGATTCAGTAATGATTGAAAGATTAAAAACTCTCTGTCTCCACTGAGTTTTATGTTCTAGGTGGGGAGAGACAGACAATAAACACATAGAGAAAATAGATATTGTGTTCCTTTATGATTGCATTTGTATGCAGTTCAAAAATAGGCAAAACTAATCCGTGGTGTTGGAAGTCAGCATACTGCAGAGTGTTTGGAGTGGTAATGATCAGAACGGGCAAGTGGGGACTTCTGGAGTGCTGGTACCATCTTGTTTACTGATGAGAGTGCCAGTTATGTGGGTGTGTGTGCTCTATGAAAATATATTGAGCTATTATATGCTCTTAGGCTTTGCACATTTTTCCATATGATGGGTACCCTTCAATGAAAAGTTTACCAAAAATAAAATATGTTAGATGGTGGTAAGTGCTACAGAGAAAAATAATGCAGGAATGGGATAGAGAGTGTTGAGGGGTAGGAGTGGAGATTGCAGTTTTAAAATGAGATGTATAGAGATGTTTCTGAGAAGAATCAACAAAAGTTTCTACACAAGAATCAACTGAGAATCAGCTTCTCAGTTGATGCTTGTGTAGAAACTTGAAGGACATGAGAGTGAGCTGTGCAGATGTTTGAGAGAATGTGTCTTGTAAAATATGAGTACTAGGTATAAAGGAATAACAAAAACTATCAGCCTAGGTACAGACAAATAGACCATTGGGATGGAATAGAGAACTGAGAGGTAGAATTAATGTACAGGAAAGGTAGATACACAACAAGGAAGCCATTACTAATCAATGGTGAAAGCATGGACCCTTCAATAAATTGTTCAGGGTGGGGGTGGGGGGGTTGCTTCTCAATGGGGGCAAAAAAGTTTATTTGCAAATTTTTTTTGGCACAGTTCATTGTATCTTTAATCATGTGAAAGCTCTAATCTATAGTTCTTTTGCCTTTTTTATCTTTAATATTTGTGGCTTCTTTAATTCTTGATGAGTTTTACCAGTGGTTTATTTATTTGTTTAATATCCCATTTTTAGTTTTGTTAATCCTCTCTAGTATTATGTTTGTTTTTTATTTCATTAATTTTTGGCTCATATTTCCATTTTTTTCTCCATTTTGGGGCGGGGGGTTATTCTATTCTTTCCAACTATTTCACTTAGGTACTTGACTCATTATTTTATATCTTTTCAAAAATACAAGAAATTTTAAAGCTATAATTCTGCTCTAAGTAGTGCTTTTACTATATTACTTGCATTTTAATGTGTAACATTTTTGTCTTTCAATTCTAAGAATTCTTAACTTTCCATTATTTTTTTTTACCTATTAGTTATTTAGAAATATGTCTCTAAATTTCTGGTGTTGAAATTTTAAAATTAATCCTTTTGTTATTGATATCTAATTTATGTGTGCTATGAACTGAGAAAGACTATGGACTATGATATCAATTTGAAATCTGTTGAGATTTGATGATTTATGTCTTGGTCTGTAGTAAATTTTTTTTTTTTTTTTTTTAAGATTTTATTGGGGAACGGGAACAGGACTTTATTGGGGAACAGTGTGTACTTCCAGGACTTTTTTCCAAGTCAAGTTGTTGTCCTTTCAATCTTAGTTGTGGAGGGCGCAGCTCAGCTCCAGGTCCAGTTGCCGTTGCTAGTTGCAGGGGGCGCTGCCCACCATCCCTTGCGGGACTCGAGGAATTGAACCGGCAACCTTGTGGTTGAGAGCCCACTGGCCCATGTGGGAATCGAACCAGCAGCCTTCGGCGTTAGGAGCACGGAGCTCTAACCACCTGAGCCACCGGGCCGGCCCAGTAGTAAATTTTTTAATAGCTATCAGATTACCATAAATATTCTATATAAGTTTAAGAATATGTAGTCTCCACTTATTGAGTTCAGGGTGTATGCATTTCTATTAAGCTTAATTGTGTTTGTTGTTCAAATGTTTTATGTCTCTACTAAATTTGTCTGCTTGACCTGCCAGTAATTGAGGTTGTGTCTTTATTAATATGTCATGTTATCGTGGTGGATTTGTCGGTTTCTTCTGCATTTTCTATTGTTTATTTTTGCTTATATAGGTATTTTGAGGCAACTTTAATAGAGCATAATTTTAGAATTGTTACACTTTTTGGTAAAATAAATATTTTTTGTCATTGTTTAGCAAATCTACTGTCCCAAAAAGTGCTTTTTGGTATAATTTATTTTGTGTGATACTAATAGAGACACCCCAATATCCGTTTAGTCTGTATTTTCCTGTTATATCTCCTTCAGATCTTTTTCTATTAATTTTTCTGGGCTCTGATATTTTAGACTTTAAAAAAAATATGTAGCTGGATTTTGTTTTTTAATCCAGTCTGACATTATCAATCTTTTTACTGCTTAGTTAGGACAATTTATTGTGACTATTGATATATTTGCACTTTTGTCATTTTACTTTATGCTATTTGTCCTATTTTTCTTTGCTTCCCCCACTCCTTTATGCTCTTGTTTTTCATTGAGTATGAGTTTAGTTATTCTTACATTTTCTCCTCCTACTGACTTGATGGATTCCATATCTTTTCTTCTCATGGTTACCTGTGAAATTTTATACATGTGTACTTACTTGAGAGTTAATAAAAAGGCTTATTTTTACTCACTGATGATAAAAGGAATGTTAGAACATTAATTCTCATCACCTCCTTGCACACTTGAGTGCTACTTTTGTTTAACATTTATTTCTGTTACTTAATTCTCCTTTCCCCTGATTTTCTTCTGAATTAAGACATTAACACATTTTTATCAAATATGTTGGCATACACTAGGGTGGCAAGCACTATTCTAGGTAATGCCTATTCCTATTTTAAAACTTCACAAATTAGAACATTATTGTAATATTTAACACTGTCTGTATTTGTGTTTACCATTTTTTTTGTTCTCTATTACTTCCTGAATCTCAGACCATTTTTCTGGGATTGTTTTCTTTTTTCCTGAAGTATATCCTTTAGTAATTTAAGGAAGATTTATAGGTGGTAAATTCATTTTATACCCAAATCTGGCTATTTGACAATATCTTTGCTTGTTCCTTCTTGTGATTCCATCTTTTCTTTCTTTCAACATTTCAGGCACAGTTATTTTATTTTTGTACCCAAGTAGCCAATAGATTATTAGCTTTAAACTTAGCATTTATATCCTAACTACTTTTTTAAATGGAACTCTATTTTTCTTGGCCTAGGAGCACTGTGCAAAAGTTACTGAGATGCTAAGGCTACCGTGAACTGAGAAAGTCTTGAGACCTCCGCCTTTCCGTATGTGTATACCTGGGATAGGGTGACCAACTGTCCCAGTTTGCCAGAGATTGAGGGGTTTCCTGGTATACTGGACTTTTCAATGTTAAAACTGGGCGAGTGGGCAAAGCTGGACGAGTTGGTCACTCTAACGAGGGTGCTCCTTTGAAAGTTTACAGGAGGGAGAACTGAAGTGGAGGAGGCGCTAACGTCACTGGGAATGGTATACAGTCATGGGCTGCTTAAGGACCGGGCACACTTTCTGTGACATGCATCATTAGGCAATGACGTTGACCATCATAGAATGCACTGACGCAAACATAAGTAATAGAACCTACTACACACGTAAGCTATGTGGTAGCTAGAGCCTATTGCTCTGTCGGGGAAGAAAAATAATTTCCCTTGACCCTTCTGGGTTCTTGGTTGAGACAGCCCTGTAATCAAACACAGACTAACGGGGGAAAACAAAAGTTTCATAACATGTATACCTTTTGTATGCATGAGAGAGACCCAGGAAAACTGAGTAATTCACCAAAATGGCTGAAGCCACCACCTTAAATACCATTTTCAGCTGAAGACAGAAGATGTTGGTGCTGGGGGGAGCCAGTGATGGGAGGTTACAAGGAAAAGCACAGTAAACAAGGGTAAATCTATTATGCAGATTTAAATCATTGCCTTCTCCTCTGATAAGAGTTTCTAGAGATTTAGGTTCATTCTTCTCTTTCGAATACAAAGAGGGAGACACCCTTATAAATGGAGATTTCCCTTACAAATGTGAATGTCTTTTACAAAGGATAACTTCTGCTTGGTTTTCAGAGCTTCTCCCATGTTTCTGCTGCTTAAAATTAACCTGCCTAAAATAATCCTATGCCAAACAGACATATTCTGTTCCAACACAGCTCCTAGACTGTAGAGCATGTTATTGTACTGAATACTGTATGCAATTGTAACACAGTGGTATTTGTGTAATATGTTGTGCCAGGACCTTACAATGGCTATGATGTCACTAGGCGATAGGACCTTTTCAGCTCCATTATAATCTTACGGGACCACCGTTGTATATGTGGCCTGTCGTTGACTGAAACTTGTTATGTGGCACATGACTATTCATACAGTAGAACCATGCAGCAGGTGAAAAGATTCATCATGGGGAAGTTTTAAATGTAATGCTAAGGAACAAAATTCAACTGAGTAAATTTGAAGATCTAATTGGCTTTATTATGTGAGTCACAAACTGGGCAGCATCCTACCTAGCAACTAGAAGGGCAATCTGAGGGTTTGTACAAAATGGAAGTTTTTTTATAGGAAGAAGGGTGGGGCAAGAGAGTTATTAACAAATTAAGAAAAGATTACTTTGGGGCTAGGATATCTTTTGAGGGAGAGGGGAAGAGAATGGGAAGGGATTTTTATCATGCAGATTGCTTCTTTCCAAGGCGGATGGAGAGGGCCCATGTGACAGATTTATTTATTGGTGCTTGACCAGAAAATTCCAGACTGGTTGATTAAAATTCCAGACTGGGAGAGGTTGAAACTGCAGCTATATGCGTAGATAGAGGGTCAAGCTTTGTGATACGGTGATTCTAACTCAGATTTACTCTAAGAGGGGCAATACTGAAATTTCCTTACACAGATATATTCTGTGGATTCTTTTACAACACTACAGAGGTATAATTAAAATATAAATTGTGTATATTTCAGGTAAACAATTTGAAGAGAAATAAATATACCCTCGTGACACCATCGTGATACTCAAAATAAGCAAATATTTCCTCATGTTCTGGTTCATTCCCATCCCTAGGTCACCACAGATCTGCTCTCTTACCACCGATCAGATTACATTTTTTTCTGGGAATTTTATAGAACCAGAATTACACAGTATGTTTGGGTTTGTCTGTTTGTTTTTGGCCTGTCTTCTTCCACACAGCATAATGGTTTTGTGATTCACCCATGTTGTTTTATATATCAGTAGTTCATTCCCTTTTATTCTTGAGTAGTATTCAGTTGTATGGATATAACAATTTGTTTATCCTTTCACTTGTATAACATTTGAGTTGTTTCTAGTTTTCAGTTATTACAAATAAAGCTGCTATGAACAAATGTGTGCAAATCTTGGGGGCATATGTTTTTGTTTTCCTTGGGTAAATACCAAGAAGTGGAATGACTGGTTCACACAGTAGGTACATGTTTAACTTTTAAAGAAACTGCCAAATTATTTTCCAAAGTGGTTGCACCATTTTATACTCCCATCATCAGTGTCCGAGAGTTTCAGTTGCTCCATATCCTCATTAACACTTGGTATGATCTGTTTTTTAAATTTTTAGACAATCTAATGGGTGTATAATAGTATCACCTTGTGGTTTTAATTTGCATTTCCTGAAAGACTAATAATGATGATGATTCATGTGCCTTTTGGCCATTCTTTTCTCCAATTTTATATTTTTTGTTTGTTAATTTGTAAGAGTTCTTTACATATTCTGAATACAAGTCATTTCTCTAGTATGTGTTACAAATATTTTCTCCCAATCTGTGGCTTGTTTTCCATTTTCTTAACAATGTCTTTCATAAATCAAAAGTTCTAAATTTTGATTAAGTCCAATTTATCACAATTTTTTGTTATGGTTTATGTTTTTTGTGTTCTAAGAAACCTTTGCCTACACTGAAGTTGCAAAGATGTCCTATATTTTTTCATTTCCAACCCAGATTTATATTGAGGGGTGCAATTTTGATATTTCCATTGAATTTCCACATTAAACAGACATGTTTTATGCTTTTTATTCTAATAATAATTTCAATAATTAAACTTTTGAGGACCCTAAAATAAATTCCATATGGAATATTTAGGGGTATTCAGCTTAAAATACTATAGTAAAAGCAATAAAAATATAGAAGGATACAATGAAGCAAATGGCAAAATGATGATAACTTGAATCAGAAGGATGACTATATGAGGGCCTGTTAAATTTTGCTTTTTTATTTTTGTGTATATTTGAAAACTTTTGTTTAAAAAAATGCATGTTAAAAAGAACGCTCTATTGATAGGTTTTTGTCACACGAGTCCCTTGTGAGGCTCAGGTGCTTCCTCTGTTTGTGCCCGTGTCTGTTATGGCCCCAGACACACTCCTGCTAATGCAAGAGTATTTTTGTACTCTCAGTTCAAAGTTATTTTCTGGATTTTAACTGTGGGTAAAAGAACAATTGAGCTGCAAGTAGAGGAAGAAAATGGACCAGATGTTCTTGTTCTTTGTAGATCATGTTGCTTTACGTCATTCCCGCAATGGCTCTGTGATGATAGCAGCAATGATTGACGTCTTTCAACAGTATGGAAATAAGTGTCACATCGTTGACTTTTTCACCAAAGTAAGTAAATTCCAAGTGACCACGTTCTCTCTGAAGCTAATGCACTTGACAACATTTTCCTGAGGAGACCGACGTTAGCCATGAAAACATGAGAGAGACTGAAAAGTTGCTTGAAAACTGTGGGCTGATTGTGAGTTTAGAGGACTGTGGCTGCATTGTTCAGAAGACACAGTTGAGCCAGATACCAAGGAAAACTGATAGTGACACTTTCTGTTCATTGGTAATATGTGTGAGTGGCCTATTGGATGAGCTTTGTAGTTGCTACTTGCTCTATAGTTCTGTCATTGCAGTTGGCTTCGGCCTGACTCAACTGGGAGAGGGGAAGACCTGAGGGCTTCCTTAAGGGCTGACACTGGCTCGCTTGTGTCTCCCCACTTTTTGTAGCCTGTGGTCAATGTTCACTGGATGAATGAGTGGCCAGGAATTGTAGCAGATTTATACACAAATTGTAGTTTGGACAATGGTCTGATTATAGTGGTTTATTATAGCAGGATTGAAGAGTAATTTTCTTCTTAATCTGGGATTTTTACCCTCAAAGAGAGCTAATTAGGAAAAGCTATAAATGAACACAGTAACAGCAATACTAATATCTGTGGCATGGCTCACTGTGCCAGTTCCTGTTCTCTGTGCTTTACAGATATTAATCCACTTAGCACCCCCAACAACCTCACAGGTAGGTACTGGGATTTGCATCCACTATCACTGATGGAGAGCTAGTAAGTGGCGGAGTTGTCATTCCAGGCCAGACAGAATACTTCTAGCATTCATGCCCTAATCACAATTAAGTGTTACTGTGTTTTGCCGTGTAGAATGTGCTCCCGTGTATAATGTGCACCCATGTTTTTGGCTCAAACTTTCAGGAGAAAAGAAATCTTTCATTTTAATTTTTTAATTCAAATTTTTATTTACATTTAACACTTGTTTTTTGTAAAGGAATTATTAGCATTTTAGCTATTATTATAAAGGAATTTTAGCATTTATTTTTAACATATGGTACAAGAAATTTTATGTACCGATACCAAATTTATGTCATTTATGCATCATACAAGGCCAAGAACTCTTCGTCATGGCAAGTTTGTCCTAAATTCAGCAAAACCAATTATCATATTCCAGGGTATTATTTTGTATAGGATATAGTTATTGATTTCTAGAGTTACACTTTTAACTCATAAGCATAAATAAAAGAATTTAAAACATTTATATAGATATGGAATTAGTACTACCCATCTATAATGTGCATCCTTATTTTTCCCTCACAAATTTGGGCAAAAAGGTGTGCATTATACACGGCAAAATACGGTAATTACTCCTCACTTCTCTCCAAGGGATGGTAACTGTTTTTATTTCTTAAAAAAAATTAATGTTAATACTTTACATATGATGCTTAACAGCTTTCAAAACTCTTTTTTTACATGATTTAGGTAAGCTGTTGGGAAAAATGTTAAAGGGACAATTTTGACAGTCATTCCAACCATTTTCCCAAATGTCTCATATTGCTCAATTTCTCTCTTTAAGAAAATAGAGATTTCTTGTCAGCATCTCAGGAATGTGTAACAACAATAAAGTTTTAAGTGACTGTAAATAGAAATCCACTCAGTTAATGCTAACTGAAAACTGTTCTGCTGACTAATGTTCATTAAGTCTTTATTGAACACTCTTCAGTGTTAAAGCACTTGTTGAGTAGACACTGGTGAGAAAAAGTCTGGAGATGAGCATGAGGTGGCCTTTGCATTAAAGTTGCAGTAAGA
Organism: Rhinolophus sinicus; assembly: GCF_036562045.2. NCBI lineage: Eukaryota > Metazoa > Chordata > Mammalia > Chiroptera > Rhinolophidae > Rhinolophus > Rhinolophus sinicus. The sequence continues at coordinate 12,832,823 of NC_133759.1, read as the reverse complement.
TAGCAGCTAACGTGCTTATAATCAATCCTGGAATTGTAGAGCTGTTGGATACTTTGGATATAATATAATTCAACTCTTTCATCTTACCACAAGTTACCACGGTTCAGGAAGGGTTAATACCTGGTTTAATATTACCCAGGGCAAGCTTGAGACTGAACCCAGGTGTCTGTGGACTCTTGAATACAGTGCTTTTCCATCCCACTGTGGTGTTGGGATATCTGCTTATTATAATGTTTGCATTGTTTTCCTGGTGGGGTCAGAATTTTGCCATCTCATCCTGTGGAGTTTACTAAAAGGCTTTTGCTCAGGGCTGTTACATTCTTTTGGACAGTTTGTGCTTTTCTCTTGCAGGTGAATAACAAAGTGGTGCACGCTGAATTTTATCTACATGAAGAACCAATAAAAGTGTCACTTGTAATGGAATCGACTCTAACTAGATCCGTGTACTTTTGATATCGGGAAGATTTAAAAATAAGGACTGCTTCATAGTCGACTTTGTAAAGAACTGGGAGGCTTTGTAGTATAGTGCTAATGGTTGTCACTTTGCATTATTTCTGTCACTAGTTATATTTCTCCAATTTGTTTCCTATACATATATACATATGTCTTTCTAAGATTTAACTACTTGTTTGGAACTTGTAAATAATTTGACTTTTTTTTTTTTTAATTGGGGTAGGGGAACAGGACTTTATTGGGGAACAGTGTGTACTTCCAGGCCTTTTTTTTTTTTTTTTTTCCAAGTCAAGTTTTTGTCCTTTCAATCTTAGTTGTGGAGGGTTCTGTTCAGCTTCAAGTTGCTCTTTCAGTCTTAGTTGTGGAGGGCGCAGCTCAGCTCCAGGTCCAGTTGCCGTTGCTAGTTGCAGGGGGCACAGCCCACCATCCCTTGCGGGAGTCGAACCGGCAACCTTGTGGTTGAGAGGACATGCTCCAACCAACTGAGCCACCCGGGAGCTCAGCGGCAGCTCAGCTCAAGGTGCCGTGTTCAATCTTAGTTGCAGGGGGCAGAGCCCACCATCCCTTGCGGGACTCGGGACCGAGGAGTTGAACCGGCAACCTTGTGGTTGAGAGCCCACTGGCCCATGTGGGAATCGAACCGGCAGCCTTCGGAGTTAGGAGCATGGAGCTCTAACCGCCTGAGCCACCGGGCCGGCCCTGACTTTTTTTTAAAGATCACTGTTTACTGAAATTTTTTTTTCCTAAACTGTTATCAAAACATGGAGGTCCAGCTCTATGTATGTACTATTTTTATCATGTGCGTCTCTTGTTATTACCCCCCTTCCTTTCCCATCTCGATCTGAAGCCTCATTTCCTTGGCTTCGTATTCAAGAACTATCTTTATGTGGTCTTGTCCCCTAGGTCGCCTTATTTCCCCTGCATTGTTGTCTGCAGGCAGACCGATCTCCTTTTCCACTCTATGCCATCCTCAAGTCTTATCTAGGTGTCTGTGCTTGTACTTGGTGCCCGTGATGCCTTCCTGTTTTCACCCCCATCCATTCCCCAGCTTCCTTCTTGCTGCCTCAGTACCTTTGAACGGCAGGTTTCACTGTCTGGAACACTCTGTTCCACCCCAGGTAGATAAGTCCATTCCATCCTTCACAGTTTGGTTCAAGCATCACCTGCACAGGAAAGCTTTCCACAACCCCTCATGCTAGGTCAGCTCTTTCTAAGTGTTCAGAGACCCTACACTTTTCTTCTGTAGCATTTAGCACTACTGTACTTAAATGACCATGTAGTGGCTGTTTAATCTCTCTCCACTTCAGTTGTAACAACCAGCCATCTGTGCTGTTTATTAGTGTATCCCAGCTTCCACCTGTGCCTTAAGACACAGAGAAGCCCTGTCATAAATGTTTAGCAAATTCCTGTCTTTTCATTATTTCATCCATTCCTCAGACCTTACCTCATGACATCGGTGCATATCAAGCCACCTGCGAGTCAACCCCACCTGCTTGCCTGTCCCATGGACATTTTAATGGAACAAGTTGGAAGTTAACCTGTTTCCCCTAAATCTCTGTATAAAACCCATACCATTGTTAATAATCCTTTGACTCCCCACTGCCTGCAGAATATTCTCGATTCCCTTAGGAGAATATTCCAAGTCCTTCTCTGTCAGGCTTTAACCTGAAGTACCTGTGTACTGTTTGGGTCTTGGCCATACCAGGTGATTTGCCCTTCCCTCCGTAATCCCCTCTCGCAGAATTGGGCTTGTGGATTAATGAATGTTGGCTGAACACTTTTGGATATGTTATCACATCATAGTTCACTCTCTCTGCCTGAAATGCCCTTTGTTCTCACGGTGTGCTTCTTCTATACCCTCAATTCTTCAAGATGCAAGTTGGGTTCTATCCCACTATAAAGAAAACCTGTATGTAGACCAGTGTTTTTAGAGAAACAAGCTGTGGACTGAGCATGAATTTTAATTGTAATTATAATTATGCTCTAACTTTTTCTGTATCTTTGGACTATATTTGGACCTCGGTTTCCCCATCTGTTTAAAAGGAGATTTGGCTCAGCTGACTGAGAACTCATCCAACTCGACCTGTGAATTCTGACTTCTTATGAACATTCTGCAGATGTGGCTATTCCTTCAACCTCAGGATTCAAGCTAGCAGCTGCGTAAGACTCTTGCACCTGTGTGAGGATACAGGTGTTTGGTGAGAACGGTCTGAAGATTGAGGGCCAAATTGAAGTAACACAGAATCTCCAGGCCTGTCTCCATTTCAGGGATAATTGTGTCCTTTGTAGTTAATGTTATTTCTTAAGTATATGTGATTTAATTTTTAAGCCTTTGACTTCTGATATTTAATATGTAACTTTTTTTTTTTTTATAGACCATTAAAATGTCTCCTTGGTTCATAAAATATCAGGTGAGCCTTCTCCATTCACTTGCATCTGCAGGATTTCCAGGCTCAGGGGCTCGTTTTAGGGGGATGGCATCAGCTGAAACATCAATAGCTATTTCCTGGGAGAGGTGAAGTGACATGTTCACAGTCACAGTTAGCTGGGATTCTAGTGCATGAACAAATACACGGACAAAGTACCAAGTGACAGAGAAAGTTATAAGACAGAATGTTTTCATTGGACAGAAGGGACCATGCCATTTAACTGAAGAAATAAGAACTTTGGGACAAAGGAGGGAAAAGTGATTTTGGAACATTGCTTAGGCCACTACAGAGGACTTGGGATAACTGGATACCAGGCAAACAGGGGACGAGGAACAAGAAGTCTGGTCAGATAGGGAGGTGGGAAGATGCCCAAGATGAACTCGATGTCTGGGGCTAGTTCCTCTCTCAACTTCAAATCAGAACAGGGCTCTCTTAGCCACCCATGTGAAGTGTAGTCCAAAAAAACTACAGTCCCTAGCACAATTTTATATTTAAAAAAAAAAATTTAAGCTCAGTTTTCTAAATACAAACCCCAGAAACCAAAGTTTCCAAAAGGAAGGCTCTGAGATTTTTATCAAAAGTGGGCATGAATAAAAAATGGTGGAGAAACTTGTGCAGAGGACCAGGAGGCTGCGAGATGGGGAGGTGGACAGCAGGCTGGGAGCTACAGCCATTCTTTGACAAGTGCCTCTTAGGCCAAAGGCTCTCACCGTGGCTTGCTCTCCCTACTGTACGTTTTTCATCTTTGGACTTTTCTCAACTCATTTCTTCACCAAGAATTTTCACCATGCAGATCAGTTCTTAAGGACAAAGTTATTTTGTAGGAAAAGGTCTTGTGGAGAAACAAACACCTAAACATAATTACTGTGCATGCCCTGATGGTCCTAATGGAAATATTCTCAAAACTCTGGTGCATAGGGGAGGAAGCTGCTGTTATGGTTTGGTATTGTTCTAGAAGGCTCTCCAGAGAAGTCCTGCAGCGACAGAAAACTGTCCATAAAAGCCAGCCATTCAGTCTCCATATAGCTATTTTGAAGTCTTCCCTTTTTTTGAGAGCCAAAATGTCTCCAGGTGTTTTCAGCAAAGATGCTGAAAGCCATGACTAAGTTCATGTTTTTTCCATGTCAGCTCTTCGTTTAAACGCGGTGGGGTATTGTTTTGTCAATTTAAAAACAATCTGGTCCTTACAGGAAATTTAAAAAATACTGAAAAATGAGGGAGAAAAACCCACCGTTTTCTGTACTTGTGTATCACAGTGGTTCTCATCCCGGCTGCACATTAAAACTATCTAGGGAGCTATTTTTTAAAAATCAGATTTTCTGGTTTGGGATTGGGCATCTTTGAAAGCTCTGCAAGTGATTCTAAGCGCAGCTGGCTTTGAAACCTATTGTATAATTATGAATAATTTGGCTACTTATTTACAATCATCTTTAACACATAGGGCTTTTAGTTTTTAAAATAATCGCCCTCTCATCCTGTAACTCTTTTTTGTACCATAGAATTTTATTTTTGAATAGCTGTATAGTATTGTATCGATGGAATACATTTTTACTAACGAATCTATTGAATATTGTAATTTTTTTATATACTAATAAAGATTCTCACGCATCTGTGCAGTCTTGTCCTCTTTATTTTTTCAGGAAAATTTCCCGTAAGTGAACTTGCTAAATTGTCCTCCAAAAAAATGAAAATAGTTTCTGCAGCTTTTGTTCATCTAACCCTTAGGCTTGCTGGGTTCAACACTCCTTCCCACGTTAGGAAACTGCAGTTTAGGTGAGGGACCCGCTCAAGTTCTTGGTAGATACGAAAGGCTGGGAAAGACCTCGAATCCTGGCTGGCTGCCGCGCCGCGAGTAGGTCCCCAAATCGCAAGCTGTCGGGCTCCACCCAGGGCGCCCCCACCCGCCATTTCTCGAGAGCGCGAGCCCTTCGCGACCAGCCCGCCTTCCGGAAAGAGAAAGCCCGCCCACCCAAGCGCCCCTCCGGCTCCGCCCTTCTTCCGCCCGACTTTCGTTGCCATTGGCTGGAGGCGGAGTATATAACTACGTCATTTCCGCCCGCCTGTCCTTTCCGCGCTACCCAGAAAGGGATCCACACGGCGTTGTACTCGGTGAGTTCCACCGTGAGGTCCCCTGCGAGGCCCCTTGCGTCAATCTGGGCCAGCGGTACGACCGTCCTGCTCAGATGAGGGGTGCGAGGACTGGGGATGACAGCCAGGAGATAGAACGGGTCCCTCTCGGCCCGGTGCAGTCCGCCTCGGGCCCGCACGTGGCCGGGCCGGGCCCGCGGATTCCCGCGGATTCCCGCAGTGCCCCCGGGGAGGTCCGAGGTCGCTGCATCGCAGGCGGTGGGTGGGGGTTCAGAAAGCCCGTCCGGCGCCCAGCGCTGCGTTCGCTTGGGACCCGACCCCGATACTCGGCAGTGAAGCCAGAGGCCTACGCGCCACATTACACCAGCTGCTTGGGCCCGTCGGTTTTTCCTATTGGTGTTAAGGTTCTTGACAGGGTTTTGAGAAAATTAGTTGTGACCGCAGGAAAGAGGACTTCCAACGCGCCCATCTATGTACAATCTGTTTGAAGATAAGCCAGTTCACATCGCCCTACCTTTGCTCAACTTGTTCCCCAACATGGGTGCTTTGCTTACATCTGGTGGTTATCCTTGCTCTTCTATAACGTCTACTTAACTCCTGGGTACCTTGAGAAGTGTTGAAAGCCTCAATTCACTGTTTTCATTTAATTACCAAGTTGTTTGCCCGTCTCCACATCACTTTGTCCTCAGCAAGATTTGCTGCCGTTCTGTATGTAACGTGTCTGTCCTATTGTGTTTCATCCCACTAGACTGAGCTCAGTCTGACACTAGGTGTACCACTAGGTTGCATTTAAATAGGAAGTAGCTTGACTCCAGTAGTTTAATTCACCTATTCCCCCTCGCCCCACTTAAGTCACTGGAATGAAAAGGACTAGGTTCTCACCCTATTGTTTTTCAGGTTCCCACGTAACTTAAAGGGAATCTTTCACAATGTCCGGAGCCCTTGATGTCCTGCAAATGAAAGAGGAGGATGTCCTCAAATTCCTTGCAGCAGGAACCCACTTAGGTGGCACCAACCTTGACTTCCAGATGGAACAGTACATCTACAAACGGAAAAGTGATGGTCAGTCGTTGTTATAACTTCCTAGCTATTCCAGCTTTAAGACAAATTTTGACCCTGTTCTCATGGATAGTGCTGGTGAAATAATTTGTAAATCTTTGGCTCTCTACTAAATGATGAATGAAACCAGATCCCTGGATTGGAAATGGGCTTTAAAACTCAAAAGTGTCCTGGCTGTTTTCAGAAGGAAAGTTTTCTGGGCTCCAGTGGAAGAGTGTGGCATATGCTAGGTTATGGGACTTGAGTCATGAAGGAGGTGTGAGATGAGATGAGGAAGCTTGTTAGCTGAGTTCCTAATAACTTTGCTCACATAGTGCCTTATATTTCATAGGTCCTGATACAGGTTCAACTCAATTGTGGGAAAGAGCATAAGAGGGGGATAAACATTTTGGCTTGGGAGGTATTAGCAAAGGGAAGGTAGGTTGCCACACGAGTATGGAAGGCGTTAGGATGGGTAAGGCAGTTATTAAGCTTCGAGATAGAACCACTGAAGAATTTCAGCCTGAGAATGGTATACTGTACATGAGCTTTAGGTTGAATTTGAGATCAAGGCAGGTAAGAAAGAATGGTAAGCCAGGAAGTGGGCACGACCCTGTAGAAATCCAACTGGGGGCCTGGTGGAGAATTACCACAGGGAGAGAAGATGTACTTGGCCTACTGAATCGAGGCTGCACACTATTAAAGCTCAGGGTGGAGGTCAGTCTTGGCCAGTGAGCTTCTGAGTGTCGGAAGTGTGCTATATTAATGGCAGGATTTTCACTAACACCAGTAGAGCTTGCCTCTGACTGGAGTTTGATAGTACTTTCTGCCACATTCAACTTTTAAGAAGATTGTCCATTTGCAAAACTAGGTCAGGTGTTTAAAGCCTTCTGTTAACTAGGCATCTACATCATAAATCTGAAGAGAACCTGGGAGAAGCTTCTGCTGGCAGCTCGTGCCATTGTTGCCATTGAAAACCCGGCTGATGTCAGTGTCATATCGTCCAGAAATACTGGCCAGGTTTGTGGAACAATATGCTTGGTTTTTATTGTATGAAATAAAGCTTATAGACATTTTAGCTTATAGAAGAGTATAAAAAAACCTGTAATTTCACTGTTAGGAAATCTTGGATTGCCAGTATTTGACATTTTCAACATACCACTCAGTATCTGACGGTATATTGAGCTCGTTTATCACGTGTATTTTCTTATGCCTCTAAACATCAAGAAATTCCCTTATTAAAATAGCTGCCCGGTTTCTGTTCTGGCAATTCTTTGTTTTTCTGTTGAAAACATGGATTCTATAAGAATTTGTTTATGAGCTTCAACAAGGATTTTCACCCCATTTCTGATTTTTTAAATTATGTAGGAAGAATCATTTTGTATCTGTTGTTTAGATTGACAGTAAAACTAGTTCCCATGAACTTATGATGTGTTTTGCAGGGGGTTTTTCCCCAGAGGCTGGCTTGTGACTGGACCCCTATAGTTTGGTGCTTGGTAGAAGCCAGCTTGAATTACCGCTGTAAACAGTGACCACTCACTCTCCTTAGCAAAAATGTACCACACACTTAGACTCGTCTAGGCAGTGTTAGGTGCTTGGGATATAGCCAGAAAATGGCTAGTCTGCCTTTGGGGAGGGAAGCAAGAAATAAACTCTGGGAGAAAAAAGTAGGGGAGGGTAAGGAAAGTTGGGTGTATTTCTGCTTAATATAGGGTAGCTATGAGGAAGTTGTATCAGAGTGGAAGTGCTTCCTGGGTACCAGGCACTCTTCTGTGTTGTATGCATTGATTTGTTTAATTTTTACCCTGTGAGGAACTTGGAGGCACGTGAGTAACTTGCCCAAGTCTCTAACAAGCGGCCTGCTTGGGACTAGATACCAGGCAGTGTGGCTCTGGAGCTTCCAGAAGCAAGGAAGCCAGTGAGCCTCAGACACCTGAGGGGAATAGGAGTGGGGAGAGCATTCCAGGCAGGGGGACTGGGGACAGGGACATGCTCAGCATGTTTCCTCGCTTCCAGTTTTGTGAGTACTTTTCAGGTAACATGGAGGACAGGAGAATTGCTGTGATTTGATGCTTTCATTTTTGAGGAAGGGCTATTTGGGGGTTCTGATTAGATAGGCTGCTTCATGTGATGATAGAACTGGTTGTCGGCACATTTACACTCGGAGGCGTGCTACGACCCATCTGGAGCACTGCTAACTCTTAGTGTTAATTCTTTAAGCGAGCTGTGCTGAAGTTTGCTGCTGCCACCGGAGCCACTCCTATCGCCGGCCGCTTCACTCCTGGGACCTTCACTAACCAGATCCAGGCAGCCTTCCGGGAGCCGAGACTCCTGGTGGTGACCGATCCCCGGGCTGACCACCAGCCTCTCACAGAGGCGTCTTACGTTAACCTGCCGACCATCGCTCTGTGTAACACAGACTCTCCTCTGCGCTACGTGGACATTGCCATCCCTTGCAACAACAAGGTAATGACTTCGGTGTAACTACAGCTGGAGAATGAACACCCTAGAAACAGTGGGCGTTCCTCTGCACATTGTTAGAGCTTGGAGTGGAGGCCAGTGGCTGGCCGATGAACTCCCAAGTGTAGGTGATGTGCTACATGAAGGTCAAGTTTTTCGCTAACACCACAAGGGTCTCTGGCCCAATGAGTGGAGTTTGATAGTAATCCTTGCTACAAGTGTGATTTGAATGTGTTAGAATTTTGATGGAAAATAGTCTGTTTTCTGTTTTTCTCTATATTTCTTGTTGTCTTGGGCCTCAGGCATTACTTGGCCTTTCTGTTTTCAGACCAACCGATGAATCCTGCTATAAGATCATAAGGTGGGTTGCATATGGTTCAAGTTTGTCCAGGTTCTCAAAACCCCAATTCCACATTGAGTCACTCAAAAAGATCTCCCCCCTTCTTTCACCTGCCCCCCACTCCGGTTCAAGCTGTTGTTTCTCAGTCTAGTTGTGTAGGGTGCAGCTCCCTGGCCCAGGCTGGTATGATGAGCCTTCAAATATTTTTTAAATAACCCATGTCCAGGCACCGATCCCAGGGGATGTTCATTTTGTTGCCTAGGGTGGAGCCGTGACAATAGTGCTTTTTAAAATCTGCATGATTCCAGTGGCGATCAGGGTTGAGAACCAACTGATTTATTTATTGAATAATCTTCTTTGTTATGCTTTCAAACTAAGACACGTCTGTTCTCCTGGTACCAAGGACCTAGGTGACGTGGAGCCAGGTTAGGTGGAATGGGGAGGTGCTTGCTCTTGTGACCAGGTGACACTCTTGCAGGGAGCTCACTCCGTGGGTCTAATGTGGTGGATGCTGGCCCGGGAAGTCCTGCGCATGCGTGGCACCATCTCCCGTGAGCACGCGTGGGAGGTTATGCCTGATCTCTACTTCTACAGAGACCCTGAAGAGGTAAGCTTCTGCAAAGGCTTATGGCTGTCATAAGCAAATTGAACACCTTGGTCTGCTTGGAGGTAAAATTTGTCAGTCCCTGTAAACCTTTTCTCTTTTTAAACCAGATTGAAAAGGAAGAGCAGGCCGCCGCTGAGAAGGCTGTGACCAAGGAGGAGTTTCAGGGCGAATGGACTGCTCCAGCGCCCGAGTTCACTGCTGCTCAGCCTGAGGTCGCAGACTGGTCTGAAGGCGTGCAGGTGCCCGCTGTGCCCATTCAACAGTTTCCTACTGGTATGTGTCATGATATAAGTTCGTCGAGCTGTGGTTTGGGACATACGAGTTTTCAGTCTGATGATCTCTGTGGCTTTGTTAAGAGTTGATCTCAGTATGTTGTAGCTGTGCTAATAACTTGACATGCTGAATTCAGGTTCATTTGAAGTGTGTGGCTTTGGTCTATGCTTGAAATGTGTGTCTGGTGGAATGCAAGGCAGATGGTGGTGGGGTGAGGTGACATGGGAACAGAGCTCATGGCTGTTTTGGTATTTTCTTAGCAGAAGACTGGAGTGCCCAGCCTGCCACTGAAGACTGGTCTGCAGCCCCCACTGCTCAGGCCACTGAATGGGTGGGAACGACCACTGAGTGGTCCTAAGCTGTTCTTCCACAAACTCTTACGCAAAATGGAAATAAGGTTGACGGAAAATAAACAGTTTTTAAAAAGTATGTCTTTCAGTTTTTCATTCCAGATGAAGATGCTGGGATTACTTTTGGTCTCTAGATACCGTTTTCACTTCTAAAGCCCAGTGTAGATAAAGGATATTGTTTTTCACTTGGGAGTTTTCCTCAGTTTCCTTTTTGTGTAAGGAACACCTGTGTTCTGAAAAGAGATGTGAATAATATCACATAAGTGTTAACCCTAGAAATGTTTTTCCAAGATCCTGATAATCTTGACTTATTAGCATCTATAGGTAAATTCTAGAGTCCAGATTTTAAAGTAATTGGGTTTTCATTGACAGCCCTGTTTGCCAGCTGTGTGGCCAATGTATGAATAACATCTGGTATTTAAAAGACACGCCTTGGGCAAAGGTAGAATGTAGTCTCCAATTCTGGAACCTCTGGAGGGGTCATGGCCTTCCCCAGCTTTGAGAGACATCTGTTTCCTGTCACCTGGTCAGCTTACCTACAGGGTGTGGGAGAGGGTTACTTATAGAAGTGTATAAAAATTTTATGTAATATTACATTATGCTCTCCATACTTTCCATTTCCCATGCATTTCAGTTCCATTAAAAGTGGCTCTACTGGATTGATCAGCAGCGCTGAGCCTATTGAAAAATATTGTCTTGAATGGGAAGGAAGCAAATAGGGTGGGTCCAGGTTTTGAGAAGCCTGAATTATTTACATGGATTAATTCATTATACCCTTGGAAAATGTATAAGATAAATGTCCGAGTGACTATATTCCCAGGGCCCCTACCAGTGGTGCTGAGGCAGTGAGGGAACCCCGCAGCTGGGGCATCACTACTTCACAGCAAATCTGCCACTAGCTCTGTAAATGCAAAAACAAGTTTAGACAAAGCTGCGCCATCATTGAAGCTCCAGTGCGTGGATCTTGAACCCATGGTGGCTTCCACAGCTGCAAGTGGTCAGCAACACCTGCAGTAATTTCTGGAATTGGGATGGCTGAAGGCGGGCGGTGGGGGTGTGGGACTGAAGGAAAGCACGGGAAGGGAGGCTGGGTGGCATGGAGGGGTTGAGCCTGAGTAGGACCGTAAGGGCTACAAATCTTATTTGTTAGCATGGCCTGGGGTGGAGGAGGCTGTTCGGGTAACAAGGAATAGGAAAATGTATTTCCTGGTAATTTCATCTGTATTATGGAAAATAAATCCTGTCAACATCCTGTCACCACAGATTGACTCATGTGCAGCTGACCCCTCCAGGACTATCCAGCCCACCCTGTTCTGTACCTCAGCCCGCCTTGAGTCTTGCGTCTTAATACCCAGTATCCAACCGATAGACCTTGCTGCATTCCTATTGCTGGGGTGCCTGCCTTCTGGCATTGCCACAAGAGTTTCATAAACAACCTTTCACCCCCCATGGAAATCTAAGTTTAGGGGTGAAATGTCCTCTGGCAAGGTAAGTAGCATAGTTGAACCCAGAGATCCTAAACTGATCCACTCCCTTCACCTGCGTTTAGCTGGCCCAGGACCTCACCATCTCTGCCTCCTGGAGAAGGAAATCTTGCTCATGTCAACAGCTGCTACAGATCCTGCCCCAACCCAGGACCACAAGCTGGCCCAGACCTGAGGTCACCCCACTCTGGGACTCAGTAGGTGCCCCATGGCTGTGGAGGCTGGCACAGACTAACCAGTCCAAGCCTAGTATTCTCAGCCTGGTGCCTACCTAAAGGGCAGTCCAGAAGCACTGCTGCATCTAAGTGATGGGGCCCCCTTGGACCACCAGATGTTGACTCCGCAACCTGCCCCTGGCAGCTCTCCCCTATTGGGGTTAGTGAAGGGGACGCCATCTGCCCAGCCCTCACACTGCACTGGGTTTGGCCCCAGGGAGCCACCTTCCCCTAACACCCCTCCCTCCATCTGTCTGCTGGGAAGCAGTTTACCTGGGAATAGCTCATTCAGTTTCCTGTCCTGCCTGAGCTTGGAAACAGCTTGGGGGATAACACATAGTTCACGTGTTTTTATTTTCTTGTGGAAACGTGAGATTTACCCTCTAGCTTAAGATTTTGTTCTATCACAGCTTCCAGCTCTTGATACACTTCTTGGGGCTTTGTCTTCTAAGCTAATAGAAACGGAACTCCACGCAGAACTTTTTAGAAATTCGTTTCAGGGGTACAAAACAACATAATGATTAGACGTTTACTCCCCTCACAAAGTGATAACCCCAACAAGTCCACTACCCCTCTGACATTGTACATAGTTATTACAATACCATTGACTATATTCCCTATGCTGTACTTTACATCCCGTGACTATATTTTTAATTACAGTTGACATTCACTATTATATTAGTTTCGGGTGTACAGCACAGTGGTTAGGCATTGACATAATCTAGGAAGTGATCCCCCCCTAAGTCCAGTACCCACTTGACACCCTATATAATCTTGCCAACATTGACTAGATCCCCATACTGTACAACTTTTGAGTTCTCCCCATTTTTCTAAGCTTTCATAGGACACATTTTCCTAGTTAAGTCCCATTTAAATACAAAGGTGAATCATCCCCATTGGGTTCAGCCTGTCACAGAATTTGACACTTGGTAGATGCTAGTAATTACTTTCTCAGTGAATAGGGGACGTGGTTATGAATAAATCTCAGAGACTTAAAGAGCATTTGAGAAAGCTGGAGGTAAATTCCGTTTGGCAAGCCTGAGACTTGCGTGGTGTCCAGGGGCACACAGCTCCCCTCATGGGGGGCTGTATCATCTGCTTTGAACTTCACTGGGCTGTTACAATCCAGTCCCCTACTGTTGGCCACGGGGTGTTTTGAGAATGAGCTGCACTCCCCCCAGATCGGGTGGGTTGTGGTGTGGTGAGTGGGTGGGTGAGATGGTCTGGGCTGGGCATGGCTGGCGCCAAGGACACCCTCACATCCAGGTGGCCTGGGAGGGGTCTCTGGCCATTGCATTACCAGCGATATCATTTGTTGAGTAATGAGGGTGATAGAGGAGTGTGGGAAGTGGAAATGCCTGAGACTAAAGCGCTGCTCGGCCCATTCTTAGTGTGTCTCTGGGCAAGAGACCATGTCTCCTGGCCCAAGTGCCCTGGGCATCAAATGGGGACAATCATGAGGTGATTCAGAGATTGTCATGCAATTAGCTTGGGTCTGGGGACATAGCAAACACTCAGTCTATGGATCACTTTGTCCTTTGTTACTGTATAATTAAATTTTATTGTAAATGTATCAATCATGCAGATAGTCATACAGACATAGCCATATGTTCTTGAAGAATCAAGTGAAAGCCCCTGTAACCATTGCGCAGGTTATGAAATAGAAAGGTGCCAGGACCTGAGAAAGTCTCCGTTTGCGCCCCTTGGCCCCTCTGTGAGCTCACACTGCCTGTCTCCTGCAGTCCCCTGGTTGACTCGATCGGTTTAGGCAAGTATGCCTTTTTCAATCAGCAATTGTTTAGTTTCCCTGTTTGTTTTCCAGCTTCCTACAGATGGAATCCTGTCTTCTTGTGTGACTAGCTTTTTTCCCTCAATGTTATTTTCGTGCTTTTAATACCGTTGCCATGCTGCTGTAGAGTCATTCATGACGTCAGAGTACAGCAGTGGCTCTTTGGGTTGTTTCCAGGATCTGGCCATTACCAACAGAGCTACTTTGAACATTTTTGATAGATCTGGTGCACAGAAATTTCCCCACTGTGGGTTTCACACTCTGACTCACCAGAAAGTGTCAAATGGTTTTGCAATCATGTGAAACCTACAAAGACACAGCCACAACTCTTAGCACTTTCTGTTGAAAGCACAGTCCTTTCTTCACTGATCCTAACTGCTGCTTCTCAAAAATCCAGGGTCCATCCATGCTGGGCCTGAGCCTGGCCTCTCTATTCCCCTCCCACGCCCCTTACTCTGTGAGTCTGTCCCTGGGCCAAGGCCACAATCCTTCCTCTTGACTAGAATTGTATACTGACAATGGATGGACCAATTCTCCTGCCTTCCTCTTCTCCAAGAGAATCTTGGCTAGTGTTGAACCTTTTGTATTGTCTCATACATTTTTAACCAACTAGTAGAATCCCACTATAAAGCCAGTTGAGATTGCGTTCATTTTATAATTTAAAGCAGTATGGCCTGATGCAGTCAGTGAAAAAAATCCATGTATCTTGCCAGTTTCTCATTTTTATGTCCCTTAATTAAATTTTATAATTTTCCCAAAGAAGTTTTGCACATTATTTGATGTTTATTCCTAGATACTCAAGATGTTTTAAATTGTACAAGATATTTAAATTGTTAAGAAACTACTATTAGGGATCCTGTTGGAATAGCTCAATTCTTATTCTAAAGAACACAGATATCCAGTGATAAATGTCACTATTGCCACGGCATTTCTGATCCTGCCTGAGCATTCTAGGCCTTTTGTGCAAGTCAGGGATGAGAGAAGAAAATTCCATCCGTGAAAAACCTGTTCTAAACCTACAGGCCAAACACTGTACTCAGTAGAGCAGAACCTGCTGTACCTCTACTTATGCTAAGGCAGCGGATTTGACTTAGGAACAACCCAAGACTTATCCCATTCTGCCTTTGCAAAGAATCTCAAGGGAAATAATAACTCAGCATTCAGCAAATACTTATTAAGCACTTACTCTGGACCAGACACATTCTAAGCACTGGAGATACAGTAGTGAGTGAAGACAAAGCTGTGACCTCGTGGCAGTTATATTTTGAATGGGGAGGCAGATAACTAACAAATTAACAATCTGTTTTCCATGGGAACAGAAGTGAGGATGACGGAAACATGAATGATTGTCTAAAACAAGAATCACAGCCCTCACGCTGTAGAAAAGAGAGACAAATGGAGAGAGTCATTGGGGAGACTCAAAAGAGAGCCCAAGAAACCTCCCTGGAAGGAGGACTCTCAACTCAGCCTCACCAAGTGGAGCTGAGAGAGGTTCTGCCCTTGTGGGGAGCGGGGGTGAAGAAAGCCCCCTCAGCACTAGAAAAGCTCTACATGAACCACAAATTCAATTCCACACTTACTGCCAAGGAAGGCAGTTGTGGAAAGCTTGCTTTGTCCCGCTTTTTGGTGATCAAAGTTTCAGAAATATTAAAATCCCCTTTCTAGTCAGTTATTTTAAACTTCAAGTACACAAAATGAGGATTTCTTTACTGTTGTACTGTATTTTTAAAATTATCCTTTAATCAGTCAGAACACTGAGAGAAGGAGAAAGAAAGGAAGAAAGGAAGGGAAGGAGAGAGGAAGGAAAAAGAAAGGGAAGGAAGCGAGTCATGGTCATGTTCAATCCTGGACCGTGGTGATGTTATATTCATAAATGTTGCATATTGTGTCAGAATTTAAAATAAAACCAATAGGCCCCTGAGAGTGTCACTTTACTTACAAAATAAGGGATTTGGTTAAGTGCCCTCTAAGCTCCTTTTTCTCCCAAGAAGTCTTGATGCACCAGGCCTCCAAGTTCCCCGAGTGATTGGATGAAACTTAGCATGGGAATGGACAGATAAAGAAGTGAGGCTGCCTTCCAGGGTCTCCCAGATGCTTGGTGGCAGGATGGAGGCTGGTACCTGCCCCTCTGAAAAGCGCAAAGCTCCTTCCATCACACTCCCAGACACGGGTCACAGACAGAGCCTGATTCACCCCTTCTTGGGCTGTAGCGTCAGACAGCCGCTGATAGGTGATGGGAAAAGGTCTCTAAAAGGTTACTTCATATGGCCTCAGGCTGCAGGGCCAGGGCAGAGGCTGTCGAGGCCTGACGGTCCTTGCTTCTTAGCCCACCGAGCGGGGCCCACACTCGGGAGGGCTGGTCCGTCCTGGTCCTCAGACTGTGTGTGTTCCCCATAACTGCCCTCGTCTACGAATGTCATTTGGGCCCCTGAAAATAATAACTATAAAGAGGGGATGACTAATATAGCGATTGCAAAAATATAGGGCCTCTGGCTTATGTACTATATAATACACAATCATTCTTGATTCAATAAGTTGTTTACCCAAGAATTGGGTAGACTTGAAAACCACAGGGATCCAATCTTTGTGCTGGTTGCTGGGGCAATACTGGCCAGGATTCAGTCATTTCAAATAACCAACCGCTTTTGCTCAGCTTAGGGACTAAACTCCCCACGTAACCAATAGAAAATGTCAGAATTTTTCTCTGCTCATGTCCCCAGGCCCATGTCACTACCACCTATGAAAGCTCTGAGCTCTGTTCATACAGTTGGCCCGAGGAGCCCGGGTCCCTCTTCCTGCCGGGACGTCACAGGAACGGTTATCTTTTCTTTCACCACTTTTCGCATGTGGCAGTTTTCACAACATTCTTTGGAGACGAACATATTTTTATTTTATTATTCAAAAATATGTTTCAACAATTGTGAAATACCACATGCTGATAACTCCAATGAAAACAGAAAAATGTAATAGCTATTTGCTTTAAAGATGTTCCTGAAAAATTCATAATTGGAACTGTTCGCGTGTGCTGCCAACTCCAAATTATCTTATGCTCGAATTATTTATTTTATGGAATATCTGCGGGAAAACTTTAAATCCTAGGTTGTGCTTTAAATTCTGTGTTTTAAATCCTGGCTTGTGCTCCAGACTCAACATCTGGAACTCTCTTTATTTTCAAGTTAGTATATTCTCAGAGCATGTGAACTAATTTGAGTGGCTGCCCAAGGAAGCATAAACCCATGCTAAAAATGATGTTTTCCATAGCTTAAGAACACTTTGCAACCAGAGTTTTCTCCCATATTCACAGAAAACTAGGACTGGCTTAATTGAAATTACAGGTATGGTCAACAAGTTACACTTGTTATAGAAAGAGTAAAAAAAAAAAAAAAGCAAAAACAAACACCCAACATCTAAATTCTTTAAATCCCCAAACCTGGGGGCTATGTCTAAAGCACTGAGTACTTAAAGAGCTTTTCCATCTTTAAACTTGTAGAAAAACAGATATTACAGAAGTCACCTACCCTATTCCACAAAGTTCCGCTCAGCTGGAGGTAAAAGGAAATCAGATCACTACGTTCAGCTCTGGTTTTCTTTAATACAACACATTGATACCTTCTTTTTCTGAGTCTCATTTTGCTAGAATCCTAGTATCTTGCTACCCTGTGTCCACCCTATCCTTCTCTAATAGTAATATTGCAAGGGGTAAAATCCATGAATCGGACCCAGAAAGTTGAACAGGAGAAGCATGTTGCCTAAAGAGTAAGTTTTAACACAACAATTTGAGTAAAACCCAGTCCATTAATTACGGAACATAATGTACGTTATTACACAGGTCACCACTGGCCAGAACACAATCGTGACAGGGTCCAAGCATAGGGGGGAGGTGGAGAGAGAGAGAGAGAGAGAGAGAGAGAGAGAGAGAGAGAGAGAGAAAGGGAGAGTTGGGTGTGGAACTTGGGAACACACAGAGGCTTTGTCTGTTTGGCTGGCAGCTCAGTTGGTGTCATATTCTGTTTACCATTGAAAGTTGGGGACTGTATAGCTAAAAATCTGTCAGATCAAGGCCAAAGTCTTGGAGGAGACAAATTTGCTCTGAAAGTGAGGATTGGAGGGCAAATGAAAAACCATTTAGGTTTGTTTCTCTCAGATTTGATTAAGCAATTCATTATATACTTGAAATAATTAAATGGTCTTATAGCTATTTATCTATTCATAGTTCATCTATCATCTATTATCATAGCTTATCTATAGCTCATCTGTTCATATTTCCACAGGAAAAACAGCATTGTTATCATGAATCTGAAAAATCTCTGAACTGTCTTTTATCTTTTTAATCAAAAGTTAATTTTTACAACACATTTTGATACACAATTTTGTTAGGTAAACAATTATCTAATTGTGGATATGACTTGATGTACATTTAAGTTTTTAGGTGAAATAATGGAGATATCATCTTACCAATGTCTTCCCTAAGATAACTTCCTTTTATAGATGATTCACTCATTTTATACTAATTTTCAGTAATCCCCATAACAAATGTTTGCCATACCCTCCAGCCCTTTTTATGCTTGACTCTTTCTACGTGCTCATGTAAAATAGTATTATGTTTTTCTGCTAGTGAGTATGGATTTATTTTTAGTGACGAAAATGTTACAGAATCAGGTAGTGGTGATGCCTCCACAACGCTTGTGTATATTAAAAATCTCTACATTTTATACTTTAAAATTTTGAATTTTATGGTACATATGTAAATTATATTTCAATAAAAACAATTACTATGTTTTTGGTTAAAAATGGCAGGTTACTGCACATGCTTATTTTATCCACTTTTTCTTCCAAAAATTTACTAAAATTATAGTAGTAAAATATTCTTAAAGGTAAGGAATTAAAAAATAGTTTACTCCATAGGGGCAGTAGAGAATTTTTAAAAAGGTTTTAAACTCCAAAGAAAAAGAAACATAAAAAGAGGATAGATTATAACACAGTTTTGGGAGATAGCAAAAGGGTGGAGGATGGTAACTGACTTGGCAGAATGGAGGAAGTCCCCTTTAAGTGCCTGTAGAGGAGATGCCAGAGAACAGCATGTATACAATAGGTGTCAAAACGCCAAGTCTCTACACTTGGAGTGCCAGGTAGCGTGGAAAGCAGGGCTGAGGCCTGGGGAAGCTGCACATTCCAAATAGATTCCCAGCTTCACGGTATGAACTTGCTCACTGGAAGTTCATTAGGAAGAAATTTCCAGACTCAAACTGTGGAGAGCAGGGATGAAGGGCAGGGCTTAGAAAAGGGACAACTCCACATATTCATGTGGGTCCCTTACCCACCTTGATCACAGAATATCATTAGCAAGATATTCAAACTCCCCTAACTTCCCTACTGCTGCCAAGCTATAAAATGGATTGCTCTTCCTTGAAGAAACTGAATGATCATGGAAAATCTCTACTTAGATTTTTGAGATCTGCCCAAGGAAAGGCCAGCATGGCTGCCCATTACATTGCTCATCAACATGCCCTGTGCTTGTAAAAATATTTTACTACTATAATTTTAGCACAGCAAAGCAATGAAGGGAAATTCAGTCCTTCATCAGGCTTAGAGAACAACCAGTCTAGAACAGAGCAAGAAAATCAAGGATTACAGAATAAAAGTAAACAATTATCTGACATATTGGAATGCTTGAAAAAATTAATAGTTACTGGACAGATTTGTTCGAATATTTGGAAAAAATGTGTCATAAATAAATAAAAAAGTAAGCAAAGTAAATGAAAGCAAAAACAGAACAATTATTAACTCCAGGAAAAACAAAATTGTACAAAGAAAGGAAACAATCATAATTGATCACAAGGTTGTGTAGGAATATTTACATATTTATAACAATATAAATACTGATATAACTATGTTCAGTGGGTGAGGGAAAAGGGAGAGGAAGGGCTAGATTGTAAGAAAATTAAACCCTCAATAGGAAGCCTATAGCCTACAATAAATGAGCACATAAGTGGCTGTTTTTGTGAGTCATTTCACAATATTGAAATAAACAGAGAAAAAATAGCTAAAAAACGTTAAACGTGGTTGCCTCTGGTGAGTGGGATAAAGGAGTGGGATGACATGGCGAAAAGGGCTATTGTTTTTCAACATAAGCCTTTTAATACTATCATACCTTTGTGCAAGTATTATTTTGATAAATACCAATTAATATACTTATAGAAACTGGTGTATTAATTTGCTAGGGTTGCCATAATGTAGTGCTACATACCATGATTCCCTGAAGATAAGACCTAGCCGGACCATCAGCTCTAATGCATCTTTTGGAGCAAAAATTAATATAAGACCCGGTCTTATTTTAATATAATATAAGACTGGGTCTAATATAATATACTATAATATATAATATAATATAATATAATATAATATAATATAATATAATATAATATAATATAATATAATACTAGGTCTTATATTAATATTTGCTCCAAAAGAAGCATTAGAGCTGATGGTCCCGCTAGGTCTTATTTTCAGGGAAACACGGTAGTACTACTGGGTGGCTTAAACAACAGAAATTTATTGTCTCACAGTTCTCCAGGCTAGCAGTGTGATATCAAGATGTCATGGGGTTGGTTCCTTCAGGGGACTGGAGAGAGGATCTGTTCTAGATCGCTCTCCTTGGCTTGTAGACCATCTTCTCCCTGCGTCTTCCCGTTTATGAGGGTTTCTGTGTCCAAATTTCCCCTTTTTGGAAGGACATTAGCGTCCCACCCTAATGACCTCATTTTAACTTAATTACCTCTGTAAAGACCCTGTCTCCAAGCAAGGTGACATTCTGAGGTACTAGGGGTTAGGTCTGCAAAATATGAACTTGGAGGGGACACAATTCAGCCTATAACATGTGGGGATTGTCATTTGCAGCCGAAGGTTCTATGGAGAAATTACCTGTAATGCTAACAAGTTACTTAGTTTTGGCCTTGAGTCCCCTTGGAGTTCTGCCGCTCAAAGGAATGACATTGACTCAGATGTGGCCTCCTAAGTTGACTTTCTGGGTCTGAGAATACCACTACATGAAAGGCAAACACCAAAATTTAAATAGGAACAAAAAGAGATGACATAGTAAGTGTTCTGTGGGACCTCCATACGTTGGTTGCATAAATTATATGTCACTCCATATATTATGGGATAGAAGATATGAGGTGAGACTCCACAAAAAATTGCCATTAAAGACTTTTTTCATAAAGGTTTGACAAGTAGAGTCCTTTAACAAAGGTGAATCTTTATAATCTACCCACTCTATCTTGTACATTTTTAATAAGAAAAGTATCACTTTACTAAATGTTTAGCAATCAAAAAATAAACCTTCCTTGTACACTTCAAAAAAATAATCACAATAACAATAGTGGGTTTTTCCAACTCATTTGCATGTAAATTTATAAAGTGTTTCAACTAGTCCATTATTTTCTATATATTTACTTCACATCAGAAACATCCAAACATCCCTTTTGATTTGCCAGAAGAACAAATAAATAAAAATAATAAAAATATTTAATACCACAGATATCTAGAATTTCAAGATTGCTTTCTTTGATGAAAATAAATAATTTGGGGTAAACTTAGTCGATCCTAATTAGATGCAAACCATAGTATTAAGAAACTGCCTACCTACACCATTTCAACTATGTGAATTTCCCACAATGCACTTAGCTCCATATTGCTACTATTATGTCTTCCAATATTGCTTAAAATTTAGTCTGCTTTTATCTTGCACTTTTTAACCAGAGCCTGAATTCATCTCCCATTGTTTTCTAACTAAGAAGTGTGTCCTTATAACTGCTGCCCACCCCTGTTTTGCAAGCTTCTTTAGGGCCAGAACCACGATAGCTAACATTGATGCAGCTCTATGTGCCACGCACGATTCCAACCAGTGTGACATCTTAACTGACTGACTACCCCTGAGACCTCCAGAGCCCATGCTCTGAACCACCTGGCTCTGCTCTCATCCTTCAAACACAACCACTGCAGCACAAGCAAAGGGCTGGCCTCACAGCAGGAGTGAATCAACCAGCAAACACGTACAACTGGTTACTCAGACCACGAATGTTTAGTTAGTCATGAAGTCAGTATATGATGAGATGTATAGTGGATGTTTGCCATTTCATTGGACTGCCTCTTCAAGGTCCCCTAGAATCATTCTTTTTTGCATAAACTGTGACAAGAACCTAAAAGGAAACTTAATGACAATGTTGGCATTTGTGTCTCACCGTCATGCACGGAGCTATGGATGCTGATGGTTGGATTAGTTTCAGAAATATCCTTTCATCTTTCAAGTCATTAGTATGTAGTTCTACACACATGCGTATAAAATGAAATTTAGCAAAAGCTCTGCGTTATAGAACCCGTGAAATTTAACAGAGGCACAGACTAGTAGGACTCAATGGTGTGACCCCAAATTTTAGAAAAATGATAAGAAAATGCCAATATCTGAGACTGAAGCCAATATTATCATGATAATTGAATGAGATTTATCATTTACAGAAATCATCTACCATAAGAGATTTTTTTTTTAAAGCTTTCATAAATTTGAATGCAAATGGTAACTGTTATAGAGTCTTCCAGAACCAATCTCAGTTGTCAGTAGACTGAGGTACTCTTGTTAAATTGTGTGAGGAAATGCATGTGTGAATGTTAGTCGGGTGTGTGTATGTGTGTGTGTGTGTGTGTGTGTGTGTGTGGTTATGTGGGGTATGTTAGGGAGGAGAGTGTGGATAGGTATTTACTCTGCGAAGAGTATGACAGCAGGATCCCAAAGATAAGAATTTGTCAGTGTCATTCCAATTCTGCTCATGGCTTGTGGGTTTAGCTTGTGGCATGTGTGGTGAGGTACTGCATGGTGGGTTGAGGTGGTTGTTGTGGTGGGTACCACATTGGTGGAAGGGTGTGTGGTGTGGTGGGGTGAGCTGGGGTGTGGTGTGGTATGGTTGGACCTGGCGTGTGGTTGGACCTTGCATGTGGTTTGACATAGGTTAGAGTGGTGTGGAGAGAGCCTTGGTGAGGGGTTTGTCATGAGGCATTAATTCCGTGGGCTGTGGGCGGTGGGAGACTGGAATATATGAGTGTGTGTGGGGATGTAGTATAGCTGTGGTTTGTGAGCGTGTGTGTATGTGTGTGAGATATGGTTACTACTAAGCTACAACCATATAGCTTTTGTTTAGATTTTCTTTTGCCCTTTGTTTTGGTCTTTGTTTTGGTCTTTGTTAGCCTTTTGTTTTGTCTTTGTTTCGCTCTTTGTTTAAACTTTCTTTGGCTTTTGTTTAGTCTTTCTTTAGCCTTTTGTTTAAACTTTGTGTGGCCTTTTTGTAGTCTTTGTGTAGCTTTTGTTTTTAAGTGGATCTTGGCTGAGGACTCATCAAAAACACCTTGTGTAATGAAAACCCAGGATATATAATCTCTCCCTATATATTCTGCAGGCATTGAGTATCCTCAACCTCCCCAGGGACCTGGTACAGACGTGGAAGCTGTTTCACTCAACAACTGCTACTTGAAGGTAAGGGGATTCCATTGCTTTTCATCTTCATCTTCAAGTGGCAAGTGCACATTTTCCTATGGGCCATTTCCTTATATAGCAGCCAAGATTGGGAGGACATAAAAGGATGGAGAAAACAAGAACGTAGGACACCAAGTTTATGCTGATGTGGGCAGAGAGCCCTCCTGGAATGTTCTGGCTAATGTTTGGGAACTGGCTGAAACTTGGGAGAGGCGAACTCAGGTTCTCTCAGGTATACAGCTCCACGTTCCTGGAGCTAGATTAATGGGTCGAATGGCTTCTTTTTTGTCTATTTCTTCTTTTGTTATTTATCATGATTGAAAATGAGTTTTTCTTCTTATGTAGGAACAATGCCTTCCTGCATACAGCGGGGTTTATGTGTGGGGGATACTAATAGAACAATGAAGTCCAAATCTTGTAAGAATTTTGCTCCCTATAGATTAGAAACCTTAACTGGAAGTGCATTCATGCTTTATCTTGTACAGAATCTCAGAAATCGGGTTTTGTCAATTTTGTGGTTGATAGAAAAAGGAAAGAAAATATTGTGTCAGGGGAATAAAGTCATGAACTTGGCTGGAGTTCTAGGAAGAAACTGGGGAAAAGAATGCTTTGTGAATAAATCAGTGAGGCAGAAAACAGACTGTTGTCAGATGTTCAGCTATGCTATTTTATGTTTATTTAGAATAGCAGGAGAATGCCTTGGTGAGTGAATTTTAAAAATTGTTTCATATGTATGGAAAAATTGGAAATAATACAAAAATTCCCGGTGTATCCAGATTGTTCAAATGTTGATATTTTACAACATTTGCTTTATCATTTTTTCTCTGTGAACACACACATATATATTTTTCTGAGCCATTTGAGATTAAATTACAGACATGGTCAAAATCTGGAAATTAACATGGAGAAAGAACTATTGACAGACCTTGATATGACCTTGACAGTTTTGAAAACTACAGGCCTGCTATTTTGCCAAATGTCCCTCATTTTGGGTTTGGTCTGATGTTTTCTCATGATTAGGCCCAGATTATGCAGTTTTGGAAAAGATATGCTTGCATTTGAGATCATACATTTACAAATTAAAACCTAAATCTGACTGTACAAACTTTTAATTCTTGTTTATCTAATAGTAACTGGGATTTTAAATGAGTACCTAAAATCTTACAAGAAAATAGAAAAATTGAAACCCCAAGACTTTTTATTGATGATTCCCAAAATTCACCAAAAATGTATAAGTGCTGCCCTTTATTCATAAATGGTAATTACACTGATATGTAAGTGAACTTGATAGGTTTATAGTGAGGTATTTAACCTAGATTCTTTGTATGTGTTGGATTCATGTCTATTACTCTGTGAGTATTCATTTCATAAATGTGGAAATTCCTTTCTAAGCAAAACCATCTGCTGAAAACAGATACAATTCAACAAAGAGCTGTCCTAAATAGCCCCTCCAGGCTTGCTGGCCCCCTTTTGGATGTTGACAGGGCACCTGATAGAAAGAACTTTCATTTTGTTTGTTTGTAAGTGTGAAAATGTCTGTTAGAGGGTGGCTGGCAGTTTTATGATTCTTAAAATAGTTTCTTTAGATGTGCAAACATACATCATCCATGTTTTTCCTCAGAGAAAACTCTGAGGTCATCACAATCATCATAAATGTGGGGAAATTGATGAATTGGTTCTATGATCTTTGTAGTCAAGTGACTGTATTATGACTGTAACAGGACTATTTCCTGGATGAGGTAGATAAGCACTTTCAATCCTACATATGGACTTAAATGAGAAGTTTGGGGTTCTGCATGAGGTGCTAGTTAAGCCTGAGGAACTCAGCTTTTGGGAAAATGGAGCATTAGCTATTCTGATCGTCTTATCTGGGCGAGAGAAGTCACTCTGGAGTTTGAGAAAGTGTTTTCTACTTAAAGCATGATGTGTTCCTATGATGGGCCCGTCTGGGGTGGAAAATGAGGGCCTCCTTCTCTCGCTCAGTCAAAAGAATTGGGGGTCAGGGCGTGGAAGACTTGGAAGGCCAGGAGAATTTTGTGGATAGGATTTGAGTTGCTTTCCACAACCTGGAAGTCTGGAACCCTAGGGAACCCTAGCATTAGGTTCCATCACGTGGGCTCCAAGAGTGGTCTCTTCTGTGGGCTGGGCAGGTCTCTGTGGCTCTGGTGCTTCGGTTAGAATGCATTAGGTAAAAACTTGGTATTAGCTGTGTTCTGGGTGGTTAAGGGACCAATATCTTGTTAAATGCACCTGGAATTTTGTTTCTGTTTAGGTTTGGTGAAGCCAGCAGATCCAGAGATGGCTGCCATTGAAAAGATTGTTTGTTACTCACAGTGCCCAAGAGGAGGGGGCATATGAAACCAAGAAGGGCCTGATGGGGAAGCACCAGGGTCAGTCAAGAGCCAGAAGGAGCGAGGAAAGCATGGGCCAGAGACTCTGTTGTATCTTTTTTGCAGGGAGGACTGAGCAAGGCAGGGTAAGCCATGAAGATGGATGTGATGCCCTTGGTGGCAGAACGTAGAATGAGAAGAGGGTGTGACTATCCTTTGGGGGCACTGCCACATTTACAGGTTAGATGGACAAGGAGTGATTGGCAAAGAATAAAGACAAGAGTCAGAGAGGAAGGAGGGAAACTGGAACGTGGTATCATGGAAGCCAAAGGGAAGGAAGCCAGAAGAGGGAGTCGTCATCTTTGCAGAATGATTCTGAGCTGTGGTGTGACGTGAAGATATAAAGAGTACATTAGATTAAGTGACATGGAAATAGTTGGTGACTTTAACAAGAATTGTTCCCATGGAATGATTAAAACAGGAATTAGAAGGCTTGTGGGAGGAACAGGGACTAAGGAGCTGGAAAGAAAAACTATAGTCAACTGAGGCCAGAAGTTTGAGCTATTTCTGCTCAGTTATCAGCCTCTTAGCAACTGTTTTTTCTTAGGCTTCCCACAGTTTCACTCTGAAATTGCACAATTTTGATATTGGCTAAGTATCTGAGAGAAACCATCTCTCTCTCTCTATCTATCTATCTATCTATCTATCTATCTATCTATCTATCTATCTCTCTCTCTATATATATATATATATCTCTTCTTAGTAGTTCCCTACTATTTGTTACTCTCCCCTCCACCCCCTTCAGATCCCTGCAGTCTTAGCAACCCCTAACTCATCTGATCTCTGTTTCTTCTTCTCTCTGCTTAAGCTCTTTTCCCCCTGTTTAGCAGTTGTCAACAAAGACAACCAATCAGAATAAGAGGTTTCTTTTGGAGGTTATTTTTGTGTCTAGAATCTTCATAATCTTATAAGACCCCTTTGTCTAAATATCACTTCAAAGATCTGATATATATTTTAAAAGTATGGGACAAAGGCTATGAATAATCACATAAATCTCCGTATTGCATGGGAAAACAAGATTGATATTTTGAAGTTCTCAATTGAATGCTTTATCAAGTTGGACTCCCTCACTGTGTTGATAACACAAAAAACACATCTCTCTTCCGGAGCTGGAAGGGAGAGACAGTCCTTCAACTTCTTTCTTCAGATGTTTTACTTAATTGCGAACACTTGCATGTTTGGATACAGACCTGAAATTTCATTCATTTCAGAAATTTCATTTATTAGTGGTGAAGCAAAAATCAGGTTTATAGAGCTCAGATGTACTAGGAGAAATGACTAAAGATTTTTTACTTAATGACAGTGAATTAACTGGACATACAGCATTCTTCCTCTATAATGATAAGATGGGCTTTAAAAAGTTTGCATGTGTTTTGTGATTACTGTGAAACCTTCCCTCCACCCTCCAATTGACTGACAGCATCTATATCCATCATCAAGATCCTAGAACTGTGAGAGCAAAGCTCTGTGTATAACGCACTTGAATTAACTACAACCTAAGTAACCAAAACATTAAATTAGTAACCAGGATGCATTGTACTGCTTCTCTTTCAGGAAAAAAAGAAGCAAATGATACCAAGACAAGCTCATAACAGAAATCTAATCATCAGATGTGTACGGATGAAAATACAGGTACAAATGAATCCCTTATATTGTTTTAGATTTGCATCTGAGTTATTGTATAACGATTACTAATATTCAGAATGTCCAAGTAGAAAGCAGAATCAGCAAAAGACTAAGCAATCAAACTTTTAGTAAGAGTTAAACACTTTAAATAACTATTTCAGGTGTTTCACAGTATTCTAGGTTTTGGGAGTAGAAATTTGAAAACAAAAATTCTATACATCAGAGGTAGTATGACCTAAGCCACCTTTGTCCAACCCAGGTACTATGCACTCTGCCTCAATCATTCGTTGTCATGTCTGGAACTTGCCAACACTTGAAACTACTCCGTCTATGAATCAAACAGTGCAAACATCTAGGAGCTCCTTCACAACCTCTTTTCTTTCACTTGCTTTGTAAGTGCCCCACTACAACTCTTCTTCCACTCAGTACTTCGAGTTGGTTTGCCCCTCCACCTGTCCATTCATTCAAGAATCCATTCACCGACCCATTCATCCTCACCCTTCTCTATTTTCTTCTCATTATGGATAGATTCTAGGGTTCATCATTTCAATTATTCTCTTGCAAATCCTTTGGCAAATTCCAACCCTGGATGAAACTATTTGTCTTCTCCAGGTCTGCACGCAGGCTGCTGAGAACAGTTGGAGAAAAGCACAATGGGGGCCATTGGTACCACTACAAATTATAACTAGGCTGTCAATCAAAACTACCTGGCAACTTGGTCTCCAAATTTGTGCAAAATCTATTTTAAACCCCATTTTTATTCTCAAATCTCCAGCTCTCTCATTCTCAGCTCCCACTTCCCACTTCCCTGGAAAAATGCAAGGTATTAGATGGGAACTTCATACAGCCAACTCTTTTCCCTCTTCCAACGAAGGCCAACCTTTCTACATATGCTCTGCATTCCATCTCCTTTTTTTTCCCTCAAGAATACTAATTATTTCCACTTTCAAATTTTATTTCAATCTTTTCCTCTCTACTGGACCTTACCCATCAGCACTTATGTATGCTCTCATCATAACAAAAAAACAAATCAACAAACCAACTAATCACCCCTCTTCCATCCTCAAAAACAATAAAAACAGCACCCCGCCCCCTCATCCCACCCTACCCCCCAAAAACACTCTGGAAAACTCTTTTCCATGACTCTACTCCCCTTCATTCTCACATGAATTGACTATAGTTTTTCTCTCCAAATCCTCAGTCACTGTTCCTCCCATAAACCCTCTAATTCCTGTTTTAATCATTCCATAGGAACACTTCTTGTTAAAGTCACTATTTCCATGTCACTTAATTTAATGTACTCTTCATATCTTCACGTCACACCACAGCTCAGAATCATTCTGGCTCCCTTCCCTTTGGCTTCCATGATACCACATGTTCCAGTTTCCCTCCTTCCTCTCTGACTCTTCTCTTTATCCTTTGCCAATCACTCCTCATCCATCTAACCTGTAAATGTGGCAGTGCCCAAAGCATAGTCACACCCTCTTCTCATTCTACATTCTGCCACCAAGGGAATCACATCCATCTTCATGGCTTCAATTGCCACCTCTACTCCAACAACTTTCAAATTCTACCCCCGCCCAGATTTCTCTCAACTTTCTACTTGATGTCTCCATCTAGATGCCCCTCTAACACCTCAACTCAAATGCATCCGAAACTCAACTCATGACTCTGCATCTTTCCCCAAACCTTCATCTCCAGTAGATGCTTCCACCACCCACCTAGTTGCTCAAACTACATACCTTAGAGTCACCCTTGACTCTTCCTCTTGCTTTTTTTTTAAATAAATGAATAATTTCAATACAACGTGGTAAATATAAAGATAGAGGCATATAAATTCCAAAATGGAACAAAGATAAGTTGCATTTCATCCAACCAAAGCAGTCTACCAGTGTCACTGCCATTGGGTGACTCAGATGATGGCCTTGGACTCAAAATTTAAGAAAAGGGGTGGCCAGCAATCCAGGGCTCATTTTAGCTTGTCTCTGGCCTGGTCTCTTTGCTTACCCAAAGCTGACACCCTTGGAGAACCCAAAGCACTGTAGCAGGTCTCACCTTCCACTAGCTATCAGTGGTGCAATACAGCAGCCCATCAGGTAATCTAGGTTCTCTTCTTTAGCCCCTGCTATGACCATAGCCCAAATTAACACTTAGGTTATAAGAAAATGCAAATCTGGACGATTGGTTGGCTTCTCTTTCATCCCAGAAGAATTCTGAGAGAGAATTTGTTTTACCTACATATATGTACATTCAAAATCCCATCATTTTCAGAGAGGGAGAGACACAATTCTTATTTCGTACATCACAAACAGATTAAGAAAGACAAATAATTATAAAACGAAGCACACCTTGAAGAAATATTTTCTACTGAGAGACCACTTTATGTTAAAACCTTAACTCTTAAAATAACCCTGCTTGGAATCTGACAAAAGCAGCCTGAGTTCTACATAACACCCCAGGGAACAGGGGCACCTGGGGATTTTTTAAAGGCACCTTCAATTCAATCATAGTTAACACTCATTCAGTGAGTGGAGGGCACAGCAGAACCCTTTGGATTAGAGAGAAGCCCTTTCCTCAGAGAGCTCAGGCTTGGATCACAGCCACACAGCCACATTATTATAACATAGTATGGTGCGTCCACCCATAGAAGTATGTACAAATTATAGAGATAGCCCAAAGGAGGGGCAGGTCCTTTGACTAGGTGAGACCTTAACTGGGTTGTTTAGGATAAATAGAAGTTCACCGCACAAACATGGTGGGGAAAAGGCATTCCAGGAGAAGCATGTTCAAAGGGGCATCTTTTGATCACAGGTTGATGTTTCTGACCTATAGCGGTGAGGGGTGGTGGTGGGAGACAAAGGGGAAAAGTGGGCAGGAGGGGTCTTGTGTGCCATATTTAACTAAGAAGCAGGACTTTGCTCTGTAACTGGGGAGAACCTCTGCAGTTTCTGAGTAGGGGGATGGATAAACAAGGAGACAAACTCATGCCTTTGGTTCCTTTTCCTGGGTCCTTTCCCTATCTGTAGAAAATTACGAATTATTCATCCACATACAATTCTAGTGTAAGCTCATATGTCCATAAGCTAAAACAATGGATTGTATAATTTTAGATGTTAACAGAATAAATAATGTCATGTTATTTAAATTGTGTTCAGAAAATTACTTTACTTTTAACATGTTTATCTGGCTTCACTATGATCAGCAGGTTTTCACTCCTAAAACATTTGCTAAGTATATTGTCTATATGCCAAGGATACCAATCGTGGGTCACACCTGTTCCCTCCTCTAGAATCGCCGAAGTCAGAGGTAATGTTTGTTCAGTCAGAAAGGGCTTTTGCAAAAATCTGTGGGCGGTGTGGTCCTTGGTCCACTTTAATTTGTCCTTGTTGAAGGAGCAAAACAAAGCAATGATGGCTTTGCTTTGTCTCCCGAGTGGATTGTCAACTCCCAGACAATCGGGACCTGCTTACGCTGTTATGTTTTCATAGCCTCTGTAGGTCCTCAAATCGGTATTGGATTTTGGCAAGACGCTGTTCTCTGGGTAAAAGCACCCTGATTCAAAATCAGTATCTCTATGACGTTTTCCTTACCCGGAACTGGTTTGCAAACAAGAATCTAATGTGAAATGTTCATTGTACTAATATGTAAACATTTTGGTTGCCAAGGTCACAAATGGATAAACCAGGACAAGTAGGTAGATAAAGGTATCCTTAGAGACAGCGTGTACCGTGTTTCCCCGAAAATAAGACCTAGCTGGATAATCAGCTCTAATGTGTACTTTGGAGCAAAAATTAATGTAGGACCTGGTATTATATTATACTATACTATACTATACTATACTATACTATACTATACTATACTATACCTGGTCTTGTAGTAAAATAAAACCGGGTCTTATATTAATTTTTGTTCCAAAAGATGCATTGGAGCTGATTGTCGGCTAGGTCTTGTTTTCGGGGAAACAGGGTAGTAGTTACAACCAAAATTCACTTCCTAAATGTATTTTTGCTGCTATGGACTGGTCAACAGGACAGCCATTGTCTTTTACTGTGTAAATCTGCACTCAGAGGAAAGCATTAGCTCCTGACCTGAGGGGGAATTAGCAAGGTTTTAGAAACTATTCAAGGTCTCTAAGGGAGGTGGTGAATGTGGAGTGAATTTGCTCTGCAGTGATGCTTTTCATAGCAGAGGAGTTGGGGCTGAGCAGCCTTTGGAAAGATGTGGGAGGTGAAAGAAGCCAGGGCCTGGAGTGGAAGCTTTGAACCCCCAGTTTTAGTTCCAGAAACAGCTCCCGCATGCATTCTTCACTTGCAGGAAGCCACGGGCGTCCTTCTGACAGCCCAGGGCTCACACGCTGGGACGGTTCCTTGCGGCGAGCTCCAGCCCAGTTCCCGTTTGCTGAATGTCTCTGCCCCCGAGCACCCCTCTCCGGTGCTCTGATTGGCTGCCTTCTCCCCACCCTGTAACGTCACCTCCCCCCTTTTGGGGACTAATCGGAATGGTCACGAATTGATACTTCTTCGCTGCCATTTCCCTTTTCTTTAGTCTTACAGTTAATCATATTTGTACATGATTACTGGCTTTTAAAGATTCATCTTTTTCTATTACTTGCCTTTTAAAAAAAATTTATAGTTTGTTTTTTTCTTTAAACATTCTGATTATTAACACATTATACTTTTATGTGTTTGTATAATTTCTTCTCTACTGGTACAGCTCTTTTCACTTGTAACTTCGTGGTATCTTTTATTCTATAAAAACCATCGTCTTTGATTTCCTTCTCTCCTCTTCACCTCTGCCATGTTAGAAGCTGCGTGGTTCAGGGTTAGCAATGTAGACTAGTCTACCTTGCATGGGGTCTTGGGGTCCTTTATGTCCTCAGCTTTCTCATTTGCAAAATGGGGCTATTGTGAGGTTGTGAGGATTAAATGAGTTAAACACATTAAGCCCTTGAATAGTATCTCCTGACTTGTGTTTGCTATTTTTATTCTTATTGGGGTCTTTGGTCTATTTTCACTTTGTCTCTCTTTTGAGTAATTCATCCATTTCGCATAAAACAATGCCCCCTCTGTTATGAACCATACTATTAGGTTGGTGGTGCAAAAGTTATTGGGGTTTCAAAGGTTAAAAATAATTGCAAAAACTGCAATTACTTTTGCACCAACCTAATACTATACACATGTGGGTCTGTTTTTGGGCTCTCTGTTCTGTCCCATTGATCTATTGGTCTATTTCCAAGCCAATACTCTACTGTTTTAATTAGTATAGTTTATGATGAGTGTGGGAACTTGGTGGGACAAGACCTGATTCTTATTCAAAATTGTCTTGGCTCATCTTGGTTCTTAGTCTTCCATAATAACTATGGGATCTATCGTATCAATTACATGAAATATGATATTTATTAGAATTGCATTACACTTATAGATTTATTCAGAGATATTCAGCATACTTATGATATTGAATATTTCTTTTACAGCCTTCAAAAAGGAATTGCAAATTTCTTCTTGAAGGTCTTACAGTTCTTTCATCAGATACATTTCTACCAGTAGGTGTCCTGTGGTGTTGTGACCAGTGTAAATAGCTTTTTTTATTTTACATTTTCTCATTGGATCTTACTGATCTATAGAAATGATTTTGATCATAGTATATCGATCTTGGGTCCAGAAATCTCCTTGGACTGTCATTTTAGTTCTAATAGTTTGTAGTATATCATCATTTTTATGTTCTATTTTTTTGGTTGTATTTTATTGATTTATTTTTGTTGTTTTGCTTGTTGTATTGGTTTAAATTTCAAGTGCTCTGTTGAATAGTAGTAATGATAACCCTTCTTGGGGTGCCTTATTTGGATGAAATGTTTCTAAGATTTCACCAGCAGTAAGCTGTTACTATAAATATTTTGGTAGCTAGCTTTTTATAATGGTAAGGGCGTTCCTTTCCTTTTTCAGTACTCTAAGATTATTTATGATAAGTGGATACTGAATTTCATTGAATGCTTTCTTAGAATCTATTACTGATCATACTTTTTCCCTTAATCTGTTACTATGGTAAACCATATTTACAGACTTTCCAGATCTAAACTATTTTAAGATTTACCATCTCTAGTTTGCATTATGAAATATTTTACCTATTAGACTGGCAAAAATCCGAGAGGCTAATAACCCACTTTATTGTTGAGGTGATGGGGAAATGGGCATGATCATATATTGCTTGTGGAATGACAATTTGTACAAACTCCATGGAGAGCAAGTTGAAAAACCTATCAAAATCTACAAAATGACAAATGCATAGATTCTTTGACCCCATTTTTAGATATTCTCCCCTCAGATATTTGCACATGTGTGAAATGACGGGTACACCACCTTATTCACTCCTGCATCATTTGTAATCATAACAGACTGGAAACAATCAAATTGTTCACTTATAGGGGACTTGTTGAAGAAATCATGATGCTCCCCGACAATAGAGTCTGAGGCAGATAAACAGGAATGAGGAAGCTCTTTGTGTCCTCTATGGAAAGAGTGGTCTACCCATTATTCCACTCTGCAAAAAGTAGTGGAAAAAGGACACACATCAACCCCCACAAACGTATATATCTACAAACTAAAACGCAGTAATAACCAATATTTACTGAAGGCTCTGTGTGCTAAGAACTGTAGAAGGCACTGAAGTAGAATGGAAAATGAAGTGGCTGCTCTCATGAAGCTTATATTTTCATGAAGGGAGATAAATATAAATAAATAATAAACACATAATAGAGTTTCTATTGATAAGATAGATATTGTCAAAGATGCATCTACACACAGTCTCTAGTTTATCTTCTGTTCATTTCTGCAACTGTTTTTCATTCTAAAGGAAGCGTTTTGAGAGAGGATTCAGGGCCACATAGAGAGATGTAGTTAATTCTTTTAAACTGCTGCACAGAATCCCCTTGCATGAATTGATGCATCTTATCCGTTTCTCTGCTGAACATGTTTATGTTTTGTGTCTTTTGTTTGTTTCAAATGGAGCTGTAGTCCACATTGTTGTGTACACCTCTCTGTGCACATGACTACGATTCTCTGAGATATACACTCAGGAGTGGATTTCCTGGGACTTTACACACACACATGCAGTGTGACTACCAGCTGCTGGTTTCCACATGCCCACGTGGCTCTTCTGAGTGACACACCCATCGCTGTGTGTGAGTTCCTGTTGGCCTACAGCCTCACTTCATCTGATGTTAGGCTATTTAACTTGTTTTTCTCTTTCATTTGACTTTTAATTTTTCTATTACAATTCACATACACTATTATATTAGTTTCAGGTGTACAACATAGTGATTAGACATTTGTATAACTTAGGAAGTGATCACCCCATAAGTCTAGTCTCCACCTGGCACTATACATAGTTATTACAATATTATTGACTGTATTCCCTAGGCTGTACTTTACAGCCCTGTGACTATGTTGGAACTACCAAAATGTACTTCTTAATTTCTTCACCTTTTGCATCCTGCCCCCTAGGCTATTTAACTTCCACTAATGTGGTAATCTTGTAGAATGATATCTAATTGTTGTTTTAATTGTGTCTTTCTGATAATTGATGAGTGTTTTTTGATATGCTTGCCGATCTACTGCTTCCTCTTTTTTAAATTGCCTGTTCACATTTGCCTAATTTTCTATTGGGCTGTCTTTTTCTTATTGATTTGCAGTTCTTTAAAGATTCCGGATAGTAATTTTTTGTATGTAATATGTGTTGTATTCTTCCAGTGTTGCTATTTTTTTGTCCATGCTTATGGTTCTTTTGACATACAGTAGGTTTTAATTTTGGTGTATAGTAGTCAATTATATTGTCTGGGAAGTTAATGATATTAACATTATCTGTTGACAAATCTGCCTTCTCCCCACTGATTTGTAATAACATCTCTATGACATACCAAGTTCTCTTGTATAATGGATTTGTTTCTGAGTTCTGTTTTCTTTTCCACCGATCTATTTGTCCATTTTTGAGCCAACACCAACTATTTTAATTACTGTCTCTTAGTGATATGTTTTGCTATTTGGTGTAGAAAGTCCTGTTATTCTTCTCAGAAATTTCTTGGTATTTCCTGGTCCTTTGCTCTTTCATCGGATCAGGTTATCATGTTCCAGAAAAGATCTTTGGTAATTTGAGTAAGAAATGCATAGTATTTGTGAATTAGTTTTGGCAAATATTGCATCTTTATGATGTAGATCTTTTTCATCTATGAAAAAGTTTTCCTTTTATTTATTCACATGTTCTTTCATATTTCCATTGAAGTTTTGGAAATTTTCCCCCAAAGGATTTACACATTTTAACTTTTACTTTATTTCTAGGTATCTCAGGATTCTTGTTGCTAGTGTGAATAAAATTTTTTCCCCAATTATTCTTTTCCATAGTCCCTCTCTCCCTGAGTGTTCTCCTATGTTCCCTTGGCTGTAAATCTCATGTATATGTCAAATACACTTAAATTTTTCTCTCTCTCTATCTCTATCTCTGTCTCCGTCTCCATCTCTGTCTCCATCTCTATCTCCAGCTCGGTTTATCTCCTGACCTATGTAGCCAGTCATTTTCTTTCACAGCCACTTGGAGGCTTCCTAAGTTTCTCACACTGAACACACCTGAGACTGAACTCTTGATTCTTCCCTTCCCCCATCCTTAAATCTGTTTCCGTCCTAGTAAAATGATTCCTCATCTAACCTAATTTCCCTTGGAGAAATCCTGTGTGTCCTTCTTTCCTGCCTCCATTCACCCATCTGCATGTCTTGTTCATTGTTGGGCTTCCTGTGTTGCTCATTCTGTACTCTGATCCTTAGCAATTTAGAGGCATATGTCAATGCTTCTAGTACAGACCAGTCTACGGTGTGGCATCATCAGCACTAGATCTTCAGATGCATCTCAGATTTAACGTGTTTGGCACAAAGTGGGTGCTCAGTTAATATTTGTCGAATAAATGAACGTCCAAAATGATACCCTTACTCTCCACCCCCGCTGCGTTTCCCCACCTCAGCCAACTGCTCCACTGGGCATCTGCTCAAGCCAGAAGCCAGGCCGTCGTCCTTGCCCTTTCCTTTCCAACGAAGCCCACATCCAGCTGATCCTCAAATCCTATTAATTGTGCTTCCAGGGTCCGTGTCTGCTGCCACTGCTCTGGTTCAAGTCCCTGTCCTCCCTCACTGGTCTCCGTGCTTTCACTCCTGCTCCCCTCCAATCTACATTGCCAGAAGCCTGAGTGATCATCATGGAACATAAATGGGGAGATTTGTCTCCTCTTGTCAAGATCTGTCAGTGCTTTCCTATTCTTTAGCTCACCGTCAAGGTCCTGGACCATCTCGCACACACCTCACCCTCCAGCCTCACGATGCTCCAGCCACAGCCCCTTCTCTGGTTTCTTGAGCACCCCAAGTCTCAGGGCCTTCTGTCTGGGACTCGCTCCTCCCCTGCATGTGGATGGCTCCCATGTGCGCTTTACAACTCAAATGAAATGTTTCTTTTTCAGGAGTCCTTCCCCAGCCCAGCCACTCAATCTGAGTTGATCTCACTGTTATATTCTCTCCTAGTACCCAGAAGTCTAGTCACATTTCTATTAGTCATTGACTACACTCTTCATGAGATGGTCTGTTAAAGTCCCCTTTGCTGTACCCTAAGCTCCATGATGAATCCAGGCATCTTCTTTGTCTTGTTTACCACCCGCACGTAGTAGCCACTCAACGGGTACTTGGACAAATGGCTGAGTGTGACTATTGTATTTGGCTGCATTTGCCTTCAGTACACATTGTTTTACACCTGTAGCCTGATGCCGCTTGGCCCCCTCTGTCAATGGGGTCCATTATGGCCACTAACTGTCTCCATAGCTCCCATCAACAGGAGCCTAAGATGGCTCCTGGTCTCTGGAGTACCAGGATCTCATCTGTTCAAGGCAGGGTCTGAGTGTGTGGCTCTCTCCTGCTAAGGCCACCCTGGCTCCTGTCCCAGGCCCATGCTGAGGGTGCTACCTCTGGAGGTATCTGATGGCACCTGCGAGAGCTGTGAGCACTCTTGATGTGGTTTGCCACTGGCTTCAGCTGGGATAGTGGCTACCTGGAGTTGATGCCACATGGCAAATAACCTAACTTCCTGCTGCCTTCACTTGGTATTACAGAAATATTTTCTTATGTCAGTAAACCTCTTCATAAGCACCTTTTAAAATGACCGCCTAATATAGTTGGTCTTCAGATGGCTACTTAATATTGCCCTGATTCGTCAATGATAAGAATATTAATAATTAAATAAAAATAAAAGCTTTATTGCTTACATTGTATTTTTATAAAACTGGAAGGATTCCCTTGCCTAGCTTCTCTCCTTTAATAAGCTAGCCTGATTTTAAGAAATGTACAGAATTATGAATGGTTCACTTTTTCTTTCTGGCAGTTTCTTGAAAGACCATGACAATTTGGGGTAATATTCAGAAATTAAGTTTGGGATTTTCCTACTTCTTCTCCCACCCCCACCCCTCTGTCCCTACCAGTAAGTAAAATTCCATTTACTATTCTCATTCATATCCTTACATTATTACTGAAACTATATTTCTGTCTCTCTCATAGAATGAAAGGTTAAAAGATATTGCTCTCAAGGGCTTTGATTTTCAGAGAATAAATATTAAATTGTGAAATGGAGGCAGAGTCTAACAGAAATTCATTCAAAATTTATAAATATTTTAAGCACTTGAAGTTAATTCTTCATGCTTTGAACTAATACGGTGTTTTAAATGGTAGACATTTCATCTTGTTCTCGAAACCAATCTATAAAAATTGCAATTTCCCGTTACTTCCATCTCTTCTATAATTATTCCTAATCCTTTGAGGGCAGAAGGGGTGGCAGTGCATGTTTAAATGAGAGATTATCACCATGGATAGGAAGGAGTTGAGAAAAGGAAAGAAAAGGCCTAAAAAGAGCATGTCCTCCTTTGCTCAAGGCTTCTCTACTTGGTGAATTTATGGGGGAATCCAGCATCCTATGGAGCACAATCAATGGGGAGAGAGAAAAAGCTCAGGAGGCAGACACCCAAGTTCTCTCTTTTCTCCAGATGAAAACTCAAAATCATGGTGGGGATGTGGTAGATGTCTATCCAGAGAGGTTTGAAATTGTGTGTATGTGTGTGTGTGTGTGTGTGTGTGTGTGTGTGTGTGTATGTGTGTGTGTGATGGGGGGGTCCTACTGACACACTTTCACAGGAATAGTAGGGACAAGCTGCAAGCCCCTGGGGAAGGTCTGCCCTCAGCTACGTCCAATGTGGCCTATGAGTGCACAGCTTTGGAGCTGTCTAGGCCAGTGGCCCCCAGATGGGGCTATTGACTCCCTATATGTAGTGCATGGCCTGCGTGGGAACCAGAAGTTACCTGTAGTGGATGTGGATGAGCTGCGAGGACAGCTGGACCAGAACAGGAGGGTTCTGAGTAGGGACTGTGACGTCCAGTGGTCATCAGTAACATGTCGGGGGGTTGACCACACGAGGCGCCCGATGGCACAGTCCAGCAGAGAGGACACCACCCAGGCCAGCCAACCCTTCCTTCACTGCCATGAGACTCTCAGCTTCCCCATACTCTTGTCCACCTTCAGAAGGAATTGAAGGAGGTAAAGAATAGTCTTGTGAGGGAACTGAACTTTAACTGACTACTTATTAGGAAGACAGTTTATGCCAGAAGTGATCAAGGCAGTATCAACTCAGAGGTTTGGTTTCTCTCTCCTTTTCAAAAGCTGTGATTTTTTTTTTTTTTTGTAAAACTGAACTGAGTTTGAATAAATTTGAAATTTCTTGCTTTGTTTGTTAACCGAATTTTTCCCCACTCCTTAATCCACGTAACATATTAAGAGGTTTTAGTCTTCCTTTGGAGTTTTGGTATCTGGAGCCGGAATGCTAGTTTTCTCACATATGGTTCGGGTCCTGGAGAGTCAGGGCTTGTCTCCTGCCACTCTATGCTGAGTTCGTCATACAAGACAAAAGCAGGTCCTTGTTTGTGATTCTGAGGGACCTCATTTACAAGACATGAAGAACAGTTCTGTTTTTCAAATACTGACTGGAATCCACCCTTCACTTTGCAGAGCCAGTACCCATTTCCATGTTTGACTTCCTGTGGTGCCATG
Source organism: Rhinolophus sinicus (assembly GCF_036562045.2). Classification (NCBI taxonomy): domain Eukaryota; kingdom Metazoa; phylum Chordata; class Mammalia; order Chiroptera; family Rhinolophidae; genus Rhinolophus; species Rhinolophus sinicus. Next base: position 12,793,641 of record NC_133759.1, on the reverse strand, counting down.
TAGGTGTGAAGGAGTACGTGGGCTGCAACATGACACCTTACTACTTGCATTGCATTTCCTTTCCAGAAGACTGCCCAAGACTAGGGCCACATGCCACTTCTATTAAATAATTACCTCACATTCTAGTTGCCTTTTAAGAGAAGATGATAGAAAGAAAAGAATGATGGATGGAAGGAAGCCAATGCATTTTATGTTCAGGGTGCTAATCTCCACCTGCAGTCTCCTTAGGGATGAGTGAAGCTCTGTTTAAAGATAGCCATGACACGGGTGGTTACACAGAGATGCTAATGCCATCTTTGGAATGCATAATTAAATGTGTGTGTTGATTAAAGCTTGCTAATTAATTTGCATGAATTAGGAAAAGGTATAGTGGGTTCATAAAGTCTAAAAAAATTTTTTGTTTTTTAAAGAGCAGCATTTTATAACTTTCAAGGTCAGTTAGAAAGGTCCTTTCTTGTGTTGTCTTTTTCATTAAACAGACACTGTTTCCTGAGCTAGAGCAGAGGTCCCTAAGGGGACATGGGACTGCTAGAGAGCATCTCAGGACAGGCAGGGAAAGGATGAGGGGCCCTGCAGCTGTTGAAAGAAACACTCTTTGTTCATTCTTTCATTTTCATCAAGCATGTACCAAACATTTGTTCTGAATTAGGCATTGTACAAGGCTCTGAGGACAGAAAATTTAAGAAGACAATGACACAGTAAGGATAACACTAAAGATTCCAGATGCTGTCCTAGAATTATGTACAGCAAACAAGGTCACGGCACAAAAGAGGGAGTAGTGACCATTTCTCCTCGGCTGAAGGGAAGGCTCTGGAAAATCTCCCAAACAAGTGACTTGACGTTGGGCTCAGCTCTACAGTGGTGGAGGCATTTGTTGTGTAATTGTTGGGTGGGAAGGAAGCAGGGTAAGGACCCCTATGGGACAAGGCCCAAAGGCTTGAAATAATAGTACCTCTTGGGGGCTAGGAACAGCTGGATTGGGATGGATGCACTCACCAGGGGAGGGTCCCTTCTTGAATAAACGTCTTATTATTAAAGAAAACTCATCTTCCCCATGGACTTTTGCCTACATCTCATTGGCCAGAATGTGGTCACATGGGGAGTTGTATATATTTAACTGGGCATATCACACTGCCAAACAAAATCAAGGTTTGTTATTGAAGAAGGGGAGAGTGGGTAGTGGCTAGTCAGCTAGTCATATTGACCGCTATGACTTTGCTATTTATTATTATTATTATTTGATCTTGGAGAGTTCACTTAACTTCCTCAGGCCTTTTCACCTCATCTCTAAAATGGGGACAGAAGAGATGACCTGGAAGGGTTATTTTGGGAATTAAAAATAATAGACATAAAGCGTCTGGAACATAGTAGGTGCTCAATAAATAATGAGGGAAGGTTCTTGTTCTCCTCCCTCTGGTATCTGTCTACTTCCTTTTCCTTCTTCAAATACTTGCCTCACTTTCCCCTCCTCTTTAGTTTTAGACTCTATTTAAACATCTGGAAAGCATGGAGATTATATTGTATAGTTTCAAATTCAGTTATTTTTCTCTTCATCCTGACAAACAGTTAGTTCATAATTATCTTTGCTCTGTAATGAGCTGGTATCTTCAGTGAAAACATTATGTGATGTTTATAATGATTTGTTTTTAGCCGCTAAAGTAAAGATGTAACTAATGCTTGAATTAAATGTCATCAGAGATAGATGTGATACATAAAGAGTATGTCTGAAGAATTCAATGGAATTAGGTCATTTGAATGAATTCTTAATAAAGGGGAAATGGAATTTATTAAGCAAGTATTTTAGTTACAGTGTTAGATTATTTTATTTAATACTAGAAAAGGCCCTCTGAGTTAAGTATTGTTATTATTATTTGTTATTACCCTCTGTTATGGACTGAATGTTTGTGTTCTCCCAAAATTCGTATGTTGAAATCTAATCCTCAGTATGATGGTATTTGGAGGTGGGGCCTTTGGGAGGTGATCAGGTCATGAGAACAGAGAGCTCATGGATGGAATTAGTGCCCTTATAGAAGAGCTTCCAGAGACCTCCCTCGCCTACTTTACTTGTCTGTGAACCAGGAATGTACCCCCACACCAGATACCAAATCTTCTGGGGCCCCGATCTTGGATTTCCCAGCCTCCAGGACTCTGAGAAACAAATTTCTACTGTGTATAAGCGGCCCAATTTGTGGCCAAACTGATTAAGAAACCCTCTTCTGGAGGAGGAAACTGAGTATATTAATTTGGAATTGTATTTGATTACCTGCAACTGAAATAATAGTGGTTTTAAACAAGGTAGAAGTTTGATCGTGTCTCATGTTAAAGGTGCTCAGTGTTCAAGAGTCAAGGCTTAGAACAGTGGTGCCACAGTCATCAAAGATTCAGGCTCCTCCGGCTTGTGCTCAACCAGGAGGCCTCACCTACAAGGTGGAGCCAGGATCCAAGATGGCTGTTGTACCCAAGAATAGATTGCTAGACTGTAGTCTGTGCCTATTTTTATCTTCATTAGATAACTCTAAATTGTTTCTAAAAATACACAATCTTTCCAAGCACACATGGAACATGTAAAAATATTAACTATGTAGTAGTTCACAAAGCAAATCTCAACAAATATCAGAGTCATGATCATGCAGACCGCTTTCTGACTAGAATGCACCAGAATTGTTAAGTTGGTGCAAAAGTAATTACAGTTTTTGCAATTATTTTTAACCTTTTAAACCACAATTACTTTTGCACCAACCTAATAGAAGTCGACATAACAATAAGAACTCCATACACCTGGAAATTTTACAACAGATTTTTAAAAATAACTGATGAATTGAAGAAGAATCCATCCATATTTAAAATGAAGTGAAAATGAATTATGTTAATATTTGTGGTACGCAGCTAAAGTTGTACTTAATGGAAAAGTTACAGTCATAAATGCTGGTGAGAAGCATTTGACTCAAGAATAGAGAAAAAGACAAGAATATAAACTTAAAAAAAATTGAAGAAAAGAAGTAACAAATGCATCCTGAAATTAATGAACTAGAACAAAGAGCAAAGGTAAGCAAGAAAACCAAGAGCTTGTTTTTGAAAAAAATAATAAAGTAAATAACTTATGGCAAGATTAATCAAGAAAAATGAGATGCAAATATGTAAACTATAAAGGGAGCTGTAACTATACATTTATTACAGGTTTTAAAAGCCATAAGAGAATACTATAAATAAGATTATGTCTATATCTATAAAACTTTTTAAATAAATGAATGATTTTCTAAGTATAAAAATTTGAACAGTATATAAGGTATGGTCCTACTTTTTATTAAGTATATATTTACATGTAAATATACTAAAAATATTCAAATATTTTACAAGTGGTTAAGTATGGGATAAGAATTTAGGAATTTTTATTATTTTCATTCATCCAAATTTTCTAATTTTCAACAGTGAATGTAGATTTTAAAACGACTAAGGACCGATGGGGGAAGAACAAAGACAACAGCTAAGGGTCACATTCCCCTCAGGACCCTCTCCATGTTTACATTCTAGTCCCCCACTGTGAACCTTCTTGCTCTAACAGGGAGGTCCTGGCCGCCATACTGTGTGACGTCTCTAAACTCCATGCTCTACCTTTCCTTCTTCAGGAAGCTGTTTCCCCAACACTCAGTCTTCTTACACTAGGACATAGAGCTATGCAGCTGTGCATCCTTATCCCATGCCTGGCCCGTGTCCAGTCCCCCAAAGTCCAGCCTGGGCCCAGCACCTGGACTCCTACTCCTGGGGGAAGACGGCTGGACACAGGGGCACAGACAGTGCTGGCCCTGGCCAAAGGACATGGGATATTGGAGTCACACAGACATGGATTCAAACCCCCTGTCTGCCTCTTACTGGCTTTATGAACTTGGTCATCTTTCTTAGCTTCTCTCATCTTTAGTTTGTTGGTGATAATGCCATAGCATAAAAATGAGGTAAAGTGTATAAAGCAACCACCACACTATAGGTACTTTAGTAATGTTTGGTTTTGTAATATTTTTTTTTTTCTATCCTAAATGGGTCACTAAACATAAGGGAAAAAAGAGTCCATTTCCAGAAAACATTACAAAATACACAAAAATTAATAAACCCTTAGTTTAGCTTTTTTCCACACAGTTGGGCAGGATATTGATATTCCAGATTTTTGTTATGCAGAATAACACCGAACATTAAGTGGACTATGAGAGTAGCAGGGAGTGTGTTCCTTGAGTAGAAAGTTCCCTGATGTGACATGCTATTTTATGTCTCCCTACCTCTCCCTGCATGGATGATTGCCAGTGAGATGAGTCAGAAAACAACTAAGGAGGGCCCCAGACTCTCCAAGAACCAGAAGTTTTCTGAACACTTCAGCATACATTGCTGCCCACCATTCACCTTCCTCAATTCCAAACGCGAGATTGTGGATCGGAAATACAGCCTCTGTAAGAGCGGCTGCTTCTACCAGAAGAAAGAAGAGGACTGGATCTGCTGTGCCTGCCAGAAGACCAGGTAAGGGGTCTGCACTGACCACGCTGCACCTGGGCTGGGCGCTCGCCTGTTGTCACTCAGCTCCAAGCCCCGCCCTTCCTACTCTGTGATGCGGGAGCTGGGGTTGTGCAAGCTTCTCTTCCCCCAGCCCCCTGACAGTTGGCTCCCTGTTAGGTTCTGCCATTGGAAAGTACTAGAGGGAGAGTGGAAGGTGGGAGGGGGGCAGGTCCTGCCTTCCTGTTTCCAGCTTCTGTCAGCATCCCTTAAGCAGCAGAGGAGAGCCAAGGCTCCAGCCTCCAGCTTCTTTTGGCCCTCTCAGCACCAGCCGCCGTGCAACGTCCCCTCAGAGGCCCAAGCACCAGCCAGCTGCACCCCCTGCGGTGGTCAGAGCACCAGCCAAGCCACGGTCCCCTCCAAGGAGGTCAGAGCCACGGTCCCCTCCGAGGAGGTCAGAGCCACGGTCCCCTCCGAGGAGGTCTGAGCCACGGTCCCCTCCGAGGTCTGAGCGTCAGCCACGCCCCCGCCCAGAGGTCCGACCACCACCAGCCAAGCCGCGTTCCCCTCAGAAGTCCAAGCAGCAGCCGCGCAGCAGCCCCCAAAGAGGGCCAGGCACCAGCCGTGGGGGGTCCCCGGTCAAAGCTTCTAGGTTCTGGTAACACCGTCTCTTCCCTTTTGTTCCCCCCGCCCTAAGGTTAGTAGCTGCTTCCTGTGTTGACTAACTTCTGGGTTATCTCAATGGCCCTCTCGAACCTGTGTCATCAGTTCCCTGCATTAAATCCCCTCTGTTTGAAATACCTAGTGTGGCTTCTGTTTTCCTCACAGAGACCATTGGTACAATACTTCAGATGGCAGTATGCATTGTTTTCTTTGCCTAGTAGGACCGGAAGTTATTGATTTATCAATGCATAGTATTGATCACGGTAACAGATTGAGTCAGTGAGGACTTTGATTACTGTGCCTCAGAGAAAGGGGGGATGGCCACTCTGAGGAATATGTGTAAAAGGGGAGATTCAGCCATTTTGTCCATCCATCCTCCCAACACACTTCATAGACGTTAATGCCACTTACTCAGTCATCCAACAAACTTGATGGCATGCCTATAGCGTTCCATACACCAGGCTGGGGGAAGGAACATGGCAGTGAGCAAGCCAGGTTGTTAGCGATTCACCAGGACCAAACAAGAGAATAGCTAGTCCTAGTGTAGGGTGTAAATGCCCTGATATTATCACCATCAGTGTGTACATTGGGCGATAGGAGCCCGGAGCAAGATTATACTTCACAGAGGAGTTAGGCTGGGATGAGTAATGAGTAAAAGCAGGGGGATCCATGTAGAGAGAAAAGGTGAGCCAGATTTTCGTCTGCTCCATCTTAGGCAGGTCAGCTTTTTCTTCTTCTTTTTTTTTTAATAGAGTTTATTTTTTAGAACAGTTTTAGGTTCACAGCAAATGTGAGCAGGAGGTACAGAGATTTCCCCTATACTCCCTGCCCACACACATGGCAGGACAACTTTTTAGTCCTTTTAATATTTGGAAATGAATCCGTTTTATAAGTTAATAGTGAGTGTTCATTGTATTTGTATAGATTCTCACATCTTCTCTGATACCCGGCCCCTGTATAGCGCAGTACTGCATGTACATGTCACATGATGTTTACAGATTTAGTACGCAGAAGAATCAACTGGGGAGCATGTTAAAGATGCCCCCAGAGAATCTAATTCCTTGAGTCATTGGTGAGGTCTGGAGTTTCAACAAGCAATCTCCCCTCCCCCAGCATAGTGACCTGGACCACAGTACACAGACCACACTTTGAAAAACAATGACCTACATCATTCATAAATCAATGATCCACATTATCTGTGATGTGTAGTAAAGAAATGTAGAAGGTGACACATTTGTGGTTCCCAAAGTGAAAGCATTAAAGAGAGCAAGATCAGGTGGTTAATTTGTGAAGGAAGTAACAGCCACTAAAACTGTAATAGGAAGTTGTATGCCAGGTTACCTAGTCACAAAATTAAGGTCTCCTAAGGGGCCTGAGTAAAAGGGGCCTACGACAGGTAAGATTGGATGTAGGAAGTGGTTAGGAAATGTGCAGAGGAAATTAATTGTATAAGAGGCATGTCATCTATGGTGGTGGCTTCAAGCCATCATCTAAAGTGAGTTGTGTGATGGCTTTGGTAGATGGAGTTCAAGTAGGACAAGGAAAGGAGATAGGAGACAATGAAAGCAAACCTCAGGGGAGCCAAAGACTAATGTGGACCCAGCCTTGCTGGTTTTATTTACCTAAACTCAAAAGATATTTTAGTGTTGGCGTATTTTGACTCCCTCAGTTAATTGTTCTCAGAAGGTATCAGAGGAGGCACCATTACATGCTGTCATTGCCTCCTCAATCATTGTCCCTTACCTGGGACCCAGGGACCTGATGGGCTCCATTCATAATGTCCCACAATGTCACAGAGCACCATCTAAGCCCTTCCTAAGACACTCGTTTTTCCTTCTCAGATTCCCAGAGGTCCTAAGGTAATGCATTGGAGCCATCACTCCACCATGTTGTTTGTTCCTTCTATTGATACTCTTTGGTCCTTCTAAATCAGAGGGTGAGGGGAAGGTTAACGGGAAAAAAATTCATGCTTAAGCAGAGCTACTAAATTGTACTTGAAGAAAGGGTCACAATAGGTTTTCTGAAACAGCCTTGATTTCTGAAATGGTGCCATTCATGTGGTGTGACCTTTAGAGGTGAAACAACTTTGACAAAGGCCTTTTGAGTATTTAGTAACTCTTGGATGGATCTTCTCAAAATCCAGAGTATTTAAATTTTGGATCCAATTTATAACTCCCTGCATCCGCATTGAACATAGTGGCGTTCTCATATTTGATGGGAGGAAACCCTGGCATCTCCCTCTTAGCTTCTTCTGCTCTCTTCATGATTTTAGGATTTCACAGGTCGTCCTTGCTTTGAGGGTTACCATGAGCTTTATGGGCTGAGCCGCTTTTGGCTCCTCAGTCCTGCACTTCTGAGAGCTGGGATCTGTGGTTTTCTGAAAACCACTATGGCTGTGAGTCACACATATTTGGGCAGTGCTGTGTGTGCCTTGAATGCTTTTTTCACAGCATATCTTGTACCAAATCAAGCCCTGCACACCAGAATCCTGGAGGACCGACCTATGGCCTGTTCATGAAGACCATGGGTACAGCACTGCAGCAGGCTCTGGGCAATCAAGGAAAGTGAGGTCCACCCTGGGGCCAGCTGCTTGGTGGGGTTTACGAGTGGCCCATCCCTCGGTGATGCTGCTGTCCCTCCAGAAACAACCCTGAGCTTGTCCGTCTCCACCCTCAGCCGATCCCTCATCCCCATTCCCTTGTCTCACATCAGCAGATGGGAAAATCAAAGCCGAGGAAAGATAACTGATGGTTAGAAGGTACAGGTTCTAAGTGGGCTCTGGCTCCATGGTAGTTAGTCTTTAGAAGACAAAGAATGCTCTAGTTTTGAGTCTCAAACTGAAGCCAGCCAGGTTTGGGGTTTTACAGACCAACCACCATCCAGCCTAGGCATGGCAGCACATTGCTTCTGAGGCTTAGGACACACATCCCAACTGAGTGATTGTGTGCTGGTTACACTGGTAAATGGAGCAGAAACACTCCCTTCCCCCTTGTAACTACAGAAGATTCCTATTTGTATCTTGCCTTGGGCTTGTTTGGAATGACCAGGACAGCCAAAGGATGATGCACTATATACACTTACATACCTGACAAGCTAGCATTTACTTCAGAAGAGCACTGACCCATGCGCTGTATGAGGGGTTGGAGAATATGCACGGACAGAAGCAGGTGTCGGGCCAGCTGCTAAGGTTCAGGCAGTTAGGCAGAGGTAGCCTGCCTGCTTTTCAGCCACGTGGACCCAAACTTACCCCAGACATTTTCTGTGTCATGACTTGTCTTCCTTTCGTCCTTCCTGACGCCAAGAGGTATGCTCTACACTGTCTCCTCCCAGAAAGCCATGGACATTCTCGCTTCATGCAAGATTGGGTAAACTGGCCCTTCCAGCCCCTTTTCTGAGCCCTCCCTCTGTTTCTCCAGGCAACAAACACTGACTTTATAGTCAGGTCTTAGAAAGACCTTCTTTCTTACATGTTGGTGGGAAAATTCCATCCAGGAGTATATTATGCTTAGTTTTACCTCAATGGTTATGCCCTGGCAATCAGTTTTGGTCTTATCAGCCAAACAAAATCCGAAATTCACCTGTCATTTTCCAGGTAACAGCCGTTAGGAAAGTGGCCTGAGCACTTTGTTCTCTTGCCTTGCCTGCCTCTCAGGTTTCATTATTGCGTTTGTGAGTTTGGATGACTGATCTCTTGAATCTTGCTCTATCTAAGTCATAAATTCCTTCCCATTCCGGAGAAGGCCTCTGCACGCATGGTGGTCCCTACAGCACAATGTCTGCAGAGCTGGTGCTTGTGCAGAGGTCTGGGCTAGCCAGAGAGGCCTCCAGTCCTATCCGCTGTGTGTGTTTTCTCTGTCGGACAGCTCCTCCCTGGCCACATGTCCTTAATCTAGACCATATAGCTAATCAATCTCTCTTTAACAGCCTAAACCCACTGTCGCCCACCCTCCTGCTACCCTCATTTCACAAATCCCTGATTCTAGAACAAGCTGATGACTCACCTGCACGACTGTAGTTTCCCAACTGCTGAGCCCCATTATGGATGCTAAGCATGGCAAGGAAAGGCCTTATAACCTTAAAGGTTGGTGCCACCACAGGTGGATGAGCCCCAGCCCCTCTTTAGACTAGCCAGCCTCCACCAGCCCCCTCACATTTTGGGGGATATACATCTGTCTTTAAATCCTTTCCCTCAGCTTCAGCTTTACAGGACAAGGCATTTTTTCCCCCCTGATCAGGTCAACCCCTTCCCCTGAGATTTTCCTCCCTCCACCTGTCTCCTCCAGGGTCTTGCATGTACATGTATGTGAGATACACATCATCACCCCCCCCCACACACACAAACATATCCCACATATATCCGGTTTATTATGATATAATTTACCTGCAGTAAAATTCAGCCCTTTCAGCAAATAGATCTATGCACACAACCACCACCACAATCAAGATACAGAATATTTCCATCATCCCCCAAATTTCCCTTCTACTTCTCCTTTGCAGTCACCCCACAAGCCCCTGAAAACCATTGACTTGTTTCCTGTCCCTAGTTTTGTCTTATCCAGAGTGTCATATAAATGAAATCATATAGTATGTACCCTTTGAGTCTGGCTTCTTTCACTTAGCATAATGCGTTTGAGATTGAACCACGTTGTAGCATGAATAAGTAGTTCTTTCATTTTTATGGCTGAGTAGTATTCCTTTGTATGGAAATACCTATCACAGTTTTCCATTCGCCAGTTGAAGAATATTTAGGTTGTTACCAGTTTTGGGTGGTTATGAATAAAGCTGCTATAAACAGTCAGGTGAGCATAAGTTTTCTTTTGAGTAAATAACTAGGACTGGTATTGGTGGGATGTATGGTAGATGTATATTTAATGGTTTTCCAAAGTGGTGGTATCATTTTGTTCTCTGACCAGCAATGTGGGATGCTCTGCATTCTTGTCAGCACTTGGTATTGTCAGCTTTTACAATTTTATCCATCCTAATGGGTGTGTAATAATATCTCATTGTAGTTTTAATTTTGCATTTTTCTCATGACTAATGATGTTGAGAATCTTTTAATGAGCTTGTTTATCACCCATTAAAGACATTTATTGGTGAAGTGTATGCTCAATCTTTTGCCTATTTTAAAAAGTGAGTAATTTTGTTATTACTGTGTTTTGAGATCTTTAAAAATATATCTGGATACAAGTCCTTTATCAAATATATGTTTTGCAAATATTGTTTCCCAGTCTGTGGCTTGCTTTCTCATTTTATTTAGTCTTGTGTTGAACCAAAATTTCAAATTTTGACAAAGTTAAATTTATCAATTTTTTTTCTTTTATGGGTTATGCTTTTTGTACTGTATATAAGAATTCTTTGCCTAACCCAAGGTCAAAAGATTTTTCTCCCTATGTTTTCTTCTAGAAATTTTAAATTTTAGGTTTTACATATACACTATTATACATTTTGAGGTAATTTTTTCTAAATAATGTGAGGTATGGATTGAAGTTCAATATTTTTTGCATGCGCATTTTCAATTGTCCCAGCACCACTTGTTGAAAAGATTCTCCATGAAATTACTTTTGCAATTTTGTCAAAAAATCTGTTGACCATAACATCTGAGTTACTTTCTATTTTGTTCCATTGATTTATGTATCTTTCCTTTCTCTGACATAACACTTGATTATTGTAGCCTTATAGTAAGTATTAAAATCAATTAGTGTGAATTCTCCAACATTGTTCTTCATTTTTAAAATTGTTTTCAGCTATTCTAGTTTCTCTATTTCTCTAAATAAATTTTAGTGTCAGTGTGCTAATTTCTACACTATATCCTGGTAGAATTTTGAATGGAATTGTGTTGAGTTTATAGATAAATTTGGGGAGAATTGTAATAGAATTGAATCAATTAACATGGTATATATATCTTTCCATTCATTTAGGTCTTTTTTGTTTTGTAGTTTTCAGTATACAGAACTTGTACATATTTTGTTTGCTTTATATCTAAGGACTGTATACTTTTAGATGCTACTAAAAGAGTACATTTTTCCATTTCAGTTTTTAATTGTTCATTGCTAGTATATAAAAACAATTGACTATTGTATATTGATCATGTATCATGTGCTCTTGCTAAACTTACGTATTCTACCTTTTTATTTTAATTGGTAGACTGGCATTTTCTACATTGACAATCGTGTTGTCTGGCAACAGAGACAATTTTACTTTTTACTTTACATCTGGATGCTTAGTTTTTGCCTATGGTTTAAATTGTTATTTTGCTGAGAACATTGACTTCTGAGAAATATTTTAACAAGATTACGTGCTTGACAAATTGGCTTTCTGGGTCACTCAAAAGGGTTAGAGTCCCAAGGTTAGAGCCCAACCAGATGAGAGCAGATGGCCACCCGTCCCTGGGCTCAGTTTGCACCTCCACTGCTACGTTTCAGACGCCCAAGTGTCCGTCTGTCTTGCTGGAGTGTGCATGAGTCAGGAGTAGGTAAGCTTTCTTACACTCACACCCCCAGGGACTGACTCAGGGCGTGGCTGACATTATGGACTAAGTGAGGCCTAGAAACACACCTCGTCTGGCCCAGTGGGCAGGGCAAGGGCTCTGGCATCAGGTCTGAGTCTGAGCTCTTCTGCGGGTCCAAGTTACTTATTCTCTCAAAACCATATTGTTTTTCCCATCTGTAAAACGAAGACATCATCTATTTCATTATTTGTCATTATAAAGTGCTTTGTTTATCACCTTCTAGTACTAGTACATCTAAGTGGATGTCACTAGAACTGCTACTTCATGGATACAGGGTGTCATTTAGTGCTAACTACTAGCAGATCCTCCCCAACTTAGTGGCTTCCACTTGTTGAAATGGAACCCAAGGGCTTTGAATTCCACTGATGGCCACGCCCAGGCCATCAATGTGGTTGCCAGCGCCAGTGAAGTGCCCAGTAGACAATTATATGCTTATATTATCTAAGATGCCGCAGTGACTGCAGGGACACATGAACAGGCTGATGCCCAGGATCTGTGGGCTTCTGTGCCACTGTCAGCAGCCAGGGCTGTATATTCAGCAGGATCTATGTGGAGTTCTTATAGGAACAGACCGTCCCGTGTTGGAAGGTCATAGAGGCAATCCAAAATGTAAGGATTCCCTCCCAAATTTCAAGGGACGTGTTCCAACTGTCCAGGCTACCACTCACTCTACAAAGTTTGGTAAATGAGTCCTTATTTTTCCTGGTAGCTTCAATCCTGCCTGAAGGGCACCAGCGTGGTTAGCATGATATATAATTTGGGGTTTTGGAACATGCTATTGTTAGTACCTGGATATAAACATGAATTTTATTTCTAATTTTTTAAACCCCTCAAATGATAGGAAAAGCTGTGATTCCCATAAGTAAATCTTTAGTGTACAAATATTCCTGCATTCCTAATGCATGCATCTCTGTGTTCTTTTTTTTTCTTCTTGTTTTTTAAATTGAGACGTTGGATGATGTTCTGAAACGATTTGGCATAGCCTCATTTTGAAAGTTGTCACATAAAGTTCTGTTGTATAAAATAAATGGCAGTTAACAGAATATAATCTCTCAGTTGGAGAATAAGCTTGCAAGCAATGCTTGTCTGGGGCCACATATTCATAATATCTTTCCTGGGTTTTGTTTATTTCTTTCTTGAACACAGTCTGTTTTCCATCAAAATAGGAACATGTCAATATGGTCACAATTTCATTATGTGAGTGCATATACCCTATATGTATATGTGTGTACATTTACGTCCTTCTATCTATGGGCAGTAAAACTAGTTTTTTAAGGACTGGGTTGGTACTTTGATTTCCTTTGTGTTTTTCTGTGTTTCAAAATTACCTGCCATGATTAAAGACAAAAGCAATAAAAAAATAGAAGGACTTTTAAAGGATATCTTTCCTAGGCTCAGGCCAGGAAAAAAATATCATATTATTTTGGCCAGATTCTACCAGAATTGAGAAATTAAAGAGAGGGATTCTAAGGCTGGATTTCCCAGAATAATAATGAACTCAAAGCTCGTCTACAAATTCACAATTACATTAACTGAACATGGAAAGTGTATCACTCACCAGTGCTGTGGTTTTTTATGTTTCTCTTTGTAAATCAGATTGAAAAGGAGGACCAAGCCGACCCCAAGAAAGAAGTGACCAAAGAGGAGTTTCAAGTGAATGGATGGCCTCAGCTCATGGACTCACTGTTTCCTGACCCTCGTGCCCTTGGGCAAGTTATCCGGCTTTGAATATGATGCAGAGGCCGACACTTTCTGACACGCCAACTGCCCATGCTCAAGCCGGGCAGCCTGTCTGGAGGTGAGAGCGGCATCTCTGTGTTATGCTCTAGTCAGTGGGTCCGAGCAGCACCCCTCGGCCTCCAGAATCAGTGCATGGCTCTTTTGGTGTCACCTGCAGTCCCTGCTCCCCCAGGATGTGCACAGACCCCAGGGTCTTTGGATCAGGATGGCTCAAGTGCCAGCCCATGTGTGGTCCTCCAACTTCTACTCCTTCCTGTCCCTGGCGTCCTGTTCCCAATCCTTGATCCTGTTTAGAGCCTTAAATGCAGATAGTCCTCGATTTGCGTTTCTCTTTCCCCTGTGCCATTTGGTTTCCATTTGGCCTCCCTAATCCGTTCCCTGTGCTAGCCCACAGTCGGAGGCACAGTGCCCTCTGGGGAAGAGCCATATTCTTTCTGAGTAAGATATTTGGCTAGCACATGATCCAGAGATGCAAAGAAATTCTCAGGGGGGGGGGTCTGACTTTTCTAAATCTGTGTGTCAGACGCAGACGATGTGCTATGTCGGAAGCTGAGAGAAAAGGCGTGAAGAAACAGCACCCTCCCATTGCCCAGGCGCCTGTCTTCAACCGCACACAGGGATTTGGGAATGTCTCCTCCTTGTCCCTGCCTGGGTGACAGCCAATACTCTAGGGCACTTGCCCAGACCATCGGGATGGCCTCGACTCCAGAATTCATTGCTCTGTGAATTGTGTAGCTTTGGGCAGATTATCAAGAGCAATCGTGATGCCACATGCCCTTCCTCTCTCCTGAGGGCTCCTGGAGACAGGGCTGCTAAGATAGGTCCCCCAGGAGGCAGGAGATACTGCCCTCCTACCTGTTCACTTTGCCATATGGGCAGATGACCCAAGGGCACTTTCACAGAATCAGAAGGGGTGCTCAGACAGTTTCTGTTTCCAGGTCACATGCCCCAATTCCTGGAGAGGGTTGAAACCTGGTCCCGTTGTGCTCTCTGTAGCTGGGCCCCTTCATATTTTGGTCTGATACCACAGTGGGATCAGGAAAAATAGAAGAGGAGCTTGGCCTTGGGGAGAGGATAATTAACTGGAACTCCTTCCACTTAAGTGAGTGAGGGGCGGTTAAGCAGTCCAAGACTTTCCTTCCTGTACAGAAGGCCATTCAAGGGTGTGTGAGGGTCTGGACCCAATTATAATGGAGCAGGGTGGGGGTTGACTTCCCACTGCTCCTATGTTTTACTCCACTCTCTGTAGCCCTAGCGTCTTGGGAAGGACTCTGGTCTCAGGTCTCTGAGTCAGGGCCATAGGAACTAACCCCCTACACACACATATCTGCAGGGAGGGAATTTGCCCATAGGTTAAACGGAGACTCCTCAGCTCATCCTGTGGATTGGTGTGTGTGTGTGTGTGTGTGTGTGTGTGTGTGTGTATGTGTGTGTGTTGGGGAACTTGGCTTTGGGAGAAAAGCTTTGGGCTCTCATTTTCTCTCCCAGGCACAAACACTGGAGAGCCCCTCCAAGTCCCATGTCGGTTCCATGTCCCTGAGGACCCTGACCACTGAAGATGGTCACAAGAGGAGTACACTCTAATACACTCCCTTCAGGGTCCTGCCTTTGGCGTAGGATTGCACTGTGTGCCCAGCAAAGGCCTTATAGGATCCTCTTGTGGCCATTTTCCATACTCAGCGTAGAGCTGGGGGTGGAGGGAGAGGAGTTGGAGTGGATCCATCTCTCTTCAGGCTCCGGGGGGTTCATTCCAGATGCCACCCTAGCTTGTTTTAAGCTCAGGCTTGGCTGATTTGTTTATTGACTCTTAAAGTTGGAATTAAAGGGTGAAAGATGCAGGCAATAGACACTTCCCCCACTTCTTCCCACCTCCTCCAAGACTTTTCGATCTAGGAGACCCATGGAGGGGATGTGGAGCCAGGCCCCAGACAGTGAGGATACAAGGTTCTTGGGTCACTTCGCTTGTGACTCAGCAGCGCTTTCCCTACCCAGAAGACCACATTTTCTTGCCTTCTTTTTGTTCTTTCCTTCTGCATGTGTAAACAAGATGTTGTCATATCTACTCAGTGCTTGTGCCCATCTTGGGGCTCCGTTGCTGTTGCTCATTCTGCCTTTGGTGCTCTGGCCTAATATCTTTGCATTGACGCGTTCAGCTCAAATATCACCTCAGAGCTGCTTCCCTTGGAAACGCATAGTGGTTTCCATAGTTACTCTCTAGTCCATCACTTGAGTTTGTCTGTCTTCACAACACTTATCACCCTCTGGAATTATCTTGTTCATTTCTTCACTTGTTCATGGCTTGGCTCCCTTTCCCCTCCTAATGTGAACTCCAGGATTGCCAACACCTGTTTACTATTCCGTCCTCAGTTCCCAGCACTAGTAAGAACTCAATAAATGCTTGTTGAATGAATGGATGTTTGTTGTTTTTTTCATAGGAATAATTTTTCCAAAGCTTAGATACTTTTGAGGAGTCAGTAGTATTGTATTTAGTAATAGGACATTTGGTGACTGGTAGGGCATCCTCTGCATGGAACCAATGGGAAGTGAGGAACAGGAATTCATGAAGGTAGACGCAACCCCTCAACTAAGCTTGATCACGAAGGGCAGAAGACAGGGAAGAGCTGGGGTTTTCCAGAAACTCAGGAGACACTTGAGCAGGGTGAATGCTGCTGTGAAGAAGGCAGCAGAGGGAGTGTAAGAAGGAGGAGGAGATAATTCATGACGTCAAGGACTGAGGATGTGGGAGGCGGAATCCAGGACACAGACAAGGGAATCAGGCGTCCCTTTTCATTGGAAACAGGAAGAAAGGAAACTATAGACTCCAGTGGGTGTGTAGGGTCAGTGGCAGGAGCTTGAGTCAATTCCTACCTGTGGCTTTGATTTTCTCTTGAAGTAGGAGATGAAGTGGCCTGTTCACAAAGAGGGGTGCTGGTGTCAGGGTCAGAGATATGAGACCAGTAGGGAGGATTATAAAGAAATCACTTCATCCCAGGTCTTTGAAATGTTCTAAAAAAACCTCCAGATGAATTAAATTAATTAATTAGTTAATTAACAGTTCAAAGCACTATTTTGCCACTATGTTGATGCCTGCACTCTCATATTTAGATGTAAATCCCAGATCTAAACTTGAGATCTGTATGTTCTCAGAGGGAAGATGAAAGTGCTGGATAAAGAAAGGCAAAGTATAATCTTCCTAAGGAATAAAGCATCACAGGGAAGCTTTCACTCTGGGAAGTTGCACAGTTTCTGACAGCTCGCAGAGGGATGGAGCTGTGCTGTGAGACAGTAATTTGCTGACTGTCATCTGGGCTGCTGTTCTAACATCAGAGAAATGTGGGATCTCATGCTTGGAAGGGTCCTAGGAGGGCTTCCTGACTGACTCCATAGCACATGTCTCAGTCCCATTAATAACACCATGCACAGGTACTTACTACCTCTGCTTAAATAAAACAACATGTTCTGAATGAACGAAAATGATTCTGTTGATCCAACAGTCGGGTGTACGGTTGTAATTTGGAGAGGTTTTGCATATTCACTCTTCTTGTTTGTACCACGGTACATACCTGCGGAATGTTGGTTAAGGAGAGTGATAAAAATACCTTCTTTTTATTGAGCTTCAGCTATGGATCCACCCTCTACTACAGGGTGTTTTGCATTTGTAAATGGGAAAGGTTGGTCCTGGCCCCCAGGATCACTGAAACTATGACCTTGACCTTATCGCCATCATGCTGCAACCTAGAAGTTTCCAATCTGAGCCTAGTAGAGCCCAAAGGTAGTTGGAGGGGCCACCTTATGAGATGAGAGGGGATGAAGTAACAGGGATCCTGGCCACACCTTCACATCATCCAAGGCAGTTTTTAGGGTCTATGTCAACTTCTACTTTTATGTAGATAAAGGGTTCCACTGGGGTAAAAGAGTCTGACAATCTCCACTTTTCATGACTGAAGGCAAATATTGATGGAATACTTATGTTAGTGATTTTCTAAATGATTTATTGAGGAGTGTACTATCTGGCATTACATCATAGGTGTGGGCTGAGTTGACTGGTATTTTGGTGACACCTTATTTCTTCTTACGCAACAGTTCACCTACCACCAGGCTGAATGTTTTGACTTTTCATCAGCTGGCTAGGTTTGTTCAAAGTACAATGAGCAGAGGCATAGATTAGCAAACAGTCTTGATAATTATACGTATACTTTTACTTTTAAACAAATTTATGTAAAACTATTACATTCAACATGGTACTAAAATTTATTTCTTTTGCATATGCTCCATTAACTGTATAAACTACATTACTAATGCATAAAGCAGGTTGGAGGAGAGTGGAGAAAATGGGAGACTGCAACTAAAGGGGTGGCCTTACTTCATAGCAAATCAAATATCTATCAGTTTTGAATGATTTGGCTCAAAAAGATCTCTTTACAATAAAACTAAGTTCTAAAAAAATGTTAAATCTAATTACCAAAGTGATATTCACATTGGATTTGGAAACACATTAACTGTCCTGGGAGTCCATTCATAGCCTGTGGGTGGAAGCCTGTGGGACCCAGTGGTGGTATCTGGAGAGGCGGGTGGGCTCCTTTCCATAACCCAAAGGCTATAAGTATTTTGTAGAGAGAAAGGTGTATAATCTCAAGTAATTAGGGTCTAGAAAGAACATAATGTCTTGTAGCAAGAGGATCTAAATTTCTAAAGGTTCATTTAGTCAGGAGATGTAAGCTCACCAGGAAGACAGGGTGGGAAAGAATGTCTGGGTCCATGTTTGGGAAGACGGTTGATGGTGGTGGAAGTCCTTTCTGGGGTGGGTGAATGACAGACATTCCTGATAAAGATAGGACGTTATTTGCATCACCAAAAGTTATTTGCAAAAAGTAAGGGCTTTTTGGGCCTTTCTTGATTAATGAAGCCACACTCGGGCCAATATTAAAGGTAGATATTTTATCAGATATTGAAAATAGTAGCTTGGGCCAGGCGGTGGTCCATGAACAGCCCCATGTTGACATCCAGGCAAATTTATTTGATTAATGATGAAATGGAGATATCCCTGTGTCCACTGTTAAGGAGGGTTGGGTAGTCTGTCATCAGAGAGTGTGGGACCTAACAGACATTCTGGAAACTGCTCATGAATTAAATCATGTTTGCATGCAGATCAGAGGGTATTTTTCCTGACACCTCATGTGTTCCTCTGCCTCGGGGCAAGTCCATTCACAGCTAATTCATTTCTAGGCATGCCTCTCCCATACCAAGGAAAAGGTGATGGTACAGTGGGGAACAGAGAGCCCCAGCAGTCACCAGGAGTGTCCCATGTAAGCGAGCCTGGCTTCCAGGACCTCTTTTGATGGGAGTTATTTAACAGATCTTCCTGGATTTTGTTTTATTTCTGAGATCTCTGAAGTAAACCAACATTTGGGTTTGCTACCTGCACTTTCTGTCTCAGGAAGGCAGCATCTCTCTTCTCTACAGGAAGAAATTTTGGTGCACCAAAAAGAAAAACGCCTGGTGTTCTGGGATTTTTTCCCCCCACATGGTGATCCATCAGGTTTTTACATAATCTGTTTTCACTATAATTCACCATCCATTTCTTAAATTCTCTATGAACATCCTCCTTTGCTGCTGACAGCTTCTGTTCTTTCTCTTCTGGCTTATAAGCTTTCTGACTCAGACCCTTTAACAGAGTCTTAGTTTTCTGCTGTTGGAGATCATTAAGGATCTCTATTGCCAGCTGCAAGATTTTGCATTTATTTTCAACCAGAGCTTTGGCTGCAAGCAGTAAAAATAAGAATCATTTTCTAACTTTCTTCTTTCAGCTAATGTCTTGCTGACACCTCATTGTTCAGCTTGGCATCTAAATGATGTTTGTTTTCTTCAATTCTTGATAATCTGGATTTTGGTACCGCCTGACTTCCCTGACTTTTCATCTTCTTACTATGGTAAACTGTCAACTAACTCTTTATTTTTAAAACAATCCTGTCCATTTCCTTTCCTAACATTTTTCTCCTCTGATGCAAAGATCAAGATCAAGTGGTTTCAGCTGCATAACGTATTTATTTAGAATGTCAACTCCATTATTTTTCTAAGCCACAGCTTCTGAGACTTAAGATCTTTTCTGATTTGCTCACTGATCTCAGTAGGTAGGGCTGGGAGGGCCGGAACAGCTAGGGGCAGAAGGAGACCATACCTTTCTCTCCACTTCAGGGGCTTGTGTAACCTCCAACTGCCACCCTTCTTTTAGCTTCTGTCTTCCTTCCATCTCTTTCCCTCACTCTTCTGTTTTTCTACAACTTCACAAAAGATCTTGGGTTTTAGAATTCTGGCAGAGCTACTAACAATCTTTCTACATTTTTCATTGTCTTGGGATTCACACTGTCTTCACTGCTTTCTTCAGATCTTGTTTCCAGGTATGAACTGAGATTCTGCCCAAACCAGCATCACTTTGACTCATGCAGGCTCCCACTGTCAGGTGACCAAGAATGGCCCCTCATAGGGCTGCTGACCTCCAACCAGGTACATTCTGACTTCAGGTCTCTAAAATCCCAGTTCTATTCATTTCCCCAAATGGCCTGGTGCCAAGGTTCAAGCATATCTTGTAGACGATGGTTACAGCATTGTTGAATCTACCTGCGTAACTTGTTTTCACCTATAGTTTCAATTTGCTGTTACTTGTCTCAAATCTCCAAAAGTCCTCAGCCAAATGCTTGAACCCATCTTCTCATGTGATATCTTCTCTTCTTCTGGTGCAAGTTTCCCTTTGGTGAGCTATTAGGGTCCTAATAAGAGGATATCTGTAGTCCAAAGTATTTAGCACCAAAGCTTTCTTTCTTCCTTGAAAAGCTTCCTCTCTGAACTCTCAGATGTAAGGGGCCAAAACCAAGAATATGCATCTTCAAAACATGGAGATAGCAAGGCTGAGAGTGTCCAGACTCTTGCAGTCTTTCCTTATGTGCCTACTCTTGCCAATCATGTGACTAGAGGGAATGAGGTCCTAGGATTTGCCCAGCTCCAGACACCTACCCACCCTTTTGGTCAAGGACAGTATATATTTCTGAAGAAGGTGGGGGAGATCAACCAAGAATGTACAGATCCAAGCACTAGGAGAACAATATAGAATTCTACTTTGATAGGTTTTTTTTTGTCCCCCCAGCAACATTTTGAAGATATCATCCTATTGTCTTTTGACCTCTATAATTGCCATAGGGAAATCTGCTGTCATTCTACTTGTCCTTCCATTGTAAGAAAATTGTATTTTCCATTTGGTTGTTTTTAAGATTTTTGTCTTTGTCTTTGGTGTTCTAAAGTTTCACTATGATGTCACTAAGTATGGACTTATTTTTATTTATTTTTCTCAGGACTCAAGTTTCATCAATCTGAAGATATATATCTTACTTCAGGGATGTGCAGAAAAAGATATTGCGTTACCGTTATAATGGTCAAAAGCTAAAAATTATCAAGTGTTGGCAAGGATATGGGGAAAATTTTCATAAGCTCCTGATGAAAATGTATAAACTACTACAATACCATTGGGGTGAAATCTGGGGATACTAGCAAAGCAGGATATTGTAACCTATGATCAAGCAATTATGATTTTAGGCACCAATACTAGAGAAAACTTGCATTCATAGAAAAAGGAAATACATATAAATCTGTTCAGTGAAGCATGGTTTTCCATTGGAAAAAAGAAGAGAAAGCCATAGGAAGAAATTAATAAAAATGTCTACCAATAAGAGAATTAATGACTCAATAATAGTATATTCATAAATAAAATCCTAAACAGCAGTAAAAACAAGTGAATCAGATATACCCATACTAGGAAGATAAATTTGGGAAAACAAAATGAGGAATCTGAAAAGCAAATAGTAGATGGTAAATGCAATATGATGCCCTATGCATAAATTTGAACAACCCACAATACTATAATTGCCAAAATAAGCAGAAACCATAAGATCTCACACTTTCTCTATAATGCAATAGTATAAAAAAATGACAACAAAATAAAAGACTGTCCAAGAAACATCTATTGATCTATTGTCTTGGAAATCAAAAAGAAGATTGTCGCCCCAATAAACTTGAGTTTAAAGGAAAAAAAAGAAATAATTCCTGGTTTGAAGAAATAACAGAAAGGAAATGCTATATAGAAATGGTCAACAATATTAGCCAGGCACAAATGTTTTTGGAGAGATAAGTGGGAGACTAAAGATAAGCCTGGGGTCTTTCCAAGGTTACAAGTCTTAGAACACAAAAACTCTTATTCTGAGTCCATTTTGGATCTGGATTGTACTGTGGCTTCTGCAGGGTTATGACACAGGGGATAAAGGGAAGAATTAGAACACCCCCTCCCTCCCAACCTCACTTTAGTAATAGGTAGGAAAACACAGTAGAAGATAATGGAATGTTGCAGAATGTGGAGGGATGTAAGATGGGCAGTATTAGGTGGAGTAAAGGAGAAAGAGGGCATCTGGAACAGTCTTGGGTTGGGAGCCAGGGTGGCCAAGCACAGGCAGATGCCCAAATCTCCCAACAAGGCATGGCTCTGCATCCTTGAGTGAACACAGCCAGAACCAGCCAAGTTTAAGGGGCAAGTACACATATGGGGGCAAGGCCAGAGGAAGTCCAGTTCAAGGTGTGAGGCTGGGGTGAGAGGGAATGCCAGCGAGTAGGGAGGAAGAGTGGTAGGCTTAGATGAGATAGAGCTCAGAATTCTAACCCCCTGGAAAGAGGAATCCAGACAAGTACTGTCCCCAGGCAGCTGGAGGGCGAGGCCTGAGTGTCCTGGCTTTCTCACTTGGGAAGGCCATCACTCTCTGGAGAAGTGGCAATAAAAAGGCAGGTGCATTCAACTACACAGAGCCTTCAGGTAGAAATGTTTCTCCTGCCTAAATTCAGGTGCTAAATGAACAACAAGATAAGAACCTCTACTATAAATAGTTTCTGACGTTGAGTTATCTGAGGCCATGATGTTCCTGGGAATAACACCAGGGGTACCATGACAGACTACTAGAAAGAACAAACTGGTGGGCCAGTCCCACTCAGACCCAGCAAGGAAACATAATATTTCTTCTGTCCATTTTAGATTTGGGCAAAGCCAGACCCTGTACTCAGAGCTTGCTAGGCTCTGTCCTCCCTATCATCCAGAAGATACGCAGTTACTACAGAGTGCAAAATTGGGGAGGAGAGAGCACAGTGTGTATTAATTCATGGAAGACATTGGATGTTAGCACAGAAATGTTAATAACTAGAAATTACTGAATTCTCTATGATTGTCTGTTGTGGAAATAAAACCCTCTGGAGATGGACCAAAAAAATCTGGAAATTACTTGAAACTGGTGGATAACTAAATGTAATGTGCCTTGAATATTATAACTAAAATCTACCGCAGTCTAATTGTTCTTTTTGTTGGTTCTGGGGAGCATTATGCAGTGAATATTGCAGAAATTATATAAAACCCCAAAAGCTATTCCATGTAAACGTCTTGAGTGGGAATTCTCAACCATAATGTTTGGTGCATTACTCTGATAATTCTGGATGCTAATTGATTTTATGTTCTGAAATTTTGACTGGTTTTGGGAAAACTGTAAATGCTTAACAACTGGCTCTCTGGGTGAAAAATCCTGATTTACAGTGTTTGCCAATTTCCATGGTGTAAATACTTCCACTGCGGCCGACTGCAAGCTATGAATGTGTCTTGGATGCGAAATTGGGAAGAGATGTGCACAGTTGACTCTAGCATTGGTACAGACCACCGTATGTACCCATAGGCCTCGGTGAAGCTACAGTTTTTTTCTCAAAATTCTGTTCCATAAATATACAAAGTCACCAGTCAAAGGAAAAATATGAAGGGAAAATAAAATAAATTCAAATTGGGGAGCTCAAATGGAGCTCAGATTTTTTTTTTTTTTTTGGAAACTTTGAGAAGTGGTATTTGTCTATAATCTACATTTTATTATTATCTTTTATTAAGCAAACAAGCTATCTATCACACTGAGTGTTCTGAACTCTTAGTTTCTTTGGTGTTCCCCTACAAGGAGGCTGGGGCTTCTTTTCTTTCAAATATTGGTGCTAAGGAGGTGCTGAGCAAACAAATCAGTGGGACTTGCACTGTGAGCCAGTTTCAGGATGGCTGAACTGAGGGTCAAGAAAGAAGAAAAGATGCGGAGGCTTCTGAATTTTGGGGAGGCAACCCTGAAATTTAGAGCTGTGGTTTGGTATGATGATATATATCATTTTAAAATTAACATTAATGAAAACAAGAAAAATAAATTATTTGAAAACTGAAAAAAAATGTATTCATAAACTTCTATTAGAGTAAGTCAAGAAGAACTTGTTAAAATAGACATTTTTAAAGGAGGCTGTATCTCTCCTGTCCCTACTGTGACTTATACTATTGAATATTTTTGCTGTCATCCTGCCAAATTCTAGTCAAAATGTGGAACAAGCTTATTTGTAGAACTAGTGCCTGTGGCTTCTAAAACTATTCTCCGAATGAAAGGAACAAATACCCTTGGAGGATAGTTGATTCCATATTTCTGGACAGGGCGGAAAAAAAAAATCAGGATTAGTTTGTGAATTCTACACATTGAAAGAAAGCAAAGTTGCATTAGGGTATCAGAGAGTCATAAGTCCACAGTGACGCAAAAGAGAAGATAAAACAGAGTTGCCTGAAAAACACACCCGGTTTCTGAAATCGTTTACTGAAGAAGCTGTATATTGCTTAACACAAGTTATATCAGACTTATGCTTAAATTCTATGACTAACAGTTTGAAAATGCAGGATGCTGTTATGTTTTATAAGGAGAAGACCCTGGACACAATCAGAAGGGGCATCACAGAACATTATCAGTATTCCAAAGATCTCTGTGAAATGTGGTTTTATATGATAGAAAAGGATGCAAGCAGATTGGAGAGAATAGGCATTTTGGGCGGATGCCAGAGATGATATTTCAGAGTTGTTTCTCTTATCTTCCCAGCCATAAATTCCTTCCTAAGCATTGGCAGCCATGCTTGGATAGCAGATAGAGGCAACCCCTGAAAAGCCACGCTGAGTTTGATCAATTGGCCAGCATGGGCACACTACTGCCAGTTATGTCATGATGCTTATGGCCATTTATCCAACAACACTTCATGTTGCCCAAGCAGGGACTCGTGCTACATTATCTTTATTACCATGTGGCTGGGCACCTCCGATGGCAAATCAGAACCAGCTCTGTTTGCAGGAGACCTCATTATGCTTCACTACAGGGGGATGAAATCCTATAGATGTCATAAGATGTGAAATGGACACTGAGCAACAGGAAAAAAAAGCGTGTTGGTGAAGAAATATCAAGACTAGTTAAAATGTAAAAGGAAAAAGATAAAATAAAGGGAAACTATGCCATAAAATACAATTTTTAACTGAGCTTCTTTTTCTAACGAGATTTAAAAATGAAGGACGTATAGGAAATAAGTGAAGGAACAAAAAGTCAAATGATAATGGGTAACTTTGGAAAAAATACATTAATATAATGCCAGTTGATGTCTAGAAGAACTAAATGATAAAACAAGAGAAAAACAGGTCTCTTCAACACCGATTGATGTCTATGATAACACGATAACACTTGGTACTTTGCAAAATCTGTATCTTTGACACATACGATGGTTTATACAAAATTGGAAGAAAACCAACTAACAATAGGTTTCTCATTGATGAAGGACAGCATAGTGCTAAACCTATGCAAGTAGGAGGTCAAACCTTTTTCCCCAAAGGAAGAGGTGGTGGAGGCCTGCTTTGGGCCAGAAGTCAGCAGCATGTGGGACTGGTCAGTGGATGGTGTGATGGAGGTAATGGGTGGGAAGTAGGTGGGATTAAGGGAGGAACAAAGAAGGAGGGCTTTGTAAAAAAAAAACAGAAATCCAAGGATAGGTGTTTTTGAGCCTCTGAGCATTGCCCACGGTCACTGTATGTCACTCAAATTGGCAGGCTTGCCTTGGAGTCTCCTATGGGTGTCACTGTGAGAACTCACCCTTGGGGCTTCCGAGTCAAATTGGATTCCTAGTGATTGAGACATCCCATGGCTCTAAACAAACTGTCTTATTCCTGGCAACTCTGAAGGAAAGCTGAGACCCCTGGAAAGAGGGTCAACAGGAACATCCTTCCTTTACTGGCTCTTTAAGCCACTGAACGTAATTTGTGGCAATTTGGGGGATCCTGCTCTGGACTCCATTGAGCCCCTATTGCCTGGATATATGTAAAAAAAAAATCCAGAAGACTCCATCTCTAGACCTTCAGTAAACCAGAGACATGGCGGCCTTGGCAGATGGTGAACATTAACTTGAAGAGAAGAAAAGGCAGACTGTAATGACAACTGCTGAGGAAGGCCGGTTTGTCAGCCCCACTGAGATCACTCAGAAAATTAGGGGTATTTTGAGGAGTTCAAATTCCCTCCTTCACAGCTGGGGACTTGAAGTTGTTTTGGAGGATTAACATAATATTATCACATTTCTGTAGTCACAGGCTGCTGAGTCAATGATGTTCCACATAGAAATTCACACACATATCTACCCCTCACTCTCCTACCTCCCTTGCTTTGCTTCCTTACTCGACTGAATGGATTTTTATCATGTAGTTTTGGATGCTGCTCTGCTTCTTCCTGATTCTTGCATCACTATCTGAACTTCCTGTAGCCAACCCAGCTTTCCTTCTAGGTCTTGGGCAGTGACTTCTTTCTTATTGATACTGAGACTCTCCTGCTCCATCTCCTGCTTCTGGCTTTGCTCCTCTAACAGAATTCTAATACCTATGGTCTCCATGCCACCATCCCAAGATACAGGTGTACCATACTGATTGTCTCTCACCTCATGTCGTCAATCTCTCTCTGTTCTCTTATATACCCCAAAACATTTTGCTGGAATTAATTTGTCACTAGCATTAGTGCTACACAGAAGGGATTCCACAGTTTTTTATAAGAGCAGGGGAAGTTTTGGAGTCAGAAATGTCTCCATAAATAAGCATTATCTACTTTGTAAGACAGGTGGTAATTACAGACCTATAACACAACTATCAACATTGGAGTTGATATAGTCCAACATGCCTAATTTACAGGTGAAGAAACTGAGGGCCAGAAAGGGTAAATGATTTTCCCTGAGTCTCTCAGAGAAGTTGTGCTGGAAGTCATACTTCCTGACCCAGTGTTCAAGACATTTTTTAAAAATAATTAAGAACAATTTAGTAAGTTATATCATTCTTGAGGCTGTGAGGACAGGTTTGAGTGGGGAGAGACTCACGGGAAAAACAAATAGAAGCCTGTTGCAAATGTCCAGGGAAGAGCCGATGAGGGAATAGAGTCTAATGTTGAAAGAGTAGATAGCACTTTATCCATTGGACTTAGAGTAAATTTCTTCTCCTGCAGATGGCATGGAGACCCATCTGCCCTGTCCCTATGCTTCCCAGGGACCAGACATTCCAAGCTTAGGTAATACTGTGTATGGTCATGCAGAGGCATGAAAGGGTCTCCGATTTGCTCAGTGTGGATGGCATGTAGCGAGTGTATAGGATCAAAACAGGAGATAAGTCCATCTCCGTGGAATTAGTATTTCCTTGCCAAGTCTGCTCATTTTCAGAAGAAGGGAAATGGTAAGACTAGTAGGTGTGGAATAGTTTTGCTTTCTTCCCAAAGATAAAGCCAACTCTTTTAGGAGAACCACATAATTGGATTTCCACTCAGGAACATCTGGGAAAGAAGGATCAAAATAAATCATTCTGAAGAAAAATATATCTGGAATTTCAACATGAACTTGTTTATGTGAGACAGTAATTTTCTGCTCTTGTGTATCATAAAAAAGTAACAAATGAGGGAGAAATTTATTAAACATCATTTTAACAAAACTAGAGATAGATATGATCTAAGTTCCAAAAAATTAGGGCTGAAAAGGTAACTGAAATAAACTCAGAGGCTGCTTAGGGAAAGTGAGTAAAAAGGTGGCCCTATGACAGTTGATGTCTAAAACATATTTCCCGTAGATACGGATACACACTGAAGTGATAAACACATTTCCAGCACATGTCAAGAGCTGAAGGATGGGGGAAGACAGGGTGGAGATTGAGTGGAAATTATGTGGGGATGGGAGAGAAGAGGCAATGGAAATGTATGGTAAATAGCAAGCTATGGCGAATCTCAGAAAACATTAAAAAAAAAAGGAAAAATTCAAAACATTAAAAATACACACCTTCTGCAAACAGACAGTCAGGAAAATCAAACTAATTCAATGCTGAGACAAATAAAAAGTAGCCAACCCAGCATAAGTGCACAGATATAATTTTAAAAAGTCAGCAAAATTTATCAGAAAACTTGCAATGTAATAGATGAACTCTCTAACCAAATATTTTGTCATTAGTTAAAAAATAATCTTGAGAAATCAATTGCCACTATGAAGGAATATTACCAAGTGGAAATGCAATACCCAAAGGAGATATAATGTGAGTTGTCACATAGAAAAAAGAAAATAAAAAGCAATAACTCAGTACAAAGGAACCCTCCAATATCCTCATTTATCTTTTAACTAGTAAATTCTATCAGTCAATATTTGTAAGATTTCCAGCCAGGGTCAAAACTAACTCAAGCAGCCCCAAGGAGGGAGGGACAAGTTCAGACCCATTATAACCCCATCTTTTCCACAAACCTCCTGAAGAAGAAATACACACACACACACACACACACACACACACACACACACACACACCAATCTGCAAAACTTAACAATATGGAGAACACATAACATTTAATCACATGACAGAACGAAGCTCAAATATATTTGTTATATTACTAAATGTAAATGAGTTCATTCACCTATTAAAAGAAAAATATTTTCAGATTGGATCACAACGCAAACTACAAAAAACAAACAAACACATCTGAAACAGAGTGATTCAGAAAGGCTGAAAGGATGAGCAAAGATACACCTGAAACACTCCCTTCACTAAAAAGAGACAAGGAAGGTAACAATCTTCATATCAAACAAGAATATTAGTGAATGTGGAAAAGCATTAAGTGAGACTAGTGCTCTTGGACAATCTTATATAACTAGCGTGCAGATTCACTACTGTGTAGTGAATATCTCTGCATAAATAACACCACATTAACATTTAGTCAACTGAAATTATAGGCTATGAAAGTAAACAAAGATCAAAATACAGTAGTAGATGACTTTAATTTACTTTTCTCAGTCCATAACAGAGCAAAAAAGAAAAAAATAGCCAAGAATATAGAAGTGTTAATAACCCAAGATAATAAGAGAGATGTAATAACATGCATGAATTTATTATTCCTGAAAATACAGGTGACTATGGAAGATCAAGAAAATAGACCATTTTCCAAAGACAACATATAAATGGCCAACAGGTACCTGAAAACATGCTCAACATCACTAATTATCAGGGAAAAGCCAATCAAAACCCCAATGAGCGATCACCTCACACCTGTTAGGATGGCTATTATCAAAAAGATAAGAGATACAAATGTTGGTGAGGATGTGGAGAAAAGGGAACGTTTGTACACTGTTGGTAAGAATATTAATTGGTGTAGCCACTCTGGAAGACAGTATGGAGATTCCTTAAGAAATTAAAAACAGAACTACCATATGATCGAGCAATCCCACTTCTGGACATATAAGTACTGACAATTAAGTTCACAAACTCATCCTAAAAAAAGTGTACATACTTCATTGCTGAATATCACTATGGTCACTTTCGAAATACTCCCCTTGGGAAGCTATGCACTGATGCCAGTGCCTAGTCCACCCTGCAAAGTAATTTGGAACTCTTTTTCTGGAATGGCCATCAGAGCTGTCGTCGTATTACCCTTGATGTCCTGAATGTCATCAAAATGTCTTTCTTTCATTATTTCCTCTATCTTTGGGTAAAGAAAGAAGTCATTGGGGGCCAGATCAGGTGAGTAGAGAGGGTGTTTCAATACAGTTATTTGTTTACTGGCTAAAAACTCCCTCACAGACAGTGCCGTGTGAGCTGGTGCATTGTCGTGATGCAAGAGCCATGAATTATTGGGGAAAAGTTCAGGTCGTCTAACTTTTTCATGCAGCCTTTTCAGCACTTCCAAATAGTCAACTCAGTTAACTGTCCAGTTGGTACAAATTCATAATGAATAATCCCTCTGATACAAAAAAGGTTAGCAACAGTGTTGCAGCAAGTTCATGAACCTGATTGTCAGGCCTCATTTGCTATCTTTATGCAAATACACTAAATGAAGTGGAAAGAGGAGCTATTCAGGGTACCGCGTTCAGATAGGATGGTTCTAGTCCTGATGCATGGATTATTTGGTCATTTCTGACGATTACAGACCAACATGATGGTACTAATATACTTCCTGTGGGCTGTGAAATTGTCTTGTTTCTCATCAATGGTGGGAAACTTTCAGGGTGGCGTGGAGACTATGTGGGCTTTGGAACCCACAGGTGAGAGACAGGTCCCAGCGTCATCACTTTCATCTGTGAGACTCTGAGCACATCTCTTCTCTGAGCCTCAGTTTCCTTACCTGTATAATAAAATACATTATCTCCTCAAGAAGATGGTTGAAGGGATTAGAAGTAATGAATGTAAAGTGTTTAGCACAGGTCCTGACATTTAGTAGGTGTACCACAAATGATTAGCAGATAATAATACTTATTATTATTTATGCATCCATTTATTTATATAATCAATGTTCACAGAGCATATTCTCTGCACAAGGGCTTTTGGGGGACAGCGATAACTAAGATATGCTTCCTGACTTCTAGGAAGTCACTTTAGTTGGGGAGACATAATTTAACTGTTTTACCCAGACTTTAAGTCACTTTGGATCCAAATCACTTATATGAGACCCAAATCACTTATTTATACAGTGGTGGAGTACTTTCAGTGCCGATTCAATGGAGGAAAGTCACTTGTTCTAAATAGAAATTTCACCCTAAGCTTGGGATTATTTATATCCCATTCCAGGCTATTGACCCAAGTCAGACAGAAAATCGCCCTTGGGTAGCTCCTTTGGTTTCAACCCCCATTTTGGATTGAAAATCATCAATAGCCTATAAAGTTAGACAAGTAACTAGGGATTCTGTCTTACTGGTTTGTGACAGAGAATGACTCAGAGTGATATTGTGGTTATAATGCAAACGCACAATGTTAGAGGCCAGTTACTATCGTGGGGATCCAGTCATGAATCTGTTTGTTAAGCTCAGGATATTTGTTCTATCTCTCGGAGTTGCTGTGAGGAGCCAATCAAATGTGATGGTAAATGTGAAATGTAAAATACAATATCAGTACAATTGATATTATTTTTTAGAATATATTTTTTATGTTTGATATATTTTTGTGTAGTACTTTTAAAAATCAGTGATGACAGACCTCACTTTTCTTGTGTTCATCCCTGTTGGCGTGACTAGACAGCTAATTAGTCAAAATCATCCATCACGGTTAAGTAGACTGATGTCAAGGAGAGTTACTCTCCACTGTTACTGACCGTGGAACAATAATTTTCGATTTTCATGGTGTTTTTTTTAAAGCACCTTGAAATCAAGTGTATTAGAGTTCCCCGGAGAAACCAACAGAATTTTATATTTATATTCGAATGGCTCACACAATTCTAGGACTGAGAAGTCCCAAGATTTGCAGCTGCAAGCCAGAGACACAGAAGAGCTGATGTTGCAGTTACCATCTGAGTCTGAAGGCCTGAGAGAGTCAAGAAGTATGTTTCAGTTCAAAAGCTGCTGGGCTCAAGGTCCAAAAGCCCAGGCAGGATGAGTTCCCTCTTATTCAGCTTTTATGTTCTATCTGGGCCTGCAACTAACTGGCTTAGGGCCACCCACCTTAGGAAAGGCAATCTACTTTACTCAGTCTACTGATTCAAATGTTAATCTCATCCCAAAACACACAGGTACACCCAAAAAAACAGTTGACCAAATATCTGGGTGTCCTGTGCCTCAGTCAAACTGACATAAAATTAAACATTAAGTTTTGTTTTCACTTACACCAATATGATGTTCAGAGGTAAAAATATCATAGTTTTCTATAACCTGAAATGGGCTGCAAATGATTTAGTTGGAAAGGCAAATAATGACTCATTAAACAGTAATAATAAAGTTTTCAGTTCTGAAAGAAAAGGGGTATTTCATTTCCCCAAGAATTTGCTGTCCAAATAAACAGCCATTAGAGGGTGCTCTGGTTGCAGCTTAAAATCAGAATGATTCCCCATGAACTGACGTTAACTTGAACTCCAAGTTTCTGTGTTTTCACGGAGACACAGAGAATATATATTTAAAAAAATAAACTAAAAAGGCATAAATATCCTTTAACACCACGATTTCGTATATCTGAACTTAGTGAGACCAAACTTGCTTCATGGGGTATAAGAGCCAAGATGGTACAGAGACGAAGCTGGATGGACTGGGAGAAGCACCGGGTTTGAGTTCCAGCCACGTCATGAAGCAGCTGTGTGCCCTTGAGTTAGTTGCTTCCCCTCTCTCCTGGCCTATTTCCTCCTCTGAACAATGAAGAAGATGACGGAGATTAGTGTTTATCACACATTGGTATCTGTGGATGGGGGAATTTTAGGAGAATTGAAATATTTTTCTGTTTTCAAAAGACAATCTTCCTGAAAATGTTACATTCTCAAAAGCTAATAGTCTTAACAGGATTATTTTAACCATATTCTCAGGCATGTGGGTGATACACTCACACTCAAAACCAGCTTGTGCCATGTAGTTTCTGAGCTGTGCTAACAATTATGTTGGTACCGAGAGATCTGTCTCTAAGTGACAGCACTGAACTTTTAACATGAGGCCAAGCCTCTGGATGACTTTAGGTTGGTGTTGTCAAAATGACAACAGCTGACTTATAATTACCATTGTACTCATGTTATAAAGATCAATTTTCTCTTTAGCAGCGATAACACGCATTTGAAAGCATTGTCACAGGAGAAGGCTTTAGAGTCATAAGTTATATTGCAGACTGAGAGTCTGACTCGACATCATAAAAATGATTGCTTAAGAGGAACGTACTTACCTTTCATTTCATTTCTTTCACTTCTTAGGCTAACGCGAGCAGAACAATATTACATAACTAATGCATCCGTGCAAGTGAAAGCTGCATCACAATATACTGGGCTGAATAAGCCACATACAGGAAAGAGTTGTGTCGTGTTTGCAAAGGAGAAAGGAGGTAGGAGAATTGAGTCCTCACTCAACATCTCTGTGATAGACAAGCTGACCTCAAAAGACCTCGATCACACAGGCAGAAATATACTCATGGAAAGGAAAAGCCTTGTGCAGACCTCATTGGTTTTTGTTTGTTGGTTTTGTTTTGTGCTATCAACTCAAAACAGTTTAGTAGCAGCAGCTGTGAAGATTTTCAATATATTCTCATTATTTGGACTGCATGATTTGATTGATTGGGTCATTATAATAATGAACATCATTAAATGAAAAAATAGCAATGATTCAGCATGCTGAAAAATAAAAATATGCAAACAAGTTTTAAAAAACCAAAACCTAAACAACCCCTAAATTCATTTTTCTATTATTAAGTCAACACAAATGTTTTAGTTTCACAAAACAGCATCATCCATTAAACTTGTTAATTTGAATGAAAGCAGTTTTGTAGGTTTGCTTCTGGACTCTGATCCAGAAAATGCATCAGACCAAGAGGAGAGTGTGAATCAGGTCCTTACTTTCATATTTTTACATATCAAGTCTCCTTGCTGCCCATTAAGAGTCCACTTGCCGTGGCCTCTGGGAGTCTCTGTTCTTTGGTCTTAGCTTTCTTGCTCCTGCAAGACCTAGAAGCTGGCTAGATGCAAGGAAAAGAGGAAGTACTGGAGCGAGCAGGAAAGTTCTCCCAAAGCGGTTAATCAATTTACAGATCACTGGGAATGGATAGTATTATGTTAACTCGACATTCTGGTACTTCCTGCTAAAATACCAGCTTGCAGAGATGAGAGCTGAAGGTGTTTTGCTGGCACATACAGCTTTGAGCTCCTTTTGCTAGCTTGGCCCTAACTCAACAAAGTCTCGACTTACAAAAAGATGCCAAGAAGAGGATATTTGGGAAGGTAGTAAGCAAACCTTGGAATTACAGAAAGAGTTTTGCATACGACCTTCTTAAGCGTCGTAATGGTTTGGGACTAAAAAGGAGAAGACAAGTCCAGGGGGCCACAGTGTACTGGGACTTCCCAGGTGCCAGGTCATTTACATTCTAGAAGAAGGGGGAACTTTCTCTCTCTTTCACTGCTTTTATTCTTGCCTATTCTTACCCTTGTCGAGAATTCTTATATTGAACTTTTGCTAAGAAAAGCAGTCCATCTTATCTAGAGTGCTTTTATTTGTCTCATTGAATCTTGACCACCCTTCACAGAAAGAAGTTGAGATTAGGTCTTCCCAGCCCTCACCAAGGACTGTGGCAAGATGGCACTGGGTCTCTGGGGAGTAACAGAAGTAGGAGGACACCAAAGGAGAAGAGGCTTTGGGTACCATCTGAGATGAACTCTGGATGGACTGAATGTGGCCAGAGAACAGTAAAGAATGCCTCACTTTAGCACTCTGAGGGTATTCACGTGGTAATGAAACTCTGTGGAATACAGTGGTAGACTTATGGGAACGTGGTGGTATTTAAGTTTCACAACAATATTGTGAGGTAGGGACTATCATACCCCCTTTAGTGTTTAGGAAACTGAGCCTCGAAGAGGTTAGGTGAGTTGCCAAAGGTCATACAACTAGAGTTCAACCCCAGATCTGTCTGGCACCTGCTCTAATGCTCTTTTCACCACCCTACCTGGCCTTTTCTCTTCTCTACCGGTGTCTCCCAGACTCTCAATCTGTCTTGCTCATTCTCACTTGGATCCATTCTGACTGATGGGAAAATACCTTGATGGGTTTTAGGGTTATGAAATGTGAGGACTTAGATAGTAGAACAGAAGGAAAATTAATTGCTCTAAGAAATAAAGCAACACATTTAGGAGTTACCCTCTGACAGGGAGGTTTGGGGGCTCCTGGGGACTAGAAGTGCTGAGATGGAGAAAATCTTGGTAAGAAGGATACTGCTAAGCAGTGTCCCAGAAAAAAAGGCATCACTCAGATGACTCTCTATGGCGGGGATGAATGTAAATGTCAAATATTCTATTTTTGATGTTTCCTGTCCCCTGTTCTGCTCAAGTTGTCTTTCATTTTCCCCAATTAACCACTTTGCGTCCGTCCGTAATACACATTAGGTTGGTGTTGGCACCCTGGGAAGTAAAGGGGGAGGGACTTTCCCACACTAAGAACAAAGCAGGGAGGGGAGGGCAACAAGGCTGGGAGCAGGTAGGGTGACCAGAAGTCAACAGGACAGGGTCTCAGGGGAAGAGTCGCTGAGTGTAGGTAAACTTCCTCTCTCTGACTCCTTACCCACCATAGTCCAGAACCTTCAGTGAGGTAGTAAAGACCTGTTTTACACACCTGTTTGGGCTAATGATGCTCTGAAGAATGGACATAGAATGGCTGTTCCTTGTTTGGGGCAAAGTGAGGCGGACAGAGGGGCCAAGACAACAAACAGGGTTATCAGCAGGATGAATTTGGAGTAAGTGGTAGTTATCTCCTATCTTTACTATGAACATTTGTGGCTGGAAGACTTGGGGACATTTAGGTTATAGATACAAGGTCATTTAATTCATTTAACTTAATGATTTAATTCTCATTTAATCTTGTGAGATTAATTTTTGTTTTCCCCATTTTACAGATAAGAAAATGGAAGTTAGTGTGTTTCAGTATCTTGCCCAGTATAATGTAGCTAAAAAGTGACTGAGGAAAAATTTGAACCCAACTATGTATTACTCAAGTTATCTACAACTTGAATTCTGATTTTAGTCACTTAGAACATTTGCACTTGGGAGGACTTTCCATCATCATAAAATCGTATGTTTTAAAGGCAGCATTAATGGGCTCCCGAATCCTTCCTCCCAAGTTTTGCTTTCTTTGATCTTGCCCTCCTTGCAGATGGGGATGGGGCTGGAGCAAGGAATTTCAAAATGGAGCGTAATCCTATAAACACTCTCTGTCTTTAGTCTTTCCCCATGACTTGTGCAGTTGGGGTGACCTAGTGTAAGGGGGGTGCCAAAGCAGTTCCATCTCTTTGTGTCTTAAGTAATTGCCCTGTCTTGGGCTTCTGGAGCTTTTGGTCAGACTAGTGCAGACCCCTTGGTCAAGTAGGTCAAATATTGTTGTGTCTCTCTCCCTATTTAGACTGAGGTCCAGGAGGAAAGGCAAGAATCACATGAGGTTCATTTCTTAACTCCACACGAATCAAACCCAGAGCTGTGAAAATTGTGCGAACAACAAACACTTGTTAAAATTGAAGTGGGCTGAACCCTGCTTCCTCATAGATAAGTCCATCTGCCATTTCCTCAGAGCCTACTGAGAAATGGATGTGAAATAAAACTCCAATCCATAAAGGCTTAATAACAACTCTCTCCAAAGACTTAAAAAAAAACCTAAAGATCTTACATGCGGGGCACCAGGACACACTCAATTCTCTGCACAGAATAAACCTACTCTGGGCCTTCTCTGGCTCTCCACTTTCCTACTGCACCGTTTACTCTATCCATAGCAATGAGATCTCTGGGGTGGGCAGATGACTTGGGGTGTTACTGATAAATGTAAGCCAGACTTATATCAAATTCTTGCCAGAGGTTTAACACTTGGAGATACCTGTAATGGCAAAATCCACAAAGGTTGGAAAGCTGAAATAAATTTTTTTTTGCAAGCTCATTTAACTGTATAACATGGTCTTACTGAAACTCATTTGGGGAGAACCTGATTTGAAATGACATGAGGCTATTTGCAGCCTTTGGTTTTTCCACTAAATGTGCACATTCCTATGTCTCACTGCAGCAATAATGTGTTTGAGAAAATCCTATTTATAAAAATGTAAACAAAAATTATAATATAACTCTTTTGGAAAGACAAAAGAGGGGACTGAAGGATGAGCTTGAGGCATGGCAAAGCAAAGGCCTCAAATACCTTAAAAAGAAGTTAAGGCATCTAAAACTGATACATCAAGAAATGTCAGGTAGTTATATTATTCAAAAATATGGTAGCAAATACCCAGAGAGTCTTATGGCCACAATGGAAAGTAGGTGTCCAGAGAACTTCTTTAGTAACATCTACCATACAGTCAAGGAATAAAGAATTCTAATCTATACAATCTCTGAGATAATATAAAAAGGACTTCTCAGTTCATTTTAAGGAGGTAGCTTATCTTTAATACCTCTCAGACAGCATGAGAAAAGAAAATTTCAGTCCAAG
Source organism: Rhinolophus sinicus (assembly GCF_036562045.2). Taxonomy (NCBI): domain Eukaryota; kingdom Metazoa; phylum Chordata; class Mammalia; order Chiroptera; family Rhinolophidae; genus Rhinolophus; species Rhinolophus sinicus. The sequence continues at coordinate 12,756,962 of NC_133759.1, read as the reverse complement.
TATCACTTATGAACGTGGATTTAAATTATTAGCAAACTAAATCCAGCAATGTATGAAAGAGATGCTACATAACGATTAAGTAGGGCTAATCTAGGAGAATAAAGCTGGCTTAAGGTAAGAACATTAATATAGTATGTACCCCACCACAGGAACAGATTAAAGAAGAATAATCATAAGATTGTTTTGGTTAATAGAGAACAAGCATCTGATGAAATTCAGCACTGATTTGTAATTTAAGAATTAGCAAATCCACACTAGAAAGAACTTCCTTAATCTTATGCAGAGTATTTATGAATAACTCACAGCAGATGTTATTCTCAATGGTGAAAGATTAAAAGCTTTATCTGGGAGGCCCTCATTACCACTGGACTCCCAACATCTTAACCAGAAATGAAAATAAAGAAACAAAATTGACATTTTAACAGATATGTACACTGAAGACTCCATAGATAGATTAGAATGGATAAGAAAACTTTGCAATTTGCTGGATATATATATATATATATATATATATATATATATATATATATATGCTAAATTGATTTATATATTCCAACAGATTGATTTAGTAGAAATTGACAAATTTATTTTAAAGTTTATATGGAATTACAAACAGCTAATATCCAAGAGAGACTTGAAGAAGAATGAGGTAGGACTTACCCTACCAGATATCATGATTGATACAAAACTTTAGTTGTCAAGACAGTTTGGTATTGAAATAAGGATAGAAACATATTCTAGTGGAACAGAATAGAGAGTCTGGTGGCAGACCCATCCTTATATGAACATTTTATATCTAAGGAAGGAGGCACTGAAGATCACTGGAAAAAGAAAGACTTTTAAATAAACAGTATTTGCTTGTCCATACAATAAAATAAAAAGGAATCTGACACATTTTGACACCATATACAAAAGTCAATTCCAAATGGATTGAAGTGAAAACTATAAAGATTTTAGAAGACAATATAGGAGAATATTTTCATGACCCTGTATAAGGAAAGATTTTGAATATGAGATACGAAAATGCTATCGAACAATGTAATGAATAATAAATTTAACTATATTAAAGTTAAGAGCTTCTGTTCACCACTCTAAAGAGAGCAAATGTTCAAGACACAGAGTGAGAGACGTATGTAACTAAGAAAACGCTAATATCAGAAATGTGTAAAGACTTGCCACAAATCAGAAAACCTAGTCAACATGGGCAAAAGTTTCAAGAACACATTTCAAAAGAGAGGCAATGCAAATGGCCAACAATCATGAAAAATCTCTCAGTCTTAAACTAATAACATAATAAATTAGACTATAATTAAATATCATTAAATGTATGGATATCCGTCACATAGCCAATAGATTGATACAGATGATAAAGTCTGACAATCTCAAGTGTTAGAATCCATGTGCAGCGTGAAGAACTTTCACTTACTGTTAAAGGGAGCATGAGTTGATACCATCACTTTGAAAAACACTGGCATCATCAGGTGGATTTGACTCAGCATCATTACCCCTTAGTACCTATTCTAGACAAAATCGTGTTCACGTGCACCAATAGACAAGCATAAGAACACTTATAACAGTATTGCTCATAATAATCCCAAATTGGAAATAACTTGAATGTTAATCCACAGTAGAACTAATAACAAATTGTGGATTGATAAATGGTGGTTGATTATCACCAGCATAATAATGAGTAAAAGGAATACAGGATGGTTACATTAATGTATATTATATTTTAAGGGATACAAGATTGCCTGGTATCCCAGTGAGACTCAAAAGAAGTGACATTTCTTTTCTCTCCATTTTCCCTGTCTACTTACTTGTCGCCACATACTGGGTCCTGGTCTATGAATTTAAATTCTATCTGTAGAAATATTCTGCCAAGAGTTAGTTATGACACGAAGCTCACCGTATTAGTAGGTAAAATCCAATTATTACACATTCTCTCAGAAAAGGGCATTGCAGACAGTCCTGCTTTTGTTGCTTTGTTTTGCACAATTTGGGTATCTTTACTCTTGGCACTGCTCAATCCTTCTTATCTTGTTTATTAAAAACCTCTTCATTGCAACATTCCTTTCCTCCAGCACAGGGCTGAATTGCCTATTGACATAGCTCTGCTTCCACTTCTGAGTCGATATGGACTTTTATTTTTCCTTATTTATTCAGTGATAAACCTACCAGCTTTCTGTGGTTCAAATCGCACTGCAGGTCTCTGGACCAGCACAGGACAGGATGCCCTACAAGTGTCCCATTGTGGCATCTTTGTTGTCAACCCCTCTCCCTCAAAGTGTAAACTTAAATATTTTTACCAAGGCAACAAATATTAAGTCAATAAATTATAATTACAGACTTTTTAGAAGTCCAAGACAACTTTCATAGGCTACAGCGACAAGAGCTGAAGTTCAAATTTCTGAGGAGACTCCTTTGTTAGAAATAACATCTGCAAAAACAATTTTAGGAAGCTTTCCAGCAGCTTTAGGATACAACAAACACTTTTTTCTTCTCTTTGAGATTTATTTTACTCATTGTTAGAAAAGCTTGTAAATATCAAGGCCAAGTGCTAGAATTCCATTAGTTTGTACCAAGGAAAACAAAACAAAAAACAGATCCGAAAAGCTCAAAATTTACATTATGGAAAGGAAAAGGATCGATTAAGATTATTAATGAATTTAATATGAGGTATGATTTTCTTTCTTTTATTCTTTTTTCTAATTCTGATTTTCAATTAGAAATCTCTACCATTGGAGAGGAAATTCTGAAGCCCAAGGGATCCATATGTACTCCTGTAGGCTGTCTTATGCAGGAAGCCAAATAATCCAAAAGTTGAGCAGAATCAGAATAAGGGAATGTATATAAAAGGAATGTTCTATGCCATGAGGGTATTACAGTGGGATGCTTTCCTCTATGGTTGGGATGGTCTATGATGCTGGAATACTCAGCCTGTCAGCAATGATTCACCATGTCTACACCATCTTCAGAGCAGAGAAGTGTTTGCCCCCACAACTCAAACGCTCTGTGTGAACCTCTCTCCCCTGCACAGTGTTTAGCTTCTCATCATCCCGTGTTCACCTGCCTCTTCTGTTTCTTCATGGTTGAGGCAGGCCCTCTTTTGAGGGGGTTTGCTTCTTTAGATTGACCTCACTATGTTCAATCTGATTAGAGTAAGGACCTGCCAAATGAAGATCCAACATGCTGACTCCTTAAGGTAAGTTTTCTCCATTGTATTATCCACTGAATTTACAATTTGGCCATCAAGGGAAAAATCTTATTTCTCTTGTTCCCAAGTTCTCACACCATGTGGCTTTCTTAGAAGGCCACAGGCCTCACCAGTCCAAAATTGCGTACCAAAGACTTTCTTCCACAGGATAAAGGCATGGGGAAGAACACTTAGGACACTCTGAGATATGGCCCCCAGCTAGCAAACGGGCAGATACTCTGAGGATTGATTACTATAGAAAACACACATGGAAAAGGGAAGGAAAGTTTTGCTTTCTTTCAAAGCAAAGCAGGGCTGGTACATGGGGTGAAGTATGGGCTACCTATTGACATTTGTTTGGCTATATTCAGTGCCTTATCATCGTGAAAATTTTTAGCAGATTCTAGCAATGGACTACCTATCAAATGCTGGTTTTAGCGTGGTTGTGAGTTTCAAATATGGGGCATGTTTATAAGTTGGGAAAGCTTCTATCAAGTGTTTCTAACTTGATTTAATCATACATAAGATTCCTGGTTCTACAGTATATGTTGAGGTTTGTAGCTACAATGTCCAAACCTAAAACTTTATAAACACCACGGACAAATGAAAGACATTACTACTGTCCTGGCTTCTCTCTCACTTCACATATGAATTTGGGCAAGTGAAGCTTTAGACATAGAGCTCTGGTTGCTTGAGACTCAACTAAAATAGGTGGAAATAACTTCATATTGGGAGCTCTTGGAAATGTCAGTACTCGTGTGGGCATCTTTCTAAAGAATGTGTTGACTATAAAATCGACTTCTTAAATTTCAGAACTAGGTCAAGGTTAAAAGGAGTTTTAAGAATGTCAAGTCTCAGTGGATGCCATGGAGAAAGAAGACTGAAAATACATTAAAAGTGAATATATTGGGGACAGTGTTTTTAATAGAGAAACGGAATCGTTTTCAAAGGACTTGAACTCTGTTCTTGGCTTTTTCTTTCACAGATTGTGATATGCTGGAAAGAGAATGAGATTGGGGCTGGTCAAAACACGCAGGAGATCCAATCAAGGGAGTTTAGACAAACTGATTGAACTTCTCTGACAATGAAGGCAAAGTATAACACGCACAAAATTGTCAGCAAATATTCATTTCCTCCCTTTGCCATGTCTTTATCTTCTTTTATATTTAAAATAAAATATATTTTAAAAATAAAATAAAATGTGGCAGAATAAAATAATCACTTTAATTCTTTGATTTTTCAGTATCATTGCAACCCATCTTTTGCAACTGGTGCACTTTGGATTAATTCATAGTCTACTCATAATTCCAGAAATAAGAAGAGTAGTTACTTTGTTTTGATGATAGTTTAACATGAACGCCACTATTACCTATTGATGTTTATCAAGTATTTTCTGGTTTGGTAAAAAGACAATTGATTATTTAAAACCCTGACATCAAAGCAGCCATGTTGCATAGGCAGGCAGTAGAATAAATGAAACTAAAGCATTTGTGCTTCTACATTATGAGGTGATCCTGATGTTTTCCACCCACATTTTATGATTACTTTTTAATATTACCCTTTAATTTTCTCTCATATATGTTCTATCTGTCATCTCATGTAATTTGACCTGAGAGACCACTTTTGGAAATCATTTGTTACCCTTTTACAGATGAGGAAACTGAGACACACACGCACACATGCAAAGCTTTAGTGTCTTGCCTCTACTTGTACAACACGACAATAGTAAAATCAGAATGCAAGGCTCTCCAGTGCTGGCTGGATTGTTTTATCCCCAGAGGAGCCGGAAGCCCATTAAATGCTTTGTCATTTGCAGAAAGTATTTGCATATAGTCCTGTATGAATATCATTAATATTAATGTTATCAACACCATGAAACTATTTTAAGGTGCTCCAAGGTAACAGTCTGCCCACATGCATTATTTTCTTTCAGGTACTTTAATCATTCATGAGATCTAGTCAATAACTATTTCATTATAGATGGATTAGTGACCATATTAAAATTATTACTACCTGTAGTTACCACCCTTGAGAATCCTTCTTTCTTGACCCTTTATTAGGAACTTTAGAACTCTTAACATAATGTCAATGAATCAGATTAGTTAAAAGTGGTTGCTGGGGCATTATAATAGCCCCAGGTTGCAAATGTATGTTCATTATTTATAAGCCCTTTGAATATTACTACACATCGACAGTAAGATTTACTTATAAATGTATCATTAATCCAGCCTCTAAATCAAGGATTAACAGTCAAATGATCCTCCATAAATTCATAAGTAATATTATCCTTTAACTCAAAGACAAAACGACTTGGAATCTACTGTCAGATACGCACAAAGGCTCTTGTACCAATTTTAACCTCTCCCACGGGAGCAAACATTACAAGAAAAGGACACAAAATTATAGATTTTTCTCGTCTCTACCTTCAGACAAACATGAAAAGTACTCCCAATGCCCAAAGAATGTAATTTAGTTCAATCTTACCTGGATTTCCATTTGTGCTTCTGTCAAGCATCAATGAGAAGAGACATGACATGCCCACAGCCTAAAACACTTTCAATGGAACACTGGTATGTTTCCCTACCAATGTGTCTAAACAGATAAAATCTTTCTGCAAAGTAACAAATTACTTATGGGACTCAGAATGATATGTGACTTTGGTCAATATTTCTAGATGACAGAATGTCAGTAATTATTTATAAAGGTATGCACACAGTAATAAAATCTAAGTGAAAGCATATATGAAATTAAAGTTCAGTTTGAACATTAAGATTCCCTGAAACTAATTTTTCTCTTCTTCTGTGATATTGTAATACATTTTAAAATTCAGCTTTACATTAAAAAAATTTTTGTTTCATATTGTCATTGATAATCTTTCTTGTTTAAAAATCTATTTTGTCTGAAATTAATAAAATGACTCCAGCTTTCTTTTGATTAGTATAAAAAATGGTGTATCTTTCTCTATCCTTTTACTGTTAACCTATTTATATCTTTATATGTAAAGTGGGTTTTCTTATAGACAGCATATAGTTGAGTCTTGCTTTTTTTTTCAATCTGATAATGTCTTTCAGCTTTCATATTTAAACCATTCTTTGAACAGAATGGAAATGAAAATACAACATATCAAAATTTGTGGGAAATAGGTAATGCAGTACTTAGAGAACAATTTATAACATTAAAATACTTATATTAGAAAAGAAGAAAAGCCTGAAATCAATCGTCTAAGATTCTACCTGAAGGAACTAGGAGACAAAGAGCAAAATGAAATCAAAGTACAAAGGAGGAAAATAATAAAGATAAAAGCCCAAATCGATGAAATCAAAAACAGGAAAACAATAGACAAAAATCAATTGATAAACCTTAAGAAAAACTGTTAAGATGAGATTTCATTAAAGATCCCATAGCCATTAAAATAATAGTAAGGAAATATGAAAAACTTTACACACATAAAATCGACAACTTAGATGAAAATGAACACTTATTCAAAAGCCACAAATTGTCAAAACTTACCCAAGAGGAGGAAAGAATTCTTGATTCAGTCTATGAGAGCCAGCATTACTCTGGAACTGAAAACAAAAAAGAAAAACATAAGAAAAATAATCTACAGACCAATATCTCTCATGCACATACAAGCAAAAGTTCTTAATAAAACATTAACAAATCAGGCTGGGATTGTCAACCTGATTCAATATTTGAGAATCAATCAATATGTTCCACCATATTAATGGTCTAAAGAAGAAAAACCACACAATCATAGCGATTGATGCAAAAAGTATTTGACAAAATTAAATATCCATTCACATAAACTCTCATGGAGTTCTATTAGAAGGAATCTTATTAACCTGATAAATGGTATCTACCTAAAACCTATAGCTAATATTATTTAATGGTGAAAGACTGAATGCTTTCCCCTTAAGATTGAGAGCAAGGCAAGCACATCTGATCTTACCAGCCTACTCATCATCACACCGGAAGTCCTAGCTAGCTCATTGAGGCAAGAAAAATAAATGAAAAGCATAGAGATTGGAAAAGAAGAATAAAAATGCCCCATTTGCAGATGACATGATTGTCTTCGTAAAAAAGTCCCAAGGCCTGCAGAAAAAATTCCTAGAACTTAAATGAGTTTAGCGTGTTTGTAGGATACTAAGTCAACACACATGAAAATCTTCATGACTTGGATGTAAGCAAAGAGTTCTTAGACATGCCACTCAAAGCATGGTCCATTTTTAAAAGTTGATAACTTTGACATCATCAAAATAAGAAAAAAGGACTCTATGAAAGGCACCGTTAAAAGAATGAAAAAGACTGATAACACCAAATGCCAACAAGCGTGTGATGCATTGGGAACTTGCACACCTCATTAGTGGGAGTAAAAAACCGTATAGTCACTTTGGAAGATAGTTTTAGAGTATTACGGAGTTGCATATACTTTTACCATATGACCTAGCAATTCCACATCTAGGTATTTCCTGGGAGAAATGAAAACGTATATCCCCCAAAAGACTCATAGAAGAATGTTCATAGCAACCTTATTTGTAATAGAGAAAACTTGAAAACAACCCAAATACTCACGAGTAGGACAATGCATAAACACGTGACTCTATCTACATGATATTTAAGAGCAGGTACAGCTAATCTATGGGGACAGAACATTAGTTGTCTATGGTGGGTGGGGAATGACTGGAAGGGGAAGCACATGGCAACTTTCTCAGATGATAGACACGTCCTATATCTAGATCAGCATGGTAAAGACCATCTCCCAGAAATGATCCTAACAACACGTCCTACTCTGTATGCTCTTTTGTAGTGTGACTTGCACACTTTTCACACCATAAGTGTTCTCCTTCCATTGAATGTCTTCTAGTGCTCTGATGGTTTTTGACCAATCAAATGAAGAAGTGATGCTGTGTAACTTTCCAGGCTGGGCCTCAACGGAGCTTCCATTTCACCTTTGCCTCTTGGAACCCAGCTGCCCAAGCAGCCACATGGAGAAGCCAACATTGAGGAGAACTGAGGCCCAGGTCTGTAGTCCCCGCTGGCAGCTGCTCCTAATTGCTAGCCTGTTGGACCCTCCAGCTATCTCAGCCACCAACTGACACCAAGAGGTCAATCCATCGAGTCTTGAGAAATAATAAATTGCTCTTAAGTCACTCAGTTTTGAAGCAATTTTCTACGCAGCATTAAAGAATCAACATTTGGGGGCTATTAGTTACATTTGCAAAACTCATAGGATTATATACTTACTCTCTGCATGTTAACTTAATCTCAGAAAGGAAAAAAAACAAAAGCAAAACATAAGAGTGTTATCTAATGATGAAAAATCAGTGGCAATCACCACAATAAATGGAAAAAATTTAAAGCCAGTGCTGTTAATAATCAGGAACTAGAACGGATTGCTCTGTGATTCAAAATTACTTTGTAGATTTTAGCTAATACAATATATAGGAAATTGAAATCATACAAGTTTTGGAAAAGAAGAGAAAAATATTTTTATTTGCTGGTGTTAAAACTGTATACTTAGAAAACTCCAGGGATGCTATTTGACAATATGAGAATTAATAAAAAATAGAGTGAGGTGACTGAGTTAACTGGTAACATACAAATGCTAGTGGCTTTCTCTGCATAAACAATAATCAATTAGAAATGGAAAATTTTTAAATCTAATACTCCATAGTAACAAAAATATAAAATAAAAAGCTACAACAACCAAGTAGAGAAAGCCACAAGACATTATTGGAAGTAAAATAAAATACGAACTGAGCTATGCTTCATATCTGATTGGGAAAATACAGAGGGTGCCAAAAAAATGTATACACATTTTAAGAAGGGAAAACTGTATTAAAATTGTAGTACCCAATATATACTGATAACAAAAGATGAATACAAGTCATGTTTGACTTCTGCAATTACAGAGGTGCTCAAAGTGGTTACCATCAGCGTCCAGACACTTCTGATTACCACGAACTACTGTTTGAGCAACGCTGACCAAAGTGTGCACTTGTATACATTTTTTTGTACCCCCGGTATATTATGAAAATATTAATATTTCAAACTATATATATATAGATACACATTTAATACAACTCCAAAAGAATCCTAACTTTTTAAAATTAGTTTCAGGTGTACAAAACAATGTACTAGTTAGACATTTATACCCCTCACAAAGTGATAAATTAGTGATAACTCAGTCTACTACTCTTCTGACATCTTATGTAGCTATTGCAATTCCATTGACGCTATTCCCTATGCTGTACTCCACATCCTGTAGGACTATATATGTATTTAATTATAGTTGACATTCAATATTATTCAGCTTCAGCTTCAGGTGTACAGTGCAGTGGTCAGGCATCTACACTGTCCATGAAGTGGTCTCCCTAATAAGACAAGTGCCCATCTGACACCCTACCAAATCTTTACAACATTATTGATTATATTACCTAAACTGTCTTTCATATCCCCGTGGCAATATTGTGACTACTGATTTGTACTTTCTAATCTCTACCTTATCTCCCATCTCCCCTCCCTTCTAGCAACCATCAGTTTTTTTTTTCTCCATATCTCTGAGTCTATTTCTGTTTTGTTTGTTCATTTACTCTGTTTTTGAGACTACACATATAAGTGAGATCATATGGTATTTGTCTTTCTCCGTCTGACAAAGTTCACTTAGCAGAATGTTCTCTAGGTCCATCCATATCCCTGCAATTGGTAAGATTTCCTTCTTCTTTATGGCCAAGTATTACTCCATTATATAAACATACCACAGTTTCCTAATCCAATCATCTACCGATGAGCTACCTTATAACCCAGCAATTCCACTCTTGGATATTTATCCAGAGAAAACCAAAACACTAATTCGAAAAAATATGCACCCCTATGTTTATTGCAGCACTATTCACAATAGCCAAAATAGAAACAACTAAAATGCCCATTGATAGAAGAATCCTAACTTTTTAAATTAACTGGTTACTGTACAATTCATAAGGAAGAATAGCTAAAACACTTTTGAGAAGTAAAGTGATGGCTGCATATTTGCTTTACCAGCCATTAAAATTCATCATATAAAACTTACTGATATTAAAAGTCAGTATAATAGTAAATGTGAGTCTGTGAGGCAGAACACAGAGTCCAGCACAAACCCTAGAATGTATGAGAACTGATTTGTTACACAGTTGGCATTTCAGTTCAGGTGTTTAAATATACCATGCTGGACTAAGTTGTTGTTTATCCGAGAGAATGCAATATTAGGATTCCTAATCTCCACATACATGGAAGTGTATCTTAATAGGTGAAGACGAAGGTATTTCAGACTGGGGAGTTTTATCAAGGGCACATATCTATTCCTCTTAAGGGATTTTTTTTTTTTTTTTTTTTTGGTATTGAGAAGAACTCGTGGTTTCACATTGCTACTTCTGAAGACCCTATTGGGAATGAGGAAAGAAACATTGGCTCCACACACATGAGCACACGAACGTGTGCCGCATATACACATGCCAACCTACTGAATTGTCTGTCCCTAGTTATTGCCCCATCCGACCTACACTTTCCTCTCTCTCCAGTGTGGATAGGCTGCTGCTATGGGGAGGTAAAGGGAAGGGAGAGATGGAGAAAGGAAGGGATTGGTACAGGCAGGCAGGGAAAAGGAGAGCCACGGCAGTGGGCACTCAGTCTGAAGTGAAGAGATAAACAGGATACTGTGACCTCCCTTCATCTTCAGCCACATGTTAATTAAATCTGCCAGACAGCCATGACAAAGCGGGTTTCTGAGCTCTGGTTCCTGCACTGAGCTTGTCATGCAGATGGTGTGTTTCACGTTTTAAATTCGAATAGTCACAAAGCCTTTGAAACTCTGCAGAGCTGTGTGAAATCCTTTGCTTTCTCCTATTGCTACCCTTTGTGGATAAGTAGGTGGCTGAAATACAAGTTGCCTATGGTTTTCTTCTTGGTCGGGGGTAATTCTGTTCAACACAGTTTGCTGGTTATTATTATTGTATCTGATCTATTAAGATTCCATCAGTTGTAAGTCGGACCATTATTTTATATGTGACTAAAAATGAAAACAAAAGCAAAAACACTGCCAGTTACAGTAGGATGCAGTTTTAACAATGTTCCCGATCAACGCATGGGTTGGGCACCCCATCTTCTTGGTTCTTTGAAATGTCTTGCCTTTGTTCTGAGGGATTTGGTAATTTCTCCTGCCTTCGGTTGCCTTGTGTTGGTGGGTGATAAGCCATTTTTGTGCATTTATCTCAGTAGCAAAATAAACCACGGTTTCTTCCACCTGTGGGTTTCTAAAAACACTTAGTTATTGCTTTGAAAGAAATATGAGACTGCAATCATTCCTTCAACAAATATTTGCTTCATTAATATAAAATATATATTCCACTGCTCCGTTCCCATGCATTTCTGCAAACAGTGATTTGTCTGTTTGATTGCCAAATCATAGCGAAATGTTTCTGAAGATATTTTAAATAATGAACTCAACGTGTGTAGCTCTGACAACACGTAATTCAGTTGAAGTGACAATATTGTGAACAGCGGTGGCCAAGTTTGTTTATGACAACTATAGTGGTTCTAGCTGGCAGACGGTGATGGTGAAACACAACCTGATTTCACAAATGTTAAACTAGGAAGAAAAAAAAGGTATGGTCTAGAGTCAATGAAACACAGTTGACCCTTAAACAATGTGGGGGTTAGGGGTGCCGATCCCCCCGCATAGTGGGGAATCCGCATATAACTCTTGCTCCCTAAAAACTGAACTACCAAGAGCCTACTGTTGAACAGGAGCCTTACTGTTAACATAAATAGTCAACTATTTATGTATGTTCTATGCATTATATATTGTATTCTTACAATAAAGTAAGATAGAGAAAAGAACGCGTTATTAAGAAAAGTCATAAGGAAGAGAAAATACACTTACAGTACTGTACTGTATTTATTGGTACTATAAGCTACATCGTCTGTTTACACAATGCATCGTCTGTCAGTCAGTATCTACATCAATATTGTCTTATATGATACTAAATGCTGTAGATGTTATTCGTATTACTAACACCAGACATAAAACATGAAAAAAATAATGTGAAAAGAAGTTCATATTTATTTACAGGTATAATGATTCATTCATTGAGGATGAAAAAGCAGCAACATGATGGAATTATGGTAGCCTAGTGTAATCAATATGACTGCTTCACAGTAGTCAGGGAACCACCAAAAATTTTCCCAATGTATTTATTGAAAATGATCTGCATCTAAGTGGAGCCATGAAGTTCAAACCCGTGTTGTTCAAGGGTCAATGGTACATTAGATCTGCTTCATTTGAACAGTTTTGCTTTTCCTTCTTGTGCGCTTTCTCCAGCAGCTCTGCCTCCAGCAGCTCTCAGCTGGCCAGTGTGTGCCTGCCCCTGTGAGACGCAGCGTTGGTTCAGGGGACAGCGGCTGCTCAAGAAGCCTTCTGCCCCCAGCAGCAGCATCCCTGGCCTGACCACACATCCCACTGGTACTAACCTTCACAGTAGGGTAAGGAGCTGTTTTGTTCAGGGCATGCAGAGCTGCAAGAAACAGCACCCCCTTGTGGAGGTTTAAGAAAAGGAGGTAATTGCACAGGCTTCCATGGGCTGTAGATAAATTCAGCCAGGCTCATGGGACACAGCCTGCTAAGGCAGAACCTGAAGTCTTTAACTCTTGCGCCATAGGCCTCTCCCATTGCTGCATTGTCTGATTCCCCCACAAAATAGACAGTAACTATTAGGCAACGATTGTGGCTCTGGCTCACCATGGCAGCAGCATGGGCCCAAATCTACATGACCCAAGGTCTAATCACAGGGTCTGAGTTTCATAATTGACATTCTTGACGGAGAAACCTGTTAGACTCAGCCCAGACCATGGATTTGCTCTTCACCCCATCCTATCTTGACTCAGAATCAGATGTCCATCTTTAATCAACTATGACCAGCCTCAGGCTATCCCTTCAGTGGGAACTCTGGAAGGGATTACTTCCCCTGCCCTAAATGATGTGGGCAGAGAAAAGACAACTGGCCTATCCAGTACAGGAGCACTGCAGCTTTTAATCCTCATTAGAATCCTTGAAAAAGGCTGCATGGGACTGGCTCAACATGGTGTTAGTCTCAAGGGAAAACTCAACTTCCATAGGCGCCTAACCGGTGACCAGGACATGTCTGGCTGGCCAGTTATGACAACGAAGAGAAGAAGGGACATGAGTCTGATTTTGTTCCTGGTTTTGATGTTGCTACTTTTTGTTTGATATAGTCCAACATAAACCTGTCAAGCATGGGATGTTTTCCTTTTGAACCACAAAGATATCTAAGGTTGCAACCTACTCCATCTGCCAGAGCCTGCATTTGGAATTCTGTGACCCGGAAAGTGATAAACAGTGGTGAAGTCAGAGTGGGATGGACGTGTAGGGGAGGCACTTCAGCAGAATAGTTCTCTTTAAGGATTTATCACAGGGTTTCTTCAAAAGAGCGCATGTTCAGGGTGAGTTGTGCCACAGGCTGATTGCAGCTTCCACACAGCACAAGTATTGTGTGAAGGTAGATGTCCTCATAGGACAAATAGGACATCAGTCTTACAGGAGGAAGTCACCTCCATCACAGACCAAAGTTATGACCTTAGTATACTGGATGTGTCCACGCTTCTAAATCCCCCTCCATAACATGTGAGGTGATTGTGGCTTCTCACCCAACTGGCAGGGTCCCTGCTTACAGAGAGCTGGGGTGGGGAAACAAAGGTGCTCATACTATTATCAATGCTCATTCAAATGTGTCTTGGCCGAGAGCCCTGTCCATTACAGCATTTCTGCCTCAAGCGCCCAAGGCATTCTCTGTCCAAAGACTGTTTTGTAACGACAGCACATTTGGTTGCTGGCAGAGGCAGAAGGAACGAAGCAGGCTCTCTTGGGGCCAACAGACCTAACAGGCAGCCACATGCTTCCTGCAGACGCTCCCTCAGAGAAGCACCAAATTCATTTCCACTTGCAGATGTTCACCAGTTGGGACAGCTTGATTAGAAATCTAGAGACAGCCACAGATACACATCCAACACCCCATCCCTGAGTTCCTGGGTCCAGAGGGTTCCTGAGGTCCCCTGTTGTGGGCAGATTCCTCCTAGCTGCGCTACTGGGAACAAGTTTTCTGAACAACCTGTGGCTGAGTTCATGAAAGGAAGCAAATGACTGCATCCATCATTAGCTATTTCTTCCAGCAGCAGAGAATTCTAGGCTCAGGCCCTTTCTGACTCTGCAAGATGTTTCGCTGAGGCGATGGGAAGGCCTGCGTTTAGCGAACACCCAGGAGCACCATGGGCATCTCACTCATTCCTGTTCATTTCTCTACACCTCGTCTTGCTCACAGGAGATTTGGGACAAGTTAGAGAAATATGGGCAACACAAAAGAATAAAAAGAAAATTTAAAATATAATAAAAGAGAGACTTCAGAGCAAAGGAAAATGACAGTGGGGGAAAATGTGAAGGCTGATGGGGCATCAGTGAGTTTTCTCTGATGACTTTGTAAAACGTGCCTATTATGGGTATTTAATGTCTGTCCTTTGCAGAGAGGCCTCGGGTACTCCAACCCCGATCCCAGGAACTTGCAGAAGTCAGTTCTGGGTTGCACTGGGTTCATTCTCTCCTCTTCATTTTCAGGCCTCCTGACCCTCGCTGCTCCCCCAGCGTAAGTGGCTTGTTACTCACCAGCCAAAGGAAGCTAAACCTCCAGAATCACAGAGTCAGGGTCAGAGGGGGGACCCTGATTCAGAAGCCCAGAGTCCTATTTGGGGCTTTGGTGAGGAGAGAAGCTGGGGCAGCTCAGTTCCAGCCAATCGGCTCCCACTGTTTTTTTAATTAAAAAAACTTTTTTTTTCAGTTACAGTTGACATACAATATTAGTTTCAGGTGTATATCATAGTGATTAAACGTTTATATAAGTTATGCTCCCATTGTTCTGCAGTGCCACATCTCTGACACAGCTGTGGCTGCTGGAGGGCATGGAGGTGGCCCAGTGAAGGCCGAACGCTATAGGACATTTAATGCGACTTTCTAGCTACATGACACTGAGCAAATCTGTGGCTCCTCTCAAACCTATTATGGATGAAGTGAACATGACCTGTTTAAGAAGATCGATATCTTTAGAGTTACATCAGTTCATATGCCTTAATTTGCTTACACGGGCCTAGTGAGTTAGTTGACTCTGAACGTGAGCAGAGAAACTCCAAACTGGTTGGTTGGAAAGTTAGCATCTTGGTACTGGAAGGAGAGACAGACTAGGAGATCTGTGAGAGAAGCTGTGTCACCAGATAGTTAATGGTGGGAGTGCAGGGCACAGGGCCCTCTCACATACTTTGGGCAAGTTTCCAGACTTCCTTTCATCTCAGCTTCCTCCTCTGAAAAATGGGAATAATCTCAGTTACATCCTTCATGATTTTTGTGGGGGTTAAAAGGCCTGGTATATAAAAGGTGTTTAAAACTGTGATTGCCATGGTAAGTGCTCAGTGAACATAATTTATTGCTACTTCTTTAACCGACATTAATGAGAGAGTGGGGTTGACTTCCAGGAAATTACTAATTCTGCGTGGTGCAAGAGGATGTATTTTCCCCTCCTACGGAGAGAATGTGCACGGTTCTCAGGAGCCTCCTGTGGAAAGCCGTGTTCTCAGAGACGTGGCAAGAGTTTTTGTTGGAAACTGATCTAACAGTTGTCACATTTCACTTTGCTCATTAAGGACACAATTGTGGATGAGGAAAAGAGCAATAAAATAGAAAACGCCTATCTGATGAATTCTCCTGGCTAACTCTCTCATGATCTGTTCTTTATGTGGAATGGCCTCATCTACTTGGTGCTGACAGGACCCCAGGAAGTTTCCAGAATGATAGCGGATGTAGAGATAATGGAGGACAAAGGTTAAGGCTGAATACCTTTTCTGAAGATGCATGGAATGTGCAAACATAGAAATTGTACCAATTCTGCAACAGAGGCTGAATTAGAAAAACCCTGGATTTTCTTTTATCTTTAAAAAAGTGGGGGGAAGGACTTAGGAAAATTCATTAAGAAACAGATAAAGCTGATTTATGATTAAATTTTCCCTCTAAGATGCTTAGTTTAAGAATGCTTAGAGGGAGCTATTCTGTCAAGTAGCTTAAACAGTTTCCCTAGAATCTCATTTACACTCACAGCGCTCAGCAAACTGTTTCTTCATGTAAATGCATTTGCTGGATTCTGTGGGGATAAAACAAGCTCATGGCCCTGCCCTCTAGGGAAACCTTTTCTTGGGCCACTTTTACATTATCCTTAGTAGGCTCAAAATTAGGATTGCCTGATTACTCTGTTTTGAAAGATAATGGGGAAAATGAGGGGCTCTTGCTCTCTCTAGGACTAAAACCAGATCAATTTGAGCTCATGCAAATCAATAAGGGATGGAAAATGAGCAGACTGTGTGTGTGTGTGTGTGTGTGTGTGTGTGTGTGTGTGTGAGAGAGAGAGAGAGAGAGAGAGGTGAGAGTGTGAGTATGTGAATGTGTGAGCAGGTATGTGTGTGTAGTGTGTGTGGTTCACTGCCATGAACAGGGCCCGGCACATAGTAGGTCCTCAGTGAACATCTGCTGAATGGCTGAACACAGAATGGGCAGGAATTTCTGCACCCCCGGGAGCACACCTGCAGTGCATGTGCTCTTCTCTTAGAAGTGTTTCCTGGGACAGAAGTATCTTCAGAGAACTGGATAGGTGGGGCTGGATTTAGGGGGCAGTTGAGGTCATCTGGTGACTCAGAGACAAGAGACTCAGAGAAGATCAGGCAGCCAAGGCTGAGGTGAGAAGGAAGGCGAGTTTTGGCGTCCAACTGCTCTGACTGGGGATTCTGGCTTCGTCACTTAGGAGCTGTGTGACCTGGTGACCTGGTCTTCCTGAGCCTCAGATTACTCATCTGTCAGAGGCAGGTCATAAGTCTCATGTCACAGAGTTGCTATGAGAATTCAGTGAAAAAACTGTGTGCAGGGCATGGAGTGTGGCAGGTTCTTTTCTCCCAGTCCCTCTGTGTTGTTCGTCCACCTCAGATTTCAGCTGCAGCTATAAAGGGCAGCTCTGGGCGGGCTCACGTTCATCTGCTGATAACGTCCCACCTCAACGGTCTGAGTCTTTCTGCCCTGGGCCCCTCTTCCAGGAAGCTGGAACAACAGTCCACAGGCAGCCTGGAAGTGGCCAAGTGCATGTGCCTACGACCTTCAGATGACACGTCTGGGAAACCTCTCAGTGGAATCGGGTCCCGTATGGCTGTGACCTCAGTAACACAACCTGATACTACATTTTCCTCTTTCCCTCTCTCCCTCACCCAGTTTCCTCATTTCTGTTTCCTGGAATCACCTCACTAAACTCTCTGCACTTAAGACCTTATCCCAGGCTTTGCTCTTAGGGGAAACCCAACTGAAGATAACCTTGTAAAACTAAGTGGTGTATGTTGTGCAAACTCTGCAAACCCCTCCTCCTGGAGAGGAGGAGGTTGGTGATGTGTGGCCTTTCTAGAGGAGGCTGTTCTGTGTAGGCAAGAATCTTCAGCGGGCAGCAGATCCCAGGCTTCTCTTGGCTTAGGCAGAGTCGGTGCAGGACCAAGAGTCTGCTGAGGGAGCAGAAGCAGCCCCATGTGTTTGGTGAGCTGGCCCAGCTGCCCATAAGGAAGGAGGTCAAGCTCCCGGAAGGACAAATATTTTACAAAGGGCTCTCAGTTTCTTAGGCAGCTGGAAGCCTGGGGTGTGAGGGGAGTTTGAGTGGGGCAAAGTGGAGAAGGAGGGATGTTGGCAGGTGTCCCCTGGAAAAGTCTTAAACTCCACAAGGTCAAAACCGAGCGTTCTTCTCTCTACCTTCTCCAGAGCTCAAGTCAGGAAAGGGGAGCAATATTTACTCTGGCTCAAAATATGAAGTCA
This sequence comes from Rhinolophus sinicus, assembly GCF_036562045.2. Classification (NCBI taxonomy): domain Eukaryota; kingdom Metazoa; phylum Chordata; class Mammalia; order Chiroptera; family Rhinolophidae; genus Rhinolophus; species Rhinolophus sinicus. Next base: position 12,738,843 of record NC_133759.1, on the reverse strand, counting down.
TCTAGGCATCTCCCTCTCCTCACCTCCCACATCATCCGGCCAGTCACTAAGGCCCATCGCTTCCACTTCCTCAAGCCTGCTAGATCCCACCCACCTCTCTCCATCTCTTGTACCATTGCAACAGCTTCCTGTCTGTTTCCTCCATACGTGGTCCCCACATAATACAGTCTCCATGCTCCGGAACGCGAGTTATCTTTTTAAGAAACTACTCCCCTACTCAGGGTCCTCCATGATTCCCCTTCGCTGTTGGAATCCTGATCTGCACCAGTGGACCCTGTCCAGGAGCTCTATATTCCCTCTTCACTGAGCAAAGAGCGTTCCAGAAACAGAGACAATATCCCTTTCCAGTCGAGCTTTGCAATAAAAACCAGGCATCTCCCTTCATGTTACAAGAAAGAGCTTCCACTGAATGCTGACTGCATTCAAGGTACAGCCATGCAGTGCACTATACCTTACCTTATTTAATCTTCACTGTAACTTTGAACTTCAGGTAGTTCTACCATTCCCATTGTACAGATAGAGATGCACAGGTCAGTTAAATAATGTCAGTAGTAAACAGAGTAGCCAGCCTGGCCCTGGAGGGGACTGACCACGTTCTGTGGCTGGGCCATGTGCACATGTCTGACAGACACATTACCAGCTTCTTGAAGCAGCCCTGGGAAGCAGGGAAGTCAGGGAATATTATCCTTCCTTGGCAGATAGGGAAAACGAACTTGAGGGGCCACTATTCTCCAAATATGAACCATGGTGACAATAATAATGACTCTGCATTGAGTGGCTAACATGTGCTGGAGAGCATGCTGGCCTTGCCAGGAGAACTGCCTTCATGGACAGTGTGTGCAATAGCCAGGGTCACACAGGTACAGGTACTTACCGAAGAGAGGAGCCTGGCCAGATTTCAGGGGGCTTTCCAGGGGCAGAAGATGGGGCCAGAGAGGACTCAGAGCATACAGTTCTCACTCCCAGAGGCAACCTGGTGAGACAGGAGAGAGGGACAATGACAGGGGCTGAGTAGCCATATTGACAATACAAAGTCGCACGCATACAGGGACAAGTAGCACCACCATCAATGGTCCTTGTTCGTTGGGTGGGAGTTCTCATACCTGTCTTTGGAGCTCATGAATGTACCAAATGACAAACTGAATGTCATGGTGGTCTTTGGGATGTGCTCTGAAGAAGCCTCTTCTGACCATTATTCTGTTAGCCTGGAGTCCTTCCCTGAGGTACCAGCCTCTGTGAGCCGGGAAGTTAGCCATTGGTTAAGGCAGGTATGTGCCACATAGCTGTTGTCCAGAGACTTGTGACTGGCCTGGTTGCTGTGTTCTGTGCCTCCTGTCATTATCCTTCCCCCATTGAGTTCCCTGAGCACACACACTTCTTGTCACTCATCTTTTGAAAAGTTGTTTTGTTCTTGTTAGTTTTAATTATGGTTAAAAACACATGCCTAAAAGTTACCATCATAATCATTTTAAAGTGTACAGTTTTGTGGCATTAAGTATAGACTCACATTGTACAACTATCATCACCATCCATCGCTAGAACTTTTTTCATCTTGTGAAACTGAAACTCTGTACCTGTTGAATAATAATTCCTATTTCCCTCTCCCTTGCAGCCTGACAACCACCATCCCACTTGCCGTCTCTATACATTTGTTTACTCTAGGTACTTCACATAAGTGGAATCATATACTATTTGTCCTTGTGTGACTGGCTTGTTTCACTTAGCGTAATGTCCTCAAAGTTCATTCATGTTATAGCATGTGTCAGGATTTCCTTCCTTTTTAAGGCTATGCATATACCCATTTTGTTTACTCATTCATCTGCTGATGGACACTTGGGTTGCTTCTACCTTTTGACTATTGTGAATAATACTGCTTTGAACATAGGTGTACAAATATCTCTTTGAGACCCTGCTTTTAATTCTTTTAAGTTTATACCCACAAGTGGAAGAGGTGACCATGTAGTATTTCCATTTTTAATTGTTTGAGGAACTACCATATTGTTTTTCACAGTGGCTGCACCAGTTTACATTCCCACCAACAGTGCACAAGGGCTCCAGTTTCCCCACATCCTTGCAAACGTTTGTTATTTTCTTTCTTTCTTTCATTTTTAACTAGTAGCCATCCTAATGGGTTCTTACTCATGCTTGTATCCTCCATCATAGCACGTGATACAATGCCTGGACCAATGGTACTTGAGAAACAGATTGCTGCAGCCAGCTCCCTTACTCCCCAGGGTCTCAGTTTCCCCACAGAAACAGTAAGTAACCTGGTTGTGCCAGGTCAGGGCTTGCAAACTCAAGTTCTGGAAGTGTCCAGGTAGCCAATGAAGTCGAGCAAAGCCATCTAGAGAGCCCAAGCTGAGACTCGGCTCACGTCAGCATGGTGCCATGCTGGGGGGAGGGGCCGGTGTTGCCAAGTAGGTATCATTGCCACCTTTCTATAGGTGGAGGAACAGTCTCAGTGAGGGTAGATAATGAGTTCAAGGTAACTCAGCTAGTGAGTGAAAGAGCCCAGATTCCAATGTAAGGGCTTTCATTCCCAAATCTAAGTTCTTTCCCTTCTGCAACATTGTCTGAGCACATCCTGTGACCACTAGGCCACAGCACAGGTCACGGCATTTATAAAGGGTTTGTGGGCTCAGGAAGAGTGAGCAGGTATGCAGAGCCCTCCCAGAGATCTGGAAAATTTATATTTGCTCTTTTTTTCTTACTGATATTCTGAGGCAGAGCCACACAGGCACAGGGCAAACTCAGACAAAAGATGGCCTGGGTTTGCTAAATGCTCTCAGTTATGCTCTGTCAGGTGTCACCCCCCTGTTTCTCTATTACCAGCTTTCCACCTAGGTTTCTTGCCTAGGAGCTCATCAAGCCTTAATTGGAAACAGAAATGCATCCTGTTGCCTGAAGAAGACAACAATCCAAGATAAATTAGAGTTAGACTTGCATGAGCTTGGGCTGCTTCTGCTAACGAAGCAAGCACAAGCTGGAAATCTGCAGCCAGTGTAAAGAGATAGTCTGTAGCACACGAGGTTCAGTTGCCTGCTTTTATGTCTGTGGCAGCTTCAAGCTCCCAAGTGTCTATTACAGATTCCTCATCAATTCTTTTTAAAATTTGACTAGGAATAATTACAGTCACACCACATATCTCCCATGTCATTTCATGTGGAATATAAGAAAGCATTAGAGAGTGTAGCCCCACAAAGGCATGAGGGCAGGTACTAACCAGCTCCCAGCCCTGTCCTTTACTTCTCCTTCCTCCTCTCTCATTCTGGCAATCACATCAGTTTTGCTGCTGCTGTTTTTCTACCTTCCCTTCACTCCTATTGACAGCTTCATGCTCAGAACTTTTTTATAGGTAAGGAAAACACCTACAAAAAAGTCAACTGGAAGGTTCTTGCATATCTTCTTTCAAATTCTGAGTTGGACATGAAATTTCCAGTGAGCACCAGCCCCACTCCTACATGGGACATGGACCGCTGACCATTAGACCTGGCCACCAAAGACTTAAATCAGTTACCAAAGACTAAAATTGTCACCACTCTGCAGCCACATATATACCCCTTATTGTTGCCAAGATGGCAAGTGAGATGACCCATAGTAGCTGTCATGCAGGGTCTCATCTCTGGTCCTGCTCTCGGCGGGTGGACACAGAGTATGGTGAGGCCAAAAAGGAACAACAATGGAGCCATACTGCTATATTCTCGCTGGCGGCCGGTCGAGACACAAAAGCAAGCATCTGCCAGTACCCCAATGAGGGTTCTTCCTGCACCCCAGTCTTGCTGGCGGCTGGGTGAGACACAGGAAGTAGGATCCACATGATCCGCAATCCACAGTCCGATTGCCAACCACAATCCGCCGTCTGCTTCTCTGCCAACCAACCAACCCACCAGCCTAGCCACGGCAGTTATATTAGTAGCTAATGGCTAACCGGTAACAGCCGATGGCCAACCAGCCACAGCCGATGGCCATCTGATTACAGCTGATCGCCATCTAACAACTGAGCCAGCACCTTTCCACATGAGGCCGAGAGCGTGGAAACTGCTCTCCTGGCTCTGTCCCCACAGTAGCTTAGGGGCTGAATTACAGCCAAACACTCAAGTGATATATGTAGGAGAAGCTCCTGTTGGAGCCCAGGACAGGCCACCCCAAAAGTATCCCACGGTGGCATATTAATTACTTTGAATTAAAGTTACTTGGCAAGCGGCATGTTAGCGCTCCTTGTATCCTCGAAAAAGGAAATAAATTTTCCCTGTGAAAAGTGCTCTTCTTGCTCCAGAGGGGCCTAAGAGAAACACCCTTAATCACTAGAGCTAAGGAATCTGGCCAAAAAGCTTACATAAACAAATCTTGCTACTCTTTTACTTTTACTAACGTACTAGCCAAGTCCAAACTTTGTTTACATACCTCACTAATCAGTTTGGGTAAACCTAAGAGTCTTTGTCCTGTCAATTCTTCCCAAATTGATTGTTTCTTTGTTTAAAAACTATAGAAAGCTGGCTGGTTCATCATTTCTGAGAGCCTCACTTATGATTTCCTGCACACATGTATTAAGTTGGCTTTCTCCTGTTAGTCTAATCTTGTGTCAATTTTATTATTTGTCCCACCAGAAGAACTCAAGAAGGGTAGAGGGGGAATTTTCACCTCCCTAACATTCCAAAACCATTCACCAACTCCAACTCATGGAAAACCTCTCAGGTGACTTTTGCAGGAGTGACGCGCTAAGACACAAAGAGTGTGTGCTTTGAAATCAGGCTCACCTGGACTTCAACTGAATTTTGCTACTCACTACCTGTGTGAAGATGGACAAGTGTCCTTAAATGTAAATTGGAGATAATATTTGCATCTGTTTGTGTGTAAGGTGCTTAGTGTATTTCCCAAGACAGGGAAATGCTGAATAGCCCAATGAATGGTAAATACTTGAGAGCCGGGAGCTACTGCAGATGTGGCTGCTGCATAGGATGAGAGGGGTAAGAATGCTTCCAAAGAAGGTGTTTCAGGAGCTGGGGAAAAGATTAATGTGGAAGCATTTACTCTTTTCTAGAAATCTGCTTCCTTGGACATTTCTCCTCCTCCGAAGGCTGGGGCATGGCACCCTCCAAGGCTTTAACTGTCCTCCTTGGAATGCCCTTTCTGGCACTGCTGAACCGCCACCATTACGTTCTAAATAGCTATATTGATTTTTCCTTCCCTTTACCAGCAAAATCCTCCAGGCTCTGTTGGCAGAGCAAAGCACACGCTCTGCTTCTTTCAAACACTCTTCAAATGCACTGCACTGCGTCAGCTCTTCGTGCGGGTTTGTGGAGAGAGCGGCTCGAGGATGCTGCAGGATCTTTGCAGATCACCCGTCCATTCCTGGCCAGTGTGGGCCAGTCAGAGTCGTGCACAGCAGGGACAGCTGGGATTGACTCGGGGTCAGGACTTGGGGAGGTGTGGAGGCTCCTTTTTTTTCTTCTTTTTTTTTTTACACAGTATAAAAAGGGAATCAGATGAAATTCCAGATCTCTGGTTCACTTGTGTTTTCCCTTCAGACACGCCTTGTGTTTCACACACTCAATCTGGTGGCTGCTGCCATCTCTTGCTGAGACAATGCCCAGGCCAACACCTCCCCTCCAGTGTGTGACTCAGCCAGAGCCTAGACCTGGAGAAGGTGACAACATGACCCAGTGGCATATTGTGAGGACCAGCCCATCGTCTGGCCTGATGCCTCCCTCTTCATGTTTGCTAGAAACATCTGCCCATTGGATAATGTCCACTGGGAGTGATGGTGAGATAGAGGCCACCCTCCACTTCCCTCACAGCCTCAGAGGCTTCTACCCCGGAGCCTCTGTGGTCAGCAGCCCCTGGGCAGACCAGTGTGGCAGCTCTTCAATCCCTGAGACAGAACATGGGGGTCAGGGAATAGGGATGACATGGGAAATCATGGTGTGAGGAAGGGAAAACCCAAATGAGAGAATGGAAGGAACTCTTCCCTGAATACCTTTCTTCACCTTCCTCCCCAGAAGTGTGGGAGTAAGGAAAGGTTAGAGAAAGCGCCTCAGGACTATCCAGAACTTTGGGTTTTCCTTATTCATTCATTCATTTATTCATTCGTTCACTTGAATTCTTGCTTAGTGTTTTATATTATGAAATATAACAAAGTTATACAGAGCAATGCTCTATCATGAAGTAAATTCCTATATAATTACCACATAGGTAAGAAACAGAATGACATGCCAGGAACTCCTTAGTACTCTCTCCCCGTCCCTGCCCATCCCTCCTTCACACAGGTAACCACTGACCTGACAGGTGTGGTCATTTCTTCCTATTTCGCTGGATACCTACACTACCTAAGCATTCTTCTCAACACTCTAGCTTAATTTGTCGGTCTCACTATTAAAACTTTTTAATAAATAGAACCTTTGGTTCAGTATAATGCTTATGAGATGCATCACGTCGCCTGTAGCTGCTGTTCATTCAGTGTCATTGCTCTACCATATTTAGGTAAATGAATACACTGTAAGTTATCTACCTGTTTTACTATCGCTAGGCATTTGGGTTGTTTTCTGCTTTTGTCTGTTAAGAATAGTGCTGTTATGGACATCATGTCTGTTGATTCGCATGGCATATTTGTGGGGGTTTATACTGAAGAATGTGATTATGGAAGCCCATAAAACCATATCACAATGATGTGGAGGAGCATAAGTAAGAGGTAGTCAGACGGGAAGGGGAAGGGCATTTCAATCAGAGGGAACAGCATATGCGGAGACCCAGAATGGGGAGAGGGAGCTGGGTTTGGAGAACTTCCTGATTCATGCTGGCAGGAGGAGAGGGTTCAGGTGGAGAAGGGGCCGTGTCCTAACTGTAAAGTACTGGGTTTCCATACATTTTCACTTGAGCCTTATTCTTAAGCTGACGAGGAGCCTTGGGTGGGTTCTGAGCTGCAGAGTGAAACTACATGGTGCCAGTTTCAGATGTGTCATTCTGTGTGTGTTGTGGAGAAGGGATTGGAGTGACAAAGAGGTGGCAGTGGGAGAGCTTTTGGAAGGTTGTTTTAGTGACTCAGTGGAGATCATGGTGGCTTTCTCTTGGGTAACAGTGGGAGACTAGACGGAAGTGGACTGTGTCGTGAGGTATTTAAGATGCGGGAATTGACGTGCATAAAGGTGGGGGGCAGTGAGAGAAAGAGCAGAGCATTTGTAGCAGAGATAAGAGAGTGAGGAGGAGAAAACAGAACCAGCCCTATTCTTTTGTTACAAGAGGTGGATGTCACCAGAGAGAGCAGCCCGAGCTAAAAATAAACAATGTGCATTATTGACTTTTTTATAAGCATGGGATTGGGTGGCTGCCAGATCTGGCTTTCCCAGAGACCATCTTGCTCTCTGGACACAGAGCCCCAAGTTGAAAAAGAATTGGTTTTGTTTTAAATTCCAAACATACTGAACACTCTGAACACTCTCCCCATTCAGAGTAGTTGGTATCAGCCACCTGTCATCTGGTAAAATATCACCAATAATAACAACACAACAAGGAGCTGGCCACCAGCCTGGTCCTGGGTCAATTAGCTGAAATTCACTTTGTCATAAACAAATAGCTTTTCATTAACTCATCCAATTATCTACTGATCAATCATTGATATTTTAGCTGAATAATACTTCACTGCAAACTCCCAGGCAAACAGACCAGAGTAAGGCAGCTCTCTACAGGATTTCCCAAAAGGCAGTGTAAGTGCAGGGGAAGCCATGTAGAATATTGTGAAATGTTGTGTTTTGTATGATGTCATCCATTCCTCTATGAAATCAAGAGGCAGGAGAATGTACATGCCAGGGTAAGGTCAGGGATTGTGCTGATGCACAATTAAACTTTTAAAAAATCCTTAAAGATTTAGCAAATTGCTCTTTTAGTAAACTGGCTTTGGAAAATTAATTTTCAGAGCCTTGGCTTTTTTGTAACACTTAATTTTTTAAGTCTGCTTTCTCATGTGTAACATGGAGATAAAAAGAATACCTACACTGAAGAGTGATTGTAAGTATTCCATGAAATAGTAATGGGCTAAGCACTGTGCCTAGCCCATAGAAAGTGATGGACAAATACGTGGTAGCTGATACTACAGCTCAATAAATAGTTTTTGGAATTAATACTATGCAAACCTGATGACCAAATCAAATCAGTCAATGAAGAATGATTGGCTATCCCCTGCCATGGACATTCCTAAATTCCTTATTCAATCCTCACGCTGTTGCTGTAAAGCAAATAGTATCGGCCCTGCTTACAGGTGAAGGATGTGAGGTTTAAACAGGTGAACCATGTCCAATGGTGAAGGACCGGCCCTTTTGAGCAAGTGATGGATCCTACGGCAGTTTAATGTGTTGGTTAAGTCAGAGCTTTGAATTCAGACAAGACTGGGTCTCTTCTGAGTTCCAACGCTTACTAGCTTTCTTAGACTGGGTAATTTATTAACTTCTTTGAGCCCCAATTTCCTTATATACAAGGCTGGTACAATTACACCCACCTCGGTGGTGGCGTGAGGCTCCAAGGATATAATGGGTGTGAAATAGTTCCATTGTGTCAGTTGGGCTCCCCTTTCCCAGCACCCCATATATGCTCAGTCAAGTGTGCTCCCATGAGGGGGGCATGACTTTTTGTTGCCAACAGTGTGTTCTGCCACAGTGTCTTCTGGAAGTGGAAGATCATGACTGGCCTTCCCAGTATTTCCAGCGGATGTGCAGAGGCAGGTTGCCCTTTCCTGATGTCAAGCAAAAAAATAATTACTTAGATTTAGAAACAGGTTTTGTCCCCAACTGAGTTACAATAACGTGCTCACTCAGTCTCCACTTGACCACTGTCATTTTTCCTTTTTCTTTACAAACCAGATGGTGAGGTTAGTTTTCTAGACGTGTTGGAGGAACCAGGAAGTGTCCCAGATCTTTAAATTAGTTCCTCCTTCTCTTGCTACCCATCACCCATGGTCCTATGAATTACTTCATTATGTCAGGAATCTTAGTTAATGAGAAGGTCACAATTCACGTGGTCAGTGACTCAAAAGTGTCAGTGACACTAAAACAAATGCATAAGCTTGATGGAAAGGCCCCTTCCCCACAGTTAAGGCAACTATAATCCTTAATACTCATTAGTACATTGCTATTATCATTGGTGAAAAGAAAATACAGGTTAATTTATTCTACATTAATTACAGATTTGGGGGAATCTAGTGAGTGGGCAGTGTGCATTTGTCTGAGAATGAGGAAACATGAATTATTAATCTGGTTTTCTCAACTATATCTTTGACAAGTCACTTCACTTCTCTTGGCCTTAGTTTTATCTTGGGAAAAATAAAACACTTTGGAGAATGCCTGCCCAGCTTAGCTCAAAGAGAATGGGTCTGATGAGATAATTGATTTGAAAGGGTTTGGGTGGAAAAAAAAAAAAGTGAAAGCATTATATTTATGCTAAGAAGAACCATGATTAGAAAAGGTTTCTTTTTGTTGTATAAAGGGCATCGGACCAGACACTCGGAAGGGAATTCAGAATTTGTTAATGTAGATAGAAGCTTATGTAAGCCAATTAGCCAGAAGCAGGAGGGAATATTTTGGAGCCATTTTTTGCAGGTCTCGCACAGAAGCTTTAGAAAATGGTGATTCTCAAGAGAGAACATGTATAAAATTCTGTCCTAGGGGAGGGAGTTTTTTTGGGGGCAGAATGATAATTGTCCATGACAATTAGGGATTTCAGCTGATAACACTAGTAGAGGTTCACAATAGAGTAATGAATTCATCTCTGTGTCTCACTCCTTGTGTGTCTATGACTGCTTATAAGACAATCTAGAGTACAAAGAGGAGGAAAACTGAAGAAATATCAGTTGGCTAAACTGCATGTGATTCTTTTCCAGTTAACTAACTCTCTCGTTAATTCAGCATTACTGGCAAGCCCCTAACCCATGAGATCATGGACTATTAGGGCTGGGAGGGATTTAGTAAACATTAAGTGCAAGGACCTCCGTTCTGCTCTCTGAAACGGTCCCATTGATTTCCCTCCTCAAGGGGTGTCCCAGGAATAGAGAAAAGGCCAAGTAGGCAGGTTCAGAGGCCCCCCACATGCTATACTCCCAAGTTTATGCCAGAGCAGTTCAACTTTGTGACTGACTTACACTTGGAATTCTCTGAAAGATGTTGATGGCTTTGGAACGATATGAGTAGAGCTTCCAAGTTTCTGTAGGAAAATGGTGACCATCTAAATTAGAATCTTTTCATATATCCTCCAGAAAACAGGCCATTAAAAAAAAGAGCAAAGCAAAGCAAACCACATTTCACATTTAAGTCATGACATAGCATAACTAGATGACAGAGACTCCATTATCAATTTACATGTAAGTAGGGGAATACATATTCAAAACAGCAAAGCCAGAGCCAGTTCCAGAACTCCCACTCAAATGGAGCATGAACAGAGATTTCATGGGAAAGAAGAGGACAGGAAAAGCCTAGATGGATGAAATACAAATTAATGCACACCAGAAAGAGATGGTCCCACCCTAAGTGAAGAAAAATGAGAACAGACCTAAAGCCTGGTGATCCAGAGTACTGGCTAGGGATGGGATTTGGGGTATCTATGGGAAAATTGAAATGAAGAGATGTGACAGTCCACCGGGTCAAAATGGATGGCACTGTTTCTGGAGGATAAGGAGGCAATTAAAAGGGAAGATATCTTTTGGAATTTTCGTAATAAATGGAAAGAAGGAGGCAAGAAGTGGAAATTAAGGGCTCTGGAGAAACAAAAGGCTTATAAAATTTGGAAGTTAACTAACCCCTCTTCTTTCCTCCCCCAAGAGGCCACTCATTGAAGAAATTGCATTTCATCATGCCATTAAAGAGGGCAGTTTTGAGCTAAGAAAGCCAGCAAGCTATCCAAATTCCTTAGCCCTGTCTGTTATTTCTTGTCCAGACAATATAAGCGTTTCAAAAATGAACAGCAAATGACACAGCTACCTTAAGAAGAAATGAGAATAAAACATTTCATCTAACAATATTTTTCCCTACCATGAACCAGCCATAAAGCAAAAAAACAAACAAACAAAAAAAAAAACCACCAATTACGTGACATTCCATCCTATGTTAAATATTAATTAACAAGTATTTGTAATTATGAAAAATCATCTTGAGTCAGAAATTTTAAAACTAATTATAGAAATGGACAAAAGATAGAAATGTGAAATGGGAGTTGACCAAATTCAAGAAAGAAATTGCAAAAAAAAAAAAAGGCAAGATCATCTCAGAAATGAACTACATTATAAGGTACACAAGAAATAATAGATTGGACCAAAAATATAACATGAGCATTGAGGAGAGGAATAAAAACAGCCAAAAGAATAAAAGCAAAATAAAGAGGTAAAAAGAATCAAAGAGAAGGTAATAGAGATAGAAAACAGACAAGAAAGTACAAATATAGATTTGATTGGAGTCTTTAAAGAATCTTTTAAAGTTTGAACAAATTAATATGTGGAATTATACTGTAAAATATATTTTCAAAAATAAAAGAAGACCTAAATCTGAAGATTGAAAACTGACCCAAAATGATTATAATTCAAGGTAAATCTTATTAAACTTTAGAAATATCAGAAATGTTCTCCAGCAGAACATCTTTAAAAATAGGGCAAGAAGGAAGACAGCAGGGAAAAATAAAATAATCTAATTGTTTGCCACATAGTTAAGAATAAAGGGATACAATGTAAAGATGAACAAACTATTTAGTAGAAGCCTAAGTAAGAAAAGGGACTTAGGACATTATAAAAGGCATACATATAACGGTAATGACTACAACAAAAATGCAAACTTTTCTAAATACTGAAAGGAATACAAAAAACAAATCACAGAGACAATGGACCGCAAAGAAATATGGCATAATACATACAGTAAATATAACATAAAATCATATGACAGAGTTGAGAACAGACCAAACACATCAATTCTATTTTCAAAAATCCATAGCTGTAACTCATCTACTGTGGTTTCCTGAAAATAAGACCAGGTCATATATTAATTTTTGCTCCAAAAGACGCATTAGGGCTTATGTTCGGGAATGTCATCCTGAAAAATCATGCTAGAGCTTATTTTCCAGTTAGGTCTTATTTTCAGGGAAACACAGTATTTAAAAAAACAAAAACGCACAATTTGGGGATTGACTCACAGAGCAAACCTGAACGCTACACTGTATAAAACCGTCATTCCTGAAATGAATCAAGAAGGCTCAAAAATCCAAGGATGTGCAAAGATATGAGCAGCAGATGCAAACGAGGTGGAAGTACCTGGCACAAGGTGGCGTCCCCGGGAAACAAAGGCCAGGCGTAGTGAGCAGAGGTGTCAACGTGCCATGAAAGGGAAACTGTAGGTACAGGTCACTCTGTTGAGAAGGTTGGCTCTGAGGCCAAGAAGGGGATAGGAGCTGGGCTTCGAGGGCTGTCTGGAAGGCGAAGTACATAGATTAAAGTTTGCATTCAACAGGACAGGAGCCAGGAGAAAAAGAGAGTTCCTAGGCTCTGAAAGAACATGGATTTTTGTTTATATAAGATGAGCTTGAGAGATGAATTCTGTAAATTCTCAAAGAGTTTACAGCTTAGTAGAAGAGTTAAGAAAATGAGTAATACAATTTGGAGGTTCAGCATTCCAAAAGAAAGGTCAAAACAAAGTGTTCTGGGACACAGAAGAGGGTAAGAGACATCCCCACCAAGGAAAGGAGTCCATAAAATCTCCTGGAAAGAGGTGACATTTGAGCTGAGTCTCGAGGAATCGCAATGGAAATCTTATTTGGTATAAGAAAAAACATGCTCTAGAATTAGGTAGATAATCAGGAGACTCTGCCCAATGTGCTGTATTATCCTCTCCACACGCTTATGTAACTTGTTTCATGCAACAATGTATTACAAACATTCTTTCACCACATCATTCATTTTTCTTTTGCATAACTATTTTAAATGATTGTATAGTGTTTCATTATACTTGTTATACTTTCTGGACTTAATCTCTTGACCTAATCTCTTATTATATAACGAAGTCATCTCTATGTTTTCTATATCATCAGCATCGTAAAGGACATCCTTGTTGCCATATTTTTGTGCATACCCACATTCTATAAACACCAAAGGCAAACTTGTGTACTATTTCTGGGTTTTGCTCCAAAAAAGCAGTGCCCATTTGCACTCCCACTACCGTGTTTCACGGAAAATAAGACCTAGCCAGACCATCAGCTCTAATGTGTCTTTTGGAGCAAAAATTAATATGAGACCCGGTCTTAATATAAGACTGGGTATAATATAATATAATATAATATAATATAATATAATATAATATAATATAATATAATATAATATCAGACCGGGTCTTATATTAATTCTTGCTCCAAAAGACGCATTAGAGCTGATAGTCCAGCTATGTTTTATCAGGGAAAGGTGGTAGCTGTGTACAGAAGATAACAAGAAGATCCCTTCCTGCTCAGAAGTGGGTCCCCTATTTGTACGGTATTATGGCACTTTCCTGAGCACCATTATTAAACAGGGCAGTATCATATCCTGCCCAACACATATGCTTCACCATAATCCTCAGGAGTATTGAAGATTAAATAGAATGATATAGGCGGTAACCCACATAACAGGAACTAACTAGATGTTTCTTGTCCCTCTATGTTTCTTGAACTCAGTTGTATTTCTTCACTTTCAGTCCCGTAGGAATGAGTCTTTCCATTTTTATGAAACACTTCGTTGAAAAGGACTGTCTTATTATACCAACTTTTCCTAGGGCTAGAGCTGCTGTAATTTGCAGACTCCACAAACAAGGCCACCTGTGACGGACTCACGTCATTTCTGTCTCCGTAAAACTTTATACTCCTCTTCCTTCCCTTCAGGTCGTTGCAGCGGAAGCCCTCTTGCCTTCATTGTCTGTTCTCTGGGAGTCCACCTACCTCCTTAACCAGCAGAGCCCCCCCTCCCTGTTCCTGTTCAAAGAGCTGCTCTCTTCCTCCTCATTGGCAACTTGAGAAGCAGAGTTCTACCTCGCTCCCCTGCTGTACTTGGAGTCTCCAGTCAGGGCCCAACTGACTCATTGTCCTCGTAAGTCAATGAATCATAAGCCACTGGTGACTCAGCCTTTTCCTTTTGTTCATATAATGAGGAAGTCTCTTCACAGAGCCATGGCATTCATTTTCAGAGAGAAAATTCACTGAGATTAGTTGACAAACACATTTTTATTCATTACAGAGAAAGGTCACATTAAAATGAAAAACAGAAAATCAGATCTTATTTTATAGGTGATATGGGAGGAAGTAAAGTAGACCAAAGTGACCTCTTTGAATGAAACAGAATTATTCTCTACCCCCAAATGAGATGTAATGACTTCAGTAGTGGGTAAATTTTTGAACTGAAAATGTGGCTGGATGGTGTGAACATAACAAAAGGCTATTAGATGTGATTTTCGTCTCTGACACACTAAGAGGAATGACATAAAAAATGAATACCTAATAGTTACACGTTTTTATAAAGTAGTCAATCTCCGAGACTTGAATTGCTCATGAGCAAACTCTTCTCTTTTGAATTTCAAACACTGATAATGTATCATAAAACGGTTTTGAAAGTTTAATATGCGAACATAGCATTGTATTAAACATAGGAAGACAAGATTTTGTATCATCTTTTTAGAAGCTCCTAATTGGTTGGACCCCAAATTCATGTATACATTTATTCATTCACTATTTTCGTGTCTATCATGTAGCAGGTACGCTGGGGGTAAAGTAAGATGAAGAGAACACATCCTGTGCCCTCTGGTCTCGCAGGAAAGTGGTCTCCCATTTCAGAGGCACATTATAGAGATGTTGGCATGGCCTACCATCTTTCAGACACTCTGTTGAATTGTCTCATTTGTTTTTTACAGGACAGTGAGGTAGGTGTTGCCATCCTATTTTACAAGTGAGAAAACCAAGATTCAGGATTGTTAAGTCACTTGCTCAAGGTGATACAGCTAATGTTTATTTGTGCTTTAAAACTTTATCTCATTCAAGAAGTCTTCCCCAAATCCACCCCACCACCATCAGTAGCTCACTCGGTGCCCATCTATCTGCTCCCATAGCTCCCAGGAACCCCAGGCCTCTGTGACAGCACTTAACTCCCGAGGGGGCAGTAATTCTTTCTTGCCTTCTTCACCACTGACTGAACTGAGAGTTAAGGATTCCATCTCTTCACCACTGGATCCCCAACACCAACGGCACTGCCTGGAACACAGGACATGCTGGGGAAATAATTCCCATGAATGAAAGGGAGGGAGAGAGGGAGGAAGGGTGGAAAGAGGAAGGAGGATGGGAGGGAGGGAGGGAGGGAGGGAGGGAGGGAGGGAGGGAGGGAGGAAGGAAGGAAGGAAGGAAGGAAGGAAGGAAGGAAGGAAGGAAGGAAGGAAGAAGAGGGAGAGAAACCCCAAGCTTCTGGTGGTTCTCACAGTATAAGGAAGAAGCTGTCCAAGGTTTCCTAATTTCTCTGTCCTGGCAAGGAAAGGCCAGCGAAGGATCTCCTTACCACATACCTTTATTTCCCACGTCATCCATATTCTCTGCCCCCCATCCTCTGTCTCAGGAATTGAAAAGCTGCCACACTGACCTGCCCAGGGGCTGCTGACCACTGAGGCTCTGCGGGAGAACCCTCTGAGGCTGTGAGGGCACTGGTGTTGGCCTTGTTTTCTCCATCACTCCCAGTGGACATTACCCAATAGGCAATGTCTCTAGCAAAGATGAAGAAGGAAGCATCAGGCCAGATTATCAGGACCAGTCCTCACACTATGTTGCTTGGCCATACGGCCACCTTCTCCATCTCTGGGCTCTAGCTGAGTCATACACTAGAGGGGAGTAGTCAGCATCTAGTGTCCTGGGCATTGTCTCAGCAAGAGATGGCAGCAGCCACCAGATTGAGTGTGTGAAACACAAGGCGTGTCTGAAGGGAAAACACAAGTGAACCAGAGATCTGGAATTTCATCTGATTCCCTTTTTATACTGAGTAAAAAAAAAAAGAAGAAAAAAAAAGGAGCCTCCACACCTCCCCAAGTCCTGACCCCGAGTCAATCCCAGCTGTCCCTGCTGTGCACGACTCTGACTGGCCCACACTGGCCAGGAATGGACGGGTGATCTGCAAAGATCCTGCAGCATCCTCGAGCTGCTCTCTCCACAAACCCGCACGAAGAGCTGACGCAGTGCAGTGCATTTGAAGAGTGTTTGAAAGAAGCAGAGCGTGTGCTTTGCTCTGCCAACAGAGCCTGGAGGATTTTGCTGGTAAAGGGAAGGAAAAATCAATATAGCTATTTAGAACGTAATGGTGGTGGCTCAGCAGTGCCAGAAAGGGCATTCCAAGGAGGACAGTTGAAGCTTTAGGGAAGGAGGAGAAAGAATTTCAGTGGAGTTTTTAAACTTATACTTTTATCCTTATTCCATTTCCAAACAGCCTAATTCTGAAATATTCCTACTTTCACATCTGGCCCAGAAATAGTAATAGCTGCTCTTTATTAAGAACCTAGACTATGCCCAGAGATTGGCACACAATCAATGGTAACAGTAATCCTAGTGAAAGGGTTTTCTATCAATATTATGACTACTAAGTGATTTCAATTTTTTGCCAGTGTATTTTTGGAAACTATTTCTAGAAAGGGGATTGATGGGTCCAAGGATAATAGGATAGCCAAACAAAGGAGATAAAGCAGAGTCAGGGTGGTCTCGGGAAAACCACATGCAACCGGAAAAGACTTCAATGGATGAGGCGCATGGAGGGATGGAGGATAGAGTGGGCCCATCTTCACTGGCCTGGGCAGATGTGCTGAATGCCTTGGCCCAACCTCACAACGATTACCTTTCCTCCCCCTAATTTCCAGGACCCTGTGTTTATGCAAAGAGGATTGTGGGAACATAGCAGAGACTTGTGCTTTCCAAATAAGACTTTGGGCCACAACGGGCAGAATTTCTCAAGGAGGCAGTTGCCTAGGCCCTATATGGTGGCAAATATATTTCTCCTCACTTATAGGGTCATGAGGGGTTTTATCTCGCCCCGCAAATATAGGGAAATCCAGCATCTCAAGTTTTCTCATCTGTAGTGTTTACTCCAAAGCGAAGACTTTCCATTCTTTGTGAGAACTGGAGCCCTAAGATGCCTCATCTGACTTTATTCCTGCCCAAAGCCAAAACAGCCTCTCCTTCACCAGATATATAGTGTGTGTGTGTGTGTGGGGGGGGCGGGGCGGGGTATAGTAGGGGAGGTGGAAAGGAGGCCAGACTAGGGAGCAAATACCTAAGGTCATAGTCTTGCCCTAATACTTAAAGCTGTAGTTGATGAGAACAGAACATAGAATAGAAACGTCTTGAAAACTGAAGCTGATGTCTTCCATAGCCCGGCTTCCCACACAGGAAGGGCTGCTCTGCCCTGCTCTGCCCTGCTCTGCCCACCTCCATAACCCCATCCCTAGTCCTTGGGCTAAGCTCCTTTCTTATCCTTCCAAAGTCCCCTCACTGTATGAGAATAACAGCATAGAAGGGACACATCTAGGGAGTTGAGAGATCATGTCCATCTTTCTGGGAGTAGGTGAGGAGCTGCCTCAGAAACACCTGCATTAGAAGACCATTTCTGGATGAAACTTGCCAAGGACAGCTATCCATTCCTGTCTCCAGGCTCTGATCCCATTTTCTCAGGCCCTGTCAGGAAGTAGGAGTGCTAAGCCAAGACCCAAGAAGTCCTGCTCTGTCTTTCCCAAACTGGCCTTCATTGATTAATAGCACTTTGCCCCTACCTCTCAACATAAATAGATGGTAGACAAGAGGAGAGAGAGAGAATACAAATAGCCTACATCCAGAATAAATGAGGGACATCATTACAGACATTCAGATAATAATAAGAACAACTTTATGCCAATACATTTGAAAATATACATGAAATTAATTAATTCCTAGGAAAAAAAGATCCAAGAGTCATGAAAACTTCTGTTCACACAATTTGTACGGGAATATTTACAGCAGCTTTATTCATAATCTCCTGAAACTGGACACAACTCAAATGTCCTTTATCTGAGGAATGAATAAACAAACTGTGCTGCAGCCATGCACAGGAATACTAGCCAGCAATAAAAGGAAAAGAATATTAATATATGCAGCAGCAAGCATGAACTGAAATTCATTAGGCCAAGGGAAAGAAGCCAGACTCAGAGGCTACATACTGTATGATTCCATTTCCATGACATGCTAGAAGAGGCAAAATGGTAGGGGAAAAAACATAGATCAGTGATTTCCAGGAACTGGGGTACGGGGAAGATTGATTACAAAAGGGCACAAAGGAATGTTTTTGGTGATCCAACTATTCTATATGTTGATGGCAGAGATAATCACATTCATTTGTCATGTATTTGTCAAGTATGAACTGTCAAAACTCAGAATTGTGTACTAAATAGGATAACTTTACCTGTATATAAATCTTATCTCAATAAAATGTTTTAAAAAATGACTATGCATATTTATAGTATAAACACCGTATTTAAAATTTCTCACATATTAGGGAAGATAAAAAGAAATGAACCAAAATATCGAAAGTAGTTATTTATGACTGGGGTAGGGAAGGACCTTGGATTTTTTCCATTTTTACCTTATATTTAATAAATATGTATTGTTTTTCTATAAAGAAAAATGACATATTAAATTTATGAAAAGGAATATATAGGAGTCAGACTAATCCTCCCCAAATGCAAAAATTTGCTCAGAGTATAAGCATATTGGTCTAAGTAGGATGTTCATTTTGTAAACAAGCCATTATTCTTTGTGGCTTTAGTTTACTTTTCTGCAAAATGAAAGAAATCTGTTTAACATTTTTGCTATTCTCACCTTGAAGGCAAAATACGTAGCAGCTAATTCCGAGTGGGTGGAAAAGGGGAGTTTGTAAAAACAGGAGCATTGATGTTCAGGTCTGGACTTCACTTTGTCTTCTCAATCAAATAATTTCTACAGTTTCCCTTTCCCATTCCCCGTGAAAACAGTGAAGCCCTCCTGTTACTGAGCAACACTCTCCTATGGGCCACACTCTCTTACCCATCAAATCTGTGACGATATCCCCAATAAAAGAAGAGCCCCCAGCCCTGTTGTTTCCATAGCACTAGCTAACAGAAGCTATGTGGTGACCAGACATATAAAGTAGCCTCTTATTTGTTCTCATAGAGACCTCACTGACGTCTCCCGGACCTGAAGGAAACCTGATTCTAACTCTCCCTGTCTAACCCCATAGGGGCCCATAGTGCGGCTACAGCGCCTATGAAATTAAAGATGGTCTGAGGGGAACAAGAAACAAGGACATCCTACGCACTTTTGAAATATCATTTTCTTTGAGTCACTATGTGGTTTGCGACCCAGTGAGGGAGAGACTTCAGGACTATTGTAACAGGAACAAACTGTCATGAGGAGGCAGGGCTATGAAATCAGATAGGCCTGAGGTTGACTCCAGTTTCTAGCAATATTAGGTTGGTGCAAAAGTAATCGCAGCTTTTGCAATTTTTAACCTTTTCAAACCGAAATTACTTATGCACAACCTAATACCTCAAATTGGTGGCAGCAAACTTTTTTGAAGTTACATGTTTGAGCCCCAATGTCCTCATGTGTATCAAGGGAGGATAATAAGGCCCATCTTTGAAAATTGTGAGGATTAAATGGGGTAAATGAAAAGTGCCTGGTACAAATAGGCACTTAATAAAATGTTACTTCTTTTCCATGGCAGTTCAGGACATTTTCTGACAAATCATAAAGATGCCTAGACAAGTGTTCTAGAGAGAACAATAGCATGTGTGTGTGTGTGTGTGTGTGTGTGTGTGTGTGTGTTGGTCAGAAAGAATTATGTGTGATGACGTGGACATAATAAGAAGTGGAAACTGAAACATACAAGATCTGGGAGAGAGGCCTCGAGACTCCTGCTGTAAAACTTACGAAGAAACAGAAACAATTAACCACTGGAGTTTTAAAAGGTCAGCTGAACCTATTTATAGGCTCATGGTATATTCAAGTTGGAAGACATTTTCAAATTGATGTGTCCAATTTTCTCATTTTCCAAGCAAAGAAACCACCAAACCAGAACAAACCACATCAAGGTTCAGAGAAGGGAAAGGAATTCTCAAGGTCACGCTACATGTGGGGAGCAGAAATGGGGCTAGGACAGTCCCAGTCACCTGTTTCTGGGGAGGTAGGGCTCTCTTGCCCTCTGAAATACTGCTGGCCCTTCTTTGAAATGCCTGTGTAAATAGGCGCTATGCTAAGTGCTGGGCAAAGCAAGGCCTGGACCCATCCCTCAGTGCAGTACCAGGAAGGAAAAGACAGGAAGGAGAGAGGGCGCCACAAGTTTGAGGATGGCACAATTGCAATGCCAATTTATCAGGAGCATGGAATGAAGCACACGCATACACATACCCATTCATACATAGACATTTATATTGTATATGGTTGCAACCTGTCATGGAAGGTTCCACGGAAAAGATGTCTAGTCAGCTCAGCAAGGAGAATCTGAGTCTTTAGGAGATCACTGAAGAGGGTGAGGGATGATACTTGATAGACACTAAATGAATGAGATATGCAAGAATTCCAAGCATTCTGGAAGGTTTTACCTGGCCATGTGACCTTTGGAAAGTCACCTAACAATTCTCTGTTCACTTTTATTTTTGATGCTGTTGTCTGAACATCCCAGTCCTTACCAGCATAGGACTGCACGTGAAGTTGTGGGCATGGCAATGGATAAATGATTTAGAGCTGCTAGTTGCATATCTAGAACTCAAAGCCCTTTTATAGCTTCTCCCCTCTCCTCAAGAGCTTCTAGGTCTTCCTAAGAAAGATGTCTGGGTGTCTCACATAGAATTTCAAGTCAATGTCTCTGCTGCACTGGGTGTCAGGTGCCTCATTCCTAAAAGGGTGAAAGTAATTGAGAGGGCTTCACATTACCCTGAGATCCTGGACTTTGAACGGTGTGCAAGGTCACAATAGGACTTTAAGTTGTCTCCCTTGTCAAAGAGATTTTGGGAGTTCTCTATGCGGGAGAAAGAATGAGTTGGATATTTGCTAGACTGCCAGATTGTGGTGGTGACCACTAAGTGTTCACCTAAACCTCTTTTCTTTTTTCAGAGGGTACACAGTGAGACTACATTTCCCAGACTCCCTTGCAATTAGGCATGGTCACATGACTAGTTTTGGCCAACAGAAGATGAGCAGAAATTATTTATGTTACGATTTAGGGAGTCTGAGGATGTGCATGAGGGTAGAGCTACATGATTGAAAGAGCTGAGATCATTAATCACTAAATCACTGAATTACGTGAGCAATAAATCATCTGCTGTTATATGACTGACATTTTGAGGTTTATCTGTTACAGCATTTAGTCTACTCTTCTTAATATATTTCATCATTCATAAAGCGCATGTTTCCATACTTTATTATTCCATCTTGGGCTTGATGAAATTCAGCAATAAAGGACGCTAAGAGAGGCTTATCAACATACTCACGTTCTCACAGCTAGTGTGACACTGACACTCCACGTCCCCTCAGTACTAGACCAGACTTTGAAGTGTCATGTGGGGCTAATGAGGGAGGGAAAGTACCTCATCACGGAAGCTGCTACCTCTGACGAACTCAACCACAGCTCACTGTCATGCTGCGAGGAACCATGACATATTATCCTTAGCACTTTGAATACTGACTCTCTAGATTCTGTGACCTAGGTAGGGAGCAAAGGTTGAACACTAGCTAGATTTGGGGGTGGTGAGAGGGGGGCTGGTTAACCTGGTGAATCACTGAGAGCCCCCTTGTGTCCAGGAAAGGGGAAGATTCTACTTTACAGAACTGGGCTCAATTTCAAGTCCTGTCAAGTGTGGAAAAGAGGTGCCTCTGCCTGCAGCACTCGAGTGTGTCCCCATCAGGCAGCCCTTGGAGGTTAGCTCTGCCATCCCCACTATGGTGTCCAGTTGCCAGGGTTGTGATGCTCTCCTTGAACAGAAAGTCAAATAGTTGCCTAAAACCTGCAGGTAAAGGTCACAGTGGGTAGAACATGCATCCTTTCCAGTGTATAAAGGGAAAAGTATACTATAGGGAAAGCAAGTACTGTATTTATAATTCCTCCTTTGAGGCCAAGCTGGTAGAGATCATCTGGGTAAAAACTTCAGAGATCAGCTTTATATAAGTGAGCATTTTGATACTGTAACAGAAAATCCATAACTGGACATTGGTGATGAATGTTGGAAAACTAAACACAAGATCCCATGTCCTTGAGGGGACGTGGTCCCACATGAATCACCCTACAGCCTCCACTCTCAGCTAACCCTTTACTTCACCCAACTTTTAGACTGAATTAAGTCCATATAGCTGAGAAATAGGAAACTCTACAAAAGTGATGATTAAAGCATTAGAAGAAGTACATTTCCCAGATCTTATGTGACTTACACAATGGTTTGATTTTCTGTGGGGTGACAGGGAGGGGAATATTCTCTGGCCAGGATAATTTAATTCTGCAACCCAAGCTTGAAGGGACAGAGCACTCCTGCCAGGAGGCTAGAGAAGTAACAGACTTTCTAAAAACTGCTAGAGACAGAGGAAGAGAGCTACCGATTGTCCTGTGCTTATCCCTTTTTATTCTTTTCACTGTAATTTTTAGTAGTGTTGATGCTTCTAACAATATTGCTACGACTTTGGCTTCTAATACCTCTAGTAATTATGACCACTAGTTCTTAAATAATTTGCAGTGAAAATATTATAAATGTAATATATGCAAGTGGTAAAAGTGTAACAGTCAGAAACACATAAAATGAAGTTTCCTTCTGCTTACCTTGGGCTCTCAAGAACAACTACTCAGCAGGAATCAAGCTAAAACATTTCTGGTGTTACTTCAGAAATGTTCTATGCTTATATAAAGACACATAAATATAATTTAACAGATGTGGGATTTGATATACATACTGTTCCTCAACATGTTTTTATCACTTAACACAGTGTCTTGGATGTATTTCCTTGTTAGCATATGAATATATGAGATACAAATTTGACAGCGTGGTAGAGTAGAAAGAGCATGGACTATAATTAAGAATACGTGGAAAGATTTAACTAAAAGATGATAATACCTTCATTATTTACAAGAGCAAAATTTTTGCAACAACCCAAATGTCTATAAAAAGGAAATGCCATTGCAGTGTCATAGAAAAATATATAGCCAAACAGCATGTTTTGTTTCATATTAAGTTTTAATTGCATTAAAAGAAATAGTTCTTAGAGCAGATTTGGGCCATTTTTTTCTTTCTCATGCTCAATATTTTTAATTGATTCCTTTTTAATAATAGTTGTTGAAGCTTTTTGCTTCAAAAATTCTTTCTTAATGCTCAGGGGATATATTTTAAATACACTTCAAATTCTTACTCTGTACAGTTCTTAAATTTGGCCTCCTTTAATAAAATTCATTCAGACTGCTTTTCTTAAAGGGTGCTTATATTTCTTAGATGTTGGGTTATTTTGTCTTATGAATTAAGTTGGCTTAATGTGATCCAGGAAGGACATGATAAGCCTAAACCTTAACGTGAGCAACTTTTAAACAATTATCTCAGCTGTACGAAGAAATGGGGCAGGAACATCTCAGGATGGAGAGGAAAGGAGTAGGTGTTGCTATCTGGGTTTGACAAACCCTTGCTAGTATCTTTCCCAACTTTCTCAGGTGACCATTACCCTCAAGGTATCTCTGCTCAGAAACTTATAAGAGGCTCAACCACTGGATCAGCGAGGAAGAAACTGGGAAGTAGGGGACTGCTTAGAGGCTTGGCAACCCACCAGCCACCATTACTGTTGGCACCTCACCCCTAACCAAGTATAGCGCTAGGGTGATCTTGGTCGTGTGCAAATGAGATTAACTCTCTGGCTTGAAATCCTAGCACAGGTTACCATGATACTCGACTAAAAGCCCAATCCTTCTGATGGTCCACAAGACCCTGCATGATTGACTCGTGCCCATCTCCTTACTGTAACCGTCCTCCCTCCTTTCCATCTCCAGGGATTTCCCATTGGTTGAATGCAGCTGGTAGCCAGAAGACAAAAGAATCTATTAAGGTAATCCACAGAAGTCAGTGTACTGGGGAAGAGAACAAACTAGAAGGGGTGGAGAATGGGTCTGGAGGGGAATGAAAAGATCCCACAGGATAATTCCCAAAATTGAAAAGGCAGAGGCAGAGGTTTATGGGGATAGTGGTTACTTAGGTTGGCAATCCAGGACTTTTTCGAGGAGCTATGTCTTACTGTACCTCCAGGGTCATAGTCACTTAGATGTGAGGAGAGTGTGAATGTGGAGAGGGGTACAGTGATGCTCACACCTCCCCCAGAAGACATTCTTCTCTTTCACCCTCCGCCCCATGGAGATCAGGAAATTCCTAAATAAAGTGAGGGGGAGGTTTTCGTTGTCTCCACGACAGGCACCTTGAGAAACCTTAAGAGTCAGGAGGCTGCCCCATCCAAGGCAAACATTCTAGTCTGTAAGTGGAGCTTGCTCACAACACCCCTGAAACCTTAGTCAAGGTCCTCTCGATCATCTGGATACATAACTTTTAAAAATTTCCATATAAATTGAATATTTCCAAGAAATCCAGTGGAATTCTAATTTTTTTTTTTAAAAAATAGAATGTAGAGTTTTTCTGCCTAAGATGTGTGTGTGTATGTGTGTGTATGTGTGTGTGTATGTGTGTGTGTGTGTGTGTGTGTGTGTGTGTAGAAGGCCAACTGGGTTTTTGCGTGCCCTCCTTCCCTTCATCTCAACAGTACCTGAGGCAGCACTTTGGAAAAATAGCAATAGAATCTCTGCCAAATGGACAGAGATCCCAACCCTAAGACTAGAATTCTGAATCTCTTAATACTTGGTTAGGGCTCTGTGCACCTCCCCTCCCTGCCTCCCATGCGGTCTCTGGTATGATCACAAATGCATCATTAAGTAGACCCAAAGCATCTCACATTTGCAAAACATATCACATAGAGTGATGGGGTTAGACTAGGGAATAGAACAGATTGCGGAGAAGGAGTGTGGTGCACATCAAGAGAAAGAAAAGAATGACATGGAGCAAATATTAAACCCCAAATGTGTTTGCTGTTGACTTTTCCCCCAAATCTGCCAAATGCTTATGTTTAGCAATAAGCAAGTCTTAATGCCACCATTTTGTCAACTCATTAATCAAGAGGAAAGACTTCTTATTCTCACAGATGTTAAGGATGAATTACTCTCAAAGGATGCAGGCCAATAGATGACAGGTACTCTATCAGCCTAAAGTATTTTTGGAAGCAGTGGCAGTCAGTGAATACCGACATAGTTACTGAAGCCAGTGGAATGCAAAGCTTTTGGGATGGTTACCACAGGAAGCAGCTGTTACTGAAGAAATTAATGACGTATCTGTTAAAAATAATCTAATTAGGAATTGGCTGCTTGGGCTCCATAGTATAATAGCTCAAAGGCCTTATTAAAGCTGTTCTGAGAATAAGGCCAAGCTGTCTTTGAAATTCACAGCACAAACAAAATTGTCCACACAACTAACTTTTCGGACATTCCCTTATGTCTCCAAGCTTTTGAATTTCCAAGTTTGAGCTCCACACCTATCACTTCTGATGTGTGTGCATTTTATTTTCTATAAAAGCTCTAAATATTTACTGCCTTTTTTTAAAATCCAAAAGCATTTAATGGAAGCAGCCATTGCAGTGATACTGCATTACAAGACTGGACCAGGAAACAGAGATTGGATTCTGGACACTCGATTGTTCACAACTCTACCTTAGTGGTTGGGAGAGCTTAGGGTATTATTCATTGAAAGATGGTCACCAAGTCTTGTTCCAAACCTAAACCATCTATGTCTGTTAACCAATGCCCAAGTATCTTCATCTTTTGTTGCTTCTCTTATGAAAAGTTAAATCTAAATTCTTGAGTCTGTCGTATTCCTAGTCAAAGCCTATGTATCCTCTATGTTCTCAGATAAATTTAATGATTATGGCTACCTGGCTTCCTGACACACTCAGAAGCACATTAGAAATAGAGGATGTGGTAAGATGATGGTTGTAGACAGTAAGACAGGAAAGATGAGATGGATGGATGTGAGGATCAATAACTCCACTCACAGATTTTTTTTTTTTTTAGTTTGCTAGGGCTGCCATTACAAAGCACTGAGTAGCTTAAACAACATAAATGTATTGTCTCATAGTTCTAGAGATTAGATGCTTCTGATCTAGAAGTTTGAGATCAGCAGGGTCATGCTCCCTCTGAAGGCGCTTAGGGAAGGTCTGTGCCAAGTAGTTCTTTAGCTTGTTGCAGTATAACTTCAATCTTCACATAGCATTCTCCTTATGTGTGTGTTTGTGTCCAAATTTCCCCTTTTTATAAGAACATTATTTGTATTGAAGTGGGGGCCCACACTGACCTCATTCTGACTTAACTAAGACATTTGCAACATCCCTATTTCCCAATAAAGTCACACTCTGAGGCACTGGGGGGTTAGGACTTCAACATATGAATTTGGGGGGTGGGCACAATTCAACCCATAAATGACCTCAATAGCCACTGATGAAGGAACATCACAGAAGAATCCATAATAAACTTCAACCAAGATGAAGTTAAGTGAGAGGAAAGATGGACTAGTTGGTCCCTAAATTATGAGTTAGAGCTGTATTCTTTATAAATATGTAACTTCAGGCTCATTGATTCATGGATCTGAGCCTCTTTTTTTTAATCTAAAAGAGGGTAATGAAAACTTTTCTTGCCTTAAGATGGTTGGAATCAAAATATTTGTGAAAGCCCCATAAAATTTTAAATTCTATTTATGTAACATAGTAAATGTCCATAGTCTACTTAGAATTACTATCATGATAAATTATGTAAAATATAAAACCTGGCAATGTAGATTCAGTTATTCCTCATTATTCTTCATACTATAATTGTCAAATATAGTACATTTTTATACAATATAAATTTGACAACATAATATTATAAATTTTATTTCAAACAGCCACATGTATTTTAAACAATATAAGAAAAAATATCTATTATATTTATCCAAATATTTATCATTTCTAATGTTCTTCCTACATCCTTGCAATCTGTTTTCCTCTGGTATTATTTTCCTTCATTCTGAGGAACTCCCTTTAGCACTTCTGGTAGAGTACATGTATAGGTGACAAATTCTGTTAGTTTTCTTTTATTTGAAATGTCTCTATTTTGCCAAAATTCCCGAAGGATATATTTGCTGGATATAAAATGGTGGTTAACAGGGGATACCCCTTTGGACACTTTAAAAGTGTTTTCCATTGTCATCTGGCCTCTGTGGTTTCAGATGAGAAGTACGCACTATTTAAAATATTTCTTTGCATGCAATTTGGCATTTTTCTTTTGTTTCTCTCAAGATTTTTCCTTTTTCTCTGATTTTCAGTGGTTTGACTAAGATAAGCCTGAGCATGATTCTCTTTTTCTTTATCCTGTTTAGTGTTTGCCGAGATTCTTGTATCTTTAAATTTATGTCTTTCATCAAATCTGGGAAGTTTTCATCACCATACCAGAAGCAGAACTTCTAAACTATAGTGGCTCAGAAGCTAAAGACTGGCAGAGCTAACCAGGGAAGTCATCCCACATGACATGTGAAAGTCCGAATCCCTGTGAGCTGAGTGTAGATGCACCAATGGTCCCAAATAAGACTCTATGTATCTATTCTCAAGAGGTGACGATAGGCATCTTTGACAGCAAATATGAAGGTGTGCTGTAAGGACTAGGAATTTGTATTGGGTGAGTGGGTCCTAGATGAATGTGAGGACATTCAGAAATGCCTAGAAATGCAGAAGCTGGCAGGGACATCTGCCTGAGAGCATTTGTTTGTCAGTTAAAACTGCCTAGTGGTGTCCTCTCCTTCACATAAAGCATCCAGTGGTTGTGTGAGCCTGCAGGAATCCTGTCATATGCCAGTGGGTGGCTCTGATTGTAGAGACATACAGAGGATCATTTCTTTTTTATTTTTTAGAAGGCTTTACTAGCACAGATATAGCCTAAAGATTCAGTCTCATCCACTTGAACCATTAGCTACCGAACAAAAGCTTGTATTCACTCTTAAATGCCTCTGATATTGCTTTCTCTTTCTCCTGAATGAATAAATTGAACCAAATTAACTCTGTGAGGCATTAATAAGATGTGACTTTTGGACACAAGGTAGCTTTATCTGGGTAAAGGATCATGTCCTTTTTAGGTCAAAAGCAATAACACTCACACCCAAGCAGATGATGGACTAAATATTTCAAAATGAGAACACTCATACTCTCCCAGAGTTTTCAGTGCTTAGTGAAAATCCAACAAATCAGGCAAGTCCCTGCTGTTAACCAAACCACCTAACAGAGAGTCACAGCTTTACCTCTGCAAATTATTTACATCAATAGAAAAATCACTGCTGTGTGACCTAGGCTCTCTAGCTATGATTCACCAAGAATGAGCTTTAGTTAACAGATAAAATGCCATACCATCTTTGGAAAATTAGAATATTCAACCCAGATTCTACTTCGAGTTGTGTGGGTTTTAGTGTAAAAATAAGAACAACATTTTCTTCCATCCTCAAAGTATCTAATAACTCTAGAAAACAGTGTTTGTGCAAAGACACTGGTTAACAAAGAGAGAAGCAACTGAGGGCATTTTTGTCTATGACCAGAGCATATGGGGTCATAAGGCTAGAGAATCAGTCACCACAAACTCTCATGAACTTTTGGGTTTTTGTGCCACAAAAATTCCACCCCAAGAATTTTCAGTTCTGGTAACAGTGCCTAAGTAATTCAGACCAACCTCTCATTGAGAACTATAAAAATAGAAGAAAGTGTTTTTAAATAATCTGTTTGGAGGCATCAGAGAACTAACAACATATGGAAGAATTATAGGGCCAGGATCTGGGAGGAGAACAGAGCACAGAGAAGTGAACCCAGCATTTGGGGCCACTTTTCCAGAGGGTTAGTACCATGGGAGGAGAGGCTGTAATTGATTTCTCAACTGATGTAAGGGCAACGGGGGAAAGCAGCTCACCCAGCATCTTTCTCACTCAATGTCCTTCTGATTTCTTTGGAAAACTTTCTATCCACTCCATGTACAACTAGTGGGGATTTTAATCATGACTCCCAATAGGGTAGGCATATGACCCAAGCTGGAAGCAATCAAATAATACGGCACCTGGGAGAACAGCATTCAAATTTCAAGGTTGAGAACTGAACACTGAAGAAGTCTAACTCTTAGAGCTAGGAGAAGGGTACTAGGAAAGCAGTCATTCAGCTAAAGTGTGATCAGTAGGATGAGGAGAGGGTGGTGTCATGGAACCCAGGAGAAGAGAGTGTTTTGTGACAACCAGAGAGGACAATTATGCCAGATGCTACTGAGAGGCTAAGATGACAATTGAAAAGTATCCATTACATATGGTGGCATGGAGATTGTTGGTTATTACTGATAAGAGAAATTTCAGGGAGCATTGAAGCCAGATTGCAGTGGGAAGAAGAGAAACAAGAGGTGAGGAAATGGAAACATTGTAGGCAATATTTTGTAGTTTGGCTGTGAAAGGAATAGAACACGTGGCTGTGTCTGGAGGTAGATATGGAGTCAAGGCAGTGTTTGTTTTGTTTTGCTTAAGACGAAATATATTCAGGCATGTTTGTATGTTCTTGCTGAAGTTGAATCATTTTTTACCATACATGAAAACAGCTTTTGTCCTAGTTTTCTTTTTCTCTATGTTCTCAATAACCAACTTCTTGTTGCCAGATGTTAACAACAGATAAATCTGTAAGTCTTGCATTTGGACATAAATATTTGGCATCTTTAGAATTGTTAGGAGTCGGACCATAGGTCATCCAGTCCAATCACAAGCGCCTTGCTAAGGTCTTTCAGCTGGTTAATGACAGGCTCTCCTTAAAGAACAGCAAAGCCAGACATAGAACTTCAGCTTCACCACTGAATCCAGTGTCTTTCAGGGCTCAGGTTCACTCTCAGATCTCAGCTGTACAATTATACCACGGAGAGAGAACCTCAAAGCTTCCTGTCACCAGTCTCCTGAGAGTGTGATAAGTGTGAGCCCGTTCTTTAGACCATGATCATCTTTAGGACATGGATAACATCAAATCTCTGGACTGAAAAATCTGGGGGTGGGATCTTACAATTGGTCAAAATCTCCCGTGTACATTACAAGCCCTTAACTGGTCAGTCAGTTGGAATCCTTAGCTAACACGTATTTCTGGAGACAGGAGAGCTCAACAGTCAATACTCTTATTTCTTAGTTAGATAATTGGCCCACTGTGGCTCTTTTTCCGCTTAAAACACCAAGTCAGAATCTAGACAAAGTTGTGGGCTAAGCAGTCAATATCGAACGCTTACTTAGGAGCCCTTGTAGTAGGGACGTGTCGTGCAAGAGCAAACGTGTGAGCGAGAAAACGAAAACGAAATCAAAGGATAGATTAAGATAAAGTAATCAAAGCATTGGAAGCCTACAAAAACACTTGAGATACTTAGAGCTGAATATCTCAAGCAATGGTCAAACATCAGATTCTGCCTATGTGGTCGAATAAATCATGTAAAAACCTTATAAAGCAAAAACAAAATTACAACTCTGCTACCTCCTTGAAAACTCGATTCCCAAGTCCCTCTCACGGTGGGCCAACTTTTCCACAGATATGAAATTACTTGAAATAGACTGCTGCCCTTATACCAGCCAGCCACCGGAGGCGAGTATAGCTAAGACATCATTAAAACAAGCAGTACTTTCAACAGGGTGTTAAACATCTGGCTCAAGACTTACAAATCTGTGAAACTACCAGATTGCTATTTCTGCAAGATCAGGCTACTGACTACATCAGGCATGGAGGCTGGAGGGGAGGTGGGGAGACGGGAGAGCAGGGGATAATTCTATATTTGAGCAAGGCCTCTTTTTGAAAACTTTTGGCTAATTAGGACTTCCTGTTTTATTTTGAATTTTCTAGGTTTTTGCATTTTTTTCCTTAAAAATTTCTCCCTCAAAAAAAAAAAAAAAAACACATACAAAAAACACAGAACAAAAACATGCAAATAAGCATGTATGTGTACACACACACACATGCACAGTAGATGAATTTATTTCTTCCAGAATGATCATTAATGCAAATTTTAATGGAAGATTGGGGAACACTAAGTTGATAACACTGGACTCATTTCAGCGTGGAAGTGGCAGGGATTGGTCCCCACTGGAATAGGTTCCTGTTTAGAGAATGGATGTGCTTTCTCCTCCAGCATCAGCACCACCACCCATGGATTTATTGAATGTTTTATAACTCATCAGGTATCCCTCACAACATAGCTTCTGACTGAGCAACCCATTTCACAGCACGCAAAGTATGACACTTGGTTCCCACCTCTGGAATTCTCTGGCCTCTTCATCGACTCCACAACTGAGAAGGAGCTGGCCCCTTAAAATGGTTGTGTTGCCAAATGGGAAATAAAACCCTGCAAGTTTGGGGTGCTGTCTTTCAGGATGTGGCATATATTCTCAACCTGCAACTGACACACAGGGCTTGAGAAAAAAGTGGGAGTGATCCCTCTCGTTATTACACTAGCAGAGTTTTCCTTCCCACTCCAGAACATTGGGCCCTGTTGAGCTAAAGGTCTCATGGAAGTGTGCCTCCCTTAGGAATGAAGACCTTTAAAAGCTACAGATCCTGGAGAAGAAAAGTTGGGACTTAAGAAGGGGAAGCAGTGAGGGGCTCAAGGGCTTCCCAGGTTGGCATCAGGAACCAGGGGGCCCAGGACTGAGACAGAGGTGGGAAAGCCAGAGGCACAGATGGGAACCATAATCTCATATTGGCCTATATTTTCTCCCAAAACATTTGGGGTGGCCACTAGAGGCAAAGCACTGTTCTAGGCATTTTATTTCTGCATCTCCTTTAATCCTCACAGCAATCTTGTTAGGTAGGAATGATTACCATGTAACAGGATCAGAGAGGTTAAACGACTTATCCAAAGTCACACAGCTGGAGGTAACTACCGTGTTTCCCCGAAAATAAGACCTAGTTGGACAATCAGCTCTAATGTATCTTTTGGAGCAAAAAATTAATATAAGACCTGGTCTTATATTATATATGTTAGATAACACCCAGTCTTATATTGTTGTAAAATAAGACCAGGTCTTATATTAATTTTTGCTCCAAAAGACACATTAGAGCTGATTGTCCGGCTAGGTCTTATTTTTGGGGAAACATGTTAGAATGAGATCTGACCCAAACCTGTTTCACCCGCCAGCTTGAGCGTACACCTCCAGCCTCACCTGGAACACCTGCTCAGGGAGCGCTCCTCAGCTCGCTGGCTATCTCTGCTCCTCACTTATCCGAGGCTCACTCCAGTTCTCGACACCAGTCCAGTGCAGTCAGCGGCTCCCAGCCCTCCCTTGGTTTGGTTAACTCCAGCTCTGTCTTCAGAAAGAACTCAAATACCGTGGCTTCCAATTAGCTCTCTTTGATCATCCCTTATCTTGCTCCCGCATAGACTGTCACAATTGTAATACTATATTCCACTGTGTAGTCATTTCATTAATGCATCTTCCCCATAATGTGGAGACACTATTTATTCCCCATTGCCACCTTAGTGTCCAGAACAATGACTGGCATATAGCAAATCTTGATAGATTATTTGTTGAAGGAATAAAGGATTGCTTTGAGTATGAGAATCTGCTTCGGGATCATTGCAACAGTCTCTTTGTTGATGGGTTTCCCTAGCACAGTGTGCTAGGGACAACCCTGTGTGCCTTTTGATGTGGGTCACAGCTGCATGGAGGCCTAGGCTAGAAAAGAGAATCAGGGTATGAGTTTGATTAAATTCTTTTTAAAAATGTAATATATTGTCAATTTTTCATCAGAGGTTCTGACATAATTATCCTACTTTGGGGACTATGTGCATTATTAACAAAATTTCTTCTTAAGACATAGAGAAAAATGAAATTATTCCTTATAAAAATTGAATTACTGAAGTGAAATGTGGAAAATTTCATTATTAAACATAGGTCTTTGGAGATTAGCTAGCTAACTGAGCTAAGTCACTAATCCTATTTTAGTTTTTTCATTTATAATCTAGTAAAATAGTTTATAAACTTTATATATTCTCTGTCAACAACTCAACCATAAGAAAGCAAGATATTTGTGCTCTAAAAGCCTCATACTCCTGTAAACTGGTTCAACTATAATCATCTTAAACTTTTCATGTTTAAAAGAAATATGTTGCAAATCATATATCTGATAAGAAACTTATATCCGGAATATATAAAGAACTCTTGCATCTCAACAATAAAAGACAAATAACCCACTGCAAAAATGGGCAAAGCATTTGAATAGACATTTCTCCAAAAAGAGCCATAGCCAATACACATGTGGTCAATAAGCACACAAAAAGGTGCTCACCATCATTAACCATCAGGGCAATGCAAAGCGAAACCACAATGACATATCACCTCACACCCACTTGAAGGGCTATAATCAAAAAAGACAGATAACAAGTGTTAGTGAAGATGTGGAGAAATTGGAACCTCGTACACTGCTGGTGGAAATGGAAAATGGTGCAGACAACTTTAGAAAACAGCTTGGCAGTTCCTCAGATGGTTAAACAAAGAGGTATCATAGTATTACCTTGCAATTCCCCTCCTAGGTGTATACCTGAGAGAGATGAAACCATATGTCCCCAAAAGAACGTGTATAGAATGTTCATAGCAGTGTTATTCATAGTGGTAACAAATGGGAAGAATCCGAGGTCCATCATCTGAGGGATGGATAAATGAAACGTGGTCTATCGATACAAGGGAATATCATTCAGCAATAGAAAGGAATGAAGGACTGATGCATGAATGAACATGAATGAATCTTGAAAACGTTATGCTAAGTGAAGAAGGCAAGCATACTAGTAGCAAGCCAAATACTGTAGGGTTCCATTTACCCTGTTTCCCCCAAAATAAGACCTAGCCGGACAGTCAGCTCTAATGAGTCTTTTGGAGCAAAAATTAATATAAGACCCGGTATTATATTGTATTTTATTAGACCCAGTCTTATATCATAGTAAAATAAGACCGGATCTTATATTAATTTTTGCTCCAAAAGATACATTAGAGCTCATTGTCCGGCTAGGTCTTATTTTCAGGGAAACACGATATAGAAATGTCCCAAATAGGCAAATCTATAGTGACAGAAAAGTAGATTAGCGATTATCCGGCACTTGGGGGATGGAGGGAAATAGGAATAACTGCCAGAGAGTGTGGCACAACGAAAACTAGGGCAGTTCCCAGAAATCCATACAGATGAGGGCTGGGCAGGCGTCCTAGACAAGAGTTGCTGTCACACAATCACATATCAATTTCTTCCAGATGTTCAACTTTAGTAATGTTTTGACATTAACAAAAACCTATTTATTATTATACGACTGTCATCATTTTTAATACTGTATATTGAGTTGGGCTTTCTTTATAATAGTGGTTAACACGTATTGACTGCTTTCTATGTTCTGACAGTACATCTTGGTAGTGAAGAGGACAGAGGCTGGAGCAACACAACCTGGGTTAAAACCCAGCTCCACCACTTGCTGTGTAACCCTCTGGCAAGTTGTGTGAACTGAGATGCATTATCCAAACCTGTCCTGGTTGTTTCTTCATCTGTAAAATGGGAATAATAATAGCACTGACATCATATAGCTGTTGTGTAGGGCTTAGAACAGTGCTGGTGTTTAGTAAGTGTTAGCTATTTTTCTTTCTTTATTAACTGTAATAGGACTCTGGCAGCCAACATTCTGGAGAAAGGGAATTAGAGGTTGGTGAGCAGACATTCTAGAGTCACTTGGCCTCCAGGGAATTTGCCAGTCCTTGGCACTAATCCAGGCAAAAGGCAAAGAGAATAAGAGAGCCATTACTTACAGCCAGAGAAACAAGCAGAAATTCTAGCAATCTCACAGACCTGAAGAGAAAAAAGTGGAGCTTCGAGCTGACAAATAGCCACAAGACCCCAGTGAGAGAAGCTGGTACCGGGAAGTGAGTCTGACGCTGTTGGTTTTCCTGGAGGCATTTGTCACATTCTTAAAGGGATATAAGGGATATAAGACACTGGGAAGAAAGATAAAGGGCAAAGCAGAACTTTCTATGCTTTCTTGTTACTGAGAAAATAAAAATTTGAGTTCAGGACTGATCTTGGAAGAGAGGGCCAATTAACAACCCTGAAGTTCAACTGGAAACCCCCAAAGGACCACATCCTAGAAGCAGGGAAATCAGAGGTATACTGACTTGTGCATAAAGTACAAC
Organism: Rhinolophus sinicus; assembly: GCF_036562045.2. Classification (NCBI taxonomy): domain Eukaryota; kingdom Metazoa; phylum Chordata; class Mammalia; order Chiroptera; family Rhinolophidae; genus Rhinolophus; species Rhinolophus sinicus. The sequence goes on along the minus strand of NC_133759.1, from coordinate 12,703,543 downwards.
CCAGCCTTGAACGAGCTCAGTCCCTGACTGGATTAAGGTAATCCATCACTTCACTACCTGTTCAACAGAGAAGAGGTTGAGCCTTTTTAGAGACTAAACACATCAGAGTTTCTACAATTTGATACACAATATATGACACTCAACAAAAAATTACAGTCTTCCTAAGAAACTGGACTGAGAGGAAAACAAACAATAGAAGCAGATTCACAGATAAGACAGTTATTGGAGCTATCAGAGACAGACTTTAAATTTTTATAAATAGTATGTTCAAGAAAAGAGAATTTTACGTGAACTGGAATATATAAACAAGAATCAAATAGAAATGCTAAAATTAATAATTACTAGCACACAATGTGATTTATAGATGATGTAATACAGAATTATACACCTGAAATCTATGTAACTTTACTAACAATTGTCACCCCAATAAACTTTAATTTAAAAAAAATAAAAATAAAAAACAAAGTTGAGAAAACTTAAAAAAAAAAGAGTTAAAAGTCCTGAAAACAAAACCAAATGGAAGAATACCAAGATACGAGGTCCATAAATCTTAGGGCAAAAGTTATCTCTGCACACAAAGAGTAAGAAGTGCTTTCTTAAAGCACCTCCTTTGAGGAATTCCACATTTAAGGAGGCTTGGTGGACAAGTTCCAGGGGAAAGGCCAAGTGTTCCGAAGAGGAAAGACACAGAGTTTGTCCAGGTCCCATCCCTGGGGCAGGGATTTAATCTCTTGGTGACACAACTTCCACCAGTCAAGGGCACCCTGGAGAGCTCGCCCATGTAAGCCATTAGCTGCAAGGCTCACAGTGACTGCGGATGGGTATGCCAGGTGGGCATCAACAGGGTCCACCATGCCCTGCCTCCATTAAACGCTGCTAAGAGAGTAGAATACACATCTCTGGGAGAGACATAAGGAGCCAATTTCTTGCATGTCACTAAAAAAGTAAATCCAGAGGGCCACGGACTGCTCTGAGGGTGGATCTGTGTTTGGAGACTTTTCCTTGTAAATATCCAACCCCTTCTTCTTGGGTTTCCCATGACCAGAGTTGTTCCCCTTTATCCCCAAATTAAGGCTTTTAAACTCCTTACTCTTACTCACCCAGCATGAGTTCAACTTCTCACACACGCATATTTAGAAGACTTTCCTCATTGATGACCTCCAGAGTCCCCAAGCTAAGCCGACTGTCCTGTGCTCGTCTCATAACCTTCTCAGCCATGGTAACGTAGACTACCCAGGAGCTTTGCTATGAATTGTAACTTGAGCTAACCTTCCTGGTGAGTCATGTGTCAGCGCCCCCACCTTTTTTTTTTCAGTTTAATTTTATTTGAACTCAAGTAATACACTTACACAGATTTAAAGGTCAGTGTCTCAGAGGAGTCTTCCAGTCTCCTTCCTGAGAGACATATGTCTGACACCAGAGTTCCCATACCACATAGGGACTGAGGTCCATGGTGAGGTCCATGGACTGAGGTCACCCAGAATGCCTGCTGAAGTCCTCTGCACAACATCTCACTCCATCCTCAGCTGTGCAAGCTCTCCAGAAAAGAAATCTCCCTTCTCCTGCCATGATGTCTTGAGCTGCTGAGGTGGGTGGGTTCTACTAGCTCCTCATTCAAACTATCAACGAATCCTCTTCAGCTTCACCCCCCAGCTTCCCAGGCCCCCCACCTCATAGGTCCCTGGAGTCTCTAATTCCTGCATCATCCTTGGGTTCTGTGTCGACAGTTGCTACCTGTTGCCTTCAGCATCTGCAGCGCCAGGTTTAAACTTTACCTGGTTAACTAAGTCCGTTACCAGTTAACTATTTCACTTCCAGCCTTTCAAAATTTATGGAAATATAAGTAATCCCTGGTTTTGCTTGACTAAATTTCTGTTCTCTTTGTTCTTATGAAGTGATGGCCTTTTCATTCTTCAACTCTCACTTTTGTGGGGTTTGTAAGGGAACTGACATACATGCTTGGATTCAGCCTGCTGTATGCGTGTTTCTGCTCAGCTTTTTCAGAATTTCATCTATTCGTTGGCCTTCCTCCATAGACTCCTTGTTCATGTCCGTAATAATTATCAATAACAATTTTCTGAGGTGTATTACAGAAAAGACATGATTTAATCTTTCACCTTCAAACAAAGACCCAGGGAGAATGGAAGGGGCAGAGTCTGGGACAAGGAGAGGCCAACAACTTCTACCACCCTCCTGCCCTGTCCAACCCAGCGTCTTTTTCTGGTGCACTGGAAAGATCGCTGGGGCTGACAGTGCCCCATCGCCCCTTCCCAGAAACCAAACTATAAATTGACTCTTCCAAAAGCCATTACAGTGTGGTCTTCTGACATTCTAGACTTTCCTATTTTCAAAGCTGTGAACGATTGCTTCTATTAATTTGTGTTATGAACATTGATGGACCTCACCCTTTAAATTTACAAAGAGCTTGTTCAGAAATAGGGATAATCTGTCACTTCTGGGGGTGAACCCAAAACACACAAATCTTGCCATAGAGCATCCTTTGACTGTGCATGCCTGAGTCCAGTGTCCAGACTACAATTTTCCTTGGAAAGATCATCCTATGTCTAATTTGGTTCATTTCTAATCCTGAAATGTGATTCCATGGATGGCCATTAGGGGATGCATGAATTTTAATACAAGTCCTAAAGGTGATGCTCAGACCTTTTTCATTTAATGGGCAAAGTTGACTTTTTCTGACTATTTTTAGAAAAACTTTTCAAACCACTGTACCTTTTAAAATCTTGTGCAGAATACCAAATGCAAACAAAGGAAGTAAGCAAAAGGGAAAAACTAATAACTAGACTACTGGTCTCTGTTTCAGCATGAAACCTATTCACTCATCCATTCAACTTATTAAGCACCTACTGCACACCAGAAACTGCACCAGATGTTGAGAATTTGGCAATGAACACACATTCATGCATGCCTCATGGGTACTCAACTTGCTTTCTCTCACTTTCGTATTGCCTATCTATAAGAATTCTTTGAATTCACTCACAGACTTCCTACAGATAGCATCAGACTATTTTAAGGGAATTTTTGGCTTAAGATCAGAGGAGAATCCTTTCTCTTAGCTATGTACCAAGTGAACTCATAGGTTCCTTTAAGAAAGATATGAGGGGAAGTCTTAGAACTTTAGAGATGTCAATAAGAAGAGGTTTTGGACAAAACTCAATACTTTTTCTACTCAAGATACCATTGGGTAAAAATTTGAGGTTTCCTTCCATTTTTTCTCCATTTTGTGCTGGTGATGCAACCATTCTTTAACTTTTTCAAAGGGCAAACATATCTAGGGATCACTCTGAGCCCCGTCTTACTAAGAGAAGACAAATAAAAATTTCATCCACCATGAAGCACCACTGACACTAACTTGGTCAGCGCTTCTCCTCCAAGATAAACTGCATTCCTCTTTTATGTCCAAGATGACTGGTGGCAGTGATATTGAATTCCAGTTTCTCCTTTTTCATCTGAGGCTTTGTCTGCTCTCTAAAGAGGTATTTCAAAGTAGCAAGCAAGGAGTAATTTTACGTAGAGGAGCAATAACCTCACATTCACTCATTCATTCTCTTCCCCTGTAGTAGCTCAAATTAATCTCAAGGAAATGGAGCAATCTAGGCATTGCTGTACCTTGTTGACAATTTACCATCCCGTATGTTCTCAGATCAAGAAAGTCATAGCACACAGAATAGTCAAGGAGCCCTCTGGGTCTGAGAGGAAGGCTGTGCCAGGAGGCCAGGCATGTACTCATTTTTGTATTGGCTTTGGTGGAAAATATGCCCACCAACAATTTCTCAGCAGTGTTTTTTATTTATTCCAACCCTGGAAAGAAGCTGATTCAATTTCTCAGTTTCAATGCAAAAACAAACAAACAATCAGATGCAACTCCTGAAATAAGCAAATATGACAGGTTGGGGGATGGGGTGGATACTGGATGAGAACTTATGGCAGTGGTGAGGAAAGGACTTGCTGTGAGAACAAAGCAACTGGTGTCCACTGTGGCAAAGGTCAGTCCTTTTTTGCTGTGAAGTTAGTGCTAGCCTTTGGATATAGAGCTATTTTAAGGCATGACCGATATGGGAAAAAAACTTAAACTTTTTTTTTTCTGATTCAACAAAAACACACAAAAATTTTCAAAAACGGATACTATTTAAAATGATACTGAGACACCTTTGGAATCATCCCAGATAGTTACCCAATAAAAAGGTAAAAATGCCATCAAATATCACTAATTCCAGCAAACTTCAAAAATGAATCTTTTATCGAGCATAAATGAAACTTGGCACAATTCTTGTGAAAGCCATACTTTCCCTGACCCCATAAGACATCTCCTCTCCAAACCCCTTAAGTTCTCAACTTTGATATCTGAGGGCTGGTGGCAGCAGAATAGGAGCTAAGTTTAGTTGTCCCATCTGTAGAAAGAAGAGTGACCTCTAGAGAAACACAGTTTGAATGTATCTGAATTTAGCATCTTGAAGTTATCAGCGGTGAACAGGTAGATACTGCATCTGGCAGGGGAAAGATTTTCAAGTATGAAATTGAATTCAGTTCCTACAGATTGAAAAAGCCCTAAATATAAAACTTTGGGAAAGATTATGAAAGTAACTGTGGCTGTCTTGTTTGAAGGAATTGGTTTTTGCTTTGTTTTTATGAAAAGATTCATCCTTTCATTAACGAATGTGAAGAGCAATTCAATTTTAATTTCACGTTCAACGTTAAATTAAAATGGCTTAATTTGTATTTCCAAAGATTAGACCTAGATTTTATTTCTCAAAGATTGTTGCATAATACCTACTTAGAAAAGTTTTTTTATTGATGTTTAACATACATCTCAATGGGACTTTTGGACAAATTTTTGCATATGTACATGTCTGATCACGGTATAGAACCTCTCCAGGATTACTGAAGACCTTGTCATGCTCCTACATGGTCGGCTCCTATCCCACCCAAAGCTCCAGAGGTAACTGCTATTCCAACTTTTATAACCATTTCAATTTCATAAAATTCTGTATATTTCTGTATATTCTGTAATTTCATGTAGTCTGTATATGCTCTTTTATGTCTGGCTTCTTCTTCTCAATATCACTTTTCTGAGATTTACCCATGTTGTTTCATGTACCAGTGGTTTGTTTACTTGTCCTCATCACTCTGTATTATTTCATTGTATGAACATACCACAAATTCATGATACGTTTTCCGTAGGCACAGCCATTCATTTCTCTTAGTGGAATTGCTGAGCCCCTGTAAACAAACAGCCATTGCACTTTACTAGATAATGACAGCCAGTTATCTCGCATGATTGTACCAATTCCAGCTGCAGCAAGAAAGGAGAATTCCAGTAGCTTCCTATTCCTAACAATTCTTGGTTATAATCAGTCTTTAACCTTAGCCATTCCTAAGCATAGAGTGGTGTCTTACTGTGGTTTTACGTCACATTTCTCTGAATGCTACCCATGTTATGCTTCTTTTCATATGCTTGACGTTTGGATTTCCTAGTTTGTTAAGTGGAAGCTCAGTGATTTTAGCTATGTTTTATTGAGTAGTTTGTCTTTTGGTTATTGATTATGGAAGGTCTTTATATGTATTTTAGGTATAAGAACATTGTGGGTTATGTGTATTGCAATGATCTTCTCCCAATCTGTCACTTGCCTGTTCACTCTCATATTGATGCTAATGAAAGCCAATTTATCAATCTCTTTTTATGGTTAATGGCTTTTACGATCTTAGGAATTTTTTAAACTTTTTTATTTTGAAATAATCATAGATGCACAGAAAGTTGCAAAAATAGTATTGAGAGGTGTCATGTACACTTCACTGATTTCCAACAAAGGTATCATCGTACAAAGCTATGGTACTTTAACAAAACCAGGAAACCTACATCAATTTAATCCACAGACCTTATTCAGATTTCACATCTTATATGTACTCATTGCATGTGAGCACGTGTGTATAGCTCTATGCAATTATATCATGTGTGTAGATCATGTAAGTACCACCACAATCAGGTGGTGAACACACAATGTGATATATAGATGATGTATTACAGAATTGTACACCTGAAATCTATGTAACTTTACTAACAATTGTCATCCTGATACACTTTAATTAAAAAAGAAAGATACAGCATGTTCCACCACCACAAAAATCCCTGTGCTCCGCCTTTATAGCCAAATCCACCCTCCACTCCTACCCTCTGGCAACCACTAATCTGTAGTCCAGCTCTATAATTTTGTCACTTTAAGAATGTTATATAATGCCAAAAACAACAAAAGAACAAGACAAACAAATGAGAAACAGAAACTCGTAGACACAGACAATAGTTTAGTGGTTACCAGAGGGTAATGGGGGAGAGGGGTGGGAGATGAGGGTAAGGGGGATCAAATATATGGTGATGGAAGGAGAACTGACTGGGTGGTGAACACACAGTGTGATTTATAGATGATGTAATACAGAATTGTACACCTGAAATCTATGTAACTTTACTAACAATTGTCACCTCAATAAACTTTAATTAAAATGTTATATAATGTAATCACATAGCAGTATGTAACCTTTAGAGCCTGGCGTTTATCACTCAGCACATGCCCTTGAGATCCATTCAAGTTGTTGCATGCATGCATAGTTTGTTCCTTTTTACTATCAAATACTATTTCATGGCACGGCAGTACCAGTTCTGTTTAACCATTTGCCTATTTAAGAACATTTGAGTTGGTTCCAATTTTTAGCTTTTACAAATGAAGCTGCTGTGTACATTAGTGCACAGCTTTTTCTGTGATCGTTAAGTTTTCATTTCTCTTGAGTAAGTGTTCGTGAGTATGGGTGCTGTGTCATATGGTAAATATTTATTTAGCTTTCCAGAAACTGCCAAATTATTTTCCAAAGTGACTGTATCATTTTACACCCTGTCACTGGCCATGCGGGAGGGATCCATTTCTCTACAAACTGACCAGCATTTAGGATCATCACTATTTTAAATTTTACTTGTTCTACTAGATGTGGAGATAATAGATGTATGTAGCATGTAGATAATATTATCTCACCATTTTTAAAATTTGCATTTCCATAGTGATTAATGGTATTGAACATCTTTTCATGTGTTTGTTATTTTTTTCCAGTAAAATCTCATGTGGTGGGCTGGACTTAGCCCATAGGCCATGGTTTGTCAAAATTTGTTCTAAATTACGTATTTGTCCCTTTGCTATTTCCATTTTCTCTTTATCCTAATTGTTGTGTTCTTTATTTTGAGTACATTATTTATGTTTACTCCTTTTCTGCGACTGCTTCTTCTGCATCATATTGCTAATTTGTCCTTTTATCTTAATGAAGATATTAATTATGCATTGTCTGTTTCAATAACTCTACTTCATATATGTCATTTAATTTTTGTCTTTGGAACTGTAACATAGTATAATGTTTAAAAGCTTTGATTCTGGAGCCTGTTTGCCTAAGTTCAAATCCTAGCATCTCCACCTACTAGTGAGTTAATTCTTTAAGACTCTTACATAACTATCGGAAGGGATGAAGTTCCCCTAGAATCAGTGATATTGGGGTCATCATCAGTATAGCAAAGGGGAGCTTGGAACCATTTTTAATATGGTTTATAAAAATAAAACAATGTGTTGTACTTGCATTGTGTGTTTTGGAGCCAATTTAAGACCACATCATTTATATCCAGTAGACATAATTATAATGTGCCATGTTGGAAAAGTTGAAGTGAACACAATTTTAAATGTGAATCCAATAGTGTTGTAAATTAATAAAAAAGATGTAAACTTTTGGGGAAGAATATAACAACAGCCTTATAAAACATTCATACACTTTGACCCAGTAATTTCACATTAAAAGCCCCTTTAAGCAAATAATGAACATGTAAATATGGAGACAAAAGACACCTGCTAGGAATGATAGAGCAGGGAAACAGTAAGAGCTTGGGTTCACAGTGGAAAAACTGAGCTGCTATATCCACTCTGGACCTCATCTCCCCTAACTTATTGTTGGATAGCTCAAGCCATTTCTAACTGAGATAAGCTCAAATTTCTAATCACTAAAAATAATTAGTAATATGGCAGTCTATTTTTTAGACTAACATGTTTACAAAATATATATAATAGCATACCAAATGATTTTGTGGGGAAAAAGCAAGAGGCAGAATTTTATATACCATATGGTTAGAACTAAGGGAAAAGACAGAACTGGAGGGAGATTTCCTACCAGTGTTTGTGTTTTAAGTGAGTTCTTTTTTCTTACAAGGTGCTTTTTTTTTTTTTTACATTTTGTAACTATAAATATAGAAAATAATAAACAGTTTTAAAAAATACATTTTCTAGTGAAATATTGACTCAGTAGAGAAGTATTGGAAATCTGCTCTATACTGTAAGTATATGTCAATAATCAAACAATGGTGCTGCAAACAAGAAAATCAAAATTAACAAGTAGGGCTATATCAGACTAAAATGCATCCGCACAGCAAAAGAAACCACCAACAACGTGAAAAGACAACCTATGGAATGGAAAATAGTATTTGCAAACCATATATCTGGTGACAGGTTAATACCCAAAATCTATAAAGAACTCATACAATTCAATAACAAAAAAACCAAATAATCCAATTAAAAAATGGGCAAAGACCTGAGCAGACATCTTTCCAAAGAAGATACATGAAAAGACAACACGTACATGAAAAGATGCTCGACATCACTAGTTAGTAGAGAAATGCAAATTAAAACCTTAAGGAGATATCACTTTGTTCCTATTAGAATGGCCATCATCAAAAGACAAGAGATAACAAATGCTGCCATGGATGTAGAGAAAGGAACCCCAGTGCACTGCTGGTGGGATTGTAAACTGGTGTAGTCACTATGGAAAACAGTATGGAGGTTCCTCAAATAATTAAAAATAGAGTTATCATTGATCCAGCAATTCCACTTCTGGGAATATATCCAAAGGAAGGAGAACACTAACTTAAAAAGATATCTGCACTCCCATGTTCATAGCAGCGTTATTTACAATCTAGCCAAGACATGGAAACAACCTAACTGTCCTTTGATGGGTGAATAAAGAAGTTGTGGTATGTGTATATATACAATGGAATATTATTCAGCTATATAAAATGAGGAAATCCTACCATTTGCAACATCATGGATGGACCTTGAAAGCATTATGCTAAGTCAAATACATCAGACAAAGAAAGACAAATACTGTATGATCTCACTTATAAGTGGCGCCTACAAAACAAAAACCAAAACCAAAAAACCAAACTCATACAAGAAGAGATCAGACTTGTGGTTACCTGAGGCAGAGGATGAAGGGAGGGGGATGGTGATCAAAAAGTACAAATGTCCAGTTATAAGATAAATAACTACTGCAGAGATCCAAGATGGCGGAGTAGATAAACACTGTGCCTGCTTCCTTCCATGAACACATTAAAATTACAATTAATTATAGAACAATCAACCTGGAGAACCATCTGAAGTGTGGCTGAAGAGAAGTTTTATAACTAAGGATATAAAGAAGCCATGTTGAGACTGGTAGGAGGGACTGAGAAGTGAAATGGCCCCAAACCTCTGTGTGGAGGTTAAGAACTGGCAGGGATATCTTAGCCACGGAGGCTCCCACCAGAGGAGTGAGAGACCCCAGCCCCACACTGGCCTCCTCAGCCCAGAGCACAAGTGCCAGGAAGAGGAGTCCCCGCAATATCTGGCTGTGAAAAACAGTGGGGATTCCAACCATCCAGGTGGGACGGAAGGGTGTGGGAAACACAGACGTCCTCTTAAAGCGCCCACACACAGACTCTCTCACTTGCAGACACTCACCTTGGGCTCCAGTGAAGTGACAGTAACTTGGGGGCATCAAAGGGAGGGCTGGAGGATAGTAGTCATTTTCCCTGCGTGGAGTCCCGCTCCCCTGCAGCTGCCAGGAAGACGCCATTTTTCCTGGCTTGAGCCCGCCCTTACCATGGCCAAATCTGAATCTGATTGGCCTGGTGAGCTTCTGCTGACTCACTGGGACCCCGCCCCACCCAACTTCCCCAACGCCGGAAGGGACTTTCTCCATGAGCGGCCAGCTTTTGCCCTTACTCCCTCGGCATAGCAGGAGAAATGACTTAGTTGCTGAATGAGATTATAAGAAGTGGCTGTCTCCCTGACGAGTGTGGAGGCAGGCTATTTTCTTCCCTCCGGCCCTCCTTTGAGGTGGTAAGTACACCTGGGTTGGGCCTCTTATCCATCTGACTTGGTAAGGCTTGAGGTACATCCAGATCCTTCATCCATGTGACTGGAGGAGTCACCTCTGCAGATGGAACTCACCCCGTGTGGTGGCAAGCTCTAGATTTGAGTTGAGGTGGAAAGAGAGCATTGAAAGCTGAATTTGACCTCAGGTCTGAGTCATATTCTACAAACTGGCTAATAATAAAGTGGATACTATGGATTAAATTCCAGCCTCTAAATTGGTTCAGAATCCATGGAAGAAGGATGTGTAATTAAATAGATAATGGGATCCCATCAGGTGGTACTGTTATTGCAATAGAATTCTGCATGGAAGGGAATGAGAGGTGTGCTGTCATATTCTCAATGGGAGGAAGACTATAAATAACATAAAAGTAAGGACTTCTAGTTGTAAAATAAATAAATCATGGGAAGGTAATGCACTGCAAGTGGCTATAGTTAATAATACTGTACTGTATATTTGCTAAAAGAGTATATTATAAAAGTTCTCATCACAAGAAAAAATTTTTTTATAACTGTATGGTGATGGATGTTAACTAGACTTATTGTGGTGATCATGTCACAATATATGTAAATAACAAATCGTTATGTTGCACACCTGAAACTAATATAATGTTATATGTCAATTACATCTCAATAAAAAAAGAAAAAATAGTCATTAAGAAAAGTAAAGAAAAACACAAGGTGAAATTTTTGTCACATTACTAAGTTAAACTGAGTTTCTCCCTCTCATTTGGCATTTTGACGTGACAATTATAAAAAGCATTACACCTTTAAACCAATAGATTCAAGGAAGAGATTAATCACTCTTTTAAGCTAAGAATGTCAGTGCTACTTAATGTTATGCTATAAAATTTTGATATGTGAAGGGATGTTTTTGATCATTCAGCTGCTAAATTTGTCTAACAATGATTTGGAAGAAAGGTTAAAGATTTAGGGGAAGCACCATTATATAATATTTAAATGATTAAACCAATTATTACATGATTTTTGAGTTATTTATGATTCTAGTTCTCTAAAATGGAAAAACCTGAGGTCCAAAAATAAAAGAGAACTATTTAAAGCCACCAGAAATTTTTTTTAACTTTATCACACATCTCTCCATTAAAATTTGAAGTTGTCATAGCTGGGAAAGGGTTATAGAATTTTTGCACAGGTAGAGCCAGAGAACATACCTATCAAGTGTACTGTGTCCCCTCCAGGCTCAGATCAAAGGGCCTGACATTGACACCCCCTCCCCGCCCCACCCACTCCTCTTTAGGCCCTCAGAACTGTGGTCCAGAGAAAAATCAGAATGCACTTATGAGATTTTTGCATTTGCTGTTTATTACCTAAGCCTCAAGTAGTAGTAACAGTAGTAGTTATAGCAAAAGCTACTTTTTTTGTAGTGCTTACCATGTGCTAGGCAGAGTCTAAGTGCTTTACACACATTATTTCATTTAAATGTCACATCACGTCAATGGAAAAGCTGGAAAAAAACTTAATTCCTCACAGATCTTCATTCCACAGGATGCCATTTATAAAATCTTATGATCGCTCCCTCTAATTTTTCAGAAAGGCAAATGAATGAGAGAGAGAGAGAGAGAGAGACAGAGAGACAGAGAGACAGAGAGACAGAGAGACAGAGAGACAGAGAGACACAGAGAGAGAAAATGATACACAAAGAAATGACCTGTAGTAACAAGTAAGAATTGATTGTCAAGATGGGGGCTCAGAGTGCAGAACAAACAGCTATGATGGTCCCATGGAATGACATATCCACCATGTCACCATTTTTCATGTCATGGTACACTCACTTGAGAGACAAATTGTCTTAAGTACACTACTCAGAGGGGGCAGCTTTGCGAACAGTTTCCGCCATACACTTGCTGGAATGTTCTTGTCTTCTCCTGTCATCTGCCACTGAGCCCAGAATTGCCACCAGAGAACTCCTCTCCCATCAGACTCATTGAGTCTCCATCTCTTTCTCTGCCCTCCTTCCAGCTCCCTTATTTCCCTTTAACCACCTTTATTTTTAAACCAGCTCATGTAATACCTATGTTTGTTTGTTTATTTCATTTAAAGGGACAGGAAGGTCTCTCTAGGTGGAGTGGGGAGGGATTCTGAATTCTTGGGTAGGACAGGAGGTGCCATCAAAATAGTTTAGAATGCGTCATGCTTTGTTATACTTTCAGTCTTCTAGTAAAACTGCTGTACTAGAAAAAAGAGCCTTGTTTACGTCATTCCACAAAGCCACTGAGTATTGTCAAATGGATCAAATGCTATTGTGTCTGAGTATAAAGATTTTTGTTTGAACTGAGCAAGCAAATGATTCTTCATCAGTGAATAGCCAACCATTTTAAAAACAGTGGGATATTATAAATATTGAATGCAGAAGAAAGCAAGGTAATCAGGGCCAATTGAAACCCATCTTGTTCAGCGGCAGAGAGGAGATGGTTATGTTTCTTAAAGAGCCACTCCTGAAATCTTCAGGATACACATGCCTTTGGTTCTCACAGAAACATTTGTTCCTGGAGAGGCTTTCTCACCTGCAAAATGAACAAGATGGAAAAGATCTTTGACAAAGTGCTCATCTGCATGAGGCCACCCTAGGGCTGGAGTTTATATGTGCAATCCCAGAGACCTGGTGGGAAAGCCAAGACGTCCCCAGGAGAGGTCTCAAGCCTGGCCCAAACTTGAATGTGAAAGCTGGTATCATATTTGCTTCCAAAATAGTTTTTAAGAAGTTAAGGCTTTACGTCTAGCAGGAACCTATAATATATGGCACAACAATGATAACGTGGACCAGAGTCAAAGACCTCCATCCATATACGACATAGTGTTGTATTTTTTCCTCTTCATCAATGCTACCTCATGCCATGCCTGTGTGGAGAAGGACAGGGTACCTTTTGTGAGACTTTGCACAAAACTATAGAGAGTATAGAGCAAGCTTCCTAATACCCTTCTGTCTCCCTCTGTGATTTCTTCAGGCCTCTCAGGACCTCATCCACTTCTTTCTTCAGCCTGGGTGAACTACAGAAGATGGTGAGTCTTATGACTGTGATGATTCAAGATTTGGTATTTGTGATGGAGAAGCAACTGCCGTGGAGGAATGTATTGACTCTAGCCATTCTATGTCCCAACCTTGACCATTTCCTTCTGCCAGCTACTAAACAGTCTTAGCTTCAGAGATATAAGCAAGAATTAGCCCCCTTCCTCTGACCCAGGATAAGAACCTGAGACTCTGAATTACTCACAAACTCTTGTAGATAGTTTTTATGCAAATTAAAATGTGATAAGCATTCTGATACAGAGAAAGGTAATGGACGGAAGCTAACATAGGAGAATGTATGAGGAAGGGTAAGAGAATCGTGCTGTTATGTGTGGGCCAAGGATGGAAGCCCGGGATGCCTCTTAAGAATTGAGGAAGGTAATACGCACCTTTTAGTGGTTCCTCCAGCACTTTCCTATCCCTTGTCCCCAGCTCTCCACCTTAGTTCTGGATTGATGTACACTTGGTTGGCTGCAAAGCAGGTCTATTACTGTCCCACTGTCACCCTTTTTCCCCGAGACACAGAGCTGCTGAGATGGGCTGGTTCATAGCTCCTTGAGAGGAGCAGTGAGGACACATTTGCATTAACATCTGTCCATTTGTTTCCAGACACAGTCTGGGTGGTCTCATTTAAGTAGATGCTGCACACTTGTGGCCTCCTAATTATCTCCTGCACCTGTGCGTTGTCTTTGCAGCTGGTCTGCAGTCTTAGGGAACCTCCACAAGGCTCTTACAGGTTACGTGCCCATCTATCATTCTCTCCATCTTCATTCTTAATAGTGGGACTCGCATGCAGCCAGAGCACAGAGGTCAGGGCTCCAGCTGGCCTTTACCTGCTCCATGATTATAGCCAGAAATGAGGACTAATGTCTGGAGTGTGCTTCTGAGTGGCTTCGCCAATGTCCATTGAGGCTCCCCACCTAGGAATCCTGGGACCTTTTCTCTGGGAAGAAGAGAGGGGACAGCAAAGATAGCTGATAGGCTCCTTAGAACTATAAGTGCTATGGCATGGCTCCTGGGGCCAGAGCCAATGAGAGCTAAGACCAGATTGGTAGCTGTGGGGGGTGGGGGCCTTAACATCTATTCCAAGGCTTTCTCCTGTCTCCACTTAGTATCACCTTCATTTAAGCTAAAGTGGGGAATGGTTTTCGTCTTGACACAGAGTCTGCAGTGGCGGTCCCTGGGAGCATATTCTGGACTGACTGGCCTCCTACTAGGGTGTTTGTCCTCTCAGGAGAGAGGATAAGCGTGTGATAATCCTTTAGAGAACAGGGTTAGATTCTTTGATCATAGTAACTCGCAAGATCTTCGACCCAAAGGGAAGCTTCTCTGATTCCTGATATTATTAGGACATCTGATTCCTAATAGTAGTATTCACAAAAGACTAAGCGACATAGGGAGAAAGGAAGGAGGAAAATAACCCAGGGGTTTAGCCTCTTGGTCACCGGTGGAATGCCAGGTGTTAGACACTCTTGTTTCTAAAAGAGCTAAAGCTCCTAGGTTACCCTCCACAATGTCTATTTTAAACTATGTTATTACCATTCTGGTTAATAAGAGCCAAGCGACAAGCCTTTTTATTCTCAGGCCCCTCTGCTCCTATTACAATGAAATGGCCAATCTCCTGCAACAACTCTTTTTTCCTTGGTTTTTTTTTTTTTTTTTTTTAATGTTGTACGTACTTAACAGGATGGATTGGAAGGCCCTGGAGATTTGTTACAGTTCTCAGCAACCATAATATGTTCTTACCTTCAAGACAATAATTTAGCTTAATTTGTATTAAATACACACACACACACACACACACACACATATTGCATTAAAGGATTCTACCATCTTCCATTTAAAAATCTTCTTTGTCACTGCAACAAACTAAATAGAATCATTCTGTTTTGTCACCAACAGATGGTTTCTCCTTTTCTGTCACTTTGCCTGAAGGCCTGTTATAAGCTACAGGCCAGACACTAGATCTTTTGAAAGTAACAACAAAGGACAGCCTTGGAGCATTGATAGAAAGGATTACACCAGATACTCTAATTACTGATACTGCAAGGAATATACTCATGGACGCAGGTTCCCCAGAGAAGCTAACGGTGGGGACAAAGTCCTAGAGAGCAGTTTCCAGGCTCTTGGCCTCATGTGGAAAGGTGGCGGCTCAGTTATTAGATGGCCATCAGCTGTAATTGGATGGCCATCCACTGTGGCTGGTTGGCCATCAGCTGTTACCGGTCAGCCATTAGCCACTAATATAACTGCCGTGGCTACTGCTAGGGGATTGGTTGGTTGGTTGGCAGACAAGCGCAGATGGCAGATAGCGGATCATGTGGATCCAACTTCCTGTGTCTCACCCGGCCACCATGGAGACTGTGGTGCAGGAAGACTGCCTGTTGGGGTATTGGCGGATATTTGCTTTTGTGTCTTGACCAACCGCCATTGAGAATATAACTCCCCATTTATGGCTCCGTTGGTGTTCATTTTTGGCCTCACCATATCCTGCGTTCTTGTGTGGGGAGCGGGACCAGAGACCCTGCATGACACTAACCATGCAACTGAGTGGAGACGTGTCAGACTGTACCAGCGGTGTCAGTCAGAAGTTCTAAGAGTCTTGTAACCCAGAAGTAAATGACTTTGTGAAAGTAAGCAGCTGATGCAAGGTTTGACTAAACAAGAATTGATTATGTAGACAGAATGAAATGGATGAGGAATATATTATTGCATTTGTCAGCATTGTCTTTAATGTGCTATTTTTGAAGGGCATATAAAGACACCTTCTTTATTCTTAGGACATCTCTACGCCTCTATTTACCTGGTTATAGTTGTGCAAATTCGAATGAAACACTGTCTGAATGGTGCCTTATTCCAACTGACCCCTCAGAATTCATAAAAGACATTCTAAGGGAAATCTTAATATAGGTAACAAGCTAATAAGTCACAGAGGATTATGAGGACGATGATGGCACTAGTAACTGAAGTGCAGATGAATGGTTTTCAATAGGCGATGCTTAGTTGTAATAATAATACCTACCTTGTAGTATTGTGAGGATTAAGCCAATATCTGTGAAAAGGGTTTACTACAGAGTCGGTCCCAATATAATTGCCCAATCAATGTTATTTCTTAAGGTTATTGTCGCTAACATAACTGCATTTGATCCATAATTGCATTTGGTAACTCTGTGAGGTAAGTATGTAAAAATGACTGGAATGAGAAGGACAATCTTTTCATGAGGCTGCATGACTACTTGTGAGATCTCAGTCACTTGTTACTTCTAGAACACAAGAGGAAGAGTAGCTTCTACGCTTATGCAGGGTACAATACACACAATTATACATGGTGGTCCTGGCTTAGAAGGTGACATTTGGGTAAAAATCTGAAGGTGACGAAGAAGCAAACCTTGCATATATTTTGGAGTAGAGAATCCCAGGCACAGGGAACAGCATGAGTAAAGACTTCAGACAGAAACATGCCTGGTGAGATTGAGGAATGGCCAGGAGGCCAATGTGTAAAGAGATTTGAGAAATTCCACCAAAAAACTGTTAGAACAAATAAACAAATTCAGTGTTCTTGTGTGGGGAGCGCACAAGAAGTTGCAGGATACAAAACCAACACACAAATATCAGTTGCGTTTCTATACACTAACAACAAACTATCAGAAAGAGAAATTAAGAAAACAGTACCATTTACAATTGCATCAGAAAAAATAAAATACTTAGGAATAAATTTCACCAAGGAGATGAAAGACCTGTGCACTGAAAACTAGGACACTGATGAAAAAAAAAACTGAAGAAGACACAAATAAATGGGAAGATAGTCTGCGCTCATGGATTGGAAGAATGAATATTATAAAAATGTCTATATTACCCAAAGCAATCTACAGGTTTCATGCAATTCTTATCAAAATTTCAATGGAATTTTTCACAGAACTAGAACAAATAATACTAAAATTTATATGGAACCACAAAAGATTCCAAGTGGCCAAAGCACTATTGAGAAAGAACAAAGCTTGAGGTATCATGCTCCCTGATTTGAAACTATGCTATAAAGCTGTAGTAATCAAAACAGTATGGTTTTGGCATAAAAGCAGACACACAGATCAATGGAACAGAACTGAGAACTCAGAATTAAACCTACACAAATATGAATAGTTAATTTATGACAAAGGAGCCAAGAACACACAACGGAGAAAGGATAATCTCTTCAATAATGGTGTTGGGACTAGATTGCCACATGTAAAAGAATGAAACTAGATCACTATCATATACCATACACAAAAATTAACTCAAAATGTTTTAAAGAGTTGAATGTAAGACCTGAAAACATAACATTCCTAGAAGAAAACAGGTGGTAAACTCCTTGACATCAGTCTAAGCAATTTTTTTATATGACTCTAAAGGCAAAAATAAACAAATTGGACTACATCAAACTAAAAAGCTTCTGCACTGTGAAGAAAACCATTAACAAAACTAAAAGGCAACCTACTGCATGAGAAAAGATCATTGTAAATGATACATCCAATAAGGAGTTAATATCTAAAATATATAAAGATTTCACATATTCAATAACATAAAAACAAACAACAAAATTAAAAAATGAGCAGAAGATCTGAATGGACATTTTTCTGAAAAGGACATACAGATGGCCAACAGACATATGAAAAGATGTTCGACGTCACTAATTATCAAGGAAATGAAAATCAGAACCACAATGGGATATCACTCATACCTTTTAGAATGGCTATTACAAAAAAGACAAGAAATAACAAGTGTTGGAGATGTAGAGAAAAAGGAATCCTCATACACTGTTGGTAGGAAATATAAACTGCTGCAGCCACTATGAAAAACAGTATGGAGGTCCCTCAAAAAATTAAGAATTGAAGTATCATATGACCCAGTTATCCCACTTCTGGATATATTTCCAAAGAATACAAATACACTTATTTGAAAAGATATACACACTCCTATGTTCATTGCAGCATTATTTACAATAGCCAAGATATGGAAACAACCTAAGTGTCTATCAATGGATGAATGGATAAAAAAGTTGCGATACACACACACACACACACACACACACACACACACACAATGGAATACTACTCAGCCTTAAAAAGAATGAAATCTTGCCATTTGCTACAGCATGAATGGAAATTGAGGGTATTATGCTAAGTGGAATAAATCATACAGAGAAAGACAAATATCATATGATTTTACTCATATGTGGAATCTAAAAAAAAAAATGAACAAAGCAAAAGAATTTATGGATACAGAGAACAAATTGGTGATTACCGGAGAGAAACGGAGTTGGAAGGTGGGTGAAATGGATAAATGGGTTCAACTGTGTGGTGATAGATTGTAACTAGACTCTTGGTGGTGATCACTTTGTAGTGTATACAGATGTTGAATTATAATGTACATCTGAAACTTATATAATGTTCTATACCAATTATATGTCAATAATAAAAAAAGTCAATGTCTTTTCAATGATGTCGGATCCCATCATTAGCTCTCTAATCATTTCCTAGTGTGATTTCCCTTTGTTCACTCTGTTTCAGTCACCCTGAACTTTTTGCTGCCCTTCAAACATGCCAAGCACATGTCAGACTCAGGGTCTTCGCATGGTGTGATTTCTAGCTGAAATACATTTCTTCCAGCTGTTAGCATGGCTATCTCCCTGTCTTCTTTACTCAGTGCTATATTTTCAATGATTCCTTCCCTGACACACTATTTAAAATCACATCATTCCCAGAATTCCTTATACCCCTTCCTTGCTTTATTTTTTTCTCTATCGCATTCATCACCAGTCTTCATGAGCTACTTGCTTATTTGCTTTGAACACTTTCCATTACCTCCCCTCAGAATGTTAGCTATAGAGGGAGTTTATTTCTGTTTTGCTCACATAATCTAAAACAAAGACCTGGCCCATTGTAGACACTTGATAAATATTTGTTGAATAAATGAATGAATAAATGATGTGCATACCACCAACACTAATAAATTTCAAACAGATAGAGTTAAATTTATTTGAAATTGAAGAAGATGACAGAAGTGGACACAAAAACTCAGATTCTGTCAAACCTCACTAATAACTCCTTAAATTTTAAAGGTAAGTCCTGAACACATAGGTGAAGTGTAGGAAACTCAACAATACCTTTGCCTGCCATAGATCAACCCTGAGGGGAACAAAAGGAAAGGGGTGTGGTCAGGCTATTTTTCTGACTTGATTTCTAAATAGGAGCTTGATCTTTCTTCGTCGTGAAATTATCCTACCGTGGTGTGAAATCATCTGCAGAAAGAAGTCTTAGTGACAACCTACCAGAAACCATTTGTACATCAGTAGATAACCAGAAAGAAAGTGAGGAAAAATGTAAAATTTTATTCAGTCTCATCAAATAGTCCACGAGCCTTTTGAATTTCATTGACATCTATCTTTTCTCCTATGTGACTTAGTCACCTAAAAGTAGGGCATCCATTGTCTATCCTAAATCACACCTCCCTGTTGGATATGGTATTTCACCAAAATACACTAAGCGTTCACTGAATTTTAGTTGAATAAATGAATGAGGTTAAGGGCACAGCACACAGAACAAATGCATGTACCTAACAGCGATGTGCAAATTATTTAACAATAGGCAGGGCTAAGGTACAAACCATTCACAAAGAACGACCCACATAAATAACCAGTACATCTGGACCAGAGTATATTGGTTGAAAATCAGCTGCATTTATCACCCTCTCCCTCTGCTCCCTCCAATTTCGATTCAAACATCACTGTATGAGACACTATATCTAACTGTGACAATGTCCTTGATCTTTTGGTCTTCAGCCTTTTTCATTTCCTATGTACTCATTCGCTTAGAGAAAGTAAATTGAATCTCCTATAAGGCCCTACCTTTTTAGGATGTAGGCTTCTTATTGTTTTTCTGAACTTTAAGTCAAAATATTTCATCACTAGATATTAATTGTTTAGCTTCAGCACAAATATATCCAGATTCTAGGACAATAAACCAATGGTGATTTGCATGCCTACCCAGTTGGATCTTTTTATTATCTTAGCAAAAGTAATTTCTCATAAAAGTATTTTACTAATAATTTCTACTTTTATTATTCAAAGAGCTCCTATAAGTCCAGGTATTTCTTCAATGACATAAAACTTCCATTTCTTCAAGATTAAGTATAAAACTTTAATTAAAATATTCAAGGCAATAAAGTCAAATTCTAATCCCTTTACATAGTCAATGAAACGGAATTGAAAGAGAGAGGAATAGTGGATTTTTAAATGAACCATCCAATCTTTTTAAAAATTTCATTATCTCCCCAAAATAAGTTATCTGAGATAATAAGTTTCTTTTTTATAGGAGGCAGAATTTTCTAATGAAGTTATTATTTACTCAGTCAATATTAAAATAATCAGCTACAGTGAATGTCATGTCTACAAAACAAATGTCTGGTCTGCTGATGGACACATATAATCTCTTTGTAGACCACTTCTGCGTAATTTTATTTTATGTATGTCTATCTCATCTTAGCATTCATGATGGGAAAAAGATACAATTTCCTACCTTTAGTGAATGCAAATATGCCAGCAGCAAGCAGCCATGCAGGTGTATAACTTTCAGCATTTGTTCTACAATATTTTAACACACACTATCCATACCTCCAATTTATTTTCCCACTTCCATAAAAAGATGTTTGACCTCAGCTGCCATGAAAAATGTTAAAGTTCATTTGATCTTACATAAATATGTATAAGGGAAGAGTTCTCTCCATTAACACAATTATGCTATTATACATCTTGTGCACTGCAAATAATAAATCTAACTATTCTAAGTGTCTCTTCTAAAACAGAGATGCTGGCTCTCTCCTTTTCAAGATGAATAAGATTTTTAAAAATTAGTATATGGCTATTAAAATAATAGCTAAAAAAATAACAGCTAACAGGAGAACCATCATCTAGAAGATTAGAAGAAAGAATCGTCTTTGAACAAATGACTTGCTATAGACAATATAATAAAACTTAAAAGATGTCATGCTTTATGAAACTAAGGAAGAAAGCTAGTATCATGAACTGGAAGTGACTGTGCCTTATTCATGAACACATAATAGAGTATTTGCCACATAGTACTTACTAAATAAGTATTTGCCAATTTAATAGTTAAAGAAAAAATTTCTGAACTAAAAATAACATTGGGGTATGCATAGTAAAACCAAACACATAATGGGTAAATATTGTATTTAAAGAATGAAAGGTAGGTAAGTAGATAGATAGATAGATAGATAGATAGATAGATAGATAGATAGATAGATAGATAGATAGATAGAAAGATAGATAGATAGATAGATAGATAGATAGATAGATAGATAGATAGATAGAATATAGATAGACAGACTGATAAGAGAGGGAGGAAGATAGAGACTGAGTAAAGGGAAAAAATAGAAATGGAAATCAGATTGGGCTCAGATTTCTCTGGAAATGCTAAGCCCCAAAGGACAGTGAGAAAAACTCTAAAGAATTTAAGAAAACGTTGTAACCCCCCAAATTTATATTTTGCCGAACTTTTACATTTAAAAGCAACAGAAAAATATTTCAAGCATTCTAATCTTATAATTATCTTGAAAATCATTTCAAAATATTTTATATCAGCAGTCTTCGATATAAAGTACACTTACCTCAGGGTATACAAAGATTTTTCAGAGATAAATGGGTACAGATACTTTTATGGCAATCAATTTCTAGATACTGAAAATACGTATTATTTCTTATAATTAGTTTGTAAGGTTCTCCTTTCCAAACTCCCATTTAATAATCACTCCTTTCCCACTTGACAAAAGAAAATTCCACCTCTTAGCCACCCAGAAAATTACTATTGTACGTGATTGCCTTTGATGTAAATAACTCTGGCACAATTCAGAATAATAGTATCAGGATTGAGAAAGCAAATGACTATAAAGATTATTTAAAAAGACTTTTGCAGATCTGGGAGGCAGCATCCATTGTCTTTAATAAATTGAATGATAAGCTGATGGATCATTTAAAAGAATGTTTCTCACTAGTAAATGTGATTTTTGGCTTGTAATAAGGAGGCTAAAGAATTGAGCAACATTGTTATAGAAAATACTTTCTATTCCTATCTAATTAAACACTAGTTTATATTTCCCAGAATTTTATATAATGTAGTTTTTCAGTCTGACTTCTTTCACTCAGCATAAAACCTTTGAGATTCATGCAGGTTGTTGCATATATCAACAGTTCACTGCTTTTTATTAATGGTATTCAATTATATGGGTATAGTACTACAGTTTACTTACCCACTCAGCTATCAATGTATATTTAGGTTGTTTTTAGCTATTACAAGTAAAGCTGCAGTGGACATTTGTGTGCAAATCTTTGTATGGACACATGTTTTAATAAGTATGTAATAATAGTCCATTTCTTTTCTTTTCTCTTGCATAAACATCTAGGAGTGGATGAGTAGATCAGATGGTAGGTTTATGTTTAACATTTTAAGAAGCTGCAAAACTGTTTTTCACAAGTGGTTGTGTCATTTTATACTCCCACCAGCATTGTGTGAGAGTTCCAGTATTGCCACATCCTCACCAATACTTTGTAAGCTGAAGCTAAAGCAATACTTAGAGGAAACTTTATAGCTTAAATGCTTATAGTAGAAAAAGAAATTTCTAGAAATAATAATTTACTCTTCCAACATAAGTAACTAGAAATGCAAGCAGAAAGAAGGAATTAATAACGATAATAGCGGAAATCAGTGAAATTAAAAATAGAAATACAGTATAAAAAATCAATGAAAGCAAAGGGTGGTTCTTGAAAAGCATTAATTAAATTGGTAAGTCTCTAGCCAAATATACTAAGAAAAAAAAGAGAGGACATAAATTAAAAATAGAAAGAATAAAAGGCCATTTCTACAGATCTGACATATACTAAAAAGACACTAATTCATTTGTGATAAAGATCGTAAGGGAATATTACAAAAGATAAGGGAATATTGCAAAAAAAAAACCCACTATGTCCATAAATTTGACAACCTACCATGTTTCCCTGAAAATAAGACCCAGCCATATAATCAGCTCTAATGCGTCTTTTGGAGCAAAAATTAATATAACACCTGGTCTTACTTTACTATAAGACTGGGCCTTATCTAACATAACATAAGACTGGGACTTATATTAATTTTTGCTGCAAAAGATGCATCAGAGCTGATTGTCCAGCGAGGTCTTATTTTTGGGGAAACACAGTAGATGAAATAGATCAATTCCTTGAAATATCAAAATTCACTCAAACAGAAGTGTATATAAGTTAAATATTGCTGTATATATTTTAAAAATTGAGTTCATAGTTGTTTTCTAAAGCAATAAAGAAATCTCCAGGCCTAGAAGTTTTCACTAGCAAATTCTATCAAAATTTAAGGAATAAATAATATTAATTCTACACAATCACTTTAAGAAAATAAAAGAAAACTTCTCAAAGACATAAGAAAGGTAACTACAGACAAATATCCTTCATGAATATAGATACAACCACATCCCCTACCCAAATATTAGAAAATCAAATTTAGCTATATACAGAAAGATAATATACAACCAAGTGGAGTGCACCATGGAAATGCAAGGTTGGTTCAACATTCTAAAAAGAATCAACATAATTTACCATATTTACACGCTAAAGAGAAAAGTCATGTGATCATCTCAATAGATGCAGAAAAAGATGTTGATGCTTCCATCCCAATAATACGTAGCAGTGGCTTCAGGTCAATGTACGTCTCAGAACTAAGAGACACTGTCATGAGGTCAATAGTTACATGGCCAGGGGTGAGCTGTGCTTGTTTATGTGTTCTAAGGAATAGCGGCTGCATGGGTGGAAGATTATCACGGACAATAATCTTTGCAAATCAAGCGCCTTGAGCCCTCTGTCATGCGTAAGGGAAGGGGAGTGGTGGGCGGGCAGACGCCCATTTCAGCAAAACAGTTCTTTGGCGTCAGCATTTTATAAAGATCTGAGTTTTAGAAGAAATGAGTAAGAGAGGAGTAGATTAGCACAGCTCAGCGGACTTCAGTCTTCTTTTGATAGTGTTTTGATGAGATTTGTGATTTTCATTTTGTGATTTAAATAAAAGCCCTTTGGCTGAGAATTTGAGCAATGCTTTCTCAGACTTCCTCTTCTGTTATGAGACAGTAGAGGGCACTGATGTGTTCCAAACGCTTTCCTTGGTGAACTTCCTTCTCTTTTCTTTGGGATGTTTTCCTCCATCACCTCAGAACTATGTGCTCTTACTTTGGCCCTTGAGACTACAGCAGCAGGTGTCTTCTAGTAATACCTGGAGCAGGGACTGCAGTGGGTCTGTTCTAACAATAATGAGGGCTTGAAACACACTGTCACCCTACTTTCCACTCAGCTGCCTATTTCTTTCAATGAAATCCAAGGTTCTTATCATGGCCTACAAGGCCCTATGACTCCAGCCCCTTCTCCTGTGACTCTGCCCCCACCCCCTTACGCTATAAGCTCTAGTCACAATTTGAGTTTCTCAAATTAATAAAGCCTTCCTAAAATTAATGCTTTAGACATGCTGTTCCCTCTATTTGAGATGCTGTTTCCTTCATTCCTCACCTGGTTAACTTCTACTCATGTTCCAAGTCTCTATTTAAAAGTCTTCCTCAGAGGTGCCTGGCCTGAACACACCCCATCCCATCTAGGAATTGTTCTTCTCTATACTTTCTCTCAGCATCTGGTACTATTTCTTCATTGCTCTTAGCATGACTTGCTGTTTTATATCCATTTGTGATCTTTCCCTTGGCATTTTTCTCCCACCAGGTTGTAAATTCCATGCAGGCAGAAGAAATGTTTGCTTTATACATCACTGTGTCTCCGAAGCCTACACAATTCCTGCCACATAGTAAATGTTCAATAAACTTATTGAATAAATATTGAATGGACTACCACTCTACTTGATCCAAAGTGAATGCCCCAGTTGTAAACCTCCTCAAAATATGTTACTGTAGTTAAATTTTAACAGCTAGTGTACCTATTAACATCACATGCACTACTAGAATGCTAATAAAAATATTGTAGTCTAAAAGAATAAGGTGCATTTTGAAAGTGAACATAGACTGGAGCATTAGAGACTCAAGCAGCTTTACCACCTGTTCCATCCATCATTATCACTATGGGTTGCTACCACATGTGATCAGATGACTTAGAATAAAAATAGTTTTGCAGGGCCAGCCTGGTAGCTCAGATGATTGGAGTGCCGTGCTCCTAACGCTGAGGTCACCAGTTCGATTCCCACATGGGCCAGTGAGCTGCAGCTAAGATTGTGAACAATGGCTCTCCCTGGAGCTGGGCTGCTGTGAGCTGCTGTGGGCTGCTTAGCATGGCCACAGGGTGCTGTGTGCTGCTGCGGGCTACCATGTGCTGCTAGGAGCGGCCGGTGGCCAGTGTGAGGGGCCGGAAGCCCGCGAAAGCTGCTGTGAGCTGCTGTGAGCGGCCGACTGCCTCAGCCGGGGGGGAGCACAAGGCTCATAATACCAGCATGGGCCAGAGAGCTGTGTCCTACACAACTAGACTGAGAAACAACGGCTTGAACCAGAGTGGGGCGGGGGGCAGAAGTGGAAAAAGAGAAAAAGAAAAAAAAATAGTTTTGCAACAATTTCCAGTAAATTCTTTTACTTTTCATGACCATTTCCTCATACACACTCGTGTGATGGAAAATGGTTAACAATTCGAGTTTTTAGTGGTCTCCCACTGTGTGCTTGACTCAGCGATAAGAATTAGCAAAGGGAATCCAAGAAGTGTGGGTAATACAGTTTGTCTCCTCAGTTACTAAAAATAGGATTATATGTTTGTATTCATTAGTTTTCTTCTAATTGTTTGCCATGTGATGTAGCCTCCTAAAGTGGGGGGTAACAAGATTGGAATACACAGTCCATTTTTGCACTGGCAGCTCAGCCACACATCTGTACCTTGCATTTTTCAGTCACTAGACAACTATTGTGTCTAACTACAGTGTGACAATGATAAGGAAATTAATGTTGACCATTTTGCTCCGAGCCTAATGATTTGTTTAATTAATTGGTTTCCAGGCATAGCAAATACTATTTTTATGTCCTAAGACATCCATAATGGGGACAGCAATCTCTAATAGATTCAGAACCCAAGAGCTAAATGGGACTCTATTTGAGATCAGCCCAAATTACAGTAACAGCATTATAACTTCAACATGAAGACATGTGGTTTGACAGATAATTTGGTGACAATGATTCATAATTTGAAACTGGAATGGCTCCAGAAAATCTCAGCACCAGGTTATCCTAGCTAAAATGTATCGAAGAGTCCTTTTCTCTTCTTTTTAAGAAATCAGGCATAATGAGAATTTCCAGTGTCCAAGGCCTCCTCCTTACCAACAAAAATGTAAAGGGGGAGGGAAATGGATTAAGTTCCTCTTCAGACTTCTTGAGAAATCAGGAAGGGGCCATTGGCCTGAGACCACACATAGAAGAAAAACTATAAAAAGCTTGCATGATACCAAGACTGAGAGAATTGCAAAAAATAGCAACTATGGCTAAGCAGGAGACAAACATTGGGAGAAAACATGGTGACAAAAAGGCATCTGGCCACAGGGAGGAGCAAACAAAGTGATATGTTGGAATTCTGTGCCCATGGGCAGGTAAGGAGCTGAATGCGGTCCCATGTATGTGAGTGTGTTTCACAAGCTTTTGTCACCCAGAAATTCCCAGTGGCTATTTTCAAACTACATGCTTAGTATAGTGTGTGTGTGTGTGTGTGTGTGTGTGTTAATATAATGTTATATATCAATGTTATATATGTTATATGTATATATAAATTATGTAAAATGTGGTATTTTCTGTTATGTAAATAGTGCTTGTCCAATGTTTCAAATAATCTTCAAAGTGTTGGGAAAGACAGTGTCGTACTTGGCAATGTCCTATGAAAACTAACTGTTCTCTCTTTCTTTCCCTCCTTTTTCAGAGCACCATCAAATTTATTCACTTTTTAATATAGTATAATTCTCCTCACACCCCAAGTCCCTGAGTCTTCCCTCTCCATGAGGCAGATCCAGTTCCCTAGGAAGAATTCCAGAAATAACTATTGTTATAATTATTGTATGTACAGTTGAGTTATATCACTTCCAACAAGTGACATTTAGGAATATTCAGAGTTCTCCTTTATGTTCATTCTTGGGGGAAAGCAAGCCGTACTTTAGGCTAGTGTAGTGAATGTTGGGGTTGCCTGTCTTGGATCCCCTTTATGGAGCCAGTGGACCCATCCCCTTGCTTCTGTGAATGTTAGCTGCTCATGGTTCTCCACTCTCCCCTTCTCTGGAGAATCATTTTTGACCAAGGGAGCTTCCCTCTGGAAGTGCCTGGGAGGCTGTGTCCTCTCCCACCCCTATGACTGATTGATTTGTGGTTAAACTACTGATTTGTTGAAATTAGAGGAGACATCTGAGCAGGAGGTTACAGGAAATATCAAAAAGACTTTGTTTGTTTTCCAGAGGCCATGCTCCCCAATTTAACCAAGTGACCCACCTGGGGTCATTCTTCTGCTCAAAGGAGTGAAGTGTAATAGCTACACCACCCCTCCCCCAAAACAGGAGAAGGCAGGTAACTGGCTGAGCAGGAGGCATAGAATCTAAAAGGCAAAACAACCCTTAAAATGATAAGAAAAGCCATTTCTGGAGGAATAACCAGCAGCAAGAACTTTGAAGAGAGTGCTGAAGGGCACAATTCTCTTAGGAAGAGCAAGGATGGAGATTCAGTACTTAGAAATGCGTTTGGTACAATTATAGAAGCAGAACTAAAATGAGCTGTAATTGGTAATAAGAACACTCACACAAAAATAACAGTAATAAAAACAAACAATAGCTATTGTTGATTGAGCACCTACCAAGTGCGAGGCTCGATGCCAGTTTCTTTACATTTATTCATCATAATCCCAGTGACAAGTCTATAAGGCTACAATGAGACCAACACCCATCTCTTCCCACCATCCCATGTTGCCTCTTATTCCATGACAAACTCACATGGGGAAGAGTAGTTATGGAATAGGCAGAAAAGGAGAAATGGAACCCACAGCATCATTTCCTTTTCCTTATAGCACAGAGCACAGTTCCTGGCGTGCAGCAGTCACTCAATAAATATTTGTGGAATGGATTTTTGGAAGACCAGAAGTTTAGATACCAAAATTTTAATAATGGTTAACTTTCGATGGGGGTTGTGGGGGGGGGGGGTTGGCCAGAAGCTGCATTTTCCTTTGTTTCCCAAAGCTTTCTGCATTCAATTTGTACTTTCATGAACTAGAAAATTATGAACATATGCAATGTTTAAATAGTTTGAAAATTATGATCAATTTCATTCCTAAATTAAGATGGTTTTCTTTGTATACTTAAGACCTTATTTAGTTTTCCCATCTATCCCTTTAGGCTTTAATTTATTAGTACACGTAAGTCCAAGGTTGCTTAAATGCCTGTTTAATCGGCTTTCAGCACCAAGGACAGCATCTGCAGAATGCCACTGTGAAAGTTCTCCTAGTTCAAAACAGAGGGCTGCAGCGGCTTTCCCAGGGAAGGGGGCCACTGTTTAGGACGCTTTCCCCCCCTGCTTTCTGAAAAGGGAACTTCTACTTTCATCCATGGTCATGTAGACGTCTTTTAAAAAAAGAGAAAGTCCTAAACGTGTTTAAGTAATGGGCCTGTGCTTCCTAAGAGCCAGCAATGAATAAAGGAAATCCCAGCAAATGTGATGGCAGTCAGATCCAAAAATTAGGACACTAAGAAGTCTACTTAGATTAAAATATACCAGGGTGCCAGAGCTCTGTTTTCTGGAATGATTCCCTAAAATTCTATCCTTAGAATAATGAAAATGAAAAATAAATGAAAATGCTTTGGAATGCCACTGTCTTTTCCCCCAATGAACCACTTTCTGACAAGCAAGAGATGCTCTGACAGGTGACCTCGACCCAGAAACGGAACTATATTCCCATTTTATAGATGAAGAAACTGAGGTTCAGCGAACTTGAACCATCGGCCAAGGAACACATAGCTGACAAGTCTGAAACAAGAAAGCAGCCTTCCTGATCATCTTATACAATTTCTGTGGTACCCACTGAAGAGGACAGTTTGTCCTTCTGGAAACTTCACAGTCCACAAATCACTCCACCCTCCCCTCTCATCCAGGTCCTCTTCATCCATACCATCACCCTGTTTCCTGGAAGAATTCAGCATCTGGCCCAGCTTTGCTTGTAGCCCTTTCCCCATCCTCAGCTGACATTTCTCCTGCCTTCAGCCTATATCCCGAGGGCCACTGTTCCATATGCTCCATGGACAGGCCCTGCCCTCTGAATGTCACTTTTTTCTGACTCCTCTTTGCAAGTATCCCCTTTGTCTGATGCTGCTCCTTGCAGGATGCTTTCTTACAGCTGTTGTTTAACGAAGCTCAAACGAGGTTCTGGCCAAGCAGCTTAGGGCAGGAGCTTAGGAACAGACCAGCTACTTACACTTCCTTCTTGGCCTGTTCTCAACCCAGCTTTTTCTGAATAGATGGCATTTTCTTTTACATTTGCTTTGCCCCATCTGTAGTTGTGGGGTCCTGTCCCCTTACCCTATTCATGAGATCCTGCCCCTGTGGTCTGACAGCTTCCTCATTTCTTCTGAGTTTGGGACCCTCACTTGCTGATTATGTATTAGGTTAAGCCATATTACACAGTTTTGTTTTTACCTACAAAAATGTCAATTTCATTTGGTTTTACTTAATATAGGAAAGTCCTACATGAACACCAAGACACCAGGCATTATTGAATTGTAACTGGGTGAATTTCGTATTCACATACCTGCTGTATAGTCATACATCCTCAGGTATACATGTGACTCTGTGTGTGTGTGTGTGTGAGTGTGTGTGTGTGTGTGTGTGTGTATAAACACATATGTCCTGATACCTGATTATATTATTTTCACTGACTACCCTTTCATGTGGGAATACAGTTGTTTATAATTAAAATGAAGCCAAGCCCTCGGTCCTGCCCTCTCAGCAGACATGGAGGGGCTCCTGTTCACAGCTGTGCCCTCACTAGGCAGATTCTAGCAGGTATCACAATCTTCAGATGCCCTGAAGTGGGCACAGCAATGTCATTTCACCATAGGCTTGGTTCCCTGCCAAGGGAGCAGCCAAGCTCCAGAACAGAGAAGCTGGCACATCTGTCTGCTTGGGAGGAAGTTTGGCTCAGTCACCACAGAAGGTCTCAAAGTGGGGCTGGAGCAATTTGCAATTAGACATTTTCATTTGCATTTTTTCTTACTAGCAGCTATTTAGAGAAGAGCTTTAGAGATGCTGGCTGATGATTCTGGGAACTGGGTCTGCTTCTCTCCACAGACCTGCAGGCAGAAAGGATGACAGCAGAGCTATCATTTAACTACTTACGGGCAAACACTTACAAAGCAGAGACGCCATCTCAATTTTTGTGTTAGCAATATCTTATCTTCTGAGGACTGTTTACTAGAGGATTCCTCCATGTGATATTTGGGTGATCGCAGGCAACGCATTCAACCTTTCTGAGTCTCAGATTCCTCATCTGTAAAATGGGATAAGAACGTGTTCCTCAAGGATTGTCATGAGGACTATATGGGATCATGTTTACATTCTAGTGGGTCAGGCAGACTGCAAACAATGATCGTACTAGTAAGTGTTTGGTTGTTTCTGTGATGAATGAGGAAAAGAAAATATTCAGGGCACCCTGAGAATGACTAATGGGGATCTGGGTTGGTCAGGGGTGCCAGGGGTGGCTTTACATCTTAGGGAAGGTGTACTGAAGAAAGATGTTTTTATTATACCTAGTAGTTAGGAAAAGACAAACCGAGCATCTTGAGATTATTACTGAAGTTTAGACCTGGAATGCTCGGCTTTGGGTAAAGGAAGTAGGTGCTATCACTAGATGCCGTCTTATTGGAAACGTGCTTGATTAAGCAAAACAAAGGAACTGAATAAATTAGAAGTAAGCTCTTACTTCTGGTGCAGGGCTCCTTCCAAAGGCACTACTGACATTTGGGTGGGATAATTCTTTCTTGTGGGGGCCTGTCCTGTGTGTTGTAGAATGTTTAGCAGCATACCTGGCGTCTACTCACCTCTCCCAAGTCAAGCCATCCAAAAACATCTCCAGATGTTGACAAATGTCCCCTGGTGGGCAAAATCACCCCCAACTGAGAATCACTGTTCTAGTGAATTCATCTTAGAATCATAACATTTGGAGTAAACCAGTAATAAATAGTCCCCCGTCTTTGATGACAGGAGAGAATATATAAAAACAAATAAGCAAAAACAGAAACAAAGTCAGCTGGAGCCTTGGGCAGAGTCTGGGGTGGGTCATTTGGCATGATGACTTCTGCCTGAGAGCTGACTGCTGTCAACTCGGTAAGCCGGAACTAGGTTGCTCAAAAGCCCCAACCCTGAGCCGTTCCAGATAGGGCTGGTCAAGGAGGAACCGGAACACAATTGATAGGCAGAAGTGAAGCACCAGCCATCACTCTCAGAAGGACTTCAGTCTGTCACAGTGATGGACAGGTGCACGGCCAGCTGCAGCTTGCCTTCACGCTCCTCCCCTCCTTGTTCAGTTCTGCTTCCTGACAGCTGACCCTGTTGATCAACAGCCACCTAACTCAGCACCAGAAACGTGGCCGTGGAAGTGCAGAGATGGCAGCTTCACAGAGACAACAGCCCTCCTTCCATGACAGTCCTGCTTTCCTGCTTTGGTAACTGGACACGCTTAGCTTCCTAGAGTTCCCTGCAAGCTCTGACTTGTCCACCTGACTTGTGCTTCAGGAGGTCTAATTAGGGCTTATTCTCTGACCTCATGATCCCTCTTCCAGAACTTCACTTCCCCACCTCCTCCTGCAATTGAGAAATGTCCATTTTCTATAATAAATCCAACCCCTTATTCCATAACACTCAGGATTTTAGTTATTGAGCTGTGATAATATCTCTCTGTCCCTTAGCCTTCCTCAGAACTGGAATTTCAGAAGCCACTGCTATCTAAGCCATTGTGAATCACATCCATCCCAAGGGAGGAAACTTAGGACATGAGTCATCACCCAAAACAGAGGCTGAGGGAAGCAGGGCAAGCAGTCAACTTCCTTCCTAATTCAATGGGCACTAATATTATCTCTACTACGCCTGTTCCAAGAGCTCAATTTGTTTTGTCTGCACTGAAAGATTATAGACTAGAAGAAAATTAACCCTTTATAGGCTGAAAGAGTAAGGCTTCCCCATGAGCAACCCCAGGTTTAGGATTGAAGCCGTGGTGGTAAGTTTAGCAGAGCAGGGCCTACCACATCCCGAATGAAAGTAGTGATCACAGGGCAGCCTTGGGATTTCCTGTGTCTTAGTTCAGGTTCCCCTGAAGCAGACCCGGATACAAGGATTTGAGGCAAGTTGTTCACTTAAGAAGTGATGCCAGGAGACACTGAGAGAGGCATGAGGAAGTGAGGCATTGAGGGGCAGGAAGCCAATAAAAGGTCTGTCACCAAGTGAGTGGCTGCATGGGTAACTGTAGCTCAATTCCACTGGAGAGCTCTGGAAACCAGTATAGAACACACTGAGTTATTCCACCTGGGATTGGTAACTCTCGGGAAAGAAGGGTATTACGTTAATTCTTGATGTAGACCCCAGCTGCCACAGAGGAAATACTGGCAGGTGGACATTGGCCAGTGTGCACTACAGTGGCAAGACCCCAGGGAATAGGCACAGAGGCACCGAGAAGATCTGTTATTCTGCAACACCAGGTTTGGTGCATAAGACTCGATACTCAGACAGAAACCAGATCTTAGAAAAGAAACACGTCAAAAAATTCAAAAGGGTCTGTCTTGTGTCTTGCCTCTAGTCTCAGGAAGTGGCTGACACCACCATCTTTAAAATTTAAGTCCTGCAAACTAGAGTCTTCCTCATTCATAGACCTCTGGTCAATTTAGAGCAATGTGGAACACATTACATCTATTTGCTCAGTTTATTTCCTGTTTTTTCTGGCCTTACATCATCTTCCGACTGGATGGTCATTCCTTCTTTTCTGCTTCTGTTGGTCCCTTTGGACCAAACAGAGAAAAGAGGTAGGAGATTGTTACTGGAAACGTCACAAGGTGAAATTTGATCAGCAGTGCCCTTGGGGTGTGGATTTTAGTTTATTAGGAACCCTGATTCCCCATCCTTCCGATCTACAAGAGGACCTGTAGAACACAGGGGAACACCACAGAGAAATGGCCCTTAATTCCCTTCCCCATACTCTGTGAGTCGGCCATTTGGTAGAAAGGATGAAGAGATTACAGGAATTCACTGCACATTTGTCTCCTGCAGGAAGTGCCTTTGGTCTATGAGGGACTTTCATGCTAAAGGATGAGATGGGCCAGGGCAGGGCTCTGGGGAGCTGACAGTTCAGTCTGGCACAGGTCAAGCCTTTAATGGAGGAGAGCCAAGTGTCTTGGAGGTTTCTGTGTGGCCTGGGGTGACTCTAGAGCATAGGGATGTATGAAGGGACCCAGGGAAAAGACCAAACTGAAAATGAAATGCACAAACTGAAAATAGAGAGCCACTTGTCATGACCTCAAGGAAGAGAGAGAGTGAGGGAGATATGGGGGAAGAAACAAGAGGAAGGAAAAGAGGGACAAAGAAAGACTGGAAAGATGGATTGTAGTGCTTCCTGTGGCCCAGCCTGTGAGAAGGTGTCATCTTAATTTTGAGATGACGCCCCTAACGCTCAGAGAGGTTAAGTGACTTTCCTAACCTGACTTACATAGTCAGTGGCAAAACTCAGATTCAAACCCACTCTAACTTAACTCCAAAGCTTTTTCAACTTTGCAACCCAACACAAGCATCATACTTGGCAGGCAGCTAGGTGCAGCTCCCTGCAGAGGTGAGGAGAACCCAATAAATGCACGTAGCCAAGTGTCACTCACTACCCATCATCCACATTATTAATGACAATTGAATAATAAATAACACTTGAGAAATTACTATGTGCTATATACTATGCATGCCATTTAATCTTCAGAACCACCCTATTGCACATTAGAATTGTTTGGGGAGCTTTTAAACATATGAACTCCTGGTGGCCCCATCCTAATCAATTATATTAGACTCTCTTGGAGTTGGAACACAGCGCCAGTATATTTTTAAAACTCAACTGGTACATGTAATGAACAACCAGGGTGAAGAAAAGTGGTTCCCAGAGTTTAGCGTGTTATCAGAATGCTCTGGAGGGTTGATAAACGATTTCTGGGCTTCGCTCTCAGGATTTATGATTCACTAGATCTGGTTTGGGGACCACAGTTTTGTATTTTTAACAAGTCCCCAAGTGGCACTGATGCTGCTGGTCTGGGGACTTCACTTGGAGAACAACTTTGAGGGTGGTATTATAGTGATTCCCACTTTACATATTAATCAAATGAGGCTTGGTGATGACCAAGCCAGAACGTGACCCCACGTCTGTGATTCATGCCCTGAAAATCTGTGCTCTATTTGCCTCATCTTGTACACAAGCTGATCAGGTCTGACTGCCAAATGCTTCCCTGAAAAGCAGCTAAAGCTGAATTCCAGCGTTGCATAAAAGTCTGCTGGTGGGCTGCACTAAGTCATGTCCAAATTCTTGCCTGCTAGCAAGAAGGAAGAAGCATTAGAGATTACAAAGCTAATTTAACTTCATTAATCAAGACAACATTAATTGCCCCAATCTTCTTAATGAAGGACTGCTACTGCATACAAAACACTTAATCCAAGACAACTTCCAAGTGCCTGCTCCAGGGCCTGCGCTCAGAGACCAAGAGCTCTTTGGGACAAACGTTCTCTCCTGAATGGACTCTCTGTACAGCCTGCCTAGACAGCTAGCGTGTCCCTCAGAAAGCACCGCTCTTGTTCCAGGTAGTCTCTGGGGCGAGCCTCAGGTGCCCCAGTGAAGAGGGGCATTAGCTTATGAGGAATTCAGGGATGGTCTCCCAGGGTGATTTAAATCCTTCATAAATGTCAGAAGTCAAAGCTAAAGAGCAGCATAAGCTAATTGATTACAAATTCAATGTCCTGCAGCATTTTTTATTGCCATGAAAGTGAATTTCAAGACCTTAAGGACCCACGTGATTGCACTTTCAACTTTAATCCATTTTCCGTTTAACTTCTAAGACAGGCTAAGAAGCTCCGAGTTTCTTGGAGGAGCCAGCCTTCGGTTTACATACTCTTTGTTCCACATCCTCCCTCCATGTAGGCTTTCTTGTTAGCACAGGGGTCCTTTCATTTAGAAAAGGCGTATGGAGCTGAGACATGTCATGATAAGGTTATTCCTGACTCTGCTCTCTCCCTTCTGTCTTGTCCCTGCTCCCTTTTCTTTTTTTGAGAGCCATAGGCTAACAAGCTGCTAGTAAACAGAAAACCAGTCATGTGTAGATTCTCTACCAGCAGAGCCTGAGATGAATTTCTGTGCAAATGGTTGAGGGAGTGCTTTCAATTACTCTGAGAGTAAGGAAATCAAGCAAGAGAGGGAAACAAAGTAGGCAAAGATGTGAGTTCAGCGAAGTCCCCCCTTAGCCTGATGCCACGGGGAGCTCGGGCGTGTGCGTTACATCACAGCGTTCCTTCTTTGAGGCAAGAGAGCCAGCCTTTTGTAGCCTGTGTCAGTCAGTGAGTGACTGTAGGCCACTGATGGGAAGGGCCTAATATCCAGGCATTTCCAAAATGGTTCCCAACAGACCAAAGGTGGGTCTCAGGATAAAGACATGGAAACAATCTAAGTCTCTGTTAACAGATGAATGGAACACACACACGCACACACGCACATGCACACACACACAATGTAGTATTATTCAGCCATAAGAAAGAAAAATATTCTGCCATTTGCAACAACATAGATGGACCTTGAGGGTATTATGCTTAAAGAAATAAGTCAAACAGAGAAGGGCAAATACCGTATGATGTCACTTATATGTGGAATCTAAAAGAGCTGAACTCATAGAAACAGAGTAGAATGGTGGTTGCCAGAAGCTGGGGCTGGAGAAAATGGAGAGCTGTTGGTCAAAGGGTAAAAACTTCCAGTTATAAAATGAATGAGTTCTGGGGATCTCGTATATCATGGTGATTATAATTAACAATACTGTATTATATACTTGAATATCGCTAAGAGAATAGATCTTAAATGTTCTCAACACACACACACACACACACACACACACACACACACACACAAATGGTAATCGTGTGGGGTGATGGATGTACTAACTAACCTTATTGTGGTCATCATTTTGCAACATGAACCTGTATCAAATCTACTCATTGTACACCTTAAACTTACTCAGTGTTATATGTCAATCACATCTGAATAACGCTGGGGGGAGAAAGAAAGAGAATTGTTGATATTAGGAAATAATAGAAGCAGAAGAAAAGATATAAGGATGCAAGTGTTACATAAACTGCTTTAGTTCTGACACATAAAGAGGAAAAACAGTTTCAATTTGAGAAAAAAAACAGTCAAGTGTTTTGCATGAATAATAAACTAAATATGCATTATTTTGGTCTTTCCTGTTGCTGTACAGAAGTCTCTGATTAAGAATTTTGTTGAGTAATTGTTTTTGTTTAGTGAGCATACATGTAATGGATTACTCCAGTTGGTGGCCATTCCCAAGTGTGTCTTGATGACATTAAAGACACAGAACTGTATTAATAAATTTGATCAGCAAGTCACACAAATATTAACAATAGTTCAGTGGCTGCAGGGATGACTTCCCCTCTCACTGGGATGACGATTCATCCCTGTTCACCTAGGACTGAGCGGGTCCCAGGACACAGGACTTTCAGTTTAAAAACTGGGATGGTCCTGGGTCATCTGGGACAAGTTGATCACCCTACCCCTCACACTCCAGGCTCTGATAGAATGTCTGTCAGAGAAGGGATTTGCAGAGGAGAGCTCCCCCAGGTTGTCACGCTGCTCAGGCTGCCTCTCTTCCTGATTCCTGGGGGCCAGCTGAGCACTGCAATGCCCCCCTCCCTGGGCGGTGGTGCTGTCTCTGCTTCCACAGTGGGTCTGCTGTTTTCAGAAACTTGCAGCCCTCACATAGAACATTATCCAGTAACACACAAAGAAGGAGGGGTCCTCATGATTCTTTTCCCTGACTGCTTGCTTTCTCCCTCTGCGACTCTGAGACCTTTTCGGTTCCTAGTTCCCATGTGAGTCTGGGAAGAGCTGGTTTCCAAGGGTTTAGGCAGTCCCCAACCCCCTTCTGTCAAAAGCACTTCCAATCACTAAATCCCACACGCAGAATTAGTTTAATAATGATGGGTCCGGTATTTACATTTCATATTGCTTCAAAAACTCTTTAGGAATGATCCTTTAAAGAAAAACTAAATAATTCTAGCTATTGATGAATTTACTTATGTTTCTGTTTCTAACATATTTCAAGAAAAATTTTCAGTGGACTTCGACCAAGTGTTTAAGCCATCACCTGCAGCCGATGCTTGCATTGGCCCACCTGTAACCGCCCCCCCTCACCATCTCAGGGCATGCCTGCCCAACTTCCAACTGGCAGCCCCTGCTTTTCTTTGCTGAGAGCTTTTTCTGGTCACCAAAAAAAGTCCACATGAGGTGAACTGGAGAGCTGGAGAATTAACACCCCCAGGAGCAGCCCGCACCCCATGACTGGGCTGGTATATAAACCACCTGTCACTCGCTTGCCTGACTGTAAGTCTGAGTTCTGTATGGGTCCCAGATTTCCCCTGTGGGTTAAGGTTCGGGTGCCCACAGTGGTAACTTGCAGGACAGCACACCCTTGGTTGGCTGCTTCCCTTCCCCATCTCACTTCCGTCCTCTCCTATCGATGTTTTCTTCGCCTCTCAAGGAAACCACCTGCTCTCCCCACTCTGGGTCCGAATCTGCTTCCAGGGAAACCCAAACTGAAACGCTGCCGTACATAAATCCAGAGCCGTTATTTGATTATTTTCTCTCTCCCTAACGAGGTTAAACTCCGTGAGTTTAGTCTGTGTCCATGTTTCTCAAGGCTGTCTCCTCAGGACTCTCACAAAGCCTTGCACGTAGCAGGCACTGACAAAATGGTTGTTAAATGAGTGAACGAAAGAGTGAATTCTGAGGATGCTGATTCAAAGCCAACAGATTTACAATCAGGTTACCAACACAGTACAGACATATATGTATACCAAGCTTATCTAACAAATAAAATGCAAGGATATCCTTCAGTCAAACTTGGAACCTCAGGCTGGCTGATTCCAGAACGTGTGCTCTAACCATTATCCTTATTTTTTCTTCATTTGAAAAACAAAGTTATTACCTATGTTATCCCTACCGCAGATGTTTGTTGTGACCATT
The DNA here is from genome assembly GCF_036562045.2 of Rhinolophus sinicus. NCBI lineage: Eukaryota > Metazoa > Chordata > Mammalia > Chiroptera > Rhinolophidae > Rhinolophus > Rhinolophus sinicus. Next base: position 12,664,935 of record NC_133759.1, on the reverse strand, counting down.
ACATTGTTATATGTATAACACAACTTTGAAAAGCATAACACATTCCCACTGCTGGTATATACCAGTCATGTCTATGCATGTGAAATGAGAAGAACATGACCCTGTCCTTAACAAAGGTCAAGGGTATCCTCAGGGACATAACTTCTACAACCGCAACCAGCTTTCCAGCATGGATCCTGGTTTCCATGAAGCTCCTAAGTACCGGCAAGGAAAAAAGCCAGTGGGATGTTTTCAAGCTGCTGGCGAGGTGGTTTAGCAAGCCTTCCTGCTTAAAGACAAAGAAGCTGGGCACAGCGAAAGTGAGTACGGAATAAGCTGAGGTGTGAAGTCACAGGCCCCGGGGGATGAAACTTGTAGAACTATCAAGAGCAGAAGTCTAGCTCCAACCACCGGCCAGCTGGCTCGCAACTTGGCTCCCTGGGCAACTCTCTCTTTCTTCCTTTTCAGAATCCCAAACAATAAATTTCACCCCTTGCCTCATTCAAAGCAACTTTCACTTTTTTCTTTATTTCTTGACAACTGCCAACATCCATGCCCCCAGGACCTCCTCCATTTAAGTGGCTGTCGTAAGTTGGGTTCCCCAGGAGCAGAGTTTGACACAGGGATTCGTGTGCATAGGATTTATGAAGGAGGTGCTCTCAGGGAAACGTGAAAGGGAAAGAGAGAAGCAGGAGAAAGTGGGGGAAGGAGCTGAGCAAGAATTTGGTCTCAGCTGGAGTCCAGCTTCAGCCGGATCCCCAGGGAGTTCAGGAGTGTGGATTGTACCACAGAGCTGGTCCCACTTTGAGGTGAGGAGCCAGCCGTTTCAATCCCTGTGTCAGTCAGTCAATACTTTGGGGCTATCCTGGAACAGGGATAAAAGCAGTTGCCCTCTGGCTGAGGGCATCATTTTGGAGAAGGGGCAGCTGTGAGGCAGGAACAGCCAACACTCACAGCACCTAGAGGATGGGGGCACCAGTTGACTAATGGGGTCTGGATGGGTATCAGGAATAGGTAACACAGTGGGTATTGAGTTACCCTGTAAGATGGAGGCACTGGGAAGGACTTAGGTCTTGGAACGCCCAGTGTGCTCATTTGCAAGTATACATCCCTCTTTTTGCTTGTCTTTTGATGAAGGGATTAAAAGTAATGATCATTTTACCTTCTTGCTCGGGAAGAATCCTGTGCCATCTTTCTCCTATACTGTCTTCTATAATCATGAGTTTGTCACTCATGCCAAAAATGAATAAAAACTGCCTGGAACTTATGTCTAACTATGTCCTGTCATAGCTAAAATTAGTTAAGTGCTAACAAGTATTGGCCTCTGATCTAAGGTCTTTATATGCATTATTTCATTTAGGTCTCACACAAACAGAGGAGGCACGATTAGTCTCAAAGTCAACTGGTCTGGAGCACAGAAAAACAGGTAAGACTTCCAAACTTTTTTCTGAAGCCGACATAGCTCAGATACCAAAACCCAACAAAGGGCACATGCGCAAAGGAAGGAAGGATGGAAGGAAGGAAGGAAGGAAAGAGGGAAGGAAGGATGCTATAGACCAATCTCACTTATAAATAGTGACAAGATAATATAGGCAGACAAAATTTAAGAATCCTTATTATCACTGCAATTATATAACAAATATATGTAATACCCAATGCAATTAGATAAGAGAAAGAACAAGAGCTATCAGTATTAGGATATTAGGAAAGGCACAGGCAAAAATATTGCTATATGTAGATGATATAATTTTAAATCTGAAAATATAAGAGGATCCATTGCATTTTTCAATTTATGACCATATTTTTGTCCTAGAAGGATTTTTTTCCCCCAATCTAGATTCCCCTTCATTTCCCTTTACATTTACTGTGGCTTTATGTTGCTACGGTAAGCTGTCTGGGGCTAAGCAGCAAAGAAAGCTGTCGGCTCTCAGCTAAAGAGCTGCACGGCAGGAAAGCTGCTCACTGTGCTGAGGTGGGCACTCAAAATCTGAAGTTAACGGAGCCACTCTCCACTTTTCAAACTGTTTATGCGATTGATGGATATTCAAGATGAATTTGCATATTAGTGAAATATACTGTTGATACATGTGTCCCTTTCTGTAAATAGAGCAGATATCGATATAGACATACAGATATATAGATATATAGATATATTCTAACTGCTAGAAGGAAAAAGAAGGAGAAACCATATAATAGCTGCAGTTGCTGTGATTTTGGTGGTAATGTCAACTCTCTAATACGTTAAAGTGTAAAGATTTTGAAGGCAATATGTATCTCAGCTGGGAGGCCTAAAGTAGGAATAAACAGAAGGCGTGTGGGATGGTAAGGAAGCAAATAGTCTTGCAGAGTATTTTCAACTCTCAAAAAAAATACATTTGAAAGTAATCTTTGCCACAACAGGAAATACTAGAGCGATTCCAATTGCTCATTAAACATATCATCAACCTGTCTGAACAAAGCTGGGATTGCTTACTGGGAAACAATATTTCTAGGAAATAAAAATGTAAACATTGTTTTTGCCTGTTAACTCGAACATTGAGAATTACAAACTAATTACAACAAAAATAAAAATGATCACAAGAAAGGTGGGCAGTCTCAGGATGCAAGTGTGTTTTCCCAGTTCTTCTATTTGTTAGCTTTGTGAGCCTAGAAAAGCTACTTAGCTTCTCCGAGCCCATGTTTTTACATTTTATAATGGAATTATTAACAGGAATATAGTATAGAATATTGCTGAAGTGAATAAAGCAAATGAAACAAAGAGTATATATTTTTGTGTAAGAAATAACGAAATAAGACACTATACATGTATCTGTTTATTTTTGCAAAAGGAAACACAAGATAAACCCAAAACTAATGAGGTAGGTCACCTAAAGGACATGGGTGGGAATGGGGTAGAAGGATTGGGGGACTTGAACTGACACTCCTCTGAGTATTTGGTCTGGTATGGTTTTGACTTTTGGAATCAAAACAAGGATGAGAAAGGAAACACTAAAATGGAATACAGACAAAACCAAATGTATTTAACTAAACAAATAACACAACCAATATGAAGGTGAAAATAAAAAGAACTTTCCAATACAGTATTTTGACTATCTACCCTCAGTCTAAACTGAAAAAGAACTTTAAATAAATACTGAGCTCTATCTAGTCAGAGGTGTTTCCCCCCCCACCACCGTGGTATGTGTTACCAATTCTAAAACTACTTTAATACATTCTGAGATTGAGCAGGTAAGTAAATATATTCAGAATGTGGAAGCTAACGTCAATTTCTAGTTTTGGATTGGAATTGAAAATATCAGTACAAATTCATGGTTTCCAATATAGAGATAGATAGATAGATAGATAGTTTATTTTCATGTAATATGTACATATATTTCCTAGCTCTGCCCACTGAGAGTCTAGATGCTATGACACAGCAGTAGCAGTGAGCACATCCAATGTCCAGTTTTAGTTTCTAAATATCATCCTCTGATAAAAGAAACCAGAAGTCCTTGGAGAAATAGCTGATTCTGGGGCTGCAACCAGGAGAGTACAAGATCAGCCTTGAACATTTTGTCGTGCCAAAAAGCAAGAAAGTGATCAAAGACTGATAGAGACATTTAAAAAAGACATAAGAACTAACTTAAAGAAGCATATTTGGCACAATCTGAGTACCAGATAGAATGACAGCAAGAGATTAGAACACATTGACCTAGAAAAGAATCCATGAGCCCATAATGATACCCAAAAATAGAGATACAGGGGGAAAACCTCTTCCTTAGAGAAGATGCTGTCTAATAGATATAGAAGGAATAGTAGAGTTAAGCGGGTGTGGGGGGAGGGAGATCACTATTTTGCAACCTCAGTGTAATTGATTCAGGCAAGAATTATCAATGGAAACCAACATCATTAGGTGAAAAGCTCTTGGGAATCAGAATATTCAAGTAGTTTTTTAAGTTATTGCCCCACAAACTACTCAATTGCAAAGGGAAAACTTTATCTTTACAATGGGAGATGCAAGGAAACTACCTTTGCTGAAGAAAGTACCTTGATACACAAAGGAGAAGAAATAAGATGGAGAGGCCATCCTTTCGGTGTGGCACTATTTGCTAACCCTGACCACACTGAAGAGTCACACACGAGCCTTTCAGAAGTAGCAGTGTACAGCCACACCCCCAGAGATTCTGAATTAATTGCTTTCGGTGAGTCTAGGAGTTGGTATTTCTTAAAAGCTCTCCTGGTGATGTTAATGGGCAGCCAGGGAGCCAACCGCAGGTCTATAATCCTTGGGTAACACAGAAAGAATGCACATTCTGCGCAGAGTCAAATCCAAGGCATCCAGGGCGAGACCCAGAAACTGGAGCTGGCCTCAGCCCTTGAAGAATTCCCAACCCTGGGGAGCGTTTCCCAGCTGCATGACCACGTCCCCATTAGAACACTGCAAACTTTGGGTTTGACAGCTTTAGAGGTGTGGCCCTTAGGGAGATTCAAGAAAAGAACGGATGAAAGGATTTAAGGAATTTGGAACATAAAATAAATGAGGCAAAAGTCAAAAGTTAGATCTATTTATCCTGGAGAAGTAGAGTTATTAATAGTAGATGAAGAGTTACTAGAAGTTAATTTTCCAACCATCTGTAAGTATATACATATATCCTGTATGAAGAAAAATCTAATATACAAAAATCCAAATGTGATGAAATAGACACAGGAGAGGGTGATTATTTGCATCTGTACTATATGCCCAACACACACACAGATGAGTTACAGGCAGATATTTACATGGTGTGTAACAGGTACTGAATGCCATTCTGAGCTCTGTGTAGAGCTGGGCATATATTCTCTCCCATAGCCTGGAGAGAAATAGATACAAATGAAATAGATACAAATATTAGTGTCATTTTAGGATAAGGAATCTGAAGCACTCAAGGATTAAGTCACTTGACTTTGTTACTGTGTGGATCTGGAATTTAAATCTAAGCAGACTGGTTGTAGACTCCATGGTCTTAACCACTACTTTGTACTATACGTATGTGTGTACATATGTATATATGTGTATGTCTGTGTGTATACATATACATGTTATATATGTTGTGTGTGAGTATAGGTGTCACCATCCACCTATCTCGGTAAACACACATGTGCATACTAGATAGGTAGGTATGTACTGCTCCATGAGCGTATACACACACGCACATACAGATACGCCTGTCAATATGTAGATAATGCTTTAAAGAACATGTACGCATTTTGCTTTACAAACAGATGTGCAGTGTACTTTAAATAACAAGCATGCTTTCTTAAATATTGGACTGACAAAATAAGTAAGCAAGAATTTAAAAGAGAATAACACTTCTGTTATCATGTGATGACCCATGACAAATGCTCTGCAGTGAAAGTTTTTTGAGAGGGATTAAAGGGAAGTCACAAGTAGTTCAAAGGAAAGCCTTGTGCATTTGTTTTGGGTTATTTTAGCATGTGATGGATAAATTCAGTGAAAAATGTGTTCTTTTAGGATTTTCCCACTGAACAAGAAAAAAACATAAAAGGCTGGCTTTTAAAGATTATGGTTCTACAATTCAGTGACTCAATGTCTCATTGTTCTCTAATTGGCTAACTGGACATAGGGGAGTGGTCAGGGGGCGCATGGCCCCGTCCTGTCTACTCATTAACAGGACCATTAAAAAGCCTGTGTGAATTTTGTTTTGTTTCGTTTTGCCTGTTGCTTTTTTAATGAACGAGATTAGGTGCTTAAAGGAGGGCCCAGTAAAGTAGTTCAAATATCATTTTTAAAATTTTCTTGGAAATAAGGCCTGCGCTTATTGCCATGGTCTATTAAATTATAAATATATACATAGTAATATAAATGAAAGTACTCTATTTCCTATCGATTTACTTAAGAGAAAATTTAGAAAGTTTGGATTGAACTTCTTTATTTTTTTATGTTTATAATTTGATCATTATAATGCGACCTTAATTGAAAGATTAATCCAAAATAAACTCACAATGTAATTGTTCGGTTAATTTAATGAAACAGTACTGAGCTTAAAGAATGTGTAATAATAATGAACAAACCTAAATTGAGAAGGAGAAGTGAAAGTCTCAGAAGCTTGTGAATGACGAATAAGGAAGGGTGATACTAGTTCCATTGGCCTTTGTTTTCATTGTGCTAACGTTGTAGATAGTTAATGAAATATTTGAGTAACAAAGATAAGAGACAAAGATGCTTCATAAAATACTGCTGATGAGATTCTTGTAAAAGGGCAGCCGCTCCACTTGGTTGATGTCTATTAAAGACCAAATTAGCCTATTTTTGAAAAACAAAAGCCCTGCAGAGTCATTCTTCCTCCAGGCTGATATTCCCATTTGTGTAGTAGGATGTGTGTGATGAATGTAAATGAACTTTTTAGACTTAGTTAAGAAGTGATTCATGGAGCATCAGTAAGGATGTCGGTCCTCTGTGTTAGCTGGATGTCCTGGCAGCTGTGTCTGTCACCTCTCCTCCCATGCCCCAGCCAGTCTCCCCTGCCATGAGGGCATCTGGGGGACAAGGCACATTTCTCCCCTGCAGTTTGCACCCTGCCTATTCTCAGCTAAGTTTTCTGCTCTAAACCCTTCCTTGTTTCCTAACTCTGGTGATTGGGGCTACAATTCTAGGACCCCTAGAATTTTATCCTTCTGGACAAAAATCTAAGGCAAATGCAGCTTCACTGCCCATCCCACGCCCATTCCTCCTGTCACTACCCAGATCTTCTCATAAAAGGCAACCTTCCAAGCAGGAGGTACCATTAGATCCTATCAGCCCCAGAAGAAAAAACGTCAGCCAGCAAGAGGAGGAATGGACCGGCAAACTTCTCAAAGACACAGGACTTGTCTTATTCTTCTTCACGTTTCCAGAGCTGCCAACAGTGCCTCACAGTCACAGGTGTTCAATAAATATCCGTTACACTGAACTTGGACTTCTGTTCCCCCTCCCGACTTCGTCCTCAAGAGCAGTGGCCCCATTCTGGGTTTCTTGGGAAGCTACCATAAGAAACATTTTACTTATAATGCCTAGCATGTGATTTGTTCCAGATTAACAAAATTTCCAAAATTTAGATGTCTTAACTTAAATGTTTTTAGAAGTAAGATATGATACATAATTTGGGAGATAAGCTATGATAAGAAACAAATGAGTTTTAAACTATACACATTAGTCAAAAACTGGCAGTTACCAAAATGCCCTTCAGTAGTTGAATGGATACATGAATTGTGGTATATTCACGCAAATGGAGCACTATGCAGCAATAAGAATAAACAGTCTACAACTACACTCAAAAATATGCATGAATCTCACAAATCTATTCAGAGAATGAAGCCAGGTTGTGAGTACAGTGTATGAGTTCATTTATATGGAGCACAAAACAGGCTAAATTAGAAGTTATAACAGTAATTATCCTAGAGGCAGAGGTTCTCAATTGGGCATAATTTGGTCCCCAGGGGATGTGTGTCAATGTCTGGAGAGATATTTTTAGTTGTCACATTGGGGACCAGGGTTGCTACTGGCAGCTAGTGGGTACAGGCCAGTGACGCTGCTAAACATCCTATAATGCCCAGGACAGTCCCTCACAGAAAAGAATTGTCCAGCCCCAAATATCCAGAGAGCTGGCATTGAGAAGCTCTGTCTTAGAGGAGCAGTGACTGAAAGTGGGCACGAGACGGCTTCTGGGACCTGGTAATACTCTGTTTCTTACCTGCATGCTGATTGCACAAGTGTGTTCAATTGGAAAATTCATCAAGCTATATACATATGGGATGTATGCTTTTCTATATGTATATTATCTATCAACAAAAAGTTTTAAAAATGTTAAAAAGCAAAGCTTTAGAAAACCTTTATTTAATAAAATTGAAGGATATATTAAGTAGCGATCAGCTTACATTGACCAAAATCATCTAGACTCAGTTGGAAACTGAAAAAACACAACTAACATTTTATAGAAAACTCCAAATGTTTAACGATAAAACACAATGTAAATATTTCACTCATCAAATCTTGTACTGAATATCATATTTAGGGTGCACTTTAAAATGGCAATGACAACTTCAAAAGAAGAATCATGCACTAATGAAAAATGCATGAATGTTTTCTTTACCAGAAAATCTTCGTTGACCTGTAGGTAGGAATCTGGCCAAGTCACATAGAATCAGAATTTGTTATGTCAACATCTGCAGAAACCGGGGAAGAAAATAGCTACTTAAAAACTGCCTCAGCGCCATCCACAGCCTCTTGCTGGGAAGTTTCTCTTCAGCCTACACATCTGCAGCATCTTCTGCTCTGTGGTTGTTGGTTTGCAAACTGGTACCTTAAACAGAGAGTAAAGAGAGACCAAAGAAAGGGGCAGCCCACTCCAGATCGGTAGGTGGTAGGTTTAACAGGCAAGGGAACTTACATACAAGGCTTGTCTGGATGGCCACGGTCTAGATGGTCTCAACAATGCCTTACCCTCTCAGGGTTGTATCCTTGAAATAGCTCCCACTGTGGGAATGATGGGCAGAATGTACATTCCAAAGACAGGGGAGCCAGTGAGGAGATTCCAGTTGCCAGGGTCCAGCTCGAAGGTCAACTGGTGGTCATGTCCTCTTCATGCCCTCCTCCAAAAGTGGTTAGGGCCTTTGGCCCTTGAAATCTACAAAATTTTCACAGCATGAATTTTCCTTGACAGAGTTGTTTGAATGGAAAAGTCTATTGTGGCCATCCCGTCATGTCTCACATTTCTATGTTGGGTGTGTGGAGGGCATATAATCTGCTTTTTAGTTCACAGGCCTCCAATCAAGGGAAGCCTCATGTGACAAGGTGTAGGTCTCAAAAACATGCACTCCAATCTGGATGGAAGGAGGTCTTGGGAGGAGCTAAGTATATTTTGCATATAGAAGGGATATGAATCATTGTGGCCTGAAGACGGACTGTGGAAGATAATTTACAAAAACGGCCATAATTATTTCCTTCCCTATATATAATGACCTCCATGCAATGTGACTTTGCAGCTCTTTCCATGTGGACATAGAGTCTATTCCATCTGCTTTAAATATGGACTGCACTTGAGGCTTGTTTTGACTAATAGAATGTGGGGAAAGTGAGGCCATCCCAGTTCAAAGTCTGGTCTTCAAGAGACATTGCATGCTCCCACTCACTTCCTTGGAGCCATGACCCTGCTGTGTGAATAAGCTTGGACCAGTCTGCTGGATAATTAGAGACCACAAGGAGTAGAGAGAGACAAGCCAACCCAGGTGAGGCCATCCTACACCAGCCAGGCCCAGCAAATCCAGTGACTGCCCATGGATGTAGGAAGTGAGTCCAGCCAAGACCAGAAAAACCACTCAGCTGAACCCAACTCAGACTGGCAGCCCCCAAAAGCATGAACTAAATAAATTGGAGTGATTTCTAATGCAACAGACACCTTTGTTGTCAGAAAGATGGCTGTAAGCAGCTCTGGCATTTATTCTACTCATGTCAAGTGCAGATTTATTAATGGCCCCTTTTTCTTAACAGTTGCGTGATAGTCCCTGAACTGAGTATCAGTGACCAGGCTCAAGTAACCGAGCTCAGTCACTGTGGCCAGAGGTTGGATGCTCGGTGGCCATACCTGGATCCTGCCTAGAAGATGTGGTAATAGTACGGACTGAGAAAGTGACAATTCCCAAAAGACAAAACTAATAGATGTCCAATGCATAGTATGCTCTGTATCTCATTGCCTTTAACGTAAGAATTGAGCTGCTGTGAAGTTTCCACCTGGTTGGTCATTCATTGCTTTGTAGATGCTGTCATCACCATAAATACAAGAGAAACTCATCCATTCATTATTCTACTTGCATGATTGGAGGCATGGAAGATCACTAGGGGAAAATAAGTCCATTTAGAACAAATTTTGTATTTTGGATGCTTTAGTGTTTGGATTTCTGGGTAACTTATTTTCTACCATATTTTATCCTTGAAGCACACTAGAGCTCTTTTCTCCTAAAAATGAAGAAAGGATGCGTTTGGCTAATTTTATGCTTTGACATGTTATGGGGTGACATGCATTATAGCGCATACTCCTGTTTTTATGGAAAGTAGAAGGATACTAACCAAAAAGTGAAAATAAAGATGTTGTTGATGCTTGAATATAATGGACAAGGAACACTATTTCCTTTTAATCTTACTTAACAAGTTCTGTCTTTTAGTCTTTTGATTTTCTCTGGCTGACTTGTGTACGTGCTTGACTTGCATTCACTTACCCTTAAAAACCATGAAGACGAAGAGGTGGACATGGTGTCTGAGTAGGAAATGTGGTGGAAAGAATTGACAGCGCTTCATAATCTTGCAGCAGATGAAGATCGTGTGGGTTCCTTCTGTTAAAACACTGGCTTTGTGATGGGTAATTCAATAAATCAGCCTCATAGTAAACCACTCAGGAATCAAGAAATCAATTATAACACATCCACAGGCTGGAATAGTCTGCAGCTGTTAGAACAGTGACATGGCAAAGTGTACATAATATTTGGCCAAGTGAAAATATTTCTAGAAGTGCAGTCTATCCTCATTTTATATATATATATATACACACATATATGTATATATATAATGATGATATATATATATATATATAATGATGACATATATATAATGATATATATATATATATATATATATATATATATATATATATATATATATATAACAAAATATTACCGGTGGGGTCTCCAAAGACAGATAATTTGAGTGCATTTTTCCCTTTAATGTTTCAATTCATTACATTTTACAGGCTCCCAGTAGTGGAATGTGTTACTTTTGTAATTATAAAATATAAATATAAAAATGCAAACTGTGTGAATTAACTACTGTAGTACCACATAAAAAGTCATGCTGACAAAATATTTGCAACCAGAAAAAACTGCTTCCCTAGCTCTCAAGATGTGTCCCTCTTGTTTACCTTTTGAAATCAGTGTTATAGTCTGATGGGGATATTTTTTTTTTTTGAGGGCTGCCAGATCTAAGGTAAACTAATTACTGAGATCTAGAGTACACCCTAGTATATCAGACCCTGTTCTAAGAATTGTATCTGCTTTAACTCAGGTACTACTCCCAACATCGTACGAGGTGGTTACCCACTGTTATCAGTTTTCAAATGAGAAAAATGATGCATGGAGTTGTTAAATTAAGGTGCATTAAAGTCAGACTCCAGGGCTCTTGCTCTTCACAACGATTCTAGAACGCTCTCTTGTGAGAGAGAGAACATTCCACGTGTCACTCATCTGACAGGAAGGATTTCTCAAGGAGGAAAGCAGATCTGTGAGGGCAAAGCTCAAGCCACCACTAGACAGCCTTGCCCTCCTTGTCTTTGTCTATTCATGGAGGAATTCACCTTGAGCTTTGAGGACGGCATCTACCATGCAGAAGCTGAAGCACAGGAAAACCACTAAGATCAACTGTTTGTCAGATGACCTCTGACTTACAACCCATTTCTGTCAGTGAGGCTGTCATGCAGGGTGGCATGCTGGGTCTCGGCTCCCGCTCCCCACACAAGAACGCAGGATGTGGTGAGGCCAAAAAGGAACACCCACGGAGCCATAGGTAGGGGAGTCATACCACTATGGTCTCACTGGAGGCTGGATTCACACGACGTGCGACCTGCTGTCCTCTTTCTGCCAACCGACCGACTCTCTCCTTGACTCTCCTCGATTCGACTCCCCAATGTAGCCGCGGCAGTTATATTAGTGGCCAATGGCTCAATGGTTACAGCTGACGGCCATCTACTACCCGAGCCAGCACCCCTCCACATGAGGCAGAGAGCCTGGAAAGTGCTCTCTGGGGCTCTGTCCCCACAGAGGCCATTCTAAATCGTTGAGCTACAGCTAACCTGCTTCCTGAAAGAGCCCAGGAACATCAGCGGAGCCAGCCCAATCCCAACAATCACCCAATCAACCCACAGAATGATGAGCTAATAAATGCTTACTGTTTTAAATTGCTAAGTTTTGAGGTGGTTTATTACACAGCAAAACCTAACTGATACACTGCTCTTAGCATGGTAAGGATTTGGAGTCTTTCCCTTGATGACCTAACCCTACTTTGGCGCTTAATGTCTTGACCGAATCTCTCTGAATTTCAGTCAAACCCCACCCAAATCAGGTCCCTGGCCTTGGCAAACTACCTCATATCGCCTGCAACAGTATTGCCTCGTTCCTCCCTACAGTGGCCCCTGCAGGCTTGTTAGCTCTCAACTCGCTGTACCTTACAAATTCTTTCACAGGAAGTATATAGGGAGTACATAGAAGTATTCCTTCTATGCTGTATAAGAGCCAAGGAGGTATCAGGGTGCCAGCTCCTGTTCTTTCTTACCTTAAATCGGTCACAGTTCCATTCCTATTTGGCAACAGCTGCTCTGTGTTGCAAGATAGGAGTCATGTGAGGCTGTCTCCTTCCAGAGATCCAGATTGGCTGTAGAAATAAAGACCATGCAGATAAGAAAGCCACCATCATTTGTGTTTGGTAGAGTCAAAGCCAGGCAGGGTAGTAGGGAAGCTTTATAATCAAAGACATGAAACAGGCTTTAGGTATGCTCTGATTGGAGGTTGTTGGCATAGAAAATCTGGATGCAGGCTAACCAGAAGTGGGGCATGTTACACGATTGGTTTGGGAAGCGTATTTGGCTTTCCATGTTTGGTCCTGAGTTAGAAGCTGGGGCAAAATTTAGAAAAGCTGGCAATTATTAACAAAGTGCTAATTGCTCTGGGCCAATTGCTATAAAGGGTATGTTTTCACCTCCTGAACTGATTGCTGCAGAGGTTGTAAGTCAGCATTCTATTGTCGTCCATGGGCTGGCCACTTTTCATTTGTATTATATAATCAGTCGCTCATTTTCCCTTTGGGTCACCCTCTCACTTACGAGGCTGACCAATTCAGGGGAGGCCACATATCCGGATCTTCACTATTTGGGGATCGTTCAGTTGTTTCCATGATCAACTATCTTGCAAGATCACCTTGAGCTTTTTGTTGTTGTATCATCATGGTGATTGTCTGTCAAGAGAGCAGCTACGCAGTAAGATTTAAGATTCTGGATAGAATGCAAGAGATCAGCATCAGGACAACGGACAAGAAAGAGAACAATTAATAGTCCCTATAAGATACTTCAGAACCAGGAACCCTAACTGCCCAACCCTGGCCAAGTAAACAAATCCCATGGGCCATAAGGATCAACCTTAAAAAGCCAAAAAGCTTTCTCCTGAAGACATTACATCGTCTGCTCTACTTTGCCTGTTTTATTAATCTAAGTAGAGGCACAGACACCACCATGACCAGCCAGCAAAAAATCTAGAAAATGCAATTGTCCATTGCTAGTTGTGCCAATACAATGAATCTGTATTTCATCTAGGGTGGAGATGGGATCGCTGATACCTTCTGCCAAAGTTAATAATACGTTTCTTAGAGTACTTTCTACTTGTAAGATTCCCACCACTGGGAACACTGCCCTGATTGTTCACATAAACAATTAGTCAGTGATTTCCCCAGTTGGAGTGCCTGAATAATCAAGAGTGGGCTCATTTGAGAATTTGCATCTGAGTTGAAATTTCCTAAGTTGGTAATTTCCAGAATAAGGGTCTCTGTGTACAGATAAGTCTTGGAATACTATTCCTAAAGTGCGTGAGGTATTAGTCTGAGGCAAATCAGACCAGGCATCCGGGCTGCCAAAGAAGTAGCATCCAGTAGAAGGCACGTGGAGATCCAGGAGAAAAGGAGTTGTTGACAACAGGAGGTCAGAAGAAAGGCCTTACATTAGCCGAGTTACATATTTGGATCTGTGTCTTCCAGGGGGCAAGTAATTGGCCCATCACCCATGTAGGTCATTGAATTCTAAGGTAGAACCGATTGTAACAATGGGTTCTTTTTCTGGGACAGAAGGCCACTACCAAATTCATATGTTGATTTATTTAAGGTCATTTGTCTAGGTAGATGCAAATGTCATTGGCTGCAATTCCCTATGATCTTGTTTGATAAGACTGGAATTGCCCAGTGGTTTTTATCATGACAATCTGATGATGGATGGCAATATACAGCAAGCAGTAAGATTCAGGGCAGTGTCTACTGTTTGGGATAATGTAAGAATGGTGTTAGCCACAATGTGATTTATAGATGATGTAATACAGAATTGTACACCTGAAATCTATGTAACTTTACTAACAATTGTCACCCCAATAAACTTTAACTAAAAAAAAAAAAAGAATGGTGTTAGAATGAGTATGTTCCGACCTAACAATAACAATGAAGAAGAAAGAAAAGATAAAAAGGGCCATTAGGGATGGACAATAACCAGAGGTCTATAGAAAATGAGAAGATGAATGGCTCTAAGCAAGCAGATGAATAACAAGAGTTAGTCGGGGTCTTAGCCCCGTGTCTTAGGCAGCAGCTGTTCACCATCCTAAGTCATCTGTGTATTCTAAAGATCTTGGGTCAGCTGTCTACTTCCAAAGACTGGCTACTACTAGAGCATCTCTGAGAATCTTAAATTTGGGGTCCCTTATTGGAGTAGCCTGCTAAGTATGTGGAATTCTGAATTACTTTTGTTGTGAAACATAAACCCAAGGATTGACTGTTGTGAACGGTACCTGATAAGATCCCTTCCAATGAAGTTCAAGAGTAGCTCTTCTCTGTCTCCTCCAATAGATGAAATCTCCTGGTTTAAGATCAGGAGGAGGCTGAGGCTGTTTAAGAAGATGTGGTGGGAAGGCAGCCTTAAACTGCTGACAACAGGATTGAGCATGTGAGTCCCTTGCGATATTTTGCCATCTTTGCATGTAGCAGGGAAGAATATCAGAGGTGAGACCCTAAATGCATGTGGGTCTTCCAGGTACCATATCATAGAGAGATAACTGATGTGTCCCTGAGGGACTAGACTGTATGGCCATAAGCTCCCATTGTTTCATATTTTCTCTGTGTGCATGATTGAATCACAGTCTAATCAAATTTTATTGAAAATGTTTTAGGTATGGCTTTTAGTGGACTTGGCCCTAACTTTGCGGGCTTTTTTCACCCTTCGGTTTATTCTAAAAGAGGGACTCTGTAGATCCCTCTCTGTGTCAGTTCCATCAGTTTTTGCCATCAGGATTTAGCATCTGAGGTTTTGACACGTGTACCAGTTAATACTTATAGTTCAGGTAACCCAGGGGCATATATACCCCAAAGAAGTCTAAATTCTATGACTAGCAGCTGGCCTTTTCCAGAGTAGGGAAATTCTGAATAATAATTGTTAATTCAGTTTGGGTCCAAGGCCTACCTGGTATCTGATTCTTGGGAGGGATAGATTTTTAGAAGCAACTAGCATTTGGGGGTCTTAGGAGAGTCATTGGGAAAAGGTAGGGGATTTGGACAAGCGCAAGAAGAGAGAGGAGTTGACAGGAGTGTGGAAGAAGGGAAAGAGGCAGAGCTCGATATAGGCAGGCTACGGGAGGACAAGGAGGGAGAATTTATTCGGGAAATGAGTCGTGTTTGTCATTGCCTAAGTTTGTCAGGTTGCTTATTTGCTTTGGCCAAAGAATCTTTTAGTGAAGCAATTTTTCAATTAGAATTTCATTTGGAGGCCTCTGCATACCAATAAAAAATGTTGCCCATTAAATCTGAGAAATCTCTATCCCTATCTTTTCTAAGGCACCTCTCAAATAAACAACTTTGTTCAAGCCAAATGTTCCCAAGGGTCCAAAGAATAGGGAAACCAGTAGCTCCTCCTTTTTTTTATTTATTTTTTTATAAACTTCCTATAGAGTAGAAGCTTCCTCCATATGTATTTCTTTTTTTCCCCACCTTTAGATTTCTGTCTTCCAGGCAGGATCCACTTTTCTGTCTCCTGGAGGCATACGCCTCTTGGCTCTGCTTAAAGGTAGTGGTGGCCATGGTGGAGGGGGCGTTGCTGGAAGGAAAATATCCTCAATGAATTGGTAACACACATTGCAACCAGCGTAGAGATTCTTCACCTCTCAAAGAACTTTAAAATATATGAAAATTCAGGCCACCGGATTAAAAAAAGATTAGTGTGAACTTTCAGTGTGCACGAAAGCTTCTGAACGTCTTTGAATTACAAATGTTGGTAGATAAGCATTTTCTCTGGCATCTTCATTCATTCAATATTTGTCCACCACTTCCTTTGTGCCAGGCTCTGTCCAAGGCACTGGGAGACACCAGTGAACAAAACAAAGATCTCTGCCCTCATGCAGCTTTCATTCTAGTGGGGAAGACAAACAGGAAGCAGTAGGCAGAAGAGGACAGTTAATAGTGTGTTAAAGGGTGACAGGTGTTATGCAAGAAAGAAAATGCAGAGCGGGGTAGGGAGGATGAGGCTCTGAGGGAAAGAGGAAAGGGAAATCTGTCACCTTCTCTTTGGTGATGCCTGATGTCGCCATTTCTCTAGCAACCTTATTGCTAAGCCTCAGTGAATAAGATCCTGCCAATTAAACCTTCCCTCAGGGTTGGAGGATTGTTATGAAAGAGAGGCACACGCTCACACAGGTCCCTGGCTAAATCTGTGGGTATGCCTGCTAATTTTATTAATCCTCAGCACAGCTGCAGGCTGAGTCAGCCGCCACACAGCTCAACTGGTTCCAGATTCAGAGAAGCACTGGATCTGACTTGGCTACAGAGGTGATTCACCGTGTCTGGGCTTTATTGTAAAGACCTGATTTACAGTAAAAAACAAAACCAAACAACAACAACAAAACTATAAGAAGAGAAAGTCACAAGTGAAGACTCTAAGTCAATAATCATGTACAGAGTGCCAAAAAAATGTATACACATTCTAAGAAGGAAAACTGTATTAAAATAAATGTAATACTGTGGGGACAGAGCCAGGAGTGCAGTTTCTAGGCTCTCGCCCTCACATGGAAAGGTGCTGGCTCAGGTAGTAATGGCCATAGCTGTGATTGGATGGCCATCAGTGGTGGCTAGTTGGCCATTTGCTGTAACCAGTGAGCCATTGGTTAGCAGCAAATGGGGGCTAGCAAGAAAATGGTGGCTGAGCTAGCAAGAGTGGATTGCAGTTAGCAAGTGGGGTTGGTTGGCAGAGAGAAGTGGATGGCAGGTTGCGGATAGTGTGGCTCCTGGTTCCTGTGTCTCCAACCCAGCCACCAGCGAGACTGTAGTGGTGTGACTCCCCTATCTGTGACTCCGTGGGTGTTCCTTTTCGGCCTCCATGTCCTGCATGCTTATGTGGGGAGCGGGACCAGAGACCCCACGTGACACCCAGCATGACAAATACTCAGTATACACCAATAACAAAAGATGAATACAAGTCACGTTTGACGTCTGCAATTACAAGAGGTGCTCAAAGTGGTTACCATCAGTGTCCAGACACTTCTGATTACGGAGAACTACTGCTTAAGCAACGTTGACCAAAACATCCACTTGTATACATTTTTTGGCACCCTGGCATACTGTAAAATACTGTTGTTTTTATCAGTCTCTCTCAGCAGCAGCAGGATTCTTTCTCGGATGCCCTAGACAGTGAATGGCAATATTCTGTTATTATTTCTACATTGTCCTTCCAAGATAGAATCAACTTTCTGAAAGAAAACAGCAAAGCTTTTTAAAAGCCATTATTTAGTAGGGAATGATAGCTGTATAATAAAATATTAATCGTTCTAAAAACTACCTCAGAGAAAAATACTGTATTTACTAGAAACAATAAATTCTTTTCTCTGCATTTCTATTTTTATTTAGTCTCACATCTGTTTCACCAACTCAAGATACACATATGGTCACATGTCTTGTTTTTCTAATTAACCACTGCTGAAGAGCAGAAAATCCACGATTTCCATGTTGAAGTCTCCCACCCACCTTGAGTTGCTCAAAAACCTTTGTTCAAAAATTACTGAGTCCGTTCGATTCCTTGACTCCCACAAGGGATGGTGGGCTGTGCCCCCTGCAACTAACAATGGCAACTGGACCTGGAGCTGAGCTGCGCCCTCCACAACTAAGATTAAAAGGACAACAACTTGACTTGGAAAAAGACCTGGAAGTACACACTGTTCCCCAATAAAGTCCTGTTCCCCTTCCCCAATAAAATATATATATATATATATATATATATATATATATATATATATATATATTAAAAAAAATTACTGAGTCCAGTGGGGTCCATCCTGTTTCCTTATACAGCAAGCAGGGTGGATGTGTGTCATGGTCCTCTGCCTCCTGCTGTCTCATGGTGAGGCTGTTGAGGACAGGTCCTTTGTAGATTAATTTGTATAAGCTTTTGTGTGAACATAAATTTTCATTTCTCTAGGATAAATACCCAAGGTGAAATTGCTGGGTTGTATGGTAGGTCTGATTTTAGTTTTAAAAGAAGTAGCCAAACTAATTTCCAGAGTGGTTGCACCATCTTACATTCCTGCCAGCAATGCGTAAGTGACAGTTTCTCTGTTCCCTCACCGGCATTTGGTGTTGTCACTATTTTTTATCTTACCCATTCTTATAGGTATAGTGGTATCTCATTATAGTTCTAGGTTATGTTCCTCTAATGGCTAATGATATTGAGCCCATTTTCATGTGCTTATTTGCCAGCTGTACAAACTCTTCAGTGAAATATCTCTTCACATCTTTTGCCCATTTTCTAATTGGACTGTTTGGGGGTTGTTACTGTTGAATGTTGAAAGTTCTTTACATATTCTAGATAAAAATCCTTTGTAGATATGTTATTTGAAAGTATTTCCCCCAGCATATTGTTTGTCTTTTCATCTTCTTAACAGGATCTTTCACATACAAATTTTTAAAACAATTTTTGATGAGGTCCAATTTACCAGTTTTTCCCTTCATTCACCTACTTTTCATTCAACAAATAATTATTTATTATATGTCTAAAATGTATCAATATTCCAGACACCCATAGGAATCAAAGATGTGACATGGTCCCAACTTTAAGGAATTTCCAGTCTACTTGGGGATATTGGAGAACTACCCAAACAACTGATATTACATAACAAGTGCTAAGTGCCATGGAAGATGTAGAGATACTTTTTCTTTTCTTTTTTTTAAAGAAAATCAGATATCATGTTTTGGCTGAGTGAAGGTTTTACCACTTCTATGCCAGCGAACACCTCAAAATGGCATAGAAACTTCCTTTATTAACTCATTTCTTTTCCAGGTTAAAATGATAATTTTTAGATAACTAACATATTCAATCTCATTCTGTGCAAGGAAATTCCACATGTATTGTGTAAATTAGTAACGATCTTGCAGGGCAATGGAAAGGATTGCACTGTATTTTTTATTTAGGGAATCTAGGATTCAGCAAAGTTAAGTAACTTGTCCAACGTCACGCACACAGAAAGTGGTAAGGTCAGACTGGCACTCCAGTATTGTGATTAATGCTCTTTTAATTCTATCCAGAATCCTTTGAGACATGTCCTTTTCCTGCCAGTATAAACTCATCAGTCTTCTGGCTAAGAAATGGACTGATTCATGTTTTAAAAGAATATGTGATACATTGTCTTGGTGCACAAAAGTCAACGAGCTCTTCTTGATTAAGGAAGAATCCATTAAAACTCTCACAGTGGTCAAGCTCATGCAGAAAATGGAAAAAACAAGCTCTGCCTGTGAGTCACGAGGGGCAGAAGAAGGGACGGATATTGCTGGAATTCAGGAAAATTTCGCAGCATGACAGCTCAGGATGGAGTAACCAAGGAGGTAGCATTTTAGGTCATCTTCTTGCAGGCTCATTGTTACCCAAGTCATCTTCAAACGCCGAATTTTTCATGGGGAATGATTTAAAAGAATCAATAATAGCTCTGGTGAAGAACTGAAGTTGTGTCTCTTTCTAACCTAAAGGATGACAAATAGGGAACTGGAGCGCTTTCTCATTCATGATGTCTCCGGATTTCCATCTGTACTTTTCTTTCTGTATTTGACCTTGCCCAAATCATTGAACTATTCTGCATGTATTTGTCTTTCTTTTAAAATGTTTATAACTTAGGGATGATGTTAAGACCTTGTAAAGAGGAAGGTTTATGTATTAGGTCAGTTTTGCGAACACCTGCAAGATGTCAAATAACCTTTGAACCCAGCCCCCATTCTTGTCATGATGCAGCTACTGTAGGGCCACATGTGGAAAGTAATCCTTCCCCCTTCTCCATTCAAACCTTTAGGCTGCTGGCCTGACATGCAGCTGCAGAGACAGAGGTCTTCACAATGTCTGGACATAAATGGACACAAGTGTTTACAAGTGGCTTACTGTTGACCAACAGGAGGCACCTGTAGGAAAGCATTCACGGACTACCTGCAAACATTTGGGCAGATTTATTCCCACCACTGTGTTCATCTCACTATCCCCGTGCATCCCCATACAATCAGAATACCCCAGGCCTGACCATCTGACGACTCAAGTCCTAGACAGCTCAGGGGTAGAGCATGACTGAAGCAGGGAGAATGAGTTTTCTTGGGTGGTGCAATGTGCACTCTGGGGAAGAGAGGACTTGCCTCATTCTTGGATCCTCACCAATGAGGAGAAGGTGATCCTAGAGCTGCCATGTGTCACTATGTGAAGTCAGTCAGTTTAACAATGAAGCCCACAGAGGAAAGCAGAGAGGGGAGGAGGAGGGAGAGAAGAGGGAAGGGGAAGGGAGAGAGGAAGAGAAGAAGACGCTGAGACTCTAGTTCTACTTCTGACATCACTTGAACCTCTGAGTCCACATGTGCCTGAAGTTACAACTACCATTTTATATAACAAAAGGTAAAAATCGGAACCTTAGACAAATACATTTGGTTGTGTATATGTCGATTTTCTCTAGGAGGGTACACAAGAACATGAGAGCAATAGTTGTCTCCAGGGAGAAGAATTGAGTCTTGTTAACTATCTACCCATTTGCACTTTCTGAATTTCATAACACACCAATGCTACTCAAGCATAGATAAATACAATTAAAATTAAATGTAAATAAATGTAAACAAAACACAGACTTTCTTCCACTTTAACCAGTTTTGTGGATTATGAAATCCCTTTAAGAGAGGAACACAGATCTTTAGAGAAATCAACTCCTTTACCTTCCAAGTTTCCTTCTTAAAATCCCCCCCGTCCCCCGGACAGATCAGCAAACCAGCAAGCCATCCATTTCTACTGCGTAAATTTACACGGAGAGAGCAGGCTCCATCCACCGTCCTGAGAGAGGATCCCCAGGGCTTTAGGAATCACCAATGTAGCTCCACAAACGCTTTATTCTGATGGAGTGACTTCCACCCTGCAGTTAAAATTGACAGTGTGTTTTCACAGCAGAGTCGTTCGTGCTGAGGCAGTCTGTTTTAGGAAGATTCCAGGCCTTGTATATGATGGATGCAAACGCACGCTGAAGCCCCGGCCTGGAGGGGAACCTTTCAACTCCTATTTGGTTTTTCAGGACCTGGAGCACCTGGCAGGTGCCCGAATGCGTTCCTCACCTGCAGTAATCTTCCTGCGTCCTTCTGCCAGCGCGGGCTCACTAAACCGGCGGTGTGGAAGCCAAGGGGTTTGGGAGAATTGGGCGCGCAGTGGCCTGGGACAGCTCTTCGAGCCTAGCGCGAATCCAGTCCACGCGCGTTGAACGAATGAGTCGCTAGCACAGTAAATTCATGAGACTAAAGGGAATCTAGACCAGGGGGTGGGTCAGCACGGTGACTTTACATACCCAGGGACTGACTGTGAAGTGGAGAGCTGTCTTTGGAGAAGCCCCACGCCGGCTCTTCGTGAGGCTCCAGACTCCCGCCCGCGAGCCAGGCGTTGGTAGAACCAGGCCGACCCGGGATCCCGCGACCCATCACTCCGCGGTCAGGGAGGGGCCGGGCCCCCGAGGTTTAGGGGCGAGGGACAGGAAAACCCTGACTTCAAAGCTGAGAATGACCTGAGGTCTCACCTGGGGGCTCCTGGGCCGCGGCCCCGACACCGCACTGCCGGGCTAAGGAGCGCCCAGGAGAGGGCGCGGGACCCCGCCCCGGGCGCGCGCAGCCCCAGCCCCGCCTCCTCCCGAGGCGCCCGCCCTCCCCGCGCGTGCGGCCCGCGCGCCGGGGTTGCTCCTGAGAAACCCGCGGGCAGGTACCCCTGCCCCAGCGCAGGCGCGATCGCGCGCAGTCCCGCCAGCCCGGCACCCCGCACGCGCCCCCGCCCCGCCTCCGCACGCGCCCGGGCCCCGGGCGCCTCTGATTGGCGGTCCGCCGGGCCAGCGTGTCGGCGGCGGCTGCGGCCAGGCTGGCCCTGGATGCCTGCGGCGCGGGCGCCTCCCTCTCAGCCGCTGCCGCCGCGGCGCTCCCGCCTCCTGCCGCCTCCCAGGCTCCCGCTGCGGCTGCGGTTCCGGCGGCCGAGCCCCGCGGCGTTGCGGCTCGGGTCTGGCGCGCCGCACGACCCGCGCCCCTGTCTCGCAGCTCGCCGCCTCCTAATCCACGCGCCGCGCTGCGGCAGGTGCCCCAGGCGTCCTGAGACGCGGTGGCCTGAGCCCGGCCGTCATCGATGACCCGGGTCACGGACCTGCACCAGTCTGGCCACCCCGTGTGAGTACCGTCCCCTCCCCTCAGAAGGCTTTCCGCTGCTGTCCCTCTTACGTTGCAGCAACTTTGGGGATAGGTGTGTGGAGGTGCCTCTCACGTCCCCCGACACCCCGTGCGCGTCCTGAGCCAGGGTCGGGGGCTTGGCCAGTCCACGGCTGCGGAGGGGCACGGGGGTGGGGGCGTTGAACTTGCGTCGTCGCAGAGTGGGAACCGTGCCTTCCTCCGGCTGCCAGGGCCGAAGCTCGCCTCTGTGTTTCCCTCGCGGCTTTCGATCCCCACTAGCCACGTAGCTCTTGGGCACCGCGCACCTACTAAGCTACGGGCGCACCTGCCGGGCGCCTTGAACCATCGGGTAAGCGCCCCGAAGCAGCACAACGCGGTGGACTTGACTCTTTCGGACTCTTAATTTCTGTAAAATGGGGCTAATCAGGGACTCGCTCAAGGTCACAGCTGGTGCACGGAGTAAGAATCCGAGTCGATGGCGTCTGGCCGGTCCTCGGACTGCCTGGAGAGGGACGCGCTGTTGCGGGGAAGGACGGGGGTGGTCGCCTCAGCTCCATCCCAGCCTCTTCCTGATACTCCCTTCCCCCAAACTCCGCCTCATTTGGAGAGGTCGGGACCAGATCCCAAAGGACCGCGCGGGGGACCTTCGGAGCGAGCGCGGAGAGGAGCAATTCCGCGGTGGGAACCCCTGGACCTCAGACATTTGCAGTATCCCCTCCATTCCCCGTCACTTAATTTGCTAACGTCTGGGCAGAGTCAGGGGAATTTGCTAGGTGCCTGCTCCGTCTCCTTCTCCCAGATAAGCCCTGTCCCCGAGGATAAATATCCGAGACTCTACCTGCACATACCAGTTTGGGCTCAGGGACTTCCTAAGAGACGCGGGTACGTTCTGAGGTTGGCTTCCCCAACACTGGCTCTCATCAGCTCTTAAAACAATGCCTCGAGTCTGGCTTCATTTCTGCTCGCCCCTCCTCCCTACCCCTGGATCTGGATTTGTTAAACCCTTTCCCAGGGGAGGGTGGAGTCTGGTCCCAGAATGTGTAAATGTTGGCAGACGTGAATCTTTTACTCCAGATCCTTTGAGGCAGCTCCTGTGGGGCTGTGCGCGGTTGGAAGAACTTTGGGCTGGGGAGAGAATGTTCCCTCCCCTTTTGACATGTCACCCTGTCCCTCCAACTCAGCCTCCCTTGCCCCAACTCGGTGACGACTACTTAGATAGGTTTGTGATGTTTGACAAACATCTTTGAGCCTCGACTTTTTTTTCCTCAAATCTATAAAATGGAATAATCCCTGCCTTTTAGTCTTCCCAAGGCGATTATGGTTCAGGGGACATGTCAGATGTGCAAGTCGAAGGAAGATGGTCCAGAAGGAACTGAGCTGTTGGGAGAAATGGAGGTGATTCAAAGAATTTTTTACAGCAGCCTCGAGGATCCTATTCACAAATCTAAAAATCCTTCTTTCCAGAGAAATTTATTTTGGTAAAACTTTGAAAATATGACTCTCCATCTCCCTGTTGATGTTGCTTGCCTGGTCATGGCAATTGAAACTAACAGTGGTATAGACTGAATCCTGTTTCCTTTCTCCCTGCCAAGAGGCACAGAAGGAGAGTTCATCTGTGGCCTTAACCTTTGGAGCAGCTGATTCACATCCACCGAAATACCCCATAGAGAACTGAGCATCTCCCTGCTTTTGCCTTTCTGTTTATTATCGTGTTGGCAGACTTTTGTCTCAAAGGCAAGTTAAGGAGGGACAACTGACCAGACCTTGGTGAATTTGTTTTAATATCATATTGAAGTATGACATAATCACAGCAAATTGCATAGATCTGAAGTGTATTCTCAATGGATTTTCACAAACTGAACACACCTGTGGAACCAGTGCCCAGGTTAAGACCTATAATATCCCCAATCTCCCCATGAAGCTCCTACAGGCACCATCCCTCAAGGGTAACCATCATCCCGCTTAGTTTTGTCAGGCGAGTTTTAGTTTTATTATTATGATTTATTTTATCATTTTAGTTTCAAAGTGAAAATGAAACTGCTAGATGATTTTCTACCTCTTTTTTTTATGTATGTAAAGCAAAGGTAGTTATACCTAAGCCAGTCCAGAAAGTTAGAAGGAAGGATTTGGTCTTAAGATCTAGTTGGAGTCTGAACTGGTTGTACCATTTCCCCGCCCCCCACCGCCACACACACACCCCCTCATCATTGGTTCTTGTTCTTGAGTAATGTGAGCAGCTGGACCCCAGATATAACAGTGCTGACAGGGATAAATAGAGGCTGGTTTACTCATAGAGTGTATTTGAATAATACAAGTCTGAAATAGTGTGGTAATAAAATATAAATGAAGAAAATATATGAATGAATTCTTATTTGAGACATAAAAATGGAAATATTTTGAATTTCACAAGGTGAAAAATTTGGTGGATAATCCCAGAATTTCAAGGCTGAGTGACTTGTGAGCTGTTCGGGCTGTTGCCACATGGTGGCGCCACATTGGCGGGAGAACTGAAATACCCACCATTCTTTCCCAAGCCCTCCGGAAGGAATCCTAGGAATAAAATCCAACAGTTTGGGATCTCCAAAAGTGATGTCTATACACGGGGCTTTTTGCAGTGTCTGGCAGGCAAGCCTCCCTCTGCTGCCTGCCAAGTCCGTGGCTAGAATGCCCTCCCAGCTTTTTGTGGGTTGGGGCAGGTGGAGCTGAGACACTATTGCTTTCTCTTTAATAACTTGGAGCTGTGGTATGTCCTTGGAATTTTAAAGAGGGTCAGTTGAGAAGCTAGCTTAAGTGTTTTATGGTTCTTTTGGTCTCATTTCACCCCAGAATCCCCCCGAGGTCTGAGAGACGGAGTTCTCTTTCCCGGGGCAGGTAGCTCTTTTCACGGAGCACTGTCCATGCTGAACTCAGAATACTAAACAAACCTGGGTGTAGCCCAACTGCTGCTGGAAGAAGGGCCCTATGCCTTCCACAGCGTGCGGACCAGGTCACCAGGAGAGCCCTCAGGAAGGTGGGGATGCTGTATCCGGCTGAGACAGCCTAGCAGACCCAGTAAGTGCCCTTCATCACCTTTTCCTCTGTCAGTGTGACTGAATGTTGTTTAGATGATTGGATTTGTGTGATGGCTGCGTGCCTCTGATTGCTACGAGTGTTGAGTATTTGCCATGTGCTGGACACTAAAAAAAAAAAAAAAAAAAAAAAAAAATATATATATATATATATATATATATATTCATTCATTTAGTCTTCCCTATAAGAGGAGGATGGCTTTCCCATTTTATAGATGAAGGAACTGGGCCTTGAAAATTAACCACTCTTTCTGAGTTTATACAATATGTGAGTAAGGTTTGAGAACCAAGTCTCTCAGACAGCTTCCCAGCTGAATTGTACCCTTCTGCAGGGGTAGAGAAGTCTTGCATAATTCTTTTGTCTTCCCTGACACCTAGCATAGCACTCTACATGTAGTAGCTACTTACGGCTAAGAGTGGGGATTGCCATAAATAGAAAATTGTGGGCTGAGCAGGAGGGAAGTTCAGACATGGAGGGATGAGAATTTGGGGTTGAGTCCATTCAACCTGTAACATTGGGACTGAGTGTGTGCCCATCGTGTGTAGTGTTCTTTTGTGTTGAAAATTTTATGGAAATGAAGGCCTCTCATTTATTTTTGTGATTTGCTTTTTTCACCTAATACTGCTTTTTGATATGTGTTGATAACATATGTTGATAATTATAGATGTACTATTTCTTTGATATACCAGAGTTCAAATATTCCCCATCGATGGACAAAAAAAATGGTTTTACCATTTGCTATTATAAACGGTACTGCAGGGAATATCCGTGGTAAGATCTTGTAGAAATAGACAAGAGTGTGTCTAGGGTGTATACCCCCTGAAGTTTCATATCTGGATATAGGATATGCTCGCATCAACACTTGTCTATTACTGCAACCTTACTAGGTTTTGCAAATTGCCCTCTGAAGTAGTTGTGCCATTTAACATTCTCACCAGCAATGTGTTGGAGTTCCTTGTATCCCCATATCCTCGACTGTGCCTCCTGCTAATTAGATACTTTGATTTTAGTTAATCTGATAAGCATGGAATGTATCGCACTGCTTTTTTACTTTGTATTTTCTTTAGAGATATTTAAAAGAAGTATCGATTTTCAAGTTTTCTTTTCTACGCGCTGCCATTTGTTACTAGGTAAAACTTTTAGGTCATTAAACTCATCTGAAATTTATAATTTTGTTTTGTGGGAGGCAGGAATCTAATTGTTTTCTGTATTTAAAACCATTGAGCTCATTATCATTTAATGAATAATTAACTATTTTCTCCTTTATTTTGTTGCCATTTCTGTCTTGTACCAATTTCTGTTATATTTTTGGATGTTTCTTAACTCTGTTCTGTTCTCTTTGTAACTCCTCAGCTAATACCATTTTAATTTAATTATTAAAGCTTTATAATAAATCTTCTTTTCTTAGCCTTTTTCTTCAAAATTGTCATGGCTGTTCTTGACCCTTTAGGCTTCAACATGAATTTTAGGATCTAGCCGAATTATCCCCTCCCATGAAAAAATACTGTTATCAAAATTTGGTAAAACATCAAATAAAATTATTTATTTGTTTCTTTTTCTTCAAATACAGTGCTAATCAAACCTTTTAATTTCCCATTATTTACTGTGAAATTTTAGTCCCCATTTTACATGGATTCACTTTAGGTGACTCTTCATTTATACCAGCTATCCTTGAATAATAAGGACCATATTTGTTTAAGTTAAATTTATTAGGGTGACAATAGTAAAATTACATAGGTTTCAAGTGTGCATTTCTATAATACATCATCTATGTATCACATTGTATGTTCACCACACAGAGTCAGTTCTCCTTCCATTGCCATATAGTTGATCCCCTTTACTCTCATCTACCATCCCTCCTCCCCCTTTACCCTCTGGTAACCACTAAACTGTTGTCTGTGTCTATGAGTTTTTGTTTTTTTGTTTATCTTGTTCTTTTGTTGCTTTCAGTTTTACATCCCACATATGAGTAAGTCATATGGTTCTCGACTTTTTCTGTCTGACTTATTCACTTAGCATAACAGTCTCAAGATCCATCCATGTTGTCACAAATGGCACTATTTCATCTTTTCTTATGGCAGAGTAGTATTCTATTGTATATATGTACCACATCTTCTTTATCTAATCATCTATTGAAGGACACTTTGGTTGTTTCCATGTCTTGGCCATAGTAAATAAAGCTGCAACGAACATCAGAGTACATATATCTTTGTGGATAAATATTTTCAGATTTTTTTGGGTCTATACCCAGGAGAGGGATTGCTGGGTCATATGGTAATTCTGGTCTTAATTTTTTGAGGAACCTCCATACTGTTTTCCATAGCAGCTGTATCAATTAACATTCCCACCAACAGTGTATGAGGGCTTCCGAAAACTAAATTCTTTATGCAAACTTTTTACAAATTTCCCCCATTGGCTCACTACTCAGGGAAGTATAAACTGAAAGAGATATTTAGAAAAACCCCAACCAGTGAACCATATACTGTTGGTTGACTATTTTTTAGTATATGAATATATTTTTAAACACAGATGAGGTCATTGTTTTTACTCAGCAACATATGAGTGGTGTTAATGTCAACAATTATTCTTCTGTGTCATTTTTATCCTCCTAATAATCCATTTCATCTAGGTACCATAATTTATTCAACAAAATCATTATCTTAAAACATTATAACTTTACACTTTTTATTGTAACTTCATCCTTGTACACATTTTTATTTTCTTAGAATGAATTATCTTGTCAAAAGTACCTTTTTAAAAATGTTTGATCCATGTTGCCAAATAACCCTCCAGGAAAGCTTATGCATTTGTTTTGCTATTGGTAGTGTATGAGTGTGCCAGGTCCCCAAGCCTTGCCAGCGATAAGTGTGATTCTTCATCAACATTGTAAATTTCATAGGCAAAGGAAATAAACCAAGCTCTTGCTTTTTCACTTTTCTTTTCTAGTGAGTCAAAACATACCTTCGTGTTTATTGGCTCTTCATAGCAGACTTCACGATAGAATTTTCCAGAGAGTTGTTTCTTTTTTACTTCCTATAAAAGAAGCGCATCATCACTGGGTGTTTTTGAGAGAACTATCACTTTGTTTTACAGAGCTTATATTCATATGTTTAACTGTTAAGTATCATTCCATCGTATGAAAATACAATATTTTATTAATCTGTTCCTCCATGATGGACTTTAGATGGCTTCTGTTTTTTTTTTCTTTTTGGCTATTTCATAGATGTGTTCAGTAAACATCTTTGAAATATATTTATGCACATGCAAAAGAAATTGTTGAGACTGTATGCCCAGCAGTGGAATTGCAGGGTTCCATTTTATGTAACCTTACAATTTGACCACCTGCTGCCAAATTGCTCTCCCAAAGTGGCTATACTCACATAAACTTCCGGAGTAGTGTATATGGATAGTATTGGTTACATTAAGGAAACAATAATACTAGAGAAGGAAGAACAAAGGTGTTAAAGGAAAAAGTATATATGTGTATGTTTGTGTCTATATATAAATATCCTAAAGTTCATTGAAAAAGCTTAGAGGTTTTTGACCTTTACCTTTAGACTCTTGTGTCATATAGGTGGTTTTAGATAAGTACATAAATCATAAACATCATACAAATGTTTACTTAGCTTAGGAGAATTGGTAAGCGTTCAAGTAAAAACAAGGTCAGCTATTTTGTGGTGCCTGCAATCAGGGCAGCCGGCAGGAGGAGGTGAGCGCCTGTTGAGGAGAAACAGAAAAGCGCCTTGGCCCAGCTCTGTGCCTCCTGTCCCAGGGCATAGGTCCCACCATTGCACAATTGTTCCTTTTTATCATCTCTTCTTTCAAAATTTAGAAGACCTTGCTTGGGGTAACTGAAGTAATTAATAGTGGACCTAAACACCCTCATGCATTTATTGTGATCAGTTGCTAGTGACAGCAAGACCAGAACAGCATGAAACTGCCAGAAGGTTATTGGGGAAAAGGCTGAAAGATGGACTTTGTTGAGGGACGGGCTGGGTGCTTTACCGAGAGGAACCTCACCCGCTTCCACATTACTCTGAGAATCAATTCTGCATTTGTGTAAGGAGAATAAAAAGAGCTCTCTGTGAAACTGCCTGATGCTGTTTGAAAACTGGTTTTGGTTTTGTATTCAGCCATGTGTTATTTCCCCCCATTACCTTTCCCTAGGTACTTATGAGTTAAATTTTGTGTGTACGTTTATATATCATCAGCTGGGGAAAGAAAGACACTCTATGGAAAGTTCTTTTGTGGCTTTTTGTGATTTACAGCGTCATGCCACTGATGTGACATATGCCATCTGCAGCACGGATGTTCAGATCCATTCTGTGGGCTGATAACTTAATCTCACTGAGCAGATACTTGGGAAAAAGAAAGCAAAACATGCGAGCAAGGGCAGGTGCCTGGAGGACAGAGGTGCCTGTGGCCTCAGGATCTAGTGTAGCTATTTGCCAAAGTCCCGAACAGACACTGACTCGTGGCTCAGAAAACTATGTCATTGCATATGGTTCTCCCTTTTTGATCTGAAATGTGACTATCTCTAGGCTTGGATGCCTGGATATCACTGGAGAAAAGGAAATAACCCAAGCCTCTGTGTTTTTCTTCTGGAGGTGGCCCAGCCTGCATCAGCAGTGCTTCCAACCCCAGACCTCTTCCTCATCTCTTGAGACCGTTATCTCAAGCATCGTTTTACTTTTACCTCTGTAGCTTCAGCCTCAGAACATATGGCAGGTGCTGTTTTTGTGTTCGTGTTATACAAATGTGCCTTTGTTGTTTCGCTGTTTTTGAAAAGCAATTTGTTGATCACTAGGGACTTTGATTTACTAGGATGACATGTAATCAGAGTATTCGAGATTAGTTTCTGTCTTTTATGGCTAATTAGTAGAAAAATAAAAAAATAATGCCGTTTTAATTGAATCCTTGTTTAAAGTCTTTTAGAAATCCGCCAGTGGATTTTTTAGCTCTGCGGTTGGGTGAATGTTGGGTGCCTCTCCCAGGACTGCAGGTTTTGCCGTCCGGCCCCTGAGTGACCCAGTTCCCCAGCTGTCCCTTCGTGCTCCCAGTTCTGAATCCTTCCTCCCATAGCTTCCGGGTACCTGATGTTTGCTTTTCCCACTCCCTCCATCCCCTCTTACTGCCTCAGTTTCCCTCCCTTCAGACTGCTGCTGACGGAGGTAGGTGATGAAATGCTGGTATTTCCCTCTTCTCTTCTATATGTGATGCAAAAGCAACAAGGTGAAGGAGAAACAAAAAGCCAAACACCATTTTTGGCAAATCTGGGAGGTGGTTAGAATTGTTTCTCGAAGAAAGGTGGAGGGCTGCCAGACGGGAGATGAAGTGGGGAACATGGGAGGAGGCACAGAGATGTGTTCTGGGTGTTCAGTCAAGACCACGTCTTGGGAAGCTGAGGCTTCTAAGTCAGAGTGGGGTGAGGAAGGTGGCTGGCACTTCCTGCGGCCCCAGCTCAGGGCCCTCCCTCTTCCGCTCTTGATCCATCTCACCAGAGTGGTTACAGGCTCTTCTTGGACATTCTAAAGAAAATGTGTGATTAAAAAGTCTAATTCTTGGAAGTCAGGACCTAATTTTAGTTAAAGCAATGCCCCTGATGAGTCTGCACGGATAAGATGGGTTCAGCAGTGGGTGTGTTGTCATCTCTGGCAATTTTACTCATTCAGGTGATTTCACTATTTAGCTGTTGCCCTCCCTTCACACCTATGCCTGAAAATGTGTCTCAAGGGCCTTAATATTCTCAGCCTTAGACCTAGTCATTACATTTCTGGGAATCTAGCCTAAGGAGGAGAAAAAAATCCTTAATGTGGAAAAACCCATTATGCACAAAGATATTTATCTTAGTTCTCTATGAAATAGTCCACAGTTGGAATCAAGCCAGATGTACACACTAAGAGAAGGTCGATAAGTATACACACTTGATGCAACATAATGTAATCATCAGGAGCGATGCTTAAAAGGGATCGTACTAACGTGGAAATATGCTGGTAGTCAAGTATTTAGTGCAAAAGGATGCATACTCGTATAGCTGTGTATCCTAGGATGAAAACAAGCCAGCACCTATCAAGAGTGGGAGAAATGAGACAAATGAAGCAAGTGTCAGCACTGGGTGTGTTTGTTGGATGGTGTCAGATGATTCTTTTCTTTTATGACATTATCACATCTTTCCAGTTTTTTCCAATGGGAATTTGGGGCGGGGGTGGGGGGTACTGAAAACCACACAAAAACGCTAAAGGAAAATCTCAGAAGAATAAGAGGGGGTAGAGAGCTGTGAGAGGCTTCTTCTGATGAGCTTCTATGTGGGTTGTACCCCTTTGGTAACTGTTTTGCAGAATTGAGAGTCCCCTAAAAAAGAGATAGCAGAGATGGAACAGGGAAGGTGCCCTGGCTGGGAGGTTTCCCTACCCCTGTCTGTGAACGTTCAGAGCAAGGCCACACGGTGCTTTGTTTCTGGGTTCTCCTGTGTTGGGCGTCTCTCCAAGTACAAGTAGGCCCTCAAGCTGTGTTTGTTGACTTTAGGATACATGGGCGGAGACTGTGGCAAATTCCACTGGCCACGTTATGCTTTCAGGGTGTTCCCTTTGGCTTCTGAGGAAAAAAATAGGAAGAAAAATTTGCTTTTCATTTCTCTCCAATTTGAATTAAATATCCATGGGCACTGCTACTCAACACTAAGCTACCTTCTCAGCCTTCTGTCGTCGCTCTCACATTGCCGAACCACTTCATTTAAAATAAAGCTGAAGCTACTTTGGTTAGCTTACGCTTTAGAGTACCGTAATCTTATCTATAGAATTCTGTAACACGCCTTGAATTATCCTCGAAGTAGCTAACTTTAATTAAAGTGTGTGTCTCTGAACCTCCTGCTGGTGGAAGATGGATTACTGAACCCCCACTCCCCAACCCCCATGGGTCAGGGTCACGTTAAAGAACATTAAATCATTTCCCTCCTGCCATAGTATTGAATGGGAGCGTGCTCTCCTCTCTCTCTCTCTCTCTCTCTCTCTCTCTCTCTCTCTCTCTCGCTCTTTCATTGCCTAGAACAACTTCACTCCTCTTTTTTATCTACTTAATTAGATATTATCTAGGATCAAATCTCTTTATAACGTCATTGTTTCTATAGCTTTGAGTATGACCACAGTTTGAAAGGCTTCCCTGAACACAATATCTTATTGTAAGTTTTTCTATTTGAAACGATTTTTTCCTTTTGAAAATGTACACTCCAGTCTAGTTCAAACATTTATTTCAACTTTCAATATATTGAGGCTTCAAAACAAGAAAGAAAGAAACCTATTTATTGTACTCGGGCCTTTGGTCTTTGAGGAAACCACAGCACTAAAAAGGATCAGATCAGAGAGGTGTTTTGAAAATCATCTGGCCCAGAGGTAGAAAGCCGGCCATTCCACCATTTCATCAGATGATGTGGTACATTGGTGAGATTCGTGAATTCCATCGACATGAGTCCGTGGCCAAACTTCTTTTGCTATAAAATGAGTTTCTTGGTCAGTCACAACATTGTGGGGGAACGATGACAGTGAATGAACGATTCTGTAAGTGATGGATAAAGGTGCAGGTCGGAGCAGTGCAGGCAGCGATGGCAAATCTGTATGTGTCTATTCCAGGGAGGAATCATCACCCCCTCTATGACAAAAGGGGTCTAGTGTAATCACTCTGCCACCACCAGGTTTGTAGACTGGTTTCCTCCCCTCCACATCCAGGGGAG
This sequence comes from Rhinolophus sinicus, assembly GCF_036562045.2. Classification (NCBI taxonomy): domain Eukaryota; kingdom Metazoa; phylum Chordata; class Mammalia; order Chiroptera; family Rhinolophidae; genus Rhinolophus; species Rhinolophus sinicus. Next base: position 12,631,672 of record NC_133759.1, on the reverse strand, counting down.
AGGCTCTGAGTGGGTGTCTGCTGTGGGGAAGATGGGCCCTCAGCAGTGGTGATAGATTAGGACTGAAAAGAGGAAGTCAGTGAGATTGGACCCATGTGCAGCCATGTTGTTGGGCCCGTGGGGCCATGTTGCTGGACCCTGCTGCCATGGCCATTTTGTACAAGAGCTCACTGAATAAGCACTGGGGAAGAGGCTGCCTGGCCTCCCCAGGTATCTTCTTGTTCACTTGATTATTGAGAGCTTCCACATAGATACTCGAATCTCATCACGCTGTGCTCCTCTGAGAGGTCCATCATTTGCATATCTCTTTCCCAGCCCTCCTTGTTACTGACCTCCCAGTCCTGTTCCTTCCCATCCTGCCTTACTGTTAGCTCCTGCCCATGGATTGACGTAGCTCCATTCTTCCTGATATCTCTCAGTCCAGACAACATGGAAAACCAATTTACTGCTCGAAATTCTGCCTATCAGAGGCTTACCCTTCATGACTATCCTTCAGAGCCCCGTACCCCCCACGTAGGGCTATATTGCTACAGCTGACCACTTCTGGTTGGTGTTAATGATATGTCACAGAATCATCCACAAGTCAGGCCTGACATTTTTCCTCTTATGTTGGTTGATCATCCAGAACTTCCGATGAGGACATAAGTGTGGACTGAGGGAGAGGACGTAAAGCAACAGACATCGGAGATGCAGGAGTCTGACGCCTTCCCGTGCAACTCACACCATGTGGAACTGCTTGAGCCTGATTGCTTATATACCATTTGCACGGGACAGTGGAAGCCTCCTGCACACACCTAGCCTAACAAGAGGCTCAAAGTTGGGTTCTTCTGGTCACATGGTCATTAGATGTTCCATAGTCAGGCATTCAGCACCAGGGCCTGATAGCAAGCATGAACTGTTTCTCAAAAGAAGAGTTTTCTGTAGACAGGACATGGCTGTGTTCCAGCACCCTTAGAAGCCATTGAAGTGTTCCACCTGGAAGGTCCCAAAGGTCCTGTGCATATCTCTGTTTGCTATGGACACTTTGATATAATTGGATCTGTCAGGTCATGCAGAAACCAAGGCACACAGCACCTGCACTGCTGCCTCAAATGGCTCCAGAGCCTTCTCTTGCTCTGAGCCCCACTCAGCACTTACAGTGTACTTGGTATTATAAATGGCTGAGAGCAGCAGATGTGCATGTTTCTATGTGTCATCTCCCAAATCCAAAGAAGCCTGTCAAGATTCACGCTTCTTTATTTACTGAAAGGCTGCATGTTGATGATAATTATAATAATAACAATAATAAAACAACAGCCCTAGACGTCTTAGGGCAATTTATTAGAGAAACAGCAGACTAAACTGAGGTTGGGACCAGGGCTGTGGCTGGAGTGGCAGGCTGCTCGCTCTGGGCCTGGGGAAGGCGTTGCTGCCCTGGTGGGAGCAGGTCGCACTTAGGGCTCAGATGTTTGCTCTTGGAACACTTGGCTTGAAATTCATGGGAGCTGGTGTAGAGTTAGACGTCTTATCACACGTTTGAAAAGTACTCCTCATTTGGGAATTTACTATTACCATAGTTTCATTTCCTCTTCTTTAAGATTGTGATCTATATTTCGGTGTCTTCCTTTAACTTGTTGAGGCTATAATTGGGGTCGTTTTCTTTTCTATGTAAATATAGACTATCTCTCTGAGTTTCAAAGTTATATATTGAGTTTTAGGCACTTGGTAGGCATTTTGGATGATCTTATTTGGCAAAGAAGAGTTGGCCCTGTCTTAGCAACAGTATTTGTGGCAGGACTTGGTGAAATTGGGCAGGAGTTCTTTTTAATAGCCTGCTTCTAAATCAGTCCATCAACAAATAAATGCCACCAGCTCATGAGTAACTAACTGAGTGAGGGCAGAGGTTGGAGGGATCCCGGGGTGCTACGGGAATTGTCACCCACATTTCTTCTAAGCCCAGACACTCTGCTCCAACCAGACCTTTGCTGGTCAGCCCTACTGAAAAGACACCCTGTAACATTAGGTCCATTATACGGACAACCTCCCCCCCAAAAAAATATCCCTACTTCCAATAGTCACCTGAATCTGAACAGATTTAAAAGCTTCAATCAGATTTAAATTAAGTTCACTGCAACATAAGAGAACTCTTCTGCAAGCCATAGAATGAATCTAGAACATGCAGGTCAAACATAATAAGTTCTGTGCATTCTAAAGGGTGTACTAGAAAATGAAAGTGTATGGATAGTTTGAAAAATTTTGTTTCGAAACATGTAAAATGGACTGCAACTAGCACAGAAGTTGAGAGGGTTCCTTTCTGCACAATTTAGCACTTTTTCTTCTTCTTGAAGGCAAATCTATAAAAAGTGTTATTCCCAATTAGTTCTGTCGCGTCCCTAAAAGCATTGCTAACTTTTTACACCAAAGAGGGAGGCATCATGAATTTTAAGAATTTACTGCTCTGTGGTAGGAAGGAGTTGGGAAAAGAAAGGGCAGAAGTAGGTCACACATACCAGAGATGCTCAGGCCACTCAAACACACATGGGAATAATTTCCAAAGAAGGCAATGAATCATTCTTGAGTATTCATTCTTCCTGTTCTGTGACTCGGTGAGAGCATTTTTTGTTCTATGGACTAGGGTTTCCAGGCGGGAATTCCCACCCATTCTCAGGAATTTTTTTCTCTTTCCCGTTCACGAATCCCGAGATATAAACTGTTTTCTGTTTTCCACGATGAATCGTTTCCACAAAGTGATGGCTGATACTACCAACCACCTGGGTTCAAGGAGCCGATTTTCCCAATTTCCTGACCAACTTTTCTCAGGGAATGGAAAAAGATTCCCAAGAACGGGCAGGAATTCCTGCCTGGAAACCCTAGTGATAAATAAGAAAAATGTACAAGAGATACATTGTGAATAGTACCTTTATTTCCCATTGTGGATATTACTGGGTTCAAGAAGCCAATTTTCCCAATTTCCTGACCAACTTTTCTCAGGATTCGGGAATGTGAAAGCGAAAAACATTCACGAGAACGGGCAGGAATTCCTGCCCAGAAACCCTACTATGGACACGTTTCTAGGATGTAGAGGGAGCTGTGTTTCTAAAGACAAACCACAGCATTGAAGTAGGAGCTGAAGGAAAGCACAAGGGACCTGGAATGATTTACTACAACTTGCTTCACTTCTTTCCACGGCTTCACTGACCGTCCCAATCCTAAGTAGACTTCAGCACCCCTTTACCAAAGGCCGGTAGGAGAAGGAAGAAGATTTTCCCAGGGTGCTTTGGGTGGTCAGAAGATGGGTAAGACAGACAAAACCACATCTCTACTCGTCATTTACTTCTGAATCTAAATACTAAAGCCATCAAAATAGCTGTATTTTTGTGAAGTGTTTTTAATGGATCGTCCATTTGAAAAATCGTGCCAGGGTCACACTGGTGAGAGGTTTTGTCTCGTGCACCGAATGTGGTGACGGGCCGTGGGAGACAGAGGTCCAGCCTGTCCCATGTGGAAATGGTAGTGGATCTGGGAGCGGCAGGCACGCCATGGTGCTCGGCCTGATAACCTGTAAGTTATAAATGGGAATTTCTAAGTTGTCTCTTCGCCATTTGTTGGTTAGTGGGAAGACGTAGGACAGTCCACTTAAGAGTGTTTGTTCTTGGCAGTCCCTGGACCTCAGCTGAGCATGGCATCTGACTCACAGGAGAGTGTGTTCCTCAGGGCAGAGAAGGTGACTCTCCCACCAGTAGGACTGAGCTGTGAGGCATGGAAGGACGAAGCCTAGGGCACAAAGAGAAGAAAGCCTGACCCTTTGACTCAAGAAGTGTGGAGAAGAGAGGAGAGAGACAGGCGGGGAGAAGGCAGAGTTCAGGGGTGTGTGAGCTAACGCGCCTCTTCTTGGAGCAGGACGTCAAGGGCTATGAGTATATGCCTTACGGTGGTCGACGGAGTAGAACATTCAGCAGAAGGTGCCGGGGGCTGGAGAACACGGTCAGGGAGACTGGTTTTGGGGGGAAGTTGCAGTCCTCTCTGGGAAACCCTACGTAACCACATCCATGGTGGCTCAAGAATGACTGGAGCAGTGGCTGGGGACTTGTCTGTCAATGTCAAGCTGGGCCCCGCAGCTTGTGCATGGAATGCAGGGATCCAGGGGTTCCCATGTGCCCAGGGGAGTAAAGGATGAACCGCTCTGTGGTCAGCTGGACTGCTGAAGCCCGGGACCCAGAAGGGGAGGCTGACAACCAGGAGCCCGAGGTTAGGAGACCTCAGTGGGGTCACGGCCTGCAGCAGGGTGTGCCGTTTAGGACAAAGGATAACGAAGACTGGTGACTCTTTGATACGGTCCAGACCCCAGACCAGCCCTGTGAGGCAGAGCCCAGCCTAGAAGCAGACAGAAAGGCATCGCAGGGCTTCCGCTGTGTCCAGAGACTCAGAAAACAAAGCTAGGGGATTGAAGAAATTGCTCTAATCCAAGCAATGAATTAGAATACACTAGAAGGACTCCGTGTGTGCCAGTCGCCCTGTTGCTCGCTCATTGCCACGTGAGCAGGAAAGCCTGCCCCTAGTGCCAGATGCAATCGTGGGAAGGAGGAGCGAGAGGGAGGGAGTGGCCCCTTGAGAAGTTGAACTTTAAACTGCTTGAACGTTTTCCAGGAGGAAAGAGTTTTTAATCAGAGAATAAATAGGCAGGTTTGAGTCATTTTCTCTGCTTCCTTCTCATCTTAGAGCTCTCGCATGGCCCCCCACAGTGGCTTCCACTTACCTGCCTCTGTCCTTTTTCACCTCGCCATCTCCCCCCCACTACCTGAGTAATCCTGGAAAAGCACAAATATCGTGTCTCCAGTTACTCACCTGTCTAGGACCCTGCAGTGGCTCCCAGGGGCCTCAGGTGAAGCCCAAGTTCTTTTTTAAATTAAATGTATTGGGGTGACATTGGTGAGTAAAATTATATAGTCTTCAAGTGTACAATTCTGTAATACATCACCTGTATATTGCATTGTGTGTTCACCACCCAAAGTCAAATCTCCTTCCATCACCATATATTTGAGCCCCTTTACCCTCTCCTACCCCCTTACCCTCTGGCAACTACTTCATAGCCTCTGTCCACAACCCTGCTGCAGACCTGTTGAGCAACATGCACGTCCTAAGGGTGTGCTCTGCCCTCAGCCTGGACACCTGGACAACCTTGCCCGTCCTTAGGGCCCTGGCCCAGGCATCACCAGCTCCTGGACACCTCCCCATCTCTCCTCGAGCCCATTTCAGGTAGCCCTTACCACACTGGGCCTGGTTGTCCTTTACAGCAAGCTGTCCCAGCCGCTCCTCAGGGAAGGTATGTGTGGCTAGGAGAACCCTGTGAGGTTTGCATGCTAAAACCCTAGGCTCTGCAGCTGTTATTTGCTTATACTGTAGCTGTGGTGTTTACATATAATTGATATTTCTAAGTGAGTGCCTGATGATGGTTTGCTCTCTTTGGAAGGTAAACATTCTCCTTTTCTCTCCACTCTTAGTTGTCTTAATCCCTTTATTTTGAGAGTGAATGGGACAGTGAATTTTAGCCTACCATGTTTGATCACAAATTCGGAATTGATGAAGTGTGAATTAGTGAGTTTTTAATGTATAGTTTTTCATAGTCCTATGATCTCCACTCTAATTACGTGGTCTGGTTCCAAATGCAGCCAACTGCCAACTCTTGATACTTTTATTATAGACAGAAGAAATGTACCAGACTTTTGTGTAGTAGAGGGAGCAAAAAGCATCATTACCCAGGTGATAATGAAGAGAAAATTCTCAGTGCGCCAAAGAGCTGTGCATTTTTACTGAGTGTTCGTTAGCTGTCTTCTGTGCAGGGAATCAACAGGAAATCACCCAAAGGATAGAAAGCAGACAGAGAGGCATCACAGGGCTTCCGCTGTGTCCAGAGACTCAGAAAACAAAACTAGGGGATTGAAGACATTGCTCTAATTCAAGATGGCAGAGGAATGCACTGGGCTCTAATACAGATACTGGGGTTTTTTGTGTGTGTTTGTTTCCTGTAAGTACAGTCATTGCAGATAAAGCCAGGAAATGTAATCAAGGTTTCTAAAGCAAGTCATTTATTTGCCAATGAGGTGTAATGTGTATATGTGTCTCTATTAGTCAGAATTCTCCAGAAAAACAAAACCAATAGGATGTGTGTATGTATATAAGTACATCTATATGTGTGAAATAAAGATATTTCTTAAAAGGAATTTTTAAGAAATGATTATGATTATATAGGCTGACAAATCCCAAGAAATGCGGCTGGAGATCCAGGAGAGCCAATGGCGTAGGTCCAGGGTAAAGGCCAGCAGGCTTGAGACCCAGGAAGAGCTGATGTTTCAGTTTGAGTCCAGAGGCAGGAAAAAGCCAATGTCCCAAGTTGAACACATCACACAGAATTCTCTCTTACTTGGGGAACCATCAGCCCCTTTGTTCTATTCAGGTCCTCAACTGATTATTAGATGATGCCTACCCATATTAGGGGAGCAATCTGCTTTATTCATTCTGCCGATTCAGATATTAATGTCATCCAGAAACCCTCACAGACACATCCAGAATAATGTATGACCAAATGTCTAGGAACCCCATGGTCCAGTCAGGTTGACACATACAATTAACCATCACAGTGTCGAAGTGATTTCCGAGCCCAGAGTCTCTGTAGTGATTCCAGCCCCTCCTGCCCCCTCTCACAGTGCCAGTAGTGAAGACCCCCTTGTGAACTCTGCTGGGCATGCCTGGGCATGTGGAGAGGCACAGAGCAAGAGTCCAGCAGGTTTCATAACTTTCTGTTTAGAGCAGAGTTTCTCAGCCTTGGCAATTGACATTTTGGACCAGACAATTCTTTGTTGTGGGGGTCTGATCTGGGCATCACAGGACATTTAGCGGCAACCCTTGGCATTTACCTACTAGATGCCCATGGCATGTTCCCAGCTGTAATGACTAAAAACTTCTCCAGACATTGCTAAATGTCCCCTGGGAGGCAATATAGCCTTGGTTGAGAACCACTGGTTTAAACTCCTACTGCCTTGACCAGGCCCCATATTCCTGCTAACTGCCTCCACTTTGTGCTTAGGGTGTGTTTGGGTGCCTATCTAATACCATCCCAAGACTTCCTGCCACCAGACACTGCCAGCAGAGGCCACAGAAGCATCTCCCCCACCTTTACCAATCCTTACTTCTGAAGAAGTTTCCACTATGATCTGACAGGTAGGATATGCAATCCAATCTCATATGGATGGAGGTATTAAGATCTCTTAACCAATTTTCAACTTGCAGACCTGCTCTCATTTGCCAGAAATAAAATCATGGTGTTGCTTCTGTTTAATGGAGGAAATTTTGCCTAAAATAGCATGAGCCTGTAGCCTCCCTGAAGTGTCAGAAGGGTCAGTGGTTCAGAAGGAGGTCACTGGGGCTATGGGAGCTGGTGCCCAGCAGTCTTAGGCTGACGGCATCTAGACTATCGGAAGCCATGTTTTTCTTTATCAGGAATGTCTTAATTTCTCCTTCTTCTTTCTTTTTTTTTCTTAAATTAGTTTCAGATGTACAAAACAATGTAATAGATATTTACTCTCCTCACAAAGTGATAACCCCTTCCTCCAATCTACTATCCCTCTGACATCGTATATAGCTTTTACAATTCCATTGACTCTATTCCCTATGCTGTATTTCACATCCTGTGCCTGTATATATATTTAATTATAGTTGACATTCTTTATTATTCACCTTCAGCCTCAGGTGTGCACTGCAGTGGTCAGGCATCTACACTGTCCCTGAGGTGGTCTCCCTAATATGACAAGTGTCCATCGGATACCCTACAAAATCTTTACAACATTCTTGATTATATGTGGAGTCTCCTTCATATTTGAAGGATAACTTCTCTGGATATAGAATTCTTAAATGATAGTTCTTTCCTTCTAGTTCTTTGAATATGTCATTCTTCTATCTTGTGGTTTCCATGATTCCTGATGAGAAGTCAGCAATTAATCCTATTGAGGATTCCTTGTATGTGATAAGTCATATTCTCTTGTTGTTTTCAAGATTCTGTCTTTTTCTTTGACTTTTGACAATTTGACTAGGATGTACCTAGGAAACAGGCTTGGAGAGATTCAGTTATTCACCCCAGGTTGCAAATCTAGTTATTCAAATAAACATTGGTCTCATTCCATCAATGCTCAGCTTACTGTTGACACACTGCTTCCAAGTAGCATAATTTACTGCAATCTACCCAAAAAACTCAAATGTCATCTAAACCATATCTTAGATTATATTAAGTATAATCTTTACTTCCAAAAGTAAATGTCAATTTCGTATCATATCTACTTGGTGGGCTATCCTAAGGAATGTGAAGTGGCATCTTTTTTAATTTATCCTATCTAGAGTTCGTTGAGCTTCTTGAATGAGCATATAACGTTTTTTGTCAAATTTGGGAAGTTATCCATTATAATTTATTCAGATATTTTTCTATTTCTTATTCTCACTACAGTTTTTCTGGCATGCTTAATGGTGTTCCAGAAGTCTTTGAGACTCGCTTCATTTTTCTTTCTGTACTTCAGACTGGATAATCTCAATTTCAAACACTTTCAAAATTTATCTTCAAGTTGCCTGATTCTTTCTTCTGTCAATTCACATATGCTGTTGAGTCTTTCTAGTGATTTGTAAATTTGCAGTTATTCACTTTTCAAGTCTAGTATTTATGTTTGGTTCTTTTTCATAATTTCTGTCTAGTTATCGATATTCTCTGATGAAACACCACCATTCTCATACTTTCCTTTAATTCTTTAGACGTGATTTCCTTTAGTATTAGGTCAGTGCAAAAGGAATTGTGGTTTAAAAGGTTAAAAATAATTGCACAGAGCACAGTTACTTTTGTACCAACCTAATACTTTGAGCATATTTGTAAATAGTTAATTTAAAATCCTTTCCAGTAAGTCCAGTACATGTTCTTTCTCAGGGACAGTTTCTATTGACTGTTTATTCCCCTGTGTGAGTCATTTTTCTCTTTTCATATCATGGCTTTTTGTTATTGTTGAAAACTGGACATTTCAAATAATATAATGTGGCAACTCTGAAAATCAGATCTCACCTTCTCCTGTGTTGTTTTTGTTTGTTTAGTGACTTTGACTTTTCCAGACTAATTGTGTAATTTCAGTATTCTTTGTCATGTGTGGCCACTGGAGTTCTGCTTGGTTAACTTAGTGGTCAGCTGATTGGACATCAATTTCTTTTTTTATTTTTCTTTCTTTCTTTTTTTTTTTTATTTCAGGTGCACAAGACAAAGTAATACTTAGATGTTTATCATTTATATCCCTCACACTGTGTGAATCCCCCTCCCCCAATCCACTACCCCTCTGACATCGCACACAGCCATTACATTTCCACTGTCTCTATTCCTAATGCTGTGCTCCGCTTCTTGTAAGTATATACGTCTACATATATATAAACTTGTAGTTGACATTCATTATTGTTCAGCTTCAGCTTCAGGTGTACAGTGCAGTGATCAGGCATCTCTACATCATCCCTGAGGTGGTCTTCCTAACGAGCCAAGTGTCCATTAGATACCCTACAAAATCTTTACAACATTATTGATTACATTCCCCAAATTAATTTTCAAAATCCCGTGGCCATCTTGTGGTTACTGACTGTTTTTAAATCCCCTTTCCTTCCCTCTTATCCCCATCCCCCTGCCATCTAGCAACCCTCAGTTTTTCCTCTATGTCTCTAAAACTGTTTCTGATTAGTTCATTCACTTATTCGTTTCTTTAGATTCCACACATAAGTGAAATGATGTGGTATTTGTCTTTCTCTGTCTGACTTATTTCACTTAACATAATGCTCTCTAGGTCCATCCATGTTGTTGCAAATGGTAAGATTTATTTCTTCTTTATGGCTGCATAATACTCCATTGTATAAATGTACCACAGTTTCTTAATCCAGTTGTCTACCGATGGGCATTTCAGTTGTTTCCATGTCTTGGCTATTGTGTATAGTGCTGCAATAAACATAGGAGTGCATAAAGTTTTTTGAATTAGAGTTTTAGATTTCTCCGGATAGATACCTAGGAGTGGAATTGCTGGACCATAAGGTAGTTCCATTTTCAGATTTTTGAGATACCTCCATACTGTTTTCCATAGTGGGTGCACCAATCTGCATTCCCACCAACAGTGCACAAGGGTTCCCTTTTCTCCACATCCGTGCCAGCACTTGTTGTTTGTTGATTTATTGATGATAGCCATTTTGACTGGGGTGAGGTGGTATCTCATTATAGATTTTATTTGCATTTCTCTGTGGACATCGATTTCTTGAATCAGTAAACCTCCCAGCCTTTGCCAAAGGGACTCTGTGTTTGTTTTGGAGTATGTTTTCAATGCTCTTGAAGGCAATTAGCCTTCATGTCTTGCTTGCTTAGTGCCTGAAGGCTGATCTAGATGTGAGAAATTAGAACTTGTTTAGCTCTTTCCTGAGCATATGCACAGGTTTCTGTATGTACATGCCCCATACGTGCACATGGTCTTGTAGATTTCCAAGAATATATTAGAGCTTTTCAAAGCCCCCTGTGGGCAACTCATTCCCCAGGTTTTCCATTGAAGTCTTTTGATTGACCTCTTGTTATCTCCAGCTAGTAACTCTGCTGTGTCCCTTTCTTGGGCCGCCTTCTGTTCTTTGCACTCCCAACTCATTGAACCCTATGCAATTCCAAGACCGAGTGTGGCACTTAGAACAAGAATTTGGATGCACCTTTCTTTGCAACCTCTCACCTATCAGACATGCACTTGAAGTGTAGGAGTTATTTATATTCTTGAAACGTGCTGAATATCCTTCAGTTCTTGATGTTGGTTTGACCAGGCTGCTGACTCTGGGTTCAGTGGAGCTGACCTTCTGAAACCAAGCCATGTCTGTTACTGAAAGCTTCGTATCACTTGCTGGGAGGTAAAGATTTATTCACTGGGACATGTGGCAGAAGCCAGCCTGCTTCACATTCCTTAGGATAGCCCACCAAGTAGATATGATATGAAATTGACATTTGCTTTTGGAAGTAAAGATTACATTTAATATAATCTAAGATGTGGTTTAGATGATATTTGAGCTTTTGGGGTAGAATGCAGTAAATTATGCTACTTGGAGGCAGTGTGTCAACAGTAAGCTGAGCATTGATGGAATGAGACCAATGTTTATTTGAATAACTAGATTTGCAACCTGGGGTAAATAACTGAATCTCTCCAAGCCTGTTTCCTCAGAGGAAGAAACAGATTGTTGATATCTATTGCCTAGTTAAGTAAGGACTTATATACTTGTTATTATTGACTGTCCTTTTTTTGTTTGTTTGTGAAAACCTGAAAACAACTGTCTCTATTATTTCCCTTTTATTTGAAAGAGTTATCCCCTCCTCCCCACACTGAACTCACTATCATAAAAACTTGTATTTGTTCCTGTTTTTTTTTTATAATCGATACTATCTAATCAATCTAAAAAGCTTTATGAATACTTAGTAACAAAATTTCAGTTCCTCTTGAGGTGAGGAAGCAAGAGTTCTTTTATTTATATATGTGGTTATGCCAGCTTGAGGTGTTTTTTTTCTTTTCTTTTATTGCAAGGGACAGAAACAGCCTTCACCTAACTCAAGTAAGACAAGGACATTTTTGGAAAGAGACTTGGACGCCTCAGCGAGAGGAACTGAATGACTCTGAGGATCTTGGTACTTGGTGGTAGGAACAGACAGAGAACCTTTTCCTGGAGGGGCTCTGGGGATCACTCAGCTCCAACCACAAACAATCTTTGGGTCACTTGGTATAGGATTCAAATTGCAGGGAGAAAGTCTCATTGGCGGAGCTTGATGGATCCTGTGTTTATTTTTTGCCTGGGGAGACAGAAGCTTCAAGATGGACGGTTCCACCAACACCACACAAAATGTAGACGTGGGAGTTTCCAAAAATGAAGTTAGGTCATGTTACCAAATTGCTGGGGTTGGGGGTGGATTTTGGGCAGAGGGAGGCATCATGTGTCTACTCTCCAAGTGCAATTTTATGGGCACTACCTGAATTGATCAAAGCCTGCTTGGCAGAAGCCACCTTGACGTGAACTGAGTAAACACCATGCTTTAAATTCAGGGGCTGTGAGAAACCTCTCTCCACCCTTTAAATCTTTTCAAATATTTGGTCAGTGTTTGGCAATTCAACTGGTAAAGATTTATAAAGTAGTAGTTAGGATAGTGAAAAGTTACGTCATCTGAGAGATGGCTTCAGGGTCTAGGGGAATTCTGAGGTTTGTCTGACAAGAGAGATGTTTAAGGATGTATCCCCTTTAAGAAGGGAGGTACAGCGCCCAGAGCCCAAACTGACCCTGGATCTGACTCCACTTCTTTGACTGCCATTCGTGTTACATCAGGCAGGCATTTAGTCAAGCTCAGCATCCATTTTATTGTCCGTCACATGGGACTGATAATTCCACCGCTCATAGTTTTATTAGTGTTAAATGACATTATCTACAGCACCTAGTGCATCCTCTGCTAAACTCAAGGTACTGGTATCCCTTCCCCCAAACTTCTCACTACCTCCCCCAAAAACATGGATTCAATATCTTGGCGAGGCATGGAGGAAATAAAGACTAACAGTGCACGGCCCCTGCCCTCAAAGAGCTCTGTCGTAAGCAGACCGTTAGGTATAGGCCAGCAGCATGAGATGTGCCAAAGCAGAGGGCTGGGTGTAGAAAATGGGGGCACCTCAGCTGGTCAGGGAAGCTTTTCCAGAGTAGAGATGGATCCTTAACTTGAGAAGCTTCTCGGTGACCTGGTGAGGAGGGAGCCCTGAAGCACACAGTGCTTGGAGGGACTGCAGGTGCTCTGGCAGGACTGGACTATACCCACGCCCAGGGTAAGCGTGTGGCACAACTGGAGAACTGGCCCAGGTTCACTCAGCTAGGAAGGGCTTGGGATCTCAAGCCAGGAGATTTCGTCTCCTCCTGTCCTGGAAAACCTCGTTAGCAAAGTGCAGTTCTCCCAGATATCTTTATTTTGTCCTGAAAGAGGGCGGGAGGGAATACCTAGTACAGACTGACTACTGTGCAGGGGCATGGATGTCAGTAATGGCTGGATCAGGTTGCAGCAGGCATCATAATTCCTTTCTAAGTTAACAGCTGACATGACACAGGATTCTCAAATGATGCAGATAGCATAATGTCTTCATTTAGCCAGAGCTAAGCCTGAGCTTCGTAATAGATGTTTCCTTCTGGCTATAGGACTGCCATGAGGTTAGTAAAGATTTTTGCTTGTTTTAGTTTTGAATTTTCTATTCATTTTAGGAAATACTTATGTAAAGGTGTTTTTTTTTAAAATCAGTATTCATATCTTTTCCCCAGATCCTATAAAGGAAGGAAGCCAAAGGAAACTAAGCTATAAACTTGAATGCACATTTTAAGTAGTTAAAAAAAAAATCAGTATTTTTCATCTGCCTTACCTCTACTTAACTTGCATGTTTTTCCACTGAAAATTCCAAAATTAAATAGCCTTTATTTATAAGCTTAATTTCAGCAGCTGCTTTATCAGCAGCTTGAGCAACAGGGGAATGTGATAACAGGAGTTTCTTTGGGTCTCAGCAGAAGCTCATGCTATAATTGGGTGATATACTGACTGATAGGTCTTTTGGTGTGAAATGAACAGTGTCATGTCTTCAGGTTTCTGATCTGGATTCCTGCCAAGGAAGTGATAATGTTGATCTGCTAGCTGAGGATTTTATTCTCTCCAGTCTCCTTTCGTGTGTAGGTTGGCTGTCAGACCTACTGGAGATTTACTGGGATTCCATGACACATGCCCCAAGGACCCCCCAGTTCTCTGTAGCTATATTCTATGCTGGAAGTCAGTGTGGGTTAATCTAATCCAAGGAGCGGGGAGGCAGATTGTACTCTGAGAGCCCCCAAGTAAGAAGATTCTAGGACTCATGCTTGAATATATGCCAATTAAGTTAGATCTTTTGGTTTATCCAAGGGCTTCAAGTGTATAAAAACTGTGCAAGTTGGAAAGTCAGTCACTTAAAATTTAAATAAATGTGGGTTTGCAATTCAAGTTCACATTGGAAACAGCATGGACTTTAGGACTATCCTTTTCATACACATGGAGGGAAAGAGTTGGTCAGTGTGACTGCTTCTTATAATGACCCTTTGAGCAGCAGGGTAGGAGGCGAACGGGTTAGATTCAGGAGTCATGTCTCCTGAACTTGTAGCTTGGCATAGCCACGTACCAGTCGGTGACATTAGACCACTTATTTAACTCTTTGTGCCTCAATTTCCCTCAACGAAAGAATAGGGCTGTAGTAACTATCATATGATTTTTGAGAGACTTTTGGCATAGCCTGCCACAGACAACACCTTCCATAAAAGTGTTAGCCACTGTTGTCATTAATTAATGACCATCATCGTTACATCACATGTTTGGCTAATGACTATTATGTTTGCAGAGGATGTGATGATGATGTAGAAATTATGTCGTCTGAATTATCTAGAATCACTTTTTAACTTTCTAAAAACAATTTTTATTGTTATTAGCATGGAGAGAATGATAATAAAAAGGGCTTACAATACATCAAGCATTCTATATGTATTACGTAATGTTACACAAAATATGCAGCAAAACGTTGAACCTAGTACAATCTGCCATAGATCCTGTAAAGTTTTCTGCAGCTGTCACACATCACAGATGCCCCAAAACTATTATTATACATTTTTGTATCTCTAAGTGTACTTGGCCATCAAGTACACATAAAATATGGACTACTAATGATTTTTTTTTTGTCTCATGGCCTAGCTTTATTTTTCAGAAATCATGTTATTTTTCATTTACTTTTTTCCTCCAATATGAATACTATTCACATACACACATATATGTTTTCTGAGTATAAAGATAATAAATACTTATATAGGAGAATTTGAAATTACTGTCTTAATAACTTCAACTCTCTTTCTACACACTTTTGTCTAATTTTTCAACAATATGGACCTGGTACTTTCAGAAGGGACTTAATGAACATTTTTGAAGATATGTGTCTTACATGTCTTCTTACCAAATGTGTTTTCTAAAGCATTTTATACTAAACAGTATACCAAGGAGCTATCAATGGAAGCAGATATACCAAATTCTGTTCCTTCTTAAAGTATACAGATTATCAACAATTTAAATTTGTTGTAGCAAATTGACTTTGATACATCTACTGCAACTTCTGCTTATATATATAGTGTGATATATTTTTGTGTTTTCTCTTACTTTTGCCTTGAGTCCTTTGGTTTTAAATGTGCCTCATACATAGAACATAAAGTTTGTTGTTACCTTTTTAACACAGTTTGTCTTTTTAAAAAAGTGGTTTGGTTTAATTTATAGCTATTATAATTTACATGTTTGTCTTATTCCATTGTCTTATGTTTGTCTGCTAATTCTAACATCTGGATTATCTCAGTATACTTTTTTCCCTCTTGACCTTGGGTCCCTTTTTTTTCTTTCTATTTTTTTTCAGATGTCTAGTAATTGTTGATTATACGTTGGACATTGAGGAAGATATATTGTAGAGACTCTGGCTTCTGTAGTCTTCTAAAGATTGTTGAGTTTTCTTCTTTAAGGCAGTTAAATCATCTTGATTTTATGGAGCTTGGTTTTATACTTTATTAGGAGGGATCTATTTCAGGTTTTGTCCTTAGAGTGAATATTTTAAATAGTCTTTACTCTTAAGATGTGGCCCTTCTTGGTTTCAAAGGAAAAGCTTGAGGTGTTTACCAAGACCCTCTATCTTGGCAGGACTCTAATCCAAACTTTTCTTCACTTACAAGGGTAGCAGCTGAAATCTCTGCTCATATTTGTCTATGTTCCATGTACTGCTTTAAACTGGGCTCCTTGGAATCTCCCACACACACACACGGTTCTGGGGTCATCCAAGGATTCGAAGGGAGTTTATAAGTAGATTTTGGAACTCCCCCCCCCACCTGGGGCTCCCTCCTTTCTGAGTCTGTCTCTCCCCCTAATTCCTAGACAGCTCTGAGCTGCATCCTCTGATACCTCATGAGTTCTAGTCATCCTGCAACACTCAAACTGGTGACTATCCTCACTGAAGAGGCATTAGAAATCTGGGTGTCACCCAGTGAATATAGTTCTCTTCTTTCAAGGATTAAATCCCCTCAAACTTTTGTCTTCTCTAGCTGTTCTCTGGTACCTTCAAATAGTTATTTTTATATTTTTTTCCAAAGTTTATAATTGTTTTCTGCAGGAAGGTTAGTCTGATACAGGCTCCTTCTCTATTACTGGAACTCACTTGGATAAGTCAATTTTAATAGCTGCATAATTTTTCAAGGAATAGGCATTCCCAAATGTATTCAGCCATTTCTTTATTGAGGAAAATTTAGCTTTGTGCTATATTTTTTGCCTTCAAAAACAATGTTGATGCTAAGAGGACTGCCCTGGAGCCAGATACCTTGGTTCATTTTATTTTGTTAATCTGCTGCTTCCAAGATGTGTTTGTTACCTTAAACAAGTTATTTGACTTCTATTTGTCTCCATTTACTCATCTAAAAAATGGGTGTAATAATTGTTTCTATCTCCTAAGGTTGTGTGATGATTAAATGAGTCAATACATGTAAAATACTTAAACAGTCCTTTACTCATAGAATGCAAATTTTGTTATTACTTAAACCAGGTGTTCTAAAATTTTCTCTTGTCTATGTTGATGTGGGATCATTTTTCATTCATTGTTTTGGACACTCAGTGGTTCCTTTTAGTTTGGAAATGAAAATTCCTTAGTCCCAGGATTTTTTTGTTATTTTTTTGATAATTTATTTCTCTCTAGTCTCTCTGTTATCTCTTTCTGTATCTTCATTCAATATCTTTCTTTAGTCTTCATTTTTCTGTCTCTTTATTTGTTCTGTTTTCTGGACAGTTGCCTCATTCTGTCAAGCTTTCCATTGAATTCTTTATTGTCACAATAATGCTTTTAACTTCTGTAAGTTTGTTCTTGTTCACTAATGGAATATTTGTTTTTAGTTTGGCATCCTGTTATTTTCTTTTTCATGGATGAAATTAGTATTTTCTTTCATGTCTTAGATGATACGATGTTGTTGTTTTAGAGCTTTTTATTAAGGTGTATTGCTGGCATGAGATCAGCTAGTAGTCCACCAACTTAGGACAGATCAGGCAAGAAGTCCGAAGAAAGATCCATGTGTGTTCTCTCTCTCCCTTCTCGCTCTCTCTCCCTCCCTCTCTTCAATTCTCTTTCCTCCCTGCCCCGGGTCATAGGCCATCTACGTAAATCAGATAGAGTAGTCAGTAAACGGTATCCGGACGGTTGACCAATCATGTCAGGTTTGTGAAATGGCTAAGGACCCTTTGTCAGTGAGTTAAAGAAACTGAAGTGATAAGAAGAAACAAAAAGCAAAATAAAAATTTATGGCAGAGATAAAAGCGCATTTGGTGGCATTCTCAGGCAGTATTGCAGCAGGCCACCAAGCTCAACCAGCTGAATGTTAATATCATTCCCAGGAGAGAGACTCAGACATTTAGTGTGGGTCAGGCAACACGCCTAGTCCAATCAGCTGTGCCGCAGTTGTATAACCACACCTGCTTTGGGCCATTCCTGTGTAAACGCCTTTGAAGGTGAAGGAAAGAATGTCAATGTGTACTTGCTCCAAAGAATAGCACAGTGAAAGTATGTATAATGTGTATTTTTTTTCCTTCCCAGGCCAATTTCTTTTCTTCCCCTGCCCCATGCCAAGTGCCTTAATGGGAGAGTCCTAACATTAGATTATTTTGTAAGGAATAAGAAATTTCTTTTCAGTTTTATTTAATCCAGTAAAAGGTTTGGTGTTATATTTAGGTCATTTATCAAGTTTGCATAAACTTCTAGCAATGGCCAAGACTAGCAATGGTCAAAGAGGGAAGTCCCAGCAGTATTTACCCTTTATCACTTTTAGGACTTTAGGACTTTGGATGTTCCAAGTTAATCTTCTTACTTTTCTCTATTTTAGGTGCATCATAACACACACACATACACACACACGGTGGGATTTGTAATGATCCCGTTCAATATTTTGTCCTTGACCCTTCTGTTCTAGGTATGTTTCTAGAATGCCACTTCTGTAGACATTGACCTTGCATGATGAACCCTCATATTGAGTATTTTTGGAATTTATTTATTTATTTTTATTTTTTCTTTTTCATTTGCAAGGTTTGTGTTAACCAGTTTCCTGTAGAAGTGTCTATGTCCTTCCTCATGTTAGCTATTCCAGCTAGGAATAGTACAGACAATTCTGCCTTTGTTTTGATCTCCTAACTTGTATCCATTTGCTTTCCTTTTTAAGTCATCATCTTCTAAAGCTTGTCTAACTCTGTAGCGTCTTATCATAATTCCATTAAAGCACAGCTGAATCAAGTCAGTAATTCTATTAGAGCAGCTCCTGGAATTTGTCATCATGGGATGGCCTGACTGCAGTGTTTCCCAGCTACTTACATTTTGGATGTGAAGAGGCAGCTGTTACCGAAGAAAGAGATATCTGTGGACAAATATATTTGAGAAATACGGGGTTAAACACAATCCAACTGGTACTTTAGTGACAGACTTCTCAGAGGCTCAGATAAGCTCATATGCACTGTGCATTCCCAAGAGGGCAATATAGTTTGAAGCATTTCTCCAATTTATTTCATCGCAGCGCTCCCCTTTCTTCGACCGCTTGTGGGAACAGTGACATGAGAAATACACATTAGGGGAGTGGTGGTATAATTGCATCGTGAAGTTGTATTAATTTCCTCATTACTGAATTTTAAAATGTATTCTCTCTGCTACCATCTTAGTTGGGTATAAACCAGAGAAATCCAGAGGCAGGAGCAGCAGCCTGAGAGTCAGGCATCGGCGCCGGCCGTTTGTCTGGGAAACCGCTTCCCTCTCCTGGGCTTGCGATCGGTCACCTCTAAATGAGAGGGTCATACCTAAATGACCTCTGACTCAGGCACCCTGAGGCCTCCCCAGCTCTAAGACGCCATTTCTCTGGTTGCACAGGCAATCTAATTGTGTTTACTGTAGAGAAAGGAAGAAGCTTTGACCAGTTCCCAGAAAAGGTTTTTGCATTATTCTCTGACTTGTCCATTTAGAGTGACTGTATTTATTTCTTTACAGAAACCATTTCTTTTTCTTAAGTCTCGATTGTTCTTCTTAGATTTGATATGCTCAAAGCTGCCACTTCAGTCTTTTCTTAACTGGGCATCGTAGAATTTCCTTTAGAATGCTCAGAAACTCAACGCCAGTGGGTGGAAGTGAAGGGGATCCCCAGACATGTCACCTTCTGGGAAACTCCATGAGAGGCATCATCACCATTCATGGGTGTTTTAAAGGAAGAAGTCCGTCTCCTTTTCCACTGTGACCTCTGTTTCTTTCTAACCATTAGGAGACTAAACGGTGGGTATTTATGGAGTTTGCCCCTTGCTTTGTGGCTTACAGGTGGAATCTATTTCTAATTTACTTCTGTGGACCCGCAGGCACACTAGGTTCTCTCCCTGCCCCCACCCTCACCCCCCTCACTCCCAGCATATCTTGGATGAAGTGGACCAGATTTGCTTTGGACTAATAGCATTACTGGCATGAAAAAAAAAAAAGTTTTAATAGTTGGAATTCCTGTTGGGATTTGTCGGTTAAATCCTGAGATTACTTGGCTTCATGCAGTCATGAGCTTTTCAGTTACTTAATAAAAGACTCAAGGACTGAAACAGTTCTGCTCTGTATGAGGATTGCCATTATTTGGAGACTAAAAGGCCAGATCACCTTCACCTGAATAGCAACCAATTAGTGGGCTCTCCTGTTCTCAGCTGTCGCATGCTAGAAAGAGAGGGCAGGTTTGAAAATCTGAGGTCCAGAGGTTCCCTGTGCATCTCATGGGAAGGTGTGTGCGTGGAGTAATGGTGTGGACTCTGAGCCAGACTGAGACCCAGTGAGACCCTAGCTGTCACTGGTCATTTGTCTTAGTCGGAACATGTAACCGTGAGCCTGTGTTTTCTCATACGTAAGTGATGGCCATCATAGTGATTTCCTCCAGGAGTTTGTGGGAGTTAAGAATATGAAATATTTTATGTCTGTACGTATAGGAAAAGCTCAAGCATTCGGAAGATAGTAGTTGTTCAGTCAATAATGGTAGCTCAAAATCATTATTTTCATTACTTTTTATAATTCTCAGCATGTTCCTTGAACAAGGTTTTATATATTTGCTTTAATTACCATGTATTCATTATGATGTATGATGTCAAATATTAGCTTTAATCGAAGTGAAATTAGATTATTTTTGTGTAGCATTAGGTTTCTTTCACTTTTGATGTTTATGAAAGGTACCTTACAGACAAAGGTGTATGTAACTTGAAGCTTTTAGTAATAATAATAATAAAAATAACAACAATAATAATGCTCAGCGGCAGTAGCAGCAGAACTACTCTCTCGCTCATGAGACATAATATTACTGAAAACTCTGACGCCCCATGTGATTATTCCCAGTCAGGTCCCCTCTCTCCCCTTCAGAGGTCCCATTTTGTTCTTTATAGTTTTACCACATTTATTGCTAAATACTATATATATGTGTGTGTATGTGTGTGTATATGTACATACACACATATATCCTTTGGCGTTCTGTGTTTTTGAACCTTGTATAAAAGGAATCATTCTGTGTGCATGCTGTATACGTATGCACATGTGGCATGCTTCTCTGTCTCACATTAGTTATTTTGTTGTTTTTAAAAATTTGTTTGTTGTTGTTATTTTTAATTTTATTGGGGAACAGCATGTTTCTCCAGGGACCATCAGCTCCAAGTTGTCCTTCAATTTAGTTGTGGAGGGCGCAGCTCAGTTTTAAGTCTAGTTTCCGTTTTCAAGCTTTAGTTGCAGGGAGCACAGCCCACCATCCCGTGCGGGAATTGAACCCGCGACCTTGCTGTTCAGAGCTCGCGCTCTAACCAACTGAGCCATCCGGCTGCCCCTCACATTGTGTTTTTAAAATTCATCCATGATTATACCTATACCTACCTCATTTTCTTTTTTATTGTGTTAGAGTAGTCGATTGTATGAAATAAATACACACTATTTGTTTATCCTTTCTCCTGTTTATGGATGTTTAGGGTCATTTCCAGTTTTTATTTATTTTTGTTTTAACTTATTTTTTGCTGTTTTGAATGTGACTGCTATTAATATGCTTGAGTTAGATTGAACGATGTAAGACAGGAATTTTTACAGGTCAAAATGGTACAAACTTAGAAATTTCATATGATTCAACCTGATTGTTGCACATTTGCAAGATTATATGTGAGGAATACAGATAGGTGTGGCAGAAAGCCTAGTTCGTAAGGTACATGCATCTTCAACTTTGAAAATGGCACCTAGTTGTGTTACAAAGAGATTGCACCAGTTCATACCCACTATACGAAAGTTGCTATTGATTGTCTCACCTTCTGTCAACACTTGATAAAAACTTTCTGTTTTTGTGGCTGTGAAATGTGGTTTTAATTTGCAATTCTGTGACTACCAGTGAAATGAAGCTTATTTTCATATGGGCATTTACCTTTTTTTTTCTTCTATACGAAAATGTGGAAGTGGCTTTGGAACTGAATAATGGGTAGAGGCTGGATGAGCTTTGAGGTGCATGCTAGGAAAACATAAATATCCTTGAAAGCACTATTGGTAAAAATATGAATGTTCAGGGTAATTATGATGAGGGCTCAGTAAGAAAAGAGGAGAGCTGTAGAGAAAGGGTCTGTTGTCTTAGCGAAAACATATATCATCACTGACAGAATGTTGGTAGAAATATGAATGTGAAAGCTGCATCTGGTGAGATCTCAGACAGAAATGAGGAATGTGTTATTGGAAACTGGAAGAAAGATGACCCTTGTTATAAAGTGGCAAAGAACTTGGCTGACTTGTGCTCTAGTGTTTTGTGGAAGGTAGAACTTGCGAGCGATGAAATTGGGTGTTTAGCTGAGGAGATTTCTAAGCAGAGTATTGAGACATGGCCTGGTTTCTCCTTGCTGCTTGCAGTAAAATGTGAGAGCAGAGAGATAAATTGAAGAAAGAATTGTTAAGCAAAAGGAGTCAGAACGTGAAGATTTGGAAAATCCTCAGTTTATCCATATTGCAAAAATGAGAAAGCCTGTCTGGAGAGATCATGAAGGGTGCTCTCGCTGAAGAGACTGCAAGTGTGACTCAGGGATCCAATCAACCATTTCAGCAGAAACCAGCAATAGAGATTCGGTTATCCAGGAAAGACCGGTAGAGGACCCTCATGTCTGATGGCTTGGCCCGCTGTGAATTGCATAAGCAGGCAACAAAGTTTTTGAGAACTTACATAAGCCGAAACACTGCCAGCTTAGACTAAACAGAGACAAGATGAAATGAAGACAGGCTGTTGGACTTCTGAGATTCTACAGGATGGGCCAGTAGAGACATCTGGCTGCGAATCTGTCTTACTTTTCAAGAAAAGGAAATAATTATTCTGAAGACAATTGAGAGGCCCGCAGGGCTGCCATTGCCACCATGGCCTGGGGGGTGGGCATTCTTCTCCTCAGTTACAAAGGACAGGGCCACCTCCTGGGTTACAGTTTGCCAAGCTGTTGTGGTTGTACCCAGAGCCAAGGTGGTAGGACAGCCATCCTCATGGGCTCAGAAGGCAGGGGCCTACCCCCCCCACCCCCCAGTGGGCACAGAGGACAGAGCATGGAGCCAGAGGATTCTTCTTCTTCTTTTTTTTTTTTTAATTAAAACAGGATTATTCTTGAGCCTTAAAATCCAATGGAATTTGCTCTTATTTCAGATTTGCTTGAGAACCAAGACCCCTTTCTTTCCAATTTCTCCCATCTAGAATGGAAATGTCTATCTAATGGCTGTTACACCTATTGTGTTTTGGAAGCAGGTAACTTCTTCTCTGGTTTCACAGGTTCACAGGTGGAAAAGAATTTTCCTCAGAATGAGTCATAGCTCAAGTCTCACCTATACCTAATTGAGATTTTGGACTTAAGAGTTGATCCTGGAATAGGTTAAAACTTTTGTGCTGTTGGGATGGGGTGAATGTATTGTATTTTGCATGTGAGACGGATGTGAAATTTGAAGGGCCAAAAGGTGGAATGTTGTGGGCTAAGATGTGTCACCCCAAAATTCTGAGGTTGAAGTCCTAAC
The DNA here is from genome assembly GCF_036562045.2 of Rhinolophus sinicus. Classification (NCBI taxonomy): domain Eukaryota; kingdom Metazoa; phylum Chordata; class Mammalia; order Chiroptera; family Rhinolophidae; genus Rhinolophus; species Rhinolophus sinicus. Next base: position 12,608,522 of record NC_133759.1, on the reverse strand, counting down.
CTCAGTACCTCAGATGGTGACTGTATTTGGAGATAGGATATTTAAAGAGGCAGTTAAGTTAAAATGAGCTTATTAGGGTAGACCCTACTCCATCATGACTGATACCCTTCCTTAGAAGAAGAAGAAATGTAGACGTAGACATGTACAGAGAGAGACCATATGAAGACACAGGGAAAAGACAGCCATCTGTGAGCAAAAGAGAGAGGTCTCAGAAGAAACTAATTCTGCCAACTCCCTGATCTCAGACTTCTAGCCTTCAGAACTGTGAGAAACGCAGTTTCTGTTGTTCAGGCCACCTAGTCTGAGGCAGTCAGTTACAGCTGCCCTAGCAAACCAACACACCTACCTATTGCCAATACCACTCTGTCTTGATTAATATATCTTGTAGGAAGGCGTTCAGTGCTGAGTAGAGTTAGTGAGAGTGGACATTTTCACCTTTTTTCCTGATGGTAAGGGAAAGCATTCAGTCTTTCGTCATTGAGGACTATGTTAATTGTACGTTTTTTGTTGTTTCTATTTTTTTGAACATGACCTTTAAATGACCAAGGAAGTTTCCTTCTAGTTTTAAAATGCAGAGGGTTTCTTTCATGAATGGGTGTTGAATTTTATCAAGTGATTTTTCTGCATCTGTTGAAATGATCATATGAATTTTATTTTGTTAATGTGCTGAATTACACTGATTGATTTTTGAATGCTGAACCAACATTGCATCATTTAGATAAAACTCTCTTGGTCATGGTCCATAATAATCCTTTTGAAATCTTGCTGGATTGGGTCCACTAATGTGTTTCCGAGGATGTCTGCATTTATGTTTATGATGGCCTTCAGTTCTGGATAATTGTCTAGAATTATTTATTGGATTGCATCTGAGAGCAGCCATTCATTAAAATTTATTTTTAGAAATACAATTTCCCATAATTTTTAGGTATGCTCTGCTAGCAGGGTTTTCTTTGAAATACCATCTTTTCTACTGCTAAGAAAATGGCTAAGTAAGATCATTTTACTATATTATTCCTTCCTCGGAAGAGAGTTTATTCATATCTAGTTTATATTTCATAGTCATGTGATGAAAAGTTCAAAGGATACATAATGTATATAGAATTTTTTTAAAAGTATTATAATTTTATTTTGCAATTACATATAGTACTTAGAATTTAAAACTTCAAACCATAGAAATTTAGAATTTTTGGATATTGTCTTTTGGTGTTTCTTGGAAATCGACACTATGTCCTCGTATATGCTTCATTCTATTGAAAAGATTGATTGATTTCTAATTTAAGAGTTAGGATGAATGAAACAGGCAGATGACCAGTTACCTTTTCTTTTTCTCTGCGGCCTTGCTGAAGTCCTCTGTAAATGTTTGCTGAATCTGACAGCAGAGCAAGATAGTACCGTATACAGTGTATTTAATTTGGTTTAATAACAAAATTGATTGGTTTTATTCATGGATAGTTTTTTTTTGTTTTTTTAATTATTTTTTTATATTAAATTTATTGAGGTGACAATTGTTAGTAAAGTTACATAGATTTCAGGTGTACAATTCTGTATTACATCATCTATAAATCCCATTGTGTGTTCATCACCCAGAGTCAGTTCTCCTTCCATCACCATATATTCGATCTCCCTTACCCTCATCTCCCACCCCCCACCCCCCTTACCCTCTGGCAACCACCATATAGTTTTGATCTTGCCCTTAATTTGTGGTCTCTCCTTGATTTCTCAGGTCGTGTGTCATCGTCAGTATTTGGTATTAAATCATGGGGAGGAAGCTGGACCTGTCCGGTCTGACCGATGATGAAACACAGCATGTTCTCCAGGTGGTTCAGCGAGACTTCAATCTTCGAAAAAAAGAGGAAGAACGACTAAGGTAAGGTGCTTCCGTGGCCTTCCTGGGTACAGTGACCCATGCATACCGTCTGAGGACAAGTGAAACAGCTTTCCCGAGAATGTTCCGTGCTTCTCGCCCTGAGTTCGGGAGTCTTTCTGTCATGTAAATACACACTTATGTTTATAAGAAGAGTGCCCTTCCCTTTGCAGAAAGGCTTGCTGGCATCGCTGCTGGGCATCACCAAGTCAGTTAAGAAACGGGGCTGCTCACACTCCCAATCATGGTTTTGTTTGGGCTGCTCACCTGTCCATTATTCTCTGGAGAATAAGAGGAGTTGGTGACGACAGTGGTGGGTTTGAGCTTGCTCCTGGTTTTAGTTTTCCTGTTGGCAGGTACTTTTGAAGAATAACCAAAGTGTTATATGAACAATTTCTAGGAGACTTAGACTCAGACCTATACAATCCTCTGTTCGAACTCTCAGCTACCATAGTACAGGAAAAGAGCTCTGAAGACCTGGTCCAAAAGTAACCATCAGGTTGGGATGGAATCACCTGGCCCAGCACCACTCTCGTTATTTTATAGAGGAGGAAAGTGGAGGCCAGAGAGGGAGGGTCTTTTGACTCCTCTGCAGTTGATATTTCCTTGTGGAATGTTCTTGGAAATACTCCCGCTGCTCAGTTGGGCAGAGTAAAGAAGTCAGAATGATGGAAATGAGGTCACGTGTTGGGCCTAGTGTGTTAGAACCAGATGGCAAGTCATCCTCAGCTCCCTCATCCATAAATCTGTTCTCCCTCGGAATTCCATAGGTTTATCATGGCACCGTCTTCTTTAACCACTAAGCTCAAAATCTCAGTCTTTCTAAGTCCTGCTGGGCCCTGTGGCTTCTGCCTCCTGACCATCTCTCCCTGACCTTAGCTCAGTCCACCTTTCCTCGCTTTTCATCCCGTCGTTGTGGGAATCTTTTTTATGATCCTCTCGCCTCCACTCTCTGCCATCACTCCCCCAAATAACCTGCCAACACCAGGGTTGAGCCACATCTCAGCTCTAATTCTGCCTTTTCCTACTCTGTTAAAATTGATATAGGTTGTTTTGCTTTGCCCTAGGGCAGGGGTGTCCAAACTGCGGCCCGCGGGCCAACTGCAGCTCGCAATCCATTGTTAATTGGCCCGCAGCAAATTCCAAAAGTATATTTAGTTTACTTAAATAAACCAGGTGAGGCAATGCGTACTTCACCTTGAGTGAGTGGCCGGCTGTTTGTGTATTTTACCGCATATGGCCCTTGGTGAAAAACGTTGAAAAAAGTTTTGACATCCCTGCCCTAGGGGATACCTCAGACTTTCCATTTCTTTGCAATATTATCTCTTTTACTAGATTGTAAGCACCCTTGTGTAATCATCTTTATTTCCACCATGTTTTTATTCCCCCTCCCATATTGTATATATTCAGTATGTGCTTGTTAGATGGAACGCAAGAAATCTGTTAGTTAAATAATTAGTTGATTTAAAAACCATGTGCCAGGTGCTGTTCTAGCTGATGGGTGTGTAACAGTGAGCAAGACAAGTCTTTGCCCCACGGAGTTTATATTCCATAGCTGGCAGACCAATGCCATCGCCACCTGCCACCAGCCAGGTGTGGCTACTGAAACGCTTGTTCTGTGCTGAGTCTGACCTGAGCTGCCCTGTAAGTGTAACCTACACACCAGATTTCAAAAATTTAGTACAAGAAATATAAAATAGCTCATTCATAATTTTTATATTGATTGCATTTTGAAGTGTCAATATTTTGGATATAGGAGGTTAAAGAAAAACATTAAAATTAATGTTTCCCGTTTCCTTTTACTTTCTTTAGTATGGCTACTAGAAAATTAAAGGCTACTAGGAAATTAAAGTTGAGACTTTTTAAATACAGGACTGACAGGATCTGACATCTGTTTTATGGAATCACTCAGGCTGCTCTGTGGGGAAGTAATTATAGAAAGGCAAAAGGTAGCGGAGCATCAAGTGAGGGGGCTATTTCAGGAATCCAGGTGACAGTCCTGCTGTGGGGACCTTGGAGGGCTGTGTTGAGACAGGTATTACTAGACAGTGGGAGCCTGACCCCTAAGACACTGGATGGAGGAGAGTTTCAAGGGACTTCATGTGAGAAGGAAATAAAGCTTTGTTGGGTTAAGTCACTGAGGCTTTGGGTTTACGTGTTACAGCAACTTAGCCTAGTATTACTTTGACTAACATGGTTTGTGAGAGCTAGAAGGGACCTGAGTATTCATTATGCCTCCACCCTTGACTTTGCAGCTACAGACGCAGGCTCGGAGGGTGCACAGGCCGTTAGCGGTAGAGTCTGGCCTGGACCTGAGGTTGCTGTGCTGGGGCTCCCGGTCTTCTGCCCTCTGGCCCCTCACGTAGTAGATGACACCTGTGGCAAGATCTCCAGACTTACCCTAGAATCGTAGTTTATACCTTATGAGTTTTTATTGTCAGGCACGTTCACAAAGGGGTTTTAAAAATGACTGTTAATTGCACGGTACTCTGGTGTTCAAATTGAATCGTGAAGACATTTATGAGAGTCACAGCCTTTAAAATTTCTCATTTAGTATGTGCTGCAAGAAGCTAGTTAGCATCTGGATAACTTCCAAAGACGTGCTGATGTTCTAATGGACTTGGTCTGTGGGGGTTGGAACTGATGGAACTGTTTCCTGTAACTGCAGCTGACCATGAATTGTCAGCGTTTGTTGAACTGACAGTGGGCTTAGGCCTGCCAAGGACTGCTGGGCCCCCGCTAGGCCAGGGCCAGGGGAGGGAAGGGAGGGAGAGGATGGGAGGGCGAGTGGCAGAGCACTTCCTGCCTGGTGTTTTCCTGAGGGGCTCAGCTGCCACCTCCTAGGCTGTAGCCTGTGAACTCCTCTCACTGTTAAGGAAGGGAACTAGATGTATATACTTGCAGACCTGTGTCTGTTGCCCTAGTGATTTCAATTACTCATTTGCATGGCCTACACCTTCTTTGCCACTTGGGGGGTGGAGGGGTCAATCTTTCATCCCCCAAGAGTCAAGTTCAAATGTTGTAAGGAAATAAATAAGACCTGCCAGGGGGTGTGGAAGAACCACTGCAAGGAAGCAGAGCCTCTCTCAAAGCTAGAAATCATTTGAATAATTTGTGTTTCTAGTCTATTATACGGAAACTCCTTTGAAAGTAAGTCACCATTTTTTTAAAGTAGGAACAGCACAGTGCTTTTAATAAAATGACTTAGTGACCTTTCTTCATTCAAAATTCATTTCCTTTTAAACAAATTAAAATTGTATTACAAGAACTTAGTTTTTCAAGGAGTTTGTTTTTTAAAAAGTGAAATGCTTTTGTTCTCAGTGTTCTTTGTGTGGACAGTTACCTTGATCAAATACTCCTGGTTATATCCTTCTTGGTAGCTGGAAGGTGGATCGTCTTGTCTTGACTCAGTGGGAATAAATATGCCCTAGGGTTTAAGAAATGACTGTGTACACACAGAGTGCATCTGCCCAGCCTCTCCTCACTGGTCCCCTGTGGCTCTTGTGATGGCACACCAGCCCTGTGACATTAACCTACTTGCCCAGTTAATACGTCTGCTGTCTCAGAGGGGAGATGCTGCAAGGCAGGAAATCGGCCTTCTGCACTGGAAGGTCAAGTTCCTGAAATAACAGAGCCCAGATCAGTGCCTTTGGTGGGGGAGTGGAAGGTGTGACATGACTGTTTGAGAGTCACTGTGAGATGGGGACGGCCACGTAGGAGTCAGAACTGGGAGACACCGGGCGAGAGAGCCCAGACACTTGTGGAGGGTGGGTGTGGGCCCTCTGAAGTGGGGAGGCGTGTAAGGTACTGAGTAGCAATCGCAAAGCTAGAGGGGACCTCACAAGTGTTTTTTAAAAATCTCCTTTTTTATTTACTATTAGTATTATATAGTAATAATGAAAAGGTTGAATCTATGAAATCAAAGCTGTTGGATATCGACTCCTTTGCTTTGAAATCATAGATTGAATGTCAGGAGCCTCGTGGGCAAATGGAAGGGTGGGGAGTGAAATGATAGTGGAGAGAGGGGGAGGTTCACCCCTGTAATAAGGACCTTAACCCATCAGGAAGAGCCCAGAAGGTGAGCTAAGTCTGAGATGAATGATTCGGATGCAACAGAGAGTGAGAAATAAAACCAGTAAGGCAGACCGTGGGAATACTTCGTCCGGAGGTGGGAGGAGGAAAAGGGAAAGATTTCCTACAGGAGAAGGAAGTGAATGTGATCTGATCCTTGGAGACAGACGGGGTTGTCTGAAGGGGACTGATACAAAGTTCTGGGCAGCAGGGAGCGTCCTGGGCACAGGAATAGGGATGGAAGACAGGACCTGTCTCCTCAGCCCCAGAGCAGGACCGCCAGTGGGGCAGGGGAGGGAGAGCCTGCTTTGCCGCGAGTTCCTGCTTCCACCTCGCCAATCGTGTGGAATAGTGTGGTGTTCCAGGTATATCACCTCCTCACATTCCCAGCAACTCTGGGAAAAACACTGTTCTTATCTGTTTCCAAAATGGGGAAACTAAGGCTCTCAAAAGATGGTAATAACTTGCGCTGGTTGCACGTAGTGAGAGGTATATTTAAACCCAGGCTGTGTCACTCCATAGCTGGGGCCAGTCACCAGGACAGCACACTGACCCCGGTACTGAAAACGGGGCACCCAGGTGCCATGTGACAGTGGGTGAAATGAGGGCCAGTCTGGAAAATCGGGTACCTGCATCTGCTGAAACTTGGGGTATGTGCAGGGGTGGGGAATTAGCAGGGCTTGCGTCGGGATGTGGGAAGGGGTGGGTTGGGACATGACGATTGTCATTTGCCACATTGTGTCCCTGAGCACTTCAGATATGGCTTGTCCACACTGAGATATAGTCTCAGTGTAAATACACTCTGGATTTCAAAGCTCTAGTATGAAAAAGAATGGGCAATATCTTATGAATAATTTTCATGTTGAGAACACATTGAAATGAATCTAAGATTACATTTAAATAAAATGAATAATACTAATTTCACCTATTTCTTTTAAAAAATGTGACGACTAGAAAACTTGATATGTATGTATATTTTTAACGGACAGCACTGTTTTGGAATGCTAGGGTAAGCTCTTTGGAATTAGTAGGGCCAAAAAGTAAGCTTTCTTCTTCAATTTTGTTTGGGGCTAGTCCTTTTCTGTGTGAGGTTTTTAGTTATCTGAAGGATCCAGCTAAAGTCTTCGCTTCCTAATTGCATATTGGCCATTGCTATTAAATATTGTCATCTCATCATGTGACTGGTCTCAGAATAATGCCCTGATACTGGCTTTCACATACAGTTCAAAAGGAAAGCACACTGCGTTTGTGTCTACGCACCAGGGAAAGTTGGTGCATCTCAGGACAGACTCACCCCTTTCATGTTTCTTTGAAGTTAATGGTTGATCCAGTTAATGGTTGTCATAGCCTTTGAAATAGTACGTGACTTTAGAATGACCTCATTTTCATCATTTGTGTAATATCTCTGGCACCATAGAATTGGAAGTGATCACATATTTTCCTGTGGGGGTCTGCCTTTATGAATGGCCAACAGAGTTTGATGTGCAGATGTGCTTATGATATAAAGAGGGGCCACACAAATGCCCTCCTTCACTTTTAAATTGGTAGCTTTTCAAAGATGCATAGTTACTAATTTGCAGATTCTGAGTTCTGGATACATTCTCCTTATAGTTCCATCTTCTTCAATACCAATGTTCTACTAGGTTACTTTCGTGGTTCTTTGTTCCTGATTTTATTTACTTTTCCATTGCAAATGTCAGAGGTTCAATTCTGCTGGGCTCTGATAAAGCTTTTGTGGCACTAATTCTTGGCCTGACCTTCGTTTCTCCGACCTCTGGCTGCAAAAAGCATTTATTTCTTTGGCATGAAGTGTGCACAGAACTCAGAACTTGAAAGGAAATAAAGAGGAAAGTTTCTCCAGCCATTGTAAGGGCAGCTTTCTTCAACCACAATAATTCAGGCACGTCCACAATCATTTAGTCGGAAGTGACCTGAAACACAGAGCTCAGAGGGACAGCATGGCAATCAGAGTTCCACCGTCTTCCTGGCCCTGTGCTGTCTGTGGGCGTGACACCTTCCTTGTCCCCATGACCTTACTCAGTTTCTGGAAACAGGCTCCTGCCTTGATGGCCAGAAGCCAACAGGCCCCTCTCCTGGTCCTGTCTCTAAGCTGATACCTTTGTATGGAAATTCATTAACAGCCTCTTTGATTCTTGGGATGAGTCACAATGATCTCCCTAATGGGAGAGTCTTGCTCCAGCTGGGCCCCAGGTTGCCCTGAGTCCCAGCCCTCTGCAGTTCATCTGCCACTGCTGGCCGGACTCACCCATTCTGTATCAGCTGTTAACCTGCGTGAGCCCAGAACTCAAGCCCCCTTCCCTGGCCGATTCTGAACCCCATGCCTCAGACCAGAACTGGTGTGCCTAGTTCCTGCATGTCTAGCTGGATTTGGGGTTTCTGCATGTGATGACCCGCCTAGTAGGTTGGCAGGGTCTTTGGCACCTTCCACCTCTAGAATTAGCACTGGAATGATGTCTTTGCTTGTCCTCTGCCCGAGTCCTCCAAATATGGTTGTGTGTGGTCAATTCCTGGAGCTGTGCCAGTTATCCCTAGTCACCCCCCACCTTATAATGCTTAGCTTGCCTTTTCCGTCTTCCAGGCTGAACAGCTCACAGCCGGCCACCAGGGCCTGTTACCCGTCTGGGGGAAGGTGTCTGGCTATGCCTTTGTCTCATTCTGTGCCAGGAATGTGCCTGGAGCCTGGGCTTCCTCACATCCCCAGGCTGCTCCTGGCTTCTGGATGAATGGACATGGTTTTGTGTGGCTCTGCAAATCCTATCTACAGGACCCCCTACCCCACGGCCCTCCTTGCCATTGCTGAAGCCTACCTGAGTGCTCGTGCCAGATCCCCACCCTGCCCTGAACCAAGGCACAGGCCAGGGCCCAGGTCAGACCACCCGATGTCTGTGGCTTGTCTCCCTCCCTGTGCTGCATCTCTGAGCCCCGAGAGGAGGTGGCAGGTGCCAGGGTCCTGCATTTCCCTAGGCCCTGGACTTCCTTCTGCCACTCCGCTTCCCGTCCTGCCTTTTGCTTCTTCCCCTCCTGGGTTGGCTCCCCTAGCACAAGGGGGTCAGTCCAGACCCAGATCCTAGAAGCTTCTATGGCGGTGGGAGTATAAACAGCTTTGTGTGGTCCTGAAGTCCGTGCACAGCAGCCTACACTGTCTATAGTGCTTAGAGGTGTGTAGGGGGAGGGGGGAGGGAGGGAGAGAGGGAAAGAGAGACAGTAAAATTCATTGTTGACTGTATTTTTGATCCTCCTTCCTTCTTGCATTTATTCATTTTACATGAACCTCAGAGCAAAGGCATGGGTGTGGTATTTAAAGCCAGACACTCAGTTGCACTGTTTGTCTTGCTGAGAACATCAGAACTAAGAAGTTTGTTGATGCTGGTTTGTAGCCAGACAATCCTCACCTGATGTGTGACCTTGGGCATGTCCCTTCCTCCGTCTGTGCCTCTGCTTTCCCCACTGTACACATACAGTGAAGCTGATGGGGTACCTGACTGGCGTGTCGTGAGGGTTAAACAAGTGAAGACTTAGCAAGCTCTGTGGGCAGCCCCTGGGACATAGTCAGGACCCATAGGAACTCAGGGCAAGAGCTGTTAGTGTATGGACCCGCGAATTAAACAATTAGAGTTACCTTTACACGTGCATGTCTGTTCTGTCAATTCAAGTAGCTCTATGGATTGGCTTTTCCTGCAGCAAGGTACTTTCCCTTTCTTTGTTATTAGATGATTCTCTACAGGCAGAAAGAGATGCCAGTGTTTGTTTTGTAACTGATGCATAATTATTTAGACCTTCGATGTCTTTCTTCATTTCCTATGTCCCTGTGTGCTGACCTGCTGCAGCAGCTGCCAGCATGGCTTTTTCTCTTGGAGGAGGAGACTAGGATGCCTTTTATTTACAGAGGTGGTTCTATGCATTTTCCTCTTCCCCTGCATGCCTTCTATAGGGACTGTTCAGTGGCTTTTCTTTCTGATTGTAGAAACAAAGTATTTCTATATGAAGTGGAGGATGGGTCAGTGGGCAGATGAAGAGTGAATTTCTGAGAAAAATCACACTTTCTGCTTTTGACAGCTTAACTATAACAGGGAAGTGTTAACATATGAAGTGGAAGCTCTGAACCCATGTGGGCACCCCAGCAGGATGAGCTGGCCTAAGATGCAGCCGCTGCGAGTCTGCCTTGAAGGCGGTTCCACCTTCATATCAAGTCTTGCATATCCAGACCCATAGTTAGGCAGAGCCTCCTGCCTGGACTGTTTCTTCATGAATCCCATGGGCCGTCTCTGTCAACTAGACCCTTCTCTCTGAAGGCACTCTGCTCTAGGATGACACTGAAGGCCACAGTTCCGCTGATGGGCGTCAAAAATCTCCGACCAGACGTGATTCTGGTCAACTGTTGCCATTATTGAGGAAGGCGAAGGATGCCTCCAGCTGGAAAAGCTTTCCTCAACCTTCATGCTTCCCCTTTAACCTTGGGAAGGATGCCCCTAGAGCTAGCATTATCAAACCTTAGTTTCCCCTCTGAGGTAGAGAGAGAATATTCCAGAATAAATGATGGAAGTTTAGAGCTACAGTGGAACTGGAAAATCAGTCCTGAATCTAAGCATAACCTGCTCATTTTATAAACACAGAATCTAAGCCCTCAGGAGTTAAACATGTTACACGAAGCAACACAGCTGGTGAGCGTTGGGGGTCTCGCCCTGTTTCCTCCATCATGACAGCACATCTCTTGTGTAGTTTTTGTTTTCCGGTGCAGTGAGTATTCAGTTAAATATCAGGAGATGTACAGTCTCTAGCCCCACCTACTTTCAAGGGAATATTTAAAGTCAACTGTATTGCTTACCTGCAAATAATCATTATTTAAAATAAATTTGTTTTTTGGAAGGGTTGAATTTTGAAAATTGAGAAATAAAATTTGCATCCTTTGTTATAAAATTCATACATATTCATGTTGGATATTACAACCCAACTCCAGGTATGTTGTAAAAATGCCAACAGTTGGCTCACTTCTGGAACAGAGGGACTTCTCCCTGTTCCTTCCACTGAGCACAACTGACAACCCCAGATGCTGTATCTCAGACAAATGTAAAAAGACTATGAAAGTCACCCAGCTCCACAGTGGCTAAGCTGAGGTTCAAGCTCAGATCCGCCTGCCCCAGCAAACCTATACACTTGACCACCATTCTCCAGTCTAGGTGAATCATTTTGTGCTTCCAGCCATTGAACCTTATATTGTAGACCTGGAAGGACTTTCAAGAGATCGTGGGTGGTCTGCCGCTTGCCTTCCCACAGGCAGGATGTTTTTATTCCCATGTTAGAAATGAGCTGTCTGCGGTGGCGGCGTTAGCATTTTGCATGTGCCTTGCACAGGGCCAAAGAGTGAACAGTAAAAGAGAATCGAGAGTCTTGCAGTTCCTTCTGTCAAACCGTGCAGCTCCTTTCTTGGCCTTCACCATTAAGCATGGACAGTGTAGCTGGAGGGATCAACAGATAGTTTGGAAAGGTCATTGCACAGCAGACCTGTCCTTGTTCCTGCCTTTTATTTATCAGATCGCTGCTTGGCACGATGGCCCATGGCTGCGTGCTGCACCCATGCTGAGGAGTCCTCTGTCAACCCTGGTATTTAAAATTAGGTGCACGAACCTGGCTGCTTCCCTAGGAGCAACAGGCTGACTCTGGGGTGTTGTTCATCTTCCAAAGACAGACAGAACAGCCTTCAGCATCCTCGGGGCCAGATGCTTGCTTGACAGGACGACAGCAAGGGTGTTCCTTAGGACTGGTATGTGATTCTTGTGGAAAAATTATCTCCTTTTCTTATACGTCAGGGTCTTTGACATTTTATCTTCACCGCGGTATCTGAGGCAGAGACCCGGTACATTTTGCTCATGCCCTCTGTCTCCCCATTTTTAAGAAGGAAAAACCATTCCTAGATGTTTTCGCTGTGCCAGGGATCCCTGGACAGCATCTCAGGCTGGGGTGAAGGCTCTGGATTGGGGCTCAGACACAGTCCTGCTCTTTAGCCTCAAGTCAAACCAGCCTCTGTGATGTGGGCCACCTGGTGCTTGTATATTCCAGGCCTGTCACCAGCCAGAGGAGTTGGAGTTTGTCCAACAGCATCAATGTGGCCTTTTTGGGTCTGGCCTTCGTGCATGAACCCAAATTAAAAGGAAGCCAATGAAAGGGAGTCAAGTAAGAGCTGCAAAATGACGGGAGGTCTGCACGATACGATTTAATTAAAAAAAGGAAAACAACTTATAATAGGCTAACTGCTAAATGATGGTGACTGCTGACTGGAAGTTTCGTAACAATAGCGTGTTTTGTTTGGTGCTTCTAAGAGAGCTTTTCGTTTCCCTGAATTATAACCAGGGGGAGAATTAACCTCGTTTTACATATATGATAGATAGGAGCTTTGGGGGAGGGAGAGGGATAATTTAGGACTGTAGTGAATCAAATCACAGGTAGAATTGTAAAGGGGGAGAGTCGGATTCAAATGAGAAGGAGAGAGAATGAAGGATGAGGGTCTGGAGAAGCAACTGCCCACTGGCTGTAGCTCCAGTGTGGTCTCCATGCCCAGGAGAAACAGGGAAGCGTGGCACCAGCCTGGAAACTGAACACACCTGTGTAACCAGAATCTGGACCAAGAAGCAGGACATGACCAGCTTCCAGAAGCCACTCCGTGCCCACTCCTTGTCACTACCCCTCAAGGACAAGGCCAGCCTGGACTTCTAGTGGCGGGATCGATTTTGCCTATTTTTGAACAATTAGAATGATACAGTGTATCCGTGTTTCTGCTGCCTATATTTGGGAAAAATAATTTAGAATTGTAATCATTTTGAAGGTGTGGAATTTATTATATTTAAAAATCACAGAACCATAATGTAATGACTGATGGCAGGATAATACAATGAAATGAACAACAGTTCACAGCCCATGTTCCAGTGAGGGAATATGTCTACATTAATCTGGAAATAGAATTATGGAGACTGTAATCTCTGTGCGTATAGTATATATTTATTAATGGGTATGTATATGTGTACACACACACACACACACACACACACACTCTGTGCACACATATATATGTAGATGTTACGTGTCAGTCTATTTTTCCTAATTTTTATTAGTGCCCCTCTTTGTAAGACAGGTAGGAGTGCTAAAAAACTGGGAAGTAAAATGAATATAGTAATAGGTATTAAAAGCCAATAAATAAATATGTTAAAGTACATATTTTATATGCATGTATATTTTAACTCAGTTGAATCGTATGTACGTAAATCTTCATGCTAATACACAGAATAATGTCATTGGTTATTCTTTGGTAATGGTATTATGGAGTATAAAGCATAAAGTATACTTTATTGTATTTGCAGAATTTTTTATGATGAACATATGCTATTGTTAAAAAAAGTCTCAGGGTCTTAGGTAACATTTGAAATTTGCAAGTCCCCTTTGTCAGGTGGGTAAGGATACTGAGAAGGAAAAGGCAGTGAGTATTGTAGAAACATATTGCTGTCCTCTGTTTTCTAAAGGGTTATTGAATTATATTTTTCAAACCACAGCTCTTTTTGTTTTTGAGTAGATAACATAGTAAAGAGTTTTGAGTGTTGTAGTAGACCTTTTGCTAAACAATGAGAACATGCTTTTGGCTTTGTTTTCTTTTCAGTGCTGTGTTTTATTTTCTATCAGATTTATGGATTATTAGCCCCCGTGTCTTTACTTGTCTTGACAGATAGGAAATTAATCATTTTATTTTTTTAATGGCACATGATTTCCTCTGTGCTCAAATGTCCCACTCTACTTGGATGGATGGTGAGACATGATTCACCGTGTACACTTAAATGCTTATGGAACTGAACAATGGAATAAAAATGCAAACAGGTATTATTTCATTTCTTTAAAAAATTCTTTCTGGTTATAAACATGTGGCAATATAGAAAACTATGAAAAGGACATAGAAGTTTAAAGAGAATAAAAATTATACGTAATTACGCACCTTAGAAATAAGCACTGTAAAAACAGAGGTGAGTTCCCTTCTAGATATTCAGCCTTTATTACCAGTTACTACCATTAACGGTATTTATTGAGCTGCATGGTATGTATCGCTGTACTCTGGGGAAAAGTTTGTGAGAAGGATGGACAAAACACTGCCCCCACATAACTTCCTATCTGGGCAGGAGTCACTGTGTGTGTGCACGCGCGCGTGCAGGGGAATATATACAAGAGGCAGCAGAGGGAGTGGAAAGCAAAACAAGTAAGTACTTTGGCAGTTTAATGTGAGAAGTGCCATTATGGGAGAAATGTAGTCTTTTTAAAAAGTGTGTGCGTGTGTGTACATACAGTAGACAGATTTTTGAAAAGCAAATTGTCATTCTACATAGTTTAATATTATTTTAAGCAGTGTCCTATGTCATTAAATATGGCTATATTATGTTGTATTATAATATCATGTCATATCATAAATCATATCCCATTGCATCACATGATGTCATGTGAATGTATCTTAACCTGTTGAACCATTCCTTGATTATTGGCTATTTGGTTGCTTATGATGTTTATAATATAAAGAATGCTGCAATGAACATCTTTGTATATCATGAAATTTTGTCATCTTCGCCAGTCTTTTATCCTTAAAATTCATTCTGAAAAATAGGATGACTGGCTTAAATGTGTGAAATAAAACTTTTCCAGGCCACAGAGACATACCACTGAGTTGGTTTCCAGAGGGTCACGCCAGCGACCCACTCAGTGTTTCCTCGCTGGTGGAATATTTGATGTTTGCTCCTCCTGAAACTTGTGGAGAGCATCCAGGTGAACACACCCCGTGTCGAGTTCTGTGTGGCAAGTGCTGTTTGGCAAGGGCTCTGTTTATCATCAATTAAGCAAATAGAGCTGAGTTCCACGTAACACGTAAGGATGTGAGCAGCCCTGTGGACTTTAGTACGCCCGCCATGCATTCAGAATAGGAAACGTGTGTTAAGCGCAGGTCAGAATCACACAGGAGAGCCCTGCCACTGGAGTTGTTTCTGATCTCATTGTGTGTCAGGCACAGAAGGCAGAAAGTACCACCAGGAACCAGAAACAATAAGCTCTTGAGAGTTTGTGCTAGAATAAAAATTTTGTTATATGTATCTTGCTGAAACCCTTGTGTTTTACCTATTTCCTAGGAATTAGAAGTAACCATTTAGGCCTGACTTTTCACATTTGTGGATTTTACAGAAATAGGAATTAGCCAATTTCCCTTGTATTTTAGACATATTAATTTAATCAACAACAATAAATGGTTTTTTAAAAAGTTAAATGCGATACTTGTTTGCTCTAGAACAGCTTTCCAGCTGTGAACATGCTGATGAAATGCTCATATGAGCACACTTTTAGTTCTGATAACCTTGAGTCTTGTGTTCTGTAGACTCACCTAGGGCACCAATGACTGAGACCATGTTTAGGGATATTAAGTGATCTTAGTCTCTAGAAACGTTCTCTTTTTGATTTGGACGAGCTATAGCTCATTCAACTTTGGGGCATAATTGCTTTGATGGCCAACCATAATTTATGACAACATTCTCGTTTGTTCTACATTTTTGTAAACCCTACCCTTCAGTTTAATTTCATGAAAATTTTATGGTGGCCCCCATCCATTGAGGAAACACAAATGGCAAATACCTCACCATTGTTTCATGTCCTTCTTTTTGCCAGGCAGAGTTCCTGTTTTTAGAGCTGGTCCTTAGGTTTGAAGTAGAACTGAGAGACCCTTCTGCATTGGGAGACAGTTCTCAGTTAATGAGAACCGACCCAAGGTGGGCTTGGGGCAGCATAACTCTGCATGCTGTGGGGCCTCTGCCTAGTGCTTGGAGTTTGATAACTGCTCTTCTTGCGTGAGGTTATCCAGTAGAAGACCACTGCCCTACGAGATCAGCATATTCCCCTGGAATTACCTCTTAATTAACTTTTCTGGTATTTAATCATCACAAGCCTTGTTTAATATCTAGCAGTGTAAGAAAGTGCCGGATGGGATTTCTTTTATTAGCCATAAGATAAGACCCTTGGAGCCTGTTTAATCAATTCTCGTTAGACATTGATTCATAGGACCAAGAGTTGAGCAGCTGTCTGCTGCTGTTATGTTACAGTTTAGCATTTAGATGTGCTTTGTAGAGACACTCAAATATGATGGACTCTAGACCCTGATTGTTGCAGTATGTTCTAAATTTGTGAAGCTTTATAGCAATAGTGGGTGTTTTGTGATATTCATGAGTTTTAGGGAAAAGAGAGAGGAACCAGGATTAGTTAGGTCATAAAGCAGGGCCCACCTAACTATTCACATTCCTATCTCAAACAACCCCCGCAAAACCAAACAGTAAAGAAATTGGGGAAAGGTATTTGCAAGTACCTTGTAGTGTGCTTTGGAATTATTAAAAATAATGCTAGGTTCATACATTACTGGGTGGGAGTATAAATTATTTCCATTATGGAAAGCAATGTGGTTATCACTATCAAAATTATGAATGTGTGTAGCCTATTCCCTAGTGATTTTATCATGTGGACCCCGATAAACAAGATACCCACAAAGAAGGCCTCCTGGTAGCTAAATAGGCTGAAATTTAAAAGTAGAGCCTAGCAGGCACTTCTAAACAGGGGCCTCTCATGCAAACCACACTTCAGGGAGAAGCCTGTACTAAGCTGCTTGCCTCCTGCTCTGAACTGCCTGCCCGCACTATGTTTCTGACATCTGAGCCAGCCTTTATAAAGGAGTTCGTGGAATAGTATTTCAACCAATGGGACTGAGGCTTTCCCTGTCCAGTCGGAACTGTGCCGCTATAGTCCCATTGGCATCTTCATCAACCAATCAGAGCAGCTCTATTCTTGCCAATCAGGACAGTGCTTTTTGGACCAATCAAACTGTGAGGATTTGGAGTCCTCATTTGCATGAGGACAGATCACTCAAGGACCAGGGGCAAGGACTTTTGTCTATATAAGTCAGCCCCGCTCTGGCTCAGGGAGTGCACATTCTCTTTCCACCAAAAACTGAAGATTGCATTTCCTTGGCTGGAGCTGAAACACTGAAAATGAAACACCAAAGGCATCTTGCCAGATCAGAGTGGAGACGAGCCGGCAGAGCAGGGCAGGGCAGAGCAGACTGATACAGAGCAGAACAGAGAGCTGTCTAGCAGAGAGGTGCCTGGCCCCAGGGCCGCCTTGCAGCCATGCTGCTTCGTAATTGAGTTGTAACACTGTTGAGGTGTTACATAGTCATGTTGTTCTCACAGCCATAGTCATGTGTTCTCACAGCCATACTGTATCATAATTGAGCTGTTTGCACTGAGTCAAGTTTCCTTCTTCACCACACCCCAAATTGAGGATTCCTGTTGGTGTTGAATTGATGCCAACAACCGTAAGTTGACAGTCATCTCTAAGAATTATCCTACAGATGTACTTCACTCATTTGAAATGACATATGGTTGAGGTTATAACTGTAACATTGTTTAAAATATACACTAATAAGTTATTGGGAAAATACTACTATGGTCTATCTGGACCTTGGAATGCTATGTTGTTTTGAAAAAGAAAGAGGAGACACTCTCTACTGATATACAAAGATCTCCAAGCTACGTTACATAAAAAATAAGGTGCAGGACAATGGAAGGATACAATGTTATGAAAAGGGGACAAAAAAATTTAAAAATACAAAGAGATACAGAGACAGACAGATAAAGGGAAGAGGAATATATGTGTGAAATATCTCTGGAAGGGAACACGAAACTTTGTATGACAATGGAGAGAATTGAGTAGCTAAAGGATAGAATTAAGGAGGAAACCTTTACTGTAAACCTTTCTATGCTTTCTAACTTTTGAACCATGTCACTATAAAACCCAGTTGGAACATTTGTAAATGGAACCTAAAAAATATTCATAAGTGTCTCAATTGGTTGTGATATTGTTGGCTAAACACTAAGGTCCATCAACAGTTTATTTCTTTTTCCCAAGACTTTAAAATAATGTGATTATACATGCACTTGGAAGAAGTATTATTGGTGAGTGTCTACTTTTCCTTTTAAGGAGGAAGAAATATTCATTTGTATATTTATTCTCTATCACTGTGTGACCCTGAACCTTTAAACACATGTTAGTAGACTTTACTGATATTTTGCTGGAACTTGATTATTTTGCTTTTATGGGTTAATGTGTTGATAAAATATTGATTTTTTTTTTAGTTTTATCAAGTCTTGACTCATACATCTGGAAGAGTCTCCAAGGTAGTTTGGTTGAGTCCCATTTTACCCATGAGGGAGGACAGCTCAAAGAAATTAAAGGATGCACATGAGGTCCACAGCTTGTCAGGGATGTCTTGTTCTTTTCATGTTTTATTTGATTAAGAATATATTTTTGGCCCAAGAAATCACAGTTAATGCCCATGCACTTAGTCTCATTCCAAAGACCTGTCAATGTAATAGGAGAGTCATCAACAATCCACAAAGAAGGAGTGCCTTCTAGTCCCCAATACGAAGGACTTCTCAGGCATTCAAGAACTCAGAATTTCCAAAATTTTTCAGTCAATTAAAAAGTTAATCAAAAGAGAGTAAGAAAAGATGAAATACTGCCATTTGTGACAACATGGGTGGCTCTTGAGAGTATCATGCTAAGGGAGAATAAGTGAGAAAAAGTCGAGAATCATATGACTTCACTCATATGTGGCATATAAAACTGAAAGTAACAAAGGAACAAGACAAAGAAACGAAAAATCATAGTCAGAAAATAGTTTAGTGGTTACCAGAAGGTTGCAGGTGGGTAGAAGAGGGTAAAGAGGGTCAAATATATGGTGATGGAAGGAGAACTGATTCTGGGTGGTGAACACACAATGCAATATATAGATAACGTATTATAGAAATGCACATTTGAAACCTATATGATTTTACTAACCAGTGTCACCCAATAAATTTAATAAAGATAAAAAAGAGATCCCTCAGATTAAGGGAAAATGAAATATAAAATAAACAATGAGTGATTAAATCTTTAAAATTTGCATTAGTGTTAAATAATTGTTCTTATGATCATACAACTTAGTATGACATCAAAATAATTCTTAAGAGAGAAGAAACTATAAAAGGCATTAATAATTTGAATATAAAGGCTACAGTCCTTTTACTTGATGGGGCATAAGAAGAAGAGGAATAATTACAAAGGCATCTTTTTAGATGCTGTTTTATTCTTTATGGTGACAGAGAAATTAGGATTAAATGGTTTAAAAATATGCAGGTAATTGCTTAAAACATTAAAGAGACTACATATTACTTCTGGATGACCAGAGAAAGAGAAAAAGGATCAAGGGAAACTTTGATCCCTAAAGAAAAAGATATTGGGGATCGTCTGAGGGGCAAGGGAACAACAAGATAAAATGACACAAGATCAGATTTATTATCCCAGGCAAGGTGAATTTGTTCAATTCAGTTATTAAAACATAAAGACCCTCAAATTTAATAAAAAAGCAAAGTCAATATTATTACCAGGGACCCACCTAAAAAAAGTAACATGGGAAAAATAAAAACAAAGACGTGAACATTGTGGTAGGCACAATTTTTATATCCCCCAAGGTTCCATTCCATCTGACCCCCCACCCTGGAGTACAGACCCTGGAGAATTCGCCCATGATTGTGTTGTGTGATATGGTACCGACTGTAAGAAAAGGAATTTGTCTATGTGGGCTGGACCTAATCCCATGAGCCCTTTAAAAGCAGAGCGTTTTCTCCGGCTGATAGCAGAAGGGAATTACAGAGAGATGAGAAGTGCAAGAGGGGTTTGACATGAGGGGGGTTCCCCTTGCTAAGATGGGGCCACATGGCCAGTACCTCAGAGAGGTGTCTAGGAGAGAAGTCCCTTGCTGGGAGCTAGAAGGTAACAAGGACCTTAGACTTGCAACAATGAGGAAATGAATTCTGCCAACACCTTGTGGGAGCTCGAAAGAGGATCTTTTCCTAGTCATTCAAGTCCCCCAAATGAAGAGACAGCTGACCAGCATCTTGATTTCAGCCTTAGGAGACCCTGAGCAGAGGCCCCAGCTAAAACACCCCGACTCCTGACCCAGGGAAACTGTGAGATAGTAAATTTATCAGTAAAGTAGTAAAGTAGTGTTGCCAATGAGTTTGTGGTGATTTGTGATACAGCAGTATAAAACTAATACACACACACACACACACACACACACGTACATTCTAAACAAGAAGAAGGTTGGGATATTACTATTAATGCCAGACAAGTCAGAATTCAAGAAAGGAAGCATTAAGTGGGACAAAGTAACCTACCAATATATAAAAATAAAAACATCCCATGGTTAATATAGCCTCAGATTCTACTTTTAATAAGACAGTTTAAATACTCAGAGGAATAGACAGACACTCAGCAGGAGATATTAACACACTTGCAACTGTCTAAAAGGTCAGGCAGACATAGAGTAAGGGGGGCTGTTGTGGTGGTTTAAGAAGCACAGGGTCAATAAATCTTGTTTGGATCAAGTTCATTGCTCTCAGATGAGGCAACTGACCCCCTAGATGTGCCTTGGTTGGCAGACATGAAGACCTAAAGCCCGCTCAGCACAAGAAAAAAATCCTTGCAGCTTCTGAATTCCCAGGAAAGGGCAACAGTCTCTGGACTGGGGATGATTCCCGGCCTTGCCCTCTCCATTGGCTGGACTGACTGTTCCTGTGGGAACAACAGACGGTTCTGAGACTGAGGCTCTCAATCCCCTTGGACCACCCTGCTCAAGTCCACCTCTGTGTGAGCCCAGAAACCAAGCCTGCTGCCTTCAGGAGAGACAGTGGCCTGCACATGAGGGGCTGTCTTGAAACCCACGTTTTACTGCTTCTTCTCCTAGTCCAAGGCCACTTGGAAGGGTCACCACTGCAGCTTATCCTGCCCTCCCCCAGCTCCTCATAGGAGAATGTTGGAACTGCAAGGGCAGGGCCAGAAAGGCCCACAAGCACATACTCAGGCTTAACTGAAAACTTGGACGTCTGATGTCTCCAGGCCTACCAATAAGACAATGGAAATAAATGGCATTGCATAATCTGCAGAAGATATACAGACATTTTCCTCCCAATTCTCATGAAACACTTAAGAACTTAGTCATATTAGGCCAAAAAACTAAAAAGCAAACAAACAAACAAAAAACAACAAAAAACTCATTCATTTATGTGAAGGAAAAATTGTACAGTCTATTTTCTTGGATCACAGAGTAACAGAACTAAAACCTAATTGCTAAAGTATAAACAAAAGAAGTTCTCCCTTGAATACCTCTGGAGTTACACGCTCACTGTTTGGAAAATGTCAGTGGCCGTGCTGGGTGGCGTGCAACCAGGCCTGTGGAAGGAGTCTTTCATTGCAATGTTTTCATCATTAAACAAGCACAGAAATAATTAAACTAGGGATTCAACCACTAGGAACAGAAAAGAGTAACAAAAATAAACTCAGGGTAATAAGACAAAGGGATGAATACCAATAAAAGTAGGAATTAATGATTCGTAAGACAGGAAGGAAATGAAAATAAAACCCAGCTAGCTTGTTTCCTGAAATTAAAAATAATGAAAAACAAACAAACAAGCAAAAAACAAGAATAAAATGCCAAAAAAAAATACTACTGACACGACTATTTAAAGAAAGACGGAGAAAAGAACAATTGTAGACCATCAAGAAGGAGAAAGGGAATGTAATCACAGGTGCAAAGGAGACAACATTTACAATAGAAAACTCCCAAATCCTTCGAATTCAAAGTGTGGTCCACAGACCAGCAGCAGCAGCAGTTTCAGTCTGGGAGCTTATTAGAAATGGACACTCTCAGGTCCCACCCCAGACCTACTGAATCACAATCTGCATTTCAGCAGGATCCCCAGGTGATGCACGTGCACATTCAAGTTTGTATGACATTGCTCTCAATCAGTGATTCTCAACCTTGGCGACACATACAATAATCACTTTCAGAGCAAACAACAACAAAAACAACGAAAAACAAAAATACGAAACCAAAAAAAAAAAAAAAAAACCACAAAAACAAAACTCCCAGGGATTCTGATTTCACTGGCCTGAGCATCAGGAGTTTTGAGAATTGCCCAGGTGACACTCCTGTGAAACCAGAGTTGGGAATCCCTGCTCTAAATTATTCTATGCAAATAAATGTTAAAATCTTGATGTAATGGGTTACTTTCCAGAAAAATAAAAATTGGGGGGGGGGGATAAAATTAACTAAAAATGTGATACATTATCTAAGTAGGTCACCAAGTGTGAAATAACCTACAAATATATCAAATGACAACCTCCCAAAAGCCCAGCAATTCCTATGGCCCAGGGCACAAAAGACAAAGCCAGGGGTGCTTTCAGTGTAGGGCATCTAACAAAGCTTAGACCCAAAGCTTAGACCCCCTGGGTAAGGACATATTTGAACCCCCACCCCCCACCATACATGGAATTGCAAAGAAAATAATTTGTCAGCAATCTTGGAACTCAGGAGAAGGTGAAAAGATTCTTCCTTGATCTCCCCTAAGAATTTCTAATCACAAAGTAGCCACACTTGTATTTGTAGCCCAAATTTCCATTACTTATGTGGCATCCACACCCTCAAAGGTGAGTTTTTAAAGGGGTCCCAGGGTGGTGGTACTCCCAAGGCCTAACAAAATCCAATGCAAATTCTTCCTGGAAGGAACCTACCTTCATTCTAGGACTCAAAAAATTTCTGCAGAGAAGGTTTTACTATGAACAGTTAATAGTTTAAAACACTAGTCACTTAAGGAAACAAGGTCGTATAAGCCAGGGGCAACAGAACCAGCTCTATAAAACGTATAGACACAAGAATTAACAGCTACAGGATATAAAAATAATGCTTACTATGCTAGAGAAATCGGACAAATATAACAATGGCAATAAAGAGTGAACAAATTTAAAGACAAATAAAAAGAACTCATTAAGATGAAATACATAATAATTTAAAGCCATCATCAGTGTATTACACAGCAAGTTAAGCACAGCTGAAGAGAGAATTAGTACACTAAGATGGTTTTTTAAAAAATCTAGAATGTAGTAGAGAGACACAAAGGGGAAAATATGAAAGAGGTTAAGAGTCAGAGAGAGGATGGAGTGAGAGAGAGAATAAGATAGAAGCAATATTTGAAGAGATGTTCGCTGGAAATTTCCAACAATTAATAAAGACCCTAATCACGAGTTTCACGAAGCCCACAATATCCAAGCAGGGAAATCTACATCTGGACTCATCTTACTGAATCATCAGAACACCAAAGACAAACAGAAGATCTCAAAATTATCCAGAGAGAAGATATACACTTCAAAAGAGTAACAGCCAGACTGACACTTCCTTGTCAACAGCAGTAGAATAATACCTGAAATGTGCTGAGAGCTCTTTCAGAATAAAATTGGTGCCGGTAGGTTTGGGTGATGGACTGAACATGGGATCTTGGAGGAAGCATTTCAGGAGTATCTGTCAAGTTTTTGGAATGCACAAGATACTTTCACTGAGATAAAGAATACTTAAAGAGAGCCAGGTTTGAGGGAGCAGTTCATGAATTTGCTTTGGACAAGTTGAATTTGAGATGCTTTTCGACATCCAAAAGAATATGAGGTTCCTTTTCCATCCTAGTATGTAGCTTATAGTTTCTATCTTGTCTAAAAACAAACATCCTTGTATTTCAAGGAACTTGGTCAAACGTCTTGCTGAAATTGATTTATACTTTATCTATGGCGATCCTTTGTTCTATCCGAAATGAAATGAGTTTGGTATGAATTGATTTTGAGTTGCATGTCAGCCACTTACTGCATGACTTTAGACATAACTCAATGTTTAGGAACCTCAGTTTCTTCATCTGTGTGATGGCAATAATACTGTTTCCCCGAAAATAAGACCTGGCTGGACAATCAGCTCGAATGTGTCCTTTGGAGCAAAAATTAATATAAGACCCAGTCTTACTTTACTGTAACAATGGGTCTTATGTAATATAATGTAATATAATATAATATAATACCAGGTCTTATATTAATTTTTGCTCCAAAAGATACATTCGAGCTGACTGTCCGGCTAGGTCTTATTTTCAGAGAAACACGATACATATACCTCACTGAGGTGTTGTGAGGACTAAAAGATGTATCTGATGAACCTTTGCTCTATAAAATGCCACACATTTTAGTTAGCGATTCCTAACTCCTCAGAAAGAACCTGCTTTTTTCCAAGTGTTCATTAGCCACCTGTTTCATGAACTGTTTTTCTAGAATGTTATCAGGCATTGATTTCAACCTTTACATTTAAACAGAATCTACCTTCTCGTCTCTCTTTTGAAAAATGGAATACCGTTGATCTGATTCAGAGCTCTTGGTGCCTATCCTCAAAGACTGTTGACAGTGGTTTGTAATCACGTTTGCAAGTACTTTCTGGGCCCTGGAATGTGATTTGGCTCAGGCAGGCAACTTGAAATTAGTATAAAACCACCTGTGTGCTTCTTGTTTTAAATAATTTCATCTCTTGTCTCGGGTTCCAGTTTCTTATTTTAACTGGAAAATAGTCTCTTCTGTGAAAAAGATAGGGAAAAAAAAAGATGTTGAAGAGTTCTGAATTTCCCACTAGCATCTGTTGACTAGCATTATACCATCTGCCCCAAGCAATATCACTTTTTGTTTCTTATTTCTATTGCCCTGGAACATGATTTCAGACACCATTTATTTTTAATGTCTTAGCTCATCCTGAGTTTTTCTGTAAATATTCTTATAGATATCTGCCATTTATTTTTTTAATGTTCTTTTATCTTTAGTATATACTTTTAAAAAATATGAGTTCTTCTGTCTTTAGTTTGTGCTTTTATAAGTATGACCTTAGTAGAGCACAGCACTTTGCATATGGTTGATATTCCATGTTTGTTTGTGTGAATGAATGGATGAAGGAATGAATCAGAGAATTTCCCACAGAGCCACATTGATAACCTAAGATTTCTTTACTTCCTGGTCAAGGTCACTTTCAATGATATTATCACTTTTCATTTATATATTCTATTCCTTTTTGAGTTGTGGTCCACCATAGGCGTCAACTTTTGATAATACTTATATTTTTCACAGGTTTTAGAAAAATATATGTTTTTGAAGTTCTTTTCTGCATTTGATTATGCACAGCTTTTCATTTCTTCACTGTTAAGTATTCCAAGATGACACGATTATTTTCTTTCAAGGGTTCTGTCACGTCCTCATCACAGTGACTTTTTAATTTTTGGTATCTGGCTTCAGCGTGGGCCGCTGAGAAGACTGGGTCTCTCTTTTCATTGGTCTTTCATCTTGAGCTTCTCTGCAGTGTGGTAGTCTCACGCTTTTAAGAAAAGCATGAGTACAAGCAGTAAGGATTCTTGAAGTCAAAAATCAGGACTAGGCTAATAGACTTCAACTCTTGAGGACAGAAGCTGCAAAGAACTGGTGGCCATATTTAACCTACCATATATGCTATTTGTCATTCATTTTTACTTATTTTCCCAATAGTTGTTGAGTTCATTGGGCTACATGATATATACATCTAAAATAAGTAAAAGTAGTGGAATCAGCAAAATCTTGGCATTGTGTTATTTCCAATTATTCCTCTTTGTTTCCAGGTTTAATGCTTTTAGCAGAAATCCTCTTTCTGGAAATGCTTTGGCAAAGACTGGTTGTTGTGATCAACTCAATTAATGTATTTTGGAAACACTGACCAAGGAACAGTGGCTGTATGGTCCCTTCTCTTTGGGAGACAGAAGAACAAGGTAGTTTTGTCGCAGACAGGCCCTTTTAATCTGCCAGTGATTTAGATTCAGATCAATGATCTAAAGCTGTTTTGTTTACTAATTCTCAAAACTTGTTGTGATGTCGATGTATTAAAATAAAACTCAAGCCCCCAGTCTTAGCTCCAGGATGACCTAGATCAGTGATCCTTAGTCCTGGTGAAACCCTGGAATCACTTAGACAGCTTTTTAAAAACTACTCTGTCCCAAGATTGTCGTATAATTAATTGGGTGAAGAGGAGGGAGGTTGGTGGAAATCAGTTGAGAATTTTTTTTTACAGCTCCCAAGTGAATCTAATGTGCATTCATAATAGAGAAGCACTATTTTAAAACAGGGGTCCACAAACTTTTTCTTTAAAGGGCCAGATAGTAAATATTTTAGGCTTTGCAAGCCCTAAGTTCTCTGTTGCAACCTCTGCCTGTATAACACAAAAGCAGTCACAGACAACATGTAAACGGATGAGCATGGCTATGTTCCAGTACACTTTATTGATTAACATTAAAATCAGAATTTCATTAATCTTCACATGTCAGGAAATATTATTCTTTTGTTTTTTTTCACCCATTAAAACATGTGAAAACCATTGTTTGCTCACTGGCCATACAAACACAGGTGGTGGGCCTTATTTAGCCCACCTGTTATAGTTTGCTGACCCTACTCTAGACCACCTCTGACAAAAGGTCTCTGCCTCCATTGAAGCACTTCTTTCATGGTCTGGGAAGAGGTTGAAAAAAAAAAATCATTTTCCAGTCACTATAGTTTTTTCTTTTTAAACAGCTCTAGTTTGGTATAATTTACATGGCATAAGTTAACCCATTTGAAATGTACAATTCCATAACTTCTAGTAAATTTATAGATTTATGCAGTCATCACTACAATCCAGTTTTAGAATATTTTCATAACCCCCAAAAGAGCCTTTGTGACCATTTGCATTCAGTCCCTTTTCCCACTCCAGCTCCAGGCAACCAGTAATCTGCTTATTGTTTCTGTAGATTTGCCTTTTCTGGACATTTCGTATACACATAACTACACGAAATAATATATAGTATTCTGCACCTGGCTCCTTTCATTTAACATACTATTTTTGAGGTAATCCATGATGTCCCGTGCATTACTAATTATTCCCTTTTATTGCTACATAATATTGTATGGATATACCTCATTTTGTTTATCCATTCACTCATGGATTGTTTTCATTCTTTGGTTATTATGTCTAATGCTATGAGGAAATTCCTTTCCATTCCTAGTTTATTGAGAGTTTTTATCATGAATGAATATTGGATTTTGTGAAATCCTTTTTCTGCATCTGTTAAAGTGATCATACATTTTTTTGTCCTTTTTTTACATAATGCTATATTAGTTGATTTTCAAATGTTATAAATCCCACTTAGTCATGGCATATAATCCTTTTCATGTGTTCCTGGATTTGGTTTGCAATGTTTGTTAAGGGTCTTTGTGTCTATATTCCTGAGGGACTTTGGTCAGTAGTTTTCTTTTAATTATGATGTCTTTGTGTAGCTTTGGTATCAGGGTAATCCTGACTCCATAGAATGAGCTGGGAAGCCTTCTTTCCTCCTCTGTTTTTTGAATGAGTTTGTGACAGATTGGTAGCAATGCATTCTCCCAATCTCTGGGAATGTGTTTATTTTGCCTTCATTTTTGGAGTGATAGTTTTGCTGGATATTGAATTCTTGGTTGACAGAAATACAGGAATAGTTAGGGACCTTCTCCTGAGTGTTTGTGCAGCCTTACACAAGTGCACAGCTTTCCAGACCCCAGGGATCTATGGGAGCTGATCACAACCCACTGTGGCTGTCACACACTCCAGATCCAAGGGTAAATGTCTGGCTTGGTGCTGGTCTATTGCTTGTTCTAAATAGGATCACAACCTAGTTGTACTTCATTCTTTTCCTCTGGGATTGTTGTTCTGACAATACCCAGTGGCATGAGGTTTTGCTGTGTGCTCTGCTGCAAATCAAATGAGCTCCCTTTGGCAGCAAAACTGCAGGTTTTCATGGCTTGCTTCACCCTGGCAGAGCTACCAGCTGGCAGGTATGGGGAGGACTGTGCTGGAGAGGGGGACACTGGGAGCAGCCCCAACCTAAAATGCACAGACTCTCACTGTTCTTACCTGAGGTTCCATAGTTTTATTTGAATAAATGCTCTTCAATTTGCCATGTGCCTTTGGTCTGAGTCTTGAAATTGTTGTTTTTGAGAATTTTAGTTTTTTTTTTGTTTTATGAATGTTTTTTGGAGAGAAGATTTGCTGAGCTCCTCGTGCTGCCATTAGAGATGTCACACACTGCAGTGTTTATATCTCATTGATTAACGCCTCTATTCTTAGGCAGCTTATGGAAAATAAATTTTTCTTCCGTTCTTATCAATAATATCTGTTGCAGGGTTATCAGCTCAAGTTAACTGCCTGGACTTTGTGTATGGTATCCAAAAATGCCTCTAAAACAGCAAGCAGATTTGTGTGGAGGGATGAAAGTTTAAGTATTAAACAATTAACTATTATTATACTATTAAACTACTAACTCTCTCTATATATATTATAGCTTGAACAACTGATAGTAATGTTCAATAGACTCATGTATAAAATAGTTTTCTTTTGGAATGGCAGTGGTCCTATCTAGCACCATCCATGGTGGGTGCTTCTGTACTACACGTTTAGTTCTTGTTCTGGGAGAGTTCTGAGTGAGTCAGCGGAATGAAGAGAAGTAAAAAACAATTCATCCCTGTTTTCCCTAGTTTACCAATGTGGGCAGGTGGAATTGAAAAGTCGTGATACCAGGTATAAAAATGGTAGAAAAAAATTACTGTTCGGTACAGTGGACCCAGTAAGAACTGATGTCAGCTTCCTGTGCCCCCCACTCATCTCTTATTCCCAGTTCCCAAGTCTCTTGGTCTTGGCATTCTCCCTGTGAACAAACAGGACCAGCAGTAGATGTGACAGTGACTTGCCATTCCAGCCTCCATTGCTGGCCCGGGAATCATCAGAGAGTCAGTGGGTTTGGGTCTTAGAAGTACGTGAAAAGTGAAAACCTCTAGTTTCACCTCATGACCACAGTTAAGTCTATTTATAGTGTTTCTCTCCTGTTCCTCCCTTAGCTTCCTCCCAAACAGCCATCGTATCAGCAGTGAGAATCGATTCTCATTGAGCATTGATTCTTGAGATGCTCCTGTAAAAACCACGAGCCCAGGTAATAAAGCAATTATTTGATTTTACTTGGGGAGGCAAAGTTAAGTAATAGTACACAGTAAACTATTTTTGCTTACAATTATAAGATTGTTCTTTTTCCTTATTTCCCCAATCATAGCATTTGTAGTTCACTAACAGGTTAATTTGCTCTCTTCCTCATCCACCAAATGGAACTTTAAGAAATCCATACAGCGTTGCAGAGGAAACTATTATATAAAGGCAGCACATGAAACTAGCGTGACTAGCTTATATATCAGTGTAATGCTATTGGCACCACATACATTTGTTGTGTGTTTCTTTTGGCAAAGTGACAGCTGAAAAGAATTGAGTATTCTGGGGTACCATGTGGTGGTTTAGCTGTAACAGGTTGCTAACGAGATAATCAAGACAGAGGCAGACATTGCCATAAATGTGAGCTTACATAAGCCACATTAGTCAGTGCTGGTTTAAAACAGTTCCATTTCTTAGGAAGCAAGTTGTACTCTGGATCTTCCTTCTGAAAAGCAATGCCTTTCCCCCTCATGAGGGGTATGCTGTGCAGGCAGGAACCTGAGGGTGAGAAGTGTCACTTTGATTGTTGCTGTTCTTTTAGTGTCATGCTAAATGGAACAGCACTTTGCAATCTCTCAGGCACAGCAGTTTCCTCTTCTCATTCAAATCTAAGCATACAAACATTTCCCTAACTACTGTTTGAATCCAAAATGTTTATCTGGCAGACCTGTGCAAGTTGAATTCTGGAAGGAAATCTAACTTTAAAAAACATCTTAGAACATTGTGTTCAGGGTTGCATTCAAGGACCATGTTTCCCACACATGTTGTTTTCCCAGCAATTTTTCTTAAATTTTTTGCTGAAATGGTTAGACTGGTACTTTTAGGTGGAGAGGAATGGTAGCAGGAGACCCGGAGAGCAAAGGGACCCACACAGATTTCCCTGATGGTATTTACTTTATTCATTTATGCCTCAGTCTTACTTTAGAAAGGATTTGAAGTGGCTTACTGATGTCACTACAATTCAACTAGAAGAGCTAGGCACAGGGAAATAGAGTGGAGAAACAAGAAGCGATCAACTGCCATCGCTTTAGAGTCAGTCATTGGCAATTCCTATCACTGGAAGGCCATTTTCCTCTGGTATCCTGGGCATCCAAGCAGGAAGGAAAGTGCTGACTTTGGATGGTTCAGGCGCAAGGGTTAGGCATTGGCTGTGCAAAAGAAGATCAGCCACAGTGCTCTCATTTTTTGATCTCACTCTCTGGAAGTTTCCAGATATAGATTTGGAACTAACCCTTCAGGGTATTTGGTGGCTGGTTACATGGATGGACCAGCAAGATTAAAATTATTACTATATGATTCTGTTTTGCGAACAGAGGAATGGGTAGACTTTCTTAAAAGATTTCACAAGGCTGGTTATAAGCAGGATAGTATAACATGGTAATGTAGACACTTTACGTCTAAACTCCTAATTCATTTGCATTCAAACAGCAAATCCATTATTTTTTTTTAGCTATATGACCTTAACAAGTAACTTAATTCCTTAGAGCCTCAGTTTTCCCATCTGCAAGATGGCTATAATAATGCCACCTTTATCACGGTTGTTGGAGGGTGAAGTAGGATTATGCACATAAAAAATTTAGGCATCACTTGACACGTGGTAATCCCTCATAAATGTCAGCAATTATTGTGTCTAAACTCCTGAAGTTGTTGTTGTTACATTGTAACTCTGCATTTTCATTATTTAAGGAACTGTCTAACAATTAAAAGGGATAAAATCGCCTGTCAATCTGCTGAAAAACATTTGGGAGATGAGGAAGGACCTAGAAACACTATTGGCTGTATGTTCTCTGAGTTAGAGCTTGTCCAGTGAAGGGATGGGAATGGAGAATCTGTAACGTCCATTCTAATGGGGAAATTCTCTGTGGGTGCTGTTTGCTTCTCCAGAGATACACATCCCCTCTGAGAAGGTCCTCAATTGCACTACAAAAGGAGGGGGTTCAAAGGCTCTGGTGCAGTTACCTCTGCAGAAGACATTGGTCCAGAGCTTTCCCCCACCCAGGACATGCCAGTGTTGGGACAAAAGGCCAAGGGCATCCCTAAGTCTTGGGGAATTGAGGCCCTCGTGTTTCAGAGCCCTGAGTTGTTGACTGAGGCCCCGACTTAGAATCACTGTGTAGGAACATGGAAGAGTCTCTGCCAACCTGTTTCTGGCCAAGACGGTGGGTGTAGAAGCCAAAAATCACTTGACTTGGAAGCGATTTCTGTGTTAGAGTGGTAGAATTATGGATGACTGGTGTTCTTCAACAGGGGTCCTCACAACTGTGTTATTCTGTGGTAGAGTTGCCATACTTCAGTCTTATGAGCGAACATATACATAAGACAAAGCAAAGGTAAATTAATACAATGATGTGTAAATAATTAGGTAAGCTCATGTATGAGAGTGGCCTCATTTCATCTGATAGTGTGGAAATGTAAACAGGAAACACACACACTTTGTGTTAGAAAAGGCCTGGATTGGAATCCAGCTGCAGCACTTTCGAGTGACCAGGGTCAGGCATGTGTGTCACTTCTCAAAACATCGGTCTTCTTATCTGTAAAATGGGTAGATTTTACAGATAAAATCTTATCTGTATTCTTATCTGTAAAATGCTTACCTGATGTAACACAGGTACAGCCTAAATGAGGTGATGTTTGTGAGCTGCTTGGTAAAGTCAGTTTCCGTTCCTCTCCCCTTCTCCCTGATGGGGGTCAGGGGTTGATGATGTGAGGAGTGGACTATGACCAGTTCATCAAAACAAGTATTACAGTGTTAAAAGTAGGGATAACCTTCAGTTTGTTTTCAGTTAAGCCTACCTTAGCCTCTCTCTCCATCTATCTATCCATTCAGTCGTTTATTCATCTGGCCCCTTTTTATTGAGTACCTTGCAGTGTGAAAGGTGCTGTTGATGCAGAAGTGAATGAAGCAGATGGTTTTGTTTGGAATTTGTGAAATCAGACATGAATGCAGAGATAGATGGCACCTTGCTAACTTAAGCACTCTCTTGTGTATTGGTGTTTAAATATAAAACATGATCATATGAAAAACATCAAACTGAGTCCTAGAATCAAAGAATCTTGATGTTCTTTATGTGTCCAGAATTGAATATATATATGTATATATGAACATGTATGTATTTCTATTTCCGCAAATCACTGTCCTGTATTAAAATTAAAAGCAATATTTTTCCACGTGATTTGGCTCAGTTGCTCAGTGTTGACTGTTTATTTCTCCAATAATCTCCATATTCATAATCATACTAGAAATCCAAATCTTCAAAGATCAGTTATTTTTGGGTTGAAAGAGAATAAACCTAAGAACAGGCTTGCAAGGATTATATGTCTCAGCAATTCCATGCTGTTCTTTATTGTAAAACTCAGTATTCAAATAGTTTAATGTCTTCTCGATCCTGTATTCTATCTGGGTGAGGAATGCTAAGTGGTGCCTGGCAACTCTTGTTTTAGGTTTCTTCTTTCACTGTGCATTTGAATTCCTTTCTTGTGTCAGTGCCTGACATTTCACCCAAGATGGCCACCTGGTGCGTTCGAAACGGCAGAATATGTTCATCCCTCTCCAGCTTCCTTCTCCTGATTAATTTTCAGCTTTTAAGTACCGTTATGAGCAACTTGGGTTCTGCTCTGTTTCTTTCACTTCAGAAAAGAACTTTTGAAAAAT
This sequence comes from Rhinolophus sinicus, assembly GCF_036562045.2. Classification (NCBI taxonomy): domain Eukaryota; kingdom Metazoa; phylum Chordata; class Mammalia; order Chiroptera; family Rhinolophidae; genus Rhinolophus; species Rhinolophus sinicus. Next base: position 12,575,900 of record NC_133759.1, on the reverse strand, counting down.
GGTTTCCAAAGTGTTTTAAGCGGTATGAATTTTTGTTTTTGTTTTAGTGGCATACATGATAATCTACCAGGTAAGACATGGCTGGAATGAATGCCAAATGAAGGGAGCATCAGATATTATGCAGTGGACCATCAGCAAAGAGGTGGCAGCATGGCTCCTCGAAACTGTTCTTCTGGCCTGAAAGGGAGAATAAAGAACTTTGTTCACGTTTGCAATTAGGTCTGAGGCACAGGGTAATAATTTGATGAAGTATTTTATGTACAAGTACAAAGTTAGAAATTATTCTTTATATAGTCTTTGTAGTTTTTCCCATAAATCCCCTAAGGGGACAGGTTACATATTAAATTTTGTTTTACTGAAGTAATTAGTGTTATGACCCAACTGAATTTAACCTTCTTTATGTACATATATGTGGTTCCCAGAAAGCTCCAGGTGAACTTGTTTAGATGATTTCTTATATTAATACATTCCTTAAGACCATTTTCTGGATGCCACATAACTAATTTGCCTTAAAAGGGGGAAAAAAGCATTTTATAGAACTAAATGTGATTTCTTTCAATTTAAACCTTGCATCCTTCCCATTTGGAGCTACTCAATGACTTTCTGTTTGTGTCCCCCCTGCCTCCCACCCCAAATCAGTACAGCTTTATTTCTATCTAATTATAGCAATAAAGACTATTTTTAAAATCTCAACTCTTTGCTCTTCCTGGTAGATATTTGTATCAGTCGGCGTCAACCAGAGAAACAAAACCAGTAGGGCGGATATATATTGAGATTTATCACCAAGGACTGGCTTACGTGATTGTGAGAGCTGATAGGCAAGAGTAAACTCCATAGGATAGGCCGCCATCAGGCTGTCCTGAAGGGCAGCTTGCTGGACTGGCAGGCGTGAGCTCAAGCTGCTCTCAACGGGCGGGCGGGCGGAATCTGTCCTCCTCTGTGAAGCCTCAGTTCTGCTCGTGAGGCCTTTCAATGGATTGAGTCAAACCCACCCAGATTATCTAAAATCGTCTCACTTGCTGAAAGTCAGCTGACTGTGGGCTTTCATCACATCTACAAAATACCTTCACAGCAACACCTACATTAATGTTTGCATAACCACAGGCTGTTGTCTAGCCAAAGTGACACGTACAATGATCCGTCACAATATTTAAGCGCCAAACATTTCAAATTCAGCAAAACTAATAGAGACTTATGCATGACTGTATTTGTTTGGTATCCGTCAAAACCAGTCACTCCTGTGAAAGTAAATGTTAAGTCCCTGCAATGGTGACCCGGGGCAAGGGCCTTAGAGAGAAGGTGTGGGTGTTGTCCCTGAGCTTCTCTGTCCTGCAGCCAAGGCAGGCAGGCAGTTGGATAATTCCAGAACTCCAAGGTGAGTCCACTGCAGTACGTTCTATCTTCTCTCTAGCTCCTCAGAACTAGCCTTTCTGAAGGGCTCTCCTAGGTCAAGAGGGCTTTCCTGGGCTGCCGCTCAGAGGGTGTCTGTTGCTGAATGATTGTCCAAAACAGCCAGGCTTAAACCCAGAAGCTTTAGAAGCCAGGGGAGGGCGCCCTGAGTCTTAACCAAGAATGCCTACGATATTGAAAGAGTGGTTCCCCCACAATTGCCAGAAAAGGGAGTTAGAGACATTGGGCATTTGAAAACATTGAATGACTACTGCGTTTTTCTTCTTCTTCTTCGTCTTCGTCGTCGTCTTCTTCTTCTTCTTCTTCTTCTTCTTCTTCTTCTTCTTCCTTCTTGCTTCTTGCTTCTTGCTTCTTGCTTCTTGAAGGCACAGATTGTCTGTCCTCAGAGCATGTCACACAGTAAATAGCACAGGTATCAATTTGGACCCCGGCAGGAAACAATGTACTCAAATTAGGATAATTTGAGCAGGGGTTAACAAAATGGCCTATTTATAAAAGTGTGGGTTCGAGGGAAACCCCAGATGATATTATAGTGTCCTGTAGCCATAATCATCTCCAGTTTGGGGGATTAGGGAAGGGAGAGGTTCCTGGAAGTCTGAAGATAAAAGCTGGATTGGAGGGATGCTGATGTGATCCCCCCCCCATCACTCATGTGGTCGGCACGGTGAAGAGTGTATGTGGAAGGGCAAACGGGAAATTTATAAACAGCTCCGGGTATGTGAACTTGAACAAGCTGTGTAATCTCTCTGAGCCTCTGTTTTCTCATTTTAAAATGGTATAATTATAGTTACCTGGCTAGATTAGTTTGTGGGCAGATAGTATATGTAAATTACTTTTAAGAATAGGTGGCATTTAATATAATAGCCGCTATTGGCATTATTTTCATTGCCACCACCATTGTTATCTCAACTAACTAACCCCTAACATGGACATGAGGTGCCAGTAGGAAAAGAGCTGAGATAGTCAAGAAGCATTTTAAACTGTTTTAGAATAACCACGGCATCTAACGTGTGTGTGCGCGCGCACTTCAACTCTGAGAATCTCCTCTAGATGCTCCTTGCGACCATACGTTTTCACTTTTCCCTACCTACTTGCCAGGGGTGAAAAACCTAATAAGCTACCCCAATTGGAATTCCATTTCCCTCCAACCTACCTCATGATGGAGAATTTAAAGAACAAAGAAAATGGCCAAAAGATTTAGGATCAGTGAAGAGAAATTGGGACTAATGCACATTACCTGACTTCACTTGTGCTACAGTTTGATGTGATTTTATGAAAACTTTGAGTATTAGGCAGGTGATAGCATGATAATACAATAAATGTGCCCACATGTGTCATTTCTCTTCTCTATAGTGTTTAGGATTATAAAGGAAGGTTTATGGGTACAATAGCAGAGACAACAGTGTATGTAGCTAGTATCGATTACTATGCGTCGATTGTAAAGTACGCTCTAAAATTCATCTCAGAGGTGGTGCAAAGGGAATCAGTTGCTTTGCAAGAAAGAAATCTGCACCTCCAAGGTCCCAAATCAGCTAAAGCATGCTGATTTTGAAAGAAATTCTGCCTCCTTCTTTATGACAAGCACTCCTTGCTCTCTGCATGGATGAGACTCCTGGTGGTGAATAAACCCAGGTCGGAGGTTTTGCTACAGTTTATCATAGTATACCTATGAATAACTCATGAGCCATCTGTTGACCATAAAACCACTTAAGGAATTCTAATAAATGCATGATTTCCACTTCCTAGAATAGAGGAACACTGGCATTTACAACCTTCCTGAGCAATAAAATGCCAGTAAAAATATAACTGACAGTTATGGGTCTTTGCTATTTCTAAACATTAATCACCTCAAGGTACAGTATCAGGTATCTTCATTTCTAGGACTGTGAGTGACAAAATGTTGGCAACATGTTAAACTTCAATTACTTCTTATAATATCTTATGTTCGTATGAGCAAGGCTTAGTGACTCACCAAGAGAATTTGGAATAAATAGGGATATTCACCCTGAAATTTTCTCTTTCAGTGGCAATAATTATTAACAACAATAGTTTCTTCTCTGAGGTAGTAATTTGGGGCATTTTAGTTCTTACTCAGAATATACCGAAGACGTGGTTATTATTAGTACTGCTGTCTTTCCCAGTATATAATTATTCACATATTAACTTAATTTCTTTTTTATTGGGTGAAAATAGCACCATATCAGCAGAGGGGTATGCTTTTACAGTATCACTGGTACAAAGTTATTTTAACATGGACTTTAACTGTTATGATTCTGAGTTTTTTTTTTTACATTTTTATTCAATTTATTGGGGGTGACATTGGTTAGTAAAATTACATAGGTTTCAAGAGTACATTTCTGTAATACATCATTTGTCTATTGCATTGTGTGTTCACTATGCAGAGTCAGTTCTCCTTCCATCACCATATAGTTGATCCCCTTTTCCTTCTTCTACCACCCCCTCCCCCCTTCCACCCTGATGACCACTAAACTGTTGTCTGTGTCTATGAGTATTTTTTTGTTTGTCTTGTTTGTTTGTTGCTTTCAATTTTATGTGCCACATATGAGTGAAGTCATAGGGTTCTCGGCTTTTCTGTGTGACGTACTTTGCTTAGCGTGATAATCTCCAGGTCCATCCATGTTGTCACAAAAGGCACTATTTCATCTTTGTTTATGGCCGAGTAATATTCCATTGTATCTGAGTGACTTTTAAAACTCATAAATATTGGCTTTTAGGATATCCAGATCACACTGGAAAAAAATAAGGAAATAAATATACTTTAAAAAGGAACAAACCCCAATCGGATTTCTGATATTTTGATGCCTTTGTTTTGAAAATTCTCTCTCATCATTTTCTGACATAGGGATGTGTTCTGATTACCCTTTGGCAGATGAAATGAGAATGCATAAGAACAGATTAGGAAATAGAGACGTGTGTTGTACAAACCTCAGGGCTCGCTGGTAATCTTCCAGTCACTTCTCTTTCTTCCCCTCAGTTTTTTCTTCTGAAATGAGAGGATAAAACCTCCTTTTCCTAGCGGCAGTTGAGCTAGATTCCACTGGTGAGCATCTCCTTTGGACCAGAACAGAGTTCATACCCGGAAAGTCTTGATTTTATCTTGCATTTCAATTCACTTGAATAATGTGATTCTGTTTATTGGACTGTTTTTGTGTTTTGAAAGTAAAGATAATAAAGTGCCTATATTGTCAGACTTTAATTTTGTACATAAATAGAGAATGTAGAAATGTATGTTTATACTGATTTTTAAAAGATGTGGTGGGACTATTGCTAAATAATTAAAATATTTATCTCTGGGTGATTTTTGTTCTCCTTTTTGTACTTTATTTTCTAATTTTCCTTCTGTCATAAAAGTAGTTTATTTTTTTAAAAGGGAGTAATAAGTAAAAATGTTCCCTTCTCTCCTTGCCTCATCCACTAAGGAGCACAGCTAAAGAAAGCACCACAGAAGCTTGAAAGAGGGGGTGTGCATTGAGGGGGAGTCCCTACCAAGGCCTGGGAGGGTGCAGGTGTAGCAGGACCTCAGGCCAGGCCCCTGCTTGGCACACTGAGCAGACCTCTCAGGGGGTCAGCTCACCTGAATCAGGCTCCCAGAAACTGGCAGGTAAATCAGAGCACACGGGCCCCAGTTGATGTTGGGGTTTCTTCCGCCTCTTAGACAGGATGCTTCTGCAGATCTGACTGGTGGCTTGTCTGCCCCACTCGATCCAGACCTGAGGTTTGTTCATTGCCCACGGAGCCAGGGCAGGCCCTCAGCTCCCTGGGAGGGATGCACTGCGCCTGTGAAAGTGTGGGGTGCAGGACTTTCAGTGAAACAGGGCTGGGAGGAAGCTTGCCTTGTGAAATGGAGAGCTGCATAAAACCTATTGAAATGGAAAGAATAAAACCTGCAATCCTTGAGGCTATTTATTTTCTAGGTCAACCTTTATTCTATCCTTCACACCTTCTGACTGCTTCCTTTGTGCTTTCTTCAGACTGGAACTTCCAGACTGGAAAGTCCTTCTTCCCAGACTTTCAGTTGCTGGTCACCTGCCAATACAGGGTCCAGCTTTTCCCTCTTTTGTGTTAGCCCAGGATTTCATTCATTCATCAATGTCTGTGGAGTGCCCACTGAATAAGTCTTAGGTCCTAGGCAGGGTGGATGTCCTCAGGGAGCCCTCAGAGATGCGTTCACTGTGTAGTGAGAACTATTAACCTTCGTCCTCCAGGGCTGGTTCTAGACCCAGGTTCATACCACATGGCTACTGATGAGAACTGTGACTAACTGATGCGATTGAATTGAGACCTGGGTAGTATACAATGTGTCCATGAAATTACCGATATCTATCGTAGACCGATATCTATCGTATCAAGTATAAAAAAGAAATTCAGAGAAGCTGTATTTTGTGTGTTGGTACATATCAGACCTATGCGACACTGGAGGGGGGTTTTTGTCTGGATAAGGGCACCGGTATAAAGTCACCGAACAGGTAGCATCTCAGTTTGAGACACCAAGGCTAAAAGTGAGTGATGAGCATTGTGGATATTGGGGCGTCTGCACTGTGCAGTTTGGCTGATGTCTCCCTCAGAAGTCTGTGATCTGCCTGTCATTAAGTGACCTTGAGGCTGTGTAAAGTGAGTTTGCAGGCCCTCGCTGATTAAATGCATCTTGTCTCTCTTGCATTGTAGAAATACCCGTGGACTCTGTTTCCGCCTAGCGTTATGATTTCTCAGTGCCATATATTTGTGTCGACGTAAACAGTCTTCCCAGAAATTTGGCACAAGCCTGGCCACGTGCTGATTGGGAACAGGACTTCTTAGAGTTCACCAAGAAATCAATTCCAACTCCAACCTTGATCAGGTCATAGAATTTGAGTTTGACGCGCCAGTCTTTAAGTGGGTACCTCCATAATCTCGTCGAAGACATTTCCTTGGAAGAAAAGTGCTTTATAACTTGTCGTTGTGTTTTCTTGAACTCTGTATTGATTTTTCTAAATGTTATCAGGATCCTCACGTACTCACCAGCCTCTTCAGGTTCTACGTTGTAGCATTTTCCCACTTTCAATGCGGTGTTGGATGCAGGGGTTGCTCATTACCCCACTTTTGAAAAACAGTATAAATTAGGAGGAAATTACACAGGGAGAGGTGGGGGTCTTCTCTAGAAATGGCCCATGAGTTCATTGTACATGTTGACTGTACGTGTTGTACGTGTTGACTGCTGAATAAAAACAAACTCAGTAACTACAGAATGCTTAAGGCCTAAAGTTTTTCATATACGAGACCTTTGTGCAGCACTCGACCCAGATTTTTAATGAGTTTGTCCCTCTAGGGATTTGCAATGTTTAGTAATTAAAAGTAAGGAGCTAGCTTGCCAGATATGCTCAGGTGAACAACCTTTTATCGCACATTCTGCTAGAGGATGCCGGCAACATCTGATTTCATGGAATTTAAATAGGTGATTTTTAAATGGCAAGTAAACTGGCAATTGATTGTATTTTCTTTATTTTTTTAAATTAAAATTTATTGGGGTGACAATGGTTAGTAAAATTACATAGGTTTCAAGTGTACAAGTCTGTAATACGTCATCTATATATCCCATTGTGTGTTCACCACCCAGAGTCAGATTATATTTTCAAATGAACACAGCCACCAGAGAAATACTTTGTCACCTTTAATTAGCATCAACATGATGATTTTGCAATGAATATTAACGTCAGTGGTGAGAAGAGTTTTACAAGGTTTGTCTAAAGTATTCGGTGAATGAATGCAGGATGCCGTGGTCGGTGCTCAGGAAACAAAGGTGAGGATGAGGTCACGCTGGGTGGGGGAGGCGGGCATTCCTCAAAGAATCACAGAAGGAAGTGTCAAGTTACAAGGGTAGCACACATCACAATGTGGCTTAGGATGGGTTCTCTAGAAGCAGAGCCTGAGACGGGCTCAGACGCCCATGATTTGTTGGGGGAGTGCTCTTAGGAGAAGGGGTGTGTGCAGATCAGGCTGAGGCAGGGAAGGGTGAGGTCTTGCCTGGACTGGGCTTCAGCCGGACCCCACCAGGAGCCCTGGAGAGTGAATGGCACCACTGAGTCGCCCCACCTTAAGGCAAGGAGCTGGCCTTTTGTAGTCTCCCATCCTCCCACAAACATTAACCAGAGCCTTACATGGGGGGAAGGGCAGGGGGTTGGGCATGGTGCTGGGCAAGGGGGCTTGTAAGGCCAAGGGCAATTTCCCAGAGAAGAAGAGCAGCAAGTGAGAGCGCGAGTGCAAGGGCATCTAGTTGCGAGGGGCCCTGGGTGCAGCCCATAGCATCCACTGCAGAGCATATAATACAATGGTCTTCTTTGTCCAAAGCCCTCGGATGGCCTCCCCTCCCACTGAGAAAAAGAGCCAGTTCTCTGAAAAGGATTGCCAAGGCCTGTGGGACCTGGGGCGTATCTCCTGGATGTGTCTCGGTCAGTGCTTGTTGTTACTCCAGTTAACCTTGCCCCGGCCGGATTGTCAGTTATCTTTTCTATTGAAACAGCAACGGGTATTTTGGACATTGTTTCACATTTCATCTGCATGTGTTGAGGCACCAGTTTTGCTGTCTTCCATTTTTATTCCAAAGATGTGTAAGTGCCCTAGAATTTTGCTTTAAGTTAAAACTCACCATATGGTATGGCTTTTCTGGCTCCAGAGAAATCATTTTTCTTTCACCAAACATGATCAGAATTACTGTCTCCATTTGAAATTGGCTCAGGGTTGAAGATAGTAAAAAAAGAGAACGTCTTTGAGGTCAAAATCTTTTTTGTTTGTTTGTTTTTTTGTTTTGTTTTGTTTTACACAAACAGATTGCTAGATACGGTGGGCTTTCTCATTTGGGCTTTCTGTATCTTTACCTGTTCCATGTGTCTTTCTTTCCTCATGATGGTTTGTATCTTAGATCTCTGCTGTCTGGGCTCTTTTTACATTTTTTCCCCATTTTAATACTTACCTTTATTATTTGGGATCTATTCCTTTTCTCCCTCCTTGCATTCTTTACCTTTCTATTTTAGCATTTGGTTTCCATTATATAAAAAATCAAGGGAGGTCATTGAAATCTGGTTCTTTGTCAAAATAATAAGCTGCCCCTGCATTACTCACTGTTCGTGCTGTTGGGGTCTTGGTGCAGAGAGGGCCTCTGCTGGTGACACTGTGACCCTTTATTTGAGATGTTTTGAATCGTTTTCATTATCAGCCGGGCTGCTAGATCTGAAGCACTGCCAAGTTCCTGAAGAGACAATTTTATCTGACAAATTTCTTCCAATGGTGGGAACAAATGCTACTTATAAAACATACATCTGAGGACTAATTGGAAGTGTGGAGGTTAGAACAGAATAGTAAATGTACATGGAGGACCTACTGTGTGCCAACTAGTGGCCTGGGTTCGGGAGACTTCTGGTGCATAGGAGGAGCTCAGGAAATCTATGTACGTTGAATAAAAATGAGCTGGCTGGGTTGGAACACAAAGACAAACAAACATGGTTTCAAAGAACTCCAAATACTAGAAGGGGAAGTAGACCACAAACACATGATTATAATACAACTGAATATGCCTCAGTTTCCTCATGTGTAATCTTGGGGCCAGACTCACCTTCTGAGAGTATTAAATGGTGCACATGAAGTGCTTAATGGAATGACAGAGTTAACAACGTCAGAGCGCTATTTCATCGAGACACATACAGAGCAGGGAGAAAGTAATTGATTCTGTAGAGAGTGGTAGGTGGATCAGTGTATTCAAGAAAACGTAATCAGGGTGGTACCTGAGAGTTGAACAGGGATTTGTGGGTCTACCATCCATTCCTGATCTGTGTTGGCAGCAACGACCATGTCTACTGTTGGCAGCGTGTATGTTTATACAGTGGAATGAGAAATTGGACTCCTATAGATAGGTTGACCCCCTACTGTGGCTTGACATTTTTGTTACTGGAATTGCCAGTTTTATTGCCAAAGGAACCATTTATAACTGCAGTTAAACATTATTTACAAATACTCAATGGCCTTGATTGTGTTAAACAATAATCGCGAATCATTGTGTTTTAGAAGCCCAGGGCCTGCCAAGTCTCTTGGAAAGGATGCAAAATATTTTCATTTAAAAAAAAAAAATCAGTAATTTTATCAGAAAATCTCTACTAGGGAAAACTAACCAGTAAATACTATCAATCTTAAGAAATATTTAAAAGGGGGGGGAGTCATTTTAGTATATGCTGTACATTCAATATTTTGGTTGTTTTTGTTGCCTGAATCATGATCCTAAGTACTAGGCTTGTTTCCCCTGAAAACGGAATCCTAAAAACACTTTCTGGTTTCTGAGGCAAAGATGTATCATGGTGCAGCCTCAGAAACTCCTCCAGGATTACTTACCCACTAATGTCAAACTCAGCGATAAGTCACCTCCATTTTTTCATAAGTTTGAGTTGTCTGAAATAATATGGAAAAACGTTCATTGTGATGATGAATGGGTATTAAGTGTTTAAGCAAAGTTTAGAAATATTTAAAACCTAAGGCAATCATAAAAACTTACTGCTTCAGGTATCATTTTGAAATTTTGCTTTTGATGAGACTTAATCCATAACCAAATACCATTGCTAAATATAAACCTGAAATACAGGTTTCTGATATTTGAAAAGGTGGGCCTGGATTATGTTTCAGGCTTTAATGTGATCTAGTTTCTTTTCTCCCTGCCAGTGCCTATGCAGTATATGGGGCACTGAATTAAACGTCGTCAGGAAAATGTGAAATCGTACTGCAGTAGAAGAAAGCAAAGCTAAAACTAAACAAAAGGCAATATTAGCTTTCTTGGTCAAAACTGTTTCCTTAGGATATCAGGTATATATGTATGTATTTTTATACCTCTTTGCTGTGCAACGTAATTTTTAACCCTAGAGTTTGTGTAATGTGAGTCACTGATTGTAAATATTCTCCATCACAAATTACTCAGTTTTGGTCGTTGCGCTAGACTGTTTTGACCCTGCTGATTACATGCCGAAGGCCTCTCCTGCCTGACCATACCACCCTGAGGCTTGCCCCATTCTGCGTTCTGCGTACTTATTCAACTACCAGCCTGCTGCGGGACCCTGTGGGAGGGCTGGGCGTGCAGTGGTGAGTCACATCCATGTGACGCTCTGCCCTCACGGGGTTCTAGTGGAGGAGACAATCCACAGGGAACAAATGAATAGAGAGGTGAAGTCATGAATTGCAGACTGTGGTAAGGACCAGGGAAGAAAGAAATAGAACTCTCAGATAGACATGAATGGGGGGATGCCATCTCTGCAAAAGATTTGAGAACATGAACCTTGATGTCACTTGATTCCCCAATATAAATACCGTTTGAGGAATTTAATTTAAAATTAGGTTCCAGGAAATGTTACCTCTTATAAGGAACCGGTGAGCTTCCTTCTTGGTGTAACTGAAAATTCTATAATTTATCCTATTCCCCCTTTTTTGCTATGGTTTCTGGGAAACTTGGAGAAAACTTGGATGCCCAACGAAAGCATTAAATGATCTCTCCTGGTTAGTACATTTGTGCAGCTGATGAGCTAAACATGCCCAGGCCCCTACACCCCCATGTCAAGTTGGTGCTTGTAAAATGGTGGTTCTGGGGCAGCCCAGGGCCAGCCTGGACAGACCAGAGAAAAGACTTTTCAGGCCAGAATGGAGATGTTTGGAGGGGAGTTTTTAAAAGGAGGTTTCTCAGTATGATATGCAGCATAACTCAAAACTCCATTTCTGCACAAAACTCTCAATAAAATCGCCATTGCTCTCTAGTGTTTGGTGGGCATCGGGTTTGTACTTGGGGGTGTGTCCACATGTTGAGGCTGGCCTGAAACCGGCCACACAGGTCAAGCACATGTGTCCCAAAGGAGCCAGCCTCTTTCTGGTTACACTTGGTTCCTGATCCTTGTAGTTCTTGTCGTTATTACTTCTTTTCCTAGTTTATTGATTGTATTTGTACATTTATATATAATAACGTTGCTGATAACTACAAGCAAGTCAGTCTCTGTCTCTGTCTGTCTGTCTCTGTCTCTCTGTCTCTTTCTTAGTGGATCTGAGAACCAAGGGTGTGATACAAACAGACCTGGATTAAATCTTTGCTCTGATACCTACAAGCAGTCTCCTTGGGCACAGTGCTGCAGTGCCCTGCCCAGGTCCCGTTTACCAGTCCGGGGAACCCACAGCCCAGTGTCTCCTAATCTTGGCTGCTGGTGGCTCACAGCTGCTCCCATCTCAGGGGAAGTTTTCTCCCTAGAGATTACAGTTACATCCCCCTGGGGTCATGGGTGGAGTGACTTCCCACAGACAGAACTGACTATAAGGGTCCAAAGGCTCTCCTCTTTTCTCAGAATGGAACCAGCTCTGCAGTGCAGTGCATGCTTCAGAGCTCCCCGTGGGATCAGACTGAAGCAGACTCTAGCTGAGACCCCATCTCTGCTCACCTCCACTGCCTTTCCTATCCTGTTTCTTTTTCTTCTCTTATTTTGAGAGCACGCCTACAATAAATCATGTGCACAGAATCCTTGTTCTTTGGGCTCTGCTCTTTGGACCTCTGCTTTCTTATCTGTAAAGTGAAGAGAGACTTAAACAGCAGACATTCAAGAGCTAGTGTTAACTGTAGGTTAGGATGTTAGGTCACATACCATGACTACAGAAACATTGAAAAACTGAAACCTTACTGAAAGATTTCAGAATGTCTTGTTATTCATTCTGATTGTTCTAGTCATCGTGGCCCAATAGGTGACACACAGTCCCCATTGCTAAGTGGTAAACCTTTTCCCATTTCTACGGGCAGGGCTGCCCTCTAGTGGACTCTGAATTAATATTAATTTTCATGTGGTGTTTATATTGGGGAATCAAGTGACACCACTACCCTAAAGCTTTTTCAAATGGTGACGGTTTCTTCCCTTCCCCACTGTAACTCTGGTCATGCTCCAGACCAGAACCTCAGGTCCTTTGAAGCATTTGCCATCTGAATGTCCTGCCTGTCCCCCATGCTTATTCCGGCCACCTGTCAGCCTGGTGGGCAGTCCCCCCAATTCACAGAACATTTTAGTACCTGGACCACTGTCTTAATCTCACTTCGTCTTCCTGTGACCCTTCCACTCCTCTTTCATGACTTCAGCATCCCGGTGGTCCCCATCCAGCATCCTAGTCTCTCAGTTCTTTGCCTTCCATGAATCTTCCCATCCGTGGACCTTCTCTATGCCTTGTTATCCTCAATAATGCCCAGCCTCCAAATTCTTGACCTCAAGCATTCCAGTCTCTGACCACCACTTCCTGTTTCCTGGTGGCCCCACTCCAGTAATTCTTCATCCCTGGGATCCAGTGACTTCCAGTTCTTCATTGTCAAGATGGTCCCTTGTCCTGATTTCATCCTTACTTAGTTTGGACTCCATCAGTATATGCGCTGCTTGGCATTCACCTCAATCCCTTTGTCTGTGTGCCTTCAGCCCTGCACACCTGGCAAATCCCAGTCCTGATTAACCTGCAGTCACCCTCTGTCCCTCCCTGTGCCCTTGAGCAGCCGAGCTTAAATGGAGAATGTACCACCATGCCGACTGCTTCTGCTTTAAATTTATGACCACAAGAGTGAGTGGGCCCTGACTGGCGATGCTAACCATTCCCCTGGTCAGTCTCCATTCCCCAAGATGACTCACACCTGTCCTCTGCTCAACCCTCCTCACCCCTGCCACCTCCTCATTATCAGCTAATTAAATCTCTTCTTGTCTGATGATTCATTTTATTTATTTATGTTAAACTGAGATTAAAGTTACATAGTTTACTAATAGAGGAGCCCCGGCCTCCCAGGCATGGTTGCTTCTTAACAATGAACCAGTCATTGAAATTTCAACTAGAAGTTGAAATTGGCCCTACAAGAAAAGACGGCCAGCCAGTACTCAACTTTTTCCTCTTCTACAAAGTGTTTTTATAGAAAAATTAAGGCTGAAGTTACAGTACTCTCATCTTTGAAGATGAGCACCTTCCATTTTAAAGAGAGTGGGACTGCTCTCTAATAAACACTGTTAACATTTTGGTGTTTATTAGTCCAAAGATTTTTTATAAAATTAAATATTTTATTAATTGAGCGAGGAAACAAAAGCAATTGGAAACAAACGACCCTCATCTTTGCACCACCGAATCTGCTGTCTTCTGCCTTATAGCAGGTGACTAGACATTACACATGGGTAAGCAGTGAACAATTTGGGCAAGATGCAGAGATTCCCGCCTTCAGGGCCTGGGAGGATGGGCATAGCAGGCCTGAGTCCTTCCGGTTAGAAGACGTGGACTCTGGGCTGACCCCTCTTAGTCTTCAAAAACTGCCAACCTTCCAGTTCCTTTCTTTCCCATGATTTCAGTGAAATCATGACATCGTTTTAAATCATGTCTCTGCCTGCTTTTAATTTGTCTGCTGAACTTAATTACTGGGCATAGCTTAATTATTTAAAGGATAACTTTAAATATAGTTTAAAGTATAAACATTTCTTTTATAACTGAAAATATAAACACTTCTTTAAAGGGTTTATCACATAAAGTATGAACTTAAAGTATAAGCATTTCAAACGAAAAAAAATCCCAAAGACATAGAACTTAACATGTAAACTTACAAATGTTATAAATAAGTGTATACCACCTGGTTACTGCAGTCTGCACATTGTCACTCATAAATTCTGACATTTTTGAGTATTTCCAAGTAAATCGCCATCGGCATTTCACTTGAGCAGCACAGCTAGGAGGCCTGTAGAGGTTTTGCAGCAAACAGTGTCTGCTCTTCCTGAGAAAGGCCCCTTCCTTCCCATGGTACGGCTGACTTGTGTCTTAGGTTCCAAAGCCAGAGTGTCAAGCAAAACCCCATACAGACCACCCCTGAAGTCCCCTCAGTTGATCGTGAAGCTGGTCCCCTGGCCATGATGTGGAAAATACACACTGTATCTTTACACAGACTCAGGAGATACTTGAGAGATTTGCAGTTGATGATCTATAGGTTTCTTTATTTTCCTTGCTTTTTTCCCCCCTTTTTTTGTGAGTCTTAATTTGGTGAGACAAAGGCCAGACTATCAACCAACAAAGCTGATGAGACTTGGCATAAAGTTCTTCCCACGTGGCTGGTCATCTCCGTAGACGCCCTGGGCAGCCCACAGCGGTGATGTCTGGTCTCCTGCAAGGGTTTACAGATGGCAACTATACATGTGTGTGTGTTTTTCCTAACGATGCTCTTAGATTAGAAGGATGGCGGGCGACCTTCTCCCTTCTCCTACCCTGGATCTGAATATCTAGAAAACACTGGACGCTTCTGCATTTTAGTTGCAATTTCCGTCACTTCTTTTAGTGGTGTTTCCCAGAGTGTGGTATGTGGATGGACCACTGTGGGTGGACCAGATGCATGTGGGTGGTGCAGGACTAACCATTTTTTAAATATTAATAGTTATGTTTTAATATATATTAGGAAAAATATTAACAAACATATTTAGCCTGATATTTCATGTATGTAAATGCTTAGAGTTAGTAAAAATGATGGTATTTAATATTTTTCAGGTGAGATATTTAAAAGAAAAATATTAAGTAAATAGTAAAAAGGTGATCTATATATTTGGCAAAATTTTTTAAACTGGCTGCCTATGGACTCTCAATGACAGAGCGATATGTTCAATGGGCAGAGGCCATCAAACACTTTCTTAAATGTCAAAGGATGTGGAAACTTTGGGAGACTGTTCCATAAAATAAGAGGCATAATTGCATAGGGAGAGATTTTCTTCTCAGGTGCTCAAGTTTCCCTCACTGGAAAGTATAGCTGTCAGTGATACTATCCACACAGAGTAGGGATTATTTTACTGTTCTTATGAGGTTTTGTCTCATATAGAAGTGGTTGGAACCATTCAGTCTTTCACTTTCAGAGTCAGAGAGTAACCACATAACTACAACTGCAGTTCCTTCAGTCATGCATTCAACAAACACTGCAGAGAACCTGTGTGTCAGGCATCAGGCCAGGTGTTGGGATTAGAGGAGTGAGAAGACCAGACACCACAAGGTTTGAGCCAGGGAGGGACTTGTCATATTAGCACTTCGGAAGGATCATTCCAGCTGTCCCTGTGACTGGACCGACCAGAGAAGAGCCGATGACGGTAAAACATGATTGTGGCTTGGACCAGCATGATGGCAGTGGCAGTGGGGAGAAATGAACAGATTCAAGAGATATTTCAGGGTAGATCCAGTAGGCCGTGGGGTACTGATTGGACACTGTGGATGAGAGACAGAGAGGAGTCAGGGAGAACGCTGGGTTTTGGCTTCCGAAGCCCCGTGGAAGGCAATCCCAGGCCTCAGAGTTCACACGACACATTGTGGAGTCTCAATATCACATTTTCTAGGAATATTTCAGTTTGTGGCTTGTGTGTCAGGCCCTCCTCCGAGGTACAAGTGGTGCCTTATTTTTTGGTGTGAGGCCGAGCATGTAAAAGACATTTGATCAGTGTCGACTAAGGGACTCGTTGAACCTTAGGACATAAGAACATGTGGGGGGTTGACTTATGGTGTAAAGCAGTCCCCTCTGCCCCATTTCAAATTTCATTTTGAAGAATTTATTTTGAAACTGGTCTCCAGTATTACCCTGCCACTGTAAAGACCTGCACGTAAATAACAGAAGCCCCAGCCTTCTGCCTCAAGGACGTAAGAATGTGCCTGGTGATGGGCCGAGTTGAGACCAAGTGAGCAGGTTGAACGCCAGGATAATAAAGGGAGATGAAAAAACCAATCCAAGGCATATATTGAAGCCAATCAATAGCCTGTACTATTAGAAGAAATATCTATATGTCTATCTATGTTTTCATAGATACCTATGCCCAGACCTGTATCTACAGACAGATACTTTATTTTCATAGCACTGTGAAGCTAAATTCTAGCAATTACTGTCTGACAGTTTTCCCATCAGTTCATGTAAATGGTCCACTTACATGAATCTTAAGTGATCTATAGTCACTTCAGAAGGCAGATGTCACTTTGAAGCTGAAGAATGTGCTGGAAGAGTAGAATCGGGAAGAAGATGATAAACAGGAATGGGGCAGAGAAGGTGAGAAGGAAACATTGATGAAGGTAACGGCTCAGGACAACCCATGAGGATATAAAACGAGCCAGCAACCTGTACCAGCACTTTTTCTGGCTCTGTGAGATCTGGTGATCCCTTTCTGAGTGGCAGCCTCTGAGGCAGCTTCCAGGAATTTATAGAATGGAAGTGTCCAGGTGAGTGTAGGGCCAGAAAAAAAATGAAAAAACAGACTTGTGAATGAGACCCCTTTGTGGATCCCCAGAAATGATGGGGATACTGAAGACCTGCTTGTACGTGGCTTGTGTCTCTTGACACAGAATTTCACTGGTTCAGAACAACTTGAGTGGTAGAGACCTGAGTTGGGAAATTCACCTGCTTCAGGTATTGGAAATTTAACAGGCTAGAGAGGACTGACCTCCAGTGGCAGCTCTGGATGAAGTGTGATGGGGCGAAGAGAAGACAGTGGACTGGTTTCCCTTCATGCACTTTTCCACCATTCCAACAATTTTGGGAGATTCTGTGCTTTTGTGGCTAACTCTCTATATACTATTGAACATACAAAGAGCTCTATGGCTCTTTCTTCTCAAGCCTTTTGGAACTCTAGATGTGAACGAAGGTGCTCCATGAAAGAGGTCAGATCCACATTTATTTAGTATTGGAATTATTGTATTTTTGCTTCTGTTTCTGAAAAGCTCATACCCTGACCTCTGGCCACATGGTATAACTCATGCTGTTTTTCCTGACCCAAAACTAAGACTTTGAGATATTTAGACATGAATAATTTGCTCAGGGCCCGGAAAGTGCTCCATAGCTGATTCAGTCCAAGTCTGACTGTGAAGTTTATGAACTGCCTGCTATGCCCATCTGCCATCTCTTTTTGACAACCTTTTAACTATGTGCAAACTTCCAGACAATTTCAGAGAGTTTATCGCTCTCCTGGAGCTCTGCTCTTGAAACCCGTAGGCGTCCACGAACATGTTGAAATCCAGTAGATTTTAGTGCAAGCATGTTTCTTGAGTTCCTAAGCTTTCTTCTCTAAAAAGATACCGTGATGTCCTCTCTTCCAAACACATTTTATAATATTGTTTTTAAATCTTTACCTGAGTGACTTACACTAGTCAAAGGAGCCAGAGGAATATTAGAGAGTATGCATTTGAGAGAATTTAGAGCCACAAAGCAGAAGCCTTGCAGAAAGAAATCCGTGACGCCCAGGAAGGGTTTCCACCCTCCACCATGATGCTGGGATGGGATGAACGTGGGGCTGTGCTGTGGGGTCAGCGTTCCGCTGTGGGCCATTGAATCTGGCCCACCCCACGATGAGCCCCCCACCCCAGGTTGTCCACATCCTGCTTCTTCCTAATTCCCACATGTTATGTGGGTTTTATGATCCTCTGTTCCTGTACATTGCAGGCTCCTGTCTTATTAATCCACCTTTGTGACCCACAGTACTTGACACAGTGCTATGAAAAAGTGAGTACTAAGTCAGTATTAGGTAAATGCCTACCACATGCCTATGTCTCAGGCCTCGTTTTACAATCAGGTGTTATTTCCACAATTAATTACGTTTATTCTCTGGCTCTCTTGGCCATTAAACTCCATTTTTGTTCATTGCTTCAAGGTAAAAATAAAGACACAAAATGAATAAGCCACGACAATCATGGTTTTCAAAATGATACAGATGAGAGTATTAAAACATGGAAAGTAGACTTGGTAGGCGGGTAATTAGCAGGGTTACTCCTGGCTGTTAACGCCCACCTGTTAGCACACCTGTTGCACTGGCACATGTCATGCGCATCTTTTGAGTATCTTGTATATATTTTGCAACATAGTATAGATAATATCCTGCAAGACTTTGCAAATCTCCTTTGTAACTGAGTCTGTAGTGGCAAAATGGACATTAAGCAAAATATAAATGTAATGCACATAGACGCATATATAATTAGGAATTGTGAGAAGTCTACAAAGTAGAAAATTAAGGTGCTATGAGAGAGCATCATGGGGGGGCCTCAATTTACTTTCAAGGATAAGGGAAGGCTTTTTATAGGAAAATGGAAGAGGGCAAATGGACTTAGGCTGAGCTTTACAGAAGAGAGATCATGTACGAAAGCCTCAAAGGAGGAACGTGGCGTTTTCAAAGAACAACAAGAAATTGAACAGGCTGTGTGGTTCATAAGGGGAGGGGTGAGTTTGGAGGCAAACAGGTCGTGTGTGCTCTTGTTACATCTTGAAGAAATCTGGAGTCTGTGAAAGCATGTGAAGCAGGTGGGTGACCCAATCACATTTTCATACTTTAAAGGTCTTTCTTGCTGTAGTTTAGAGAAGATCCTGGGGAAGAGGAAGAAGTGTCCCCAGTTTAGAAAGAGGCTGTTGCCCTGTTCCCGGGGAGGTGAGGCCAGGTCAGATGAGGGGGGTGAAGCAAAGATGGAGACAAGCAAATAGATCCCACATATCTTAGATTTAGAAGCTAGAATGTGCAGAACCTGGATTGACTAAGGAGAGGCAAGACTGAGAACATGTCTTGTGTCTGGCTTTCGCAGCTGGGTAGATGGAGGAGCCATTCACTGAGCCCAGGAAGCTTAGGGGAGGAGTGGTTTTGCAGGGACTGAGACAAAATTTAAAACACGTTGAATGTAAGGTGTCTGTGAAATGACATCGTGTTCTCACTTCAGGGATCTGTGATTGAGCACCCACCCTTCCTGGCAGTTTCCACGTTCAATGTTAATCATGTTACCCGGTGATGATAAAGACCAGTACAGCCACAGAACAGTTTACGTGCAGTGGCAACTGCCTGCCTGGCATCCACACTCACTTGGGGCACTTTTCATGGCGTGAGGATAGTGCCGGGTTAAAGGGAAAATTCCTGGGATGTGTTTCTCTTAAGTAGCCAAATTAAACAGGTGCATGTTGTTGTGAGGGCCCGTTTCTTACCTTTGCATGTGTGTGAGGGCCTCAGCGAGGGCTTGGGGGAAAGGCTCTTTGCTTTGGAGAAGTAACTCATATTGGTTCTTTCGGGTCACGTGGCGACAGAGGCAGCCTGTATTTTTGTCAGAATTCTGTTTCCGGTGAATGCATTCAGCCATGGAGAAAGCAGTTTCAAAATAGACCTGGTCAGTTGTCGGGATAGTTTGTGTTGAGACAGTCCCACCCAGGCCTTGCCCGGTCATCATTCTCCTTCGAGTGTCTGAGCAGGCTGTCCTCTGATTTTATATTTGTCCAAATATGTTTAAAAACAAAAGCAAAACATAGTCATTTTTAACATAGTAAATGCAATGAGGAAGTTATGGGAGGAAAGGGAATGGAAAAGCGAACACACGGAAATGCTCCCAGCATGAGCTCGGATGTCCTTTCCCCTTCAGGGCACCCGCCCTGGGTTCAAACCCTCCCTCAACCCCTCACTGACACTGTGATAAGACAAGATAATCTACGTGAACCTCAGTTTCTCCTTCTGTACATGCTGGCAATGGGAGGTAGGGTGCCTAACGTGGGTCCTGGCCCATGGCAGGTTGAAGTAGTCAGAGAAACAGAACCAGTAGGGTATATGTGTGGAGAGACAGAAAGAGGGGTGCCGTAGGAATATTTTAAGGAATAGGCTCACGCAATTGTGGAGATCTTGGTAAATCGACAATGTATAGGGTAGGCCAGCAGGCTGGAGACCCAGGGAAGAGCAGTTCAAGTCCAAACGGTGTCTACTGGCAGAATTCCCTCTCCTTTGGGGGCCATCAGTCTTTTTCTTAAACCTCCATCTGATTGGATGAGACTCACCCACATTATGGGAGGTAACCTGCTTTACCCAGAGTCTGTTGGTTTAAGTGCTAATCATAACTAAAAAAATACCATGGCAGCAACATCCCGACATGTTTGACCAAATATCTGGGTACGGTGGCCTCGGCATGTTGATATCTAAGGTTAACCATCATGCAGGTTCTCTGGAAATGCCACTTTAGACTTCTGCAGCTCTCCCTGGCTCAGTTTAGCCATCAGAAAGGCCCTCGAGTAGATTTTTCCCGCTCCCTATTACTTGCCTCCGTGACTGTCCTTTTTTGTCTCTGAATCACCCCCCTGCTTTTAGCACATTATATGGCCCAAGATAGCATTTTCATGTATGTTTATTTAATAAAAGACCACATAAATTATGTAGGATTCATTTCTATAGACAAAAGATAGAGATGTCAACAAGCTGTGGATTTATTTATTCACTAAGAATTGTAAAGCAATGGATACATTCAGATGTAGGCTTCAGGGCACACATTTTAACATGTTGTTAAAAATAAAAATATACAATCAAAGCCCACGAAGGCCATTCAGCTAATGCTGTCCTTCTTGCCCAAATGGTCTTTTCTATATAACATTTCAGACAATGCTCTCTGGCTTAGCCAGGCTGGACACGCCCCCACTTTGACCCCCGTTTTCTCTCCGGGGAAACAGGAGTGTGTGGTACAAAGGAAAGAAGGTACTGCACTGTCTCTGTGTGATGCCAGAATCAAGAAGCAGCTCCGACGCCGAGGAGCGTGCGCTGGAAGACAGAGCTGAGGCCGTGAGCTCTCGGCAGTGTTGGTAATTCCGGCAAGACCCTGCAGGACGCTCACATCACAGCTCTCCACGTGACTCTCGACGTTAAGAGGCCTGGCAGTTCCAAAGCCAGAAAACACACAGATTCTGATCAACCCCCCCAGAGCAGTCTGGCTCTAGGAACGAGAGGCGTAGAGAATTTCGGGCTCTCTGCAGTTGGTTTGGCCTCTTCCCTTCCCATTTCCTTGCCGAGACAGGACCAGGCAGCCCCAGCAATGTAGACATGGGGTGATGTTTCCGGTGAAGGCCCACTGAGTCATTCTGCTCCCTCAGTGTTTTCTGTCTCCTGGCTTGAAGCCCCTCCTACCTGTCCTTGCCCCAGGGCTGGGGTGGGCTGGCAAGACTCCCTGTCAGGACAGCCAAGGCACATGGAGGGGGCGGAGGGAAAGGAAGCAGCACACTTGTTCTCTGTTGGAGCAAGGCTGCCAGCAGGGCCGGGAGCTGTGACAGGCAGACAGGGAGCCCAGAGCTGCGTGGCCCAGATGTGAGGCCGGCCCGACCCCACCACTGCTGAGCCCTGTCCTGAGCAGGGTCACCAGGACGGAGGGAGAAGACTGCTGCTTCATTCCAGTGTGGAGCCACAGGACTTCCTGGGCAGCTCCGCTGAGGAGCTGTCGGACACGGAACAGTGGTCTCTGGATGGACAGGGCTATCTCCTAGGCTCAGGAACCCGTCTTGTCACTGGAGATGCATGACCTAGAAAGACTGCATTTTTCATAGTTCCATTAAATGGTCATACAAACGCTACTAATACCATTGCAATGACAAAAGCAGTGATTTTATATGTGCCCATGATGTGCGGGTACCATGGACGCATACTTCATTTCTAGTCCTTTCGCCAGCTCTGTGAAGTGAGTGTTATGACAGATGAGGAAACGGGTCAGAGAGCTGAAATACCTCGCCAGGTCAGGATTCTCAGTCAGGTCTTTATGGTGCCATCGCCTGTGCTAAATCTAAGGATGATTTTCTTTTCTCCTCCAAGGGAGGATGAGCCTAGAGAAAGGAATTCTGTCCTGGGAACTAGGAAGAAAGACAGCAAAGGAGAGAGTCCTAGGAAGATGGCCAGCTATTCAAGGGCAGCCAACAAGGGAGCCGTATATCTAGGCAGGGAAAGGCCGGAGGGAACGGGGCAGTGCTGGCCATTTTGAAGCACAGAGCCAAGAGATTTCTGGGAATTCTACTGGACATCAAGGCTAAGGAGAAAGCAATCCCAAGACTAGAGGAATTCAGGCCACTAGGAACTCATGGACAGCTGGCTTCTGAGCATGGCAGCCAAGGTGATGGCAGAGCTTCCTCTGGCATCCAGTGCCTGGAGGGGAAGAGAAAGGGCAGGGAAACCCTGGCCACCCCGAAATTCTAGTAGGAGGGAGCCATAGGGGTGACAAGTGGCAGTGACTAGTCACAAACCCCTACAGGCCTGTGAAATTAGGGCTCCTATAGACAGACCTATGTGCTTCCCTTTGATTCAAGAGAAAAACAGAGCAGCCGGTGAGCTAGGAGGCATCAGATGCCCATGCAAAGAAAGATGCCCTACAACAGGGTCATGTTTAGACCACCCTCATACCCAACCCCACTCTGGTGGGTTTAGCATGTTTCTGCATACAATACTGGGCTTTGCATTGGCGCCCCAGCACAGCATGGTAACTTTCAGTTGGCATCCCTCCTTTGCCCCTGCCAGCACATTAAAGGGGATCTCAGCAGACTGTTGGTTGGCATGGCCCTCGTATGGACTGCTTGTGCCACCCCTTCCTTCTTTTCCATTCCATCTTGCTCCGAATCCAGCCGCTCTCCACCTCATCACTCAGCCTTCCTTTCCCATCCTTACCTTGGTCTCACTCTACTTGACACTTGGCCCTGGCCTCCTTTCTCAGTGAGGTTGATCTGCATATAGGAGAAATCCGCAAAATAACATTGGATGAACAGGATGGAAGTTTATTTCTCTTTAACATAAAAGAAATTCAGGGGTGGGTTCAGGACTAGTGTGGTGGCTCCCCCACACCATTGAGGACCCAAGCTCCTATGTTTCTGATCCACACAGCCTCCCAAGGTCAAATTATAGGTCAAAATGGCAACTAGATGTGGGAATGTAAATTGGTGCAGCCACTGTGGAAAACAGTATGAAGGTTCCTCAAAAAATTAAGAATAGAATTACTGCATGACCCAACAATCTCTCTTCTGGTTATCCACCTGAAAATTTTGAAAATATTTATTCGTAAAGATACGTCTACACCTATGTTCATTGTAGCACTATTCATGGTGGCCAAGACGTGGAACAACCAAAGCGTATTTTGACAGATGATTGGAAAGAGCAGAGCTGGTACATATATACAATGGAATATTACTCAGCCATAAGAAAAGATGAAATACTGCCATTTGTGACAACATGGATGGATCTTGAGATTATCATGCTAAGTGAAATAAGTCAGATGGAACCATATGATTTTACTCATATGTGGGATATAAAACTGAAAGCAACTAATGAACAAGGTAAAGAAAAACTCATAGACAACAGTATACTGGTTATCAGAGGGTAAGGGAGGAAGGTAGAAAAAGGTAAAGGGGGGCAAGTATATGATAATGGAAGGAGATTTGACTTTGGATGGTGAACGCACAATGCAATATACAGATGATATATTATAGAATTGTACACTTGAAATGTATACAATTTTATTAACCAATGGCACCTCAGTAAATTTCATTTGAAAAACTTGAAGAGATCAGAAAAAAAGAAAAAGGCAGCTGGAGCTCATGCCATCTTGAGCACAGAGTGAGATGGGGGAAGTAAAGCAGGAAGACACAAATGGCGGCCCTCCTCGCTGCGTGAGCTCCCTCGGAGCACCCTAACCCTCCATGTCCCTTCCACTTTTATCTCAATGACCAGAATTTAGTTTCATGGCCACACCTAGCTGCAAGGGAAGCTGGAAGCATGGTCTTTATTCTGTGAAGCAATGGCCCAACTAAAAGTCAAAGTTCTGTCCTGGAGGAATAAGAGAAGAATGGGTATCTTCCATCCCCTCTTTCTAGCCCTTCTCTTCTGCAGTGACCAGGCTCACCCTCAGTCGTGGTTTGGGTTTTCCTTCCAGGTTCAGTGTCTTGAACTGCCTGTGTATGGAAGAAAATCAACACATGCCTAACCTTAACTTAGTATAAGATCATAGCCAGGCTTTGAGCTTGTCCCTCTTCTGGCAGGGACAGAGTTACTTCCCACTGTGTTTGCCCAAAGCCCCCTGTGTGGCCCCAGACACTTGCTGTTTTGTGATTACACTCAGGGGATGCAAAGCACTATGACAGCTGAAGACAGGTGCACTTTCTGTGCTGAATTCTCTCTCCTTGTTTGTTTAATGAGCCAACCTTTACAGATTGAATTAGAAACAGGAAAAGAGAAATCCCAGGGCATGTGAAAGATAATTGCCACTCCATCTTTAGAAGCTGTTTTAGGCAAAAACAAGTAAATAAATACACAAAATGAAAAAGCCCAAAAGCAACCGCCTCAAGCTATCCTCATTCAGTGACCTTCACTCCAACTAAAGGAACCATCTTATAAAAAGCATCTCAGGCCAATTCCCAATATGCAAAGACATAAAAGTGGTAAATTTACTTCATGCATTCAAATGTATAATATTCACTTGTAAATCCCATCAGTTCAATGACTAAATGAGGCTATATTAATGAGCATAGCTAGTTGAACTCAGGACTTATAGGTGCGGTCTTATAACAATATTAATATCCAGCTTATTTGGTATGTATTTTTCAAACATAATACCATAACATCTTTCATAATATGGAGATTTGGGTACGCACAGATCAGTAGTTATCGGTGGCCACAGTTTACAGCTTATCTCACAGCTGCAGTTGTGCACTTCTGTCTAGAGTAGGCAGCGGGAGTAGCTTCTTGTGAATCTGCCCCGTGCACGGTGGCAAATGACCCTTGACAGTTCAGGTTAACCACTGGTGGCTTCACACTAGTCAAACAGAGTGCGTGCCATGTTCGGATGTGATGTTTTCCATTGCAACTTTATAAATAGTTAAGTGTCTTAAAAATTAGATAAAACCCAACAGCCATGGGACCCCTGGAATGCTGCAGCCCATGGAAGTATCTCCAAGTAGAGTATCATGATTTCATTTCCAGCGTTGCCCATATCACACTCCTCTTCCTTCCTGTCTCCCTCTTCCCCCCACACACACTTCTTCTCAAGGTGTGTCTTGTGTGCACTTCCTAAGGAGGGTAAAGTAAGCTCCCTTCTCACCTTTCCTGCCAGCACTGTTCCTATTTGCTGTGTCCCCTTTTCCCTGGTTTTCAGCCAGTCCAGCGTCTCTCTGGTGACCCCATGTGCCCTCCCCACATCTTGCTCCATTGTGTGGCCTTGGCGGAGGAGGTCTGAGTGGGGCAGGCAGGATGCACGGTTAACAGGAAGGACCGCGTCATTGCACTTCCTCTCATCACCCTCTGCAGAGGCCCTGGACAAGTAAGAACCCTGACAGTGTCTTTCTCCTGTGGTCCACGTGGAGAAACAAACATGCCAACTCGTCCCTGCCTCTGGATTCCACCACTGCTATTCCTGTGGAAGGAGAGCAGACATGGGTGTAGCTTATAAAATGGAATACCCAGCTCTTAGGCCTGAGCTCTGTGTGTACCTTGCAGGCTCAAGACTAGAGGATTATCATTCCGACTTGTCTGAAGTCTTCCTCTGAGATTAGAACATGGGCCCTTACCCAGCAGCACCCGACAACAAAGAAAAAGCACTTTCATTGTTTTCCGTGGCCTCTCATCCACCGTGGGTGGTGGTGTGCTGTGAGAAAGGAACCTGGGGCTTCAACGTGGGAAGCCTGGATTCAAGCCCAGGGTCCACCACTCACTAGCTTTCTAAGACTGAGCAAGTTTCTTAACCACTTCATGCCTCAGTTTCTGATCTGTAAAATGGGGCAGTGATGGCTCCCTGACTTTACCACATGTGGGATTCCACAGGGTTATTTTAGGCAGCTGGACAAATTTGAGGGCCAGCAATCAGCTTATTTAAAACATAAAAGATGCTTAAATTCTCACCTCTTTTCCCATCCTTGTGTGGTTCATATTCTAAGCACAGCTCTCATTGTATTTGGCACCAGTGCCAGAAGCACTCAAGTCTATTGATGTAACAAACATTACATGTATTCATAACCATAGCCTCATTTTCATAAAGAGGGAAAACACAGACCTGTTAGGGCATTCTGGATCTGCTGATGGTTGGGAGAATATCTGTAAGGATCTGTCTTCTGAGTCTGTGAAACAAGGTGATGATTTAATATTCTTATCTAATTAAATATATTTTTGGCGTTTTTTTACCCATGTGAAAAAAATTATGAGTAATTTGTAAACATTTCCAGAACTCCCAAGATCAAAATATTGTCTTAGAATGCTCCTTTGGTTTAATTTATTTGGGTTTTATCCCTGTGCCAAAGAAAGATCAAAGACCTAATAAGCCAATGTTTATGATGTAAACCTGTTGACGTAATTTACCAAAATAAGGATTTTAGATTTCTTTGACCCCCGCCCCCCCTTGCATATTTTCTTTTCTTGCAAGCACACAGGCAGGCATTCAGCAGAAAATCTGCAGGGTCTCAGGAACAGAACAGTTCCTCCCATTCACATTGTTCTGAGGGTCACAGGGAGTGGTGGGAAAAACCCGACCCTGCAGGGGCTGACACCACACCTAGAGTCCCCTGCTCCCTGGGCCCCACCCCCCTCCCGGGCCTCAGTTTCCTTACACGTTCAGTGAGCACACGGGCTCATGCCTCCAAGTGCGGCTCCCATGGGATCAGACTGAAGCTGACAGCCCTTGCTTGGCCCATTCCCCTGCCATGTTGTTTCCCTCACTTCCCTTCTCCTGGGGGAATTCACTTCAAAGAGAATCCCCATCTCACGTTCTGCTTCTAAAATCGGACCTAAGACAAGTGTCACATTGACAGTTCAAAATTACTGCATCTAAACCTCAGTGTCCCCCAGCCCCTCACAGAGTGTCTTATTAATATGCACATATCTTGAGTGCACCCAGTTAAAATTGGTGCCTCAGTCAAATTACAGAGTATAATTCATGGCCATGGAAGGTTTCTTGAAAAGAGCTGGCCCAGGTTGATGGGCAGAGCCAGATGTTCCCTCCTCCAGATGGGAACACTGAGATTCTGAGAAGACACATGCGACGGAGAATGGTTTCTTGGACTCCAAATGCCATTCCCTTCATTGGCGTAATCTCAGAAGTTTAATTGCTGTATTTTGGATTTCTGTCATTTCTGATTTCTCCCTTTTGGAACTTACTATCCAGAGTGATTTGATGTTGGACATACATTCATGGGCCATAAAACCTTGAATCTGAAAGGAAACTTAAGAGATCATATAATAAGCCAAGCCAAGTACAAGCTCCCACTCCCTTAGATACATCCAAGAACACCTTGAGTCAAACATAATGCAATTTCCCAGTGGGTCTAGATGTGCCCTCAGAACCCCTCTTAATACAGTTTTCTACATGACCACTACCAATTCATGAGTGTATAGATAGATAGCTACATAGGGAGATAGAGAGAGAGATTCAAATTGAAATATAGATCTAGATTGAACCTATTCATAACTGTTATCAGGGTCCATTCCTTGGTTGAATGCATGAATAAACTGAGTTCTCATTATGATAAGTGACTGGCCAGGGCAAGGCAACCAGTTAGTAGACAAGTTCTCAACCCAACCCTACTGACTCCTGATTCTGTATTCTATTTTCTAGATTTCCTGGAAAACAGTAATGAATCTAAGACAAATGACTTTTTTTTTTTTTTCCTGAATGTGAGTAGTTGAAGAAAGAAATGATTTACTTGGAGAATTTCCGTTATATCTAGGATATCTGATGGGGCCAAATTTTGTGAGTTTTTGGAAGAGGAGTCAATTTGGTTTTTAATTCAGTAGATTAAAATTTGGATATTTAATGTGAAGTCTCCCTTTTTTCACCATGCAGCCTAATG
The DNA here is from genome assembly GCF_036562045.2 of Rhinolophus sinicus. NCBI lineage: Eukaryota > Metazoa > Chordata > Mammalia > Chiroptera > Rhinolophidae > Rhinolophus > Rhinolophus sinicus. The sequence continues at coordinate 12,547,891 of NC_133759.1, read as the reverse complement.
TGTCATTACCTTGTTGAAGTTTTTTTGTTCATTCGTCTTTTGCGAATTTGTGACCATTCATGTGTAGCTGGGTGTTAACTGTGCGTTGTCATCAGCCTGTAACAGAGTTAAACAGAAACAGGCAGAAATGAATTTTTCATGCAAATGAGTCCTAAGCAAATTGAGACCCTTGGGCACTTTTAACTAGAAGCTTTTTCTTTCCCATGTGAAATAGATCAGCCCCAGCCCAGAAGAATATATATGGATTACTATATTCCTGCATTATTTTGGTCTCCTTTTCAACATTCCGACAGATTTCCTAGTTTCGTCAATGCTTCTGTATTCTTTTGCTCCCTATCTGTTGGTGTTCCCCAATGTTAAGTCCACACTCTCTCTCTGTTCTTTCACCTTCTGAAATTTCCTCACAGAGTTTCAGCTCCCACTTTTAGAAGGATGATGCTATGATAAAAACCTAGAACTGTACCTGCATCTTTCTTCCGAGCTCCACCCGCTTTCTCGTCCAAACATGTTCACTTTGTGCTCCATTCATCACTTTGAGTTCAGTGAGTCAGTCTTAAACTCACTATACACTCACCTTACCTTCATTCTGACTTTGTTCTTGATGGGCAGTACAATCCTTGTATCAGTGAGTCGTGAAAACTGAAGACCTGGGTGGTCTTTGCTCCCCCATTTCCTGTATTCTGACACTCGAGGCCCCAGGTCCTCTCACATGTTTTTGTCACAGTGTCACCTACCCCCATATCAGCCTTTCTCCTTTCATTGCCACTCCCTGATCTAGGCCGGGGCAGGACTTGTCCTGTGTTCTCCTCCTCTCACAGCTTTCACCCCTCCTGCAGGCCCAGTAATTATAGATTCCCAAAGAGGTCACTTCCATGTGCATCGCCATTAACATTATGGGCAATCCAATCAATGAAGTGCTTACAAAAAAATAAATAACATGAGAAAAAGACTGGAAGGAAACGATCCCAAATAACAGTACACTTCACCTGTCTAGTGGCCCATGCCAGAAACCACTGCCATCTTTGGCTTCTCACCACTATGAACCCAGCGTACTATTAAGCCTACTTCTTAAAAATCTCTCAAGTTAGTGTTTCCTCTTCATTTCCCTTGCCTTGGTCTTTATTTACAGTCTCAGCCTCAGTAACTGTCGCCATGACAACAAGTCTTAACCAGTTTCCCTCCTCTATCCAGCTGGCCCCTCTAGTCTGCTGTCTGTGTCAGGAGTTCCCTTTGTCAGAACAGATCTGACCTTCGTGAAGACCATCATTGCCTTCCTATCATTAACACTTACAAATGCTCATCCTTTCGGCGGCCTCCAAGGCCCTTAGAACCAACCACAAGCCTCCTCCCCTGGTTTGTCCCCTCTGTTTCTGACTCCAGCCATGGAATCAACAAGTCATCCCTTGTCAAACACACCGTGTTCAGTTATGTGGCTGCACTTTTACACAAGCCGTCCTCGCCCCCTACAGTCTCTTCCTCCAAATGGTGCATGGCATTTCACTTCTATGTGAAATTTTAAAAAAAAATTAAGAAGTTGAATTCATAGAAACAGAGTATAATGGTGGTTGTCAAGGACTTGGGAGTGAGGGAAATAGGGAGAGGTTGACAAAGGGTCCAAACTTTCAGTTATAGGAAGAATAAGTTCTGAGGATCTAATGAATAACATGATTCTATAGTTGGTAACACTGTATTGTTTAACTGAAATTTTCTAGAAGAATAGAACTTTAGTGTTAGCACTAAAAATAAAACCAAATAATAAAATAAACTATGTAAATATGTAAGGTGATGGATGTGTTAATTAACTCAATGGTTGGCAATCCTTTCACGATGTATATGTACAAATCATCATATTGTACACTACAAATATAGTATAATTTTATTTGCCAATTATAGGTCAATAAAAAAAATCTCTGCCATTCTCCCGCTATAAAATCCTATGCACCTGGCCAGACTAGCTCAGGCACCACTGCTACTATAAACCACACTCCACCTCTCCTGATCTGCTACCTGGCATTTTATACTCCTGTCTTATGCAATATTGTTCTGTAGCTGTATTGCTCTTCCTCTTTAGCCTGTGAGCTGGATTTTCTTTATGTCCCAACAACTGGCAGAGAGCCAGGCACATAATAGGACCTTAAAAGTGTTGCATGAATGAATAAATGAATGAGTGAATGAATGAATGAATGTTTCCAGAATAAAGACACCAATTAAATCATTTCTTTTAGGATAGAGAGCACATGTAGAGTGTATTTTTAGTGTGAGGTAGCAGAAGGGCTATAAGTGACTCTGATTAATTAAAGATACTCTTGGCAAGAAAAACGTTTTGCGCATTCAAATGTGGTTAGTGAACACAACAATTACTATCTGATAGGTAGGTGATAAAGGTATATGTTTTGAACCAGCATATTTTGAGATTATTTTTTCTGTATTTGAATCAATTTGTTCTTACTTATTTACGCATTCTCATCTGTCATTCCTTAACTTTTAGACACGTGTAGAGCCAACAAACAGTCGCAGGTGTTTACATTTCTCAACTGAATTTATTTCTAGAAATGGAATGTGTCCTTCATTACTTGTCCTTTTGAATTTTGTGAATCAGTGTTGCCTTTGCTCCAAGGCCAGCTGCTGTGTGATGAGTCCTACAGGATAGTGCTTGAATTTCAAGTGACAATGAACTTAAAGACGCGAGCAGACAAGTAACCAGCTGTGTGATGCTGCATGTGTTGATCTGCACCGCTTTACTTGTCTGTGGGATGAGGAGGGCTCTACTGGGAAAGCAGAAGATTGTCCTTGTGCTCAAGTATTCTGGGTACAGAACACCCGTTGCAAGTATGACATGTGCATCCAGGAAAAGCTGGGAGAATATCAAATAATATACTTTATATGTTAGGTACATAGTCACTCTCCCGGCTGCCTCTCATTTTTCTCGTATGTAATTTTGATATTTGCACGCTGGTGTTCTAAAAACTGGTTGCACACATACTCTCCAACACCACAGTGGCCAGACGCTGTTAAACCAGGGTGGACAAGCTGTAGTTCTAGATGCTGTGCAGTCAGAGGCTGCAGCCATGTCCACCCACAGGCTGCACAGGATCCAGACAGAGAGTATAGGCGCGTGTGAACATTCTCCAGGGCCCACGATGAGGAAAGTGTGGGAGCCCCTCCTTCTCTGCCTCGAAGGGTTTTGTAGGGATCAGTGCAGCTGAACGCCTCACACAGAGCAGTCATTCCCTAAAGGTGATTGCCGTTCCTTTTTATGAAAGCCTGAGTAAAGAAAGGAAGTTTCCACCTCCCTTTTGCTCAGATATAAAGAAATATAATATTTTAAGATGCTTTCAAAAATGTTCCCGTAGATTTTCCACTAGTTTCCTTTCTGTCTCCAAATTTAGAGAAGGGAGTTCACTATGTAGTAAGATGGGGAATTCAAGTCAGCAGGCTCCGCTGTGGCTGAGCGTCAGACAGGTAACCGCCTTAACAGCTATCGGGCAGCACCGGAGACCTTTGGCATCTCTCCACAGGCTGACATTTACCTGTACAGTGACCTCTTCTAGATGGAGAAATCAAATATTAATGGCACTAAAATAGGAGTTTACATACAATGCATAATGTATGAAGTGTCAGAATATAAGTGATGATCTGAATTGTAGATAAATGAGAGAACGAAGTCTGCAGCATTTTTGTTTTGTTTGCAACCTAGAGAGACGGCAGTTCTGCTTCTCGTGGGAGATAGTTTTCTTGCTCAAGGTCAGATCTAGCTCTGTGAGCCCAACAACAGAACGACAATTCTCTGGGCAAAAACGTCTGTTTCCGTGGATGCCAAGGGCTACAGGCTTTGACTGGCTTTGGAAGTACTGTCTGCTCAGCCACAGGCTTGAACTCAAGGAATTTGTATTTGCACATATTATTAATAGTATTTACATGATGACTAAGAACCTTTCAAATTCTGAAATGTTATATTTATCTCTTATTCAGAAATGCAAAAGAAGAGTCCTGCTCCTTTTCCAGGTTTTCTCGTTATATAGATTTGAATTCTTATTTTAACTTTCCTATGGTGCTTTATTTCAGGTAAATTATAAGCAGCAGAAGGCAGGAAGTCTCGCTTTACTCAAAATTCACAGATGCAAAGTGAGAGTTGGCCAAATGTTTGGTTGCTTTACCTGTGTGTTTTCTATAATGTTAGAAGCCTAAGCAATTAATTGTTAGGAAGTTTTATTTTCTTCTGGCCCGTGCTCATGTTTCATTGTAATCCCTCACCCATTGGCTAAGCTTGTTTGGGCAGAAAGAATACACACCCAGCCACGCAATCCAGGTCAGTCCTTCTGTACGAAGGAGAATGGAGGCCATCATTGTTTGCCTCTCTAAGGAATTTACTGTCCTGGAGATGGCACATCAACACATGATTAAAATTCAGTAGGGTAAGTGCCATCGTAGAGTTAGGTGCAAAGTACTAACTGTGCCTGGCAGAAGAGGAAACTTGGTAGAGAAGGTGACATTTGAGGTGGGTCTTGAAGGAAAAAGGAGAAATCTGCCAGAAAGGAAAGGAGGAAGGACACAGCATGTAAAAGAAGCAAGCATAGGAATAGGAATGGTCTTTACAGCTCAAGAGAGCACCATACAGTTCAGAAGTCATCATCAAACCTTGCGAGTAGTGGAGGAATGCAGTTGGAGTGAGGCTGATTACTCTGCATTTATGTGGCAGGTGGCTCGGAGGAGAGTCTTGCAGCATTGTAGGGCCTGGGCTAAGGCCATGGCAGAGCGAAAGCAGAGGAGCCGTGTTTAAGGGATATTGAAGTGCTAAAATGGATAGGATTTGGTGCAAGATTTAAAGCAGAAGTTAGAAAAGGGGAAGAGCTGAGAATGCTTCTTAGGTTTCCAGAGGGGCCTCCGGATAGAAGTTACACTCGGGGAAGATCTGGGAGGAAAACAACAACCATAGTTTTAGACATTTTGAGTTCAGACCCACTGAGATAGTGACCTGGGAAAGATGTTGGCAGTCCCAAACCCCAATCTGAGACTTGGGAGAATAAGGAAGACCTAAGAATGAGAACCACTGGCACGTATACAGTAATTTATGATGCACAGAGGGGTTAAATTCCTCAACAGGGGAATGCAGAACAAGAAGAGGATTAAGGAATAAATTCAGGGAAGCATGTGATGAAACATGACGTGATCTGGAGAGAAAACCAGGGAGCTCAGGGTCACTGATAGTGAGAGAACAGAGCGCTTGGAAGTGCAGATGTCAAGGAGGTCATATAGAATAGGGATTTCACAAGATCTTTGGACATGACAGTATGTGACTTCTACCTGCTGATGATGTGTCTGGTGGGGTCCCATCAAAACAGAAACCCTCTAAATATTTCATACAGAGGATTTTAATTTTGGGAATTGATTACAACAGTACTGGAAGAGCTGGGAGAGCAACAGGAAGAACATGATATTATCCAGAGAAGCAGCTGCTTCTGCCATTGGGGCTAGAAACCTGCATTTGATGGAGACACTGCTGTTGCCCCCATTGCTACTGAAGGAACCCCCACTGACAGGAAGGAACCCAGGAGGCCACATTCACCCACAGTACCTGCCTCTACTGGAACACAAAGCAGAAAAATGGCGTCTCCCTTCCATCTTCCAGTCTCACACAAATGCCTCCTATTGGCAGAGCCTAACCAACACCAGCAGGCAAGGAGGCAAGGGGATCTGGGAAATGTAGTTTCCAGGCTTCCAGGCCCCTGTGCTACACAGAGGAGACCATGGAAAAGTGAGAAAGAGGCTTAGTTCTAACAATTGGTGTCTGGGGAAGGGGACTATGGCAGTTGTTTCATATACGAGGTGCTGTTATTTCTCCTTTATAAAAATGATGACGTGTTGATTTAGCATGTGCCGATTTTTGCAGAATAACAGGGTGCCTGTCATAGGTGTATCAGTGGCTCGTGGTTTTTTGTGACATTTTCTGCATTTTCAATTTGATGATTCATAAAGATTTAGGGGACAGTTTTCCTTTCTCTAAGCATGATGTGGTCTACGTCCAAGTGGACACAGGGAAGAATTGGGCAAACATAGCTACTGCCCAAGTGAGGTCATTGATAGCTGTTAAATGGAGGTCTGTTTGTTGCGTGTGTTGTAGCTGATTTGAGGATTTGGGAAATGTAACTGACCTCCCTATTTTCCAGAGCTGTGCAGAAAAGTTGTGAAGATAGTGATTGTCATATTGCTCTGTGAAACCCCAGGAGGGGCCCCAAGCTATCACAAGGTTCGGAGAGCAGAGAGAGCTGGGGCTGTTTGGAGGACAGGGAAAGTGAGTGACCTGGCACAGTAGCAACTTCTGGTGGGGATGTCTCCTCCAGATGTTTTCCCACCTGACCTGATGAGCCTACCTGTGGAGGTGTGTCCCTCCTGTAGGCTGGATGGCCTTTGGTTTTCTTTTTTCGAATGCTCCAGGTGAAAGCCTGGGTTTGTTAGGAAGCTCTGATATACTGTGACATTGATATGAATCTGCAGGGTCATTCATAGGTGTCAGCTTCTCATGTGACCTGGCCATTCATTCCCTCAGTCCTCTTCTTTTCAAGGAAAGAATTGTAATGCTGCTAGGGTACCCTTGTTTGTTTTGAGGGAGCTCTCCATCTGCTCAACGGCAGGATGCCTCTGTGGCTGATTTCACTATCTCCCCTCCAGGTGTCCAAATGTCACAAAACAACTTCCATTGTCTACTTTGGCAGAGGTGGATTGTGGGAATTCCTTCATTTTATTAAACATGGAGCTTACTATCTATTTCCATTCTTTTTGCTTATTTCAGTGGGTTACATAGAAGTGATTTATGTAAATGTGCTCTCATCTTGCAACGCTTTTTTCTGAATTATGATTGTAAATTCCTTCATAGATTATAGGTTGAATATGTTAAGTATAAACTACAGCTCTCTGTCAGTGACCTCAAAATTTTCGATCTCATTATTCTTTTTATATAGAGATGGTAACTAGCAAAAGTGTTTAAGACAGAAAGGATTTTAACCATCTCAACCCTCACCCCCTGGGAATAAAAAGAAGTCACTAGTTCTTTTAAAAAGTAATTGGATATACTAAATATTGTTGAAACCATCCTTTGAATCAAATTACCTAGTTGACTGATCTGATTTTGGCTACATGAATCCTGACAAATGACTTTTGGCCAAATTGTCCAGAAGGTCCAGTGGGGAGTTGGGAGCCTTTTCTGAGCACCTGCTGTAAAGCAGAAGCTTAGCTGGTTTGAACTGAAATAATACCAGATGTCTGTGGAATGACTTTTACTTTTTAGGCACCTGCTGGTCAACTCAGGTACATTTTCTCATTTACTTCTGCAACAAACATTTCAGGATGCTGCTGATAGCCCTCTTTGCCAGGAAAAGAAACTGAGGCTTAGAAGAGCCGAGTCTCTCAGGAGCACAGCCAGTGCCCATCACCCTCTTTCCAGCATCCGTTGTTCACTAAGCTGCCTGCAGAAATTCAGGTTGAGGAGGCTCCCACAACACCTTCAGACAATGCCCAGGTGATGTGCAGGACAGGCTGGATGCTGTCGCTTACAGGGCTACAAGGCCCATCAAACGTTCTGGTTTCAGATGGTCTCCTCCATTTCAGAGCTGGTAACTAACCACACAGTACGTTTCGTGTGTGTCTATTAACTCTACCATCCATGGGAGATATTTAAGTGTTTATTCTCTTTACTGTGGTACCCTGAACTCTATTAGCCGCGAATGAATTTTGGTAACACCATCAGGGGGCAACAAAATGATTCTGCCTGAAATTACACAGTGCGAGAGTGATATTACCTGTGACATTTTAAAAGCAAATCACACTTTTAAATTATCATGACTCTTATTACCCCGCACATTGGATTCACCCTTTGGAGTCTTGCTCTTGAACACATTCATAACATTGCTGGTAGAAGTGTTCCATGATTGATCCACTACTTCTCCTGTACTCTTCAGTCTACAACATGGCTCCTGCCATACTCTGCCAGTGAAATTCCTTTTGTCAGGTGACCTCCATGTTGCTGAATCCAATGGACTCTTCTCTGCCCTCAGGTCAGATCAGTCAGCCGGTCTATCCTTGCAACATCCTCTTTGGTGTTTCTCTGTCTGTCTCTTCCATCTTTCTGCCAGAGTTTAAATATTTTGGGGTTTCCTGGCTTGTTCTGAGGCTCTCTGTCTTTCCCCTTGCTGCACTCTCTCCCCTGGGGTGGCTCATCCCTTCTTGTATCTTGAAAGATGTTTATGAAGAGGACTCCCAAATGAACACAGCTGGCTCAGATGCCTCCTCCGAGCTGCTCAAGCACATGGCCAGAGGTTCACTTGGCAGATCTCTTCAGAGGTCTCATAGGTTTCACTAAGACATGCCCCTACCCACCCTCGTCTTCCCTCTTTCCATAAATGGCTTCACTCCCCGCCCAACCCAAAAACCTGAGAATGGTTCTGGGCTCGCTCTTTCCCTCAGCCCTCCTATCAAATCCTTCAGCAGGTGTGCCAGCATCAGTCCACTTCTCTCCATCTCCTCTGCCCCTCCCCTAGTCCAAACCTCAGCCATTTTTACCCAGATCCCTGCAGTGCTCTCCACGCTTCCACGCACAGCCCTCTGGAAGTCAGTCTTAATGTGACAGCGGGTGATATTACAATGGAAATTGGACCCTGCTCTTTTCCTGCTCAATAACTTCCTATTGCATTTAGAATAAAATCCAAACTACTTTCCTTGACCTACATTTTCTGCTTCTCTCCCTTCCCCTTCCCCCAACATTAAGCTCTTCTCCTCTGCCTGTTACGCTGTTTTTTTCTATTGTATTAGCCCCTTCTCAACCTATAGTCTCAACTTAAATGTCACCTCCCCAGAGAAGACGTCTCTCACTACCCATTCTAAGTTAGGTCACCATGTTATTCTCAGTCTCAGGAGGCTGAATCCAGTATTAAAAGGGGAGACTACATCAGGCCAGCTAGTAATTCTGTAGGGTACCATGGGTCTTCCTAAGCAAGACGTAAAACTCAGAAGCCATGAAAGAAAAGACTGCCAGATTTAACTACAGAAAACTTAAACACTTCTAAATGATGAAAGGCACCATAAGCAGTGTTGAAAAGACAAGTGCAAAATAGGAGAAAATATTTGTCACATACACCATAGATTTTTCTAGGATGAGTTGCACGGGCGTCCATTTTTGTAGCAAGGAAAACAACACAAACTTGCCCAGTCAGAGTAACTCGGTTAGTTCCAGTCACTTTCTTCCTAGGTAGCTCAGTCTGCTTGGGGTGTACCCTGGCCTCTCAGAACCTCTCTTCCTTCTCACTGAGTATAGACAGACGGAAGTGCATGTAAATGTCATGTTTTGCATTCATATGGCTGGCTGTGTGCCCAGTGTGACCAGGAGCTCTTTGGAAGACAGGGATTGTCTTTTATCCAACTCGGAATCTCCAGTGCCTATGATTTGCCTATTACCCAGAGAACCTTTGTTGACTCACATTGATTTGAAAGCTTTTAAAGTCCCTGGGTGCTTCCATTTCCAGGGATGTTAAGTTAAATCGAGGCCAGGACAGCATTGATCATACTCCCAGCAGGGCTGTTGTGAGGATTAATGTTTTAACATAATAACATAATAACACATCTCCTCTTCCTTTAAAAGGTGTTAATTAAGGTAAAGGTTTTCTTTTTTGAGGATGTGCTTAGTTTTATAATAATATGTATCTCAAGCTGGTGTCTAAAATACAAGTAGTAGTAAGGTTTTCATGCTTTCTCATAGAAAATATGGCATACGTAAGTACACAAAATTAATCCACCCTTGGGGTTCCTCTCTGGATATTGTATCAAGCAATTGATCCTTCTGAGTTTCCCTGTACAGGAAGAGCCTACATGTGGCTTGGCCTGTGGAAGGGCTGGGGGAGGAATGTTCTGGGGACAACCCCTGACCTGGTCTGCTCTTTCCTTCTCCTCGCCCTTCCCCAGCGAGTTGAAGCAGAAGCTGGATGAGGAAGGCAGCAAGTGCAGCATCCTCTCGAAGCACCAGAAGTTCGTGGAGCACTGTTGCATGCGCTGCTGCTCGCCCTTCACCTTCCTGGTCAACAGCAAGCGTCGGTGTGGGGACTGTCTGTTCAACGTCTGCAAGAGCTGCTGCACCTACCAGAAGCACGAGAAGGTCTGGGTCTGCTGTGTCTGCCAGCAAGCCAGGTGAGTGGCCTCGTATGTGCCGAGGTCTCAGCGGAGGGGCACCCACCTTCCTTGAGCAGGTAGGACCAGCCGTGAGTGATCAGCACAGAGCACTGACCGCAGTGATTACCAAGGTGCAGTGCTGTTAAGGAGACCTCAGGAGCGTCCCAGAGAGGGCGCCATTCTCATCTGGTCTCATGTTTTCATTCATTCATTCTACAAGTATCTGTTAGGTTATTAGGAATTATGCTGGATGCAGGAAACGTGATGGATTGCTTAGGAGGGTGACAGGATGCATGAGTGTTGATCCCAGTATATGGTGCCACTCGCCTGACCAATTTTCCCATCCGCTGTGGGGACATAGAGTAAGGAGCCACTAGCTCTAGAGTTTGGAGAAAGCTCCACAGAGGACACAAAATAAAAGCAGATAGCAAAAGATTAAAAAAAGAATTAGTAATGTGAAGGGTGGGGTGATTCCATGAGATGGAAATGGCCAGTGGGGAGTTTCACAGAGAGCCACATGGATGTTCTCCCTTGGTGACTACAGAGCATTTCTTTGTTGGTTGAGTATTTGGAAACTGATTCGTTTGGTAAGCCAGTGTCTTGTATGTGTTCCTTGGGATCCTAAATTGTGGCTGCTCCTCGCCTATGCACAGCACGTTTGTATTCGTTGCATCCTCCCAATAACACCTGTTACAGTGAGCAAGACGGAGAGTGGCTGGTCCTGAGGACACGCACTCAGGAGCTCCTGCCTCCTGCCTTGTTGTTCACTATGGCCTTTAACACCAGTTAATGGGGACAGCTACTAAGCTCCCTTGGGGTCGCCAGGGAAGCAATCTGTGGCTGTAAAGAACAAAGCAGCCCAGAGACCCCACCTGAAGCACAAGTGGTTTGTTGAGCGCCGTTGCCCAGGGCGGGGTGCTGGCCTCGTTCTGAGTATAACTTTTAGAGCAGGGCACCCATCCGAGTCTCCACACAGCAGCTTGGTAGGAGGAGGAAAAGCTCTATGGCAACAAAGGAAGGAGGAGACTTTAACTGTAGGCGAGCGCATGCTTGGGTGAGAGTCAGGAAGGTTCATCTCATGCCTGCCCTGTCTCAGTAAAGTTGGGGTACGGTCAAGTGCTAACAACAGGAGAGTTGGATGTTGGAAAAGATTAGAGTTGACATTACAGACATGGAAATCCAGGCTTTCGAACTGGGTTCTGGTAACTAATCACCAATTTGTGTGCTGCCAATATTCCCATTTTGTTCCCACCACAGCCAACAGCCCATATGCAGACGTGAGGAAAGTAGATAGTCTGTTTCTTCCTGGGTTGGGGTTTTTTCAGGGGGTTTAAGACAGGTCAGAGGGTCATGGAGTCAAAGATATTAAAAATATAGGAACTAACATGATAGACTCTAATCCAGATAGTGAAGGAAGCAAAGAGAGAAGGAAGCTGTCGATGAATGGGAAGAAAATAGAGGGGTCGGCTAGAAGTGCCTGGTAGTTGAAGAACTCACAGTGCGGGTCCTAAGCTCCTAGGAGTTGAGGGTAGACATTCATGCAAAAAATATTAACGAACTGCATTAGAAGTAAATAATTGTGCCAAGCACCTAGGCCCGTCCATCGTGTAGTTCTAAATGCGGGACTCCTGTTAGAAATGTGGGACCCAGGTGGTGTCTAGTCACTGTAAAAATGGTGTTATTGGTAACTGCAGCTTTCTTCTTTTTCATCGCAATGAAAAAGAGCCTACGTGTCTTAGTGTTTTGTTGAGTTATTTATTATGGTAAGAGCATTTTAATTTGAAATGAAAGTTCCCTTTTAACGGTCATTGCTGTAATTATGATCAGATGGTTAGTTCTTCACCAGTTCTTTTGTTCCATACGTTTTGCGTTACAAAGTATTTCTGTTGTCAGTGTTTAAAATTTTTAACCTTGGGGCATTAACAAACAGATGAATTTATTATAGAGTGAATGATAGATTACTTATTTTAGAAGTTACTAGCCAATGGGATACCACTGAATCATTCCCTTCGTCATTTTTTATTATCTATAAATTTACCTTCATGACAATTTATTGTACAGGTTTATTGAAGCATTGTAAGTAACTACATATAGTAGTTACATTTGAAGGTCTTCTGCAGAAAACACAGGTTTCAGAGTGAGCCCAGCCTGTTCATACCAGACATTATCACTTGGAGTTGAATTGATTCAAGAAGCTGTTCCTACTTTTCTTGGGAACAAATTGGCTTCCTAGTTCTTTGCTTCATTATAAAAATGGTTCTTTCTGATTTTTGTCATTTTGTGCTATTACCTTTAACACAGACCAATTTGGGAGATTGTTTTCAGGGAATGAGAGGGAAAAAAAATTATGCTTGGAACTTGAAATAAAAACACATCTCCTCATTAATGCCTGTGGCAGTTGCTTTGGTTTTTCTGAGATGACTTAAGCCTTCGTTTCTTTTCACTTGGACTTGGAATCTTGGATCTCTGACCACTTATCTCTCGGTATTCACACAGCCCACGTGACTCGTAAATTAGCATACTGCCCTTTTTATATCAACTCCACAGTATGTTTTAGAGATACCCAATGGGTGTGCAATATCCCTAAAAAGATATAACATTAAAAAATTATTACTATGGGATGAGGACATTCACAGGTTAGCAAATATATGGGGAAATATTGAACCTCAATAGAAAGCAGGGAAACAGAGTTAATGCTTCAAGTAGCTATTTTTTCCTCATTAGTGATTTTGTTTTCATCATTCTACTCAGTGTTGACGAGGGTAGATTGAAAAAGGCGCTCTCATTCATTGCTGGTGATGTCTAATGGGCATAACCTTTTACCAACACGTATCAGGAGCCTGTAGTATGTCAAAACCCTTTTACCCAGTAACTTCATTTTTGAAAACCTGTCTAAAGAGACAACAGATTATTTTTCACATGCTGTACAAAAATGAGGTGTATTATTTGTAATATAAAAAAAACTGAAATAATTTAAATGCACAACAGTAGAACAGTGGAAGTAAATTAGGGCACATTCAACTTGACATACTATGATGATGCCTTTAACATAATTGTGTATTGTATTAACATTGGTGAATTTTTATATTAGAATGTTAGATTAAAAACTACGACGCAGAATGCACAGGTAGTACATAATCACCATGTAATCAAGAAGACTGGAAGCAAATACACAGTCAACGCTGTTAGTAGTAATTGTTCTTTGGGGGATAGGCTTATGGGTAATGGTTCTCCTACCTCTCTATTTTCTATTTACTTTTCAAGTTTTCCACATTTTGCACGTGTGCTTTCATGACCAGATATAAATAAACAGAAATACGTCCAGGACTTGCTCCTTCTTTCCTCTTCATTCCAAAATCCCCTCCCGCATCACCCAGTGTTGCTCTCCCCTCAACAGGCCCTCTACCCTCCACCCCACCCCCCTGCTTTGCACCTAGTTTCCTAGGAAAATGGGCCATCGAAGGGTACTTGTATTTTGAAGTCCCAGTTAGTTATAGATACCAGCCTGTCTGTAGCAAATCTCCATAGAGACTGTGACTTCTATACTTCATCTAACCTTCGTCAGAGTGACCTGAACCAGGGGGCAAATGGGAAATCTTTAAAATGCAGATTGTCCCCAGTGAAAGCTAAGCATCCCTTTTTTGTTCCCTGGTTCTTTACTATCAAATAGCAAATGAATATATCAGGAGTGCCTGCTATGGACATGAAGTTGAGTTTGCCTTTTCAGATGAGTTATGTCATCGAATCCTTATGAGAACTCTGCGAGGGGCAAGCGATGAGCTCCGTTTTTGAGCCAGGGAGGTCTGAAACTTGGACTAACTATGTGGCTAGCCAAGGTCACCTTGTGAATCCCAAGTTCAGGCTCCCCAGGGATGCAGCCTGGGCTTCGGGACCCCTTGCCTTCAGCTGCCCAGCAGCCTCCTGTCTCAGCCGGCCACCTGGACCCTATTTTTAAGTGTGTAGAGCAGTGAACAGCCTATGCACCTAAACAGTATTAAAAGGACAGTGGCGAGTTCTTTTCCTGTGGAAAGCATTGTGTGTCCACAGGCATTTAACCACACACGTGCCCTTTCTGTGCAGCCCTAGCAGGAGTGAACCTCAGGGAAGGAGGACAAGGGACGGCGACCTCACAGTCCATGCCACCACATCAAACATTGGCACCCTGTCCCCTTGGCACCCTGAGCTCCTCACAGTGCTTCTTACCTGAGGCCCTTCAGCTCTGACACCCTGTCTGGACCGCAGGGGGTGAGTGGGTGCTGTAAGCATTGACTGCCTGAATCCCTAGAAGTCTCCGTTTTCAGGGAAAGTATAGACTGTGACGTTGGGTGTCATTACACATTAGGGGCATGAATTCAATCTTGGAGAGATTTTGATCAAACAGTGGCCTCTTGACACATCTTTTAATAGGTTAAACAAAGAAGACGTACGAAGTGTAATAGGCTCTGGAGGAAATCTGCAGTATTCACCGTGTCTGAGCATTTAGGGCACGCTTTTAGGCTGTCACATAGGTTTTTCTTAAGGCGAGTTTGATAGCGTGAGGGGCCGTGATGGTTAATTTTACGTATCAGCTCGGCTAGGCTGTGCTACCTGTACACATACTTAGTCAAAGACTAGTCTCTGTAGATACTGCTGTGAAGACATTTTTTAGATAAAATTAACATGTAAATGAGTAGACTTTGATTAAAGCAATTACCCTCCATAATGTGGGTGAGCCCCATCCAATCAATTGAAGGCTTTAAGAGAAAAAAGACTGATTTCCCCAAGGAAAAGAGAAGACTGCCATCAGACTGCGTTTGAACTCAAGCGTGAGTATCAGTTCTTCCCTGGGTCTCCAGCCTGCCGGCCTTCCATGGAGATGTTTGACTTATCAGCCGCTTCAGTTCTGTGAACCAATTCCTTAAAATAAGTATCTCTAGATAGGAAGGAAGGCAGGAAGGGAGGAAGGGAGGAAGGAAGGCAGGAAGGAAGGAAGGCAGGAAGGAAGGAAGGAAGACAGGGAAGGAGGGTGGGAGGGAGGGAGGGAAGAAAGAATCTATTGGTTCTGTTTCTCTGGCGAGCCTAGACTAATATAGGATCCTTCATAGAATGTAGGATAACTGGAGCTGGGAGGTGGAGAGGAGAGAAGTGAAATGGGAGACCCATTGTCTGTGTTCTCTCTCCTGGCCCTGGACAGAAAGGAGACACAGGTAGAAACTAAAGAAACTGTATTCACCACGGAACATGTGACCCAGCAGTGTTGCTCTGTAGCCTAGGGGACAGTGTGTGATATAGACCTGAGAGAGGGGCGTTCTCCTGTGAGGACAGAAGTTCAAGTACAGGGAGGATTATTAGCCCTGGTAGCAGTCAGGGAAGCTGGGTAGTGATTTGGTATTTGCACAGGACAGCAGGGCCTGGCAGCAAAAACTCCTAATCCAGTGGTTTCTCTACAACTGGACGTTAGCAAGAGCTGGAAAGGGGAAAACACCATCAGTGACTTCCCACGAGACTTCCCTAGGAAGACCTTGGAGACACATTGCTTTGTCCAGGCAGAGGCACAAAGTAACACTGGAATTGTTTGTAAGATTACCTTATGTGTGTGTTTTCCCATAGGTGGGTGGCACTAGGGGAAATTCAGGTTGCAAAAGAAGGTGTTGACTTGGACAAAGCAGAAAAGAAAATTTAGGAGATTGGAAAACTGGAGGACGGACCACCCCAGTCAGTAGGTGGGCCCGTGACCCAAACCATGCCAACCTGATTCTCTGTGGGAATTTGAATCTTGGGGGGAACGGCACATCAATGGAGGACAGTTAGAGCTGAGTCATCCTGAGACAGGTGATGAGACGACCGTGGGTAATGTTCCTGTTACCAAGACCGCTGAGCCTGCCACCTCATGTCTTGAATATTCAGGTTTTCCCTCAATTCATTAAGCAACTAGATTTTTCCATTACATTACCTTTTCACCGAAGTCATCCAGAGTTCAATTCTACTGCTTAAAACAGAACCTAAAGAGCCATCCCTGATACAGGAGCGATTATGCAAATGGATAGAACGTTTAGACCAATGGTGAAGAGGCAGGTGACCATCATGATATGGGACTAAGAAGGGGATAGTGTGACTTCTTCCGCACTTAAATGCGGTGTCTTGAAATTGGCTCCTAAACGGTATCAGGATAGTGGAGAGTTCTTTTCCTTTGGAAAGCATTGTGTTTCCACAGACATTTAACTACACACATGAACTTTCTGTGCAGCCATAGCAGGAGTGAACCTCGGAAGGACAAGGGACGGTGGCCTCACAGTCCATGCCCCCAGCGTCTTCCACGGTGCCCAGTGTGGACTATCTGGGGATTTTTAATAGCTGACAAAACATCACACAGGCTCGTAGCACCTTTCCTGTTAATTAACTGCAGACCCATCGACCAAGGTACCCCACTGAGAGGGCCGTGCTTTCTGACCTTGGACCAATGAGGGAACTTAAGAAATGATGGGTTTTTTAAGCACCGTTTTCCTTTGACAGGGACCAGTTTGGCAGATGTCATCAGCATCATCAATTTTGCTCACTGACATGGTAGGAAAAAGTGTTAGATTTTTTTTTTTACCATGTTAGACTGGTATTTACATTGTTGTACTCAATCTTAAGGCCATTAGGCATTTCCCAGCATCAACCTTTTAGCATATAATTAACCAAGTACATACCCACCGACTATACCAGTGTTTGGTATGTCTTAGTGATATTAAGATGAAAATAACTCCTGGAAATATAAGAAGCTTCTGTACTGGGTATGCCACAAAGAGCTTTAAGGCTTTATAGGGAAAAATTAAAAAGGAAGTTTTATCTTTTGGCCAAATACTGAAATAAAAGAGGCTACCAAATAGAAAACCAACTGCTGTCATAGAGAACGTATCTCATTTAGTCCCTAATTGATGATATGTTTGCGTTAAGAGAAAAAAACCAATCGAAAATGTCCTTCAAAATAGACCCAGCAGTCAAACAGCTTGTCATCATTTGGGAAAAAAACAAAAACAACAAAAAACACACACCAAAGATGCAAAAAGCACCTGCACATCAGATGTTTGGTGACTTTCTGGAAGGGGGACATGCCCACCTCTGTGGTTTGCCTCCTGTCACCAGCCTCATTATTCCAAGGACATGAAGAGGCCTTACAAAAGATCACCCCTGTTATAATAATGGTTTTCCTCTCCATAGCGCTTCACTGTTTTCAACTGTCTCAGTGGAGGAGTCACATCCGGAGCTAACAGACCTTGTAAAATTGCCTTTTACTAAGAGAAACAGCTCCTCTGCTTGGGCCAGTGTCTGCGCGGCAAGTGTCAGCCGGAAGCCCCAGATAGATCCCACTTTTCACATTAGCTGGAGGTTCTCTTTAACTTGATGATACAGAAACAAAAGACTTGAGAATGACTGGAGCCATGCCATGGGTCCAACCGGATACAATAACTATCATTCACAATAGCATCATTTAGCAAATACAGAACCAGGTGCATTTGAGTTCTGATGCTAACGTCTAATCCCTCCCCACCCAGGAAGTGGTGAAAGCCTAGCCGGGAGTTTGGACAGGCGTCACTGTCCCAATCCCCGTCTCTGTCACCATTCATCTTTTTGGTTCTTGGTCTGGCCACACTTTCTCTTTGATCCTTCCCTGCACAAGAATGAGTGTTTCATGAATCCAGGGTCGTTGTAACAATGATGAAAATGCAGTCCTTCTGCAGTTGCTCAGATTTTATAGTTTAGAGACAGTCACTTTTTTATTTTTTATTAAATTTATTGGGTGACATTGGTTAGTAACATTACATAAGTTTCAAGGATACCATTCTATAATACATCATCTGTATATTGCATTGTGTGCTCACCACCCAGAGTCAGTTCTCCTTCCGTCACCATATATTTGACCCCGTTTACCCTCTTCTACCACCCTCCCCACTTACTCCATGGTAACCACTAAACTGTTGTGTGTGTCGGGGAGTTTTGCTTGTTTGTTTGAGACAGCGTTTTGACAAGAGTGATGCTGAAGGTCCAGCCACCTCTGCTGCTAGCTGGCATCTGCCCAGGTCCATGAACCCTGAGCTCACCCAGCATTCTCTGCCACTTGAGCTCCTTAGGGTCCTGAAAATGCCTTCTTGGGCTCTGCGTGCTGTCCATGAGCGCTGCGTGGTTTCTGCTTTTCAGCAGCACCAGAGCTTTTAACTTGGCCTTTTTGTTTAGGGAAGTGAACGGTTTCTAGGGCAAGTGAAAGTGAAAATGCATGACTTTCTCTCAGGTGACTCTGCAACACAGGCAGGGCAGTCTTGTTTCCCATCTTCTAAGTGAGGAGATTGACACACAGGCAGAGCAGTCTTGTTTCCCATCTTGTAAGTGAGGAGATTGACATCAGGAGGCTTGAGGCATTCACCCAAGTTCACACACTTGCTGAGCCCAACGAAGGCTCAGCTGCCATTGTTGAGTCCCTGAAAGCCAGGATCCCGCAATGGGGGCAGCTCCTGATCGGGTGATGGGCAGTGTGGCAGTGCGTTGGGGACTGGGGGCCCCGAGTGAGGGACGATGTGTAGTATGATAAATACTCTGCCAGCAAGTGCCCCCCTTCTCATCTGCAGCCCTGTGGACTGGGAGACAGATAGAAGGATATTTTTCTTGGGCACTGCATCTCCAGAGATGGGCATGGGGCAGGGCAGAGCCCTTTCATCTGTCTGCACCCCCCACCCCCGCCCCGGGTCGTGTGTGTTGAGCTCAGCAGCCTGGTCCTTGTGCAGAGCTGGCTTGGTGCTGGCAGGGAGGGGCTGCCTGGGATGGGCTTGCTCTGGGTAGGTGCCCACCTGACCAAGTGTGACCCAACTGATCAACAGTAAGAGTTTCGGTTTCTTGGGTCTTAAACTAGGTCTTACACCTCCTCAGGAGCCAGTAAGACTGTAGTTGTCCATGGTTCTCTAGGTGGGGTGGACCAGAGCTTGTAACGCCCTGAGAAGATGAGGAAATTAGGGTGCAGGTGCTACCAGGATGTCCAGGGAGGAAGCATGAAGCTGGGGCAGCAAGCCGCCTCTGGCTCTTTGGAGAGAGAGAGCATCTGTGGTCTTTGGGGATAACTGGCAGTGCTTCCAGAACCTGCCTGGGCATTTATTCTGTTGCCTACGCTGTAACTCAACATGAATATATAATAGTGAGGGCAGTGGGGACCTTCCTTTGCCACCACCGCACATACCTCTTGACTCAGTTCCCTCGTGACAATGTTCATGCTACATTTCCCAGTTTCACTCTCAGTTTTCCTGATAGAGAGGATGGGCTCACTTTTCAGTTCAGTACCTGTTGACGTTAGACCTTTGGCTTCCAGCTGGAGGCCTGCACTGGCCTTCTTGACGTCCTGAGGGGCAGTGAGAACCTTCTTTGTTGTCAGCCTTCCCCACCCCAGGTTCTCTGAGCTCATGTTTTTCTTTCCTCAATGAATATGGCCATTGTCCCAGCTGCCGTGAGGGCAAGCTTTATTTAGAGAGAATTTTATGTAACAAGTACTTACATAACACTATGTGCCAGGCCATGCTCTAGCAGTATTATAAATATTAACTCTTTTCATATTCATGATGACACTATGAAGTAGGTACTGTTGTTTTCTCCCCATTTTCCATATAGGGGAACCTAGGCATGAAGAAGTTAAATAACTTAGGTTAAATAGACTCGTTTTCATTAAACAGCTTCGGTTCAATAGATGCGATTGGATTGGCTGACAAAATATAGCACATCATACAATTAAGTGGGTTGTGTATCTTACTCAAATCAGTCCGTCTGTGTGGTGTGTTGAAAATAGCACAGACTCTGGAATTACATAACTGAGTCTAAATCTGCCACTCACTACGCAAAGGGTAGGGATAATAATGCCCACCTCTTGGGTTTGTTTTGCGAATTAAATTGAGGGAACCTGCTTCCGTGCCTGACTGTTATTACTGCTGCTGCTGATGCTATGACCATAGGATTGCCGGCTTCCCTGGGGGCCCTCACGAGGAGCTTGTGGAGCACAGGGGTCCCCTCACACCCTCATGCCTGCCTCCTTAACTGCTGGAGTCTGGTGAGCTCTGGATGCAGAGAAAGAGCCTCAGTGAGGAGTTGAGAGAAGACTAAACAAAGTCCTATGACGCAGGTTGCCTAGAGTTGGGCAATTTCCCTTTAGCCTGACTCATCCCAACAGGCTTGTTACTGGGATTGCATTTTGGGGCTATTGCAGCTGATCTTTCAAAGGGACTGAAGTTCAAAACAAGAACATTGAAAAGTATAACACCGCAGAGCCCTTGAGTGGAATGAAACTGCTATGAACAGCTGTATGTGTTCATTCAGGCAGATTCCATGGTCACTAGCGAGGAGGAAGACACTGACCAATGAGCAGAGGCACCAGGTGCCTTGGGGACTCCCAGTGAGTCCTGCTCAGGGACCCCACGGGCTCCTCTCAGCCATCCCTGTCCCACAATTCACGCTTTCCCTAGCACGGCAGTGCACGCGTGGAGAGATGGGACCTAAAATATGCCAAAAGGAGGTGGTCCTCTCTGCACTGGAGCCTTCTGTTCATGGGAAGCCTCGAATTTCATCTGTTGGCAGCACCTCCCAGAGGAAGGGGTTGGTCCCTTGAGGTTCTTTTCCATCCTGCAGTCAGTCATTCATTGAGTCATGCGGTCACATCAGACCTGAGTTTGAATCCTGGATTGGCCACTTATTTGCCATGCGATCTGGGACAAGTTAGTCAGCCCTTTTGAGTTTGGGAGTAACTCAAAGCGAATCCTCCAGGCAACCCTCTGAAAGGTCATCGTAAAGAAAAAGAGGAGATAAGGTCTGTACATCACGGAGCAATGCCTAGTGGGGACTGGTAGCTATTATTACGTTGTTTTCACTTTGAGGTTGTTAAATTGTTATTTCCTTTACTTTATAAAATATTCAACACAGCGTTATTGCCTATGAGCATGACGCAGTTTCTAAGTTCGTTGTACTTCCTTTTGTAGCACAGCAAAACTAATTTAATTTGGATACTTAATTCCCATAGTTTCGTTCCCAGCGTTGACCCAAGGCAGTGAAAGATATCGCCACTTGGGACGCAGCAAGTGAGGAGACTTGTACATCTTCTGAAAGGTGTCCTAGGATGGCTCAGTGAATGTGTGAGGACAGTAAGACTCAAATCATTATTTAATAACCTTAATTGTGTATTACTTTAAGTTATAGTGCCGCTAGGCACTAAAAAATGTGCACAGCAGACGTCGCTACAAACATCAGGTTTACTATTTGTACTTTATCGCCGTACACATCTCATCGTTTTTCTGTTCCCTCATTCCCCAGGGAATTCATTTTTACTTTTGTCTTGTTTTGTTTTATTTGGTACTTAAACTCAGCGTGTGTCCTTTAATCTATAATTAAGATCTTCCTTTATTTGGGGGAAAACCTTTTCCTATTACAGTGATTCTCAAACGTGATGGCAGCAGAATCACCTAGAGAGCTTGTTAACACAAACTGCTAGGCCTGAACCCTGAGTTTCTGATTTAGTAGGTCGTGGAAGGGGCTCTACAATGTGTATTTCTAGTACATTCCCAGGTGATGATGTTGGGCCGAGGATCCCACCTTGAGAACTACTGTTGTAAAATACTGTTACATAGGGATTTTCTGTTGCTTTCATGTTCCTCTTTTTTCAGGGACACCAGTTATGCAAATAGTAGACCTCCTTCACCCGACTTCCATCTCCACCTAGTTCTAACTCCTGGCCCCTCTCCTTCTCACATTGCTTTCTTTTCTCTAGTCCATCCTCTGTGCCCTTGACAGGGTTTTCAGCAGCGTCTCTTCTCCTTTTGCCACCACGCATGTGAACTTTCATTTCTGTCACTGTGTTCTTTGTCTTTCCTGAATTCTGCCATCTCACTTTTTATCTGTTTCTGCTGTTTCATAGTCACTTCTTTGAAACTTTTTTCCTTCTGGTCTGATTTCTTGGTCTGGCGATTGTTTATAATGTTGTTTCTTCTTTTTGTTCTGAAGTATCTTTACAAAACTTATGTGATGGTTTCTTTGAAGTATTTCGCTTTTTTGAATGGAGAGCATTCTTCTTGGCTCTACCCTTTGTGGAATATTCATGTGGCAAAGGAGCCTGAAAAAAAAAAAAAAAAGTCTTAAGTAGAAGAGCAAATAACCTGAAAATTTGGTCTGGAGGGCTCACAAGAACTTGCCCACACTTACAAGTGAGCCCTGCATCCACATTGTGTAAGAGAGAGAGAGAGAGAGAGAGAGAGAGAGAGAGAGAGAGAGAGAGAACATGAGTTGTCAACACTTACTTTTCTAGCTGTCTGAGAGCAGAGTCTCTGGGGAAGCTTGCTACCTCCACTTTCTCCATATCCTGCCACAGTGACTGCCTACTTCTTTCCAACATGGCTTCCTGTGTGTTACCTTATTCAGGGGCTCCTATCCTGTCAGTCACGCTGTAAAATATGCTGGGAGGCTCTCCTATCCCACAAGTACCTTGGCTTTGCTGGGGTTACGACTCATAGTGCCAGGAGCCAATGCGACAGTTACAGGCCAAGGAGAGCTCTTCCCTCCAAGATCCAGGAGGCTGCTAGTGAGCAACAGCAGTCACTATATGAGTCGGTTTTCCTTGAGAGGAAGGGGAGGGGCGTCCACGTCAGGCTGGATATTGTACTCAGGATGAATGCTAGTTGGGCCTTACTTCTATGCAGACAGACCCAGTTGGCTCTGCTTCTGTTGTGAAGGGGGCTAGTCGGCATAAAACCCAATTTTGCTTTTCTCTGAAATGCCCTAGACACCCTGCAACAAGACCTAAGAGGTAGTGATAACCATATCAACCCTAACATTTATGGAATGCTTCTCTGGAAGCAGGCGTGGTGAGTAACTCACCCATGACCTTCTCACTTGAATGGGGTGATGTTCATCTCTCTATATTATCAGCCATAGAAACCTATGTTTTACGTAGCGATCATCATGGCGAGACCTACTTTTGATATGCTACTGTTTAACTTAAGTGCATCAATTCTTAGCCACATTTCTCTACAGTAGTTATGGTTGAATGCCTATGTGATAGCCTGTTATGATATTGTACCACAGTTTATTAACCCATTTTTGTGATTTTAACCATTAGCATTTCTTTCCCCAGTTTTCTTTTGTAACTACAGGCTATGCTCCCATGAACACCTCTATCCCGATGTCCTTTTCCTCCTGGTTACTTTTTTAAGGAAATCTCTAGTAGAGCTCTTGGCTCAAAGGCTGTGTATGTATATTTGACTCTTCTTAAATACTCGTAGTACCATATTGCTTTCTCACAGAATTGTATGAACTTATTCTGCCATCAGCACTAAACATCAAATGCAGCACAGACTCCAATGCCATTGTCAAAATCTTTCATTTTTAAAATTCTTTCTACTTTGCTGAGAATAACACAGTGCTTTGCTATGGGAGAGTAAAACATATGGGTGATTTTGAATGTTTTCCCCTTGTTTCCTTATAAGAGACTATTAACCCCTTAAGATGGCTGGCGATGTAGGGTCGGATTTGTGCCGCGGAAACCAGCTTTGCTATGGAGGATGGCTTGTCCAGAGTTTGCTCCCAGCAAGCTGATTCAGCCCGGCAGCCCATAACAGCTACTCTGCACAAACTACTGTGTTCATGAATCCTTTCACCACCTTGGGGAGATATGAAATGGAATCAAGAACATATAGGCTAGGCCAGGACAGTGCATTCAAGTTATGCACAAGACAAAAGGAAAGACACCCCCAGTCTTAGTTCCCTTGGGTGGCAGTGATTCATTGAGATGAGGGGCAAACAAAAGGAAAAAGTGCGCTGTCTCTGGCTTTAGTTCCAAACCCTTTGCTGGCTTTTCACTAATGTTTTAGCATGTGGGGGTTCCGTGTTCATGCACCGTTTAGGCTTGTATTGACAGTAGCAGGATGGAGTGTTCATTTCCTCTCTCGGGAAAGCTGTGACTGCATCATGCCTTTGCGGACATTCGATTTGAAAACACTGCTCAGTGTCACCGGCTGCAAAACCTCGGCATCGTCCGTGTTATATTTAAAAAAAAAGCACCAAAAAACTAAGAAGCAAAGCCCGGCTTGTCCTGTATATCTAAATATATAGTAATGTAGTCCTGCCTTTCTAAATAAATGATTATATTGGTAGCTGGTACTCAGGGGACAAATGATAGGAGAGATCAAGTGGATTGACTAACAGTTTCTTTGGAAGAGCAGAGGGTTGTCACCCAGCTTAGGGGTGCACCTGGATATCTCTTCTCCGCATATTCTGGCAATGGCTGCACAGAAGCCACACACGCCCCCCCACTTATTATCCTTCCTGCCGTTACATGGGTGACTTTGCAGGTACTTTTCATTTGTTCATTTTAATTAAAATAAATATCACAACATATTCTAATCCAACCTACCTCCAGGACAAATCTCACAAGACACTTTTTTTTTTTTTACTTTTTAAAATTGTTGTAAAGTATACGTAACATGAAACTTATCATTGTGTCATTATTAAATGTACAGTTCCGTGGCATTAAGTACATTCATATAGTTGTGCAACCATTATCAGCATCCATCTCCACAACTTTTTCATCCTCCCAAACTGAAACTGTGCCCATTAAACAGTAACTTCCCATCCTCTCCCCATCCCCAGCCTCTGGCAACCACCATTCGACTTTCTGTCTCTATGAATTGGACTACTTTAGATCCCTCACATAAGTGGAATCATATACTATTTGTCCTTTTGTGTCTTAACAACAACATACATTTTTACCCCAGCTTATGTTAAAGTGCTTTATAGTATCTTACAAAAAGCTCTTCCCTAAAATAGAAAGATAAATAAAAATAAATTTAAAAATAAGACCGAGAGAATGTAAATTAACTGTAATGCAAAAAATGCACCCTGCAGGGAATGACACAGTTCCAGATGCTGGACCACACATTTGTATCTGGGTTCCTTGGTGGCCAAAGCAGAAAACACAACCTGATCAATTGCATAATTCTTAGGGAGAAAAACATGACTTCTAGGCAAAGCAAGTGTTTCCAGGCCCTTTAATTCTGCAAGACTTTCTTCCCCTGCATTCTTCGAAGGGAAGCATTTATGTGGGAGATTGTATTTCTGATGGCCTCAGAAGCCCATCTTTCAAGCCCTGTGCAGTGAGGAATGCACCAGAGTCAGTCTTAAGCACTTCTAGAAGATGAATTTAATCTAAACCGAGATGCAAGAGGAAACGTTCAAGCAGTGGCCGTATTTGAAGCACATGCCAACTAATTTGGAAAAGCAGGCCATGGTCTAGAATCCAAAGCAGTATTGTTACAGCTCACCAGGGAGGAGCCCCAGACGGGGTACTTAGTGCCTCTTCTCAGCAAGAGAGGCTCCCCGCCTTGACTGGGTTTTAAACCTTTATTCTGTATATCATGCTGGGAATTTGGGTCTTACTTTCTTCCATCTTCTTTCCATGCCTAATGCTTTCAAACTTGTCATTATTAGTATAAAATCTACAGATTTTTACTCAGCTCCTCAGGTGTGCCAGTCACTGTGCTAGAACCTGGGGTACATTACTGGCAAAATACACACAATCCCTGACTCGTTGGGGTTGACAGCAGTGTGGGAAAAAGTGACAGCTGTCATATAACCACAAAAATGCCTGGATATTTTAAAGCAGTGTCAAGGGCTATGAGAAAGCAGCTTCTGCAGGTGTGAGCCTCTGTAAGAAGGAAACCTGGCCTGGGCTGGAGGTCAGGCAAGGCTTCCCCAATGCTTAAGCTGAGATGTAAAGGTTGAGCAAGTGTTAACAAGGCAGAGTCTCTGCATGGGGGGCCGGGAAGAGAAGTGACCAGGTGGAGGGAATGGTACATGCAAAGGCCTTGAGATGAGTGGCCTAAATTAGAGATTCAGGGGCCAGGGTGGTTGGAGCCAGAGAAGGGAGAGAAGAATGGGAAGGGGTGAGGACGGAGGGTGCCAAGGGCCTGATCTCGTGCTGTCAGGAAGTTCACACATTTTAATTTGGCAAATACTTACTGAGCAGCTTCTCTGGTCAGGCCCCCTTCTAGGCTCTGAGACTTCTCCAGGATAATACGCAGAGTCCCTGCCCTTGTGTGCTTATTGTGGGGGGTGGGAGAGTTTGGCTCATGGCAACTGCAGTGGCCTAGGTTAGGGGTGAGGGTGGGGAAGTGCAGGAGTGAGAATGAAATAAATCTGAGAGAGAGCTCAGATCTCTTCTCCTGGTGGAAACTTTCCGTGGTCCCACACGGCTCCCCTCATACGTATTCTCGAGGCTCTTCAACTTTTTCTGTGCTACCCTGTTTCCCTGAAAATAAGGCCCGGTCTTTTTTTACTATAAGACCAGGCATAATTTATAATATAAAATAATATAATATAATACCGGGTCTTATATTAATTTTTGCTCTAAAAGACGCATTAGAGGTGATTGTCCGGCTAGGTCTTATTTTCAGGGAAGCATAGTATTACACCTCCCAGTTTGTAATTATATATTTAGTTGTACAACTATGTGCTTAGTATGTTTAGCTTTCCTTCTTTTCCTTTGAATAAGGCTCCCTGAAGCCAGGGCCCCTGTGTCTTTTGGCTCCTTGCTGTGTCGCCAGCACCTGGCACGGTGCTGGGCGCTCAGTGGACACTTAGTAAATAAGTGCTAGTTGGAGGGATGGATTGGCGATTGGAAAATGGAGAGGGATCCCGGATGACTCCGTGGTTCCTGGCTTACCCTCTCGGAGGAAGGGTGGTCCCACTTACGGAGATGGAAAACAGCAGTAAAGTGCCACGGTGAGGACAAGATGAAGGTGGCAGATTTGTTTTTGTACACGTTCCCCTCAAGGCCTTTACAGGGGCGTTTCACACAGAGAGCGCTGGCCAGAGCTCAGCGGCTCGTCAGTGCCTGGAAGGTACCAAGGACGGAAGGAGCACATCAAAGATGAGGGGGGAGAGGGCCCAGGATGGGCCTGTGGTTAAAGATTCGAGATTCACTCAAAAGGGTCCCGAGACCACCAACGTAAGAAATGAAAAGACGGGTTTGCTACCCCAGCTAAAGAGGGGACTAGCCAGTAAGCAGTGCCCACTTCCCTTTATAAAAACCTTGCCAAATGTAAATCCTTAGAGAGATCCCAGAGCTAGAAGTCCTCGTTGGAATCAGGCCGTATTCAGCATGAAGACATTCAGATCAGCAGGAACAAATATAGAAGATGACGTTGTATGCATCCTCAGAACTACAGACAAACAGCTCCAAAAGTCAAGAGTCAAAGCTCCTGAGCATGCTTTTAAATTTCTTGAATTCTCATTTGAGGGTGTGAACAGGCGGCCTAAGGAAAGCAAACTGTAATCCAGCGTCGCCTGTGGGGAGGGCCAATACATTTGCCGTGTGAGCGGTTCCTTCCGCCTGGGCCGAGTGAGCCTTACAGCCATAAGCGCTCCCAGGAATCCTGCCTGAGGTGGGAATTGCTCTCCGAATCATCGTAAAGCCATCAGAGAATATCGCACTGCCTGTAATTCAAAGGCAGCATTAGCAGGGAAATATTTAGAAATTTTTTGGTAAGGAAAGAATTCAAGAGGCTTGTAGTTTGCAACAGTAGAAATGAGGATGGGAGATAATTAAGAAAAGAGGATTTAACTCATTCTAAAGAATTGCGCCAGGGACCCCAACTCCCCAGTCAAGCAGCTTCCAGAGCCTCCTCCGAATGAAACACACAGAAAACATCTGTCTTTTCCAAGGCTGTGTGTCCCTCAGGGGATTTGTTCAAGCTGAGGGGTGAGATTCTCATTCCAAATCTATGAAATGAGGTCCCGCAAGAGACACAGAGTAGTGGCCTTGTAAACTCAGGAAGTGAAACAAATTCCGAATAAGCTGAATAACTTTAAAAAGTCTGTGTGGCAGCTGTGCCTCTCAGATGCAATCATAAAGCACTAGAATTTTTTCTCTGCTTCTCATCAGTTTAGCTTATATCTCTTAACTTCTGGAAAAATAATATACCATCCAAGAGGTAAACTGTGTCTTGGGCACTATGTATTAGCAAAAAGAAATGATTTTCCTTTTCCTATGTATTAAATTGTATCCTTTATGTTTAAAAATTCCCTTTAGGGAGCCAAAATTTGTTATATATTCTCATACCAAGAGAGTATATGTCTTTTATTTATTTCGTGTTTATGTTCCCAGCAACTTGCAATTCTGTCAACTTGCAAAGGAGAAAATGGAAGGTGTTATTTAAGCAAGGATTGAAAGAGGAATGGAGCTTGGCAGAGGAGTAGAACAGGGTGCAGGGTTAAGAATGAATGTTGTTTTCAGGAGCAGCAGAAGTGGCGTGGCTGAGGTCTGGGGCGCGTTACTGAGCATGGTGGGGTAGTGGGTGGATGATGTTGGGAATTTAGGAATGGGTAGAGCAATGCAGAGTTTAAATGATGCAAAGCCTGTATCTCTAACTTCTGGAAAAATAGTTTACCCTCCATGAGGGTAAAGGGGATCAAATATATGTTGATGGAAGGAGAACTGACTCTGGGTGGTGAACACACAATGGGATTTATAGATGATGTAATACAGAATTGTACACCTGAAATCTATGTAACTTTACTAACAATTGTCACCCCAATAAACTTTAATTTAAAAAAAATAGTATACCATCCAGTAGGTAAACTATGTCTTGGGCATTATGTACTAGGAAAAAGAAGTGATTTTCCTATTTGTAATACCCTCAAACTGGAAGCCGCCCAAAAGTATGCCAGCAGGAGAATGAGCATATAAGTTGTGGTATATTCCTCTAATGAAATACTACACGGCAACAAAAAGGAGGGAACTGCAGATACATGCAACAACATGCATGAACAGACATGTTGTTGAGCCAAAGAAGCCAGATGCAGATGGGCACATCCTGTATGAATCCATGTATGTAGTGCTCCCAAATGGTGAAACTGATCTGCGATGAGAGAACTCAGAATAGTGATTGCCTTGGGGGGGAAGGAGATATTACTGAAGCGGGGGGGGGGGGAACAGAGGGCACCTCCTGGAGTGTTCTGTACCTTAGTTAGTGTGCTTTGTTATGTGTAAGCTATTCTGCCATAAAATACATTTTTAAAAGAGCCATTGGGACATAGCTGGCTCTGCCACTTAATAGCTGTGTGGCTATTTCTCTTCTGCAAGTTGACAGAATTGGCAGTTGGTGGGAACACTTGCCGAGCATCTGTGAGCATCATTTTCCTCATCTGAAAAACGGCAATGAATGATCCTTGGCTCATAAGGTTGCTGAGGGATGAGAGCAAGGGTGAGTGGTGTCCACCATTTTGTCTGTCACATGGTTTAGAGGCGCCCAATGCCAAGGACTTATATTTGTTTCACTATAATGGTCCGCAGTCCTGAGCCCCTGGTTCTGATGGCTCCAGCTGTAGTGGCACAGCCGGGAAGCTATGCTGAGTCCCTGCAGGTGTTCTAGGCGATGGCATGTCCTGTGACAAGGACATCGCTTCTGATTCTACTCTTTCAAGTATTCCAGCTACACTTTTTTATTGCAGCTGAGGGTTTTCTAAATATGAGTGGAGAAAATGAGAAATTGCACAATAAGGCTTGTCAGTGGTACTCAAGGAAAATGAAAACCAAATAACTTCACTGGTTGATGTTGAGAAGGGGGAAAAAAAAAAAAGATCATTCTCTGAGAATAAAGCCAGAACATGTCTTTGTAACCCTGAAAAACATAAACACACAACTTGGAAAACTAAATACATCCAGATCCATGCCAGGACTCATAATAATTAAACTTTTAGAAAAAAGACAAAAAAAAAAAATCTTGAAAGCAGCTAGAGAAAAACAATGCATTTCTTATAAGGGAAGATCTGTTCAGGTGACGGCAGATTTCTGAAACCATGGAGGCCAGAAGGAAGTGGCACAACATTTTTCAAGCACTAAAAGGAAAGAGTTGTCAACTGTAAATTCTCTATCTGGGGAAACTATCCTTCAGGAATGAAGGGGAGATCCAGAGCTGCTCAGAAGAAAGAAGACTAGAAGAAGGTGTAATTGGCAGAATTACACCTTGAAGATTGGCTAAAGGGCATTCTTCAAACAGAAATGAAATGATGAAAGAAGGAATTGTGATGCGTTGGAAAGAAGAGGAGTCAACGGAAAGAGCAGAAATGTGGGGACACATGATAGTTTATAAATCATTTGTGATGATGGAAATGAAAAGTGTAACAACATCTGACACTCAAGACAATGATACTGAAAAGTGGAAAAGGCAAAGGAACCTAATGCAGTTGAGGTTTCCAAACTTCACTTGAAGTGGGAAACATTGATACCAGAGAATGGTTATCTTGACATGAGAAGGAACGTATGTGTGTTGTAATACCCAGAGCAACCACTACAACAACTATCCAGAGAGACACCCAAAACCCATAAATAAATCAAGATGGAATCCTAAAGGGAATGCACACGAAGGCAGGAAAGAAAACAAAGTAACAAGAACCAAAAGAAACAATAGTGGACGGCATGAAGCATTTGCAAAAGCTGGGGAAATTTCTCTTCCTGGATTCATTGTAAGTTCCCCATCTTCTTAGCGGAGCCCCAGTCCAGACTCCAAGACAATAACTTCTCACTGTCTGAAAAGCCCCCTTAACCCAGTGTGTCCCACAGGACTCAGAAGGAATGGATGTACTTCCCTAAATGACCTGAACTCCCCTTGACTTAGCAGCCACCTCAAAACCAAGTCAAAGAGCTTGCTTTTCACTGTGTGAAGGGCGCCTTTTGAGAGATAAGAAGACTTTATGACAATAGGGGTTCCCACTGTGGGCAGGACCTCTCCAACACAGACGGGGGGCTGCAGCTCCCCTAGCAGGGACCTACTCCCCGGGGGCTGGGACAGGAAGCTACGGTGGGAGAAGAAGCTGCAGGGCACGCCCGGGGCCTGCGTGCTCTGTGGGCCAGGGGCCAGGACATGGCAGTGTGAAGTGGCTGTCCTGTCCATGCAGGGCCTGTCCCCTGCCTTACACTCCGGACCGCTGGTGTCATGGAGAGAATACCAGCCCTGCTATCAGGCGTGCCTGCTTTAAACCCTGGCTTGGCCCCTACTAGCTCTCTGTCCCTAGCCCACTGCCCAGTAGAACTGACGCTGGTTTGGGGAATTGCAACCCAGTGTGGACTGTAGTGGACCCCCAATGAATGTTCCCTGAGGCCAGGTTCAGAGAAATTATTTGGACAGCTGTGGCCCCTGGGAGCCTCCATCCAGAAGCAAGAACGTAGCATCAAGTGAATCTCAGAGTGGCACTGAGGCTGCTTTGCATTTGAGCTCTAGTGTGGGGGCAAGGGAAGCCAGTCCCATGCCCTGCGCCCAGGATGAAAACCGGGAGCTGTGGGGACATTCATAACACGCCACAAGGCATCAGTGGACTCATCTCATGCAGTTACTGCATGGATGAAAATAAGACCACAGCGAGGAGTGCTGGACACACAGAGGCATAATCGTCCCCACAGAGGGAGGTCCCAGGAGGGAAGCAGGGCCAGCGTGCTTGTGATGGGGAGGTGATGTGGCTGCCTTGATGTGGATTCGGATACCAGCCCCGCCTGCCCTTGGGCGAGGCTCCGAAGCCTGTTTCCTCCTGGGTCACGTGAGTGCAGTGACTGTCCCAGCCTCACGGTGCTTGGACAGGATTCCCTGAGAGTCACAGGCCTGGGCTGAACCCAGCTGCTGGCCCATTCAGCACCAACGGATGTTAGCTGTTCATGTTACTGTCGTTATTGCTGCTCTCATGAGGGAGTGAGCCAGGCACGGAGATCAGTGGAACCAAGAGTCCACACTGAAATGTCTGCTTCCAGAATGGAGGCTGTTAGGAGACCCCAGGCTTTAGTTCTGGTGCAGAGAGTGTTTATTCAGCATGAATGTGGCAGGTGAAAAACTAGGGCGAGAGGGCTGGCCTGGAGTCAGTGGTGTCCTGGTACAGTTTACCAACTAGCTCTACAAGGATTAAAGAAAAGCCAATTTCTTGGCTCCCACCATCTACGTTTTAGTTACCAACATGTCATCCCTGAATGCCGAGTGGGGAAGAGATGCTCACAGCCAGCTCTCGAGAGCCAGAACAAGCCCGATCCAGCCTAACCGACTGTGGTGGAGCAGCGAGTGTGCTTCCAAGAACAACCGGAAGTCTGCTGCCGTCTAGGATCTGAGTCTACTGTGGAAGACCGGAAAGCCTCGACCCAGCCAGACGGAGTTCCTGTCAGCGCTGGGGAAGTACCAAGGGGCAGGGCAGACGCCTGAGGTATAAGCCAGGCAACTGGAGAGCGTCCCTGGCTGGAACCTCTTCTGCCACCTGGGGGAGAAGCTGGCTGGGCTGGGACGGGGTGCAGGGCCCTGCCCCACAGGGCCTTCTCAGTCCTGTTAAGGAAGGTATGGTTATCTTGAGAACAAAAGACAGCCATCAGAGGCAGAGGCGTGACTCACTCAGATTCATGTTTTAGGAAGATGCTTCCAGATGCCGTGTGGAGAATGTTGCGGCTGGAGCAGGGAGCCAGGACAAGGCCTCAGCATCACCTGTGCAGGGATGGAGCCTGAGACTCACAGTAGCCGTGGGTATTGAAAGACACAGGTAGATTTGAAAGGCACCTAGACCTATGGACGGTGTGGGGCGGTGGAAGGAGTCAGGATGTGATGCTGCAGTTTCAGCTGGGTCCCTGGATGGATGCTGGTGACATTCCCAGGGAGACAGCCCAGGGGGAGCAGCAATGAGCAGGGAGGGTGATGTGTGAGTGTGAGGGCCTGTGGTCCCCACAATGTGAGCAGGAGAGAGGGCTGGACAGGAAGTATAGAACGAATGGTAGCTATCAGCATCTTAACGCCTGAATCCCAAACTGGACTCTGGGTCATTAAGAAGAATTCAGCCGTACTGTATTTAGCACTTAAATTTAAGAAACATTTTGCTTGCATTACGTTGTTTTAACCTCTCAGTCATCCATGGACTATGTGGAGCCAATATTCCAATTTTGTAGCTGAACAAATTGATGCTTGCAGAGGTGGTTATAACATCATCATCCTTTTTCATTTATAGCCCTTCAAAGCCATCTTTGGGCTTAGTGCCTTTCCATGCAGGTTTTTAAGACTCCAAGATGCTCTCCTGGGCAGGAAGGAGACAAAGGTATATTCACACAGCAGGAACATTTCGGTCCTAGATATAGTTGGAATATGCCAAAGTGCTGGCGGACTTGTCTGTGGCTCAAAAAATGAATGAAAGGAAAGAAAGGGGGGGGGGGGAGAGAGAGAGAGAGAGAGAGAGAGAGAGAGAGAGAGAGAGAAGAACCAAAACAAACAAAAACTAAAAGAGAACGTGAAGCTTAACAGGACTGTTTCCTAGGTTCTCAGGGATATAATCATCACCATAAAGCTTTCGTGTATTAGTTCTGAGGCAAATGCCTCTTTGTTGGATGTTTCTGGGCTTGTTGTATGGTGATGGCCTTGGCAACGGATTGTTTATGCAGAATTGCATTTGCTTCCCTAAAAATGACTGTCTGTAGCTTTCTGTTTTTTCTCTAAATTTATAACAGGATTTTCGGGGGGGGGGGTGTGCATGTGCACGAGCCTGTGAACCTACTTCAGTGGGCCAAGGTCAAGGAAAGTCACTTCCTGTACTGCATGCGCCTCTGAAAATAACGTTCAAGTGCTGCTCTCCATCCTCTTATTTTTGACCTTGGGACAATCCATGCCAAGAGTGTATTAATACGTTCCTAGTATGGTGTTACTGGATGTGGAAAAACACTCCGTGAATACTTGTTGCATTTAAATTTTCATCAAGAAAAATCAACATAGTTCAGTTTTGTTTCTAGTCAGACTTTTTTCTTGCTTGATAAGCTTTGATACCTTGTCAAAAATCCCTGACCTTTCTGGCCTCGTCTCCTGAGGATGACAGTGGTCACGGACCCCTGTGACACATTCCTCCAAGAGCCCAGAGGGGTGGCCAGCAAGGGCTGCCCAGATGCTGTGTGCTGAAATTTGCCAGTGTTGTGAAGGGCCATGATTGTGCTCAGGTGGCACCGTGTGCTTGGGCTCAGAGGGCAGCGTAACTGCCCAGTGGTTGGGGAAAAGAGGAAGGGAAAGGACAGCAGAGGAGTTTGCCCTTGTACATGACAAGTACCCACCCGGGGTGAGGCTGACGTCTGCAGAGAGAGCCCTGTCTTATCCTTGACCAGCCAGACTTCCTCTGTCACCATTTCTGCTGAAGAATGGTTTGCGCTCTCCAAGACAAGGCAACTACACATGTTACAGGGTTTCAGTTTTAGGAAAGGAAAACCTACCGCAGCTGACCAACTTCACTCATTTTTAACTCATTGTCTGTTGAACCTGCTGCCTTATGCACTTCTTTGCCCAGAGTCATTTCAGTAGAAAAAGGCCACAAAGTGTCATCTCATGGGGCACGTGCATCTGTGCGTTTTTCTACTCATTAATAATGTCCCTGCACTTGGATCTCTGTCGAGAACATACAGCGTTGAGTTGTACCTATTCTAGTGGGTGGGGCTGTGGGGCTTTCAGGAGGTGCCACATGGAAGCTCCATCCTCAGACCCTCCAGGGGAGCAGAGGCAGGTGCTCAGGAAGCCATCAAGAGGATTGCTCTTCTTCCTTTCAGTCGTGGTTTCTCAGGTGTGGGCTTCAGGAAGACCACGTGTGTGCTTCTGGGGCAGCGAGTGCCCGTGGCCCTGCCACATGGAGACGGGAAGTCCTTGGCAGGAGGCAGGTATGTGCACGTCAGAGAGCTGAGCCAGCCGAAGGGCCCTCTGTGTTCACATCTCCTTCGCAGCTCCAGAGCCTCCACCCAACTCTTGGTTGGGCCCTCTGGCCTGCTCTCCTGGAGAGCGCTGCAACTGGACCCCGGAAGGGGGTCAGCCACTAGCGGAGAGGAGAGGCCAGGAGGGGCCAGCTGTCCTGGCAAGAGTGTGCAGTTCGGCCTTCCTGATCCAGATGCTTCCTTCTTCTTGTGCCAGCCACTTTTTCTTTCTTTCTTTTTTTTTTTTTTAAATTAATGGTATTTCTTGGCAACAATAGTTTTAATGGCCGTGTGACAAATCAAAGACAACCCAGACCTCCCTATGTTTGATTTAAATCACGAGACACAGATTTTAGCAGACCATTGTTAAGCATATTCTGAGTGAGCTTGTATTTTAGCTGAAATAATAGACAAGAACGGCTGAATGAGTATGAGCTTCATGGCACGGGACACTTTGCTTGTCACGTCTAATTCTCACATGTAATGGCACGCTTGATCTACTAATTAGGCTGCAGGATTCTTGTCTGAGCCGCATCAAGGGCCTGGTAGAGGAGGGAGAATGCCAACATGATAAAGGATCTCTTTTGATTATTTCCTCCTCTCCCCAGAACCTCCCAGAAGGAACATTTCATGCTATCATGGCCCAGGGAAGTCATCACCTTCCACTCTTACCCTGGTAACGGTGCCAAGGATTGAAATTGTACGGAAAGAGAATGTCATTGCAAAGACCCATGAGAATGCGTTTCAGAAGCTATAAATTGCTCATCCGAGGCTCTGTAAGCCTTGCAATGGACTCTGTTCTCGCAGTGTGTGTTTACACTCCCTCCCCAGCCTGCCAGTCTGCTCGTGAGAGGACACGGGCCACTGCCACCGTGGAACGGCACAGGGGCACTCCTGGGGCAGCAGGTCCCCTTCCTCCATGTTTGAAACCACCACTGCCTCTCAGTTCAGAGACCCTGCCTGGGGTCTTTGCTGCCTGTTCCTGGTCAGCACCCCAAAGCCCCCCAAAATGTCTCCCCCAGATGCTTGGCACCCCTCCTGGACTCTCTCTCCTTTTCCCCTGGATCACAGCCAGCTGCTAGGAAAGGCTGTGAACAGCTTTCACCCCACACCGTAAGGGATGGGTCTACCTCCCCAAATCCCTCTCCCAGGTGAATTTTATTTTCACAGGCAAGCCCTTATGCTGACTAGGGTTATTCCAGAATTATTCCCGGCTTTCCTCTGGGATGCTTTTAGCAGTGCCTGGGGCTGTCTTGGGTCTGTCTCGTCACCTATGACTCAAGTTGGTCACCCAGAACCCTGAGAAGGGAAGAAGAGAAATGAATGTTGTATATGTTAACTCACCAAGTCCTCAAATAGCCTGCACGGTAGGTGTTATCCCCGATTTATAGGGTAGGAGGTAGGCTCACGGAGGTTGGTAACCTGCTTAAAGCCACAGCTAATTAGGCACTGAGCCTGGATTTGGAACCCAGTCTATTTGACTCTGAAACCCACCATCTTTCCACGATCCCTCTCTGCTTACTTGGGGGCATGAGGCCACCATCACCAGCTTCCAGGGACAAGTCTGTCTCAGATCTTTCCACCCCAGGAAGTTTAGTCTGTTAATGGGCTTCCTGCTCCAGGAGGGCCAGGCCCCTTGGAACATACAGCTTTGTAGTTAGTGACCACGCCCCTCTATGGATCTTGGGCCCTTTGACCAGACTGTAGAAGCAAGTCTGCCATTGCCCACTAGCAGCTCCTGCCCCAGCACTGGAATAACGGCCCCTCCACGGTGGCAGCTCACCCTTGTCTTAGCATTGCTCAAACAGAGGTGAGATGCAGCCAGCTTGTCACAGTTTGCATCTCTCCTAATCTCTAGTGTCAGCCCAGCCACAACACCATTGCAATGGAATGCAAAACCAGCGACAACAATTTGCTTCAGACTCCGGATTATCCAGAGGCAACCCATCCATGTTTCCCTTTGCTCTTAAGATAAAGACAAACTCCTCAATTTTTAACAAAAGCCCGCAGGGTCTGCCCCCGCCTGCTCTTCCACCTCTCTCTCCCTCCTCCCCCTTCGTAAGGGGGGTCTCTCTCAATCCTTCCTACTCCCCCATTCCCAGCTCCACAGGCCTTTGTGTGTGGTGTCCTCCACTTACAATGCTGCCCCCGTCCTCTGTCTGCACATGTTCAGTTCTTATCCTGCTTTCAGACGTCCCCTCCATGGCCACAGCCCCCTCGTCACAGATTGTTATCAAGCAAGTTTGTGTTCATGTGCTGTTTACCCCACTGGATTATAGGCACCCCCTCTGCTTTTGCCCACCACGTTGCCAATTTCTGGCACATAATAGGTGCTCAACAAACATGTCTAGGGTGGCTGATTAGATGTTAAATTCTTACAACAACCCTATGAGATAAGACTCCCCCTTTTCAGGTGAATAAATGGACACTTAGAGAGGTTGCATTCAGATTTAAGGCTCAGTCTGTCTCTAAAGCTGGTGTTTGTTAGCCTATGACAACCGTGGCCTGACTTCTCAGTCTGCATTTCAGCTTCTGGATTAAGGCTGTCCAGCTCCTCTTCTTTGTAGCACATGGACATCTGTTGCTGGGAGGTCAGCTCCTTGTTCAGACATCTCCCTTCCCTGGTGACTAGCTTGTGTAATCGGAGAAGTTCAAGGGTAGTCAGGCTTTAGGCATTGCTGGATTCGGAATTCAAACGGTACCTTCAGGACACAGTTCCTTCCCTTTCCATTGCTTCCTGTTGAGGGGCTGCAGTTTCAGACTTCTCACAGATGCCGGCCAGAGCTCCCGCCCCTCCCTTCTCCCAATCCCACATCTCAGAAACGACCCATTGCCAAGGGCTGCAGGAAGCCCAAGGCATGGCTCCCATTGGCCTGATTTGGGGTCACTTGTCCCCCCCTGACCGGACCACTGTCTGCCTCCCTCCCTCCCTCTCTTCCTTCTAGGAGGAGATAAGGACAGCTGATTAAAGCAAGACACACTCTTGGAGCTGAGAGTGGGGTCAACTCCACAAAAAATGAGGGCTGGGAGTGGGGAAGATGCAGTTCCCCAAATATTTTATCAGGAAGAATGGATGCCAGGCCCTGAAAGCAAGATTTCCACGACAACCTCCTCCTACAGTTTTCCGAACTGACCTCACACCTCCTCCAGACTTCACCAGTCCGGTGCTGCTCTTGTCCTTTGTGGGATACAGCCTGACTCCCATTCCTCATATCCCTTCCAGGAAGACTTCTCGGGCCTGGAACTGTACACAGATCCCAGCATCCTTCCTTCCTGAGCAGCTTCTAGCTGCTGCCTGCACCGGTGGTGCTGCTCTGAGAAACCCCAGCTCATGTGGGACCACCGGTTTCTGAGTGAGGACCACTCCTTCCGGTGCAGAGCCAGCCTTTCAGAAGCCCAGAGCCAGAAACCAGGCCTTGACCAGACGGGCAGGGCCCCGGTGGCCTCCGGAGCCGCTGTCTTCAGACTAGGAAAAGTAGCCTTGCTTTGGAGCCAGTCAGAGGACAGAAGTCCTCCAAGCCTCTGCTGTGCTGCTGCAGGGAACTGGGGGAGGTTCTGAGAAATGTGTGGGCAGGCGCTCTCTGTACAGTCCAGCCGCTGGCCACAGCTGACACACACACAGCAGCACGCACACGCACAGACGCATGTCCACGTACATGTACCACAGAGAGCCTCTGCCCCCCTCGCTACCTCCCTCCCTCCTGTCGCTCTGGCCCCTGCTCCCTCACCTTCTCCCGCATTCCCGTTTTCTCTCACACAGTCACAGTAGCTCTCGCACAATGTCTTTCTCACATACTCCAGTCCTTCTTCTCTCCTCCTCCTGCTTTTCCTCCCTCCTCCCTCTCCCACTTTTCCTCTTCTCCTCCCCCTTTCCCCTCCTTCTCTCCCCATCCTTCCTTCTCTCAAACCCATATATGTGTCAGCCTCTCTGTGATTCTCTCACATATACACCCTCCCTGTTTGTGTCACACACACACAGGCTATACAGGATAACACGTCACCTCTCTCTCCCTCTTCCCCAGTCCCCAACACACACACACACACACACACACACACACACCACACCCAAACTCTCAGACCACTCATTATCTGTGACTACTGACACTTCAAAGGTTGGCCTCCATCGTTTCGTTTTCTGCAGCCATTCCCCCTCTGGATGGAAACACACCAAACGGCAGTCAAATCTTAAACTTGTGTACCAATTTCAAATACTGGATCCATGCTATCATGGAGTGCATCAGATAAGGAAACTGTGGTCAGAGAAGGGAGGGGATCCGAGCCTGGTCACACAGCCGCCAGTGACACAGGTGTGAGTGGAAGCGCGCTCTCTGGACCTCTAGACGGGGAGTTTTCCATTTCTCTCTCTGACTTACAGTGGCCTCTCCCATTGTCCCGAATCCTCACTGTGTAATACGGGCGACACCGTGAGGATGAAGTCACATTTAGCACATGACAAAGGTGGCATGATGAACCGATGGGGAGATCGCCACACATGATTTGGAGTCCATCATGTCAGCTCTCCTGCAAAACCCTCCCCTAAGTGACCAAAGAAACCAAAGACGGTTTTTAACGGGTCTGTGTCATCTCTGACCACAGGAGTGGCCCTCACAGGCCGAATGTCTGTGTGCTTTCATGCCAAGGACTGCATAGAGGGGTGTCTGACAGGTGAGCTATGCTGAGGGCAGCCTGGAAAACTGGGCGCAGCCCAGCAGGTTCACCGTGAACTCCCCATCTCAGAGCAGTAGGCTGAGGGCATGGACCCTTGTCCATGCATTGGGCAAAGGCATTAACGTCTTTGAAATACGAAAACATTCTTTGCCAGGCAAAATGACAACTGTAAGAAAAATCTGGGCACTCTGAGATACATCATCTGTGCTGCTTGGCAAAGCCCTTGGTTTACTGTTTGGGTGAAGCAACACGTCCTCCCAACGCCCTAACTCCTCGCTGTCTATATCAGGGTACCTTGGTATAAACGGCCCTGCCAACACCCAGAAAAAAGGTTTCTCTGTTGCCATGGAGGCTTTCGACTTCTTCAAAGGCTGGGCCTTGAGTCACTGCCTTTGCAAATAGATCCCACGACCAACAAGCGTGGGCAAAGCTTGTGGAAATGGGAAATTACTTATCTGTGTAATAGCTAACATTATTGAGAGCTTGTTCTCTACTGAATTACTTGGCTAAGCACTCAGTTACCCTCACAACGACCCCATGAAGCAGATATCCTGCCCCCATTTGACAGATGCAGAAACTAAAGAAAGGAAGGTCACGAACTTGCTCAAGGTCTCACACCTGGGACGTGGAGGAGGCAGGATTTACACCAGGCAGGCTGGCTCCATAGTTGGTACTCTTACCCTCCGCACTCAGATGCTTCTCAGGAACTCAAAAATCTGCAGACTTTCTGAAGATGGCTTCTAGGGCGCCTAATTGAATCCCGGTCAGTGGTTTCAATTTTCATGAGAACAGGAAAATAAAAATACAAAAAACCCTAAAAGCAGTGTATTCGGTTTATTCAAGGCTTCTCTCGAGGGATATTTTTGGCTATATACAGATGGATTGAATCTTTCTATGCAAAGCCGTGAAGTCCACCATGGTAGCTAAAATGAACTAAAAAGCGCCCCACCACCACCACCTGCGCACTTGAGATCTTCAGCCAGAGGTGGGATTGTAGTGCGCGTGCAGGATTCCCATCTCTAAAGGGGTGAGTGTCCCGCAGCGTGGACCCCGGAACCCAGGTCTCCTGAGCATCTCTGTAGGCAGAAACCTGCAGAGGCCTGGGGACGTCCCACACCCCATCCGGACGGCCAGTCTGCTCAAACAACTTGGACATTGGAACGGGGTTTGGGATCCTCTATGACGACAGGGACAAAGCGGTGATGCAGACCGGCTGAGGATGAGCTCGGGGACTTAATGACAGCAGGAATGAACTTCCGGTGTTCCCCGCCTGCTCTCATGGCACACAACCTTGGAAACAACTGTCTGAGTTTATCACGGCACTCCCTTGTAAGTCAGACTTGCTAACACCCTCACCACCAAATGACAATTCGTGATAGATTGGCAGGACAGAGGGCTTGCGTTTGGCCCCGGCAGAGACCACTCCACGCTTTCAACTTATTTTTCAAATTAACCAACAACAGCGACCTTTTATTTATTCATTTATTTTGAGATTTACCTTTGAACAGGAGTACATGAAATTCGTGTTTCGCACGAATTCTGCAAAGTAGAAATTTGTTCCCATTTTTGTAAGAAGCAGCCACTGATTTTTGTGTGAAAATGAATGGATGAGGCAAATGCCTTTTCAGTGTCCGTGTTTATCCTGTATAACTGAAGAGAACCCATTTCTGACGCAGTGCATTCCCTTAACATGTTAACAGAATTCTGCACATATGCATTGGTCTGGGAGAAATGGACCCGCCGGCAAAGGATGCGGTTAGTTGGCAGTGGGAAAAAAAGAACCAATTTCTTCCTTTCTCTTTAATGCCCGCAGTTTATCTGGAGGTCCCTTTCTAAGCATGTGCTATCTATAGGAACAGTGATGGGCTGTGAGCAGAGTGCCCTGGGTCCCCAATGAGTATTCTGAATCATGTCCTCACACACAAGACAGGAGTTAGTGTGATGACTTGCAAAATATTCTGCATCCCACTTCATAGTAAAGGGAGAAGCACATGCTTCCAAATCCTGCCTAGCTCCTTCAGAGAGAAGCTTCCCTGATTCTTTCCTATCCGATGTTGTGCTCCCTTCTCGTGTGTGTGTGTGTGTGTGTGTGTGTGTGTGTGTGTGTGTGCAGGTATTGTGAGTCAAAACCTCTCGTTTTATTCAGCACCAGAATGAAATCTTACCTGAAAAATCTATACTGATCTTGGGCAGAGAGCCAATTGGCCCCGCTGAGAACTGGCAGTTGGAATTGCACTGGGCAGTTAGGCAGCTTTTCTTGTAGAACTTTCTGCTCTGGTGAGCGCCTGAATTAGTCCTACCTACATATTAGGGAAGGGGGTGCTCACAGCAGACCAGGAGGGACATTGCAGGGGGCACGTTTCAAGCAAGTGCTTGGGGTTACAAACACAACGTTCTGTGATAGCTCCTTTCTAAGCTGTGTGATTGGGGGGAAAAACATTATCCATGCTTATTAGTCATAGTATTTTACAGATGACATGGTACTAAAATATGCAAAATATTGTAACTTGGTGCGCTGCAAGCATGGT
This sequence comes from Rhinolophus sinicus, assembly GCF_036562045.2. Lineage (NCBI taxonomy): Eukaryota > Metazoa > Chordata > Mammalia > Chiroptera > Rhinolophidae > Rhinolophus > Rhinolophus sinicus. The sequence goes on along the minus strand of NC_133759.1, from coordinate 12,505,831 downwards.
CTGTTTTGACCCTTTCGGCAAGGGAGGGGTGGGGTGGGAATGATAGCCCTTGTACAAAGGAGGACTGTTGAGACTCCCAGAAGCAAAATAGGTTGCCTGTGGGCACTGCTGGCGGGTGGGCACGTCTACGCCCCACGCTGCAGCTGGTGTCAACATGAAGGGGACAAGCCTTGTGCACCACAGGAGGTGTGCCCGCCTGGCCTGCCCAGAACTGTCCCCCGAGGTTTCTCTTTCACTCAGCCCTTCCCCACTGTCCTGGCTCTTGCTGCCATGACAAGCATGTTTATGCTGAGAACATTGAGCAAAGCAGATCCGAGGGTCTGACTGACGAGAAAGCACAAGGTAAAACCTCATCCTGGTGTGTCTGTAGCGCAGGATCCTGAATTTGCTAAAGCCAGAAAGTAAAAGTAAATAAATAGATAAATAGATAAATAAATAAATAAATAAATAAACAAAAAATAAATAAATAAATAAATAAATAGAACACTTCGCATGACGTTTCCTCCACAAAGTTGTGTTAAATTGGGCAGATTTAAATGAGCGTTGGTCCCTCTCTCTCCCTACCACACACGTGTTGATGGGTTTTTCTCAGCTTGGTCGTCTGAGATTTCACAGCTCTCTGTCACCTCCCTCCTGAAGCTGGTAATAGAAACAGATGATGGCACTGCTCGCTCCCTCTGGGGGAGCTCACCGCCCGGAGCGCCGTCTTCCTGAGAAGGATTCCTAGTTCATGCTCCGTCTTTGGGCTTTTCTGGCCATGAGGGCACAGAGTGAAGATTTGGGGGCTCCGTTACCTGTGTCGTGGCATTTAATTCTCTCTCCAGACACTCGAACTAGATCTGGGTAGAAGAACTTGCCAGAAAGAAAACCACTGGTCCGGGTAATTTTAAAAATTAAGCAATGCTGACTTGTTCTTTGTTTCAGAGCTTACAATTATTGATTATTGACGATAATCCTTTATCATAGGCTGCATGCTTGTTGTCACTGATGTTTTCTACAGAACTGGGTCATTTTTGTCCTATTTGGTGCCTAAGTTTTCAGCATTTTGCATATGAGTATCTGTGCACGTTGAGAAATGAATTTTAATGGACGTTTGGGACTCTTGGCTCCATTTCAAAAATATGGGGGGGTGGAGTATGTCTTCTCTCTTTATTGACGCTTTACAAGAGCAGGTAGAATTTTATTCTGCTGCTCACACAGTACAAACCTGAGGTAGTGAGTGTTGTAGTTTCGGCTGCATTCTCTGCAGACCTGCCATCTCCGTGTCTGCGGCTGGACTCCTTATTTTATTCCTGCAGAGAGTGGGAAAGTCACACCTGAATTTAAGGATATTGACTTATTCCAAGTGCACTCTTCGCACAGGTTTTATGAGCAGCAACTGAGGGGACTTGTGTGTTCTCAGGGATTTTCACAGAGCAGCCACAGCGTGGTAACTGCCCATCGTGCAGAGGGACATTCAGAGATTTCTCAGGGTCCTAAAGCTAAGCACTAAATCCCTGGATTCTTTGTTCATTTAATTTTATTGTAATGAAAGTCATAAATGTCCCTACTTAAAAATGTCAACTAGTTCTATTGATTTATTGTAAAAAAAAAAAAAAAAGAGTATTCCCTTGTCCCACCCTCCCCCACCTTATTTCTGCTTCCTAGACACAACCATTTCAACCTCTAGTTTTCTTTTGATATTTCATCTCCAAATTTAGAAATAACCTGCTTACATTACTTTATTTTTAATTTTATGTCTTCATTTCTTACTATGAAAAGGTGCTATTCTCTTGTTCCTCCAAACTCCCAACACATACCCACCCCTCTTCCCACCATTCTCCGAGTATATTTGTAACATGGTCTTTATTAGATCAGTTTTTATTGTTTTATTATTGTAACTATAAAATAAACTGCTTTCAGATGTTGCTATTGAGAGGTCCAAAGGATGCTTGATCCTTTGTACGTGGCTTTTCCCCCGTCTCTGAAAGTTTGTAGGATCTTCTCTTGGGTCCCACTGTTATAAATTTCACAACAATGTACTTTCATGTGCATCTTTTTTCTCCCATTGTACTGGGCTCTTAGAGAACCATTTCATTTCAGAAACACAGTTCTTTCAGTCTTGGGAGAGTTTCTTGAATTATTTCTTTGATTATTTTATTTCTTGCATTTTTTTTGTTCTTTCTGGAGCATAGCTATTGAACCTCACAGATTAATTCTCTAGTTTTACTTTTCCCTGAATGCTCTCTATCTTTTTGTTAAAATTTCTGGCATCCTCAATTTTATCTTCCATTCTATTTACTAAGTTTTACATTTTCACAATAATGTTTTTTTCTAAGACTTATTATTGTTTCTCTGTTCCTTTCAGAGTGTAATGTTATTGCTTCATAGCTGCAATATATTCCCTTATTAATATATTTTTAAGTTTTCTTGCGTTAGAGTTTCTTTATTCTGTTTGTTTTGGTCTTTATATTTAATGGTAAACACTTTGTTCAAGTATCAGATGACCCAGGACTGTCAGTTCACCTTTTTCCTTGTATAATTGGTATACAATATTATCTTAGTTTCAGGTGTACACTATAGTGGCTCAACATTTATATACCTGACAACCTGATCACTACAGTAAGTCCAGTAACTATCTGTCACTGTAAAAAGTTGTCACAATATTATTGACTATATTCAGTGTCACTTCATCTTTAAGAGTGACACACTAAAAGCTGATTTGAAGACCAGTGGGGCTTGTTGGGTGGTAGGTTTCAGCCTTGAATGATCAAGCTGAACTGTTTTATTCGGGGAACTGTCAGTAGGTCTTTTCTTTGGAGTTGGTCAATTTCCCCAGATATGAGTGTTCCCATCTCCCACTGGGGATGTAAGTCTTAGAGTCAATTTAGGGGAGCCCAGTGACAGAGCGCGGCCAAGGCCACGCCCAGCTTTCCTTATGAGGGCTTTTACTCAACGCTTCTACTTTCCATGGGTGCCCCTGCCCTTGATATGCCAGAAGCCTGCTTCCAGATATATTTATCAGTCTTTCTAGGGAGTAAACCTTGAGTCTTCTGTGGAGGAAAGCAGTTGGCTGAATGGAGTGTAAAAGGAAACCTGGATACCTAATTGCTTCATCTACCTGTACTCCCATTTCCTAAGGTTATTTGGGTTATTAATGTCAGAATTACATACTCACCTTTTCTACCTAGCAGTAAATATCAGAAATATTTTTATGTAAAAAAAAATATTCTTCTAAAACATAATACTTATATCATTGTAGTATGCCACGGTAAAGGTAAACTATAATTTATTAAGCAATATCCTACTATTAGATATTTAATTACTACCTCTTCCCAGCGGCCTCACTCCTTAACTTCTGTGTCAATCATCCTTTTCTTTATGGCTTTACCACTTCCGTAGATATTCCTGGACAACACTAACTGAAAAGGGTCAAAGTTAGAAGCATTACAGTGTAAAAGCAGTGTGCTCTTAGGGGTCCAGGAATGTGTGGACATTTCAGGTCACAGCACTTGTTATGGGACAGTCTGACTGCTTGCATCATAAGTCGTGCTGATCACCAGCTTCCCTATGCAGGTCCCGCCGCCCTGGGAAGAGAATACAAAACAGCAGGGAACTCCACAACGAAATTAGATGTTTCATTTCTTTATGGACAAAAGAGTTCTTTAAGGGGAATCTTGGTGGTGGGAGGGGATAGAGATGTCATTTGCAAGTGCTTTGCATTTTCATGATTACGTTTGTTTTTAGTATTAATGCCTGCCTTTGTAAAGTCAATCATTTTTTCTGAACAGTTTAGCTACTTTGGGGCTCCATTGAGGTTTTATGTCGGGAATGTGATTCAGTTTATGACTCTTCCTTGCATTGCCCATTTGGGGGGGAAAAGTGCCTTTTCTAAGATACTACATTTTATGCATCTTTTTATTTGTATGTATATTTCCAACCAAGCTGCTAATAGTCACTTTCTCTCTGCCCTTATTTATGTTTGTCTGTTTGATCTGTCAAAGACTGAGAGAGCTTTTTAAATCCCCCACTGTGATTTTCTTTTTTAATTTCTCTTTGTTTTTCTAATAGATTTTGTTTTGTGTATGTCAGTTTTATTATTCAGCCTATTATATTTCCATTATGGGTTATCCCTTTCATCAATGGGAAAATAACTATCTTATTTAATGGGTTTTTCTTGAATTTTCTTTTGTCGGATTTTCTCTCCTTTTTTCTTTGTGTTCATCTGTTGCTCTCTGGCCTTTTCATTCATTTTTAATCTTCTCTATGATTCTTTTGGCATGTCTCTTGTTGACAGTATATAATTGGTTTTGATTTTTTTATTCTTCCAAGCATCTGTCTCTTAACTATAGGTTAACCCTACTGACCTGTATTATGATAACTAATATGTCTATCACCTTTTATCAATATATTATACTACTATTGCAGCCCACGATCTCAATATTTTTTAATTGGATGGTGATGGGGGTAGGTGACAGTGAGTTGTGATACCCATGTATTTTTCCATTCATAAATTTTGCAAATAGTTACTGAATACCTGCTGGGTACCAGGTACCAAGCCAGGCTGTTGCATCTGGAGATCTAACAGACAACACGACACACTTCCTGCCCCATAAGCAGGGCCACCTTCGTAGATGTACAGTCACTTCATGGCCCCAAGCTTGGTTTCATGCTCTGTTCTTGTTGTCTTGAATGTCTTAATAATTTTTTAACACGAGGACCTGTATTTCACGTCTGCACGGGGCCTCACAGATTATGTGGCTGGTCCCGCCTAGAAGAACATGAAGCTGTGTGAGAGTCAGAACATGGGTGACTTTGATATGGTGTAATAAATACCCTACTAGGAGTCAGCAGATGGGACTGTGAGAGCACGGGGGTGCTCCTCACCAGTCTGGGAGGCCTTCTGGACACAGTGGGTCACTGGAGAGAATGGGATGAGGAGTAGGAGTCAGCCTGGAGGGAGACGAGGTGGCAGAGGAAACAACAGGGGCAAGGCCAGGGTCTTCAGACATCAGGACGTCTGTGGTCAGAGCAAAAATTGTAGGTATCCCTGAACGAAGGTAATTGAAACCATCAAGGTCAGAAGAATTATCGTCTGAAGTAGGGGCAAAGATGGAAAAACATTCCAGTTATCTCTAGCAGATGTTAAACCGAGAGTGTCTACATTTTAAGTCTTGATGGCAAGCCCCAATGGCAAGCCCCTTCTAGAAATGACCGTTACTTTATACCAAGTCTTATGCCCGGTAATGGGAGGTGAGTCTGAGGAAAGAAACAAAAGAAGATTGCTAAGGATCTGGAACACCATCATAGAATGTTCTGCCTTTATGCCAACTTAAGTGGGCACCATCTTTCTAAACCGTGATACTGACCACATTAGTGTCTCTCATGTGAAATGGTCATCTGGCTTCAGCATGGAGTGAGAGGACAGGCTGGGCTGAGCAGACACGTTGGGAGGCTCAGATGGGAGGAGGTGATGGCCGCTGGAAAGAAAGTGTTAGCAGAGGAAGTGAGGTAATAATACGGTTTTGGTCAACATGCAGGAGAGAAACACTGCAGTATTTACTTGTTATTTAGCTGGGGTTTTAAGAGAGAGGGGTGAGTGAAAGATGAAGCCACCGAGGTCAGGGGTATAGGATCACGGCCAGGCTTGTGTGCAAAAAGGGCAGTGCTGAATTTGAGGCATGCTGCCTTTGAGCTGGGAGATGCAGTGGAGATAGCCAGCCATCAGCGGGGCTGGGAATTTGGCAGATAGACATCGACGAGGGACCAGCGGAAGCCACAGGGGCAGCCACAGGGGCGTCTGCGGGTTCACTCTACTCCTTGTATTGGGGGAGCTCAGAGCTGGGGGGGGTCTATCCAGTGGTGGGCAGAGGAGGAGGAGTCTTCACACAAGGCTGAGAATAAGAAGGAAGAGGCAGAGGTGAAACGTGCACTTTCAAAGTCCGAGTATCATGGGAGCCAAAGGAGGCAAAGCATTTCAGAAACAGTGAAAGGGTCAAACACATAAACTGGGGGCCGGAATAGCACATGAAGGAAGATCAGGGAAGAGGTCCTGTGACTTAGCAGGAAAGCCGTGGGACCGTCGGAGAGCAATTGTGGTGGGACGGACACGGGATTGTTTGAAGGGGGAGGCGGGAGGTGAGGAAGGTAACACTGACTGTGAGCCAGAGACTCCTGGCTGCTAAGGAGAGAGGTGTCATAGCTATAGTTCCTGGTTTCTGTATTTGATGCTTTGGCATCTGGGGCCTCGCTGACCCTGGAGAGACTGATAATTCCTAAAGATAGTAAACAACTGTCTTTTATAGAAAAGTGAGTGCAGCTTTCAAATGCGAACCAGCCAATCCAGCGCCCACATCCTCATCACTTCCTCTGTCAGGCTGTCGCACTAAGGGCCCCTATTCCCCTGCCCTAATCACTGCAGAGCCAAGTATCAGACAACTAGGGACAGCCCCTGTGTCCCAGAGCCCACTGAAATGAGTCAAACTAGCTGATCCTGAACTTGCACCCTCATTCCTCCCCATGGAAACCACCACAAAAGCTCGCATCCACACTTTTATTCCCTCTGCCCCCTGGCCCACCCTGGTACTTCCGCTTATGGCCTTGCCATGGTGCTGAAGGGACAGGTAGAAGCAAGAAAGGAAGCAAGGAAGGCTGGAGGGAGGGAAAGAAGGAGGCAGGCAGGAGACATAGTTTAGAAAAGGCTTAATCCGGTCTATATAACTGAGGAATGTGGGAAACAGAACACTTGTTCTACCCAGTAACATGAGATTCTGAGAAAGCTTTGTTAACCTCTCTGTGCTAGGGTGCCTTCATGTAAAATGGTGAGCCATCTGTTATTTTTTTTTTTAATTAACAGGCCAAAAAAAAGATATTGGCTTCCTCATTGAGCAGATATGTAGCCTTTGTTTTCACAAAATAATACCTGTCTCATAGTTTTGTTTTGAGGACTAAAAGGACCTGGCTCAGTGGCATTCAGTAAGTGGCAGATGCTAATTACACAGCAGCCCCAACAACTCCAATCTAAGTATTTTACTATGAAAAAACAGTGACGTTTTTACAATATCTTAGCCACTCACTTAATCTGGGAAAGTCCTTGCCTTTCAATTTTCACAGCAATACATCGTGTGTATGTTACAGCTCAGGTCCAGAATTGGCTGATATTAACAGCAATCACTTCATTCTCTTGTTCCAACACCAACTTGGACCTTCATTTAAAGGGCAAATACCTCACTATGGTGTTTAACTGTGTAATGTTACCATTAATGCAACAGATGAAAAAAAACAAAAATGGGGGACTTGCACCCATTTCTTTATATGGACATGAAGGTTATCAGAACAAAACTGGCACACATCAGTACATCAGAGCACGCGAGGCGAGGAAATGTCAGATGCAACTGTGTGGCCCTGGAGAGTTGGTTGGAGGAAGGTTGTGATCATTTGTATTCTGAGGATGAGGGTGGTGAGATGCAGAAAGATAAACTGAGGTCTTTCTTGAAGGCCACACATGGAGGGATGAGGTTGCAGGGAGATTCCTGTGTGGACCGCTCTTTGCTGTCTTGGAACCCAGGTCATACAGATCAGCACGGGGTGGGGGCAAGAGTTCCCTCCCGGGCCAGCATGGCTTGGGGTGCAAGTTGCAGCAGCTAGAGCAAGAGCAGCAGCTCTGTAAACCAGTCAATTCTCTTACTCACTTTAAGATGATTCTGACAAAAGAGGGACGTCCCAATCAGCTTTATAAATCAGAAGGCAAAAGAAAAGCCACACTCAAATGACATTTAGTCCTGCCTCCAAACAGCTGAGGCAAAAGAAACCGTTTAACTCCCCATCGCCCAGGCTTGACAACTGCCTGGTAGCATATGAATCACAGTCACAGAGAGGAATGAATCAAGCATGAGGGTGGAGCCCAGAGCCATGGAGACCACGTGACGGATGGGAGAGTTCTGGGCAAGGTCAATGCTAGTGACCTCAAGTCTGGAGAGGGACAGCTGGGCAGGTCCTGCCGAGTGGCCAGAGTGCCAGCAAAGAGGAGGTGCTGCTGTGCCCAAGCCCTATGAGTGACACACAGAAAAGTCCTAGAAGGGACAGAGGGTACCTTGACACATCCACCTCCGCGCCATTTCAGAAATGTATTCTTATATACATTTTTGGGTAATGGTGTTTCATTGGCTTTGATCCCTAACTACTAGTGCAGGACTCCAGCCTCTTTCACAGCTCGTCTCCCCACCCCACCCCCATGGACGCCTGGGATTCTCAAAGGGTCCAACTCTCAACAACTAACCCATGGGATCCCTGGGTTTTGTTTTCCACCTTTTTTCTGCTGTTCCTTATCCCCAGTGTATTCTGGGCCCTGCCACATCCATCCACTGCCATGCCCCGCTAGGCAGCACCGCCCTCTCTTCCTGGGAGCATCTGCTTCCCTGGGCACTTTTTCCCTTTCCACTGGCACAGCGGTCTCCCACCAGGCACTCCTCTGCCACCATGGAACCCTAGAGTCAAAGGTGCCAACGTGGCACTGCCCTCTTCCCACCAAGGTTAGGGTAACGTGAGCAAGGCTCTCACCTCGAGTGACAAAAAAACCTAATCCAGATAAATAATATTTTAATACAGTATGTTTAATATCAAAATTAGTGCAAAAATCAAAAATAAAGTACAAAAAATATAACAATTTTAACTAAAGGCAGGATCTGGTAAAAATCTCTGTATTAGAAACTGAGACAAAAGGAAATATGTGTTCCCCTAAAATATTTTTATGTATTTTTAATAATTAACTTTTCTAGAATATCAAAATATCTGAAAAATATTGAAAAATTGAAAAGTAGGTAGATTAAACTCATGACATTATTTTAAGTTTAAATGGCTTATTTAAATCAAAAACATAACTTATTATAATTTTACTTTCCTGGCCTTTATGGAAGCATACTCATCAATAATATTTTCAAAATCTCCTTCTTTGTTCTCTCATTTTTTATTGGAATTGCAACTTTCCATAAACGAAAGTGACTCTGAAAGTCTGTAAAACTTTAACAAGAGAAATGAATCTACCTCCCAAATTTGAAAATAAATGAAAAAGAAATTGAAAGTGTATGAATTTCTGGCTAAGAATATCAGTTACTATTGGGAAAAGTGAACATCATATAGAAATTAAGATTATAGCTGTTCTAATTTCACACTGAAATGGAGACATGAAGATTTAACAAAAGGCCTTCAGATTCTGGATTTTTTACTTGAGAGAAGTTATTTTTTATGAATATATCTGGTTTACAAAAAGCAGCCAATGATCTGATTCTAATAATCTGATGATTTAAATCCTGTAGAAATTTCCTCTGACCGTTGTCAGCATCAGGCAATATCAATAATGTGTAATAAAAACCAACAGCATGTTTGCATCCTCTAGCACTGGTTCATGAATTTTGCTTAGTGCAATCTTATTCAAATTTGTAAGTGTTGAAATTGTTTTTTTAACACCAGTCACGTTTCAGTAAGTTGAACATAATTAAAAATTATTTAAGCTTGTTATTTGGTGAAGAAACATCATTGTCAAATGTGGGCACTTCTTTTCATTGAAAAGGGTTGAAGTGGAGGGACTCGGTGACTGTGGCTGGAGCCGGGCAGCCATTTTTCTCTCTCTCCCTGTACCTGCGGCTTCTAGTGTGGCCTCCCCATGTGGTCTCTTCAGCACAGCAGTCTCAGAATAGTTCCGCGTCTTACACAGCAGCCCAGGGTGTCCAGACAGTGTGCTCCAAGCCACCTAGGGTGGAGATGCAGGCCTTCTTATGACTTAGCTTCAGAAATTCCAGGACATCAATTCTGCCACATTCTAAGGGGACAGCAGGTCACCAAGGCCAGCACAGATGCAAAAGAACAGGGCGTTTAGATTCCACCTTTCAAAGAGAGGAATAATAAAGAATTTGCTGCCATCTTTAACCTACATCAGCCCCATGGAAAGACATGTCCTTCAGAGCTTGACGCCAAGGTGTCCAGAAGCTCGGAGGCCTGAGTGCCAGCTGTGGGCACAAACCAAATCACAGACTCACACGGGCCACAGTCCTGCACTGCACTCCGGGTCTTTGTGGAGTGTTCTCTGTGGCTTTCGCATCTTTTGAGTTTTGCAGCCATGAATGGCTCTGTCTGTGGAAGGAGTTTCCACACTTGGTCAGTTTATTGGGAGAGGGGGCAGGACTGGTCATTGCCGGGGCCAGGGCTGGTGCTGGGGATGACACAGAGGGAGAGGAGGGCCAGGGCCACAGGGGAACGTGGTCTGAAGCTGGGCTCAGAGAGCTGGCTCAGCCCACCCACTGCTGCCTGCACTCTCCTCCCTGTTTGCGGCCTCCAATGGAGGCTCAGTCCTAGAGAGAAAGGCTGGCTCCAGGGGGTGTTTGGGGTTTGGTACATGGCTGGCAGGGAGAGGAAAGGATTTGATTGGGTCCAGAAAAGTGAGTCCAATCAGATCAGTGGAATGCAGCTGTGGGGAAGGGCAGCTGGAGTCTGTCCACGGACCCCCAATGCACACAGCTCTGACAGCTAGGATTCTTTCGCTGATTCCTCATCTCCTCCAGAACTGTGGACAAGCCACCACCTCTGCCTGGCTTATCGGTGTCCTCAGAAACCTCTCCCTTGCAGGGGAGAGCCAGTGCAGTGCTGATGGGCACAGGCTGGAATCCGAGCTCTGCCTCTTACTGACCGTATGTCCTCAGGCAGGTCCCATAGCCTCCAGTTCCTTCTCTGTGAGGTGGGATTCATAAGAGTGCCTGCCCCTGGGGTGGCTGTGAGGATTAAATAGGTAATTGGTATTAAGTATACGGTGAGAGTTTTCACATAATATCCACAGTCCGTGTGGTCCAGGCAAGACACAGGGGCTTTGCAGCCAGATGGAACTACCTTCCAGTTACAGTCCTGCCACTTACTAACCATGTGACCTTGGGCTTCTTGAACCTCCTTCAACCTCAGTTTCCTTATCTGTCTCCCTCGAGTTGCTGTGCAGATTAGAGAAATCGTGAAGAGAGGGCCCGGGAACAGCAGCGAGTCTGTCACATGGACGTCTCCTCCCTTCTCTTCCATGCTTTTCTTCCTTCTTGCTATTTGTCAACACCAGCTTCTCGCCCTGAGCAGGATGCTTCAGATTAATGGCAATTGTCACGTATCAACTGAACATGACACTTCCAGCCTCCTGGCTGTGTCTGTCTGCAAATTCCCCGTGACACACTCAGGGGTCCCAGTGTGAGGGCTGTTCTTTTTCATCCAGCCTCTCTTGACTTTTCAGAACTGATTGCTCTGACACAGTACACAAGGGCCTTCACGCTGTCAGGGCTGAGGGAATCTTGTTTTCCAACCACCTGACTGTCCTTCTGTTGTTCTCCCCACCACTTGGAATCAGCAATGTTTTTGTGTGCTCTTCGTGACGTGCCAAACCTGTCCTTGAACTCAGTGGTTCTCAAAGTGAGGTCCTTGGACCAGCAGCACTTTGTTGTAGTAGATTGTTTGGGGAACCTTGCTGTGTATAATGGCTTAAGTTTGCATCAGCAGTATTTTTGGCTTTGTGTGTGTGTGTGTGTGTGTGTGTGTGTGTGTGTGTGTGTGTGTGATGAAGACACCTGGATTTGAGAGTACCATTTTAATTCTATTCCTCTTCAGAGCTTTTTATCACCCCATCCATTTCTTTTTCCTTGGAAAATGGAACGGAGTGAGGCAAGTCAGCTTTCTATCTCTTTACCTAAGTAGATTGTGGTCAAAATTTAAAAGGAAAAATAAAAAATCATGCAGACTCAGAAAACATCCAGCTAATTTTGCTAAGCCAGTGCTTACTACCAAGCTTTGGTGAATGCAGTAATCACTTGGAAGTCTTGCCAAAATGCAGATTGATTCAGCAGGTCTCATGGTGAGGACGGAGGGCGGGGGGTGCTCGTTTCCATCAAGCTTCCGGAAGTTGTCCACACTGCTGGTCTGAGGACCGCACTGGAAGTAGCGAGGTCTCCAGAATCTCCCCAAGGCTCGCCCACAGTGAACTCAGTTTGCACAGTGCCCTGCCATGCTGGGGCTGATGGCCCGGGAAGCCTGGCTTTGTCATTAGCAGCCAGGATCTGGGCAGTTCTCATGTAGGCAGTCCCTTCCTTCTCACAATTGTATTATTTCAGTCCAATGAACCAAAATCCGTCTTCCATTCTTGGGTGAAGCTTTCGTGTGATTGTACTTTTAGTGCTTTTCTTGCATTGAGTTATGTGATTCCATTCTGTCTCCTAATGAGAATGCATCCCAATTACAAATGTATGCATGTCATAGAAAAAAAATTAGAAAACTGCTTACATAACAAGTGCCTTAAAGTGGTTAGTATTCACAATGTGATAAGTAGGTGTGGTTTTTTTTTTAGAGAAACAATACAGTGACTTTAGAGTTTCTTCTGATTCGTTGATTCATGGAGCTTTCTATTTGCTTAAACTTTGAAGCAAAGGTCCTAATTGGCAATAAGAACACTAGCTGGGGCTTCTGAAAGGAAAGCAACCTGATCAGACTTCAAGGCACTGACCCAAGAATGAGGTTACAGTCTATTATTAATACTGGTTCAGTCAGTGACTAGCAGCAAACTACTCATTTCCATTTTTCTCGTAAAATAGAGATAATGAAAACTTATACCTCCAATGTACGGATTATTGGCTTTAATACTACCTGTGGACCAAAGGATCCCAAGCCTCTATTTATAGTCCAGATTTCTGTCCTTCTAAGCCCCAGACTAGTATATCCAAATGCCCACCAGGTGTTGCCATCTGGAGATGCATGGCGCACACCATAATCAGTTGTCCAACTGAACTTACCATCTTCCTTCCTCTTCCTCTATTCCCATCCTGGTTAGTTGTGTGACCATTACACTCTCCTCATCCAAGCCAGGAGGCATCATTCCCTATTAAATTGTGAACTCCTTGAAGCACTAATTGGGTTTACTCACCTTTATAACCCCAGTATCTTGCACTGGACTTGGCACAGCAAAATGCTCAAAAACATGTCACTGAATTGAACTAAACTCTGTAAAGATGGATGGTCCCTATAACCCTGGCAATCATTTCTGAGGATTGTGGTGAATGGCAACGTCTCTTTCTCCCCTAAAAAGAAGGTGAATACAGCTTTCTTTGTTGATTATTTCTACTGCCAGGATATGGTGAATTCCTATGACTTTAAAATACATACGAGCAAAGTGGTCCTTTTTTAATTTTTAGTTTTATATTCTGCATCAACTGTAATCTAGATTTATCTACATATTTTATTGATTTCTTTTCTGATCATGTTTGTTGGCTCCTGTCTCCCTCCCTCTTGGATGCATTCCTTCTATGTACTGGCATCATAATAGACACTATGGGGTATTGTCTTTAATTTTACAACCTGTGAGGTTGAATTTGTAAACACCATTTTAAAATGATGAGACTGAATTTCAAAGAGAGTAATTACTACTCAAAAACTTAAAAATAGAACTACCTTATGACCCAGCAATTCCACTTCTGGGTATTTATCTGAAGAAAACCGAAACACTAATTTGAAAAGATATATGCACCCCTGTGTTCATTACAACATTATTTACGATAGCCAAGATGCCTATCAATAGATGATTGGATAAAGAAGTGGTACATATGTACAATGGAATATTACTTGGCCATAAAAAAGAATGGAATCTTATCACTTGCGACAACATGGATGGGCCTAGAGGGAATTATGCTAAATGAAATACATCAGACAGAGAAAGACAAATACCATGTGGTCTCACTTATATGTGGCATCTAAAGAACAAAATAAATGAACAAACAAAACAGAAACAGACTCACAGATACAGAGAACAAACTGATGGTTGCCCAGAGGGGAAGTGTGTTGGGGACCTGGTGAGACAGGTGAAGGGAGTGAAAAATACACATTGGTAGATACCAAATAGTCATGGGGATGTAAAATACAACATAAAGAATATAGTCAATAATGTTGCAACAACTATGTAAAGTGCCAGGTGGGTGCTAGACTCATCGGGGGCAATCACTGCATAAATTACATAAATATCTGACCACTATGTTGTACATCTGAAACTAATATAAAATAATATTGAATGACAACTGTAACTGAAAAAAATAATTTTTAAAAAGTTAGTTTTATAATTTTTTAAAGGGGAGTAATTACTCACTTTCCCAATATCACACACAAGCGAGGGGGCTTGGTTGCCAACCCTTTCTTCTGCATGGCTACCAGCCTTCCTAACACACGTTAGGAGGATACAGTCTTTCTTCCTTTTACTTGGAAATCTTCATAAAGATGCAGTATCATTCTTTGCTGTTCATAAAATCATATATGTTCATGAAATTTGAAAAATTAAAGAAAAGTTACCCGTAATTCCAGTGTTGAGAGATACCAACAGTTACATTTGCTACATTTCTTTCCAGGTTTCTTTTTTTTTTTTTTCTTATTTATATTTATGGTTTTTTAATGGGCTACACTGTTTCAATTATTATATGTTTGTAATTTATTTTAATATTTGGTAGGACAAGTTTCCCCTATTCTGTATCTTTTCTTTTTCAAAAGTTCTCTTCGCTACAAAAAAATCTTTAATTTTTTAAAAATGAGAACTTCTCTCAATCTGCTTTTACTTTGTGGGAGAGGCCGATCTGAATTCTAGTTGCAGAATCAGAAGTTCTCTACATGCAGAAAAGAGACTGTTTAATGAAACTCAAGGTGAGGAGGACCCCAATAAATGATGGCAAAAATGAGTTCAAAATGTGCTTACATCATTTTTTAAGACATCAATTTATATAATACTTATGGAATCATTGACGTTCTTCCAAATACCTGCCTTGAGCTGGGGGTTAGTGAAGACATTGTGACACCAGGTAATGAAACAAGGGGGTGGAGAGAGAGAGACCTTTAGAGAACTGAGAAAATAAGCTGTTGATTCTCTGTCACTATAAGAAAGGAGTTTCACCTTTTGGTTGGAACTTAGCTGCTGAAGAGAACTTTACCCCAAAGCGTGTCCCCACTTGCCGTCCAGGAAGTTCCCAAACGGAAGTTCTTCCCTCCCCATTTTGCAGACTGAGCAGATGAGCCCACGTAGCTGTGGAATGAGACACTCTGCTTTGACTGAATCTGCTTTTCCTAGCCCTTCTCCATGTCCACCTGAAACTCCTCAAACTTGGTGCTGTCACAGTTTTGTACCTCAGGAGCTGGACCATTTCGTGGCTGAGCAATTCCCCCAGAAGTCCGAGAGCTGCAGGAATGAAAAGTATATAAAGCCACACGGAGACGTTTTCCTGGGTGAGGGCCCTGGGCTATACCAGGCAGGGGCCCTGGTTCCCTCGCAGTTTTCACTCAGTGACTCTAACCCAAAGCGGACCTCTTCAGGAAACGATCCTGGAGCATGAAGTTGCTGTCCAGCCGTTCCTTTTCAGCATGGACATTGGCTGCCCAGAGGGTTGCCCCACCAGTAGGCTTTTTCCAGGGATGGTGGAGAGTGTTTGCCCAACCCCATGGTATGCCAGGGCAATGCAAAGAGATGGGCATGGTGTCCAGCGGCTGAGCCCACCAAGGTCACACAGCATGGCGAGTGGTCCAGCCTGGACTTGGACACACTTCCCAATCCCAGTGCAGCCCGCCATCCTCGGAGTCTTACAGTGGATTGCCTTTGTCGAAGCTACCACACTGCCGGGGAGATGCCTCTGTTGGCCAAGGGACTACTGGTTCATGGTGGGGATTAGCAAAAGCTGGCGGGCTGATGTGTGGGTCGGAGATGGCTGTGGAGCCCCATGCAGGGGTCATTGCTGGGGAGAATGCAGAAGGCCGTGCTGTGTGGTGTCTAGAGTCATGGAACAGAAGGAGGAAGATAGAGCTCATGAAAAAGAGCAGTGCAGGCAGGAGGGCGTATTAAGGAAACTGATGTCTGTTGAGTCAACCAGGAAAATAAGAATTCATCCACTGCAGATGTAAAATCCTTTGGTAAAGCCAAAGAAGATAAGAGCTTCAGGGGTGGTTATGCTTTGGGTTTACAAAAAAAAAAAAGCAATATAATCTGTTCTCTTTGCAGAGATCGTCTTAGGAGATACAGTGTAATAGTACAAACTGTGAAGTGTGTCTGCAAAAGCTCCTTCCGTTAATGAACGCTTAACTTAGCAGTGCAGCCAGCTCCCAAATAGCTAATGAAGTCAGTACTAGGAAGCACTCCGGGAAAGGTGTGTGCTTAGAGAAGAGATGTGGAATTCAGAGGAGGTTTTCTCAAGAAGAATGAAGACAATAGGTACAAAGCATGTGTACCTTGGATCGTGTTGGGTTATCTTGTATTTGTATTGCAGAATGTTTCAGCCACTCTCAAAAGTGCCCAGCGTGCTAGAAAGACGCTCGTGGACCATCATCCTGATTTAACAACTCTCATGGACCCACCATAACAGATTTTAGGGAGATGAAACATTACAGATGCACTGGCGCTCCACACCTGCCTGCCTACCAGGACCCCACCTCCGTGTGAAAGCGCAGCTCTCTTGTTACGCTGTCCGAGTGAGGGCCCTGACCCTCTCCATCTACACACTTCCTCTGAGAAGCCTTGAGCTTGGTGAGGGTGGCGATGGCTTTCCCTGTGTCAGGGCTGAGTCCTTTCCCTGGATTGTCCCGTCAAGTACTCCCAAAACTCTGTGGTGCCATTATTACCTGTTTGACAGGTGAGGAGACAGAGGCAGAGAGAGGTTAGGTGACTTGCCTGAGATCACCCAGCCTACTGGTGCAGAGCTGGGATTGGAAGCCAGGCTCAGAGCCAGTGCTGTTACCCACTGCACCGTGGAGAGCAGGCCACTGCTGACAGCACACACTTCGAATTGAGCACTGGTTTTGCGCCAGACTCTGCTGCATTGCTTCATATTCCATCTATATCCATTTAACCTCCTCCATCACCTCATAGGAGTGGGAGCTATTGTTATTTCCACCTTGCAGAGACCAAAGCACGGAGAGGCGGACAGACCTCCCTGACGGGACTTTGGGGAACTCGACAGCACACTTCTCCAGCCTCCCTGGATGCTGCCGTTCTCACAGCCCTCTCTTCACACCCCTGCCCCAGGAGCCACCTGCATCCTCTGAGTGTCCTCTGAGCCATAAATTTTTAAATACGTGAAATAAAAGCAGTAATATCAAATGAGAGTAATCATGCCTGAGCCTTCCCTGGGGCTTCCAGAAAAGCTCTCCACATTAACTCTAAGTCCAAACATAATCTAAAACGCATCACTTCTTTAGGAAAAGCTTTCTGCTCTCCAAATCGGGCTGTGGTTTTGCTGGTCATTCTCCAAGGATTCAGTGCCATCCTTCCACCTCCCAGCAACCCCAGGGTGGTACCCTGGTTACACTGCGACATGAACAAGCTGAGGCATTCTGTTTTAGAGGTCGTTAACATGCTTCGAAGGTCATGCAGTTTTGGTATAACCAGGGAATGGAGAACTCATCCTGTGATGTACTTGCAGTATTAGGACTCATGGTTGCAGATAATAGAAACCCAATTCAAAAGAGCTTAAACGAAAGAGGGAATTTTTTGGCTCATATCATGGAAAAGTCCAAGGGTTGACCGCAGGCTTGAGTAGATCCAAGGGTTCAAAGTATATCAACAGGATTCTGTCCCTTCCCACTGTCAAATCTGTTTTGTTCAGAGAACCACGAATATCCCCCAAGTGATGGCAAAGATGGCCTGGAAGCCCCAGGCTTTCATTCTGCCATGGAGCCAGCCCAGCAGAAAGGAAGAATCTCTTCCCTACAGCAACAATGAAAGCCCTCACCTCAGCTTTGATTGGCAGGTCTGTGTCATGTGACCACATGGCTATCAGGGGATGGGACCAGCTTTTTCAGAACAAAGTAGACTCAGTTAGGGAGGAGGAGAGAGTGTCCCAAAAGGAAAAGAAATGTCCTTTTGTTAAACGAATGAGGGGCTCAGTAACAACCATCCTCCACCAGTACTTTTGTGGACCCTGTCAGCTGCAGAGCTGAGCCCCCCAGCAGGTCCTTCCTGGTGGTCAGCTGCTCAGAGAGCAGGGCAAGTGTGTGGGAGAGGCAGCGTGGAGAACATTTCTCTTCTAGAATTGCATTTTTTGTGTGTGCTTTCAAAGCTATCAAGTAAATCATAAGCCCAGAGGTTATGATTTCCAAGGACAAAATCTTCTGTATTTTTTCCTGCTATATTAGTCTAAACTCTGAAAATGGCTTCATGTTTTTTTGTTTTTTTTTAAATAAAAATGCAGATGCTTATTGTAGTAAAATGCTACAGGAAAATACACTGAAGAGAGCCAGTCGATCTGCGCATTGGGTGCCTGAGACTAGTGTCTGTGCGTGGTTGAGCTCCCATTTTGGATCCCTGCTCAGGCACTTGCTCCTTTGGGCAAGGCATCAGCCTCACTGCATCTCTATTTATCATCCATAAAAATGGTTCGCATCCCTGTAGAGCTGTTGTAAGCTTACTGAGCCCTTACGTGGTGCCAGATACCTTATTGCTCGCGTCACATCATTTAATCCTCAAACAGCCTTATAAGGTGTCACTGTTAGCATCCCCATTTTATAGATGAAGAAGCTGAGGCCGAGAGGGATTCATGCATTTGCTCAAGACCACACAGGCAGTAAAAGCCAGGGCCGGAGCCATCCCAGCCTGCCCAGCACCCGTGCACTTACGCACAGAGCTCTACTCTGTGAGAATTAAGTCGTGATTCAAGGAACGCTTTGGGCACAGTGCCTCAGACAGAGCAAGCACTCAAGTAATTGTGTTTATTTTTATAAATAGCGATGATGCTGGTGAGATATATACATAAACATATATATACACACACACACATTATGTTCTATTGGAAAGGGAAAATCGATAATAAATAATTTAATCGTTAATTAGCATATTAATGTGTTGACTGTCTTATAAATAATGAATCATGAATAATTGAATATCAGGTACAGAGAAGCACTCTACAGAAATATGGGGAAAGAAAATGAGAGTGTGAGGGTAGAAGCTGTGTTGGCATGGTGGTGGTGTTTTAGTGAGGGTGGTCAGGGATGGCCTCCCAAAGGGGGTGCCATTTGTGCAGGGAGCTCCAAGTTTGTGAGCCAGGCAGGTGACTGGCAAGCTTGGCTTTGGGGTACGTGGATAGGATCTGGTGGATAGGCATGTGGGGCTCCCCCAGTGCCAAACAAGGAGGGCTTCACTGCAAGGTGGTAACCCCTGTATTGGAATCCTAATTCTGCTCCAGTAGATGATTCAATTTTCTTAGAAAACTGCTTTCTGTTTCTGACTTAGGACAAAGCATCCTTGGACCAATTGTCCATTTGTTCGGGAATAGGGACAGGGGCCAAGAGGCCCCACTATTGTCTATGTACCCATCAGATGAGCTTTCTGACTCCTGTCTCATAATCCAGGCCTGCCCTCCGCACCCAGCGACCCACTCTGTCCACATTGGATCGCTCAGTCTTCTGTCTGATTCGCAGAACATTATTCTCTCCATCACTTTCAATTTTCCAGAAATCTGTCAGAATCTCTGATTCTGCTCTCACCCTCATTCTTCATTTTTATAGATTTCTTTCCCATTGCATATCTTCTCACATCTCATGGGCATCTGGGGAGGGAGAGCAGCTACATGTGTGCTTGTTCCTCCATTAAATTAGAAGCATTTCTACTCATTTTGCTTTTCTAAATTTTCTTTGAAATGAGCATGCGTTCTGACATTCCTCATATGAAACATAACAACAAAAGCATATTCTTCAAGTGAGAGGGACTTAGAAATACGGTCTTGTCAGAGAGAAGAGGGTAAAATCATGTCAGAGTTTTGTACCGAACGTCTCAGAGGAAACTGCTTTCCTATCGTGCTTCAGGCGGAACGAATAAGAGGCTGGAGAATTTTGCCGTAGAGCCCAGGGTCTCACTTGTGCTTTTTATGTTCCCAAGTTAAGTTAGAAATGTTGCTAATGCAGTAACAGTACCATATACATATACATACATATACACACACATACATATATACATATGTATATATATGTATGTATATATGTATATATATTTTTAAATAAAATATATATATATTTTTAACTTTTATTCATTTTTTAAGGAGGGCGCAGCTCACAGTGGCCCATATGGAGAACTGGCAACCTTGGTGTTTTTAGCTCCACACTCTAACCAAGCCACCCTATCTATATTTTTTAATTGTCACAGGGTTATATAGCACAGCATAGGGAGTGTAGTCAATAATATTCTAATAACTATGTACACTGTCAGATGGGTAATAGACTTATTGGGGTTATCACTTTGGGAGGTAGGTAAATATCTAATCACTATGTTAGTTTCTACACCTTAAACTAATAAAACAAACAGATATATCAGTTAGTGGCTTCAAATGACAAGCATGTATCAGCTCGGTTGTGGGGTGGACTTGGGTGCACGGATCTTCTGCTGGTTTTACCTGGCATCACTCATGTGTCTCCAGTCAACTGGCAGTTGATGGTCTCTCTCACTTGTCTGGGGGTTGGCTGGATACCTTCTGGGGCAAGAGGGGTGATGGGGCCAAGTACCTCTCATCATCCCAAAGGCTAGCTTGGGCTTGCTCACATGGTGACGGGTTGCAAGACTTCTAAGGGCAGCAAGGGAGGAGGCTGCAAGGCTCAAGATTCACACAGTCTCACTTCCATCGCTCTCTGTGGTCACAGCCCGTGGGCCAGCCCAGATGCCAGGAGCAGAGAAATAAACTCCACCTTTTGATGGGACAAGCAACAAAGGATTGTGGCAACCTTCGCACTCCACCATTGAATGATTCCATTTTGGAATTCAAATTTTCTGTTTTCTGATTCTGTGTTTTCTCCAGGCTCCTGAGAGCTCAGTCTCTGGAATGGTTCTACAATAATGTGAAGAGCCGTTTCAAACGCTTCGGCAGTGCCAAGGTCCTGAAGAATCTGTACAGGAAACACCGGCTGGAGAGTGGGGCATGCTTCGACATCCTTGGTACGCTGGCTGCCTGCCTCTCTGGGAGTCCGTGGGGAGCGGGTGGCGTAGGAGGCCTTGCTCAGAGGCCCCGTCGGCTAAGGCACAGTCACCTGAGACAGAGAAAGTTGCTTAAACTCCCGGCTCTAGTGAGGAGCAGAAATAGGACATGTTTTTGGACATACACCAAAGACTCTGCTAACTTTTGAGTCTTTAGGTTTCAGCATCCCCACTGGGCTGGGTAAAGTAGGAGCTGGGAGGACCAAAGTATTTCTGCAAATTGCAGCTTTTTTCATTCTGAATCCTTAGAAATTAAAGATTCTTGATCGTCTTCCCCCTCAGGATTAAAACATTACAACGCCATCTTTGTTTGGTTGTGTAGACTAGGTCTGCACTCAAAGGATATGCCCTCCACACTCCCCTTCCTTCCTGCTCCAAAATTCTGTTTATACCAGCCCCAGAATTTGATGTAATGGGAGAGTGAGAAAAGTACCAGCTTCCTCCCAGGAAGCTTGAAGGATGAATCCTGCCTAGACTGTTTTCTATGGCTAAGACAACCAATGTATGCAATTAGAATGAGAAATTATGTTCTGTAGTTCTCTCAGACCAGCCAGTAGAAAGAAATGGTTGTCAGAATATGAGCAGAATGTCCTCCAAAAGAGCCTATTTTTTCTCTCTAGAGGCAGATGTTTTCGTCACTTTGCTGACACAGGTAAATGCTTTTTATCCACAAGAAAGAGGGTAGGAAAAAAGAAATCTCATCCATCCCATTTGGAGCTTTTTCACCATCATTATTTTGTATTCTCAATAAAGTCTTCAGTTTTATCTTATCTAAAAATATTCCAGCCACTGAGACAAGGGAGAAAATAGGATGGAAGCATTGAACAGAGAATCATTAGCGCCTTTTGTGGTAGTTGGTAGAATATCTTTCAAACGACTCAAGAAGCCTGTAGCTAAGAGAGCAGTAATGAAGGTTTACACATATTATTTTTATTCTCTCTTTTCTCTAAAATTTTTTCTCTAGGAATGGAGGCAGAAAACAAAGCTTAAAAGTAATGGTGTTAACAGCAGTTCCTCAACCCAAAGAAGTAGCTCCAGAACGTTTCAGAATAGAATTGGCTCACTCATTTGCATCCCTTTCTTTCTTTCCTCTGTTGTACATCTTCCCATTTGCTTTTTTTTTTTTTTTACCTCTTTACATGTCCTCAAATTCAGATGTCATAGGTGTTCTCGCCTGCTTAATGCAAATGGAGGGAAAAGCAAACATATAGAGAATCCTGTAGAGCAACACAATTCTGATTTCCTTCCCTTTCTCGGGAGGATGCCACAGGAGACGCAGGCCGACACAATCCCAAGTGGGCCAGCTCAGGTCTTTGAAATCCTCAAGTGTCATTTTCAAAGGAGCATCATCCACTGGGAATAACTGTCATCCACAATTGAAGCCGGTTTAGGTGCTGGGCCCCCAGTGATTCTCTTCTTTAATCTGGGCTTCAGTCTCGGCCCCAACCACATCGCATCCTGGGATTTTCTACAAAGCCGTCGCTTTGTTATCTGTTCCCAATGTGTGGCCCTGTGCCTGGTACATCGTATGTTCTTGATATTGTGCTAACTCGTTCAATCTTAAAGCATTTTGTGGGGAATCAAGACACTTCACAGAAGTATTAGCATCAGTTACTTTCATGATTAGTATCTCCAGTTAAATTAAGATTTCCTTTTGATACACGTGAAGACAAGCAGACCGGAGACAATTAATGAGACGGTACTCGAGCTTGTAAAGCCGTGGTCGTAAAATAATGACATTTATTCTACATGCCACCTAGAAAATTCAGTGACACCTCAAGTATGGAGAAATCTCCCAGTACTTAAAGTGGCCTCCTGGTTAGGTCAGAAGACCGCCTGTCCCTGTGTGAGCTATTGGCTGTGCCCTGGCCTCTCTGCCACTGCCCACACGCCGTTGGCCACTCACCATCTAGGTCAGTCCCCGCTGAACACTTGTGCTGCACTGTGAAGCACCCAATCAGAGCACGTAGCACATCTATCATTTTATATTTATTTATATAAATCTTGGATTAAGAAATTCTAGACTGTCAAGGTTGTCAGGGCAGGGGGGACCCTAACACTCAGCCCAGGGCCAGGCACCTAGTAGATAGTCGTGGAGGTTTTGCTCGATGGATGAATGAATGAATGCTGATGTAGCCGTGCCAAAGGGAAGTGTTTGCTAAGATGTGTAGCCTGGGGATGACTTAACCTAAAGCTTTATTTTAAAACTGGGGAAACGGAGACCTAGGAAGACTAAATTACTTCCTCAAGGTCACAGAGCTAGGATAAATAGACTTCAGGCCTTTTGAAAGCCCGGCCAAAAACCACAAACACAGAGCATAGCATGTGGTTAGGCTGAGTTACCACGACAGGCTGCACACTCGTGGCTTCTTTCATCAAGGTGGCAGCCTGCTAACCCGCTACAAATGCCTATGGCAGGTGCTCTTAGAGTTCCTACCTGGGAACCCCCATGACAGCCCATCCAGGGCAGCACAGGGTGTGTCCTCTGTGTTGACGCCTTTTGCTTAGTTTGCCCCTTTTGAGCTAAAGAGTGTAGACCTATATTTATTTTCTCAGTTCTATCAATCAGTGTTTTCCACCAGCATCCAATTCAATATATATTTTTTCATTTTTGACCACCTGCTATCTAGGTGCTATCTTACGTACTTGGGATACAATACAGTGATTTAAAAAAAAAAATCATCCCCACCTTTGGAGTCCTCATTTGATGTGAACACATATGCTAAAACCCCCCAATTTTAAAAGGGCTTTAAAAAGGGTTTAGCCAACTGCCTTCCCCAGTCTGGAACTAAGACTAGGGTTGTGTATTCAATTAAAAGAAGACCAGAGAAGAAGCAGTGGGCCTTAAAAGATCAAATGCCATGGTTTACCTTGTCTCACACTGGGTTTGTTTCACATGGACTCTCTTCTGCTGGAGAGAATGATGACAGTTAAATCATAAGCTAAGGACATCTGTTTGGATCAGGGCCGTGGACTGTAGCTAAAGACCAGGCACACCATCCTGGGGACAGCACCCTGGTTAGTCCTCTTCATGTAGTAAGGAAGCCTAGTGTCAGAGAGACTGAGTACCTCACTCTAGGTCACGTAACTAGGAATTTTCATGTCCAGGAATGGATCTCACATCTCTCTGACTTCGGTCTATTTTTCTGTCTTGGATGCCATGTTACATCTAAAGAATTTACTGGAAGAAAGTTGGGGAGGCAGCAACGCTATACCAGGAATCCATGTGAGAAGGAAAATGTGACTGGTTAAAAATTGTAGCATTATTGTGGGAGCCAGAGATTCCCTACATCTATTTGCAAGGCTAACGTCATCAAAATGGGTCTGGTGGTCTGCCAATACAGTGACACAGAGCATGAGTGCTCACTGATAAACTTTGATAGTCATATTCTCCCTCTTCCCCCACCCCACCCCCCTTCTTCCCTCTCTCCTCTAGGAGGAAGCTATTTTGAGGCGAACCTGGAGAATGAAGGAAGTATTTCAGGAAGTGAGTCAGCATTTTATAGGCAGGCGGAAGGTAAGGTTGCTGAAGAGTTGACAGCTAATGGGAAGTTGGGGGAACAGAAACACCTTCAGATAGTCAGGGTCTCTCAACTGCATTGTAACCACTGGGTACAGCTGTATGTTGCTATGTGGGAGTCTCTGTGGGTCTTGTCATTGCGCTTGGTATGAATCCATCATCAAAACAATGTGATATATAGGTGACATATTACAGACTTGTACACCTGAAACCAATGTAACTTTAAAAACAATTGTCACCCCAATAAACTTTAATTAAAAAAAATAGGTGAGGATATCCAAGGTGTGGCCTAGAGTAGGGTTTTCAGGCGGGAATTCCCGCCCGTTCTCAAGAATTTTTTTTTTCCACTTTCCCGTTCCCGAATCCTGAGAAAAGTTGGTTGGAAAATCGGCTCCTTGAACCCAGGTGGTTGGTAGTATTAGCCGTCCCTTTGTGGAAGCGATTCACCGTGGAAGACAGAAAACAGTTTGTATCTCAGGATTCAGGAACGGGAAAGCAAAAAAATTTCCTGAGAACAGGCGGGAATTCCCACCTAGAATCATAGCCTAGAGAAATGCATTTGCTACCCAACCACCAGCTGCTTTATGATCAACTAGTGAGTGTTCTGGAGTTGAACTATAAAAGCCAATAAACGTACATATGCAATCCATTCATTTAAACTATTCTTAGAAAGAATGTATCGTTTACTGATTAACTTCTACTTTTTTGTACCAATATAATAGTCCCCTTAGGGCAGAGGTTAAAACAAACCTCCAGTTTAAAAAAAAAAACTTTCTCCAACACTTTTGGTCCTTCTCCAAAGTAAGAGCCCTTGAGAACCAGCGTCTCTGAGTCGCCCTGCTCCTGGGGCCCCCCAGCTCTTCTGCTTAGTCTGTTCTCTTCCCACGAAGGTCCTGTCCTCTCTCGTCCTTGCTACCTGAAGCTTCTCCATGGGCGGCCACACACCATGACCTGCCTTAGCCAGCCGCTATTTACTGCTGAGCCTGAAATGCCCAGCCCTGATTTCAGCCCGGAGTTCTAGACTCCGGTTTCCAATGCTTGGCCATCAGGACCTGTAGGTCATCCAGGGACCTTAGCCTCAGTGTGTCCTAATCACTCTCCTCAGCCACTTAGGTCCACCAGCAGGTTTTCTCTCCTGCAACTCCCCTCCCTGCTCCCACCGGTCACCCGAGTTCCCATCAGCTCAATTTCCAACACGATCCTTTCCTTTTCATTCTGATGCCCATGGCTGGAGCACCTCCCTGCCCACAAATCTCCTATATTCATTCTATCTCGGTGACCATTTGTACCAGTCAGGGCTCTCCAGAACCACAGGAAGTGCGCACGCGCGCACACACACACACACACACACCACAGAGATTTGTTTTCAAGGACTTGGCTCACACAATTATGGGGCCTGGCAAACCCAAAATCTATCGGGTAGCTCAGCAGGCTGGAAACCCAGGCGGGAGTTGCTGCTTCAGTCTTAAGGCAGGATTTCTTCTCTGGGAAACCTTAGATTTTGCTCTTCAGGCCTTGCAACTGATTGGCTAAGGCCCACTGGCATTTTAGAGGGTAATCTCCTTTACTTAAAGTCAACCCTTGTAGATGTTAACCACGTCTACAAAATACCTTCACAGCAACCCCTGGATTCGTGTTTGAGTAAATAACTGGGTGCGATCGCCCAGCCACGCCGGCACATAAACCAATCTTCCCTCCATCTCACTGGTGTTTTCACCTCTGGTCGTTCTGCCTCTGTCTTCTTACTCTTCCTTCACCTCCCACCAGTTTTTCTCTTGGAAATACCAACCTGAGCCTTCACTTTCAGCCGAAACATTTTCAGGGCTCCACAGTACCTTCATCCAAAGATCGTCAACTCGGCACCCAGAGCCTTTTTGCTTTTGTCGCCAGACTCTGACTTTGTAGGGACCTGTGGAACTTGGTCACCGTCCCTACCATGGGACCCACTGCACGCCACTTAGCAGTTACTTATGTGCCTGGAAAGCACACGAGAGTGTGGGCTCAGCTTGTCCATCAGGCCTCGCTCTCTGGAGGTACTTGGTGAGCTTCAATTCAGTGAGAATTTGTGGGGCGTCTCTTCTGGGAAAAATACATGGGTGGGTATCTCAAAAAAGAGAGATGGGAAAGACAGTGTCTGTCTCCAGGGAGCACTTAGTGTGGTGACAACTTAAATTTGATAGCCTCTGCTTACAGAAACATGGGAGAAATGTGTGTCCAGTCAGCCACCCTGGGTGTGCAGAGCCCTGAGCTGGGCGGCCCCGACGCGGCTCTGTCATGACTGTCGTAACCGGCCTGTGATGTACGCATCTGCTGGCTGGATCACTTTGACCTTCACGGAGTTGGTTGTAGAGATTTTATTTTGTTGCTAAATGCCACTTCCTGTCTACTTTCCTGTCTCTAGGAACCTAAGAAGCTTGAATTAGGTTCTTTAATGGAGGGCTTGATTAATGAATGAATTGATGTATTTACACCTTGTCTCACTCTACAAAGAATTCGAGGCAGCTTTCAGGAGATTTGCATGTGTTGAATAATGCATGACCAGGAGATTATAAATGGAAGCCGGAGAAAAGGAAACCTAGACACACAGCCCTCAGAGCTATGTGCTTGTGGCGGATGTGCGCTGGCTTCTGAGGTGACCGGAGAGGAATGATAGACATTCTCACTCTCGAGTAGGAAGCAAAAATCTAGTACCTTGGGGAAGCGGCACTCTTCCAAGCACTTAGCTCCAAAAAGAAGTTTGTCACCTGAAGAAGTCCTTCGACTTTGGGACACTTCTTCCCGTTTGTTGCCATATGCAAAAAATATGGTCACTAACATGATAGCATTATTTTTTTAATCATGTTAGCTTGTGTTGATATCACCACATGGGGCTTGTGTGGTGAAAACCAAGGACATTGGAGACGGAGAGTCCTGAATTCAAGTCTCAGTTCTCTTACTGTCTCACTGTGTAGCCCTCGGCAGGTGATTTGGCCTCTGTGCTTCAGTCCTCTCATCTGTAAAATGGTACCTGCTCAGTGGCCTGTTGGACAAATAACTTGCATCATGTGTGTGACCCTCGGTCTGGGACCCAGCATGTGGTCAAGCTCAGTGAAGTTCAGCAGCCTTACTATTGTTGATAGTACTGGTTTAGAGTCTAAAAAGTTCTTCCATGGATTTTGTGTTTGCATTAAGCCATATGTACAGCCCAGTGCCCTTAGAACATTTGATCATTTTCATCCCTATCCTCATAATGATACATTACATGCACAAAATAACGCATAATTTTTATCTGAGAAAGTAGGTAAAGGACCATTATTTCTTTATAGTAAGTCCTTCTGTTCAGTTAGCTGTAAGCCACGCTGTGTGTTTGGAGCTGTGCTTGGTCACAGATCAATCACGCTCTCTGAGAATGACCTGTGTGAGGGGTGAAGGGTGGAGGCTTTCTGGCTCCAACGGACGCAACCCCAGAACCTTGGACAGACATCCAGCCAAGAGTGGGGCAGGAGGGATCTGAGAAGGTTTTCAGAGGAGGAATCCTTGGGATCCCCGGGAACCAGCCCTGTTACAGAGCAGGGGACCAGCGTGAGGAGGAACAAGATAATGAAGAGGTGGGAGCTGTCAGAGAATCACGGATAATGGGTTGTGTCTGGAGCAGGGGGTGTGGCTGACCTGCAGGAGGCAGTGAGGCGGGTGAGAAGGGCAGGGGCGTGTGTGCCAGGGTAAGCAGTGCGGGAATTATCCCGGAGCCCCTGAGAGGTTTCAACAGAATTGCTTACAGTGGAGCAATCATTGGTTTACTCGTCTTTCCCTTTCAGAAAGTGGTCTATATTCTCTTTCCTGTCTAGGACACAGCATGATGGACACCCTGGCCGTTGCCCTCCGCGTGGCAGAAGAGGCCATCGAGGAGGCGATTTCCAAAGCAGAAGCCTATGGAGACAGCCTGGTATGGCCCCCCTTCTCCTCCTGGGGGAGGGTGGGTCAGTGTGCTGGCCTCCAGGAGAAAACACCGGTTGTCAGGAAACCAGCATCACGATAGCCATCCTTGACTGGAGCAGTGCCCAACCTCTCCCTTCGTTTATGGTCAGGATGCCCAAAAACTGATTGCCAGGTCCCCCAGGCCCACCCCAGCTCACGGCCATTCTCTTCCCTCCGTCTGCAGGACAAGCAGAACGAGGCCAGTTACCTGCGGGACCACAAGGAGGAGCTGACGGAGGAACTGGCCACCACTATCCTGCAGAAGGTAGGTGGGCCTGGCGTCCAATGACTGCGGTTGACCACGCGGGCTCAGATAGGGCCTCTGGCGAGCTGGAGGGCAGCCGTGGGCACCGTTCTTGTCTTGGGCATCATTTCTGGGCCTCGTCACCTTTGCTTCCTGTGCTCTGGGGGCTAATGCAGAAGGGTTGCGTTCACTGTGAAATCTGCGCCAAGGGACCTCCATCTGCCTTTTGGGATTGAATTAGTGGGTGAGGAGCCAGGGATTCAGCACTGAGCAGGTTACTCACTGGCTTCCTGTTTCCTAGGCTGTGAGAGAGAGAGACAGGGAGTGTTTTCTCACACTTCTCAAATAGTCTGTTGCTAAAGAAATTGTGCAGTCACCCCCCACTGCTTCCATGCCGTAAGCCCCTTACAGGGTGTATCAGTAATTACTGCTTAGAAACCAACCACCCCAAAACTCTGTGGCATTACACAAGGATTATTTCTATGTTCCACAGCCAATTCTCCAACTCCAACGGGGAGTCCGACAATTCAGTTCAATTCTGACACCGCTTGGAGTTAGCAGAGACCCCACACATTAAGGGCTCAGTCCCACAAGACTGCCCCACTTGAGACACCTGTGCAAGTCTCCGGAATCCCCGAGTTACCCACTTCTGTCCAGTCTACTACAAATTCAAGGATTCCCATGATCCCCCTCACGTTGGATAATTTGCTAGAACAACTCACGGAACTCAGGAAAGTGCTATACTTACAGTGACCTGTTCGTTAATTATAGTGGATACAAATGAACTGCCAGATGAAGAGACGATAGTGGGACCACAAGGTGTGTGGGCAGTGGTGTGCAGAGCTTCCATGCCCTCTCCTGCCCCCCACTCTCCCAACACATCCGTGTACGAACCAGCCAGGACAGTCCCCAAGCCTCAGTGTGTCCGAGTTGTTAATTGAGGTTTCATTAAGAAGGTATCGTTGCTTAAATCACTGCCCACCTGATTGAATTCAGTCTCCAGTCCCTCTCCCCTCCCCCGAGGTTGGGGTAGAGCTGAAAGTTCCGTGGTTCACCTGGTTGGTTTGTGTTTTCTCAATTACAGTTGACCTACAATATTATATTCGTTTCAGGTGTACAGCATAGGGATTAGACATTCATGTACCTTATGAAGTGATCCCCCTGATAAGTATACTACCCACCCGGCCCTATACATAGTTATTACAATGTTATTGACTATATTCCCTGTGCTGTACTTTACATCCCTGCGACTGTTCTGTAACTACCAATTTGTACTTTTTCATGCCTCCATGTTTTTCACCCAGCTCCCCACCCCCCTCCCATCTGGCAACCCTCAGTTTGTTCTCTGTATCTATGAGTCTTTTTCTGTTCTGTTTGTTTGTTTCTTTTGTTTTTTAGATTCCATATATAAGTAGAGTCATGTGGTATTTGTCTTGCTCTGTCTGGTTGTTTTTTTAGCCATCAGCCTCCAACTATCTAGTGGCCCCGGTCAGTTATCTCATTAGCATACAGAGACACTCCTGTCACTCAAACAATTCCAAGGGTTTTTGAAGCTCTGTACCAGGGTCAAAGAGCAAACCCATATTTTATTATACTACAATTTATTTCTCACTCATGCATCTATAACTGGCTCCATCTTGGGTTCAAGTCCGTGCAGTATGTTCACTCTGGGGTCTGACTGAAGGCACAGCAGCTACTTGTGGCCACAACAGAAGTACAAGACGCAAGTAAAAGCCAGCGCTGTCGGTTAAGGCCTAGGCTCCGCCCTGACACCCTGTTACCACTCCCTCCTCACATGTGATTGGCCAAAGCAAGGCGCACAGTCAACACAGAGCTAAAGATGGGAAATGCACTTGACCTTTGAACAACACAGGTGTTAGGGCGCCGACCACCCCGAAGTGGATAATCCACGTGTAATTTAAGTCGGCCCTCCACATACGAGTAGGCCCAAGTCTTCTGCCGGGCGTGGCACCTCAGTTCATTGTCCTTCTTGGCTCTCTGCCTTCCTCTCATCACCCCGTCTGGTCTGAAAAGGCGTTGGAGAATATGCCCCTCTTGGTGGCCCAGCAGTTTTCTCAGATGCTTCCTGTCTGTGGGAAGTTGGGGTCCAGAGACCTTTGTACAAATGGGCTCGTTAAATCCCAGTGGCCTTGCCCAAGACAGCAAGGGTGCACACAAGCTGAAGCTATCCCTCATGACTCTTGTATCTGCCCCCTTCACAGGCCTTCCCGATGCTTCCTAAAATGAGGATTCACAGCCAGAGACTCTAGGTTTGAGATCCAGCCCCATTATTCATGAGCTGTGCGGCGTTAACTGATAACTTAACCTCTCTGAGCCCGTTTCCTCATCTGTAAAATGGGGACCATTATAGTATGCAGCTCTTAGAAGTATTTTGAGGATTAAATGAGGCAAAGCACCTACTGTGCCTAGCCCACAGTCTGGCACATACTAGGCACTTAATACATAAAAGAAGTTGTTAACATCACAAAATGATTATTTGTAAACTGTAAAGTGCTATAGAATGTTCAAGGCTGTAGTTGTACTGTTTTATCATAAGGCAGATCTGAAATAGGCTGGCATTCTGTTGAAACTAAGCTCTTACGTGCGTGAAAGAAAAACCCCAAAGATCATCCAAGTCACTATGCATAGCATCTGGAGGCCTCTCCAATAACTCGTCCCCTTTGTCACCCACCTCCTCAGATCATAAGAAAACAGAAGAGCAAAGGGGAGCAGCCAATGGAAGAAGAGCCAGAGTGGTCACAGCCCCAGAGCTGCAGTGCCAAGGCAGCCGACGAGGGGACCACAGCCTCCCCAGAAGGCCACCAGGCTTCTGGTGGCACCCTCTGGGTGAGTCTCCAAGCCCCCCCACTGACCACCACCATGCCTAACACAGGTGTCCCGCATGCTGTCCCCATAGACATGGGGACAGCATGTTTAACCATCTGTAGTTGACTCATGTGCCCTCCAGACAGTGTAAAGTTTCCTGAAGGGCCTATGGGAAAGGGAGCAACGGAGAGAGGAAATATGTGTGTGAGTGGGGGCCCCAAGGGGCAAGAGAGAA
Source organism: Rhinolophus sinicus (assembly GCF_036562045.2). NCBI lineage: Eukaryota > Metazoa > Chordata > Mammalia > Chiroptera > Rhinolophidae > Rhinolophus > Rhinolophus sinicus. Next base: position 12,474,084 of record NC_133759.1, on the reverse strand, counting down.
GAAACACAATGGACTATTGAAGAATATGGGGTAGGTTTTTACACAGAGACCAATTTGGGAAAACTACAGATGTCAATAGGCATTTTTAAAAATTCATTCTGGAAAGAGTTGCACTGAGTCCCATGCGGGCAAACAATAGCTTTATCACGGAGCTCACTTGCTTTTCTGAAACTGAAAAGGGACAGCAAGAGCATTGCCACTGCCGTTTGCATCACCAAAATGGTCCTATCTAGACACAGTCGGGAAGTTGTGATGTGGGTCAGCCTGTTTGTCACCCTGACAGTAAGCCAAGGGACAGTGGCCTTCTAGTGACCAGGCGGTCTGGGCCTGCTCCTGTCTGCCGTCCAGCCACCAGGCCCATGAAACCCTTTGTTATCTGAGTAGCCCCAGCAGGGGACGTGCAAAGCAGTGGCTGGGCCTGTGAAGCTGGGCCTTCCGTGTGGAGGAGACTCAGCAAGAGGCAGAGGGACAGGGACGGGCTGCAGGGCTTGTGTCCCATCAGCCTTGGGCCTGCAGTCGTAGCTTGGGACAGGTCACACACAGGTGCAAGTTAAAGCCGAAAGTCAGATGGGTGGGGTGTGGGGAAGGGGGAACAATGCCAAGTGTTTACCCAACTCCTGGGAGTGGGGGGTCAGTGGCATTCATCCCCTACCGGGACAAAGTGACAAATGGGGGAGCAGAGCAGCACATGGTCGGCACGCAGTTCCAGGAGGGGTGGTCAGTAGCGTCACCTGCATAAACTCTCCCCAGGTCCTCACCAGACACCAGATGCATGGGAGGTGACAAGGAGTGTCACTTTAAAGTCTGTGGCTTTATCAGAGATCTAACTTCATTGACTTATCGGCAGAACCTTCCCTTGTCGACATGCTGTCAGCTTCTTTTGCTGCTGTTGTCATGCGCTGGGCATCAAGGTGAACAAACTACAAAGGAGACTCGGCCCCTGTCCTCCTGGACTTCGTTGTCTGGTTAGCAAAGCAGGAGGGGATACGCCTATGGGACAGCTCACAGTGGGCCCTCGTGGAGAGGTTCAGTCGGGACATGGAATTGGCATTCAGAGAAGGGAGGGGCCGGTACCTTCCTTTACATAAACTCTATGTGCACAGGGTGTTTACACATATTATTTCTTTAGATCCAAGTGAGAGCACCCCACATTATCCCCGTTTTACAGAGGAGTAAACTGAGGCCTAGCTAGCTAGCCTGAGCCACTGGAAGTCAGTGGTGGGGCCAGGACTAGTTGGCTCCGAGCATTTCCTAGACTCCGCTGTCTCCTGTCTCATTGGGAAGTTCTGGATTTGAAATGCCTGTTTTCCCACCAGATGCTCACCAGGTCTCCTTGTTGTGTCTATAGCTAAACATGGAAATGGTATTCCTGCCACCTCCTAGAGACCAGAGGCACTGTGTGTGTGTCCTTAGATCGTGGGACAGCGGGCTCTCGCACCATGAGTCACAACACTAGGCATGGCAGCGATTACGGCCACCGCATCCCCTTTCCCCAGGGATGACAGAGGCCTCCCCACCCTCCTCAGCCAAGCGCTGGCCTAACGCAGTGACGCTTCCTTCCCAAGGGGGCTTCACACTCAGCCCCTCAGCTCTAGTCCACCCGGGAAGCAGGCGTGGCCGTGGGCTTCTTCACTGAGGGAGACGGTTAGAGGCGGAAATCAGAGTCGCTCCGGATTCCCACTGGGGTGCTAAAGCAAATACGTCTCAGGGTTTTCTTTTCTCATCAGAAAAATCCGTCTTGCCAAACGCCTGCCTCCCACACAGCAGAATCTTCCCTTTGGCTCCAGTACCCGTGTAGACAGAGCTGATTCATTTATTACTGTTTTTCCTCAGGCAAATAGCAGAATATGGTTTATTTCTAGATTATAGAATAAGGCCTAATGAAAGTCCCGCTCTGATTTTTTCCTTTTAAGTGTGTTTTTCCAGGACTCATCAACTCCAAGTCAAGTAGTTGTTTCAATCTAGTTGTGTAGGGTGCAGCTCACAGTGGCCCATGCGGGGATCGAACCAGCAACCTTGTTGTTAAGAGCACCGTGCTCTAACCACCTGAGCTAACTGACCACCCCGCTCTCTGGGATTTTAAAGAATCCTTGAATCTTTGATGTACAGCACTTTGCAAGCTATGTCCACTTCCCTGGCACGAGTCCACCTTTGTGGGACAGGCTGGGAGAGAACCTTGAGGATATAGTTTGGGAAATAGCCCACATGAGACACCTCTTGCATGAGCACTCTTCCCGGCATAACACATTAACCCCCGGATCATGTGTCCTGGGCACCTCACCGAAGGGATGAGATCATTGGGTGGTCCCCGTCACCATGACCTTCATCCTTAACATGGATGCTTGATCAAGGAGGTCCCTTCCTGTCCTCTCCCTGTGAGTCCTCCCTGTGCCGTGATTTGCCATATGTAAACAGCATATTATTTTCAACAATGTCAGTCAGAAGCCGTGACTGCTTTGTCTTTCTCCATCCATGCTGGGACTCATCAGAACTGCCCCAAGCAAAGCGGCCTGAATGTGGGAAGAAAAGAAAGAGAACCCCAGCACCCAGCGGGGTCCCAGGCACAGTTTGCCCCTTTGAGCAGCCAATATAAATAGCCCCTGACTGTCGGTGGTCACGTTTGTGCAGGCCTTGGGCCAGCTCAGCATTGGCTGTATGGTGGGCACCCTGCAGACACAGGTCTGCGGCCCACTGATGGCAGAATGCGTGACTGTGTGGGGGCTTAGTCATGGTCAGCACTGGAGTCCTTCCCTTCTGGTTCCCAGGATGCCTGTGGAGGAAGGAGAATATGTTGATTAGGGTTCCATCAAAACACCAGGATTCTCATCAATGGCCATTTTTAGCTCCTGTTTTGGTTTAAAGACAAGCACTCTGATTAGAGCTTTTAAAAACATTATCCGGAAGGAGAGTTTATACCTTACCCAGCCCTCGTGATAGGAATCCAGTGATTCCTGATTAGCGGTCTGCTTGGAAAGGCTTACCCCAAGTTCTAGCCGTCCTGGTGACGCGGAAGCCAGCGCACTTCCACTGTTTGAATCTTGTCCCCATTAGTCTCCAACCATCCGTATTAACAGACTGATAGGATGGACTAAGGTAACCCTTAGCGCCCACACTGACCACCCTGGAAGACAAGCCACAGGCAGACACCCACGGGGGCTCACAGGAAGTGACTGGACCTGTCCTTGCCTCTGACATCTTTCCCACCACATTTCACCCCTTCCTCTGTTTGTCCTTGTCTCTGTCCTCGCTTGCCTTCAGACTTCAGTATGATGTCACTCCCTGGGCCTTGACCCCGCGACAGACACCGGCCTCATGCCCCTTGGCCGGGACCCCTAGCCCTTCCCCTCTAACCAGCACCATAGCAGGGCCAGCCTGGGGCCCTGGAGGGGTGGCACATTCAGCTCCCTCAAGTGCTCCGTGCAGGGTGGCTGGGCAGCTGATGCTTTATCCCAGCCGCTGACCCTAGTCCCCTGTGATGAAGGCGCCTGTGCTGGGACCACATCCAGGAGGCAGGACCTGAGAAGGACTGACCCTTGCCAAAGCCACCATATTGTGCAACTCCAGGAGTCCCTAGAACACAGTGTGATTGGCACCCCCAGGGGTTGTGCAGCACGATGGCCACGGCTCTAGCTGCTGCTGAGGCCCCTGTGGGGAGGGGGCAGGAAAGCTATCAGTTAAGGAGAAGGCATCCCATTTGCCCATCACATGTTACTTCTTTTACTTCCCACCACAAGGTGGAGAGACACATATTATCGGACCCATTTTATAGATGAGAAAACTGCTTTACCATAACTTAACTAAGGCCACACGTCTGCTGGCTGGACATCAGATACGTTTTTTCTGCTCCAAAGCCCTTGAGCTAACTTCTTCCTCTATAAAATGAGGTTGGTGAACTCAGTGATTGCTAAGACCCCTTTCAGCTCAGAGGTTCTAGGGCTGCACTGTCCAGTTCGGTGGCCACAAGACACACGTGCCTATTCAAATTGAAATTAGATCAAATTAAAAATTCAGTTCTTCGGTTGCACTGACCGTGTTTTGGGTGCTCAACTGTTCCTGTGGCTGGTGGCTGCTCCGTGGAACAGTGCAGATACGGAACCTTTCCACCTTCCCAGAAATGTTTATTTGTCTAGGGGTCTAGATAAAGGAGTGATAAGCAGAGGGCATAACGCAGAGATGTACCCAGACACTGGCCAGACGAAGCAGCAGACCAAGTCTCGGTTCTTGGGGACCTCACGGAAGGTGGCTGTGCTCACAATGGATGGAACTCAGCGTACCTGCCCGATCCCCCTCGAGTTCTGGGTCATGGTGTCTGGCGTGGAGCCTGAGCAGACACGTACCGACTGACCGAAAGCTCCCAGGCGATGCCAGCAGGCTGCCGGCTTGAGGATGCCCTCTTTATGACACCCGATGAGGCTCCTGACTTATGGGCCCTGCAGGGCCTTAAACTGTGGCATCCTGGCATTGCTTTCTCCTTTTTCCTAGGTTCTCCAACAACCTGGGCAGGTCTGGCACAGAGAATAACTGCGCCGAATCCCAGAATGCTGCAGAGCACGCTACTCAGGCTTAACTGCAAAACCCAGGCTTAATTTATTCCCGTTCGGCCAGGATTTCTCATCTATTCTCTTGAAAGAAACTTCAGTGTGATTGTTCTCTTTTAATTTCCTCCATTATTGTATGTGGTTCTCTGCCAGTAGGGGGGGTCAGGGCAATCCGGCTTTGAAAGCCTTAAGATGCAATATCCTAAAAGGAACTAACGAGCTCAGGGGTTATAATTCATTTAAGGCCTGTCTCTTTGGGCGCGTGTATACAAAAAGCCATCTCTGTAATAAGAAGGTGATCCTATTGATGGGAAATATGGTGACAGCAAGAGCCAGTGACTAAGACGTGTCCCTGTCTGACTCTCTCTCTCTCTTTCTCTGTCCCTGCTCTATTGCTTTCTGTTTTCCTCAGTCTTTTCTCTTTGTGTCTCTGTCATTTTCTCCCTCACATTCGCTCTCTCCTTTGGCTGACTACAGTACAGACCTAAAGTATTATAATGAGTGGATTGAGTTTAGCGGCCATGCCTAACCCTGCAAATACAAAGCAAAGCTATGTCTCGGTTGTTGATTCATCTGACCTCTATTACTGGTCCCTTTGCGCCCAAACCCTTGATGCTAAAAACATCCTCTCCCTGTTTTATGTTGTGGGCTCCTTGACAGCAGACTATTTTGAAGCCGTGATCTGGGCCTCGGGGAGCCTGGCAACCATGAGGAGAATCATATACATAGCACCAGCACCACCCGAGACATATAGGTAGAACACGGGGACACAGCGACTGCGAAGGAAGGGACAGTTGACCCTTGAAGAACACGGGTTTGAACTGTGCAGGTCCACTTATACGTGGATCTTTTTTCAATAAATATTGTAAATGTATTATCCTTATGATGGTCTTAAAAACATGTTCTTTTCCCTGATTTACTTTATTGTCAGAATACAGTATATAATACATGTAACATACAAAATAGGTGTCAATGGACTGTTTATGTGATCAGTAAGGCTTCCAGTCAACAGCAGTCTATTAGGAGTTAAGCTTTGGGGGAGTCAAAAGTTATACACAGGTTTTTGCCTGCAGGGTCGGCATCCCCAGCCCCCGTGTTAGGGACAACTGTATAGCCAAGGTAACCGGCGATCACACTCTGTGTTATGCACAGAGCCTCGGAGCCGGTGGGTGGCAGGGCTATCGGGATTGGAGCATGTCATCCAGGAGTGCTTGGTCCCCTGGCTTTGAGGAAAGGCTCAGGTACAGCACCAAGAGGGCGGAGAAGAGCATGGACTTGGAGCCAGACAGACCCAGGGTCAATCCCTGTCTCCGCCCCCGACCACCCACGTGCTTTGGGCAAGTTATTCAACCCTGCCTCAGTTTACTCCTGCGCACCCAATCAGACTGAGTGAGAGAATGGATACGGTGCACTGGCTCCGTGATAGAGCTTCATAAATGCTCTTGTTCGGACTAATATTTACTGAGTGCTTTCTATGTACCAGTGATAACACTGATCCTTTAATGAGGAAACTGAGACTTAGAATAGCTGAAGGTTCCCAAGATCCCACACAGCAGGAGGAGGAGCTGGCACTGACCCACGACCTGACACACCACCCATTTCATCACTCAGTGCCTGAAGAGTTAAGAGTCGGGGCCTGTGTGAAAGCCCAAATTCTCACGTGCATCTTTGTGAGGCTTTGCTAGCATGCTGACATTCCTGGACTGGTACCGTCCACCAGCCATTCCCAGCCTTCCTCTTGTGCATAAACGTGCAGACGCTATAACCCAGGCCAACCCTTCCAGATATCACCAGCCTTTCTGCTGCTTTCATGGACCCTAGAGTGGGTAAGAGGAAGGGAAGAAAAGCAGAGGCTGTGGGTGTGAAAGAAAGGGTGTGCATAGAGAGCCCAGCCAGGGTTATGAGCAAATAATCAACTTATCCCATCATTTCCCAGGAGCCTCCGAGTTTGTACTAACTGGTGCGTGAAAGCGTTGTTGTGGCGCCACCTACTGGGCAGTGTGTTCATTGTAATGAATTTGTAGTGAAACCAGGTCTGGGGTCTCAGAAGGGGAGTTTTCCACCCTGGCTGGAGACTATGGGCCAGCAGTGTCCTGAGACCTGTTGGAGACAGTTCTTTGGGGCCTTTTGTGGTTATCAGGGTATAGTTTTTTTCTAATGTGAAACAATGGCTTGCCTGAAATAAAAGCCTGGCATCCCTAAGTCTCTTGTGAAGAACACAGATCCCATCTGTCTTTCCTGTTGGGACTTTTCATTTCTTGGTCTTGGCTTTTGTACATTGGGGAGCATTTTTGTCCCATAAAAATAGACGCCAGCCACCTCCTGGAGGCACACGTGTACATACCATTTGAGCCACTACAAAATCAAACATTAAATATTTCCCCCTTTTATAAACATTAAACAAATTGGTGTACGACTCTAACAGACTGTGGGAAGTGTGTGATCACGCAGAAGGGGAGTCTTCTTGCCAGTTCACGTGGGAGGAGTCTCAACAGTATGTCCCCCTGAATACATGGGGGTTCATCATACAAGAATTTTTTCCTTCATTTTTAATAACTTCACTTGCCAGTTGGCCATCAGTCTTGACCTCTGTCTTCTCTGATAGCCACTTACCATTTGTCAAGGATTTAGCAAAATCCTAGGTGGCTCCCTGAAGACCCAACCCCGTGAACACCTTGGATGTTGTCAAGCATCAAAGCTGTGCAGGACCCTAGGGACGGATCGGTGCTTGTCATGCCCTGGGAGGGAAGGAAGTGACGCCCGGCTGCAAGCCACCTGATGTGTGTGTGTGTGTTAGCTTGGCTCTCCTCCAAGTAAGACCTTGCTCTCCGTGATGTAAGTGGGAATGACAGTGGACTTCTTATTTCTTTCTCTTGCTCCCTAATTTTATCCAAGAAATGAGTAAAGAAAACAAATCAGACGCTTCTGAAAACCCAGCCTGCAGCCCACCCCAAGTCACATTCACTCCACAGCAAACACTCATTTATTCCCAGTTCCGTACCAGTTCCTGTGCCAAGGGCTGGGGGTGTCACCATCAATAGGCCCTGGACTGCCCTCAGTTGCTCACAGTCTCATGGAGACACCAGGCAAGAGACAGATGTTTGCAGGAGAACGCAGTGTAGCACAGATAAGCCCAGAGGGAGCCCAGGACCCCAGCCCAGCTTGGGGAAGGGCGTTTCTCACAGACCACGGCCTGTTCGAACTGAATATACACAGAATCTTATCAAGTTGATAAGATGGGGAGAGCTCATCCACCCTGGGCCGAGTTGACCTGTGACGCTACATTGAAAGGCAGGTCTGGGGGCCCCTCATGCTCTCTTCTGTCATCAGAGGGATAAGCGGCAAGCTGCAACCCTGGGTACACAGTTTAGAGGGTCCATATTTGTTCTATAAGTCCATCTTCCTCCTAGATTGGCCCCAGGGTCTGGTGAGGGGGAAACAGCAGAGGTTTCCCAGGACTCTCTGAACCAGAACTGGCCTGTACCACCCTCTCCAACAAAATGTGCCAGCGCCCTACATATGAGAGTTCCTGGGCCCTGGCTGTGATGATGGGATGCTGGACCCTGACCCTCAGCTAGCTCTGTCTTTTCTTACGCTGGCTAACCATCCTTCGAGGTGAGGCTGCTGAGTGCATTGTCTTCTCCCCAAACTCCGGTCATGGAGATCAGTGTTGCCCCCCACCCCCAAATATCCTGGTGCTGATATTTGCTATTTGTCTTTGTTATTCTCAAACAGCTTTTTTAAGTTGCCACTTATTATGCATTTACAGTGTGCAGGGCAAGGTTAATTTTGCCCATCTCAAGAAATTAAGTCACTTGGCCAAGGTGTTGTAGCAGAGGGGATGTTGGAGCCCAGGTTCAGCTGAAGCCTGAGTCCAGCTCCAGCCACCCCAGGAGCCCTACCCACAGCTGTCCTTTTGTCTCCCATTCTTAGCACCTGTGGTGGGAGAGGACGGAATTTACTAGGGTGACCACATTTCTCCCTACGAGAGAAGGCAGTGGGGCTGCTGGCACTGAGGTCCGCCAGCAGGTGGAGACAGACAGCTCACGGGGCCTGAGTTAGAGATGGGTACTTTATTTCATATTGCAGTCATGGATGCTTCCAGTGGCTTTGCCCTCCCCTTCTCGGCTTATCGATATAAAGAGAACAAAATAAATCACTAGTAAAAGATAATTCCTATACTAAACGACAAAGGAAAAAAATTGGTCTCTGTTAGATGAAATTCTTTATAACATTTAAGCTTCGAATTCACTGTAGATAATATTCGTAACACATATATATATATACATATAGGAGATACAATTTAAACATGTTTTCTGTCAGTCATTTGAAATCCCATTTCTCCCACTTCTCCTTATGTTTGAGTTTATTTTTCTTTAATTCAGGCACTAAATGGGAACATGTTGGAATAGTTCTAGGCTTGTGGACTGACAATTCTTGGTTCATTTATCTGTTATAGCACTTACGTTGTACTTACTGTTTACACTGCCAAAACTCAGGTTTGGAGTCTTCGAGGGGAAGACGCTTTCCTTTCTCATCATACGTAGGTGGCCCTAAGAAATACTGTCTCGGAGAATGGTTGGCTAAAAAGCAGCTGAATGAGAATTGGCTCTGTCTGGTTCCACTACCTCTGTGATGCTTTCTAGAACACCTGGCCGGCTTGCAACAGAATAATCAGGAACCTTTTCACATGCATTATGTACTTATTTGCAGCTTTTAAGCCTGAACATGAGAACAGCCCATGCTGTCCAACACATCTTCTCCACGCTGTACAGTGTCAGCCCCAAAGCTGAAGGCATTCCTGCCAGTTACCATGCCATTTGAGTGACCCCCCTTCCCCTCTGTTCTTTCCACAGCAATCCCAGTCTGCATTCTCAGTCACCAAAGGAGAAGCCCTAACAACCCCTTCTCTGGGGAGTGCATCAAGGCAGCTAGGGGACCAGGGCCAGCAGCCCAGGGAGGAGTTGGTGTTGCCCAGCTGGAAGAGCGTGGACAGGCTGGATGAGACAAGTAAGTGTTTTAAGCAGCATCTAGTTGGTCTGTGGGTTGCAGAAGTGCTGTTCGGAGGCTTCTCGGCTATCACATGGCCACTCAGCTTTGCCTCCCATCAGTCAAGTGGTGTGTGCCCATTTGGGGCAGCCGAGCCACTGAGTCACAAAGCCTATAGCACAGCACGCAGTATGTGATGTGTTTTCTGCCTAGGCAGTTTTCCTATTGAGACCTGGGCAAGTGTGTTAAACTTGCTCGGCTGCACAGCCCACTTCAAATGCCGGGAGAATGGATGGAAACATGACTAGCGACCAGTCTATGGATTAGGAGGGTGTGTCTTATATAGGCCAGGAACGCTAATCCAACCTGATGACATACCTGTGGTATGTCAGTGTCAAAGGGATTTGCGTCCCAGCATCGGTCTGGTTGTAAGAGTGTCCTTTCTGAAACCTGACATGTTTGTCAGGGCAGCACTCACTGCTATAACAAGTAAACCAACAATTGAGGTGGTTTAATGCAATAGTTTTACGTCTCATCACACAACAGCACAATGTAGTGTCCTGGCTGTGGGAGGCCTTCAGAACCCCAAGGCTCCTTCTACCTTGTGGCTCTGTGATTCTCTAGGACCTTGTAGAGCTTTCCATTGGGTCATTCACCTCCAGCCAGCAGATAAAGAGAGAATGGAAATGTCAGTGCACCTGCTTGCTAACCACCTCAGCAGTGAAATGGCATGCAAAGCATTTTCGTACTCATTCCCTGGGCAAGAACTAGTCACATGGCTCCACCTCGATGCAAGGGAGCCTGGGAAATGTAGTCCAAGCTGAGCAAATGTATCCCAGCAACATGGCTTCTACCATGAAAAGGGCGGGGCACATGAGCTTTTCTCTGCCACACCAAAAGATGGCATGACTGGTCCCTCTTCCTGCTAATTCTCTTGGAATGTACTGCCTCAACATAGGGCAATTGAATACACCTCTCCAGAGACTCAACATCTGTGTCTTTTATAAAGCTGTCACGTCATGAAATCCCTCACAACAAAGAGTCTCAAATTAGTTGAGTCACTTTCCCAAAGTCACACATCAGAAAGCTGCAAGATGCTTGGAACCACATGAGTGACAGCAAGGACTGTGAAGCCCCCATGCCCGGGTCAAGTAGGTCTGTTGTGTCCCATGATTGTGGGGGTAAAGCTACTGAACCCACCCGACACAGGTCAGTTCGTTTCTCACCTAGAAACACATACTTATATAGGAAGCTAGGCATATGTGTCCTCACAAGAAGAAACCACTAAAAATATTCTCAGCCCATGTTATCTGTCAGATCTACACCCCTTTCCTCAGCCACAAAAACAATAAACTAGCAGCAAAAATACTCATCTTAGAAATATGCTTTTAAAGATTGTGCTATCACTTCTACTCCCTAAGGGAAAAGATTTAACTAACAGCTTTAAGCAAATTCCAGTGTTATCACAGTGCAAAGAATAAAAAGACACTAAATATTTTTTCAAAGTCATTCTAAAGATTTTCCAAAAGAGACTGTTTTCACGTTAACCTTTTAGTACCTACCAGTGGAAACTGCAAAGATTCTGTGAGCACATGAAATTTTCTTTGTTTATGTCTGTGGCTTTTGGTTTTGTTTTTAAGTGCATTTTTCCTTTCTAGATATGCTTTCCCTCCCCCCAGTCCATATCCATTCATTCATTCACCCATTCATTCATATGTTTTCTTTCTCTGTCACCATGGATTGAAAATTTTCAGAGAAGGGACTCTTAGATGAGAATATCATATAATAGAGCTTCAATAAACAATACTAACTACCTTTGGAAAATCACGTCATGATGTACAGTGTCCACCTGCCGGCGGATTGTATTTATTCCTTCACAGCATGGCTGTCGTCATCTTGTGTGGCAGATAAAAACCTTGAGGGGCAGTGAGGGTAAGTGACAAGATCCCACCGCTCGTGGGAGCATATCTGGTCCTCAGACACAAACAGAGTGACTCCAGTTTGCAGATTTTTTTCAACTCCTGCCCGATAATGTGTCTCCACACCATAAAGATAAATGAACAAGGATAAAAACAGCATTTCAAAATTCAAATGTACAAACTGATAACTTAAAGGGTATTATAAAAACTTCTAAAAGACACTCAGTTTCACAAAATCGTTCCCCACTGATTTAGAAGCATGCCAGACACATTGGCAGAGGATTTTGGTTTTCAAAACATGACTTTGTGTGTAATTCACTGTAAAATAACACATCCGCGTGTAATTTATCAGTTGGGTAAGAACATAAAACTTAGTTCAACAACATCAAACACACACAAAAAAGATTTCACACACTGCCCCAAATCCATGCAGCTCTCAAGATGAGGATTTAAAAATTTTGTTTTAAATCAATAAATAAAGCACTTGTGTAGAAAACGGCTGGTTTTCTGAGCACTGCTCGGCCTTTGACGTGGTAAAATGCCCAGGCCAAGCCCGGCGGTCCTGACAGACGTCTGGTATGTTTCCAGGAGGCAGATTACTCCCAGACATCGCGGCTTAGTTCTCAGCAGAGCAGAAATGTAGGACAGACGAGGCCCAGAGGTGAAGGTCATCTTAGAAGGTTCATGTCCACTGGGCTCTTTTCGGCAGTTCTGTTTCTGCCTTGGGGGGTAAGGGGGTTCTGGAGCCTGGTAGTCCACAGCTGGGGTCAGCTGGAGGAACACTGCGGCCGAGCAGACCACAGCAACTCCACTCTCTGTCTTGGCGGGGCTTATAGCAGTGGATGGATTCCCCCAACACCCATCTTCTTTTTCTCGACCTTGACTGAGCATCGACTGTATGCACAGCTGAGAACTAACGATCAGGGACAGCCCCTGCTCTTGAGTTGCTTAGTCACTATTGTCTGCACACGCATGAAAGAGTGGGAACATGGGGAAAGCAGAGGAGGGAGAGGGGGTGGATCCCGGGAGGCATCCCCGGGGGACAAAGGGAACATCTGTTGGAGCACAGGTGTGGTGTTTAGCAATTCTGACGATGCTGCTTGACAACCAAGGTTTTCAGAGGGTTGGGTATTCACGGAGACATCTGTGCTTTTGCTGAGCTAGAAGTTGGCCAACTCCTAGCTTCCCCAAAGGAACGTGGCAACCTGGGGTTGTAAAAGATAGGAGAGAGGAGCTGGCAATGAGCTGCATCCCCCCGCCCATCAGGTAGTGGGTGTGACAGGTGGGTCCACGTCTACCCTGGAGCCAGGCCCTGAGCGGTGTCAGCAGAGGTCTTCCCGCTGGCTTCCTCCCATGGCCTCAGAGAAGCTGCAGACGGCGGGGCTCATTGAGAGCCTCACAGGGAAGCCCAGAAACAAGAGCTTCTGCAGCCTCTGGGGGCCTGTGATCATTAACAAGGAGTTTTGACAAGCCCAGGATGGGTTCCAGAACTGGCTGGGGGCTCGGGGTACAGCAGCGAAGAAGAGGGGGCCCTGCCTTCAAGGAGCTCACCGTCGGGGTTGGGGGCAGGGTGGACAACCAAAAACTAAACCATAATGGAGTTTAAGAGTTAAAGAATGAAGTTTTTCAGCAAAGCTCGGAGAACAGAGTAGCCGGCTCCTCCAGAAGAGAAGGCCTAAGGTGCCTCGGGGGACCAGTGTCAGAGTGTCTGGCAGGACCCTGCCTGGCATTCTGTCACAGCACAGCTGGGACCCTGCAGGCCTCCAGCCCAGGCGCTGGTGTCCCAGGAAGTGGTTCCTCCAAAGCCCTAGTCCCCATCGCTCACCCCCAGGGAGTCCTGCAAGATTCCTGATACAGGAAAACAGCTTCTGTTGGCAGCTGCTGTGCCAGAGGCCGCAGTGTTGGGCCAGGCACCCATAGCTGAAGGAGAGCCAGGTCATCTCCCAGGGACTCCCCATCCCCGGGCCCATGGGCAGAAAATAATTTTTTGTTTGCCTTCAGCCAAAACAAGACAAAGTCACTTTGTCCTCTGGCCTGCTGGTCCCCGCCGAGGGCCCAGCCACCAGTCATCACGGATGCTCTGGGTAGAACTGAGCCCAGTTTAGGCCAGTCCAGACCATGACCCCAGACTGAGACCCGCCCCAGCCTGCTCCCGCAACGCCTGACAGCTGGCCGAGTGCTTCCTGTCTTAACCAGGAGCTGCCTTGGAGTCTGACAAAGATGCAGCCTGTCCCGCCTCGACCAGTTATGGGCTCTGTGGCCTTTGACTAGTTATTGTGACGTTTGACTTAGTTACCTGTGTTTTCCTCATCTGTAAAATGAGGTTGGAAATACCGACCTCTTTCTGCCTCGAGCCCTTTCCGGAATGAGGCGTGTGCCCTGAGTTGAAAATAAGCTGAGCAGGAAAAAACTCTGTTCTTCCTCCACGGCTCACACAAAACACGTCTGTGACCAGATGTGCCAGGTTTTTCTCCAAACCAACCGGTTATATAACACCAGCTGGGTTTTGCAGAGTCCCGATGGGAACTGGATGGCCCTGTCCTACAATTCAATTCAGTTCTGACACTCCTTACCTGGAGTTAATGACAGATTTCACCGTTAAAGGTTAAGCCAGCTCTGCATGTCTTCAGATACCAATTTTAAGTCCCAGGTTGTCACCTGGACTTTGGCCGACCAGCTATAAATCAGGGCTCCTGTGACCCACTCCTCGTGTTCAGTGATTTGCTAGAGCCGCTCACAGATCTCAGAGAAACACTTGCCTATGTTTGCTGGTTTGTTATATAATAATGGATATGATAAAGCATACAGATGGGCAGCCAGGTGAAGAGGTACATAGGGTCGGCCCCAAAGGGTCCCCAGCACAGGAGCTTCTGTCCCCGTGGACTTGGGGTGCACCACCCTCCTGGCTCCTGGCACATGGATGCGCTCACCAACCCAGAAGCTCTCTGAACCCCAACTTTGGGTATTTTTATGGAGGCTTCATCAGGGAGGCATAACCCATTGTTAACCCATTTTCTAACCCATCTCTCCTCTCTGAAGGATACAGGAGGGGGCTAAAAGTTTTCAGTTTCTAATCATGACCTGGTCTGTCTCATGACCAGCCCTCGTCCCAGAGCCACTCACAGTTGCCTCTTTAGAACAAAAATTTCCAAGGAATTTAAGAGTTCTAGGTCAGGAACTGGGGTCAAAGACCAAATACTAGCAGGAGACAGAGACAGAGACCAGTGTGTGTGTGTGTGTGTGTGTGTGTATGTGTTTATACATATGTATCTTACTATTTCACACATGCCATCTCACGAGGCTCGTATGAGATTTGTAAAAGTGCCAAGTGCAGGTGTATTTGACCTGTGCGGTAGACCAGGGCAGGTAGTGGAATCATCTCCTTTCCAACCGAGAATCTAAGAGGCAAAAACCAAGGCCCAAGTTCAAAGAGCCATAACATGGGGCTGCCAATAGCAGCCTTCTCCTCTCCCCTCCTATACCCAAGTCCGCCTAGGGCAGGAGTGGGACAATTCTCAGGGGACTAAGGTAACCGTCTGCTCAGGTAGACATTAAATCGGAGTCAGATCACTGAGTTTCTCCCATCCTTGAAGCACTGGGGACCTGTGAGGCCTCAAGGCACTTCCTGAGGACCTTGAAACCTGTCCCCCAATTAGGTGTGTCCCCCTGGACTTCTAGAGTCAGCTGCTCCCCAAGACCCCCAGGAGCCGGTCGTGGGAAAGGGACAGATGGCAACCTCACCTTGCTCGAAGGTGGTAACAGCCCTCGCTGGTTTCTCTCTCTCTCCCACCTGCAGACCTGGCCCCCGTTTTGCAGAGTCCCGATGGGAACTGGATGGCCATGAAGGACGGCACCCTGCCCGCTCCCCGCCTGCTGGCCACACCTAAGAGTGGCACGTTTCAGGCCCTGGAGGCGGCCTCCCACGTGGCATCCGCCTACGATGAGATGGGCTCTGACAGCGAGGAAGACTTTGACTGGACTGAGGCCTTGAGCAGCCTGTGCCCACGGCCCCAGGGCCTGTCCAGAAACCTCCTGCCTCAGCCTGCGCAGGCACAAGGCTTGGCCCAAGGACCCTCAGCCACCTCTGCCTCCTCCAGGCTCTCCCCCAACCCCGAGGCCATGTGCTCTGACTCGGAGACCTCATCGGCAGGCTCCTCCCGGGAAGCTGGCCGGCGGGCCAGGCTGTCCTGGTTGCAGAGGAAGGCCCCCAGGCCCCCTGCAGCTGAGAAGATACGCTTACAGGGAGAGCTGGACGTGAACTTCAACCCTCAGGCAGCCAGCAGGGAGACCTCGGACAGCAGCGAGCCTGAGGAGGCCCCCCACGCTGCAGACCGCAGGGCTAGGAGGTGGAGACGGGCCCGAGTGGGCTCGGAGGAGCCAAGCAAGGAACTGCCTTCCCCTGGCACTCATACCCAGAAGCTGGACACACGTCAGGTAATGAAATGGGTGCGTACAGGTGCACACACACTTTCCAGTAGCCTGTGCCCTCCTCCACGCACGAGTGGCATAGAGAACCCTAGGTTAAGAATCCACAGACCCAGATTCTCATCTTGACTTTTGCTGCTGAGGAGCTGGGTGACCGAGACGGATGACACCAACTCTCTGGGGTTCCACGCCTTCCTCTTAGACATGGGAACTTCAAGTTCAAAGTGGATTTGCACAGTGTGGCCCCCGACCAGCACCATCAGCATTACCAGGGAGCTTGTTAGAAATGCAGGTTCTTAGGCCCCACCCCAGATCTGCTCAATCAAAAACCCCGGGAATGGGGCCCAGGCATCTCTCTTGTACTAAGCTCGCCTGGTGATTCTGCTGTGCGTTAAAGTTTGAGGGCCACTGGCTTAGGCTTAAGGGAATGGGGTCTAGAGTCAGCCTTCCTGGGTTCAAAAACAGCTGTGTGACCTTGGGCAAGGCATCCCTCTGGGTCTCAGGTTCCTCCTCTATACAGTGGAAATAATATTCGAACCCACTTCAAAGAATGGTTGAGATGAGTGAAAATGGTAATGTTTGTAAAGAGCTGAGCTTTGTCCTAGACACGGCACAAGGATTCAGTACCTGTGATTTCAACATGATAATTTAGGGCACAATTTCCTAACATTCTGTGACCCTTTAGTCCACAGCACACCCCGTCTCAGAATCCTGAATGGCTCTGCCCACGTGGTCTCGTTCATGGACCCCCTTTAAGAATATGATTAAAGTTACAGACTCTCTTCCTAGAAAACAATGCACCTGCACCCCCACACACACACGCACACACCCCATTTTGCTTACACTTTCAGGAGTTTATATTCTCTAAATACACGCCGCTCGTTCCCAGATCTATGCCGTCCCCTTGCCCTCACCTCTTCCTGGCGAAGGGCTGTGATCACCATGGACTGAATACTAAGCTTTGTGGAGCCCACTCTGGCCTTCCCATAGTAATATTTTATACACTCCAAAGTGACACATGTAGCCAGGGAAGTTTAATGCCCTTATGTAAGCAGCGCATTGTAGTATTTGAAACTGAGAGTCTCATGGGAGATACAGTTATGTTGCCTCTGTCTTCTATAGGGACATCCCGGTCATTCACTCGCATTCCTATCAACTTGACCTTTTGCACTCCTGGAGAAACCACACCCACTTCCCGAATGTCACTGCGTCTTCAGCAGTACCCAGCTACCATGCCCGGCAGTCGTAGTTTGGGTTCCACCAAAAGCAGGTCCTGAGTCGAGGATTTGTATGTAGGTTTGTGTGGGAGGAGATCCTTGGAAGCCCATGAGGGAGACAGGGAAGTGAGAAAGGCCAATTAGAGCACGCTATAGGCAAGTAGGGCCCCATCCTACCAGGAACTCTCTGAGAAGCCATGTGATCACGGCTCAGAGTTCTCCCACTAGGAGACACAGGCTCCCATCTCCCATTAGTGGAGAGTGGTCCCACCCAGAGTGGGCACTGACTCCATACACAGCTAGGTTTGCATGAATGCTACCTGAGAAATTCCTCAGATGGAGAAGAAGAGAGACCCAGGTGGGAAACTATCAGTGGGCCATCCCTCACGGCTGCAGGCAACTCATGCAGATCCAGGGAGATACAGGCTGGGGATGTCACCATCATCTGCTACAGTGACCTTCCATGAGTGTGTCAGCCACATCCCTGATCCTGGGGCCCCCAAGAAAATAGCTGTAGACTCAAAGATCCTCAGATCACAGACTGTGGCATCAGGCCTGCCTGCCCTGCTAATACACTGCCTAGAAAAAGTCCTCGATTTGGTCCAAGATCTCATTTTCTCCTCTGTCAAACAGGATCATTACAAATCTGCCTCTTGGGATTGTTGTGATGGTAGAGTAGAAATACCAGGTTCTGTGCAACTATGAATCATTGGTACCTAGCTCAAATGGATACTGTTTTCCTCTGGGTAACTTCCCTCGGGGATATTCTTGTCTGCATGATTCACGCGCAGGTATGAAATGCCACCTCTCCATCAGAACTAGGTGCCTAACACTCCCTATTTATTCTGAAATGGCTTGAAAGTTGTCTTCTGGTGTTAATCTTTGCAAGGCATCAACTTGGAGAAGGCAAAGCCCGCAGAAAGGCGCTGGGACGTGTTATCAGCCTCCCTGGTAGTGTCCTCTCCTCCCCACTAGGGGGCGATGACGTTGCACTTCTGGGGACTTCAAAACCGGCTGTCTTGGTCCTCCCTCCTGTTTAGTTTACTAGCGTAGTTAGTTCTCTTCTCAAAAGAAAAAAATATATATTTTTAATTATAAAAATATAATTAAACTGCATATTTCTTTAAAGATTTTATTGGGGAAGGGGAACAGGACTTTATTGGGGAACAGTGTGTACTTCCAGGCCTTTTTTCCAAGTCAAGTTGTTGTCTTTTCAATCTTAGTTGTGGAGGGTGCCATTCAGCTTCAAGTTGTTGTCCTTCCATTCTTAGTTGCGGAGGGTGCAGCTCAGCTCCAGGTCCAGTTGTCGTTGTTAGTTGCAGGGGGCACAGCCCACCATCCTTTGCGGGAGTTGAAACCAGCAATCTTGTGGTTGAGAGGACGCGCTCCAACCAACTGAGCCATCCAGGAGGCAGCTCAGCTCAAGGTGCCGTGTTCAATCTTAGTTGCAGGGGGCAGAGCCCACCATCGCTTGCAGGACTCAAGGAATTGAACTGGCAACCTTGTGGTTGAGAGCCCACTGGCCCATGTGGGACTCGAACCGGCAGCCTTCAGAGTTAGGAGCATGGAACTCCAACCACCTGAGCCACCAGGCCGGCCCCCAAACTGCATATTTTTAAATTATAAATTTTAAAACATCCAGATATAGTTCCCCTTGATCACAACCCTA
The DNA here is from genome assembly GCF_036562045.2 of Rhinolophus sinicus. Lineage (NCBI taxonomy): Eukaryota > Metazoa > Chordata > Mammalia > Chiroptera > Rhinolophidae > Rhinolophus > Rhinolophus sinicus. Next base: position 12,455,327 of record NC_133759.1, on the reverse strand, counting down.
AATCCCTGTCATCTCCCCCAAATTCACTATAGTTGTATTTGTGCATTCATATCCATAGAGTATATTTAGAAACATAGTTCTGTAAATGTATCTGTATGTAATCAAAATCAGCATCTTATTCTCCATATTCTTCTGTCCCCTTCTCTTAACAATAAGTGATGGAGATATCAGCACACACAGGACTACATTCACATCGTACCTGCAAAAGATTACGCCGCATGGTCCCCAAGAGGAGCCTGGGAGTGGGAGTAATCCACCCAGGGTGCAAGTAATAAGGGTGCATTGTCTGTAGAGAATTTTTAAACAAAAACAAATCTAATAAAATTCAGTCTTGTCATTATCACTTTGCACCATGCACAGAACATTCTAAGCAATGCTAGTGATAAAAGACTTTTTTCCTGTTGGGACAGGGTGCTCCCATTGTCCACCCAACCTGCTGGGTTCACCACTGCTCCATGGTGGGAAGGAATCAACAGTCAATAGTTCCCGTGATGATAGAAGTTTAAACTTTCCAGTGGTTGATATTGCAAACAGTACTGCAGAGAATTTCTTTGTGGAAGCCTCTTTATACAAGTACAGGAAGTAGAATTGCTGACTTGAGGCATATATGCATCTTTAATTTTAATGAGTATTGCCAAATTAAGCTCCCAAAACCGCATAGCAATTTACATACCCATAGAACTGTTAGAGTATGTTTTCTCCTATTGTCAACAATACTTAGTTAGTGCTGTCAGTCTGTTAAATTGTTGCCAACTGTATGGGAGGAAAAAAATATATATTTCTCGTTAGTTAACATTTTCATGGTTACTACTGAGGTTGAGCATTTTTTCCTATATTTAAAGCTATTTGCATTTTTTCTCCTGTGAAAGAAGATGGCATGAAATCTGTGGGTCTGAATCTTTTTTCCTCCAACACTCTGAAGCTGATAATCTTAGTGTTGGATAGAAGCCTGAAGAGAGACTAATTTTTCCTTTACATATAACATTTGTCTCTTCTCTTCGAAGTTTGTTTGATTTGTTGTATCTTTAAAAAGCAAACGTTTTGCCAGAATGGTAGGTGTGTGCTCATTTTATGCTGCAGCACATAATATAGACACACTCAGGTGCTTTTTCAACTCAGGAGCATTTTCTTCTGTCACTGTGACTATTACTTCTTCCAGGCCACCCATAATTCCTATGTGGAATCTCCATTCTCTGTCTTCCGTGTCTGTGATATTCTCTTAACTGTTTTCCTGCTTTGATGTTTTGCCTCAACCTCCTAGGAAACCTTCCCAAATTCATCCTCCACATCACTCATTTCTTTTCCCAAGATACATTCTGCTGTTAACTCTCTCCGATTGCAGGTTCTAATCCTGCTGCTGTGTTGTCAGTCTTTCTTCAACCTTTTGTCTCACCCATCTCCCCTTTTCGTCTCATCCTTTAGTCTTTTAGTCTGGGTGCGCGTCCCTTGTAATGTTCTACTCCTGTCTATTGACTCTTTGTTTTATTACCGCCTAATGAAAATGCGAAACTGCGATCAGACATGGGGTCCTGGTTGTTAGCAAAATTTGTGTGATGTGTTTAAGCTAACTTTTGCTTTTTTGCTCTGCAGTATTTTTCCATAGGTTCATGTGAACCTTTTCTGAGTCATTCTTGAACGAGGATAATGCTTTCCCCACCCTGTTCTTTGCCAATATCTAGCATACTCAAGTCATTTCTCCTCTGCTCGCTTAAGATAGGAGTTTTTCCTACTCCGTTGTCTTGCTCTGTGTCTTTGAACAGATGGCTAAGAACTAGCTGCAGTACTGAACATGCGTATGTTGAATAAATGAGTGAATGAATGAATGGAAAACAACAAAAACCACTACATGGCTTTTATAGTCTCCACCCTAGGGCTTTACATTTCATGGCCATACCTCCTAGATGTAGCTTGTCACTGTGGCTAGTTCTTCCCTCTACCTACTTGCAGGTTTGGGGGGAAATACATTTTCTAAGTGGCCATAAAGTAGAGCAGGATTAAGAAGGCTTAGAAGTTAGGCTTATCTTTGGATGCTTAAAAAGCCCTCCCACCACAATAGACGGCTCAGAAGTTGTGTGTGTGTTTGTTTTATGATGATCATTTATCTTACATTCTGGATTATTTATCTTATATTTACTTAACATTGAAGCTGGGTGAATATTGGTGGGGAGAGTCAACGATTATTCTTTGAACAACATTGTTTTGTTCAATGTCATTTCATTATAACGATGAGAATTTTAAAAAATCGACTCCCAGCCAGGGCGACAGTCTGTGTGGAGTTTGTACATTCTCCCCAGGCGTGCATGGGTTTTGTCCAGGTACTCTGGTTTCCTCCCACATCCCAAAAATGTGCATCTGAGGTAAACTGGTGTGTCTACATTGTCCCAGTATGAGTGAGTGTGGGGACGTGTGAGGCGATGGAAGGGCGTCCTGCCCAGGGTGGGTTTCCTCCTTGTACCCTGAGCTGCTGGGAGATGCTCCAGCCCCCCGTGACCCTGAACTAGAAAAACTGGATGGGAAAAATTATCTTGTTTTTATTAATCTTTCTTAAATGTATGTATAGCTCACATTTGTTTCAATGTTTAATATTAGAAGTGTTTGGGGTCTTTCTTTGATGATGGTTTTGTGACCAGAAACATGCTGTAGGAACTTACCTCTTATTTATGTCAATTAGCCTACAGTAAAATTGGTTTCATTATGCGTTACTTCGCTTAAGGTCACAGTTCCCAAGAACCTATCAACAACGCTAAGTGAGGACTTACTGTACCTATTTTTCTTTGGAAATGTAACTATTTGTTAATCTATTTGATAAATATTACACGGCCAAATATTACTAAGTTAGTTTTGAAGCTCTGGTGGCTTTTGATAATGATGCTTCCATCCATGTGTACAGTATCACATGTCCTGGGTATCAGATCCCAAAGTCCTTATTGAACTCTAGGGCCATCATTTAGCATTAATGCAATTTTCAATTTAAGTAAAACTTGAGGTGTATCCTGACAACTTTTAGGGTTCCATTCTTAAAGATTCTGCTCAGGTATCACCTATCCCAATTTCTCTTCTGTGACACCATCCACTTCAATCAACTGGGTGAGTCTTCCTTCTCAAAGTCTCACCAAACCCTCACATGTTGTACCCCAGTGTGTTACAATGATCTAGTTAGATGTTCCTCTCTCCACCAAGCTGTGGATTCTGCCAGCGCAGGAATGTTTGTCACTCTCACGTTTGAGCTTCGGTGGCCAGCACAGAGCCCAGCAGAAAGTAGGTGCTCAATGTTTGTTTGCCAACTGTGAACTGAATCACCATTGGCTAATTCTTCACAAGTTCTCATGTGATAGAGACATAGGCCAAAGCTAAAGAAAAGCCAACCAGAATTAACATGTTGCGTACGGCGGGGTTTAAATCCCTCATGAAGATTCTCGTGATCCGTGCGCAACGTGTTAAGATGAATCAACAGTTCAGTGTTAAATCTGTTGAGTAAGATGGTAAGAGGAGGTTGGTTACCAGGTGTGAGTTTGTACCACAACAGTAGCAGCCAAACTGTTTGATGGGTAAAGCTCAGTTCCTTAGGCTGATGCTTATTCCTCTGCGGTCTGACCCAGGCCTGTTTTCTTCTTTCCTCCAAGCTCCCCAGTCTCTCCCTTTCTAAGCCTTTTTCCTCTAACTACATCAAGCAGTTTCCATGCATGCTGGGTCTTATTGGTCCTGCTGCTTCCTCAAGAATGCCTGACCTCATGTCTACATATTAAAATGGTCCTCATCTTTCAGGAATCTTCTCAGAGGCCATTCTTCCTACAGAGCGTCCCCGTAGCCCCAAAGGAATTCCTCCTTCTCGAGCATGCTGACAGCACTGGTCACATCTCATGAGGCCCTCGTCATTGATTCTTGCTCAGGACCAGAAAAAAACAGTCATTTCCAATGGACCCTTTATCTTTTATTAATCCAGTGGTTCTTTTCCTCATTTCTATAATCTGTTTCCTTGTAAACATCTTTATGTAGGCAGGTTTCTTCAGCATTTGTCCAATTACAAACTGTATCAAGCAAATTTGATACACAGACATCATAAAGAATGAAAGAATCTGTCACACATCTTTTTAGCAAAGCAGGATTGTCCGGATTCTTGTTGTAAAATGTGTGATGAAGTCCTTCCTGTTGAATGAAATGAAATGAAACTAAATGAAAATACCATTACTTTCTTTTGTCTTTATTGAATACACTGTTTACTCACTGATTCTTGAGTTTGAGATAATTCACCTAAGACATTATCATCTAAAGACTCTTAGTCTTAGGTTTGACGTATACAATCAACTTCACCATCTTTTGAATTCGTCTTCTGAGTCATCTAATGAAATGTTGTTCTCTGTCAGATTTTTCTTTGCCATTATGAAATTTTGAATTCTCGACTGGATGCAATGAACAAAAAGCTGACAGAATGGTGAAGATTTATTTCGCTATTGAATCATCCTTGTAGGCAATTCTATGTTTCTGTTTTATTATCTTAGTCTCTTTTAGCATAATTGGGAATCACTGATGAGTAATAATGAAAGATATTTCCCAGGATGATGAAATAGCAAAATATTTCAAAAGATAGGGAAAATATGGTCACAAAGATCCTATCACGTACCTTAGATTTATAAAAAGGCCTAATGAACCCATATAGTAAATGCAAAATAGAATGAGTTTTATTTTATTGAAAATATAAGTCAATTTTCTCTTTGTTCTTTGGAAGCCCTTCATAAAAGAATAAAAGCCACAAAATATCAAGCCTTATAAACAGATCGAACAGCTCAGAGAGGAAACTCAAAAGCTAAAATTGGACCTGATGGTATGCTGAGGGTTATCTGGTTCACATCCCACACACATCTGTCTAAGGCCAAGAATAGAGTGACTGTCAGAGTCTCCGTGTCCTCCTGGAGTTCTCCAGGCCTGGTCAGAGCTCTACTCACAGAAGGAGCTTAGGAGAGTTTCACCAAGTGGATAGTAGGAACCAGAGATGTCATTATTAAGCCGGAACTGTAATTGCCAAAGGGACTGTCTCACAGTCGTCCTTCCCTCTGTGCAAGGACCTCGCTCCATCTCAACACCTTTGCTCTTTGCCTAGAATCCTGGTCTTCGCTCTCTCCCTTTTAGCTGAGTAACTGCTACACTTTGAATCTGAAATCAAACATGGCTTCCACCAGGCAGACTTCCTGAACCCCGGCCCCTCCCAGGAAGTGCCCCTTAGTGGGCTGGCAGAGCCTCGCTTCCCACCCACCCCTTTCTGAGCACTCACCATAGTGACGGTTAGTATGTAAGGCTTTAGTGTGTCTCCTTCACTAGGGGACAGCGGGGCTGTGGCCAGGTATACACAGTGTTGCCCATGGTGGGTGCTCGGTACTTTGTGAATGAAAAGCAATGAATGGATTCAAACATGTTTCCAAGTACAGATGCTCGCCTGCCTGAACCCTTAACAAGGTGTTAAAATGCATGTGTTTGAGAAAGTAAAAAAGTGAAAGGCTTCTGTAGAGGAAGCAGATCAGGTAAGAGAGTCGTCACTTTCCTGGGCAATCCTTCACAGGCGGTCGTTGGGGACAGCAAACAACATGAGTGCAGCAGAGGCATCCTCAACTCATGATTCTGGTTTTTATTTAGGTGTCGGGTGATTTATCAGACACCGACCTCAGCAGTGAAGCTCGAAACCCGCAGACCAGCACAGACAGCACGGAGGAAAAAGTGAGAAACAGGCTGTTCAAGTTAGCAATGAAAATGAGCGAGAAGGAGACTTCTTCAGGGGAGGACCAGGAGTCCGAGCCCAAGACAGAGTCTGAGACCCAGAAGGAAAGTCTGTCCTCTGAAGACAACAGCCAGAGTGTCCAGGAAGAGCTGAAGAAGGTAAGGGCCGTGAACCACCTCCAGACAGCTTGGCTCCTGCAGCTGGGGGTGGAGTGGGGAAAGGGTCTGTATTTGCACAGAAATGTGCATGACTCCCAAAGAGCTCCCTAAAATGGCCCTCCCTGTGCACTGGAGAGAGCCCAAGAGAACCCTTCTTGATTGGCGCCGAGTGGTTCCATCAGGACACCAGCACTGTGTGTCCTGGGGACATCTTCCAAGACCTGTCATCTCCTACTTACTATCCTTCATCCAGACAGCCCGTCGGTCTCAAGCCTATATGTTAGTGTCCATGACCTCTCATTGGTAAGGAGCGGTGTGATTTCCCTCCCCACCCTCTCCCTGAGGAATTTTGCTTGTGGATTGGGAACATTTAGCCACCCCACTTTTAGTCAATGATGAAACTTCATTCCATGGTCTTTGTGTTAAAGTAGCCTCTGGATCATTTGTCTCTGTAGTTTTCAGATTTGGGTTTATTTGCCTTAGCCTCAGAATCCATTTTCAAACAAACCTGATGTGGAATCCCATTAACAGACAAAAACACTGCTGCTCTTACGTCCCCAAAGCCCAGCCACTTGATCTTCAGCCCCACCCTCCTCCTCCCCTCTGACTCCCACCAGCCAGCCCCTGAGTTCCAAGGGACATTGTTTGAAAACCATAGACGATAGCCCCAACCTCTGGCAGAAAGGGGTTCCCGAGTCCCTGCCTCCAACGCACACCTGGTTTCTCTACAGCTTCTCCAAGTACGTTCCTGATAGACTTGGCCACTTTAGAGTCGGGACAGCCCAGCTGCCTCCAGTGGAAGGGGATGACGCTAACATTTGTTGAGTGTCTCCTGTGTGCCTGCTGCTTTGCACATGTTGGTTAGTTCATTTAATAAATCCATCGAAGTATTAGGTTAGTGCAAAAGTAATTACAGTTTTTGCAATTATTTTTAACCTGTTAAACCGCAATTACTTTTGCACCAACCTAAGAGATGCAGCCCTTTTTGCAGATGAGGAAACTGAGGCTAGCCATGAAGGAACTTGCCCAAGGCCCACAGCTAGTAGGTTTCAGAGCTGGGGCGGCATCACACATCTGCGTGGCCTCAAATCATGGGCTCCTTCCTTTACAATGACTTGCCTCTTCGGTAACTCAGATACAATCTTATCTTGAAACACCTAGATGTCTTTGCACTTGTGATCAGTTTTTTCCTGTGTTGAGAATATGCCGAAGGAGCCAACAGGTTGCTGGCAACCCATGTGCACAGGTGAATGAGGCCCCTTCATCTGCTCAGCAGCCAAGTTGGGGTACCGTGGCATAGCCAGGCCAATGTCAGAATGACCACAGGTCAGGAGCAGGCCCACAGGGACATGGGGACTGTCCTCCATGGCTGAGCCCCTGAGCCCTCCAGCACCTCAGACTCTGCCTTTCACTCATTCCCGTCCCACCCTCCATAAACATGGAGTCCTCACTCGTAAATCTGCCAGGCCTCCTGCCTGTGGACAGCGTCCGTGTCTTTCCTCTGGCTGTCTGTGGGTTGGAGAGCAGAACTTGGCCTTCACAAGCAGCCGCTCCCTGGGATGTGGGTTCCCACCCATCACTTCCTCAATGGTAGCGGGCTCTGATCCTCCCTGTTACTTGAACCCACACCCCGTCACATTTGTCTGCTAGAGCTGAGAGCCAGGTGGTAACTGAAGAGTATCACATTGTTTCCTGCAAGGGCCTTGCATCCTCTGGCTTTGCTGCCTGGTGGTCCCAAGGCTCCAGAAACTCATGCTGTGCCGGTGGCATGCCAGGCCGTGATGAGTCGTACACTGCCACCACAGTCAGCTTGCAGGCCTCACCTTCTGGAGGCAGAGCCAGCAGTCTGTGCTGCGCTCTCCTGGGCAGAAGGTGAGCAAGTAAAGGAGGAGCCACAGGGGGAAGGTGGAGGGGCGGATCCTGGGCACGTTGACAACCTCCCATCCTGCCCTGAGCCCTTGCTGAGGAGGAAATTAGGAAGTTTTTCTTATTCAAACTCCCAGATGGGTCAAAGTTCACGTCTTTCCCCCAGCCTACCATGAATCAATGAATTAAATGTCAACCAGGTATCAATTACTGTATGCAAAAATCCATGTAGCCAACAGAAAGGATAATTAGTACACTTTCCTCCCGGCATGGGCTACTCTGATGAAAGGAAAACAGAAATTCAGGTTTACATATTGAACATTAGTTAGAATCAGAAGGGAATGGAGATAGGCTTCAGGATTAGACTGAGTTTGCAACACAACCATGCAATTTACAAACTCTGTGGACTTTGGTTAACGTCTTAACTCCTTGCTCCTGCTTAGAGCAAAGCAGTGCCACTCCTTGCCTGCTCACTACCCTCCACCTCTGAACTGTTCTCCCCATCCCTCCAGGCCCTTCTTGGCTTCTCCAGTTCTTTTCCCACTGGGCAGCGGAGCTGCTCCCAACATGTTGACAAGCCCACGTCTGTCTTGTTTTTTAATTGATCCCCAGGGCCCCGCCCTGGTCTTCATTGTTGATTGAATAAACACATCACAGCCTCATCTGCAAAATAGGGATAATCGTACCCCTGATAGGGTTGTGAGGACTGAACTATGCAGCATGGGGCTTAGCGTATAGCAGGAGCCCAGCAGATATTAATTGTATCTCCTTTAACAGCCTCAAAGAAAATCAACTTCCCTGCCACGAAATAACACCCACCAGCTGGCACCAAACAGCCTAGTGCATGTTCCCAGTCCACACTGGTGGTGCCAAGCCATAGGTCTGGAAGCCCATTCGGTGCTTCGTCACGCTATGCAGGATGCAATGGGAAGACAGTGCATCAGAAACCCCAGGTTCCCATGGTCAGGATCAGAATAACCGTGACTTCCCCCTGATCCAAGCACAACTAGTTTGTGCACTCACGCACGTGCACACAGCACAGTTGGGGAGTGGATCTGAACGCATGGCTGTCCCAGAAGCTGTCAGTGCTCACCTTCTCTGTTTACCGTGGTCATGCACTGGCCCAAAGTCCAACTGCCTGGGGCAGCGGGCAGGGGCTCCTTGGACAGCAGAAGGCAGGCTGGGTGTGAGAGAACTCAACTCCCCGGGAGCAGCCCTCACCAGTGACTGATGGGAAGAGTGTACATACTCCAGCTCCGGTGTCCCTGTTGGGTGGTGACCCTGGGACACGAGCTGCACACTGAGCAGACTGAGCTCTCGGCACCCACAGAGATTGACACACAGAGTGATAAGACAGTCTTCACTGCCTCCTTTCTCTGTGCTGCCTCACTTCCCCGCTCCCCCACCCCTGTTTCCTGGGCTCGCCTCCCAGCTAAACTACATGCTCTCAAATCCCTGTCTCTGAGTCTGCCTCTGGGGAAAACAAAACAGACTGAGACAGTAACCAAACAGAAGGGTCCAGGTTCACAAATACTCACATCGATATTGTGACTTAGCAGTGGAACAATCCCAATGCCTAAATGGCTGCCAATCACCTTTGTCTTACCAAGAGGGGCTTTGCCTAATACCAGATGTCACTGTCCCTCCTGCCCCCACCAGTGGTCCTGCTCTCTGGGAGCCAAAGCAGAGGAACATGCATGTCCTCATAGACACAGTGACATCGGTGGCAATTCAGTGTCCTTGGTATGAAAACCCACCTAGAAATGAGGGCTTCAGAATCCTGTCCAGAAGAAGAAGAACCATTCTAGAAATATAGTTTTTCTTGACTGGAGGGAGCCCTTTGCTGTGGGCAGACTTGGCTCTGGAGTCGGCTCACTTGGGCTGGGTGTTGGGAGACCAGTGATGACTCCAGGATGGTCACTGCCATCTGCACTTGAACTAGCTGAAGGATGGGCGTGTAGAGCTTGGGGTCAGCCCAGTAACCTCCTGGGACTTGGATCCCCAAAGGTTCATGGTTGTTCTTTAAGTCAGCTTGGTTCCATTGAGGCTCAGTCGTCAGCCTCCCAAACCATGGGGTCCTTGGAGCCCCGGAACAAGCACTTGCTTCTCTTCTACCACTGGGCAGGTGGCCGTGCCAATGGCTCGGGCTAACGTGGTTCTTAGATCCATTTGCCTCTAGGGATGCAGGTCCCGTGTCCCTACAAGAGGGGCACAAAGAGTTTGGAGACCACATTCAGGAGCTGAATCTCCCACAAGCCCCTCATCATCCCAGGCTCGGAGCAGTGGTCCCCAAGGTCCCTTCTGGCTTCAAAAATCCCGTGGGTCTAGATATGTCACAGATTAAATGGGTTGTTATTTCCTGACATAAGTATCATTTATGACACTTTGTATGACAGACAGTGTCCTACGTGTCAAGCTTTTGGAACATGAGTGTTTGTCGAAGGCGCAAATTAGTCAATTTTTACAATATTGTCAAATATGTACATCTAGTATCCTGCAAGCATTTTATTTAAAGTGTCTTTGTTTATTAATTATTATCACAAGTCGCTGAGTCATTGGGCTTTATTTTCACAAGGGAGTCACAGACCAGCTGATGTCTCCCATATTTATAGTTTCGTGGAATAATTCTCATCAAAGTACTGACATTTCTCCAAACTAAAGTGTCTTTCGAGGTGAATTTGTTCATCTTCTCATGGCGGCTGCCCATTTACTAACATCAGATCACATGGGAACACAATCCTGGGCAGTGACAAGGAGTCAGGTTTATTGAATGTTGTCTGAGAAAACCCAGCGCCTTGGGTTTCTGAAGTTTCAAGTGCTTGTGAGAAACTTTTTGTTGATATCACAGTGTTGACGTAACATCAAGGATTGTCCATCTGTATCTCACCCTTGCAGAATAACCCCCCATTCCCCAGAGGATTCAATGTCTTTCATCCCAGGTAGCATTTGATTGCAGAAGAGTGTCTTCATCTTTAGTTGGTGCTGAAGCGAATGTAGTGTGAGGTACTAACTTCTACCTTGCAAACTACACTGACCTCAGTCGGCCTGTACGCCTGTTGAAGAATTCACACCTGTCTTCTAACTTTCTATTTAACTGTTGTCCTAGGAAAACAGAGAAGCTTTAGCTGTCCACTTAGAGCTACAGCTCTTAGCCACCGTGCTGGAACAGGTGAGGCGGTTTCATTGCACGCGTGTCGTCAGTGGCTTCACTCATGTTGTCACGGCTTCATGCATTCCCACAGCTGTGTCCTGTGTGGGCAGGGAGGAGGAAGGGGGGCCACCTGGCTGGGGAGACAGAGTCCCAGGTTCTCTGCTAGGTCACTGGGACGTCAGCAGAACATCTTCCTCTCTAGGAAAGGGATGAACTGAGCACTAGAGAGGAAGAGGGTCCAGAACTCCAGTGCAATGCAGGTGTTACCTGAAGGCCAGGAAAAACCGACGTTGCCTCCACCACAGCAGTAGAACGGGACATAGGCCAGATGTGGTTTGAGGAGAGAAAGGCAGTGTAGCTCATTTATCCTAAGGGAAAACTGGACAAGCAGCCAAAGATATCTAGCACTATATCCAACAATAAGGGGCTCTTGGGGAATTGGAGAGGGTGAGGTCCAGAAAACATCTGGACATAGGCACTGGAATAGCAAAGACAGATTGGTCCAGATACAAGTAAGAGAGTGAATTTGATGTCAGAAAGTTTGTTTTATGTTCGAGCTTTTCTCTCCTCTCTCTAGCTCTCCGGACTAAAAGGCAAGTTTGTCTTCTGAAAGTGAGCGGATAATGGAATTAGAGTTTCAGCGTTTTGGAGAGGGTGTGAAATGGCTATTGCATAGAATAGGAGAGAAAACAGTGTTTAGAGATAGAAAGGATCCCCAAGCAGCAATAAAAACTTGGGTAAGGTCAGAGATCACGAATATTTACCTGCGACAGAGAGTGAAAGGATATAGCAACCTTGAATGCAAATAAATGCAAAATAAACATCCACTGTATTCAAAGGAAAGGTCTGTTAGTATCAGATGTATTCATAAATCCACATCATTCAGCATAATTACACAGTACAGCTCAAGTGGTTCTGGGATTTACACTACAACTCCCCGTGTCAGGAGCTTGTAGTTTAGCCATTAATTTGCCATGAACTAAAATTTGCAGATGAATCTCAAACCAGATTGGGGGAGGAAGGGAGATATAGGGGAAATTAATTCCATCCATAATAGGAGCAAAAGATGTGAAATTAAAACTTAACGAGAAAACCACAGATTTCCAAGAAACGTAGCAGTTTGCTGGTAAGGAGGATGAATTGTTCCAAAATTAGAGTAGACATTTAATGGAATTCAAATCAAAATCCAAACGGGATTTTTTTTTAACTTTCCAAAAGGATTTTTGAAATTATCTGATAGAATAAAATCAAGAATAATTTAGAAATGTTTAGAAAAAAATAAAAGACGAATGAAGAGGGCCTTGCTATTAAGATATCACATTATGTCTTTAAAGGCACAGTAATTTGTGAATATTGATTTAAGATACAATGAGATAGTCCAGAGGATAGCCTAGAATATACTAAAATTTAACTCATGATTTATCTTAATGATTTCTACCCACCTCTCACCTCTAGTTGTGAAGAGATCACTTCCTAATAAATAGTGCTGGGAGAAATATTCACTTGTTCCTTTGGGGAGGGGAGAATGTGGCTAGAGGGGAAGGTGCTTAATTTTCATGCCAATGAAGGAACAGATGGACCTTCCTGGTTTGTAGGCCCAGCGGTACTTATAGGAGACAATAAAGACTTACCTGACTTCCTGTGGGAGACGTGCTGCCACAATCCTTGTTCATTTACCATTTAGTCAACAAATAATGGTTGAACTATTGTACGAGCCACATAACAGTAGACATAAGAGAAGAAAGTTCCGTGCTTTCGGGAATGTACCTTCTGTTGGAAGAGAGCTGATACATATGTAAATACGTGCAGGGGAAGATGTCAGATAGTGCTAAGTGCTAAGAAGAGTAAGCATGGCAGTCATGGCAGCGAGTTGGAAGGAGGAGGGGTCCTGGCTGGTCTGGCCCTTTCTGACCAAGTGTCTTTCTTGGCTGAGACCTGAAGAACAAAAAGGAAAAAGTCAGGCAGAGATCTCAGGCTTACCAGGCAGAGGAACCCCAGGCAAAGCCTTAAGGTGAAAATGACCTTGACAAGTTCAAGGAACAGATTTAAGATCCAGGGTGGCTGGAGCAACGTGGCCAAAGGTAGAGTGGTGGGAGAAGGGAGAGAGGGCAGGGGCCGGAGCAAGCAGGGCCATGTGGGCCGTGCAGAGAACTTCAGCTTTTATTCTGGGCGAGGTAGAAAGCACCTGGAAAGTTTCAGCAGAAAAGGAACAAGGAGGACCTCACATTTAGGAAGATCACGCTGGCTGCCATGTGCCACTTCCTTTCCTAGTGAACAAGGAAGATGGTTTCATGGCTCGTTGAGTTTCTTCAGAGCTGAACATGTGCCCTGGGGAGGCCCTGGTTACTGCCAGCAGTGGGGAAATATTTGCAGTCAGTATCAGGAACCATTTTTTTGGAGGAATAGCCAGGATACAAAAGCGAAAAATATTGATGACCATGATCACCTCCTTGGCCAGGAAAGGAAGTCCTGTGTGCGCTACACCTGCCAGGGAGGGCTGGTCACAGGTAATGGCCAAAGGTCCTGAAGTGGCCTTGCTCAGGTGGCCCACATCAAGCCACAGGGACTCCCCCCAGGAAGGGCAAAAAAAGGACCCAAGGGAAACAGACAAACTAGTAGTGGGTTTAATTCTGGAACTACACTACAAGTAGCACATTTAAAAATTTTTATTTCTGTAATCACCATTAAAAAAAAGAAAATCTTATTTATTTCCTAAATGGTTTGACCATCAAAACCTAGATGCTTTCAGGAGGCACTCCTAGAGGTCAGTTCTCCAATCTCCGCCGTGCTTCGTTGTGTCAGTTTGTTACATGTGCTAATTTATTAGGTTCATGCTCCAATTTCTTTCCGAACTTCTGTGCCGTCCTCTTTCATCAAGTCACTCTTCAGGGACACAAATCTGTTGGTGGAGAATGTATTTTGATGGGTTGTAGAGGCCTTGCCGGAACGCCTTATGTTTCACGAGAACTAAAACATATTTGCACTGAATTTTCCTAGCAGATTTCTGTCAACTATTTAGGAGGACATATGGAGTTTCATTTCTTACGTTTGAAAATGAAAAAAAAAAAAAAATACAAGAAATCAGGGCATTTGGACACGTTTCCTTGCTTGCTCCGGTGGTTTGATAGAAGCATTTCATAAAGCCAAGGCAGCATCTGTAACATGGGACCGAAAAGTAATGGGCAGACTGTGACGTCTGGGTCCCACGCAGAGCAGATTTTCTTACAGACCCCATTCTTTTTCACTTGCATTGTCCTTGGTGGCTCACGCCCAGGGAGGCTCAGAGAGGCTTAGAAAGGAGCTTGTCCCTCAGGAGATCTCAAGCTCCAGCGTGTGGCTGGGCTGTTGGTGCGCCAACTCAACGAGCTCATTCTGACTGGTGTTACGACAACCTGAGGACTTCCCGTATTAGGCCCTCCTCTCACTGACCGACTGATTGTTCACAGACCTGCTCATTCAGTGTGATTCTAGTCCATCCTCACTTTCTACAATCCATTGGGTCTTGGGAATCATACATGTGGAGAAGGTGATGTGACAGGTGGGAAAGAACGTGGACTTTGGAGACCAGAGTCTCTGGGCTCACAGCCCTGCTCAGCATCTTCTTCACCAATCCTGGTTTCTTCCTCTCTAAAGAGGGGATGAAAACCATGCCAGGTGGTTGTGAGGGTTACATGAAATTGTGAGAAGCCTAGAGGCGTAGCTGGCATAGGAAGCACCCACACTGACTTTGAACGGGCTTCTTTCTCTCTTCTCCTCTTTCCCTAAAGGGATCTGTGGAGCAGCGGTGAGCTGGGCAGAAGGTGAGGCCTCCTATGTGTTTTGTGCAACTTGAACAGCCAACAGGCTTTTCTACTCTGCCTGGAATTCCTCCACGCGGGCCACCCCTTTGTGTCCTAACAGGTCTTCAGATGACCCCTGTGAAACTTCTTTCTGTTACATGGGATGTCCCCTGTCTCCTCCTCGGCCCCTAAGGAACGTTTCATTTACCACACGTCTGAAAGGAGAACTGCAGGCCCCCACACTGTCTTGTTTTTACGAAAGCCAACCATGAAGGTTGTATCTCCTCCAAACCCACTCGCGAAACCTGACATCAGAAATAATGGATTCCAGATAAAGACTAAACACATGACTTGGAAGTTACCCCATTTGGGCATTTGGCAATTGCTCAGTCTCTTGGGTTATGAGAAAGATCTTTGAAATATTATATGTTTCCTTATTTCAAAAGCCTAATGAAACTTTCATCCTCTCCTGGCTTTTAAATCTCCTTTAATGGTACCAGTTTCTTCCAGAGCGCTCAGCTGGAAAGCACAGCAGCGTCTTTCCATCTCCCCCTTCTTCCCCCCACAGCCACAGCATTCTCGGTTCTCTTTCCAGAATATTGTGCCTTTTGTCCTTTTATTCCCGTGGCAGACACCCCACCTCAGGCCCTTGTGACCTTTGATTCAAGTTGTAGCAATCATTTCCTGTGCTTTTCTCTGCCTCTGATTCTCCCAGCCCTAAATCTCTCCGTCTGGCAGTCAGAACTACGTTTCTAAAGCATAAGCCCCTCAGGCTGGCGTGTTAAGAGTCTGGGTTTTGAAATCGGGTGGCCCTGGGTCCAAATCCCGGCTCCTTCAGGCCAAACCCCATCACCTCTCTGAGCCTTCGTTCCTCACCTGTGAGACAGAGTGGTCCTAATGCCTGCATCATAGGGCGGTGAGGAGGGTTACATGAGGTGAGGCAAATAAAGTGCTTATGCCAGAGCCTGGCACACGGTCTGCGCTCAGTAAATGACGGCTCTGATAACGAGCAGCACACGCGCGCAGTGATGCCTGCTCGCCAGCAGTGCAACACTCAAGCTGCTGAGCTGGGCATTCCAGGCCCTGCCTCCATTTTCCCATTTGTCATCCTCTGCACGCCCTGGGCTACAGTAAGAGAAAAAGCATTTAAAATCATATCTGCAACCAGGTTGGTATTATGATTCATATATTAACATTAGGTATTAAAACATGTTCCTGGACCTAAGATTTCATTTCTTTTCCTTCCAGTTTTAAAAGAAATTAAAAGATGTTCATGGGCCCCTAAAAAAGTGGTGGGGCCCAGACGTCAGGCCCGCTGCGCCCAAGGGGAAGGAGGCCCTTTGTCAGATCCTGCAAAGTGGCAGTCCCCTTGCCACAGCCCCTCCCTGTTTTGAAGATTGGCCCCGGGGCCTCAAAGCATATAGCCTGCCTCTGTACCCCACAAAAATCCTCGTGGCAGTGTCCCTTCAGCTTCCACCTGTCTAGCCTTTTAGCTGTTGTTATGAGTACACATCAGAACAGTGTCCAAGGTGGAGCGAGGACCAGCCTTCGTTCTGCCCCAGATACCTGTCCACATCATTTACTACTCAGCGCTTTTTCCCACGTTGTGTTGCGTTAGAGTATAGCACATCAAGACGTATATCAAGTCTCATAAGTAATTACCCCAGGCCTCTGTTGCACCCCCAGGCCATTACACACAGCCAGACACCAGATGTGTTTTGGCCCAGCTGACACAGCAGGTGTGCACGCCCAAGGGTGGGGCTGGGGCTGGAACCAGCCCTCTGTCGCCCCAAAATATTCCCTTTCTATTCAGCCAGGCACCTAATGAGCCCTGCTGCTCACACGTTCACAAGCCCGAGCCATTCTGGTAAGCAATATTCCTGTTTATTCCACCTCGAAATGAGCTGGCATTTCTTTGTCCCACACGAAACTTTGAAATGAACAGTGTTGGTGGGGAAATCACAGGAGAATTTGCAAGAATTGCTAATAAATAGATCTATTTGGTGTTGAAAGTGCAACTACTTTCTTCTTTAGAGTTCTGTAGACTCCTCCAGGCAACCCTTTGCATTCTGCATGTCTCTGGAAAACAGTTTATAAGGAAGAGTAAATAGAGGGCGATTTCGTTTTCTAGCAACTTGTTTAATAGGAAGAGAATATGCCTGGGGACAGAATGCGGAGATTGCTAAGGCTAAACTTTGTGAGCAGTGAGACAAAAGGAAAGCAGTCTTGCTCTGCCCTGCAGTCCCCAGAAAGAAACAAATGATGCAGCTTGCATGTACGACTTGGGTCCTGACCAGGTCTTCTTCTTTCTTGGGTCCATTGAAGTGGCCACTGTGGCAGGGCCCCGAACTCGGAGTGGTCCCTCCCTTTCTTACAGGTCTGCATTGGTCCCATTGTTGGTTAGACTCAGGCAGGAAGCATGAGTCTTTCCTGAGGTAGGTGCTTGTTTCACTGCCTTGGTGGTAAGTGATGGAGAACACCCCCTTCCGCCAGGGGTAAACAATGGGTGCTTCTTCTCACCTCTGTACCCTGAGTGCTGGCCTGTTAACCTCAGTCCCAGTGGTGGTGAAGTTGACGTTCTGGATGTGATCTTCCACGTGGGGCTGGGACACAGACTGAGCCCTAGAAGGGGACACTCAGGTCACTCACTGAGGGTGACCGTCAGTGGTGGGGAGACTGAGGAGCAAACACGTCCCCTGCTGGGCCACCAGCTGGAAGCATGGGCCCCCCAAGTGAAGTCCCACTGGCAGACACTGGCCATTTTTAAAGGGAGTTGCGATTGTGTCTGGCACTTGATAAAAGCGGTTGTTTAATTTGTATTTCTGTGCTCACTAGCAGGTTGGATTTGGTTACTGCGTGGACTCCCAGCCATGGCCGGTCCGTTGTCTGTAGGGCCCTTGGCCACAGTGTTGGAGCCCAACCTTCCTGGCAGCTGATTTGCTCCACACTTTCATCTTTCCCTTATTTGATACCGTGAAACTGTCGCATGTGATCCGTCTTGTAATTAATATCTGGAGTAATGTCAGCTACTGTAATAGCTCTGGCTGGCTCTCAAATCGTGCTCATTTGTGCCATTCAGCGCGTGCCTCCAGGGCTGTGAGCTATAAAGCAGAAAGGAGCCTTAGCTTTTCATTTGTGCCCCACACACAGCACCCATGAGTCCCCACCAGCTTTTCATCTGAAAACCCTTTCCAGTGCCACATGCAGCTTTATTTAACATAAACTGTAGAAGGTGCTTTGTACTTTTAAATCTAGATTGGGCAGGGAACTGGCCATTTGCATAACAAATCAGTGTTGGCCCTGTAACAGATCTAATCTCTGTTATTGGGCCAGTGAGTAAACAAGGAACAGAGAGGTGAGCTAACTAAATCCCAGTTATCTTCACTTCTGGTGGGTGCTCTGTCGGCTCCCGCCCCCACGTCTGAGCCCACGTCTGTGTCACAGACAAGAAACACGTGATCCCCTGCAAGTGCTTGTGGATTCCAGTTTGTATTTTCCAGTAGAGAGCAAGACTGGGGCACCCACCAGACAGACACGTCTTGTCCAGTTTCCACGTAATTATTTTTCAACCACTTCCCCCAGCTGGAGGCTAGTTCCCTTCTGAAGTGATCCAGACCTTGAACCAGACCACAGAGCACAGAGAAGCTGTGGTGCTCTCTCAATAGACTCAATGGCAAATGCAAATGACTTCAGGGGCCAGGAAAGTGTCACCACATCAGGTGGCTGGGGTAGGGCTAAAGGCATGCCAGGAGGGCAGGGACTTTATCATTGTCCGCTGCTTGTCCCAGTACCTGGAGCAAAGCCTGAACACTATGGACCCCCAATAAAGTATGTAGAATGAATGGTGGGGCCCATAGAAAACTGGGACATGTGTATCCCACAGCTGGCACTCTTATCAGAAATGCATGCCTCTGGGCAATGTTTGGCTTCCAGCTTGCAACTCCTATCATTGAATAAACAAGGCTATTTATGGATTGAATGGAACAATGACTACCAAGCAACATCAACCTCCAACTTGTTGTTTAGATAGCATATGTTCAGCTAGACTCAGGACGCAGAGACGCACCTTCTGAGTCCTCCCATTAATAACCTTGGCCTGTTAATGCCCCTGGATTAACTGGTAGTGTGATGTTCACACTTTCCCTCCCATTGCATTGTGATTCCCTCCCGCCCTTTTTTTTTTTTTCTGAATTGCTTAGTCTTACGTCTTTCTTTTCAAAAGAGGTACAAGGGCACCTCTTCTACCAAATAAGGGGCAGACTTTCTAATACATGCTTTATTTATTAAAAGAAGGGTAACAAATCTGCTTTCACATGTAAAACATAGCCTTTTCTAAAATAGACGTAAGCAACCAGTGGTAACTGTTTCATGCCCATCATTTTGAACCCAATTCATCTCCAAAATCTGCCATGTCGAGACCCAGGGTCCTGGATAGTGGAGGACAGCCTTTGAAAGTTTTTCCCATGGTGAAGAGTTGGCCCTGGCTGCTCCCTTGGACACTGCCCTTGTTCGGGTGGGTCTGTGTCACCTTCCCTTCACCCCCTTCTACTGATATCCCAACCCCCCACTTTTTTTCTTTTGGTTTGTAACAAAGTCCCTTGAATCAAAAGGAGTAAAACTGTTGGGTCAGTCAAACAGCTGTTGTGACATAGGCTGGAGAGGAGCCCACTGAGCACGTGTGCCCTAACCTTGGGATGGATTGACAGGTATGAGACCATGTGCCTCAGCATGGAAGCCCAGAGCCAGCTTCTAGGCTGTTGGATGCAGTCACTGACTTGTCACTTAGACACTTTGATTCCCTAGTGAAGTGGGAGGGCTATAGACAACATCCTCAAGTGAGATAAAACCTACAGCAGAATCTACTTGGAGAAACAAACTTTGCAAAATCAAACCATAGCTGTCATTAATATGTTAGCCCAGTACCAAAGGCATTCAAATTCTGTGTTTTCTTGAAACATTTTACTGGTCAAAACAAACAACAAAACAAACAAAAAATATGCGTGTGGGCAATATTTGACTTCCAATTTATAAACCCTGTGATGAGGTAAATAAAATTGATTGTAGATGGAAATCATTACTGCCAAGCAACATTGATCTTCAGCGTATTGGTTGGTGCTATATATGCTCAGATGAACTCAGAGATGCAGATAATTCTTTATGGTTGAAGACCTTCTGCTCCATTAATGACCTATGCCCAGATCTGGACTAATTGTAATTTTGAGCCATGAATGAATGTAAAAGCTAGAAGTGACTTGTGTCAGTTAGGAATATGTTCAGCCACAAAGAGCAGAAAACTTGGCCAGCAGTGGCTTCAACAGATAGGGAATTATTTTTCTCATGTAACAAGATGTTCAGAGGCAGGTGGTAACTCACAGTGGTTGAGTTGATCCACTGGTTGAGCTATCTGGGCACAGGCCCCTTCAGTCTTTCTGATCCACCTGACTTCGAATTTTGGTATTCACCCTCACTTTTGTCATAACTGCACATCTATAATCAAGGAAGGAAGAGGAAGGGAAGGGGAGGAGCATCAGCTGCATCTATTCACCTGGTAGGAAAACAAAAGCTTTTCTGGAAACCCCTCAGTAGGCTTTCCCTTCAGGCTCACTGGTCAGAACTATGTCACATGACTGCCACTAGCAGCAAGGGAGGCGGGAAAATAGAGTATTTTTCTGTTCAGCATCTATGGCAGAGGACAGCAAGGAAGAATGGGCCTGAGAATAGGTGTGTGTGAGCTAACGCACAGTGGCTACCAAGGCACTGCAGAGAAACTCTTTTCCAATACTCTCATTGTACAGACAACCAAACTAAGTTACAGAAATGGGAAGTAGCTTGGCCAAGGTCCCGTAACTAGA
The DNA here is from genome assembly GCF_036562045.2 of Rhinolophus sinicus. NCBI lineage: Eukaryota > Metazoa > Chordata > Mammalia > Chiroptera > Rhinolophidae > Rhinolophus > Rhinolophus sinicus. The sequence continues at coordinate 12,434,811 of NC_133759.1, read as the reverse complement.
TGGAGTTAGAGCCAGATCCAGAACCCAGGTCTCCTAACTCGCAGTCCAGAAAACTACCCACTGGTCCACGGCATGGATGTGGTTTGACATCGCCTGTGTCTGAAGCTCCATTAAAGAAGTAGAATACCATCCAGAAAACGAGGTGCTGGATATAAAACTCTCAGCAGTGGGCAGAGGACACAGTAGCTTCCCCTTGACCTCTCCTTCCTCCCTCCCTAAGCATCTGAAATAATTCAGTGTGAGTCACGGAATCTAGGCCAAGTCAAATCTGGCCACCTCTGAGTTTCCCCTGCTGTGTTTGCCTTCTCATTTCTTCAGCTCATTGATGTGTGTGTGTGTTATCATGGAAGTGATCCCACGATGAGCACCCTGACGATGTAGAATTTCCATGTCTTGGTTAATGTGCTGTTCTTGTCTTCTGTCTCCTTCTGTTATTGGACCAAACAGAAGTTTTCTGCTGTTTCTCTCTGCAACATCTCCACAGAAGTGCTGAAAGTCATCAATGCCACGGAGGAGTTGATAGCAGAATCTTCAGGGCCCTGGCAGTTCCCACCTGTCCTACCTGACAGAGAGAAAGGGACATTTCCCCTTGGGACAGACCAAGTGAGACTGGATGAGCAGCTGACTTCCCTGGAAGAAAACGTAAGTCAGCGCCCCATCTAGAGCAAACGTGCAAGAAGCAGCGGATGCAGTCATAACACATCACACAGAGTACAAGGTCACAGACATACCACCACCCTAACAAATACATTCTTGGGAAGGGTCTTAGGCTGGGTTCCCAGAAGCAGATCCTGAGATGAGGGTTTGTGTGCAAGTGATTTATTAGGGAAGTGTTCCCAGGGATGGCTGGTAAGGGAGTGGGGAAAGAAAGGGAGACGGAGGAAATGAGACAAAGGCATGATCTTAGACAAAGAGTACTTTCGACCTGATCCTGCAGGGAGCTCTGGAATATAAGCTGCATCTCAGAGTTGTCCTGCTGGCCCTTCCCCCAGCCAGCAGGCACCTCAGGCTGTCTGCACGCAAGCAGGGTGTCTACAGGGGCCCAACGGCAGTCTTCTGTATAGATTTGAGCTGTTGGGAACACACTGAAGCTTGGGGGGTGGGGTACAGGGAGGTGAGTATACAGAAACTATAACCAGGGTCTGTGGGGATCCAGGTGAAACATCACCAATGCCACAGTAGGAAATGAGGGTGGTTGGCCATAGAACAGAGGTTCCTACAGCTGGTCTGCCCCGCTTCATAGATATGACCTCTGGTAGTAGAGTTTTCTAGCCTTCTGACTTGTGAGAAAAAAAAGAATGTAATAGAATCTTACATATAAATATCCGCAACCGTCGTTAAGTGTATCCGTAAAGATCCTATGAGAATTTTCCAACAACGCAGCCCACAGGTGACACAGAGTGGTGTGGACATTAGCCACTCAGGCCATCGTCACCATCTCCAGTTGGCATAGTCCTGCCCACAAAACTGTATTAAATCAAGTCAGGTGATTCCATCTTTCCAGACCCAGCAGAATCAACCCTGATTTGGGGGTTGCTCTAATGAATGCCATTCTCAGAAATCAGGAACTGTTATTAGAAGAAATGTTTGCTAAAAGTTGAAACAACACATCAAAATGACTTGAAGTTTTTTAAAAAGTCAGTATTTCTCTCACTTTAAAAGTTGAAGAGTCTCTCCCTTTGGATCCCCATTAAACCTAAACAAATGTCTGACTGACCTCTCACCTCACTTTGCCGTCCTTTCTGTTCTGGCTCCCCTTAGATCTGCACCACTGACATTTAGGGTTAGGTGATTCTGTGCCATGAAGGGCTGTCCTGTAGATTGTAGGACATTTAGCAGCACTGCTGGTCTCTACCCAACACTAGATGCCAGGAACAGCACTCTCCTAATTCTGCCAATCAAAAAAATGTCTCCAGACCTTGTCAGATGTTGGAGGGGGACGCTGTGGGGAGACAGGGGCACAGTTCCCCCCAGGTTGGGAACCAAAGTCATAAATTCCTGCAGCACAGGGCCTGCGGCTTCCCTATCTGTAGCCGTGGCCAGAGCCTGACACAGAGGAGGTGCTCAAAGAATGCTTACTGATGTGTGGTCACATCGGATGAATGAAGTGCTTTTTTTTAAAGGAAGACATGTTTTACTTCTAACGTGCAGGGTCTGTGTCCCTTAAGTATGTCATAACACAGTTCTTTCAGAGTTGATAGTCTGAAAATGGCCCCACGCAGAATTGAAAAGGTTAAGATAAAGATACGGTTCCCCAGGAATGGGATGCTGGGGTTTTTTTTGTTTTTGTTTTTGTTTTTTTACAAAGTATGATATCCAAAAAACTAACAATGTGTGAAGTAACGCAAATTTAAATGACAGCGGTCAGTTCTCATGGCACACACACTGAAAGCAAAGAAAGCATGCCTTTCTCTCCCCACCCCCCGAAAAGAGCATGTTGAAAAACGGCCTTGTCCAGTGTTCATTTTGTAAGAGCCTTTGATTGTACAATATGTTTCTTTTCTTGGGTTTGTTAACACTTTCAGTTTGAAATACATCCACTTAACCCACTGATTCAAAATGTCACTAACCCCAGTGGGGACACATGCTGAAAGGCCGGCTGGGGTTTGTCACTCACTGCGCCCCTGTCCATCACCTCTGAGATGCTTCCCCTGTCCCCCAAGAGTTGACCATCTTCTTCCTCCTTCCCTTCCCCCGCTCCAGCTTTTCAAGTTTCACCTCAGGAGAAACTCCATCTATGTTCCTTTGAAGTCTGTGGATTTTTGAGTCAGAGAAGGGGTGACTCTTCTCTTTATCTCTTTAGTTCACCAGATCACAGAGCCTGGGCAGGTGGCTTCGCTCTGTGGTTTCCAGGATGGAATTCATTTGAGTGGCGGGAGAAGGGCACGGCCGATTCTTCAGCTGGCCTCTGGTTGCAGCTGATTTAATTAAACTGTGCCTTTTGTCTGTCTGTTCTGCTGCTCATTCCTCCGCTGCCTTTCTCCTTTGTGCTGGAACCAGGGACCGTCAGAAATAGAAATGGCGACACTTTTTCTCGCCTTCAGAACATCGGCTACTGCAGATCAGGACTGAGATGAAAGAGAACATTTGCTTGAGAATGTTTCGCCTTTAAAAATACCTCTGAAGGCTTCAGAGCTACATGAGATAAAAATGTCACATTCATATGTTGAATCTCCTGTTTTCATAAACTGCCTTGTTCATCCACTTAATTAGAGGAAGGCATGGGGGTTTCAGAATTCCCTTAGTCTCTCGGGTTTGATGCGTCTCACCTGCTGCTGGAGCTCTTGTGTCCTAGAAAGTTGGGGGGGGGGGACCGCGGGCCAGACCCAGCCTCCCCTGCGCACACAATGGGGACCCAGTTCCTTGGATTGAATGCCTGGGTCTCTTGGTGATGCTCTTGCTGAGAGCTGTGAAGCGTAGGATTCTGTTGGACCTGTTGGGGTCTGGCTAGGCGAGGAATTTCAGGAAAGGACGGTTAGCTGAGGTGTGGACAAGGTTAAGGGACGCGGCAGCACCCAGAGAGTAGCAGTAGGAGGAGCGGTCACCACCCCGGGGCAGTGTAGCCCAAGAACGGGAGCCTGGACGAGCGCCCCCTAGTGGTGTCTGTCACCATGGAGCCTAGCAGCTCGGGAGAGAGCAGGGAACAAAGACTGTTTCTTCTCCTGTCTGTGATCTTCTGCTGGTGTTTCCCATTGGCCAAAACCATCCCAGCCAGCAAGGGAGGCTTGGTGATGAAGTTGATACAGGTCAGCCTTGCAGAGAACAGAACAGGGCAGAGAGGGTGAAATATGGATCTAGGGGTCAGCAGAGGGCCCTTAGCGTGACCATTCTCAGACCTGTGGTGTGAATAGTAGGGTCCCACAAGGGCCACCTTGTGAATGTATGCTGGGTTGTGAGTGGGAGGGATGAATCGGCCCCCTCACCCTCCCACCCCCATCTGAGGACCTTCCTCATTCTCATCTTTGCTAAATGACAGAGACAGCCTAGGGTACCCCGTAATTCCCAACCACAGAGGCAGTGGAGGAACTATCCCAGCTTCCCTTTTATCTCTGCCCTGCAACTCTCAGCAGCACCAAATATGCTGGCATGTATTATACAACCAGTGGCTGCAGACAGAGTGGAGCTGCCCCGCCAGGAGCCCAGCTCGGCCGCAGAATCCAGGACCAGGCAGAGGCTGTGGTCCTCCTTCTCAAGGCCCTTGTACAACACCCTCAGCACAGGAGAGGATGTCGTACTTGTCATACCTGTGGGGGTGGTCACGGCCACTCAGGTGGTTCTCTGCCCTCAGAGAACAAGAAAAGAAATACTACCAGTTACTGCCTAACTAAAGTGCATTTCATGGAGGCCAAGTCCAACAAGATGCTCTAAGAGCAAATAAGTTTGAGGACTCTGTATACTCTTTCTAGGAAAATTGAGATTCCTATTAGCACATTCAAGACTCCGAGAAGTCCAGCTTCGTTCCCTTTATTTCAGGGGCTTTGACCACAAAGCCCTTCCTGAATGGCACGGCTACGCTCAGCCCTTGAACCACCTTGAGAAAGGCTAGTTGAACCAGGAGCCAGTTCGTGGGGTCCTAGGCGTCAGTGAGTCGGGTTTGCAGAGGACGTGGATGACCCAGACATGTCCGGGCACAGTTCTCACCAACAGCGGACACGTACTAAGCAAGCACTTCCAGGCTCATGGCTTTCAATGGGTTATTTTTTAAGGCTAGAATAACACTTTCATTAGCTAGCATGGTAACTTTTGTTATTTCAGCCCCGCAACACAGACAATGTCATATCGATCTGTAACCTCAATGACTCTAGCCTCTGGATGTCAAAGTTCAAAATGTAAAATGTCCTAACATCCCAGCTAAGATTCAGTATCACAGTATCACAGGGCAGGGCGGACAGAGGCGTGGAGTCTGGCATCAGCCGTCCCGAGGTCACACCACAGCTCCGCCACTTCCCAGCCGTGAGACCTGGAGAAACCACTGAATCTCTAGGGCACAAGGTTCTCATCTTTAATATGGTGATTAGAAGAGTCCCTCCCTCCATGGCTGCCGTGGGCATTCAATGAGATAAGTCACATGAAGGCGTGGGCTCAGCTCCTGGCTCAGTAAATGTGTGTCGTCGTCATCATCACCCTGGTTGCCATCACTGTCATCCTCCAGTCCTTGTGGCGCCATCACCTTGGCTGTAAGTTCCTGTTCCGCTGGTGTCAGTGCCAAACCGCTGAACCTCCCCTATTGCCAGGAAAGCAGGCTTTTAAGGAACACAAAGTGAAGGATGAACATTCTGGCATGGCTGAGGGCTTGAAGTGCTTTCATACTGCTTTGCCTTGTCAGAGGAGACGGAGGACATTAGCAGAGGCCATGCTGAAGACAAAACCACAAGGAGCTACGGTATCAAGCTGCTGTAGCCGTAAGGTGTGATGACGTTGAGCTTTGTGTGTTCCTGGAAATATCAAGGTTCCAAGGTTCTGAGACCAAAGTTATGTTGGTCAAGTAATGTTTAACCGTTGCCACACTCAAATTATTCCATTCAAATAACAATTCCAAATTTTGTTTCATTGTGCAAAACTAAGTTTATATTTAAAATTATCAAAATAAATTCACCTTTTTTGGGTGTAGCAAAAGTATAATATCCAAACTCAGGACTGTCCTGGCCGTCATTCTCCCCTCCCCTCCCCTCCCTCCCCTTCTTCTCCTCCTCCTCCTCCTCCTCCCCTTCCTCCTCCTCCTCCTCCTCTCTCTCTCTCTCACTCTCTCTCTTTCTGTTCTCAACTTACAAATTGTTTTTCCTTGCAGGAAAGTGGGGTGGGGGGTTGAGGGGGTGGCAAGACCTCATGCCACCATTTAAGTGCAGAGGATGTTTGTACACAGGGGCATTCCCTGTCATTTACCCCCAGAGTTGAGTCTAGTTCTCTCCCATTGCCTTGAGTTACCGAGGTCCCCTGTAACGGCCCCACCAGAACTGAGCTCAAGGCTGTGCCTCCCCTACAGGTGTACCTGGTGGCAGGCACGGTGTACGGACTGGAAGGCCAGCTGAACGAGCTGGAAGATGCTGCCCGCTGCATCCACAGTGGCAGTGACGAGACTGAACTGGCAGATTTGGAGGACCAGGTGGCCACAGCTGCAGCCCAGGTCCATCATGCTGAGCTCCAGGTAAGGCCCCTCCTCTCTGCCCAGATGGGGCCCCACCGGGCAAAAGGCCAGGGCACCGCATCTTCCACAAGAATTGCTTCAAAGCCCTTGTAGCTACCAGTTTATACCCTCGCCAGCACAGTCGCATGGACGTGGTCCTTCAGGGGAGAGTCCAGCAAACCCTCCTTTTTTAAAGTGCTGATTTTCTTTCTCCAACTTATAGCCTTGATAATATATCAGACTTCTCTTTAAAACCTATGCGGCGTTCCTCTTTGACAAATCTCTGCCCCATAGGTAGGCCTCTTTGCTATATAGGTTCCCATTCCACCCCAAGGCCCCCTTCCCTAACCTTTATCACACTGTTGGTTATCTATTGAATGCCAGTTTCCCCCACTACAGACCAAAAGCTCCGCGAGCACAGGGCTGTAGCTGTCTGGCTTACTACAGTAACTCCAGTGCCTGGCGCGATACCTGACGCAGGTGTGGCACTCAGTAAAAATGGAAAACAAATAAAAGTGGGAGAAATAAATGAAAATTGGAAGCATAGCTTTCTCAGACCAACATTGTGCGTGATTTACGTACTGTTTCTTCAGCACTGATCACTGTGAGCGATAACTTTGTGAAGAGGCCTGCTTGCCGTTTTCACACACAGTCCTTTGGGCTCTGACTCTGGATCAGAATTGACCATGGACTAAGCCACCGATTCTCAAACTGGGGTCCATGGAGATATACTGAGGAACCCATGAGAAATGCTGGTCTCAGCAGCACAAGCTCAGTGTCGACCCCTGGGCCCTGCATCTTAGACCTGCCCAATTGAGGGCAATAGAAACACCTCTGGAGAGAGCTGACAATCTTGGGTGATGATTATTTTTTTCTTTTTAAGAAAACTTTGTATTATGGAAATTTCCAACTGATGATTTTTTTTTCAAATAAATATTTTCATTGTAAATAGTCAAAAATCACAACCACCACTGACATCATTAAGCTCTCCTAAGAATGCGTGGGCACCAAGTCTCCACTCCATGGATGGGTTAATGCTGCACGCTAGGAATGGTCTTATTGGCTCTGTTGGCTATTTATTATCAGCCAGAATGGCTGAAGAGCACTTCTTCTCAAATAAAAATAATTTTCCATAAATGCCACCCAACATTTAATCAATGAATAGTCAAAGTCATATAAAGATATAAAGTAGAATCAAATCATTTGTTTTCTGGGGGTACATTTTGCAATACTTATAAATATTTCTTGAATGGTATAGAAGGAAGAAATATTATTTATGTGTGTTTGAGAAGGTTTTGTTGGAATAATTAGTAATTCCTGCTTCCAAATTTGTATAGGCTTAAATTATTAGAGCTCTGTTTTATGGCAGAAGATCCTGGAGTCCAAAGTGTCTGTTTTTCATATGTTTGAATGTACCTACTAACTTACTACTTATTTTAGAATATTACAATAATGTTATCAATATACCTAATGTTCAGTGGGCCGTCCTTTATGCCAGGAGTTGCCCTAGGGATGCTGTCCATTGCACCATGCAGGGTCATCTCTGTGAGCATTCCTGGGGACAGTCTCTCTTAACTGTTAGTATCAGGGAAAGCTCTTCTTCTGAGTACTTGGCCCTTATCTTGTGGGCATAGGGTCCTACACGGATCTCTTTGCTTTGCCTCCCAGGAAACTCAGAGCTGAATTGGCCATCCTCTTCTGTCAAGTGTAAGGGTCATTGCGCATGCAGTCTTTGGATAAAGAGGGATAAAACTAGATGGATGGATGGATGATAGATGATAGATAGATAGATAGATAGATAGATAGATAGATAGACAGACAAAATATAGGTAAAATTAGCCCTTAGTGGTCTCTTTTCCTCTCTCTCTTTTTCCTTTACCCTATGCACTAAAACTTGAAAAATCAACCCCTTCTTATTCCAGAGCCTGACAGTCAGACAAATCAGGAGGTCAGCATCTTGTTCTCCCCACGGACCTGTCTCCCAGGGCTGCCTGAGCAAGGCCTTCGATCAAAACTACTTCCAGAAAAGAATGTGGGCATCTAATCCACACCAGTAGCAAACAACTGATAACAGTGTAGCCTGCGATCTTTCTCAGAGTCTCGCACAATTTATTGGACTATAAACCAAATGAATGCAGCTCTCAGTGTGAAATTTGAGGAGTTAGAACAGGAAGGCACCTGGGGGCTGGGGAGCGGCAGGGGTGCACAGTGGCCCCTTCCAGGGGCTGCTACTGGGCAGCTGTCCGTGCCTTCTTCCACCAGCTGCCACAGTCTTGATCTTACCTACCCCCTCTTCCTTGTCTGACCAAGACCACCACTCTTTGGGGATAGGGGGATCATCTCCCATATCTGCTGACTTTTCAGTCCTCTCTGCACTTCCCGTAGTGCCTATCCCAGGAGGCTTTGTCCAAAGAAGCCATCAGTACATGACAGCAGACTTAGAGCTGGTCCTGAGCAGCACAAAATAGTTGAGGGATGGCGAGGCAATGGAGACCTCGGGGTGGAGCACACACATTGGCTGCTGGGCCTGCTTTCAGCTTACTTGTTTTATGCCCCCGCACCACTCCGTCTGCACCATCTCAGCATGACAGCTGTGATCCCCGCTCCTTCCTCAACTCTGCCAGCCTTCTCCTGCCTCTTCCAGTGTCCCCCACTCCAGCCTTGGCAAGGCCTCCGAGAAGGGGGCAAAGTGGCAAGAGCATGATCACTGGCATCAATTCCAAGGTCTGCACCAGACCAGCTGTGAGATGTGGGGTATATTACTTTTCCTTCTGAGCCACAGTTTCCTCATCTATAAAACCAAGAGAATGGTACCTAGGTCACCAGATAATGAAGGAATTCATGAACGAAGCATGAATGAGCTCATGTACATGCACAGCACTGAGCACGGTGACTTGGCATGGCCCTTAGTAATGCGCTTTTCTAAGAACAGGGACTATGTCTTCTTCATCCCTGGGACAGGGATGGACCAGGGATCTTTCTGGGCACTGAGTGGGCTCTTGCCCTCTATATGTGTTTTAAGACACTGTTGGAAGGAAATCTGAGCTCCTTCTGACCTTCCAGTGTTACACTTAAGGAAACTGATACCCAGAGAGAAGAAGGAGTTTCTCAAGGCCACTTGGCCTCTTAATAGAGGAAATGAACTTGAACCAGGGGTTGCTCAGCCTCCCTCCTAAGACCTGGTGCTGTGGTTTGGGATTCACATGTCATGGAAGAATGAAGCAGGACCCGTAAATCATACTCGCCTTACAAAGCTCACATCAGGTATTGCCTCCCATGCAAGCCTTCCCCGACCACCTCTCCCTGTGCTGAGCCTGATGGCCCCGGGACAGGGTTCCCGCTGTGCCCTAGGCTCCCATTTATCCCTAGAGATACTCTGACATGGGTGACATGCTGTAGAGCTACCAACTAGACATTTAAATGGACGAAGAAGGGCCTGTGTTTTATTTCCTCGCTACAGCATTCGATAGAGAAGTGCTTGGTAGAAGCTGAATGAAGGAGTGAGCGTACATCACAGCAGATTTGTTCTTTATAGGTTCATAATGCTTTTAACAAAGACTCCCCTCCTGTGCTCTCTCCCTACTGATTCTGTCTTTCTGCTGCATGAAGATCTCTGACATTGAGAGCCGGATCTCAGCCCTGACCATTGCAGGATTAAACATAGCGCCCTGTGTGCGTCTCACACGAAAACGAGATCAGAAGCAAAGAAACCAGGTGCGTCCCTCCCTCACTCCCGTTGTGGGAATTTTGCACAGCCTGGAAATTTTAGAAGATAAACTATTTTCGGCTTTGAGAGGTGTGTTGATTGCTGCGTTCTCTTTGTAGGTACAAACTATAGACACATCGAGGCAGCAGAGGAGGAAACTGCCCGCGCCACCAGTGAAAGGTATGCTTAATTAAAACCACGGAGCGGCCGGAGAATTAAACCTGATTCATTTACTTTGAGTAACTCCCAGGTCTGAGTTTGAGGACCAGATCTGCTGGGGAGTTCTCACCCAGAATCGCTCCTGGGGAGAGTCTGTCTTCACTGTATCCCCCCAAGAAGCAGACCCCGGAACAAGGATGTGAGCGCAAGTAGTTTATTTAGGAGGTAGTTCCAAGAAGCACTGGTGGGAAAGAGAGAAATGATTCAGGGAAGGAAGTGAAGCCAATACGAGGTGCTAAATAGGGCTGGGAATTTCTGGGAGACAGTATTGACTGACTGCACTGCAGTTTCCTGCCCAAAGAGTAAGAAGGTGAGGTATTTCAGCTCTCATCCATCATGGCCCAAGGTTCCTCCTGTGGGGTACTTCTGACCTGCCCCATGCATGGGCAACAGAGTGGCAGTGCTTGCAGTAGGATGCTGTCAGAATATGCTGGCAGAGTGACTGTCAGGGAGATATGGGCAGGGCACCCAAAGCATCTAACAGAGTGCCCACCCTAGAAGGGATGTCGGTGATGCCAGTTGCATCACCCTTATCCTGGGTCTTTTCAGTGATTTCCCTGGATTTGGAAGCTACATCATGGTGATGCCAAACTAGAAATTTAGATCCACACATTAGAAGAGTAGAAAGTCAGAAGATACCTACGTGAATCTTGGTTCTACCGTGTAATGTTCAATAGACATTTATTGAATGCCTACTTTACATTCCACAAACACCTATACAATCAAAATTTATTACAGATTCATGATACCCTATTTGAAACCCTTGGGTCACTCTGTGTTTCAGAATTTCCTGAGCATTAGAAAGGTGATATTGTGTATTTCATAAGAGCCCCTCCCCCCTCGTGTCTGGGGCAGCATCTGATAAACAATCAGTATTCTTGCAGGAAAACACGAGACTGTTCCCACTCGGTGGGATGGAGAGGACTTGAAATGGCCACACATCAGACCATGTTGGCTGCAAAGTTATAAATGTGAAGTTATAAATGCGAAGTTTTTAAAGCTTTTTCTATTTCAGAATTGCAAATGAGAATTTATGGGCTATATTGGATTATCTCCAAGCAACCTTTACCCAGAAAGCCACTAATGATTAATTTATTTCATTCATTGTAAAAGTAAACACAAAACAAAAAGATTCCACAGTCAGACATGTGGACCAGAATGAGATTCCCAGTCTAGAACAAAAATCTGGGTAATCTGGACGCCTGGTCGTTCTTCCTTAACAATCAGTCCAGCTTCTAGGTAACACCTATTCCCATTTGTTTCCTTTTAGCTGAAAAAATGGAGGCATCTTCAGTGACTACCATTAAAACATTCAACCGCAACTTCATTCTCCAAGGCTCCTCGACAAACAGAGCTAAAGAAAGGAAAAACACCTCCAAGGATTTGACAGTAAGTGTCATCTCTGTCCCAATGCCCATCACTTTCACTGTAGAGGGTCCCTCCATTCTATAGTCCTTCTTTCTATAGCTTCCCGCTCGGAGCCCCAAGTAGCATCCTTCCCGCAGGGTCTCGTGGTCTGTCGGTTGGGGGTGGTGGAGATCTAAAAGCAGTAATGAACACCCTGCCTGCATTTGCCATCCTCCACTATCTCTCCAGCTCCTTGCAGGGACCAGGTTTGATACAAGAGAAATAAAAACACATACACAGGAATGTAAAATCTGGTTGAGGTGTAAGAGTTTGTATTCTGTTTTTAGATCATATTCACTCTTCCTTAAATTTCCTGTCAGCCATTTCTTACTTGTGTTCCCGAAAAAAGTCAGCAGCTGCCCCTAAAGGAGGCAAAGGAAGGACAGACGATACTCTGCACGAACTCTAGCGGGCATAGGGTTGTTTGGGTAAATACCACCACGTGTTTCGGCATGTTGGCAGATGCTGGGGACTGCTGATGTGGGAGGAGGTGATCCAGCTAAACTGCCTCAGTGGTACGACTCGGCTCAAGGCAGACGGCATCTTGGGGGACAAGATGAAAGCAAGGACAGACTTACTCCATTGCCTTTCACGCCTCACCTGTCACTCCTTTCCCCTTCTTCTTTTTCTTTGTCCCTGTCTGTCTCCAGAAGCACCAGGGAATGGCATAATGGTGGGCATGCTGCTTTGAATTACAAGTGACTGCATCTATTAGACACCATAGAGCCACGGCAACACCTCTGCCCGTTGTCTTTCCTTCATTGGTCAGCCGTTACCCCTGACCTTTCAAAGTCCAATTACCTTGCTCCTGTCCATTACTTCAAAGAGCGAAAGAGATTCATTATTGCACTAAAGGGCCAGACCATGAGGGCCAGGGAGGGAATCTGTTATAAATCAGATAGTTAAAAATAAATGATGTTTCGTAGAGCTAGAATATAGATCGGTGGTTGCCAGAGGCTTTGGGAATGGGGAATAGGAAGAAACTGCTCAGTGGTTAAGAGGTTTTCTATACAGTGATGGAAATGTTTGAAACTACAGAGAAGCAGTGGTGGCACAACATTGTGAATGGACTAAATGCCCCTGAATCATTCACTCCAAAATGGTTCATTTTGTGGTATGTGAATTTCACCTCACTAAATTATTTAAAAAAAAATAAATTACCTTTAAATAACACAGCACGCTTAAAAATGAAAGAACAGACAATATTTACTAAAGAAATACAAACAAAAAAGGACAAAAATATTACTTTCCAACAAAGTAGAATTCAAGCCAAGAAGCATTTAGCAAAAACAAGACAGGAGGGTGTTTTAATTTTGATAAAGGAAAATAGTCACTCATGAGCCTTTCTTGACTTGGCAAACAATAGAGCAATACAATTTATTGTGCCATAGTTGGGGACTTTAAAATTCCCTTAATTAAGATGTGTATCTAACTTTATACTTTACAGAGGATTCACTTTCTTTCCAACCATCAATGGACCGTTTATAAAAACTGATTTTATACCAGCTACAAAGGAAACCTCAATCAATTCCAAAACGTAGAAAGTATAAAACTACCTTCAGTGACCCCAATGCCAAAAATCATCTAGAATGGCACACTGTTCCATAGAACTTTCTGAAATGATGGAAATGCTGTATATTTGGAGTGCCCGATATGGTAGCCACATGTAGCTATTGAACACTTAAATATGGCCTTGGAGGAACTGATTTTTAAATTTTTATTTAATTTTAATTAATCTTAATGTAAATAGCTACACGTAGCTACAGTTTATAAATCGCCACAATGTATAAATAGCTGTAGTAACTGTAGTAACTACCGCATTGGACAGGGCAAATCTAGAAAATTAGAACAAAAGTTAAAATAAGCAGAAACCCTACTTGCATTTATAAAGCACATGCGCCCACATACACAACTATACATATATAGAAATGCACACTCACACATTTCCAAGGAACTATGAATTAGTCAATTCTATCAATTAGTCAAATTCATTGTATTAAATATTTTATTTGCTAGTAAAGAAGAAGCAAAACTAATGAGCTAAACATTGAATTCCAGACAAAAAAGATAAATGCAGAAACCAGTTCATTAAAACCAGAAAATTGTAGACATGATCATAAATCCAAGAGTTTGTTCTTTGGCAACATAGAAAATAGAAAAATGCTGTAAGTCCAATCAACAAAAAATAAAAGTAAGAGATTATAATAGAGATAAAAAATTTCTTATTTAAATATGTAATTGGATGTAAATCTTAAGTCTTAATTTGAATCAAATCAGAATATTAGTAAAAAGTGGCTTAAGAAATAAAATTTTTAAATTCATTAAACCTTCAAAAAAGGATTCTCTGGCCCAGTGGTTTTGCTGATAACTTTTTAAGGAACAGTTAATTCCCAGACAAAATAAAATGTTCCAGAGCGTTAAAAAAAGAAAAGAAAACTAAAAGATTCCTGTTAGAAAGTGACTATAGTGCCAGCTGCCACAGCCTGACATGGCTGGTAAGTGTGCACACAAACCCCATGTCCACTCACAGCCAGGCACACGCAGACACACAAACCACGCACCAGGTGTACTTCCTCAGAGAGGTGAAGCGTACTAAATAAAATCTTAGCAAATTAAACACAGCAGTAGCTTAAGTACTAAATCACCAGGTAAAAGTCACAGGAACGCCAGGGTACCTTTACTATCGAGATGCTGATGAATCACTCCCACCAATAGTTCAATAAGGAAAGTCGTTTCTCAAATTAATTTATCGTTTCATGCAATTCTCATAAAAATCTCAACGGGACTTCTTTAAAGTTCACATCGGAATAAATCAGAAAGAATAGACAAAAGCATTTTGCAAAGTTGGGATGATCTTCCTGCCGGATGTTAGAACAAATTAAAAGCTGTAAAGACATTGATGATGAATGGAATAGAACAGAAAGCTCAGCTACAGATTCAGGCACATATGAAAACATGTTATATGATTTTTTTTTAAAACATTAGGAACTAGTAGAGAAACGGTATAGATTATTTTAAAAAACAAAAACAGCACTTGCTTGGGAAACTGGCCAAGGGGGTAGCAGTGGGAAGGGAATCCATCTGTCCTATTCCATGTACCACAATACATTACAGATGGATTCAGATGCACAGGTAAAAAAAAAAAAAAGCATCACTTTTTAAATATGGTGAAATATTTATCTGGTCAATGAGCATGAATGCCTTTCATGATATTTTTTTAAAAAAAGTGGTAGATGTTTTTAATGGCGTGTCCTCGCTTTTGCCAAGTGGCCGATGACGGTGCTGGTTGTGTCGCCCCAGGAGCCCACTCTGGAGTCGGCTGTGATGTATTAACGCCATGGAACTCCACTGCCAGTGACCCCACTGCCTCCGGCCGTACACGACAGTGCCTTGACCCAACAGCCATTGAATACTGTACGGATTTCCACCTGAGGAGGGAGTCTGGGGAGGCCGGTGCAGCAACGCAAGGGCTGTCCTGATACCTCCCCAGAAAGCAGTCCCAGACTTCAGCGTGGAGGTCCCGCCCACTCTCTGCCTGAGGCTCCCCGGGGATCCAAGACAGAGAAAACCACCACGCTGGCTTCCAGCAGCAGCGCTCCACATCCAAATGATGCATCATTTCCCTGTTCGCTTTGCTACTGTGTGTCATCTTTACTGTCTTTTTTTTTTTTTCATCCTTTTGATTCAACTAGAATGACATGACAACAATTTGTCCAAAGGAAAATGCTTGGGGTGGAGGGAAGGGAGATGGTATGATTTAATTCATCCTCGATTCTTATTAATCTCTCACAAGCGTCTTTGTCTTGCAAATGCTAAGGTGCAAATGACCTTGTAGTGAGTACTAGGGACTGTCAAATTTGGGGAGTGCTCAGCCATCCAGGGTGTAGGTCCCCCTTCAGCCACCTCCTTTCTGCTAAGCTCCCAGCCCACCGCACCACCAATCATTCCCATTGCTTTGCAATCACAAGCCCCAGACTGGGAAGCTCTGACTCCCCGTGCCATGCCCAGGTCCATCTGAAACAATGGCTCATCGAGAATTTAGGTTCTTCCTTGGGCTTACTACCCACTCTGAAGGGGAGAGGGGCTTGAGAAAGCCCAGCCTTGGTTTAACCTGAGGGCAATATCCAGAACCAAGGCGATGTGGGTAGCAGTGATCCCATCTAAATAAGATTTAGGAACATGGATTATCGCAGACTATAACCACATGAGAACTTGTTATCCTTCAAAATTTATTTCCCAATATCTATCCAGCAAAAGTAGTAAAATGACCTTCAAGACAAAACAAAAAACGAAAAAATGGTTAAGGAACAGCCTTTGAAAACTTTACAGGTATGAAAAAGCAAAGACAAACTGTAAATTTAATGGACACAAGAGTTGACACTAACTCCACGTTTCCGGTCTCAAATGCATGACTTGAGTGTGTTTACAAAAGCAAATGGAACTGGAATTTCACTCAGTTAATTGAGCATTTGTAACCTTTTTTATTTGCTCTTGGTACATATTCTGAATCTGAAGAAAAAGGCAAAGACAGGAGGCAAGGGAATAGTATGACTGATGTTTATTTTCATTTTAATCCTTACAGCAACCCTATTCAGTAAGTATTCCCATATTTCAGGTTTGGAAACTGAGAGCCAGTGAGACTAATTCTCCAAAGGCACACCTTTAAGCTAAGTATAGTTAAAATGGCTCACAAGAGCCTCAGTCTGTGTTATTTTCAATGTTGACGTTCTTTTGCTGCTCAGCACACTCCCAGAACTGATTTGCTGCTGAAATAAGTGTTATGATCCATTCCTGATGGGGGTCTACATATCGTCCAAGAATGCTTCTTGCTGATGCTGTGTATGTGTTATCCAACAGAAACGATGCCTTTGAAAGAAAGTAAGTCTTTGGCTTTGTGTTCTGTTGGTGTGATTCAAAGCAAACAAATACAAATTTGAAAAACACAACAAAAGCGACCTGAATTCCAATTGAACGTTTCCTTTAAGAGGCATGAAAAGCAACTATTGTTGTGTTACAGTGTTAAAATATTCAGTTTTCCTTCACAAAAATGTGTACTGTGTAAGCCTTGCAAAAAAAAAAAAAAAAAAAAAAGCCTGCTCTATGGCATTTGAATTTTTTATAAAGGTTTCCTTGTGCCAAATAAGTGCAAAGATTTAATTTACTATTAAAAATCATAAGCATATGTTATAATTCCAGAAGAATTATTTTGTCATCAAGTGATTTTGATCTCCAGTGTCAATATTTATATTTAGATTAATTTTTATAAATGAAAATATTTTAATGGTTTAAGAAAATGAGGACAGTGGGACCATATCTTTGATGACTTCTGAAAGTTATGCCTGCCTTCCTGTTATATGCCCATTGCCAAGAATTACTGTCAAGAGAAATGATAAAGAAGTAAAAGTCATTTATGAAAATAATGTTTGTGGGTATGTGGTTTTTTGGCGTTTTGTTTGTTTGTTTGTTTGTTTGTTTTTTTGTTTTGGTTAGGAAAGTCTAGGAGTGAAGAGGCGATAAGAAGAGAACTCCATGGTTAGTCACTGGAGGGGCCAAGATTTAAAACCACTGTTTCCCCAGGACCCGTGGTCCTTTCAGGGATACCACTCACCTCTCCATCGCTGGTTCTCCTGAGAACAGAATTTAGCAGTGATCACCTCTACTGAGTGTTCACTCAGGTAGAACCAGCAGGTCTCCAAGTGGAGGTCAGTGTGATGTCTCTTAGGGGACATTTTGATTGTCACATTGTGGGGGTCACAGGAGGGCAGGGTGTGTACTACTGGCCGACAGCGGCTAGCAGCCAGAGACACTACTGAACATCCGACAGTGCACAGGACAGCGCCCACAACAAAGATTATCCAAGTCACAATATCAATAGTGCCAAGGCTGAGAAGCGGGCCTAGAGCCTGGAGGTAAGTCTGAACGTCCCAGGAGAAGCCCCTGCCAGGCTCTGCGGGGACGGTGCAGCTGAGCAGGAAGCAGGACAGGGTCTTTCCCAGTCGAGCCCAGGCTCAGAGCAGCCGCTGCCCTTCTGAGTCGGGCCAGCCCAGAACACTGAAGCCAGACACTGGCCCTTGCCATCCCCAAGTAGGAGGGAGAACCCTGCACTAACCTGGAATGAATGAGTGAATGAAAACACTAATAGTAGCCGAGAGCCTTTTCTGCCTGGTGGTCTGATGCAGTGGTCCTCAACTTAAGTGGGCATCAGAGTTGCCTGTGAAAATGTAGATTCAGGGATAAACCCAATCATCCCAGTCCTCAGTCTACCTTTCTCTACTCTGTGCCGGGCACAGTAATGTGTGCTGAACACTCATGACAGACGAGGTCACATTTAGGTTGACAGGCCATGTCAGATGGGGGAGGTGGGAAGGGCAGTATCAGGCAGCAACCCTCTCCAGGCAGCACTTCCTGGTCAGAATTCCTGATTTCTCCATCCTCCCACCCCACACCCCCATCCCCATAGGATAGCAAGACATGTAAGATAGTAGAGAGGGTCCATCACACCCAAGTTACCTGCACATTCAGCCTCTCTACCCCAGAAGCCTCAAAAGCATGTGTTGAATTACAAACCTTCATTGACAATCTGAGTATTCAAGAGAATCAATTTGAGTCAACAAATGGAGTATCAAGAGTGATGGGCAGCTATAGTCAGAAAATGTACAGCTCTGCTTGCTTCTGGGGTACATAGGAACACTACAGAGGTAATATTTTTCCCCTAAGAAATAAGTGCATGATTGGCTGGCCGGGACAGAAAAAAAAAAGTGATCAAATATTCAAAGCATGTGAACGCTGCCAGGAAAAACTAGGCTTCTCTTAGGTTTTTCCATTTTCCTGCTCTGCAACCTATCACTGCATCTGTAAAATGGGGTCACACATATCTTCATGGTGTTGTGAAAGGTTAAATGAAATAACACATGAAAAAACTCTCAGCGAGGGCTTGGGAACTATAGGTACTCAATGCTTGTTTCCTCCTTTTCTCTTAGGATAAGAAAATCATCTATAAGGTCTGACAATTAAGTTCGTGAACTCATCCTAGAAAACGTGCTGCATACCTTATTGCTGAGTATCACTATGTCACCTTTGAAGTACTCCCCTTGGGAAGTTATGCTCCAATGCCAGCGCCTATTCCACCCTTCACAGCAATTTGGGAACTCTTTTTCTGGAATGGCCATCAGAACTGTCGTCGTATTACCCTTGATGTCTTGAATGTCATCAAAATGTCTTCCCTTCAATATTTCCTTTATCTTCAGGTAAAGAAAGAAGTCACTGGGGGCCAGATCAGGTGAGTAGGGAGGGTGGTCTATAGCTGTTTGTTTACTGACTAAAAACTCCCTCACAGACAGTGCTGTGTGAGCTAGTGCATTGTCGTGATGCAAAAGCCATGAATTGTTGGCGAAAAGTTCAGGTCTTCTAACTCTTTCACGCAGCCTTTTCAGCACTTCCAAATAGTAAACTTGGTTAACTGTTTGTCCAGTTGGTACAAGTTCATAATGAATAATCCCTCTGATATCAAAAAACATTAACAACATCGTTGCAGCAAGTTCGCGAACTAAATTGTCAGACCTTCGTAAATATCAGCATCATGACTTATGCAAAAGTCATGCCTCTATTTTTCTGCTTATAATAGAGGAGATTATTCTTAAATGTTCACTCCTTTCCCCTCCTAACTCGGGGAGGAGGGCACTACCCCACCTCATTGAAGCTGGGCTGGGCGGTGGAACATGCTTCTCTTAGTCTGTTCCAGCTGCTGTGACAAAACACCAGAGACTGGATAGTTTATAAACAACAGAAATGTATGTCTCCCCCATCCGGAGGCTGGAAGGCCAAGGTCAGGGTGCCGGCAGGACGAGTTCTGGTGAGGGCTGTTGCAGACTGTCCACTTTCGCAGCATCCCCACACAGTGGAAGGGGCAAGGGATTCCTCTGGACCCTCTTTTAAAAGCGCACTTATCCCAGTCATGAGGGAGGAGCCCTGATGACCCAATTACCTCCCAACGGCCCCACCTCCTAATACCATCGCCTTAGGGGGTAGGTTTCAACATACGAATTTGAGGGGACACAAACATTCAGACCATAGCATTCCTCAACCCATGGTTTGGGCTTGGCCATGTGACTTGCTTTGGCTAATGAGATATTAGCAGAAGAGTTACACAAGGGGCTTAAAACATGTTGATGGAGTTGGGTTTGTCCACTAACATTTTGCCATTTACTGTGAGAACATGCCACAGGCTGGTCCAAGGAACAGACCCAGATCCAAGCTGCAGCTTGCGGCCACATTCATTGAGCCCAGCTCAGCTCAGCAGAGCCACCCAGCCAACCTGTAGACATAGGAGCAAGAGTAAATCGCTGCTCTTTTAAACCACTGAGTTTTGGGCTGTTTCGTTATGCAGCAATAGCGAACTGATACACTACCTGAAAAATCAGTTTTATCACCTTAGTTGAACTCTTGTGTTAGAGATGAAATGAAGAGTAGTGAATATCAAAATTAAACTCATTTTGTCAATATCAAGATTGTATAAGCAAACAGTGAGCTACTTGTTTTTGACATTTCACAACTTACATATGAAGTTTTGGTTACATTTTTAGGAGGATCTCTATCATCTATTATCTATCTATATCTATCTGTCTATCTATCTATCTATCTATCTATCTATCTATCTATCTATCTATCTATCTATCTATCTATCTATCTATCTATCTTGATGCCTGGGTTGATCTTTCACAAAGGGTCCTCTATTTATTGAAATTTTTGATAAAACTTTAAAACACATGAGACATTTGGCATGGTCCTTTAAAAATAACTTCTCACATGACAGCCACTCTATTTTCTCCCAGGAGAAATATTTCCCATACAAAATTTGCATTTTACAGAACAGTTGGTTGCATGAGCCGTCTGTCTCTGCGACTGAGTTATAATTATGACGAAGTGCAGGTAAATAGAGTTGCATTTTAAAGAGCTTTCTAGGGGCTGGAAAACTTTAATATCGACTTCAAACATTGGAAATTTCAAAGAGGTTATTCAGAAGGATCCAGTTTGGTGGAACCAAGTCCTAACATATAGAAAAATGTGGTTTGTATCAAAGTTGTCACCTTTGATAAAGATGAAAGATTTGAGGCACTGCTTCTCAAACTTTAATGTGCAAACACATTCAGACTCAGCAGGGTTGGGATGGAGTGCACAGTTCTGCATTTCTGACAAGCTACCCGGTGATGCCACATCTGCCGGCCACAGTTTGAGTAGCAAGGTTCAGTACCGTCCCTCAGAGAGGACCCTGCAGGACTGAGGCCATTACCCACGGGTGAGCTGGTCACCGGTGCCTCTTCTGTGACTTTTCCTCCCTCATTCTCTCACATTCTCCCTCCCTCAGCACATATTCTGGGGTCACCTCCCAAATGAAGTACTCAGCACAGTCTGCTTTGGGGAAAGCCCAAAGGAAGACAACCCCTGCAGTGCATGCTCATGTTTGTGTGTCTTTCTCCTGCCCTGACCTTGAGGAACTGGGTTCCATTTGTCCCACACAGAGCAGGTGCTTGAAACAAACTTGGTTCACGTGGGGCGGCCATGGTGGTCTGGATCTAGGCTGTGGTTACTTTGTGCCCACGTGACTGAAAGAAGAGCGTGCACAACAGGCCACACTGGAGTAGGGGGTGAGCACCCCTCCAACACTGACGTGTACAGGAGGAATCCCGACACCAAGATGGAGGAGCAGAACACTCCCCCAAGCCTCTACTTCACCCTCACTCCTCTTCTGACGAAGGTGGGGTAACCCCAGGTGGCAGTAAATGGTCCAAGCAGCTGCTCCCCAGAGTCTGAAGTCACAAGCCCCTGTAGCCACAGACACTCGCAAGCAGTGGGTCCCCAGGAGACACAGCACCTTCGGCTGAGTCTCGCCGGGCCTCTCGTAACACGGTCTCTGGGCTGAGAAAGAGCTAACATCACATTCCGAGGTGCCGTCCTCCCTTCCTGCCATCGCTGATAAGCCAGGGAAGACTCTAAGGTGTGCACTCGTTTCACTGACTTCTTTGAACACAGCCCATGTGCCCAGACATGGTCCATCTTTTCTCCGAATAGAGCCTCCTCCTTCATCCTTTGCCTAGAAAAAGCTAGAACTTGGAGAACTCAGAGGTTAGAGCAGTATTCCCAAAGTGGGGTATAGACTACACACGGGGTGTAGAAGACGATCAGTTGGGAGCAGGTAAAAGAAAACACTAGACCTTTTATTTATACGTATTTTTTATCTGCAAGTAAGCTTTACCAATATTAAATAGAGAGCTAAATGAGAGTACATGTAAATAATTTATAAATGAATATATTTTGGGGGGATTAATTTATAAATGAATATATATAAACAGTTTTTACTGATGGGTTGTGGGGCCAAAAAAGTTGGGAGACCACCTAGTAATTAGAAAACCTAGTAGATTCCTGGTGATTCAAATTCCCCCTCCAGCTCGTCCCCAGCCTAAGCCGTCAGGGCTGTGCTCGCTCTCAAGACTTGACTCAATGCTTACAGGGCAGCTGAAAGCAGGGAAGACGTGGGGAATAACCCAGAGAACCCCATCGCTTGCGTGGGCCCTGCGATGAGTGTTCCTCCATCCCTTTAGGGAAAAGCTTTCTGTCGGTTTTGTCTTCCTTGCTCTCCTCCCCAGCCGAGGGAGGGAAGGTCTACTCACCATCCGACTATCTTAACTGAAGTTCTGAAAGACACCGGAGTTATTGTTGCCTGGAAACCACCCAGTGAGCTTCCTTGAGACCTGAGGGTTTCCAATCGAGTTTCCTTGTGGCTCTTGGAAGTGGGCCAAAGTTAAATCTCTTTGCTGGTAGATGGAAGAGCCGTGTGGCATCATAAGGCAGGTGACCCAGGTGACAGCCTCCTCCTCTATCCACCTCTGCCTCCCCTGCGTATTCATAACGCCCAACGCCAGCCAGCCAGCCAGGCAGGGGTAGCAGTTTACAAGGCTACGAACCTGAGAACCTCTGGGAAGCCTGGTGGGGCAGGCAAGGCGCAATGAACATCCCGTACATCTGTCAACTCGGAGTCCAGGAGAGTCGTACTCTGCTATAATCAGAGCAATCTGGGGAAGGTGCCCTTGAACTTCCCAGAGGGCCCCACCAAGCTTGCCAAGGTCTCCGCCTTGGGCTTGCTCAGGGAGGTTTGAGGACAGACAGGGCTGAGACCCTGCCGGCCTCAGACTGAAAGCCACCTTCTGCTCTCTGTGCTGTGTGTGTCAGATGACAAGGAGCAGTGCTGGCCCAGCGTCATGAGCATCAGGTGTCAGGTGGCAAGGTGACGAGAGGAAAGAGCATGAAATTGCTGTCCTCATTCACTGAGCAATGTGCTAAGTACTTCATGGAAAACGAAAGGGCTCCTCGTAGGCGGTGGTGGCAGTGTTTTCTATTGCCCTTTCTGGTTTCCTGGTAATGACAACAATTTGTGCTTTCAAGCCCGTCCTTTTATATTTGTTCTTCCCTACTCTTTTATTCATTTCATGGCAAACCCACTGGGAAGTCAGAAAAAGATTTTCATTTGAGGAAGGCCAGTCTTGAAAAGGGAAGGCCAGAGGGTATTCTTGCCCTGGTCAGAGCAGATCACACGTGACGAATGTGAAGAACCAAATCTATGAATGAGTATTTCCACCCCATTTGTAATTTGGGTCTTTGTACAATCATCGTGGTGATGAATGTGTCGGTGTCCTCAATCTGGCAGAACTGACGGTTTTATAATGTTTTTTCCACGTCCAGGAGCAATTCTTCCCGGTGTCCCTGGGCTACTGAAATGCTGACTGTCTGAGATACAGCAGCTCTGCTGATGTCACTCAGCCAGGTGTCAGTTTGATCCCCATCAATTGCTGGCCTGTCTGATGACAAAGGAGTAGTCACCCCTCCTTGACTTGAAGCAGTTGGGCTTCGGCTCTCCTGGCCTCCACTCTGTCTTTGACAGCAGGGGAAAAAGACCACCGTGGCTCATGGTAAAAACACAGACCTAAATGTGGTTGGGAAGCCTATTCCCGGTACTGTCAGAGCTGGGCTGTAACCGTACAGGAATGCTGGACCACAGCTCCTGGCAGGGCCCCATTTACCCTCTGTGGGTTATAAACCATTAAAGCTAGGAGCTTGCTCAACTCTACATCTTCCCACATTATGTTCAGTCCCTTGGAATGCTGGCCTCTGACCCTGAAAACCCCTAACCGTCCATTAATAAGGCTCAGCTCAATGGAACCTCCTCTGTGGTGGTCCTGGACCCTTTCCCAGCTCAGAAGAATCCTAGTGTAACCCAGATGAGCGGAGGTGGGAGCAGGTTCCATGCCACTTCAAATCAAGGTTCAGATCTACACTGGTTCAAACCCCTAGTGCTGTTTTCTATGAGGTGTGAAGCCCTTCCCAGAGCCTGTGAATTTGTGCTTGTGGAGACTAAAGGTTTCTGGTCTTTGCTTCCTTGTTGTGGCCTGTTTGGCATTGCATCAGTCCAAACAGGAAATTTAAACCCTTCACCATTTTCACTTAAAATAACAATAAGAAAGAGAGCAACTAACCACCCCTAATAGTAGACCTCACTGAAGGGCTGATGGGTAGGCAGGAGCCGGGCAGGGGAGGCACATGGCATATCACCTAATACCTGAAAATCCAATTTAGACAGTGCTGTGACTCAGAAGTTTTCTTTCCCACCAACAGTGGGTTCCCCACACAGCTCCAGTCTCCTGCTGTGCCCTGCCTCCTCCTGTCTGACTTCCAGGATTGCTTGACCCACTCACTCCACAGGCCTCTCTGATATCTTGGCCCCACTGAAAACTCAAGATGTAGGTGTCCCAATTTCTGCCTCAAGAACTTCCCAGGAGACAGCTCTCCACCTGTGCAGAGCACTAGGACTCACTGTTGAGGTATCATTTTCCACCTAGTCACAGGATGCCCTCCTTCATCTGCATACAGAGCATTTTGCATGTTCTCCCATCACCATCCCGTTTATCACAGATAGCATCGGTGTGCACATCTGGACCCATACGGTGCATTTTGTCTTTAATCCATGATGAACGGTAAGACACTGAAAGTTCAGGAGGGAAGTGACCTGATCAGATTTGAGTTTGTTTTCTTTTGATAAATTTAGTATAAGAAACACATGGCAGCAGGGTGAAGAGATGGTGGGTAGACTAATTGGGAGACATTCTATAGAGTCCAGGAAGGAATCAAGAGCAAAATGTCCAGGAGACATTTTGGAGGCAAAAACAGGATTTGGGGTTTGGCTGGATTGAGGTGCAAAGGACACCCTCAGATCTCTGGCTGGAACAATAGGAAAACATTGGTTCTATTCACTGAGCTGAGGGACAGTGAAGGATGGCAAAGTCCTATTGGGATACGTTCCATCTGAGCTGTCGGCCAAGTGGAGAGGTCGAGGAGGTGGGTGGATGCACCCTTGTAGAAATCAGGGCTGGAGTCAGAGGTCGGAGGGTTGTTGGGACATGGATGCAACTGGCAGCTCTGTGCGTGGGTGAGATGACTGAGTGAGCTTATAAAAGTAGGTAAGGACCAAGTGTCCTGGACATGTGGAACACTGTCAGTCCAAAAGATGGAAGGAAAGTCAGAAGCAGAAAACATCTCAGGAAACAAGGACATTTGAAAAAGGAAAAGAGTGGCCACTGAGTGGTCAATTAGTACGAAGACTGGAAGACACAGGGCTCTGATTGCAAGACTCAGTTCCACCAACTGATACAGAAATGGGAACATGAGTGTGAGCAGGATCTAGATTCCATGGTCAATGTTTGGTCCTGCTGAGTTTAAGCTTCTTCCAGAACATCGTTGCAGAGATGTGCCGATTACAAACACACATTCATCCACCGAATTCACTGCTTAGTGTCTACCTTATGCTAGGCTCTGTACCTGGCCCTAGATACGTGGAGAGAAAAAGATACAATCCTGCCCTCTGGAAGCTTGCAGTCTAGGAAGGGAGAGAGGGCACAGAATTAATAATGTTGGCAAGCCTTTAGAAGAGGATATATAGTCAGGGCTGAACAGAGCCATGTTGCCCAGACACAGGCTCGGGGGTCAGAGATCTGTACTAAATACCTCAAATCCAAGTCTCTGGCTTGTTCTGTTTTCTTTCATGTTCTCATGTCTCCTGTATCATGCCTTTTTGTTCCCTTATTTTGCCTGAATAATGCATTTGGGGTTTGGGAAATCTAAAATCTGTTCCTGCTGTGAAAGTTCCTGTATTCCCTTTGACCTTGAGAATCTATATTATACCTTGAGGCTCTTAATTTTGTGGGGGAAGGGAGCATCAGAATCCCTTGGGTGCTTTTTAAGAATACACATGCCAGCCCCCATTCTCTTCCCAAATCCTAGTTGTTCACAGTCTTGTTCCCTAACCACCCACACCCCTACCCCAGGCCAAAGCCAATAGTGAGGTTGAAGGTAGGTGTTCATGAGTTGGAGGCAGGCTGAGACCAAGCAGAAAGAGTAGAGAGGGAAGAGGGGGGAAAGGGCCCCAGGTTTCTCACGAGGGCTACTGGGTCAGTGGCAGTTCTATTAGCTGAAACGGTGGACTAGATGTGGGAAATAGTAGTATTTTCTTTTGCTCCAAAGTTTGCTCAGATTTTTGTTTGAACTGATTTGGCAATCTCCACACTTTTTAATTAGCTGCCATGAAAGACACTTAAAATGACCTTTCTAGCTAAAAGAGGTCATTCAGAGACTGGTTGTACCCCCTGCACCACTATTTGTAACTTAGCACCCAGCTATACAACTGGGTGATTGAGGTTATGGCTGACAATGTATATTTTTACAACATCCTTGCTCATGCATGAAGATAAATCTCATTCCATCTGTTTTTTTTTTTTTTTCTGCTAATGGTCAGTGATGTCCCCACAGATAATTACAGAAATTATGGAGAAAACAATGTTTTACTTTGAAAAGCCAGATTTGGTTTTAGTGATTGCGTAGTTTTGACAAATGTTTCTAAGAAGGTAAAGGTCTTCACTCCTTATCATATTTTTAAAAAGTCACATGAAATCCCTTCCTGCAGTTACCATGAAAAATGCTGTTGATGGTCTTCTCTGTTATAGTGCATCAGGTCCTTTAGTTTCAATGTTGGAATTATACTCCAAGAAGCAATGACATCGCCCTCGAAACTCACTGCTGACAGCTCTGCAGAGTCTCGTTTCCATTAAGGGGCACTATTACTATTATTAAAGAAGACTAATATTCAAAGGGAATTAAAGGGAGCTGAACTAAAAGTAGATTTTCTTTTATTTCATCTGTTTTGTCACTAGGAAGTCCACCAGAAACACTAATACAATATTGTATGTCAACGTAACTGAAAAACTTTTTTAAAAATCTGTTTTCTCACCATCTCCTTGTCCTACCCATTTCTCAAAGATGCGTTTGATGCAGAATAACTTCCTATCTTTTTTTTTTTTTTTAGCACAAGAGGAAATTCTAATGCATTTCCTTTTTGCTGATAGCTTATTGCAACCAGTGTAACCCACGTGGAAACGATCTGAGAGCCTTCCTGATCTCATGAATGTTTGAAAATAGCCATGTCCTCTACTTCTGCTCTATCCCCTCCTCCTGATACCGTGATGCCACTGAATGCGACTTTGAGGATGCCAGCCACTGGACATAACTGTCCTCTGCTGGTGACACCCACTCCTATCCCAGCCTCTGGGATGCACTCTTCCTTCCCTGGGCTTCCAGAACACCACCCCTGATTTTCCTCCTACTTGAAAGATCACATGGGCACGGTTTGAGTAGACAAGGAGCCAGCAAAAGAGTTGGAAATAGTGTGACCAAGGATATGGAAAAAAGCCAAGAGGAGAAAGGAGTACTTCGTCAATGCTGTGGAGAGGGCCAAAGATAAAAACAGTGAAATGGCATTAGATTGGCAATAGGGAGGTCAAGCAAACTGGGGCAAGAATGGTCGCATTATAGCAGGGGGCATGGAGGCCTCTCTGAAGAGCCCGAAGAGGAAGGTGTCATGAGCAAGTGGAGAGAGGAACCATAGGCAGCTCTTCAGAAGAGTAGACAAATGGGTCCCGGCAAGAAAATGATGTAAGGCCAACGGAAGTTGTTGTTTTTGTCTTTTTAAGATGGAAGATTCTAGAGAATATTTGCATTCTAGTAGAACGGATACTATTAGAGAGAGAGAGAGACCTTATAAATGCAAGAGAAAGAAGGGGCTAGTACTTCTAGGAGCAACATCCTTGAGAGGGCAGAAAAGGACAAGTGGGATAATTCATCCATTTTAGCAAATGGCAGGGCAGAGGACAGAGGTACAAATGCAGGGAGATTCGGAATTGGGTGTCTGGACATGGTTTGTTCCCACCCGATTGCTTCAATTTCCTCATTCAGAATGAGCAAGGTCATCAGCTGAGAATGAACACAGGGGAAGGAACTGGGTTTTGAGAACAGCGAAGACATAGGAAATTCTCACTGTAGAAAATGAGAAAAAGCATCCTAGGAGTGCAGTCAGACGTGCGGTGCTGACTGCCCGCTGCAGATTGGTGGTCCAGGATGGAAAGTGAGGCTGGCTAATGAACACAGAAACATTGCAGGAAAAGCACTTCTCCCTGACCTGGTACACAGAGCACAATCAGTAAATGCAAGCTATTCCTATGCTGTCACGGGAATATTTCTTTGTTTGCTTAGATGAGATACAATCCTGCTAAAAAAAGAAATGAAATCCTGGGGGAGGTGATTCTACCAACATTGTAAATCCATTAAATACAATGTTTACAATAAAGTAAGATGATTAAATTTAAAAGTCAAAAATGCAGAGCCCGTGGCCTAAGAAGCTGACAAAACATGAAGAAGATGCTATCAAATAAGATTTTATGAGGACAGGGTGCCATGGTTTTGCCTCTCAATGCAGCTATGGCCAGAGCTTTCTGCAGCCCTGCAACCTAAGGGCACAGCTGGTCTGGGGCTACATAGCATGGTGGGAACACTATGATATGGGCATATTTTATATAAAAAAATAACTGGTGGCTCAGTGCAAAGAGTAATAGAATCGATTGAGTAGCTCTTAAATTAAAATGAGCTAAGAAAAGAATTCAGGGAAGCTATTATTACATTGAAACTATCAGCGTAAAATCTGAGCCTGGGAAAGGTCATTGATCTATCCTTGCAATAAGAAGCAACAACCTCCTGTGTCATCCCACTTCCACAAATTGTCAGATAAAATACGATGCAGTTTTAACCACACTGTGGTCCTTGGCCCTTCCCTCCCTGGGGAAAAAAAGAGAAGGGGAAGGGGACGGTACCCTTGGAGAATAGAATCAGCTGATTGATTAAAATCAATTTTTTTCCATTATATTGAGATGACCCTGGAGCTGCGTCCTTTAATACTCAGCATATGGGACAAGGGAGGATCGTTCTTTACAACGTGGTACTGCATCCCGTCTGTAACTAGAAGTCAAAGCCTCCCACGAAATGGTATCATGCCGCTTTCCAAAGGCATGCTATCCGTATCCCTTTTCAAAGAGCTTTTTGGAAATTAGCTGACTTATGGCTTTGATGTCTACCTTTCCTTTCCATGCTGTCGAGGGGGCTCGTCTCCTCCATCTGAGACATGCAAGGTCTGCATCTCTTCTACTCAAGTATCACCAAGTCTCCATTCCCTTCCTGAATGTCCGAAGGAACCTCCAACCTGACCAATAAAAGGCAACTCTCAGGAGTGGTCTTGGTTACATTCGTGCTGTGAAAGCCTGTCATTTTGATGTGTTAGGGACTTGGGGTGTGGAGTGTTCCTCAGACCCTGGCTGGTGAACATTCCTCTCTGTTCCTGCCAAATGGCATGTATTTAAAGCCTTATATATTGAATTCTGAATCTCTTACTACAATTATAACATACGTATGATTGAATATCCTGGGATTTCTGGGTTAATAATATTCTTGATGTAATGCTGACTTGATTTGCTAATATTTTATTGAATATATTGACAGTGAATAAGAGAGACTTGTTTTTACTTTTTAGCCCATTTTTCTCTTCCTTGGTTTTTCATTTTTCTGGAGTGTGTCATCAATATTATCCTTTGAGTTCTTGAATGTTTTGAGAACGCCTTTATTCTGCCTTCCTTCTTGCATGTTATTTTGCATAAACAGAATTATAGGTTCAAAATCTTGCATGTTATTTTGTCTAAATATAGGATTTCAGGGTCAAAGTATCAGCATTTTGAAGATGTCCCATGATCTTCCAGAATCCAGTGGAGCTAGTGTTTAAGCATGCAGTTTCCTCTATCAATTGATTTCCATCTGTTTTTTTCCTTCGAGAGGAAGGAAAAATACCTGATCCATTGATGCACATCTTTGTTGTCCAGTGCTGAATTTATTCTTCCCCAAAATATATCTTTTCTGACATTATTAGGGACTTTTTGCTGAAGATGCTGAGTTAACCACCTTCAGCCAATTACTATTCCCTTCTCTTTATTATCACTGTTACTTTTAATGACCTTTCATTCAAGTTCCCACTGTGATTAAGTAGGTTTCTGGAGACATGACTTTACTTTTGACCTATGTAAATATTCATAATAATGAGTTTTGCTATAACAGAATTCTATTATGCTGAATGGTAGAGGAACTAAATCCTTCTTATCATATACATAATGTTCCAAGCATTTCATTTGTATCCCACATTTCTAATATAACAATCAAGTACTCATGAGATAACTGACCTTAATACCACAGTGACCAAAAGGTCTAGAAACACAGTGTATTTATTGTACTTTTTCAGAATAAAAAGTACACGGGACCTATTGCTTTAAGTTTACAGGTATTTCACCTAGAAAGTTTTCTGGAGGTTGAAGAAAATCATGAGTATATTATCTGAAAATATAATATACTTCTAAAAATGTGTTCGTCCTTATGTTTCTTTACTTTTCAGACACCCTGTAAATTATGGCTACTGTTTGTCCAGCTCTGTGAGTCATTTAGGTATATTTATTCAATTTCTGTCACTCAGAGTTTAAGTAGGAGACATTCTGAGATCTGGCCTCAGAAGCCCTCGATTCAAGATTCAGCCCAAATGCTTGCTCATGTTGTGAGACCCTGAAAAAGATTAATTCCTCTTAGCCTCAACTTCCTTCTACATAAAATGAAGATATTAATAACATGCATTTTATCAACCTTTATTAAATGAAAGTATACATATATATAAAAACACTCTGGTTTGGACATTTTTAGCCAGAATGGTTGTATGTTTAGATAACACCGTCAGAGTCTTAAATATCAGAAGTTGAAGTACATATATAGTATAGGGGAAAAGCCTTCTTTCTGTTTTGGGCTGTGACACTGTCAGATCAACCATCACATGTCTTCATTTCTAACTGGAACCAAATTTATTTCTTAAATAGGAATTTGGAAAAGCTATTATTTATATTTGAGAAAAGGCAACTGCTTTTCAGGACACCGGTCTGCCGGCCACTTAGCCTGTCCACATAGGGCTCCAACTAAGCTAAAAATCTGGAATATTAGTCATCACAAACAAAGCAAAAGGGAAAAGAGACTCTACGGAAATCCTCCCCCACAGCTAGCAAATGCTGGAAATAAAATAAAACCCAGAGTACCAAAAACATCTTTGTTTTTTACAACATTTTACTATTTCAAAGGGGCTTTCCCATACATTATTTCATTCAATCTTCATAGCAGGTCGAGTTGGCAAATATTCCTTTTTTCACAATTTATAGGTGAGAAGAAGTTACAGTCCTGAAGTCCTGTACCTGGTAGACACAGCTGCCTGTGGGCCTCTGCTCTGATAAAAGCTCTCACAATGGACCTCCACCAACTACTCCCCACACTATGCTCCGTGAAGCAGGAAATCTGAGTGGCATATTATCACATGCCCTCCACCACAGGCAAACTATGAATGGAGGACGCTCCGAGGTCCTAACCTGATGGCGCGTCTTCATGACCAGCAGATGTAAGAAACAGTTGCTTAACCCACCGCTGTCTTCCTGGTAGGCAGACTGCTGGGATACTGTCTCATACATCACAGTGTCCCTTTTATGAGCCCCCAACAAAAGCATCTCCTGCAGTTCAGGGCCAGGCAAAGGCATTTCTCCTGCGCATCGGGTATGTTCTCATCCTGTAGACACGTGCACTTCCTGGCTGATTTCCTGTCTTAACTATCAGGACAGTAGGAGCCAGACCTGGGGCCTATCTCTAGCTTTGGGGGCTTTTATTTTTCAACTATTCTTCTTTTTCAATCTTCCCTGATTCCTTTAGTCAACAGTACTGTTGTCCGCAAGTGATCTAACCTCCCTTCTGAAAATAGGCAGGAAATCATCACCTTAAACTAGGCTGGTGCCATTTAGAACTAAAAAGACTAGGTTTTAGATCCTCTAATGTATTCCTTTTATAACTTTACATATAGGTCAAATCCTTTCACTCTAAGCCAGTGCTGTCTCATAGAGCTAGCGTGTGGCCACGTGTAATTTTAAATATTCTAGTAGCCACATTTTAAAAAGTATAAAGCAGCAGGTGAAATTGAGACAATGTAGGTCCAAAGGTCAGCATGTCTTTTATACTTGGAGCACATCTCAGTGGGGACCAGATACGTGGGAAGTGCTCAGTGCCCACATGTGGCTCATGGCTCCTACATTGGACAATGCAGGTCTAAAGACAAAAATCTATGAATGACCAGAGAGGCAGGAGAGGTTTTAAGACAATCATCACAATTGTATCTAACGTGTAGTCATCACTGGCTTTGACTGAAGATTTCTGAGCTCCTAGGGGTTTCCAGTGCAAACAGTAGGTCTAAGAAAGGACGAGTTCTCCTGACAGAGGTAATGACCATAAAAAACGTAAGAATTCTGGATTTTTTTTTTAAACTTCTCCATGTTTTTTATTTTTTTTCTTCAATAGACCACCCTTGGCTCTTTCTAAGAAACAATGTAATATAAAATGGTTTTGGACATCTACTAAGAAAGAAAACAGAAATGGAGATGCATTTTATTTATTCTGTACTTCATCTAGAAGAGTATTAAAAATTACTTTCAAGGGTGCTCATAAGCCTATAAGACCAAAGAACAGAAACCACTGTAGCTGTAACCACCAAAACAAAAAAGTTTTGATTCTCCTTGTTTGGAAACCAGCTCTAAAACTTTATACCTTAGTTTGGATAATACCTGGGTTACTCATTTAAATCAGAACTAGAAGACCAAAAATGTAGTTAGACTCCTGGGAGTTAAGAATTTGATTTTTTTTTTTAGGCAAATTATTTAACTTTCAAAAGCCTCCATTTCTATATGTTAAATAGAGTAATAACTACACCATAGAATGGCTATGAAGATTAATAATATTGTGTATAAGCCTTACAACAGGCAAATAGTAAGCACTCAATACCTATCATCATTGTTAATCACAAAAGATTATTAAATCCCGGTATTCTTAACCTGGGGTTTGCATATCCGTGGTCTGTGGATAAACTGCAGGGTGGGAGGTGGGGGTTCCTAAAATTGGATGGGGAAAAAAGATGACACCTACATTTTCACTAATCTCTAAGCAAAGTTTAGCATTTCCTCTATTGTGAATGCTGGCAACAGCACAGTAATATTAGAAGGCCTCGTCTGTCACTTTGTACCAAGAGAAGTCACAGAAATTTTCATATTACATTTCTGATATTTCGGACATCTCAAAATATCTTTTCTCACCTTTTGAAATTCTAGTAGTTATTAGACCTGCTGCTAGGTCTTGTTAATTAATGCATTAGTAAAGAAACAATACTATGCTATCAATGTATTGTTTTAATTTCAATATACTTGGTTTCCTTTGTAACCCTAGAAGTTTTAGTTCATGTACTTAAAGCATTATTCTGAGAAGGGGTCTGTGGGCTTCACAAGACTACGACGGTACCAAAAAAAGGTTAAGAATCCCTAAGTTTCAGTCCATTTCTACACTTCCAGAAAGTCAACCAAGTGAGCCCTGCGTTGGTGAGACAAAGCCTCAGGTTTGCTTTTCTGGGTGTAGCTTCATAGGAAGATATTACAGTTCTGGTACCTGCCTCTACATCAGTTAACCTACTTGCTGAGCTAGGCGCTGGTGAAGGTGAGCAGTGGTTCTGAAGCCTGTTCCCAGACTAGCAGTACCAGAATCACCTGGGAGCTTGCCAGATTTGCAAACTCTCGGGTCACACCCCAGACCTCCTGAAACAGAACATCTGGGTCTACCAATCTGTGTTTTATCAAGCCTCCCGGAAGATGCACGCTGGAGTTTGAAAACCACCGCGCTGGGGAATCGGAAGGCGGCCCAACCCTGAGGGTAGGCTCCCACCGCGAACCTCGGTGGGGACTAACAAGGCGCCTGCAACGCGGTGGGGGAGGGGGAGGCTGGACTTTCGATGCAGGAGGTGCCGATGGGCGAGTGTGGAGCCCAAAGCTGGGGCTAAGGGGCTTGTTGTATTCCTGCACCCCGATTTTACTTACAGTACCCCGGGCCTTGAGGGTGACTGACGGAGATTATCCGCCAGCACCCACCCCTCGGCACCGCCACTGTAAGGAGAGAGAAGGCGAGTGAAGGGAGAGCGTGCGGTGGTGACAGCCTGCGGTGGGGACAGCCTGCGGTGGGGACAGCCCCACACCTGCGGGCTCTGGCCGGACACATCTGTTCCCACCTGGACCGTTCCCGGTCCTGCTGGGCGGCGAACTCCCTGCCTGCAACTGCGGTCCCGGGAGCCCGCCGGCCCCAGGCTTTCCGAGCGCGGTCGCCCTCCGCCCCGCCCCCCAGAAAACTACAAGTCCCAGGTTGCCTGACGCGGGCGGGTCACGTGGGAGGGGCGGCGGGCGCGGCTAAATAGTCTCCACCGGCCATTTTGTAGGAGAAGCCGCAGCGCCGCCTCTTGTTTCGCGTCCCAGCGTCTGTCGCCGCCGCCTCTTCCTGCCTCCTCCCGGCTTCCGCCGCCGCCGCCGCCGCCGCTCCTCCGAATCCCAGCCCCGGGGCGAAGCATCTCCTTATTTATTTCCGTTTTCTCGCCACTGCAGCCTCCGGACACGGTGATCGGGGCGGGCCCCGCAGGAATTTTATCCCTTCACCGGCCTCACACTAGTATCGCATGTCCACTATCCAGAACCTCCAATCTTTCGGTAAGATCCGCCCGCCGCCGCGGTCCCTGCCCTGCCCCCGCGCGCCTCCCGGCCGCTGGCAGCCCGCCCGGCCGGCTCTCGCCGGGACCGCTCGCCCCGACCACCGTTCCAAGGGAGCCCCCCGTGCTGCCCTCCCGGTACCCCGAGTGGGGCTTTGTCTCAGCTCCCAGAAAATGGCGACTGGGCCCCTGGCGACCCCCTCCCCGAGGACGGCCGGTGGACCCCGGCTTCCCCGTCTCGGGGCTGCGGACCCTGTGCCGCCCCTGCCCGGCCCCTGACCCGGCTCCCTGCTGGCTTCGGCCCCGTGACATTCTCTGCGACCCTGTTCCGCGGCGCCGAGACCTGCCCTGCACTCGCGAGGGCGACGCCGGGCTAGGGGCTTGGCGATCGGCTTCCTTTAGTGCTCGGAGCCGTTTTGGGGCCGCTCGTGGGGGTGTGGGGGGCGTTCGGTGAAAGATGCGGAGACAGACCTCTGAGCTGTCAGCGGGCAGTGCGTGCTCCAGTTTTCTCTACTTGCGTAGTAATTTGTAAAAATTACGCCTCTTGAGATACATACATATATCTGTACACAGACATCTGTGTATATGTATGTATCTCTTTTGTTGACATATTGCACCGTTGCGTTGAAATGATTGGGGTGGTCATGTTTGAATGTTCCTGTTGTCATCAGAATATAATCGAGATGACGCACATTTTTATAGTGGCTATAAAATTAAGGTTTTAAAACTCTCTTTCTCATGAGAGGACTGTGCTCCACAGTAACATTATTTACTTATAACAACATTTTTCTGTTCACATATCAATGAACACACCAATTTAAATTGTTTTCTTTTTGTGAGGGTACTTGGAGGCTTTATTAATGCCCCTCCACTACCCCCCCCATTTCCACCCGAAAAGCAGAGGCGCTAGAACCTTCTTTGCTGACTGTCCAGACTAGTGTGCCATATAGCTGAAAATTACTCATTAAAGCGTCTTTTCTGCTTTTGCGTCTTTCTCCGTTGCAGACCCCTTTGCTGATGCAACTAAGGGTGACGACTTACTCCCGGCAGGGACTGAGGATTACATCCATATAAGAATCCAGCAACGCAACGGCAGGAAGACACTGACTACTGTTCAGGGCATTGCAGATGATTATGACAAAAAGAAGCTTGTGAAAGCTTTCAAAAAGGTAACGGCGGTAGGAAGAAGAGATTGAGGGTAGTGATTGGTGCACACCTGCGTTGGTTGTGGTTCACACCTTTACTTGAGTCTGTCGGAGTGGGTGCAAATGATTGGATCCAAGAAAAGTGTGTTCACTCCCTGAATTAACAACCAGGTATTTGTGTCTGGTCTCCCATCTTAAAATAAGATTTACAGGACTTTCAAACAAAATGTGAAATAATTTAGTTCTTGCTGTTCCAAGTAAAATCGCTTCCTTTATGTGACCTGCTGATTCATTTTCAAATTAACTTGGAAGTGTTGGGGATTACAGGGTGAATGACCTGTTTCTTAAACCTAATCAAGCCTACGTTCGTCTCAATGGTGAAAATAAAACCTCATTATATTTGACTCGGTTCCATTGAATATTTATATGCTTCTCCAGAAATTTGCCTGTAATGGTACTGTGATTGAACATCCCGAATACGGAGAGGTTATTCAGCTGCAAGGTGACCAAAGAAAAAACATTTGCCAGTTTCTCTTAGAGGTGAGTGACTGACTCGGTACTTTATGTACACTTTGAGATTGCTTCTAAAATTGTATTTGAGGGCAATGGGAAATATTTCCTGCTTAGTAAAAAAGCATGTGAATGAAGTGAATTTGTTAATTGAGTGAAATACAGAGTTGGTACTTACTTTGAAGACAGTCGGCCTTTATTGGGTTTATTTTGTCACTACAGTGACCTGATCATTCCTGTATCTACACAGGGTGTTTTTTGTTATGTCAAGGTATTCAAATATGTGTTGAATTGGTATTAACAGCTAATGCCACAAATATGTTGTTGCAATAAGCTGTTAATAATTCTTTTTAATGACTGCTCCATGTTTTCTTAAGGATGAATGTATGTATTCCTTAAAGTGATTCTGCTAAATTAAGTTTTATTTTGCAGGTGGGCATTGTCAAGGAGGAACAGCTTAAGGTTCATGGATTCTAAAAAGAACCTAAGTACGTGGAGAATTTCTTGAATAATTTCGTTCTCTAAATCCAGTTTGGCTGCCTTGTGAAATGATTCTCTGCAGTAAACGGACTTTTCATTTATTTAATCATTCAAACTTCCATTCACATCTGCATGATTACAGAAAACACGGGGTATGTAGGTTAGTAACACATAAAAAAATTGCAGTAAGATGGTAACGAAACCCCGTATTCATCTTAACATGTTTCCAATGGAAAATATTTTGTTTTGAGTGTTTGTTTATTGTTCAGTTTATTACTTTTTACTTGATTAAATGTTTTTTTGTTGCATTAAACCATGTATGTTGCAGCTTAACAATAAAAAGAGCTCTGAATTCTTTTGTGAGCGATTAGGCTCTCAAATCTAAGCAAGTAAGATACTCATATATTTTGTCTTTCATAATGGGAGTTCTCACTGTGCGAATATTCTCTCTAAATAGAGTCAGCTACTGTTAAACCCAGAGCTAGAAGAGAACCTGTTATATGTAGCTTGTGTTCTTCATTTACGACTTAAAAATAAGACTAGAAACCAGTATAAACTCAGCCGGGGCCAAGAATCTGTCAGAATATAATGTTAAATGTTTTAAAATAATGTGAAGTATAATTTAAACTTAAGTATTAGCACATAGAATTATTTTATGTGTTTTCATTGGTTCTGTTATTGGGCTGCCAGCATAAGTCTTTCCCTAAGTGCCAGATAATATCGTAGGCTTCTGACATAAATTTAGTCACAGGCACTGCTCTGCAAGTGTGGGTGACAGTGATATCACCTTAGACATTGGGGTTTAGGTTAACTTCCTTGAGTACTGGTAAGTGACAGAGTTGGGTGCCAGCCCAGGGCTTCCAGCAGCCAGAAAAGCCATGTTCTTTCACTGCATCACGGTTTTGGTATGTGTTCTACCAAAGGAAGTGAGAGTCACGGGTGATAACGCGTGGGGTTTGGGGGTGGTGTGAGAAATAATAGGATTTGCAGGCCTTAATTAGATTTCTGCAGCTCATCTTGAGTTCCAAACTTCTTTATATTGAGCCGTAATTATTTGCTCAGTTAAAGAAGCCATGGCATTAAAACCATTTAGCCAAGACAAATGCATCCACAAGTGCATACTTTTTAGCTTAATGCAGTAGAATAATGAGGGTATGAAAAATATCCATCACTTGGATGACTACATTCTGTACCAGCTGAACCCTTGCCTTTATTTGGTCGATACTGCTCTTGGAAAAACAAAACAGCCCCCACAGATTTACCTCTTAAAGATACTTAAGTAATAGGTTTTACTTTCTCACCCCATCCTACCTCCAGTCAAGAAAGACTGGGACTGCTGAGGATAGCAGAATAGAGTGCCAAGTTTAGTAAGCTCATGTCTGAAACAGTATAATTTGACTAAAGATCAAGAGGTTTGGGAGAATTTTCCAATTTGAGAAATTCTCACTTGTCTACCTGTAACATTTTGTAATGGTTCACCACTAGTTGAGAGGTGCTGTGGAAATAGTTTATGACAATGATAAAGCAGAAACTTGTATTAACGTAATTAGTGTTGCCTCTCTGTCTGCTGAGAGCCAAGCTAATGCCCAGCCAAGAAGTGTCTGTTAAGATGAGGATTAAATAAAGGTAGAAGGACAAAAGAAGCTTCGTAGATGGGAGGGAAAAGGCCCCTCAACTTGGCACCCAGAGGTAAGCTCGTGGTCATCACTTCATGTGTTAGGTCACTCCCATTGGATGGGATCCAAAGCTCTGAGCAAAACGATTTTGTGAGGAGCAGCTGTCCCGATCCTTTAGCCTGTCAGCCCCAGACACTGATTGCACTTGTCACCACCTATAGGGCAGTCCCCATCCTTAGAGCAAGAACAGATCACGTACGCTTTGTTGTCTGAGCAATGCATTGGAAATAAAGGACATAATTAAGAATACGTATTTCTGCAGTTTTACTGGAACTAGTCCAAGTTGGAATCATCACTGTGGTGTGGGAAAGCTGTCTGGGAGCCTCAGGTACCTGAGTATGAGAACAGGGCAAAGTGCTCTTGTCTGCACAGGGGTGAAGGGACTAAGCAGCGTAAGATTAAGGAGGGAAGATGGACTTGCGAATGCAGCAAAAATAACCAGCCACATTGGGTAGCCCCCAGCGCCTCCCACGTGGGAAGATTTTGATCTGCGCTTTTGTTTACTGACCTGTACTATCAGGGCTCAAAATGAAAAATACCAAGTGGAGCACAAGTAGATTTGTCCCTGAATTGAGACTTGGCTGAGATCTTGGCAAAGCCATTAGGAAGCTGACGTTTGGTGGA
This sequence comes from Rhinolophus sinicus, assembly GCF_036562045.2. Lineage (NCBI taxonomy): Eukaryota > Metazoa > Chordata > Mammalia > Chiroptera > Rhinolophidae > Rhinolophus > Rhinolophus sinicus. Next base: position 12,395,864 of record NC_133759.1, on the reverse strand, counting down.
GGCCCAGCCTGGTGTGACGTGCTGCCAGCAAGGGCAGCCTCTGCTCGTCCTGGCCTCCTGGGGATGCAGCCTGCTCTACCTGCCCAGGAGCTCAAGTGCTAGCAGTTCTCTGAACCACCCTAGGAAGGGGACGGCTCTGACCACCGGGAAGGAACAGTTCTCATCCCAGTCAGGACAGCTGGCACCAAAAGCGTGAAAAGGACAATGCTAGCAGACCACTGTGTGTGCCGCCTGTCCCCAGTTGGGCTCCCCCTAAAGGAATGGGTAGTTACAGCTCAGGAAAAGTCCACCTCAGACGGGCCACACAGACCTTTCCCATTGGGCCTAGGAGGACTCCCTGTACCAAAGGAGAATTTCATGCAGGAAGGAAACGGAGAAGGCCTGGCTCTGCTGTAACTAAAACCAAGGGACTCCTCGTTTCCAGTGGACTGCGGCCAGCTGCGCTCGCATGACCGGCAGGAGATAGCCATGTGACTGCTCGTCTGGGGCTAGGGGGCCAAGTGAAGCAGGTAGAATTAAGCAGGAGAAAAACCACGTCGGGCCCTCAGCACTGGCAGCTCCTTTCTGGTGCCTGTGCAGACGTTTAACTCCCCTTTTTGTCTGCATAATGAAGGCTTGGAAAAAGGAAAGGCAGATCGGAGGTATTTCTTCACTCCTGGGACACCAGAGTAGAGTTAGTGCCAGCAGAGGAGGGAATGCCAAACTCCTCACTGTGAGATCGCATGTGGCCTGTGGGGATTCTCTGACGTCCCTGGAGAAGTTCAAGGGCAATTTAACCTCAGTGTTGGCTGTGGGGGTGCCAGGGTGGGTCAGGTGGCTCACCTGCTCGCTCATTGGTCTGGTTTAGAGTCCGGCAGGAGGAGCAGGAGTCTGCCAGGGTCTGTAGCTGTTCTCCCAGGGAACTGAGGGCAGGACCTGAATCGTGGTGCCTGCATCTCAAACTAGTGAACAGCCTACGGACTTTTTTTTCACACAAAAGCAATTACACAGAGATAGGCACTATTCATTCAAGGCACAAAGGGGACTAAAAAGCTGAAAATCTGCAGGGATTCTTGAAGGGATCTGAGTCCGCACGCTGAGCTTCAGCTATAGCCCTCTGCTGTAGCCTGGAGGGTTTTGAAGGGCCTTTAGGCCTACAGAATGGTCCAAATGGCTGGCTGTAACCTCAGGGTTGGTTTCCGTGTGTCCTTCACCCGTTCTTAACAGGACCCCAGGCCTCACCACCCCGGTCCATCGGGCAAGGAACAGCAGACAGTCTGGAGAGCAGAGATAGAATCAGACATAGTCCAATCTGTCAACCATGATGAATTCTGTGGGGGTGACATCAGCAAGGATTTGGAGAGAGGTATATACCTTGAAGCACTCAAAAGGCCCATTCACTCCCTGGCCACAAACGTCCACTCTGAGGGTTCTTTCGCCATTGACTTGTTTAAAACAGGAAACCTTAGCCCAATCTTCAGACTAGACTATGGGAGCCACTCGCAACCTACTTAGTACACCACAGTTGTCAAAATGAAACAATATAGGGTACCCAAGAAATGACAGATACTGTTAAGGAATTGAAAGGGCTGGAAGTCCGGGGAACAGGGGGATCAGGGCAAGTATGCGGTCCTTTCACACCCCCTTGTGGTCGCTTTAAAAACTAGATAGCTCCTGGCAGGTCAGTCAGTGAATGTGAGGTTCAAGGTGTTGCAGGCGTCATTAAAGAACCAGCTGACTGCTTTAATTTTTGTCATCCCTCAAGTGTTATGCAGAAATGGATCTAGCCTATCCTTTATTGTTGAAATCCTGGGAGAGACAAGAAAAGACTTTCACAATCTTGTCCTGGGGATAAAGCTCCAACCGCAAGGAGGCCAGCCCTGACTCCCCTGTCTAAATAAGGTCCCCCCATCCATTGCTAACAAAGCCCCCGATGTTTTGTTTCCTTCATAATACTTCCCTTTACCCAAAATGATCTTGTTTATTATTTGCTATGGCTGGTTTACTTCCCATTTCGCTCCCACCCACCGCCTAACATGTCAGGTGTGCAGGAGGCGAATATAGGCGACATGGGCAGTGCCTCGCTCATGCCCCTGGTACTCACCATTCCAGTGCATGACCACTGGGTGCTCAACTGCAGGCGTCTGTGACCTGTGCTTGAGGGTTTTCACTGGCCACAGGAGCACGCTGGGCCTATACCAGGTAGAGTGGAAGTACTACGGCGTTAGCACCTGCCCCTGCTCCACCGAGGACTGATGGGAGTTGCTATGTATGGATCCCAGCTCCCTCATACTCAGCTGGAAAAACTTGGAAGCATCTTCTATGCTGGCTCCCAGAATTCTCCAGCAAGATTGGAGCTAGTTTCCCATAATGGTGACCTGTCAATAAAGCACCCTTCACTGGCTTCCTTCCCTTTCCTGTCTCATTCCCCCATCCGTCTACCAGTGCTATCTGAGATCACCTCCCAGATAAAGTATTTGCACTTACATTCTTATCACAGCCTCTGAGGAACCCAACCAAGGACACCTCTGTATTTCTCACCCCCCGTGCTTAGAACAGGGTCTGGAACCCAGTAGGTGCTCAGTAAATATTTGTTGGAAAAAATGACTCAGTCTCTCTTCCTCTGACCTCCACCCTCCCTTTGGGAAATTCCAGTCTGATTATCATACAACATAGCCATGGGGCATTCTCAGTTTTGAAAGCATCTGGAGCCTGTGCGAGATTTTGATCAGGATTGTTTGAACCCAATTATTTCTGGCAAGTCATCTTCACACCCCTTCTACCTTCCATGCTGCCTCCCCTGGCGCGGGGTAAGAAGAGGGCTTCAGTTTCAGGAGAAAGAGCTGGAAGCATGCCTGGCAGAGGCATGTTCTACCAGGGCCTTGGAAAGACCTGCGTTCTCGGATTCCTACCCTATAGAAGCTTCTGTCGCTGCCCCAGCCCCCACGCCTCACGCAGAAGCACCAGGCAGATCCAGGCCCCTGCCAAGCTGTCTTTTTAAAGTTTTATGAAGAATTTGTATGCCATGAAATTCAACCATCTAAAGTACAGAGTCCACTGGGTTTTTAGTATGTTCACAAAGTTGTACAACCATCACCACAATCACCTTCAGATTTTTCATTGCCCATTAGCAGAAAGAAACTTCATACCCATTAGCAGTCATTCCCTGTGTATGGTTTTCTCTGGGAGTGTGTAGTTTTGGCTCTTATGTTTAAGTTGGTCCATTTTTATGTAACTTCTGTATATTGGTATAAATTAGAGATCTAAATTCATTATTTTACATGTGATGTCCAGTTGTCCCAGCATCATTTTTTAAAAAGATTATTCTCTCTCATTGAATGGTCTTGGAACTCTTGCCAAAAATCAATTGGCCATAAATGAGAGTTTATTTCTACACTACCAATTCTATTCCATTGCTCTGTGTATCTCTTCTTATGCCCAAACCACACGGTCTTCATTAGTGTAAGTCCTCCAAACTTGTTCTTCTTTTTCAAGATAGCTTTGGCTCTTTGAGGTCCCTTAAATTTCATCAAGTTATGAAATATTACTTTGCCTCCCGTGTTTGAGGCTTTGTCCTGTGTACACGTCTCCCTCAGGGACCTTATGGGAGGAGCTTGATTTCAAGGTGACTGAATACCAGCAATTTCCCAGCCGATAGCACCCCAACTTCATCTTTATAATGAAGGGTAGCAGAATATGCCCCACTGAAATATACCACTTTGGCATAAGGATTATTTTGAGCTGAAGACAATTGAGAAGAAGCAGATACAAGAAAAGCTCTCTGCCCTGCCCCAATTGGCCTACATGCAGGACATAAATTTATACTGAGAGGATGCGATATAACTAGGCCCTTATCAGCCTGAAGACAGCACCAGAGGAATCTACGACTAAACCTTACTAACCAGACCTTTGCCCCTTTGGTTTCCACGTTTGCCTTCCCACAGTTTCCTGCCCCTAGAAGCTCAAACTCCTTTCCCTTTTTCTTGTCACTTCTCTACGACGTCATTGTTCTTTGGATATGCTACACGGGTCCGAGTTCTAACCACCTTTGAGTTCCTTGTCACTATGCACTCCCAGTGTGTGCACGGTACACATGTTAATAAACTTCTGTGTGTGGTTCTCTTGTGAATCCGTCTTCTGTCAGTCTAACTTATGGGGCCCAGAGGAGAACCAACAAGAGTAGAGGAAAGAAGTTGTTTTCCTCCCGGACAATACCAGTACCTTAAACTGTGTAACTCAATAGTCACCCACTCTGGCTCCTGAAATCCCAGCTGGAACCAGAAGCATCCCCCCCAGATGCCTGAGGGCAGAGCCGATCCAGGATAAAACCCTAGTGAACTGCCTGCATGTTGTAGATTCTCACATGATTGGTTTTCCCTCTGCTAGGAAAAAGAGGGAGGATTTACTTTGAAAGTATCATTTTCTTTTCTTGTTTTTCTTGCTTAGAGGTCTCTACCTCCAAGTTCTATAATGATAATTTAGTGCAGGCGTTGGCCAACTTCTGCAAATATTAATAGTAATATTAATATTTACTACGGGCTCTACGGGCTGTGTCTCGACCACTCAACTCAGCCATTGAAGCAGGAAAGCTGCCACTGACCCAAGAGCCTGGTGTGGCTGTGATCCAATAAAACTTCCTTCACAGACACTGAAATTTCATTTCCATATACTTTTCACATGTCACAAAATACAACTCTCCTTTCGATTTTATCCTCACCCATTTAAAAATGGAAAAACCATTCTTTCTTAACTAACCGGCCATGGAGAAACAAGCGACAGGCTGCATCTGGCGTGAGGGCCATCGTTAGCGGATCCTAACTTGATGTGACATGGGAATCACAGCGCTTAAAGAACTCACACCTTGAACCCAGAAAGTTTGGTCGCAGCTCACTCCCACGAAAATGGCCTTGAGAGAACCACAGTTCTTCTCAGGTGCAGCCGGTTTTTACCCTAAACATAAAATGTAGTAGCCCAGGAACAGTGGGTGGAAGCCTGGGTAAAGAGGCATATCCAAGACAGGCAGGTAAGGGACACCTGAGTTACAGGCCACTTGTTGCCAGGGCCGTGGGGACCTGCCCACAGGTAGTCACAGCCATGTTAGGGCCCACGTCCGAGACCAAAGTTGTATCTGTAGACTCATCCTGAGTCACAAAGCACATCCTACTCCATTTAGAGAGGGAGAGAAAAATAATAATAAACAGCATTTAGAGTTCTCTTTTTGACACAGGCAGTGTTGGTGTCACTGGGATTTTGCTTGCTCTGTGACTAGGAAAGTCTCCAAACCCCAGCTGCTTGGCCGAAATCCTGGCACTACCTCCACCCAGGCTGTACCCCAGGTCCCAAACCTGTCTCCTTGTCTATAAAGTGGAGATGATGGTGATAATCTCAGGAACTCATTTTGGGGATTATGTTGCACAGTACTTGGCCCATGATATGCATTTAATAAATGTTAGCTTTTCTTGTCACCTGTCAGAAGGAGAAAATACTGGTCATGGTAACTTGATGGAAATCATGGAAATCAATGAGGTCCGTGATGTGAAAACGTGAAAGAGTGAGATCTAAAGTGGAATTTCCATCATCTCTTTAGAAGGCAGGCCTGCAGGATTCTGGAGACTAAATAAACAGCACCAGGTCAGTGGCAGAGCACAGCAGCTCTGGTTTCCTAGTGGCCTTTGGCGAACAAAGGGTGAGCTTTGACCTCGAGCTGCTTAATCTCAGTAGCAGTTACGGTGCCTCTTTTATTCTTATTTGCACCTTTTCTCTTCCTTTCTTAATTAGTATTGCCAGACGCTTGTCAGTATTTTCTTCAAAATTTCTTTGGCTTTCTTAACCCTTCCTACTATATGTTTATTTTCTGTTTCATTAATTTCTGCCCTTATCTTTATTATTTTCTTCCTTCTACTTTGTTGTACTATCCTTTTTGTAACTTTTAAAGCTAAGCGCTCAGATCATTAACTTTTAGCTTTTCTTCTTTCTAACTGTAAGCATTTAAGGATGTAAATGTCCCTTGTGTGGCCCACAGGTTTTGATAGTCAGTCATTTCATTATCATTCACTGAGAAACATTTTCCCCTTTCCATTAAACGTGCTGTTCTCCACTCCTTGGGGAGCTCAAATCTGCAGAAATACACACCTGCTCTCGGTATCCTCCTCCTCAACCTGGTTCGTTTTCATTGCTTGTGTCAAACTCTCTTCAAACATTGCTTTTGGAGATACCACGTGTTGACGTATTTTCTGGAGGATAGTGGCACTTCTTTTTCTCTTATTCTCTTTGTTGTCTCTCTCTGTTACAGCGTGGCAGGGATATCTTTGCCTGATTTAAGCACAAATCCCCAGGTATATTTTGTAATTTTACTAAATTGGGGTGGGGGGGTGGAAACTAGTAAGTGCAGTACCCAAAGATGACCAGTAGATAATGCTCTTGACCCATTTAACACCAACCCTCACATTTCCTACAAGAATCGAATTTGTCAGCATTTGAGTTTGTTTTAGAGAAAAGATCCAAAAGTTAGAAGACTTGGAGAGGTTATAATACTGAATAAACTCTCATATGTTCCAGGCACTAAAGAAAAAAATAATAAATTAAAACTTTGGTTTAAAAGGTGCAGAAAAATGTCCCTCTGGGGACTTCTCATTCCAGAGGTCCAGTGACATCGCTGGAGGAAGAAGCATTTGCTTCCCTGTGTCCTGATGTGAGTGAGTTGCTCAGCCATTCCCTAGGGGTACTTCCCTTGGCACAGTCACCTGGCTGACTTGTTTGGCAGCGAAGATAAGCAGTCCTCCCAAAACGCACTTCCAAGAGTTAAAAAGGTTAGAGAGTCTTTTGTTGGGAAGTTTTCCACCAGAGTGAAATTAGATGTGGAAGTGATGGTATCTGAGGGGTAACGCTTTTAAATGATTAGACTTTTCCAAGGTATACATACCCCATGTATGCACCTCTCTCCCTTCCTCTTTCCCTCCCTCCTTCGCCCCTCCTTCTCTGTCTCAAGTGACCCCTACTCAAACCACAGCACCGTGAGGGCTTCTTGAGCTTTAATGTGATTAAGAATCACCTGGGGTCCCACTTCTGGGAAATGAAATCACTATCTACACCCCCATGTTCATTGCAGCATTATTCACAAGAAAAATGTGAAAACAACCAAGTGTCCATCGATGGACGAATGGATAAAGAAATTGTGAGATATATAAAATGGAATGTTATTCAGCCATGAAAAAGGAGGAAATCCTGCCATTTGTGACAGCATGGATGAACCTTGAGGGCATTATACTAAATTAAATAAGTCAGACCGAGAAAGACAAATACTGCATGATCTCACTTACATGTGGAATCTAAAAAAGCTGAATTCATAGAACCAGGAAATAGAGTGGTGGTGGTTGGGGGCTGAGGGGTGGGGGAAATGGGGAGATGTTGGTCAAAGGGTACAAATTTCCAATAACAAGACGAATAAGTTCTGGGGATCTAATGTACAATGTGGTAACTACAGTTAACAGTGCTGTATTATATACTTTAAAATTGCTATGAGACTAGAGCGTTAATATTTTCACCATAGCAACAATAACAAAAGGATAATTACGTGAGGTGAAAGATGTGTTAACTAACTTCATTGTGGTAAACATTTCGTCATATATACGTATATCAAAGCATTCCATTGTACACTTTCGACTGACACAATGTTACATGTCAATTGTAGCTCAATAAACCCAAGTGGGGGTGTGAAGAATCACCAGGTGATTTCATTAACACGCAGATTCCGACGCAGGAGGTCCAGAGCGTGCTCAGGGTTCTGCATTTCTAACAAGCTCCCAGGTGGTGCTGGTGAAGCGGGTCTGCCCGACACACTTTTGAGTGGCAAAGGTTCATGGCAGTGGTATAATGACAGGAGTCTGTGTGGTGGCTTCAGAGAAGCCCAGGGATTTGGAATCAGAAGCCCTGCACTCAAAACCAGGCTCCACCACTTTCCAGCGATGTGACCTGATCAAGCCAGCTCACCTCTCAGAAGCCCGGTTTCCTCAGAAGTAACTCAGGGGGACGTGAAGTGATGTGAGTATTGCACCAAACTCTGTGTCTTGCCCTTCAAGGAGCTTAGTCGTGTTTTTAAGAAATGTGGGACTAGATGGCACTCTAAATACTGGTGCAGGACACCGTGGGCCACTTCTGGTTTGTCATGAAAACAACCTATGGAATCATTTGCTAACCTGCCTCATCATTAGAATTGCCTGGGACACAGTGAAAAATCGCAAACTCTTGAAACCCTTCCTCTCCCAGGTCCTCGGGACCTCTGTGGAGGGGAGGGAGTTACTGTTAAGTCCGAGAATCTTTCACCCCTCAGAAAGACAGAGACACACACGACAGTGCAAGTCACACAGCGAGGTTTATTTCCAGCTAGTTGGGGTCCCTGTCTCTGCCCGACGCAGCGGGTTTCAACAAGGACCCCTAGCCTACAAAGCTAGGGGTTTTTATAGTGGTTCTAAGGCACTTAGTAATTTCTAAAGTCTTAGGGAGTACAGGTTGTGCTATGCTTTAAAGAGTTTACAATAGATGCGCTTCAAAAGCTTTCATATCAGGAGACCAGGAGACAAAACATCTGGTCTCTATGCCCATATCTTGGAACTAACAGCAAGGCCATTAGGTTGTTTTGAGCTCAAGGCCGTTAATCTTACTCTGACTTTAAAGTAGCAGTTCTTCTGCTATCTTGAGCTCAGGGCTGCCAGGGCTGTTAACCTATCTTAACCGTAAAGTGGCAGTCCTTATGCTAACAGTCTCTTACATTCCCCCCTGTTTGTTGTTCATAATGAGGAATCTTGCTCGTTTATGGGCCAGCTGAGGTCTCTTTCCCATGATTCCCTCTGCCTTCTTTCTCCAACTCACATTTTACAGTCCTCTTCCACATGCTTCCTCTTTTACATACTTCCACACACTTTTTCTTCTCCTCCTTGAAGAAGGGCTGAGCTGGCCCAAGGGCGGCAGGCACCGGACCACCTGCAGTCCCTGCCCCATCCTCCACGCGCACGGAGTAGGGGTCAGGGCCCTCGCGGGCGTAGATCTTGGGCAGGCCCGGGGCGTCGGCCTCCTGCTTGATGTCGCAGTAGTACGGTGGCGCGGCCGGTGGTGTGCAGCTGGCGGCCGGCTGGGCCAGGGCCACCGCGCTGCCGGTGGGGCCCGAGGGGCCGAGGGAGCGGGCGTCCAGCAGCTCCTGGCAGGACGCGGCGATGTCAGCCATCTGTAGCAGCAGGGCAGCACTCAGCACCTCGTGGACGTTGGCCGCGTTGACCAGCAGCTTGGACGTGTAGATGAAGTTAAGGATCTGCTGCAGGCCGCCGGGCGCCAGCGCCTCCAGGGACAGCTCCACGCGCTGCAGCTGCTTGTTCTGGGTGAAGAGCGAGTGGAAGAACTGGCTGTAGGCGGCCAGCACGCCCTTGTGAGCCGGGAAGACGCTGCGCTGGCCCGCGGGGCTTTGCGTCCCGGCCCGTCCGAACGGAGTCCACTGCGGACGTCGTTGGACCACCTTCTCGTCGGGGACGTCTCCCACGACTTCCAGACTTGGAGCTTCTAGGGTCGTAACCCGCTCCTTCCTTCCCGTGAGAATTCTCAAAAAGACCAGACCAAGCAGAGACCTGTTTCGGCCTCTGGCCGAGGACCTGTTTCAGCCCCCCCTGATTTAGGACCGGGCCAGAGACCTGTTTCAGCCTCTGGCCGAGGACCTGTTTCAGCCCCCCCTGATTTAGGACCAGACCTGTTTCGGCCGCTGGCCGGGGACCTGTTTCAGCCCCCCCTGATTTAGGACCGGGCCAGAGACCTGTTTCAGCCTCTGGCCGAGGACCTGTTTCAGCCCCCCCTGATTTAGGACCGGGCCAGAGACCTGTTTCAGCCTCTGGCCGAGGACCCGTTTCAGCCCCTGATTTAGGACCGGGCCAGAGACCTGTTTCAGCCTCTGGCCGAGACCTGTTCAGCCCTCCTGGTTAAGACCGGGAGCCCTGTTTCAGACTTCCTCCGATCAGAGGTGGCCAAACCTCTTACAGCGGTTCCCTATGTAGGTATCGGGGTTGTCTGTTTCTCTGAGGGGATGATCCCGGACGAGCCCCCAAATGTTAAGCCTCTGGCCGAGAACCTCTTTCAGCCCCCTCAGATTTAAGACAGAGACACACACCTGTTTCAGCCTCTGGCCCAGGACCTGTTTCAGCCCCCCCTGCTTTAGGTACGGGCCAGAGACCTCGTTCAGCCTGACAGTGCAAGTCACACAGCGAGGTTTATTTCCAGCTAGCTGGGGTCCCGTCCGGTTTCAACAAGGACCCCTAGCCTACAAAGCTAGGTAGTGGTTTAGGACCGGGCCTTAGACCTATTTCAGTCTTAGGCCGAGTACAGGTTTCAGCCCCCTATGCTTTAGGACCGGGCCAGAGACCTGTTTCAGCCTCTGGCCGAGGACCCGTTTCAGGACCTGTTTCGGCCTCTGGCCGAGGACCTGTTTCAGCCCCCCCTGCTTTAGGACCGGGCCAGAGACCTGTTTCTGCCTCTGGCCGAGGACCTGTTTCAGCCCCCCCTGATTTAGGCCCGGGCCAGAGTCCTGTTTCAGCCTCTCGGAGACCTGTTTCGGCCTCTGGCCGAGGACCTGTTTCAGCCCCCCCTGATTTAGGACCGGGCCAGAGACCTGTTTCAGCCTCTGGCCGAGGGCCTGTTTCAGCCCCCCCTGATTTACGACCGGGCCAGAGACCTGTTTCAGCCTCTGGCCGAGGACCTGTTTCAGCCCCCCCTGATTTAGGACCGGGCCAGAGACCTGTATCAGCCTCTGGCCGAGGGCCCCGTTCAGTTTCATATCAGGAGACCAGGAGACAAAACATCTGGTCTCTATGCCCACATCTTGGAACTAACAGCAAGGCCATTAGGTTGTTTTGAGCTCAAGGCCGTTAATCATACTCTGACTTTAAAGTAGCAGTTCTTATGCTATCTTGAGCTCAGGACTGCCAGGGCTGTTAACCTATCTTAACGGTAAAGTGGCAGTCCTTATGTTAACAGTCTCTTACAGTTACATCTTTAACAAGAGCAGGCAAGTTTACAACACTGGCATACAGAATATAAAAATATGGGAAAACCTGCCTTCTTCCTGGAATCGAGGAAAACACGCCCTCCATCTGCCTGAAACAGTAGCATTTTTCTGTTAGCGGTCACAAAGATGGGGTCACAGGAAGCCTAGAGAGACAGCCCCAACCTTCTAGTGAAAGATGGGGGAGGAAGGATGTGGGGGCAACCGGTCACCAGGCAGCCCCACAGACCCCTGAACTCAGAGGGACGAGGGCCGGCGGGGGACAGGCCCGGGGTTCCATCCAGGGTATGTTGTGCCCCTGGAAGGCAGGGGTGGGGCTTCCTGCTTGGCGGCACGGGCACCCCTGACCCCAGTCCTCACCCAGGTCGCTGCTTCTCCTGGGGGATGAATAAACGGGGGTGGGGGGAATCAGCAGGATCACTGAGCTATTACAATTTCGTGCGGGACATTTTTTTCACTATCGTGTCAAAATTTAATATAAGAATTCCCTTCCATCTTAGCAATTCCACTTCTAGGAATTTATACCAAGGAAAGAAGCAGACAATGGGATAAAGTCGAATGCATTCAGATGTTCTTTGTAACACTGAAACATTTAAAATAGCCAACAGGAGACTGAATGGTTACATACATTCCACCACGGAGGAAGATGTAGGCAGGCCAAGAGTGGGAGGTGGCAAGCTTCAGACAGAGAGTTCAGTGCACCCGTGAGAGAGTGGCTGACGAGTGACGAGAGCACAGGGCGGAAAGGACAGGTTGGCATGACAGGATTTAAGTTAGAGAGGCAGGCGGATCAGACAGGGTCTCACAAACCACGGTGAGAAGCATGTTATTCTGAGGGCACTCATGGGCTCTAAGTAGCTGAGCAGCCTGATAGATTGTAAGAAGCTGATTGTAGCTGCTCTGCCTGCCCTCCCCCTGCAGAGCTTCAGGGAGTCTGGCACACAGCCCAAGACCAGAGGGACTCATGAGATGGAGAGAAGGCCAAGTTCACGGTGTTTCCTTGTGGGGCTGAGAGAACATCAGAGAGAGGGACCACGCTCAAAGGCACCAACTTTTAACAGCCAGGTTTAGTACCATGAAATGTCACTCTCCACCCCAACCACCAAAAAAACTTATTGTTAGACGGGAACAGCAGCTGACTCACCCTGAAACAAACACTTTCAACTTCAGGGCCCTCACCTGTTCAGACCTCCTCTAGGCCCCTGAACCTAGATTTGCAGTCATAAGTTTCATTTTTCCTTTCTTTTGTTTTTAGCTTTTTTCTTTTTTTAATTTTTATTGGGGAATATTGGGGAACAGTGCATTTCTCCAGGACCCACCAGCTCCAAGTAGTTGTCTTTCCATCTAGTTGTGAGGGCACAGCTCAGCTCCAAGTCCAGTCGCTGCCATCAATCTTTACTTGCAGGGGGCACAGCCCACCATCCCATGTGGGGATCAAACCGGCAACCTTGTTGCCAAAAGCCCACACTCTAACCAACGGTGCCATCCGGCCACCCCCTCATTTTTCCTTTCTTAAAGAGCGTCTGTAGAATTGAATAGCATCAGGTCCCCGCAGATCAGCGTGTTCCTGCTGTCACAAATTTGAGCTGGGACCTAATCGAGCAGTTAGAAGCAGGTGGTGGCAGCCTTCTGAGAGGAGGCACGTGAGAGGCCCAGACGAGAGTAGGAGCAATAGACAAGCCTAAGATTCACCTGGGCTGGAATTATGAGACATCCCCAGTTTTCGCGCATTCCAGTGAAGGCAGAAGTGCGTCCCATGGCGCTGATGAGCAGCCCACAAACAAATAAGATGATGTGTATAAAGGTCTAAGCATGCGCTCAGCACAGAGTCAGTGCTTGCCGCACTCTTAGTGATACTATTCTTGCATGAGCATGATTAGCACTGTTGATGTTACCTGGCAGATCTGTACGTTCCATTTGCTGAGGTCCCTGGAGCTGCCTGGTCAGGTTTCAGGCAATCTAGGGCCTGGCACAACCAGTTTCTTTTGCAAATTTCCATGAAAGTCTGCCTTCTTCATTGCTCCATCATACCCTTGCAAGAGACTCCCATCTTGCCATGGAAGAGGCCCAACTCGGGCAGGCATTTTGTCACTTGAGTCTCCAGGTGAGGGAGGGCAGGTGACCTAACCCCCACTCTGCAGGTAAGGAGCCGGTGGATCCAGGAGCTTCCGGGCCACACCGACAGCTGCAGAGCCAGCCTGTTGAGGTCGCCACCTGAACCTGCAGCGTGGTTTTTCTCATATTTCAGTGACCCCTCTGAGTAGTTAGGTCCGCTTGGCAGTGGGTAGGAAAGCTGGCTTGTCAGTCCCAGTTACGAGTATTGAATAGTTTTCTCTGCTCCTATTATTTTTCTAAGAAAGGAGGGTTTTCCAGGTAGGCAGAGGAAGGGGTGCATGTTCATTGATTATGGGATCAACGTGATTTGGAAGAGCATGTCTCTCTGAAGCAGAGGCTTTCCCTGGAAGTCAGACTTGGAGGCTTATTGAGGGTTGAGGGGAGCATAGGGGGAAAGAGGAAATGGCGGGGGAGGGGGCTGGGTTCTGCTGACCCCTATGCCCAGCGGTTTGCTCAGTCATCCCAGGGGCATCTTTTGGCTTGGGTTCCATATACTCATCAAGGTGCCTGTCTCCCTTTCTAAATGTTCTTTACCAAGTAAAGATCCCTTCCCATCGGGCCTTATAGCAATTACATTTCCCACTACAAATAATTCAGTTGGCTTTAGGCAGTTTGTGAGCATGTGGGCAGCATGAACCGGTTCCCCGGGTCTGGTTCTGCTCTGGATGGAAGTCCAAAGCTGCAGAACTGAGGATACCTTCCACGGTAATGGGGTCTGCGGGAATTGACCTCCCTCCCCTCCATGGCCACACCTGCAGCATGGAGGTCATCGGGCAAAATACTCATCGACCCCCATGAGAGTCAGGTCTGTCCCCAAGAAACCTTTTCCATTTGATCTTTCAAAGATGGCTGTTTGAGGGGCTCAGCAGGGGGAGCCTAAAAGTCAGGGTGCCCAGTTTGAGTATAAATCTGAGCAACCACACTGCATTGGCTGCCCCGGGCTCCCCACGTTGGCTGGCTATCTGTTTACTACCATATTCCTCAACATTTTTATCCTCTCTGCAAGAGAGAAAGAAGGGTGTCCCGCAAAACTGCCTGGGGAAACTGATCACAGATAAGCCTGGGATAGAGGCTGGACATCACTGGGGGTCCTTGTGCTGCTCCCTCAAACCCCCACCCAGGCTAATGAACGGCCAGAGTGGAAACAGGCCACTCCTTCCACAGTGGGGTTTCACCTTTGATTAAGCTCATTGGCTCATGCCTTGTCCCTGTGGCCACACGCTGCTGGGGGTCAGTGCCACAGGGACCTGGATTCAGGCCAGGGCCTTGCAGAACAGCCAGAGGCATCACAGGGTAAAAATAGATTTTCCTGACCATTCAATTCAGGGCCCCCCTGGGGACGCACTGAGAGTACTCACAAAGGAAGCCCAGAGCTGTGCACAGGCAGAGGACAGATGCTTTCAAGAACTCCCCCACCCCAACACACACACAGAGAGAGAGAGAGAGAGAGATTTAACCAAAGTGGGATTTTGCAGTCACCCATGTCAATTCATCTTATTTCTGACGAAAGTCATCAGCATGAGGGTGAGAACAGCAAGAGCGGCCAACCATTGACACGGATGAGGTGCCAGGCACTGTGGGGAAATGAGATCAGCTTTCAGCAGCCACGGCCAGTGCCCCGCCCACTGTGCACCTGGAGATCACCTCAGTTCCTACACCTGCCCACGGCTTTCTACTGTCCTACACCCTGCATCTCTCTGGCCTTCTCTGGCAGTGGGAGCTCGGGGCACGTGAACAGGACGTTCTGAAGGGCCACAGAGTTAATGCCCCCAGGAAAGGCTCCAAGGAAGGACAGGAGCTGGTGGGTAAATACCCCAGCTTCCTCACCTCTTGTTCTATTTAGTCTCTCAGAGGGTCCCCAGTGGCAAGGAACCCCAGTTGCCACCCTGGCCTCCCACTCATTAATCCACCCTGTATTGGCATCCATCCATTTCTGACTAACTGCCCCCCTCCCTTACTAGGATTTTTGGAATCACTTTTCAAATACACTACCTGCACCCAAATCCTAGTCTCAGGGTCTGCTTTTGAAGGAACTCCAACTAAGATTCAATTTTACTCTTAACCTCAGTAATAGTGATATTTCCAAGTGAGCATCTCAAAGTCAGAATCTGTAGGCCAAAGCCAATGAGAGAAAAGGTCAAGTGGAGGCTGAGGGGTCCTGGAGAGCTGTGTCCTCCCTCTGAGGCAGCTGTGATACCACTCAAGAGGCTATTGTCATGCAAGGAGCGGGAGCCAATATTGCTACCGTGTTTCTCCGAAAATAAGACCTAGCCAGACAATCAGCTGTGATGCGTCATTTGGAGCAAAAATTAATATAAGACCCAGTCTTATATAATGTAAGACCAGGTTATAAGATCAGATATTATATTATATTATATTACATTATATTATATTATACCCGGTCTTATATTAAAGTAAGACTGGGTCTTATATTTTTTAATTAATTTTTGCTCCAGAAGACACATTAGCGCTGATGGTCCAGCTAGGTCTTATTTTCAGGGAAACACGGTAGATCTTTCAGTTTTTAAACAGAGGTTGAAATTCTGCATTTTTATGTGGGCTTTCTCAATTTTTAAGAGTTGGCATCAATTCAAAATTTATAAAACATTCTGAAGTCCAGAGAAACCTATTTGTGGACCAGAGCCCACCCCAGTCCCTGAGCTGGTAAACTCTCGTTCCACTGGATTTGTGAATCAGGCACCCACTGGTGATGTTCTCCAGGGCAGTTTAAATTGAGTGGTGAGGCCAGAAGGCATATTATGGAAAGTTGAGAAAAGAAATGGCAGTGAGAAAATAGAGAAAGCCAGAATAGACAGTTCTTTCTGGGACAGAAAGAGAGCAGTAGTTCTTGAGGTCAGAGAAGTTAGGTTTAGTTTTTAAAGTCTGAGAATACTTGTGCACAAAGAGGAAAGATCCAGTGATGGAGAAGAGATTGAAGATAGAGGAGAAAGGTGGGGAACCAGTTGAGCAAAGTCCCTCAAATAAGGGCAAGAATGGATTCAAGAGTGCCAGCTGGGGGACTGGCCTTCAACATAAGGGAAGCCCAGCAGTCTCTGAGATGGGGGCCGGGGTAGTGAGGGGAGTGGGATACGTGACACCCTAAAGTAAATGTTCTGAAGTACCCCAAGGCAGAGTGACTCACTGCTTTGAAAATAGCATATATTAGGTATATTTTTATTATTTTTGTTTTTATCTAATTACAAAATTGACAACATGCTTATTTTGGAAACGTTGGAAATGCAGAAAAGCACAAAGAAGAAAATAAAAATTATCCCACAACTTAGAGATAACCATTGTTAATATTCTGCATCTATACTTTTTTCCTTCAAGTTGAGATTATACTGTACTTACTATTTTGTAATCTGATTTTTTTTTTACCTCATAACATATCATGAACATTTTCCATGCCATTAGATATTCTTTTAAGATATGATTATTTATAATCACATTGTATTTTCCGAAGAGGCCTGTGCCTGCATATATCCCATCCCACATGCTCCTCCTACAACATGATATTGACATGCCCCATCAAAAGGTGAGCTCTTTGGGAGCCAGCCAGACTTTTGTAACTGCTGCAGTCGCTAGAAGGTGGCATAGATGATGCTGTGTGACCTCCAAGGTCATAAAAGGCAATATGGCTCTGGCTTGACTCTCTTTCTTCTCACTTTTAGAACCAAGCCACCATATTGGGAGGAATTCCACATTACATGGAAAGGCCACATGAGAATGTTCCAGCTGACATACCCAGTTGGACCTCTATCTAGCTAATTATCAGCACTTGCCAATATGTGAGCAAACAAACCATCAGATGATTCCAGCCTTTAAATTCTCCAGCTAAGGCTCCAGACATCATGGAGCAGAGATAAGCCATCTCCACTTGGTCTTGTCTGAATCCCTGAGACATACTAAATGATTATCCTTAGATAACTAAGTGGTATTACATTATATGAATATATAGTAATTCCCCTTTTTGGGGCTTTAGGTTGTCTCCAATTTCTTGTTATTATAAATAACACTGCAATGGGCCTCCATATAGCTGATTCTTTGCGTAATTAATCATCTGATTCCTAAGAGTAAACTTACAGAGGTGCTATTACTGGGTCAAAGGCTATGAACATGGAAAGGCTTTGGAAACATTTTGCTCAATTGCTTCCTAGAATGACTGAGTCAATTCACATTCCCATCAGCAGTGTATGAGAGTGTGTGAATGCACCCTGTGAGTTATTCTTAGTCACCGTCCTCTGGCAACGTCAAATTTCTTTTCCTCAAACTGTCAGTCCCACCTCTGTCAGTCATTTTTTAAGGTATATGATTCTGGGGTTGAACAACAAAGCAGTAGATGCCATGTTGGGAGATGCTCAAGGCAGTGGTAGACGGGAAGTGCTGGTGAGGGGGGTCATAGGGCCGCAGCTTTGCTCAGAGTAAGGGGTCCTAGGAGGGCTGCCGAGGCTGATCACACACAGACCAGAGGCTCCTCTGCCCTGGTTGGTGGAACCTGGAGAGCAGCTCCAGCCACAACAGTAAACCCAGCAAATATGCCCACCCCTGCCCTGCTCCTCAATGGGGTTGATAATAAGGGTGGCAATATTCTTTCCTGTTTATTTTGTTGTTGTTGAGATGAAATTCACATAACATAAAATTAACCACTTGAGAGGGATCAATCAATTCAGTGGTACTTTAACAAAATTCACAATGTTGTACAACAACCACTGCTATTGAGTCCCAAAACAGTTTCATTTCCCAAAAGGGAAACCCCATTCCCAATAAGAATTTTCCCCCAGGCCTCTCCCTGCAGCTCCTGGCAACCACCAATCTGTTTTTTGTCTCTATGGATTTGTCTATTCAGGGTATTCCATATAAATGGAATCATGCCATATGTGATATTTTGTGTCTGGCTTCTTTCACTTATCATCATCTTTTTGAAATTCACCCACATTGTACCATGTATCAGTACTTAATCCCTTTTTATACCCGAATAATATTCCATTGCATGGATATGCCACAATTTGTTTATCCATTGATGAACATTTGGGTTGTTTCTTTCTTCTCCTTTTTTTACCAAGATATGTCTATTGGAACTTGTCCCACAAATACTGTCATTCCTTGTCACTTCTTTGGCTGAATTCTTCACAAATGCTTTGACTCAATTATTGAGGAATATTCATCACTCTGTAATTCACCCTGAAAAACCACTGGATTCCTTATCAAAGCCCTCCGTTTACCTGACTCGCAATCAATTTTTCCCATTTACTTTCAAAGCAAAGAAAACACTTCCCATAGAGTCTATCAGGCAACTCAATTTTTTGTTGTTGTTGATAGAATAGGCTTTAAAAGAAGGTATTCAAATGTAGTTGAGACTAGCTCTCGTGTTCTAGTGGACATTTCTGACTTAGCTGGAGAACTTTGAGTCAAATAAATGGTTTCTAGACTCTCCTTGGTCCTTCCATATGGTTTGATAATCACTTAACCAAAAGGGAAAAGAAGCCAGTCATCTTCCTGTTAGAGTAAAGATATCAAAGAAAGAATCTGTGGCACTGTCTCCACCCAATTTCTTTTCCCACAACTGACCTCAATGCAGGACTCTTATTATAATGTGCAGTGGACATGGTGCCCAGTAGATGTGAGTTGGATTACTCCTCGGTTACTAGAACTGAACTGCTGCTGCCCCATTCTTCATATTCAGTTGTTAAATCCATGTGGGAACTCAAGGGGACCATGGCTGACACATCAGAATTAAGTGTTGTGGCTCGTTCACTATTCCTTCCAGAGACCTACCCCAATGGAGGGCTAAATATACTGGACTCCACTGGTCCATCTTACCTAGAGAGAAAAACAGTTTATGAAAGCTCAAGCATGAAAACATTTTTATGGCCAAACTTTACTGACCAATTCTAGATTTTGTTGTTAATGATTGAACACCAACCATCAACGTCTTGATCTACTGAACAATTTAAACCAAATCTATTCGAGCGATATGACTCCTACTTCTTCTCTGAAGTAAACACTAAGGAAGTTGCTGGATGATTCTGTGCAGTATTTTCTGGTCCCAGAGGTCAGGTAGAGTTTTTTGTTTTGAGTGAGTTTTCTCAGGTGCTGTGCAAAGATACAGAGATCATCAGATAAGATGCCTGAGGACATATACCTCCCCTGAATGAGCATCATTCAATTGGTGACAAAAATCAGAAGGTCTTAAAGGTATCTTCTCTCAGCCCAGCTCCTTGGGATATAGGCTGTTACAGGAATGGGGATAGGTTGAAAGGGAAGATAATAGGAGATAAATTCAAACTTTCTTTAAGCCTTTCCTAGGACCTTGGTGGTTCTTTTAGGAAAATAATAATAATAATAATAACAATATTAAGGCCACATTGTAAGCTGAGTCTTTCTCCACAATGCCCAGAGTATTGAGGGAATTTAAAGGAAAGAGGTTGAAAATTGTAAATTGTGCTTAGCTGCTGGAGAGTGCCACATCTGTGCTTCCTAAAAATGGAAGCACTGATAGAAAGTCAGGACAATTACAGCCACTAATCATTTGTAACTAAAAGCTTGTAATGAAACAAAATGGAAGTTGAAAACTCCAAATCTAATTTGTCAGTGATGGAAAAAAACATTATATCTATTGAGACATCCGTTACAGATAAACAATGAGCAGTATCTTATGCCTTCTTCAATTTAAAATGACTTTGCCCATTAGAAATTGCAGCTTCACTGACTGCAAATACTTTACAGGAATTAGAAAGAGAACAGGAAGACTTGGGAGTCCAGAGTCAGCAGCCATATTATAGCTGGGGCTGGGGACTGGAGGCCTGTGCCAGTACCAGAACAGAAAAGGCAGCTAACGATCTGCCCTAAGCAATATACTGGGAGCTAAACGATTAAATCGGACAAGAGAATTTCCATGTTACATAAGTTGTTCTACAGCACAGAAAAAGATGGACATCTTCCAAACTCATTTACGATCCTGGCATAAATCTGATACTAAAAGTAGTGAATTGCAAGAAACGGATTGGTTGATTCTAAGAATATAGATGAAAATATATTCCAACAAAATACTAGCAAATTGAGTCCAGAGGGGATTAAAAGAATAATATATTATGGGTTCATTCCAGAAATGGAAAGATGATTCAACATTAAGATATCATTACTGTAACTCAGTAAGAAATTAAAAGAGAGGAAATATCATTATCTCACTAGATGCTGAAAAACCATTTAACAAAACTCAACACCCATTTTTATATTAATGTTTTTTTAAAAAAGCATCTCCTGGCAAAACAGAAATTAAAGGAAACTCCCCTTGCTTAATGGATATCTTCCAGAAATTTCAGCCAGCAAGAATGGGAGGAGAAATTAGCCATAGCATAAAACTCAAAGAAGCAGGGATTTTTTTTTTTTTAATTTTTAAGTAATTTATTAGTAGATAATGTTTCATGCTTCAAAATTCAAAAGACATAAAAGGATATAGAATGCAAATCTGTCTTCCAGCCCATCCTCCAGTCACTCAGTTTCCCTCTCTAGAGACAAACAATATTATGACTTTCTTGGTCATCCTTCCAATGCTAGTCTGCATTTGCAAGCAAATTCGTAAATATTTTTTTGACACAATGACAGTAAACAGGAGTCCTCCTTAGCAATCTATTGTTCTTTGTTCTTTTTTTTTTTTTGCTGGCTAAAAAGCATCCCATGAGATAAATGCATCATAAGTTTATCCAACTAACACTCTGCTGAGAGATGGTTAGGTTGTTCCAAACTTTTGCTATGACAAACAATGCTGCTGTCAATTAGCTTTATATGTGTGTCATTTTGCATATGTGTGAATGTATATGTAGGATTGTGTACCAAAGAATTTGGGTTTGTCCAAAGAGACAGTCTGGTTTTTGCCTTCAGCATCTGCAAGGTAATCTATGTCATACTTGATAGGAATGTCTCTATTCAGGGTGCAGGCTGGCCACACCCAACGATTTTAGGGTGGGGGCTGGACGTGCCAGGAACACTAAGCATGTGACTTAGGAAGTGGGGAGCTTTGATTCCCGCAGTATCAGTCCACCTGGGACTAAGATCAAATATTAATTGCATGTTCTTGTTCTTCAGGTTCCTAATTCTTACTTCTGAATGTTGTGTGAGATGTATTTTATTTCTCTCTTTCAAAAAGTGTAATTCAGCTACCACTTGCTTCTGAAAGATGCCTGCCTGCTTTCTTCCCTGTGGATCGGAAGCTCTTGACAAGACAAGAGAACTTCAGTCCTTGTCTCGAGTATGGGAAACTATAGGCTTTTCCCAGGAGGATGACGCTTTGCATTCTCTTAGAAACCTGTGCACGCAGCGGTTTCTGTGGCTTTCCCCTAAGTGCACAACAAGCTCCAGGCCTCCCATCCCTCCTTTTCACATACTTTCCTTCCTTTTCTCCACCTTGGCCAGGGATGTCATAGGGACTTTTTATTAATGCTTGTTGCACTTCCTGATTTCCCCCCCCCACCCTCCAGTTTCTGCTGTGCTCCCATCACCTCCTGAGGCTCTTCCTGCCATTGTCTCCCGCCAGCACACCTGCTCATACAGACCACACGGTTGGCCTGAGGGGTCGGGGCGAGGGGATCCTCACCTTTCGGAACAGTTACCTTCTCCTTGGCAGAGCTGCTCAGTGAGTTGTTCAATTTGTAAAAAAGTCATGGAGCCCATTCAGTCACCTTTCCAGAAACTTACTATGAAAAAAGTTGCAGAATATCATTGCCGACCGCTCTTTTATGCCTTTCATAATCCATTGCATGGACCCAACCAGGTTGGAAGCTGGTTTTCCCCTCAGTTCTGTAAATACCAGTGAGACTCTGGATCAGATGCTTCACTGGTATTTCACTGGACCCCAACTAGAAAAGTTAACTTCTAAGGGCGTTTCCAGCCCCAAAATAATTCCACCAAGTCCTTTGGTTAGATGGCGTCACAAAACATATCGAGCATCTTCCCAGAGAGCCCCTGCCAGCTTCACTCCTCCTCTCTATCGTGCCTGAACTTGGACCAGCTTTGCCACATGGTAGGCAGTGAACATTTTTGATGCTTCAATGAATGAATAAATGAATACGCAGAGGATTTTAACAGACTCTCTGGAACCTGTTTTGTCATAGATATGGCAAATGACATGACGGTCACGGAATTATGAGGACTGGTTTCTCTCAGCTCCTCTGCAATTAAACAGGGCAGCTCTGCAGTCTCATTCCTCTTCCCCACCCCCCACCCCCCTTAGTCTTCTCTGCCCGCTGCATCTCATGCTTGGGAATGAATCTGTAGCGCCCTGGGGAAAAGGATTTAACAAGCCCCTGGATGAAACACGTTCTGCTTAATAAAAAGTTAGGCTGCTCCCAAACTGCATCTTGCCTTTACCATTATCTGTAATTGACGTTTAGGCAAAGCAGCCGCCAAACTCACCATTAGCTCTGACAGAGAGCGCGTTATTGTCAAGTGTGAGGACAGAACATTTGGCCTGAAGTCAGCGTCCTACCATTCTCAAAGTGTCAGCAAAAACAAGACACTTAAAATCCAAGGCCCATGCCTCTGAGAAGGAAAAAGAAGTGGCAGTCATGGTCAATTTGTTGATTTTTAATTTAACGACAGGATTTTTTCCAGAAGAAACTTATTAGAGCAAAGGTATGGATGACTATGGATGATGTCAAGAAATTATGACGTGCTATTAATTTTCCACAAAAGTCATTTTATTGCATTGAGATTAAATTTATTTTATGGGACCATGAGAACTACATACCTCAGCAGATTTCTTTTCTGCCTTAACTCCTTTTAAACTTATATTCATTGTAATAAAAACAATATAAGCAAATTATATTTGGAACAATAAACAAAGAAAACAACTGTTGGTTGTCTTTGCAGAGGGAGCTAGATGGGGAGGGGCAGAGAACAACACTGACTTTTTACTGTACTGTTTGCATTTTGAAACATGTGAAAATACTTTCTGTGATAAACAGTGAATAATAAAATAACACAGGCACAGAATTTAAAAATTAATGGTATGAAAAGACAACTCTCTGCCCTTCCTCTCCCACTCCCACCTGGTCTTTCAGAAGCACTTTCAACTCTTTCAGTTGATTCTTCTTTTATTCTCATTTTTAAGTAGGCTGTTTTCTCATTGCTACTTCTAGATTTATCAGTTTTAGGGAGTGTCTGTTCATTTCTAATTATGGCATTTGAGAATTTAGTTCTCTTACACATCATAACCATCTCCTACCCTTTCTTCACCTTCGCAATATGGGTATACCACAATTTTTTGGTTTAAAAAAATAGCCAATGTAAGTATTGTTCACTGGTGAGTTAACTGGTTCTATGATTTTCACCTGCTTTTGACAGTTTTCCATTTTCCCCCAGTTTTTATTTGCTTAATTTTCTATGAGATTTTCTCAAGTGATCAATAGATCTGTTGTACATTGAACAGCAGTTTTTTTCCAAATACCCAGGCACACCAAGTTGCCCCCAGAATTGTTTGTTTCACTCTGCCCATCCTGAGGTTATCAGCGCTGGTTATCAGCTGCATCGAGCAGGGCGATTCGCTCCCTTCCTCAGAGCCTCCTTTGTTTCACACTAACTTTTCACCAGGACTCTGTTACCAACACAGTCCTACTTGGAAAAAGGTAAATTAAATTCTGTTTCCTCCAGGGACATGCTTGCCTGTCCAGAGGCTGCCAAAACTCCCTGAATGCTCTTCCCTTGGATTCCCTCTCCTGCTTCACAAGGTAAGTGGGACCCAAGGTGCATATGCTTCATTTAACTTCACAAGCTGGCTTCATCAGCAGGCAAGTATTTGTTTATGGGCCTAGAATCATAGTGGATGCAACGTATCAGACATGTCCCCTGAGGGCAGAGACTTTGCAGTCAGGCTCCTCTAGCATGGGGGTGAACAGAACTAACAGTTAATAAGTGCTACAAAACTGTTTGTTTCCCTTTCTATCTCTCATTGGCATTTCATTCACACCTTAAAGGCCGTAGGCTTTGTCAAATTTTCTCATTTTTTGTTCTGTTCTTCTATCTCTTTCCTCTGTTACCCTGTATGTCAGATAAAACATTAACATCTTATTGCATAATCCAGGTATTTTGGGGGAAACTCATTTTGGGAAACTCATTTTGCACGACCTTTAACGACTTAGTTCATCTTGTTGCACTTCAGTGTCTTCATATATAAAATGGAAATAATAATAAACATAATCTTATAAATTCATTGTGAGCATTAAATGAGAAGATCAATGGGAAAGATTTAGCCAACTTCCTGACACTTGGTAAAAAAATGTTAGCTATTGTTTGTATGTTGGAATTATTATTTTGTACCACTATCACCATTTTATTTGGATGATGGTAAAATAAAGATAGAAGGGAATCTTAATACACAATTTCACCATCTTCTAGTATTCAGTGTTACTATTTTTTTTAATTAAAATTTATTGGGGTGACAATTATTAGTAAAGTTACATGATTTCAAGTGTACAGTTCTGTAATACATCATCTATATCTCACATTGTGTTTACCACCCAGAGTCAGTTCTCCTTCCATCACCATATATTCGACCCCATTTACCATCTTCTACAGCCCCCTCCCCCCTTACCCTCTGGTAACTACTAAACTATTGTCTGTGTCTATGAGTTTTTGTTTCTTCATTTGTTTGTCTTGTTCTTTTGTTGTTTTCAGATTTATATACTACATATCAGTGAAATCATGGTTCTCTACTTTTTGTCTGACTTATTTAGCCTAGCATTATAATCTCAAGATCCATCCATGTTGCCACAAATGGTACTATTTCATCTTTTCTTACCACTGAATATTATTCCATTGTGTATATATACCACAACTTTTTTATCTATTCATCTGTTGAAGGACATTTTGGTTGTTTCCATGTCTTGCCCACTGTAAATAAAGCTGCAATGAACATTGGAGCACATATGTCTTTATAGATAAATGTTTTCAGATTTTTTTTGGTAGATACCCAGGAGAGGGATTGCTGGGTCATATGGTCAATTCTATTCATAATTTTTTGAGGAACCTCCACACTGCCTTCCATAACGGCTGCACCAGTCTGCATTCCCACCAACAGTGTATGAGGGTTCCTTTTTCTCCACAGCCTCTCCAACGCTTCTTACTATTTGTCTTGTTGATGATAGCTATTCTGACTGGGGTGAGGTGATATCTCATTGTGGTTTTTATTTGCATTTCTCTGATTAGTGACGTTGAGCATTTTTTTCATGTGTCTATTGGCCATTTGTATGTCCTCTTTGGAGAAATGTCTCTTCAGGTCCTCTGCCCATTTTTAAATTGGATTGTTTGTTTTTCAGTTGTTGAGTTGTGAGTTCCTTGTATATTATGGATATTAGCCCCTTATCAGAGGTGTTGTTTGCAAAAATCTTCTCCCATTCAGTTGGTTGCCTCATGGTTTTGTTGTTGGTGTTTTTTGCTGTGCAGAAGCTTTTAAATTTGATATAGTCCCATTCATTTATTTTAGCTTTTACTTCCCTTGCCTTTGGAGTCAAATTAATGAAATGCTCTTTGAACCCAAGGTCTATAAGTTTAGTACCTATGTTTTCTTCAATGCAGTTTATTGTTTCAGGTCTTATGTTTAGGTCTTTGATCCATTTTGAATTAATTTTGGTACATGGTGGCAGATAGCAGTCCAGTTTCATTCTTTTGCATGTGGCTTTCCAATTCTCCCAGCACCATTTATTGAAGAGATTGTCTTTTCTCCATTGTATGTTTTTGACTTCTTTGTCAAAAGTTACCTGTCCATATTTATGTGGGTTTATTTCTGGGTTCTCAATTCTATTCCATTGGTCTATGTGTCTGTTTTTCTGCCAATACAATGCTGTTTTGATTATTGTTGCCCTGTAGTGCAAGCTGAAGTTAGGGAGCGTGATACCTCCAGCATTGTTCAGTGTTACTATTAAAAGTCTGATACCAATCTGATTTCCATTCCTATGTAAGATGAGCAATCTAATAGAAAAACATGAGTAAATGATATGTACTCAGAGTTCACCAAAACAAAAACAGCAAATGGCCAATAAAATGTAAAAAGACACTAAAAATTATTGTCAATGTTTATAGGATGACATCATTCTATCTTTGTTATAAGAATAAATGGTATAAAATTAAAAATTTCCCCAGATCTCATCATTTCACTGGTTTTTCTAAAGCCAACAAATGCCTTTCCCTTGGTCCATCATATTTTTTTCTTAGAAGAACAAGGTAGTCTTACAATTTCAAAATAAAAACTAACTCAAAGAAAGAAGAGCAGAAATAGATTCAGTTCTTTGTTCTTACTGCCTGTCTTCTTTGATTCCCATTATCCATGATCTGATTTATTTTGGTATCAAGTTCATGCTAATATCTGCACTATCAGTATAATTACCGATGTCATCTTAACTGTGATAGCTTTAGAGCTTGACGTTTCTATATTTAAAAACAACATATTGCCTCACAATTAAAACTAAAATTTTGAAAGTTAAAAGTATAGGCTAGCAGGCTACACATCACACCTTCTGACTTTGCTCCAGAATAATTTTTAAATTACATTATTCAAAGGAATGCATTTAGCTCTCTCCTCTTCTCTATGAAGAACAATAGGAGACAGAGGAATTTAAAAATGGAAGAACACAAGAAAGGCTTTGAGGATGAAATGTGGTTCATCCATCTCCAAATTTTTTCTCGTTCGTGTCATCAGCTGGACTTTAGGATGGGACCCTAAAGAATCTATTGGAGTTCGATCTCATCAACATGTAACACAACCAGCATCCCTGATTATATCCAAATCTACCTGAGCTATTTTAAGACCTTTTTAGCTCCTGACCATTCTTACTTATAAAAGCCCCACCTACATTCTTATCAAATCTTTTAAGGTACACCCATATCATAAATACTTATTGAATTTCTATATTGTCCTAGCATTGTTCTAGGAATACATTAGTGCAATACATTGGCACACATTAGTGAACAAAATTAAGACCCCCTACGTTTGTGGATCCCTTATCCAATATAATTCATACCCAACTAAAGAGGAGTCAGGTTGAGTATAATTGAATGGTTGGCATGTTACATTAAGTAGACACTTGTATTATTAGTCAGGTTAGGCTAGACTCTGCTGAGGTAACACAACCTCCCAAATCTCAGTGGCTTAACAGACACAGGTTTATTTCTGACTCACTGCATGTCCAGTGTAGGTTGGAGGTTCTGTCTGTGTTCCTTATAGTCACCTGGGAACCCAGGCTTCAGAAGAAGTCACCATCACATAGCTGCACCAGTCAGAACATGTCACTTCTTCAGTCTCCATAACTGGGAAGGAGTAAGGTGGAGAGTCATGCACCGGCCCTAAAATGCTCCTCCATACCTGAGGGGACAGAGACCACTTCCAATTATACCCAATGGCAAGAACCAGCCACAAGGTCCTGCCTAACTGCAAGGGAACTAGGAAATGCAGGGACATTCATGAGCAGTAAGTGTCCCTGCCCCAAAACTTATTTAATATTTATTGATTTTATTATGCAGTAAGTGTCCCTGCCCCAAAACTTATTTAATATTTATTAATTTTATTTTGCATTTTTTCTTTTCTATTTTTGAGCCAATAAATGTTTTTTGTTATTTTTCTGCGCACAAATATTTGGATGAAGAGCCATAGGCCTTGTGCACTGTTCTATAATTATAATAGTTTGTATTTACTGGTAGCGTGTTATATGCCAAGCACTGTATACAAGCTTTAATATGTGTACATAAATGTGCGACTTAGTCACACCAGCCGTGTGACACAGATACGGTTCCTGTCCCTATTCAACAGCTGAGAAAATGGAACAGAAAGGGCGAGTCACACAACTAGTAAATGGCAATGCCTGAATTGGTACCACTCAGTTACACGGCCTTTAAGGCATGAAGGATAAGTTGGCCTGTGGGACATGCAGTATTTATCTTTTCTGCCTGTACCAATACTTATGGTAACAATAATGAAAGAGGACAGAAATGAAAGGGGAAAGGCAAGATTCCTCCTGCCCAATTCAAGACGAGTAGAGAGCAGTTCTCATTTTCTTCTGGGTGTGTTCTCTCCCAGCACAGTGCTATAAAGAGATAGAGAAGTAAGGTTGGCCCTTATCCTTCAAAAGCTTGACATTTCAATCCCCACTACTATCTACAACTCTGATCAAGTGAGATAAAGTACTTTCTCAACCACTGCTGTCCCAATGGATTTCATTTTGTTTTCAGATGAACAGCTGATGTGATTAAAGAACAGAAGTTATTAAACAAACAGAGAAAATTCACCAAGGCAATGATTTTCATTATTGTGCCCAAAACAGACATAAATGTAGCCAATTCATGAAAGACGGTGCCTTACTCCAAACCTGGAGAACATCCATGACTCAGCACACCCATTCACAGTGCATGTCATTTATTTCTGGGTTTGTATTTGGTGTGTCACCAAGAAGGGCAAACAAGACTCAGCTGCACACAAGCATGTACTAGCATGCACACGCTCGTTACGTTACCTACGGTAAGAAGCCACACTTGAGAGCTGGGGCGGTGCCATTCCATTTATATAGTGTTCAAAAACAGGCAAAACTTATTTGCGGTGACAGACGTCAGCAAAGGGATTACCCCTGGGAAGGGGTATGAGGGAACATTCTGGAATGATGGAAATATTCTACATCCTGAACTAAGTGGTGTTTACACATTAAGTGCTTAAGATTTGTGCATTTTACTGTATATAAAGTATACTTCAATAAACTTACTTTCCTCTCCTCCCGCATTAGAATCGCTAATCAGGCAGTGTATGATTCCACTATAATGAGGCCTTTTTATTCTCAAGGGAACTGAAAGATGTATTAATGATTGCAGTGAAGAGTCTACTGAGAGTTGTAGCCTCATCTGATTTCATGAAATAGCCCCCAAATAATAGTAACCATAAAATATATACACAAGCACCTGCTTTGAGAAGTACAACAGCAGAACTTGTCAAGTAAGAATTTTGACCATTTAGCCTCACTTCCCTCATACCCAGATATTTCTGAGAAGCTATAGGTCTAGTTTTCCCAGGGTGAATCCAGCATCCATGTGAGTGTTTATGAAAATCTGAGCAATCTCTTTTGAGAAATTTTTAAAAAGTGCCTAACCAATCAACAACAATAGCAAATCCACTAAGGGTTTTATGAAAGAATAAAAAGGAACATAACTCCCCACCCCTTAAATGTGGGACACTTATAGTACTTCCTTCTAGAAAGCACTGAATGGAAAAGGAGAAAAGAGAAAATAACATTGCAGTGGATAAACCTAATGAACCCTACTTCAGCCATTTGATCAAGGTCAATATCATCAGTGACAAATCATGGTGATAGTATGTACCCTTGATAGGATGTAATGAAAATGGCACTTCGCCTCTGTGGTCTTTATCCCCCAAACCCATAAGCTCCATTTAACTGTGACATCATACAAATGCAAACTGAAAGACATTCTGTAAGATATTGACCAATGTTGCTCAACCAAGGTCATCAAAAGTATGGGAAATCTGAGAAACTATCACAGTCTAGAGAAGCCAAAAGAGACATGATGGGATCCTGGGACAGAAAAAGGACGTTAGGTAAAAACTAAGTAAATCTGAATAAATATGGACTTGAACTCATAATAATGTATGATATTAATTTGTTAGTTGTGATAAGTGTGCCATAGTAATGTTAACAGTAGGGAAAAGTGACTACAGGGTGTACAGAAACTCTGTAATATTCTGGCAACTAACACTATTCTAAAGTAAAAAGTTTACCAAAAAAATAATAAATTATAACTTCTAAGGAAGTGAAAACAATACAAACATAAAGTTAAAGTCAAAGCAATACTGACTCCAGGTCCCTTACATAAAAATCAATGGGGGTGAATGTATCAGGCATAGTTATTTTTTAAAGTGCCTGAGAAAGAGAGAGACAGAGGTACATAAATAGGTGTTATGGACTGAATTGTGTCCCTCCCCAAACTGAACCTCTGACCCTCAGTCTGACTGTATTTGGAGACAGTGCTTTTAGGGAGGCAATTAAGGTTGAAGGAGGCCAAATGTAACCATTTTTCTCAAGAAGTTAAGAAAAGAACAATGAAAATTTAAAAAGTGAAAAGAAGAAAATAAAAATAAGAACAAAATTAGCCACGACTGCAAACAAAGGCACACTGTAGAGAGGTCTGTTAATAAAATGACAATAGAATTGTGGCTGACAGACAAGAAAACTACGAAAAGAATGCAGAATCCAATCAGGCAGGGAAAAACGAAAAAAAAAAAAAGATGACAAAATGAAGCCAGTCAAGTGGAGAAGGAAATTAGGCATATTCCAGCTAGGAGTACAGAATTTCATTCTCCCAAATCCGATGATGAAAAATGGAAAGAGATTATAATTGAAATTGGTGCCCAGGGAGCATGTGAGGCGGCATTTATGAAACTCAGCTTGCCTGAAAGGCTTTGGCTGGGTCTGCCCATGGCTGCCAGGCCCCTGGCATAGACAGGGCCCAATTCTAAGAAAGGGCTTAGCATGTGCCCACCTGTGACTCAGGTAGAATTGGCCTAAAACGGAAGTTCTTGGGAGCACAAAGAGCTTTTACTTTCATGGGTTTTAGCTACCAGTAATGAATGCATTTAAATTTGAAACTAGAAATTAAAAATAGTTTAGTCATTTAAAAACAAGAATAAATCCAACACATTGTTTACCAAAAACTGTAAAATAAGAACAATCCAAATATCCACAAATACAGAGAAGCCTAAGTCAGCTGTAGTGTATTTATACAACAGAATACGATACAGCATATTTTTGATGAAATCTATAGATAACAACGTAGATAAATGTCAGGGGGAAAACACCCTTTGAATGAAGAAAGGAAATGGCGAAAAGAATAGAGTACACAATGCCATTTGTGCAAAATTTTTAAGGAAGAAAAAATTAATTGGTGGAAATGGATCTTTGAGAGTCAGGCTGAATTTCGACTTATTTCAGTAGACAGTGAGAGCCCATTGTTGAATGAATGAGTCATCAAAAGATTTTGAGCAGGAAACCCACACCTCTGCTGTAAAAATCAGTCTAGCAGGTTCTTAACCTGGGTCCACGCACAGAATTCAGGGGGCTTGTGTCCTTGCATGAGGGAAAAAAATACATCTTTATTTTCAGGAAATGGAAGGTTTCCTTTAATTATAAATAGTCAACAAAGCTCAGTGCTATTGGCAGGACCTGTGACTGTTGCCAATAGAAATCACAGATATTTCATATCGTATTACAGTCACAGTAGATGTCTTTAAATATCCTTTACATTCCTCACCACATTAGATCTGCTGCTGGATCTCGTTACTTCATGAGTTAGTAAAAAAGCACATATAGATTACATCACCAATTTGATTTTTAAAACATTTTGAAAATGCATTTCAAAGTAAAGGTTTCCTTTGTAATTCTATGTGCCTCATTTTATACATTTAAAAGATGATCCTGAGACTGTCCATCAGCTTCACCAGACTGCCGAAGGGGTCTGTGGCACAGAGAGTGAAAAGTAAGGACCAGGGCTAAGAGGGGAAGGTGGGAGCAGATCCCTGGCGGCTGCAGCAGCAGTCTGAGCTGGTGATAACAGGCCCGCCAGGATGAGGTGTGAAGGACAGGGGTGAAGCTCAGTGTCCTGAGTGTCTGACTCCTTTCCTGCCCAGCCCCAGTACCTAGTACAGTGCCTGGAACATACAGGCCACCAAGGCAAATGTGTTAAGTGAATGGAAAACAAAACTGGTGTGGGAGGTGATTGTGACATGGAATATACTGGGTTGGTCTGGTGAGTGGGCTTATGAGGCTAGAAAGATGGAAAGGTCAAAGGGGATAGAAACTGTTATGTCAAACCCAGCTTTGTTCCATGAGGCCTGGCCCTACAGCAGGGGTGGGAGGATGGAGATGTGCAGAGAGCCCACCGAAGGTAAAGGACATGAGCCTCCGAAAAGTTCAGAATCATACATTAGACTTAGTTTTGAATTTCACTGAATTGTTCTGAATTTGCCTTTTCTTTTTTATACATGAGGTGCCTGAACCATTGTTGCAAAGCACATTTGTCAGTCTGCTTGAATGTCTTCCACAAAAGCACGTTGGGACAAGGCTTTTCCTAGCCCAGGACTTCTATTGCAAGGGACAGCTTGTCCTATATGACACCACACAGACAAGACCTGGATCTGTGACCAGAACCATAGAATTAAAGAAAAGCAATTGGATCTTGTAACGGTTTATTTTATGTGTCATCTTCACTGCATCACGAATTGCCCAGATATCAGGTTAAACAGATACTGGCAGGGTAAGGAGAATTCACTCTGTCTGACTGTGTTTCGAGCTGGGACATCGGTCTTCTCCTGACTTCAGACTTGGACTCAAATTGAAACTCACACCATCAACTCTCCTGGTTCTCAGGCCTTCGGGCTCAGACGAGCATTATGGCTTCTCCTGAGTCCCCAGCTTGTCAACTGCAGATCCTGGCACTTCTCAGCCTCCGTAACCACACAGACCCATTCCTATAATAAATCTCTTTATGTGCATATCCTACTAGTTCTGTTTCTCTGGAGCACCTAGACTAATGCAGATTTTTAGAAATATCAAATAGAAATGATCTTTGTCTACAAGCCACCACTTATGAAAATGTTACAAAACCATAGATTCAGAGAAAAATTGTTTGCTCCTTGTGCTTTATTTTTTGTTGGAACAACAGAAGAATCTCAAGAAAAGCGAGGTAATGAATTTCAGTAGAATTTAAGTTTGGTTGAAATGGTGGAGGTGAGGACTGCTTTGCAGGAGAGATGGAATTAAGGTTGTCTGGGGCACACACACACACACACACACACACACACACACACCCAGCTTGAGACCTTCCTCTCTGGACTTAGAGGCACAGCGGCCTAGCTCTTGAGGAGAGGGCAGCCTTGCCTAGGTCGTAGCGGGGGTTCAGCTCTTTCTTCCAGAGAAGCAGGAGCCATAAGGAGGGATGGTCCCACAGAAGCCTCGTTGGGCCTCTTGCTGAGATTATTCCCAGGGTCCCTGGGGCCACTCAGGGGGCCGGGAGGCTACCTGCTGCTGCATTAAAAAGACTCCTGGGGCAAGTGAATCCTGCATTTTTATCCTGACTGGCCACCATCCTATTTGGCCTCTTCCAGGCAGTACTTGTCCTAAATTTTGGCCTAATGACACCCATCTTCAATGGGGTGGGGGAGAGCACTGCTCAATAAACAGTGAGAATGGCTGTGGGCGTGGCCAGGGCAAATCTGCTAAAATACTGAGACAAGATATCTCTGCATTACTTTGGGCTTTTGGCCCAGGTGACCC
The DNA here is from genome assembly GCF_036562045.2 of Rhinolophus sinicus. NCBI lineage: Eukaryota > Metazoa > Chordata > Mammalia > Chiroptera > Rhinolophidae > Rhinolophus > Rhinolophus sinicus. Next base: position 12,362,417 of record NC_133759.1, on the reverse strand, counting down.
AGGGATAATCCTGCCACCTACTCACCTCATACCCAACATTACAGGTGTTGACTGGCCACCACTCCACGGAAAGTTGAGCACAGGGCCCACTTGTGCACGCCCACGGAGTGCCCAGTCTCTGCTCTGCCCCCCTCTCCCCCAATTCCCCTCCACTTAGGCTTGGGGTGACAGCGGAGGAAACTAGAAGAGAGATCAATAGGTTCTTGTACTTGATAGCTATGGAAGAGGGAGGCAGGCAGTGGACACCTGCCCCACTTCCCCAGGTAGGCCAGGCGGGTTAGGGTGGGGGGGCGAGGTCTCGCAAGCCTCACCCCCTTATACTTTGGGTTGGGGCGATGGAGAAAACTAGAAGAGGGAAGGTGAAGAGGTGCTCAGCCCTGACGCGGCCAAGGGGGCGGTCCCTGGCCACGAATGCCCCGCCCCGCCCCGCCCCCCCGGGCGCCTCCGCAGCAGCTTTCTGCACGCTGGCTGCCTGCTACCACTGCGGCAGCAGCGGTCGCCTTCCTCGGATCATCCGCGCACAGGTGAGGACAGTGGACCCCGCTCTCGAGCGGCCAAGGAAGGATCGGGAACCTTCGTGAGGCTGAGAGCTGGGAGGGAAGGAAACAGAATCGGATTTCGCGGAGGTCCGGAATGGGGGACCGATGGACGCGAGCCCTAAATGCTCGGGAGGCGGGGAGGTGGTCCCTGCCATGCCCCAAGAGGTGAACGTGTCTTTACCGAGCGGCTCTGCGGGTCCCGAAATGCGCTGGGTGCTTAGATGTGTCTGTGTGGAGACTGGGGCCTCCCGTATCCCGGAGCGCCGGCGCCTGGGGGGGCCCCGACACCCTCTAGCAATTGTTTCCAACCAGCGGCTTAAAGATACCCCTCTGGATCTTGAAAGGGCGGTCCCCACGACCACACACAGAAACCTTCCTTGCTGCTGTGCTTTGAAGCAAAGCCCTGCCTCCGCCCCTGTGGGTGCCTGTTAATAACAGGTGCAGGATTTGCTTTGCCCCTGGGTATTGCGGACGGGTGGGAAAGTCTGCAGGAAAAAATAGATTTATTTCTGATTTTTTTTTTTTCAGTTTAAAATTTCAGCAAAGCCGTTCTTTTCCTCGTATCTGGCGAGGTGACACTAGAATTTAAGCTCCAGCTTTGGGTCTATCACTGAAGTTCTAGGTTCACCAACCCCTAACCTCCAACCCTGCCCTGTGAGGTTTTGGTTTGTTAGAAGTGGGTTTGTGTGCACGTTTTTTTAACTTAAGTCAGGGGCCATAGACTAATTGTCATTCTGTGTTCTCTCACCTGCAGCCGGAAGGAAAGATGTTCACTGTGCTGACCCGTCAACCTTGTGAACAAGCAGGTTAGTATCTCAGCAGGTAGCCCGCATGATTTTGTCTAATTGCATGAGAATCCCAGCTTCACGCCACAGTTTCTTACCCGTGTCCCCTGCCCGTGACTGTTTAACTTCTTTGGTTTGAGACTCTGTAGCTCACCGCACTTTCACCACAGGCATTCCTCAGATGAAAGTAATGCTTTTCATCAAAGCTACGCTAAACAAGGACTAACATGTGTGTGTCACTTAAATGGTTTTTCCGGTTTGTATAATCCATTAATTTGGCCCATGTGTTTCCCTTACCCAACTGTACCTAAGGTTTGCTTTAGAATATTGTTGATTTTGCGATGAACTTTAAAATACGTGGATCTTTCCTCTGTTTCCATCCAAGTGGTGTTGCTAGCACAGCGCGTACAGCGTCCCCCATCCCCCACCCCCCACCCCCCACCCTGGGTCGGCATTGTTACCGCTGATACTGCAGGCGCACTTGCAGAATTTACACACACACACACACACACACACACACACACACACACACACACACACACTTCCAAGCTTGCCCCCACTGCCTGCCTCTGGAGCACTTTTTGCAGTTGCTCAAGTGGAAGCTCAGAAGGCTCCCGCCTCTCCACTCTCAGGTAGGCACTTTGTAATTACGGTGTTTGTCCAATCAATGACAGCCCAGCTCTAGGCGCGTCCCCTAAATGAGTGAGTCCTGGTCTAATCCACTTTGCTTTGTGATAGGCTTTTCTGCTGGGGCAAGGGTTTCTTCAGGTAATCATAGCTTTTTACCTAAAAACTGCTGAAACATGGCTGTGGAGGACTTAGGATGCCAGCTGCATGGCTGCGGTCAGGAGACTGCTTACATATCAGATGGTTTTTAGTCGTGCCCCTAAAAAACTGGGTATTCTTATCTCCCAAAGATTATGATGTTAGGGTAGTGGGGGCAATTTATACAAATCTTTTTTTTTTTCTAAAGGTAAGTTGTACCTAAGGAGCTTTGATTTGATTTCCAGGCATTCCCCACAACACTGTGAAATTTTAATGCATAAACTGCAAACATCATACATATAAACTTGTCACATTCCTTTTAACTTGGCAGATCAGGCCTCTGCTATGTCTTGTTAGGGGGGAGAGTCCTTTAAATTGACATTGACATGTGGAATCTTTAAAAATTGATACAAAAGTTTGCTTCTGTGAATCAATTGGTTCCTGGCTGGCTCATGTACTTTTATCCGGAATCACAGAAGAGTTATGTAGGACCCCTACAGAGGCTCTGAAGTTCAACGCCACGGTGGTTATCCCCCTTCCAGTTGCTATCACAAATGATGCTTCAGTGAGTAGCTTTGTGTGTGTCATTTTACACATGTGGGACTAGTTCTGTGGAATAAATTCCCAGAAGTGGGATTGTAAGTCAGATGATATCCGTACACATTTGCAATCACTGTCAATCAACATTGACAAGTTGCCCTCCATTGATGCTGTGTCAGTTTACACTCCCCGTGACAACGTAGGAAAATTAAGTTCTTAAGTGACCACTTTTGACATTAGAAAGTGTCTGTGGCAGCATCTATACTGCAGAGGGATCAGATGAGACAGAAAGGTTGGCTATTCTGAGCCATTGAGATGCACCTGCATGAAGGACTGCCCCAGAGTAGTGAGTATTGTGATGTGATTGGATACTGGGGCTGAATCTAATTCTATCATGGTGGTATACATATGCCCTTTTCTCCTTCCAGGAAAATGTCTCCTGAAAGTAACAAAGGAGTAAAGCATAGGTCATGATGATCTTAGAGTAAATGTTCTGGAATAGGACAGGATCTACCCCATTTCTGTTCAACAGAACTTCCCACAATGATGGAAATGTTCTATACCTGCCCTGTCCAATGTGGTAGCCACCAGCCATGTGTGGTTGTTGAACACTTGAATTATGGCCAGTGAGACTGAGGGATTTTTTTAATTTTATTTAATTTTAATTATATTTAAATACCCTATGGTGAGAGACATATTGGAATTCTGTGAATCTAGTGATCTTTCTATTATGCCAGTATTCATCATATTTCAGCCACTTTGTGTCACCATTATATTTATGCCATAATAGTTCTACCAAGAATATTATATAGTCAAATTTTAATTGACTGTCTTGTTATCTTTTTTAAAACAATAGGTATAATTTATATATAGTGAAATGGCTAGATCTTAAGTTGTGCACCTAAGTTGGGTATTCTTGCCTTCCATAATGATACATTTTTAGGATAAGGGCAATTTATAAGAATCTTTTTTTTTTTTCAAGTGAAATTATACCTAAGGAGCTGATTTACTTTGATTTTCAGGTTTCCCCCCAAAGGCCTTGGAAAGGTTTGATGAATTTTGACATAAGCATACATCCATCTAACCCACAATCCTATTAAGATATAGAGTACTTCCTTTACCCCAGAAAGTGCCCCCCAGGTGTCCCATGAATCCCTGTTCCCAACCCCCGCGCCATCACTGTTCTGATTTCTGTCACCTGCCTATTTTAGAATTTCCCATAAATGGAATCATTTCAATGCAGTACAGTACTAGTTTCTTTCTTTTTAAAAATCTATTTGCTACTTTATCTACAAAATTTTCAGTAGCCCACATTGGTCTCTTAAGACTCAAGTAAATGTCTGCTTTAATCATTTAGTTAAGCAATATTAGTTTAAATTTTATAAATAAACATAGTTTATTTTTTATATATTATATATTATTATACAATACATAGAGAATAACATAATTTTCTTTACTCAGGCTCTATATATTTAGTTTAAGATTATTCATGTGTTTTATTTTATTTTTTGCTTTTAAATGGATAAAGATACTGTATATGTATCTTTACATATACAGTAAAGATACTGTATATGTATCTTTCCATTTGGGAGGAAACACGCAGAGTGGGGTCTAGTTAGCATTCAATTGTGAAGATGTAGGTGAGACCTTGTACCTTCATTGTAGACACAGGAAAAATGACTGTGAGTTCTTATTGGGAACCCAAATACTTTAGAACTTCAGACATGTCACCATTTCTTTAATAATAAATCACCATGTAATGAATTTTAAAGTAAATTGTGGATTTAAAGATTTCAGCCAGGAGACACCTACAAAAAATACATTAATTAATTTGAAAAATAAAGTAAATCATTGATTACATCTGAATTACAGTATTAATTTTCTAATTTATGTGAGATTATTTTTAAATGAAATATTATATCACCTGCTTTATTTTTATTTTGAATATATCACCCCATGTTTTTCGAATTTACACTGAAACAAACATTACTTGTAAATCATCTCAGAGACAACCAGTAATATGTGTAACACACTTCGGGAAATACCAGAAAGCTAAACTATGGACACCTTTCTGCAAATACTGTTTTAATCCACTCTTTGGAGGAAAGATAAATGAGTATTGGAGCCCTGTTACTGCTCTGCCTTAAACGTGTGGATCTCACTAAAGTCTCAGAGCAAGTGATTCATGTACAGTTATGCACTTAGCCCATGGGCCAATGAAGTCCCATGCTTTGTTCCTAATTTCCTCTCATGTGTCTCCTGGGTCTTCCCATTTTAGGCCTCAAGGCCCTCTCTCGAACTCCAGCCATCATCGCCTTGGTGGTCTTGCTTTTGAGCGTTGTGGTTCTCGTGGCCATCACACTCATCCAGATTCACCAGAAAGAGGTTCTTCTTCCCGGACTGAAGGTAAGTGTGAAGGGATTGGCATTGAAGGGAAGGAATGGGCTACGGTATCAATTATTCTACAGCCATGAGTTAGAAGACAAGAAAACCCTTTCCCCTGTGTCCAGCCGGAGCCAGGGAGATGGTGTAAGACCCAAGGGAGAAGGTCTGGATGTGTTGGGTTTGTGATGCTTGAGGCTACAGATGGAGAGTGGTGACACCTTCTCCAAGGACTGTGTGCCCTTGCTTTGCCTCCTGACTGTCGGAATCAGAGCTAGACTTTGTAGCCAGTAATTACAGATGGCTACCAAAGATTTACCCGTTTCCCCCAGAGCACACAACCCTGATCGTGAATGGAGATCAGGAGACCCAGGCTCCGCTTAGGGCCTAGCCTGGGTGAACAAAAGGTCAAGGACTTGAAAAGTTCTCCTTCAGCTGTATTTGTGCTACTTCTCTGAGGGGTAGAAATGTGCCAAGATCCCTCTGACTTCCCCCACACACACACCCAAAAGTACCCAGGACCTGAGGCGCAGTTCCAGAGGCCCCTCTCCGCCCTGGATAAGTCCATCCCCGAACGCTCTCCTTGGTGATCTCTGGTAGGATGAGAATCATATTTATCACCCCAGCCTCGGCTGTGAGGATGACGGGAGGTGATCCCACGAGGGACTGTCACGTGACAGGTGAAGAGAGTCAGTGAGTCCTTCAAGCATTTTGGGTAGAGGTCAGCAAACTTTCTGTAAAAGGCTACATAGCACATAGTTTAGGCTTTGAGGACCATTTAAAGTCTCTGTTGCACATAGCTTCTTTTGTTTTGGTTTTGGTCTTAGGACTCTTTAAAAATGTAAAAACCCTTCTTAGCTGGGAAGCAACAGGAGGGCGGGCAGCCTCTGCAGTGCCTGTTACCCAGCAGGTTACCACGGTGGGCACCCGGGCCTCAAACGCTGGTCAGTGCAGAACTCACCTCAGGCTTGTCCTCTGCCAAGGGGCGTAGAGAACACCTGCCTCTCAGCTATCCCACTCCAGAGCCTATTTACACACCAACTTCCATCAGTCATCAGCTGAGAGGCTGCTTCCCGGGGAACGTTGACTCCCAGTATTTCGGGCATATCGTGTGCTCAGGTTGACTCAGGCCCTGGAGGAAACGTTCAGGCAGGTGGGAAATGCATGCTGGGACATGATGGTGGTCAGGTCTGAGGGGTTGTGGGCAGGGAGCCCTCCGTGACTGTTCCATGTGCACACAATTATTAGTCACCCCATTTTGCAGATGAGGAAACAGAAAAACAGACAGAACAAATAGCTTCCCATGGTTCTACAGATTGAAAAGAGCAGAACTGGCAGAGCAGGGAGAAAAGAGAGCAGAGAACATTGGCCTTAATTAAGCAAGAGGTTGGAAGGACCAGAAGACGCACCATCACTAATTAGCAGACAGTTCAAAGGGGGATTTTTAATCTCTTCAGAATCTTGCTGTCAGGCCCCGGTCACAGTTGTGGGGGACAGGAAGTTGTATAACATTGGAATATTGGCTCAGAGGCCCAATCTGTCTAATTGGGTGGATTACGTGTGAGCAATAACAGATGTTCGGGACCAGCTGAACTACGAACAGAATGACAGCCTTGGAAGAGAACACTCCACATGCAGCTTTTCTCAGGGTGTTGAGACCAATTTCCTTTTGCAGTGTGTGCTAAGCGGGGGAGGGCGGTTTTGGGGTGAAGTTGAATGAATATGAGGCCTTTTTCATTGCCATGTTAGTTTTCATACCATGAGCCCTGTTTTGCTTTGTGTGCACCTGACAGTTGGCTACAAGGGACCAGCTCCACAACGGCCTATTTTTTTTGGGGGGAGGGTGCTGGAATGTTCCTCAAGACCCTCATGGAAGGTCATGATATCTGGCAATTAAATCCATCTTTGGCTTACCTGACCTTGGTTTATTTGAGTTTGAGAGCAGAACTATTAAAACTCAGTCAAGGGTTGAAATGTCCCCAGTCCCTTTTTCATTGTTACCGGTCTGACCTGCTCTACCAGCTTGAAGAGTAAATAGGATGGCATCACTTTTATTTTTCACTCAGGCCCCCACCTGCGTTTTTATCATTAAGTCCAATATCTTCCTCATTAGGCCCCACCATCCCCACCTCCAATCAGTAATAGTCCAGAAGCCCAGCAGTTTCTCAGTCCAATATGATGAATACCCCCTGCCATTGCCTCTTGAAGCCACATGATGTCACTGTTGAAGAGGGGCCTGCGTTGTCTCAGGGTTTCAGGGGCCAGGTTTCTCTGCTGTGACCTGTTTGGGTCACATTGGTTCCCCATATTGGGAAACTCTCCCATGCTTGGCCATTACTCTCCAAAGCAGGACCACTAAGCCAGCACGTGTTGAAACCATTCCCTTCTAACCTTCATCAAATCTGGATCATCGGCCTGGATCTCTGGTGTTGTATGGCTCACTCTGGGCTCCCCCATTGAAGAGCAAGAGTTGGATAATTGGTTTTTTCTTTGCAGGGGGCTCCTTATTCAAGTTGGTCCACTTCCTCTCCAGCCAGATCTGCACACCACTTAACTAAGAGTTTGTTTTCCAGAGACTTTTTGTCTGAACAAAGTCTGCAGACCATCTCAGGCACCTTATTTACTAAACAGTCACCCCATTAGACTTGGTTTCCTTGGAACTCAGTGAAAGCACAGGGACTATGAGTACAGGTTTAAGGGCCTGTTAGACCCAGGCTTGATCCCAAGTCTGTGACCATGGGCAGCTGTGAACCTCAGTTTCCTCATCTGTCAAGTGGGGATGATGATAACATCTGCTTCATAAATACAATAATACTAAAGCACTTTGTTTAATGCCTAGCATAGTATAAGTACTCAATAAATGTTTATTACTACTACTACTATTATTATAATAATAATGATGAAGATGATGATGATAAACAAATCTAAGAAAGCTGATCTTAGGACCTTTGCTTTTGTCAGAAGCTCACACAGTCCTTAAGTTTTGGACCACGGGGTTCAGATGGAAGACTGTTTACTTTTGGTTAGCCCTCTGAATGTGTCTTCAGTTCCATATTTGAGCCACGTTTTTTTTCTGACACTGTGTTAGACAGAGGGTTACTTACTGCTTCTTCTCATCCCAACATCACCCACTGTGGGGACAGAGTCCTAGAGAGCAGTTTCCAGGCTCTCAGCCTCATGTGGAAAGGTGCTGGCTCGGGTAGTAGACGGCCATCAGCTGTGACTAGTTGGCCATCAGCTGTAACCTGTGAGCCATTGGCCACTAATATAACTGCCGTGGCTACGCTAGGGGGTTGGTTGGTTGGCAGAGAAGCGGACGGTGGATTGCACACTGCATGGAGCCTGCTTCCTGTATCTCCAACCCAGCTACCAGTGAGACTATAGTGGCATGAACCCCCCATCCGTGGCTTCGTGGGTGTTCCTTTTTGGACTCGCCATAGCCTGCGTTCTTGTGCGGGGAGCAGGAGATGAGACCCTACAGGACACCCACCTAACTGAGCTGAATGAAATTCACTCTCCCTCCCTGTCCCTCCGTGGAACTACATTGAATTCCACTGATCTAGGCAAACGAGCTCTGAAAACTGGTTAAAAATCCATTTGTCCACTTTTGAAAATGTCAGTGAATGGTGGTGAAGGTGGCCTTGGGCCTCACAGCTGGCCCCTGTCAGCACATCATCAGGTGCCCAGCGGGCTGCCACCTCTCCAGGCTCATAGAGCAGAGTCTCTGGCTGCCTCCCACCCTGGTGAGAGCTGGACCCCAGCTGGAGACACAAATGAGAATGGATATTCTTCCTTCTTTCTGAACTTGACCCAGCAGCCCAAGGCTTCATACACAGGGAAAATGCATGCTTTGTGTAGGATTGGGATAAAGACTTGGGGACAGGCAAGTACCCTATGGAGTTGTTGTCCCCTTAGTCTCCCTCTTCCTGTTTTATGGGTCATCACTAGGCATGGAGAGGCCGTGGAGGGGTGCCGATCAGGTCGGTAGCTGGAGGGAGGATAAAAAGCCCGGGGCTAATGTGGTGGCTCAGACCTCTTGATGCCTGGGTTCCTTCTTGCCTTCAGTTTCGACCTGTATTTTAATCTCACAGCGAGCCTTTGCCTGGAATGGATTGTGAACAATGCCTCCCTTATTCGCCAGGGGAGGTGTTGTGTCAGGATCCCGACCAACATTTATCAGACTGACGGGCTGGGATTAAGAGGCTGTCCAAGTTCAAATACCAACGAACACAGGATGTTCTATCTCGTCTCATGGAGAAGCTGTGATTCAGGAGCTGGAGCAACATTTTGTTTCATTTGGTTCCATTTCAAATGAAGCAAGAACTTGTGATAGTAGAAAGTTGGAACCTCCTAAACGTCTAGAATCAGGGAGTTGATGAAATAAATTATTGTACATCTCACAGTCGATGTGATAAATGTGTTGAAAATGGTGATATCAGACTATTTTTACTGGTAGGGAGAGATGTTCGTGATATCATTTTAAGTATGAAAAAAGCATTGGAAAAGCTATGTACAGCGTGATCCTGTGTTGATTTAAAAACATGTCTAAACACGTATGTTTACATGTAGCTGTATGCATAGAAGACCGTTAGGAAAGAGATATAATAGGTGTGAAAACAGTAGATTTGAGGGGTTATTATTTACTTTTACTTTTCTTTTTTTCTTACTTTGTGATTTTGTTTATTTTGTGATTTTTCTGTATATGATAATAGCCTGTATTTATTGAGCAGCCACTAAGTATGAGGCATATGGTCTCCTCTTTACTTCTCAAAGGAAGTTGTCCAAGGATGAGGGAACCCAGAGAGGTTAGGCCTCTTACCCAGGGTCGTAAAATCAAGAATCCATCATCCAAGTCAGCCTGCTTCCAGAACCCGACTTTATCTTCCTCCCTGGGACAAGCTAGGCTGACCCACGCTGCCACATAGAAGCCTCTGATGCCCAACTGAGGACTGACTTGAGGCCCAACCAGATGCTGACCTGGGTCAGCATTACACATTCCAATCCCCACTGGCTCCTAACACATGCTGTCCCCTGGTAAGGCTTGGTCCAGGGCCTGGGCTGGGTGACACCTTCAGGTGAAGCTCCCTGGTACCTGCCTCCAGCTGGGCGAGATGGTCTGGGACTCTCCCAGGTTATTCTTCTGTGCACAGCCAGTCCCATCACTGCCCTGGCAACACCCTTCTATACATTCTGTTACCAAAGCAGGACCACATGTCAGCATTAGTTTGTAGTTGGGGTTTCCCCTCCTTAATTACGAATGCTTTAATTCTGATAGCTGATGCAGATACTAATGTGTCTCTCCCGTGTGAGCACTTCTTACCTATAGTTTCGTTTTGGTTGTTTAGTCCAAGGCTGATAGGCCTGGAAGTTTGGAGAATAGAGGGTGGCAGGTGACTGATTATTCGTTTCCCTTCTGAGACCCAGGTGGCTTCTGTACCCCCACCTCAATGGTCTGGATGAGGCGGGATCTTTGTGTGCAAGATCATTGGAGAATTAATCTTCACCCTTGGCTGCATCTTGGAATCAGCAAGACAGCTTTGCAAACCATTGATGCCTGAGTCCACTCCCAGAGATCTTGGTTGAATGGATCTGGGGTGCAGCCTTGGCTTTGGGAGTTTCAGAAGTTCCCCAGGTGATTCTAATTTGTGGCCAAGGCTGAGCACCATGCCCTAGAACACCTGATCCATCTTACCCCACCCCCCACAGCCCAAGGAGACAATGTTGGCTTGGAGGAAATAGCTTTTTCTTCGTGGTCAGCCCCGACCTCAGTGAAGCAGTGTGGATTAAGCTCTTGAGAGTACGTGGTGTTCTCAGCATCCACTGGGGAAAGGCGTCCTCAGCGAGGCCCCGCCCATTTCTGACTCTCCCTTTCTCCCTTGTATTCAGTATGGAATCGTGCTCGATGCCGGCTCTTCCAGGACGACAGTCTACGTCTACCAGTGGCCAGCGGAGAAGGAGAATAATACTGGAGTGGTCAGCCAAACCTGCAAATGTAATGTGAAAGGTAAGGCCCAGAGTGAGTCTGGGAGGCCCAAAGGGAAGCCAGGTAGCGGCCTAATGTTCTTTGGAAGCCTAGAGGGGTCCCGAGAAGCTGCCTGGACTGGGTAGAAAATATGAGATCTTATGCTAGTGCTACTACTTCCCAGTGCACCGTGGGCCAGTCACCTCCCTTCTCTGGGCCTCAGTTTTCTCATCTGTAGAACATGCTGGGGGGGGTGTGTGTGTGTGTGTGTGTGAAGGACCATTTATTAAGCACAGCAGCAGAAGTAGCCAGAGGGTCAGCATGTTCTTCTGCTTCTCTGAGCCCCAATTTGCACAGGATGATGTGAAAAGGGCCATGTAGTACCTGCTCGCACAGTGGGTTGTGTTACGGAAGAGAAACCAGAGATTAGGGATTCTGAAACATTTATAAAGGACACTGAGCATGCCTGCCCTTTGCTCTGGGGTGAAACCTATTTCTGTCTTCTGAGCCTGTTCACCTTGAGAAGATAATCCAGAACAAAGGCAGTCAGTATCTCTGCTCATAAAACATGTGGGAACATGAGAGACTCCTGGAAAATTATCTTCCAACAGGTATATGTAGGTGGGGGAGAGATAGGCTGGAGGGCGATGGACAACACATCAACCAATAGGCGTGACTCTGTTCCAGTAAAGCTTTACCTATGGACCCCGACATTTTGAATTTTATGTAATTCTCACAAGTCACGAGATACTATTCCTTTCAATTCCTCCTCCCACCATTTTAAAATGTAAAAACTGACTTATCTCACAGGTTGCACAAGAAAAGGTAGTGAACCAGATTTGGCCCATGAGCTGCCAACCCCTGAAATATTAACTTGGCGCAGAAGTAATTGCAGTTTGAAAGGTTAAAAATTGTGAAAACTGCAATTAACTTTTGCACCAACCTAATCGATCATTATCAGCACTTTTAACGTTAACGACCCTCCAGGCAACTCCCTGTCTCGCCCACAACGTAGCCTGAATTTTATTAACCGTTTCCTTGTTCTTCTTTATCGTTTTCTGTATTTAGTTTTTCCTGTTTTTGAAAACGGAATCAAACATTTATTTGCTTGTAATTTGCTTTGTTCACTACCATTGGGTTTTAAGATTCATCTATGTTGATATGAGTAGGAGTTGCTCATTCATTTTTCCTGTTAATGGACATTTGTGTTTCCCTGGCAATTAATAAGGTTGAGTATCTTTTCGTATATTTATGACCATCTCTGCTTTCGGTGAAATATATGTTCCTATGTGTTGCTCATTTTTTCTACTGAGGTGCTTGATTTTTTTTCTTATTCGTTGGAATTCTTTGTAGATAATCTGAATCTGAAAGCCTTTCTGGTGTTAATATTATATTGTTGCTACTGTCCTCGCACAGTTTATGGTTTGTCTTTTTAGTCTTTTCATGATATCTTTTGATGAATAGAAATTCTTCATTTTTATATAAGTGCAATTGTCAATCTCCTTTATGGTTTGCTCTTTTGTATATTTTATTCAAGAAATTATTCCCTGTGCTCGTAAAGATATTCTTCTATCAAAAGTTTTATAATTTTGCCTTTTACAATGAAGTCTTTAGTCTCCATAATCAAGTTAGTGAGTGTGTGTATGTGTGAGCCTTTTTTAAAGTCAGTTTCTTTATATAGTCAATAGTAGTATGATAACTTTGTACGGTGACAGATGGTTACTAGACTTAGTATAGTGATCATATCTTAAGATCTATAAATGTTGAATCACTATGTTATACACCTAAAACGAATAGTACTGTATGCCAACTGTGCTTTAATAAAACTAATAAAAGCCAGTGTCTTCAGAACATTATGATCTTTGAGTTGGCTTGGAGCTTCCCAGCCAGTTTGTCCTGAGTGGGTTACAGGTGTACCCACAAGACAGCAGGTTACAGACTCCTGACTATCCCTCCCAGCCCCAAGCAGCTCCTTCATTTCTCTCAATGAGCTGCCTAAATATTATAAGTTCTGGGAGGTCATGGCATTGAAAAAGTTGAGAAGCAGAATTAGCTTTTCCCAGGGGTCTCCTGTGGATGGCCAGCGTGCGTTCTGATCACCTGCCTCCCCATGGAGGGCGGGCTAGAGCTCACCTACCCTAGTGCACAGGTATCACAGATTAGGTTTTCTAGAAGATGGTGAGGCAGTTTGGGATGCAAGGTAATTACTAGAGATCCACGCCTGTGGGAGGAGAGAAGAAGAGGAAGGATTGGACAGAAGGAGATGTTAAACTGCAATGCAGGCCTGACAAAGTTTCAGCCAATCAGGGTTATGCTTCATTGGGTTGAGATGGCCCGAAGGGGCTGGGCTGTGATACCTCTGTCACCTTCAGTCATTGGATGTTGTCATCCTGGGAGGAGCAAGACGTTGAGCAGGGCAGCTCTCTGTAGTTGCGGCGAACCCTCAAGTTGCTGATAGCTGGGACAATAAGTCTTTATTTGAAGGGCATCTGCGTGGCACCTCTCTGGGCTCATCACAGCAGGAGACGGGGATTTTTCTAAGTATCACTTGCGTTGTTGTCACAAGACACAGGCAGCAGTAGCCTTGCTGTGACCTCAGCCTGAGACCCCCATTTCTGTTCTCCTAACTTCTGAGCCATTTCCTCACCTCCAAGCAGGATTCTTGTTTAGAAAAGAGAGACTCCCATTTCAAGAAAAGAGAGGATGGTGTGGGAGAGTGAGTCAGCTTCCCCCTACTGTGTGAGCTCTGGAAATTATCTCACCTCTCTGAGTCTTGATCCCCTCATCTCTAAAATACAAAGCACGATAATAGTAATACCTCCCCCATAAGAATGATTTGAAGATTAGGGTAAGTGACATAATATATGTAAAGCAGGTAGCAAATGCCTGGCGTACAGTAAGTGCTCAATAAGTGTTAGTTATTATTATTCACAGGGCCCCACACTTTAGAGCTCCTGGTGGATATTCCTGCCAAAAGGTTACTCTGTCCCATAGTTACGAGCTCTATTTAGACTCGGGAAAGCAATTCAGCCAAGTCAGTCCTGATGGCCCTCTGACTGTAGGGACCGATGGGACTTTCATGGGGAGGACAGGCAGTCTCTCAGGGGCAGGGGCCCTTGGCCCACCCAGCATGTGATTTAGGGGACGGGCAGGGTCATGGAACCCACACTGCATCCATAAATGGATCTTCCCTTCTTTGATCACGGTAGCCTTGGGGATCCAAATATACTCTGCGTGACCAAAAGACCACAAACTGAAGCCTTAATTACAGAGTTAAAGTTTGGTAAGTGTCATCCCTTCGAAGACATGTTGCTTGTACAAGGATAATTTGGGTTTCTGGTTTCTCAATTGCACATTTCCCCAGGACACCCCTGTCTTAGTTGGAAGGGGTGGTGAAGGCTCGCTTGTCCAGCAGTGTTTCCTGAATGGCTAGGCCCTCAGAAATGTATTTCTCAGGGGGTCCCTGGTGAGTAGCGGTCCTTGGTTGCTAATCTTTTCCGTGAGTTCACTGGATGCTGTCTTTGCTGCTGGCCCCTGGGCTGGTGTCTGTAGCTCTGGCCATTCCCTGGAGGGGACTGGTTCCTGTTGTCGCACCTCTCTTTTGCAATGTGCAGTGCTCATGCCTGCTGCTGCCTTCTCCCATAAGGGACATGCATGTTTTCCCTTTAAATCAGTGCTTAAAAATTTTTGAACTCACTGGAGCCTAAGCTTAGCCATCTCCTCCACTGAAATATCTTTAAGAGTTGCTCCAGGGACCAGGCCACTGCAGTGTTGAAAGCACCCTCTGCTCAGGCACGTATCTCATGCTTCCATCCCACCTCGAGTAAGTTTTGTGCCGTCTGCCCAATCCTTTGTCCCCAGATTGCAATAGCAGTTTTAACTCTCTGTTCTTGCAGTTGGGAATACCAGTATCCCATGAGCCTATAAGCCTTCTTTTCCAACTACAGGGCTTAAGGGACCTTATGCAAAAAGACACCCCCCCCCCCGGTGACATGCTCAGATATTCCAAATGTCAACACTCTAGCGAGTCCCCTAACCGGTCCCTATCCAGAGACCAGCTCTAGCAGAATATATTTTATTTGCACCGGATTGGACATGTTTGACTGTCACGACTGGGGTTGGTGGTGCTGCTGGCATCTAGTGGCAGAGGACAGGGATGCAGCTAAGTGTCGCACCACACACAGGACCTCAAAGAATGGTCCTCTGGCCCAAAATGTCAGTAGCACCAAGGTTAAGAAACTCTGATCTCGAATGGTTCTTGGAAGTGCTCAGATCTGAGAGGGATTTTGAAAACAGAGCCAACAAGATGTTATGATTGAGGCAGCGTGAGGCAGGTAGGTTGATGGTACCTGCACATCACATCTGACTGTGGGGTGACGATGTGTGTGATGTGACGGCAGCATTTCCTGAGCATGGGAGCATTGGGAGGGAATCCACTGGGGGCGTGGCAGGGGATTAAGGAATTTGGTTTTAGACACATTAAGTTGGAAATGCCTATAAATCATCTAAGTCAGGGGCTAGCAAATGTTTTCTGTAAAGAGCTGGATGATAAATATGTTTTACTTGTTGGCCATATGGTCTCTGTCATAAATATTTACCTCTGCCACTTTAGCATGAAAGCAGCTGCAGACAATATGCAGACAAATTAGCATGTATGTATTTCAAGAAAGGTTTATTTCTGGACACTGTATATGCCTAATGGGATGGACCATAAGAACAAAAAGAACTTAAAAAAAATCTTCAACTGTTTTCAACAATTATATAGTCGGTGGTAGTGCTGGTATTGTCGTACTGAGACTGTTGCGTGTGAAATAAAGCAAATGAGGTATTCAGTTGGAGTGCCTGCAAATAGGGACTTTAGTATAGGGAAGAAGGTAAAGATACAAGATCAAAGAATTTAAGTCAAAATCTATAGTTTTGAAGTAGAAGTACCAGTAAGAATTCATGATATATTTTTTTCTTGAAATAAAGTTTTCCCTTGGTCTGTCCTCTGAAAAAGCTTACAGGGAGCACCCTAGCTTCCCAATTTTGGACGCTAAATACCATTACTGACCAGAAACCACAACTCCTTGGAGAAATGGCTGAGTCCAGATCTGGGGCAGAAAGTGTGTAAGGTCCTTGGTACATCTTATCTTATCAGAAAGCAAAGAGCTCTCAAAGGTTTCTGGGATCGTATCAAAAGGACACAAGGGCCAATTGAACGGACCCCCCAACTAGCCAAAGATGGGACCTCAATGAGAAAAATAACTGCAATGAATTTAAACACATCAAATATAGCGTTAAAGTTACATGTTCCTAAAGATACAAAGCAAACAAAATCCCCTATTGGTTAAATTAGGAAGCTATTGGAGATGCAATCCATAGTTTTTAAGCTGATAAATGAAGGAAAAGAATCAAGCACGTATCTTGCCTTCTGTACAAACTATCCTGTAGGGTAACCAAATAGTCAATAATAGGGAAGTTTTTCTCTCATAAAAGCATACGAGGTAAAAAATGAAGCAAGAATGGTGTAAATAAAATATCACCCTTTTATAAGCCCTAATGGACTACTGGATCTCAGCAGTGATCACTGATGCCTGCACCACAACAGAAACAACCAGACACTTGTGCTTCTTGTTAGCAGTGCTCACTAATCCCTACAAAATGGTTTCTGAAATAGTTCAAATCTAATAGTTCAAATCTAATTAAGCCTCTGCATTCGGTTATAAATTTATAGGAAAAACCAGGACCAAATAACTTGTTAAATGAACCATGGTGACTGATTCAGTAAACTCTAGGCTGTGGGAACTCTACAGGACAAATTAAACTACCGTGTTTCCCCGAAAATAAGACCTAGCTGGACCATCAGTTCTAATGCATCTTTTGGAGCAAAAATTAATATAAGACCCAGTCTTATATTAAAATTATATTAAAATAAGACCGGGTCTTAATATATAATATAATATAATATAATATAATATAATATAATATAATATAATATAATATAATATAATATATAATATTGGTTCTTATATGAATTTTTGCTCCAAAAGATGCATTAGAGCTGATAGTCCAGCTAGGTCTTATTTTCACAGAAACATGGTATGAGGAAATTTTTTTTAATTACAAAGAAAAATAGATAGAAAGGGAGGGCAGAACCTGTAGATTACAAGGAACTTAAGAGACATGCCAACCAATTGCTATAGGTGGAATTTATCGGACCCTAATTCAAACAAACTAGATAGAAAGAGAGAGGTCGGGGAAGAGGAGGGAGAGAAAAATATGACTATGGAGGAAATATGAACCTTCACTAGATATCTGATTATCCTAAGGGGTTATTTGTAATTTTTATAGGTATAATAATGGGACTGTGCTTATGTCTCTTTAAAAGAATTCTTGTCTTTTAGTGATACATACTGAAATATTTATAGAATGAAATGATACCGTGTCTGCAGTTTGCTTTTGAGGAGAGAAGGGGAGAGAGTGCAGAGGAAGTAAGAGAAGATCATTGTTGAAGCTGGGAGACAGGTTCCTTATACGTATTACTCGCCCGACTTTTACTTATATTTGAAACTTCCATAGTGAGAACTTTTTTTTTACGCAGGTCCTGGCTCATTTTTTTCACCTTTGTAAATCCTTCCTTTCATATTTTTGGAGTTGACTCTTCTCTGTGACCACATGGGCCGTAGCATACCCACCTGTTTTCAACTCCCTATGAAAACCCACTAATTTCCAAAGTTGATCTGTTTCTTGTTTGAACGTTGTACTGCTCTTGTTGGTTCCCGGGGATGCTAAGAAGCGCTGACTGCTTGCTTTTCAGGCTCTGGGATCTCCAGCTATGGGAAAAATCCCCAAGACGCCCCCAAAGCCTTCGAGGAGTGCATGCAAAAAGTCAAGGAGCAGATTCCAGCCCACCTCCATAGATCCACCCGCATGTACCTGGGGGCCACGGCTGGGATGCGTTTGCTGAGGTAAGGGCTGGAATGGCGCAAAGGAACCCATTTCCCCGAAATAGCCAAGAATGTGTTAAACCTTGCCAAGAATGTAAGTCTATTTCTGGGAACAAATCCGAAAGAAAGAAGCCCATATTCTGCCATAAACTTAAGCTTTAAAAGTTGGGAAACTTTTAGTCTTTATTTTAATACCCAGGAAGAAACAGTTCTAAAATTGATTCCCTTGCCGTTGGTGATTTTACTGAGAACTCTGAAAAAAAGAGGAACATGAAATCTGTTCATGGGATGTACCCCTAGGTTTTTAGATAGGTAGAAACTGTTTTTGACACCTGGTATTTCGACACCTACATGCAACTAGCTCTACTACGTGCAACCCGTAGCTATGTAGTTTGTACTCATGTACAAATGTCACTGGAGTCTGCTTTAAAATAATGGAGTCTCTGCACCTCACCCCAGTCAAAGCCTGTGGAGTCATTATGAAACCAATATCTCATTTCACTCAAGTAAGCAGCTCCTTCTAAATTTTCAGCCATGACTTTTAGCTCAGTTGCATTGTTTTCAAATGCCCTTTCTCTCTTTCTCTTCCTTTTTTTTCTCTATTATAATAGTTTCTTGACCTTGAAATAAAAAATAAAAAAAGTTTAGAAAAACACATCAAACTTAAATCTACCTAGGGTAGAGGCTGCTTCCAACTTTAAAGATAGGGCTTTAGGGTGATGAACACACAATGGGATTTATAGATGATGTAATACAGAATTGTACACCTGAAATCTATGTAATTTTACTAACAATTGTCACCCCAATAAATTTAATTTAAAAAAAAAAAGGCTTTATCCCGAAAAGAAGACACTCATTCTGCTTCAAAGCCACTTTGTCAGTGGTCCCAGTAATGTCACATTATATGTGTGGGCGTGAATTAAACACAAAGGAACAAACAAACGGCCACTTTTACATGATCGTCACAAAGAAATCACGCAGCACGTCAGCTGGATTGGGCCCTTTCCTTGCAGTTTTCCTGTGCTTGTTCCCGTTCCTATGTCCTGGTCGACCAAGTGGAACATGGAAGAAAGTTGGATTTCTTTGCTCACACTTGGAATCTGCAGCGTGTTTCAAAATTACCAACTTTAAGTGAAATAGAAATGATATAGAAAGTCCTTTCTTCTGCCCTTTCTTTCCTATGGAAACAAAGAACCCAGCTTTTTCTTAGTTGCTTTTGTCCCCCCCAGGTCTCTCTGAGTGAGAAATGATTAAAAAGGCTCTGTAATTTATAGCCGTTTGGGGAAGAAATGAATGAATGTTCTACTTGAATAAATCAAATGTTAACTTTTACTTGTAAAACTTTCTGATGGGGATCTGTTTCATCTGAGCAACCAGCTGACATTTCTATCGCTAGAAAAGTTAAATGTCAAAAAAAAAAAAAAAAGTGAATGAGAGTCACCTGGGGTGAGAACTGATAAAATTAGGAAAACTGAATTATTTTCCAAGTGTTGCTAATTCGCTGTTGACTTGGAATGGACTTCTGCTTGGAGCATCGCTCTTTCTTCTTCTTGAACCAAGAGTGAGCCCGTGCCCCTGGCTTTCCTAACCCAGTGATGAAAGGGAAGAGAATCTCCCAAGTAAGCTTTCCTCCACAGGGTACAATGGCAGCAGATGAATGACCTAATAACACTATGTCACGGGTGATGCGAGAATGTGATGTTGTCACCCCTCCATGGGTCAGCACACTAACTGCTTCAAACCAATGACGGCCATGATAGCTGTCATATCCCCTCATGATGAAGCCCTCCCAAAAGCGAAGCAAGGACAGTGGAAAACTCACCCCGCTCCCTTTCCCCCTCTCCTCCTAAGCACCCCTTCCTTCTGGCCCGATGAGGGGCTCTTTTAATTGATGCCTCCAAGAGATTACTTATAGCACTTTTATGCCTTCACCAATCACCTTTGCTCTGCTGATGTGAGGCTGAGCAGCAGTGATTAAGCAAGAGGCTCTTTTGATTAGCTGGTTGCTAGAGAGTGGGACAGGGACAGGTAGGGGAGGAGAGAACAAGTGGTATTTTTCCTGGAAGCTGTTTTCCTGCTCGGCAGTTTGACAGATAGCCGAGTAATTGCCCTCCCGGGCAATCCTGCCATCACGGTTGCCCGGGAGGTTTCAGCTTACAGAAGAGGTTGCCATGTATTGCACACATCTGGAAAGCCGTCCCTGCCAGCAGGGTGGGGGAGGTTATATTTTCACCTAAGGGAGATTATTTTAAGGCTCTGTTGTCGGGGCACTCAGCCTCTTGTGTTCTGTGCCTTGCATAGGTTGCAAAATGAAACAACAGCTAATGAAGTCCTTGCAAGCATCCAAAACTACTTCAAGTTTCAGCCCTTTGATTTTAGGGGTGCTCAAATCATTTCTGGGCAAGAGGAAGGGATATATGGATGGATTACAGCCAACTATTTAATGGGAAATTTCCTGGAGGTGTGTGAAAACAAATGCATGGTTTTTAATCTTGCTATTTATCCCGTCCCTTGTGGGTGGTAGTTTAAGCAGAGGTGCATGCCAACAGGGACATCTGTCCTGTGTCATTCCTATTGTGTAATGCATGCGGGAAACACCTCTGAGACAATAGCTAAGAAGAGACACGTATAGCTGGGGCAAAACCTTGGATCATAAACAGGACCAAATGCACAGGGGAGAGGGCATAACATCACTTTACTGCCTAATAAGATATTGG
The DNA here is from genome assembly GCF_036562045.2 of Rhinolophus sinicus. Taxonomy (NCBI): domain Eukaryota; kingdom Metazoa; phylum Chordata; class Mammalia; order Chiroptera; family Rhinolophidae; genus Rhinolophus; species Rhinolophus sinicus. The sequence continues at coordinate 12,341,798 of NC_133759.1, read as the reverse complement.
AGGCAGGGGGGACCAAAATCTAACACTGCGCTATGGGTCATGTGAAGGGCAGCTGGAGAATGACCTTTCCAAGCTGTTCCACAGCCATCTGGAATTTACAGAGCCTGCAGGAAGTCTGCCTGCTTCCCAACTCATTCTGTGTCTCCAGGTCTCCTTACACTCCAACCCCACACCCTCTGCTCCTTTGGTGCAGAGAAAAGCTGACTCTAAGAGACAATCACTGTGGTACAGGGGGCATAAACGGAGCCTACCCATCCCATAGCCAGCCCAACACCTTTTCTGTTCCTCCTCAAATATATTTAAATTTGTTAATACATTGCCAACAGTTAATATTTTAGAAATGTCACATAAAAATTCACACTTTGAGCTTCTCCTGACCCTTACCCCGCAAAAGTTGGAAGTGCTGGTCACCGTGGACTTCCATTCCCGCATGGCCACAGCCAGCTGGAACAGTGAGCCGCACATGCGCTCCCCAGTTCGCCGCACTCCCCACTGTTCTCTGTTGTCTACACCTAATCTGTTTCAGTCATGGATGTTGCCTGCCCAGCCCCTATACGCATTTGAGTTCCCCACCCCTGACATGATGGAGAGGTGTGGTCCTGAATGCTCCCCAGATGTCCCAGTTCTTAGCAGTAAGAGATGGGGCTTGGGTGGAGAGCCCCGGGCAAACAGAAATGGCGACTTGGCCTTTTTCCTGCTTCCTTTTCCCACTGTGCAGAAGGACCTGTGGCATATGTGGGTGCATCCAAATGGAGTGCAGACCACCGGTGCCCTGGATTTAGGCGGCGCCTCCACCCAAATATCCTTTGCGGTGGGAGAGAAGGTGGAGCTGAACACCAGTGACATCACGAAGGTGTCCCTCTATGGCTACGTGTACACGCTCTACACGCGTAGCTTCCAGTGCTATGGCCGGAACGAGGCTGAGAAGAGGTTTCTGGCAACGCTCCTTCAGGTACCTGAGTGGGGGGCTTGGGGGAGAGCTGGTGCCTTGTCTTCTGGGGTCTGTCCTTTCCAATTAGAAGATGGATGAAAACAACAGCATTTTCCGGTTTATGTGTGGGGGTCCAAGCCCCCCCACCCCCAAGTTGTGTTGACCACTTCCAGTATACTTGAACCAGAAGTCCAGGGAAGTTCCAGAGCTCCAGATGTTTGATAAATGATTCACATCCTGGGGTCCCTTTATGGACACAAACTGTTTTAAACCAGTAGCTAAATAAGCCCAAGAATTTTCAGACTCCCCTGTGTGCAGACAAAATAACAGAAGTGGCCACAAGAGAAATGCTCACTGACAGGGGAGAGGCCAGAGCTCTCCCAGGCTCAGCCTCCTCATAGATAGGCCTTTATTAGGCAGGCCTGATGCCCTTTATATGGTGGGATTTTAGAGCCACCGAATTCCATCCCAGCAGTCAGCAATTCACACGGTAACTGTTCCATGGCACAGATGGCTGCTTCAGGCATCAGCTGTAAGGCTGTCACTAATATAAACTTGATGTTAGTGCAGTATGTCAGAGAGTACTAGCTCCATGGATGACACCCCAGACCCAAACTCCAGTGCTCAGGGGACATCAGTCTCAGCCATGGCCGAGAAGGGGAGGGGTCTTGACCACCTAGAGCGACATGACCCACCCAGAGGCCACAGACCCAGGGATGGGACAAGGGCTGGGCCGGCCTGCAAACATAGTGGACACGGGATCATTAGAATTATCCCCACCCCTCCAACCTACCTGGGTAACTGAGGAGGGAAGCAGCATTCCCCAGACACCAGCCTGCAGGAAAGCTGGACTGGCTCACAAACGTGTCCCCAGCAGAACTCATATCTTCAGACCCCTGCATTTGCTAAGTAGTCATGCAGGGCCAGGTATAAGAATTGACCTTCCGGTTCTGGCCCATTGCCGATAAATCTCTTCGGCCTCACAGGAAAGGCTGGAGCTTCAGTACACTTGCATGTGACATATATTGTCGAGAGAAACTGACAATGCCTGGGGAGGGCAGAGCTGGAGAACCTGCAGGCAGCCTTCAGCTACTCGTCACGGCTCAGGAGACTCAGTTTCCACCCGATATGCTTGTCTACCCCTGTCAGCCAAACCAAACCCCGCAGGGAACCTGATCAACTATCCTTGCAAGGTCTCCATAACTGCCACTGCTCCACATTTGCTCGTTAAAGTATTTCAGCTAACATGCCTCTTTCCTGGAGAGAAGCTCTGAAAATCCTCTTTTTTCTAGCAATGTTTAATGCTCCTTTCTCCAGCTCTGGCCCTGGTAGGGGTGGAGGGCGGGGGTCTCTTCTGAACTTCTGACAGAAGGGGGGATGAAGTCATCCTTTTCCCAGGGTGAATGGGGGTCAGAAAGTCTAAACTCTTAAATTTGGCTGTCCTTGAGGAATATGTATGTGTTAAAGAATGATTAAAAAAAGAGAAAGGAAAATATATTTGCATAGACATATAAGAAGTACCGTGTTTCCCTGAAAATAAGACCTAGCCGGACCATCAGCTCCAATGCGTCTTTTGGAGCAAAAATTAATATAAGAAAAAAAAATAATATAAGACCTGGTCTTATTTTAATATAATATAAGACTGGGTCTTATATAATATAATGTAATATAATATAATACCAGGTATAATATAAGACTGGGTCTTATATAATATAATGTAATATAATATAGTATAATATAATATAACATAATACTGGGTCTAATATAATACAATATAAGACCTGGTCTTATATTAATTTTTGCTCCAAAAGATGCATTAGAGCTGATGGTCCGACTAGGTCTTATTTTGGGGGAAACATGGTACACACACACACACTCAAAGTACATACAAAATCTCTGGTAGAATACCCCAAAACTGGCAATAGCGGTCACTTCCAGGAAGGGGATCTTGGGGGGTGGGAGGAAAAATTAATTTTCCTGTTTATTTGTACCTTTTGGATTATTTTATTAGGTGGATAGATAATATTCTATTCAAAATGGTCAATTAATCTAAACGTATCTTGTTTTCTTATCAAAATGGAGTTCATAACACCTGCTTCACAGGCTATCGTAAGGGCTCGACCAGGTAACGTGAGCGAGAGCCCAGCATTGTACCTGGTGTGGGGTGACTGCCCCTGCACCACCACTGGAGTTATCCAGACAACCTGGACGGTGTCTTCAAGTCCACACTGACATAGAGTGGCATTTTTCCCATTTGCCTCTTGGCAGTAGAGGGTAGAGATTGTGAGAATTTGCAAAAGGGAAATATTGGGTCCTCTACAAAAGAGTGATTTCTAACAGCTCACTCTTGTACCTACAGAATTCTACCACCGGAACCAATCTCACCAACCCCTGCTACCCTCGGAATTACATCACCAGCTTCCCTGGGGGCCACATATTCGACAGCCTGTGCACGGAAGATCTGAGGCCTCGAAGTTATAACTCGGATGACATCATCACTTTTGAAGGAACTGGGGACCCATCGCTGTGTAGGGAAAAGGTGGCTTCCCTATTTACCTTCAAAGCTTGCTATGACCAAGAAGTCTGCTGCTTTGATGGGATTTATCAGCCAGAAGTTAAAGGGTCGTTTGTGGTAAGAGCAAAAACCACTGACTGATTCCTCTTTTCCCTGTTGGATATTTAGTTCTCACCTTTCTGTTTCTCTTCTGCTGACCTATGTGTGTCTCTTATTCCCTACCCTGAAACCTCCATGGCATAGCCCGTTCTGAGACTAAATTTCCTTTTGTACTGCTTCCTTACAGGCTTTTGCAGGATTCTACTACACAGCCACTGCTTTAAATCTTTCAGGGAGCTTTTCCCTGAACACCTTCAACTCCAACAGCTGGAATTTCTGCTCACAGAATTGGAGTCAGGTCAGTATTTAGAGAGAAAGGATCAATATCAGTACAAAACAGAGTATATTCCATTTGTGCATATGTGTGTATGTTCCAAATTTGGCCTTTATACTATTCTGCTTTCACCCTTATAAAAATGGGGGTATAAGGAAACCCACCTCATACCCCCTTTATGGATTGATATTATAACCACAAGCACAGTGGTTAGAACAGTGTTTGGCACGTAATAAGGATTCTATAAACTTAGAGATTGTTCTTATGTGATGCTGTATGGGGGTATTTTCAATATTATATTATTGTATTATTTCATAGTAATTTTATTATGAAATTCTGGGTGATGAGGTTCTTTAAATAGGACTGTTGATCTAAGGTGTTCTGAAATGTGCATTTTAAAACATGCCTGCCTGGCCTGGCTCTTACCTGTTTTGAATTTCCTTTTCAGCTGCCACAGCTGCTTCCCCAGTTTGAGGAGGCGTATGCCCGCTCCTACTGCTTTTCAGCCCACTATATCTACCACTTGCTTGTAGGTGGGTACAAATTCACGGAGGAGACCTGGCCCCAAATACATTTTAAAAAAGAAGTAAGTCAGAGTACAAATTGTTTTCTGTTCTTCCTATCAAAATAGAGGTGTGTGTGTGTGTGTGTGTGTGTGTGTGTGTGTGTGTGTGTGTAAGAAATGTAGAAGCTAAAAGTGTGTTGGTGATTTAAACTTGCTGAATGGAAGCCTATGTCTTGGGAGATGATGGAGACTGCAGAAGAGGCATTCACCTCAGACCCTTCCATGTGAGCTCCACAAGGGCAGGACTTGTTTTACCATCCTCGTATTCCCAGCATCCAGCACAGGGGCGAGACCCCAGAAGATGCTTACTAAATGTTTGTTGAATGAATAAATAAATATGTTAAGGATTTGAGAATTCTCATCCTGAAAAGAAGCTTCAAATATAATAATTTCTAAAAAGCGGGTAGTAACTCATTGCTCTCCATTTAACACAGATGTCAGAGTAAGATACAGGCTTCAGAGCATGGGGGATTCAATTAGAAGCAGCATTAAATGCGGGTTTATTCTTGGAATGAGCCTGAGGCACTACATTTACTGACAAGTGTCCAGAATGGTCCGAAGCTGGACTCACAGCGGTCACTAGGTGACTGTTTGGTGAAGGGGCCACTGGACCTTGTTTCAGGCAGGATCAGCCTTGCTGAGTTCATCCAACACTATGTTCCCCGGGTTCTGGGAGGGTTTTCTCATTTCAGGACTAGCTGGTGTAAAGCCTGAAGTATGTCTGGCGTCAGTGTGTTCACTATTAGCTTTGGCAATAATTAGATTAATTCCATCAACATCTGACATGAGGCCTGTGACCGTCTACTTTTACATAAATAAAATTAAATTATCTATACAAAATAAGGATGTCTGGAGACATATAAGGACTATTGGTGGCATGTACTCTCTAGGCTTTGCTTCTAATGAATCTAATTACAGGAGAGTACATTCTGAGACCGGAGAACGACTTTCCGTTGAATACCAGCTTGGATGGATACAGAATTCTAGGTTTTGAGTTTCCTTTCCTTTATTCATAAAGAATTTTACATCCAGCCAAATTTGTACTCAAATGTGAGGGCATAAAAGATTTCAGAAGATTTGCCAAACAGAGACTTACATCAAAAAATATTTTTGGAGGAGGTAGTCAAATACGAAGAGAAATAAATCCAGGATATGTTCTAAAAATATAGAAAGTAAAAGTAAATAATGTTGTGGCTTAAAAATTGTATTGAAAAAGAAAACTAAGACAAAGAAAAGAGAAGAATTCATCCATAACAACCCAGAATTCAAGTATAGTTAATACCTACTGTGAAGGGGATAGGGTAGAAGGCCATAGTATACAGGGATGTAAGAGTGGCCTAAAATGTTCATTTCATAAAGGGGAACATATATACAGAGGGTGACAAAAAAATGTACATACATTTTAAGAAAGGAAAAAACTGTGTTAAAATTACGCTGATGGGAACCACTTTGAGCACCTCTTGTCATTGCAGAAGTCAAACGTGACTTGTATTCATCTTTTGTTATCGGTATATGTTGAGTATTACAATTTTAACATAGTTTTTTCCTTTCTTAAAATGTGTATATTTTGGGGGCATCCTCTGTATATATATGATTTCAAGGTGAGAAAGTAAAAAATATAAACATAAGAAAATAACATTAATTGCAAATTTAAAACTAAGAGATTAGGAAAAGGCCAAATACATCAATAATCACAATAATCGTAAATGGACTCAACCTACCAGTTAAAAGACAGACAGTCTCAGATTGAATTTTTAAAAATGAAGTATATGTTGTTCATAAGAGAAACACTTTAAAGAAACACTTAGGCTTTATGCATAAGGACATGGAAAGATTGAAAGTTAAAAACAAGTTTTGCACTATCAGGCAAATATCACCCAAAAGAAAAGTGGTGTCGCTATTTAATATGTGACAAAATAGTCTTTAAGATAAAGCGCATCATTCAAGATAGAGAGGATTACAACATAATTATTAAAAGGTCAATTCATTATGAAGATTGCAAATTCAAAACATCTGTACATCTAAAAACACGTAAACAAAAATTGACGAATCTACCAGAAGAAATTGACAATCTGTTTCCCATTTGGACTGCGCCCTTTTTTTAGAAAATGGTCCTGGATTCGGTAAAGCACTCATTCCCCTTGTTAGCCACGACAAGAGAAAGATGTTCACTGTTATTAACTGCCCTCTTCACACTTGGCTCTGGCGAGGTTGTGAGGATTCTTCTTCTGATTTTAATTTGCTGCACTGGAGTTGGAGCTCTCGAACCTTTGGGTCCCAGTGACCTCGATTCTAGCCCAGTCTCTGCAGTGTCTGAACCTGCGCAAGTTGTTTGACCTCCTTAGGGCACAGTTTCCTGTAGATATTTCATGAGAGTGACAGTGGTGTGCCCCGGGCATATAAGCGACACCTCGACCCTGTCCTGAGAACTGAGCAGTCTCCTCTACTCCACAGGTGGAAAACAGCAGCATAGCCTGGTCTCTTGGCTACATGCTCAGCTTGACCAACCAGATCCCAGCAGAAATTCCCCTGATCCGCCTGCCCATGAAGCCACCTACCTTTATAGGCACCCTTGCCTTCTTCGCAGGAATGGCCTTGCTGTGTCTGGTGTTTCTTGTGTACCTGTGTGTGTCATCCAGGAACCAGAGGCGCTCCCGGCATACCCTGAACCACACAGTGGATTCTGACTGAGCCTTGCAAACCGTCTCCTGGGGCCCGAGGGCTGTCCAGATCCAGCCTGGGTGGCACCAGACAATGCAAGCGAAATGCCCATCTTCGGGAAACACAACTGAAGTCAAATACCTAGGTTGTGTAGCTCTCAGATACTGATTTATGCCAAAGCCCCTCTTGGGGAGTCTCTCGGCTGTTCTGTGCACACTGCTCCTCCAGAGACCCCACCACCCACTTGCTGACCTCTTGGGGAACAGAGGGGAGACGGGCCATCAAGGTGAGAGGCTCTTTATTCCAAGTGTCCTAGAGAAAGAGGAAGCTGAGGATATGACAGGTTAACATTGAAGAGTTGACCTCAGGGCTCAGTTTGCATTTTTCCTCCCTCTGAAATGCCCTATTCCCCTGGCAAGTATGGAAGCTGGCGGGTGCCCATTAAGCATTTGGCCCCATCAGCTGTCTCATTTATGGCTTCCTCCCATTGACCCTTAATTTTAAGACTTTCCTTTAGCAATCCCATAACCACTGAGCTCCCTCAGATTGGGGGAAGACAGTAGTTGGGGGAGAAGACCCTTCTTCCCCCAAGGAGACTGGCCACAGTCAGGCTTCTGTCGTGCAGGCAGAACCTGAAGGACACAGATACACAGAAAGTTTCCCAGAAAACTGCTGGCTGTTCCCAAAACAGGATTCTTGCTCAGGGCTCTGGTTGTTAGATTACAGCCAGCGGTACCATCACTGTCACCTCCCCTTCATCTTGCTCTTGTCCTTTATAAAACATGTACTCCTAGCAAGGCTGTTGTGTTCTCAATCTTTTTGCCTTTGCTAGGATTTTGCTTAGGGCTGTCTTTCCATTGTTAGCATGGTGTGTACATTCTGCCCACCGTTCTCACAGGTAGATGCTGTTGCAAGACATCCTGTTCTACGATTTGCTTACCGATTACTTGCCTAGGTGTAGGCTTCTCTGCACAGTAGTCATTGATCATGACTTTGGGGAAAGAAAAAGGAGCTGCAGGGACATTTAACTCCAAAGTGGGATGGGAAAGAACTCCAGCAAGTCCAATGGCTATACACTAAAAATCAACGTTATTTCAGATTTTGTTAGCTGAAGACAGAATAAAGGACTCTTATTTTACTTTGACTTGCAGTGTGGTGTTTGTTCACTTGCATGTGGTACTCTTTCTTTTAAGGACCCAAGGTGGTATTTAAGAGAGGAAATTTTAAAAATTAAGAACATCTTCTTGAGAAAACTTTCCTAGTGAATTAAGAAAATCATTCATGAATATCACCTTTATTCCAGAGTGTTCAAAGGGCTTTGCTTTGATAAACATTTGGTGCCTTGAGATAATTGAGTAGAATATTTCTTTACCTTATGTGACATTCAAAGCTTCTGTGAGACTAAACCCTGCCACTCAGATCTTGATTCCCACCCAAAATAGCTGCTCCCATCCCAAAATGCACCTTTACTCACACAGTTCTCCCTTTCTAGACTGTGGGCCATTCACCCATCTATCCAAACAATACATCTTTCTGAAGGCCCATTTCTTGGGGGTGGCCCGGTGGCTCAGTTGGTTGGAGCCCATTTCTAGCTCTTCTTCCATAAAGCTTTCCTTAATCACACACACACACACACACACACACACACACACACACTACAGTCTATCTCCTGGACTACCTTCCCAAAACTAATTGCACCATAACTTCTTACATTGTTATTTATCTTTGTGTGTGCCTATGGCTTGTTTCTAAACTAGGTAGTACCGTGTTTCCCCGAAAATAAGACCGGGTCTTATATTAACTTTTGCTCCAAAAGATGCATTAGGGCTTATGTTCAGGGGGTGTCATCCTGAAAAATCATGCTAGGGCTTATTTTCTGGTTAGGTCTTATTTTCGGGGAAACACGGTAGGCCACTTAAGGACAACATCTGTCATTCATCTCTCACTCTCTCATTCAACAGACATCTAAGAAACACCTGTGGGCTTAACACCTTGCCAGGTGTGATCTTGGTTTTGGTTGAATGCTATGAATGTGTTATGTATACTCAACATATTTGTTGTTTGATGCTTCCATAAATGACTGAGGGGTGGGCAATAAATGACAGAGATACCAGATAAAAATAGCATCTAAATCACCAAGAGTCTGCAAGAAAAAAAAGGATCTGTCTGTGCAGGAAAGAAGGCCAAAGCTCCATGAAGGCAAGTCGTAGTCAGCGTTTCTTGCCTAGTAGAAATTTGAAGTAAGCTGATGAAGTATTTGGGGTTTTCTGATATTTGTCAAAGAATTCTTAACAGATGGACCATCATGAAATCTACGTACCTGGTACTGCTGGCAGGAGTCTCAGGTGGTCCCCATGACGTTCATCCTCTGCTGTTACTCCCCAGATTACGCTGTCACATGGCACAAGGGATTTGCAGATGTAATTACGAATCACTTGACCTTAAAATGGAGAGATTGTCTAGGTAGGCCTATCTCATCACATGAGCTCTTTAAAGGCAGAGTATTTTCTCCAGAAGAGGAAGTCCTATGCAGAGCATGAGAAAGATTTGACTGTTCCCAGCTTGAAGATGGAGAAGGCCAGGTGGAAAGGGCCTGAGAGCAATTCCCAGGAAATAAAAGGAACTCCTGGCTGACAGCCAGCAGGAAACAGGGAACCTCAATTCTACAACTGCAAGGAACTGGGCATAGCCAACAATCTGAATGAATTTGGTAAGCAGATCTTCCCAGAACCTCCAAATAAGAGCTTGACCCAGTTAACACATTGATTTCAGGCCCTAAGCAGAGAACCCAGGTGAGCGCATCTGGCCTCTGAGGTATAAAACATCAAGGTCATAAATGGGTGTTATTGTAGGCCACTAACTTTGTGCCACTAAGTAAGCATTTTTGGAGATGGAGATTCTGAGTTGAGATTCTGGCTTGGTTGAGTCTAAAACCCATTATATCCACCTATTTCCTTTCACAGGGAAAGGCAGTATCGTGGCAGTTAGGAGTTTGTCTTTAGAATTGTGTAGTCCAACATATCCACTCATATAGAGTCACTTGATTTATGAAAGAGGTGTCACATCAGAGCAGTGGGAAAAAAACATGGGGCAATATTTTTCCATATGGAGGAAAAAGGAAATTCGACTCCTTCCTCATGCCATTTTCAAAAATCATGTCCAGGTAGGTTAAAGACCTCCGTGTGAATGATAATCCTATAAAGGTTCTGGAATAGAACATTAGAGAAAAGTTTTAGGGTCTTGAATAAGGAAAGGGTTTCTTAAACACTACATTAAAAAGCATTAACCATAAGAGAATACTTGATGTACCTGACTACATTAAAATTAAGAACTTCTGTTCATCAGAAAACACCATTAAAAGAGTGAAAAGACAAGACACAGAGTGGAAGAAGATATTTGCAACATGTATGACTGATTAAGGACTAGTTTCCAAATTACATGAAGAATTCCTACAAATCAGTGAGAAAAAAGGCAGCTGATCCAATTTTTCTAAATGAGCCAAAGGCTTGAAAAGACACTGTACAAAAGGAGAAATCTAAATGTCCAATAAATATGAAAAGGCGCTCAATCTCATGGAATAGGTCAGGGCAATGCAAATGAAAACTACAATGAGGTAACACAATATACCCATTGTTTTGGCAAAAGTCAAGAAGTCTGACAATACCAAGTGATAGTGAGAATGTAGAAAAAGTGGAAATCTCATCACTGCTGGTGGGAATGTACGTTTAATGCAACCATTGTGGGAAACTGTGGTATCCTCTAGAAAAGCTCTAGAAATGACCCAGAAATTCTAGTCCGAGGTATATACCTTAGAAATACATGTTCTAATGTACTTTAGGATACATGCCTAAGAATGTTTTTACCAGTAACCGAGATGCCCATCCCATAAAATGGAAGAGTAAATAGTGATACATCTGTACTAGAAAATACCATACAACATGAAAACAAAAGAACTACAAATATATGTTCAATATGGATGGATCTTATGAATATAATGTTGAGGGTAAAAAGCAGGTCACACACACACACACACACACACACACACACACACACACTTGTATAGTATAACTCCATGCACATAAAGTCTAAAAGCAGGCAAAACTAGACACAGAAGGTAAACTCCAAAGGAAAGCAAGGAAATTATTACTCTTAAATTGGGGGGAAGATAGGGACTGTGTGTGAAGAGGGAAAACGGATGCGTTAGTCTGCTAGGGCTGCCATAACAAAATACCACAGACCGGCTGGCTTAATCACCAGATTTATTTTTTCACAGTTCTGGAAGCTGGGAAGCCAATTCAATTCCTGGTGAGAGCTCTTTTTCTGGTGTGTCGACGGCTGCCTTCCCGTGAGTCCTCACATGGCCTTACCTCTGTGCTTGTGCAGAAAGAGTGAGTGCTCTGGAGTCTCTTTTCATAAGGGCACTAATCCCATCATGATCAGTGGGCACCCCATGACCTCATTACCTCATCTAACCCTAATTACCTCCCCAAGGCCCCATGTCCAAATGCCACCATCTTGGGAGTTAGGGTTTCAACATATGAATATTGGGGAACACAAACATTCAGTCCCTAACAACAGGACTTCTGGGGTGACAGTCATACTCTATAACTGTGTAGTAGTTACAGGTGTATCCTTTTTCAACCATTTATACTTTCTGTATGTCCTATGTGACATTTAAAAAATAAAATTACAGATCTAGATTAACTCAAGGATTTGAGTTACTTCTATGATCTTCACAAATCTTTCAATCTCTTTGACCCTTGATTTGCTCATGTATAAAATGAGGATAATATCTATCTGATGGGATAGTTGAGAAAAGGAAAAATTAAGCCCTTACCCTGAGCCTAGTACAGAGTATAGTCAATGAATAAAAGTTTTAAAAAGTATTTCTTTCAACCATTTACTTGTTCATTCATTCACTCATCATAAATTTTCTAAGCACATACTCTGCTAAGTAAGCACTGGGCTGAGTTCAGACTGAGGTTGGAGAGAAATGAGACACATCTTTCCTTTTGCAACACATGAGACAAGAAGGCCCTCTGCTGGAGCCACAGAGAAAACCCTTCCCAGGCTGCTTGCTTTCTTTTCTTTTTCTCCCTAATTAAAGATGTTGAAAAAAAATCATTCATTCAAAAATATTTCTAATGCTGTAAAATAATGAGACAATTAGTAATCTGAACATTCAATGATATCAAGGAATTGCTTTAATTTTTGTTTAGATGAGATAATGGTATTGTGGGATTTTTTCCAAGATTCCTTACCTTTTAGATACTTGCTAAGCTATTTCCAGATGATATGATATGTCTGGTGTAGCCGTCAGGGTTTAACCAGGGAAATAGAACCAGTAGGAAATACATGTTAAGAGACTGTTTTTGCAAGAAATTGGCATATTCAATGATGGGGGCTGGTCAGGCAAGCCTGAGATCCACAAGGCAGGCTGTTGGGAAGGGCAGACTCAGAGGTGTGAGCTACAGCTGCTCTCCACAGGTGGGATTTCTTCTTTCTCAGGGAAGCCTTGGCTCTGCTCTTAAGGTTTTTCAACTGATTTTGTCAGGCTCACCCAGATGACCTAGGATTATCTCCCTTACTTAAAAACAACTGACTATGGGCTTTCGTCACATCTACAAAATACCTTCACAGCAACACTCAGAGTAATGAATAACTGAGGACTGTAGCCTAACCAAGTTGACACGTAAAATTGACCATCACACCTGTGAACTGGTTCAAAATGACATGTTTGTATTCTACCAACCACCTTTATCCAGAGTGTCTGTATGTTGTTATTCTTGCCTCGCCTCTACTTTTTGCTTTTTGTCATCTGCTCTCTTCATTAAAAAAAAAAAAAAAAAAAAAGGGTGGTGGTGTTGCAAGAGGCCCCTGATTTTGTTCCTAAAACTCGCCTCTCAACTATCTTAGAACTTGAGTTCTTTGCAGGGGTAAAGTTTCATCGCCTTTCTATTGATTTCAGAACCATGGTCAGGGATGAAACTACACTCTATGAGGGTGATATGGGCTCCATCACACACTCCTAATGGGAGCGTACATCGATGTCAACTTTCCGGGTTTCTGGGCCCATCATAAATTACCAGCCTATTGTCGATGTTGTGAAGAGTGTCAAAGATCTTGATTTTGTTTGTTTATCTTGGCTCCTGGCTTCACAGCCCACTGAGCAAAATATGTAGCAAAAAACACATTTCTTCTGCTTACAGGAAAACAAACAAACAAGTGTTCAGGATGATGGTTAAATAAGAAGCCATTAGTCCCAGAGGCGATAATCCTTAGAAATTACTGCCTCTGGTTATCTGTCATTGTGCTGAAGAGAGGAAAAGACATGGCAACTCTTCCTCAATTGGCTTCCACTTTGGAACACTACACACACCACAGCAACACACTGACATGTCCCACCACAGATACGTCTGCCCCCTTCCTGATTACACACACACACACTCACAGGCCACGCCCACTCCCCCCACACACACACCTTCTCAGCTACCCCCACCCATACCACACACACCTGTGCCTCTCCTACACACCATACCGATAGCTCTGTACCACCCACCCTTACACACACACACACACACACACACACACACTCACAACCACTTGTACTTCCCAACACCACTGCTGCTCACACATAAACACATTCACTATTTTTCAGACATTCACACCAAATACCAAAAGGTCAGAGCTATGCACATTTAAAAAAAATTTAACAGCTTTATTGAGATACATTCACATACAATATAATTCAGCCATTTAAACTATACAGTTCAGTGGTTTTTAATATATTCACAGAAAGAAACCCTATGTCCATTAGCAGTCATATCCCTTACCCCATCCACCTCTCACTGCATTAAAGGTTCCCAGGATCCACTTCCCCTAGTACAGGTACAAGCTCCACTTACACGAGAAAGCCTTTTTAAAACAATCATATAAAACAGAGAGCAAAGCCCAAAAATATGTTCAGCAGACACATTTCCCTGGGGCAAGTTCCGAGTACTGCTATATAAGCTGAATAACTCAGAGAGCATTCCAGCCACTCTGTCAATACATGTAAGGCTCACAGTCACCCAGGACCTGACACATACCTGATGTCCTGAGGAATACACGTCAGGGCCAGCCCAGGCAAGCTCTTGTTCCTCTCCAGGGTGTCTCTGTCAGATTCTGATTCTCTCCAGTCCCCAGGTGGGACATGGACAGGCACAGTGGCCAGGATGGAGAGGGCTGTATTCATGCTGGGGACGGAAATGAGGCTCAAGTGTTGAGGACAGCAAAGATGTTATTTGGCTGCTCTCACCTGGGAACATCCATCCATCTCTGCAGCTCTGCTCTACACCTGTGCAGGTAGGCAATTTCTCCCTTGAATGCCTCATACAGTGCTACCTCAGACTTATTCTTCAGTAAATGCAAAGTGCTTGGGACCAGGTACTGAGCTGATTAAGAAAGTCAAGTCTGCATGGCCATTCATCAGGCAGGAAAAGCAGATACAAATAAAGATAGCTGTAAAGTTAACAGGAAACAACATTTCTGCTAACATGCTACATCTGTTGAATGTCATAATAACCCTATTCTTTGAATGACTATTGCTTTCTTACTCACTGAGAAACCTTGTTCTCTAAAATCAAACACGCAGAAAATTTGGGGTCTGAAATGTTATCAGCAAGAATGAAACCTCCCACTTTTTCCTTTCCTTTGGTTAACTGCTCCATGGTGTCTCCGATATGTAGTCTCCCTTACAATGAATCAAATGCACCTGCTTTTGTTGGACTACAGGTTTATTCCTGGTGATCTTAGGTTGACTGGGCTCAGCTTCAGGGTTCCAAAGATGCAAATTTTGAAAACAGACGTAACACACATTTTTTTCACTCCTAAATATACATGCACCTGTCCATCATGTCAAATAGGCCTGCATATGACTGCCATGCCAGTTTGGTCATAACGGATTGGTTCACATCTCGCAAAGGTTACAGGAGCCAGAATAGAAGTCAGGGTTCTAGGCAGCTTCGGGTTCACTTCGTGAAAAGGCTTAGATTTTGGGATCCAGACATTTTGTCTGCTAAACTGACACCTCCATCCCCTGTGACTGAGGGAAAGAAAGAAAAAGAAAAAAGAAACACGAGACACATCTACTCAGCTGAAGCTGACAGGAATATTGGGGTTCAGCTGGTTCCAGGTGGGCAGCCCTGGCCAGTTTGACACCCCCAGAAACTCTGGAAATGCTTCGGGGAAGTGGGCGTCCTTCAGTCGGGACCAGGACCGGGCTACCTCTCCAATCGGTGCCTCATGGCAGGAACCCGAAGCCGAGTCCCCGCTCGGACCCTCACATCCACCTCTTGCCACGAGCAATCGCGGAGGGGATCGGCTTTAAGGGGACACAGCTCCCAAAATAAATCCCGCGAAGAACCTGCGGAAAACTTCCAAGCTTAACAGTGACCCCCGTACGCCACGTCTGTTGCACCCTTCCTCTCGGTGATTGACTAGCGGGGTTGACCTACCGCAAGGGTCTGGCTACGCAGCGAGAGGCCGTACAAAGGTCCGAGAGGGCCCAGGACGCCATCTTGGAACCTGGCGTCGCTCACCAGTTGCCCTTCCTCCTCGTGATTGGACGACACGGTTGCGTGTCCCGGAAAAGGCGTGGCCGGCCCGCCGAAGCTCTGTGTGTGCTCGGTCTGGTCGTGCGATTTCTGTCACTAGCTGCTAATAATTATCTTGCTATTTTCTGAATGCCCGCGAACTCGCGAGGTAGATCAGGCTGACGTAGAGTTACCTTGCCCTTGTATTGGAGCTTCGGAGAAATCTGGAAACCGCCTGGGGCCGCATGGGAAAGGGTCTGGAGATGCTTCCTCAAAGACGCGCTCTTTCTCTGGAGAGGGGAGCAGCACTTTCTAGGAGAGGGAGCCCAACTGCATGAAAAGCCGAGAGACCTGTAGTTACGGGGGCAGCAGGGTGAGATTGTGCAGGACCGTGAATGCTAGGTTGTGGAGTTTGGACTTGATTCTGTAGAACGGGATAAAGATGAACATTTTTAAGTTAACGTATATTTGGGAAAAATAAATGCACAAATCATAAGGGTAGAGCTTTGAATTGTCACCAGCTGAACACATCACGTAACCAACCCCCAAAGAAGAAACAACAGCAGCATCTCAGAAGGCCCTTTTCCCCTCCAGCCCACTGTTGCCTGCGCCAAGGGTATACACGATCATTACTTTCAACACCCACAGATTAGTTTACCTGTTTTCAATTTGATATAAATGAAACCACATAGCACAAAGTCTTTGATTTATTTCACTGCTGTGTATAAAATCATCCATGTTCCATGTAGTTGACTCCATTGCTAGACTTCCTCAGTATATCCATTCTCTCGTTTATGCGCCTTGGGGTAGTTTCTAGTTTGGGGCTATTACTACAAAAGTACTGCTACGAACGTCATTCATGTCTTTTGCTTTGTAAATTATAAAGCAGATACCAGAGCCTACAGACTAATTCATTCACTACGCACTTGCTGAGCCCTTTATCAGGTATTGTGCTAAGAAAAGATGGCCAAGATCCTGCTCTCATGGAACTTACTCCAACTGATGCAAAACTACAACCTAAGTGGACAGAAAAATGAATCAAACAATTGCAATTGTAATAACAGGTCTGAGGAAAACAAAAAAGCTGAGCTAAAAAACGGGCAAGACATCTTTTTTTTTTTTTTTAATGTGGCAGTCCAGCTTAGGTTTCTGAGAAGAGCTGTTTCTAGAAAACAATACAAGAGATGAATTGGCACTGCCATGCGATGAGTATAAACAGAGAGAAGAGCAGTCTTGACGGAAGAGACACCAAGTGCAAGTCATAGAGCAGGAGAGAGCTTGGCCTGTTCAAAACCAGTGTGGCTGAAGCACAGCGAAGAAGGGGAACAAGGGATGTTATAAGGTGTGTTTGGATATATGATGCAAGGCCTTGTATGTAGATAGAGTAAGGAGTTTAGATTTTATTCTAAATACTGTAGAAAGCTACTGAAGTGTTTTATATAGGAAGATGTGATCTATTTTTTTTAAACGAGCCCTCAACTAATGAAAAGAGAATAGATTAAATGGAGCAATGGTGGCATACAGTTTAGAGGAAAAGACTGAAATAGATTTGGGAATTGTCAGCACAATTATCACCATCTTAATAAAGTCATATTAGGACAAAGCTATCCTAAACATGTTCCAATATGATGTATTAAGGACACAGCATTTCTACAAAAATGCATAATCTGAATGTAATCATGAGGAAAACTACTATAAATCCATATTGAGAGCTGTCCTACAAAACACCTAGCCTGTATTTTACAATGTCAGTATTATGAGACAAGGTAAAGCTTAGGAACTGTTGCAGATTTAAACATCTGGAATAACTAAATGCAATTTGTAAATCCTCCGTTAGATCATGGACAAAAATTTATTTTTTCGTTTGCTCTAAAAACTGTAAGTGGGACAATTGGTAACATTTAAGTAGGACTGCAAATTAAACAATAGACCATATTACATAGTACTCATTTCCTGATTTTGATCCAGCTGATTATGTAAAATAATGTCCTTGTTTTTACACATTTAAGTGTGTAGAGATAAAGAAACATCATGTCTGCAATTTCTTAAGTGGTTCAGGAAGAAAAGATAAAATGATAATGCAAACATAAGACGTTAATATTTGGGGAATCTAAAGAGAAATGTTTATGGGACTCATTTGTACTAGCTTTGCAACTTTCTGTAAGTCTTAATTACTTTGAAATGAAATGTTAACAATACTACTGGGGTCACTTAGTGGGAGAAAAAAAATCTAGTACTAAGCCATGAGTGACATTTAGACAAAAATCGGGAGAGTACTGAGTAATTCAAAGTTGGAAGAATGTTAAAAAAGAAAGTAAAATGGAATGTGTAGAGTTACATTGGAGTCATAGCTTCTGTGCTCTTCACCCTAAAATACTAAGAGAACTTCCTGCAACTCCAGCGCCAGATGACCGAAGCCAATCACGCAGCTCGCGCTCGCCACAGAGCAGACACACTGAAGCCAGCGCCGCCATATCTTCGAGGGCGCACGAGTGAGAGTAAGCGCGCACGCCCCGATCCCAGCCAATCGGTGCCCACGTCGGCGTCTCGTTTACCGTGGGGGCGGGGCGGCTTTCTACACTTGCGCAGTGTTGGGCGGGCCTTCTTCCTTCTCGCCGAACGCCGCCAGCATGGTGAGTATCGCTCTTACCGGCTCCGGGTCTGGCGGCCCTGCAGCTCCACCACTGTCTGGGCCTGGGAGCGGGGGCGCGGAACGGCGCTCAGCGGGTCTTAGGTAGCGTGTGGGGAAGATCCCCCCGATCGGGTGGAGCAATGAGTTTGGGAGCTTCTCCGACGCGCGGCCTACGAGCGCGTGGAGCGCCCGGCGCGCCTGGGCCACGCGTGCGCGCCTCCGCCGCCAAAGGCATATGGCTGCGGCCGCCGGGACCTTGCGGAGTTGGGGCCAGTGGGCGGGGGCGTGGAGACCTGCGGGAACCCGGCTGTTGCCGCAGTCTGCGGATTTTGTCCATCCAGGTCGTCCCAGGGCACTTGGACGTGTCCCCTCTTCGTTCTTACCCATGTTTCCTGTAAGCGGCAAAGCTTGATAAACTGCACACTTTTAATTAGTTTCGCTGTTCTCCCCCCCTTTTTTTTACCCGCATTTTAGGTGTTCAGGCGCTTCGTGGAGGTTGGCCGGGTGGCCTACATCTCCTTTGGGCCTCACGCCGGGAAACTGGTCGCGATTGTAGATGTTATTGACCAGAACAGGGTAAGTGTAAGGAAAGTCACATCACACGGCAGTGCATGGTATGCAGCAGTGTAAATGGTAATGGTCCCAACGGGGGAGTAGTCTGGATGGTGGCTTTATTTTACCCTTGAAGAAGCAGGCACAGTAGGGGTTTCAAGTACAGACTTGAGTTGGTCAGCACTGCTGGGTTTAAGTATTACCCCTGCTGCTGAAACTAGCCAGAGCGTTTAACTAATGGGTAATACATTGTGAAGTTTAAATGAGTTACTGTATGTAAAGTGAACTTAGAACAAAGCCAAGCACATAGAAAGCTGTTGTTTGCTCTTGTCAATATTTGAGAACCACGAACTAAGGGATTGACCAAAGGCTGTGAATGAACATGAAGTTATTTAAAATGTAAGAATTAAAGACTTAAAATTGTCAAGTAAGTTATATTTACTTGGGTTATATGCTGTACTATTAATAGTCTAATATTTTTAAACAGCATCTAAATAGTGAGGATTTGGAAGGCAGCTATAATCATCGCTATACCACCAATGCAGATAGTGGGGATTTGATAATTCTGAAAGGATGACTGTTACAGAATATCTGTCCATTTTGAATATTCAGTTCTATACTGAGTTCTTCATCTTATTTGTGTGTTCTAGGCTTTGGTTGATGGACCTTGCACTCGAGTAAGGAGGCAGGCTATGCCTTTCAAATGCATGCAGCTCACTGACTTCATCCTCAAGTTCCCACACAGGTAACTGTCTACCAACCATCACACCCTCCCCCAGCTTTGTTTATACTAGAAAAAAGTTTAATTCAAAAAATGTTTTTGTTATTTTGTTGTTTTTCCCTTGAGAATATGGTAAACAGTTGAAAGGTGAAAGCAATTCAGAAGAGGAATTTACAGTGTAGAAATAGATGGGCGTTAATTACTTTTTTTTTTTTAATTTATTGGGGTGACAATTGTTAGTAAAATTACATGGCTTTCATATGTACATAGATGTACAATGCTGTATTACATCATCTATAAATCCCATTGTGTGTTCACCACCCAGAGTCAGTTCTCCTTCCATCACCATATATTTAATCCCCCTTACCCTCTGCGTTAGTTACTTTTTAAGTGTTCTGTGATCTGGTAGTTCTCTGGCTTTGCTTTTATCCAGATTTGCTATCATCTTTTTTACCCTCTTTCAGGATTTACACTCCAAAGACCTCCCTAAGGAATTCTGGTTTCCTGTTCACATTTTAGTCATTTACAGCTTCAAAACAAAAATTCTAGCTTGTCTTTTCCAATACTAGCTGTCGTTAGTTGAACTTTTAACGTGTTAGTTATAAGTATTTAACATTCATCATCTCATACGGCAGGCAGCCACCACAGGTTCTATTCCCAGCTGCTTATATGGAATTGAGGCGATCAGTAGTAATTTTTTTCTTGACATGTAGATTGTGAAAGTTAAACCCTGTGGTGTGTTGCTGTCATTACCAGCTGCAAATGCAGTTGCAGTGGCATACATGCTGTAACTATTTGTTTATTTTTTTAAGCACACTGGGTTTTGATAAATTTCAAAATGATTATAATTGGATTTTATGATCAAATCTTTAAGCGTTTTTGTACAAAATAAAAACATTAGGTCTAAGGATTAACTTAACCTCATTTTTGATGAAAAGGAAATTGCTTTGTACATATTCACTACTCTGGGGTGATATTCTATACATGAAAGTTGATTTTAAAATCCTGAACATTGGCTGTTTTACATTTTTTATTAAAATTGTGTTTGAGATAGTAAGAGACATTGGTTTAGTGAATACTATTCAAATGAGTAAAACTGTAGTGTGCCAGGTGGTATGTGTTCTCTAGAGACAACTAGAGCTAGAAGTATAATCATTGGGAAGGGTACTTTGGGCATCATTTTGTTTATGCTTTTTAACTTGAGGGATATAAAGTGTGCTTTTCAGAGGACGCAAAGCTGTCCTTGGATGTCTGAGGCTTCAAAGCTGATTCCTTAATTGATGGTCTTGGCTCTTTCTAGTGCCCGCCAGAAGTATGTCCGAAAAGCCTGGGAGAAGGCAGATATCAATAAAAAATGGACAGCCACAAGATGGGCCAAGAAGATTGAAGCCAGAGAAAAGGTAATAACTTACAGTCTTTGAATTCTGACTTTTTTTTTTCTGGAGGTTAGAAGGTGACATGAGTTTTTTTTTTTTAAACAGAAAGCCAAGATGACAGATTTTGATCGTTACAAAGTCATGAAGGCAAAGAAAATGGTAAGTTTTAAAATTATTATGGGATTGTTATATTTTAACCCTCAACTTGTTTGGTAATTCTGTTTACCCAAGCTTGGTATACCAAAGTTGACTTTATAGGGGTCTTGGACATAAGGGTTGTCTTCTGTACATGTACATTACAAATATGTATTGAAATTTTTCAGAGGAACCGAATAATCAAGCTTGAAGTTAAGAAGCTTCAAAAGGCAGCACTCCTGAAGGCTTCTCCCAAAAAAGCACCTGCTGCTAAAGGTACAGCTGCAGCAGCTGCTGCTGCAAAGGTTCCAGCAAAAAAGATGGCTGCTGCAGGCAAGAAGGCTCCAGCCCAGAAGGTTCCTGCCCAGAAAGCTGCAGGCCAGAAGGCAGCACCTCCTAAAGCTCAGAAGGGTCCGAAAGCTCCAGCCCAGAAAGCACCTGCTCCAAAAGCATCTGGCAAGAAAGCATAAGAACAAAAGGCTGTTATAAAAGTAATAAAGGTTCTTTTTGACAAATTTACTTAATTGTGGATTAAAGTCTTGCTGGGGCCTGGATTATGAAGCAGATTGATTGTGGGATTGTTGATGTTCATTTGTCCCACATTGCCCATTCTCACGTAGTGTAAAGCCATCACACAACGTCATAACTAACGTTCTCGTTGGGAATCATATTTAGAACACGAAGTGTTTTTTTTTTTTTCTTATACACATGTTTCCCATAAATTTACAATTCTAACAGCTTTTGATGCTTGAGAGTTGAGTAAATTTTCTTGTAAAAATATACTAGGAAAAGACAAGTATACAAAAGCTGGTTTGTTGAACCTCAGTGGAATAACAGGGAGAGCTCCTTTTGCTGGTGGTATTACTAGGCAAGTGATAACAGTATAATTAATAGCTTTTGTGGCAGAGGAAATTTATGGGGGGTGCCTGCCCTTGTGTGTGGGGTGGGGAGTCGTCTAGAGAAATTGGGATCTTAGGCGGCAACCTAAAAGACTAAGGGGAAGGCTGGTATGAATCTCTCAAGAACACAGGACTAGACACAACGGAACAAGGAAGCAGATGTTAGCTATGGGGGTACTTAAGCCATTTAGTGTTGAAATGGAGTGAACATCAGATTGAGATCATTGTGCTTTTGGACTGAATCTTACCGAACAAGACGGAATGGGAAGGTTAGAGGTGGTATCAAGCTTGGCAGTATTCCTCACCTTGACAAAGGTCCCAACTGGTTAAGTGGCAGTGGTGATGCCGTTTAGCAGGCCTTGGTAGATAACCTAAAGCGATGTCTTACCGGTTTCTTGCTTTACTGCTGCTGCTTCTGTCCCCTTTTACTCTTGGATTCATTAATTTTTGATTTTCACTGACTACATCTAGTTTTTCCTCCAGTTAGCATTTATGAATGATAAACTTGGCTTACTTGTCTGAAAGTATTTTGCCCTTTTATGAACTATTTCTTAACAGCATTTCTGATAGCAAACGTATGATTTTTTCCCCCACACCAACCAATTTAATTCTGATACGACTACCCAGAGTTAGCATCGGACCTCACTTCAGATGCAAGTCTCAGGCCTCCCGTACTTCTGACTGACCAGCTATAAATTGGACTACCTCCTCAGGTTTGATAATTTATTAGGAAAGCTCATCACAGAACTGGGGAAAATGGGACTATTAACCAGTTTATTACAAAGGATAAAATTTAGCAACAGCCAAATAGAAGAGATGCATAGGGCAAGGTGTTAGGGAAGGGGCAGGGAACTTCCATGTCCTCCAGCTTGCCACCTGCTGAACCCAATTTGTTCACTAACCTGGAAGCTCTCTGAATGCCCTATGTCTTTAGGGGATTTTTTGGAGGTCCATTATATAGGCATAATTGATTAAATCACTGGCCATTGGTGATAAGCTCAATCTCCAGCCCCTCAGCAGTGGTGGGGGTGAAAGTTCCAATCCCATGGTTCCTCTGGTGACTGTCCCACCCTGAAGCTATCTAGGAGTCCCCAGCCAACAGTCATGCACATACAGAAAGACACTCAATACTCCGAGATTCCAAGGGTTTTAGAAGATTCCTGTCAGGAAATGGGGACAAAGACCAAAAAGACATATTTCTTATATGTCTATTACACCTTGTATCTGTGATGTTTTAGCTCTGGAATTCTAGAATCAAAATTATTTTCCTTTAGAACTGTAAGATATCCTCTAGCACCCTTACTTGCTCTTAAGTCTGGACTGTGGGAAAATGCAGGGACTGGAACCAGAATTTGTGGAGTTTGTTCCAGCCAACAGCCATTCATCCAGGAACAGGAGGGTGAGGAAAGGTTGAGATTAGTCTGGAATATTTTGAGTTTTAGGAACTGGTGGGATAGCCAATAATATACAGGCCTCTAGCTCAAAGCTATCTGCACAATGCCTGGCCCAAAGGAAGCGCTATTGCCATGATTATTATGTCGACTGGAGAAAGATACAGTGTTACTAGAGTGGTGTCATGCACTGCAAAGCAACGTTTTGGTGAACGACACAGCACATAGGACTGTGTGGTCCATAAGATTTTAATGGATCTGAAAAATTCCTCACCTAGTGGCACCCTAACTGTCCTAACTGTACATTGCAGCTCTGCATTATGTGTTAGTGTTGATGCTGGTGTAGACAAACTGTGCTGCCAGTCATGAAACTAGCACATACGAGTAATTACATGCAGTACATAGTGTTTGATAATAAATAACTTGCTACTTATTTGCTATACTTTCCATTGTTCTTTTACAGTGTATTTCCACTTAAAAAAAAGTTTACTGTAAAACAGTATTTCCTGTAGCCTCATACATCTTTGTACCATCTTGTGCTTCATTTACTCTTGTGTTTTGATGAATTACGTGTAGCCTGAGGGTACATGACTATAAAGTCTCAGTAGTGACAGCAGTGTCCTCGGCCTTCACATCCACTCACCACTCAGTCACGCGGAGCAACGTCCTGTCCTGCAAGCTCCTTTCGTGGCAAGTGCCCTGGACAGGCGTACGTTCTTTATCTCATACCGTATTTTCACTATACCTTTTGTTTGGATGTTTAGATAACACAAATACTGTTGCGTTACAATGCCACAGTATTCAGTGCAGTAACATGCTGTACAGGCTTGTAGCCTCCGAGCGGTTCCATACAGCCCCAGGGTGGAGCAGGCTGGACCACCTCGGTTTGCGTAAGTCATTCTGATGTTTGCATGATGACAAAATCACCTACAGTGCCTTTCTCAGAACATACCCCCATCATTAAGTGGTGCATGACTGCAATAGTAATGTCAGCAATAACAACACTTATTGTGACTTAGAATACAGAACCAGAAGTAATGACAAGTGCTTTTTACATGAATTGACTGATGGTTAATCCGTTGAATTTATGAGTTTAAAACTATTACCATTCTCAACTCAGAAAATGATCACAGAGTTTAAGTAACTTGTGCAAGGCCATACAGAGGATAAATGATGGAGTCAGGAGTTGAAGCCAGACCCCAGACTTCATGATTCTAGGTCACATCGCGGTGGAATCAGCTGGAGACGGGTTATAAATTCATTAGGTTAGGTAACCGCTAGTAAGCCTCCGAGTCAGAGCATCACAAGGAGTGTGATGTGGACTCTGTCTTTGAGGACCTGGTCGTCAACTTGGGTTGGTAAGCCATGGAGTGAATGACTGAGAAGAGCCCCGTCGATGGGGTCTGGCTTGGTAGAACCATGGAGATGGCCAGCCTCCCAGCTTCCTAGAGAGGCGCTGAGAGCTCCCTCCGCTCGTGCTTCCGCCTTGGCTGCGTTCCCAGTGCTGCCATCGCTCCGGAGTGAGCGGCAGGGATTAGGTGACCCCGCTCCCCCGGGTGGCCTGGCCCTCCCGGTCCCGGAGCTCGGGCGTCGGGGCCGCAGACGCCGCGAGGAGCCAGCGCCCACCTCCTGCCGGCCGAGGCGCGATCGACCTTCCTGCCGCGAAGAGCTGGCCTGACATCCCCGGCTCGCGGTACTCGGGGTGGGGGCCGGTGACGTTGCGAGTGGCCTGCATCCCGGGGAGGAGTGTCAAGTCTCCGTCAGTGTCGCCAACTGGACGTTGGGCGTCTTACCCTTTACCACTGGGGCCAGAACGCCACTTGCATTTTGTCCCGCAGCCGGCGGTTGGTCCAGGGCCACCTGTCACCCTACTATCTCCAGGAACTCGCGCTGGGTCTTGGCCTTGATCCCTGGAAGCATTCAGTGCAAACTGCTTAGTAACACATTCAGAGTGGGCCAGGGATTTTCTTAAACGCCACGAATTCACTGCAGTTCTTGACTTGATTCAAGAACTTTCTAGGAATTTCCAGCCTCACCAGGCAAATCTGTGGCGTGTACAAAGGGAGCAATTGCAGCATCCCATGAATCACTAGAGAGGGTGCATTGACAACAACCAGAATGTCGTAAAATGTTTCCAATGAGTGTGGCAAGAAGACTGAGGGCGCAAGAGGCGGCAAGTGTGGGAAACAAGACAGGGCGGGTCTCACCCTATGGTTCTCTTTCCTCTTAGCTCTGCAGGTTCTTGCTTTTGCAAAGAGAAAGGGCAGTGCATGAAGCCAGGGGTCATCAGCCATGCTCCAGACAGTGTGGCTCCAGGTGAGCTGAGCTCTCTTCCAGCTTTCCATATTCAGAGCAGATAGGAAAGGTCATTACAGGACCAGTGGCCTGACCTGGCCAGTCCCGGGCTTAGCTTGGCATCCATCAATAGCTGTGGCAAGGGAGTACATTAGGGCAGTTGATGGGGGAGAGTAAGTAAACTTGGGAGGATCAGGTTGGTTGAGAAAGAGGGACGTACCAGCTAAGAAATTCTAGAAAGTGAGACTACGTGCAAAGTGCAAGTATGGTGCACAGATGAGCAGCTTCGGCCTCACCAGGGGGCTTGTTAGAAAGGCACAAGCTCAGGCCCCACCCCAGATCTCCGGAGTCTACAGGTGTACAATATCTGGGGAGTTAATGGACAAGTTAAAATTTGGGTGTGCTAGTCTGCATGACAATACACAGAGGAAGACCACCTTCTGAGATTAAACAGGCAACTCCCACAGGAGGGGTTTCCCCTGCAGACCATGAAATTAGGGTTCAGTGAGGCCAAAATGGAGCATGCAGAGGATGTGGGTTGAGGAGGGAGGTGGGTTCTTGGAGGGATGCTGAGTGGGGCTGAAACCTGTGCCTCGAGCCCATTGCAAAGACTGCGGCGTAACCTCTGTAAGAGCCTGTATCCTTTGTTGGCACAAATTCACGCAGCACTGGCAGCAGTTGTCCCTCCAGAGTTTTCTTAGTGGTAGAGGATTTCCCTGAATTTCTCCCCAGTGCCCCAGTTCATGTAATGAGAAAGCTGGGTGTATCATGTAATGGATGTGTCATGTCATGAGAAAGCTCCATCCCAGACACGAGCAATATGTATTTGGCTGTTGCAAACATTGGA
The DNA here is from genome assembly GCF_036562045.2 of Rhinolophus sinicus. Taxonomy (NCBI): domain Eukaryota; kingdom Metazoa; phylum Chordata; class Mammalia; order Chiroptera; family Rhinolophidae; genus Rhinolophus; species Rhinolophus sinicus. The sequence goes on along the minus strand of NC_133759.1, from coordinate 12,315,332 downwards.
CCATCCACTTCTGTTTCTGCACTTGAGCCACAATCACAAAGAGCAGGTAATTGACATGACAGACTGAGGGGGGGGGCTAGGGAACAGTGTGAGTCAGGGAGCGATGTTACAGAGGACCGCGTTATGTATGTGGTGAGTTCATTTGAAATTTTTGCTTCCTTATACAACATTGTAATAAATACTCAGACAAAGAGGACTCCCTTTTGTCTATTTGAAAGTGCTTAATATTGCAGATTCCCATCTAAAAAGCTTAATATTACTGATTCCCATCTAAAAAGGGGGATATTAATTCTGACTTCACAGGTGTGTTCTAATGATTGAGTAAATTCATATATAAAGAAGTCTAAATAGCCTGTGATGGTTTCCTTCTCCCTGGGGAACGTGGACATGGCCCCAGCAGGAGGCAGAAAGGAACACACCTGGTGAGGAGGGCAGCAGTGGCAGCCGGACTGAGCTTAGCTGATCGGGGGTGGGTCCAGGCTCAAGGTCAGAGGCTGCCATCCTGTTCCTGGGGTCATGTATGTTAGGAAAGGAGGAGGTGACACTGCACATTGCCTTCAAGGGACAACCAGCTTTCTGATAAGGCCAGATGGCAGAAGGAGGAAGAATCATCCAGAGTGAAAGGAGCTCTGTGGCCATGGAACTGTCCCTCTGTCTCTAGTAAAAGATGTGGAGGGAAGACCAGAGAGACGCTGAGGGGAGGGCCCTGATGGGGCTTCAGGTTGAATGGAGGCAGGGTGAAAGGCAGATAACTTGCTGTGGTCACTTTAGAAAACACGCCAGGAAGCTAGACCTGGAGTCAGACGGGTTGACGTGACCACCAAGCGGACAAAAGCAGGTTCTGGGCTGTGTGCTTGGGATGACACAACCGGCCCCCAGAGGTCGGCACATTGGAAATGGGAGTGCTGGCTGAGGGCTGCCCCTGACGGATGCCGTGTGGCTCTCCTTGCTAGTACAAACCTTCCTAGGTTCGTCCCTTTTCCTGAGTTCAGGCCCCTTCTCTGACCTTGCACAGGGCTTGAGCAAGAATCTGTTTCAGGAGTCAGTGACCTTTGAGGACGTGGCCGTGTACTTCACCCAGAATCAGTGGGCCAGCCTGGACCCTGTGCAGAGGGCCCTGTACAGGGAGGTGATGCTGGAGAATTATGCAAATGTGGCTTCCCTGGGTAAGCCCTCCTTCCTCTCTGAAACTCAGCTTCTGCCCTCTGAGCTCATGGCTTCCTCCTTAGCAGATCTGGAACCTCTAATACCAGTAGGATTGGTGCTCTATGAGCTGAGCTATGTAATCCCCAGTAATCCCCAGTTGCAAGAGTAGCTGACAGAGAAAGATCTGGGTTCACTTTGGTTTAAACAAGACGTCCTGCTCCCCTGTTTCCTGGTGGGGACTCTCCTGAGAGAGACTTTGCTCTGGGCACAGAGAGCTAAGAAGGTTCCCAGTGGCCCACTTTCATTCTTCTGCTCTTCCGGTTTCCTAGAGGAGACCTTGGTCCCATCTCCTCTGTGTGAGCATCTCCTAGGACCCCCATGTATACACCTCCAACGACGGTGGCCGCTTCCCGTCCTCTCAGATGGAGCTTGAACAAGCTCCCTCCTGAGCAAAACAATTTGAGCCTTCCTTAGCTCCCCAGATTCTCTCCACACTGACCTCATTTAATCTCTTGGGACGGCCACTTCTTTTTTCACCTGGCAAAACAGAGGGTGGACTGAGAACGGTCAGGATGGCCTCTCCTCAGCTTCCTGTTCCTTTTTCTCCTTCAGCAGCATTTCCATTCTCCAAACCAGACCTGATATTCCAGCTAGAGCGAGGGGAAGCACCCCGGGACCTGGATCCCTGGACACCCGGGGAAGCGGAGGCCCTGAGAAGTGTCTGCACAGGTAAGCAGGAGAACCCACCGTCGTCCTCTCCAGCTCGGCCTGTCTTTTAATGATTTAACATGAAAAAGCCTTTTCTTCTGTCATACTGCGGTTGTGGGGACGAAAATGGTCTCTCTCATTCAGAAAAGTGTCTCTCGCTAGAGCTTCAACTCCAAACTGTAGAAGAGCAGTCCAAATATTTCATTTTCTGTCATTTTTTGTAAAGCTAAAGGATTTCAAACACTGTAGTGAAAACAGGCTTCTGTTGGTCAGTTTAGGAATAAAATGACAATATAGTAAGAAGTCGTTTCCATAAGAACATTGCGTGTGTGTGTGTGTGTGTGTGTGTGTGTGTGTGTATGAAACTGTGTATGAGAATGGAATTTTTGTGTATTTCTAAACAGTGAATTTTAAATTAGCTTTTAGAATAAAGCCTGCTTCTTTATTGGGAATGAATGGTTTCCTTTTTTGAAAGATACTGAATTGAGATAAATGTGAAGAACCATCCAGAGATTTGGCATATAGCCTTTCTCATTCAGTGGCCTGTTCTCATACTTTCCCAATCCCTAATGCTATTCAGAACTTCTGTTAACTAATGGCTCGTTTCTCACTCACCCCCACTTCTATCTGAATTAGTGCCTTTAGGTTGACGCCAGCCCCTTAGGTCTCCTGGATGAAAAGCCTTTCCTGGCAGTCTGCCTGCAGTTGTGTTTCCCTTTGCTACAGCTGCACATTGTCTAGTTAGCCTTATGAAAACTTCAAACCAGCATTGTCCAATAGAACTTTCTACGGTGATGGAAGTGTTATACAACTGCACTGTCCAATGTGGTAGCCTGTAGCCACAGGTGCACTTGAAATGTGGCCAGTGCTACTGAGGAACTGAGTTTTGAAATTTGTTCCATTTTAATTAAATAGCTACATGTAGCTAGTGGCCACCTATGCAACAGTGCAGCTTTGCACAATTAAAAGAACAGCCTCTAACTGCCTTTTTTAGTTTCTAGAGCAGTGATTTCAAACTCTAGGATCATTAGTCACTTGCGAGGCTGGGGAAAGCAGACTGCTGGGCACCACCTCCAGAGAGGCTAACTCAGCAGCACTGGGGCGGGGCCCAAGCATCTGCATTTCTGACAAGTTCCCAGGTAATAATGGTCCTGGGACCACACTTTGAGGACCATTGTTCTGGAGAATCTTCAACCCTGGGTTGCAGCTCTTCAGTGAGTTGTGCTCAGCCTTTAAAAATTAGACTAGACTGTAGACTGTAGACTTAAGTGAAATAGACCAAAATAGTATAAAATCTGTCTTAAATGCATCACTCTTATTAGGGGCAGTTTTGTGAAACTTCTGTTACTGTTTCAGGTTTATGTGTATGAGTGTGTATGTAAGATTGTGTGTATTGGGTCAGGATCTATGTAAGTCACAGTCAAAAAGCTTGAGAAACACTAAGCTAGAAGTTTCATTTGTCAGATGCTTGAAAAGGCAAAAAAGGTTTCTGTGTCGTAGTGCCACCAAGTGAGAGCACAAATCTCCCTCCAAACCCCCCAATTGCCGTCTCCAGTCCTGGGTCTTCACCAGGCATGTCTTTTTTCCTTTCAGAGGTAACTGTCTCTCCCAGAGTAGTTCATGGGTTTAACATAGGGGTCCTTTTATGAACCCTTCACAACCAGCAGTGTAACAAACGATTTTCTCCCCAGTTGGGCTTCTGTAACATTTCTTTGGAGGTTACAGACTGTTGTGAAGTAGTTGGACCATTTCCTGCCTTGACTGGGCTTGGGATCCACGGTTGCAGACAGCGTCTCCCAGCCCTCTGGACACTGCTGACCCAGCTCTCTCTCCTCCAGTTTAGAGACCTCCTGCCTCACCTTCAGCTCCCTCAGCTTTTCTTCATCACTGCCCCCTCTGATGACTTTTCCACCCCATTTCCATTTTTCTGTATCTATTTGTCTCAGTTAACAGCTTCTGCTGTCTGCACTGTTTGTGTCATCCTATGGCATTGCTTGCCTTCTCCACCTCCAATATTTTTACTTTCCCTTCAGGGCACCCTCACGTGGCTCTTACTCGCTCCAAAAACTGTCCTGGGCAAGCTAATACTGCTTCTTCCCTTGCCCTTCTAATGTAAGGAAGTGCCTCTGATGTTTTCTTTTTATTGTGCTAGGGGGTAAAACCAAGACTGAGAATGAGGAGCCAATGCTGAAGCTGAACATTCCTAAAGAACCAGAGTGTGCCAGGCTGACAGCAGAGATGCTGCTGATGGAGGCTGCCCAGCACCCTCACTTGAAAGGCAGCTTCGAGAAGCCACTGCTGTGTGACACGGGGAAGAGAAACTCAAAGAAAGGAGATTTCACAGACTCGACAGTCCAGGATCATAAACGCTCTACCATCGAAAGAGAAGGGATAGCCAGGAAGTTGGAAGGCAGCAGTGGTGTCGGCACACGTCTCATTACAAAGCAGGGCCTCCCTAGAGAACAGGTGCGTTATAAATGCGGTGAGTGTGGCAGGTATTTCAACCAACATTCAGACCTTCATCAGCATCAGGGAATTCACACTGGTGAGAAGCCCTACAAATGCAAAGAATGTGGGAAAGCCTTCAGGTATAACTCCAAACTGTCGCGGCACCAGAAAATCCACACCGGGGAGAAACCGTACTTGTGTGAGGAATGCGGACAAGCCTTCAGTCAAAACTCCCACCTCCTTCAGCATCAGAAACTCCATGGTGGGGAGAAGCCCTATGACTGTAAGGACTGTGGAAAAACCTTCAGCTACAACTCAAAACTTATTCAGCACCAGCGAATCCACACTGGGGAGAAACCCTTTAAATGTAAGGACTGTGGGAAGGCTTTCAGGTGTAGTTATGACTGCATCATCCATGAGCGAATTCACACTGGGGAGAAGCCCTACGAATGCAAGGACTGTGGGAAAAGTTTCAGTTCGAATTCAGTCCTGACTCAGCATCAGAGGATCCACACAGGGGAGAAGCCTTATGAATGCCAGGAGTGTGGGAAGGCGTTCAATCAGAAAATCACCCTGGTTCAGCATCAGCGAGTTCACACTGGGGAGAAACCTTATGAATGTAAGGAGTGCGGCAAGGCCTTCCGCCGGAGTTCAGTATTTCTCCAGCACCAGCGGTTTCACACCGGGGAAAAACTCTATAAATGCAACGAATGTTGGAAAACATTCAGCTGTAGCTCCCGCTTTATCGTACATCAGAGGATCCACACCGGGGAGAAGCCTTATGAATGCCAGGAGTGTGGGAAGGCGTTCAATCAGAAAATCACCCTGGTTCAGCATCAGCGAGTTCACACTGGGGAGAAACCTTATGAGTGCAAGGTGTGTGGGAAAATCTTCAAATGGAGTGCAAGTTTCATTCAGCATCAGAAGTTGCATACCGGGAAGAAACCTGCCCAAGTCACCAGGCCATCAGCAGTTAAGCCCCACTCTCCTCCTTCAGTCCCCTCCTTTCTGCCTCCCCAGCATGTGTGCCCTGCTCCAGCCATGCCCGGGTCTCCCCCGTCTTCTCCACATGCAGTGCTGTGTCCTCTCTCTGTGCCTGTCTTCATGCTGTTCCCCTCCTCTGAAATGGCCGGGTCTTCACCTGGCCAAATAGTGCATTTCTTTCAGGATCTTGCTTCTCCTGGGAAGTCATCCCCTCGTAGCCTGACCCCTTTGTCTCACTCCCCGTGAGCTCCCTCGTGTTCTCAACTCCCAGTGCATCTACAGTTACCAGTTTCCACTGGCTCCTGATCATGTCTTTATCGAGACTCCTCTGGTCTTGTGTAAGTCATCCTTGTTTCTCAAGTCCATCTTCAGTTCTCCCACTTAAGGACCACGTTGGTTACTCTCTTCTATCCCCTGGGTAGGAAATGATAGTATTTTTCCTTTACAGTGTCCAGTTTTGAACTAACCATCAGTCTGTTCCTGCCTTCTGGGGCTACTAGAGTTAGAAATTTGGATTTTACGAGTATGGCATTATAATGAGATAGGCTATTGTAATTTGAGAAATAGAGGGAATACAAAGCCCATGGGAGGAAGAAATCAGAGAAAATATCCAATGTTTGTTTTCAGGATTTAAGGAGGGCCATTTGGTGGGCTAAGAGTGAAGCTCCCTGTGAGAAATCTGAGCCTTGAATTTTTTATTACCTTGATAATGACCATTCGGAGGATCCTATGTAACTAAGCAATAGACCAAGAAAATAATCAGTGAAAAGAATATGATTGGAAGGGAATGTGGTTTTTCTGTTTGGGTTCCTTTGCTATTTCCACTCATATCATTGTTTAATTTTAGTGCCCACTCAAATAAATAGGTACAAAAAGTGACTTGGGCTTGTGCACTTTAGGATAGGTGCCTGGGTGCAGAAACTTACAAATTCTACACGGGGTGAACATGGTGCCCTCACACTGGTGAGCTCTAGAGGGAACAAGAGAAACCCAACAACGACTCATGGAGCCCCTGCCTCAGAAGAGTCCATTCCTGATCAGGTACCATGCATGCCCGTGGACACGTCCTCACAACTGTTTCGCGTCCCCTGTGATTAAATCTGAATTTGTGAGTGGTGGAACCTTTTCATTAACTTTATATAATGAACTACTTAGGCAACACCAAGAAGAGTTTAAAGGACGCTAATTGTACCAGATGTTATGATCTCAATGGTTTGGCCGTACTTTCCGTCTAGTGGTTACAGATTCTGACCTTTCTTGAAATCAGTTTCAGGAAAGTGTAGCAACATGGGGAAGTATTTAAATAATGATGTGGGGATACGGTATTCAGAAAATGATATGTACACTGTTATAACACCATAAAATTTTATCTGCAAGTGAGGGCACAGAAAGATATTTTGGTTTTGGTTTGGTCAGGTTTAGTGAAATATACTATATAAACAGTAAAATTTACCCTATTAAAGAATACTTTGGTGAGTTTTGACAATGAATACAGTTGTGTAACTAAGATATAGAAAATTTGCATTACCCCCAAAATTTCCCTCAACACAGTGAGAAATTTAAATCCGTGAGATGTTGGGGATTTTTCTTTTTCTTCACTTCTTGATCAGGTTTGTGCAATACACAGAATTCAGGAGAATAAAAGGCAAAAACAAAACTTACTTAGCTTCCAGACTATGTGAACATCCCTCAGCCAGAATCATGCTAAGAAAAACGGTCAAATACGGAAAATCACAATGACCGTGGTTTCTTTGTCATATTTCTGACACACACATCTACCACATGACTGAACATCTTTATGTGAGGGTGTGCTCCAGTGAAAGAAGAATGAGGAAGACACTGTGTCCAGAAAAACATGGGTTCATTGTGGGAAAACAGTGCAGACTCAGGACAATGGTTGTGTAGTGTAGCAGGGCTGGAATCTCGTGTCCTCATACCAAGGAGAGTTTGTGAAAAATTTAGGCTATCATGAAGTCAAGTAGTGGAAAACAGAAAGGCAACTAGGAATTTTTTTTTAAAGTTGTACAATAAAGGGAATGCAATCTTAGTATAGCATTTGGCTCTGCAGGGAGCAGTGCTTATACCATATAGGAAAACGTCTTTCCAGGTTGTTAGAAAAACTGGAGGTAGAGAGATTGTTCAGAGACATCTGGGCACTGACTCGCTTTCCCCTGGTGCCCACCACCACGATCACTGCTGTCACCTAACTGATCCTGGGTTTATATCACGGACCAAAAGGGCCCAGAATTTAAACATTCCTTTACACATAAGTATACATTTGTGTGTGTATATATGTGTAAATTCTTATTAGCTCACCTTGAGTATAAGAGCTTGGTTCACAAAATATGAGCTCCCATCCAGAGGACCCACTGCAGTATCCTATGTGGGCAACATGAGCAGCTGCTGTCTGGTGTGCTGGCACCAAGTAGACTGCTGAGAGGCTGCGTTTGCTCCTGCTCTCTGCGGTTGTCTCATTTCCAATACGATTTTGTAAAACTTCTCTAAATCTTACCCAACCATATGTAAGTGTTGCATTAAGTTTTCTCAGGTCATTTGTCATTTATAGCAGGGGAAATTCTGCATTGTGTGCATTAGTTTCATATTTCTTTTGTCTATTCTTTTTTTGCATAAAGGTTCAGATAAATGGACATTAAATATACAGAGGGTGCCAACAAACTGTATACATATTTTAAGAAAGGAAAAAACTATTAAAATTGTAATACTCGAATACATGTTTGACTTTTGCAATTACAAGAGGTGCTCAAGGTGGTTACCATCAGCGTCCAGATAGATACTTCTGATTACAACGAACTACTGCTTGAGCAAGGTAGACCAAAGTGTTCAGTTATATACAAATTTTTGGCACTCCCGGTGTGTATGTTTGTAGGATCTAAGTGTGTTATATATAACATCTTCCTAAGAAAACACTGAATGAAGATGATTACTCAGCCATATTGTAATTAAAGAAACGATCTTGTGTTACTACACACGCACCGGTACAGGGTGGGAAAGGGCCCATAAGGCTAAATGTTAATGGCTGTTAATGATTCCCTAAACTTATGGGAGCTCCTGCTGTATCTTCAAAAGCAAATAACAATCAGAAAACAAAACAAACTCGCAAGCACTTATATGCCAGACATCACTGTAAATACTTTGCCAAGCCATTAACTCATTTAATTAACCCTTTGAGGTTGGTACCACCATCAAACCCATTTAACATACAAGGAAACAGGCAAACTTGTGCTGGCCACACAGCTAATAAGGGGTGCACAGCCGGGTTTCTGGACCTCGGTAGTCGGTACTCTCCACCGGTACCCATTCGGCCGCTGAAGTGATGGTCCCTCCGCTTCTAATCCTCCCACTGCGGGGCAGACACAGGACCCACGCAGCCGTGGCTGTGAAGGAACTGTCCCTCTTCCCCAGTCCCTGGAAGGGCAGCCCGTAGTGGCAAACGCCGGAGAACCCCGGATATTTCCTAGGACCGGAACCATCCTGTGGCCTAAGCTGGCCGGCCGACATCCCCCAGAGGCGTTACCAGGTGCGAGCCCTGCATGACGCAGGGGAAAGGCCGGGAACCACCTGTCTGCGCAACGAGGGGCGGCTGCGGCTGGGATGCGGAACCATAGAGACGGGCGGCGTCCCAGGTTGCTGGGGCGGGGAAATGACGCACTTCCGGCCGAGCCGGCGCGGCGCTTTCTCAGGCGAGAACCGCCTGTTCCCACGCGTGCCACGCGCCTACGCCGCGCGCTTCGCGGTGGCCTCGGGTCGCAGCTCCCGGGCCCGGGTAACAGATTTGCTCTCCCGGGGCACAGTGCCGGGTTTTCTACCCTTTGTGGCGGGACGGAGAGGGGTCCAGGGCGGGCCGAAGACGTTTGTACAGTGCCTGGCGGCATCAGTCTTACTCACGCCTCTTTATTTTCTCTGCAGTGTCACTTCTCAGAACCCCAAGAGCAGTGTGTGAAGCGGCGACGCCAGCCATGCTCCAGGCCACTCGGCGCCCGGTGAGCCAGCGTCCTCCCAGCTTCTGTTGGCCGCCAGCCTTTTGCTGCCCAGAGAGAGCCGGTGTCGGCTCTGCATCCAGACCCCGACTTGTCCAGGCCAGTGACGCCCATCGTGAATCTGACACTGTTGGGTGTGTTTGGGGAAGGGGAGGCGATGAGCGGGGAGTGGAGAGATGAGAAGGCCTAAAGGAAGATAATCCGGGTGGGGGACAAAGTGAGCGAGTGCGGGGGTATTGATGGGGATAGATTTGGCGATTGAGGCTGAAAAGTAGAAATCTGCATCACTGCGTACAAATGAAGGCCCCTTTCAGCCCGTCCACAAGACTGGAGAAGTCTTTCCTTGGATAAAGTGTGCCATTGAAAAAAAAATTACTAGAATTGCTTTATTCAAGGAAAGACTGCTCCAGTGCCTTGTTTTATGTAATTTTGTCTTATTCTGATTCAGGCAGAAGGAAAAGTCTGATTCCTGTGACACCATGTCGATGAGAAATGGGTTTCCCCTCAGCATTTGAAGAACGTTTCTCCTTTTACTTTTGTTGCGTAGTCTGCTGCCATCTGGACTTCCCAGTTTTCATGTGTGTGTTGTTTTTCCTTCTTGGAAAGACTTTAGGGTCTTTTTTATGTTCTCGTTTTTCTGAGACGTACCAGTGATGTACTTTTGTGTAAAGTATTTTTCATTCATTGTCCTAAGTACTTTGTGGATCCTCCCTCCTCCCTGGTGCTTTTAAATAGATGGAATATTTTACCAAGTTCTGAAAAGCAGTGCACACTTAAAAAATCCTGAGCTCATCCTTGGTTCTGTGGTGTGAATTGGCCTTCTTCTGGGGTGCTTCTCCCTCTGCCAGCAGATAAGATTCAGCTTTCTCAGTGTCAGTTGTAATGGAAAATAAATAAAGACGCCGCTTTCTCTGCTCTTTTAGTTACCATCCATCCTTTTCCTGCCTTCTAAGATTCTGTTAACTTCTCTAGTCTGCTCTGACTCTTCTCTTGGGCCATTATGTTACTGTCATTTTAGTGGGGTCAGGGAGGGAGTGGAGATCAGTATAAAAGTGCCGTGGGCCATGTTTATACAGATGCCCCCTGTGCATGTGCACACAAGACCCAGGTAGGGGAAAGGAGCCAGAGGGCACGGCGGAGTCAACGCAGAGATCCTCAGGAGAAGGAAGGGCTGTTTGCTGGGGATGACCACAAACGGGTGCAGTGAGTCTTGGGCTCCCCTGTTGATGAGGGCAGTGCTGACTGAGGTCTGGCCCCTGAGCTGGGGGAAGGCACTGGGTAGCTGTCCTTAGCAATACCACCAGACCCAGTAGGCCTCTGCCCCGATAGTTAGGCTCCACTGCCATCACACAGGCATGAGCAGGAAGCTGTATCAGGAGTCAGTGACCCTTGAGGACGTGGCCGTGTACTTCACTCAGAATGAATGGGTCATCCTGGACCCTGTGCAGAGGGCCCTGTTCAGGGAAGTGATGCTGGAGAATTATGCAAATGTGGCTTCCCTGGGTAAGACGTCTTCTCCCTGCTGTTGTCTGCGTGTGCCCTTTGAGCATCCTTGCTTTCTTCCCAAGACCTTGTGCGGTCTCTAATAATCCTCATGGGCAGTCACTCTGAAAGCTGAGCTCCCTGAAGACTCCTGGGTGCAGAGAGCCCTGGGTTCCCAGATTTTGAAATCAGCTGTCCCTCCAGCCGTGGGAGGGGCTCTGCCCCAAGCGTGCAGGGAAATGAAGAGCTCTTATGAGCTCAGCAGCGCCCTTTGTGCCCCCGTCTTCCAAAGGGCACAATCTTCTCTGAAGAAGATTTGGGACTCTTTCACGTGAGTGAGGGATTATTCCAGTATTCTCCCCCTGTCGGAATTTTCTGTCTTCTAACATGGCACACGCTGACTTCACTTCGTCTCTCCCTACCTTGCTTAGCAGAGAAAGATAAAGAGGACTGAGAGGGGACCCTGCTTCATGAGTCCCTTTACCTTTTTGTTCCTGTTTCTTTCTCTATGGGCAGGTTTCCATTTACCACACCTGTTCTGGTCTCTCAGCCGTAACAGGGGGATCTGCCATGGCGTCTCGATCCCTGCAAACCTCTGGGCAGGGATAACCTCAGAGGTATCTGTCCAGGTGAGCACGAGACCCTGTCAGCTGCCTTTTCTGCTTAGCCTGCTTGTTTGTGTTCACATTTCAATGTGTAAGAAGTGTGTCTTCTCTTGTGAGACTCTTTTCATTCCTGTGGAATCATTACATGTGATTCTCTTGAGTTCATGGTGGTAGTCTCCCTCAAATGAAGAAGGGGCAGTTTCTTCCAAGAAAGGCATGGCTGCAGGGTTTCTTTGCATGTTCCTCTGTGCCTTTCCACCTCACCACCTGCCAAGGGACACTGTCTGACTTGCAGCTCTTAGAGCATGACAATTCTTTTCATCTCTGTCATTTGGAAACATTTTTGCATCAGTTTGTTTTTGCAAAGATGAAGACGCCAACCACCTTACGAAGAAAATAGGCTTCTGGGGGCCTGTCTGGCCATCCACATACTCGTATAGTACATTGTTTGTGCGGAAAATGGAATCGCAAGTTCCTAAGCACTGATTTAAGAAATAAAAAAAATTTTCATTTTTATAATAGGAATTTTCACACATATGCAGACACTAGCACAACACACCCCATGGCCCCTCATCTCTCCAGCCACCTGTCTCCTGCCGTTCTTGTTTCATGGACACTTAATAGTTTTTTTAAAAGATGAACTTTCAAAGCAAAACTTGATGTAAACGAAAGGTGAATGGCTTCCTCATTTTGAAAGTATTGCTATGAGAACTGAAAATAACAACATAGTGTATTTTTTTGCCTTTGTTATTCTGCTTCATTCCCTCTCTGCCTGGCAAAATTTCCTGTGCACTTCAGACTTTACAGAGAATGTCCATGCACAGTTCTCTTCCCATCTCCGCCCCCGCCTTGTGTTAGAGCTCTGCCCTTCTGGATATGACCCCAGGATTTCAGGCTATCTGGGCAAAAAAAATTTTGAAGCAGTTTGCTTATAAATACATGAGGTTTTGCCCTGGCCCAGCGCTGAAGGTTATATTTGCCTGCAAAAGGCCTCAATAGTGAAGGCAGAATAGCCTTCAGTTTTCCCTTTTTAGTTTAGGATTTCACATTCCATAGTGTCCTGTTAAACTGTATACACATCCTGTGTGGTGTTTTAGGGAAAAAGTCCAGAATCTTACCTGGTCCTCTCTGGGACTATGTCCCTTCTTGGGAGGGTTCTTCACATGTCCAGTGCCCTTTACCTTACAGACAAGCCTCCACGTCTTCCCCTTTCCTTCTGGATTCTGTGCTGTTTGCTCTGCCTGGTCCCCTGGGCCAGCCGCCTGGGAGCCTGCTGCTTTAGTAGAGCCAACCTGATGACAGATCAGGTCTCTTTTCAAAGACGATGACGTGGATAGTGTTTAAAAATAAACAGCTCTTAAGGAATTTCAGCCTGTGGGACCCTTTGCAGCGCTTGAGCTGCTTGACTTTCCCCTTCTTCTCCAGTCTCAGTGGTCTTCCTCTCACCTAGGGTGTCTGTTCCACACTTCTGTATGTCTAGGCTTTTATCCATCCCATTGACTTGGGAGACAGCTCTCGGTCTTTTGCCCTAGTTAACAGTCTGCTGTTTCCCAGTCTTCACTCCTTATGGGAATGCGTCCTGGCCTCACTTGCCTCTCTCCCATAGAGTCTTCATTTCACCTGTGGGGCTCTGTTGCCGGGTGATATTTGGTAGCCATTCTGTGGACATATTGGAAATATCCACATACTTGGCAAATCAGGGCCACTTGATCCTGTTTTGCCTTTAGCACGAGTATTTTCTTACCACAGGATCAGGGGCTGACACTTGTGTTTTCTTTTGGTAATATCAGGGGTGAGACCAGAACTGAGAAGGAAGAATCAACTCCAAAGAAACACATTTCCAAAGAATCAGAGTCCCACAGACTGACATCGGAAGGGCTGCTGGGGAGCGTTCCCCAGCACCATGACCTTGGGAGCAGCCTAGAGCGGCAGCACAGTCAATGGATAGTTAAAGAGATAGAGCCGAAGAGGAAAGATTTCTCAGATGGGTCAGCCTGGCATCGTGAGGCCTGCACCGTTGAGAGCAGGGAGAGGTGTGAGAAATTAGGAAAAAACGTCAGTGTCAGCACACAACTCACTATGAATCAGACAATTCCTGGTGGTCAGATGTCTTATGACTGTGGAAAATGTGATACTTCAGTCGAATGGCAGATTTCCACCGACATCAGACATGTCACACTAGTGGAAATTCTTTTGACTGCAAAGAATGTGGAAAAGACTTCAGATATAACTCATTATTTATTTGGCGTCAGATCATTCACACTGGAAAGAAACCGTTTAAATGTAAAGAGTGTGGGAAAGGCTTAAGTTCAGACACGGCCTTGATTCAGCATCAGAGAATCCACACTGGAGAAAAGCCCTATAAATGTAAGGAGTGTGGCAAGGCCTTCAGCAGCAGCTCCGTCTTCCTCCAGCACCAAAGGTTCCACACTGGGGAGAAACTCTATGAATGTAACGAGTGTTGGAAAACTTTCAGTTGTAGCTCAAGCTTTATTGTCCATCAGCAGATGCACACTGGGGAGAAGCCCCGTGATGATTCAGACTCTCAGCTTACATCATGAAACCCTATTTCTCTAAGCCCGCGTTTCCCCAACATGAACTCTCTTTACAGTTAGAAAAGACAAAAGATAAACCCCAAAACTTTCAAACATGAAAAAAAACGTAAGTTTCCAGATGGGAAGGATCCACTGAGTGCCCAGCAAAGATGGATTTGGAGAAAACCAACATCAAAGAGATGCCAGTGATCAAAACACCAGGTTTGAAGAAGAAATCATAAAAAGTTTCTAGAGAGAGAAAACAAAAGGTCAGGAATAAGAATGACATTAGAGTTCTCAACAGTAGTCTTGGAAATTAGATGACGATGGTGTATGCCTTCTAAGGGAAAATGGTTTCCACCCAGAATTCAATACCCTCAAGTGTAAGTATAGAATAAGGGCATTGCACACCCTTTGGATCTTAAAACTTTATCTCTCATGCATCCTTTCTCAGATACACAATACTAAACAAGGGGTAAACCAGGAAAGAAAAAGACACATGGACACCTTATTACAATCTCAATATTAGATAGACGTCTCCTAAACCCTAAAATGGAGGGACCTTGTCCATGTGGAGCCATCTGCATCTTGAAGGACATTGCTAACAGGATGCAAACTTTGAGAGACCTACCTCGGGTGCAGTACCCACCCACACTACTTGTTACTCTACAGTTAACTTCACTACTCATTTGCAATCTGTGCCTTTGCAGAAGCTGGGGTGTGTGTACTCTGAGTCAGATGAAAAGCCCTGTTTGTCTTAAATTTATCCATCATTGCTGTACCTGACCTCACAGCAGGAGCCATTTCCTTGCAAGTTCATCTAATTATTTTTTATAATCATGAAAGAAGCTGCCATTATTTTCTGTTACCTGTAGAAAAGAGAGAAGATGTAAATATGTTCTGTTTTAGCATCCACTTTAGCAGGCAGCTTGACTGCCCACTGCAGGAAGAGGGTAGTGGTTAATGATACGGAGCCAGGCCGACTGGCATGTACCCAGGTGTGTGACTGGTTAGGTTACAGAAACTACTAATTTCCTTATATCTGTAAAATAGAGATGACGATCTACCTCATAGGTCTGTGTAGAGGATTAACTGCACTAATACATGGAGAAGTGCTTAGAGCAGTGACTGGAGCTTAACAAAAGTGTTATTTATTATTTTAGTGCCATTGATAAGTTTTGACCTATGTGTATACCAGTGAAACAATCACCACAATCAAGATAATAAGCAGAGCCATAACCCCCAAAACTTGGCTGCTGCACCTTTGTAATACCCCCTCCTGGCTCCCCACAGGCAACCATTAATCTGCTTTCTGTTACTTTGGATTAGATTTCCTTTTCTAGGATTTTGTATAATAAATGTTATCACACTGTCTTTCCTTCTCCTCTTTGGTATCTTTCACTCAGCATAATTATTTTGAGATTCATACCTTAATGGGGCATTCCTTTTCTTGCTGAGTAGTATTCCACTATAGATATATCACAACTTGTTTGTCCATTCTCCTTCTGATGGTCATTGGGTTCTTTCCAGGTTCTGGTTATTACAGATAGAACTGCTGCGAACATTTGTGTCCAAGCCTTTGTAAGTGTGTATGCTTGTATTGATCTTGGTAAACACCAGCAGTGGAATGGCTAGGTCAACTTTTTAAGAATCTCCAAAACTGGTCTATGTAGTTGTGCCATTTTCCATTCCCACCGGCATTGTATGAGAGTTCCCCTTCTCATACAGCTCTGTCTACACTTGATGGCCGTCTTTAATTTCAGCTATTCTAATAAGCGTGTAATGCTATCTTATTGAGGTTTTAATTTGCATTTCCCTAATGACTAATGCTGAGCATAGTTTCATGTGCATAGTTGCTTTCCACTATATCGTTGGTAAAGTGTTCATATTTTCTGCCTATGTTTTAATTGGGTTTCCTTTTTATTGATCTTTGAGAGGTCTTTATGTATTATAGATACAAGTCCTTTTTCATATATGTGATTTCCAAATATTCTCTCCCGTCTTGTGGTTTGTCTTCACTCTCTTAAGAGTATCTTTTGAAGAGCAGATTCTAATATCGATGAAGTCCAGTTTATCAGTTTGTCCTTTTATGGATTGTGCTTTTAGTGTCATATTTAAAAAATCTTAACCAAGTTTACAAAGGCTTTTTCTTATTTTTCTTTCTAAAAGTTTTATAGTTTTAGATTTTACATTTAGGTCTATCATCTGTTTTGAGTTACATTTTGTATAGGGTATGAGGTATGGATCTAAGTTCCTTCCTCCCTCTTTCCTTTTCTCCCTCCTTTTAAAATGGGTAACATATTGTAGCACCATTTTTTGAAAACATTATTTCTTCTCCACTGATTTACCTTTGCGCCATTGTTTTAAATCAGTTGTCTATATATAGAGAGTGTGCCAAAAAAAAAATGTATACACATTTTAAGAAAGGAAAAAACTATTAAAAGTATAATAACATATACTGATAACAAAAGATGAATACAAGTCACGTTTGACTTCTGCAATTACAAGAGATGCTCAAAGTGGTTACCATCAGTGTAATTGTAATACAGTTTTTTCCTTTCTTAAAATGTATATACATTTTTTTGGCACTCTCTGCTATATATATCCCCATAGATGTGCGCCCATCTCTATAGATTCATGGTAGGTATTTGATAAGTTTAGAGAAAGGGCATTATGCAAGTGGAAGTTGTTATGCTACTGTTTTTGGAAATCTAATTCTCCTCTAAAGCAATCACTTTGCATCAATGTTACAATAAAAATACCATAGGTCTTATCAAATGGACTGTTTCTGTGGTAGGTAAAGTCTTGGGGTTAGGCAGCCTCCACAGTGGTCCCGATGATTCTCATCCTGGCATTCGTGCCCTAGTGCATCGTGTCCAGCACTGAATCATGACTGGCCTTTGATGAGAGTATATTGACGTACATGACTTCCAAAGCTAGATCATAAAGAACACTGCAGCTAGCCTTGGCTTCTTGAGTCACTTACCTTGGGTGGACGCCTGTTACCACGTTGTGAGGACACTCAGGCACGTGCAGATACCCATGTGTGAAGGGACCGAGGTTTCACACCAATAGCCAGTACCAACTTGCCAGCCAGTGAGCGAGCTACCTTGGAGGGAGAGGTCCTCCAGCCTCACGCAAGCCTTCAGATGAGTGCAGCTCCACGTGACGCCTGACAGAAAGCTCATAAGAGATCCCAAGCCAGTAGCATCCAGCCAGGCCACTCCTGGATTCCTGATGCACAGAAACTTTGAGCGATAATAAATGTGTATTGTTCTCAGTCATAAAGTTTTGGGGTGATTTGTTATGCAACCATAGATTCCTAATGTACTCTTGATAGGACTTTATGCTATAGTTTCTCAGTAACTATGTCTGATTCCTGTGAAAGGAGTAACAAAACTCCCTTGCTAGACCCAGATATCCAGGGTCATTCTATCTTCTAGCAGTGGGAGGCCAATTTCCTATTATAACTCTGAAGTGCTTGGTGAGTCGGAGCCGTATATCTGGAACTGTGTCCAGCAGACACATCAGACTGGCCAAAGTAAAAGTCTGTCCATGTTGGCAACCACTCTGGCAAGAAGGGGTCACTGGAGTAAGATTACTGCTGACCCAGTGATTTTCAGAAGCATGGTGGTATGTCTCTTGCTAATTGGATCTAGTGGGTGGGAGTATCATTGATTAGCCGACTTTCAAGGGCATTTGTCACTGGTTGGCTCATGTTCAGAAACTTGGGGCTGCCATTGAATTGCTAACTTAAGAAGCATAGTTACTGGGAGTCACCAAAGTGAGGCTGTCACTTATTAGCTGATTTCCAGAATATGCATATTCACCCAAAGTTGCATCAATTAACGTCAATTAACTGCAGTTACTTGTTTGTGACTTGGGATTTCGGTCAAAGAACAGTTTTTTCCATTCTTGAATATGGAAAACAAGTGTTTTCTCTCTTTTCTTCCATCAGCCAAACCTGCAGTAGAGACTGTAAGAGATTATCCAGATCTTTATTTGTGGAGCTATGATTCAGCCAATGTTTACATTTAAGTTATTTAAGTACCAGTGACCAGGCAACAAGAACAAAAAAAGCTCTAAATTACAGAATTTTTGTAAGTTATTGGAAAAAGCTAAACACAGGACATTTAGGGCATCCTGCCAAAGTCAAGACAGGACAAAATCATTTAGTACAGGACAGAATCACATCCAGTATATACAGGATGCCTAGCAAACTTAGTCACCGTTATTTTGGTTGTTAAATAGATCTGCCTCCAAAGGTCCCACGTCTAGGTCCTGGGTAGGAGAGGGATTTAAAAAGGCAGGAGGAAATCATGGTTTTCCTAAGAGCTGCCCAGCCTGGGACCCAAGCTGGAGTCTTGGCCTGGGCATCTAAGAGATGACACAACAGGAGCCATTCTCCCCACACCTGCACAGCCCAGGTGACCCAGGGGATAAAGGCGGTCGACAGCTGATGGGACAGTCCCTTAACGGGGCCCCACCTGAGTCTAGAGGCCGAGGTCTGAATAGAGCGAGTCTGCATCAGTGCCGTGACACCACAGTCCCACAAGCAAATTCCAGCGGTCCCGGCGGAGGCACCAACCAATAGCCAGTGAGGACGCAGGCAGAAGCCCCGCAACCCCGCCCCTTCCGCGGGGCGGGCCGGGTCACGTGGGGCCAGGCCGCGGAGACCACTGAGATGGGCAGCCTCCGGGCGGCCTAGAGGGGTGCTGGGCGCGCGCGCTCACTTCCGCGTCGGCTTTTAGCCGCCGCTTCTCGGTGTTCGTGTTCCGGAAGGGAGAGTGGGGGTTCCTGCGAGTTCTACGTGCCAGGTCCGGCCGGTGCCGGCCTCCTCGCTTTCCCTGGCGGCTCGTCAGCATCCCTGCCCCTGCACTCGGTCTCAGTGCTGGCTCCCTCCCCCGTGACCCAGAGCTCCAGCGTCTGGGCCTTGCAGAAGCCGCCCGAGGTGGCTGCACGGCCTTCTAGAGCCTTAGTCCAGCCAGCCCCCTGTCCACCGAGGCCTGGTCCTCCTTTCTACCCTAAAGAATTTGGCCCAACAGGTTCCTGCGCCCGGTACTGACGTTTCTGTTTGGGGTCTCCCTGGGTGGAGGTCCTGGAGGGGGTCTCGGTCAGCATCACTCACTGGAACATTGAGTTTTTACTCTTAACCCGCATCCAGCCTTCCCGGTCCCTGCGCTCCAGGGGGACCTTTTTTGGGGTCAATGTCATGGTCTCTATAAGCTCTTTTGTAAGTTTGTTCAGACCCAACACTGTAGGGACAGGGTTTGTCTTGGATCCCTCAGTGCGCCCCGTGCGAATGGGCTTAGGACCGCCTTCGAACTGAGCAGGCACATGGATTGGAGGACCAGGCAGAGCAGTTCACCAAGAGGTTGCGGGCTATCAGCCAGAAGGGGGCCTGGTAGAGTCTCCTACCAGTGCTGGAAAAGAGGAGACTGGGAAGGCCATAGGCGGCGTGGATCTCTCAGTCCGCCCCGTGTGAAGTGGGTGATGCAGGACAGGGCCCATTGCACTCATGGCTTTTCTTCTCTTAGCTTCTAAGGTCCTTGTTTTTCCAAACCCAGAAGACAGTGCATGAAGCCAGGGGACATCAGCCATGCTCCAAACAACTTGGCCTCAGGTGAGCTGAGCTTCCTTTCAGTCTTTTGAAAATCACATGAGCTCTCAGGGAATCAGGAAAGGACCAAGAAGGCCTCACTTGGCCAGGCTCTGGTTTCCTCTTTGAGTCTATCTTTAGGGCTATGCCTTGTAAATACATGGTGGAGGAAATGAGAGTTTTGTGTATAGAGAGTGATGAATTTGGGTGTGTATGTTTAAGTGGAAAAGGGGGATCCAAGCCAAGAAATTCTCCCTGAAGGTGGAAATCCAGATCTTGTTCTACACAGAAAGTCACTTACTGAGATCAGAGAAATTCTTCATTGAAGAGGTTGCCCCACAAATTGGAGCTGTGTCCCAGAGAGACCAGCAGGGTTCTTTGCGTACGTACTTTCTAAATGCTAGGTGCATAGCGTTGAATAATGCACACAAGTGCCCTTTTCTCATGCAGGAGTGTGGTCCACAGCCAGCGTGCATATCACCTGGAAGCCCCTTAGACCTGCAAATTCTTGGGCCTCACCTTGGACTCAGAATCAGACTGGGGAGGAGGATACATGGGTTTAGGACTCTGTTGTCAACAGCTCTGCAGGTGATTCTTATGTGCCTTCTCAAATTTGAGAAGAACTGAAGAAGCTGCCTCCATGTTACCCTCATGGAGGGTAACATGAGGTTGAGACCTTGAGGATGAGATTGGAACAGTCTTGGAAACTACTGTGGAGATGGTCCAGAGAAAAGGACGGAGAAGGCCCTGGAGTGGGGAAAAGCTGGGTGTGCTCCAGAAATGGGGCGAGGCCAGAGAACGTGGGTCTGTGGGAGGCAGGGGAAGTAGGTACGTGACTTGTAGGTTACTGTGAAGACTTGGCTTCTCTTCTGGCCTCACCAGGAAGCACTAGCAGATTTTAAGCAGGGGAGGTGACGTGGTGGGATGTATGTATTAAAAAGGGTTTCCAGCCCTTGGCTGGAAGTTAGTTATAGAAGGGTGTTGGTCAATTAGTTGCACATTGCAGACCAGCGAAGAGATTAAGCATTGTCCTTTTGTTAGGTAGACTTTAGTTTTTAGAGAAGTTGTAGGTTCATGGCAAAAGTGAGCAGATAAACAGAGTTCCCATGTGCTTCCTGCCCTTACACGTGCACAGCCTTCCTCATTATCAACATTCCCTATTAGAGGGGGCCATTAGTTACAACTGATGAACCTACATTGACACGTTATAATCACCCACAGTTCATAGTTTGCATTAGGGTTCACTGTTGGTATTGTGCAGTCTGTGGGTTACAAGTGTGTAATGATGTGTACCTACCATTATGGTATCATACAGAGTATTTTCACAGCCCTGAAATCCTCTGTGCTCTGCCTGTTTATCCCACCCTCCCTGGCAACCAGTCATCTTTTTAACTAGATACATAGTTTTGCCTTTTTCAGAATGTCATATAGTTGGAACTATACAGTATGTAACCTTTTCAGGCTGGTTTCTTTCACTTAGTCATATTCATTTAAGGTTCGCCTATGACTTTTCATGGCTTGATAGCTTCTTTTTTTTTTTTTTTTAAGATTTTTTTTGTTGGGGAAGGGGAACAGGACTTTATTGGGGAACAGTGTGTACTTCCAGGACTTTTTTCCAAGTCAAGTTGTTGTCCTTTCAGTGTTAGTTGTGGAGGGTGCAGCTCAGCTCCTGGTCCAGTAGCCATAG
The DNA here is from genome assembly GCF_036562045.2 of Rhinolophus sinicus. Classification (NCBI taxonomy): domain Eukaryota; kingdom Metazoa; phylum Chordata; class Mammalia; order Chiroptera; family Rhinolophidae; genus Rhinolophus; species Rhinolophus sinicus. The sequence continues at coordinate 12,294,141 of NC_133759.1, read as the reverse complement.
TTAGTTGCAGGGGGCACAGCCCACCCTCCCTTGTGGCAGTTGAACCGGCAACCTTGTGGTTGAGAGGACGCGCTCCAACCAACTGAGCCATCCTGGAGCTCAGCGGCAGCTCAGCTCAAGGTGCCGTGTTCAATCTTAGTTGCAGGGGGCGCTGCCCACCATCCCTTGTGGGACTCGAGGAATTGAACTGGCAACCTTGTGGGTTGAGAGTCCACTGGCCCATGTGGGAATTGAACCGGCAGCCTTCGGAGTTAGGAGCACGGAGCTCTAACCGCCTGAGCCACTGGGCCGGCCCAGCTTATTTCTTTGCAATGCTGAATAATATTGCATTGTCTAGATGGACCACATTATTCATCAGTTATGAATAAAGCTGATGTAAACATCTGTGAACAGGTTTTTGTGTGGACTTAAATTTTCAGTTCATTTGGGAAGATACCAAGGAGAGTGATTACTGGATCATATGGTAACAGTATATTTAGTTTTGTAAGAAACTGCCAAACTGTCTTCCAAAGTAGCTGTGCCATTTTTGCACTCCCACCTGCATGAATGAAAGTTCCTGTTGCTCCACATCCTCACCAGCATTTGGTGGTGTCAGTGTTGTAGATTTTGGCCTTTCTAGCAGGTGTGTTATTATTTTAATTTGCGTATTACTGGTGACATGATACAGACCATCTTCTTTCTCCTATGTCTGTTTGCCATCTGTATGTCTTTGATGAAGTATTTTGCCCATTTTTTAATGGGGTTGTTTGCTTTGTTATTGTTGAGTTTTAAGAGTTCTTTGTTTACTTTCGGTGACAGTCCTTTATCAGACCTGTCTTTTCAAATATTTTCTCCCAGTCTGTGGCTTGTCTTCTCATTTTCTCAAAATGTTGTCCTTTTAAGGTAGGGTTTAATTTCCCCTCATTTCTTTAAAAAAAAAATTGTTTTCTTCAAAAACATTCTTGGCTAGTCTTTCACACTTACTTTTTCAGATAACTTTAAATAATCCCCTATTCCTGGATAAATCTTACTGGTTTTGTTTTGTTTTGGTGGGGGAATGGATTTTATTGAATTCATAGACAAAATGGGAGATAATTGACTTTTTACAAATTTGATTCTTCCCAATCAGAAACACTACATGTTCCAATGTATTCAGTTCTTTTTTGGTTTATTTTAAGAAACATTCAATTTTCTTCATCTTGGTCTTGCACATTTTTGTTAGGTCTATTCTTAGCTATCTTTATATGACTGACATCTTACTTTTCTCTCATTTCATCTTCTAATTGTTTATGATGGTATTTAGGAAAGTTAATGATTTTAGTTTACTTATTCTATAAACACCTAGCTAACGAATGATTTTGTCAATTTTAAATGTTTTCCATTTATTCTCTGGATGCTTGGATATTTTTAGGCAGATACAGTCAGCCCTCTGTATTTGCTGGTTCTACATCCACATAGTCAACCAACTGTGGTTCGAAAATATTTGAAAAAAAGTTACATTGTAGCTGACATGTACTCTGCAGTTAGACCACTAATGGTGGTGTCTGTACCGAACATGCACTTTTTTCCTTATCATTGTTCTCTGAACAATATAATGTAACAACTATTTACATAGCATTTACATTGTGTTAGGTATCGTAAGTAATCAAGCGATGATTTAAAGTATATGGGAGGATGTATGTAGATGATACGGGAATACTACGCCCTTTTATAAAAGGGATTTGAGCATCCATGGATTTTGGCATCTGCGGGGAGTCCTAGAACCGATCCCCCTGGATACTAGGGACGGCTATAGTTATTTCATCCACAAAGCTAAGGTGTTTATGTTTATTGCTTTCCTATATTTATGCTCCTTTTCCATTCTTTCACAGGAAGTAGAACCACAGCTCTTGGTAAATTACCAGCCATCAATTTTAATGGATATGCTCTGGCATTTTACTGTTAGGGTGGTGTTTGCTGTTGTTCTCTGATTCTTGTCATAAATTGAAAAACATTTTATTTGTGGCCAAACCGTTTTTGAAATTAATTCTTTCAGCAAATTGAGATGAAGCATCGACTCTACCAGGCACTGTCTGTGTGCTTGTGAGCCAGTTATGAGCAACACAGAATTCTTGCCTCGTGGACTTACATTCTGGTGGGGGGAGAGCGACAATAACAAGTATTAGTTCCCTTCACTCTTGGGAAAGATGAAGATGGTCCCACGGGGAAGCCGAGAGGGGCACACCTCGGCAGGTGGGATGGATCTGTGCCCAGAGACAGGACACTGCCAACCTTCTTTGAAGGCTTGAATAGGCAGGCTGTAGGTTTCCTTCAGCAGAGCTGGCTTTCTGATAAAGTAAGATGGTATAAAAAGAAATTTGCAAAATGCGGGGAAGCTTTTTGAGGTGTGGCTCCTTTGCTCACAGTGGAAGATGGTGGGGAAGGAGAAGAGGGCTGTGTGTGTATACTTTAGAGGGGTTGAGATAGGATGAGTGGCAGCTGCCTTCAGTGGTTAGTGTATAGAAAATGAGGTGACCAGGTGATGGAGTACATGAGGGTAGGAGGTGCCAGAGGGACAGCTGGTGAGTTGGAGACATAGGGGTTGATGCAGTTACCAGGCAGAGAGCCCCAGATGCCAGGCTCTGAGTTTGGGATGACAGTTGGGGCCCCAGAGCTGAGCAGATGGGAGAGTGTTGGGGTGCTGCATTCGGAATTGGGAACACTGGCTGAGGGCTGGGGTACAGGGTGGTGTTCTTGATAAAACAGACCTTCCACAAGGCTCAGAGTTGGGGACCCCGGCAGGTCCATCTCTTGTGGCAGGCCCATCTGGAGCTCAGGCTGCCCCCTTCTCCTCACTCAGCACTTGAGCAGGAACCTGTTGTTTCAGGAGTCAGTGACCTTTGAGGATGTGGCCGTGTACTTCACCCAGAATCAGTGGGCCAGCCTGGAGCCTGTGCAGAGGGCCCTGTACAGGGAGGTGATGCTGGAGAATTATGCAAATGTGGCTTCCCTGGGTAAGGTCTCTTGTCAGTGGCCCTTTGTGATAGTTGGGCGTCTTCTCAGATACTCTGGGGATTCTGGTAGCCCGTAGGTTTGATGACCTCAGGGGGAGTTCTGCAGTCACCGGCCTCTGAAGGTGCCCGGTGGGGAAATCCCTGGCGCCCTTTTGTTTTGAAACTGGACTTCCTTACCTCCCAGGGAAGAGCGTGGCTCTGGGCCCTGATGGGAAGGACTTCCTGGTGCCCAAGGGGAGCCCTGTGTCCCTCGGGTTGTTGCTTCCGTTGTTCTAGGGTTGTGGGCCCTGCCCTAATGGAGGAGTCTCCCAGGGTGTCAGCACGTGCGTCCTTCCCTAGAGGATTTCCCTTCTGAGTCAGAGCAAGGGTGCAGTTTCTTCCCGAGGAGAATGGCTGTCTCTCTGTCCTTCCCTTGGAGCAGTTTGGAGCCCTTCGTCAGAAGCCCTGGCTGGCTGGCTCACTTGGTCTCTTGGGGGTTCCATTTCTCTGTCCTCCCCAACTAGCCCATTGTGGGGTGGGCTGAGAGAGATCTCAGGAAGCTCTCTGGATGTCTCCCTCAACTGTCTGTCTTTTTCTCTTGCTGGAGTAGCATTTCCATTGTCCAAACCTGTTCTGATCTCCCAGCTGGAGAAAGGGGAAGCACCTTGGGGCCCAGATCCCTGGGAAGCAGCGGTTTTGAGAGGCGTCTGTCCAGGTGAGTATGAGAATATAGCTGTCTCTGGTTTTGCCTTCCTGGTTTCCTGGAAATATTTCTTCTGCAGTGGAGAACAAAGCTCCCAGAAGGCAGTGCTTGGTGCACTCCCTGACCTCTACCGAGTTCCAGCCCTGAGCCCAGAAAGACCAGTCCCTGGGAGTGCTTGGCCATGCTGTCTGCATACACACGTGACCATCCTCCCACAGAAGACTGTCACCGAGGGCTCCTAAACCACTTCTCGCTCACCAGTGGAAATAGTTCATTTATGCCAAATTCATGGCAGAGATGTAGCGTTTCAGCCATATTTTAGGAAAAATTTGATTCTGTGGGTCAAAACGACATATTTGTGCCACAGCTATGCATTTTATTTGTAGGCTTTCAGCAATGGAAAAAAATACCTTTAATTTTTTTTTTTTTTTTTTGTTTTTTTAAAGTTCCATACGCCGTAGTCTTTATGTTTACATTCTATTTGTCTTATAGGGGCTATACAGGTGAGGGCAAGAAATATTCCCCCCACATACACACCTAACACATATACACAGCCTAAAATTTCCCTAAGACTATTTACAAGTCCTGGGAGCTTTCGATTACTTGGTTTTCTTTCCTTTTGAAAAAACGTGCCAGGCCTCACTTGTCACACATACTATGATTTTGTAAATAGTGGTTCCTTTAGCAGTAATGCCACCCTGACCTAGAGCTCTCCTTTTCAACTTCTGCTCCTGCTGACTTTCTGAAAGCCATAATCTTTTATTCCAGAATATTATGTGGAGTATTTAAAAATGGAATCATTGTTTAGAATGTAGAATTTGGAGTGGTTTCCTGGCTTCCAGGTGGCGCACTGGGATCCATTGTTTGCTCTCAGTTGTGTTTCCAGCCTGTCCCGCCTCTGATGTCTGAGCAGTGTCACTGGTGTCATTTTCCTCTTCCGGGTCTCTCCCTCTCTCACAAATTTTTTTCCATTTCTGCTGATCTCTCTTATCTTTCCCATTCTTTTTTCTCTTTTTCTCTCCCTCCTGCCTTCTTTCAATTCTTGAAGGTCTCAGTTTGCCCATTTCACCTGCCCTTTTCCCCCCAGTCCTCCTGATGGATGGGAGGCACTTCCTAGTCTGTTTCCGGGGTCATTACTTCTCCAGTTATATGTCATGATTTTTCTTTTTCTCTCTCATCCTCCTATATGGATGCTTATAGCCATTTTATGGGTATATTTAAAACATCACATCATACACGAGAAAATTAGGACCACTGGATCCTCTTTTCCATCCAGCTCAGTAACTCGGGACACTCATGGTTTCTTTGGTCAGGTGGTGAGTCCTGGATCAAGAATGAGGAGCCAACTGTAAAGGAGGAAACCTCTGAAGAAACAGAGTTGCCCGGGGTGCCGGCAGGAGGACTCCTCAGAAACGTTTCTCACCACGTGGACTATAGAAGCAAGGCGACATGGCAGACTTTCAGTCTGAACCCGAATCTGATACTTCGAGGAGGGATGAAGTTCTATGAATGCAAAGAATGTGGGAAAATCTTCAGATACAACTCAAAGCTTATCCGGCATCAGATGAGTCACACGGGGGAGAAGCCCTTCAAATGTAAGGAATGTGGCAAAGCCTTCAAGTCCAGCTATGACTGTATAGTACACGAGAAGAACCACATTGGAGAAGGGCCCTACGAATGTAAGGAGTGTGGCAAAGGTTTGAGTTCCAACACAGCCCTGACTCAGCATCAGCGGATCCACACTGGAGAGAAACCCTACGAATGCAAGGACTGTGGGAAAGCCTTCCGCAGGAGCGCAGCTCATCTCCAGCACCAGAGGCTGCACACGGGGGAGAAACTCTACAAGTGCAAGGAATGTTGGAAAGCCTTCGGTTGTCGGTCTCTCTTTATTGTCCACCAGAGAATTCATACTGGGGAGAAACCCTACCAGTGTAAGGAGTGTGGCAAGGCGTTCACGCAGAAGATCGCCTCCATCCAGCACCAGCGAGTTCACACCGGAGAGAAGCCGTACGAGTGTAAGGTGTGTGGGAAGGCCTTCAAATGGTATGGCAGTTTCGTTCAGCATCAGAAGCTGCACCCCGTGGAGAAGAAGCCCGTCAAGGTTCTCGGGCCGTCCCTGAAGAGTCCCCAGAGCGCCTCGTCAGCCTTTTCTCCGCGGCCTCTCCAGAGTCCGTGCTCAGCTCCGGCTGTGGCTGTGCCCTCACTGACTTTTCCGCGTGCTGTGCTCATTCCCGCCTCTGGGCCTCTGTTCATGCTGCTGCCCACGTCTGGAATACCTTCGTCACCTGTCCAAATAGTGAGAGTCCTCCAGGGTCTTCCTCCCCCTGCGAAGCCTTCTCCAATTATTCTGACCCCTTCTCACCCTTCCTGAGTTTTATCTTGCAACCCCTTGGCCCTCACACCCAGCAAATCTCCAACCTAATTTGAGCTTCGTTTGTAGTTGTCCTCACATTACATGTGTTAAACTGTTTAAGCCTAAACTCCATTGTAATCTATGTCTATTTAAAGACTGTGCTTATATGATTTATTCTCTTTTCTTCTGGGTAGAAAACGGAAATGCTTGACCTCTGCATTGGCCCCTTTCAGGCTTGAACAATAGTGGCTGTATCTGCGTCGTATCTGCTGGTTTTAGAAACGCTAGCGGGACACTTTGGTATGTTAGAGAAGTTTGAGACAGAGGACATCCCCGTACTAGGCCGCTGTGATGAGCGAGAAGCAGCCGCGAGAAACGGAGGAGGCATTCTCTAGAGAATTAGGATAAACCTCCAACGACAGACTTAGACACTGAGCAGACAGTTTAGTGGATGGAGGTGGTGTGTTAATGCAGATGAAGTTGCGTTGACTTGGGCGCGGATTGCGGAGGATTTTGTGTATCTGCAAAAGATCATGCGAAACAACCAGTGGAAAATAATCAGTGTGCAGTGATACTCATTTCCATGATCAATACCAATCGTGTCTCTAACACAGCGTTTTTCTTTAGTTTTGCTCTTGATGTTTAGATTTTTTTTTTTAACTTTGGTTTCCTAAGTGAATGTATAACAATGCATTCATCTTTGTTCTCTCTGCCGTGTAAGTTTTTCTTGGTGAGAATTCTGGTTTTCCGTTTGCAAGCACTGGCTTCTACATTTTGTTTTCTCTAGACAGTAGGAATTATAGCAATGAATTTGGCAAATTACTAAAGAAATAGGAGCAACAGTGTAAAGCCAACTTGAGAGACATCGGAGTAAGTTTGTAAAATTGTTTGTAAGGAATAAAGGAGGCTGTGAGCTGGTTAATGGTTACGCTTATGTGATAGGTTAGTGCAGTGGAATTTTGGGTTGCCCTTGCTTTTGACCTTGATGAGGCTCTTTTACAACTATGCAAAGGACTGTGAAGGAATTCTTGGAAAAAGAATTTAAGTTCATTATTAGCATTAATGTAAAGTAAATCCTCAAGCATTGATGAGAAGGGCTGTCCATTTTTTTGTTTTGTGTTTGTTATCTAGATGTTTGTCTATGGCATTTAACAGAAAAACCTTTAAATGAGTGCTTCTTAAACTTGAATAACCTGGTGTGCCGCATAACCTTGTGTAAAAAGACTAATTTTCTGACCTAACTCAGAAATCCTGATTTTGGGTATCTGTGGGGATGCTCAGACCTTCAGCGTGGACCATGCGTTGAGAGAGGTGCGTGAAGCAGGAACTGCCCGTGGGCTGTTTGCAGGCCTCCAATTGATAAAGGGTTCAGGTGGGACTGGCTCGTTTCACAATGGATCTCCAGGAGACAGACGTCTAAAAGTAGTGTGGGTGGTGTCAGGGCAGAAGAGAGAAAAATGAACATTGGCCTGTAGGGAAAGAAAGAAAGGTGCAGAGAGGTGTGCCCTGGCCTCTGAAGAATTCTGAGGTCTCCACTGCTACGAGGGTTGTGGGTTTCACATTGGCCACCTTTTGCTATTTATTTGCTTGTTGGCTGAAGTAATGAGGGCACTTTTTTTCTCATGTAAAGTTACTACACTTGAAAATAGCTCTTGGGTTCAAGAGCACAAAACGGATGTTCCAGATGATTGAGAACAGTGAGAGCAGGACAGCACATAGCAGTGGCCAAAGGTGGTGCTCAGAGCAGTGTTTACAGTTTTGGATGCATTCTTTAGAAAATGAATTTGAAGGCTTGCGATTCAGAAAGCTGGGGGTGTTGTTTGGTGGTGCGAAACAAAAAAAAGTAAGAAAAAAAATTAACACAAGCAAACAGGCCGAAAGAAAATCCAAAACAAACTGAGCAGAAATAAGTTATACACCAAGAGTTTTGGGTAAAGATGATGGTTGAATATGTCAGCATTCACACCCTCCTGAAATCCCACTAAAGCAGTCAAGAGATTACAAAGTAAAGGCATAAACTCACAAGGACAATAAGGATGGTATTTTGGAAGCTCAAAAGCAAGTGAGAGTTGTACCTCTCGGCAGACCTGAGAAGGGTGCATCCTACGCCACACTGGGGGAAGCTGAACAGCCATCCTGTGTGGTGGAACCCCCAAAAAGGCTTAGGAACTGAAGATTTGGGTATCTCTGGAAGTATGGAGTGCCAGTGGGGCTAAGAACAGAACTGGCTAAAAAGTCTTTGGAAACACTCAGAGCCTCAGGGCACCTCTTATCCCACTAGTCTCTAGAGCAGTTAGACAGGTATTTTGGAGGAGGTAGGGGCACCGCAATGAATGCTACGTCCTCTCCCTCGCCCTCTGACCTTCGTGGATCCGGGAGGTCAATATCAGCATTAGTTTTTGCCAATGAATTTATCAATTCAAAGCAATTCCAATCAAAATGTCAAGGTGTGTGTGTGTGTGAGAGAGAGAGAGAGAGACCTGACAAGCTCATTCTAAAATGTATATAGATGAGCAAAGAACAAAGACTAGCTATGACAACTTTGAAGAAAGAGGCGGAAGATTGTGTGCTGCCAAACATTAAGTATTGTGAACATCACAAACAGCAAAACCCAAAAAATCCAAGTTATATATAAAAAAAATGGATACACCGGAATTAGATTTGTATAAATTAAGAAATCTATACTGTTTAAGAATATACATATTTTGTGCAAAAGTATACACCTACAAAATGCAAAATTAGTGAATTAGAGATCAAGCATCAGTAGCATATGCTGAGAAAATACGAAAGAGATTTCTGTCCCTCTGCTACCTCCTGTCTTCTCTTCCTACTATTTTCATCCTATTTTCAAATGCCAGGAACACAGGCCCAAATGCTGCCCACCAGCTGTTCAACACCCTCTACCTTTGCCACTCATTTCTTGTCTGAAAGTAAGCAATAGAAGTCATATACTTTGTTTTTAAAATATTGTGAATTAATGATTCTCAAAGTACTTTATAAAATATGGTCTCTTAACATCCCTGTAAGTAGATCAGTACTAACATGTTATTTCATGGCTATCCGGAAAGAAATCATGGAACTTGCTTTAACCTGAAAATCCTATCGTTTTGAAAGCCAGATGATTGAATATATTGCTAAAGAAAATATTTTGAAAGTTTTATTACATGAAGCTCAATTTTAAGGCTGGCTCATATCTTTCTCCTAAATGAATCAGTAATCAATGGTACAATTTCATTTCCGCAGATGTACTTACTAGTTACAATGGATTTGTGGTATTACAGGAAATTTTAATTGGCCCAAAAGTTTCAATTTACTCCACTTTGCTATCTTTACAAGAACACCCGTCAATTTTAGTAATGCTAAAAATAGATACGTTCCCGGTACTGTTTAACATTCCATATTTAAGCACAATGCATTGCAAGTTAGCTTTTCTGTCTAAGGTTTGTGTAGAAAGAAACTCCAGGGATGGTAGATGACCTTGCTCAAGGTCACGGTGGTCTGTTGATGCCCACTTTCATCTCTGATGTTAACTTTCTAAGAAAAACAGTCTCAAGTATAGCAGGAGTTTTCAGTGTATCATGTAATTACATACAATGGGGTAGATTTTTCTTCTTTCTTGCTGTTGTTTTGCATGCAATCTTAGCAGTTTAGTTGTAATTTGTTCCTCAGTGACTACTAGCAAATTGGTTAATTATACAAGGAGTTATGTCCATTAGATTGTAAAAGTGTAAATAATGAGTTTCAAATGTGAAAGCAGCAGAATCTGAAACCAAATTGTTCTTGTTCCTGAGATGGGAGGTTCTGTTTACAGCCATTGTCTGCTGGCAATAGGGCAATTTTCTTGTACTTTTCAAGTCTCTCATTTTTTAATAAATAAGCTGCCTAATTGTTTTATAAACAATTGAGGTGTCTACATCATTTGAATAGATTGTCTGCTTTTAACCTCTTGACCATAGTGGCTTTTAAATTTAATTAAAATTTAAAAATTTAAAATTTAAAATTCAAAATTGAAAAATTTAAAAATTTTCTACTTATAAAAGAAATACATGCTTAGAGCAAAATTTTACCTAGATCAGTACCTAGGTCTGAATTTCACCACTTTTAATACTTTGCTGTACACACAAACACACACAATTACACACACATGTACATGCATGCACACATATATACATGTTCTATCACAGACTCCTTTTTTTGGCAGCAGATTATCATGTCCACGTCCTAGTCAACAAGTAATATATAATATTTTTATAGCTGCATAATATTACGTTGCATGGATTTATAGTCTTTACATAACCAGTCTTTTATTGAATATTTAGGATATTTCCATTTTGAACCTCTTTTAAGTACTTTGATGAACCTGGTACATACATGATTGACACAGCCATGATTTACTGTATTTTAAGTTTATTTCTACAAATATTTTGAAAATAAAAGAAATGGAATATTTCTGATACACTAGGGTTCTCTTATTCTTCCCCTCCTTATTTCCCTCTTTCATTGTTTTTCCAGAGGTAATCCATACATAATAACTGGAGAATTATGCTATGTGCAACCATGTGCAGTCATTCTCTATTAGTTTCCGTGAGTTATTCGTCTCTCATAATTCCGAAATTTCCCTTTTTTTCTCTTAATATAACACTTGAGAGAAATTACTAGAGGATGTGTGGTTCAGCAAAATGAGGGAGTAAACCAAAAAAGAGATTTAGAGTTCGGGAAATGGAGGATCCAATATTCACAGAATAGTGAAGGGATGAGACAACATTTGTGTAGTTGTGTAGCTGTCCCGGGCAACAACCAGTTCGAATTGGAGTAGGAAGATGGAAAACTGGTGGAGTTAGGCCACCAGAAAAAAAAAAAAGGACAAAAAATATTGTAATTCCAGGCACATCATTATACAATATCTGAACATCAAAGATAAAAAGATTCTAAGAGCTTCCGGGGATGGGGAATGGGTCATACACCAAGGAACTGGAGTCAGTGTGACATCAGACTTCTCCATGGTAACATGGGATGACATGGAGATGCTCTCAGATAGTGGAGCAATGTCTTCAGAATTCTGAAGAAAATTATTTTCAACCTAAAACTTCATTCCTAGCCCAAGAACCCACCAAAAGGAAATTGACACGAGTAGAATGCCAGGTGCTAACTGGTACACGTACTGGGAGTGCTGGAGTTGGAAAATCATTTTGCAACCATTATAAAGATCAGTTCAGGTAAGAATCATCAATGGATGCTCAATACGGAGAAATCTAATAAGGATCAGAGTATTTGTACAGTCTTCAACTGTCTATCCATGGAAAGCTGATTAGTTTCAAGAGAAAGCACAGTAATTATCTAGAAACTGTCCAACACCTTGATTGGATGATCAAAACTAACGCCATCAGTGAGGGGCAAATGGAACGTGTGTCCTCCTTATGTGATGACCCGAGAAAGGCACGTCACTCAAGAGAACTCTAGTGAGGGAAGACTATCCTGAATCTAACACTGAGGAAGCACCAGATAAACCCCAAATGGAGTCCATTATATTAAAAAAAGGTTTCACTCTTGCACTGTCATGCCTGGAGGTGGTATTCAGAGTTCCTGCAGCTGTTTTGTGAACCAGAGGGGATCCAGACAAGATGACAGAGGGTGGAGCTGAGAGAGTCCCTGAGAAGTGGAGCCCCGCTCACATTACACCTTATATTTTCTTTTGGAAATATCTTTAAAGATAAACACAAAGTTAAAAAAAACAATTGTACTCTGCCATCTTAATCCTTCAGACGTTTCTATGAACAGAGTGTACATTATTCCGCTCTTTTTGCACATGTTTGTGTGTGTATGTATAATGCGATTTTGTGTGTGTGTGTGTGTGTGTGTATACATACATACATACATGCACATACAATTTTTTAACACCCCCAATGGGATAAGACTATAGACCAGTGCTTCTCAAACTTGCATGTGCTTAAGAATTATCTGGAAGAGTTCTTAAACACAGATTACTAGGTGCCATCCCTGGAGATTGCCACACTACAGGGATTACAGCTCAGTCCTCCCAAGACTAGTGGAAAACTCACCTGGAGTCCTGCCACTTTTGAGCCTCATGCACGACTCATGGACCCATGCCTCCCACTTCTGTTCCCAATCCTGGGGGAGCAACCATCTTCATTCTAGATTCTCCTCCCCAACCAGATACACTAAAAGCCTGCATTGCATATTCTCCCCCATCTAGTTAATCCCCTCAATAAACTTAATAGCAAATGCCTGTTTTTAGGGATTGTTTTCATGGCAGTAGACACTCCAATTTGCAGTTTTTTGTTTTTTTTTTTAGAAACACAAACACTTATTAATTGTCCCTGTAGGAAGATAGAAATCCAGATTTTAGTATCTGAGCTATCTGCTTACTCTCCTACGAGAGCAAAAGATAATGTTCATTCCTTAAGATTTCAGCAAGAAAATAAATCACAACCCACTTTCTTCATCACCCTGCCACATCCATGGTATGCCAGAAACTGCAGAAAGCTCTGGTAAGTCTTCAGTGAGCCTTTGCATGATGTTTTCTGTCTTGTACTTGATTCACTGACTGTATTCTTTACAACATATTTCCCCCTTAAATGACTGCACGCTCATTCTGTTTGATTTTCTATCTCCCCCCAAACCTGGATCCATTATGGAGATACCGAGAAATGCTGGCGGAGACCTCCAGGAAACATCAGTAGACCTGAATCTAAAATGATAACTGTTCCTTAGAAACAAACCTAAGATAAAGTGGTGCTTCTCTAACACCAGTGAGATTCATAACAATTGGCGACACCTTGGTGAGTCCAAATACATTCTTTTAAAAATATTTATTAGGTGCCTATTGTAAGAGGCCAGGCACTGTAGGAGGACAGGGGAAACAGCAGTAGAACAGATGATTTAACAGATGATGGTGGGAGAGATAATTTAACAAATTACTATCATTTTGGTAAGCCCTTGCAGGAAAGGTATGGGGTGTTGTGAGAGAATCCAGGGCAGAGGAAAGCCTGAGCTCGAAAAGCAAAGGTTCTTACGAAGGCTCACGCTCACCTGAAAACCAAAGGAAACCAGTGTGGCTGCGGTAATAAGTGAGGGATGGAGAAAATACCGTCATCCGGAGTCATTTTACTCCTGCAACTTCTTCCTCATTAAACAGCGATTCTTTAAGTTTTACCCTAAAGCAAGTAAATGTGGTCCTTGGAATATTTTACCCTAACATTTTATCTTGAATATTGGTAAACCTATAGAAAAGTTGAAAGAATGGTACAATGAATACCTGTTTATCTTCCATATAGATTGAACAACTATTAACATTGTTTCGCATTTGCATTTTCTATCCTCGTATGTACATGTGTATATTTTCCTAAATTACTTGAAAGTAAGTCACAGGCATCAATCAGATGCTTCAGCCCGAACTTCTTCAGCTGCATGGCCTGAGAATTTAAGGAAAGTCTCCCCTATTGTCATAATACCATTCTCACACCCAAGAAAATGTACCAATAATTTGGTGGCAGTATCTAATTTACAGTCCATTAAAAAAAAAACTCCCCTATCCCCCGAGTGTGTTTTTTAAACTGTTTTTTTTTTTTCAATCCAGGATCCAATCAAGGTTTTCCATGGATTTGGTCGTTCAGTCTCGTATAGTCTGCTTAAAAAAAAAAAAAGTGATACTATTTAAAAATTGCTTTATGAGATATATTTTACATACATAGGATTCACCTATTTCAAGTATACAATTCAGTGATTTTTAGTAACTTCACTGAAGGGTAAAAAAATATGACTGGAGATCTGTTTGATAATACTTTCATCCTCCTGCCCAAGAAACCACTAATCTACTTTCTGACTGTATAAATTTCCTTTTCATGAAAAGTTCCTATTAAAAACAAACATTTTTGTGCTTTCTGGCACAATGTGATGTCCGTGCTTATCTGGGACTTCCCAGCCCCAGCCCTGGAATCAACCATTTCTCCCAGGAGCCCTGATGTGGGGAATGATATTTAGAAATCAAGAGCTGGGAACCAGGTGTCTTGTGTTATCTTGAACATGGATTATCCAAGGCTGGGATTTGATACCTGTAGTCTAGTTCATGGCTGTGGGGCTGTTGAACTCTTGCTTCATATGGAAACCCAAGCTGAGTGATACAATAGATCTTGGTGCTGAAAGATGGTGATTATGAGGCATCACTTGTTGGTTCTCATTTGAACTTGTAGTCATCATGGTTTTTATTATTTGTTTATTTATTATAAGAAAAGTAAATAAATCTATGCTTGACTGCCATGTCTAATTCATACAGCTATCTGGTTTTCAAATAACTGACAGAGTGCCTGATATGTTGAAGGCTTTCAATAAGTGCTTTTTGAATAAATAACCACAGCATCTTTGTATAAATTGTCATTGCCTTCATCATAATTCAAGCTGTAGCTTAATGTCACCAGAAGGCCAAGCAGTAAATATGTAGAGATTCATGAGCTATAAATTATAAAACAGGCCTCACTACATATTCAAATACAGACAAGTAATATCTGCAGGCCCTAGTTTGTTTATAAATTGAAGAATCTACTCCCATAATTATAGGATTACTTTAAGGACATGCAGCAAAAATGATCTTAAAACATTAAACAAATGATATATTGGTAGATAAATGTTTGTCATTAGCAAAAGGGGAGTGAACAATGTGAGAAGAAGCAAGTTTAGTCTTTCCTTGTTAATGCAGGAAGGCGAAAAAATAGGTATTGTTTACAACTTTACCTGTGCCTAGATTTTTAGCAAGTACCATTTCTAAGAAAAATGGTATTGTCATGTCAGCACAGCATTAACCATGGGAACAAAGGGAAAAGACAAAGATGATTTGAGTCATTTTGGTTCATCTAGCTGGACACATATAGACCCCCAGAATAGTTCAGTTTGTTCCTATTGTGGTCTGAGATGTCTGCTGACTTTTGTGGGGTGCTAGTAAAGCAGAGAGAGGATTAAGCCCTGTTCACATCTCCACTCTCAGTTTCACCCCATTTGACACAAGAGTCACACAGATTCACCAATTGTTAACAGTTTCCACATTTGGTCTCTCTCTCTCTCTCTCTCTCTCTCTCTCTCTCTCTCTCTCTCTCTCTCTCTCTCTCTCTCCACACACACACACGCATTTTTCTTTTTCCTGAACCATTTGAGAGTAAGTTGTAGACATCCTGTCCCTTGACCCCTAAATACTTTCATGGGTATATCCAAGAGGAAGGACATGTTCTTATGTAACCTCAATATAGTTATCAAATCCATGAAATTTAACATTGATCCAATACTATTTCCTACTTTATAGTCTGCCTGTGTTCAAATTTCGCCCATGATCCCATTAATGTCGTGCATAGCTATTTTTCATTCTAATCCAGGATCACACATTGCATTTAGTTTTCTTGTCTTTCTAGGGTCCTTTAATTTGGAACACTTCCTCAGCCTTCCTTTGCCTTTCAGGACTTTGGCATTATTTAACTTGGGTTTGTCTAATGTTTCCTCATTATTAGATTCAGATTATGCATTTTGGCCAGAATATCCCAGAACTAATACTGTGTCGTTCTCAGTGCATCTTATGAGGCATACAATGTGGGTTGATTTCATTATTGCTGATAAGAACACTGACTGTTTGGTTCAGGTGGTATCCATCATATTTTTCCACTGTTAAGTTACTGTTTTTCCTTTTGTGGTTGGTAAGTACATTTGTGGGAGTTATTTTGGGCTTATGTAAATATTCAGTTCCTTATCAAGCTTTCACATATTCTTGCCTGAATCATACTCTAATTTTTAAATATTGGTGATATATACCAGCTGCATAATCTGTGAAGCATAAGACAGACCCTAAATCAAGTTTTGAACCCGAATCAAGTTTCATAATTCTATTAAATTATCCTTGGCAGGTGAAATGGCTGTAAAGTGCCAGCAAACTTCAGACTGTTTATTCAATAGACTGACAGACAAGCCAATCCGGTGGAAGCTGCCAGATATTTTTAAACAGAGCTATAAACAATGCCCAGGGAAGAAAGAATAAATTCAAGCTGAGACTGAAGCCTCTGAGTCCTTCGGTCACTTTTCTCCTGCTACTCAGAGCCCGGTGAACCACGACGAGGGTGACCCGCCAGGCAGTCCGCCATTATTCTTAGGGCCGGGAAGACCCTTCATCCCTCTGTGAGTTACTGCATATTTTCTATACTTAGTTTCCAAGGCTGAGGTTCTTTCCTAGGGAGAAGCTTCACTTCTTCATGAAGAATGCTTAGACTTGTAACAGACGATGTGTCCTGCTCACATTTGTCTGTCCCTCCAGCGCCTGGCATTGAAGGACAGAGAGGTCGCTGGCTTCACCAGCACAGCTGGGTGTGGGCTTCCTCTGGCTCCCTGCATATGGTGCATTTACTCCTCTCAAAAGAGAATGTTTGTTTTATATTCATTGATCCTGTGTGATGCGGTTCCTTGACATACATTGTAATGAAAAATGTGGATTCCAAAAAAAGATCCCACATTGGGTGATTTGTTTGTGACAAAATCCTGCCGGGCTTTTCTAAGTATCTGTGGCTCCAGGACGGAATTATTCTCACAGCTGAATAACAGTCCAGTTATTTTCATTCATTTCTTCACTGGCAAGGACGACTAATGCCCGTGGGCTTGTACGAAGATTCATGTACAAGGAGTCTCCATTGCCTTAGTCATCAAGTCATCTGGTGGCCAGAATAAGTGTTCGTTACGCTAATAACTACTATGATGGCCAGTCTTTACTGAAATATAGTTAGTATACAATGAAATGTGCGTGCCTTGATATTCCCTTATGTACCATCACCAAAACAAGGTATAGAACATTTCAGTCTTCCCAGAAAGTTCCCTGCTGTTCCCTTTCAGTCAGTGCCCACCACCCAGAGGCAGGTGCTATTCTGATTTCCATCCCCACCTTTCCCTGCAAGGTACCCACTAGTCTAACTTGTAGCTCAAAAGGTTGGTTTTGCCTATTTTTAATCTTCCTGAAGGGAATCATACAGCAGGTACAATGAAATTTTGGAGGGTCTAGTTTCTTGACTCAGCATTTTCTGTGAGATTCGTCTTTGTTGTTGCCACTTTTGAAAATTGCTGTGTAATATTCCCCAATATTATTTTGAAGCAAATTCCAGACATATTATTTCAGTGGTAAATATTCAGTAGGCAACTTTAAAAGATAAGTAGTCTAACAAGACCCTCCATGATTACATCTAAAAGAAATCATCACAAAGGCTCTGACATATTTCTGGTCCTCGGTCTGGTGGCGATGTTGGGGGCTGTGGTCCACGTTGAGACAGAAACCTGAGGGATTGAGGGCCTGACCATGGCAGAGGGTTGTGGAATGGGAAGGAAGCATGTATGACCCCTTCGTAGGGTGCTGGGGAAGGGAAAGTCACAGGGAAGCAGGGAGCACGAAGATGACGTCCTCCTGCGGTCCAGGTTGGGTCAGGAACACCGGGGCTTGGGGCTTGCTAAATGTACATGGAATGAACGAGTGACAACATCAGGGACTGTGGGTGGCAACATACCCTGTTTTCTACGCTTGCCTTTTATTAACGGATTTTCAGCCACTGAACCATATGCCTTAAGAAGTATTTATTGTCAAGTGTGTTTATTTGCTTAAAGATTCAACCAGTCTGCCTTAGGACACACATTGTCTCTCAACTGCAAATACCTTTTCTTCTCTTTGTTTAAAATGGGTCTTTATTCACATACCCACCCTTCCTTTTTTTGTTGGAATTTAATTTTCACTGAAAGAGATTGGTCTCACTCTCTGGTTATTGTGAACCTGCCTGCATACTATCTTTTCTTGTTCATTAAAAAAAAAATACATATACTCTTTCAGTTAAAATTTTCTATTTAAAATAAGGCTGTGTGTCAGCCCAATCCAACATGCAAATCAGGAACAGCACATTTCATGTTCTTGGTCTATTTCCCTGTGCTTGCCTCTATTTCTGCAGCCCTCCTGCTGTTTCTCTGTCTGTGTGTTCTTTTATTCTGTTGATAGCTTTCATTTTGGTCTCCCCTTTGCATCTGGCCCTTCAAGCTGGGCTGTGGTTTAGCACTGCGGTTGGGCCCCTTCAGCGATTGGACTCTTTCCAGCCCCCACCAAATACATTCTCTTTCTGGAGCGTGGAGGTGAGCTTAGGAAGTATTTCTTAGGTGCCGTGAGTGATGTATATTGCTTTGGGTGCAAAAGCCCATGCCAGCTTGAAATACTGTCTGTGCTCTGCATTTAATAATAATAATAATAACGATTAGAGAAAAATACCCCACATTTTTAGGGCCATCTTTGAACAGGCCCTCCCTTGGCAGTACATCGTCTTTCAATGCTCAAAGACAGCTATAAATTATATTGTTACATCTTTGTGAGGATTCTGTTCTAACGTTTTTTTTTCTTTGCTATTATATGTTGGCTCATTTTCCCCTCTCAATAAAAGGGAATATTTAAAAATTGGAATTGTTCTAGTTGATGGCCAGAATAAGTATTCTTCAAGCTAAAGAATGTAATTACTATGATTGATGGCAAGAGACTAAACCTAGTTTTTGTTGAAATATAATTAGCATACAATGAAATGCACATATCCTAATCACTTGATGAAGTTTGATAATTGTATATGCCCGTATATCACCATCGAAACAAGATACAGAATATTCCCATCACTCTAGAATGTTCCCTCCTATCCCTTTCTAGTCAATACCCACTACCCAGAGGCAGCCACTATTCTGGTTTCTATCCCCATAGATTGGTTTTGCCTATTTTTTGAATATTATATAAATACAGTATGAATGCTTTTGTGTCTGGCTTTTTTTTTTTTTTACAGTTATTATCATGTCTGTGAGATCCATTCATGTTGCTGTGTGTATCTGTAGTCCATTCCCTTTTAAAAAAAAAAAAAATTATTGGGGAATATTGGGGCATAGTGTGTTTTTCCAGGACCCATCAGCTCCATGTCAAGTCGTTGTTTTCAATCTAGTTGTGGGGGTGGGCGCAGCTCACTGGCCCTGTGGGAATCGAACCGGTGACCTTGGTGTTATGAGCTCCGTGCTCTAACCACTGAGCAAACTGGCTGCCCCAGTGCATTCCCTTTTATAGCTGAGTGTTGTTCTGTTGTCTTTTCACACAGTTTGTTGATCCACTCACCTGTTGATGGGTCTGTGGGTTGTTTATAGTTCTAGACTATTTTGAATAAAGTCGCTGTAAACATTCCCGTACAAGTGTTTGCATGAGCGTGGCAGGAGGCTGCAAGATGGCAGCGATGAGCCCTGTCTCCTGGTGTTCACGCCCTTGCACACTCCTCCCCTTGAGTGTGAGCAGGACCTGTGACTTGCTCCTAACCTATAGAATACGGCAAAGGTGATGGGATGTCACTCCTGTGATTATGTTACATCAGGTTGTATCTTCCGTCTTGCTAGCAGACTCTCTTAGTTTTCTTGCTGGCTTTGATGAAACAAGCTGCCCTATGGAGAGGCCCGCGTGGCAAGGATCAGAGAGTAGCCTCTGTCCAATAGCCATCAAATAACTGATGTAGGGAGGGCCTACAAGGAATTGAATCCTGCCAACAACCACGTGAGCTGAAGGGGTTCCTTCCCCAGTCAAGCCCCAAATGAGACCCCAGCCCTGGCTGACAGCTTCATGGCAGTCTTGTGAGAGATGCTGAAGCAGAGACTAGCTAAGCCACATCCAGACTCCAGACCCACAGAAACGGTGAGATAATAAATAATGTGCTGTGTAAGTTTGTGGTAACGTTACATAGCAGTAGGTAACTAGTAGCACGGGCGTGTGCGTTTATTTCTCTTGGATAACTCTCTGTCAGTGGAATGACTAGATCATATGGAAGGTGTATATTTAACTTTTGAAGAATCTTTAAAACTGTTTTATCAAGTGGTTGGATGGTCTTACGTTCCCGGGAGCACCGTGTGGAATCCCACTTTCTCCACATTCTCGTCTATGCTTTACGTTGCCAGTCTTTTTGATTTTCCATCCTAATAGGCACAAAATTATCTCATTGTGGTTTTCAATTTGCGTTTCTTTGATGACTAATGAGAAAAACCTGTTTTAGCCAGTTATGCAACCTGGTCACATTTTGTTTTACTTTTAAGAGAAATACACCTTGTTTGTTGGCTTAATTTTTTATTGTTATTTGAGATGTATACATGAAAACACATAATTTCTATCTTCAGAAAACTCATAATAGATGCAAGTGTTAACATATTATGTGTAAAATACATAAGGAGCAATACAGGACATGAGGTATGTGGTATATGTAGAAACAGCAGTAATTCAGTGTATTCATTGCTGGGCGAGGTAACATGCATTCCACATTCTAAATTTGTCAATTTCATTTTAAGGTAAGGAATCTGAGGCTTACAGACAGGTATCAGGTGTGATGGGCTTGGCCGTGCTGCAGTAACAAGCATCCCACCCGATTTCGAAGGCTTAAAACGACAGTTTGTTTCTTGCTCACATCCGTATGCGTGGATGCTGCTCTGAGACTCTGATCAGCATCATTGTTGCTTTCATTATGGAATTCTGGGTGACAGAGTGACCGTCACCTGGAAGCTTGCTGGTCACCGTGTCAGCACGAAAAGACAGCGTAGCAAAAAGCTTGTGCCAGCTCTGGAAGCTTCACTTCTGTTGACATATTCACTTCTGTTCACTTGTTTTTTGGCCAAAGAAATAACTCCAACAAGGCAGAGGTTAAGTAATTTACCTGCAAGGGCAAAATCTGGAACCAGATCTTATGATTCTCAACTTAATGCTTTCCTTCCTACACCACAGTTGTCCCAAATGGTCCTTGAAATAATAGTGTTTCGTTTACTTACTCTTCATAATTTTTTTGTTGTGTTCCTAAGGCTGAAATATTCCCTTATTTATATTTCCTCAGGCTGGGCAAGATACTGCATGTAAAAAGAATTTATTTATTTAGCATGTCTGTTTATTTATATACAGATGCATATTTTCAATTTCTTCCTTTCCAGTTCAGAAGGTCTGTTGGTAATGAATTTTCATTAAAGTAGTACAAGATTGGAAAATAAAATAAGCATCAACACATTTTCCAAAAATCAACACAAACCCAATGTGAGAACCAAACAATTACTACCTTCAGAATTAGCCCCAGATTACTAAAATGCAATTATACTTGGAAAGGTAACCCAGCAGGGGGGCCATGTTTATTTCTTCTCATCTTCACAATAAGTTGTCTCAGCATAAAGGGACACCTCCTCCATATTCTCCTTCTAATATCTGAACAAAATCCAAGGGTAGAATAATTTGTTTCTATTGATTTCCAAGATACCAATCAAATACTAAGATACAATCAGATATCGCTGTAGATGTAGTGTTTTATGTGGCTCTGGGCCCCAGATCCCCATGGCAGCAGTTGGTTGAGGGGTAGCTGCCCCTGTAGGAGGGCAACGTGCCGTTTGGATCCCCACTGTCCCCATGTGAGGTCTCTTTATTCATTTGAGTTTCCCAGCTGAGGGCAAAGAGGAACTGGGGCATTTTTCAACATCTCTGTCTCCTCAAGTCTCTGCAGTCTTCATAGTCCCAGCTGGCAGAAGCCTCTAGAAGCCTTGAGTTGCTCGGTCGGGGAGCTTCCCTGAGAACTGCCTGCAGGGCCCCGAGCCAGATGCCCTAGCAGTAGGTACCAGTGAATGCAGCCCTGGATGGTGCACACGTTCCCTTAGCTGCTGCCAGGGATTCAGACAAGAGTTTCCTCCCGACTTGGTGCCTTGGCTTGCCTTTCTGCTTCTGTCCTTGTTACAGGGACAGCCCACCTTTCGTTCGGTCCCATGAGGTGCACAGAGTGGCTGTGACCTTCCCTTCCTTGGAGCGCTGTCCCGGCCACCTGCTCACCTGTTGCTCCTTGCCGGCAGCCTCAGCTCCAGCCTCACCACTTCCTCTGGCTCTGTCCCCGGCTCAGGCTCGCCAGTGGGCATGGTGCTGCTGAAACTTGTTGGCTTACATTTTGTCATTTATCTGCATAGAGGACGCCTGTAACAGCGTTTTTGCCTCAGGAAGCTGGATGATGAAGTGACCAATGGGACAGAGTAGAGAGTTCAGAAACTGCCCCACTCATATACAGTCACCTGATTTATGACAGAGGTGACACTGCAGTGCAGTGTGGACAGGATGGTCGTTTTAATAAAAGTGTTGGGCTGACTGCATATCTACATGAAAAAAAGTCTGTCTTTGCCTCTGCACATACACGCGAATCGAGGTGGATTGCAGTTCTGAAGCAGGGCAGCCGCAGGCAGAAGAGAGAACATCCTCCTGGCCCTGCAGTCGCATTTGTTTGTTTAGCTCATGTTTTCAGTCCTCGTCCCAAAGCAGGATTGAGAACCTACTGTGTCCTGGGCCCTGAGCTGGGCAGCAGAGGTACCAGAGTGAGACAGTCCCTGCCCTCAAAGAGGACACTGCTTAGTCGGGGGAAGATACAGGAACAAATGCTCACAACAAAGTGTGACAACAGTCATAACTGTGTCATGGGAGCCCGGGGGTGGGGGGACCCAGCTCAGCCTGGGGCTGGGGTGAGGGAGGGGCTTTCTGGAGGGGGCGATGGCGGTATGAGGGCGGGGTTAGCCAGGAGGAGGGGGAGAGGAGCTGGCCACACAGAGAAGCCAGCATCTACAAGGGCGAGGAAAAGCAGGGATTGCTACCCATTTCTTAAAAACGTGTAGACATTCTCTCGGCTCATTTGTTGGATTCTTGCAGAGAAATAACATGTGTTTGTCACCTTGACATCATGATGCGACGTTAAGGATGGGTCTTATCCTGGTTACACATGTGGGGACAGACAGGTGGATTTGGAGTGCTTGGATGACTTACTCAAGTCCACCTAGCTCTCAGGGAGGAATGGGGGAATTGGAGCTCAGGTCTTTGGATGCCTACTTTTGTCTTCTTTCCACCATGCCCGGTGGCTGCCAGTTCATCCCTGGCCAAGCCTTTGGGACATCAGAGCTTTGTGGGCTTTGAGAGCAAGAGGAAGGATGCTCTAAGCCATCTTGGGCCAAGTTTACAATGAGCAGGTTAGTGTCTTCACGCTGTCCAGCATGGCTAAAGCTAAGGGACTAGCACAGGGGTTATATGGACAGGGTCTCATACGGACAGAGCCACAGAGCTGATGAGTTCAAAGTGTCCATTTTACGTTAAATAACAACGTAGGAAGGCAGCTCTGGGGGCGGGGGGGGGGGGGGGGGAAGCGCACCTGGGCTCTATGCCCAACAACTGCCACTAGGTGGCGCTCGGATGCAGGCACAAACGGGCAACTGAGGGTTTTGCAGGGCTGCACTTGCACAGCGGGTGGATGAATGTGTTGGTGTCGCTTATGGAAACCGTGATGGAAGCAGGGAGACTTGGATACAGGCAAGATGACAATCTCCACTTGTGGGGCTGCCAAGATCTGATCTGCCTTGGTCCATTCGCAAGGGCTGTGTATCCTTGTTGTCCTCAGGAGGTCGGTTGGCCCTGAAACTAGGAGGGAAGCTGGAAGCAGGAGCATAGGCTCTCCTCTGTGCCCTGTCTGCATTTAACTGCGGGGCTGGGGTGGGGGGAGGGTCCGCAGGCAGCTGGATTTGGACTCTGGGAAGATTACCCATCCCCTCTCCCACAAGTGCAAAATTCAGTCCTGCATCCACAAAACCCCAGACGTGCACAGTGCAAATTGGCAAGGAATCTCTTGCTAGATTCTCTGATGATGAAATTTCAGATGGCCTCCTCACACCTAGTCTCCTTTTCTGGTGTTCTGTTCTGCTGTCCACTGGGCCATCCTTGTGGCTGACAAGCAAGCCTCTTGGCACTTTGAAACCTCAGTTTTCTCATCTGCAATGTGGGGATAATGACAGCTCGTGCCTAGAAGAGCTGCTGTGAACATCACATGAAAGCACAGAAGAACCAAGGGAGCTTTGCAAACCGTAATGTTACTCCCTACGTATATTAATTGTAGCTCTGCCCACATGGCGCCAAGTATTCTGTTATGCGATTTACTCCTCGTCTTGCTCCTGGAGAGCGTTTATCAGGTGCCAAGCATGGCTCTAAGGGCTTCATCATTCAAAAATCTCCCCACACCCGATAAGGCACTGATATTCCCACCAGGCCCGTGAGTGGCAGAGGAGGCTTCCAACCCAGGCTCGTGGCTGCAAAACGTACCTCCCTCACGACTACCCCAGGTGGCCTCTCCTGATCAAAGACAAATTGCTGCAAAGGAAAAAAGCATGTGTCATATTGTCCACATTTTCATTTATTTTCAGATGAAGGCTTAAAAGTCGTTCCCCTTGTGGTTCTCACCTCCTTCACACACCTGCAGCCTCAAGGCCCCTCTTTGGGCTCAGCTGTTCCTCCTGGGCTGGGGTGGAAGAGAGGAGGCTGATGGGAGATGGGAAAGCAGCGTGGGGCTGCCCTGCTCTCTGTGTGTCCTGCTCTGCGGAGGTGAAAGAGGTAAGCGGTCTCCCCACCCCAGGCACCATTTGGCTTCTGTTAGATATAGTGACACTTTCAGGGTGTATTTGTCATTAACCCATTTGGACCCTGTTGACTGGTGTCACGCTGGGCATGCAGAATTAGGAAACAGGACATTTTTTCCTTGGGTTGGCAGCCTCTTCCTCACCTTAGTGCTGTCACCTCCTACCTCTGACCAGTGAGGCGGCCGGTGATGGACCCACCCTCCCTCTCCTCTCCCAAAGGCCCAAGGGGTCTGGGCACCTCCTAAGTCACAGGGCTTCATCTAGGAGATGGGGGAGTGTGGGGACAGAGCCAGGAGAGCAGTTTCCAGGCTCTCAGCCTCACGCGGAAAGGTGCTGGCTCAGTTACTAGATAGCGAACAGCTGTAATCAGATGGCCATCGCTGTGGCTGTGTGGCCATCAGCTGTTGCCAGTTAGCCATTGGCCACTAATATAACTGCCTATGCTAGGGGTTTGGTTGGTTGGCAGAAAAGTGGATGGCGGATTGCGGCTAGCAAGTGCAGTTAGCAAGCGGATAGTGGATTGCGGATCGTGTGGCTCCAGCTTCCTGTGACTCCAACCGAGCTGCCAGCTAGAAGATAGTGGCGGCCAGCGAGAATTTATGGCTCCGTTGTTGTTCCTTTCTGGCCTCACCATATCCTGCTTTCTTGTGTGGGGAGCAGGAGCTGAGTCCCTGCATTGCAGAGGGATATGGGAAGAGGAGGGGTAGGCGGTGTATTTTGTAAATGTGTCAAGCTATAGCACCATTGCTGATTGGAAGGAAGGAAGCCCGCTAAGCAGAAAGGGTGCTCGTTGTGAAGGCCCTCTTTTATCCTAAGATTCTAGGATTCAATGACCGAATTGCATTCGTTTGTTTTTACTAAGGTGTAAATGACTGCAACATTGTGCAACTATCCTTAGAGTTTACACAGGAATTATAATCAAGGCTTCTCTCAGCCACATTCTCCAGACAGCAGTTCTGGGAGCAAACAAAAGGAGCTGAACTGCTATGGGAACTATTTCCTCCAGCTCCCAGCTGTATTCATAGACTCAACCTCAGCCAACCCTTCCAGGAGGAGTTGGTGCTAGTGGGTCAGACAGGCCAGGAGTGGACCTGGATTTGTGGCTCAGTGACAGCTCCCTGAGTTGACCACTCCCCCTTGGGCCCAATGGCACCGCTGGCCATCTCATACTAGAATGATAAAGTCGGATCCTCTCCCTGCTCCCTGGTGCCCTGGGTGGGGTGAGCGGGGCCAGAAAGAAACCTCGTCTCCCAGGACAATCCCAAAGGCAATTATACTGTCCTGTGGTCAGATCCCAAGTCCTAGTTTCCAATTCAGCAAATGTGGTCCCTGAACAAAGGGGCAATCACGTCCAGATACAAAGAGATTAGGGACTCAACCAAATATTTGCTACGTGCTTTCCGGATTCTATGCAGGCAGATGCAGTGGTCAAGTGACTGCAGGTGACATTGTTATCAGAGGAACGTGCTGGTAGGAGACGCTGTGGAGCTCAAAGCAGGGGTACCCAGCCTGTGTGGACAGGGGGAGGAAGTGGGAAGAGCCATGTGTACAGGGCTAGCGCTTGGTGCCAAGTCAGACTCAGGCAAGTGACGAAGGGGCTTCCAGGCAGAGGAGCAGCTTGTGTAAAACCCCGGGATGGGGAAAGCAGGGCGTGCTCTGGGTTGTCAGACAGCTTCGCCTTGTGGTAGAAGGAACCCTGTGGAGAGATGGGGTCAGAGAGGTGATGGGGCCACTGGAGGAGGGTTCAGACAAAGAAGGAATACCCAAGGGTACACTCCAGAGTCTTAAGTCAACAGCACTGGCAGAAAAGCAAGTGCTCTTCAGAGGGTCTGGACGTGTCCCGGTGACGACAGGGAGCAGGCAGGCCAGAGGGCGCAGAGCTGGGCTGCGCTGCCCGGAGCCGTGGGAGCAGAGGTCCTTTCACACCAGATTAAACATGAAGCCCTTGGCGGGTCCTTGGCACGCCTGACCCCTTCTGAAGGTCACTGATCCCCAGTGTCTGGCATTAGGATTTGGAGCTGCCGCCAGTAGGGAAGTCTCTGGTCAGGGTTCATCTCAGAGTCATGTTTACAGAGTCAGTCCCTGTGTAAGGGGGGGTCACAGTCCAAGACAGATGTGGTTGGGGGCACGGGGGAAAGGCAGGGCTGTCAGGAGATCCCAGGGGATGCTCCTTGCTCTACAAACCCTCCCTGAACCTGGATGGGGTGCAGGAATCTAGGAGCCTCCCCAGTCTTTACAGCAGGCGTGACATCCCTGCATCCAGGACCACTCCCAGCCCGAGGCCACAGGGATGTGAGGACCCCAGCCTGGCCTGTGGGGCAGGGCAGCCTCGCACTGGTCTGGTCTGGTTTGTGTCATGGAGCTCGTTTCATTTTTCCTGAGAAGGGAATTCCAGCGTTGATAGCTACAGCACACAGGGTCATGGAAAAGACACTGGAATCCAATGCCAATACCGAATAAGCTAGTTGCATCCATTGGGCAAATCACTCCACTTCTTGGGACCTGTGGTTTCTTGTCTGTGAAGAGTCCACATCTCCACTTTGCAGGGTTAAAGATTGAATGAGACGTTGTGTGTAACGCCAAGGCCCAGCCCCGTGGTGTGGCACCTTGCCTACCACCATTCTCCTGATACTCTGGGCCAGATGGATGGACAGGCCTGGCTGGGCCCGAGGACCAGCCTTGGCTGGCTTCCCTGGCTGCCCTGCTCATGACCTGCAGGGGGCAGCAACAGGCCATGCCGCCGAGGCCCAGGCTGCCTTCTCTCCCTGCAGTCTGGGATAGAAAGTTCTCTGCATCGCTGAATGCAGCTTGGGTCGATTTGTTTTTAAATGGGTGATGTTTGAGATTCCTTTATGAAAGCCTTTCACATCTGGCATTCAAAGAAAATCATCAGTCTAGACTCTCAGACCCGATAGCAGCTTGTATGAAATTTGGGCCTGTCTTTTGCGTGCCTCCCTGCTCCAAGCCTCTGCTCCCGCCCTCCCTCCCTCCTTCTCTTCTTGTGACCTTTTATCTCAGCGGGAGCTCTGACTAGAAAGAGGGTTCTGGAAATGTGGTGTGTTTCTCATTAAGTTTCTGCAGCATAAAAGTCACGTGACACAAAGCTCTTTCCCCCCTTCTTTCTTTATCGTGCGAATCTACAATGACTCCTTCTGCTTAGGTTTTATTTAATTTGAGGTGATTGGAGATCGAAATCTTGTTGATCCAAGATTTTTAAAAATCTGTTTCTAGGGTGCTGGTGGTATGTGTGGTTCATTTTTCCTTGACATTGAAGTGGTCAAACAGAATTCCAAATAGAATCAAATCAGTCCTTTGCTAAGGCCCAAATGTCCCCTTTTCCTTCTCTTTCCAAGTCTGAAAATTTCTTTCAAACTTGAGGCCATGACTTGGGAGATTTTAAGGATGGAGGCTGCTGAGGGGGCCCTAAGGAACCCCTGGGGGCTGCAGGGAGTCTCCTGGCTCTAGGAGGGGCATTGCTGGGAAGGAGCTGCTCCCTTCCCTGCACTGTGGAGGGGCTGTCATCTGAGCCCAGGGAGAGAGAGAGAGAGAGAGAGACAGAGGCGCACAGGTCCTGATAACTGCCAAGTGTTCTTCATCTTTCCCTGGGCCCATGGCCCTACTGCTCCTTGAGGCTGTGTGCCCTACACTGCCAAGGTGAAATGTAAAGCGACAGGTCAGAGTTTGTGCAGCTGGTGTCTCAAAATAGGCCTGCAGTTTCCTGCTTAAAGCAAAGGCCTATGAGAGCATGAATCAAGTCACCTGCGCAGGTAAGCATTGCGGTTACGGTGGCGTGAACCGAGGGTCTCTTGTCACCCATTGCTCGGCGATGCTCAGCCACTGGGACTCCTCTTCCCTTGGGCTTCACCGTGGTCCTGGCAATGGGAGTGGCCGGCCTTTCATTTTCCTTTGTCATCCTGGCCACCTTAGGGCTGTGCAGGGACCCTGCCCCTCACTGTGCTGGCCCAGGGGTGACACCCAGGCCGGAATGATAATGGCTGTCTCCACGCCTGGCTCTCTGCTGACTTGTACCCTTCTCTTCTCCTCCTGAGGCATCATGTCACCCTCTGTTACCAACATTCATAAAAGCCTTTAGGACTCAGCCTGACCCACTGAACCACAGAATAGAAGCAAGGAGTGTGTGCGTGTGCGTCCATTTCTCCTCTGACTGCCACTAATTCCTGTGGGAAGCTCGGCAAGTCCCTTCCCCTCTGGGCTTGTCCTCATCTATAATCTGGGTCTTGGATCTGAGGTTTGCTAAACTCCCAGCTCAAAGAGCCTGTGGTAGGAGTCAGCAAACTGTTGTCCACAGTTTATTTACATAAAGTTTGATTGGCACATGGTCATGCCTATCACGTACATTCAGCCTCTGGCTGGTTTTGTAGAATCTAGTCGTTGTGACAGAGACCAACTACATGGACTGCAAAGCCTAAAATATTTACTATCTGGCTCTTCTCAGACCAAATGTGCTGACCTCTGCTCTATCATGTCAATTTTATTTTATTTTCCCTGGACGAAGGCAGAGTTGCACCCACAACCACTGTAATTTTGTTTTGTGGTGACAGGTCACTTGAATGAGGCAGAGGAGGCTCTTCCAGGATCCCAGCCGGAGAGCAGGTGAAGGACTCTGTATTAGTCAGCTCAGGCTGTCCTAACAAAGTACCAGACTGAGTGGTTTAAACAACAGAAATTTATTTTCTCACAGTTCTGGAGTCTGGGAGTCCATGGTCAACATGCTGGCAAATTCTGAGGTCTCTTTCTTGGTTCATAGGTGGCTGCCATTTTGCTGCGTCCTCACATGGCCTTTCTTTGGTGTGTGTGTGTGTAAAAAGAGAGGTAGCATGTTGGCTCTCTGGTGTCTCTTTTTATAAGAACACTAATCCTATTAGATCAGGGCCCCACCCTTAGGACTTCATTTAACCTTAATTCCTTAATTACTTCCTCATAGGCCCCAGCTCCAAATACAGTCACATGGGGGTTGGGACTTCAACATCTGAATTATGAGGGGGCACAATTCACTCTGTGATAGAATCCTACTCCTTTTCTCAGGAGACTTTCTAAGTATGCCAACATGACAGATGGGGAAACTGAGGCAGTGGGGGCTCAGAAGCTTGCTCTGTGCCTTCGGTTGGATTTCTCAGAAGAAAACCCTGCGATAAGGACTTATGGGCAAGCGATGCACTGCAGACGTGCTCCCTGGAGGACTGGTCTGGGAGTCAGGGAAACGCAGGGTGAGAGCTCAGGGGAAGTCCCGCAGCGGGTGGGCAGGGTGGCTTCAGCCTGACCCTGCAGGGGAGCACTGGAGCGTGAGTTCCATCTCAGAGCCTGAGACGCCCGCCCCTGTCAGTCACTGGCTGAGGGCTGCGTTTCCCACCTCTGCAGGCGTGGGCAAAGTAGTTCTAGTCGCCTGAGGATAGTCCTTCAACAGGAGTCGCAATGCAGGTGTCAGAAGCAAGGTCACACAGAAGCCCACAAGGGAGAGCCACACCTCAGCTGTAAAAGGGTGGGAGGGCATGTGGGCAGGGCATTGACGGACGGTTACATCCCACAAAGGAAAGTGCGTGTCAATAACAAAACATATCGAAGCATGCCTAGCCTCAGTCTGGTAGAACAACATCTGGCACATCTGCAAGCGTGCCCTGTGCGTGGAAGTCCTCTGAGGAAAGGACTACACCATTTGTATTCTTGCATTCCCAGACCTGGCATTCAGTAGGTGCTCAGTTAAGCTTGAGGGCTGCTTGAAGCGTGGCTGAGTGGATGCTTGGCGAGGGGCCAGAGAGAAGGACAACAGGTTGGGCTCAGTCTGAGAGGGCCAGCCCTGCCCTGGGCCTCTCCTCACAGCTGGGACGCCTGGACCAGACTGACAGTCCAGGAAGGCTTGGGGTCTGACCATTTGCCCCAACAGAGGGTTTTTCTGAGTCTGAGTTTCAAAGACTTTCTTTGCCACACAGAGGAGTGGCCTTTCGCAGGGATGAGGGCAGTGGGCACTGAAAGGTTGGGGGTGGGCTGGGTAGGAACAGGTGACTCGCACGTGGCCTGAGTTGGATTTTTGTTTCTATCTTGATTTTTTTACACATCTCTGAACCAAAAGAACGGTGGCTGATTTCATGCATTTTTGTCAGTTTTGTCACATTGCCTGGATTCCCCCCACCGCCTTTGGAAGAATTGAACTGAAAAACTATTAGAAATAATGAGAGTTCAGTAAGGCAGCCAGTCACAAAATAAATGTACAAAAATCAATAGCTGTCCTATTTCCAACAGTAACCACTTAGAAAAAATAATGGAAAAGAAAGATCTCGTTCACAATAAAAACAAAAGATATTTATCACCTCCAAGCAAACTTCTGGAAGAAGACACATGTGCTGCCCTCTCCTCTCCGTCCCAGGCTCTCTCTGTGGTGGGACAGGCAATTGTTATGACTACAGCTTGGATTCTTGGCCCCTACCCCTCAGACCTTGCAGCGGCAGGAATGGGGGCCAGCGTTTTCCCTGGCTTGCTTGGTAGGAGGTTTTTGCCTCCTCTGAGGCATGTTGAAGATATAAGCTCATGACAGCTGCTCTGGGCAGC
Source organism: Rhinolophus sinicus (assembly GCF_036562045.2). Taxonomy (NCBI): domain Eukaryota; kingdom Metazoa; phylum Chordata; class Mammalia; order Chiroptera; family Rhinolophidae; genus Rhinolophus; species Rhinolophus sinicus. Next base: position 12,263,096 of record NC_133759.1, on the reverse strand, counting down.
TGCCAAGGGGCTGCTGGGCCTGCTGGTTTCCCGTTGTGGTTACTGTGGGTGGTCACCCGAGCCCAGGGCAGGGCCTGGGTTGCAGGCCTTTTGCTGGAGCAGGGAGCCAGAGGATGGGGTGCTGTTTCCTGGAGGGCCGGCTGACTCTGGATGGCTACCAGGTTGACCGTTTCGAGCATTCTGGGGTGTCTCGATGGACAAGCTGGCCATGCCAGTGTGAGTCCAGGGCATAAATGCTATCACTAAGAGTTTCTCCTGTAACCAGGATGGTGTCATGTCTGGAATAGGATTAGATCAAGGCAGAAATCCAGGGCTTTTTTTTTTTCTTTTTTTTTTTCTCAGGAACATTTTAGGATTACCTCTGACTTGGGTGGAAGTATCACATGTATTAGTCAGGATGTTTTTCCTTTGCAATGGTAGAAACACTACCTTAACTTGCCCCTCCTCCCATAAAAAAAATAAAAAGTACAAAACCCAAAAGGAGTATCCCACTATTTCCCTTGGCACAGGGCACACCAGCTTGCCTGCTCACTGCCAGCCCCATGGTTGCCTAAGGAGCCTGCTTTGCCCATTCTCCTGGTGGGCCGGAAATGAAGGGGGTACGAATGTTCCCCCAGGAGCAGACTGACACAGTGACAGGCAGGAGAGGTGGGTCAATACCCCGCTCCCTTGCCTCTCCGGCAGGATGGCTCTGAAATGTCTTCTCCAAAAGCTCTCCCAGAGTTCTGGAGGGGTATTGAGCCCAAGTGACCTTTAGCTGTTACCTGCTTAGCAAGGCACCTTCTCTTCCTTGTATCACTTCCTCCTTCCCCCACAGGTATTTTCAGGGATCAATTCTTAAATAAACTCTTCGCATATGAATCCTTTTAGGGGGAGCCTCAACTGAGACAGAGTGAGGGAGAGGGAGAGATATTGATTTAGCCTCTCATAACTGGATTCCAGGCCTAGATTTGGCTTCGGATAGGGTTGGACCCAGCAGACACAAACAATATTATTAGGACTTGATCTCTCTTTTTCCATCATTTGCTCTGCTTTCTTCCCAGGCAGAAATTCTCAACATAGTGGCTGCCAGCAGTCCCAGGCTTACATTCTCCCAACTAAACTATAGCAGAAAAAAGAGAACGTATTTTTGTCAGTGGTTCCAAGAAAATCACAGAATTGTAATTCAGTGGCCCGACTTGCACACCTCTGAGCTATCCCTAAGGCCAGGTGGATGAAATGATCTAATTGGCCAGTCCTGAGTCATGTGCCTGTGGTTCCCTTTCAGGTCCTCTTCTGTACACTTTCATTGTACTTCTCCCGCCCACACCACTGCATGCAGTGGAAGCAGGGATGAGGGGCTTGTGTTTTGGAAGTAGAGAAGGGCAGGCACTTACCTGTGTGCGTGTGCTGATACCTATCTGTAGAAGGCAGGAACCTTGGAATCCTTTGTGCCTCTAGAATCTGATCACTTGCTAACCATCAGACAACAGTGGCGAACATTTTCAGGGAACCTGGGTGAGCCAGACCACTCTTTTCCTCAAAGTTAGGAGATAAAAAGAAAATGAACATCCCAGCAGAAGGACTGCATCCCTCTGCTTTTCATACTAGTGATTTCTATAGAAGAAACCAATCTTGGACAAGAAAATAGAAGGTGGGAAGGGAACTCACATCCGGAGAGTGACTGCTGCATGCCAGGCATCCTCTTAGCTCCGTAGGTTGTGATTCATTTAACATGAGGCCTGTGGTGCTCCCCTCAAGCTGAGAGACGTTAAGTCAGGTGCCGAGAAAAACACAACACGGCCTCGGAGACTGGACTGTCTGACACCTCAGTCACTGGTATTTCCACTATTCTAGAGGCCTTCTGTTGGGAAGTGGTGTTGGAGAGAGAAGTCTGCTCTACTGGTTCTGGGGATAAGATTAACTCTCTGCACATGAGTCTAAGTCCTACGACACTGGAAAAAAGACACGTTAAGCAAATGGTCATAATAGTGTTAAGAACGAGAGGCAGCCCGTCAGTGCTTGTGAAATCCCAAACAGTGTAGTGGCAAAGAGTAAGCAGTTTGATCAGATCCAGGCTGGAGAAACCCATCTGTGAACTCCAAAGTGCAGGCAAGAGGAACAAAGGACCGTGTGGCTCCCGAGAGCAAGGACGCTGCCTGCTCTGTGACGACTTTGTCCCCAGTGCCCAGGACAGTGCCTGGCACACAGTGGTACTCAGCATGTGTTTAGTGAGTGAATGAACAAATGGACACACGCTAGCAGCTTTAAAAAGCAAAATGAAACAATGCTACTTTCCAAATGTCTTTCCATGACAACAAATAAATAATTTCTGATGGATGCATAATATCTCCTCATAGTTCAATTTATTCAACACTTGATTGAATTAACAGTTCAAAGGTGTTTGATATATTTAACAATTTAGTTCCTTAGTTTTGAACAGTGCGTAGTTTACATTTTCAGGAGGATATTAAACAATGTTATGCATGAACATCCTTGCACTTACATTTTTGTAAAGTTGTCAAATAATTTTCCTAAGATATATGCAGAAAAGGATTGCTTGGCTAAATAGCATGTATGTGTTTTAAGGCTTTTTTTTTCTTTTTCCTTTTTTTTGCATGTGCACAGCCAAATAGATATCCATATATAATAAGGAAAAATGTAATTTATTTTTACAATTAAATAGCATTTGCCCTTGACACCGTCTTGGGCTAGACTTATCAGATATCTTAGAACCTATTAGCCTTCTGATGCTAATTAATTAATTTTTGCGGATTATTGTTGAAGATAAGTGGGCCAGCAGATAAGATTGGAAAAGTCTTTGCTTGCTTTTTATGTCCACCACCCTGCGCTGTGTCTCTTTGGTGAGTCTCTGCAGAGGATGCGGATCAGGTCTTCAGGTCTGTGACGCCGCGTCTCATGTAGTTTATATCCTGCTCTGCTTCCTCTCCACCCCCATAACCTCATTAGTGCCTCACACAGGATCCAGATTCCAAAAATACTTGTGGAATTAAGTGTTGGCAAGAGCGTAGGAAACCCAGACTTGCACACACTGTTGGTGGGAGTATTAATTGGTGCAGACACTGGGAAGGCAATTTGCAGCATTTATTAAAGTGTAGAATGTGCATACCCTGTGATTCAGCAATTACACTGCTCCATGTCTTCTCAGGAGAAACTTTTGCACATGTGCAGATGGTCACTGCAGCCCTGAACAGAATAGTGAAACTGGAAACAACTCAAATGTCTATCCATAGGGGAATGATTGAAATACTGAAAAAATTCTGTACTGACTCAAGTAGACCAGAGACGAAAAATTGGGTCCTGTGTGTTCAATCCAGTCCAGCAGACGTATTTTATTCACATTGCACAGTATGTTTGCCCCATATGATCTATCACTATTTTAGTACAGTTGGTTCTTGTTCCGTGTGGTAGTTATGTTCTATAAATTCACTGCGAACACTGCATTAGCGAATACTGAACCATTACTCCTCGGGGAAATACAGGGCTACGTTCCTGCTAGTCTCTGGCTACATTGTCATCAACCAATAAATACAGGACCTTGTTTTATGTGTGTTTTTATTTAATGACGGCTTATCTAATATACACGATTGACTCATTAACATTGAACTCACTGTCAATAGCACTGTCAGTCAGGCCTGCGCACAACGTGTCGGGCAGAGGCCTTTTCTCCCAAAGGCACAGCACAGCTTAAGACCCTGGAGTGCCCTTCAGCACTTAAGGAGGGGGCCACCTGAAACAGCAAAATAAGCAGCACAAAGCACAACAACGGGGAAAATGTGACATTAACTAGACCACAGAAAGGATATTTGTTTATGGGGCGAAAGCGGAAACACATGTCTGTGAGTGACCACAAAACGACTGAGCGTAATCATTTTGGGGTTACAAATAAATTTTAGTAAGTACAGCCACTTGCAAATATAGAATCCATGAATAATAAGGATTGACTGTCTATATCTCTAAAATACTCGTAGAAGGACTGTGAAAAAATAACCTCTATTACCATTATTACTCCTAGATTCTTTAATGTTATTGAGCATCCAGTCAAAAGTCACATTTTTCTAAATTCTTATTTAAAAAATCGTTATGGATCCATGGATTTAAGCATATTTAACATTTACTTCATATGCCGTGATTATTCTCATTCATTTTACTATTTATTTTTAAAGTTATTATTACTGGTGATCTATTGTCCCACCTTTAGCCAGTGGGAGCTTTGTAAGTTGGCATAACCCCAGTAGTCTTATAATTATCTTGCTTTCTGGTACAATTAGTAGATGTTTCAGGCTCTTCTCATTTATTTCCTGCTCTAGACTTGGGATTAGCTATTTCTCCAAGCAGTTTTGGTTCCTTTTATTGAGAAATGGTATTTAGAGATCTCTATATGCATGCCAAGCATGTTCTTGCTACTGACACTGTCATTGCTCTCAGTCACCTGGAGTGGAGAGAACTAGGAACTATAGGCAGTATCTATCGGTATATCTCTAGCCATCTACCTAGCCATTTATCTATCTATCTATCTATCTATCTATCTATCTATCTATCTATCTATCTATCTATCTATCTATCTTCTATCTATCTATCTATCTATCTATCTATATCTATCATCTTAAAATACGTTATGAAGTTGAACTAATAGTCCTTTTCAGTTTCAGGATCACATGGTTTTTACTTAAACTCTTCTAATATCTGCATTTCCTTCTTCCCACATCTAGAATCTTTGTTCTTAAAAACAGCATGGACGCTAGAATATCAGGCAGTTATTCAGAGTTTTTCCCACGTTACCCAAATAGCGGTCTGAGAATAGCAAAACCACATGCTATCCCCAGCAATATTATTACTGAAAACAGTTACTTTTATTGTTGTTGTTTTTGCAGTTCTTTTTGTACTTGGTATATATTCCAGTAGGCGTGTGCAGTCAAGTTACTATAGCTTCCCTCTGTATTGTTTTGCCACCAAAATGAATACACAGCTAGGTTCATTTGTTTCATTTTTATATTTTGGGATTGATATTTTAAAATTTAATTTTGCCTTAAAATTTATGTGAAAAAATTATACAGCATTGAAAACATATCTGAAAACCAAATATACTCAGATAACTCTAGCTTCTATCCCTTCTCACCCCCTCTATATCTTCCTTCCCCAGTAGTAAACCCTTTAACATTTTTGTGGTTTATTCTTCCATTGAAAAATAGAATTAAATCTGTATATATGTATATCTATATATCACTTTCTTTCTTGCAGAAACAATAGAATATGATACACATTTTTAGTCACCTTGGTTTTTTTTTTTTTAAATCACTTTAACAATGTATCTTGGAAATCACTCCATAGTAAAAGATGGAGATATTTCTCCTTCCTTATTATAGTTATATAATAGTTTATCATATGGATGTACATAGTCTATTCATTCAACCAGTCCCAGATTTGGCATTTTGGTTGTTTTCCATCTTAGTCATTAATTATTTTAATTAGTGCTGCAATTTTTGTCCTTGTGTATGTATCTCTTTTGTAGTTTTGCCAGTATGTATTTGGGAAGATTCCAAGAAGTCTTGGATCAAAGGGTAAATGAATATGTAATTTTACGAAATATCTCCAAATTCTCCTCCATAGGGGTTATAGCATTTTGCCTTCCTTCTAGCAATGTACGAGTATGAAAGTGCCTGTTTTTCCAAAGCTTCACCAACAGAGTATATTGTCAAACTTAAAGATTTTTGTTAATCTTTTGGATAGGTGAGAGATTATATCTCACTGTAGGTCTAATTTACATTTCTCTTACTATTACCCAACTTCTCGAGGAAAATAAAATGTGTAATAACATATAAAATGATGCATATCATATAAAAACCCACATCTCCATGTCTCTGGAAAACTTATTTTCGCATTACTAAATCAATACTTCCACACGGCATGACAGGTTGGAACTGAGTCCTAGCTGTCCACTTTAGATGGGCGTCTATTTTCCAATTTAATGTAGACTTCACTTCATCTCTTCACTGATTATATTATCTTCCTTTCCTTGTCACCGTTTGAAGTTGTCATCTCATTCACTGACTTGGAAAGTAAATGTATCAGTTACCTATTGCCACAAAAATGCTGTGTAACAAGCACAAAACTGCAATGGCATATGACACTGAGTGTTGGTGGCTCTTGCATCTGGGGATGGTTGGCTAGGTGGCTCTGCTGATGTTAGCTGGGCTTATTCATATATTTGGGGGTTTGGTTAGCTATCGACTAATCTAGATTGTTCTTGGCTTTAGGGTTATGGAGACATAAGTGTGATCCCCTATACATAAACATACTGTGCATTGAATGGTGTGCTTCTGGCCTAGCTACTGCTCATGAGCCCTCACCGCTAGGTTTATGGGTGGGCCCTATGTCCCATTTAGACCCAGATGTCCTATTGTTCCTCTGGACCTCCCTTATTCCCCAACTTGCCCCCATTTAACACATTCCCAGCACTCTAGTCTCAGACATGTGCTCAGTGTCAGTGAGGATTTTTTTCTTCTACCTGGGTCTTTGGCTCTGTCAAAGATGGGAGCGTAGTCTGGCTCTGCATGGCAGTGTGTGGAGGGGAGAGAGATGGAAGTAGTAATAATGGCCTTAATAGAAAAAGGCTGCGTTCCCCGGAAGAAGGGGGATCACAGGCGACGGACAACATTTGGACTCAAATGGGAACTCTTCCCTGGGTTTCCATCTTGCAACCTACCCTGTAGATTTTAGCCTTGGACTTGCCAAGCCTTAAAAATCGTGTGAGCAAATTCCTTAAAGTAATCTCGGGGGCTGTGTGACCTGCAGTAAATTACTTACCTGCTTTGAGCCTTGGTTTCCTCATATGTGTAAATGATCTTGCGTTGCTCGCTTTTTTTATATGGGCCTCCCTTTGCTGCAGTATTTATGTTCTGGTTGAAATGGGAATTGTGGTATGTTTGAAGGTGAATAAGAACTGAACATCAGTATGTTAGGTGATCATTTGTAATCATGCCTTAGAATGTTCTGAATCACGTCAAGGTGTCAGGACACAGGCCACGATTTCCTGGGGTTTTACACTGGGCAAGATTGAGAGGAACTGAAGATTTTTGACTACAGAATGACAAATGACCGTGCCTTGTTTTTATGTAACGTGAACAATCAGAGTGTTCAAAGAATACAGAGCCTGTACTATGTGGAGTGTTATTCTTGACAATTCTGGAAACACCGATCCGATCCTCACCTTGCTTTTCTGTGTTTGCCCTGCTCAAAAAAGAGCAATAGCGGGGTCACCGATGGCCAGGTCCCCCAGTCTGCATAGAGCTAGAATTTCACTCTATAAGGCCATTGTCCCCACACCAGAGGCATCTGGAGGCTGTGGAGAGCCTGCTGTTTGAAAATTGCCCCCCTGGAGGTGGGATTGTGGGGGGACTGGGAGAGTTCCACAGTGTTCCCTCTGGGGTGTGTCTCCCCATAATCTGTGTTTGCTTTAAGGGCCTGGGGGAAGGAATGTTAATAGGACTGGAAGGATGCTGGACGTGAACTCCGATGGACTTGGGTTGAGTCTATGGTAAAATGTACAAACGGCCAGGACCATGGGAACTCTGAATTTTGCAAACATCAATGACCCTGAAAGAGTCCCAGTATCTCCATACATTTCAGCATCTGTGATGAAGCTACACCCAGGAAGGGAGAGAGCAAAGGTTCTTGGATCCCAGGTGGCTTGTCAAAAGCTTTCTTGCAAAAGGCTTCCTTGTATTGTTGTTGGTGTGGGGGCTTCTGCCCTTGGAGGAGGTGCCCTAGTGTTCCCATCTATAGCTCCTTAACCCAGGGGTCCTTTTGGATCATGTGTCAAAAGGGAAACAAAATAAGTACAATAGAAATACTTTGTAAACAACTCCCTTTATGGAACTTTAAGCTGTTGTAACAGTTCTTATCATTACATTGATCTTCAATGGGGTGTTTTTATTCATCTCACATGGAGTGTAGAGAACCCTCCCCCTGACAGTTGGATGCAAGTTCTTGTCACTGTTCCAAGGAGACAATCCTCCCAGAAATGTACTTTATGGAATCTTTTCCTGATGATGCTGTTTTCCTCTAAGTGTTTACTGGTGAAGACCTGGGAGCAGTATTATCCCCCAGACACCTTAATGTGGATAATATCCAGCCTCTTACGCCCTTTAATAAAGTGAACAATCTTGGTAGTTTCCTTGCTGCGTGGTGGATGTGACACTTTGTCATCTTTACTCAGCACTGTAAGTTTAGAAAAAGATGAAATTTCTGTTCCTGGCAAATGGAAGATCAGAAGTTCTAAAACCTTCTATTATAAACAATGAAAAAATTCTGGCTAACACCTAAGAAACATAATTTTAAATGCATAGATGACCTTGTAAGAAAATGAAGGAAGTCTTTAGAGACTAGGGGCCCAGTGGGAGAGGGGGTACAGGGGTGTCAAAGAGCAATGACATTGCCGACCCTCTGGAGACACCGCAGCCACAGAAGTGAAGGGACACAAGACACTGGGCCTGCAGAGAGTTAGAGTGGGGTCTTCTATCCACACCATATGAAACTATGATCCACAAAGGGCTACATTCTTAATTTAAAAAAAAACATAAACCAGGAAAAACCCTCCTTGCAAAGGAATAATGCAAGGAAAATTGTCTGTCCCAGCCTAGCCTGATTCTGAGTAAAGGGGGCAAAAGACCCTGTGTGAATCTGTGGACATGGGCTGGCCCTGGAGTGTGGTTGGTGTCTGAATGCCGTTGTTTGATGAGACGGGAGATTGTAACGTTCAGGAAAATCTCCAACCCTCGCGTCGCCATGACAGTTCTCACGGAACCAAATAAGGACAAAAATCCCCCCCTTGACAGGTAGGGGTGATCCCTGAGAACCTGCCTAGGAATGCCTATGATGTCACCCCTAAGTCTTGAATATTTCGTGCCTTCATTTTAAATGTGATAAATTCCCCAACTCCACTTTTCCTCGGGCAGCTGCTCTTCTCTACGTCCACCCACTCTCGCCATGTTGAGAGTGTACTACCCTTTTTAAAAATAAATTTACTCCTTGGTTGGCTTATTAGGGACATCCTGGAATTCTTTTCCTGTGTTGTTTTCTGGCAACACCAATACCCAGCACAAAGCCTGGCCCGAGGTATTGGTCCTGAATAAATACACAGTTTGTTCCTTTTTTCATCTGAAAGATGGGGAGAGAGGTGCTGAGGGCAAAATAAGATCTGGGGAAGGTCCACATTCCACAGGGTATAAGGGGAGTTGAAGCCGGGTGTCCTGGGGTTTTATTTAGTTCAAGTTTACAGTGGAATGGATCAAGAATTTGGAGTTCCTTACCCCGAAGTCCTACAGCTACTCTAGTCCTGATCCATTTACTCAATTCTTGCAGAGGAAGTATTAAGGGTTAGAATAAAGAAATCATCATGGCTTGGTGGCCCAGTCTTTCCTTTTGATAGGGAGGGTGTGTTGTGAACATTAATAAACAGAAACCTCATTTAAAATGGAGTCAGGTGGCTAGAAGAGAGAACTCTCATGCACAAGTCACTCAACACACACTATTGACCCAACAGGAAGAGCTGTACCTCACATTTACTACATCAGCAGGAGGAAAAAAATTCTTCCTTGCCCAACAACAGCTCAGCCAATGAGAGACTACCATAATTCAGCCAATGAAAAGTGATTATACTTCAAACTTTTCAATTTCCTCCAATAGACTGTTCGTTTACAACAGCCCCTCCTAAATCCATAAAGAGCAGTCCCTTCTGTTTCCCTGGACTTGTGTGCGTGGTCTCAAACTGCAATTCTTTGTTGTTCCTGAATAAACTCAATTTACTGGAGAAATTTGCTGACTGTCTGTTTAAGGTCAACAGTGTTCATGGTTGTAAAGTAGCCACAGGAACCCTGGATGGGGGGGTACAACCTTGAGAGCCAACAGCCTGGGAAGGGCTGGTGTCATTGGTAAATTGGTGGATGGATTGCTCTATGTGTTTCAGAAAACCCTTGCTCCCCTTCTGGGTGCCTCAGCATTCGCCCAAAGGGAATCATTAATCAGCCTGATTGCCTTAATTAAAGCTCTCCAATATTTCATTGGAGATTAATATCTATTTGCAAAGAGTTGAAGTTTCAACTGTTAGGTGTAATGAAAGCAAACTCTGAGTCATGGATACTCTAAATTCTATCAGCACCTCCAGGGCAGAACACTGCATAGGATGACTTTGGAGGGCCTGTGGGGTGCTTTATGTTTGTGGAATAATTATTACAACTAACCATCATCACTCACTACCATTCTTCTACTGTTACTAAATAATAGCAGCGGCTGTTACCATGTACCAGGCACTGGGCAAAGTTCTTTTAATGCATTATCTCATTTAATCCTCACAACCATCCTGTAAGGTAAGACTTATCATCCCCACTTCGCAACTGAAAGAGTTGACATTTCAAAAGGTTAGGTAACGTGCCCAGTTGCAAAGCTAGTGAATGTCAAAGCTGGTATTTGAGCACAATTTGAGTCCATGTCCTTAACCACCGTCCCCCAAGATGTTCAGGTTTCATTATGTTTCTCTTACCGTTGGGACCCCGTGCTGTTCCCATAAGGGTCATTAGAGGTACCTTTAATTGTTGGCATGTTTTCTGCAGGAAGTATCTGAGTACATGTCTGGCTTAAACTATCTAGCTTAAACTCTCAGGAAACGTGTCACCTCACAATCCTGGACAATGGTCCAGAGGAGGGTGGGTACCAGAGAGGAAGATGGGGATCATCACTGTGGTTCTGGCATTCAGTGTGCGTAGGACCAAGAAAGGTATCCCCAGAACATGACGCTTGAGCTGAGTCTGAGGGTGAATGGGAGTGAACCAGGAGGAGGTGGTTGGAGGGGGCAGAACAGTGAGGACGATGAGGATTGAGGACCATAGACCTGGGCCAGGCTCAGCCTGGCTGAAGGATGGCACTGGGGACACCAGGAAGGCAAGGAAAGGTGGGTGATGGCTCATCACACAGGCCCTTGTAGGCCATGCTAAAGATTTGGAATTTATCCAGAGTGCAAACCTTCGTGATGGCATGGAAACCCAGAAATACTTGAATTGCTCTGTGCAAATGGTTTGGAGAGAGAGACTGAGGCACCAGGACCAAACAGAGACTGTTGTAGTCATTCGGGAAGCTTTGAAGAGGAAAGGGAAACGACATGGACATATGTGGGTGTGATTTAGGAAATCAAATCCATAGGACTTGGTGATCGATTTAGTAGAGGGTGACAGAGAGGGATCTGAGGGTGTCACCAAGTCTCTAGCTTGAGTGAGTAGTTGGGACCACTCAGAGAGGGGGAAGGGAGGAGGAAGAACCAACTACAGGACACTTTACATTCAACAGGTGTCTAATAGCTCCAGGCGCCACTCAGGAGAAACTCCCAAGGATGGCTTTCATGAAACTACAGCTGTGAGGCTGAGCAGCCCTGTTGGTTCGAATCTGTTTTCCTGAAGATGGCTTAGCAAGCAAGGCAAAGCAAAGGCTCATGTATCTACCAAGTGGGCAAGTCCATAGATGCTGACAATTCTGTCACCAAGATGGGCAGCAGCAGGACTTTTGCGTGTGTTTTTGTGGCATTTGCTTGGGGTGACTGAGTGATTTGCATGCCTCTTTGCTACTTGCAGACGTGACTGCATAGTAATGCAGTCCTCTGTCTTGCCCAAATATTAATAAAAACATGTTTCATAGAGCTATAGGCACCTTTTTGGAAGGTCGAAGGGCTTTGAACAGGCTCTGGCTTAGGGAGAATTGATCTCTGCAAGGGCAGAAGCTGTATCTCTGTGTCACCCACCAAGTCCCTTAGCTGAGGATTTCAGAGCTGTTGATGGTAAAGGGAAAGGACTCTCCTGTTCTTTCAGAGGTGATAGCATCTCCTGGGCTGGCTCAGCTGCTGTACCAGGACTGGGAGCCAGCATCTCTGATTCCCACCTGAGCTGAGCCTGGAAAGATCAAAATACATCCACCTGAAGCGGAGCCTGGCTTATTCACAGGGAGCATGGTTCTCTCCCACCTTTCAGATCACTCACTACTTTTGATTTTGGACAAAGGGGCCCTGGGTGGAGAGATGGAAAGAAATGAAGGAAGTGTGATATAGGTGCCAGGCTAAGGCTGTACTTTTGCTCATCCCTGTAATGTTCAAAACAAACATTCTCGTTCCACGTAGAGATGAGGAGCTGGAAGCCAAGGGAAGCCAAGCCCTTGCCCAAGACCCCACAGTGAGTCCTAGAGCTGTGATCTCACCCCAGGACTGTCTGACTTTAAAACCCGTGCTCCTTTCTCAATAAGATACAAAGAAGAGAGAAGATCCACAGGGAATTAGGGTGACACTTATGATTCCTTGTGTAGAATGGATACAACACCTCCAAGTTCCACCCAATCCCTAGGAAATCAGCAAGGCTCTGCTGAACTAATGGAAACCATGAAAACGAATGACAGAGTCATGTCCGAAATAGCCTCAAGGGAATAATAAAAGTCCAAGTGTGGGGACAGAGCTAGGAGTGCAATTTTGAGGCTCTTGGCCTCACGTGGAAAGGTGCTGGCTCAGGTAGTAAATGGCCATCAACTGTGATTGGATGGCCATCAGTTGTGGCTAGTTGGCCGTCAGCTGTCACCAGTGAGCCATTGGCCACTAATATAACTGCTGGGGCTACGCTAGCAGCAAATGGGGGCTAGTAAGAAGATGGTGGCTGAGCTGGTAAGTGCAGATGGCGGATTGTGAAGTGGACGGCAGGTAGTGGATAGTGTGGCTGCTGTTTCCTGTGTCTCCAACCCAGCCGCCAGCGAGAATATAGTAGTATGACTCCCCTACCTATGGCTCCATGGGTGTTCCTTTTTGTCCTCACCATATCCTGCGTTCTTGTACGGGGAGCGGGAGCTGAGACCCCGCATGACACCCTGCATGACATCAAGTCTCATAAAATGATGTGGAATGAGTGTTATATATGAGTCAGATTCTTAAAGATAATGTGAATTAGACCTGCCCATGCATTGTATAGGTACTTTGCACATATAAATCTCATTTCATGAGCACAGCTACCCAATGAAGTAGGCACTGTTATCCCATTTTACAGACAAGGAAACTGAGGCATTGAGAAGTTAAGCAATTGGTCAAGGTCATGTTGCTAAGTAAATGGTGGATTCAGAACTGACGTGGGACCAGGAAATCTGATCCAAAGCCTCTCCTCTTGAGCCACGTGCACTGTGACCTTCTGATAGCAGCTAGGCCACAGCCTGTTTGTGTGGAACATCAGATGTGCTCCCATTAGCATCCAGGAGGAAAGAAGGATGCTTACCATTGCCGTTGCTATTTAGCTTAACAAGTAGACTAAACGGGGCAAAGGGATAAGCAGAATTAAGTCTGGACTCATCATTACTCACACATGATACTACTCTCAACTGAAAAAACAGAACAAAAAATACCCCTAAGAGATTCAACTGAAAAACTATAAAAATATAAGATTGCAGTATGAGGGTCATATTTAAAAATAGCAAAATCAATGATTTTTCCATGTCAGCAATAATCACTTATAAATCTTACTTTAAAAATCCCATTCAAAATAGGGATACAAATAGAAAGGTCTTATGGATAAACTCAGCGAAGTATAGAGAAAAAATACATAAGCAGACAACAAAATTTTACTGAGAGACATAAAGGAAAACAAATAATATAAGAATCGTACCTATGAGAAAATGGAAAGACCCACTACGTATAATTCCCATATTAATTGTTGAGTTGCAATTTTGTTAACTCCATGTCAGTATGTTTTTTAATCAAGATAATACATATCCATGGGGTGACAATAATCCCCAAATCAATGGTTTTGTGCATTTCTTTTAACTATATATATATATTTTTTTTTTTCAAAATACCAACTTTTTATTTTTTGTGGATTTTTAACACATTTTGAAAAAGAAACTTGAAATCAATTAACACAGTGAAAGGGTTAACATGTTCTCAAAAGTCAAAACTATGTAAAAAATTATATTCATAGAATTATCATTTTCTCCTGTACCCCTTCCACTCTATTCCCCCCTTGCCCTTAGTAACCAGCTTCATTGTCTTCTGGTCTTGTGTTTCTTTGGGTAATGATAAACAGAAACACGAAGGTCTGACAATTAAGTTCATGAACTCATCTTAGAAAAAGTGCTACATACCTCATTGCAGAATATCACTATGGTCACCTTCAATGTACACCCCTTGGGAAGCTATGCACCGATACCAACACCTAGTCCACCCTTCACAGCAATTTGGAACTCTTTTTCCGGAATGGCCATCAGAGTTGTCGCTGTATTACCCTGATGTCCTGAATGTCATCAAAATATCTTCCTTTCAATATTTCCCTTATCTTTGGGTAAAGAAAGAAGTCATTGGGGGCCAGTTCAGGTGAGTAAGGAGGGTGTTCCAATACAGTTATTTGTTTACTGGCTAAAAACTCCCTCACAGACAGTGCTGTGTGAGCTGGTGCATTGTTGTGATGCAAGAGCCATGAATTGTTAGTGAAAAGTTCAGGTCATCTAACTTTTTCATGCAGCCTTTTCAGCACTTCCAAATAATAAACTTGATTAACTGTGTGTCCAGTTGGTACAAATTCATAATGAATAATCTCTCGATATCAAAAAAAGGTTAGCAACATTGTTGCAATAAGTTCGCGAACTTAATTGTCAGACAGCGAATGTGTTTAACTATATTTTAATATAGGTCTTTTAATTGAGGTAATACGTGTTCTTGGTTAAAAAAATGAAACTGTACAAAAAAGTTTATGAAGAGAAACAGTTGTTTCTTGCTTCATCCTTCCCACCCTGAGTCTCACTCTTTGGAGACAGTCTTTATTAACACAAAATTTAGTTATCTCTTCTGAATGTTACGTACCTCCATATTTTTACTATATTTTGCTGCAATTTATAGACTGATCGATTTTGGACATAAATTGTTGAACTCCTGCTACAATGGATGAAGACTTAGGTCTCTTTCGCCACCTCTCCATCTTTCCCCAATGACCCCATACAATAATGTCACTATTTTTTCTACGGGTTCCCTTTGTCACTTTTGGGGATTTGCTGACTCTATTTCTTATTAGGTCAATAACAGCATCTTCTACCTCCTCCTTTTGTACGATGAAGGTGTAAACATCCCTACAGACCTCCTATCCCTTCCACTCTGTTATCTGTACTTAAGTGTTTGCATCGTTAAGATGGAGGATGTGTCCATTGTATTCTTTTATCCTAGTCTCCTTGTTTGACTCAAGCTAGATTTTAAAGGTGGAAAATCAGTAACCAGCGATTGCTTGTTGTGACTACATGTACATGGTTCACTGCAGAGCCAACTGGTGTGTGTGTGATGATGGCACCCTCCTTGAATAGGTTTCTTTCTATTTTTCCTGGAGCTAAAACAATCTTTCCTTCTGTTTTTCATTGTTTGCTTTCATTGTCTTCTTCAGCCTGGATTCTAACGGAAGGTAAAAGAGCTCTCGAGTCTCAGCCCCAATCCCCAGTCTTCCATCCTCTCTGCTTCTGTTTTGGGCTGACTGCCTGTCTCCCAGACATCCCCTCACCCTTTCTGCTGACTCGACTGTTTCCTGGAGCCTGGCTGAGGCCTTTGGGAGCCGGGGAGAGCTCGCATCCCAGTGACTCCTAAGACAGGACGGAGGGGAGGTCGTTTTTCTCACTGCCACGTAACTAAAAATGACTTGATTCTACTCTAATGGCTTTAACTCTCATTGATCATCCTTGTCTGACTCATTCTCTTCAACCAGGGCTGCAAACTGGTAGATATTCTAATTTCTTCATTCCGTCCACATTTATTACCTGGAGTTGTTCTGTAAAGAAAAGATTTCTTTGTTTTTTACTCATAAATCATCAACTAGGTGTAAACGATTACTCCTCAAAAGCAGAGAATTGCTTAATTCTTCTCTTTTATTGTCACGGTAAGGAGTTGGTGAAAGTGTCACAGGTCAGGAGCATTTTGTTTTTTTGTGTTTTAATTGTCAGTTGAACATATTTGAGAAACAGAAAGCAAGAAAATTGAGGCTGCCGTTTTATGGGGTTGATGCAAAAGCAATCGACTCTGATTTCTGGATTTCTTCCTCTTCAGGAATCAGAAGGACAGGAGAGTCCTGCACCAAATGGATCAAAATCTCAAGCCTTTGCTTCAGAGCAGGTAGAGGAAGAGGGCAGAAAGCATCCCAGCCTTTCCTTTGGCATTGCACAAACCAATATCCTAGGCACCAACTCGACCCACGGTAATTCTGGCATTTTAAAATTTTATGCTCTGGATGTTTTTAGAATAATTGCTGTGCCTCGCGAAGCTGTGTCTGCCTTAGCACAGGCGGCTTCCTCCCTGCGCTCCCCACAAGCCCTGTTCTCTCATGGGGGCTGGCGTAAAGGAAAAAGATCCCAAATGGCTCACCAGTCCTATTTGGTTAATCTGCTGTGTTACAGTGAATACCCCTGGGTTTGGAGTTCATTGGAGCTTTGCAGTAAAAGGAGAAAGAGAGGACATATAAAATGTTTTGTAATCCTCTCGTCTCTTGGAGCAAAGATTGCAATTTCTGGTTGAAAGGAACTCTAATCTGCCTTGTTCTGTTTGTCCCAGGGCAAAAACTACAACCAATACCCCAAAGTGGCTTCTTTTCCTGATGTGTGTACATATACCTACACATTCACCTACTCCTGCAGGGCTGTAGATGTCACTCCTGTTTGGGGCCCCTCTGCTGCTGTTCTGGACCCTGTGCTGGGCCGGGTGGCTGTAGGGCTGGGACACAGATGGTGCAGCCACATCCTGGGGTAGGGAGCCATTTCCACACTCCTCCAGGAGAGTTTCTGGAAGCAAGACACAACTGCTCACAAAGAGTTTTCTTATCAGGAAAATGGCGCCGGGGTCTGGGCAGAAGTCCTGTTCACAGAGTGGTCTGTACGGTGTGGGCACAGACGAGGCTGTGAATGAATACCACCTCCACGCTCACCCGCCCCCACAAGGGCAATGTCTGAATCTCCTCTCAGTCTGCAGTCCTGTGGCTCCGTGTGGAAATGGAATGAGTGGGGGTCAGGTGGACGGCTTCGTGTGGAAGTAGAGGGGCAAGTCCTGGCAGCAGTGTCCATCATAAATGAGAAGGACTTTGAAGAAGGCTTTTCACCCAGGATCCTGTGAAGGAGAATGAAGCCACCAGGAGGGCAGAGCTCATGGCGCCCATGATTCCCATTTACTGTGCTATGTTTTTCTTTCAAAATGAAACTATATGTATGCATTTCCCCACTAATACTTGAATATTGTAAAAAAATTAATAAATTCAAACACGATAGACAACGTTTAAATCCTCCCATCCCATGGAGGGAACCACACTGTTCATAGCTGGATAGACACAGTCATTCAGACTTAAAAAGTGAATAAATATATAGATATGTGAATGACATAAATTGTATTACATAGATGGAATCTCTTTGATTCTGTTCTCTCTCGCAACACATATTTGTTTTCCCCCATGTCTGTGTAACCCAGTGTCACCAGCGTCTTCCCAGGTCTGCCCATCTTTACATGGAATTCTATCTTCTGGAATTTTGGACACCCCCCCTCCCTTCTTCCTCCCTGCTGGTCTAAGGACCTGGCATCACACACAGGTCCGTGCTGTTAAGACGGGATTTTAATGGTAGCACTATATATCTTCCATTTTGAGATTTGGCTTTCTGGTATAATTTGATTTAACAAGTATAATTTAGTTTGGGACTTTCTGAAAGCTTTTCTTTCTCTGCTTCCTTTCTGCCAGGCTTTGATGGCTCTGCTTGCTGTACATTTACTCTATTTACCACGGCCCAGTGCAGGCCCTGTGACTTGGGAGAGGTTTTGCACCTGTATGGGGCTCACTCCTGGGTCCAACTTAAATCTACATAACATATGCAGAGGTTGCTATAACCAGCTTAACTGCACCTTCCCTCACCCCAATGGACAAAGCAGAACTCAATAGAAAATTCCACTACAGGCTGAAGCAATTTACATCCTGGTTAGAAAATGTAAAGCTTGAGCTCAAAGAAAGACTGGACGCAGTAGTTTGCAGTAGTTTCCAGCGGACTCTGCCCAGCCGACCCTCCTTTCACTTTAATAAATCTTTCTTCTGGATTTCTACCTGACTTGTGAATGCTTTCATGACCCGGGAGCTAGCAGCCAGGACAGGTGGGCCCCCTTCTGCAGTTTTGGCTGACTTCTCACCCCAACAGGCTTCCCTAGGAAGGAAGGTTGGGGACAGGTGGATCTGTGTTTTAGCAGATCTTTTCCTCTCTGATGACCATGGTGACATTGAGAGAGAGAGAGAGAGAGAGAGAGAGAGAGAGAGAGAGAGAGAGCCAAAGCAGGAGGGCCCCTATAGCACCAAGACCACAACGTGTGTTTTGGGATCCCCACAATTCATGAAGTATTTCCTCTGTTGTTGCCTCCCAGAGAAGGTGAGTCTGTGAAGCTTTGAACTGGTCTATGCTCCTCTGTCTGTTCTGGCCTCTTATTTTCTTCCTTCCTTTTTTTTTTCTTTTCTTTTTTTTTTACTGGAATGTAACTGACATGCAGGAAAGTGCACACATCAGATATTTACAGTATCACATAAATGAGATTGTAACCATCTGTATATCTACCATCCGGTCAAGGTACTGGGCATCCCAGTGCCCCCCCCCCCCCCCACACACACACACGTTTCTCTTCCCGGCCTCCTTTGCAGAAGCTCTTCTGGCCGCCTGTTGGGTCACGGGTGCCAGGAAGCTCATAGCTGGGCCACTGCAGCTCCTACCCCGGGACATCACTTCCTCAACAAGCCCCGCGCCTCCCCAGGACCTTTTCCAAAGAAGTCACCAGTCTGGAGGGAACAGCCTCTTCCCTTCAGTTTCTTGGTTCTTCCCAACTTTCAATTCTTCCAATTTCCTGCATCCCCGCTGAGGCCTGGACCCAGATCCAGACCAGAGCTCCCAGCAGCCACCCCCTGCGGCCCTGCCACAGCCCAGAAAGGGTTAAACACAGGAGAGCACCGGCTCGGCGCAGTTAATCCGGGATTCTCCGCACTGATCTCCTTGCCTGTCATTTGCATTTCTCTCCTTTGTGCAGCCTTTTCTTCCTCTCTTTCCCCTGGCCCAGGCGCCTGCATTAGCATACCGCGCCAGGCGCACGGGCTGCAGGGCCCCCCGCTGCGCGCCAGCCTGCGCAATCTGCAGGCGCCATCAATTTTTCAGCACTTTTCTCGTTTCTCATTACAGTCAGGCCCAAGCGGCTCCCCACTCAACACCCTCCCCAAGCGTCCTGCTGGCAAGCTGGCGAGCCGGGTTTGTCAAGTCCCCCCTGGCCCTCCCCAGCATGCCCTTGCTTGTTGAAGCGCCCACCATAATTAATCATAGTACAGTATTAATCCTGGCCAAGGCTGTCTGCCTGAATAATTATGTCAACACGCTCTGGTGCCTGGGTCCGACAGAAATTTGACCAACCTTGAGCACTGGACAATATCTCTGTACCCCGGGCCGGCCTCGGGGGGCCTGGCTGCATGCTGGCATGCATGCACACACATGCACTGGGCCTGCTTGCACACATGTACAGGCACACGCTGCACGCAGGTGCTAGGGAGGAGCAGAGTGGTGGAACTCAACAGCAAACAGCATTTCTTTTCAAACCAGGAAACATGGACACACAATGAAGTTATCTTTGGGTACCAAAGTGGGTGGTTGTCATAGCGATGTGTGCATTATTAAGAGAGTGTTGTTCATCCTGGCTGCTCATCTTATAATGAGGCTGACGCATTATCACGTTGAAGCAAAGTTGGCTTTTGCTCTCCTTTCTGCTGTGGGCCTGGGGTCCGGTGGGGTCCCCAGCTGCAGCTCCAGCTCCAAACTGGAGCACTGACGTGCAGCATGCATCTTTGATTAGATTACCCCATCCTCCTTCCCTGCTCTTCTAGGGGGACACATGCAGGATTGTGGAGCTGGGCAGGTCTCCTGGTGACTTTGCCTATTATCTGTCCCATAGCGCGTGTCTACTATAGTTTGTGACTCACTTAAGGGCACCTGCGAATGATGTTGTCTCAGGTAACTGGGCCTGTATGAATTAAAATTCTAGATTGGCCTGCAATCAGTTCCTCTGCTGTCCTTCTTCACCTGTTTCTCTTGCCCAGTCAGTCCCAGGAAACCAACCCAAAGGACCAAAGAGCAGCTTTGCATCACGACCACCATTTAATGGGGACTTCTTTCTTTCCCAGTGGTCATTGCAATTTTGTGAGTCCTCCGAGATGCACTGAAAGTTCACCATCACCTCAGGTTTGGGTTCTTGGTGACTCACTTTATGACCAGATGTCCAGTTAACTGTAAATCAGTTTGGAGATTGTTTGCCATTCCTTTTGCTGTCTGCTCCTGCTCGGGTGTTTTATAGATTGCTACAAGGTCTATGGGGCTCCAGTTTAGATTTCATGTAGCTTGTGATTTTCATCCTCCCCTTTCTATTGAAATTAAGCTGCTTCTAATTTTGCTCACCGTTTGGGTCAGGGGAGCATCCTCTACAAAGAGAAAGGAGAAAGTCAACAGGGTAACCCGCTGCCTGAGCGTGCCATCCAGTGAGATGGTGGCCGTGGACCTGACGGGGAGTGCGGGAAAGGAGGTGTCTTGTACCTTCCTTTATTATTAAGCATTGTGTCATGGCGAGCAGAGAGGCTGCCCTCCCAGGGACAGCCATCAGGACGCACAGAGGCCCCAGCATTGCCCATCTCTAATCCACCAGTTCCTGCAGGGCCTTTGGCAGCCCGGACCATTGCCCAACGATGGGCTAGCATTTTGTGGTGGGTTTTCTCAGTCCACCGACATGACAATCATCTGGGGACTGATTAGAAAATGCACATTCTAGAGTCCCCTGACCAATTGGAGCTGCCATTTTCAACAAGTTCCTCAGGTAAATATGATGCACGTAGATTTTGTGTGTGTGTGTGTGTGTGTGTGTGTGTGTGTGTGTGAGCCTCTTTGTTGATTTAATAGTGTGCTTCCGTTTCCTTGTTCCCTTTTTAAAAGTAATATAGGGATATGGCGACGTTGGTTCAAACAACTGGTCCTCAGACTCCCTCCTCAGAAACTCCTACATTTTTCATTTTTAAAGTATCTTTCCTGAGATACCCTTTGCATCATATAAATCCCCTTCACATCCATAAAGGACAGCGTCCTAAATGCACTGTTTTGTCACTTTCTTCCTTCACTATGCAATATGTCTGGGCTATGGTTTCATATCAGCGCACTGAGATCTTCCTCATTTAAAGAAAATGGCCACATGGAAGGTTTTGTATAGGATGTAGCAATTCCGTGGGTTTAGAAGAAAGCTGATTATCTGCTCCTCATCAGGCAGGTCTCTCTCCTCCGGCTTGAAGAATCTGGTCTCACAAGTCTGCAACAGCACCTGGGAAAAGGCAGGCAGTTGATTTTTTAAAGCCCTACTTTTGACCAGCGGTGGCCTGTCTTGGT
This sequence comes from Rhinolophus sinicus, assembly GCF_036562045.2. NCBI lineage: Eukaryota > Metazoa > Chordata > Mammalia > Chiroptera > Rhinolophidae > Rhinolophus > Rhinolophus sinicus. The sequence continues at coordinate 12,241,640 of NC_133759.1, read as the reverse complement.
CTGGGTTGTCCAGGGGTAGACCCTGAGACCAGGATTCCGGTGTGGGTTGGTACCTGGGAAGTGATCACGGGACACCTGTAGGAGAGTGGGGACAAGCTCGGGTATTTATACACCGACTTCTGTCAGCCACTGGTGACTGTGGTTGTTTGTGGGAGGTGGAGGTGTTAAATGCCTGGGCGCTTCTGGTCCACCTCTCTGGCTGGTGGGTTCCAGTGGCCAGAAAAAGCAGATCAGGCAAAGAGATGCAGGTACCAACAGCTGGAAGGCCTGCAGGGGTGCCCTGAAACAGTAAGGGCAAGGAGATCAGGTTGGGGCACCAACAGTGGCTGCCACACAGCTCGACGCCAAAGCCTTCAGATTCATCTCTGTACTCAAAAAGAGCAACGGACACGGGTGTGGTGCCAGAAAAGTGGATATTCTATTTCTAGTGCTGCTCCCACTGGTTGGTGGTTTGGGGTGGGTTGAGTCATTCAACCATATGGAGCTTTACTATCCTCATCTGGAAATGGGGTTAATATCACCTACCTCTCAGGATAGCTTTGAGGATCACATGAAATTTCTAGTTTTGGAGAAAGGGCTTTGGATCTCTACATGGGGGTCATTGCCGTCACTGCGCAACAGCTGACCCTCCAGGAAGGTGTCCTTCCGAACCTGCCCAACACCACCATCACGTCTGGCCAACTCAGAGCCCCCCTTCCCTGAAGTCATGTGAGTTCTTCTCCAAAAAGGCCCAAAGCCAAATCCAGACAATCCAAATGGCCCCACAATGCCAACATGAGTAGGAACAAAATGGTTCCCAGGGGATCCTTTCCATTGCGAGAGCAGCAAGCCCTTGAATCCGGGGGTAGCCAGACCACCTTCTGTGTTTTTTTTTCGAACAGCCTGGGTTTTAGAGTCAGAAAGAATCTTCAAGTTTGTTTAGTTTGTTAGGTTTTGCCTCAGAACCATTTCTTGAAAGAGAGTCAAACACAAGTCAAACAAAAGTGGAGCTCTCCTCCACTGGGATTTGGTGGGGGACCCAGGCTCTCCATCGGGGTCCAGCAGGCCTGTCTCCCCCAGTCTCTGCAGCTTGTAAACCTCTGACCTGTGTACTGCTTTTAAATGAATAAGGGAAGAGATGGCAGTGTTGTGATTCATTGCTGGTGTCTCTTTAAGTGGGAAACCAGGCCAAAGCTCTCTGGGAGGGGGAAAAAACTAGTTAGAGTGGTTAGACCCCAATCTCGGAGAGGATGCAACTGGTGGACACCTCCATTCCCTTGTTCTGATTCTCTACTTTAAGGATAAGTTCTTGACTTCCTTCCCCACCCCCACCCCCACGCTACCAACTCTGTCCCATGGGAAATTTGTCAACTCTTTTGCTGTGAAACTCAGCACACTCCTTCCACCATCATGCTTTGCTCTCACGCACATAAACCAACTGAGATTCCTATTTCTCACTGGCCCCAAGGGACTGTCCTGCTGGGCCCATCTCCCTCCCTCAAAGCCTTCTGCTTGGAGGAGGGAGAGGGGATACCCAGAGAGACCAGGCAACTTGTCTAGTGTGGTAAAGCATGTGCATGCGTCTGGCTCAGAGTGGTTTTGACTACTTGCGTTTCCAGTCATTGTTAGTCAACTGCTTTCAGGCATCTTCTGTTTTGCCTTTCCTCTTATCCAAATTAGCCTCCTCCAAGAGGCCCTGCCCTGTCACCACTCCAGTAATCAGCCAAATAGCACTGTGGACAGTCAGATTCTTGGCGATTGATGGGCACATCTTTTTGCCAGGGGAGGAACAAATGGAAATGGGATTAGATGTTGTCACATGGGTTGGCAAGAACAACTCTGATGTTTTTATCACAACTATGCCACTTCCTGGCAGGCAGCCCCCCTGATCCTCAGTTTCCCCATCTGTAAAATTGGGATTGTGATACTTTCCTCGTTGGGTTGCTGTGAAAACTACACAGAATGACATGTGTAAAGGGGCTTTGGAAATAGGAAAGGCTTAAGAAGTAGAAGCAATTTCTTTATTGTGTCTTTTTGATGGCCATGGAGGTGTAATTTCTGTAAGGGTGAATGAACAGCAATCTCATAGGGAACCTGCCATGGGGTACAGAAGACACCTGTTTCCCCAGGGCACCATGCCCTGCCTGGAGAGAGGTGTTACAGGAGCTGAAAGTGCCGTTCCCACCACAAGGCTCTCTGGGGAGAAACAGGGCAGGAGTAAAGGGAGAGGAGATGATTCTGGGGGAACTGGATGTGATCAGTTATTTTAGAGAAAGGCTGGCCAGAGGGAAAGCCAGCCTCTTGTGAACTGGAGTGGGCTAGGCCTGAACTCAGAGTGTGAATGGAGCCCTTCTCCGTGTACAGAGCCTCTGACACCAGGAGATGGTGAAGCCAGCCGAGAATGGTGGGGAGCACAGGAAAGGTCAAGAGGAAATGCAGGGGTTTCCTCCAATTACTTGGTGAAGAAATACTGGGATTCCATGGTAGGACAGCATTGAACTGTGGGTAGTTTATAATGTATCTCATAAATGTGGAAGGATGATATTTAAGAAAATATACACTGGTATTTCTATTTTCAGCTCCTCATTTTTTATCATAGTGGTCCCCCTCCCCCTGACCTTCAAGGAATGAGGAGACCATCCTCAGATCATTGTTTCAGGAGACAAAAGTGACAAGCGAAAAGTAGAATGTAGCCTGCAAGTTTCTTCCTGACTTTGGGCTCCAAACACAGGAACCCTCAGGGCATGGAGGGAACTCATGCTCAGGAGACAGACCAGAGTGTTTGAGGAGAGAGGGCTTCTCCCAGGGTTGGGCAGGAAGGGAGCCAGAAGGAAAGCGGGCACACTCAGAGCTCTCACTCGGTCCTCCTCACAACAGAAGCCTCAGGTGTGCCATGGAAAGTGCCGGAAGCTCAGCTCCAGTACCTAAGCAGGTATCATTTCTAACTTCTCTTCTGAGTTCACTTGCTCTCATCTGCTTCCTCAGTTTCCATCCCAGATGGAGTCTGTCTCTCTGCTCAGTCTTCCAGCAGAGTATCAGTTTGGCTTTTATGTTTTCTTTATATGCCTCCATGCTTTCTCTTAGCTAGATGACCTAAGCTTCTTGCTTTGAGAGGAGAGTTTATCCTACTCCATGAATCAATCATCATGTGTATTCATCAGTTTTTATTGCAACAGTGCAGCGTAACAAACAGTACACATTTATGGTTTTTGCTTATTGGTCTGTGGGGCATGGAAGGTGGCTCTGCTTCAGACTTGAGTGACTAAGGAGTTCCTTTCTCTGGTACCAGAGGCTCCTGGGAGCATGCCCTTCTCATGGCAGCTGGCAGAGCCTCAAGAGGCCAACCTTGATAAAGTAAGTGCATTTAGAGCCTCTGCTCATTTCACACCCACTGACATTCCACTGGGCAAAGCAAGTCACATGGCCATGCCCATTGTGAGTGGGTGGTGATGTCCATCTCGCCTCTTCTAGTGGGGGCACTGCAGAGTCCCATGGCAAAGGATGTGGGTGCATAAGGCTATGGTGGGAGTACTGAAGAGTTGGAAAGAGTAATCCAATTTACCACACTGTGTCAGGCCGCATGCTCTAGGCAGCCTGGGAGAGCCAAGTATCTGACTGCTAAGGAGATAAATTCCCCTTTGGTGGTGAATCCTCTCTGTGAATTACCAAAAGGTGCCCCTTGTGGGCAGATGGATTAGCCAAAGTGCTCCTTCCTGTGGGATAAGACAGCCCCCAATCTGGGTGCTTGGCTTGGCAAGTGGAGAAGGGGCGGGAATTCAGCCCCCACTTGCTCCCTGGGAGAGCACCCTAGTGCAGGGTCACCGGCAGGTGTGTTTACTGTGACCTTGTGCACGCCTAGGGCGTAGCTCACAGGGGACTGCAAAAGCATTTTTGTCATAACTGACTTAAGCTATGCTGGCTAGAGCAGTCGGGGGTAGTTTTCTGTTTTTGTCAATCCAAGTTGAAAAGCTTGTGGGTTGTTTTATTTATTTATTTATTTATTTATTTATTTACTCCACCTTCAAAAAAGAAATGAGGATTTTTTTTCCTTTCTAGAAGTAGCCTTGCCAGCCAACCACATAGGCTAAAGCCAATGTAAAAAACAACAACAAAAAAAAACCCCAAGCAACCAAAAACGAGATGGTTATGAAACATTCGTAATTGTACAGTAGCACATCTGTCTTTGAAGAAAGGCCTTCTTCTTTCCCCAGGGATGACCGCATAACCCACAATTACCCTCACATTCCGGCGTCAGAGGAAACACCACACCTCTTCGGACAAGAGTAATAACCATTCTGACCACACAGGCCCCTGAGTGCAATGGTCTATGTTGACGAGCCTTGCAGAGCAGATGAAGTGGGTAGTGTGTCCCATTGCTGTCCTGCAGTTTGTGTGGTGGCCAGGTGTGTGAACAGGTCACTTGTACCTTCAGACTTCCTAATTAATACAACAAATGATTGGAACTCCAGAATCTTTACCAATCGGCAGGGCTTCAGTTTGAGTTTGGGGGCAAGGCCTAGGCTTTGGTAGATGGAATTGTTGGTCCTGCCTCCCTTACACTGCCCTACGTCCTCATCCTGGTCACGGTCCCATTGCAGTGGGGTGGAGTCCCCAGCCCTTGTCTTTGGGCCCAGCCATGTGACTTCCTTGGGCCAGTGATATATGGGCAGTGAGATAAGGCCAGTTCTAAATGCATCCCCCTTAGATATGGGCCCTGGGATGAATACATATGGAGTAGACATGAATCAAACCTCAGTGAGAGCTGAGACGAGCCACATTCAAAGCTTGAGGCAGAGCAGCCCAGCCAAGCCCAGCCTGGTCAAGCCAACCTCCAGCTGAGCCATGGACCTGCAGACCCACAGATACAAGAGTAAAAAATACGTAATCATTGCTCTTATTGGGGGTTGTTCATTAAACAGTATTATTGCAGCAAGTTAACCGATACACTCACTTTCTAATAGGATGCCCTAGTACATTGACCTTGGACACTAGACTTGGCAGGGGCATAGGAGGCACCCCAACAGACAGGCCACTCTCTTTTTGACTTGAGGGCTGGCATCTGCATGAAGGAGAAAGTGTGTGACTCAATTAAGATACAATTAAGATCCTCCTCCATGGTCTCCCTTTTATCTACTGTCCTCATTGTCCTGCTTCCTTTTCTTCTCACCGTGGGGATGGTGTGGCTGTTGCATGCTGATGAGTTTGTCTGTGGCCCAACTTCTGAACTAGAGATGTCCGGGTAATTAATTTGGATTTAAGTTCCTCTAGCCAGCGCTTGACAGACCCACAACTGAGCGCATTGGAAGGCCTTGATTTCTCCTGGGCATTTTTTGGGTACGTAGAGGTCAAGAGTCATTTAGTACCTGTCTATTCAAAGTCAGTCTCAAAGTGAGTTTTGAAAAATGTATGAAAATGTACAGTTGTTTCAAGTGACTTAGTTTACTCCTGGGACCCTCATCCCACCTCCCTAATGGTATGAAGTTTATTTGCATTTCATCTCTACAATTTGGTAACAGAGCAATTCTCCCTCATGAAAGTATAACATATTTGCCAGGCACAAGGCTTGGCTGGAGCTCAGGCAGACTATGGGCCATAACACAAGGCCCCCATTGAAGTAAGGCGATGAGCAGCTAGAAATGAAAATGTAACTTTGTAAGACAAGTGAGGAAATAACTCAAGAAGTAATAGCCTCAGTTTTACACATCATTGTTTCTGGATGCACAGTGAGCTCTCCAACTTTGCATATGTCTTTGCCTTCTCTCTCCCCCAGCCCCCCATTTGAATCTCCTCTAAGGCCTGGTCTTTCGAGATGTCATCAGGGTTAAATGAAACGAAACCCTGGAGTGCTTACCACGATGGCTTTCCAAAATTTTTGCTGTGATCCACAGTAACAACTGAATTTTGCATCAGTTCCCAACACACACACACACACACACACACTTTTATAGAAGTTTCAAGTTTCACTCTTTGTCTTAGTCTGGGTTTTCCCTGAAGTAGACCCTGAGATAATGATTCATGTACAAGTGGAAAGACCAGCGGGGCAGTGGAGAAGTGAACCGGGGAGACGAAAGAAGATATTAGAGAGTGTGTTATCAGTATACTCTCCCTGGGGAACTCTGAAAGCAGTTTTTGTGGGAGCCAGCCTTCAAAGTGGCCCCCAGGGATTGTCGCCTCCTGGAATTCATGTCCTAGTATAACTCCCTCCCACACGGAACTACGTGTGGCCTGTGTGTCCGGTAGGACACGGAGGAAGTGATGCCTCCGTGGTAGGCAGCCTCCGAGATGGCCCACCTAGCTCCATCTCCTGGTGTTCACGCCCTTGTGTAACTCCCTTCCCTAGAGTAGGGTCACTTATAACCAATAACAAGTGACCCAGTTCTAAGCAATAGAATATGACAACAGTGATGGATGTCACTTCTGAGATTAGGTCACAAAAAGACTCTGGCTTTGCCTTGCTCACGCTCTCTTGCCCTTTCCTTTACTGAGGAAAATCCAACTCCCCTGTTGTGAGCTGCCCTGTGGAGAGGCCCACATGGTGAGGAACTGGTGTTTCTGGCCAGTGGCCCACGAGGCCCTGAGGTCTGTCAACGGCCCTGTGAGTGAGCCTGGAAGTGGATCCTCCCCCAGTGAGCTCTGACACACCTGCAGCCCTGGCTGCAGCCTTGAGAGAAATGCTGAGTCAGAGGCACTCAGCTAAGCTGTTCCCATATTCCTGACCCCAGAAACTGTGGGTTAATACATTCTTTTCAGCTGTTAAGTCTCGGGGTAATTTGTTATATGGCTGCAGATAATTAATGCAGCATCTGACTTTTGAGGCGAGGTCACTTTGGTCTCTCGTTCTCTTGGATAACAGCCCTGGGGAAAGCCAGCCACACATCAGGAGGACACTCAAGAAGTGCTTTTGGGGGTTCTGTGTGGTGCTGAACTGAGGCCTCCTGCCAGCAACCAGCACCACCATGCCAGATGTGCACATGCGCCAGCCAGGAAGTGGGTCATTCAGCCCCAGTCAAGCCTTCCCACTGACTGCAGCCCCAGCTGACATGTTGACTGCAATCTCATGAGGGAGCTGGAGCCAGAACCACCCAGTTAAGCTTCTTCTGAATTTCTGATCAACAGAAACTGGGCGATACTAAATATTTATTGTTGTCTCCAGCTGCTATGTATCGGGGTAAATTGTTATGCAGAAATAGATAACTAACACAGCATAGAACAAGTGACTCAGAGTTATTCCTCCCAGTCGAAGGATCCCCATCTGTTAGTGGATGAGGATTGCTTTTTGGGGTAGCGAGTAATTCCCCCAGCATTTATTTGTGGGCAGAGAAGGCTTCAACGGCCAGAGAAAGCCGGCAAGCAGAGGTGCAGGTTCTGGCAGTTGGATGTCTGGCTTGTGTGTAACCAAAGGCAGAGGTGAGGGGATATGAATGGAGGGTTCACAGGACCTGCTAACTCTCAAACTTGATTTACATCTTACCTACATCATTTCCCTTCCTCCAGGCGGGCTTGGAGCTCCTACTCAGTCTTCAGAGCCTGGTTCCTCCAGGGTGTGATCCCGGGTACCCGGAAAAGGAGAAGTCCAGCATCTTTTTACATACTTGTGCCCATCTGTGGTGCTCTGTTTCTTGGGTGTTGGTGTTTCATGGGCCAACACTGACTGGTTGTTGATACTGTCTGTGACACGAGTCCACACGCAAGGCTTTCTTCCAGGTGCATGTCTAGGTCCATGAAGGTCCCTGCGGTAATTCCCTGATGAGGACTGACCTCTTCCACCCCCCACTCAGCGTTCACTATGGAGTCTCCTGGTTCTGCCCCTCTGTGCCTGGCAGGCAGGCCAACTTAGCAGAGCGTAGAAAAGATAAATCAAGTCCAGCCACTTTCCGTGATGTCTGCTTGACCTGTGGGGGACCCACGTCATCAGCCTCACCAAACAACTGAGGTGTGGACTCTTCCAAGCTCTCCTCTTCTGCCTTCTGCCTCTTCTGCAGGTGTGTCCCCTGCTCAGGTGAACATAGTATACCCCCGAGGTGTAAGGGGCCAGGCTCCCAATCTTGCAGGAGTCCCAGATCTGTACCACTGAGTCTCGGAGCCTTCTCACTTGACTTTGCGGGGGAACAGCACTCACACCCGTTGGGAGGAATCACACTTCTCATATCCAGCCCTGCCTTCCAGTCGGTGGCTCTGCTGTGGGTTCTACCTTCTGTTTCTGGAGCAGCAGGAAGGGCCTCACCCAGCACCCTGTAATACAGGTAAAACGACTTTCATTGTGCTGGGCAGTGGCTACTCCATAAATATTCATGACTCCTTCTCAGTGTCCATGATGGAACCTGCACCAGGGTGGCTGGCCTGAGGACATCGGGTTTAATACACAAATGGGGCTCGCAGAGAGGGAAAGGAAAGGGCACGTGCGTCCCTGTCTCTGAGTGCAGAGCCTCTATTCACTGAAAGAATGAAAAATGAGCTGGTACAGGAGCCTTTCCAACAGAAAGCAAATGCGTGGAGACGCTGAGGTCTAGCATCAGTCTCGTGCTTATGGGGGCACATGGGGTGGTGGACTTAGCCTGGTCTTCAGTGGCCAATCCCCACAAGCCAGGGGCTTCCCATCTTCGGCCCCAGGTGGCTGATGTCCCACTTGACACTTTTCTATAATATGTGGCCATACCCAAGACCCTCGCCATGCACCCTCCCTTCCAGAGGCTGCACAGGCTCCCTCTCCTCCCCTTCCCTTTCTTCCTTCCTTTCTTGTTCCATCCCTATATTTTTGTATCAACTACAAAGGTCAGAAAAACAAATCAATGAGAAGGACCCAATAATCCTGAGACCTGACTCTGGGATGGGAGGTGGGGAGGGAAGCCGCTCAATAAAATGAAAGAGAATTTAAAAATTCCCTGAACAAGGCACAGCATGGGGTCTGGATCAAAGGGCCAGGCAGCTTCACGTTCATGTGCAAATGCTGGACGCTCCAGGCTGGGGGAGAGCTAGCCCTGGGCCTCCGACCCCTCCCCCTTTCCCTTCCTCTTCTCCTTCCCACCTGCCTTCCAACACACGTACGCAAGAACCACGCACGAACGTACGTGTGCACGCACGCACACACTCTGACCACCACCTGACTGTTAAGGATCTGATGGTGGGTTTCCGGAATCTGGGAGGCAGAGGGGAGAAGGCATTGGCAGGCCATGTATATTCCTTAGTGGTCCCATTTTCTAAGGCTTTCTCAAGAGCCCCACTCACAGGAGAGACGTAAAAATGCCCTTTGAAGACCTGACAAGTTTATGGATAGTGACAGAGGAATTGTCTGTTGTTAACCTGGCCTTTTTGGAAGCGACCTTGGAAAAAGGTGAGAAAATAAAAACCCATCAGTCTGCAAAGAGCTGAGTCCACTTTTTAAAGTCGCTTCCTAGTGAATGGCAGCTCTTGCATGAAGTCCTTCCTGACACCTAGCACCACCACCCCCTTCCACCCTGGAACCTGACTGAGCACGCTCCCCGTGAAGCACCCACTGTGCCCCAGTACGCTTCACCTGGGTGCAATTCTCTTCATCATTAGTCTCTCCCATTCTATCTGGCTGTTTCTTGAAAGTTAAGGATCTAAAACAAACCCTGCATGGTTGCCTTGTTTTTGTTTTGGCAAAAATGGTTTTATCTGGGCTATTGCTTGCTGCAGTAGATCAGAGAAATTACAGCTAGATGCAGGGAGATGAGAAATTTGAGTAGGTTTAATAGTTGGCAGCCCAAAGCACATTGATTTGTGCCTTTTTTTTTTCACGTCTTTTTCTTTGTTTTTCTCTTATTTATGCAGCAACAAAAACAAAAATAAATCCTGTATCTGTAAGCCACTTTCCACATTATTCCTCTAACAATTCTGTGTATGGAATACATATTATTCCTCCCCTAAACTGAAACCTCAGAGAGTTAAAGTGACTTGTCCATTGCATGGACATACCACAATTTATTTATTCTTTTATGTATGGACGTTTCAGCTGTTTCTACTTGGGATTTATAGAAATAAAGCTAGTACTATGAACATTCTTCTACAGGTCTTTTGTGGACTTACGTTTTCATTTCTCTTGAGTAAATACCTACAGGTGGAATAACCGGGCCACAGACGAGGTGAATGTTTAAGTTCATTAGAAAGCCAAACAATTTTCCATAGTGATTTACCAGTTTACACTCCCACAAGCAGTGCCCAAGAGTTTCAGTTTCTGCATATCCTCACCAACTCTTGGTATTGTCAGCCTTTGTTTCTAGCTATTTCTGTGAGACTGTACGGGTATCTCATTGTGATTTTAATTTGCATTTCCTTGATGACTAATAACGTTGAACACCTTTTCATATATGATTTGGCCCTTTGAATACCTTCCTTTTCATATGTGATTTGGCCGTTTGACTGTCTTCCTCAAGCCAAAAGGAATGAACTACTACTCCTCACAATAACAGATTAATTTCAAACACATGTTGAGTTAAGGAAGCCAGGCGCAAAAGAAAACATACTGTCTGATTCCATTTTTATGAAAGAACAGACAAAAACTGATCTATAGTGATAGAGGTTGTAATAGTGGTTGCCAAGGGAGCTGGGGTGGGGTTGTTGACCAGAAACGGGCATGAGAGAAGTCTCTGTGAGTAATGGAAGTGTTGTTTATCTTGACCTGGGTAAAGATTTCACAGGATTTCTTTCCTCTGGCTCTATGAGCTCAGCCTGGCCCTTTGCCAGAACCCCTCTGTGTGCTCACCTAGGGTCCCCTGGCTGTCATACCTGATTCGCCAGCCCGAAACAGGGCTGGAGAAGGGAGACTGGTGAACCACTGAACCACATTTTGCTTCCTCCCACGTTAATAGCTTTTGCTTCGTCACACAACTAATCCATCCCGCTTAGTCCAGTTGTTCATGTTTTGCACTGCATAAAGGTACCTGACAGAGGGAGTGAGTAGGCCCTGCAGCTTCCGCTGTAGGCTCTGGCTATGGGCCCTGGCTGTGCCCTCCAAATCAGGTACCTTTTCCTAAACATCCTCCAAGAGGGTATATGTTTTATAATTTTGCTGGAAGTCCTCCTTTAAGTTACCGGTGGCATTGTGGCTAAGACTGGGTCATGAAAAGCTGTTCATGAGCACAGCCTAGATTGGTCCTTCTTGAAATAGCAGTTTCGGATCATTTTGGTGGGGAAACATCTCTTCTTAAAGATAGAAGCCCAAGTTGGGAACATTTTTATGCTTATTCATTCATTTTTTCATCCCTTTTCATCTACTCATCATCCATCCTCCGTCCAACCAATATTTTCTTTGTACCTAAGTGAATATTATGTACCGCGCACCATGCTGGCTTCTGGAGATGAATTGGGTGTTTTGGTTTGTTTTGTTTGTTTGCTTTTCTTTTATGCTGGGGATGCAATGGCATTTTTATTTTTACACTTCTGTCTCTGATGTCCCAGGACTTTGACACATGTCTGTCCAGGGTGTGAAAAGTATCTTCGATTTCCTGGCTGGAGAGCATAGCTCTGCCTTTGGATATCACACACACGCTGGAGAAGCTCCACCAGGCACTTTTCTCAGCTTTGCACCATCAGCTGTCTGTGGTTGAGGAGTCTTGCCTGCATGAGCTCATTTGTGCTGCTATACTGTCTGGTCTTTTGGCACCAGAGGGCTAGTGGAGGGTCTGGTATAAAATGTAGCCTCTTCTTCCCATTTAGATGCAATTAAAGGATGATCTTGCATTCTGAAATAGAAAAATAAATTAAGGTCGAGTACCATGACAATCAATGTGATAATTCCTTTCATTTGTATAGCACTTGACCTTCTTTCACACCATTTCCAATTAAATATCCCAATCACCCAACAATAGGAAGGTAGGGGGTAGATGTTATCATCTTTTATTGTGGTAGAAAACATATAATGTGAGATATAGCCTCTTTGCAAAATTTTAAGTATACAGTGCAATATTGTTAACCATAAACACAAATTCTCTTGAAATTTTTCATCTTGTATAATTAGAGCTCTGCACCCATTGAAAGTAATTTTCCATTTCCCTGTCCCCCCAGCCCTGGCAATCCCCCATTCTACTTTCTGTTTCTGTGAGTTTGACTACTTTAAATACCTCATATAATGGGAATCACACAATATTTGTCCTTCAGTGACTGGCTTATTTTTCTTAGCTTAATGTCCTCAAGGTTCCTCCATGTTGTAGCACATAACAAGATTTCCTTATTTTTTATGAACATGTGAATAATATTCCATAATTTGTATCCACCATGTTTTCTTTATCTGGTCAGCCATTGATGGACATTCAGCCATTGATGGACATTCAGGTGGTCTCCACCTCTTGGCCATTGTAAGTAATGTTCTGCAATAAACACAGGACTGCAAATATCTTTTTGAGATCCTGGTTTCAGTTCCCTTGGATAAATACACAGAAGTGGGATTGCTGAATCATATGCTGGTTGTATTTCTAACTTTTTTTGAGGAATTTCCATACTGTTTTCCATAACAGTTGTACCGTTGGGAGGTAGATATTGTTAATGCACATAGGAACTCCCATTGCATTGATCAACTAGACACATTACCCTACTGCTTGTAACCAGGGCTGGGTACTAACTTCTGACCTTTAATGGAGCCTCAGCAGAAAAGAAATGTCAGCCAGTTACTTTAGCATTAGCCAGGGAGTCCCAGCGTTCTCTTGGGTTAGGGAAATTCCTGGTAACCCTTAGCATCCCTGTTGGTTCCAGTACTTCTGACCAGCTGGACTGCAGCTGGAAAGCTAGGGAGGAGGTGGGTAGTTGGTGGCCTTTTCCTATGTGATATGGGGAACCGAGCAGGGAGAGAAGGAATAAAAGGCCCAGAGAGATAAAGTAACTCGATTAATGTTTCTGGCTGGGTAGATGGCAGAGCCAAGAATAGAATTTTAGATGATAAGATGATACAAATTTGTCTCAGAGCAACTGACCTCATGTTGCATTATGGGATTTTTGTATCCAAATAAAGATTTCAATCATTTCCTATTAATCTTTTTATTATTTCTCGTCTGGTGATGGAGTTAGCAGAAATGAGATGATGTTACATGAGTCACAAAGAGGATCCGTCTTAAAGAGACATGGCCCTGATTCCTAGATGGGCGTGTGTGTTGTTAATACTGGGTTGGCCTGGGGCAGGTGTTCGTAAAGTAGGGCCGTGGTTATAGGTGGAAAGTGGGGGCATGGGGATTTACTGGGGATTTCCTGCTACTCAGACTGGGAGAGCTCATGGAGACGGGTGGGCTAGCACTGACTGAGACTGTGTAAAACTGGGTGATGCTTGGATTTAAAAAGCAGGTTGATGTTCACGGCAGCAGGAAAAGACCGTTGAATGGGGCAGTGATGAAGACTGGGGCCTTGCGCTGGAACAGATGCTTGACTTGGCAGGTGAACTGGCAAGCAGCTGTCCAGAGTAAAGGCAGACATGGAGAAGACATTTGAAAGACCCTTAAACCTCATGTCAGAGAGAATCAGACCCCATATTGAAGGACCTAACATAGGCTTTGTGTCTGGTAGGCCCTCAACATATATTGGTTCCCCCAAAGATATTGAGTAAATAGAATGACTCTAAATAACCCCAGAGCAATTTTAGGAGAACATTTGTATAAGGGATAGAAGGTTCTTTGCAACGAGATGGGTAATGGCTTCTTTGTTATAAAAATTGTGGACACCTTGGCTGAAACAGGGGTGGGGAGGCCCAGACTTCTTCTGCATTGCTATTTGGTATCTGATATTCCCCTCAGTGAACCCATGAATCACCTTCTTGGAACCCCCATGGTTCCATGTCACACAGGTTAAAAAACCACTAGATCAAATGATCTCTAAAGCAATTCTAACTCTGAGAGTCAATGATTTGTATCATTAGCAAATTTCTCCATCAATAATTCCTCACTTTGTCATCCCTGAGGTCTCCTTGGTTTACTTAGCTCCTATGTCTTAGCTGTGTAGATACTGGGTTCGCATAGCAGGGATTGTGGGGCCATTCATGGCTTTTTCTAGCAGAAGGCATTTCTCAGTGAGCTACTCGGCAAGAACTATTCCCAAGAAGACCAAAACATTGGATACGAACCATCTTTCTTCCTTCATAGGTCTTTGAACAGAACTATGGTAGATGGCAAACATGGCCATGATTATTCTCCTCCCTGTATTTACAATGTGACTTTGCAGCTCTTCACATCAAGATGTGGAGTCTTATTTCCTCACCCTTTGAGTCTGAGATAACTCTGTAACTTAATTTGACAAATAGAATGTGGTGGAAGTGACATTGTGCCTATTTTGAGCATGATCAGCCATCATGTGACAAACCCAGGCCAGCAATCCAGAGTGTAGAGATCATGTTGGGTCAAGATGAGCCATTTTACCTGAAGCCATCTTACATCAGTCAGTTCCCAGCTGACCTGGCAGCTGACTGAGAGGTATGAGTGAGTTGAGACCCGAAGAACCATCCATTTGAGCCCAGCTCAAATCATCAATCATGAGCTAAATAAATTGTTGTTTTAAGTCACTGAGTTTTGGGTCATTCATTACACAGCAAAAGTTAACAGATAAAACCCATTAGCATGTACAACACCAAGAGTGAACCCGAATGTAAAATATGTACCTTGAGTGATTATGATGTGTCAATGTAGGGTCATCAATTCTAATAAATGTCTCACTCTTGTGGGGGATGCTGATAATGGGGATCTATGCATGTAAGGGGGCGAGGGTCATATGGAAAACCTCTGTACCTTCCTCTCAGATTTGCTGTGAACCTAAAACTGCTCTAAAAATATAGTCTAAAAAAAAAGTTAACAGATATAAAGAATTAAGGTAATGACCAGTTGCCATGGAGGCCCAGTGTGACCCTTTATGGCAGAGAGAATGTTATGTTCTCCACAAACTAATTCATTTTCTCTTGGCCATACAGGTATACTAAATTTCCTAGCCTCCTTGCGTCTAAATAATGCCATATCACTAGTTCTGGCCAAATGCAATGTGAGCAGAAGTGATGAGTGTCATTTCTGAGCTGGACGATTAAGTATTCAGTATGCCCTCCTTAAACTCTCTTTATTTCATTTGCCAGCTGAATGAAACCAGAGTGACATCAAAGACCATCATGGTAGAGCCACAAGATGGTCTCAGATAGCTTGGAAGAGAGTACGTCACCTGTATCCATCTTTGAGGTGAGCTCTTTATGTTATTTTAAGCTACTAAGATTTAGAATTTTTTGTTATAGCGGCTAGCATTTATTACTCTGACTAAAACCTGGTTAGAGACAAGGCACAATTCTTGTCCTAGGGCTCAGAGGGAGTTTCTTTTCAAAAGATTCAATTTATTTTTTATTTTAAATCAATTTAAAAATTAGATAATACATTCACATGCTTCAAAATAAAAAAGATACAGGAGGATTTGAAACAAAAAAATCGCCTTCTTATACTTATCTTATAGTCATCCAGATATTTTTTCCAGGTAATGTTAGGTATTTCCTGTGTATCCTTCAGAAATATTTTGTGCATATGCAAGTAAACAAGCATGTATATTCCAAATGTATAAACTTCTGCAAATGGTAGCATGTTTTACATATTATTGTATGCCTCACTTTAAAAGAAATTTGGAGAACTTTCCTTACAGTACATAAATAGTTTCCTTTTTTTCAGCTTTGTACTATTACTATGATGGACCTATTATAATTAATTTATCTATCTCCAAGTTGATTATTACTTAGCATGTTTCTAATCTTTTGCTAACAGAAGCAATGCTGCAGTGACTCCATCCTTATACATGTCATTGCTTACAAAAGTGTGAGTTTGCCTTAGAGACAAATGACTAGAACTGGAATCAAATAGCAGTACGCATTTATGTTGTTGAAGGAGGTTTCCAGATTTTCTTCACAGAGATTTTGCAATTTATGCTTCTTCTATCAGCAATATGTGAAAGTACCTGTTTTTTTACACTCCCCCCCAAACAGTTGGTTAATCAATGTTTTGCTTTTTGATGAGCTGATGACTTCTCTATTAGGAGTGGATTGTGAATCTTTTCATATGTTCAGGAGTTGTTGGCTTTCTTTTGGTGAACTGTCCTTGTGCTTTGCCCATTTTCCTATGCTATTGGATTGTTGGTCTTTTTCCATTACTTTGAGTCACAAGGTAGAGGTGGGTTTCATGTTGGGAAGTCAAGAGACTCTGCCTTTCCTACACGCAACTGAGCATAGAGCTCAGAGAACTCAGACGGGAAAGTAACCATTGCCAATCCACCTGGACATGTGGAGCACAGAGGAGAGTCTAGCTTTGTTCAAGGTCATAGCCATAGGGCCTCCCAGAAGCCTGGCACACAAGAAGCACTTAATAAACATTCACTGAATTTCCAATCAGCAAATGAATGAATGAATGCCAAATACTGAAGATTAGATTAAAAAAATTTTCTTTTTCATCACTGAGTTCCTTCCACAGGTTGGTTCCTGCCCTTACGAATGGTTCCATGGCAGGTTCCTGGGCATTGGTGCTGCCAGCACTAAGCACCCTTCTGCTACGTTAGCTGGAGGAGAGTGCCAGAGGATGCTTTAGGCATGGTTTTGTGCTCCAAAGATCCTCCCCACAATCGCAGGGCTGGGGTGGGGGGAGGGGAATTCCACTTAGAGCTAAATGGTGACACATATGGTGCCTAAGATGGAATCTCTCAAGTCTCACTTGGTCTTCCATGTTGTTACAGCTGAATGGAGGGAAACGGGTAACACAGACAAACGTTCTCTCTCTAGCCTGTTTTCCCAAAAACTCCAGTGCCTCAAAACCACTTCTAGGAAAGGCTCTGCTATTAGTAGACTTCGTTTGGATTCCTCCAGCAGCCGACTCTTAGACAAGAATTCATGCACAGGCTGTTTTCTTGGGAAGTGAAGGGAACTCTAGTGGATAAGGGGGAAAGTGAGTCAAGGAAGCCAGGGCACAGTACACTGGTGCTCCAGTGGCTGCTGTGGGTAACTGGCTCTTAACCCCACCGGCAGGGCTCTGGAGGCCAGTGTAGACATGTCTCAGAGCTATCCCACCCAAGGGCGGGGCGGAGAAAGCCAGGGTGTTCATACACTAACTCCAGTCTATTGTTGCTCTGGCCTGCTGTGTGGGTTGCAAGGGACGGGCAAGAGAAGGTCCTCAAGCAAAGAGATGCCAGCATTGGCAGCAGGGAGATTGGCAGCTCCAAGTGCTCTGGGTGAGGGGATATAAGCAGGGTACTGCCATCTCCTGCCCCAGCCGTTTCTGCTGTAGTCTTGTCTCCAGTCTGATCCACCTCATTCCTCCAACCCATTTCTTCTCAGCAGTCAGGGTGACCTTTCTAAAGTGAAAATCTGACCCACTCACTTTCTTGCACTTAAAACAAAGCATAGTCTCCTTAGCAAGGCTCACAAGGTCCTGGGTGACCCAGTGCTCTCGCGTCATGGCTCACAACTGTCCGCTAGCCCTGCAGGTTTCAAACCTGAGAGGCACGTGTCTCCCATTCAGCCACTGCCTGCCCACAGCACTCCTTGCTGCTTGGCCTTGCCTGGCACTCATCTCATCAACCTTGGGCTGGTCTCCCCGAAAGCTCCAGCTGCTGTGAGCGGCAGCTGCAGGGCCAGGAAGGCCCACGTGGCATCTGGATCCCCAGCCCCAGGCGCCTGGCATGCTGCAGGACCTCAGTGCTGCCTGTAGAATGGAGACAGGAATTTAAATGAAGGGAGGCGAGGCGTCAGGAGCAGGTCAGGGAAGGTTTTGAGGGAAAGGGAGCAAGTTGGTGTTGGTTAAGCACCTACTAGGAACAAGGAACTTTATTGTCCTTAAGTCATTTACTCTTCATGACAGTCCTGTTAGTCTTCCCATTAAAACAGCTTAGACCATGTAGGCAGAGAGAGGGCAAATGACTGTCCAGAGTCACACAGATGGGGCGTAGCCAGCTGCAAATGCAGGGGTTATTGATGTGAAAGCCCGTGCACTTTTTCATGACGCCGGCTTGCTTGTGAATATCCACTCTCCGCACACTGTAGGTCAGTCCTGTACATGTGACTCTTTACTCCTCTCAGTCAGATGCCTACCCCCCCCCCCCCCCCCCCCCCCGTCTCGGGGAGTAATGCCACACTGGTCTGAGGGCAGTGGGACACAAGGAAATCCCGTCTGGCTTCCCCTTCTCTCCGTGCCTGCCGCCCTGGAGTTGCTGGCAACGCTTGGAGCCTGGCTTAGCTCTGAATGTCAGCGTTTCTGTTATCACCCGTTATCAGCGCCAGGTCTCCCTGGGACAGAGTGCTTATTGGAATCCTCCAGAAGCCCACTTATCAAGCGTCCCACACCACAGAGGCCCTGGCTCTCTGGAAACAAGCCCCTTTCCGTCAGCCTGAGATGGAATTAACCTCCCGAAGGACTCTGTGCAGCCTTTATGAACCAATCACAATTGGTTACACATTGAGTTTCCATGGCTTTATTTTATTTTTCCTCCAAATCTTGTGGCTGTTGCATTAGGCACCCGCTCCACAAAGTTGCTTAGAAACTGCTTTGCGTCAGCGGGCTCATCCAGGTCCCCATGTGCAGGCAGGGCGATAAGCACCACTATTTATATATTTTTTAAATGCAGACATATAATTAAGGAAAATGTTCTGATGTCTGGAAAGTCCAGCTGGCACCGAACAGTCAGTGAGAAAGGCCTCAAGGTGGACCAGAGCTGGGGATTTCAATGAGAAAATGAATAAATAAGACCCCCATTCACTCCTCTCTCTGAATTTAGGGTCAGTGCCAATTTTAGGTGATTCACTTCTCTTTTTTTCCCCCAACCCAGTTCTTCTCTGGCACTGCCCAATCCTTCAGAGCTAAAGATGTTTCTGAAGGGGGAGACACTTCCAACTCCATGTCTCACTATTCTGAACAAGAAAAAGGAAGAGAAAAGAGAGGATGCAGATGGCAGTAGCCTCTGTGGTGCCCGTCAGCCCAGCCTCCATGTCCCCTTCTTCTGCTGACAGCACTTTGATTTTGCGTTGGGATACACCTCTCCCCTATTTAAGGCCCCAGGGTTTGTGGGGGTGACTCCACCCAGTTACAGGGAGCAGATACAGACTCAGGCCTGGCCAGGGGGAATGGTTCAGGCCTGGACACATGACTCAGGAGAGTCAGTCCTGGGACTTGGTTGGAACTCCGGGAAAGGTGGCATTTTCTTTCTGCGGGAGTTGCAACCCTGGTAGGGTAGACACCTCTTTCTGCTTGTGGTCATTTTTTTCACCATGTGGGAAAACTTGCTGAGAATGAAGGCAAAATAGACACTAAAGTTAGGAAATGGAGATCACGTTGTTGGAGTCACTGGGTCTTTTAGTCTTTTCAGTTAAATTTAGAGCCTTCTTTCCTCTTTCGTTTTTGCATAAGCCAGTTTGACTTGGGCTTTTGTCATTTGCAGCCAAAATAGTCCTGGAAAGCAATTGTGTGATTTCCTCACTGCTTCCACCCAAAATCTGCTCCCACCTTCTAGACAGGGCAGGACTTGGCTTTGTGACGGTCCTTTAAAGTCTTGATAACCATGGGTGCCAAGCATTTCTCCTCCATAGGGAGAATGGGTGAAGGGGAAGTAGGTATGCGCTCAATAACTCCAAGAAGGGGAAGGAAGTCTTGGAACTCTCTCTGGAGTCAGTAGAAATGTGTATTACAGTGCACGGATGTGGAGGCTAAAGAGAAACATCACACATGTGTTCTTAACTCCAGGAACTTTGATATTGAGAAGGGGTGACAGGATGCACGTGTAGGTAAAGATAAAGACACAAGCCCTGATGAGAAACGAGGTGGTTGGGCAGGGTTATAGGAGTTCAAGGAGGGTTCAGAGGCAGGCTTCCTAAAGCTGTTGGGTCAGGGGGTTAGAATGGTCAGTGGAGGGGAAGGCAGAATGATAGTGTCCACAAAACTGTGTCGGTTGGAACCAGAATACAATTTGCAAGACTAGAGACAGCCCAGGCCTTTAAAAGCCATGCCTCCATCCATGTCTGGGTGAGAGGGTCCTCCTATGGTTCTCCTATGCCCTCCTTTTCCCATTCTTCTCTTTTCTCCTTCCCTTTCTTCATCCCCCAAAACTCTCAGGTAGCAAGGGACGGGGGGAAGGTGTAGTCATGGGGAATCATTTCTGTCCCCTCTGCTACCCCTGGGAGTCCAGCACAGGATGGATGGGCTTTGAATTACATCAGGGCGGAAGCAGGTTAGACCAAAGAAAGAACCAAGCAGGACTCCTTACAGGCCCACACTGGTTGCCAAGGCAACATGCTGACTCTTTCCCTGGAGGAATTTTAAAATAGGTCACACATTTCTTTTTATGGGAGGTTGGGAGTCCTGCCAGGAACGATGATGGGACCTGCAAAGGACTCAGCATGAGAGGTCAAATTCTGTCAAATCACAGATTTCATTTATAGAAATCTGTACAAAAGGACAGTGCTCTCTCATTGGCTGGGCTACTCTCATGGGTGACCTGTTAGCACAGCCTGGGAGGCAGATGTGATGGTCCAAGGGACGGAGGGGCCATTGTGGTTATAGCTCCTTGACATGCCTCCTCTAGGGGATTAGGCATCTGAGTGTCACCTGGGTGCATCCATTCTTCCTTCATAGCAGGTATGGGTTTCCTCTTCATGGCTCTTCCAGTACTGGAGAAGGGTCCCCTCAAGCATCCTTGTCTTCTGTACTGGCTCCTTAGGGCTTTGGATCCAGGTTTGACTCTCTGATCTACCTCTTACTAAACAAGAGATGCATGAGGCTACTGAAACTTTGAGAGCCTTGGTTCTCAGTCTTTAAAAATTGGGGAACATGTCACCCACCTGGAAATGCTTGGCAGAGCAGATGAAATAGTGCAGCATGATGGCCCAGCCCTATATGTGACACAGAGCAGATGTGTAGCTATTATCAGCTTCCTTTTTCAGTTCAGTGTTTTCTTCTCTTTCAGAAGGAATTACTGAATTTAGGGCCGTCACATCTCTTGAGAATCTAGTCCCAGCTCAAGTGTCCCTTAGGTAGCAATGCCTTCCCCGAAGCCCTACCTCATGCAAATCTCACCTCATGCTCTCTCATGGCCTCCTTTATTCTCTCTTCTCATTTGTATTTTTATGTTTATGATCATTTGATGAACATCTGCCTCTGTGGTAAGAATGGGAGGGCAGGGACCTTGTCTGTTATGTTCCCCACGGCATCTCCAGTGCCTGCACATGGTAAGGGTTCAGTAAATGTTTGCTGAATGAACAAATGAATGATCAGAAACCGTCTTTGGTACCTGCATACGTCTTTGTTTAATAAGACACAGGGGAAATGAAGACATCGCTGTCTAATAAATGTAATTTCTCTGGGAGGAAAAAAAAGTCTCTGCAAGTGTGAGCCCATGTGATGTATATAAATATTTAAATGGGCTCTGATGGTGAAAAAGTGAATAATTCCTCAACCAAACATGGTCTGGTTGAATTTTTCTTTTGTTTGCTCTAGTTTAATGCAGCAGCCTCCAAATTTGCATCTGTTGCTTCCACCTGCTGAATTCCATGGACTGGATCACATCTGTGTTGCTTTAGGTTCTTGGCAGAGGTACTTCAGCTCAAAATCTATCCCTAATGGTTGTTCTTCAGATACCTGTGGATGTGTTTCTCTCTTCCTTCTTACAGAGCCCTGGGCAGGTTTGTCCCTTGCATCAACCTGCTTGTGTTTCCTTGGGGCTGGGTACCAAAATAGCCACACCACAGCTTCATACATGCACAGGTGTGCACACAGGCATGCATGCATGTACACATGTGTGCACACAAGTGTAAGTACATGTGAAGACACTGGGCAGACAGGGTTAGGATGGTGATCTCCTGAGGAATAAAAAAAGTGTTCCCATGAACATGAGTGCTGGAATTGGAGTCAGCTGGGTCAAGAAGAAAACACCCAATTGATGATTGAAGGGCCCTCTTGCCATTAAATAGATGATAAACTAAGAGAATGTCTGAAGGGAACAAGGAAACATTGATGAGAGAATTAAGAGATGGGTGTTGGGAAGGGATAAGGGATTCTGATTTCTATACTGGGCCACATGGAGGCTCTGGGTAAGCTAGCTCCTGTGGCTCTCTCTTCGTCATTCCAACTGAAGATAAACTTTTCATGTCAACAAACCATAAAACCAAATCAAAGTCTCATTTTTAATCAGTAGGGACTCGCTTGGGGTTCCTAGAGGTTTGCCGGGTGAATGAAGTCTAGTTACCCTCCCAGAATTACTTCAGTAATGGAGAAAGAGGTGGTATCAGATATGGGTAACTGTCCACTCTCCCTTTCATAGTAAATGTTGAGATGGAAAGAGGTTGCCCAGCTAGGAACTTCATTTCCCAGCCTGCTTTCTACTTGTTGTGGCCATATGACTTGTTCTCACTAATAGAATATGAGGGGAAGTGATATGTGTTTCCTCTGGGCCAAGGCTTTTAATAAAAGAAGCATGTGAGTATGTATGCCCTCTCCACACTTGTTCCTCTTCTGCCAGTTGGATATATGTGATATTGGGACCTTAGAGAATGAGGGGGGTGAACACCAATGGAAAGATCCTGGTTTCTGAATGACCGTGTGGAGGGGAGCCACCTACAGACTCGAACACTCCTCCAGGTTTGTGAGCAAGCTATCAACTTTTACCATGTCACACCATGACATGTTTAAGCCTATTTATCACAGCAGTTTGGTCTACACTGAATAATATAGATAGAAGCTTCCAAGGCTGAGATGGTGGACTGGTAGGGCAAAGAAGATGTTCCCCAAATCTGTGCACATATGTTCTGTCACAGTTGCTCATGACCAGACTTGGCAGCTGACTCTCTAGGAAGGTTAACATCATCTTTAGTTGGGCTCAAGATGGTCATCCTTTTTGAATGGGTAATTCATTCACATGGTTCAAAAAGCAAAATGTTATGAAAGGGTATATAGTGTTCACTCTCATCCCTGCCCCATCTATCCTATTTACTCTGTCTCCCCTAATGCACAAAGGGGTTGCCATTTTTATTAGCTTCTCGTGTATCCTTCTAAAGTTAATGTAAATGTAACAATATATTTACATAAACTTATAATTTATAGTATTTATATATAATCTTACATATACTTATATTTATATAAATATTCACTTCATTTTATTTATATAAATGCATATAAATATAAGCACGTATACGCATATATATAGCATATATACACACAGCACATATATATGTGTGTGTATATATATATATATATATATATATATATATATATATATATATATATATGTATATCCCTTTCTTACATAAAAAATAACATACTGAGATGCTCTTCTGCATTTCATATCGTTTGTTTAACACTAAGTCTTAGCGCTCTATATCGGTACATGCAGAGCTTCTTCTTTCTGTTTCACAGCTAGGTTGTAGTCCATTAGTGACTTTACCATAACTAATTTAACCAGTTCCCGTTTGATGGATGCTTGAGTTGTTTCCACTTTTTTGTTGTTGGAGACAGTGCAGCAAAGAACACTCTTTCATGAGTGCAGGAATATCAGTAGGACGCATCTCTAGAAGTAGGTTTATTGGGTCAGCAGGTAAATGCATTTACTACTTCCATAGATATTTCTTCCTCCCCTTTGAATCTGGTTTCTGGGAGGGTCCAGGGCACATTCAGGCTGGTGCTTGGGATTTTACTTCTCTAGAGTCTTCTGCCACCAGTCAAAGCATTCAGTTGAGTAGAGAGAACACGACCAGGACCCAGTGTTGGTGCAGTATCGTAGAACACTCCAAGGGAGCAGCTAGGGTCCTTTTGGATTCCTCAAGTCTCTGCCATGCAGAGGTGGGGTGTCTGTGCTCTGTTCTCTTGTACATGGCGCCCATTAGAGCTGTGAGATCTGAGTTGCGGTTCCCCACCTGTTGAATGGGGAATAGAGGCTCTCTGGCTGCCACAGGTTGGTGGTGACATGCAAGTGAAGTGATGTGTATGACAGAGCTACAGAAACTGTGTGGTTGAGAGCTGGGGCTCCAGACTCAGACCATTTGGGTTTGATTCCTGTCTCCATCTTTTTTAACTTTGTGACCTTGGGCAGGTGTTTAACCTCTTGAGAAGACCTTAGTTTCCTCAGCTATAAAATGGAAAAGATAATAACAGAGTTGTGAAGATTACAGAAGATAATTTAGCACATTTAGCACAAAATAAACATAATTTTAAATTATTTGGATGAGCCAGTAAGCATGCTTTATTATTCTAATCTGTGTAATACCTGGCCTTTTAACTCTCTTCATGCAAACTGTGGTTACATGATATTTATAGGCCACCAGATAGTTCTTAGTTTTTGTCAAATTTACTCTTTTGGTCAACTCTTTTTGATAACAGACTGATCTAGGACAATACTGGCATATTTCAAGTGAAGGCTTTTGGTTGGAGAATCATCAGCTGAAACATGAAATAAACTCATGACCCAAAAGAATGATAAATTCATAAACCGATGCTCCCTCCCTCTTTTAAGTTGTTTTTCAATTTGGCCAAACCAAGTAACATTTTACACTGTGTCAGTGCAGCCCAGAGGAAAATTGAGAGCAAGACAGTTTCTGGCACATTTGCTGATTTAGACAGATGGGCCTTATAGACTGGCATCTACAGTGGATGCTCTCGCTGCTGTTATGCTTCTGAGGGCCGTGTCCTTTTCAGACAAGACAGAACCTTAGGTTCTAAGTGAAGATTGTCTTTTTGTCCTCAGAATTTAACAGTGGGCTCGAAGCATAGTAGGTACTCAATAAACATTTATTGAATAAATGAATGAATGAGGGAGCCAGTGGAGAAAGATGGTTAGTGAGTGAAATAGAATATGGGAGTAAATTCATGCTTTTGGAGAGTATCAGTCTTCATCATACCGTTGGCTTTACTTCGTGGATCATTGTTTCCTCTGGCCAAGAGTTGGTTTTATTTAATAACCAGTATGCATTGAGTGCTTACTGTGTGAAGGCCTAGTGCTAGGGACTGGTGGGCATATAAAGATCACCATTTCTTGATGTTGTTTATTTAATTTTCAATTAGAGAACGTTTTTCGCCTGGCAGGGATTGAAATGTGACAAGTTGTTTGACTCTGTAACAACTTTGCTCCAGAATCCTTACTGACTTTAGAAAATGCAGCTTCAAATATTTTCTGCCTGTTATGATCTAGGCATGGAAATCATCACCAAACAGGAATGAGAATGAAACACAGGAAGTCCAACCTGTAACGTAGGCAGAATCTGAGCTCAGAAGTCCCACTGCTGTCAGACATCTCACATCACTGGTGAGGAGGGGTCAGGAAGGGAGTCAGCGAACAAGCTCCAAGGACGTCCCCAGTTCCAGTGGCCTCTGCCCTGACCTCCTGCCCTAGCATCACTTCCTGCTATTACGTTGTCAACAGTTAAATGCAGCCCAGCTCAGTGTTTTTGAAGGCAGTGACCCACCCACCTTTTGAGAGAAGACATGAGTGTGTTCTCAGTTGCCAACTGACTTCCGCCCTTGGCCACCCAGCAGGACTCGTAAACTGGATCTGAGCACATGTGTTGTAGGGTGGTCTTGTGCGTCCGTGGCCTGAGGTGAGGCCCCTGCCTTCATTGTCATAACTGTGATGCTTTCTGTGTAACTGCAACGTGTAAGGGCATCTCTTTTGTTTTTATTACTTATTATTATTTATTTGTTTATTCTTACTGTCCTTGGGCCAAAAAGCATGCAAAACCAAAATTCTTAATTTGTAAAGGGCCTGATGTAGGGTAAGGATGAGTGATTCAAGACCACTGACCCACCTTTCAGCAGTGGGCATCTTCTCCTAACAGGAGGGAAAGGAACAGGTGGAAGGCGGTGGAGCATTCTCTTACCGACAACCACATGCCGGACGTCTCAGTGGCCATCTCTCCTGGAGAACTGACTGCAGTCACGGTGCTGGGCTCTTTATCTCTATAAACTTCGTTCTTACAAAATCCTTCAAATAAAGGGCCATTTTCCCATTCTCAAGATGAAGAGACCATGGCTCAGAGACACTGATTCATAACAGACCACCCAGCTGTGAGTGATGACCTTTTCTCTGTTAGATTTACCGTATTTCCGGTTATGGGGGTTCTTTTGGGTACTGATTCTTTCACCTTCTTCTTGCTGCTCTGCCCAGCTTCACATTCCCCACACTTTTCTTTAGGACATCATCCCTATCCTCGTCTAAAGCACTGGTTCAGTCCTTAACCAGGAGTGAAATTAAGAGCCTGGGCAGGGAATCATGGGACCTGTACCACTGCTTCCTTCTATTTCGGGAGTTCTTGGATAGCAAGGGACAGAAAACTGCTCAAACTGGCCTCAGAAAAAGAGGACTTATTTTAAGCACTCTGGGAAATTTCATGCACTCTGATTTCTCTCTGCCATTGGGGTCCTCATGGTTTTTTATGGTGACTTCTGCGGTGACTGCTGCATTTGCCACCCTGTGCAGACAAGGTGACCCATCATGGCTGTTGTCAGTGAGTTCCCTCAGAACCCAAGACCACTTGGCCTTCTAGCTCAGCTCCCTATGTTCTCGTACCCTTGAGATTGACCCAGTTTTGTACAAGTGTCCACATCTGTTTCAACCATCTGTGGCCAAAGGCAAAATCATATTGTACAGTGAGCTGCCACTTAAAGATTGTGAGTGGGACAGTTTCTCCACATCGGGGTGTGACAGAGAAGAAAATGATTGCATGTATTTAGTATTCCTCCAAAGGCCAAAAATGGCTCTGTAGTTAAGAGGGCATTCCTGGGGTAGATTTTGGAGACATCAGCATTTCAAGGCCTCATGACCTTCTAGGTCTGCCCTGTAGTATATATGGTTCCCACAGAAGGCAGAGCCTAGTCCATCCAAATGTCTTTTGGACCCTGCTTTTATCAGAAAGGCATCTATTTATTCGTTCCTGGGGAAAACCAACAATTTCCTATTGTCCCATTCTGATTTTAATTAGAATATTAATCATCTATTCTCTGCACAATTTTGGCTAAAAATCTACAATGCAATATGCTAAAATCCCTAGGAACAGAGCCAATTTAATTTGTATTGGATATTTTGCCCCAGGTTAGCATTAGGGACTTATTATTGCATGTCCCACATAGCTATTATTATTATAAATGTTCATATTGTGCAAATTAAAATCATATTTCATTCAGGAAAAAACCTTCCTGTTTGCTTGAGTCCTAGTGACTGTGTGTCTATTCCTGAGGGAATTCAGTACTTGTGACACTTTTCATGGTAGATC
The DNA here is from genome assembly GCF_036562045.2 of Rhinolophus sinicus. Classification (NCBI taxonomy): domain Eukaryota; kingdom Metazoa; phylum Chordata; class Mammalia; order Chiroptera; family Rhinolophidae; genus Rhinolophus; species Rhinolophus sinicus. Next base: position 12,214,477 of record NC_133759.1, on the reverse strand, counting down.
TAGCAAGGAACTATCTCTAGGACACTCAGCCACTTACCACTTCTGGAAGGACATAGTTTACCCACTGTTTCAATGGCTGCACTGTGGGCATAGAGAAGGACCAGGTGGCCATCATGTGTTTTGTTCAAGAAGCTTTCAGCACCCACAATAATGTATGATAAATAGTATGATGGGGAAATGCAGGATACTGTGATATATTTGGTAGGTTCCCTAGAAGGTCTTTTGTCTAGGGAGTCAGGAAAGGTCTCCTGGAGTATAGGATACGTAAACCAAGACTTGATGATTGAGTAGGAGTTAAACAAGGGAAGAGAATGTAGGGTATGGGAAAAATGCACTGACGCTCAGTGTGCCTGCGTTACCGAGGGTGGGATGAGGATTGGAAAGACCAGAACTAGAGTGTTAGGGTGGGGTCAGGTAGTGGAGAGTTTTAAAGCCATAGTATGGAGTTTACCATAAGGAGCAATGGGAAGCCAGGGAGGCTTTTGGTAGAAGAGTGATACGATGAGATTTGCATTTTAGTAGAATCCCTTTGGCTAAGAAGAGGCGGATGAGTTGGAAGGCAATAACAATAGAAGCAGAGACACTAGTTAGGAAATCATTTTCGTGAGGCAGGTAAGAGAAGATAACAGTCTGGACTGTGGGAGTGGCTATGGAAATGGAGAGCAGCGGATGGATGAAGGGACTATTTGGGAGATGGAATTGATAGGTGGTGATCATTGATTAGATGTGAGGAGTGAGGAGGAGGGATGGGTCAAAGGAGAACTCCAGGTTCGCTTGACGCATCTTGGTGGATGATAATACCATTTACTGAGATGAGAAATATGGGAGTAGAAGAATGTTTTTGTTGTTGTGAGGGGAGGAAAGGTGATGAGATCAAATCTGAGCATGTTGAGTTTGAATGCCTGGTAGTCACATAGATGATGCAGTCTCGGAAATGGCTGGATATAGGTGTCAGCTGCCTTTCTATCTTACATGTCTCTGGATAAGTGTTTACTTTGTGTTAAGGAATATTTAAGAACAATTTTGAACTTCCAAAAGCCTCTGAAGAGATGCCAGAGTACTCTTTTGGTCAAGCAATTGTAAGTCTCAATCTTTGTGGCTGTCTTCAGCTGAGGACTACCAACTGAAGTATCAATTGAAGATCATGTTCAGAAAACCCTTCTCTGAGTTCACCAAAAAAAAAAATAAAAATAAAAAAAATAAGAAAGAAATATTTGTATCTACTTTAAAAGTGAATACCTTGTACTTCCAATTCCAGATAAGATGAAGTAGATGCATTTCTCCCTACTCAAGAGACCTCAAGACTTGAGGAACAGCACTGCTGTGAGTTGCCTGGATTTTCTTTTTGCCTCCTTAGATCCCAGACTGGCTGCAATGCAGTTAACCTATCCCGAAGCTGGCAACCCAGAAATGTCAATGGGCACAGACAAAAATAGGCCCAAGGAAAGTCTTCTCTTTTTCAGCCAAAGGACATGAAAGGTACAGCCTGGAAGGGTAGAAAACTCTTTGATAAAAATGACCCTCTTCCAGATAAACAAGACACGCCTCTTCCTCGACCCCAGCAAAGGCTGACTGGGGAGCCTAGGCTTTCACTGTCACCTGGTGCTCTTACCACTCTTATTCCACATGGTACTCAAGTTCCTAGCCAGTGCAATCAGGCAAGAAAAGGAAATAAAAGGCATATAGATTGGAAAAGAATAAAACTCTCTATTTGCAGATGATATGATAGCCTATGTAGAAAATCCCTATAAATCTACAAAAATCTTCTGTAATTCATGAACTGAGTAAGATTGCAGGATAGACTATCAATGTGCAAAAGGGAATTGCATTTCTATACATTAGCAATGAATGCATGGAAACTGAAACAATCAACATACCCTTTACAACTACTTTTAAAAGGAAATATTTAGGTATAAATCTTAACAGAACTTATACAAGATTTGTGTGCTGAAAACTACAAAATGCTAATAAAAAGAATTAAAGATCTAAATAAATGGAAAGACATACTATGTTCATGGCTTGAAAGACTCAACATAAAAAATATATCACTTCTCCCCAAATTGATCTATAGATCAATACAATTTCTATTATAACCCCAGCAAGATTTTTTTTTTCTCGTAGAAATAGGCAAGCTTATTCTAAAATTTATATGGAAAGTCAAAAGAACAACAATAGCTAAAACTTTTTTTTTAAGTGGGAAGGATCAGTCTACCTGATTTTAAAACTTGCTATATGGCTACAATAATTAAGGCAAGTGTCATTAGCAGAGGTATATAGACACACAAATCAATAGAACAGAACAGAAGAGAAAACCCAGAAATAAACCACAATGATTTTTGACAAAGGTGTAAAAGTGATTCAATAAAGATAATTGTTTTAACAAATTATGCTGGAAAAATTGGATATCAATAGGGAAAAATGAAATTTCAACCTAAACCTCACACCTTATATAAAAATTAACTTAAAATGAGTCATAGATTTAAATGTAAAACATAAAACTATAACATTTTTAGAATAAAACATGGGAGAAAATATTTGGGACCTATAGCTTCGTGAAGAGTTCTAAAGTATGATCCATAAAGAAAAAATAAATAAACTGGACTTCATCAAAATTTAAACTTCTACTCTGTGAAAGACTCTGTTAAGAGGATGAAAAGACAAGCTACATACGAGTACTTGGAGAAAATATTTGCAAACAACATATGTGACAAAGAACACACATCTAGGATATAAAAAGAACTCTGAAGACAGTAAACTCACAAACAACCCGATTAGAAAATGGGCTAAAAGCATGAAGAGATATTTCACTGAAAAGTACATACAGATGGTAAATAAGCACATGAAAAGATGTTCGATACCACTAACCATTAGGGAAACACAAATTAAGACAATGATGAGATATCACTATACAGCTATTTGCACAGCTAAAAAAAAAAAAAAAAAAAAAAAAAAGTGACTACAGACTATACCAAACACTGGCAAGGATGCAGAGAAACTGGTCCTCATAAATTGCTGGTGGGAATGTAAAATGGTAGATTCAGTCTGGAAAACTGGAAAACAGTTTGGCTGTTTCTTAAAAATGAAACATGCACTTATAGCAATCATACTCTTAGGCATTTACCCCAGAGAAATGAAACATGTCTATAGAAAAACCAGAACATGAAAGTTCATAGTAGCTTTATTTGTAATAGCCCCAAACAGGAAACAACCAAAATATCTTTCAGTAGGTAAATGGCTAAACAAACTGGGGTACATCCATTCTGTGGAATACTACCCATCAATAAAAAGGAACAGACTATTGACACACACCACTTGGGTGGATCTCAAGGGCATTTTGCTGAATGAAAGAGCCAACTATACATGGTTTGATTCCATTTATAAAACATTCTTGAAATGACAAAATTATAGATATGGAAAACAGATTAGTGGTTGTCAGAGGTTAGAGATGATGAGTGGGAGGAGGTGGGTATGATTATAAAGGGTTAGCATGAGGGAGATCTTTGTGGCGATAGAATAATTCTGTACCTTGATTGTAGTGGTGGCTATAAAAATTCATACATGCGATAAAATGACAGAACTATATATACACATTGTCCCAATGTCACTTTCCTGGTTTTGATATTGTACTATAGTTATGTAGCAAGTAACCATTAGAGGAAAATGGGTGAAGGGTTCATAGGACCTCTATTTTTGCAACTTCCTATGAATCTATATTCAAATATAAAAAGTTTAAAAAATGAAAAAAAGTGAAATATCTTATTAGTTTACATTGACACTGTCTATTTAAATTCAGGGTTACTGAGTAAACCTCACTGATCTGACATCTGTGTTGCCTTTTCCCTGTGCTGAACAACCTGGTTCAGTGACATCATCAGAATTATCCACTCAGAGTCTGTTGGAAAAGAACACCAATACTCCCATCAACAATGTTATTACTGAAAAAAGTTTAAGAATTTAGATGTTCTTTCTGTCTTTCAGGTATACCCTACTAGGGATGTACATATAATTACTTTAGAATCACTTAGACTATTTTCTCTTGGAAAGCTACCAAAGGATATACATCTATGTTCCTTTGTTTAATTTTGCTTTTAAGGGGGTTTTAGGGTTGCATTTTAAAAATTTAATTTCATTTTGTAATTATGTAAATTACTTATGTAAATTACTTGTTTTGAGTTGAATCCTGAAAATGAGGTCTATTCAGAGAAGACTGGATTTTATCCCTTCTATTCCGTCTGTTTATAGATAACCATTTTAAAAATTGCATGTTTCATCCCTCCATTTTAGAATCTGTATTTGCGTATATATGCATACGTTTATATCCACCTCTTTTTAGGAACTATGCAAACTTCACCACATTGAAACTTTTACTTATGTATCCTGGCAACTACTTCCTTATACTATACCTCTTTTGACAGGTGTGTAACACTTCACTGGGTGGATATATCATATTTCAATCATTTTTCTATTCATGGGCATTTAATTCCCTCCCCCACCCCCATCCCCCAGTATTCTGCTATTATATATAACACTGCAGCAAATAGTCATATACTGATACCTTTTCTTATTTTTGCCAGTGTATCTTTGGGATAGAGTCCTAGAAGTGAGATTGCTGGACCAAATGCCAGTTTTTATGGGTATAGAGATAGCTTTTGATTTGTTAGTAAAACATGAGGAAACACTAAAGTGAATGTAAAATTTCAGTTCTGTGATGACGACCAGGAATTTTGACCCGTTGGTTCTTCCTCAGGGAAGGGGGTTGCTCTGTCACAGGGATGGTCATTGTGGAGATTTGGCAGGTGAGCCTTCTGCCTGCCCCACTGGTCTTTGGATGGTGTTTGGGCTGAATCAGGAATGCAGATGAATGTCTGTGGTGGTGCCAAGCAGGGTATCAAGTTATCCCTGGTTCCTGCTCTGCTCCCCAGCCTCCTGGGGAAGGCGTAGCACTACCTTGTGTTCTGACCATTATCCATCTCTTGATGTAACAAGACTCCTCTGTGGCCTAGGCTTTGTGCTCATGCAATCCATCCACCCCCAGGAAGAGAAGATGATGAGGAAACTTGAGAAAACAGATTCAGAAAAGATAAGTCTCTCTCTCAAAACACCATAGCTAATAACCAATGGAGCCATTTTCAAATCTTGCCAATAGAATATTCTGGAAGATGAGGAGTAAGGGTGTTTCTCTGCTTTCTCTTCTCCAAAACGTTATCCAAAATCAACAAGGAGAACAAGAAATAGGAAATCATGAAACACTTGGACACTTGAACCACGAAACACCAAGTCAGAGAGAGGAGGCAAGAAGGTTCATTTCTTAGCTGAAAGGATGAAGCTTAAAACTGAGTGGTTGTAAGGCGTTTGCAAGAGTGTGCATGCATGTGTACGTGGGTGAGTGGGGGGTGTATGTGGGCACACATGCTTTGTGTACTTGCTTTTGTCATGCAGAATACAGGAAAGGTTCAAATATTGTGTGTGTGGGGTGGGCAGGAGCCTTAAAATGCTGGGTGAGATTGGGCACTGGAGAGAGTAGTTATTTGAAAGTCTGTGTAAGAAGTAGTTAGGTATTAAATTCTCATCCCATTTCTGCAGACGACCTAGAGTTTATTCTTTGGAGAAGCGGAAACAGATATGATAGGAAGCCAGGCTGGGAAAGAGAGCTATGTCCTGATTTGCCTTAGCAGGAAATCAGTAGGTGATGTCTACAATTGTTAAATCTGGGGATAACAGTGGATGCATATCATTTGGAGACATAGTGGTAAATCCATGGGAAAAAAATAACCCAAAATATTAAAAATGAGTACTTAAATAGAAATAAATAAGTGATGAATGGATGACTGGAGGATAGGTGAAATAAGAATGGCCAAATGTTGATAATCATTGAAAGCGGATAACAGGTATATGGAGATTTTATCATACTATTCTCTCAACTTTGGGGTATATTTGAAAATTTCTATAATTAAAAATTATAAAATCAAGGGCCACTGTTGTTGTTATTATTATTATTATTGCACCATTTGACTTCTGAAGCTGTTTACCAGGAATACCCAGATGGTAAAACAACAGCAAACCTGATTTGTTCACTTCCAAGGTCTTTCTATGGTCTCAAGCAATTAAACTCAGCAAGACAGCTGGGGGTGTTGGAGGGTGGAAGCCCTGGTCTGGGGTGGAAGCTGGGGTCTTTGTGCAGCTTCCCTGAGCTGAAGATTCCTTATCTGTAAAACGAAGAGTTGGGACAAACTTCCAAATCTGTAATATTATGGGTTAGCAAGGTTGGAATGGACGTGGGAACAGGATGGGACAAAGTGGTCGGAGGGGAGCATGTTAAACTTTCTGTGAGGAGCTGAGGGTTAAAAAGAAGGTGAAGATTTGCCGCTGTCAGAAAATCTTCAATTAAGGATTGCTTCCACGCTTCCTGATTTTCTTCTTCAGTGCTTGTGATCTCTTCCACCAATTTAGAAAATGCCCCTCTCTGCTCTGGGGGGATTATATTTCAATAGGAGCAACATTTGATTATACGGAGGAGTTTAGCAGGGACCAGTGAGCAACACCGGTGACAGTGACTAATGAAAGAGCAGGGCCAGCAGCGTGTGAACGGGGACAAGTGTTGAGTGGCGGCGCTTCTACCCTTAGTTAAATCGAAGGGTCCAATTTGGTCTGCTGAACAAACATATTTAATGTGGTTTATCGAACACAAAATTAATTTAGGAGACATTAATCTAAAGAGAAGTCAACTGACAACAACAGTGGTGGTGTTTAATGGAAGACACAGCAAAAAAATGAGCCAGACCGGCCACAGCCCTTCTTTTTGTGGAGAAAATATGAGTACCCCCAGGGCTTTAATAGACTCTAATCCATTCTTTTGAGCAAGACAGCCTCCAAATAGACCAAGTGAGCAAAACAGAATCCTGAAGAATGCAGCATCTCAGAGAGAAATACCCTGAAGTCTTGTTGGATGAGATGCCGTCTGCCCATTGGCACATCTCTTCCTGCTTTTGTTGCCTTTGTGGGCCGGGCTTATTTTACATTAGACCCTAACCTGGCTTTTCACAGTGTGGTCCACAGGCCAACACTGTCAGCACCAGCTTGTTAGAAATGCAGGCTTTCAGGCACTGCTCCGGACTTGCTGAATTGGAATCTGTGTTTTAACCAGATTCCCAGGTGATTCGTAAGTATTAGAATTTGAGGAGTTCTGTTTCATAAAGTTCTCTCCTTTATGGGGGAAAAATGAGAACCATCTAACTTGGGATAGTCCAGAAAACCGAGAACGGTCTGAACTTTCCCCTCTCCAAATTATAAACCTAAAGACTGGTGCAGAAAATTTGAAAAACAGAAGCAGAAAGGACAAAACAGTCAGCTGCTACCTTGTGAACCCAATGTAACTGCAATGCACGTGTTAGAGTGTGTTCCTCCTGGCTTTGTTTTATGCATATTATGTGTATTTTTAAATACAAAAGATAATTCCCTCATTCATTCAAGAAACACCTATAGGTACTGGTGCTGGGGATACAGCGATGAAGGAGACTGATTAGGTTCGTGGGGAAACCACTGTGTAACCATATAAGACTTAACCAGTGGCATATGTGGATGGGACCCTCCTGTCTTCCCTTACCCAGTCTCTGCCTTCTCGTCCCCTATGTCTTTGTGTCTGATCCTCAGCTCTAGGGAGACAGTGATGGTCTCCCCCAAATCTGTTCTCCTGGCCTTCCCCTCATCCAGACTCTTTCCCTCCAATCCCCCTTGCCTCACGGTCTCGTTAATGACTAGATTAGGATAGATACTGTTATCATCCCCATGTTGCAGCTCAGGAAATAGCCCATGGTCACCCAGACAGGGTGACAATCAAACTCCAGGGGTAGCATTGCGTTGATGATAAATGATTCATGCTAGAGTGTTAATGGAGAATAGGTAACGTGTCTCATCTGTGTATTTAATAGGCAACTGCCAGAAAACTGATAAAATACCTTAACCCTAAAGAATGAACTGGGAGTTGTAAGATTTTTAGGAAGAGGAGAAGAGCAAGCTGGGTGGAGGGATGTTAGAAGAGGGTTTTCCATTTATCCCCTATTTCATATCATTTAATTTTTTTCAGTGATCTTGTTGCTTTATTTGGCTAAACAGGGAAACAAACACCAAAAAGAAGTTCCAGGTACTGACTTGTAAAGCCCCTTTAGAAATTCAATCTCCTGCAACATTGTCTATTTTATTGACTCAGAAGCCTCTGTTCATTCTTCAAGGCTCAGTCATCCTGGAGATTTCCTGCTCCTTGAAATCTTTCCTGCATTACCTATGCTGAGTTGCCTCTCCCTTCCTTGTAACAGGCTCTTCCCACTACCTAGTTCTAGGACTCTGAGTATGTGACTTGGTCTCTCCAAGCCTCAGTTTCCTCATCTGTAGGATGGGAATAATCACAGGATTTACAACATAGTGTTTTGGCAAAAGGCTGCTGGAGAGATGTTTAGCTCCATGACCAGCATGTGGTAAAAATCAATAATGGCATTTATTGTTCCTTTCATAGGGCAGCTTTTTATCTTTTTATTTGCATGTCTGTCTCCCCTTTTGGACTGTTTTTCTGGAGAGCAAGGACTGTGTCCTACTCATTTTGATATCTCAAGAAGCAAGGATAGACCCAGAATTGGTGTTCAATGAAAGTACTCATAGAAAAGAAAAAACAAATCAGTACTTATATTTGGCAAGAAATTAAGACAAGGATTTCATTCATGGGGACACCATGCTCTGGGGCGTAGAGGTAGAAGAGGGCACGGTGTTCAGGGAGGGTGCGAGGAAATATTCTGCATGTTTCCAAAACTGATAAAATATCCTGACTGAGTAAAGGTCCAGTGATCTTGCCTCTTCCTTCATATTTGTGGGTGTAGTGAATGGTTTGGTATCTTCTTCAGTGTCTGGTTTTGTAGTTACAGGCCTAAGGAGAACTTGTCGTTGGTTCGGGGAGATTTAAACTGTTCAGTGAATTGGAAACTACCTATAAAAGAAGGTTAAAGAGTCCAGTATTGGCTGATATTAGAAGAAAAAACTTTTAGAGCAAATCAATATTATGAAAATGCTAGGAAAAGTGTGTGTGTGTGTGTTTATACATACAATGAACAGTTTTATATGTCTCAAGTCAAATTTACATTGATTTGATCATAGACTCAGCTCAATTCCTAGTGAGAGGATTCTGGTTTGGCACTTTAGATCTGCTCTAAGGGATTTGATATAGGGTATTTCAATTAGTTATACACAAAGTTCTTTTGAGACTATCTCAAGCTGTTCCTTACTTCTTAGATTATAGCGAAAGATCTAAGGGTAGCCTTTACCTGAGTTTAATTTTTTTAAACATAAGAGTTCTTTTGGTATGATAAAAAAAAAATCCTGGTTAATGAATTTCTTGGGGAATTTTAGGCAGATAAAATAGGAACAGAATACAACTACAAATTAATTCCACAAATGGCTTAGGTTATTATTAGCAAAGGAACACCCGTATTTCTCAAATGACTAATAAGGGCCTAGGACAATTTTAGACCTCTGAAGATTAAATAACAGTAATACTATAATTATAATGTGGAATTTCTCCAAAAGGCTCAATAATAACTCTCTAAGTTTCTGGTTGAAATCCTGACCAACAGCAGAGCTTGGAATGGAGAACTCTTCCTCCAGATGGTCACTCTGATACAGTGTGTGCAGCCTCTGAGCCTGGGACGTACGTGCCCGGTGCTCCAGCTTCCTGTTTAAGAAGGAAGTTTTCTTGGCTCGCAACTAGCTGCATGCATAAGCTTTGTTTCTCTTTAATATGTTTTTCCTCTCAGCACAACATTATTTCCTTTGTTGGCCACAACCCTTAATGACCAATGGGACGTCAAGTATGTTTAGAGTATGCTACCTGGGCCAGGTCCACCATGGCTGCCCCACTTTTCAGTTAATCTAACCAAGATCCTTCCCAGAGGGGAGATGGAAGGGGACCCCAGACCAAGTCAACTCCAGGAAATGCATGCGTCCCTGATTATTTCTCTGTCAGAAGACTGTCATCCTGCGTCTTGCGTTTGGACTTTTGATAGAGTAGGAAAACAAAACTCCATCATTAATTTATGCATCGAAGCAGCAAGAATTGAGCTCCTGCTTTTTTCTAGTTTTCAGCCAGCTGCTGGAGGTATGAATGTACACAAAGATTTAGTTCCTTTGAGAAGGAGCCAAAGGTTGACGTGTGAAACACAGACATGTAGAAAAATATCTGTGTAACAGTGTTGTGATAAATAGACATGTAACAGGGAAGAGTTCAGCCTTCTCTATGAATGAAAAGGTACCTTAGGCAAGTAGCCACAGCCCTTGAGTGGCCTCTCTGGTATTTGATGTCTGTTCTTTTGTATCTGAAGAGTAATGCCATTATCCATTTGTCTGTCATTCATTTATCACTCATTACCTCATTCATTCATTCATTCATTCATTCAACAAAGATTAAATACCTACCAAGTGCCAGGCACTTTTACAAGTTTTAGGGATATGAATATGAGTTCCTGTTTTCACAGAATCCATAGTAGACGAAGGGAAAGGCCCTTAGAAACTAGCATGACGTGTGCATTATTTGGGATATTACATACGAGATGGCCTAGTGGTATCCTCTTCAAAGACTTCATGGAAGGTGATTAATCTGCTGGGGCCAGTGAACGGACTTGAGAACTCTGGACTTGTCCCATTTGCTTAATGATGACTCATTGGGCGAGTGGGTAGACAGAGAGGGCAATTCGAATTATTTTCAGTTGAATAACATACGTAACGTTCTCTGGTGCAGAATGTGTGGTCAGAGGGAATTCCAAAATTGGTGTTTTTTGAAAACGATGTCATGTGGTGGTAGGATGTTTTCTAGGTAGCGGAACTTGTGCATGTTTCAGGTATTTTTATCTAAAATTATCTTGTGAATCTTGAGGCATTAGTTAAGCAAACGCCTGTCTTTGTCCATGACCTGCCAGCATTACAAATGTGACCCACTGGGCTAAACCTTCAGAAGGGGTGTAGCTGGCTTCTCTGTTGTGCGGCCAATGAGGGACTCGGACAGGAACAGGCCTGTCAGGTGGCTGAGGGATTGAGCTTGGGAACCTCCCCGACCTGGCTTTTATCCCAGGTCTACTACTTAGGCACATGTCTTCACTTTCTAAGCTTCAGTTTTCTTTATTTGTAAAATAGCCTGAAACCTACCTCTTAGGTTTGTATTTGAATTAAATAAGGTAAAGCAGGTTAGATTGGGTTCTCCAGTAGCAGAATCTGAATTGAGGATTCAAGTGAAAATGATTTATTAGGAAGTGGACTTAGAAAAAAGATTGTTTTTTATGTAAGAAGAAAGGCACTTGTATACATTTATTTTCCTCAATGCTTCACTGATTTGAAATTTCACCCTTTAAATACACATTGATCAGTCTATTCATTCACCATTGTTTTAATAACTATAGGTTTATAGTAAGTTCAATAAGATAGAATGAATCCCCTTGTTACTCTCCTTTTTGAATATTCTGGCTATTCTTACATATTTTTCCCCCAGATGAACTTTAGAATCATTTTATCAAGTTTCTAGAAAGCTTACCTAGGAATTTCATTGACAGTGTTTCAACTATAGATTTACATTTTTAATCTTTCTATGCAAGAACATGGCATTACTCTCCATATATTTCTATGTTCTTTTAGATCCTGTTGGATCCTGTAGTACAGTTTTATAGTTTTAATCTTACAGGTCATGTGTCCGTGTTTGTTTAATTTATTCATATGTATCTTATATTGTGAGTGGGGTCTGTTTTTACATTGCATTTTCTAAGCGAATTAGATTTTATTCTTAGTGTATAAAAAATCTACTGAGTTTCTGCGTTTATTTTTTAGTTGATCACTTTATTGAATTTGCTTATTATTTCTGATAGTTTTTCAGTCGATTTACTTGTGTTTTTGAGGAATGTAATGATAATATATGCAATAGGAAACAATGGGAAAATTGCCTTCTCATTTAGAATATAATGCCATTTAATTTACTTTTTAGTTATTTTATGGTTTAGCATGCTGATACTGTTTAGGATTTTAATCAGAATGCTTATGTTCCACCATTTAGCAGGAAGAAAGTGATTGGTTTTGTGTATGCACATATTATTGAAGTTATTGAATTCCTAAACCATCAGAATGTTACGCTTTTTGGAAGTATCTCACAATCATCATGTGATTTTTTCCCATTGATTCATTAAGATGAAGAAATAGAATATTAGATTTCCTAATTTTGAACTGTACTTACCTTTCTGGAATAAATCCCACTTGAATAAATTTTTAAAGGGCCCTTAGATTCTATTGTTATTATATTCAGATTTTCATGTATATTTATGAACATTGGAGTGTTGTTTTATTATATTTTTTAAATTATCACCATGAAGTTCCTCTCTGTCAGTAGCTTTAAAAGAATGAAGATATTTTCCTCCTTATTCTCTGCTATGTCCTAAATAGCAGATGAGGTTTGATTTTGGAAAGATTCAACCCTGAAACAATTTAAAATTGGCACTTTTTTGAGTAGTTTCTTTCTGACAACTTCTCCAATTTTGATCTGTAGAGATAGGAGAAAGTGAATTATTTTCAGCTTCTCTTATCAAAGGGAGTTGTCAATTATCATTTTAGCCATTAACTGAACCTAGAATTGGCTTTTCTGAGAAGTTATCTTCTTCCCTTATGGGAGGACGCCCAGGGGCATCTATAGCCAGTTACCTGCCTCTCAGGTTTGGGGGATGGGAACTTAGTGGACTGACATCAGGGGTTGGTCATTTTCTTCCCCAGGGCAAAGGTCATTGAGAAGAGAAAGCAGAGCAGGGAGGAGAGCTGGGTAGTAAACCCTGTCCCTACTTTGCCCTCCCTGACCCTTCCCCTAGGAACCCGGTCATAGGGTGTGTAAAATCGATGTTAGCCCAAATGTTTTCAAATGCCTCCTGAACATTCCCTAATGAACATCTCGCAGGCCCAAGCCTCATCTGTCTCCTTGCCCTCCTAACGTCCTTTCCTTCCACACTCTTCCGTCAATTAATGGCGCCTCTGCCCACTCAATTTCCCAAATCAAGAACTTGAGCTCTGCCCTTGAGCTTAGGCCTTCTCCCTTCCCATTTGCTTTTTGTGTCAATCTCTTTCAAACCTCTCTCTCCCCACCATTTCTGCCTTACTTCAGATCCTTAAACCTGGTCACTTCGTTATTGCATGAGACTTTCATCAATCTCTTATCCAGTCTTATCTCCTGCTGTGCTCCCACTCCTCAAATCCCCCTGTACCCTCCTACCAGAGCGATCTTTTAAAGAATGATTTTAATTTGTATCAGAATACTATGTATAGTTTATGAAATCAAATACAAGTCTACAGTTACTGGTTTGTATTTTATTATTATTTTTTTTAACCAAAAAAGCTTTGAAAACTGATTTTTTTTTTGTGGTGGGTGGGAGTGGTGCCGTTAGCACCCAAGCTCATTCTGGTGGCAAAACCTGACCTAAACTTAAAGTCTCATTACAAAAATACTGTGTTAATTATTGGGTGCTGCCCCACACCCTGATGGGAGTAAACATGATACAGTATGTGCATGATATTATCTTTTAAAAATCAGAAAATCTCTGAATTCTGAAATATTTCTGGCTTCAAGGATTCAAAGCTGTGGATTGTGGGTCCCCATCCCACTCTCCAGAGATAATGCTCTAAACTCCCTGAACTTTTAAAAATTATATTTATATTCATATTTTTTTTAAAAAAAACATGCTTAGTTTTATATTTCTCGATTTGTCATTTTTACACATTTTGCATATTGACTTCTATTATAATTTATGAAGATTTGACATATCTTTCCCAACTGTATAAGTCTGTTTAGGCTGCCATAACAAAGTACCACAGACTGGATGGCTTAAACACCAGAAATTTATTTCCTCACAGTTCTGGGGGCTAGATAGAAGGCCAAGATCAAGGTGTCAATGGATTTGGTTTCTTCTGAGGCCTCTCTCCTTGGCTGTAGGTGGCTGCCTTCTTCTGATGTCTTTGTATCATCTTTCCCCTGTGCGTGTCTGTGTCTTCATTTCTTATAAGGACACCAGTCATATTGGATTAGGGCCCACCCTAATCGCCTCACTTAAACCTTAATTACCTCTTTAAATGTCTGTCTCCAAATACAGTCACATTCTGAAGTACTGGAGATTAGGGCTTCAACATATGAATTACGGACACATTTCAGCCTGTAATACCAACTACACCTTTCCGTAGTCAATCTATATATTTATTTATAAAAGGTTTGGTTTATTCAGTAGTCAAAGTTTACATACATGGTTTTGTGCAAATTCTGTTTATTGCAGAGTACAGGAGGACACTATAATTATATTTTCTTTCTTATTTTTTTTCCTGGAGTTAGTAATTGTCCCCTTATTCATTTGATAACCTGTGTATCTATTCTGATTTTTTTTTCCTCAAATGCTTCCTCAGATCTATCAGTGCATGAACATGATTTGCTAGAGAGTTAAAAGTATATAAAAAAATCCTGAAATGTTCATTCTTTAAACCTGCTGTATAGCTGTCATTCTCCTTTTGGGTTCTCTCTTTCCTGGGTTCCATGCTTTCCTTTCTCTTCATTTCCTTTCTCATTTTCCTGGAATATATCTGCAGTAGCTTTCTAAGAAAAGGCAAGGGATATAAGTTTTTAGGTTCCCTGCATGCAGGAAAATATATTTTATACTCACACATGATTGATAGTTTGTGTGGGCATGGGCATAGAATTTCAGGTTTAGGATAATTACTCTTCCGAAATTTGAAGGCATAGACCTGCCATGTCTACTAGATTTCCACGTGACCTTTGTATGTGCCTGTTTATAGTCTCTCTGGAAACTTTGGAATCATTTTAGCTTTGACATTCTGAGATTTTACAATGATGCCCCTTGTAATGACTTTTTTTTCACTCATTTTTTTTTAAGGCCATGGGTAGCCCTTGTACTTTGTTGGCTTCTTTTTTTTTTTTTTTTTAAATTGGGGGAATTCCTTTGTTTCTGTTTTCTGAAAATTTCTTCCTGTTTTCTGTATTCTCTTTCTGTAACTCCTATTGTTCAGATGTTGGACCACCGAGTATGATTCTCTAATCTTCTTTTCTCTATGTTCCATCTCTGTTTCCCTGTTTTTACCTCTGACCTGCAAAAATGGATTGAGATATATATCCCTTTTAATGGCTCTGCATAGCTTTCAAAATAAAGTCCAAGGTTCTTTAATGATCAGCCCTGCCTGTACCTCTTCCCTTGTAGTCTGTCCTCTTCCTTTGCTTTTCCATGATGTCCTAGGACTATCTCAATGCTTATCACAGTTATTGGTTCTACTCAATTGTCTCTACTTTTTTGTGAGCTTCCTGAGTACTGGGATTGGCTACTGTTTGGTTTTTCATCCCGACACATTATAGGAACTCAATAATGTTTGTTGCATAAATGTAAACAAAGTTACTATGCACCGCCCCCCCCCCCCCAATTTCTTGGGCTGGTCACCCCAGAAGTGGGTCTTGAGGTGAAGATGGGTGTGCAGGTGCTTGTGGAACTGTGCCCAGTAGAATTTCCTAAGGGAATGGGGAAGCAGGGCAGGGAAGGGAGAAAAGCTAGGCCAGGAAGTCATTTTATGCAAAGTGAGCAGCATCCACCTAATTCTGTAGGGGAACTCTGGAGTGTAAATTGTCCCTTGAGTGCGTCTAGACTTGAGGCGAGGCAGTTGGGTTTTCATAGTCTAGCACTGTCGGTCACTGGCTGAGGTCTGTTGTGGGTTAAGGCAACCAACCTCCTTAGTTGGTTCAGAACTATCCTGGTTGTAACATTGAAAGTCTCACGTCCTAGGAAACCCCTAAGCTGGGGGAAGCCTGGATAGTGGGCAGCACTAACAGGCACTTCTGGCTCTCTGTGCTCGCAGTCGAAGTGACCCCCAGAGCCCAAGTAAGATATCCTTGGGAGAAAGAGACAGCTGCAGCCGTTAAAAATTGCAGTAGACAGACTGATACGTCCACGTCCTAATCCCAGAATCTGTGAATCCCTTGTCTTAGACGGCAAGAGGGATTTTGCAGATACAGTTCAATAAGGACTTTGGGATGGGAAGATCATCTGGATTTATCCAGGTGGGCCCCATGTGCTCACAAGGGTTCTTATGAATGAAAGAGGGAAACAGGAGCGTCAGAGGACATGTGATGCCAGAAGCAGAGCCCAGAATTATATGATTACTGGCTTTGCAGATGGAGGGGGCCAAAGGCCAAGGAATGCAGGCAGCTTCTAGAAACTGGAAAAGGCAAGAAATGAATTCTTCCCTAGAGCCTCCAGAAAGCATATAGCCCTGTGACAACTTGATTTTAGCAACATGAGGCCTATTTTATAATTCTGACTTCCAGAACTGTAAGATAACAAATGTTGTTTTAAACCACTAAAACTTTGTGGCAGTTTGTTACAGAAGCAATAGGAAACTAATACAAAGACAAAAGTTTAATGAAATTGGGGAAGGCGAACACAGAAACAGTAAAAATCTATGGGGAACCCAGGGTGCCCCAACAGTATGTGCTTCTACCAAATGAGAAAACTGAATCCGAGAGCTAACACTAAATCAACGGTCATCAAGTTAGTTGACTATCTAACTAGGGAATCCGTATGGCATAGTATTTAAGCCGTGGGATCTGAAGTCTGCTGCCCATTGGTTAAATCTTGGCTAGCACCTCTTTTAACTCTATGATCTTGGCATGTTACATAAGCCTTTCTGCACCTCAGTGCCTCATCTGTAAAATGGGGATAATAATAAAACCCAAGAGCTGTCCTAAGGATTAAATGAGTGTGTATATAAAGTGCCTGACACACAGTAAAACTTCATTGCGGGGATTACTGGTGGCACAATGGGATCTCATTCCTATTTCGCTGGGTTACGTTCTAAACGCAGCACAAGTAACACTCAAGCTTGGTGAATGTTAGGGATGAAAATCACTTGTCCAAAGGGTACGGGACACAGGCTTTTGTGTTCATAATCTTGTAAATAACATGTACATGTGAGAGTTCACTGTTTTCACAGTGGGAATTATATAATGTTGAGTGGAAGTGCAAACCATATGGTCCAGTATTTTAAATTACTTAGATAGACGAGGGAGTTGTTGAAAATTGTACAACGGGCTCCTCTGTGCTTCTAGTATTGTAGCACTCTTTTCAGGCCATGGTTTGTTTATTTAAAGGACGGCTTTCACCTTCACTTGAATTTGCTGTCATCCTGAGACCTTCGTTAGGCCCAGCAAAGTCACCCTTTGTACCTGTGCCTGTCTTCTCTTCCCAAGGTTGTCTGGGGGGTATTTTCCCAGCCTTTTGATATGCAAAGCAGCCATGATTGGGGAAAGCTTAATAAACAACCCTTAAGTTGCTGTTAGAAGTGTCGGAACTGATATAACTAATAATTTTGTCATAACGAAGGAAGTTCAACTGTAACTATAAAGTCACCTAGTGTCTCAGATCCGCGTCAGCCCGATCTAGACATGGGCCCTACAGAGCCTTTATGATATGAAGGTGCCTGCTGTCCAGGTGGGCGATTACCTGAGGTCCTTTGTTCATCTGTGTTAGGGACCAGTACCCGAAACTCAGATCAGCTGGTGCGGAGAATAATTTTGCACATCTCTTCAAGGAGGCCCAAGTCACTGACTGTGCTCGGGAGGGAAGGAACCACCCAGAAGCTCTATCCTCCCTCTCCCCAGCTCACAGACTCTGAGCTGTTGGACATCCTAGCAGGGCTTTCTCGTACATTCCGGGGACATCACTGGTTTGGGGTGAATCTCTTAAATGTAGTGATTTTTCTGCCTGGGTGAAATGGTGGCAGAGGAGGGGCGGGAGCCAAGGTTGGGGGTGGGTGGGCGGCGCTTGGCTGAGCTGCAGCCCAGGGACGGGCCTGGTGCTTGGTGAGGAAGGGAGTGGGTGTGGGAGAACTTGCTCCTCTCTGAGGCTGCGCCAGCTCCTGGAAATGCTGAAAACCCTCCCAGAGGAAGACCAGTTAGAACAACAAAAGACATCAATCAAACCTTATGGGGTGATTTTAAGGTGAAAGACAAAGTATCTAGATGGAAAACAGAGGTGGGCAGCAGTGGAAACTCGCCCCACCGCCTCCTCTCCCAGAGCCTCAGTTTGCAGCCCCTCGCGCCTTCCAACCACCCTCTCCCCACCTCCATCCAGCTGCCTGGAGCCTGGTCCCCTCCCCCCCCTCGCCTTGTTCGCCAGATGAACTGCCCTGTCTGTGCCTTGCCTTAGGCGGGGCCTCTCGGGATAGAGCTGTGTTTGTCTCCACTGTGTGTTGAACTTGGCAGGTGCAGGCGCGTCTCATTCCAAGTCAAACTACCACCTTTCAGAAAGAGAAGGCTGGAGCTGGACTCCACGGCGTGGGGTGGGCTCTGTGTACAACCACTGAGAGCTGGAAGCGACCTTCACCACCACCCATGCCAGGCCTGCCACTGCTAGTGACTGGGAAGGGAAGAGAGAGGCATTCAGGGCTGGAGGTCACAGGAGGAGGCTGGAGGGCTGTGGGCAGCGGGAAGGAGCGTGGCTTCACAGCCAGAGATTTGAGGAGCCCTCGAGAGTCAGCTGTTGCTTTGGACAAACCAGCAGTTCTTGGCCGTGCTGATGCCACCTGGGTGCATACCTGAGTGTGCAGAGCCCTCTGGAGAATGCAGTCTTATTTCTCAAGAACCAGCCCTCCTACCGGAAAACTCCGGAAAGGCAATGAGTACACTCAGGAAGGTTTTCTCTCTTTTCCCACTGTTTTCCCATTGTTCCCCCCGCCACCCCCCAGCCCGCCGCACCAGCTGTCTTGCATAGTATCGGTTGCTCCCACAGAGAAAGGCTGCTCTCCAAGGACCCAGAAGGGCAGGCAGCCTGCAGATCAGAGGGGCAGAGAGACCCGCAGCCTCAGTTTCTCCTCTGACAATTGTTGCCCGATAGTGAGGTCCCTTGCCCACCTTCCCAGTGCTAATATGCCTTGGTGGCTCAGAGCAGACGTTTAGATGCCAGCTTCACCATATGCTACGTGACTTAGGCAAGTGCCTTAGCCTTTCTGGGCCAGTTTCCTCTTCTATGAAATGGGATAGCGGCTGTCCAGCAAGTGTTGTGAAGAAGAGAGCGGAGAACATGTGGAAAAGTACTTACTTGGCTGTTATTGTCATCAGCCCCTGTGCAGACGTCACAGCATTTTCACACATAGTTTCTCACTTGTGCTTCATAATAGCTCCATGAGGTAGGAAGGGGAAGGGTGGTGGGAGAGTAATTACGTTTTCTTGTAAAGTTTCAAGAGCGTCGCCAATGGAAACGGTGGTATTGGCAGCCCCACATCTGGCACAGAGACAGTGACCCCAGCCGTGTTTGTGCCTATGTTGTGAATACTTTTTCTTTGTCTGCTGAACTTACTAGAATGAAGAACTGCAAGGGACATAGACAACATTAAACATTTTCCAAGACCCCCTATGGCCAGCAAAGATGGGTAATCTGGTTTAGGAAAGTAAGTCACCTCTACCCACGCTGTCTGGTAGAAATTTCATGTGAGTCACTCACGGAAACGTTTTTAAAAGGTGAAATTAATTTTGGCAATATATATTTTAACCCCCACATATTAAAAACATTACCATTTCAACACATAATCTAAAAGTTATTAATGAGATACTTTCTATTCCTTTTTTTCATACCACGTCTTCGAAGTCCACTGTGTGTTTTATTATACATTTACGGCATGCTTGATTCCATTGCTAAAAATTACTGGAAATCCTTGATCTGTATTTAGATTTCGTAAATTGCCAGAATAGACCCACATACTCAAGTCGTTCTAAATATAAAAATTAGAAGTTTTCCAGGAATGGAATTGAGTATCAGTTTTAAATACAAATTTCCATTAATTTAAAATTAAATACACTTGAAACTTCCGTTTCTCACACTAAGCAACATTTCAAGTGCTTAGTAGCCACATATAGCTTGCGACTGTCAAATAAGACAGTGCAGGACAAGGGGTGTCTACCAGGCCATTTTCTTGTTCGCTGGTATTTCCATAGTTAGAATTATCTTTAATAACTTTCTTTGTAGGAATGTTGTTAAGTCATGTGCCAATTTTACCTTTAAAACTAGACAACACACTTTGTTTATCCACTCAACTGGCCACACTGCAGGACAGTGCCTGCAGAAGGAATCAAGTCACAGAGCCCATGTGACACAGGACTCTCTGACATAGTGACCGAGGGAAGGCCCCAGTGTCAATCATATATTAAATAGTTTAAAATCTTCAATCTGTCTTTTTTGGGGGGGAGGGGGACAAAAATAATCAGAAACAGAAGAGCTAACATTCTGTCCCCACACCCCTGTGGATCACCTCTGCACACCACGCGTGGAAGACTGGCCTTGGAATACCACCACTGTGGTCTCAACCTGTCCCTGAACTTGGGCACAAGTGTTAGTGCTCGATTTTGAGAGAATGGGTAGTGTCTATACTGAGCCTTTTCCCTTCTGACCTCCCCTCCTCCTCCCAGAGTTCCTGGGTCTTTTTTTTTTTTTAAAAAAACATTTTATGATACGTTCATTTTAGGATTTTTATTAAATATTAAATACTTTGTCATCCAAAGCAACAAACAAACAAAAGCAAAATGCTTCCAACAGAAGTCACAAAGCGATGGCCAAGTCTTTGTTTTCGAATGTGCCCTGATTTTGTTCTTTGGGGGTAAATTATACAGTAGTTTTCCCCTCTTACTCAAATTTGCCAAAATATTTTGGCTCAATGTAATGGACAACATCATGGGAGACTTGTACTTATAGTTCCATGGTTTTCAGTGTGATTTTTCATCCAACCTCACTATTTCAGAGATGGAATTTCCCTCCCATTTACACGTAGACTAAGTATTGTTTTTTTTTTTTTTTTTTTTTTTTAAAACGTGAATTTTTTATTGTGAATAAATGACCTTCTAAAGCACACCTGTTTTTAAAATGTTTCAAAAGAACTGTCTGAAATATTATTAGCCAAGCTGCTCTGCAAATAGTCCAGATTTAAATAAAGTTTACAAAACTCAAGTTTCATTGTAAAAATACCATAAAGTCTCAATCTATAGAATTGTTTTGTTTGTTGGAGAGTTCGGAGTTTTGACTACACCTTTGCTTAGCTGCCTCCTCCTGGCTGGGTTCGGGGTGGTCCGTTTCTTCTCCCATTTCTCTAAGTATGCCTCCCTCCTCACTCCTGCCACCTTTATTTTTCTTTTTGTTTCAGCCATTTTGCTACTGAGGTGGAATTTTTGGAGTTCCTGGTTTTTTGTGGACGCAAGTTTGACTCTGGTGACCTGAGTAGGAGGCGCTGCATGTGTGATGCTTTTCTCTTCCCCCGCTTCCCTCTTGAGGAGGATCCAGATGGAGTCCTCTGAAGGAGTGAAAGGATTCTTGGCAAACTGTAGGGACTTTCTCCCATCCTTTTGTCTCAAATTGTGTAAACAAAACAGTCCAGAGCCCTGCAATATGGTTTTCCACAAGTGCCTCGTGAAGAATACATTTTACTAGAGGACATCTAGAATGTGCCTATCCAGGTTCAGCCAGGCCTCTAGCATCTGGGTGATTTGTGATGTCCGTCCTGGGCTCTGCCCAGGGGCCGAGGTCCCTCTTGCTAGTTATCATGGCGTAGGACATGTCTCCAGTTTCCTTGATCAGTTTTATTCCAAGGAATTGTAATACCATTTTATAAAATGGGAGGTAGCTTCTTGTTGCTTCTGCTTCTTTTCTCATTTTAATTCCTCAATTTCAAATGTAGTTATTTTCTTAGCAACACCCACACTGGGAGTGGATGGGCCCCACGTGGGTTTTTCAGAAAGTCTCTTCTATAAACATTGGTCCAGGACTGGGATGTGCACACCGCTCAATGCGTAGAGACCTCTATCTGGCAGGTGACTGAGTTTCCCATGACCTTCATCTCACTCCCCACCCCCCAGGAGTCCTGTTTCCAAGGGGCAGGGCAGGAGGGTGGTAGTGTGGCCAGGGCGAGAACTGGAACCCTTGGATTCTCACCAACCATGTGTTAACCTCTCCATCTGCTTTGCCAACAGTTTTTATTAACTGTATTAGTATACTAAAACAGCCACCTGCTTATTTATAAATCAAGGCTACTACTTCTTTTCGTTGTTTTTAGTTCATTAATTGCTGTGTCTGCATTAACTTATTGCAAAGTGGCTAGCTTTATTTCTTTTTCAAGCTTTTTGAATGCTTAGTTCACTTAATATTTTTACTCTCACGTGTGTCTCATTTAATAATTTTTTGCTTACTCAAGGTCATAAATGGTGTATCAGAAAGATAAATTGCGATATTTCCTCTAGAATCTTTATAGTTTGGGGTGCCATATTTAGTTCTATGAACCATCTCAGAACAATTTTTAGTACAATGTGATTTTCCCTCTGCCCCTGGGGGTACACTTTGTCTCAGAGTCACGGATCCCATGCCTCGATGAGCTATCCCCCGAGGTTCTGCCAAACCATTTCTACTCCCCTTACTGCTGGGCAACAGGGTCTCCACAACCATCATCAGCTCATCAAAAGCCATTCCCCGTGGGACTGTGGGTATAGTCCCTCTTCTAGACTGCGGAGGGAGGGGGAGTTGTTGACCCTACCATTTAGTGTTGGTGGTGACATGAGGTCTCACTGTCCTTCTGAACAGTGCTTAGAGTTCTCTGTGGACACTGAGCCCATGTGACAATGATAGCAGGGTTCCTGGCATGGTGTATAACTGTGCCCTGGTAAAAAGCACTTTCCATGTTCATTTCAATCTTCAGGACAATGCTAATTGGGTATTGATGTATCTCCATGTAATGTCTGAGATCAGGACTTGGGTTAAGTTACTTGCCAAGGTCAGGCGTAGGTGATGTAACCTCAATAAATAAGTTTATCATTATTATTATTTCCATGGAATTTCAGCAGAGAAGGTCCCATCCCCTTCTGTGGCCCGGAAAGCTCTGGCTCTCGCAGGCCAGTAGACCACCACCTTCCTCCTACAGCTGTATAAAGGTGAAACTAGTAAGGGATCAGGGGAATGACCATTTGAGCCAGGATTTTCTCATCTTGACAAAACACAATGTAGTTAGTGTATTTATATTTTATATGTTATTTATGAAAAATATGTATTTTAAAATAGGACACATTTTCAGACAAAAATGAAGGAACCCAAGATTGGGTAGATATCCAGTGCTTTGGGAATGAAACTGTGAAACTTTAGAAGCCAAGCTGAGGCAAAGGACCTGTCAATGGATGGCCCCAAGGCTGGCTTTAATTGACAGAAACCTGCTCTTTATAAGGACATCCCTCAGTCACAGGAGACCTTAGACTACCCTGATCTCCATTTAACTTTGGAGAGTTCCCCAGTTCAGTGTTTGAGGTGGTCTCCTGATTTTGTCTTAGGAGCTGGGGGCTCTTCAACCTTGGCTATTTCCCTGCAGTCTTCAACCCATTAAGGGAAATTAATTCCCAGCATCCTTTTCTTAAAACGGAAATTCATCTTAGAGAAGATGCTCTAATTTTTGGTGTTTTTGGTGAGCTTCTTCCTTCCAGGACTTCCCTTTCCTCTGTTCTCTGCCTCAGGGGCATTGCTAGTCTCCGGCTGGATGGAGTCTCTTAGTTCACACCACCCACACTCGTCTGTTGGTGGGATGGCCAACTCATCCCGGTTTGCTCAGGACTTTCCTGATTTCAACACATAAAGTCCCATGCCCTCCACTCCCAGGCAAGCTGGTATGGTTTGGCCACCCTACCCCTTGGCTCATTTCCTGCCATTGTTCCACCTGTAAGGTGGTTCTTGGCTGCACCCATTGGCCCTGATTGCAGCCACCATGCCACACTGTGTCCGTGATGCTGGGTAAGGGGTTCAAAAGTCTGTCTGCTATCTTCCCATGTCTGAGGGCCCTGTGCGAGCCTATGACCAGTGTCAGAGGGGGACCATCTCAGGGTCCTCTGGACTTCCACACTCACAGGTACTAGGGCAGAGAGGGGACTACTGCGGGTGGTGACCTTGTTTCCTTAGACTGCTTGGTAACCTCAGCTATGGAGTCCTACCCTGAAACATGGGAGCCTGAGGAGGGAAATGAAATAGGGGAAGAGACCAGGATTGGATAGCTCTCAACCTAAATGCTTTAATGGATTCAAGGATCTTGAGAGGCAGATTTGGCCTCTGCCACACACACAACCATAAATTATGAGTATCTAGGACCTATTGACTGCTGAACAAGGAAGAAAACCCCCTAAGAAGTATTTAGGTAATGTTCCCAACCCCCGAAAGGGTGCCCAGTTTCTGGTTTCTGAACCATATGGGACTTCCCAGGAGGGGGCAATGTAGAGCCCACAGCCACTAAGAACAACTGATTCAGAAAGGATCCAGATTGGTCTGCCCCAACTTTTTGCCCAGTTATACCTTTTGGGCATTTTCCAGATGTCTGGTCCCCTTGGGACCTTTAATAAGCCATTTCCGGATCTATTCACCAAGTTGCCTTCGGCCTCCTCAGTCAGCCCCTGGATCCTTTACTGGGTAGCTTTTGAGATCTTTGATAGATTCTCTCTTAGGCCTTTCCCCAGGTCCAAGTCCATCCCTAGTTGGATGTGTTGAGTCCTTCACACAGAAGCTTTTTGGAAGCTCCATCCATTCCTCCCTAGGGCCTTGGTGCTTTGGCCTTTAAATTCAATGGGTGGTGAGAATCCACACTTGCCCTTTGGCTGAGAAATCCTGGTTATTTTCTCGGATGCAGTATCTGTGGGCCAAGTCCCACCAGGGTTGCATCAGGCTCCTCTGCACCGGGCGTTCCATTTGCTTTTGGATATCACTGCTGATGGGAAATCTTTCAGGAAGTATGGAGGCCGACCACATGGGCCTTAGAGCCCAGGTTGGACGGATGATGGTTGTGAGCCGGAGGACCTAAAGCTTCCTGAGATCTTTGAACAATAGAGGGTGAACCCACAAACTTCCCAGCAGCTCCTGCAGCCAGTGTCATTTCAGGTGTTGAACTTGTCTACGTGGGGACTGTATCTTTTTCTGGGTCCAAGAGATATGTGGTGTGTTCTAGAGGGTTCCAAGCGTGCGTCACAGAGCCGTGGAGCAGTCACAAAGGATTCCTGAGGGTGGGGGAGGGGAATCCACAGCCCCCACCCTACTATCAGCTTTAGAGGCCACGCCACCCTCCTGCGTCTCTAGATCCCCCTCCTTTCTCTGGGCCTTCTCATTGCCAGCCCTGTCCTCTCCTTACATGGTGCCTTAGAGTGATTTTTTGTTTATTCTACCAATAAGCCAGACATTACCTGGGTAGCATTACCTGGTCTTTTCCCTGGAGATCTGGCTTAGACCCCCCCAATTCACAGCCTTTGAAAGTCTGGATTTTCCCAGGAATTTGCTACTTCCCAGGTACTACTAAAAAAGAAGACACCTTTCTGAAGATGTGACCCAGATAAAGTTCCCCTATCTTCCACACCCAGCTCAGTGAGTCCTTACATACTGAACACATCTGTGAAACTAGCATCTAGAGCAGGACACAGCTTATTCCCGGCACCTTGTATGCCTCCCTGGGTACTGTTCCCATCTCCTCCTCACACCCACCCTGAAGGTCTCGCTGTGGCATCTTCTGAGGGCAGCTACTGCTGCCAGGAACAGTTTGAAGCCTTTATGTATTAACTTATTGAATCCTCTCCATGACCCCTGAGATGGTTCTGTTACTAACCCATTTTACAGGTGAGGACACTGGGGAACATGAGCTACCTGTCGAGATCCCACTGCTGGTGATTAGCAGAGCTGGGCTTCCACACAGCATCCAGCTCCAGAGCCACACTCCTGAACCCCTTAGCTGTGCTGCCCATAATGTGCTGGTGGCTGGAGAAATGATGCTAGTCCAATGAAACTAGATGCTGGAAAAGTAACCACTCACCTCCACAGGGCTCTTGGCCTGTAGCTTCCACGTGCCCTTTTGTTTATATCTTCCCAGAACCCAGTGAGGGGGCTTGAGGCCCAGAGCCAGGCAGGGGCTGGCTTGAGGACCATAACTGGAACAGCAGGGCGGGTTGGAACCCAGACCAAATCAAGGACCAGTCTTGTCTTCTCGTTTTATACGGGGGCAACTGAGGCTAGGAGGGGTTAAGTGGATTACAGTGCCCCTCCCTCCAGCAGGAATGACTAATACAAGAGGAGAACTTATGAACTATAAAACGGAAAATGGTAAAACAAATTAAATATAGCCAAGTTCTTACTCTGTGACAAAACCGAGGAGAGAGATGATGCATTGGCTATCTTCATCCGGGGGGGTGGGGGGGTGGGGTGGAGGGGAAATGAGAGAATGCAAAAATACACAAAACTATGTTAAAGAGAAAATAAAACAGATAAAGAAGAAATTTAAAAAAAAATCACAAGATATTCCTTAGCTCAATTCTATGTAAGTATATCTGAACACTTAGATGAAATGGATAATGCGCTAGGAAAACATACTTTACCAAAATTGACTTGGGAAAATATAGACAGTCTTAATAAACCAAGTACTATAAAGGAAATGGAGGAGGTCTAAGAGCTGCCCTCCAAAACACACCAGACCCAGATAGTTTCAAGAGGAATTCTCCCAAATCTTTCAAGAATAAATCATTGCAATGTGCAAACTGTTTTAAGGCATAGGAAAAGGAGAAAAGCTTCCAAATTTTTTTCACAAAGCAAGCATGATATTGATACCAATCCCCACACGGGCGCATGAAAAAGAAAATCATTATTCGATCTCATTTACACTGATGCAAAAAAGCCGAAATAAATCTAAGAATGATTGTTAAAAAAACATACCATAAGCAATGGAGTCTAGTCCAAAAACATACAGAGGATTTAACAATAGGAACAGCTTAATAGAATGGTTTACTACTAGAAAATCTTTTTTTTTTTTTTAATTGAAACCCAAGTTTCCATTGATGGATGAATGGATAAAGAAAATGTACACATACACAGGAATACTATTCAGCCACAAAAAAGGATGAAATCTTGACACTTGCGACAGTGTGGATGGACCTTGAAGACATTATGCTAAGTGAAAGAAGTCAGAGAAAGACAAATACTGTATAAAAAAAAAAAAAAAAAGAAAAACAAGCTCATAGATACAAAGAACAGACTTTCGGTTGCCAGGGTGGGCAAAATGGGTGAAGGGAGTCAAAAGGTACAAACTTCCCGTCATAAAGTAAGTAAGTCACGGGGATGTAATGTACAGCATAATAACGTATTGCATATTTGAAAATTGCTAAGAGAGTAGATCTTAAAAGTCCTCATCACAAGAAAAAAAAGTTGTAAGTCTGTATGGGGATGGTTGTTAACTGGACTTGTGGTGGCCACTTTGTAATACATACAAATATTAAGTCATTATGTTGTACTTTGGAAACTAATATACATTATATGTCAGTTTACTAGGCTGGTGCAAAAGTAATTGCGGTTTAGCAGGTTAAAAATAATTGCAAAAACCGCAATTACTTTCGCACCAACCTAATACCTCAAAAAATCAGAGAAGTTACATGGAAAAAAATCAGACCTTTATTATATCTTTTAACTTTTTTTTATGGGTTAATGTGTTTGATTGAGATATGTGACATCATTATAGTTTCAGTGTAACCTGATGGCTGCAGGTTGCGTAGCACTGCAGACAGGCTTTGTTTTATGGGGCTCCCAGGGTCTGTCAGTTGACACATTTTAGTGCACAAGTGAGCCTGGGGGCTGAGTATGTGAGAGAGAGAAAGAGAGCTGGTCAAGGGCTATGGGCCCCGTACGTCCTACCCTGGACTGGGGATACCCAGAGCATGCACTTACCCAGATGAGGTCTGCCTACGGGTTTGGACTGGCACGGAGCTCAAAGAACAGTGTGCCCTGCCTCTTGAGGGGATCCCTCAGGGACTGGCACTAGCACAGTAGCAAAGGTGGCAGCCAATTTCTGGGACATTTCAAATGGTAATAGTTTTGGATGTGGTCGAAGAGTCAGGTTGACCTTGAGGTGGAAGAGAGAAGGTTAACATTATTGGGGATGAGCATAGTTGTGAATTACACCAGCCACCATGGTTCAGTGATAGCCTAGAGGGAAATCAGTGAGAGGTTGACCCATTCTGAGTATTTGCACCTTGACATATGTACTTGTGTATGTAATAGATATCAGTGTATACTAACAGACACAGAGAGAAGGGGAGGGAGACAGACCCGTTTTATTTTTAAGAAAAAAATCAATACTTAAGGATCAATACTTTCTACAATGAGCCTACTGGTTTCTGGTTTGCAGCAGTGGCGACTATTTACTGAGGCCCCTTCACTGGAGGGATGCAGGATGCTGCCACACACCACGCCAGCTTGCCTGGGCCTTCTGGATGCCCTTACACAGGGCTGCATTCACTAACTCATCACTCACAAAAGGGCTGGTCAGATAGAACACAAGCAAACTTAAAAATTTTTTTTGGTACACACTGCATCGTATTAACCTCGGACAACTGGGCTTGTCCTTGGTTTGATGTCAGCACCCCTACCCCTCTGCTGGGAAGTAGAGGACTGTCTCTTTGCTTTAGTTTCTACCCATAAGCACCGATGCATTAATATGGAAATGTAGGAAGTAAGGTCCTAGAGATCGTGTCCTCTGGACCGTCTCCACTGTTCCATCAGCTGTGTGAAAATCGAGCCCTGAGACAGCACTGAAATTTCACAGAAGCAGGGGAGTCTGGCAGTGCCAGCCCCAACCTCGCCCGGCTGCCTAGACTCTTCCCTACCCTCGCCATCTTCTTTTTAATCTCTTCTAGGGTCGGGAAGCTCACCTCTGTAAAACCACCCCCCCCCTTTTTTTTTTTAAAATAAGAGAGCCTCTCTCAAGGAAACTTGGTCTACTTTATCATTTAAAAAACCTGTCAACTTTATAATTAAAATATAACATATGCTGTTTTGTTTTCTGTTTCTTTGATATAAAGACTTTGAATGTCTTTTTTCATATGCTTACAATGGTCATTGATATTCATTCTTTTGTGATTTAATTCTACAGTTCCTTTACTCACTTTTTTTATTGCTGTGATATTTTAAAAATTAACTTATAAGAACTTTTCATGACTGAAAGAGATAACGTTTTTGTTTTTCTTTCCTAATTTATAATTTGCCTTTTTGTTACTGTTGGTTTTGATGAATAGATTTTTAAAAAATTTTCAATTACAGTTGACATACAATATTATATTAGTTTCAGGTATACAACATAGTCATTAGACATTTATATAACATACGAAGTGATCACCTTGATAAGTCTAGTATCCATGATGGATAGATATTTTTAATTTTATGTAGTTGTATCTTTCTGAAATCTTTTACTGTTTTTATTCATAGAAACTTCTCCATTCTGAAAAAACTTAAATATCACTTATATTTTCATCTAGATTTTTAGATTCTTTCAAAGACATTTAATAGATATTTAACACATCTGAATTTTTGTTTATTGTGAAGTCCAGATTAATCAACTTTTCCCTCCTCAAAAATGGCCATTTTCCCCAACACCGTCTGTTCAATAATCAATCTCTCCTCCTTAGTTTATCCTTACGATATGCAAAGTTCCCAAGCACAGGAGGCCCGGTTTTCTTGGACTAGCTTTCATCATTATAAATTTCTTCCTACTTTTAGACTGAAATCTGTCACGCTCTAATTTTCACCTCTTGAGCTTCTGTCCCTGTGGCCCCCAAATATGAGGGCCCCTATCATGTCCTTCTGTCAAAAATGTGTTGGGTAGCTCTGTGGGGAGGTGGCTCACCATTAGAGCACCTTACTTTGCTCTGGTTGTCTCCTTGTGAGAGAAAGTTCTCCTCCATGTCACAGTGTAGCTGGCTTAGAAAGCTACCTTGATGCCTCGGAGGGCGGCTTTTTCAAAAGTCTAGGTGTAGGGAGAGTAGCCTCAGTTGTCAAGGGAGAAGCATTTTTCAAAATGTGTTGCTTTTGAAAGGTTTGAAATCAAATCAGCCTTACCCATAGGGCGTTGAACGCGTGTGGGGGAATAAGAAATAGAGATGGTGATTCTTCAAGGGGATCAGGATATCCTGCCTCAAAATACGTCACTTTGATATAAAAATTATTTTGAACTCAAATCCTTTGATTTGTGAAATCCTGTATCTGCCTAAAAGCAAAGCCTCCCCCCAAAACTCAGTTGTCATAAATCTCCTTCCCAGGAGCGACTCTAATTTCTTCTCAGAGATGAAAAGTTGGTACCACACCCAGACAGACATTGTCACAAAACTACCATATTTCTATTTATTCTCCTAAGGGTCTACTTATCTTTCCAAAAGTTGTTTGTTTTCCCATAAGTGCCCTTTTGTACCCCCTTCTAAGAAGTCATTTGTTCTTCCAGAAGTGCCCCTCTGCCCCTCTTCCCCTCCTGTTAAGATCATATATAAATAAGCCCCAAATTCTAATGAGGAGTCATATTTGTCTGCGAACTCCCACATACACACATAAATAAAAATCTGTCTTTTCTCTTGCTGATCTCTCCTTTGTCAGTTTAATTTGCAGATCCTCAGGCACTGAACCTAAGAGGGTAGAGAAAAATTTTTTTTCTCCCTGATAGTCTGTAATGTGGCAGGAGGTGCTAGAAGGCAACCAGCCTGGACACCTTCAGGCCAGCTTGCCCATTTCCACCCTGGGGAAGAGACTAAGGGTGGGAATGTGGATTAAAAGAGCTATTACCTGAGAGCCTGAGCTTGTAACTCACTGTA
Source organism: Rhinolophus sinicus (assembly GCF_036562045.2). Taxonomy (NCBI): domain Eukaryota; kingdom Metazoa; phylum Chordata; class Mammalia; order Chiroptera; family Rhinolophidae; genus Rhinolophus; species Rhinolophus sinicus. The sequence goes on along the minus strand of NC_133759.1, from coordinate 12,183,768 downwards.
CTTGCAGTGGGTCTAAGTTCTAGCAGCCACAGTTCATGACAGTGAGAAATAATGGTTGTCATGAAACACCCAGATCCCTGTTTCCTTCATGTGGTATTGGAGAAGGCTGATTCTTTCATGATTCAGTAACCCCCTGGGATCCTTGGACAATCCAGTTTGGGTGGATGGGAAACCTCCAGAGGGATACACTGAACCAACTGTTAATGAGGTTTATGTGTACTCAATGAATTAGAAAAAGTAAAGAGATTTGACCTGCATTCTGGAGCCGTTCAAACCAGTTAACCCTGTCAAAACAGGTCAAATCAGATCAAACCAGTTAAACTAGATAGCTACTGGCCATCCCTCCCAAATCTTGTTGTCTTCAATATTTCTATTTTTATAAAATCATCTTGAAAATGACTTAACTTCCCAGCACCCTCCTCACCCTTATCTTGTTCATCTCTGGTTTGCCAGTATCGCTGTTAAACTGTGGCATCTAGAATTCACCAGGTGATCCAATAAAATGGTCAGGTTGGTAATTAGTCTTGTTCTGAGCATAGTATAGGTTGCATATTTCCGTCTCTTCCTGTCCGCTTTCCAAACTTCTCCTCCCTGGTCTGAGCTCGGGAGGCGGCTGTAAGGCCTGCATGGGTTGCATCAATGGGCTCCTTTGCTCTCAGGCCCATGGAGGGCACCCATGAGAGCTCTGGAGACGGAAGAGAGTGAGGGCCTGGTGTTTATTAGCCCCTGTGTCCTGCTCTGCTCTCCACTCAAGCCCGCAGCCTCCTTTAGGCCTGTCTCTCCGACAGCTACTCTCTCCTGGTTCCCTTCACTTGGCCCCGGAGATGGAGGGTTGGCATCAGGCCCCACTCTTGTACCATCCTTTGTCTGTTTCCCTTAATCTTTCCCACACTTTGTAAATAGTTCCTTTATTAAACACTCCTTAATTACTCCATTTTACTTTGCCTTCTATTTCCTAGAGATATGCTTTTATGAAACATCTTAGGTGTTTTTTTACGCACATTGTACATATTTGAAAACCTTTGAGCGGTGCTGAGGTGGCCGAAAGGAATTCCCACCAGTGTCTTACATGACAGAAACATTATATGCATGTTATGAGAAACCATCCTCTTGCCTTGCAGTGAGGGGGCAGAGCCACATGCACTGCTGTCCCAGGACTGTTGTCTGGCTGGATGATACATAGCCATCCATGAGTAGCTCTGAAATGGACCTCCTTATGTGGGCAGGTCCTCCCTGGAAGCCGGGGGCTCTGCAAAGAGGATTGGGACTTTGATAAGCCGTGGCTGGTGGGGTTAGAGGACTTGGGAGTCCAGCATTCACGATGGGAGTGGTTCACTCACATCCCTGTCATCTGCGGCCTGGGTCTGGGACAGCAGTGTCCCAGAGAGGAGCTGGGTGCCAGTGGCCCTGTTTATCTGTTTATTTTCTTAAACGTTGGACTGGATGACTTTGTTAGATGAGCGAAGTCTGACAGCCAAGCTTATGAAACGCGGTCAGTGTGATGCACATAAAAGAACGATCACCAGGTAGCTCAGCCCAAACCTGCCTGCTGGGAGGGGCCAGCACTGACTCAAGCAGGTGTATCGACGTCTTAGGGCGGCACTGCTCAACGGGACCATAATACAAGCCTGTTATGGAATGAACATTTTTCTAGTAGCCACATTAAAAAATCAATGAGCTAAAAAGTGTTGTTTTTTTAAAAAGCAGTTTTAATAATACAAAACATGTAATAATATTAAGTAAAGTTGTGTTCAGTGGAAACTTTTTACCTTCCTTCAGATTTTCAGTTTTCTCTTTAATGAAAATTAAATAGTATTAAAAGTAGAATTTTTCTTCTGTTGCACTAACCACCAGGGGCGGGTAGCTAGGATCCTGGGCGTTGCAGTCAGATGGCGGGGCAGCTCCGACAGTGGCCACCCTGGTCTCTACTGCTCTCTGTTGCCCTCAGGGATCCCTCAACACCTTCTTCCTTCTCTGTTTGACCCTTCCAGCCCCTCAGGTCAAAGTCTCCACTCCAACCAGCCTTCCCTCCCCCCAGGCTCTCCTCCATGTCTGCCCCACAGCTCTCTTAGAAGGTAAGGAGGTCAATTAAAGGCATTTGCAGGGAGGTATGAAGGAGACTTCAGGCTTGCTGTTCCAAATTATCCTCTAATTGTTGGAAGGGGGTGGGAGCCAATGGTAATGAATTCTGCTGCAGAGCTTTCACTTAATCCTGGAGTATAATATTCAAGGACTCAACTTGGTGAGCACACAACCTCCCTGCTCTCTCCTCAGCCCCTCCCTCACCCCTGCAAGCCAAGGCCTCACTTTCGATCAATGCAGCTCCTGTTAAACAAATACTAAAATAGCCGCCATGGGTCCAGAACGGAGGATGCCAGACCTTGTATCCTGATATCTAGAATGGCCCCAATGATCCTGTAAGGGAGCCCTTATCATCCCCTTCACACGGGCTCAGAGGGTCAGCCAGGATGGGCACGAGGGTCTGTCTGACCCAGAGCCATGGTTGCCTGGACACCAGCCCCACCTGCAGGCCCTCCGCTGCCTGGAAGGTGAGGGAAAATATGTGAGCAGCAAAGCCGTGTGAGACGCTGCTGGTGAGGGAGGCTCTTGGACAGCGCGGATCCACAGCAGAGAGCAAAGGGCTAAGAATGAAGACCTCTCCTCCTGCCCACAGGAGCTGTCACTCCAGCCAGGTCAGACTCAGGGTTGCCTGCCGTTGGTGGAAAAGATCCCCCAAACTTCCTCTTTCTGTCCCCTACAGCGGGTTGTTTTGTGGTTGGTGATGTTCTTTTACTGCTTTTTTTTTTGAGTTAGAATTAAAAAAAAATCTACACCTTGATGAATTTTTTTTTGACAGTTGCAGACACCCAATGTGACAACACATCAATCAGGATACAGAGCATTTCATTACCCCAGAAGGTGCCCTCTGCAAGGGCAACGTGTACTCCAGCCACTATAGATTAGTGTTACCTTGTTCTGAACTTCATGAAAACAGAACCATATGAAGTATGTTCTTTTATGTCTGGCTTCCGCTCAACATCGTGTCTGTGAGATTCTGCCATGTTGGCAGGTGGATCGGTAGTTTATCTATTTTTATTGCTGACTGGTATTTCATCAGAAGAAATGCCTCAGTTTCCCCCCCCCCCTTTCATTCTCCTGTTAGTGGGCATGCAGGTAATTTCCAGGGTTTGTTTATTATGATCAAAGCAGCTATGTCTTGGGGGACATTTGCAGCCATTTCCCCACGGTACATGGCCAGGAGTGAAATTGCTGGGCCATACGGTCGGCGTATTTTACTTTATTAGAAACCACGAACAGTTTCCCATAATGGCTGTGCTATACCTACAGCAGCTTCTTACAGGTGCTTCGGTTCCCGGTCAGGCAGCTGGCATGTGCACCTGGTGGCCAGATCGTAGTCGCCTGAAGGGGCTGTTTGAGCACCCTCAGATTGGATGTGGGTCAACAGAACCCCAGCTTGAACTAGGTTAAATCCAAAGAGGGGAGTCACTGACCAATGGAGTCCAGTTGAGGGGGGAGGGACAGGTGTCCGTCAGGGACGCTCCATCCCTTTTCTCTCAGTTCTGCTTCTCTTTGTCTGCGGTTGATTGTTTCCCAAACTGGCCTTCTCCATGTGGCTGAGGTATGGCTGACATCCTAGAGACCCTCCTTAGAGCTTTGCAAGCATCTAGTATCTTCCAACCCAAAGATCAAAAATGCTCAAAATTAAAAACACCCCAAGGTGCCATTTTTAACTTTTCATATTGGCAATAATATAAAAGTTTAATAGCACTCTCTACTGACATGGCTACGGGGAAACGGGCAGTTTCATACATTACAAGTGAGAGTGAAAAATTGGTACAGACCCTTATAGAGGGAAATTAGCCCATATATGTCAAGACAAGTGAAGGGGACCAAAGTTTTGCCACCCTAAAACTGACTTTTGGGATATTGATTTTAAGCTGGTAATTAAGATACAAAAGACGCAGAAAGAACATTTGACCTGTCCCCCTTTCCTGCCCAAGAGATTCAAATAGAAAAACCTGCTTCAGGAAAGAAACCTTAACATATTCACCTTCGTCTAATTTGAATTAAGTGTGGAAGCTAGAAGCGGGGACCTGGTAGCTATAGATCACCCCTGTGTCCCATAGAAGCGAGAATTTACCTGCCGTGTGTGTCCAGCTCGTCCTCAATTAGCTGTAAATTGCCTGTTCTCACTTTTGAAATCTAAGATCCCATTCCTTCCTTTCCTCCTTTGTCCAAAATGATGTATCTACCCAATTTTACCTCGCTGTCTGGAATTGTCATGCTTATGTGAATTCCCCACGCACATGTATTAAAATTGTATTTTCTCCTGTTGATCTGTCTCTGTTAATTTGGTTATTAGCCCAGCTAGAACATAGAAGGTGGGAGGAAAAGTATTATTATTATTTTTTTAGCCTCCACACAGGTGATATCTCATCTAGGAGTTTGTCATACATTTATTTTCAGACATGCAAGACAGTTTAAATACCAGGTTAGTAGTCATTGCAGTGTTGTTTGAAATAGCTAAAATAGGAAATAACCTAAATGTCCATTGAAAGGGTACAGATTAATAAAGTATGGTACAAGCATTAGGAATAGAGACAGTGGAAATGTAATGGCTCTGTGCGATGTCAGAGGGATAGTGGGTGGGGGGAGGGGGGTTCATATAGTGTGAGGGATATAAATGATAAACGCCTAAGTATTACTTTGTTTTGTGTACCTGAAACTAATAAAAAAAATTGTTACATAATAAATAAATAAATAAATAAATAAAATAAAGTATGGTATATATATTCAACAGAATACTCTGTAGCTGTACTATTAAAACACATAGGTGAGGAAGTAAGTACTTTACATTCAAATATGGAACGATCCCACCAAGATATAACATTAGAGAAAGAAATCCAGGAACAGAAAATGTGTACTTCAGGCCACCATTTGTGTAACAAAATGAGGGTGCGATCTTAAATCTGTTTTTGTTTGTATATGAACATAAGAACTATGGAAAAATACCCAAAGAAGTACCTGGTTATGGAAGGAGGACTGGGGAAAGGGGGAAAACAAGACTTTTATTCTACACCTATACCTTTTTAGATGTTTTGATTTTTGAACTTTGTGAGTGTGTTACCTAGTTAGGACATTAAATACTTTGATGTTTTTAAAAGTTGAAATTCTAGCCGACTGTCTTTGCTTAGTGATATGTCTTTCTCTGGACCAGTTGCTATGTCTCAGGCGAGGTAACATTTTTGGCAGCTTTCACTAGAAAGGGATTGGAGGAATGTGGCCCATAGGGGAGTGCTGTTCTGAGCATCTGGGGCCATACGTGTCCATTCCAGCCGGAGAGCAGGGACAGGTGAATCCCAGAGACAAGGGCAAGTTTCCTTCTAGAACCAAAGAGACAGGTCTCTGGAGCCCCGGTGAGGTTCTGCCCCAGTGCTGCTCAGGTAACCTGCTAGACTTTCCTGCTCTTACCTGTCCAGTCCCCTGGAATTGAAAGGTCACTGGCGGTAGCTCCTTTTCTGCTTGGGTGGGGGTGCTCTTAAGGGATCTTCAAAGGGACAGGGGGCCTCCTGCTGCTGCTGACACGCTTATCCCCAATCCTTCTGTTTTACTGGTATAGTCCAACTATGCCCCAACCACGCACACCTAGCAATTTCTCTGTTACCCTTCCTATCCGACTTGGTTGGTCCTTGGCTTTACCCTCTACTTTCCCATGGAAGACAACCTTGCCCCCTTCTGCAGACCAAGCCTGTCACAGGAGAGAGTGGGAGCCGGGGGTGGTATTTCTGCGTATGATTTATTGGGGCGAACTCTTAGGAGAAAGGGACCAAAGGAAGTAGTGTGGGGAGGGGGCAGAGCTAAAAAGAATGCTATCCGGCCTAGAGTCCACTTCAGCCTGGTCCTGTGGGGAGCGCTGGAGGAGCACCAAAGAGTTGTTTCCCGTCTTTTGTACCCCTGCCTAAGTGAGTCATTGGCTGATGACCTGGGGGGTGGAGTCATGCCTAACCTCCTGGCAAGATGGTTGCTTTTCGGTTGGCCAAGGGCAGTTCCAGAGAAGGGGTGACAGGCCATACCCACAGCAGCTGGGGGATGGGTGTACCTGCCCAGCAGGGAGTCTGGGCCTGTCGCCCATAGTGTCCAGTACTGGTTTGGTTATGTATCTCTACGAGGGCTCCCCCCTCCGAGCACTTTAAGGTGATGTGTACTTAATTGCTGTTTCTCCTGTCCTCCTCTCACCTACTTCCTCCCCACACACTGCAGTATTTTCAAGTGGGTTCCAACCATCATGTCATTTTGTCTGTAAATACCTGCATCTATATCCTGAATGGTTGAAGATATTTTTCATAACCCCAATACATTATAACACCTAATAAAGTGATATTTCTTTAACATATTTTATACCCAGTCTGTGTTTAAATTTCCTGGATTCTCTCAAGTATGTCCTTTTAGACTTATTTTGTTTAAAGCAGGATTCAAACAAGGTCTACACTTTGTGTTTGGTTGACTGTTCATCTCTAACAACCTTTCCCCCACTTCCTCTTGCCATTTATGTATTGAAGAAATCGGGGCACTTGGCCTGTAGCATTTCCATGTTCCTGTCTCAGTGGTTCCATCCTCATCGTGATGTTTTACATGTTTCTCTATCCTCCATACTTCCTGGAAACTGGTAGTAAAGGGGTCTTGACTGCTACTGAGTTGTTGCTACTAGGCCCTTCCAATGGACAGAGGTAGGAAACAGACATTTTTTAATAAAGAGAAATAAATCAGGAGTTGACGCCATTATTTCCCATTTAAATTTAGGATTGTATGGTTTGCTACAAAATTTTTAACTTTTATATTTGTCTCTTTTTTCTCATGCTGAAAATCTTTAGTCCTAACGAGAATTGCGTAATTACTTATTTTCTCTCTGTCGCTATTTATCCATATGTCTATTGATCGATCAATGTAAATATGTTTCTTTATGAATAGCTTATCAATATTACTTAAACTTTGGCTGGAGCCCCATGGTTGCAGATACCCCAGGTGCTATGCCCCCAGCCTGGACCAGTGGCTGGCAGCAGTGCACACTCAGCCAACACATTAAAGCATCCAGGACAGGACCTAATCTAAGGGTTGAGAATCTGAGCACTGAATTTGGGATTCTGATACTACCCCTGACTGTTTACATGGCTCTGGGACCATCACCTGATGTTCCTGAGCTTCTGTCTGTGTATCTATAAGATGGATATGAGAATCCTTGCTCTTCCCCTCAACCCAGTGTGGCAGGACCAGATGAGACAATGGAAGCAAGAGCGTTTTGTATAGATAGGAAAGGAAAGCACCTGGTGAATGAAGGCAGTCACCCGTTGGGGCCTGTGAAAAGATCCCAAGGGGGCACTGAGCATGGGTTATTTGAAGGGAATCATTATCTAGTTCCTTAATTTCCATACACACATTTTTCTGATTTGATTTGCATGAGAATACCTCTGAATTAAAATTTTTTTTCTCCTACTTTATTATTAAACAAACGAGCAACAACAACAACAAAAAAGCAAAAAGGCATACCCCTCGTGCACCCTCAATCTGACTATGGCACATTGCCACCAGATGTGAAAAGCTCAGGGAGGATGGAAAAAAATAAGGGAAGAATCCTGTATTGCTTAATCAAGATTTCATGACTCCCTGGACTCTCCTATTTCCCCATCTTACACATATTATGTTAAAAGGAAAGATGGTCTATGAAATAGTCTTTTGACAAGTGGGGATGCTCTGAATACAGACATTTGGTAGTCTGAGTGGTGAGAGCGAAGACAGTGCTCCTTCTTGAAGGAGAGTCCAATGACAGCAAAACAAAGAGAGCATCAGTCAGAAGCATTAAGCGCTAAAGAGAAAAGAACTCAGTTTTACAAACTGTATTTATATGTAAGCAACACCTTCCAGCTGCACTCAATACTAATCCCAGGTCAGGTCTTCAGCTGAACGGAAGCGAATTGTAGTACAGCCCAAGCCTGTAGCTTAGTGACACTGATTCATGTAAATACAGCTGAAAGGCTGGCCAAGACAGTCACAATTCTCAAGACACATCAAATAAAACCCACAAGTGAAAATTTTAGGTGACTTGTTTTGGATGTCATGTAGGCTCTTCAGGATTTAAAATCTTCTTAATGAAATCATATCATGATGTACTCTAATGATAGCAAATGCTCATTTCATTTTACCATATAAAATATTTAATCTTTTCTGCCTCTGATTAACAAGAATAATAATATTCTAGCTTCTGAACTGATTAATTTTCAGCAGAATATAACTTTCTGTTTCATTAAATGCACATGAAAAGTTAGATCATATTTCATCTCATTAGGAGATGCATTTCCAATTATATTTAACTTTTTTTGTTTAAAAATTACCAAAATTAGTAATTTCTTTTGCAGTTTTTATCAGTTGTGTGATAATTCAATCCAGAAGCAAGCTTTTTAAACATGGAGAGCCTTCAGGTCACAAGAATAAAATGTATTTTTTAATATACTCAAATATATTTAATGTATTTTAAATGTATAGTAGGGTGATCAATAAAAAATTTTTAAATTTAAAAGCATGTTAAATTATGTTAAGGGTTGTGAAGGAAATAGAAAAGAAATATGAATTCAAGGAGAAAAATGAAAGAAGTAAAATTTCTCAACAATGTAGAAGAGCTTATTCATATATTTTAAATTGAGTGGTGAGCATGAAATTATTATGAGCCCCGGATACCCTTTAATATTTTAAAAGACGAATAGTTTCATATTTAAATGTAAGTATGTACAGCAAAAAGGAAAAGTATGTCCCTTACAATCACAAAACTTATGATGAAAGCTTTTACACGTGAACTTAAACATGCTATGGAGTGCATTGTTCTTTAAAATTCTTTGGGAGATGTGCATGTAAGCGAACATGTGAAGACCACTGACCTAGGGGAAGGCCAGGGTTATAAAGACAGGAGGTGCTGTCTTCTCCTTCCTGGTTCTGCTCTCTCCCCCTCCGCAGATCACGACCAACTTCCCGGGGACTCAGTCTGCCTTAGCAGCCTTCAGCCAGCCTGTCCACAGAATTGAACTTTTCAGTCAATTGTCTGTTGAAAATAATAATAATAATAATAATAATAATATAACAACAAATAACACATTGGTTAGCTATTGCTGCAATTAGGATGCATGAAAAAACAACCAGAAAAACCTCAGTGGCATACAGCAATAAATATTTTTCTCAGGTTGTGAATCTATGGAGTGGCTGGGCATTTCTGCTAATCTCGCCCACGCTCTATTGATATTAGCTGGGCTCACTTGTGCACCTACAGTCCCTGGGTTGGCTCGTCTCTCCACACGATCTCTCATCCTCCAGCAGGTTGGTTTGGGTATATTTTCATGGTAGCAAAGCAGGGCTCTAAGGAGAGAAAAGCATACAAGGCCACATGAAGGCCTCACTCAGCACTGGCAGGCCATCCCTTTCTCCACATCTTATTGGCCAAAGCAGATCACAAGCTGGCCCAGGTTCCAGGGGTGGGAAAGTAGTCTCCACCTCTTGATGGGAAATTACTGCAAAGTCGCATTGCAAAGGGGCAGAGATATGAGAAGAGGTAGAGAATTGGGGCCATGTTTGCAACAAATCTATCACAAATAGTAATAGTTATTATGACTTAGGTCCTTGTAATGAGCTGGATGCTTTGATTAGATGCTTCCAATGGGTGAATGCATTTGTTCCTCAAAAGGGTGGAGAATCTATCTTTATGTGTCCTATTTTTTTCCTTGCCCCTCTTTTTCTCTCACAGGTACTCTGAAAGTCATGATTTTTTCTTTTTTCTTTCCTAATGAGGCAGAATCGAAGACTTAAGGAAGCTTCAGGCCAGTGACGAACAGAAAAGTCAGGATGCATGCTGCAGACCAGGGGTTGCTGCTCTCCCAAACCAGGTAAGACTGGGGCTGGCGGAAGGGGGAGGGGAAGGCCAACTGGGGAGGAAGGTACAGAGGGACTGAATGCTTAGAGTGAGGGGGAGAAGAACGTCTTCCTGTCTTTAGGATAGTGAATGGGGTGGAAGGGAGGTGTACCCGCTTCTCCTTTAAGTGTGGACCCCCACTCACCTGTAGCTGGAAGACAATCCAGCAGGACCCCCTGAAACCCCTCTGAACAGAGGGTGGGGAATTTGAACTCTTTGCATGGAATGGGCTGTAAAGGTAAACCTTATACCTTGACCAAGATAGAACAGAACGGAGCCATGCGATGATTTCCTTATGAGCCAGGGTAGCTGTGGACAGACTGTCATTGTATGACTGGCTATTGTTATTTGAGCGCTTATGGGTTGGGTGCTGTACTAAGTGCTTTACTTGTGTTGCCTTATACAAGCTCACAATTCAGGACAAGAATAATTTAGGTTGTAGGATGGTATGATCTCAGTCAGCGCTCAAGGTGTGCTCCTTCATGTTTGGGGAGAGGAAGGGGAGAGAGAGGAGGAGGCAGAGGGGATACCTCTTTCTTTCTGATAAACAAAAACCTTTCCTTGATTCTGATTGGTCTGACCTAGGTCATGTGCCCATGCCTTATCCAATAACTGTGTACCAAGAGAATGCCAAGTGCTGATTAGCTAAGGCCTGCGCTGCTGAATCAATCACTGGCAGGGAAAATGGGGTTATTATGATTGGCTGAGATTGTGGTTATTGTGAGAATGGGGTTATTATGATTTGTCCGCCTCTGGAGTAAGGGTCAGTTTTGCAAAACACATTACCCCTACTCAATGGAAGGGTGGAATGGAATTGGAGACTGTCATCCACTCTATTTGCTGCATATCTGCTCTTACCATGCTTACATTGCAAAAGAAAAAGGTGAAACTTAGGAAAGAGAAGAGGAGCAGGCTGTGGGGGAGTGCAGCAGATGATGGGGTTCAAGACCCAGCCCTTCCGGTGACTCATGGGGAGCCTGGGAACCTCACTTTGCAACTCTGGCCTTTTGTGCTTCCCTTGCCTTTAGGTGGCTTATCTCGACGTTTTTTCCTGGTGTTTATGTTCTGTGATAAACACTTGATGGCCTGTTCAAGCTCACAAGGTCAGTAAGCAGAAGTGCCCTGATCCAGAATTTGGTCAAATGGCCACACCTAGCTCAAGGGAGTCTGGGAAATGTAGTCCCTAGTTGTATGGCTGAAATTGGAGGTCATTTGTTCTAAAAGAAAGAATGGATATTGAGAGACAGCACTCTGACACAGAGGCAGGGCTTATAGAGCTACCAGCTTTACTTCGCGTAACATACACCATTATAACTAACTGGAATAGTTAAAATAGTAACACATTCTATTTACTTATTCATATATTTCCCACAAATGCAATTAATAATTTTATATTCCCAGATATAACATGTAGAGGAATAATATTTTGAAGTTTTAATTGAAGTATCTTCATTCTTGGTAATTCATTTTCATCTACAGCCCTTCCTCTGCTAAAATTAGCCTGTGAGGCTGAGGTTTATCTCCTTAGGAGCGGACTGAACTGGAGCTAGAAATGAGCGAGTGCTCAGTTTTGGTTTTAAAACAGACTTTTGAAGCTCATGGCAGAAGCAGTGACTTTGAGAGATAAGACTTTTAAAATTCTAGGCTGCTTGAACACCAGAAGCCCAAAGTTTATATTGTAAACAATAGTTTCTGAAGGAGCACGTGATATTGAAAGAACTTGTTGCCCTACCCAAAAGGAAATAAGATCTGTAGAAGGTGTGAGGAGGGGAGAGTCAGAGAGCTGGAGAGGAGGCAATAGAGAAAACTGCTGGGGTGGGCTCTGAGCAGGGATCTCCATCCCCTGCCCCAGCCCCAGGGCCAGTCCCTGGTTTGGGGAGGACCCCAGGGGGTTATCAGACAGGACGATGGAACCAGATCTCCCAGTTTGCAGCCCAATCTCACCATGACTGCCTCGTGACGTGGGCATCTTCTCTGTGTGTCTGCCTTTCCTTTTCTGTAAGATAGAGATAATAATAATATCTACTTTGTGTTGTTATTGTTAGAATCCAGTGAATAAGAGTCAATGAATAAGAACATATAAAATACTCAGAACAGAGCTATAAGCACCCAGTACATCGCTTGTTATTATTAGTGTCTGAAAGGAGAGGGATCTGTGAAGAGTTTCATTTTGTCTCTAATTAAAAAAAATCTAATTATACCACTTCGTCCACATTGTTTCAGTTACGTACGAGTCAGATTTTTTACATATGAGAGTTTCACATGCTTTATTGAAGAAGCACGAACCAAAGTGTAAAACACTCGAGTTACATAAATAGGTACCAAGGATGCAGAAATTCTCACACACACTGAGTGCACTGCGAGCGATTCCAAGTCTGTCAGTCATGGCTGACGATACACCTTGTAGAAATTCTGGACTTAATTTCAAAAGGGTTGAGTAAGTTAACATTCAAAGATGCACCCAGGTCTCATAAGCAGTCACAGCATCCCTGACACCTGCCACTAACAACATTTCCAAGTTGACAGGCGTGGCAGAGCTCCTCTCCGTCTGTGGAGACCTGCAGATCCACTGGCCTGAGAGATTAGGAAGAAACGATTTGCCACTAAAATGTAGTGGAAACACACTTTGAGGGCAAGATTTGCACAGGCACAGAACGAATCCAGACACTTTGAAAAGGATTGACTTCATGCTGTCTTGAAATTGCAATTGCAATTGTGTCTGAGGTCTACTCAACGGGAAATGAGGGACATGGCTTACAGGGCCATACCGGGGTTTTCTGTGGGGCAGCTCGGCCTTTCTTAGTAGTAACGTCATTCCTTTCCTCCGTGCTCCACACACCCATGTACACACACAAACACACATCCCACATTCCAACAGGAAGCACAGCTCTCCCCCTAATCATCCTTTCAGGTTGCCATAGCAACCCTTGTAGCCAAGTTCCCAGCTGAACAAGTTTTACAAGACACCAGAATATTTTCCTGCATTGCTCTCATGGGAAGAGCAGAGCCTGAATTGGGCTAAGATGGCTTCAAGGATGGCCTGCAGTGAGCATGGTGGGAAAAGGCCCTGAGAAGACATCAGACCACAGAGGAGGAAGACTGCCGGTGTATTTAGAGTGACTTACCAGGGACGGGTCAGACTACACGGGGAACCTCCCTCTAGACACTCCGCAGAACTTAGATTCCAGGAGGCAAGGACAGCTCCGTGCAGAGCCTCAGCTGCTGGGACCTGAGTATCTGCCTACAAACATGGGCTCTCTTTCTACCTTAAGGCTAACAGGGCTTAGCTGGACAGAAATATTATTAAATATAATATTAACTATTATTTCACAGTTATTATAAAATTCAAGGGCAATATTGTACTCGTATGCCCCGTGCTTTGTTAATGGTATAAAATGTTATGAAGAAAGTTTTTTCTCTCCTCCTTTTCTAAAAGTCAAACCAAAAAATCCAATAAAAGCCATGGCAAAAACAAGACCAATATATCTTCCTGTCACTTTTTCTCAAGACCTATTTGCTGCCAGTTTCCTGCTGCTGATTGAAACCAACAGTCAGCCCCTCAGTTCCCACCGCACTCATTCTGTGAACAGGACCCCAAGTGGGGGGACTGAGCCTGGGGTCCAGAACAGGTGAAGGTAAAGGAAGTCACTTGGGAGGGCAGGCCTGCCATCGCCTCCTGATGCCAGACCCCCCCCACCTCCCGGGCCAGAAATCCATTGAAGACCTGCTTAGGGACGGATAGTCACATCATCTAAGAAGCTACAAGGTTACGTGATCAGGAAAGCGCTTCAGGCTTCACCCAGTCCTTTCCCTCAACAGTATCTCATTGGAACCTGGTAACAAGTTTGCAAATGCAGGGAAGATCTTTTTGCGTCTGTCTGATGGAGAAACCTACACAAGTGAAGCCCAAGTGACAGCTGAGGAGGACTTACAGCTTTTATTAGAAAACTGAAAAGGATTTAAAATAAATAAACTAAGCTTTCTACTCAGGAGGCTAGAAAAAAAAAGTAAGATAAACCCAAAGATATTAAGACATGGATTTAGATCTTGTACTGGCTAAGAGTCTTTGAGGCGAGTTCATTCAACTCTCTAAACCTCAGTTTCTTCAACCATAAAATGGATGTAGTAATAAAAATATTATTTCACAGTTATTATAAATTTCAAAGGCAATGCTGTACTCGTATGCCCCGCGCTTTGTTAATGGTATAAAATGTTTTGAAGAATGCTTATTGACATGGAAAGCTACAGCATGTACACATAGTCCCAGTTTTGTAAAAGAAAACAGCATGCATAGAAAATTTGTGCAGATAGCGACCAAAATGTTAAAATCAATATCTATAAAAAAAAATCTATGGCAGTATTTCTCAACTTTAAAAAAAATATCACCCCTCCACTCTTGCAGCATTTTTAAACTATTTTTTTTCTAATTTTGTTCCCCAGTGAAATTTTAATTCTACAGATATACTGCATATCTATCTGTTTATATAGTGTATGAATATCTGTGCTTTTTACATGTAAAGCCTAAGTTTTTTCTCCCCATGAGGACCAATTTTTGTCTCCTTAGGGGCTATATCGCTGCTGTTGAGTGTCAAAGAAAGAACGTCCAAACCTATAGAAAGCTTTATAAGAATTTATTTGAGCCAAGACTTGAGGACATGCCCAGAAGCAAGATCTCAAATGGACTGAGAACATGCTCCAGAGAATGGCAGTTTTGCAGTGCATTTTATACATTTAGAATCAAAGGAGAAAAATGTAAGGAAGGGTATGTGAAATCTATTGGTGGTAGATTAAGGAGGTGGGAGAAAGCACAGTGGGGAGATCTCTGGGGTTGGATAAAAAGCCAGATAGAGAGCTATATGCTTTCTTTACATTGGTGGGTACAGGATAGTTAATATTTAATATTTTCAGCACATAGAGATGGTGTGTGGGGAACAAGGTAACAAACGATGAGGGTTCTGTGTTCTGGTGGTCTGTGGTCAGGGGTTGTGCCTTTGAGGAGTCTGGAAGAGAAAATTACTTTGACATGTCAAAGGTATGTTATCCTAGATGCAGAAAACAATGGACAGGGCTCCCTTAAGGTAAAGACTGCCCCTTGCTAAGGGAGCTACCCTCCATGACCTGCCCCGTGAGGAATTTACGATCAGAATATCCTGTGTGGTTACTTTCGGTCACTGACTTTGTAAGGCCTGCATGTGGCCCCCTGAGCTTGTCAAGCGTATTACATAGCTGCCTTTT
This sequence comes from Rhinolophus sinicus, assembly GCF_036562045.2. NCBI lineage: Eukaryota > Metazoa > Chordata > Mammalia > Chiroptera > Rhinolophidae > Rhinolophus > Rhinolophus sinicus. Next base: position 12,168,563 of record NC_133759.1, on the reverse strand, counting down.
TTGTTGTTGTTGTTCACATGAGAATGTGTGGTCTATAGATAGTGGAAATACAGCAGATTTTCCTTTGTGCTTCTTTTGTATTTTCTTTCCTTACTTTTTCTCCTTATTTCTTGTCTTTTCTCCCTCCTCCTTCTTTCTTTTCTTCTTCTCCTTCCGATTAGCATGCATTCCTTGTGTAATTTAAGGTATAGTAGTGATTTCAAGAAATAAAGTGGGTGATAAATATACTGGACAAGTCCAGACCTTTTCTTTATGTATTAAAAGTTAATACAAGTTTAAAGGTCACAGCATCTGGAATCCAGCTGCCTGAATTTGAGCTGATACCTTTTCAACGTTTGTGTGACTTGGAACATGCTGAGACCCCTCTCAAAGCTGCAGCTTCCTCTTTTCAGGACAGGGGTACCTGCGGTGCCCCTCCCTAACAGTGGCTGATATGAAATCTCATCCATGCCACGTTGGTGGGTGCTGCCATGTTTCCAAGGCAGGAAATACATGCAGCTGGGCCTCCCGGATAAAAGGCCTTACCTTACAGAAACTGCCCTCATGGAGAGAATTTTAGACACCACCCCAAAAAGAAGACTTGCCTGTCTCTTCTGCATCAAACCCTGTGGGTGTTTACTTGCCTACCGCTCTGCTCTTCCTTCCTCAGCCTTAATTACAAACCTAATTTTTCTATTACCATAACAATGAGTGAACCGACAACTGATTTGTTTCGCCAAATTAATTCTCCTTTTGGGAACCTGGGAGAACGTTATTTATCAGAGCAGCAGGCTGAGATTTAAAAATGGAAACATCAATACGGAGGCCAAATTCAGAAAATGACGGGCCTAATGTTTCAGCGCTGGAAGGCGTCTTGGAGCCCCGCGGTGTCCCCAGCACCCAGGACGATGCTGGCACATAGAAAACACTCAGTAATTACTTGTTGAATGGGTGAGTGGAATTAGTATCACTAAGACCCCACTCTTCACACGCCTTAGCTGTTGCTTACACAAAGTACTTATGAGCAGGAGCAAGAATTTAATTGGTTTTGGTATTCCATTAGGTATTTTATGTATCTTCTCCTGTTGGTAATTAAGAAAGAACAGGCTTACCTTTATATGCAGTCAAAATGAACAAATTCCTCTACTATCATTCTGTTTGCTGCAATGAAATGTTTCCTGAAAATGAAAAATGGATATGTCCAACGTCGGCTCCAGAGTCTTTTTTAAAGGAAATATGGCCATGTCATGGGATATGGCAGTATGTTAGGAATAATATGTATGGGATGGTGAACTTAGGAAATATTTTAAATTTTCAAGTAAATATTTTGATAGTTTAGAAGACTCCCTCATACATTCTTATTCTAATTTATCTTTTTAAGGATCAAGAAAATTGACCCAACTTCAAAGTGATACCCAGAGGGAGAGAGGATTAGCTGTATCTTTTCCAAGAGACTTAACATCTCACGATTTCATCTTCATCTCTCATTTTGCATATCGTAAGGTTTAGTCTAAAGAATTATTGAATGGAAATGAAATGCAATTATGTGCCATCAATGAAGAAAAATTTGCAACATGGGAATCAGCACCCACTTAATTTCTATTATTAGCCAAAACCTCTGGAGCAGAAGGATAGAGGGAGAGGGAGGGGGTGGGGGGCAGCTGCAGTGCCTTCTTTACTGTGTGTCATCTCTGACGGGTAAGATTCAGCAATTCTTATATTTTCATGACTAGATTTTTCTGATCTGAAAATTGCTGCCACCAGCTATGTTTGGGCCGTGGCTTCGGGCATGCTTAGGCGGTGATTTAGGAACTATTTCCAACCCAAATGGGATAATTCAGCACCCAGTCCCTACAACCATGTGGTCTGCTGCTCTGTGTTGAAGAATCACAGACTTTCAGGGCTGGGAGGTAAACAAAATCCAAACAAAAAAAACTCTCAAGGGAGCCTCAAGTCCACTGGTGTCAAACCTTTTACGAACAGCAGAACTTGTTCCCATGGGAGTTTATCCGGAAGCTGTTGCAGATACTGTTGGTGCCCCATCTGGATCCCCTCAAACCCCCTTCCCACAGCTGAGGTGCACTTTTGTTTCCAATGGCAGCCACTGCAGCTGGGCTGGTGGAGCCCGCTTTGTCCACACTGGTGGAAAGCCAGAAGATTCTGGAAATCGACAGCATTCTGGAGTAGCCCTTACCAGTAATTCACCAGTACGAAAAGATGAGAGCCTGGGACCAGTCTGAGATGTAACTTACCCTCCAGAGCCACCCCGGGGGATCAGGCTGAGGCCATACCGACAGATCGCACCTTTCCTTGGCTTTCTCTCCTGCCAGGTCTGGCTGCTTTAATTTCCTCATGAGTCTCCCCTGGGACCATTTCCTTAATAAATCATTAGCACTTACAGTTTTTCATCTCCAGGTGTCTTCTGGGGAACGCAGCCTAAGACAGAAGCCTGACATATAACACTGGAGATCCCATGAGTGACGTGTGGGAGGGAATTTGCAGACCACTATTGCATCTACCATTCATACTTCCTCCTTCCTCAATGTCTCACATTCTCTCTCTCAGAGAAAGTCAAGGCCAGGGTGGTGGAGGGGAGGCTGGAAGGGAAATCTTCGTATTATAAAGGCTCCAGGTAGAGAATGCCCCGAAACACCTGGAGAAAAACGTTACCGTTTCAGGAAGTTTGTTCATGGCAGCAGACGCTGCTGGTTCTGGAGCTGTCATCTGTGCCACCCTGGAGGTCATCGTAGCTTCAGCTGATGGTTTCTGAACACCCTGGTGCCTCTCTCCCTTGCGTCCCTGCACCGCTCTTCTCCAGGGCTTTCTCCGCCAGCACGCAAGCAGGGTGGGAGTGCCGGGGAGGTAACTCTCCCAAGATCGGTCCTCAACCTTTGCTGCTGGGAATTGAGTGGCTGTCTCTTTACCCCTTTGTCGGTCAGTTTTGAGGCTTGTGTTCCTTGCTGTATGTCAGACGGTCCTGGCCAGATTGAGTTCCATGTCATAACCTGCTCATTAGTCCAACCTTTCTAGGCTTTTCTTCCTTTCTTGCCTCCCTTCCTTACGCTCTCACTGTGTTTTTTTTGGATTATCTCCCAAACAAGCTACTTTCACCCAGGTCTTCATCTCAGAGTCAGCTCTTGGCAGAAGCCAAAGCAAGACACTTAGTTTGGAGCAGACCCAGCCAGAGTCTGAATTCAAGGTCCAGTCTTGAGAAAAGGAAGCTTTCAAGAGCCAGGACTGTGTATGTGCCTGATGGGCAGGAAGCAGCTAGGGGTACAGGGTGTTCAGAACTGAACTCAGCCCTAGCCTGCTAATCGGACTGTGCTCAGGAAACAAAGGCAGAAGCCTGGCAGTCATGGTTTTGGTCAGGGGAAGGTTGCCGTTGGTAGACCTCCGAGCAGCAAGAGTAATTGTTGATGGTCTGGAGTTTCTCCCATGCTCCTGCCTTTGTTGGGGGCACATTTTGGGGCTGGTGATGAGACCTCTGGGCCCTGTGCTGGGAAGAGCTGGAAATGGGGGGCATCCAGGCACGCCTGGATGTTAGCTTTTCAAAAGTGCTATCAGCTGGATAGAGAAGTTCTGCAGGATGGGTGGTTGGGTGAGCAGTGGAGCTAGGGTTGTGGGTTTGAGAACCAAGAACAGAAGACCTGAGGAGTCATAAAGATGCGAAGGCACCTTCCCCTGTTGAGTTTGACTTTGTGAACTTATTGAAGGCAAGTCATTCCTCTGTGGGCTCTGAAAACTTCTTTTTAGGGGTTAATATGAAAACACTTCACACAGTGACACATGAACACTGACCGATCAAAATGGCCTTCTCAGAGTGGCCTCCTCCAGCACTTGTCCTTCTCCAGGTGATATGGGGTGAGTCTCTAAAGCATGATCAGCATCCCTCCTGGGCAGTGGGAGAGGATTTAGGTGGGATACAGCTTCCCAGGTGCACAGGAAGTCGCCACCTCTCCCCTCTGCAAGTTAGAGGCACGATGCTGGCATGTGGTCACATGGCCCGGCATTGTTGCCCTCTTTCTGAATTTCTCCACTCGGACCCAGGAGGGTAGAGCGTGGAGGGGGGAGGAGGAGGAGGTCGCCATAATCTCCAGTGTTGTCACACACAAGCTGTGAGGCCCAGGTTCCTTAAATGTCCTTAGGCCTCAGTTTTCTCATTCGATATGTGTGTGTGTGTGTGTGTGTGTGTGTGTGTGTGTGTGTGTGTGTGTGTGTGTGTGTGTGTAAAGACAAGCAGATGGCCAGGTTGCAGAGTTTAAGGTCCTTCGTCTCTCGTTTGCATAGGTCTGTGAGCGCCCCCTTAAATTTTGCATCCTAGACTCTCAGCTTGCCTCTCCCTAGTCCCGACCCTGGTGTGTGTACGTGTGTGAGTGTGTGTGTGTGTAAGAGGGAGAGAGAGAGAGAAACAGACAGGGTGGTGGATCTTCCTGCTTTAACAATAACACTGCTATCATTTGTCAGCATTTACTACAGGCCTGACAACTGTCTGAAGTACTTTCCTTGCATTATTTTCTGAATCCACACAACAACCCTATGTGGTGGATAGTATTCCCATTTTACAGATATGGAAGCTGAGGCTTAGCTACAAATAGCTAGAACTGTGCTTTGAGCCGAGCTCATTTGATGTCAGATTCTGAGCACAAGCGCCGAAGCACAGGGACCCACAGCATGTTGTGTTTCTGCAGTAACTGTGGATCCAAGTTCCCATACAGTGGGCAGCCCTTCTGCCTCTCTTTCAGGGGAAGCAGAGTGCCAAATTATAAACCAACGTAACTGAGCAATAAAGAGTGAATGATTATATTTCAAAGGAATTCTCTAGTTTATGAAGTAATTCTCACAGCAGGGAGCTCTCCTTGGGTATTGAGTTAGTTCAGAATTTGATGTGCAATTCTGTTTCCATGGGATTTTATTCATACCTCCCCTATTACTCATTTAAAGCAACAAGGACAATTTATATTTATGGATCTCTTTTAAGAAGCATAGAATCCTTCACTACCTCTCCCCAAATCCTCAAGCCTTCCATGCAGGGGTTACAAGCCCTTTTTCACAGATGGGAGAATAGAGGCGCAGAGGGAGATGAAACGATCAGACCACAGGCATTGAAAGAGGGCAAATCTGGGCCAAGAACACACACACAGACCCTACACTCCTGCCTGAGCCCCTGTGGCCTCTTCGTGGTGCCTCCACTAACCTGAGCCTTGAGGAGGAAGACACCTCATTTGGACAAGTTCCTGGAGAGTCTGCACCGCCCATGTGGAGCAGCTGCCTGGTCCTGTTGAACTCCTGCAATGTGATTTTTCTAGTGCCCAGAGTGCATTTGTTTCTTACCGATCTCCACACAGCCTTTCATCTGCTTGCATCTCCATAGAGCCTTGATAAGAGGCACAGAGGAAGCATGCTCCTAGGCAGCCTGTTGGTATCTTCCATGCTGACCTGCAGGAGAGAGCAAGCCTTTCCCGGCCAGGTGTGGACCAGCCGGGAACCTTAACATGTCTGCCCATGCTTGGGAAAATCACAGGGCTCCAGCTGGTGCAGGAATTTTCATGAGGCTTTGAGAGCTGTTCCCACTCAATGCTGGTGTCATCTTGCACCCCCTCCATGGGCCACGTCATCTTCACCGACACCCTGTACTCTGGGCAGCCATGCTGTTAGGTGGATGGCCAGAAGGCTGCGATGCTCAGTGCAAACTCCTCCCCTAACAAGAAAGTAGGTTGGGGTAGGGGGCTGATGTGTGAACAGGGGCCCCTTCTCTCCTGTGAATGAATCTGCCCAGTCACCAGACCAGGCCGTGGTGAGCGCTGTCACCATTCTTACACGAGCTTTGTGATCAGCTGCAAATCAGGGGCTCCCGCTGAGTGGTGGATGCTGATTCTCATCAAGGCTGGAGTAATAAATGGCCACATCGAGAGTGTTCTGTGTTTTGCAGGGTTGCTCGCAAAATCATGGTCCATAGACTTGATGTATTCTTATTTTGTGTGTGTTTCTGTTTACTCAGCTTCATTCCACAGTGGAAATGAGTTGACATGCAACAGAAACACATACAATAAAACGGTAAAATATAGCTTAGCATAAAAATTCAGGTCCACGGAAGAATAAACAATCACTTCCTTTGCTTCTTTTTCTTTCCTATTTTGTAGCTTTCTAAAAGTGGATGTACTTTTTAAATTTTATTTTATTTTATTTACAATCAGGGTCTACATAAAAGGGACAAGTGAAAAGGTCAACAAGCCCTACCAGTACGTCAGGAGCAGGAGGGAAAGGAATCTGATATACAGGCCACAAGTCTCTCCACGTAGATGCTTGGGCCCCACCTCAATTCTGGCTCTGCACTTTATAGCCGCCAAGGCAGAGAGGGGGAAGGAGGCAGTCATATATTTCTTATCACCAGAGAGAACACGATGTATCTATTTCTCAGGGGAAGTAAAGGTTTTAGTACGTGACTCTAGGAAATTTCTCAGGTAGGAGTCATGCCCTGCTTAGGTGGACAATAGCTTCTTAGAGCAATTATTTGGAGGCCAGTGGGTGGTGGGAACTGGCGGAAAGTTCAGCTTTCTGGTGGCCTGGCTTCATTCAACAATGTCAGAAGCCCTGAAGAAATTCTGGCTCGTTTTCCTAAATGTCTCATGTTTTGAAGGGCCCTGGGTTAGGCAGCAGCTGGCAGTAGGAGGCCGTGTTCCCTGAGAAGAGCCTGGCGGGCAAGGAGTGGAGACTCAGAAATGGAAGGAGGGTTCTGAACAAGGCAGCAACCAGCATGGGCTGCGATGTCTTCATTTTCAAACCTAGAAATGCTACGAGTAAAAGAGAGGTTGCTGGATCTCGGGGACCAACAGAGAAACTGGGAGAAAACCCTGGGACAATGAAGGGGGGGGAAGTAGTGCCCTGGGGTGGGGTGACAGTGGCAGGGCTGGGGCTGCTGGTAGCTTTCCAGCTGTGCCTTTCCTCTTCCTCATTATCCTGGCAGATGATTGCCACTGGGTCAGACTTCCACAGGACAGAAAGTGCTCTGGGAGGTCCCGGAGTGCCACTAGGGCAGCGAGTGGCACGCCATGCAGGTGGTTTGGCAGTCTTCTTCCCCCCAACTCAACCCTGAGGGGCAAGGTTGTCCAGGGGCTGTGCCCTGAGAGATGCCCCTGGAGGGACACAGTGGGGCTCTCCATCCCCAACCAAGTGACTGTACCGGCTATGTCAGCCCACAGTCCCACAGCCGGTGGGGTGAGCACTCTTAGGGCTGAATCAGAAGACCTCTAAGGTGTGCACATGTTAGTAAGAAGCCCTGCAAATGGAGGCACTTGTGCAGGAGGAGCTGGACTAATGGAACACATAGGGCAGGATTCAGAATGAGCATAATAAACACCCTCAGGGAGACTAGGAAGTAGGCATGGACATGTATGAACACAGCTAATAAATACGAAAAATATAACTGTTAAAACAGAGCACTCAAGACGGGGGGATTGAAGAACGTTGTGGATTCATCTGCAGAGTGAATTACTGAGAGGGACATTTGGTCGTTCATCTTACGGAAGTTCTCAGAAAGGGATAAAGAGATGGAAAGAATGAGAGGAAACAATATGGAGGGCAGAATTAGAAGTGGTGACATTTTTTCCTAAGACTCCCACAAAGAGGGAACTGAGCAAATGGAGGGGAGAAAATAAATATTTGAAGGACTAATCATGGAGGAGTTTTCAGATTTAATGAAGTAATTGGTCCCTCTGATTAGAGGGTTGCATGGAATGCTAAACTGGAGATAGATTCACACACACACACACACACACACACACACACACACACACACACACACATCTAGACACATGATAATGAAATTCAGATCTATCACAGACAGAGAAAAGTTTCCAGAGACAGAAAGCAGATCCCTGCAAAAAGGTCCATTTCTAATGGACACCAGATTTCTCGACTGCCACCTGGGATGCAGGAAGACAGTAGAATAATGTCTGCCGAGTGTGGAAGGAGAATGTCCTCATACCTGGAATTGTATATATACCTAAATTGCCGTTCGGTATGGATCAGGAAGAAGACATTCTCAGACTTACACAGTCCCTTTCTGAAGAGACCTGAGAAGGTGTCTCCAGGAGGAAGCGATGAGATGTGGGAGGTAGTAGGCTGGCCGAGTAACTCCGTATGATTTATTATCATCTAAGTAAGCAACAACTTGAAAGGTGTCTCCATCGCGTTGTGGAGCTTGAACTGTCAGGCCACATCAGCGCTGCAGGGGTGTTGGTGTGGTTGGAGAAGGCGGAGAGCAGGGAGCGATCGAGGGAGGTGGGAGAGTGTCAAGGTCTGTCTTACTCAGATGGAAAGCGTACACGTGGACGTGGACTTTTTTTTAAGAACTCATCACGTGTTGCAGCTTTGGTCAGTGGCTCCCTACTCCCCCACCCTGTACAGTGGCACCTGAAGTAGCGTGGGCTTTCTTAACAAACGCCAATGATGACGAGCATTTTTTTCCTCCTCAACAACATCAATGGTCTGAATCTGGTCCCTTAAATAAGAATAACTCCAGGACCAATCTATTGCAGGACTGTGGGCTGGGAAGCTTTCTTTTTTTGACAAAGTGAATGGAGCCGTTCCCAGGTGAGAGCCATGCCTCCCCTGCTTGTCCTTCTTTGCCTCACCTCCCCCGATGCCTGGGGCGGAGATGTCTGTCCCGTGCCATCTGCCACCTGGGCCTCATCTTTCTCTCGCCATCCTTGCCCCCTTTTCTGCCCCAGCCCTTCTCTCCTATTTATTACTGGACTTCACTTGTAGAAGTGGATTTTTGCCAATGTGTTTGAAGGCTTCTGGATGAGGCTGAGCTGCATTGGTGTCTGTGTCTGTCTACACGGTGGTTAAGGGGCCTGGCTCTGGACTCCCCCAAGCACTAGCCCCGTTAGCTCGCATGAGTTGGTTCTCTGCTCTGTGTTCCAGGTTCTTCCTCTGTGAAGGGGGGAATGCCAATCATCCTTATCGTATCATTTTATCAGGGGGGTGTTGGGGGAATTGAGATCATCCAAGGAAAGGGCTTGGCATAGTGCCTGGAACATACTACGTGCTCAGGAGCGTTAGTGTCGTGGTCAGTACTGAATCCTTTTCCTGTCATGTCTTTTGTTTTCCCCGGAATGACGCAACAATCCTGAAATTACGACCATGTGTTACAGAGTAGTGGCCACCTAAATGATTGCTGTTGGACCTTTCTCTGCAAGGGAGAAAATGGTCTGGTCCATATTTTAGAGAAATGTGTATATATACAAAAATGTCTGCATATATTATACAGATAGATGGATGATAGATGATGGATAGATAGATAGACAGACAGAGAGGCAGACAGACACAGACAGAACTGTGAGCTCCATGACTATGGTTGTGGATGATGCTTTGGCTTGGAGCCATTAATAGATTCAGCTTGCACTTGGAGTTGTTGCTATGCGCGCACCCCCTCAGATACTACCGGGTTTTCCCTGCATGTTTGTGGATGCTTTGTCGGGGATGTCCCTTCCAGCAGTCCCAAGCCGGCTCCCCTCTCACTAGCACGATGTGGCTTGAGGTCCCTCTGGCTTTAGGCTTCTCAAAACATCCTCTTTGCTATTCAGTAAACAGGAAGGACTTTGGGCTTGAAGAAAGAACACTGAACAGCTTGTTTCACCTTCCCCTTGGCTTCACAGGGCTGCGGTGCCCCCATTGCGGCCTTTCCCTCGTTGCCTAATGTGGACCTCCAGGCAGGAGGCTCACACCCCTGCCGCACACCACCCCTTCGGGGATCTCTAGGGGTGTAAGAATGATCCTGGGCTGGCCAAGCCTGAGCACCCAGGCCCTTGGGAGAGGCTCCCAGAGAGGTAGGGCCGCAGAGATGAGCACAGATGCAAATTAAAAGGTGAGAGGGAAGGTGCGTAAGGCTTAGAAGGCAAAGGCCTGCCCACCAGCCAGTGTTCACTCTCTACCTGCCAGGCAGGATGTACTCGAGCATATGGAGGCTGCAGGTGGGCGCACAGCGGGCTTCCTGGCAGCAACTCCTGGAGAGTGGGCCCAGACTCTCTTCTAAAGGCTGCCCCCTACCCATCTCCCAGCCCAGGCGATGCTAGTCTGGAGCTGGTTGTCAGCTCTCCTTCTGGTGGGGTGCGGGTCTCCCTGGAGCAGGGATCCAGCCCTTCTTGAGAGGGAGACAGTAACCAGATTATTTGTGGTGATTTTCGGGAAACTGAGCCTCATATTCCAACACCCATAACAGTGCCAGGCATGTAGCAGGTGCTTGATGATATCAGTTGAATGAACAGGGAGGACTTTACAGAAAGCTGGATCTCTCTTCTGTTCTCAGTGTGTCTCTTCTGTGTAGACAGCTGAGAGAATTAATGTTTGCATTTCCTGAGCATTGGTTCACCCTCCTTCGGTTGCTGTGAGGGGCTGCTATGGCTCATAGCTCTTCCCCTTCTCTGGAGAGCTGCCCTCAGAGCCCACCTTGCCCAGGAGGTATGAGCACCCCCACCCAAGGCATCCCGTAGAGACTGACTTACTGACAAAGGGGTACAAAGCCCTTAACTGCCTGGGGAGAGGAGAGGGACTTTGTAGTAGGATTTCTGCTCTGGAGGCCCCATTGAGCTCAGATCAAGGCTAAACTTACTTGAGACCAGATAAGTTTGGCCCCTCCTGTTCCTGGTCCCGTTGGCTCCACTTTGGACCCCAGTGGCCAGATGGGAGTCTGAATTCCAAGAATGAGAACCTAGGAAAGAATGAAGTTCTTGCTTCTCCTCATGGGAAATTTGTGGGGTTGGGAGGGAAAAGGGCTGGGAGTGAAGCAGGGAGGAGAGCTGTGCCTGGGCATCTGGTGGTCCCAGCTCTAATCTGGGTTCTACCCCCAGCAGCTGGGGCACTTGGGAGGAATCCCTTCACCCTCTCAATTGCTCTTGTTTACAAAAATGAGGGTTGGATCCAATAGGCCAGTCTAACTTGTTTTCTCTGGGACACCACTGTTTGGTGACGGACGCTGCACCTGGTAGCACAACCTTCCCTAGACTAAGAAGGAGCACCTCGTATTTTCCAGTTAAGTTCTTAAAGAACTGCTCTTGCCTGGTCAGGCCCGATGTGACCTCTAGGTGAGAGAGTCAAATGGGTCCCAAGAAGTCTTGACTTCAGATTCTGAGCAGCCATCTTTCCCTCCCTACCTCTGCTTCAGCTCCAGCCTCCAGTTCCCTTCAGACCAGACAGTCTCTATTTGTGCATCGCTGGAAGGTCCTCACAGGGACCCCACACTGCCCACCACAGCCCCTAATTCTGTCCCTGCCTTTTTTAATCTGATGAAGTTGTTGGTTCATTAGGCTGTTCCATGAAATTTTACATAAAGACCTATGGGGAAATTTCCCTTATCGTGCTTATTAAAAATGGTGTTAAACTTTTCCAAAATTACCTTCAAAAAATTTACTCACTACAACTAATGATACAAACTGGGGGTAACATACTGGGGGTTCCAAAAAAAATGTGTACACATGACTTGTATTCATATTTTGTTACCGGTACATATTGAGTACTACAATTTTAATACATTTTTTTTCCTTTCTTAAAATTGGCACCTTCTGTATATAGAAAAAAAGTTTAACCATTTCTCCCTGCTTGTGCTTCCAGTCTTTCCTTCCCTGACAACCTCACGTCCTCATCTTCAAGTTAGCTGTTGTCGAGACTGCTGAAGGCTTCTCACATCCTGCCTCTTCATCTTAGTTTAACAAATCCCCGTTTTTAGCTGTTTCATTTCTTCCCAGCTAAAGACTACACTTCCCAGCTTCCTTCACAATTCTGGGTGGTTTTATTTTTAAATTCTAGCCAATGAGATGTAAGTGGAATTTCCATGTGAGACTTCTCTGAAGCCTCCTTCAAAAGCAAGGCTTTCCCCTTTTCCCTTCATCTTTCCTTCTGTCTTGAATGTCAATATGATGGCTGGAGCTCCAGCAATCATTTTGGACCATGAGGACAAGGGCCATGTTATGGGACAATGGAGGGGCAACCCAGAAGAAGCCTCTGTCTCTGGTGACTCTGTAGAGCTGTCATATTGGTCTGCCTACCTCCAGGCTTTTTTTACATATGTAAGAAATGAGCTTCTGTCTTGTTTAAGACACCTCTCCCCTCCCCCCGTCCCCCACCCCCAGTCTCTTTTACTTGCTATCAAGCCTAATTCTACCTAATAACACATATTGGCAAACTCAGTGTTCCTTTCCATGTTTCTCCAGGCCACACAAACATATAAAAATACATAAACATAAATGTGAATTTTTTTTGTCCTTTATTAAAAATAGAGTCCATAAACGTGTCTGCTTTTAGATTTTCTCACTTGGAAATGCATTGTGGATATTGAAGTAATGCTTATATTTGTCCAAAAAGAAAACAAAGAAAACTGGAAACAACCTAAAGATTACTGACCCTGGTTGGTGGACACACTTCCCAGCGGCAAGGCAGTTGGTCTGGAAGATTATATAAGAGGAGATATGATTACACTGGACCGTTCTCATCATGGAAGAGGTAGCATTTTATCCTTGCTAGATAGACCCTTACTCTGGGTACGGATTTGCCTCCTTTGCCTTCAGTGCTTCTGCCCCACTGCCATCTATAAACTTACAGAATGCCTATCTACCATCATGACGTTCCACATAGCGTCTTTTTAGACCAAGGAACTCACTTCAGAGCAAAAGAAGTGCGGCAATGGGCCCACACTCATGGATTTCGCAGGCCTTAGCACATTGCCCACTATCGTGAAGCAGTTGGCTGCACAGAATGATGGGATGGCCTTTTGAAGACTCAGTTGCAGCGCCAGCTGGGTGACCGTCCCTTCCAGGACTGGGGCAAGGTTCTCGAGAAGGCTGTACATACTCTGAATTAGTGTCCGATATATGGTGCCATTTCTCGTATAGCCAAGATTCATGGCTCCAGGGCTGGAAATAGGAGTGGCGCTCCTCACTGTTACCCCTAGTCACCCACCAGCAAATTTTTTGCTTCCTGTTCCTGTGACTTTTTTGCTCTGCTGGCCTAGAGGTCTTAGTTCATAGGGAAGAATGCTTCTATCAGGAGACACACAATGATTCCATTGAGCTGGAAGTTAAGACTGCCAGTGGCCACGTTGGGCCCCTCATGCCTCTGAGTCAACAGGGAAAGAAGGGAGTCACTGTGCTGCTGGGTAATTGATCCTGTCGTCCAAGGGGAAATTGGACTGCTTCTCCACAACGGAGCTAAGGAACAGCATGTCTGGGATACAGGAGACCCCTTAGGGCGTCTCTTAGTATTACTGCTCCCTGTGACTAAGGTCAACGGAAAACTACAACAACCCAATCCAGGCAGAATTAGTAATTGCCCAGACTCTTCAGTAATGAAGATTTGGGTCACCCCACCAGGTAAAGAAGCACAACCAACTGAGGCGCTTGCCGAAGGCAAAAGGAATACAGAATGGGCGGTGGAAGGTAATTATAAATTCTAGCCATGACCACGTAACCAGTTACAGAACAAAGGCTGTAATTATAATGAACATTTGTGTGCATATATACACATATTAAGCAAAGACATTTGTTTTGTTTCCTCTGTTATTCCTTTATCATGTGACATAAGATGTATTGATTTACATCATAGTATTGAAGGTCCCGGATATCAAGGAGCAGAGTAAAGATTACTTAAGGACTGGTCTTGACCTCCAGAAGGGTTGGTACGTTTTTGGTGTGCGCAGGAGAGTTGTATCGTGTTAGGGTGAATTATCACCCTGTTAATGTCTTCATTTGGATGTTAAGTATGGTTGAAGGAGATGTGTATGGGTGTCAAATTGACAAGGGGTACTTATGGTGGTTAATTTTATGTGTCAAGTTGACTGGTCAAAGTGATGCCCAGACAGCTAGTAAAATATTTTTTCTGGGTGTGTCTGTGAGGGTATTTCTGGGAGAGATTAGCATTTGATTCGGTAGACTGCGTGAAGTCTGAGATCCACTCTCACCAATATGAATGGGCATCATCCAATCTGTTGGGGACCTGACAGGAACAAAAAGGTAAAAAGGTTAAGGAAGGGTGAATTCCTTCTCTCTTCTTGAGCTGGGACGTCCATATTCTCCCCCACTTAGACCTCAGAGCTCCTGGTTCTTGGGCCTTTGGACTCTGGGACTTATACCACCAGAGGCCTCCTGATCCCCAGGCCTTTGACCTTGGACCAGGAGTTACACCATTGGCTCCCCTTGTTCTCAGACCTTCTGACTCAGACTGAATTAATATAACACTGGCTTTCCTGGTTGTCCAGCTTACAGGTGGCAGATTGTGGGACTTTCTGATCTCCATAACTATATGAGCCAATTTCTATAATAAATCTCACATCTATCTATCTATCTATCCATCCATCCATCCATCCATCCATCCATCCATCCATCCATCCATCTATCTATCTATCTATCTATCTATCTATCTATCTATCTATCTATCTATCTATCATCTATCTGTCTCGTCTATCTATCCATCCTATTGGTTCTGTTTCTCTGGAGAATCTTGACTAATACAAAGTCCTATTCTTGTTCCTTCCATTGAAAAGTTGAAGCTTTTAATCAGGCCCTGGAAAAATAAGCAAAGGCTGGAAAGAAGGAGAAGCACATGTAGTCACTCCTGATATACATTCTTTAAATTAAAAATTACTTTTATGAAGACAGATGTGTTTGGCCCCTGAAGAAGAGAAGTTAATTGACAGCTCTGCTTAAATGAAGGAAAAGGAAGGCTTGAAATGGAAGAAAGGCTGATAGGGTGTTACAGATACTTGACTAGTTGGGCTGAAGGTTACTAGGAATCTGGTAACTAGATCCCTAGTATTCGCAGCTGCTAATTTGACATGTGACACAGAGTAAACCACTTCCCTTGTAGGCTTCACTTTGTCTAAAATATAATGAGAGGGTCTCTCGTGACCCTTTTGGCTCTAAGACTGCTGAGTTATAAGTTGGACCCATCTCAGGATGCAAGGCCTGTAAGCAAAGTTCCCAGCTCTGTAAGCCAAGCCACCACTGCTTTTCTCTGGGTGGCTACAAAGTGCAGTAGATGCCACTGACCTTGAGACAAATGCCCAGCTGGGCCTGGGCACGTCCCATAAAGTTGAAGGGCAGGTTGAGTTTGTGGGTCAGCCTGGGGCAGAAACATCATCTCTTCTCTCTGTCAGTGAGCTGCTTGGGTGATACTTATGCAAAAACAAAAACATAAACGCAGGCAGGTAAGTGCTTCTAATTCAGTGTGGTGGGAGATCTGTGAGGGTGTGGTGGGACCTCAGAGGAGATGCTTGGAACGCATGTGCTGCCTTAGGAGAGACGGGCCAGGTCACCAAGGGCTATGCCAGCAACAGATGGAAGGGGCCTTGTGTTGAGTGAGACAGGAAGAGAGAGCAGGTAGCAGCCTTGCTCCTGGGGTTCTTTGTTGCATGTGAAATTGACTCTGGATGATGCAACCAGAAAAAGGAATTTACTGAAAGTATATTGAGCAGCTCCCAGAACCCCTGGGATGACCAGAGAGTGAGGCTTGGGGGTTGGATGTGGCCAGAGGGAGGCTGCCCTGGCAGAACCCCAGCCCATGTTGTACCACAGAAAGAGACTGGTGGGGGTGCCCCCGTTGCTGGTAGCTGACTGCTGGACTCTGGATGCTCTGGCCACATGTCCCCCATCACCACCAAAAGGGAGTCTCCTCTGTCCTTCTTTGGGTCACTAACTTTCAATTGAAAGTCTGGGGAGGGAGCGTGTGCTGGACCAAGACTCGACCACCTGGCTATACCCTACCTGCATGGATTATTTGGCTTTTATGATGGGAGACAAGATTGATGGAGAAGACCCTAAACCTAGGAAAGTGAGATTGGGTTAGTGGAGGAAAAAGGAGAGGCATATTGTTACTAAGTAGGCTAAATTAAATTGATATGAACTTATCAGATCTTCTCAAGGCTTAGAGAAAAGAGACTGAAGGCCAAGTTACGGAGGGAAAAAGTGATTTTGAGCGTCCTCAAGTGTCCATACACTAGTTGCTCCTTAATTAGGATTTAAAACCAATTAGAACTTAGACCAAAAAAAAGGGGGCGAGATCAAACCCGGTGTCCATCAGTGTCCATGTGGTTAGGTTGATGCATGTTTGGAAGAAGTAAGTGTGACCTAAGGTGGATCCCCCACACTTGTTTAAAAGGAGAGGGAATGGACAGGGTGACCTGGCTTTGAGATCAGTCATCACAAAACTCAGGAGGACCAAGAGAGCTTGGCAGCAAGTCTGGTGTCAGGCAAGGAACTTCCAGCTACACGGGGCAGGAGGAACAAAGGAAGTTTCCATCCCAGGGGCAACCAACAGTGAGCCCATAAGCAGTAGGTAGGTACTTTTATGAGAAGCACGGTCCCAACTTATTCCTCTCCCCTGACCCTGGGACAGTGTGCGCAGCTCTCGTGGCAAGAGGAATTACGCCCATGTATGTGCTTGCCTGAGCACACACTCGTGCATGCAGCCCCCTCTGCAGTAAGCCAGTCCTCCTCCAGACCAAGGAAATACAAAGATGGTGGGCTGGGTCACGGGTGAGCATGACAGGGTGGGCCTTTGACCTCCCACTCATTCTCTGGATTCCTGAGCAAGAGGAACAGGAGCTCAGACACAGAAAGCACCTGGATGTGTTTGGGGGGCCTACAGGGGTTCAGACAGCAGGCTACCTGGGAGCAAACATTGAAGAAGGAGAGGATTTTGCTGTTTGGGGGAGCAAGAGGGATGGTTTGTGCAGGGAGATGGGCACAACAAAGGCCTCCCGTCCCCTGCCCTTCTCTCTCAGTGATGGTCGGTGAAGGTCTGGGCCTTCCGGCGATTCACTGAAGTCTTTTCGCAGTTCTTGCTACTGTCCTGGCTCTCAACTCCAGGATTTGAAGCCAAGTCAAATAGTAACAGGTGTTTTGAGGTTTCATACCCAGGGATGCAAGAAGAATCTTGATGATAGAAGAGGTTGCTCTGAGATTTTCCAAAGCTCCACTGTATTTTCAGGAGTCAAGCCTGGTGTTGGTGTGTCTCTCCCAGAGACAGGGCTGTACCAAGTGAAAGCTTCACGTCCTGTGGCTGAGCGTGGTAGCTTGGATCTAGTTATCAAACTGCAGGGCTTTTCTGGACAGAGAATCAATTAATTTTCAAGACAGGTGGAATCTTGGAAATCTTTCAGCTGGGGGTCCAGAGAGGGTGAGAGATTTGTTTGAGGTCACACAGCTGTGAGTGCAAGAGCAGCCGGGCACTAATAATTTTTTGTGCCACTATGTTTTAGTGCTCTTTCCATCCAACTCTGGGAATTGCAAGCAGGCCCAGAATCTTGGTCCTAGGATTTTCTGCCATCTGGAGCAGGAGAGATCCCTTACTAGACTGATGTCCTTCCTGGTTACTGACCACTGGACTGATCCACACTGGACCAGAGCTATGAAATATACTGAAAAGGCTCACTGGGAACAGGTGGAGCTTATCATCCCAAACCATGGGGATGAAGACTAGGAAGTGTGAGCTTTCCATGGAAAATTGAGGAGATTTTCTGACAAAAAGGGGGATCTGGCTGCTTGGAAGACAAAAGCCATCAATGGCCACTCTGTCAGTCTATCTGAACCCGAGTCCCATGTGTTTCCTCTACACTGGCTGCAGAAGCCTTGAGCTCCCCTGACACCCGAAAGCCCAGACTACCCTTTCTGGTACGCTGGGGAATCCCAGGCTTACCTTTATACCCAGGTGCCCAGGAAGTTCAACCACCAGGCAGTGGTCATTGCAGGCTGCCAGTGAAAGGGCGGGAGGCGGAAGAACAATCGAGTCTGCTGTAGTACATCTTTCCACCCCAAATGAAAAGATTAAGCAGCTTATTATTTTAACTGCATAACCCATGAAAAGATAATGCATCGCCTTATAGCCGTCAATTGAGACTAAGTATGTCATTAATGCTTGATACACCTGCCAAGGACTTGAAGGGAAGGCAGTGAGCCTGGTGCCTGGAACCAGGGCGGGAGGGACCACCCTAGAGAGCCTGAGGGCTTTGGAGTGCACTGCCTGGCACTTTGGGGCAGCACTGGGCATAGGTCATATCCTGGGGGAAGGACTGGGCAGGGGCAACAAATAGCCACGTGGGTGCTTTTTTGGAGCTCAGCTCATTGGGGGCTGACCACTTCACAGACTGTGGCTGAGGATGGTAACTTGAATCTAGTTGTCAGAGAATTGGGACATTTTCAAGATGGGGGTTCCTTGGAAATCTTCCAGCTGGGGGCTCAGAGAGAGTGAGACATTTGTTTGAGGTCACACAGCTGTGAGTGCAAGAGCAGCAGTGGCACTGATCCTTTTTTGTGTGTGCCAGTGTTTTGCAGTTCTCTTTCATCTACGAACTCCGGGGAGTGTCATTTTACCGTCTATACACTGTCCTGTAGATGGTGTGCCCCAGCCCTGGGTGCCCATACAGCGCTGTGGCTCCTTCCAGCCAGCGTCTGTTACTCTCAGGCTGAGGGCTTCCTCTAGCTACAGGGCCTTGCGCAGCTGGCACACAGGGCACTGGGGCATTAACCACTCTGGGAGCAGCCTTCAGCCAACAAGGGATGGCAATTGGTAGATAGACATCCCAACTCCTCACCCCTGGGTCTGACCACTCTGAAGCATGTTCCAGATTGTTCTCAGAGTGTGGTCCCTGGACCAGCAGCTTCTGCATCACAGGGGAACTTAATAGAAATGCAAATTCTCAGGACCCACCCATTTCCCAGCTACTGAATCAGAAACTCTGAGGATGGGCCCCCGCAGGCTGTTTTCACCTGCCTGCTGGGTGATTGTGATGCGAGGGTAAGTCAGAGAATCTATTCTACACAGTCTCCTGGAGGTCGCTCCCTGGTCATGCTTGTCAAAGTGCCCTGCTGGGTGGGTCTCTCCACGCTTCTCTGTCTCACTTCCCCACCCCTCTACTGACACTTTCTGAGATCATGTCCCAAGTGAGCTACTTACACTCACATCCTGGTCCCCCTGCTTCTGCAGGAACCCAGTTTAGACAGATGGTACAAAGGGCCCCAAACACCTCCGACGTGTCTTCTCTCTGTCTTACACCTACAGCTGCTTCTGGAGACAACGTGGGGGTGATGCAAACCCTTAACAAGTCCCACCCCACATACCGACATGTTAAATTGGCTGTTCCTACCCAGGCGCCAACTAGTGGCAATGTGCAGCCACAGCTCTCTGAAAGAAGTACCAGCGTCATCAGACCGAAACCGATCACTTCTTTTACACAACAGCAGCGAAGAGCTGCTCTTTCAACTTTCCAGTTCTGATCCAATGGAGGAGTAGAATCAGCCACCCCACAACACTAACAATGAACTCCACATTTGCAGCCCTGTAGGCACTGCCCTTTCTTAAAATACAAGCTTGCTGGAATTTTCCTCCTTGTCTTTCATAGGTAAGAGTTAGCGATGGGACACTCCCACATGCCACTGACAGCCTAGTGGACAAGAATGCAGCCTTCTGAAAGGGTAGGATTTGTCCAGCCAGACTGGGGATGGGGGGCCAGGTGGATGTCCTGAGGTGGAGGGTTTCTGCTGCACAACTGAGGTCCAGTGGAAATCAAAATGCTAATTGCCTTGATTTACTGAGCGCCAGGAGGGGTGTGGGTGCTTTCCTATGGCATCACTAACTGTCATAACTGCCCTGCACACTGCTTATTCCTCCCCCTCTGGTGGTAGGGAACATAGCAGTTTCCAGGTCTCTAACCCTGCCATTTGTGAGAGTGTGCAACGTGCCATCCTTGTGCCAACTGTTCACATGTATTGCTTCTGCTATCGACCTGTGGGCTCACAGTGAGGAGAATAAAAAGGTGATATTAATCTTGTTGCTAATGGTAAATATGGAGGAAAGTGGATCCTTCTATATTTTCCAAATCAATAATTCCAAGGAACATATTTTAAAGGCATAAGCCAATACTAACTGTTTCCAAATATGATTGGTAAAACAGACAGTGCTTTCTAAGAAAATAAGTACTTTGTAATCTTGGCTTTTTGTTAACAGCTTTGCTGAGGTATATTTTATGTATGTCATAAAATTCACCCATTTCAAGTGTGCAATTCATTGCTTTATAGTGAATTTACAGAGTTGTGCAGCCATCACCATAAACCAATTTTACAACATTTTTATCCCTCAATAAGATCTCTTGTGCCAATTTACAGTTAATCGCCATCCCCACCCTGACCCCAGGCAACCACTAGTCTACTTTCTTTCTCTGTAAATCTGAATCCTGGCTGTTTCAGAATGCAGTATTTCTCAGCCTCTGGGTTCTCATTTGTCCAGTTGGAGATGAAGTAGGGAGGGAACATGGGGTGGTGGAAAAGGCGAGCACCAGAGCCCAGCGAAGGTCTGCTCAATTGGGACCCTCGCCAGGTGCGTGGGACAGGGCAGGTGCCTCCTCCTGGGCTCAGCGTCTTCACTGATAAAGTCAGCATCTCAGCACCAGCTGCACAAGGTTGCTGAGAGATAGATAAACTGACGTGGAAACACATTGTGCTCGGTCAGCCACACCCACTGATTCATAGAGGAGGAAACTATGCTTGGTCAGTAAGATAACGCCCCCAGTGTCATTTAGCTAGAAAGTGATGGAGCTGGAATTGACGCACAGTCTTTCTGGTCCTGAAGCTTAGATGTTTTCTAGTACGGCCCACTGGTCCCCCAGAATGAGTCCAATATTGAGCTGCGATACGTTTTCAAGTCTCTGGGCTACATAAAATCAGGTAGTTCTCCAATGCGCTTACGTGGAATGGACCTACATTGGGAACCAGGAGACTGCTGCCTCCAGCCACCTTAGCAGCATCACCTGAAGCGCCCCCCCCCCCCCCCCGTGATGTGCATTTCCAGCCAGCAGGAACTTTGAATCTCTTCTAGATTCAGACTTGTGCTGTCTGTGGCTTCTCTGAGTTCCCACGTGTCTAGCTGTGGCCCAGGCATCCGAGGCACCTCTCTCTCATCCCACATGCTTCTTCCTGTTACTCAGCATTTCCATTTCACACTGGTTCCCAGCACCTGTTCTTAATGAAGGAGGGCCACTGTCCTGTCTGCCACTCTCCAGCTCTGTTTGCCACACACTCAGGACTCACCTTCCCACAAGCACAGGGCCCCTCCCAGAAGAGGCAGTCTCACATTCTACAATTCCGACCTTGGTAACCAGACTCCAAAGTTATTCTGCCATTAGTCATCTGCCAAAGAGTCAACCAACAGGTTCGGTCCCGGGAAACAAAGGAGCTACAGCTCAAGTGGCATCTGGGACCGAAACCTCCAAATTCATTACTCAGCTCAGTACATTTGCCAAAATGATTACCTGAAAAACATGAAAAGCCTCAGATCCAGGGATTCCCTGAAGTTCTGAACTTCGGAGGTCCTTACTGGCAAGATGGAGTCTACCGTCCGTTCACGACTAAAGCAGAGCAAGCCCTTGTGTGGGTCACTTCCCAGCTCTGGGACGGAGTTCACTCCTTTGCAATGTAAGTTTGGTCAGGTCAGGTCAGGTTTTCCTTCTTTCTTTCTTTCTTTCTTTCTTTCTTTCTTTCTTTCTTTCTTTCTTTCTTTCTTTCTTTCTTTCTTCCTTCCTTCCTTCCTTCCTTCCTTCCTTCCTTTCTTTCTTTTCCTTCCTTCCTTCCTTCCTTCCTTCCTTCCTTCCTTCCTTCCTTCCTTCCTTTTTTTTTCTTTCTTCCTCTTATTTTCTATAACATTCTCCCTCCACCCCTCAACCTACACATGCTAAGTTCTGTTTTAATTCACTTTATATATTTGGGTTTCATGTAAAATGTTATTCAAAAAAGAATTCCACTGCTAAAAACAATGGAAAAACACTGGGGTTGTTGTTGCCAGCTCTAACCAATAATTAAAGACTTTGTAAAATATTTCTTTCAAAACTGAGTGCCGTCCCTAGGCTTGATGTAAAGCATTTGGTCGACAAGCATTCTACAGCTCTCTTTACGGAACCGTGTTAGGAATTCACCAATGGGTAAGCCTTCAGAAATTTTATTTGGAAGAACAGATAAAGTAACAAATGCCATGGACATCTGTGTAGCCCTTCTCAGCTTTCATGTTTGTTAATTTGTTTTGGTCCTCGCTGCCTCATGTGTGTAGATTTTAAAGGCGGGGGGCTCAATAAACAGAGGGTCTCAGGAAAGCCAGTGGAATGGGCAGAGCACGAAAGAGCAGAGGTGCTTCGGTAAAGCTGCACCAACATTCTAGCCTGGGACCTGTTCCTTCATTTAGACTCGACTTCAGGCACTTTCAATCAAGGAGTGTGTGTGTGTGTGTGTGTGTGTGTGTGTGTGTGTGTGTGTGTAGGGCTCCCTGCTGACTCCTGGGGTGTGCCTGGACAGGGAGACAGGTACGGTCAGCCCCCAAACATTTGTTGACTCTAGCTTAAAAAGGGACTTGGGAGAGTTAAGACGCTTATTAACAGAACATGTGTATGGATCATATTTAGTTGCTGATTTGAATTAAACTGTAAAATTAATGAGACAATTGGAGAAATTTGAACACTGACTTGATGTTGGAAACTATGAAGGAATTATTGATAACTTTTCAGAGTGTGTTAATGGGATTGTGGTTCTGGTTGTTACAGAATCTTTGTCATTTAGAGACATTTTCTGAAACATTTATGGGTGAATTGACACACATCTGAGCTGGCTTCAAAATAACATGTGGGGAGTGGTGGGTGAGGAGATCCATGATTGTTGAAACTGGGTGATGGGCTCAGGGGGTTCCTTATATTATTCTGCTACTTCTGTTTATGTTAGAAAAATTTCATACTATGACGTTAAAAAGATACTTGCTGAATGCCTCCGATAAGTCAGGATGGTGTGGGGAGTGGGAGACAGGGTGAGTAAGACAAAGATGAGAGACAGACGCCCCAGGGCATGGCTCCTCCTTACCCCAACCCTCTCGCTCAGAATCTTCCTCTGGATTTGAGGTCAAAGGGATGCTTTGAGCCTGCTGGACCCTAAAGTCCATCCAGACTTAACTGCTCTGAGTCCTAAGAGGGAGAGATATGGTTTTCCAACAGAGGCAGAAACGTCCAGCAATGAAGACATGATTTCTAAAACCATCCTCTGAGCGTGCGGATGTGTGCCGAGGTGCAAAGGGTGCATTCCGTCTTCAGGCATAGGTGCATCCTTGGTCTCCCTCTTTGGCCTTTAAGGAGGAAAGGATACTGCCCATCATGACTGAATAGCACCTGGGCAGCACCTGGTACTAAGCCCTTCACTTCTGGGGTCTCTGTAAGGAAGTGCTCCCGTCCCAAGCCCTCCCCTCCCCTCCTACTCCCACCAGGCAGGTCTCAGTAAAGCAGCCAAATCTGCTGGTTGCTCTTCTCCCCGGGGGAATTCTGCACCTTCTCTGTGCATTGGGTGGGATTAGAGAGCGCTTTAGGGCTGACTGAGGGGTAGATGGAAACCAACTAAAAGCTGGTGGATTGCCCTAAAAAGGGGGCATGGAAGGAAAGCTTCACCAGCCTTTCGCTTAGAAAGTTATCAAGTGTTTATTGCATATCTAGTATGTGTTAAGCATTATGCTAGGTTTTCACATCTTGTGAGCTGAATATTACTATGTGAATAATAATAACTGTTATTATTATACTGTTGAGCCTTGAGCAATATGGGTTTGAACGATGTATGTCCACCTACATGTGGAGTTTTTTCAATACATACGGACAGTACTCTAAATGTATTTTCTCTTCCTTATGATTTTCTTCATAACACTTTCTTTTTTCTACCTTACTTTATTGTAACAATAGAATATATAATACATATAACATAGAAAAAATGTGTTAATCTACGATAATGTTATTGGTAAGGTTTCCGGTCAACAGTAGGCTATTAGTAGTTACGTTTTTTGGGAGTCAAAAGTTATATGGATGTTTTGGCTGCACAACGGGTCAGCCCCCTTAACCCCCACATTATTCAAGGGTCAACCATAATTGTAATTAAAAAGCAGGGAGCCTTTACTGTGTACCAGGTGTTATGCTAAGTGCTCTACACACACTATCTCATTTAATTTTCACAATAATCCAATGAGATTGGTACTTTTGTTCCTTCCATTTTACCAGTGAGAAAAGTGAGGCTTGGGGAGAGTAGTGAGTCCCAAGCCCCATGTGCCTTATTGCCTCAGCCCTTCTGGCTCAGGGTTGGGCTGGGGAATGCTTGGTTAGTACGGCTCGAAGGCTCTGGCTGCTGTGGCTGTGTAGCTGTGAGAACCTGCATGAAGTTCTGATGCTTTCCTTCTCTAAGGCAGCGACTTACTGAATCGCAAGGGCTTTCCCTGCTGTCGGCAGAACATGTCAGCCCTGTTTGACACAGTGAAACCCCTGCGATAAAGAAGCACCTCTGCCTCATCCCCTCATTGCTTAAGCAAGCTGGGGTCCCAGTACCTGCTGAGCCAGATGGTTTTTGACACTCTTCAACAGGGCTTTATGTCGGTCTGCTGTGTCAGCATTCAGAGTGTCACCACCGCTGCCCTCGGGTGCGGAGCTGGCAAGATGGAAATGACCCCTGAGCGGCCGTTTCTCTCATCCCAGCTTTGAAGGTTGAGGTTTACCTCGATATTTTCCTCCTCCCTGAATTCAGTCAGTCCCATGGACGGTCAAATCTCTCCTCCACGGCAGAGATTTCCCAGTTGCGTGGATGTGGCTTCTAGCCCTGCAATCCCTTTGAGACCTAGAATTCTGAAAATCTTCTATCGGCCGCCCTCTCCCCCGCCATCTCGTTGTTTCCATCAGTTCACTCTGGGAGAAGTCCAGGACATCATTAGAGACTCTTAAGGTCTCCTAACACATGACGACGTGAAGTGTGGTCCATGGACCTGTGGTGTCAGCACCCCTTGTTAGAACATTCTGCATCAGACTTACTTTTTGGCAAGATCCCCGGTGGCTCCTATATACATTAGAGTTTGAGAAGCACTGCTAAACCAGGGGTTCTCAAACTTGGCTGCACCCTGGAACTACTTGGGGAGTTTTTAAAAACACCAATGCCTGGTCCCGCCTCCCAGAGATTCTGATTTGCTTGGTCTGGGGGTGGGTTTGGGTGAGGAATTATTAAAAGGCCCCCAAGTGACCCCCGTGTGCAGCTTGGTCTGAGACCCACTGGCTTAGAGAATTGGATGACACCCACTTTGCATTAACATTCATGGAATTAAGAAGAGTGAACCACTGGCCAGAACCCTGAGGGTGAACCGCTTCCAGGACTGACTCCAGGCCGGCCCCTCCTCTTTGCTCTCTGGCAGGAAGGACTGGAGACCTCTCTCTCTGCAACAGCGCTGGGCTGCTTTGGCATCATTTCATGGGAAGGTGGGAGGTGGGAAGCAGGAATTTCCAGCTGGGGTGCTTCCATTGTGGGTAGCCACAGACTCTGCTGAGCAAGGAGGAGTTACTGGCCAGTTCATCTGAAGGTTGAACGCCCTTCAGCGCCTTTCCTGAAGGATGGAAAAGCAAGGAAAGGAGTTAGACACGGGCTGTTGCCTGCCCTGCAATGATGCGAAAAGCAGAGGTTATGGTGGGAGGAGCGTGAGGAGCAGTATTGATGCCCCTCTTGGCCTCCCCATAGCTGGTGAGCTGCAGCCCTGACAGGGGCGGCTTGCGAATTGCAGCAGCGATGGCAGCCACTGCTCCTGCTCCCTCCGCCCCAGCCCTGCCTGCTCCGGCATCCTTGCTGGGACTGAGAATTTACCCCTGCAGAGGCCCCAAGTCTTGGCGGTTTCCTCCACACAGCTATTTTGGGAACAGGAACTGGGATGTTTGGGTGGAAGAGGGGTAGCCAAGGGCCTGGGCAGGCGGGCCAGAGGAGAGGGCCAGCAGCTCAGTGACACTGAGATGGCCCCGGTGCCCAGAGCAGAGGCAGCTCCACTGCCTTCCACTGGACACAAAGACACACAGTCACGTGGCCACTGGTGCTGCCACTTGAAAGAGCTCCCATTGTCCGGGCCTCAGGTTTCAGGGAACCAGATGCTGGGAGAACTGACTTTTTTTTTTTTTTTGGTTTGGTTTTAAAGCAACAGGGGCTGACTAAGGCCAACTGTATTTTCAACTCTGGAAGGGGGGTCTACACACACACACAAGCCAAGCAGACTTCTCCAAGTTTGTTTTTCTGACACGTTGGAAACCACACAGTTCAGGGAAAATTCATCTCACATGCTGGGGCCGGAACGTGTCCAGGGACTGCTGTGTCAACACTGCCACACTCAGCAAGCTGCCCTCCCAACGGGATGGTGTGATTTGCCAAGAGAAAAACACGACCCAGTCCCTCGGGGCGGATTGTGCACAGTTCAGAGGGAGGGTAGGCTTCCAATTGCACAGGGCGCTTCCCCGATTACACAGTTGTCATGACCCCTCTGGAGGCCGGGGCTGCATCCCCTCGGGTTCCCACACAGGGTTGCACTGTGTGCTCAGCTGCTGACTGTCCCTCTCTTAAAGCACCTGAGGGGAGGGGCTCAGGAGGGAGGGGGGAGGCCAGGAGTTGAGGGTGGTTCTCCTCTTCTCTGATAAAACGCCCAGAGGCAGCTTGGTGGAAGGGGAAAGGGCTTTGGCACCTTAGAGACCCAATGTAAATCCCTTATTGCTATGTGTGAGTACTAGTTTCTCTAAGCTGAGGATGGAGGTGCCTACCAAAGGGTGGGGACATCATAGGTGCTCACTAAATGCCAGTTCCCTCTCACCAGTTTGTTCTTGGAGGCTTTGTGGGTGGTTCTGTGTCTTCAACTTCCGTTTTGAGGCCAAATCCTCTGACTTTGTTTTCAGGAGATGGGGGACAGCTGCCCCCTCCGTTGAGAACGTTCAGGATATGGAATTTCACAGTCAAAACAGTTGTCCAGACACCAAGTACAATAGTGGGATTCCTCCACCCCCGCTGCTCCCCCATGGAATAAGCCCCAGGTCCACTGGGAAGCAGGACACTTCATCCAGTTCAAGTCCCGTCATTTCTAGGGTCAACTGAGGATTTACAATTTGCAATTTGGTCCTAGTTCAGCCCAAAATGACACTGTGGGATTTCCTGCCTCTCCTCCTGGTTCTCACTGAACTCCTAGACAATTAGAAACAGGCAGTGACTAGGGGTGTGTGGTGACTGGCTGTGGGTTACGAGGGAGCAGCCCCCTTGCTCTCCCTGTTTTGGGGGCGCATGCGCGTGGGGTGAGGGGCGGGGGCAAGAGCAGGGACTGGCGTCTCCATTACAGGTGGACAGGATCTGGGCAGCCCTGCTGAGGCTTGTTGCTCAGACTTTGGAATTCAGACTTTGACTGAGGCCAGTGGGTAGTCTGGTGTCTGGAAAAGCTCCCTTTGAACTAAATGAGCGAGGCCTCCCTTTGGCCCTCTCCATGTAAAGTGCACCCGTTTTTGGTGTGTGTCTCCTGGAGTTGCCTCACTCACCTGGCAATTTCCAAGGAGCATGCTAGCTCTTTCCACTGGGGGATATGGGACCCCTGGAGTCTGCATCACACCCTGGCTGGAGAAAGTGCTGCCAGCCTCTTTCCTCTCCCCTGCACCATCTCTCCTGCATCCTGCTGGCTCCAGCTAGGCACCTGGGTAAGACTGCCACCTTCGGAAACCCCCGAAGAGAAGCAAAAGGCCTTTCTCTTCTCTCTCAACTCTCCCCACATCGCATGAAGAACCGTCTTCTGTTTCTTGCTCCTCCTCTGATGGTGATAATGATGGCGGTGGGGTGTGTACAGTGGAACCCACGGCTTCTCATCCTAGATCTTTAAACTCTGCTCTCCTTCGGTCAGGCAGGCGGAAACCCTGCTCTGGCCCCCTGGCGCCTCTTTGCATCAGTCAGTGCAGCCTCAAACTCAGAGCTGTGTTCTTTAGCAACTTCAGGGTCAGGGGTTTTTCTCCCAGGGCTGGGGGCGTCTCTCCAACAATGGGTGGTCTTGATTTTCGTTTGCAGTTGGTGGGGAGCCCCAAGAAGAAGTCATGGGGGATCAAAAGAGGGCACAGTTAATCAATATTTCACGTGTCAACCAGCCACAGTGATGCAATTTTGAACTGGTTTCGGTTCCCGTCAAGTTGTCCACTAGCGGCTGGCAGTCATCGCATGGTGTGACCTTGGGCACTTCGCTTCAGATCTCTGCGTTTCAATTTTCCAAGCCTGGATCCTCTCAAAGGCCCCTTCCAGCTCTAAACTTCTAACAGGAATGTGGTTGAGATTCTGTACAAGCCTCTATGCCCTGAAGTCCATGTGCAATACAGTGAGTGTTCATCAGACTCTAATTTCTCTAGTAATAGAGGGGAGGTCTGGTATAGATTCAATATAATCCACTGATAATCCAAAACCCCACGTTAGCCTTTGGTTTTGATCTCATGTATTAGAACAGCAGAGAAGCTGCAAAATTGACCAATTTGAATTCTACCTGTCCCTTCCCCTTCTATCCTCTCAAAGACATGCTAATTTGATCTGTAATGTGGCCAAAGGGCAGACAGTAGAAGGGAGGAGAAGCCAGAGGCATGAAAAATCCCCAAACTGGATCATCCACCCCCTGGATAATGGGCAGTTGCCTGAACAGAATGTTCAATGAGCACTTGTCCTTTTTCAAGCCAGCCCCTGTCCCCCTGCTGCAATAGCTATAATCTCCATGGCAAAATGCATTAAACTGTCGGGCTCCTTCGACAAATTCCACCATTCCTCACTCAATTCTCGGGCAGACTAGATTTTTTGAAATTGGGAAACTGGTTAATTGTCATTTGGAAGTAGCAGAATTTAAAACACCTTACCAAACTGCTAGGCTGGGGCCCCAAGGACTGTGTTTCTGCTGTCTTAGACAAGTAAAAGCAAACAGAAACTTGCATAAATTTTTCATGCTTGCCTTTAAAATTATAACTGCCCTTGTATGAATACCTCTTAACCCATAAATGTACCTGACTTATAATTATTGCTAAAATCTCACATGACCTCCACTGGTCTCTCTCTACACCGCGACCTTTTTTTAGGGGGCAGGAGTATCCATTCTTGCCAACCATCTATCTCAGCTCCAACTTTTGAGGAAGAAAATCTGATTAGCTCTTAGCCGGCCTATGGATAGACTACGTTTGGGTCAGATGAGGATGTGTTCATGGCCGGCTCTACCCACAATCTCTGCCTGGAAGAGGCTGGCTCGTGTACCTTAAAACTCTGACCACAGGTACTTGGGCTAGAAGTAGACATCTGAGCTGGTTAGTGCTCGTAAAACCTTTGGGTTCCATATAGGAGACTGGACCAGTTATGCAGCAAGATCCTTCCCCACCATGGACTCTGCAGTCTGCATGTGGATTGCATGAGTCTCTGAAGGGCCCTCAAGCTCTAATGTTCTGTCTTTCCTAAGGCTAGAGACTCCTACAGTCTCTCTGACCAGATCCCAGTAGAGATGAGGTCTCACAAGGAGAGGGAGCCTCCCTAGGGGCAGGCAGGGAACCAAGAGGCCCTACTCCAGGGCTGAGGAGGTAGGGGGCTGGGAGTCGACAGGAAGGCAGCAAAATCAGGGGCCAGGACTGTTTGACTGTGAACGCTAGAGAAGTGAGGGAGATAAGGAAAGACCAGGGCTAAAACAGGTGTCACAGGGATTCTGGCAGGTTGGCTACCTGGATGCGTTCGCCATATGGAGTTGGGTGGCTTCCTCTCTACTCTTTGACTTAACTTGGGACCGTGGAACTTCCAGGGAAGAAGACTCAAAACCTGTCCACAGGTGGAGTTAGGCTTCCCAGATGCCCTTTACTACGGGTGCCCGCAGCCCCCAGTTGCTGTGGGTGTTGGGCTAACAGCTCACAGAGTTTCCCTCCTCCAGAGGATGACCCTGGGCTGAACCTGAGGTTATGCATCTCACCCTCCAGAGGCAGCCCATGACTAACTGGTGCAGGGGTGCAAAAGGCCAGCTCCTGGCTCTGACTTGAGACCAACTGTATGTTGCAATGAATCCCCTACAGCACCCGTGGGCTCAGGCTGAGACTCGTCTCCAGCGGGGACCACGTCCACCTTCGCCCTCTATTCCCCTTCTCCCGAGACCTTCCTTCAATAAACTGTGTGCTTTTGAATTCCTGCTCAGGCTCTGCTTCTAGGGATACCCCCCTAAGGAACGATTTGTTGGTTGACATTTGGGAAGGGCCCCCATCTTAGAAATTCTGTGGGGAAAACCTTTTTGCTGTCTACTTCTTTCATGGCTCTGGGATCTCTCATTCCAACAAGGGGGGTCTGACATGGTGGATTTATCAAGACTCTTAAGGAGTAACATACCCATTGCTCTACAAGGGTAATTCATGTAGAGCAGAAAGGTAAGTTTTTTTAGTGTTAAGGGAGGTTTTAACTTACTATACACTGATAAAAATTTGTACTTTAGCAATTGAGTTAGGAAAAAAGAAACAGATTTGTGTTATTTTGAATTGCTTCCCAAATACACAAATTAAGC
This sequence comes from Rhinolophus sinicus, assembly GCF_036562045.2. Classification (NCBI taxonomy): domain Eukaryota; kingdom Metazoa; phylum Chordata; class Mammalia; order Chiroptera; family Rhinolophidae; genus Rhinolophus; species Rhinolophus sinicus. The sequence goes on along the minus strand of NC_133759.1, from coordinate 12,138,218 downwards.
AATTGCTTAAAGACTATGGTGCAGGCATTTCTATCTTGGACTTTCCTTTATTGTTTTCCTCTTGGCCCTCCTCTTTTTCCTCCTCCTCTTCTTTCCCTTTCCCTCATGTTCACTATGGCCTTCTCGCTACGATACTCCTCTCATAAATTTCAGCTCTTTGAGTCACTCCAATGTGTGTATCTTCTCAAAAGAGCTTTGTATTCATTTCTCATCCTTCAAACAATGATCTCAAGCATAGTTCTCACTCTTAAGAAAGAATCCCCTGCTTCCTGACTCACCCCACCATGCTGCAGCCAGGAGTTGCCATGAATACTGTGTTTCCCCGAAAATAAGACCTAGCCGGACAATCAGCTCTAATGCATCTTTTGGAGCAAAAATTAATATAATGCCCAGTATTATATTATTATTATATTATATTATATCATATCATATCACATCATATCATATCATATCATTATATGTATTATATTGTATGAGACCCAGTCTTATATTATAGTAAAAGAAGACTGAGTCTTATATTAATTTTTGCTCCAAGAGATATATTAGAGTTGAGTGTTCGGCTAGTTCTTATTTTTGGGCAAACACGGTACGTTGTGTTCTGAGCTGTCCCTCTGCTTACCTGGGAGTTCGTCCAGTTGGCCATGCAGCCTTGCTCTGCTTTCCTTCTCCCTCATTTCAATCCCCCAATCCTGCCTCATAACCCAAGGCTTTCCCTCTTACCTTGTTCTCCCACAGTAATAATGGCTGCTCCTTGATAATCATTGAAGGCCATTGTCAAGAGCAAGAACAAATGGGTCTAGAATTGCTTTGTGGGTTGGTGTGTTAGTTTTCTATGGCTGCATGACAAATTATTGCAAACTTAAGTGATTGAAAACCATACCTATTTGTTAGCTCACAATTCTGCAGGTCAGAAGTACTGGTGCATCGTGACTGGGTTCTCTGCTCAGAGTCTCACATTCAAGGTGTTCTTATTTGGAGGTTCTTTTTGAGAAAATCTAAGCTCATTCATGTTGGTGGCAGAATCCAGTTCTTTGCAATTGTAGGGCTGATATCTCTGTCTTCTCTCTGGCTCTTGACCAGGGTTTGCGCTCAGTTATTAGAAGCCAGCTGCCCCTACATGCCATATGGCCCCCTCCATCTTCAAGTCCGCAATGGAGACTCTCCCTTGCCTTTCCTACTTCCAATCTCCTCCTCCCTCTGTCCCTGATCCCTGCAGACCCAGATTTAAAGGGCTCATGTGATTAGGTCAGGCCTACTTGGATAATCTTCCTTTCTTAAAGTCAACTGTGTTATAAAACTTAGCCCAATCACAGGAATGATATGCAATCTTATCAACACAGACTGTTCACCAGGGGTTGGGAATTTGGGGGCACATCTTAGAATTCTACCTACATAGTTGGTTTTTCATTTTTCACTGTTGGTCCATAGTGCCTGGCTTCTACCTTGGTTGGTGTTGGTGACGCTGTGGTGAGATATGAGGTTCCTGGGTCAGGATGTTGGGAATGTACCCTGACCTCCACACATGTGCTCAAATGTGGTGGGAAGCTCAGCCAGGGGGTCTGCCTGGGACACACTTAGGTCCGAGCCCATCAACCTGTGGGCTCTGACAAGCCTACAGTGGTAAGAGAAAAATGAGCTTTAACTTAACTTTTAATTTCTGATCAAGAGGGTAATGCATGTTTTTGGGTAAATGCTATATCTATTGTATAAGCATTTGACAAGACATGAGAAGAGGCGTGTGTGTGTGTGTGTGTGTGTGTGTGTGTGTGTGTACTGATAGATAGATAGATAGATAGCCACTGTCCATAGATTCTTTCATTCTTTGTATTTAATCACTCTCTGTTCACATATGTGCACACACACAAACACACATACATCCCACATGAACATAGCTGCATAAATACATATGGCCTTATATAAGGAATCATAATATATATACCATTTATTGTCTAGTCGTTATTTCACTTTCTCATGTCATATTAAATGGCTGCATAATATTTATTGTACCATTTAAATATTGGGCTCTGGAGCTAAGTGACCCAAGTCCTTACTAGCTCCAGACCAGTTGACTTAGCCCTTCTGATCCTCAGTGTTCTCATCTGTAAAATGGATATAACAATTACATCTCCATTAAAGAGTGCTTGTGAGAATTAAATGAGTTTGGAAAGGAGTTAGAGCATGGTGCTTGGCACGTAGTAGGTGGTCCAAGGTTATCTATTGCTATAATTGTTATTGTTATTCAAATCCCAATTGGTGGGCCTTGATGTTGTTTCTGGTATTTTACCATTATGAATAAACCTGTGTTGAATGTTCTTGCATATAAAGTTTGTACACATCTGATGATTTCCTAGGAATAAATTGCTAAATATAGAACACAGATTGAAAGAGGTTTTGTGTACACGAGGTCAGACAATTAAGTGCGCGAACTCATACTAGAAAAAGTGCTACATACCTCATTGCTGAATATCATTACAGTCACTTTCTAAGTACTCCCTTGGGAAGCTATGCACCAATGCCAATGCCTAGTCCACCCTTCAAAGCAATTTTGGAACTCTTTTTCTGGAATGGCCATCAGAGCTGTTGTATTACCCTTGATGTCCTGAATGTTATCAAAATATCTTCCTTTCAATATTTCCTTTATCTTTGGGTAAAGAAAGAAGTCACTGGGGGCCAGATCAGGTGAGTAGGGAGGGTGTTCCAATACAGTTATTTGTTTCCTGGCTAAACACTCCCTCACAGACAGTGCCGTGTGAGCTGGTTCATTGTTGTGATACAAAAGTCATGACTTATTGACAAAAAGTTCAGGTTGTCTAACTTTTTCACACAGCCTTTTCAGCACTTCCAAACAGTAAACTTGGTTAACTGTCCAGTTGGTACAAATTCATATTGAATAATCCCTCTGATATCAAAAAAGGTTAACAACATCGTTGCAACAAGTTCACGAACTCAACTGTCAGATCTCGTATATGCCGCCAGTCACCCTGTCAGCCGTGTGTGCCCAAGTACACGCCCAGCAGCAGAGGGTGCAAGCCCAGAGGAACCTTAGATTGTAGTCATCACTCCCCAACTGGCACAGCCACACGGGGGCTGCTGTGAAAACACAGAATACACATAAGGAATGAAGCTTCCAGATCTAAGTCAGGTGTCACAGTCTCTGGTGCAGTGTCACAGTAATTTATGGAAAAGAATAGCCATTTCTAAACTTGCAAGTGATTTACTTTCTGGTCCAAGTTAGAATGGATTCCATGCTATTTCTACACCATCAGGGCTCTTTGCAGTGTGTTCTGATATGCTTTTTTGAGGAGCAGCAGAGTTACAGCTACAAGAATGTGTATTTCTTTTGTAATTAGTACAAAGAACAATGCAAGTTATATTCTATAAGAGCCCAACTGTAGGGATTATCCTCGGGCACCAGATCTCTTCCCCGTAGTCTTCAGGTTGTTACAGATAAGGTTAGTTTCTAGGTATGAGTGAAGGGAGTTGAGGAAGTGAAAAATCTGATAGTGTCAAGATTGCTATTTAAAAAAAATAAAACAAAAATTTTCTGCAGAGGAACACCAGTACCGGAGGGTAAAAACAAAAGGGTATAAAACTACCAAATGGAGCTGACATTGGAGGCTATGTTTCCCCCCGCAGATTCCAACCAGCATCAACATGGGCATGTGCCCTGTAGGGGTAGAGAACATGGATGGGTGGGTTGATCCAAGACAGGGGCCGGTAGATCAGGTAGAGAGGAAGCATATTGGGTGTGCTGTCAAGAGGGTGCAGAGCACCAAGCCTCAGGTCCGTATAGAGAAGGAAGCCAGGTCATGCCCAGGATGAGAAAGAAAGGATGGGAGGACATGAAGGTCTCAATACCAAAAAAGAACAGGTGTAAGTCCAGGTGAGTTCCAAAGCTTAGAAGACAGGTGTTGAGTTCAGAAGTGGGTATAATCAAGTTTAACATTCCTTAAGTCCGGAGAGTGGACAGGGATAATGTTGTTAAATTGGATGCAGGTAAAGGTTGCTGAAATTATGGTTTGGAAATCCTGTCTTTGCTGTGTAGCAAATGACCTCAGAACTTAGTGGCTTAAAACAACAATCAAAATATAGTAGAGCCTAACATAGGAATAGAGTCAATGGAATGGTAACAGCTATATACGATGCAGAGGGGTAGTAGACTGGGGGAGGGGGTTATCACTTTGTGAGGGGAGTAAATGTCTAACTATCCCACTGTTTTGTACACTTGAAACTAATTAAAAATGTATATATACATATATACATATATATGTACAGTACAGCCAAGTAGAATAGCATCCAGTCGTGGGGGCAAGCAAGGCTTTAATGTTCAATCTACTGTTGGTTGAATAGTTCTAGCAATGGAAGGCCAGCCTCTACTTTCCAAAGGAAGCATTCCATACTAAGACAGCTCTGGATGCTAGAAAATCCTTTCATGGACCAAAACAAAACTTGCCTTCCTGCAGTTCCCATTTGTAGGTCTCAGTTGTGTGCACTGGGCCGGAAGGAGAGGAGAATCATGTCCCCCACCACACAGCCACTCAAGAAGACCTTGAGATGCTAAAGTGGAACAATCTTTTTCATGTTCTGGTAACATCGCTGCATGTGCTTAAAGATTCTCAGGGCATCTCTCCGTTGCCTTGCCACATGACCAGCTGCACACAAGTCCCCAGGGCTCTAAGTTCCTGACTCGGATAATTAAGTTCATTCTCCCCTGGGAGGAGACAGGAAGCCACCAACCAGGAAGAGAGAATTATCTTTAAATCCTCTGGGGTGCAGCTGCAAAAGAGAGAGAAGGTGGTAATTAGGTTATCCCGGCATCCCCAAAGCCTAGAAGAGCTAATTGAGGCAAAGGTTGACTTCCGGAGCCTAAATTATACACTTAATGTTCCTTTTGTTTCTCCATTACTTTATAAGTACAGACTTAGTCAAAATACACGTATAGTCTCAAGAGATGAAAATAACTTACCAAGGGATTTTGACTGCATTATTTTATTTAAACCTAACAACCCTGCAAGATAGATTGGATCACTTCCATTTAATAGGTGGGAAAGTTGAGCCCGATAAAGCTAGGGGGTCGGCCTATATTTCCCAAGCCAGGCCAGCCTTTTTCTGGGCAAGGTGGATCATAGTACCCACCTGCCACTTGTGGAGGGGGATTTGGGAGGAGACCCGGGTCCCGGCACTAATGCACATGGACATACATGTTTCTGGTTGGCACGAGCTGGGCAAGAGCAGGGCCTCAGAGCCCAGGAGGTGGGGTTCTTGATGAGCGCATGTTGCAGGAGAAGCATTGGAACACCCAGCCTTCTACTTTTGTTGCCAGGTACCAAAGCTGGAGAGAAGGGGAGAGGCCATTGCATAACTGAACTGGGAGGGAGGAAAAGAAGCCTGGAGTGAAAGAGGGCCCCTGAAACACCAGCACAGGATTAAACACCGCTAGCTCCCGAGAAGACAGAATGCAGGGGAATTTTAATTATTGAAAACCGAGCAGGTTTTCAGCACCACTCCCTCCCCTATGAGACTGCCTGCCTCCCTCCCCCAGCCTCTCAGCTCTTCCTCTCTTTTCAAGCTGTAAATAGGTGCTGGTTCCCACCACTGCCAGGCTGAGAGCTTGGAAGAAACAATCCCTCCTGCCTCATACCTCCTCTCTCGCATGAATACCCACTCCTCCTGTGCTCAGCTGTGATCCCTGAGAAGGCAGCGTGAGACCAGGAGGGGCCTGACCTGGCTGCGAATCAGTCTCCTCCTAGGTTGGTCCATGGAGCTTTGTGGAGGTGCCCAGGCTCAGACATTGGCGCCTCCCCTGGAACTCATATCCCCAGGTGGCTGTGTCCACAGGCTTTGAAAATCCCATGCTGCAATATCAGGAGGCCTGGGCTATCTTCCTGGGTCTGTAGGTAACTCACCGGCACCTTGAGAACTCATTATCAAAACCAAGTGCTTAGATTTCACTATCTCCAAGTTTCCTTTCATCTCTGAAAGTCTATAGAGACGGGGTTTTTTTTAATTTTTTATTTTTTATTTTATTAATTTTCCAGATAGAAGGAAGCTTGTCTATCTAGGAAGGTCTAATTGTAAGGGTCCTTATAAAAAGGAGGCAAGAGTTTTTTGGGTTTTTTTTTTGGTGGGGGGAGAGAGAGAGAGAGAGAGAGAGAGAGAGAGAGAGAGAGAGAGACACTTGAATATTCCGTGCTGCTGGCTTTGCTGGTAGGGAAGGGTCCCTGAGCCAAGGAGTTCAAGTGGCCTCTAGAAGCTGGAAAAGGTAAGGAAATGGATTCTTTCCTAGAGCCCCCAGAAGGAACACAGCCGTTCCAGCTCCTTGTGAGACATCTAACTGACAAAACTGTAAGATAATACATTTGGGTTGTTTTAAGCTAGTAAGTCTTTGGTAATTTGTTACAGCAGCAATAGGAAACTAAAACAGTATACGGCTGTGGTTCAAACTCGGTGTGCACCGAGGCCAAAGGGAGCAGATGTCCCATGCGGGCTTGTGTCTTTGGCTGGGTTCTCCAGAAGCAGACCCTGAAAGGGATCTGAATGCCAGTCATTTATTTGGGAATGCACAGAAGTGGAGAGAGAAGTTAGACAGGGAGGTGAAGGATGTTATTCTTTCTGAGTGAATTACTGCTCGAGGCAGCTGGGGATGAATCTCTCTTGGGATCTTTGGGCGCAATGGAATGTTCTACCTGAAGAGCAGGGAAGCTGGGGTCTGTTATTGGTCGATGGTTGCTCTTGGGGGCCCCCAGTACTTCTATCTCGTTGCCACATGGACTAATCAACGTCCTCAGGGAAAGAGTTGCAGACGCTCCCAGTAAAAAGCCATTGGCGTGTAGGGGGAAGCTGAGTGCTGAGGCAGGATACATTTAGAACCCCCCCCCAATGGGATCTGCTAGGGTTGGTTCCATGGAGAGGTTCTACCAAAAGGACAGACAGCTTCCCATTCTGCGGATTCACGTGGATGCTCTGAGTTAACCTGGGATGTGCCGTGGAGTCTGAAATCCCAGTGAAAGAACTGAAGGGTTTGGAGACTCAGGACTTTTCATTTCTTCTTTCACTTGTTGGACCGAAGGAATAAGTGGGCGTATGAGCAGCTGGCTCCACACCAGCAAGGAGGAGGTTATTTTTCCTGGATGGTGGCCTTTGATGGAGGGGTGGAGGGTTCGTGGCTAGAGATGGAAGACACTTCATGAAGAAGAGGAGAAAGGTATTTCACGAGGACTTGCTTCCTTGATAAAGAGTGAGCTAGATGAGCCTTGACAGAGGGAGGGAGAAATAAAATCAAAGTGACCAAAAATGTTACCGTGAAAAGGGAACCGTAGTCTCATAAAGTACACTCCGGTCTAGTAGCTAACTCATCTGGAGCGTGAGTAGCAGTGTGCTGTGTTCAAAAGGATGGCAAGCAGGATGACACTATAGAACAAGGTGACCCAGAAACTCGTAGAGCCAAGTGGAAAAGTGAGGCAGAGAATGTCCCAGTGAGGCCAGAAGGTGGGAAGTACAATCTGTTTTGTGTCAGGGGTTGAGGGAGGGGCCTGGGCTGGAATGGCAGCTCTCCAGACATCTGCTGCGTGCCCCACCTTGCTAAAAACAGCATATTCCTAACGTGTCCTGCTGACAACTTCAACTCCCAACAAGGCAGGGAAAGCCACATGTGAAGAAAAATTATTCAGGAATGACTCTGATTAACAACAAACAGCTAGTTGGCAAATGGTAGAGATAAAAGCTTTGTCTGAAGTAACCATTTTACCCTGGGATTCATCAATGAAATATCGGCGATGGTAAGAAAATGGATTCTAGACTTTAGGAGGCATTCTAAAATGCCCACAAATGAGGTGTAATCCTGTGGCTACAGGATCCAAATGGAGAGATGACATAAGGTAAAATGGAGACTTAAGCAATGAAATGATCGCAATCCGAGGCGAAGGCATCTCTGGAGAGAAATGTGCCTGTAATGAGGCTCTCAGATAAATTCTCCTCTAGAGGATAGAAGGGAAAGGTAGAAGAGGGGGCACAGCGAAGCACTGTGGTGAAAGTAACGTAAGGGCCAGGAGGGCCTCAGGAAGACTAAAGCCCAGGAAAACCCTTGGCTACCTCTACTGGTATAAGAAACAAAACTGAGCATTTATTAAATACCTACTGTATTCCAATCACTGCAAAGCATATTGTCCTATGTGAGCCTCATATCAATCCTATGGGGTAGGAAGAGGAAACTGAAGTCACATTGACTAGGTGGTGCAAGTTCATACAGAGCTTGTCAGTGGGTTAGGCGGAAATGTTTACACGCGGGCCGGCCCGGTGGTGCAGGCGGTTGGAATTCTGTGCTCCTAACTCCGCAGGCTGCCGGTTCAATTCCCACATGGGCCAGTGGGCTCTCAACCACAAGGTTGCCGGTTCAATTCCTCGACTCCCACAAGGGATGGTGGGCTGCACCCCCTGCAACTAGCAATGGCAACTGGACCAGGAGATGAGCTGCGCCCTCAACAACTAAGACTGAAAGGACAAAAACTTGACTTGGAAAAAAGGCCTGGAAGTGCACACTGTTCCCCAATAAACTCCTGTTCCCCTTCTCCAATAAAATCTTAAAAAAAAACACAATGTTTACAAGTGATTGGACTTGCAGCCGGTTCAACCATTGCTCAAAGAGCCCTGCCTCCTGCCTCCTCGTTAACCTGGAAGGTTTCTAGTGGATTATTAGCAGACTCCGCCTTTAGCACGAGTTTGCTTAACATTTTTATGAATAGCCCTGATATTAGATTGCATAAGGCCAGGAGGTAGAAATAATTTTGATAGATAAGGATTCAAAATTATTCTGCGGAGTTGGACGTAGACAAAGTAGTGTCCATGCACAGGTTAAAGGGCCCTCTGGGGAAATTTCTGGGGTGCTTTATGGTGGGGCCCAGATAATTGCAAACTTCCCACGAGCTGACAGGTGGTGTGGTCACACCTGGTGAAGGCCTGGTGGTCTGATTGTCTGCTCTGGGCAACTACACTCTCATTTCTGAGTGTTCACGTCGGCCTGGCTGGTGGTGAGGAAGGCCTGGGGGACACCCCGTTGTTGCTGCATTGCAGTACCCCGCTTGTCGTGCTATTGGTTGTTCGGGGCCCTCCTGACGCCTGGATTCCAGCCTTCTGGCCTCATTGCTGCATTCCCTTTCCACTACATCTTTGTACACACCCTTCATTGCCTGTCTTCCTGTTAATGTGATCCGCTCTGCTTTCTGTCCTTCATGATTTTCTCATAGCTTTCTGTTCACACTTAGTATTATTATGATTTTAAATTGGGGAACATTGGGGAACAGTGTGTTTCTCCAGGGCCCATTTACTCCAAGTCGCTGTCCTTCAATCTAATTGTGGAGGGCGCAGCTCAGTTCCAAGTCCAGTCTCCGTTTTCTTAGTTGCAAGGGGCATAGCCCACAATTCCATGTGGGGAAATTGAACTGCCAGTTCAACAACCTTGTTGTTGAGAGCTCGCACTCTAACCAACTGAGCCATCCAGCCGCCCCCTCCGGAAGCTCAGCAGCAGCTCATTGTCTTCAATCTAGTTGTGGAGGGCGCAGCTCACTGGCCCATGTGGGGATCGAACCGGCAACCCTGTTGCCCAGAGCTTGCGCTCTAACCAACTGAACCATCCGGCCGCTCCATCCACACTTATTCTTGAGTGTGTTTCCATAGATAGACAGCATATTCTTTTTACATTTTCTGTCATTTCTAGGACTTAGCTTAAGAGGGGCTGACTGTGGTGTTCACCACCAGCCATATTGAAACCGGAAGTCATTGCCTAAATGCTCTGCTGAGAACCATGTTTGAGAACCATAGAAGATTAAAAGTTATTTTCTCTTTCATCCCAACTCAAAAGGGACAAAGAGCTGTTCGTGCTCATTGTCCACGAAACAGCCACTTTCCTGTTTCTCACACACCCACACGGCTGCCTCCCCTGGTCAAAGACTGAAAGGCAGTTACAATAATACTGCATCAAACACTTTGTAGACTTGTGGGAAATTTTTCTTTTTGAAATCCTGGAACAAGCTTTGGAGTATCTCCCAGAACAATACTTACTAATAAGGTATCCAGTGAAATTGTAATAGCTGGAGGCTGTGAAAAATAGTAACTTATTTGGTGATTACATAATGTTTCCCTTTTTTCACTATTGATGACTAGAGCCACAACTTTTCAGTTTTTTCTAGCACATTCAATTTGAGCTATCAACAATTTTTAACTCACTTTCTTATTTTTTCTTTTTTTCTTTGCAAGAAAAATATTAAAAAAGGAGAATTAAATTGAGTCTTTCTATTTCACCTTATTATCAAAAATCTGTTCTACAAATTGAACATAAAATAATATCTAAATGTGGTTTAAAGGTGTTAGGACTAGCAGAATTCCCAGTGTCCAATTTTATCCTTTGATATAAATCTTAAGAGATTTAAACAAAAATGACAAAGCAAGCTTGGAGACACAAATTCATGAGAAACAAACTTAAGAGTTATGTAAGGAAATCTGGGTATTGCAGAGGGTCAGAACTCTTATTGTGTATGTAAGAGTTTGAGAAAGTTGCCGAGAGTGGAGGCGCTTAGGTTATCCTCATTGGATTTAAGCTCTCGATGAACCAGGTACATCCTTCCTTTCCAGGACTATTTCCCATTATTTTCTTCCGCTCTTACTTTTCCTCACACCCTTCCTTTTTCTCTCTTGTATATGCACACATTCTCTCTCTCTCTCTCTCTCTCTCTCTCTCTCACACACACACACACACACACACACACGTATACAATTCAGAGAAGAGTTCTGCAAATTAAAACCCTATTTGCATCATAAGTATTAATATTCTGAGCCTGTCATTAACCTTGTTTATTTCGGGGATCAGCTAAAGTTCACTGAGATGCCCATGATATCTTTTTAGTTGATGGTGAAGCCTAGAGTTGTCCGTTTAAATGTTAACTTGGTCCAGTTAAATTTGAATTTCAGATCACTGATAAATATTGGCACCTGTGTATGCTATTTTGGGGGGGGGGTCATTTATCTGAAAATTCTGTTTCAGCGGTCATCCTGTATTTTTGTTTTGTTAAATCTGGCAACACTAATGGAGGAGGTGTGTCAGGTCTTGTCAGAAAAGAGATGAGACACTTAAACTGGGTAATTTTTGGAGAGTTTCAAAAAGAGATTTTTACAAAGGTGTGGACAGTCCCAGGAGACCACACAAGATGATGGGGGGGGGTAGTCCCCTGGAGTTAGAATAGCAGGGCTCACTTATCACCCCTAAAAGAGCAAAGGGAGGGAGAGCTTTCAGAATCCAGGGACAGAGAGGCTCTGTGCAGGGGGCTTGACCAATGGCCTTGCCTGAGAGGCTGAACCCAACCGGCAGCCTGTTGGTGAGAGAAACCATTGGCTTCTCCCAAAGATCAGCTTCTTGGGCTGGTGTAGACAGGAAGAGGTTGGATCTAAAGGGGCCAATGGAAGCATCCGGCACAGGACGTCTTGGTGACCCTGGGCATCAGTGATGTGGATAAAATAGGCCACAGCACTCTGGGGTGGCAACACTTTACTGCCAAATGCCTGCTTGGGAAGGTTCCCTCTGCCCTGGGACAGCCTCCCTGGGTGAGCCTGGGCAGGTAAGCTACCCGCCCTGTGAGAGACAAGCTCCCCCTTGTGGGCCTATTTTTCTTGGGTTTACCTTTCTTTTCTTCTTCCCAGCTGCTGTGGGCCTGAGAGAAAATTCAAGGAACCCTCTTGGATTATGTAGTCAGGGTTCTCCAGAGAAACAGAGCCAATAGGATATCTATCTATCTATCTATCTATCTATCTATCTATCTATCTATCTATCTATCTATCTATCTACCTACCTATCTACCTATCTATCTATCTATCTATCTATCTATCTATCTATCTATCTATCTATCTATCTAATTATCCACCTACTTATTATCTAGCTGTCTAGAGAGAGATTGATTTTAAGGAATTATCTTACACAACAATTATAGAGACTGGCAAATCCTAAATCTGCAGGATGGGCTGGCAGGCTGGAGATCCAGAGAAAGGCTTATGTTGTAATTCAAGTCAAAAGGCCATCAGGCTAAAGACCACGCAACAGCTAATGGTTTGGTTCAAGCCTGAAGCAAAATTCCTTCTTGCTCAGGGGAGGTCAGTCTTTTGTTCTATTAAGATCTTCAGCTGATTGGACAAGGCCAACCCACATTATGGGGGAGAATCTGCTTGACTTAGTCTACCAATTTAAATGTTAATTTCATCCCAGAACACCCTCACAGAAACATCCAGATTAACGTTTGACCAAATATCTGGGCATCATGGCCCAGCCAGGTTGACACATAAAACCATCACCAACTATTTTTAGTGTAGTCACTGGCTAGAGACACAAAGATTGTCACTCTCTTGTGATCCAGCTCAGCTACTAAGGCTGGGGGCTCTTTCTATGCAGTTCTGAGACCAAGACAAGGGAAAGCTTGCATTTTCCTCACCCTGGGCTCTTACTTATCTCTCGCCCAGAGACCTGCCAAAGATATAGGCAGGTGGCCAAGGATTGTGGGATTTAGAATCTTGGTCCTCTGATTCTCATTCTTAAGTAGTTTAGAGACATTTTGAAAAAGAACCTATCATAATCAAGAAGCCATTTACCTGAAATGGTTGTTATGAGTTCTTGATCATGGAAAATATTAGAAGCCAGTGTCATAGTATGCTGGCATGTGACATCTTCCTTGTAGGTATTTGCAATATGGGGATTAATAACTGGCCATCAAGCCTAGGAGTCTTTCATGTGGACGGTTCCTAGAAGGGCCACTTGTATGATGGCTAAACTGATATGATGAGTATCTTTTGGAGAAACAATGCTGCTTCTCAGGCAGAAAGGAACTGGTCCTGCCAATCAAGGGTGATTCAAATTCCTTTGTATTAGAAATAATATTCAGTTTGCCTTATGAACCAGTTCCAGATTTCACACAATGAGCTGTGCAAATTGATCACCCTGAGAATGTCCAAATCTTCGACCTGCTCTGGCATTCGGATTTTCACATTAGGTAGTTCTCCTCTAGGTATATTGCTATGTCAAAACATGTTAGCATGATACAGGGGGGAGGAAAAATAAAAATGGTGGTCTCGGCTTTGGACGAAAGCTTGCAGTCAGAGCTGCGTCTAATGGTCCAGTTGTCCCAGAAGTTACAGACGTTGTTAGCTACTGAGATGAGAACAAAAGTTGCCTTTGTGTTTCTAAGGCGTGAGTGACGGGAGCCACACCGGCATGCTCATGTTTTGTGGCAAGAACTTCCTCTAATCTTTCCATGCCTAATACTGGGTTACCTCATGATTGAGTGGGATCAGTTAATACCATTTTCAACAGATGGTACTACCCCCGAATCGTAGATGGCAGGGTGTCTATAAAGTTTGGGAAAAGCCCAAGGTTGACAGAATTCCAAATGAAAGACTCCCAATGTGGTTTTTTGAGTTTGATTGTGTTTTTGCTGTAACATCATTATCAGCCTGTTGATAAGCTTAGTAAAAATCACATTTTACAGAGATTTAAATTCCCCCACAAGATCAACAAGAGAGTCACTGACTTTTCGTAAAGTTAATCCCGAAGTGTCTCAGTTAAGTTGTATTTTTAGTCTCTGTACAGTCTTATCTCATCCAGAGGTGTGAGTGCTGGAATAATGCACGTATTCCTAGTTCGAGGACCTCTTGTTTGATTAAATGTTCAATCAATCTCTTATCCAAAGCAAGAACTCCATTCATAGATTTCAAAGGAATTGGTAAAATCATTATCGAAGGCTCTCAGCAGAGGACTGGCCTGGTAGATTTGTGTTTTAGAAAGGTCTTTCTGACTGTGGTGTGGAAAAAGGTTTCGAGGGATAAAGATGAGCAGCAGGGAGACCCCTTGGGGGTCTCCTGCAATTCTCCAGAGAATGGAAGGGGCTGAACTGGGCCAGGGATGGTAGAGCTGGTGAGGAGCATGTGTGTGGCCTCAGAGATCTCTAATTACAGGGAACATAATTGAGCAAGGGTCCTGCTGCGGTGGTACACTTGGCCGTTTACACATCTGTCTACTCCACTGGATTGGAAACTGCTGGAGGGCAGGGAACAGGCTGCATTCTTCCTTGGAACCCGAGAGGGACCAGCAGAGTGCTTGGCAGGAGTGCAAAAGTATTTGTAATTAACTAGTTAATTAAAAATGGCTTCCAGAGAAGGATGGTGGCAAAACTGGGAGTTATAATAATACATATATTGCTTGAATCCTGACTCATACAAGTGACTGTGCTTCAGTCATTTTAAGTATTACTTCACCTAACTCTCCTATCAGCCCTAAAGATGGGCATTATTATCACCATTTTGCAGATGAGGAAATAGGCTCCCAGACGTTTAGTAAGTCAGTAGTGACTTACTGGGATGGACACTCGCTCAGGTGGCGTCCAAAGTCCATGCTGTTCACACTGTGTTGCCAGAGTCTTCCAGGCTCAGCATTTCTCAGATTCCCACAGGCTAATTTGTGTTGCATTCCACCTCCACCTCCAGGGGCCCCCAACGCCAACCACATTGTTCCCTGTCTGTCAAGTGCACCCCTCTCCACATTCCCTGCAACTATGGCTGTCATTCCCAGCTGGCCTTCCGCAGCTGCATTCCATGCACTAAACCTCTCTCTCGTCAGTACGACCTGTGGCCCCACAACCTTGCCAATTGGATGCATTAGTGCTTCTGGAGATGTTAGATACTCAAAAGGTTGTTTCTTCAAGACAAGGTTCTCGCTCAGACTATTGATGCCTAAGGCCCAGCATGTGAAACCTCCAAGGCAGGCTGGAGGGGAGATATGGGGACAGAAGGGCCTTTTGGTGCCTCCTGAAGCAGATCTTAGACACTGTTACTTAAGCAGGAGCATCATTTCTTATTAGAGAGAGCGAGTGAGCTGAAGGTGAACCTGTTTGTGCTAATCGGACTCCTGGGGGGATCTGTTAATAGAATCATAAATCTGCAAAGGTCTCAGAGCCTCTCTTTTCACTGATTAGGCAACTGAAGCCCAGCGAGGTTAGCCCCAGTGACACATCCCAAGTGGCAGAGCCAAAGCCGGAAGGAAAGCCCTGGGAAGGAAGGCACATTATTATTAGAATGTGGCCACTCATGCCTGCGTTCCCTCCCTCCCTTTCTTTCTCCTCCGAGCACACGCTTCCTTGTCACTTTTGCTAAGCAGGGGGCTAAATCACAGCCACAGTTCTCAGAGGTCAGTTTCCCAGGCAGACAGGTGCTAAGGTTACACAACCACATGGTGAATCACTCTGGAAGGTCACCTCCAGCATATCCTGTGGTCAGCTCCCTGGGCTGTGGCATTTGCCCACAGCTGCGCAGAAGCCTACACAATCCTGTTTTCCAGATAAACCCCTCTGAAGAATTTTCACTGTTTTAACTGAGCTTTGGGGTACTCCGCAGGCTGCAGACACAGCCCTCTGGGCTGCCTGGGGGATGCAAAAGCCCTTTACCCTAGAACCCCCAAGTTTGGGGGATTGGGCCTACTAGGAGAAGGTAAATCTCCAGAACAGCCATTTCTTAGCAAGTTATACATGACCAAAATTGACTCAAAAAGCAGAAAACCTGTGCAGACCAATAATTATAGAAAACTAAAAAGTTATCCAAGAATTACCTGAAAGAAACACCACCAGCGCTTGGTAGGAACATAATTGAATAATTGTTTTTTTTGAACTTTTGAGGAATATTTAGGGAATAGATAATTCTTTTGCTACATAAATTATCCCAAAGCTTAAAACTGTGAGCAGCTCCTCGGATTGATTTCACAAGGCAAACAAACCCTAGTCCTAAACTATGACAATTATCATTCAGAAAAGAAAATTATAGACTGGTCTTATTTGTAAGTATACATGTAGAAATTCTAAATAAAAAGGTTACAACAACTCAAAACTATAGTGAAAAGAATATGTATTAAAGGTTCTAGGGATGCCAGGATGCTCTGAATTCAGGTAAATGATAAATAAAATCTATCACATCAGTAGACCATGGAGCCTTATACGGAGTGTACCTCTGTTCTTGATGTTTAAGAGTAGAACGATATTTCCCTGAAGGGCTGGTTATTCCCAGTTTTGCCTCCCAGACTTTTTCCTCCTCCCTTTTCTATCCTGTTCTGTTCTGTGTCCTTCTGTGGCTGACCTCTACAGACCACATCTCCCCGGTCCTCCCCCTTCAGACGATGCTTCAGACGATGTCCGTACCAGCCGTTGGGCATGGCAGAAGCCTGGATGACAGAGTAAGAGGGGTTGGAGTAATTATATCCTGCATTCTCCTCCATGCCTTGTGGTCCTGGCAGTGGCCATGTTTCTCCATGGCTCCGGTGGGATTTTTTCCCTGCCCTTGTCTCTTCAGGCCTAGAGGTTGTAATGGATTCCCACTGTTACCACTCCTGGGCACCTCCCCTGTTTTTGTCAGGTCCCTCAACCCAGCTCACGCCTCTTAAGTTTCCTCATTCAATTCTGTTTAGTTAAATTCTTTTTAGTGTGCCATCTGCTTCCTGCCAGAGGTCTTGACTAATAAGTTTAGCACGATGAGTCATATTTATTATAAACCAATAAGCAACATATTCATTCGTGTAATTGAATTATTTACTCATGTATCAACAGGGGAAAAACTCCTTAATTTTCCTCTTAGACAAATTTTGGGTCAATGAGAAAATTGAAGTTGAAATTGCAAACTCTGGAATTAGCAATAATAAAATACAGCATTTCAAAATTAATGGATGGTGGCCAAAGCTGGTTTCACAGGGAAATAAAGCTATAAATATACAGAGGGTGCCAAAAAAATGTATGCACATTTTAAGAAAGGAAAAAACTGTATTAAAATTACGCTGATGGTAACCACTTTGAGCATCTCTTATAACTGCAGAAGTCAAACGTGACCTGTATTCATCTTTTGTTATTGGTATATATTATTACAATTTTAATATAATTTTTTCCTTTCTTAAAATGTATATACATTTTTTGGCACCCTCTGTGTATATTAGAAACTACAAATGAAAATTACAAAAAAATAAAAAATAAAAATTCAAGAATTTAGAAAACAACACCAAGGGTAATAATGGAAAGCAAAAATTAATAAATTACAAAGCAGAAAAAGAGGAATGAATAAATTAGAAATCTGACTGATATTTCTGAAAACCACCTGTTTTAGAAATAAGTAAAATTAAAAATCAGAAAGGAGAAACAATTGTCACCCCAATAAATAAAAAAAAAGAAAGAAAGGAGAAACAAATTAGAAAGGAGAATTAATGAGAGATACAGAGAACATTAAAAGAAGGTTTAGGAAATGATTGGCAAACCAAGGTCCAAATTAGATTGAAACACGGATGAAATGATTAATTGTTTAGAAAATGTAGAACTTACCACAATTTACTGTAGAAGAGATAAGAAGTCTAAACAGACCAGTAATCAGAGAAGCAATTGAGAATGCAACAGCCTCTAATTACCAGGCCAATGGGGTCTCAGGTAAATGGGGTCTCTGTCTGTTTAAGGACAGAGAAATCTAACACGTAAACTGTCTCCAAGCACAGCAAATTAAGATGAGCTTCCACAGAAGCCAAAAATAAAACCGACACTCAGATCAGACAGCGCACAAGGAAGACCTCCAAGCTCATTTATGCATATTGAGCAACCAGTTGCTCATTTAAAAACAAAATGAGCAACTAGAACTGAGCAGTATATTAGCAAAATTATGAACCATGACTCAGTGAGATAGATGCATTCTCAATAAAACCAGGGTGGGTTCAGTCTTATGACATCGTCGATATAAATCACCCCAATCATAGGAGAAAGAAGAAAAACTGTATGTTTATCTCAAGGATTCAGAAAAGTCATTTGAAAAATAAATTCAATAGCCATTCTTGATAAAATAGAAATATATAGACACTTCTTGACATGAGGTTTTCTCCACCCAAAAACCAGGTTAATAGTGAAATACTTAATAGCAATATTGCCTTTGAAATAAGCGGATATGCCTTCTGAGTTGACTGTTGTCGTTTTCTGGAAGTTTTAGCCCCTTCACAAAAAAAGTGGTTTGTAAGTGAGATTTAAATACTGGGTGGGTGGGGAACTCAACATTATAATTACTTCCTGATGACATGATTATACACCTTGAACAACCCAGAAAAATTCACTGAAAAACTATTAGAGACAATAAGAAAATTCAGTAACATAGTTAGAAAGTTAATATATAAAGTCCATAGCCTTTCTATACACAAACAATCAGCAGATAACAAAAGGAAACAACTCCTTTATAGGAGCAACAAGGAAGGTGAGATACCTTAGGAATAAAAAATCTGCAAGACACTGGGGTTTGAATGCCTCACATGGAGCATGACACAGGCAAGAAAAGGCCTTTTTCCCCCTCACTTGTCCACCAATAAACTGATCAACCTGGTTCGCCTGGGACTGTTCTGAGACATGAAATGTCAATGGATGTGAAAGTTGGGGGAAAAAACACAAAATCTATAAGGCAGCCCCCCCAATGGGGGCTGAAAACAACACTGTATTTAGAAAGGTAGTAGATTCACCTTTCTGTAATTGCCCTTGGTGTTTTTTCTCCTGAATGCTGCTGTAGCCATGGTTCGCTGTTGCATCATTCCAAGTAATGGACTTGGTGCAATTTATGTGCCTTCTAGTTGTGAATGTTAACAGTTTGTCTTTTATTTGTCTTTGGATTAACTCCTGGGCTTTGTAGGGAGATAACGGTAGTTTTATTTTTAAAAACTTTATCGAGACATAATTCACATACCATAAAATTGACCTGTTTCAAGTGGACAATTCAGTGTTTTTGGTACATTCATAGAGTTGTGCAGCCATCACCAACATCTAATTTTGCAACATTGTTAGCCCCCCCAAAGAAAACCCTTACTCATTAGCAGTCCCCATACTTCCCAGGCAACCACTAATCTGCTTTCTGTCTCTATTGATTTGCCTTTTCTGGACATTTCATATAAATAGAATCATATAATATGTGATCCTTTTGTGTGATTGCCTTCTCTCACTTAGCACAATGTTTTCAAGGTTCATATATTGTCTAGCATGTATCAATACTTCACTCCTTTTCATATTGAATAATACACCACTGTGTGGATACACCTCATTTTATTTATTCATTAATTGATAGACATTTGAGTTGCTTCCAATTTTGGCTGGAATAAAACATGCTGCTATTTATGCATGAATTTTTGTATGGATGTATGTTTTCATTTCTCTTAGGTATATATACCTAAGAGTAGAATTGCTGGGACATTATGTTTAACTTTTTAAGGGAATGCCAAAGTGTTTTTCAAAGTCGCTGCGACATTTTACATTCCATTAGTGTAGTACGAGGGTTCTGATTTCTCCGCATCCTTGCCAACACTTGTCATTTTCTGACTTTTTTGTTAGAGCTGTCCCAGTGGGTTGAAAGTGGTATCACATTGTTATTTTGATTTTCATTTCCCTGGTGGATGTTGAGCATCTCTTCATGGGTTTATTGGCCATTTGTATATCTTTGGAGAAATGTCTATCCAGATCCTTTGCACATTTTTTAAATTGGGTTGTTTGCTTTTTATTACTGTGTTGCAAATAGTTTTAAAAAATATTTTGGGTACAAGTACCTTATCAGAATATGATTTTTGCAAATATTTTTTCTCATTTTGTAAGTTGTCGTTTTTTACTTTCTTGGTAATATCCTTTGCAAAATAAGTTTTTAATTTTGATAAAGTCCAATTTATCTTCTGTTGCTTGGTGCTTTTGGTGTCATATTAAGAAACTTGTCTAATTTGGGTCATATAGATTTATTCCTATTGTTCTTGTAAGAGTTTTATAGTTTTAACGCTTCCATTTAGCTCTATGATACATTTTGAGTTAATTCTGAGCATGGTGTGAAGTAGAAGTCCAATTTCTTTTTTTGCACGTGGATTGCAGTTGATCCAGCACCATTTGTTGAAAAGACTGTTTTTCCCCATTGAATTGTCCTGGCACTCCTGTTTAAAATTAATTGACTGTAAAAGTAAGGTTTATCTAGAGATGCTCAATTCTGTTGCATTGGTTAATATGTATGTCTAGTCTTATGCCAATACCAAACTGTAGCTTTATAGTAAGTTTTGAAATCAGAATGTGTGAGTTTTCCAAATTTGTTTTTCCTATTCAAGATGGTTTTAGCTATTATGAATCCACTGCATTTTCATATAAATTTTAGGATCAGCATGTCAATCTTTGCAAAAAGATCATCTGGCATTTTGATAGGGATTACACTAAATCTGTAGATCAACGGGGAGTATTGCCATATGAATAATATTAAGTCTTCTGACTCATGGACAGGGATGTATTTTCCTTTTAGATCTTCAATTTCTTTCTATAATATTTGACAGCTTTCCTTGAGCAAGTCTTACACTTCTTTTCGTAAATTTATTCCAAAGTAGTTTTACATATGAAGTTGTATTCTTAATTTCATTTTCAGAATGTTTATTGCAAGTGTATAAAAATACAATTGACTTTTGTCTATTGATCTTGTATCCTGTAATCTTGCTGAACTTATTTATTAATTCTAGTAGTGTTTTCTTAACGAATTTCTTAGGATTTTCTGCATATAACGTAATGTCACTTACAAATAGAAATGATTTGGCTTCTTCTTTTCCAATCTGGATATCTTTCATTTAATTTTCTTGCCAAATTGTCCTGGCTGGAACTTCCAATATGATGTTAAATAGAAGTGGTTAGAGTGGATATCCTTGTCTTGTTCCTGATCTTAGGGGGAGATAATTCAGTCTTTTACCGTAAAATCTGATGTTAATTGTGGTTTTTTTCAAAGATGCCTTTTACTAGGTTGAGGAAATTCCTTTCTATTAATAGTTTTTTGACTTTTTTTTTTTTAATGAAGTGGTAGCTTTTGTTAAATGCTTCTTCTGTATTTATTGAAATGATCATGTGCTTTTTTGTCCTTCATTTTATTAATGTATACATAAATTGATTACATTGTTTGATTTTTGGATGTTAAACCAACTTTGCATTCCTGAAGTAAATTCCACTTGTTCGTTTTTATGTATATTGCTGAGTTCTGTTTTGCTATTCTTTTTTTGAGAAATTTTGCATCTATATTTATAAAGGCTATTGCTCTGTAGTTTTATTTTCTTTGATGTCTTTTCCTAGTTTTGGTGCTGGTGTAGTACTGTCCCATAGGCTGACTTGGGAATTGTTCCCTCTTCTTTTATTCTTTTTTTTTCTGGAAAAGTAAAATATTGATATTAATTCTTCTTCAAATATTGGGTAGGATTCACCAATGAAGCCATTTGGATTTGGGCTTTTCTTTGTGGAAAAATTAAAGATCAGTAATCCAATCTCTTTATTTGTTATAGCTATATTCAAATTTTCTATTTCTTCTTGAGTCAGTTTTGGTAGTTTGTGTTGTTCTAGGAATTTGTCCATTGTTGCAAGGCTTTGGTTAATCAACACAGTTCTGAAATTTTTGATGTTTAACTTTTTTTTTTTTTTTTTGCCACTTTTTTATGTGGAGCAGATATGAAGGTCCTTACTTTGGCAGTCTGGAAGTCCCATTTAGTTTAATTTTTAACATTTAAAATAGTGTGGCCATGCTTCTAAGAGTTCAGGTAATAAAATGAGAACAATTGCGATACAAATGCCAGTGTAACTCAGACATCATCTGAAAAGAAGGCTAATTGACGGTGTACTTTTAATGCAAATGTAAAGGCACATATAACTGGATTTGGGAGGTAAAAAAAAAAACCCTAAAAATCAAAGCATAGCATACCATATAATACATAGAGAGAATTTTGTATTGGGCATGGTGGAGAAAGAGGTGTGCAAACACAGCGAGTGACTGAATTTCCCAAGTCTGGGATGAGACAGACAAGTACTAAATCAATCAAATGTTTTTTCATCTCCAAACAACACAATAGCTTACTTGAAAATTGCACCTGCTGAGTTTACCTGGGCATATCACACACACGAACAGGCATTATCATGTTGTTCCCTGATTACTCTATGAAACTGAGTGAAGTTTCCTTTCTTGATGCAGAGGATGCAACGAACATGTCCTGTGGGTGAGCCAAAGAGGAAATTTTTATGACAGATATATTGGCCCCTTAGTGTACCATGGATTCTGTCAGATCTTATCAACAACAATCATACTTTCTACAGTGTATCAAGCGATGTATCTTATCACAAAAAACAACAATGACAGCGACTTATAGCAATTAGTTTCTGGCTCATCTAAAACCCTGCTGTTGCTAGTAAGTAAAATCGTAAGTATCCCATGTCTAACATGAACACTTAGGTTGAGGCTCGAGAATATATTTAGCTTGATGTCATCACATTGGACGGATACCAGGAATCAATGTAATGTGCATTTGGTAAGAGCAGAACTGCAAGTCAAAGTAAATTTTACATTTAACTGTATTCAGTTTTACCACTGCATAAAGAAAGGCTGTAGGCAGTTTAGAAAAATATTACTGGGAAAAGAAAACAAAGAATAAAAATATCCTATTGTATCATGGGACAGAAAGAACATTGAATAAATTGCTCTATCAGAGGACAGGAAGAAACACTATAAAAATATTATTATATTGTTCTCACATACATTTATTTTATTAGTTCTATTAACTGCTACTAATTGCCACTGTTAGCCAGTCCAATTGTTGTTTGGTTTAATAATATGTAACATAAAGGTAAATAATACAGAATAATATATAATTTCAAATATGCATTTATTTTTCACATTTTTATAGTAAAGTAGCAAACATGTATTATTTTTATATACTATTTTATTATTATATCTGATTTCATATGTCTGTGTCCTGCATTGGTTCTCTGGAAAATGGTTAATATACACAAACTACACAAAGGCCCAGTACCTACAGGAAGTGACCCCATACGATGCTTCCTGGCGACTCACAGAACTCTTGGGTGAGTTGGAGGCCTTTCGAGGGGAAATTATAGTCTTTCATGAACATGTGTGGTGAAGCACCAGCGAATTGGGATTATTGGTGTTAGTGTGAATGTTAGTGTCTGCTTGGCTTGGCATAACAACACCACAGGCTGGGCGGCTTAAACAACAGAGACTAATTTTCTCATAGTTCTGGAGGCTGGAAGTCCAAGGTCAAGGTACTAGCAGGATTGATTTCTCCTGAGGCTTCTCTCCTTGCCTTTCAAATGGCCACCTTCTCACTGTGTGCCCCCCATGACCCTTCCTCTGTGAGCTCAGAGGGAAAGAGAGATCTCTGGTGTCTGTTCCTCTTCTAGTATGGCCACTAATCCTATCGGATTAGAGCCTTCCCTTATGACATTAATTGACCTTAAAGGCTCTATCTCCACATGTAGTTACATTGGGGGGTTAGGGCTTCAACCTATGAATTTTAAGGGACACAATCAAATCCATAACAATGAACTTCACAGGCACCCATAGGCTGGCAGATCCTAGAAAACAGAAAACAGAAATGAGATCAACAAGAAATGAGACCATTTCAAGAAGTGTCACTAGTTAAACTCTTGTTTAATTATATAAACTCTCAGATGGATCCTACAAACAAAACCCAGCTCTATGCCACCTACAAGAAATGTGTGTGAAATATATGTGCAAAAAACAAAAGTTAAAATTAAAAAAATGGGCACACATGTCATCCAAGTACAAATGAAAAGAAATCAGTGTTCACAACACTGACCTCAGAAAAAATGTAATTGTCGATGAAGAAAATACTGAAAAGGATCAACAGGATAACTTAACAAATTTAATCATACAAGGTACAGTCAAAATAAAGTGTGTATGTATGTGTGTATCTTTTACCTATCTCCTCCACAGTAAGAGACTTTAGTAAGTGTCTCCCAGTCTTTGAACGATCAGGCAACCATTAATTACGATAGAGAGGATTGGAGTAATAAAATCAATCAAGTTTATGTAATAAGTGTCCAAGGAACTGGATTCTCTAAACAGAGAATATATGTTCTTTTTTATTGTCTATAGAACACACATACACATACACAGATACACAATATTCTATACTCTGTTCGCAATATCATAAAAGTTTAAAGTAATACCAAAATCCTCTAAATACTTGGGAATTTAAAAATTGCTATCCTAAATAACTCTTGGGTTACAGAGAGAATAAAAACCGTAATTCTGTAACATAGCAACATTTGTGGAATGGGTCCCAAAGCTTTACCAAATGGGAAATCAGTAGCCTTAAATTCTCTCATTAATAAACAGGATGAAAATAAATGAACTTCTGATTCCATTCAATAAGTTGTATAAAGCACATCAAATGGAGAAAATACATTAATGATGATAAAATGCAGAAATTAATTAATTGGTAAGCAGAAAAGCAGTAGAACTGATAAATACCTCTAAAAGCTGCTTCTCTGAGAAAAGAATAGCAATAAAATAGAAGATAGTCTGACCACAAAAACAAAAGAGAACACACAAATTCATGAAATTATGAATGAATAAAGGATGCAACCAAAACATTTGACAAAATGATTCTAAAACTGGTTAGGAAGGCTTGTGGCTGTAAATCTACATGGAGAGCTAGCTCATTTATTTAAACTGCAGAATTCTTTTTTTCCCAGTATGTAAATATATCACAGTATGTTAATCTGTTCTCCTACTGGTGGATATGTAGATTATCTCCTGCTTTTTTGCTGCGATAAATAATACTCTGTTGTCGTACATGTACCCCATGCATATGTGTAAGAGCTCTGTACGGCAGTAATTGTTCAGCTATGGTCTTTGTGCTAGTACCGTCAGTGTCATCGGGGAACTAGTTAGCAACGCAGATTCTCGGGCCACACTCCAGACCGACTGAATCAGAAACTCTAAGGTTGGGTCCCAGCAATCTGTGTTGTAACAAGCCCTCCAGGTGAGTCTGATGGATACTCTAATTTGGGAAGTGCTGCTCTCAGCACATACTGTACTTAGAAGTGGAGTCGTTGGATTGTAGAGTGAGTGCATCTTTAGTTTATAGGATATTGCCAATAAGCTCTCCTAAGGGCTGTGCCCACTTATACTTTCATTAGCGGTGTGCAAAAGAATTTTCGGTCCTCTATAATCTTGCAAATGCTTGGTAATATAACTTTTAAAATGTCAACCTGATAGTTGTGAAACAGGGCTTCATTGTTTTAGTGTGCATTTCTCCTGTGAAGTGAAGCACTTTATACCAGGCTTTTTGACCATTTTGTTTTCTTCTTCTGGGAATTGCCTGCTCAAATTGTTCGCCCATTTTTTAAACTGAGTTGATGATCTCTGTCAAAATGACATGCAGACGTTCTTTATACACGTCAGGCATGTGTATTACAAATCTCTTTCCCTAGTCTGTGCCTTATCTTTTTACTTTAATTATAGTGATTGTAATTATACAAAAGTTTTACCTTTCATATGGTAATAAAATTTATTGCTCTTTTTTTCTAGCTCCTCCCCTCCCCCTCCCCACCTCCAGTTTGTGTGTATGTGGTTTTTTAGGGGGTTGGATCTTGTTGAAGAAATCCTTCTAGACTTCAGTGCCATGAAAATATTTTCCCTACTTTCCCCATAAAATGGACACAGTCTAAGAAAGGGGAAGTGAGCACTTAATATGAATATACCACCAAGTTCTGGCAGAGTCCTAGGACCAATGCCCATGGGCTTACTTGTGTACTTCTTCATAAAACAAAAAGAGTTCTCTCCTTTTTATACCTTTATCTTCCAATCCCTGTCTTCTGTCCCCACCTTGCTTCTGCAGCCCCATCTTTCCACATCCAGGCAGAGACCGCAAATCCCAGAAATTAACTGCATATGGAGAGGTGACGATTGAGGTGATGATGGTGGTGATGGAGATCGTAATGGAAATGATGTAATCAATTCTGAGAGGTATAATATCCACCAGAGAAACACCACTGGCTGAATAGAGAACAGGAAAAAAACCTAATAGGAGTGCATGCAGAGAACTGTAGTTTTTCATGGGGTACATTATATAGAACACAGATAACCAGTCTGGTAGAACAAAGCATAAAAGGCTACTGAAAACTGGAAAACGCACTGGCTGGTGTTGATGTTAACTTGCCCTTCAGACAGAGATTTGAAAAGAAAACCTTTGTGAAAAAACATGGAGATCTATTCACCCCTGTCTGGGTTGATCTACCCTGTTTGAGGATAAGAGAGAAATATCCCAATATGTGGGCTTTTGGAAAAAAAAATAATGAAGAATGAGGAAATAGAATTGTATCTAGAAGATACAGAGAAAGAGCACCCCTCTGAAAATGATCTATTATAGGACCCATAAAAAATGAGAAATTACTTAGCATACTTAACAGAGTGCTATGTACAGAGAACAGGCTAAGGTGATAAGGCTACTGGTGCAGAAAAACAAGCAAAAGAAATAAGAGAGAAATGGACAAGAAGGAAAGTTTGCATGGAAATCAAAATCTAAGTAACAAAACTAAAATCTTCTCTGAAATCAGAAATTATGTCATGTGTAAAGAACTTATGTCAAGGGAACTATAAAGAGTAACACACAAGATGAACTTACATGCTCTTCCAGAATGCAGAACAAATGGAGAAAAAAGTGACACTCAAGGAAAGAAAGGACGATAAATATAGAATAATGACTACAAAGATAATTTCATTTTCTTTATGAAGTTATGAGAACTAGTGGAACAAAACTACATTAATTCACTCCTTTATTCAACATGCATTTTCTGAGCAATTTACCATGTTGTGTGCACTGTGCTAGCTATTACATAGATTGTGATGAACAAAATAAATTTACTTCCTTAACATAAGTTTCAGTCTTGTTGGATATTAGAGAAGCAAATACACAAATAAATACATACTTTCAGATTGTGGTAAGCATTATAGAGGAAAGCAAAACAATAATTAATAATATAACAGAAGAAATAATAATATAACAGAAGAAAGCAATAATAATATGACAGGAGAAAACTTTCATGAGTTAAAGAAGACCTCAGTATGAATTTAAAGGCGCCCATTCCTTGTCAGGCAAAACCAATAAAGTAGAACTCTACCAACTAGATGAAGACAGTATTTTCAAATTACCAGAGTTAAAAAAAAATCCTATAAAGGGTCATGCAGAACAACAAAACCCCAGCAGGGCTCATCTTTTCAATGCCAACTGTTAAATTCTGCAGCATCATGTCTAGAGGCTTTGAAAAAAAGTGATCCAAGAATTTTGTACTCCATAAAGTATTTTTCACGTGCAAAGGCACATGACTTTACCAGACAAATAAAACCTTCCAAATAGATCCAAATCCATGTATTTTGCTTGTAGAAACTATTAGTTCAACCAAACAAGAGAAGATGAAAAAGTAAGAGCTCAAGTACGGAACCAGTTTAAATTGAGATAATGCTAAATAATTGATGTATACAAATTATAAAGCTGAAAAAGTCAATGGAGCTTTTGAGGAAATAAAAGGCAGGCAGCCAGCAGGGGAGCAGTGTGGAGAGTAGGGAACACATGGCAGGAGGGTGTGAGGCTGGATGGGTCCATGTTTGCCAGGCTCTGCAGACCTCATAGGCCGTGCACAATTTTCCGACTTCTGTCTTTGAGAGAAGTACATCTAACTTTTTGAAAAGCATATTATACACATAATTTTTAAAAAATTGGGATCTCTGTCTCAAACTATACAAAGCCTTCCCCATGTTATAAAATAGAGGTGGATAACCTAATGGAAAATTTCTGCAAATATAAAAAGAAAAGTCAAAGGATGATAAACATATAATTTAAAATGCAAAATAAAAACAAATAGATATTTTTAACCTACTAAGATAGAAAAGACTAAAGAAAAAAGATACTATCTAGACTTGGCAAGGATGGGAGGAAATGTACGTTGCTTATGCAATGTTTGTAGAAATGTAAATTGAAATGCTTTTCCTGGAGAGCAATTTAGCAACATACGCCAAATGTCTTGCAAGTATGCACACTCTTTGACTCAGTAATTCCACTTCTAGGAATTTTTCCTTGTGTCTTTCTGTCATAGCACGTCCCTCAGGTTTTTTTTTTTTAAGTCAGTTTTTAATTGTGTATTTATTTGTGTGACTATATGATGCCTTTTTTCATAAGCACAGAGATTAGTCTATTTGTACTTATTATGATACCCTAACACCAGCATATTCTTGAAGGAATGAATAGAAATGCTTTGAGAAAACATACACATACATACATGCACATGTTATAGGACAATTTTCAGTGAATTTTCAGGGCATAGGCAGTCATGCACTGGAGCTGGTTCATACCTGTTATTCTCCATCTTGGTTGTGGTGATGGTTACACAAACCTAGACATGTGTGAACATTCATAAAACAGTCAATTTTATGGCATTTCAATTATTAAAAAGGAAAAAGGTATTATATACTCACAATTCATCACTTTTTATTTTACTACATTTTATTATTTCAATGCTCTTGAGGTTGTTTGTGTGTATTGTATCTTATGGTGAAGCTGTTATACAATTGTGTGCTGTTGCACATCGCATCTCAATTCCGTGCTCGGTGACATCACTATGGTAGCTTGAAACTGGCTATGGTGGGGGCATTTCCACCATGGAAATCAGCAAATCCTGCAAATCAGGACTTTTGTCTCTAGAGAGCCAGTTGTTAACAGTTTACCAGCTCACCCCTTGTTATGAGCCCTGGATTTCTGAGCAGACGTGGCATGAATATTTGGAGCTTGGAGACTGCTGAGGGGAAGGGGATAGGAGAGAAGAAGGTGGCAAGAGCACCTCGGTCTGCTTATCTGTTTATACCCATGAATATATACAGGACTGGTGAAGCTGTCTGGGGAAACGTGACAGAGGCCTAACATTTTCTCTTTTCAGGCAAAGGTATTAAAATATATCTGAGGACAGGGATCACTCTGATGGAGGCCACATGCTAGGAAAGGGAGCAGCACCCCTGTAGTGAACACTGGTAGCACCCCATTCCCACTGCTAAGAGTGTTCCCTACTATGGCTCACAGCTGCCGCCTTCTCCAGAGAATTGGCCTCAGAGGACCAGAAACTGCCTTGCATAGGAGGTTATGCTCCCCATTCCTCGCCTGGGGGCAGCCCATAGCCAATAACCATCTGCAATAAGGTATAAAAGGCTGGACCCCTTTACCCCAAGGTGGGACAGCTGGTGAAGTTCTTGCTCCAGAGCGCCCCCTGGGGTCAGGCTGAAGCCGGCTCAGCTGAGAACACATCCTTGCTTAGCTCCTTCCCTGTCCTGTGCTGCTTCCTTCCCTTCTCCTGAGAGTACTCCTCAATAAATTAATTGTTTGAGGTCCTGACCTCAGATAGAGCCAAAGAGATATTTAATCAGGAGGGTAGGTGACGACTTGATCAAGAGTTGGGGCATGAGTTGGCCTCCGTGTCTGTCCTCCTCAGCCATGCTGGTTGGATCATGCTCTCAGGAAGTGACCGTATGAATGAACCTAAGATCTGAAAGTTGAAAAACCAGGCCACTTCTATCATGGAGTACCCTTACCTGAACAAAACACTGAGATGGTAGCATCCTTCCCACCCCTTCAGGACCCCTGGAATCTGGGCAGACACTCAGGAATGCAGGCTCAGCAGAATTGGGATCTCTGCAGGTTTCCTGGCTCAAGTAAGCAGTGATAATAAGCCTCAGGAATTGTGGAGACTAGTAGAGGTTGGGTCCAGAGACACCCAGAACTGGCTGGAACCTTGTCTCTGAGCACCGTTGGGCTGTTTACAAGCAGTGGATGGAGCCCTTAGCATCATCGAGAGTGAGGCAGCAACAATGGGAAGAAGCTGCAGTACTTAGTGTTGATGGCTGCACAGGAATGGCTGACTTCTGACTTCATGGGGGGCCCAGTGGAGTTTCTGGTTCATTGCTGAGGAGTGAGAGGCACTGGGAATGAAGGAGGGGCCCCTACGTAGTTTTGCATATACTCATTCAACAAATATTATCCAGTCAACCATGTGTCATGCACTATTCTACATTATCATGTTCCCTGTGTAGCAGCAGTTAGGCTGCGGGGGATTTCCTGGGGACTGTTCCCAGAAATAGCATCAGTAGAGTTGTTAAGAAAGCAAAACTGGGCGGAGAGAAGGTGAACTGTGATGCAGTCACATCATAGATCTCAGCCAATTCCACAGGGAGCTCTTGAATTGAAATGGCCCCTTGGCATTTTTCCAAGTTTGGGCAATGGAGCCAGGCCTTCGTACCCCCAAACCTACAAGTTGTTCATGTGGGCTACCTCTGTGGAGGAGATGTAACCTTGGAAGAGGCACTCCCCTTGGCTGAGGCTATTCCCAGAGAAGGGCTAATCAGGGAGCCAGCACTCTGAGCAGATTGGGTAATGACTACCTTGGTTTTGAACTTGTGGTCTGGGCAGCAGACTATGTCACCTATTACAGAGATGTCAGGGATGCAATAGTAATGGAAAGAAACAAAATCCCCAGGTCATGGACGTTATAGGCTAACGAAGGGAAACATCATAAATAAATAGGATGAACATGAAAACGTTGTCATAGAGACCCTTCTCTGGGTTGGTGAGTTCATACGTGATTTTAATTTTTACTTTTTCTCGCTTGTGTGTACTTCCTAAGCATTCAGTAATGAGTATGTATCACTTAATTAAGTTATTTCCATTGTATCACTCGGTGGATGAAAGCTTTTATGTAAAAAAGAAAGTACATTTTAGATGAAGTAAACCAAATAGATGTAAAAAAGCAACACTACATTCTAAATGAGTCTGATAATTTGGAAGAACCCATACAATGACATTTAAATGCCCCCAAATCAAAAATGCTAAAAGTACAGCTTTAAATTGCAATTTAGCAACAACAATAAAAAGTGAAGAAATGGAATTTGGGCATCATTGTTAGAAGTCCTCAGACTGCTCCCTTGCAGAAACAATTGGCTTCCTTCCACTCTGATAGAAGCAGGGACTATGCCTCTTGTTTGGAAATTCCTTCTGAGTATCTGTTCCGAGCTCCACAGCGGCAGCTTGGCGGTTTCCCCCCGCGCCGGCCTCCTATTTTTACACCACCCAGAGCTTCCCTAATAGGAGCCATCTCCAGAGACATTCTCTGACCTCCTCCACCTGAAATCTAACAACTCGGCGAGTTTTCAGATGTTTGAAGTGCCAGACACACCATTATCCAAGGAAATATTTTACCTAGCAATTTACCAAGTTTCACAAAACCATTTTCCCAAACACTGACAGTGCTTTGTGAAGGATAAGTAAGATAAGTATAGAAAATTGCAGGGATGAACCAAACATCCAGTGACTTCACAGACAGATCATTGCCAGGCCTTCGAGAAATCTTGTTTTTCTTGTTAAAGATAAATTAGTTAGAAATGGGAAAAACGTTTTTGATAAAATAACTGTATTTGCCTTATGTTTACTCTGACCTTCAAAAGCACTCAAAGTATCTCATACGATTTCAGTTTTCTGGTCTTTACTAGCTCTTCATAAGCCAATTAACATTAAAAAATAATTTTGTATATTACACTTGTTTTATTAATTTATTGTTCATCACTTTTCAATGAGATAATTACAAAAACAGAGAAAAGTAAAAAGAGGGGAAAGTCAGTAGTAAGCTCATGGAACACACATTACTAATATTTTAGGATATTTCTTTCATCTTGTTTTCTGCATACATACCCAGAGATACAGGAAAATTGGGATAATAACGTGTAAAGAGGAGGCAATCCTTCTTTTAAAATTGAAGATTGCATAGTAAAATTATTTCCTTAAATTATATTCAAGAACCTGATTTGTAGAGATTATTAAGTATATTGAATTATTGCCGTTCATCCAAATGATTCATTATTTTTGGACATGCAGGTTGTTTCAATCGTTCACTATTACAAGTAACTTCCTTGTATTTATTTATCAATATATCTCTTTGTCTTTGGATTTCTTAATATTTTCCCAAAGTAAATCCCTAGACATGGAATTGCTACTCAGAAGGCATGATGCTTTTTAAGGATTTTCTTATGTTAATTTAATCTCTGTGCATGTCAGTTTCCGTATTATAAAATGGGAAAAGAATAATACCAATCTCACTTGACTGTTGAAAGGATCAAGTGAGATGCTTTCTTGCAAGTTTTTAGCAAACTATAAAGTACTGTACAGCGTTTATTCCATCCCATTCCAATCAAGGCAGTTGGTTCCCAGACAGGTTAATTAGCCACATCCTATCGCAAGCTAGCGAAGCACAGAAGCAGAACATTCGTAAGTTCCCAGGTAGCCAGCGGCTGCTGGAACTGAAAGGTAGCGTTTTATGCCCGTGGGAAGTGGTCAGGGCTTTTGCTCCACTTCCCTACCTGTAGTTACACACTACAGTGATGTGTATGATCTGGAATAGAGAAGTTTGGGGAGTGAGAGAGAACGTGCCCATTTTCTGCCATCTCAAACCCAAAGATTCAATCCAGCTCTGGGAAGTCTGACCTGTAACGCTTTGCTTCTCTGTGGAATCAGGAAGAGTGAGTAATAAATGAGGTGTTTTATTTTTTAATGGAAAATGTAACTTCCTGACTATATCCCCAGAATACATATTGATATGCACAGGCACACACATCCACGCACCACGTGCCTCATGACCAGGGTCAACATCCAATTGTCAGGGGATTGTCTCCAGCCCACAGCTGGCACAGCCAGGTTGATTCCTGGTGGCAGCTGAGTCTATCGGGAGAGGAGGACACACAGCCAACAGCCTACAGCAGAATCGCTCTGAAGGCCATCTTAGGGATCAGAGCCCCCCGACCATAAACTGTCTACGGGATAATGGGCCTCAAATCACAAATGAAACAAAATGGAAGACAAATGCAGGCCAGTTAAATAAAGCTGAAGTGACTGGTGTGCTGAGGGACAGCAGTGGCTTACAAGGACAATCTCATTTCCTCTTTAATTTGCATATGGTGAAGATTGATTTTCTACGGCTAATCCAAATTTATGATACATCAGGTGATATTTAAAGGACTCAATGGAGCATTTAATAGCCAAACATTTTTCCTGATTAGTACCCACTTGACTTAGTGACCCAGAGATGAATGCTGATCACCCTGTCCCCCGTCTTCCCAATGGCTGTAAGTGGAATTGCCGCCAAGCAGACAGCAGGTACACAGAGCCACGCTGTATGTGGCGTGTCCAGCCATTTAGGAGTCTGTGCTCTAGAAGCATGGGCAGGGGTTGGGGTGGGGTTGTGGGTTGGAACTGGTGGTTTGATTTGTCTGTTTTTCAAAATTACGCTTTGTAGGGACTTTATAGCTTTCATACCCTAACCTCATTTTATGCAGAATACACTTACAGGGCATGCATTATATTCCATTGTCTTTCTGATACACCATCTCGATAATCTCAATAGATAGGGATTCTTAATCTCAAGTGACGAATGAGAAAACTGAGTTTCAGGAAAGTTAGGTCATTTGCCCAGTCACCTACCTGGTAAGTGGTGGGGCCAGGATTGAAACTCAGTTCAGGCGACCCCAAAGCTTAGACTTCTTCCAGTTTAGCCCTGTGCACCAAAGACTCATCATGGGTCACTGCCTTGGGCGGTGTCTAGATCCAAGCAGTGGTGTCTGGGCCAAGGCCCCAGGGAGAGAGTAGCCAGAGCCAGGCCAGAGGTCTCTGCATAAATCTGGGAGCCAGATATCAGGAAATTTTGATCATGGGCTTTTATTTCTTTCCAGCCTTCATCAGGGACCTGTGAAGAGGGTCCACTGGCCGTAGAGCCGGTGCTAATCACCCAGCATGAATGGCTCCATTTCTCCATCATTTGTGGGTCTAGCAACAGAGGGGCTTACCCAGGAATGAACTTGCCCCATCACCTTAGTTCCCCATCAGCAAAGGTGATTTCTTCCAGCAAGATGGCTATAGGTATAGACATTTACTGAACACACGTGGAGATAAAAGTTCAGACAGTATTCAAAGTTTGAAAATATTTCTGTGCTTTCTCCAGCCCCCTCTATCAAAGTGTTTTTCTTCAGAGTAACCACTTTTAACTATTTATAGTTATATAAATACACAACTTACGGAGTCAGATGGTTCGGCAAACATTTTTAGAAACAATAGAAATCCCTTTCTGATTTTGCTCTCCTCAGAGGCAATAACTTCAAATTATTTGGGCTGATTCTGTTGGTAGCTACCTTCTTATTACTGATATATATTTGCTTCTCCACTTTTCAGTATCTATCTCTTCAGAAGATGCGGGTTAAGCCCTCTTTTCTCTCTTCTCTACTTTATCAAGCTATATACTCTTTGTGCCTCTTTTGTGTCCAGTGGGAGACACAGTGCTTCTGCCCCAGCTTCTGCCACAGAAAGGGCTCAGTTCCCACTGAGTGGGTGGCTTAGGTTATGTTTCACTCCTCGACCAATGGCTGGGGTGAAAGCATACAGTGTCCTGTTGGTCTGGATGAATCAGGACCCAGCTGTGGTGACAGGTGGGGTGGGATCAGTTCTGGGAGTGGGACAGTGGGTAACTAAACACAACTCTGGGCACCGATGGGAATTTCAGAATGGAGATTGGGTGCTGGGGAGGCAACCAGCAATATTCACTGCAGCAGAAAATGGTATTCTAGACAAGGTGTCCATAGGAATAGAGGCATGAAACTGAGAAGGGCAGTCTGAGTTTGGGGACTAGTGTGTATTCCAAAGTGACCGGGAGTAGCACCTCTATAACTACCTTTACCTGGAGCATGACTTCCCTCCAGGTCTTTGATTTTCTTTTCCACAAGGGAAGAAGGTCTTCGTGTTGAGGTCTGTGTATCCCAGGAAGTCCACTGGACAGACTTTAGGGGGATCTGTAAACCTCCTGCAAAATGTGCAAATCCATCCTGCTTTGCAATTATGTGCAATTATGTGCAAAGCGGGATGGATTTGCACATTTTTCTGGGGCAAAACACCTTAACTTTACTCAGATTTTTAAAATGGCACATGACACTAAGCAGTGGGGACACACAAGCCCCATTGAGGTCACTCCCACACTGAGAACAGAGCAGGAGGCTGGCAGCTTGTGCCCTGTCTGCTCAGCTTCCGATCTGATATATTCTGATCCCTGCTCACCTGTATCCTACACCCAAACACATGCCTCTTTCTTCCTCCTGCTATGGATTTCCATGGACTTGACTTAGTGGGTACCGACCCTTCCACGTTATTAGCTGTCTTTTAAATCAATGAGGAAAGAACAGCTTGTTGATAAATGGAGTTGGGATGGCTAGCTAAACATTTTGAAAAGATAAGCCTGGCAATTTCTACACAAAAATAGATTCCATATGGTGTAAGGGAATACATGTAAAAAAAATTCACCAAGAATATATTAGAAGATGTTATACTTGAATAACGACATACTTTTAAAGTATGAAAGCAATTTCTTAACATACGCTCAAGGGCAGTTAATCTTAAAAGAAAATTATGTAAGGATTAAAACCTCTGAACATCAAAAAGTAACATACAAGATTAAAAGGCAAATAAACTAAGATAAAAAACATAAGAAACATGTGTGACCAAGGATTAATATAATTAATCTATAAAAAAATCCTTGTAAATCAATAACAAAGGATGAATTCCCCCAAAGACAAATGAGCTACAGACATGAGCAGTTGGTTTACAAAAGATGAATTACAAAGTGCTGATAAAAATGTGGGGAAAAGAGTCCATTTTACTTATAACAGAAATAGTAAAATGCAGACAATGAGATTTCTTTTCTTTAAACTTGATAATCAATAAAGGAAAGCTATAAGGAAGTGAACCTAGGTATACCTGCTGACGGAGTTTAAATCAGCAACACATATTTAGAGAGTGGCTTAATAGTTTTTAGTTTGTATAATAACAGGAGTTCTAAAAATGTGTGTGTGTGTGTGTGTGTGTGTGTGTGTGTGTGTGTTTTAATTTAGCAATCCACTTTCGGCTCTTTAGTCTAATAAAATAGTCACCTTGGCAAAGATGTGGGACATTTATTACAGTGTTCCTTGTAATACTGAGAAATGGAACTATTTTACTGTGTAACAATACGACATTGGTTGAAGAAATTATAGCCTGTTTTTATAATAGAACACTGTGGCTATTACAAATAATTTTGAAGAGCTATATCGATAGACATGGAAATATGCCAAATATATTAATAACTGAAGAATGTGGGTTATAAAATAGTAACATGATCTTGTAATTATGTAGAGAAGCACAGAAAATGATCGTCTGAGCAGCACTATCCAACAGAGATGTAATGCAAGCCTCTTGTGTCATTTTACATTTTTCTAGTAGCCATATTAAAAAAAAAGTAAAAAGAAACTAACTGATCATGTTTCATTTAATTCAATATAGTCACAATATGAGGATTTTATCATGTAATCAATACAAAAAGTATTGAGATAGATTACATATTTTTTTATGTGTGTTGAATCTTTACAATCTGGTGTATATTTTTCCCTTATGGCACATCTCGGTTTGGGCTAGCCACATTTCATGTGCTCAGTAGCCACGTGGGAGTAGTGGCTACCGATTTGGACCAGGTAGACCTAGAATCATACTCACCAGGATTTTAATAGCAGTTGAAACAATCAGTGTCCTGTATGTTCTTCCTGTTATTATGTTTTCTGGAATAATCATGTATTACTTTTTTTCATAGAAAAAATAACCAAAGAAATTTTTCTATTTACTGAGAGAAGAGAGTGGAAAGAATAATTTTAGTATCAGATCTGGCAGAAGCACAAGGGACAGTCAATCACACCGATCACACATACACCCAGAGAACAGAACAGAATTTCCAAGCAACCCATGAGGAGGCTGAGTTGTTTTAAAGAACACTGGAATTTTGTTCACGTAAAAATATTGATAAATAAAAAAAAAGCCATCACCTGGGCTTTGGAACTCAGATAATTCCCTGCTTGAGATATTCCAAGTAATTCTGCAGAGGTGTGATGAGTAAAACATTTAAAGCTTCCTTTTGTGTGAATGTTAATCTTAAGAGTGTTTAGGTGAATCCTGCAATACACCCTTCAATTAAACCAGATTGGTGGGTGGAAATGTTCCAGCAGAAATATCATAAAAATAGAATCATTATTCTATAGCAATTTAAATTATTCAAGTATCTTCACGTCAAGTAGAATTTAAATGGGAAGAGAGAAATAACTTATTCTAGTCATTAAGACAAATACGTAACAGAGGTAGTGATACTCAAGCAAGGGGAGCCACATGAGAAAAAGGTAAGCTGAAGAACTAGTATCATTCTTGTAAGTAAGCTGCTTGGAGCAAATTTGAACCTACTATTAATTTTATTTAACTTCCTGCTAAACTGTAAATTCCATGTCTTATTTGCTAGTGCTTTCTCAAGGCCTAGCACAGGGTCTGGTACATGGTAGTTTCCTGTTACTAATTTTTTTAACAGCGCTGTTTAGTGAGTGTCTGTTACATGCCAGACCTTGTTCTGCTTGGGGTACATCAGAGAAGGAACAAGACAGGAATCCCTACCCTCAGGGAGCCTCCATTCTAGTGAGTGGAAACAGGCAATAAACAGTGAACATACTAAATAAGTAAATTATATAATAGGCTAGAAAGTGATAAATGCAATGAAAGAACAACAGAGGAGGGCACACATGCATGTCCCTAACAGCATTATTCACAGTAACCAGAAGTGGAAGCAAACCAAGGGTCCATCGATGGATGAATGGATAAGCAACATACAATGTGGTAGAAACATACAATGGAGTGTTCTTCCGCCTTAAGAGGAAAGGAGATCCTGACACATGGAACAGCATGAATGAACCTTGAGGACTTTATGTTCATTGAAAGAAGCCAGTCACAAAAATACAAATACTGTCTGATCTCACTTATATGAGGTATCTAAAATAGTCACATTTGTAGAGACAGAAATAGAAGGGTAATTACCAGGGGCTGGGGGGAGGAGGAAATGGGGAGTTGTTTGGGTACAGAGTTTCAGTTTTGCAAGATGGAAAAGATCTGGAGATCTTTGTTGTTGAAGCCATTCAGCGGATGGTAATTTGTGGTAGCAGCCCAAACTGCCGAAAACAATAGGTCTTATTGAGAAAGGAACATGTCAGCAAAGGTTTGAAGAAAGGAAGGCTATAGATGTCTGGATATCTGGGGGGGTGCTTGCATTCCGGGCAGAGAGAACAGCCAGTGCAAAGGAACAGGCCTGGTATGTGTGAAGAGCAGCAGAGAGGCCCATGCGATGGGCGTGGCATGAGGGAGGGGAGGGGAGGAGAAAGGAGGGGAGGGGAGGGGAGGGGAGGGGAGGGGAGGGGTGGGGAGCCAGATCATCGGGCCTGGCACCTTTGTAAGGACTCTGGCTTTTGTCTGGGACAGGAACCATTGGCGGGTCCTGAGCAGGGGAGTGACATCATCTGACTTAGGTTTTGAGGGGATCACTCTAACTGAGGGAAAGGATGGAAGTAGGGAGACCATTTAGGAGGCTCTTAGAACAGTATACATGTATTGCTTCAATGAAGAAATGAATGAAGAAATAAATGGATAAATGCAAACATAAAGATATTTTCAAGCTGTTGTGTATTACTGAGCAGTGGAGAATTATCCTTACCCAAAGCAAGTCCTGGTCTTGGCCCCCAGCTTTCGGAATCCAGGGATCTCTAGTCGCCGGAATGCCCTGCCTGATAGGAGTGTCTTTGTTTGCCTAGGAGCTTGACCACCAGTCGTCTCCTAATGTGATTTATAATGGAAGCTCTGGAATGTGCCATTATCAGTTCTGTCCTCAGGAGGAACTGGAAACTAAGGTTTTAGGCTGAACCTCCAGGAGGGGCTAGAGACCAAATGTCAGCCCCAGTATGTGACTGAGCTCCCGTGAAAGCTCTGGACACTGAACCTTGGGTGAGCCTGCCTGGTTGGCGGTACTCTGGAGTGGTGGCACATGTCGTAGCCGGGAAGCAGTGCCACTCTCCAGGACTCTGTGAGAGGAGACAAAGCTTCGTGTTTGGGCCTCTTCCAGTCCTCACCCTAAGTGTCTCTTCCTCTGGCTGCTTCTGATCTGTATCCTTTTGCTGGAATAAAACTGTAATTGTAAACATAGCACTTTCCTGAGCTCTATGAGTCATTCTAGCAAATTATCAAACCTGAGGGAGTCTGAATTTACAGCCACACAGTGAGAGTGAGGGTGGTTGTGAGGACCCCCACACTTGCAGCTGGTGTCTGAGTCTTGGGCAGATGTGGCAGTCTTGTGGAGGACTGCACCCTTAGCCTGGAGTTTGGCGAACTCATTGTAGCTATTTTCTCAGAAGTCTCTGTGGAAAGATCTCACACATATCCTTTTACAGATTGTCACTTCCTGGACCACAGCTTTGCAAACTATAGTCCGCAGCCAGATCTGGCCCTTTGCCTATTTTTGCAAATAAAGTTTTATTGAAACACAGCCATGCTCATTCTTTTACATATTGTCTATGGCTGCTTTCCTGTTTTATAACAGCACACTTGAGTAGTTGCAACAGAGACATGGCCTACAGAGCCTAAAATATTTACTATATGGCGCTTTACAGAAAGAGTTTGCCAATCTCTGAATTGGGAGCATAGACTCAGAGGGTCACTAAATATGGGCTAAATCTTATTGTCTTTCATAGGACAGTTTATACACAGCAAGAAAAAGTGAGGCGCATTAATCGATTCAGCAAAAGGGCAAGTTACTAATTAGGCGTGGTGCTATTATGCGATTAATATAAAATGACAATCTTCAAGGCTGGCCTCCACCTTAAGCTCTTTGTCATCAAAATATATTCTATAGAAGGACTTCTTTTTTTTTTTTTTTGTCCCCACAGCACACATTTTCAATTTTAGGCTAAGCAGTGATGGTAATTTATATTTAATACTCTACAAACCTCGCCAACAACTGAGAGAATAGATGTTGACTCTTAAAACAAATGTCAACTGGAGTCATTCTGTCCAAATTCCATTCTGATCCTGCGGAAAGTGAAATGCCACCCTGAGATTTCTACTGAGACCCCAGAGGCCATGAGGGCAGGGCCACCTCTCGCGTTGAGCTTCTGTCTGCCTCTTCAAACCAGCCGTGTTTTCAGTTCCTCTGCCCACCTGTGTAGCAGCCTGTGTCCCAGCCTGCCTCAGCGAACCATCTTTAACATTCCTCCACTTTTAGATACTCAAATAGGCCTTTTCAGGTGTAGTAGAACTTGCTGAAAGCTGGGGGACAGAAGGATGCGACATGGTGTCAACTCCAGCAACTTAAACGTGAAGACTATATAATACTGTGGCTCCCAAACTGTGCACCAAGACACCCCAGGTGCTGCAACGAATCACCGTGGGGCTGTAGGGTGTTTTAAACTTTCAGGGGCAACAAAGGGCTATTCAGTGTCTGTTGGGCACCGCACAAGTTCCTAGCTCAAAGTAGTTCACTGTTTCAACAGTAGATTGCGCTACGTTCCTTTCAATGATATCGTGAATCATGGATGTCCAGGGTTGCTGAGATAAAAAGCAAGTACGCAGTGAAAATCAACATGGAACAAGAAATGAGGGTGACAGTGTGTCATCTGATTCCAAGATTTGAGAGGTACACACACCCAAGGCGCACTCATCCGATTGCCTATTTAACAATAAAATGAAATAATTTTACATTTAAATTTGTATTATTATTTCAAATTGCTACTAAGTTATTATAACATGTTGAGCTGTTTGGACTTACTACTTAATAACAGGTATTTCTTTTGGCCTAGGGTTTGCCCTAAAAAAAAATCAGAGAGTGCTGTGAACCAACAAAGTTTGAGGACGGCTGTTGTACTGGTTAACACTGTGGAAAAAAGGGGCTGGGCTATTTCTGCCATCTTAGGCGCCAGCTCCTGGCTGGGGAGCGTAGCATTTATTTTCTCTTCTGTGTTGTGCCTATTTCTCTGCATCTGATTGTTGTCCATGCAGGACACTCCTGTCACCTCTTTTGTTTCCTTGCCTCCTCCTAGACCACGCCCTCAGGGTGACCCTTCCCTTCCATCTTCTGACAACTTATGAGGGTGTTTCTTACACAAAGACAATTTCCTCCCTAAGATAAATTCAGCAGATTGAAAAAACATTTGTTTTACTCTTGTAGTATAAATTATTGTGCGATGGGCAAAGAGACATTGCATCGTGAGAGCAGCAGGCACTGAGGACTAGGGAGACAGAAAGGCCAACTCAGAAGCAAGATTGGTGACTGAAAGGCGAGAGGAGGGTCTAGGTAAAGGTCGTTGCCTGCTTCACCGTTTCACCCTGACCACACGCCGTGTCACCAAACACATTTAAACCTGTCCAGGGACCAAACACAGAGCATGTGGCACAGACACACTCTCTTCCCTATTCTACAAACTTGAAATGTTTCCTAGCCTCAAAAGGCAGGATTTTATATCACGTTGATGCTTTATTTCCTCCTGCAATTAAATATACTGGTATAAGGCGTGGGAGCAAAACCTGGTAATTTCATCCAGCAGATATGTCTGTTTTCTCAAACCATTTCTCCAAAATTAATGACATTTTTCTTAGTCATCACCTCTGGACTTTATGCACCCACATCAACCACTCCTTTCCTCGCTTTATACTTTATTCCATTCTTATTTAAGAAGAACATTATCCAACTTTGTCAACCTTGGTGGGAGAGACGGGAGAAAACTGATTCTCTCGCTAGAGCAGAACTGACCCAGCATTTATGAAGACTCTTCCTGCACTGTTTGTTCTGAAGTCTGATTAATGAAAATATCTGTGTTCTCTCCAGCTCTGGCTTGCTGCAGCAATATCCTCTTCCATATCCATCACTGCCTAATGGCTGACAGAATGATAGACACACAAAATCATTCCTTATTGTGGTAGAAATCTCTCATCCAAATGGTTTTCTTTTTTTTTTTTTGTAGCTGCTGTGATACATCTCTGGTCATAATAAGTCTCTTTTAAAATGGGCTCCACATTCCGCTTTGCATTGCAAGAGCCATCTATGCCCATGCTTCTTTGCATTAATGTGTGTTAATCCCCATGGCAAATATGCCCTCGGCACTGTTTCCAACACTCTGAGAAGGCTGTTTACATAGTCCCAAGGCTTAGGTGCAATGAATGAGGAGGATCATGGCATTTTGGGGGTTCCAGTTGGGAATGCTTGCTTAGAATTATTTCTTGCTCATCCATCTGGAGGATCCAAGATCTGAAATTTCAGGTGCCGAGTCTGTGTTCCATTCTCTGATATGTGCAGCGATCTCAATCTGATCTCAACCAAGCATTTTGAAAAATGACTGCAACTGTACCAGGCCCTGGACCAAGGGCTTGTGGTAGGTGGTCTCCAGATATGGCCAATGGCCACCCTCAGTTCTTTCCCATGTTTCCTCACTTGAAGTGATGGAGCTTATTTCCTCTTCCTTTGAATCTGGCAGGCCCTTTGGGTTGCTTTGACCAAAACAATGTGACAAAAATGACGGTGTGCCAGTTCTAGGCCTAACCTCTAGGAGGTCTGGTACCTTCTGCTGCTTCTCTCCTTGGAGCCAGCTGCCAAATAAGAAGTCCAACTACTGTGAGAAAGTAAGAAAGGCCAAGTTACTAAATGGAGAGGACAGGAGAGAGAGAGAGAGAGAGAGAGAGAGAGAGAGAGAGAGCTGCTTGGATGGCCCCCGCCATTCCAGACATCACAAGTGGAGTGTGAGACATGTGAGCAAAGAATCCATCTTGCATATTTCAGCCCACAGACACCACATGGGGCAGAAGAACCACCAGCTGAGCCCAGCCTAGGTTGCAGAATTGTGAGAAATCATGAACAGTTGTTTTAAAGTCACTAAGTTTTGGGAGGGTGGATTATATAGTAGCAAATAATGAAAACAGTGTTTGGTATCATTTCAGTTAGTAAATATAACCACCAACCCTACGAGGTACAATCTGCCCTCCCCTCTCTCATTTCACAAATGAGGAAATTGAGGTTTTGAGAATTGCCTCATTGGCCCCATGTCACACCGCTAGTAAATGGCTGAACTGACACATGATCCCATGCCTGCCCGATTCCAAAGTCCCACCGCTTAGCCTAAACACGCTCATGCTTCTCCACAGAGAATGGGAGCTCCCACGTCCGTGGCAGATGATAGAGCTGTTCAAAGGAAATCTGTTAAAGTGCTTGGACTAACAGATACTCACAGCTTCCGACTCCCTCTTCCCTTCATGTTTCCCTAAAAGAACCCCCCATGGCAGGCTTTTTATGAAGATGGATAGTGGCCATGTGAACCATGTCTGGGAATGACAGCTGCTGACGGGGACATAGAGGACACGAGGACAGCTGGGGGAGGACATAGCATTTGTTGGATAACTACCACGTGCTGCTTGCTGTACACGACCGACTG
Organism: Rhinolophus sinicus; assembly: GCF_036562045.2. Classification (NCBI taxonomy): domain Eukaryota; kingdom Metazoa; phylum Chordata; class Mammalia; order Chiroptera; family Rhinolophidae; genus Rhinolophus; species Rhinolophus sinicus. The sequence continues at coordinate 12,094,958 of NC_133759.1, read as the reverse complement.
ATCTAATTCACGGGCAACCTAAGAAGGCCGGCATCCTTGTCTCTGCTTTACAGATGAGAAAGCTGAGATGCAGAGAGGTTGAGGAGCTTGCCCAAAGGAACCTGGAAGTAAATATCAAAGATAGGATCTGACTGCCAAGCCGGTCCAGCTCCTCAGTCTGCAGTCTTTCTGATCTAATGAAAACCCAAGACCCAGGCTTATAGCATCTGTACAACTTCGAGATTTTTTTAAATGTGGGAGGTAAGGGAGTTTCCAGATTTTACAGTTTATGTTTCAGTGTCCTCGTTTTGCCAAAGCCAGAAGCCAACCTGGGGGTAAAGACAGAGGAAAAACAGCAACATATTTCAAAGAAAGACTAATGAGAACTAATTGAAACATAAAAGTGTTCAGGAAAGCAAAACAAACAGAAAAACTCCTGGTGCAGCCTGTTGAAATAACCAGGTGTTGGAAGGATGTCTGCAGACTGGCTGACGTTGGACCGCAGGCCCGATCCCAGCAATGAGGTCCGAGGTCTTCTGCTCACACGTGGTCCATTTCTCTCTACGAAACACCTTTAGCAGAGACTGCTAGCTGATATAGTGCTTTTCTGAGGAACTTTACAATGTTTTGAGAAGGCAAAACAACCTCTAAAAGTTGCCCTGCACACACCGTGGCCCCTCCAAGGTGCAGCAGCTAAAACTGCAGAGTCCGCAGAGTGCCCACGGCTGTGCAGTGGCCTGTAGTTTCTGTCCACTGAGAGCAAGGTTGGCCCTGCATCCTGGGACTTAGTCTGTCTGCCTTGGTGGAGATGTGCACACACACACACGTGCACACACATGCACACACGTGCATGCACACACACACCTGACAGGCCTCATAGCGTGCTGCTTCTATCAGCAAAGCCATGCACTGGCCTAGCTTCTGTTAGGTTGGTTTCCTAGTCACTTAGGAGTCAGCCTGGATAGTGCCTGTGCATTCTCTCTCTCTCTCTCTCTCTCTCTCTCTCTCTCTCTCCCCCCACCCTCTTAAAATAGAGGTTGTGGGGACCAGCTGAGTGTTGTCTGCTCTGTGCTGTCTGCCTGTCTGTTCCTGCATTCCATTTCCTCCTGCCTGTGTCCCCAGCACACACAGGACGCAGGCATCCTTGGAATGCTCCCCCTGCCTCAGACCCACAGCAGGTGTGGAGGCTCTGCACTGCCTCCGTGGGCTTCCCTTGGAGGGAAGCATGACCAGCCACCCATGGGCTGTGTCTGCACCCCGCCCCCCCACCCCCGTCTCTGGTTTCCTACTGCTACAACCAGGAGGCCACAGCAGGATTCTTAAGGGGCCCTCCCTCCCGTGACATGCAAAGACCAGAGAGTTCTTTCCCGTCAGCAGACTGCCATGTTGGGGAGAACCACTTTTCCTCCTCCAGCTCTTAAACACTCAGCCCTCCCGTGCCCATATGGGGATCCTTCCTTAGGGTCCTCGCGGGAGAAGCAAAACCTGGGTGTGTCTATGAGCGTATGTGGACTTGGCTTCCCGTACACAGGATTCTCTGGCTATTTACACATTAGGAGGTAAGCAGACATGCATGTGGGGCTGGCTTAGTAATTAGACACCTGGCTGGTCCCCTCTGTTTTATCAAGTCATCGCAGCGTCTGGTTCACCCCAAGAAGGACTCTCCTACTGAAAAGTGATGACGAGGAAAGGAAGACCTGACTAACCCGCCTACTGGAGCTGCTAGAGAAGCCGACGAAGAAATAGTCTCACTGTGTGATGTTTAAAGCAAAGCAGCCAGAGGTACCACTGTTGCTACCCCTCTCCCCACCTTATACTTGCTTCTGGAAGCTTCAGACAACTGGGCTTAGGAGAAACTGACTGCCAATATTTTGGGAGCTATGAAGTCATCTGTCATCCCCCCAGGAGGGTGGATCTGGGGCTCCTGGCTCCATGACCACATGTAATGCCGTGTCTTGCCTGCTCCTCTACACGCTGAGCTCAAGATTGGGCTGTAGTCCTCTCCACAGCTGCCTGAAAAGGATCCGGGAAACTGTCTGAAGAGGTTCTTTGGTCACCACTGCAAAGCAAGGCTCAGCCTATGGCTTAGCAGGCTGACACACGCTCTCAGATAAACAGGATCATGGATGGAAGAGAGAGGACAAGGGATCCGAGACTGCAGAAGTGACTTGGTTAAGTCATCCAATCTTCCTGAGCCTCAGTTTCCTCATCTGAAAATTGGGAAGAGGACTATGTACTTGCCTTGCCTGTTTCACAGAGTTATTTTAGGGCTCAAAACAACATGTGGTAGACAAAAACAACATGGGGGTTTTGAATCAGTATAGAAATAGGAGACGCCATTATTTGGTCCTGTCATATTACAAGGAGGATTCTCAGGGGGAACATGGAGGAGAGCCTGCCTTGACTGGGTCAGCTGACAGTTTAATCTCTTAAGGACGCGGGTCTCTATGACCTGTCCCTAGGTCTAGGTTGATTGTATTTTCTTCATCTGTAAGGAGAGGAAATTAATGGCTAGGGACGCTCATAAAATCCCCAGGGGCATCTGGGAGCTCTGCCTGCTTTGGGGGGGGGGTCTCCTGATGGCACATTTGGTGGTCTCATCTCCACTGAGGAGGAAGACACTGGCGTGCCAGTTTCTCGTCTCACTCTCAAAGTCGTTCTTCCTTTACGCAAATGTATAATAGGTATTTGTTATATTTGTTTGCAACAAATGCCTATTATACATTGGCATGAAGAAGAACGACTTTGGGATTCTAAACAAAACAACACAAACTAAAATGCCACTGGGAAAAGAGGATATTTAAATGGCCAGTTTTAGACACAGACCAAGTCCAGGATGTAGGCTCTGTCCACCCAAACTGACGAATTTCATAAGGAGCTCACGCATCCCTGAAAGCAGAACTGCCTCAGACAAAAGTGTACAGAAGTCAAGGCACTTCAGAGTTGGAGGTGTCTTTAGAGATTCTCTTTCTTCAGCTCTCATTTCACAGATAAGAAAAATAAAAGAAAGGGATTTGGCCAGAATCACCGAGAAAATGAAAGGTGGAGCTAAGAGTCAAACCCAGATTCTCCATAACCATTATATTTCCACTAAACCCAGGACCATAACTCTATCAAAAAGTGGTGAAAGTTGCAGCCCCATGTTTTCAGGTCTTGATCTAGAACACCAACCTATGGCTGATTTGTCAAGGCTCAGTCATAGCGTCCTATCCAACCAGATCCCAGGGTCTGGCAGGGGAGACTGTTGAGACATCTTAGGCACTAGAAGTATTTCCTGGCAGTGACCCAGAAAGTCTTCAAAAGATGCAACACAGAGCTAAGACAGGACATTAGGAGCAGGAAAGAGTATCCAGGTGGAGGGTAAATGAATAGCAAGCTGTCTTGGCAGGAGGCTGAATGAGAGAAACACAGGAAGACAGGGGTGTCCAAAAAGGGGCACAGAAGAGGTAAGAACAAGAAAGTTCCTATGGGAGCTAAGGCAGGTGGGAGCAAGAAAGTCAAAGCCATCCTGCTAGAAGTGGAGTGTAAAACATCGGTTTGGCTCTAACCCCTCCCCCCAAAAAAACCCTCCCAAAACAAAAGGATGCCCCAAATACAACGAATGGAGTGTAAGAGCAGCACAAGTCTTGGGTGGGTAAACAGAACACCTGGCCTAGATCCCCATTAGTTACCTGAAAATCCATGAAGGTTTGGTCTCAGAGTCTGGAGGCAGTAGTAATGTGCGCCAGTCATGGAGACTAGAAGACTGAAGGACGTGAGAAGGCAGATGGGTCCTAGTTGTCTGTGAAATGTACCCAGAACCACCTCTTTCATCCAGAGGAAAAGGAAAAAAAAGGCAGATGAGTTTATACATAAAAGTTTCTAAAACATTTATTTCCAAAACACACTTTAAAAAAAAAATTGAAAAATAGTGTTGAAAAGATCTAAGAGCTAGGGCTTTTTTTTTTTTTTTTTTTTTAGCAACATTGCTCAGTTAATCCTAAGTGAACAACAAGGAAGGGGGGAAAGCAGAGCTCTCTAGCCATAGCCCTGAATGGCATTTGGAGGAAAACCAAAGCCACTAGGTCTCCTCCCACTTCCGGTCTTCAGCATAATTTGGGCAATACATGGTGTAGTTAAATGTCCTGTTCTTATAAATATTTGAGCCTTGAAATCCGACTTTATTCACAGCTGGATCGAGGCCTAGGGTGACCATCAGTTAAGTGATTCCATGCCTTGGGGAGTCTACGTTGGGGCTTTCATGTTCAAAGGATGCGGTCCATTGAAGACTTGGAAAATGGACTTGCTCTGATGTTCATAGTCTTCAGTTCTCATAACCAAAGCAGGGCTGATTTTAAAAAGGTGACTGTATTATTTTTCTCTCTCTCTCCACCCTGCCCTCACCCCCATATTATCAATCATGCAAGGACAGAGGAAGCTAATGCAGTGTAGGCGTGGCGGAGTGTGGCAGCATTGTTGGGGCTTAACTCTTGGGCTTTCATAGTTTTTCTTCCCAGTAGACGTCTCCCAAGGCACTCTTTCGTCATGAAAAGCGAACCATGTCAGCTGAACTTTTTAACTGGGCTTTGAGGGTTGGCCTTGAGATAAAAGACAAAAAAGATTTTGAAATCTGTGTTCACATAGCAGAGTCTGTGATTCCAAATTTGCACAAATGCAGGGGAGGGTGCAGATTCTTTCCTTTCATTGTGGGAATAACGGGGGGATGTTATTAACCATTATAGAGACATCAAGATGGGCAGGTTTGGTTCAACCCAAGAATAGGTTCTAGCATTTGGAGGAGTCAGACTGGGCAAGGGGCACATCTACACCATTGATGAATGGCATAACACCACAGGGTAGGGAGAAGGCACACAAATAAGCCACAGTTAAGCAATACATTGAATTAGTGCTGCTTATTAGTTGTGATAGGACCATGCATGTCGAGTGAGTGCTAAGAAAATATAGTTGGTGGTGGGGCAGCTCAAGAAGTCCTGGCGAGGCATAGCTAGTACAGACTCTTGAAGTTCACTCCCAGGGGAAGGGAAGCAGTGCTTCCTGTGAGAGGAAATGTGACAGAGATATGAGAGGACTAAAGACTAATTGAGCACCTACTGTGTGCTAACTATTGTGTGAGGCATGTAACATATATAGTTTTTCACTTAGACATTTCAGCTATGAATGAAGTAATTCCCTAGTTTACAGAAATGGAAACTAGCAGCTTAGAGAGTTAAAAGACCTGCTAGAGCTGTGTGTCCCTCCCCCACCCTCCCCTACCTGAAGGCCTAAAGCTCTGGGCTGGAGTTGCGAACCAGAAGTGTTTACAGGACCCTGCCTTGCTCCGGGAAACAGCACACACCTGCCAGGCTTTATTTGCCCAGATGGAGAGGGCTGCTTTAACTTGGACAGAGAATGAGCAGCTTCCTGTTAGCACCAAGAACCATATCCTATGGGAACAGCTGGCATAACTGGCCCAGTTGGACTAGACTGGGAGATGCCTGCTTTGAAGCTCTGGAGATGAACTCACCTCGATGCTTCTGTCTCCATGGCTGGCTCAACTCTGCAGAGTTGAAACATTTCGGACTCAGCTCTGCTCTGCCTCCGGCCTAGCACAGCTCTGTGCTCACCTCCTAAAGCCCACACCTTTCCATGATGTCAGGAATAGCCTAGGATATTTGCCTTAAGGATAAGCCTAGGGTATTTGCCTCTTTCTATATTGTCTTACATTTCAATGGAACCACTCCATCCCCTTCCAAACAATGGAACCTCTCACCTGTGGGCAGCAATATGTGCCAGGCCTTGTTAGGCTGGCTCCTACCCATGGGACACTCTGGCTTGCTACTGGGTACACGCTGGGCTGATGGTGAAGAGACACCAATGAACTTGATCAGGAACCACTGAAGCAGAGGAGGAAGGGATGGGGTTGAAAAGCTGGGGAGCAGAGTGATCAAGGCAGGTTGGGCCAGATGGGGGATTTACATATTCAGCTGGAGGATTTTAGCAAATGTGATCATATTAGTGTCTCATGATCAGTCTGGAAGCTATACTGAGGCTTGATGGTCGGGGGAGAGATTAGAGGTGGGAGAATGATGAAGAAACTGACACAGCAATCCAAGAATGAGACCATGTAGATCATAACTAAGGTTTTTCTACAAGGAGTGGGGAATGATAGATGCAAGCAAAATAGCTCAGGAATAACCCATAGCATGTGGCTTTTGACTGTGTAATAAGGAAAAGGGAGTTCTTATAGTAATACATCTTATTAAAACATTTTAAATCTTCAAATAGAGACCACTCAGTGTAAAGCTACATCTACTTTCAAGCAAGGGTTCACTCAAGTCGTCCCAGAGAGTACTTTTTATTCTGAATGTTCTCCCAAATCTCTGGAGAGTTTCAATGTCTCAGAGCCGCTGATAGCAGATGTTCTCCCTCAACAGTGGAAGCATTTCAGCTTCCTCATGGCTACAATGCTGATGCACAAGGACTGCACATCTCTTAGGTAGGGTGAGTTCTTCAGGCCTGGAGAGAGTATGGACCTCCACCAGCACCACCCTGGGGCAGCTTATAGCCATTGGCTAAGTGACACAGAGTTACAAAACTCCAGACATGTTGCCTCCAGGTAGGATGAATTTTGTGGTTCAGCTCACACTCCAGATCAGGGATGAGAGTGGTCACGCTAAGCAGACTCTAGCTGACACCGCATTCTGAATAGTTCTGCCCCTTGCCCCAACATGCTTCCTTCTCTCTTCCAAGAGCTTTCCCCCAATAAGTCATTTGCATAAGAATCCTCATCTCGGGGTCTGCTTCTAGGAACCCGGATTAAGATACTTGGCGTTCAAAGAGGTTGAATTTACAAGAACTGAATCCACACTATAGGCGGAAGCACATACAGTTTACTAAACAGGAAACAAAGCCATAACTGCGGAAGTCCAGAAAATAGCATCCATGCTAAATAGTTCAACCAAGGGAATTTTAAAAAGGGGATCTAGTTACAGAGGTGTTGGGAGGGCTGAAAATTGGACAGAGATGCAGATTAAAGATTAGAAATACGTCACCACCTTTAGGGCTGGAGGAACAAAGGGCAGAGATGATGTCAGCAGAACCTAGGAGCCAGGGCTGCCTAGATGGAGCTGGACCTTGCAGTGGGAAACATGGGGGAAGCTGCCCCATGGAAGCTGGAACCATCAAGACAGGCAGTCATACCTGCGCTCAGTTTCCCATTGGTTCTTCCCATTGGCTGAAATTAATAAGAGGCCAGGGGACAAGGGAGCCTGGGAAATGCAATTTTCAGGGGGCTGATGCAACGCGGAGCAGAACAGGAGAAGGGCAGAGAATAGATCTAAGTCCAAATGACCAGTACAACTAGGGGAAAAGTGCAAGTAACACATAATCAACTATGGTGAGTTATGTGTCAACTCCTCATCCCTCCTCTATAAGCCACTAGGGAAACCATCATAAATGAGAGACTGGGAAAAAAATCTCTGAGGTATTTCTCTTCTTCTTCCTTCTCATACATGTATCAGCTTTGGATTTGGGCTCCTCTTCTGGTGGCCTGTTCTGGTCAGTCCTGGGCTGGTTACTTTCTGTGGCCTAACTGTTGATATACTAACTACACAGAATTCTATAATCACTATTGCAATACAAACCTCGCTATGAAGGCAACCTCTCCAAGCTTTGGTTGTATTCCATCTGTAAAATGGGAACAACAATACCTACTTCTTGCAGGTCCTGATTTCTTGGAACCCCTGATCCCATGGGTTTCAAAGGTAATAACATACGTAAAATAGTAAGCACACTGCTTAGAGTATATAGTGAGTGCTTCATAAGCGGTGGATTTTTCATCATCATTAGCATTAATACAATTACAAGATTTATCCCTTGGGTCCTTTGCCATGACTACGGTCTACCCACTCTGCAGGGAGGTGTAGCTTCATCTATAGCCACGGTTTTATAAAGCCCGAGCTCACATGACACCTAAATAAACTGGGCTCAGATCAAAATTGCTTTCTGAGCTGACAACATTTTAACTTGGATTTCCTTTAATACGTCAAGTGGAGACTGTGTGAATTACAGGTGCTAAAATCCATGAGTTACCCAATCATTCAGTCTGAGCCCTGTCTGAGGGCCACAGGAGTACACTACCACAATCCCTACAGATCATTAAAGAGCCAGTTTTCTCAAGAACGTCAAGCAAGAAGAGTAATTTAATGAGCGCAATAATAGGCTTTCAAATGAAAATTCAAGTTTTGAGAATTAGGTCATCCTAAATGGAACTCAGAAACCTGGGTCTAAAAATAGACGAATTCCATCTGGGGTTGGAGATGAAGTGTTTGGGCCCATGTGAGGCAGAAAGTTAGAACGGAGACCCTTGCATAAAGCCAGGATCCTCACATGTCCCACATTCACTGAAGCAGTTTGATGGTTAATTTTGTGTCAATTTGGCTGGGCCACATCGAGGAGATATTTGGTCACATATTATTCTGGCGGTTTCTATGAAGGTGTTTTCTGAATGCGATTAACATTTAAACAGTGGGTGTTAAGTAAAGCAGATTTTCCTCCATAATGTGGGTGGGCCTCATTCAATTAGTTGAAGATCTTAATTTAAAAACAGACTGACCTCCTCAACCAAAAAAAGGAATTCTGCCAGCAGACCACCTTTGGACTCAAACTGCAACTGTTTGCTGGGTCTCCAGCCTGTTGGTCTACTCTGCAGATTTTAGACTTGCCAAGCTTCCTTAAAATTAATCAATAGCTCTCTCTCTCTCTCTCTTTCTCTCTCTTCTGGTCTTACTGAATCACGAGCATCATAGGACCTCCAATACTCTCCTGCCTTCAGAAGGGAGGGTTATCCTTTCCATTGCTTGCCCCACCCTCCTCTCACTCTGTACACAGATAAGAACACTTTCCCTAAGCAGAAGAAGCAATAGAGACACTGTGTGGTGCTTTCACTACATGCTTAACGCCACCAGGAAAGATGCCGTTAAGTCTGATCAGAAACCTTGATTACCAAACATCTCCTGCATGAGGACAAGCAAAGGAGGTGGATGCACTGGACCAAGGACGCAGGTGGCCTTAGAGCCAAGTTACAGGAAGAGTACCAGTAGCCACTGCTATTACTCAGCATAGCAGGAACCTGACTATATTATGTTGCCACAATAAGGTGCCAGGAACTTCAAGAACGGGACCAATGGAGTACAAAACTAAGGACAGCATGGCAGGAAGAACATGGTCAATACTGAGAGCCTCCCATGTTAGGCCTTTCAACACAATGTGGGGAAGAAGTGGAGGAGGGCACACCAGCGTGGTTCAGATTAGAAATAGCCTTGTTATTTCCCCTAAGAAAGGTGATGGGAAAACTGTCCCCATATGTGCCAAGTTCAAGTGTAGGCGGGCTCATTTGGTGGGGGAGGAGATGGAGAGCACCTTCTTAGAATGTGGCTCTGATGATGGACTCCCCAGAGATTGAAGCAGGAAAGCCAAACATGAGTTGGGGGAAGATGGAGACAGCCACAAAAGGGGTGGGTTGGGGAACCAGAGAGGCAAAGACTTTCCCACACTTCAGTTAACATCTGCATGATGATGTTTGAGCCTAACAACACACACACAGGGATGACCCAGAGGTGAACGAGAGTCAAAATAATGAGGAAATCACTTCCTGGGAGACAAAGCACAAAGAAGGTGAGCAATTCACCCAGGGGCCAGGCTAATGCACTACCCAAGGAAGCCAGAGAGCCCCTCCCACAGTGGTGGGTGGTGTGTCTACCTGATGAAAGGAAGTCTGGCCTGGGGACACTGGGCTACACAAACAGATTGCTGGCAGAAGAAAATGTGGCAGGAACTGATCACTCAACCTCGTTTTACATGTTGACAACTGTTTCTGTTTTCTCTGTTCCATTAGTGAGATACAATCCACTCTGGGAGTGGAGGGCACTTCCCACCTACCAGGATGGAATACAAATGTTTCATCATTTGCCAGCAGAGTTTGAAGAGCAAGCCCTCCCTGCCCTTAAGGAAAGGGGAACCAGTTTTTTGGTTGCTAACTGTTTGAGCTCTGGGATTTAATGAGCCAAAGTTAATTGTGAAAGAAAATAGGGCTTTTCTATGGAAGGAACAAGAGTGTAGGTTGGAACCCAAAGGAAGACCGTGGGAAGAGGAGTAAGCAAGGAGTCCTCAGTGGGGCTTGAAAGCTGGGGGGATATGCCCTCTGATCATCTAATAGGGAGGTGGGAAGAGCTCAGGACCCCCATTTTGTGATAGTGGTTAGTAATGCTCTTTTATTTTGGACACATTACAGAATTAGTCCAAAAATCCCTAGACACTAGTTTTTTACCAGAAGAAGGCATCTCTTTCGCCATTGCAGGATTTGAGTGGCATGGCCATGACAGGATAGAAGATAATCTGTTCTTTCATAGCAGGTTGCTGACAGCATCAGCTCCCAACCTAGGCTTGTCTGGAGGAGTGCATCCAGACAAGCAACAGACATTACACCCACATGTAACTTTACCTCTTCAAAGGAAACAGCACAGCAAAATAACATCCAATCCCGTGAAACGATAATAACCCATGCAGAGCCCATCAATACACAACCCACCTGAAGCCTTTTGCACTTGCTGTTCCTTCTGTTAGAACATGTGGATCCCTGTCTCAGTTCATTCCACTGTCTGCTGAAATATCACCTCCTCAGAAAGCCCTTACAGGGCTACCCTATCTGAAATATCACCACCCTCGACTCTTTCTAACTCTGCTTGACTTTTCATTACAGCATATATAATTTCTGGCACCATTCCATATATTTATTTACTTTCTGTTTATCCTTCTAGGATGTCAGCTTCAAGAGGGCAGAGAATTTGTCTTATTTGGTTCACTACTCTGTCCCCATTATGAACAATACCTGATGCATGGTCAGTAAAGTCAATATTAGGTGGATGAATGGGCCGTCATGATAGAAAAAATTAGCCCCTCTGTAAATACTTCAGTTAAAAAACATAGATATGTTTTGAAGGGGTTTTGTTTCAAGTCAGTGAGGTATCATCCAGTCTAATATGACCGTTTGTGAGCTAAGGAAAACCAGATTTTCCTACTAAACCAGTCTTCTCTTGGAAAATATAGAGTAGTCTGGGAGCCTGAATTACCTGTTGGACTGTTCCACCAGTTTCTCAGCCGTTAATTTATCTTGGGTCGTTGTCAAGAACATCAACAGCTAAGGCCCGTCACTGTGCCACAGCAAGGAGATAGGGTCTGTCTTGACTTCTGTTCTTTGCTTCGTTGTTTTCCTTCTCTAATTGAAATGTAATATTATTTCCTTCTTTTAAAGAAATACAAGGATAATGTAAAACAAACTCAATGCAAAAGGGTATATGTAAAAAGTAAATTTCCCCTTAACATCAGAGGCCCTTGGTCTCCCTCACCAGAGACATCCAATTGTATCTCCTTATGGTTGCAATTTACTCTGCCCTTATTACAATAGAATTCATCAGCTTTTCATGTATTTTTGGCCATCTGGACATCCTCTTCTCTGCATAACGTGATCAAGTACCTTGCCTATTTTTGGTTGTATGCCTTTAATTTGTTGATTTGTATGAAGTACTTTATAGTCTGGATGCAAATCCTCTGTGAATTATATGTGTTCCAAATACTATCTTCCACTCAACGGCTTGCATTTTCATGCTCTTAAATGTAATTTCATGCTCTGAAAGGTGATTTTTATAAACAGAAATTCTTAGTTTTGAGTCCAGTTTAGTAACCTTTTCCTTTATAATCAGTCAGTGTTTTTATGATTTGGATGCCTTGTTTAACCCAAGAAATGTGCAAAGTTCAAAAAGAGGAGTGAACTGGGGAGTCAGGGAAGCAAGAACTTTTCTACAATATGATTTTCAGTTTTAAAACTTGAGTTTGAAGATAAGTATACACCTGTGAAATTGTCACCATAAACAATGCCATAAACTTAGCCATCACCTCTAAGGGCTTCCTTCTCCCTTTTTTTTTGGTGTGTGATAAGAATATTCAGCATAAGATTTGCCCTTAAGAAGTATGGTAGATCAAATTTCTATTTCATTCATTACTATGAGTTTCACTATTATTTCCTCTTCCAAGATGATAAAGATATTTTCTTATATTATCTTCTAAAGAATTTGTTGTTTTGCCTTTCACATTGAGGCTTAAATCCACCTAATTTCATTTTTGTGTATAGTATGAAGTAGAAATCCAGTTAATTGTTTTTTCATTTTGATATCTCATTGTCCCCGTACCATTTTTTTAAAAGTCTTTTTTCTAATCCTCTGCAGTATCACCTTTGTCATAAATCAGGTATATATGCTTGTTTCTTGGCCCTCTATTCCTGTATCACTGGTGTATCTGTCTAGATTTTTACCTTAGTTATCTGTACCCCAATAACTTTATAATAATTCTTGTCATTTGGGAGAGCAAATCCTGCTGCTTTATACTTCTTTAAGAGTATCTTGGTTATTCTTTGCTCTTTGCATTTCCAGAGAAATTCTAGAAAGAACTTACTAATTTTCACAAAAAGAAAAACCTATTCATATTTTGCTTGGGCTATCAATTTAACAAGAATTGGCAGCTTTTATGCTATTGACTTATCTAATCTACGAACATGGTATGCCTCTCTTGTACATATGTATTAATATATATATTTATATATATGTTAACATACAGTAATACAATTATACACACACACACATTGTACATGTACCCTATACATTATATAATGGAAGGAATTGCTGAACAACCAGGTTTCAAAGAGAACAGGAGTTAGAGCATGCTAGCGATCTGGGGAGCAGGCAGTAAGGTAGTTTACAAGGAGCGAGCATCTGATCTATGTCAAGTACCTAACTCTTGGCCAGGGGCAGGTAGGGCAGACTGAGTCCTCACAAAGCAAATTCAGAGGCTTTTATAAGAAGATTTGGGAATGGATGCTGGGCAGGCAAAAATAACATGTCTACTACAGATACAGAAAGAGAAATCTAGGAGAGACAGAGGAGCATGGAAACAGAAGAGAAATAAAGAAAAGAGGAAAGGAATGAAACAGGAGGGGCGGGGTGGTTTGGACCAGTGTGAGTCATCTGAAATGGGAGCTATGCCAACAATCAAGAAAAATAATGGGAGGTCTTTCTCAGGGACAGTATGATTTCTGTGGGTCTTCTTCATGGGCCCATTCCTCCATTAAAAATATTAAAAAGTATATTTTATGACTGTGCTGGTATAAAAAAATATAATGAAAGCTGCATTTATCAATGTATATCTATTATTGTTACATTCATTCTTTCTTCTGATTTTAAAAGAAATTTAAATTAAAACATTTCCGTGGAACCCCAAACATATCATGGGCCCCAAATGCTGTGCGTAATGGATGAGTCAGCCCTGCTTCTGCCCTTTTCTCCTCTCCCTCACCACTTCTCCCCAAGATGGGGCCGGAATCAGAATTTACCATTTCCATTGCATGGTGCCCACCTTCCCACAGCCTCCACCTGCTACACTTTGCCCGAGGGCTCTCACGGGCTGTGGGAGCCAGTCCCACTTACATAAGGGAAGTTGGAGTTGCTGGGGATTTGACATACTTATCCAGCAGCTCTTAACCAGTAAGTAATGGGAGATGGTATATAAATACCCCAGTTCCTCACCCCTTGGGCTGGAAACCCAGAGGCACGTGTTCTTCATTTACTCCCAGAGGAGCCAAGCTGGATTAACCTCCTGTTTCCCAAAGTGGTAACTTGTCTGATAATAGACCTTTTATTGGTTGCCTTCCCCTTCCCTATCTCAATTCTCCACTTCCCTACCGCCATTTTCTTGGGTGCCCTCAGAAATACATTATTCACATGCAAAGTCTTGTCTCAGGGTCTGCTGCTGAGAGAACCCAAACTGAGACACTCTTTTTCAGGTTACCTTGTGTTTGGGGACAAAGCTCTCTGACATGCCAGCCTTGCAACCAAATGCAAAGGGATGGTACCTTCACTCTGCAGAGAGGGGAACAAGAGAGGGCCACCAATTCCTGTCTTCCAAAGAAGCTGCCTAGTTGGGAGGGGTAATCTGCATTGAATATTTTCTTGGATGACTGTAATGAAAATATTATTCCAGAGGTTTTTTTTCTTAACCTGGACCTTTTCTGTTATTTCAATTTCATATGAAAACTTTAGCATTGGCCAAAGAATAATGGACTATTTAATTCAATCAAAGCCTGGTGAAATCTTTCTTCCTGGTGTTTTGGCTGGCTGAGTCACTTAGTTTACACAAACCAATGGCATCAGGGCAAAGCACTTTGACAATATAAAGGGTTATGGAAAAACTAATTCATATTAATCATCTGAGTTATGTTTTCATTTCCTTTAATGTGGTGGATTTGGCCAGGGGACAGTAGGCCTCATGACTGCCCCTCAGAATAAAATTTTAAAAGAATATGTATTTTTGGAAAATCTCTTTCCTGTAACACACCCAGAGTTCTTTAAAAGATGCTTTAGCTTGAAAAACCTCAAGTGAAGAATCACGATCCAAGGCAGAGCACTTGGGAAAGTCTGGAGGAGAAGGATTAGAGGAATCACACACGTTTTTATGGCATATTCACTTGCAGAACTTTGGAACAAATGTGCTTTATTTTCTCGTTAAAATGGTTTGACCCACATTGATACATCTGTAATTTTCCTCTCCAGTGGCCCCAAGGGGTTGGATAGTACAAAGCATAATGACTAACAGCATGAACTTCAAACTCAGAAAGATCTGGGTTCGAACCCTAGGTCGACCACTTATGTTTGACCTTGGGCTAGTTACTTAACCTTTCTATACCCCTATTTCCTGATTTGTAGAATGGGGATAGTTAGACTCAGCTCATAGACCTGTGAGCTTATTGTTAGAATAAAAACAATGCATGAAAGTGCTTAGCGTTATGTGCTAAATATAATCACCCTTCATTTCTTGTTCTTAGCCAGTGTCCCCTTAAGTTGAGTTTCTGCGCCCATTTGATAACTTTCTTAGACCATTCACAATGTCCTCAGCAGTTCAAAGCTGTTTCCATTCAAGGCCAGGGCGGTCCTCTGTGCAGCTGCTCCTCTGAGGTAACATAGGAAGATGCACGATCTTGCCCACACACGCCTTTCTCCCAGAAGCCAGATCGCGTGCTTCTGTCTCCTTGCCCACCACGTTGGGGTGCCCACGCGGGACACTCTTTGGGATTGTATGACTAGGAGGGACTTGGTCAAGTCAGGAAAGGCCACTGAAAGGATGATAACTGGTCACCTACAGGGGATTTGAGAGGTTGCCTCAAACTTCTCCCCTTTGGGAAGGTGAGAGAGGGCTGAAGTACCGAGAGGCAGGAGAAATAAGCTACAGTTGCAGGAAGGGAGGGTATAACTGACCCCCAAGATACCCAAAGCAACCAGGGCAAATAAGGTGAAGACAAAGGTAGACCGTGTTCAGAGTTGTCCAGACAAAGTCCAGCAGTGAGATGATTATTACAGGTGACTGTGAACTTCGTCATTCTGAACAGTCAACCCAGATGACCCAGGAAATACAAGTGATAACCACAGAAACACATTCTGTTGGTCCTTTGTTTTACAGTTTGCCAAGTATTTTCATACCCATTGCCTCTGTACATTGTGTAGCACTAACTGGGGGCTGCTCTGCGTCGTGGTCACCAACATCTATGGCTGTTTTGTGGGCAGACACATCGAGGCAGCGCAGGCAGTTGGGAGTGAGAAGACCTGGGAGGGGGTCGCCACCCTGGCTGTTCCATTTATAAGCTGAGTAACAAGGGAAAGCCACAGAGCCAATGAATCTCGATAGATTCCGCCGTAAAGCAAGGATGTAATAATGTCTACCACAGGGCTATTGGGAGAACCAAACAAGACAGGTTAGTGAGATGCTTCATAAACTTTATAGGGCTGTGTAAATAATATGTTATTCAATTTATGGTGCTTAATCCAGGGCCTTGCACCTGGAACAAGGTGTTAATATCGAAGTTTCCATAGAGATAATGAGACACAATAGTATGAAATTCCAAAGCCAGATTCCTCATGCAAAAATCACAAAGAAGATTATGAAGAACTATTTCATAACTCCCGAGTCCTCTCTCACCCACCACTCTACTATATTTTGTATATGAAATATATAAAAATAGTAGAAAGACAGGAGAGAAAATTTTGAAGGTGTGTGTGTGTGTGTGTGTGTGTGTGTGTAAATTTTTTGGAGAAAGCTGTTGCCGTGACCTGAGGCTTCCCACTCCGTCCAGGAGGAAATGATAGGAAGTACTATTTTCCCTCAGATTAAGTAAGGGGCTTTCTGGGGGACCCCTGAGAAAGCTGTGGCATGTGTGACCTGCATTTGGAAGTTTGGAAGCAAAGATCAGTGTCTTATTGCACAGCTGATTGAGACCAAGTGGCCCATGGCAGAAAGATTGAGGGAATGGAGCTGGGTGGAAGTGTATGCTCTACAAAAGGGAGGAACAGAGTGGGCTTTGCTCGGATGCATCGCAACAGAGGCCCCAGGAGCTGAGGGGGAATGCTGGATCTCTAGGGGCTGTGGAAAGAGCCTTGACTGACTCCCAGACCAAGAGACATCTGTCTGGAGGAAGGGAACTCCCGGTGAAGGGCTGGCAGGAAACCTTCAAAGAGCCCCCCAGAACTCCCTGAGAAAAAGGGTCAGCTCCAAACATCTGTCAGAGCAAGAGAGGACAGATCCGCTTCTGTGTACGTCAAGCGGGATTTTTCCTTCCTCCGACTTTCCTCTATTCTCCCACTGCGGACCACCCTGCGGGTCAGGAACTGTCCAACACACTGGCCTCCCCACAGTGTCTGATGGCTCTGTGTGCGAATTCGTCCTCCCCAGAGATACTGTTGAACTGCAGACATCTGCCACGCAGTCTGTAGGATTCACCAGCAACCAGGGGTCATGTGAGGACTGACAATAAAGTTCGCGAACTCATCCTAGAAAAAGTGCTACATATGTCATTGCTGAATATCACTGCGGTCACCTTCAAAGTATTCCCCTTGAGAACCTACACACTGATGCCACCCTTCAAAACAATTTGGGAACTCTTTTTCTGGAATGGCCATCAAAGCTGACCGTTGTATTACCCTTAATGTCATCAAAATGTCTTCCTTTCAATATTTCCTTTATCTTTGGGTAAAGAAAGAAGTCATTGGGGACCAGATCAGATGAGTCGGGAGGGTGTTCCAATACAGTTATTTGTTTACTGGCTCAAAACTCCCTCACAGACAGTGCCCTGTGAGCTGGTGCATTGTTGTGATGCAAGAGCCATGAATTGCTGGTGAAAAGTTCAGGTCGTCTAACTTTTTCACTCAGCCTTTTCAGCACTGCCAAATAGTAAACTTGGTTAACTGTTTATCCAGTTGGTTCAAATTCATAATGAATAATCCCTCTGATATCAAAAAGAAAGTTAGCAACATCATTGCAACAAGTTCACGAACTTAACTGTCAGACCTCTCAGGCAAATGTCATCTTGGCTTCTGCCCCTGGGCAGGCAACCCTGAACAGCTCTTGATGTGTGACCCCAGACAGGACTGGCTGAGTGATCTGTGGGCCCAGGGTCAGATGAAAAGGCAGGGACTCTTGTGTAAGAATTATTAAGAATTTCAAGACAGCAATAGCAGAGCACTGAACCAAGCACGAGGTCCTGCGAAGTGGGGAGCCCTGTGTGACTGCACAGGGTGCACACACGTGACCCCAAATTATCTCCATTAGCAAACACTAACAGAGGATTCTGGAATCCGGCTGCCTTTCTGGGAGGCTGGCTTCCTCAGGCTGCACCCCTCAGTGTGACTTGAACAGGCATTAGCCCACAATTCTCCTTTCCCTCCTCCTAGCAGGAAACTGAGGCACAGGAGATGACTAGAGCCCTCAGGAACAGGGGAGCCCATGGCCACAGAAAAGCCTCAGCCCAGCAATTGGTCCTGGGGCAGAAAGTATTCTTTGGCAGGACATGGGCTGCATGTAAAAGCCCAGGGATGGCTGGACCTTCAGCTTTAGCCATGAGAACTGCAGAGGACTCTCAGCTTGCAGCAGCATGGGCTGGTCCTAAGTTGTTTGGGATTTTGCGGGCTGGGGCTTAAAATCCTGGCCAGATTCTCCTTGGAGGCAGCCATGTCCTCTGTGGGCTGGCGACCCTCCTGAGAGGCTAGAGAGAGCAAGTTTTTAAAAACTGTAAAATGATTAGAAAAAGGAGACATGAGCACCTCAGAGGACTTCCTGCCGGGTCCTCATTCCTTTAAGTGCTGCTCCCTCTGTGGGTTCACTGACGAGAGTCAACTTCATGCCATTCAGCCCCTCATCCCACCTACACCCTGGCAGCTCCGAAAACAGAAGAAAGGCTCTTTTGCCCAGTTCACTCCTACTGTGGAGGCAAACAATCCCATTACAAGGAGGAAGACCCACCTGGCCACAAGGTACCAAATGAATGCATTTACCTGTCTAATGTCTGCCTTCCCCTCTGGTTAGAAAGCTCTACAAGGGCATGGGCTGTGCCCATCTGGTTTCTCTTGTGCCCGACTATATGGCACATGCTTCAATGTATTTGTTGAGTAAATGAATGGATTTCAAAGAGAAAGGTAAATGAAACATTTCACAGAAAGCTTGAGTCAGGGCTCCTGGAAAGGTCTGGCTCTATCTCCCCTTGTCTTAAGTTACCTTCCCCAGAAACAGAGGGTGGAGGTGATCGAGGGCATGTCTCTTGTTGAGAGAATGCTCTTGGGAAGGAGAGGCAGGGGCTGGATGCAGTGGAGCACAGAGCAGGATGGGTCTCAGTTGGAAACTACTTTGGCCTGATCCCATGGGAGCTCTGACGCATGAATTGCATCCCAGAGCTGCCCCACCCAGAGGTAAGGGGCTGGCCTTTTGTACCCCCGTGCCAGTCAGCCATGGGCTCCCTGCTGCCCCTGGTGAGGAGACGTAGGCTCCTAAGGGCAATTCTCTGAAGAAGGGAGCAGATGTGACCCCTTAGCGGCCAATAGTCACAGCAGCTGCAGAATGGGTATACCAACCAGCCTCCATCTGACCATCCCGCTCTCACCCCTTTCCCCCAACAGGCATACCTGAGCAGGTGGATCCCAAGACTTAAATTCTCAGAGTATCAGAAAGCTACACTTTGGTCCCCTAGCCTAAGCCCCATTCAC
Organism: Rhinolophus sinicus; assembly: GCF_036562045.2. Lineage (NCBI taxonomy): Eukaryota > Metazoa > Chordata > Mammalia > Chiroptera > Rhinolophidae > Rhinolophus > Rhinolophus sinicus. The sequence goes on along the minus strand of NC_133759.1, from coordinate 12,075,870 downwards.
AGCCTTCAGGCTATCTGGTGCTTCCCCAGTGGTCACAAAAGGGATGCTTCCTTTTCCATTGGCTGCCAGCCTTTCTGAACACAGAGGACTCTGTCCAGGAGCCTGGAGGAGAGATGCAGGGAGTTGGAGGGTTGCCAAAAGCTTGCCCTCATTCCCTGTTAGACACTGCCTGTGTGAAAGAGAGGTGTGTGACACGGAGAGGAGTCAAAGTGATTTAAAGCTTCAGCTGAGAGATGCCAGCAATGGACGTCAGCTCCCGTCGCCCCTGCTAAAATCCCTCCTGGCTTTGAATGGCATTTGGATTAAAAGCCAAACTCTGCTGCCCATGTGCAAACCTCACCTCACCTGGTCCCTGCCCACCTCTCCCACCTCATCTCCCCCATCTGCCCTCTTATCACACTGCAGCAGCCCAGCATCTCTCCTGTTCCACAAACAGGCAACTCATTGCTGTATTGGCATCTTGCTGCTGGCCCTTCCCTCCCCCTGGAACGTTTTTCTCCCTGATCACTTCTCTCGAGAAACTGGTGTTGATTTCTCTGTCTGAAGAGGTCCACACCCCTAACCTATCACAACCTAACCCATCACTCCCTGATATTTCTTTCCTTCGTTTATTACCTGTTTATTGCATTCTCCCTCTCTCCACTGCCTATCTGAAACACAAGCTCCATGAGAACACAGACCTTGACTAACTTCCTGTAACTCCAGCAATTACATGTAGGAAAGTCAGGGAAGGGAGTTATTTGAGAGTGAAGGAGGAGGAAGAATCATACGTTATACTTGGTAGAAGTTGAGTTTGATGTTCCAGTGAAATGTGTGGATGGAAGGGCCCAGGAGACAGCTGGAGATGCCTGGCTAGACCCAAGGGAGAGTTTGAGCCTGGGATGTGTATTTCGGAGTCCTTCCCATAGAGCTAATAGCTAAAATCCTGGGTGTGGATAAGACAGCTAAGAGCAGAGCCTTAGGCAACACCTACTTTCTGGAGATTTGTTTCATCGTTGCCTGGAATGTTTCTCCACCTACCTCATGCACCCCTCTCTCAAAACTAAAGTTGCAGTCTAAGAATGCCTTCCCTCTTTCCCCAAGTTTATAATCCCTGCCCTGTTGCAAATGCACAGCAATAACCACAGCCTTTCAGGAAGCAGCCCTCTCCCTCCTGGCAGCTGACAGGAGGTTCTCTGGTCAGGCTGGCCTCTTGGTGCTCTGCATATGGAAGTTCAATTACCATCAATGGGAGGCCCATCTGCAGGGTGAGGGCAGAATACACAATGGAGATTGATGCACCAGATAGGAGCCCGGATCAAAGAGGAACCCTGGGTTTGTGAAGTCCTTTCATCCTCCCTGATGAAAGGTGATGCGTGAAGGAAAAATTATCATGATTATTTTATTGGGTTCCAATTGGAGATGGCCTACACTCACCAGTATGGACAATCGCTAACAGCCTGCATGGATGTCTCTACAATATGTACAGACAGGCTGTACACAACGCAATACGTGTGTGCATGTACGTTTGTGTGTCTCTGTGTATGTTCATCAGTGACATCAGCAAGCACCCTTTGTTGTCAAGGAAGCTGGAAAGAGAATAACAGACTTCAACCCCCCTCTCCTTGCACCCCCCGTCATGTAGACACAGATATACCGTGAAATACACATATTTTGTAAATGTGTATGGAAAAAGCAGTAAAGTAGGGGGAAAGGGAACAGAAGGACATTTGGATTTGTCAGCGTCTCTTCAGAGAAAGCCCTGAGGATATACCATTCTTAGAATAAAGCTCTTATTTCACAGTGTATCAGTGGGACAATTAACAAGCTCCCTTCGTCCTGTTCCATAATTCATTCTCTTTGTTTTAGATATTGAGCTGAGCTAGTGACTTAAAACCATGCGAAATAGCTTTTAAATACAGATCTGTGCCTGGCAGTTCTGCCTTGCCAGTGACGGAAGACCAACTTGTCCCATCATTAGAGAGGTGGACACCATGTCACTTTGTCATTCAAATTCCTTTTCAATTTAACTCCGTGTCCCTCACTGGTGCTGGCTGTGGCACCGCAGAGGACGTGGTTTCTGGGCTGAACATTTTCCTGCCATCCCAGGATTATTATTGTGACTGGATTTAGAGGTCCTTAGCTTGGAGTGCAGATAAGACGCAGCATATGTGGGATGGGGGAGGGGAGAGCTTTCTCGGGCTCTGTGTTTACCTGACCTTGCATACAGCTTTTTCTTCCTCAGGGAGAAGCTGACTGCTGTTTTCAGCAGCTCTGCATGCCTGGGGAAAGTGGAAGGCCACCGGAAGGTGACAGCTGGGGCAGGGCTAAAACAGCAGGTCCCCAGGGGGGGTCATTCACTGGGCTGACAATTCAGTTGATGCTTGCTTGGGTTGGGGCCTTGCACTAATTTGGGTGCTGACATCCTGGTGACAGCAGCAGAGGAAAAGTGAGCTGGGGAGCAGAGATGGGAAAACTTGAAATGACTCCCCTAAATGATGGTTGACTTGTTTTGTGACATCATATCCCCAAGGAGCAGGATGCTAAGGTGTCAAGTAGACAGGCTGGGTACCTTTTTACGAAGGTCTGACAATTAAGTTCATGAACTTGTTGCAATGCTGTTGCTAACCTTTTTTTGATATCAGAGGGATTCGTCATTATGAATTTGTACCAACTGGACAAACACTTAACCAAGTTTACTATTTGGAAGTGCTGAAAAGGCTGCATGAAAAAGTTAGACAACCTGAACTTTTCGCCAAGAATTCATGGCTCTTGCATCACAACAATGCACCAGCTCACACGGCACTGTCTGTGAGGGAGTTTTGAGCCAGTAAACAAATAACTGTATTGGAACACCCTCCCTACTCACCTGATCTGGCCCCTAATGACTTCTTTCTTTACCGGAAGATAAAGGAAATATTGAAATTTTGATGACATTCAGGACATCAAGGGTAATATGACGACAGCTCTGATGGCCATTCCAGAAAAAGAATTCCCAAATTGCTTTGAAGGGTGGACTAGGCACTGGCGTCAGCACATAGCTTCCCAAGGGGAGGACTTAGAAGGTGACCGTAGTGACACTCAGCAATAAGGTATGTGGCACTTTCTCTAGGGTGAGTTTGCGAACCTGATTGTCAGAGCTCGTATTTAGGCCGCGGTGGTAACAGTGTCCTCCAGAATCAGCCTAGTAGCTTCATCATTACGGGGCTTTGTCCAGCAGGGTCTGGACATCCATTAGTCCAGATTCCATTTTCCCTGCTTACTTTTTTGTTCCAGCAGAAATGGAGGGATTTCCCCCACAGTTGTGCAGAAGAGGCACCACTCACAAGCGACTCCTGTCAAAGGGATATATCAGATTCTTGAAGAGAGTATAACAGGTTTAAGTGGGTCAGATGCCATCACTCAACAGCTTCTCCTTGATCCTTTAATCTCTCATCTGAAGCTCAAGACCCAGCCAGGTGACCTCGGGCAGCACCACCATGGTACTGGCAGAGCTTCTCTGTCAGAAGGTTGACGAATCCACTGGCTACACCATTCCACACTCTGTTTGAGACTGAACGTGATTTATAAGTATAACCTATTGTTTTAAGATCAACCAAGGTCATGCCAGAAGAAATGCTGTCCTCTGGGAAGAGATCCACAACAACCAGGCCACTGCACAGCCCTTTAACTACCAAGAACCCTCAAGGAGAAAGTCACCTCTAAGTGAGTTGGAGGAAACAGTGACAAAAGAACACTAACAGGCCTTGGACTTAGAAACGTGGGAGTGAGTTTTGCCTCCATTTCCAGCAACTGCTACTCACACAGTCCCTTCCAAAAATGTGAGTGGCCTCAAAGAAGAGACAGCTGCCTCCCTAGCCCATCACTCATCACCTGCTTGCTGGCCTAGGACTGATAAGACAAACCCAGATCAAATTACCTGGCAGCTGGGAGAGCAATGAGATAAGGAAAGGCAAACACAGTAGAAGTTCAGTAAAGTAGCAAAGATCAAATTATGTATTACATTTTCCAGGAACTAAAACCTTGCTCCCTCTGCAAACCTAGGGGAGTCACCTCAAATCAGTCAGTAGCAAATAAGGTTCCTTGGAGAAAAACAACGCCTTCAGAATTAGGAAAAAAGAGCTCTGAGAGACCAGTCCATTCCCACTGGGCCAGATGATAGGAAAATAAAAAGAGCAGAGATGAACATTACAGGGGAGGTGAGTGGTCAGTGGCCAAAGAAGCTTTGAGCAACAGGAAGAACACCAAACTGAACTAGAGACATGCGTTCTTATTCTAGTTCTCTCTCTCCCTTTGAAAATGTGCTCAAACCCCTCAGGGATTTAGATTTTCCTATAGTGGTGGGGTCTCTTCAAGCTGAGATCACTCTGCCTTGAAGATTTTTAAATTGTTTGTTACTATAGTATTCACAAAGTCTTCAATCGGATGGCTTTCTCTTTTGACTAGGCCATTTTACTGAGTTACATCTCAGACTATCCCAGAGGTATTGCTAAAATTCTCTTTTCATGCAAAACCACTCGTTTTGTATGGGATGTAGCTTCCAGACATTGAGCTCTCAACTGTCAGTGACCTGAGGAAATTTTGGGGGGTGATGGAACTGTTCGGTATCTTTATTTGTGGTAGTGATTACACAAGTCTTTGCAAGTGTTAAAAATCATACAACTCTACACTAGAAAGATATATTTTACTGTATGTAAATTTATTTTTTTTTAGTTTTATTAAATTGATTGAGGTGATATTGGTTAATAAGATTGTATAGGTTACAAGTGTACAACTCTATAATACATCATCTGTATGTTGTATTGTGTGTTCACCACCCAGAGTTTAGCCTCCTTCTGTCACCATGTACTTGACCCCCTTTACCTTCTTCTACTTCCCCCCACCCCCTTTCCCTCTAGTAACCACCATACTGTTGTCTGTGTCTGTGAGTTTTGGCTTGTTTGTTTGTCTTGTTCATTTGTTGCTTTCAGTTTTACATCCCACATATGAGTGAAATCATATGGTTCTTGGACTTTTTCCGTCTGATTTATTTCACTTAGCATAATATTCTCAAGGTCCATCCATGTTGTCACAAATGACAATAGTACATATTTTCTTATGGCTGAGTAGTATTTCATTATATATATATATATATATATATATATATATATATATATATATATATATATATCATATAAATATACCATATCTTTGTTCAATAATCAGTTGTTTCCATGTCTTGGCCACTGTAAATAATGCTTCAATGAACATAGGGGTACATATATCTTTATGAATAAATGTTTTCACATTTTTCAAGTAGATATCCAGAAGAGGGATTACTGGGTCATATGGTAGCTCTATTCTTAATTTTTTGAGGAACCTCAGTACTGTTCTCCATGGTGGCTGTACGAATTTACATTCCCACCAGCAGTACATGAGGGTTCCTTTTTCTCCACAACCTTTCCAACATTTGTTATTCTTGACTTATTGATGATAGCCATCTGACAGGTGTGAGGTGGTATCTCATTGTGGTTTTGATTTGCATTTCCGATAGCTAGTGAAGTTGAGCATCTTTTCATATACTCATATCTGTTGGCTATTTGTACTTCTTCTTGAGAGAAGTTCAGGTCCTCTGCCTATTTTTAATTGGATTATTTGTTTTTGTTGTTGTTGTTGTTGTTGTTAGCTTTAAAAAATATAAAGGGAAACATTGTCAGTGATCCTCCATATAAAATCAAACTGAATTCCTAATCATATGAGCTCTCTTTTTTCACCCAAGAAGCAAATAAAAGAAGGAGGAGGGCAAGAGGGAGGGGGAGAGGGAGGAGGAGAGTATTGTAGGTGTGGTAGAGGGATCACAACATTGGCCCTAGTTCTTCACCCCTCCTTGGAGTCATGCACTTTGCCATGACCTCTAGTGACCTCTCTCTCTCTCTCTCTCTCTCTCTCTCTCTCTCTCCATCCAGCCATGTGACTTGCTTTATCCAATGGGATGTTAGTAGATATGACTCAAGCAGGTGCTTGAAAGAGTACTTACATGTTTCCATTTGCATTTCTGCTCTTGTCTTCTGTCACCACCACAATGACATGCTCAGTCTAGCCTGCTGGAGGATGGGACACAAAAATGGGAACAGAGTGGAATCATCAGAGTCATCCTAGCCAAGATGGGCCAATAGTCAGAGAATTTCCAGATATGTGAATGAGTTCTGAGACTAGGCCTGCTTAGCCAATTCAGGCTAAGTTGCCAGCACACAGACTCGTGATGTGAATAGAAGCTTGTTATAGATTTTGAAGTTGTATCTTATGCGGCATCATTGTGACCATAGATAACTGATACAAAAAGTAAGGAATTATAAACCATAAGAAAAAGGAAAGATTAGCTTTGGGAGGTGGAAACTGTGAGAGTCGTGCACATTTTCTTGAAGTCTCTCTCTCTCTCTCTCTCTCTCTCTCTGTGTGTGTGTGTGTGTGTGTGTGTGTGTGTGTGTGTGTGTGTGTCCTTCTTTCTTTCTTTCGGAAGGGCACCTGAATAAAGCTATGCAGGAAGATGAAAGTGAGATTGGTATAGAACCAACCTAGGGATATGTCACATTGTGATTGGTTTATAACTACCCAATAATAATGGTCTCTCCATATCTTTGAATTTGAATCCATGAATTCAAATGTGTACAGCCTCAGATGAATGTAATAAAATAATTGTAAGAAAAGAACAGCAGTGTCATTGTAGTCTTCTATGAATACACATGGTTAAATGTACGTGTGCCCCCCTACCCCACCACACACACGCTCCAGCCAGCCTGCATAGGTCTGTGTTCCTTAGTATACTCATTGTATAACACTCCCATTGTTCCAACGGGTGGGTGTGGTAACGTGGCAGGCCAGCATCTCACCACATTGGAAGAACAATGTTCTGGCCAAGATGAGGCCAGATAATACATTCAGGTGGTAGCCTCCCTGCCACTAACTCAGTGTGCCTCCCAGGACAGAAGAAGCCAGCAGGCCAAGGGGATGTGGCAGCCTGGTTTTGGTTTGGATTAATGTTGTCTTAGAAGGAGAGCAGGAAGGGAGCCCCTAACTTAGGCCACAACACAGAGCAAGAGTTCAAGGATGGAAAGGGCCTCAGAAACGAGGAGACCAACAGCATATGGATCCAAGGGATGCATCCAGATTGGAGCAGACCCTGTCAATGGCTAGGAGGATAATGTCACTAAAAGGAACATTCTGGAAAAGCAGAGCTGCCCAGGGTTGGGAAGTAAGTGAGCCCGCCAGTTAGGCCAACAGGTGCTGCAGTAGGGTGGGGACATATCATGCTCGCAGTGTAGGGACATAGAGGTGGATAGCAAGAGCCATACTCACCTGGAGTAGGTGTCAGGGTAAAGCTTGACATTTGCCATCCAGACACACAATGGGACCCAGGGGATTAAAGACAAAAAAGAGAGGCTTCAGGGGCTCAGTAAAGATGGGAATTAGGGAGAGCAGGTATATACAGGTGGGGAGTGGTGTGGATTAGAAGCTGGGCACCAACGCCTGAGTCAGCTTCCTGGGCTCCTGGAGAAGCCTATAAAGGTGGTGGAAGTTTAGATAAAGGCCCTGGTGTCATATTGAGCCCATTTCCATATCCTGTCGATTTAAACTTCCACCACATCCTGAGATCCAGACTCCTCAGCATCCTTCCCATCATCGTCTTTTATCTTGAATTATGCAATGGTCCTTACTTCTCTTCCTGTACAGCTGCCAGAGTGAGCATTTTAAGATGTAGCTTAGATTGCATCATTCTCCCTGTTTCAAATCTTCCAAGTCCTTGAGGATTCTTTACCAGTGATTTCAAACTATTAGGACCTACTTCACCGCTTTCATGCCATTCTCTCCCCTTCTCACTGCTCCAGCCATGATGACCTTGCTTTGGTTCTGCGATGTCTGCAGCTGTTCCTGACTCAGGTGCCATCACCTGAGCTCTTCCCTCTGCCTGCATGCTCGCTCCCCTCCTCATGACTCTGGCTCCTACTTTTCATTCAGGGCTCAGTTAAATGCCATTTCTCCAGGGAGACCTTCTTGGATTTCCTCTTTTGAAGAAGATATCCCCACTTTTCCTTCCTCACTCATAGCATCCTGTTCTTTGTCTTCAAAACCATGATCATATTGGTAATAATTTGTAATTATTTTTGTTGGTTTGCCCCCATTTCTGTCTGAAATCCCCACCTATAATGTCTATGAGGAGAAGGACGAATTCTGTCTTGTCTACTTCTGTACACCCCATGCCTAGCGTGGCACAAGGCATAGAGTAATTGTTCAATAACTATTTATTGAATCAATAAATGAGCTTTGGAAACAAGGCAGAAGAAGAGCAAGACAGGCCTTGGTTACGGGAATAGCCCTCTGGCCTCCCATGGGCATCCCGATGCTGAATGTGTGCCACTGGATGAATTTCTGTCACATTTACAGCCGCTGTCTTTATCTGGCTCAGGGATGAGTCTGGACCAAGTAACCATGGTAGGGTTGCAGAAGACAGGGGAGCACACTCCTTAAAAAAAAGCCACAAAAGGCTAAAAATGATAGTCTTTGAGTGTTAATTCATTCACAAAGCTTTACCTGACACCCTCCTCTGTGCGCAGCTCTCACTAAGGGAATGTGGTTGCTTTCTTGCTTCCTCTGACCCAGCTGTCTGTCCCAGCATCTTACCATCCACAGTCTAGGCAGCTGACAACTGAGAAAGGGAAGCTTCCAGCAACTGCCTAGACTATTCGCTGTCAAGATCCTTCTTATCTTATTTCTACTCCGGCTTCCAGGCACCTCATTCTTGTCTCTATCTGCCATTTTGGCCTCTACTTCTGCCCCTGGATTTGTGCCCACATTAAGAAACTGCACCTTGAACTTGGTCACTGCCTGAGGTCATCTCTGGCCTGGTCTCAGAAGTGAAACTGGCTGAGCTGCCAACAGGGCACATGAGGGCCCCGAAGGCTCGTGCAGCATTCTGGCCACTGCAGATGACATCCAGTTCTGCTTCTGCCAGACCATGAGAGCCAGTGGTTCTGGCTTAACCTGGCATCCGTCTCCCCTTTGTCCCTTTCCACTTGTGAACCTCACAGTTCTCCCTGTCCTGCTTTCCTTCATTTAAAAAAATAAACGTGAAAATCAGCGAGAGACCTTAAGCTTCCTAGTACATTGTTTTTTCTTTAATTCTTCTTTACACATTTATGTAGAGGTAGGAATGGCTTAAAAGCACGAACCTTCCTCCCTGCATGGACCCTAAACCCTGGTCTCAAATCCTCTTCAGGTTGGGTTTTTGAGAACTGGGAGACAACAAGACAAGGGTGTGACTTAGACTTACTGAAACTGGAATAATTAAGCATCATGCATTGGCAAAGCCACATTTTGTGGTCAGAGAAAAATTGTTAGAACCAAAGGAGCCTTTGATTGTGGGAGACCTAAAGTGACCACAGAGGAAAGGGCCTTCAGTGATCAGAATCCTTGGGCACCCAGCAGCCTGGGTGATGTCCCTTGTCCTGCCCGTCATAAGCAACGGCTCACCTTCTCACGCCACCCCATCTCTGCAGGGTTGGACACAAGCACTTCCTAGGAGGCCTACAAAGACATGCAAGAAGCAATATCACGGAGCCCTTACGCTTCAGGAGACGTGAGCTCCTCCTGGATTTCTGAATTTTCAACATTTCACAAATCAATGCAATCACACTTAGGTACCGAAATAACAGAGCAGCAGAAATAGAGTTGCTGACTTGTAACCAAGACAGAAAGTCTCCATACTCTACATACTGGAAATTGAACAACTTCTAAATTTAGTGCCTAAGCTCAGACACTAGAAAATGGTCAATCTGATGTGGGTTTACTTAGACTGATGTGGAAGGAGGCCCTTCATGGACCGTTAAGAGAAGTGAGATGAGCAAGAAACCAGGACGATGTGAGACGAGGAGTTCCTAGAGCAGACACGTGTCCCTGGTGTCCTCTCAGAGAGATGCAGCCGTTCCTCAGGAAGGAGGGACGGGGAGTAGCTACTAGTCCCCCCGGGGAGTTAGTACATTTTGTAATTTGCCTACATGCTTTTCTGCATTTTAACTAGGACATAGTTGTGATTTTAACATGATTCCCAATTAATGGTTGCAACAGTACGAAGTTCAAGCACAGTAGACGGGCATTTCAGGGAGGTCCTTTGGAAGTGGCCAGTATCTTGTACCGTTCATGATGCTGGCTCAGGGAAGCAGCCTTCTAGATCGCTTCTGGGTAGGGCTGACTCTGCTCAGAATACTGAATATCGCAAATGGGATTAGATCGCCGAAAACGCCACCCCAATGTTCCAGGGAGTTGGACTTTCAGTTACAAAGGGTGCTAAGACCAGGGTCTGGGCCAGGGTGAGAATGGCCTGTGTGACAGGCATTTGCCTGAAGGGCAAGGTCTCTGGAGGCCACTGCGCATTCCATGGGGCAGAGTCAGAGCCCTTTCTTGGGGAGGGGTCTCCTGAGCCATGGCCATGGCTGGGACTTGGGGACCCCACCCCCCATTCAGCTTGTGCCCTCCCTCCCCCATCTCTTAGTCACCAGGCATCTAGAAAAGCTCTCTCCTTGTTTTATCTGGCAGAACCTTGGGACAATAATTGGACTGGATTCAATTGGCCAGGAAACCAAAGCCCAAAGAAAAATGCCTCATGACTCCTGCCAACCTCCTGCTCCCTGCCAGGCCCAGTGCTGGACAAACAGCCGTGCCAGTGTTTGAATTTGTGAGGGGAAGTACATTCCGTATGTGGAAGCCACATAATGGAAGTTATGTACTTTTCAGGGACTGCACCAGCCAGAGCAACTGCTTCTCCCATTATGTGGCTCATGAAAGGGTTTTCACCTCCTGGGCTGGAAGGGAGTTGGTCTGTCTGCAACAAAGGCGTTTGCCTCTGTGGCTTTCTGAAAAAGAATGTGTGTGCTTGTCAAAACAGAACTTTCCTGCGTACTTGGAAGAGTAGGCCTGCCTGCCTGCCAGAAAGGAGCAAGGCTCCGTCTGGTTGAAAGGGAGAAAAATTCCACTGAGCAGGCCCATTAGCTACTGCACAGGGCAGCCTTCCTCTCTCACAAAGACATTTGTTCACTGTCGCACGGCCGGCTTCCCTAGCAATTTCCTACCAATGCAGTTTGACTCAATCTGGAAGGTGGGGAGCTGGCAAAGCCATTGGAGGTGAGTGTTTTCTGATTATGGAGAAGTAAATAAAACTTTTCCCTGTGGTGGACCGGAGCACGCCGGTTCAGGGAACTGTGAGTAATGTGTTGGTAAACATGCTTACTTGGCTTTTCCAATCATTTTTTTCTTTTCCTTCAAAGTAGGCTGCTGTTATTCCCATGCTGGTGGGAAAACTGAGGCACAAAAATAGCTTGACCCAGGACCTGAAGAAGGGCCTGGACACCCGTGTAAGGATTAATCCTCTGATTGTGACTATGTGGCCCTCTTCCAGAAGCTCACTCTGGATTCAACCTTCCAATGCAGCCAGAAGAGTACGATCAACCAAAGCCAAGGCCAGGGTCTAACTCAGGTAGGACTCCAGGAGCACAGTGAACAGCACTGATTTCTTCCGCTGAGACGATCGCCCTTGGGTATGATTGGCACGTGGTCCCTGCCAGTGCCTGACATTCCAGATTCCCAAGCAAATCTTCATAAAACTCAAAATGCACCTGGAAGAGCAATGCCATCCCCTCTGTGAATGGATTATGTCTCCACAAGACAAGTCTGCACAATGGACGTGGAGGCTGTCTGTGAATTCTAAGCCCCTGATTGTGAGAATTTTAATCCATTTAATCTTAGTAGTTGGGTTAACCTTACCTAACAAATGAAAACGACCTCCCTGGTTCCTGGGTAGGAAGAAAGGAGGCAAGAAGAACCTGGGCTAATCTAGCAATTGCCTAGGGCTTTGCAGTTGCAGAAGCATTGTGCTTTGAGATACCATAGCCCTGAAGTATCTGCCTGAATTTCTGGAGACCCAACAGAAGTCTTGGCAGGATGGAGGACATTTTTTGGATCTAGTTCCCAAAACTATAGCTGTGAGTTCCAGGGCGATAATTAGGTATTAATGCAGCTAGGAATGGTTGTTAATCAATTTATGCAAACTTGTTTAGATGTAACTGGGAATTTTTATTAACGAATGCATGCAAGCTTACAAATTGCTTACTGGTATCAATAACTCACGTGCGTGAATGCGGTTACTTTGTTTATAAGAACATGCCTGATGCCCTGGAGCTCTGAGGACGAGTGTGCAACACAACCAGCTTTTCAATGCCAGGCACTGCTTCCTTCCGAGCAGAACATCGCCTTTGCTTGAGAGGTTAAAAATCAACAGCAGGGTCTGACGAGAAACATGGACAATACATGAAACGTCAGGACTCATCTCTTATGTGACACCTGCTGATCTCAAGAGGGTTCAGCTGCTGGGACACCACGGTGGTTCATGATGGTTCTGGGCTAAAACCAAAAGTTAATGGTAAGAACCTACAAGTGGGACCAGATCGTGACTCAAGATACGTATATTAAGTTGAAGGAAAACAACAGCGTGCGTTTCATAAGCATGTGCACAAAAGTGGCCAGGGGCGTATGTGTCTCCTAATACAAGGTACTTGCAAGTTTACAGCAACCCTCCCTAAGAAACACGCTTGCCATAGAGAATTCAACCTGGGTTTCATCAAGCATCTGGATATGGCTACCAGTGCACAGGGAATCCAGGCGATAGAGGAACATACTAAACAACATTCTGAAGAAGGAAGAAGCCAAATCCAGAAAATGGGAAATTCTGTGGGACAAAGGATTTGATTCCTTCAGTAAAGAAATGACAATATAGAAAACACAGAAGAGAAGAAACTAGTATAGATTAAAAAAAAAAGATATGTACTATTTTGAAAACATAATGTGTGGACCTAGTTTGGATCCTGATTTTATCAAACCAATTATAAAAAGAACTTTTTGTTTAGATATCTGGGAAATTTGAACAAAGACAAGTTATTAGATTATCTGGTGATAATATGTTATGGATATGTTAAAAAGAAAAGTCCTTATCTGTATGTATGTATATATATAATATTCATATATACAGAGGGTGCCAGAAAAAGTATACACATATTAAGAAAGGAAAAAACTGTATTAAAATTGTAATACTCAATATATACTGATAACGAAAGATGAATACAAATCACATTTGACTTCTCCAGTTATAAGAGGTGCTCAAAGTGGTTACCATCAGCCTAATTAATACAGTTTTTTTCTTTCTTAAAATGTACATACATTTTTTTGGCATGCTCTGTATATAGCATATAGTCATATATATGTGAAATAACTGAGATTTGCTTTTAAATACCTTAGCAAGAAAAGTAGATGTAGATGAAGCAAGATTAGCAAAATATTAATCAATGTTGATACGTGGGTACTATGTACATGAGATTTCAATATACTATTCTCTCTACTTTGTGTATGTTGAAAATATCCAGAATGTGCTTCCAAATGAACAGAAAAAAAGTGCTATCAGAGTTGAAGCTTTCCAGCAGGGAATCTTGAAAGCTTGCTGCCGCCTTACTTTGTGATGGGAGTGGGGGATGTTCAAAGCAGCAGAATGAGCACAAACATTAAAGCAGAGGGTGGCTACTGGCTCGTGTGACAGCTGGACAAGCCAGAACTGAAGGTGGCCCACAAGGCGGGTCATTGCTTACAGACTAGAATCATAAAGACTACAATATGCACCCACAGTCCTGTCTTCCGTCTCACCCTCTTTTCCATTCCTCCTCAAGCATATGTGAAACATCCAACACAATGTTTCCTGGGAAAACTGAAGGAATAAGACATACACCCTACTCTTGAGGAGTGGACACACTAATATATAGAGAATAGAACAGTTAGTTAAACAATACAAACTCCTAAGCATCCTTGACCACTCAAGGAACCAATCTTCCGCGTGTATCAGTGGTAAGTCATGGCGGCCACCTGGAGAGATGAGGATAGAAGGGTCAGCAGCCTTTGGAGAGTCTGTGGACTTTAGTCACAGACAAATGCTTGGGCCTTCTACTCATGCTTCCTTCACTGTGGCCTTTTCGATCCTGAAGCCAAGATCAGAGCATATATACCAGGGTCCCTGGTCTGTGCTGCCAGGTATTCCGGCTTAGGTGGTTGACCCAAGGTGGGTGTGCATGAGCTGTAACTCCTTGGCTAGAGGCATGTCCTTGCTGGACTTCAGACTCTGGCTCTGGGACCATGTCATCTGGAACAACCTCTAGGAGGCATATGGCACAGGAAAGCTGGCAGCTGCCATCCTGGTGACATTGTTCCACACTCCTAGTTGTCCGAGTACACTTGAAAATGTGTCCACATTGGCTCCTGGGAATAAGCATTTCAGACCTCTTAACTCCATGTGCGCAGTTCCCTTCCTGCTTCCTTTCCTGGCATGGACACAAACCCAGATAACGTCTGTCTTTCACCTTGTTGCTCTTCCAAGAACCGGAGATCACTTGCAGCCCAGCTTGTTGTCTCTCCCACCTGTCCTCCCTACATGTTTTACTTGAAGAGCTCCAAATGATTGTTTGGGCTCATTGCAAAGGACATTTGAATGCGAACAAGTCTCTGCTGAAAGAAAAGCCATGGTTAGAGAATGTCTTGTTCAGGAACAATCTTGTTTCTGTAAAGCATGCATCGTATGTCCAACTACTTGTCAAACAGCTCCAAATACAGATCTTCCCTGTCACATTGGTGGCTTTTAAACTGGCCTTCCTAGCATCCCAGATCTCTGCAGAGCTACTTGAGGACATCTGAGCTCGCAGGGATCCACAGCCTCCATCACCTGAAAGAACTCCCCTTCCTTCTGCTACATCCAAGACTCAAAACCAAACCAAACCAAACCCCTATCTAAGAAAACAAAGTTCAACACCAACCGCTTTAATAAATAAGTATTCTAACTTGTTGATTTATATATGACCTTTGCTAAAGGGCTTGGAACACAATCCGCTAAGATGTCTGAACATGCCACCAGCATTTTTGTTTACTCTGCCTTGTTAGCCAGCCTTTCCTTCATTGCTATCCTGAAGACGAACCAGACCCGTCCTCTGTGATTTTACACAAATTTACAGAACAGGGAGTTCAAAGGTAGTAACATTGTCTGTAGTCAGTCTTTTTCCAAAGTGGAAGTTCAATGTTGCCAACCAGTCACAGCTCAGTCTGCCTGCTGGCATCCACATCAACATTTCGGAGCCACCGAACACAACAGGAGAAATAGTCTCTCATCGATCATGAAACCCGACTCATTTTCTGTGGGTAAACAAGGTTGATAAATCCAGGTAGCCTTGGACATGCCCCACCTCACCCCTCCTACTCCAATAAATCCCACAGCAAAAGGCCAACCGACAGGTGAGAGGGGCAGGAAAAGTGGCCACACCATCGATCATAAAGGCAATCCCAGGGCAGCAATGAGAGCTAATCACTGCCTTCTTGTCACCATTTCCAATAAAAACGATGGCAGAATTACCACCTCATAGCCACAAAGTACCTTCATGTTTCACGGCAGATAAACTGTGGGTGCCACTATCACTTCAAGACTTGAGATGAATGCATGAAACAGAGGAGAGGACACAAGTTGGAGGGCAGAGAATGATATTCTGACAACTGCTATATTTCCAGTAGGGAATCAAACAACCCTATTCTCTGGCCAACAGTTGGGGATGGGGCATCCTGTTTTATGTCAACAAGTATTTATGGAGCACGCACTCTATCAGTGTGGCTTCTGCTCCAGTCACTTGGCTGGAGGTGCACCACTTCCCCTTGCCACCCACCACCACCTTCCTTAACTGGAAAACTACCGCTCACGAATCTGGCTTCAGTTTAAATACTGCTTCTGGGATGCTATCTCTGCCCTTAAGAAGGGTACATGCCTCTGTCTATGTTCCCACAACATGTGACATGTCCTCTTATCATGAAGCTCACCAGGATGACTTCCAATGATCCATTTACTTCCTGATTCTAAGCTCCTCTAGGAAGACTGCTTTTGCTTGCTAAGGCATCCCACTGCCTGGCATAGTGTCTGGGACAAAGGAAGGTATTCAAGGGTGTGGATGGAGCCAGTGATGGAGAGTACTGGGACTCAAACCCAGGTCAGTGCCAAACTATGTCTAGAATAGGCTCTGTCTCTAATATCAAACAAAAAGATTTCTCTAGACCGTGGCTTCTCAAAGAAGCATATACAAACTGTGATGTGTATGCTCATCACCAGTGCATTTTGTTAAAAGGTGAATTTTAATTCCATAGGTGTAGGGTGGGGGCCAAAGTCTGCATGTCTAACGAGCTCCCAGGTGATGCTGCTGTGGCTGGTGCAAGGGTCCCCCCTAAAAGCAAGGGTCTAGCTGCCATAAAAACAAAATACCTTTATAGTCTATATCAGAGAAACAGGGTCTCTCTCACCTGGTATAAGCCCAGACTCCAAATACAATGTGGAAGGGACTCAGAAGGAGGTCCTCTGCCCCCTTCTTTTTTCCAGCCTCAGAGCACCTGCTCCCCCACAGCCAATGAGAAAGGAAGCCAATGAGTCTGTCCTCTGCTGTTGTACACTTGAACT
Source organism: Rhinolophus sinicus (assembly GCF_036562045.2). Taxonomy (NCBI): domain Eukaryota; kingdom Metazoa; phylum Chordata; class Mammalia; order Chiroptera; family Rhinolophidae; genus Rhinolophus; species Rhinolophus sinicus. Next base: position 12,059,342 of record NC_133759.1, on the reverse strand, counting down.
CATACCACAGTTCTTGACTGCATTTCTCACTCTAGAAAAAAAATTCTAATTTGACAGTGGAGGGTGAGATAAACCCTGATTTATCAAATTATATTTCCTGGATCTGTCTAAACAAATTCTCCTAAAACCTGCTGAGGAAATAATTCTACTATTTCCCTAGTAATCTGGGTAGAGTTGATGTCATTCAAAACTCAGAGATCAGTTTCTTTCAGGTGCCTCTCTCAAAGGAGAACTCCACCCTTTAGAAATGTTTTCTCTATAAGAAATTAAAGAGCCAATGCCTGTGAGCCAACAGAGCAAGGGACCCCCATTCCATGGGTAAGGATACTGGAGGTAACAGAGGGCTGCCATGTACCAATTTGAAGACACTAACTGTTGATCACTTCTAATGCTGAGCACACATAGCTTCCCATTTCTTATGGATTTAGCATACATCCTTCTTTCCAAGTTTGCAGCCACTCTACCATACCTACTCAATTTTCTTCATATTGCTCTAATGTATGTATCTACACCCTATCAATGTACAAAGAGGAGCACTGATGAGCTGAAAATTAAAAGAAAACCCAAAACATAGATAAGCGGATGCAACCAGAGCAACAAAAAGTCATTAAAACAAGAGGAAAATAAAGTCATTAAAACAAGAGGAAAATAAACAAAAGCTTAGTCTGTAGGACCTTAGGAGACTTTAATTCCCAAATATATCAATTTCTTTCTATTCCAAAGTTGTCTAGGAAAATCTAAACTGCAGCTAGCTGTCTTATAAAAATCTAAATGCATATCAGTGTTCTAAAGGGACACAGGAAGAAATGCAAGGTTGGATTAACTTAAACCGTCTCCTCTATCAAGAAAGCCTTCCACATGTGCTCTCCTTACGAGGGTCCAGTCAATGGCATGTGTTTATTTGCTACAAGTACTTGCTTCCCTTCCCAGCTAAATTGTACATATCTGCACAAGGGTATCTCTCCCTCTTCTGAATGTAAATTTCTTATTACAACTTCAAATCTTACCACTATTCTAGATTACCTTATACTCCAATCAGCATGATCTACATGGAGTCCCATATACAGATTATTTGCAAAAAGTGGTCACGATTATTCCCCTCTTCATATGCACACCATGTTGTAATGTGACTTTGCTGCCCCTCCAATTAAGAGGTGGAATTATTCCCCCACTCCTGTAATCTGAACTGGCCACATGATTTTCTTTGACTGATGTAATGTGGCAGAAGTAATACATGGGAGTTTCAAGGCCAGGCCTCAAGAGGCCTTGCATGCTTCATCGTGCTCTCTGGAGCCCCTGGCTTCTGTCATGTGAGGGAGCCCAGGCTAGCCTGCTGGAGGATGAGAGACAGCCCAGTTCTCCCAACACCGGCCTCAGACATATAAGAGAGCACAGTGAAGAGCAAAGTCAATGCCAGCCGACCCACCAGCTGACCTGACATAGGAGTGAGTCCAGCTAAGATCAGCGGAACCCAGCCAACGCAGGAAGAAATGCCCATTTGAGGTTCACACATATTTTGATACAATTTCACTGTTTATATTTTCTAAATTGTGCTCACATAAATAAAGTGATATAGAACTGTGCATTCCCAAGAGAATTTCTTGATTTATAAATAAGATTAAATCTTAAGTATCAACTTGAGGACCTTCATGAATGTGTGGCCAGGGCCAGATGGATTGCCTCCCTACCTTTCCATCCCTTATATGAGAGTTCCTGTGCCTAGCACAAAGCTGAGCACACAGTAGACCTTCAACATAGAGAGAATGCACACATGTGATTTCCCATCTGTCTTACAGGAAACTGAAATAAATCATCAAGGATCCTCTTGACCCAGATCAACTCTAAATAAGAGTACTCCTTCTTAGACCCTGTGGGGCAGATAAGGAAGGAAAATTTCCATTTTTCGGGCCCACTAAGCCAGGAGTTCCCAACTCTTTTTTACTGCTCCAACACCCTGAGGGACACACACTGCCTTAGATAATGGCGGCTCACTGCAGAGTTGTGCAGGGCTCTTCCTCCCATGGAGGGGGTGCTCATCAGAATGAGAGAGAGAGAGAGAGAGAGAGAGAGAGAGAGAGAGAGAGAGAGAGATGCTTGAAAAAGCCCCCAAGGAATTCTGACCTAGGCCTCTCCACCTACAAGGAGAATCACCAGGTCTAATATCCCAGGCTGGATCGTTTGTTTTGAAGCCTCTGGAATCCACAAGCTTCTAGTCCTTTGCTATTGAACATGGCCTCTAGGCACATACAGCTATTTAAATTTAAATTAACCTAAATTAAATAGCATTAAAAATTCAGTTCCTCTTAACACATTTGAAATACTCAATAGCCACTTGTGAGAAGCACAGAGAACTTTTTCATTGCAGGAAGTGCTATTGGACAATGTTATTCTAGTCAGTCCACGCATGCCTTCTCGCCTCTTTGGTTCCTGCAGCCTCCCCATCCTATATTAAATCATCTTCTTTTCTAATCCTCAATTAATCTACTCTCTTCCCCTTTTCACTTTATTTCTCTTTTTCCACTGCTTGCCCCTCGTGCACCTTCTCACTTTCAGTTCACACAAGCTGCCCTGAGCACCTTCCCCCAGGCCTTGGGTAGCGTGAGCTTCGGTATTTTTCATTCTCTAGGAGCACAATGAAAACCTACATTTACATTTAAATGAAGGTCCTACTTCAACCAGACAGAGGTGTGCCTGGAAATAAATCCGTGTATTTCAGGCCAGGGAGTTATCTTCATTCTCATAATATAACCTGTCTCAATACCATTGGAAAATATTACAAATAGGCTGTTGCCTGCACCTTCAGGAACAGGGCACCGAGTTGGCTGTCAGCTAGGCATCCAGGCAGCAAGCCCTTGCTGAGGGCTAGCTTCCATTCTCTCTGTCTGTGCTGTATCTAAAATAACCAATAGCAGCTTAAAACTGAGCAGCAATTCTTGCTGCTATAATTGGACATGGAGCAGAAAACTCAGACCTTGAGCTGTGATGGAAGATATATTTGCTGAAGGCAGGCCGTCTTTCTGTCTTTCAGGAATCTGCTGTTGCCAGGGGGTTCCAAATCTAAGAGGGATCGTCTTGCCCTCTTCCTTCCTTTGTGAGACCTAGTTCGTCTCTAAGTAAACAGCACAAATCTACCAATTCGGACAGTGGATTTGTTAGTCTTGGAAAACGGGAGAAATTAATGTTCCTGGGAATGAGAAGCATAAGAGTACCTGTACTCTGTTGGGCTCCCCTGGAAAACGGATTTTAATGCCAGTCGTCTATATGGGATGCGATCCTGGGAATGGCATTTACCCTCTAATTACCGGCTGTCATTTGGTGATGGATGTTTGTGGGGGCAGTACTACCTACACTTCTGGCCTCTCCCAGGAACAAGCCAAGCACAACCCTGTGGCGACAGAACATCCTCGGCATAGTTGCAAGTACTGTCAACATGTGTGCGAAGGGTAACACAGGGGGCTATAGGTGGGACGCCCACAGTTTGGCCACACCCATCTTTGTGCCAGATTGGAATTTCATTCACTTCCTCAAGTAAGCAGGAGGTTTGTTTTTCTATCACTGGGCTCATTTTAGAAAATCGTCTCCAGCCATGATGCCTGGCGAGAACCACATTATGTCATTCCCTCCTGTAGAGTACGGACGTCAACCTGGACCCCAAATAGCTATTTAGGGTGGGTGCAGTGGGTGTTTACTGCACTGGCCCACTCGGCTTCCTTCTCTACATCCTGCACTTCTCTGAGGGGAGGGTCTGTGGGTCACAGAAACTTGCTTATCTTCTGGCTGCAGAGGTGGACGTGTGGTCCAGGCCAGGCCGATCACAGCCCTCATACACTGAAAAGTTCAAGGGGCAGCTGTGTGCCTCCAGGGGGCCAATCAAAATCCTTGTGTGAGACCTCATATATGGCTGCTGGAAGAATGGGTTTCTCTAGAGCCATACAAGCCGAGAGCTGCCTAGGGCCACCTTTCCATTCCTAGGAAGAAAGCATCTGGAAAATGAAGCCATACTGAGGCAAGTAGGACCAAGGAAAAGGTAGGCAGAAACCAATCCTGGTGAAAACATGTGAACCCCTGGATCCAGCTTTGCCTAAAGTCAGTCCACTCCTGACTTTCAAAGCACACAAGCCAACAAATGTACTTACCTGGTAAGGTTAATTTGAGCTGGGCTCCTGTCACTTAACTGAAAGAGTCGTCCAAACACGGGTACAAGAATAGTATGTTCTTGGTAGTTACGGGGGCTGACTCTTCATCCATCGGACTATACAGAGAGAAGAGCAGCCACTGCATTTACTGTAGTGATGTCAGTGTCACGTGGTGTACACTGCCTTAGCTCTGGGGGCCAGGGGGAAGAAGGTTAACTTTGCCTAATATTTGTTTTTGTTTCATGGACACTGAATTGTATAACTGACGAGTTTTTCTCCTTGCATTGGGTGCTCGGAAAACCTGAGGGAAATTTGGTTCTGCTCTTTTCTCCCATCATCGCCCAATTTCTCCACGTCTTTTCTGTCTTATACTGTAGATATTTGTGTACACCACTGCAAATACGTCTTTTGTTAGGAATGAGAAGAATTGTTGCAGATGTCTGTACCCTTCAAATTCTGCTTGTACCTGGGATGGACTAGTCCTTACAAAACAGCATCCCAACTTGCTCAGCTTCTGTTTCTTTCTGCTTCAAGGCTTTCTTTCAAGTCACCAGGACTTACTCAGTCCACACAAGCACAGCCCAGAGTATTAGGGGGGGGTCGACTTCCCCAGGAGAAACCCTCAATCAGGGGGCGCGGGGAATTGGTCTAAAAATGTCCCAGCCTCCTGTTGGTCCAGGGGCCAAGTTTGAGGTACATGCGACACAGTGCTCTAGGGGGCCCCCAGAGAGACAGGGCCGCATGTGCCATGACGATCTCTAGCATTTATTTGCTTCCATACCTCACTCGGTATTGCCTTTTCTTCTTTCTCTTGTCTCATGCTCCCCTCTTCCTTCCTTTAATTTCCTGGAATCACCTTTTATAAAACGACTAGCATCCAAGTCCTTGTTTCAGGCTCTCTTTTTGAGAGAACCAAACCCTAGAGAGACATAAATTTAGTTAATTAATAATAAATGAAATTAACAACTGTTTTTTTTTTTTCCTTACCCCACTTTACAAAATACTGAATAAAACAGCAGCCTGTAAAAAAACAATGCGAAGTCACTCTGTTTGGCTGTGAAAACGGTATTGAGAGGGTTCGAGAAGGCCCCCAAGCCAAACATAGGGACCACATCCCCACAGCAGTGAGGAGTGTGATGAGACTCTGGAATGAGGCAAACAATTGCCAGCGACAGTCAGGATGCTCACTGCCTGTTGGTTGCCGAATGAAATAAAAACCGCTGAGGGGAGGACCCCTTTCTAAGCAGCAGGCTTCCAGACGCATTTATATCTGTACAACGCCATTATACTAAAGGGAATCACATTAGAACAAATGGAAAACAAACAAATACAAAACTTGAAAGAAAATAAATGAGCTATTTCCACATCTAACTATCTGGTACAAATGTCTGGCAGCAAGTAACGTTCTCCCTCCCTTTTCTGTGAAGAACATTTCCACAGCATTTGTTCCCAACGATGTAACATACTTCCTGTTGGGATTTGTGAGCTGTTTGCACCAGCCTGATGGTTTGCTTCCGTTGAAGCTTCCCTGTACCCCAGGCAGAAGCGATTACACCCCCTGGATGGGGTGGGTGCCTGGCGGCCTGGGAGTGATGCCTTCCTGCTCTCAGACCATCCCAAGTCTGGGCTCCCTGGTTTAGACAAACGGGCCCTCTGGCTCTAGAGCCCCAGAGAATTCAGTCAGTGCCCTGAGACGCAGTCACCCCCCCATATGTTTTGTATACTGCAGGAGGACAAAGGCCGTGACCTTCCCGTGACCATCAGGCAGCAGCACAGGAAGTGGCTGCTCACAGGAGCCTCGTGAGCAGGCCCAAGCCCAGAATTCTTCTTTGGGACACATAGCCAGGGCAACCTTCCACGTGACTAGCACACAAATGAAATGTATCCCATGTAATTTGGCTCCATGTTAGTCTTATTACAAAAAAATAAAAGAAGGGAAACTGGAGTTGAGGGAAAGAGGAAGGAGGAGAAGGTGCAGGAAGCACTGCAGTCCTCTGGGAAGGGGCACTGTGAGACCGGAAGGAAAGCTCTGGCTTCTAGAGACCTGGACTGTGTCCAGGCCTCCGTGTGTTCACCTGTCTCAGCATTGCTTTGCACTAGCTCACTGAGGTCCCCGCCTGCAGGAGAGACCCTCCAGGCTCCAACATGTGGGTTTAGAGGAATCCAAGGTCACTGAATGGCCAGGGCTTTTTACTGTGGCCCTAACCAGGCCCCAGAGCTGCCCTGCCATGTTTCCAGGAAGTATGGAGGAGGAGCAGGCAACCACAGGGCCCAGCAGGAAGGCCCCTGTTGGTGGCTCTGCTGGCGAGCATCCCTCTGGATCCCCTCAGGGGAATCTGACTCAGAAAGCTCCCAGGAAAGCCGGGCCTCCAAGAGAAGCAAGACTTGTAAAAATAGAGCCAAGAGGCTGTTCGCTGCGGTGATTACAGACGAATTGCTTCAATCCATCAATAACCCAGTGTCGTGCGGGGCGGCCTGCGGGGTCTCTGCTCCCGCTCCCCATACAAGAACGCAGGATATGGTGAGGCCAAAAAGGAACACCCACGGAGCCATAGGTAGGGGAGTCATACCACTATATTCTCTCTGGCGGCACTATACTCTCACTGGAGGCTGGATCCACACTGTCCGCAAACCGCCATCCACGCTTGCCAGCCCAGCCACCACCTTCTTGCTAGCCCCCATTCTTTCTCCCTTCTCTCTCTCCTTCTCTCTCTGCCAGCGTAGCCACAGCAGTTATATTAGTGGCCAATGGCTCACTGGTTACAGCTGACGGCCAACCAGCCACAGCTGCTGGCCATGCAATCACAGTTGATGGCCATTTACTACCTGAGCCAGCACCTGTCTATGTGAGGCCGAGAGCCTGGAAACTACTTTCTGGGGCTCTGCCCCCACACCCAGGCTTTTAATGCCTCACACAGAGACTCAGGGTTGGGTGGAATGAGAGTAGACCCTGGCCTTTTCTCCCACCTGCTCTGGAGCTAGGCAGGTATCCCATGAGGGGTACTTGAACTGACTCCCAGCCTCCTGAGGCATAGCCACTCACCACTGAGATGGCAACACACCCCAAGCTGAGGGGCCGGGGTGAGATCAAAGGGCAAGGGCTCAAGGGCTGGAGAGCCCCACTTGCTTCCAGCAGAAACTCTCCTCAGGACTTTTTAACGTGGAGCAGCTGGAAGGCAGGGCAGTGTGGGGACAGAGTCCCAGAGAGCAGTTTCCAGGCTCTCGGCCTCACGTGGAAAGGTGCTGGCTCGGGTAGTAGATGGCCATCAGCTGTAACTAGTTGGCCATCAGCTGTTATCTGTTAGCCATTGGCCACTGATGTAACTGCCGTGGCTGAGCTAGCAGGAGTGGATTGCAGTTAGCAAGGGATGGGTTTGTTGGCAGAGAAGCGGATGGCAGATTGCGGCTAGCAAGTGGGGTTAGCAAGCGCGGATGGTGGATTGCGGACCGTGTTGATCCTACTTACGTGTCTTGCCCGGCTGCCAGCGAGACTGGGGTACAGGAAGACCCCTCATTGGGGTACTGGCGGATGTTTGCTTTTGTGTCTTGACCAGCTGCCATCGAGAATATAGTGGTATGACTCCCCTATCTATGGCTCCATTGTTGTTCCTTTTTGGCCTCACCATATCCTGCATTCTTGTGCGGGGAGTGGGACCAGAGACCCTGCATGACAGCAGGGTAACAAGGAGACTGTTTGAGGGGTGGGCCTGGTTCTGGTGAGAAGGGCTTGGGGTGGTCTCCTATAGAAGGAAGTGCTCTTTGTTTACCTGGAAACAGGAAGGGAAGTGGGTGTCGAAATCCCAGGTGGCTACCGTTGGTCATGTTCTGTGACCTTGGGAAAGTTGGTCACCATTCTGGGCCCCTGAGATTTCTTACCTCTTGGCACAGCTCAGCGAATATTCCTGAAGAAAAGGAAATGGCACTGGGCCATAGGACAGCCAGTGTGCAATGTCTCAGGGAGCCTGCTGGTGCAGCTGGTGTGAAAAGCAGGCGAAAGGGAAGTATGGTGACTGCACGCACACACACACACACACACACACACACACACACACACACACACACACACACACACACCCCCTGCAGAAGCTCCCCAGCCAGCAGGGGTCAACCCTGACCACACAGCTCCCAGAGGGCGGAGCCTGGGGAGGGGGGACAGGATCACAGGGGGGCTGCCCTGCCGAGCTCTCACAAGGGAGCTAAGTCCCCTCCCTCTCCCAGCAAACATTTGGCACCAGTGCTCATGGGCGCTGGGTCAGCAACCTTCTGGGAGAGCCAAGAACAGAACTGGAGGAGGAAACATCCTGTCCAGGAAAGAATGGCCCATTTCTTTTCCCTCTGGGGGCAACCAAGCTTGCTGCTTAACAGCTTCGGTGCTGGGGTCAGGCTGGAGTGGGTTCAAGTTCAGGCTCGGGGACTCTTGGAGCCCCGTTGCCTGGTTTATAAAATAGGGCGATCAAAGGTAACAGCCTCAGAGGGTTAAATGCAATGATATGATGCAGGTATCCTGCTCATTACAGTCTGGCAAATAGTAACTGCTCAATAAATACGGGTTATTGTAATTACTGAGCTCTGAGGCAATGGTGCCCAGCACACAAAAGAGGATTCGTAAGTGAACCCAGGATACCTCCTGATCTGGGGTGGGGCGGGGGAAGGGCAAAGGTGAAAGCCTCCAGGAGGCTGGGGCCCTGCAGACTTGTTAAGGCAAAGAAAGGGACTTCTGCATGAAAATGCTCCAGCTTTGCCTCCTCTGGCCGTCTGGCCTCCATTGTGGCCCAACCTGACCAATCATACTGGCTCAATGTGATGGCCCCCTGGACTGGGAGGGTCTTGGGCTGCAGAAGGAAGTGGAAGGAAGGGGATTCTCAATCCTTCACGGCCCGTCCTTGAGGAAGCATGGAACTGTGATAACATCGAGGCTCCAGAGTCAGAGGCCTGAGTTTGAATTTCAGTTCTATAATTTCTACCTTGCGTGGCCTTGAGAAATAGAGACAATCACTGCTACCTTTGGAATTACCGTGAGAATTAAATGAGATCATATACGTATAGCTCCTGGAAGATGTTTAATAAACACTGGTTTTCTTTCTTTGAAGGATACTAGCTCCATGAAACCTCTGTGTCTCTGTCCTGTATTTAGTGATATTTGGTTTCACCTCTGTACAGAATCAATCACCAGGCTTCTAAAGCAAAGATCCTGTGAGCCTCTGTGTAGAGCCTGGCTCGGACCCAAATCTCTCACACACACCCCTTTTAAAAGAAAATTTACTTCTCCTAATCAAACCCACTCCAGCAGGAACGAAAGTGTCATGACTGTGATGAGGACCTCAGATTCAACCCCAGTGTGCCTCCCTCCCAACCTCCTCGTCCCTTCCTCCCACCTAGTACCCAAACTCTCTAATTGCATCCGGAGGCTTTCTGCCCAGTGTGAGTGAGTCACTCCCTAGATGGCTGCTGCACTGCCAATTGCCCGTATGCTGTACAGGCCAGGTCCCCATGGAAAACGTCTAGGGCTACTGCCCGAGTTGCAGGTGATGCCTTCTGGGTGGAAGATAAGGGTTTCAAACCCCAGGGATTTCAGTTATCTGAACTTCTTGGTTCACAGTTCACGTGCATGATGCAAAAATCCACCTCTAATTCCTATTTCAGGGACTAACCAGCTACAGTCACACACATCAATGCACAGAGAGCCCTGCTTGATTCAGCCCATGCACATCCATCACTCACTCAATACACAGTAGGTGGAGCAGCTGCCATTGCCAGGTACCAGGCAAATGAGCCCTGTCAGTTCTGTCCTGTCTTCTCTCCATCCCACGGGTGCTGCCCACGCTCAGAGCATCACCATCCCTATTGGGCCATGACAACAGCCTCCTTCCACCCGGGACCAGCCTGTTACGCCCTACATGGTACCTCATGTGTCTGCCTCATCTCCAGGGTCTCTGTTCATGTACACGGTGATTCAGTGAGACTACACTTCTTGTACTTCCCTATTTTCTCTGCCTAGAATACCTACCCATCTGGCATCTTGCCCTTCTCCCACCTGCCTGGATTTACCTCAAAACTCACCTCTTTTGGGAACTTCCCTGATCACTCAGACAGAATGATTTCTTCCTTCCTGTAGGCTGTTGCTGTACCTTTATCACATTATAGTGTAAACAAATCCTGTTCCCACCTTTTCTTCCCCACCTGATTCTGAGCAACTGGAGGCCAGAGACGCTGCTTCAGTCATCTTTGCGGACATAGTCCTTGCCCTTGAGAAAGGACTGAATGTTTGTGTTCCCCCAAGATTCCTGCTGATTTCTAATCCCCAGTGTGATGGTATTGGGAGGTGGAGCCTTTGGGAGGTGATTAGGTTGAGTGGGATTAGTGCCCTTATAAAAGAGACCCCAGAGAGCTCCCTCGCCCCTTCTGCCATGTGAAGACATGGTGAAAAGACAGCTATCCATGAACCAGGAAGTGGGGTCTCACCAGACACAGAATCTGCCAGAGCTTTGGTCTTGGGCTTCCCAGCCTCCAGAACTGTGAGAACGTACATTTCTGTTGTTTATAAGCCACTCCGTCCCTGATGCTATGTTGTGGTAACCTGAATGGACAAAGACACACTCAATTAAGTTCTCTGGAATGTGTCAGTTATCAAATGGTGCATAACAAGTCACTCCAAAATGTAGAAGCCTACAACAAAAACAATCATTAGCTCTCACAGTTTCTGTGGACCAGGGATTTGGGAGTGGTTTGCCTGAGTGGCTCTCACTTGGGGTTTCTTGAGAAGTTGCAGTCAAGGTGTCACCCATGACTGCAGTCACCTGAAGTCTTGACTGGGGCTGGAGGACCCACTTCTATAGGTGATTCACTCACATGGCTGCCAGTGGGGAACTGGCTGTGAATGGGAGGTCTCAGTTCATTTCGTAAGATAGGGTTGCCCGATAAATACAGGACACGCCATGAAATATGAATTTCAGATACACAAAGAAAAAAGTTTTAGTCTAGCTGGGTCCCAAATTATTTTTACTTGCTCTGTCTGGCCACCTGAATGTGACGACCTCTCTACAGGATGGCTTAAGAGTCCTCACAGCATGGAGGCTGGCTTCCCCTAGAGCAAATGCTCCCAAGGCAGAAGCTACAATACTGTTTGGGACTTAGCTTCAAAAGTCACACACTGTCACTTTCCCCACAATCTATTGGTCGTACAGGCCAGCCCGGATTCAGTTTGCAGAGGGACTACAGAAGGGTCATGGACACCAAGAGAGAGGTTCATGGTGGCCATCTTGGAGGTTGGCTTCCATACGGAATCAAGTCCCCAATAGCTGAGTTCCATTCCTAGCATCTCTAGTTATTCTCAGGATGCCCATTGAAACAGCCAGTTCCCCATCTTTAGAATGGAAAGCATCACTCCTGCTGGGTGCTTTTCTTAGACCAGATCTTTTAAGATGTAAACCAGCCACTCTTAAATGTCTACTTTAGTGGAAGGAGATTGAGTAATCCACAAACCAAGTAGGTCATCTAAAAACACCTTGCTATGTATATTGGAATTGCAAATTCAAATGCACGCAATGGCCTTCTGTGTTACTCTATCCCATAAGTTCCTCACTCACCCTTCCCTTTTACTGTAAGAACCCACCATCACTCACCAAAAGAAAACTGACTGTATTGAAATGCATTGCAGAGTCCCGGCAACTATATAAAGTCTTTTCATTTTTTTATCTGTTTACCTGTGTATGTCTGTTTCCCCCAATTACAGTGTAAGCTCCAAGAGAGCAGGGGCTTTCTGCTTTGCTGTGTCTCCAACAAATTAATGTCTGGTATATATCAGGCATCCAATATATTATATGCTTGTACAATGAATGAATGAATGAATGAATCCTAGCAGATATGTCATTTTATAATAGACTTTTCCCTTCTGGTTCATTCATTAATTCACTCATTCACGGAACAAATAAATATATATTGTGTGCCAGGCCCTGTTTTGTTTAGAGTAATCAGAATAGACAAAGTCACATTCTTAACCCTTTTCGAGACAAATTTCTCTTTGTAGACTTAATCATTACTGTTTTGCGTATGTGATCTGCTGTGCGATACCACCTTTACCATTTCTGGAAGCCCTATTGTCTAACTGAGTGGACTTCCCAGGAACCACCTTAATTCTTCCAGCATCTCATAACCACATCCTTGATTTGCTCTGCCTTGAGGTCATGTATTAATTTTGTGATCATCTTTTCCTCACTCAAGAGGCTACAGATAAGAAAGGTTTTATTTTCCAAATGAAATCTTTCTATAGTCCCTTTAAAGTAGCCTTGCAAACTGACCAGTTCTCTTTTGAGTCTGTTTCTTTCTTGTAGTAACTTATCAATAGCTGGTAAGAGCCAGTGGATGCTTTCCACATTCTGCCTGCATATCCTTTTGTACATGCCCCAAACTTCATTTGGTACGTTTTCTGTCTTCCAAGTCCATACAGGCAACGGGTCATCAGCTGATCCAGGATGATCTTGGCTGGGCCAATTTGCTTCTGTACCAAGTACGTTTCATTCTCCAACAGGCTAGCCAAGGCATGTTCTCATAGCAATTAGAGAGCAAAAACAGAACTTTAAATCACTTCTTCAGTGGCTTACAGCCACAATTTATCCTTCGCTCTCGTAATAGTGTAGATTGAGTGGAATCAGCTGGACAGTACTCACTTGGGCTTTCTTACGCAGTTGCAGTCAGATAGATGGTGGCTGGAGCTGGTCATCTGAAGACCTGACTGGTCCATATGTCCAAGATGGCATATTCACTCACATGTTCAGACACTCAGCTCGGATAACTGGAGGAGCAGGGTCTGCTGAGCGTCCCGCCGTCTGTCTGGCTTAGGCTTCTTCACAGCACAGCAGTCATACACCAGTTGGAGGTCTTATACAGTAGCTGACTTCTCTCAGAGGGTGCACTCCAAGAGCTATATATTACCTTTAAAATTTCTTACACCATTACTGCTTCATTGTATTTGTCACATGACAAGACATTGGCCATGAGTGGAGGGAAGAGGTTGCATTTACCATCGAAAACAGAGGGACAATTAAACAAGAATTACAAGGTGACCCCGAAGGTGCCCGAGAGAACTGGGGTAATCTCGGAATTGATTATGCCTTCTTTGCTTGAGGAATGTGGAGTTCTGAATTTGGGGTGTCCTACTGTCAGAATTTCGGTGATATATTTCATCTAGCATTCTCATGTAACATCAGAATATCTGATGCCTGGCTTCTTCATCTGATATCAGAAGAATTCCACTTACCTCCCATCTCGCCAAAAATAATATAATATATCAATCTTAGCTGGCATTTCTTTGAGAATAGAGCCCAAAATAAGGACTTGGGCACATACAGTTTATTTTGGAGGTGACCCCAGGAGGCAGAAGTGAAAGAGTGGGGAGAACGAGATGGGGAGGAGGGAAAGCCAGTAAAGGGGCATTAAGAAGTGAGGTGCCACTGTATGCAACTGAGGCTCAGTTCCACCGGGACCTTCTAAGGATCAAAAAATATCTTCTAGAACTGTCTATCCAAAGGATGAGAGTCAGGCATTTATCCATCAGCTTTCCACTCATTGGGGGGTTGCCCCTGAGGGGTTAACCATGCATTCGAGCTCAGGCAGAGACAGAGAGCCTGGTCTTGGGGCAGAAACCTGAAGAACTTACACTGTGGCAAGATGCTTTAAGCCCACGTGAGTCTGAGCTTGGCCAGAACTGTCCTCTACACTTAAGATTAAGTTTGGTGTTATCTACTGAGGTAATCTCACTCCATCCATTTCTTTACTGATGTTCAGCCAATGTGTTACCCAAAATTCTGTGCCAGGCGCTAAAATAATACCATCCTCTCTACTTCATTACTGGTTTATTTACCAGTAGTCCCTCCAAACACACCCTTTGCTTGGCCGTGGGAGGCCATTCACACAACTCACAGCTTGGGTGTGACACTGAGGACATGGTCATGGAAACCATTCATTACTGATGAGCATTTACTGGAAGAATGCTAAGGAGCTCAGAAACACGGAAAACTCTAGCCCTGGGAAACCTGAGACCAGAGCTGTATGGTGCCCATATCAGCAGCCTAAGTTTGGAGATTCAGAACAATGTTTTTACATGTCTACCATTATTGTGACTCTGCTACGAAAACTGCCAGTCCGTATTTGCATATATTCCAAATTTCAAATTCCCAGGACGGTGACTCTGACTAGTTCAGCTTCGGAAAGGCATCTACCTGTGGTCCGATGCATGACAGTTAAGGGCAGAGGAAAGTGGAGGCATGAGGTAGAGACATGGCCCATGTCTGCAGGGTGAAGGGAGGTCACTTTACCTGAGCGGCAGGGTGGGCAGGGTGATTGAACCAGGAAGTACCCGAGAAGGTTGCTGCAACCATTCATCAATAGTCCCCATCACACTCATTCGGGGTGTGCCCTCAGCTCTGACAATGCCACCTTGAGGAGCAAACCCTAAGCCTCCTTGATATTGAGTGTACGGATTTTCAAACAGAGTATAAGCTGTGGGATCTGAGGAAATTCTAAGCTTAGAGGTTTTGAGGCTTGAGAAACATATTTCAACTTTCCCACCATTGCCAGGTGGTTCATGGTACAGTTTTGGGGGTTGTATTTTGTGGCACTTCTCTTTATCCGCCCTGTACTGTATGGGTCCTGTTTACTGGCCCTTTCTGGAGATGCTCTCCCCAACTTCTCAAACATTGCCTTTCCATCTGTCACCTTTCTGATTTTCCCTGATTCCTACTCCTCCTCTCACCATCTGATGCAGAGAGTGACCCCACTTGTATTCTCCACTGTCTCAGGCTATGAACATGTTATATAAGTATGTAGGAATTAATACATGAGTTATCTTAAGCTCTGTAGATACTTACGGTATATAGCTCTAAATATTTCCAACTGAACCTTGATGTCTGTTTCTTTAGAATTTTGCATTGCTATAGATTCTTCTGAAATGTAGTGTCAGATTGTATGGTTAATTTTAGTTGTTCAAACAAAAATTTATTTCTGTTTTTTGTGTAACGGGGAGGGGATTGGGTGGAAAAAAGAATAGAAAAACATGCAGATTCTCAATTACTCAAACCAATGATTCTAGTTTTGGTCATTTAGACTTTGGGACCGTGACACTCCTGGCACCTACTGCAGAATACCTGATTGCTGGTTGAACATTATGATGTGTGACTAATAATTATTGGTGGCATATATCAATTATTTTCTATGTCCTAGACACCCTGTTGAGACCTTTGCACAGTGTATGAATTTCCTTGGGCTGCCATAACAAATCACCGGCAGCTTGGTGGTTAAAAACAATAGAATTTTATTCTCTCACAGTTCTAGGGCCAAAAAGTTCAAAATCAAGGTGTTGGCAGGGCCGCACTCCTTCCAAAGACTATAGGGGAGAATTCTTCCTTGACTCTTCCAGCTTCTGGTAGCTCCTGGCATTCTTTTGCTTGTGGCGGCAGAGCTCCAATCTCTGCTTCTGTCTTCACATGGTCTTCTTTGCTTATCTGTCTGTGTCCTCTCCTCTTCTCATAAGACTATCAGCGATTGGATTTGGGGTTCACCTTAATCCAGTATGAGCTCATCCTTATTGCTAACTAATTGCATCTTCAAAGACCTTATTTCCTAATAAGGTTACCTTTTGAGGTTCTGAGTGAACATGAATTTGGTGTGTGTGTGGGGGGGTAGGTGTGGGGGAGTGAAACAGTGTTCAACTCTTTCTGTATAGGGTTTATTATATGAATATCTCATTATTTCCATTTCATCAATGGGAAAGTTGAGGTCCAGAAGGAGAGGCAGCTGCCCACTGAAAGAGCTAGGTTGTGGATTCAGCTCAGTCTGATGCCAGTTCCATGCTTTTTCTACGACACCACGCTGCTTCTAGAAAACCAATCTGCAAACTCAAGCCTAGAAAGTAATGGCATTAACTGTCATCCACTCACTGGCCCCCGGACCATACCACTGGAGGCAAAAGGTCAGAGTGGGGCTGTGAGAGTTTGATTTTTGTTTCAGATACTGTGTTGGATCTAAGAGAATGATGACCTCTTCACTGTTTTGTACATGGAAGCAGTCATGCCACGTACTGCAATTCTGTCCAACCAGGATGCAACTAACCAACCATGACACAAGGGTGGGAACGTCAGGGACCTCTCTCCTTTGGGCTCCCAGTTCTAAATGGCCAGGTGACCTCTATAACAGAAGGGACTAGCATTGGACAATGCCTTCATTGCTGGTGTTTTTCAAGTGTGCACCACACACTTGTATCGTTACAGAAAAGTATCCCTGCCTGTATGTGTTAATATTTGCTGGAGTGTGGGCAGGGTAGTACAAAGAATGTGCTTACCACTGACTTTTCACCCCCGAGTTAATAGTTAACGCTGGCTCCTTGTTTGATGAAGTTGCTTGTTAGCTTTGGTCAGAAAGAAAAATTCTGAAACACAGAATGGAACGGTTTTTAACATTTGCCTTTCTTCACCTTTACTTGGTATCGTTTATTTTTGTTGAGTTAGGTCAGAAGAGGTTTTCAAAAATATGATATTTCAAAAATACATATATCACTATGCTGTTTACCATATAAATCTCAGAACAGATGTTAAGTGCTCAAAATAGAAGAATGTCCTTCTTATGCTTGTGGGGTTTTTAAAGGTTAGAGACATCTATTGCAGCAATGTAGGAAATCATTCTTTGAAAGCAGCTCAGTGAAGGTCTCAGGCAGCACCGTATACTGGGAACACTGGGAACTTTGGGGTCACACAGACCTTGGGTTAAATTCACGTTCTGTGACCCACTAGCCATGTGACCTGGGGCAAGTCTCATGACCTCTGAATCTCAGTGTCCTCCTGAGTGTACCTCGAAATAGTCACTATAAAATAACTGTGACTTTTAAAGGAACATATGTAAAAATCTGGCATGCAGCAGAAGCTCAGGAAATGTTACTTACCCTTTTCCCTCCTTTAGTCAGTTGTTCTGTTGGGTCTCGATCCGTCATTTTGATAATGTGGTTAGGACTTGGTGAAATTTCCTTCCCTTCCAAGGGTACTGGTGAAGTAGAAAAGGCCTTTCTTTCTTTCATTCTGATCAGGCTATTCTGGAGGATACCCAACCACCTGGAATGTTTCTTCCCCATTCAGGAAAGTGTCTACATCCGAATCTGTAAATTTAATCCACCGTTCTGCCTCACGAATGGATTTTACCTGTTGTGCCCCTGGAATGAAAGGAACACAGTGACACTGGCAGAGGCTCACTTGACAAATCAGTGCTGAAACTGGAGGGAGTTGTGTTGTGGAGGTAACAAGCGCGCACAGCCTGCTCTGGTGCCAGGCCCAGATAAAGGGTGGCTGAGAGTCAGAACTATTTATCGTTCAGTACTGTGGGCACATTTCCTGCTGGCTCTGCACAGCAGTGACGGATGCTCATGATTGTACACAGGACTTGGGCTGCCAGTGGAGCTTATTTAGAACGGATTAGACTATGAGGGGACGTCATCATGGGGGCGAGGAGGAAGGGGAAAGGTTGCTGTGTGCAGAATCCCAAATGATGATGGCAGGGGTGGGAGAATGGACCAGATCGCCGTGGCAAACCTTCCCAGTTCCAACAGCAAACATGTAATAAGCCTTAGTAGGCTCCTCTCATGTGCCAGCCCCTGTGCCTTCACCTGGAGGAATGAGGAGAAGCAAGAAACAGCTCCTGCCTTCGAGGTCCCCATTTAGTGCAGGAGGCAGTCTGGTAACCATTCAATGTATCACGGCAGAGCAGAGACCTTTCCTGCCTATGGAAGAAGGAACACACAGTTTAGAGCAGGGGCTCTGGAGCCCAACAGCCTGGATTCAAATCCTGCAAGGACAGCTGCCTGGTTATGTGATCTTGGGCAAGTTAGCTGAGATCATTGAGCATCGGTGGGCCTCATCTGCAAAATGGGGATGGTAATAACACTATCTCTTGGGGTGGTTATTAGAGTAAAAGAGTATTTTTAAAGTGCTTGGCACGTCGTAGGCACTTTGGTGCTGAGTTGAATATAATCCTCAGGGAATCCATTTTCATTACAGGCTGAGACAGAGACCACCTTTTCCAATCTGAAAATCAAGGCACCCAACATCTAAGCAGAGCTTTCCTGATTTATGAGCATACAAATATATTCATGAAAGTCTCACAGAGGTGGAAACATTAAAGCATGATTGCATTTAACAGATCCCCTTTCACAGAGAGAATCCAAGTATTTGATATTAGCAGAGCCTGTTTTTGCCGCTGATTCTTCCTAGCAAAGGCTTCAGGGGCCCTTTCTATCTTGGGGAGAGCTGGAAGCATCCCCAAGTTTTCAGTAGACCTCCTTACTTATAAGGAAGAATAGTGTAAGAGAGAACTGGGTGTGATGAGTCTTGGGAACAAAACTGAAAGACTTAGTGATGCAGAGAGAGTCAGCGTGGGCAGAAGCAAGTGCTTTCCCAGCCAACACTTCCAGCTTTCCAGTAAGTCGGCTTTCTGTTCCCAGTAGTCCCCCGCTCCCATTCTACGCATCCTGGACCCCACACCAGCATGGTATACACCCTGAGCACGCACAGTGTACATGCATGAGCAGGCACATATGCTTATGGGCACACACTCACACATGCATGTACATAAGCACATACGCATTGTAGGGTTATCTAGGCTCTCTGGGCTCTGAAGAAATGATGCATTTCTGACTGGATCTAAACCGGCCCCTAATAATACATCCACTCAGGCCCTGAGGTCTGTGAACCATGTCCTGCCTCCCACACACAACATTGGTCTGTTGCTTGCCCATCTTCTGACTTTGTCAGCATGTCCTCATTTCCAGCCCAACACCCTCTGCCTGGACAAAATTTGGCCCTCAGGCTCCACAGCCTGCAGTCACCCTCTGGCTCGATACTAGGAACCCAGCCAAACCAGTTCCAGCCACTGGGACCTCATGCAGTGTAGATGGCCAGGCAGCCCTGAGCACCTGTCGAGGTGAAGAGGCCTCACTCTGCCCTTCCGCAGCTGCAGCCTCTCCTTAATCCCCACATTCAACCATTTTCCCCTGAACTCATTTATAAACATCACTTTCCCCGCTCCAGGGAGGTGTCATGGTGGTGTGCAGTGACAAGCAAATGGACCTTGCGTCAAATGGCTGTTCTAGTTGTGACACCTTGGGGTGGTCCCGTAAGCATCGGGGCTTGATTTCTCCTTCCCACATTTTAAGCATCCCAGAAAGTTGTGTAGGAGGAAACACTGTGCATTTTTAAAGGGAACAACCCTTTCTGGCCCTTTCTGCTCCTCAACCTGCTCCATTCCACCCTTGTCCCTCACACCACCCTCTCCGTGTCAGAAACAATATTTTCATTAATTGTCAGTTCCTCTGGGCACCTAGTTCTTCCTACTGATTCCATTGTAACAGATTTATAAAAACATTTAAAGATGCAGAGCCCGAGGACTGTGAAGTCCTCAAGAGCAGGACGTGTGCTAACCTCCAAGCCCCTAAGCCAGTGCCTAGTTGAATGAATGAATGAATGAACAAATGAGTGAATTGCATGATGGGCTTGCTACTTAGTATGGAAAGGATGCCCCAAGCTCACTAGACCAAAGACTCCATCTGCATTGTGACTGCCGGATCCCCAAAGATTAGCTCCACAGCACCGTAACAGAAACAAGACGTGGGGTGCCACAGACGTGCCCCTGCTTTTGCACTGCCCATTTTGACCCTCACTGCCCCCTACCCCCGTCAGGACTCTTCTCAGAGTTCACCATGTGGCAGCCAGATGCTTCCAGAACATGAGGGTTATAGTCAATATCTTTCTCTCTCGCATCCACCTTCATCAAGTCCTACTGATCACAGACACCAAAACCTCTCTCTGGACTGCTACCACTATTTTCTTTTTAAGTTAACAACGCATTTTATTGTTCTGGAAACAGACTGAGATTAATGGTGATTCTAGCATTTGGTTAGTGACTGACTGATGATTACCCAGGAGCCTGACTCTTTACACTCATTACTGTTGGCTAATTTGACACTTGATTGTACAACATACATCTCCCAGGGGGATGATAAGGGAATGCAAAAATAGCAAATTCTAAGCAGATGATTTTGCTACTTTTAGCACTTCAAGGGTTAGTTGAAGTTAGAGGGGGGAAGCTATTGTGAAAATAAAATTAGGGAATGAGTTACGTGTGGATTTCATTTACTCACATTAGGACTGGTCCCTTCTTATTGGAGGCTAACTGAAAAGAGTCTGGACCATGACTTGTGGCTCGACATTGGTCATTTTCAAAAACTCCAACGATGTCCTCCAATAATTGTATTATCTCCAGTTTTATGGTGCCATACTATGCTTTTCACAGTGTTTACATTTCCCATTTCCATGATTCAAATGCCAAAAAATTACTATACATTCCCTTATACAATCAAAAATAGGTTTACTAGAATGTTTTTAGTTATAGCTGAAGGCAGCAATATTTACAACACTTAGCTTTTGTTACACCCATAAACATGTGGAAATTGCTTGCAAAGCAATTGCAATGTGAGAAGAATCTTGCAAATACTGATGGAATGGTTCTGCATCTCTTTTAGCATAATGATCTGGTGCTCTACATGGGCTTCTCACCCCCAACTTACTGCAAGAATGCAAGTCCTGATGCCATTAAAATAACAGTATGAAATATCGTTATTAGTGTTTAACTATAGACACAAATAATGAACTGGCAAGTATCTAGTTTCAAATTAGATCCTTGGAATATCGCAAAATAGAGGCTGGTTGTCTTTGCCTTAAACATAATTATTAAAAGCACATTTTGCTAGAAGGGAAGAAAATAATGGGCATTCTCAATGCTCCAATTTGAAGTGATACATGCCTCTTAGCTTCTTGAAAAAGAAGTTTTGAAAGTTATATACATGGGTTTCATTTAAATTATGCAGCAATCTTTTATTCCTATCCCAGATTTTGTTTAATGACGATATCTGTCATCAAATCAAGTACAGTATTTCACAACTATAAGAATGATAATCGCCAACAAAAGAATAGCAGCAACCAAAGCCATGATGGCTTTTATTTTGCGTCCATGCCACCACATTTGCCTTCGAAGTTGTTTGGATCTGTTGCTAAAAGCATTATCCGATAAGCTTTCTGACTTGTCCTGTAGTTCATCGAGTCTCTGCCCTCTCTCAGTTACTTTTGTAATAATTTCTTTCATGACATCAATAACTTCATCCACCTGATTCCGAACATGCTTAATTTTATCATTTCTAGGTCCAAATCCCGGCCCAGGTGGTCCCCTTAGAGAAAAAGTCTGCTGCTTCATCTGAATCCTCTTCCAAGAGATTTCTCCTTTCACTTTTCACAGAACCAGTGACATTATCACTTAAGTAGCGCTTGAACTTGAGAGGCATATTTTTTACTCTTGTACATCCCAGCAGAATAAGTACTCACCACCTGAGGCTCCTGGGGAGCTCTCCAGCTCTGGGGGAGCGGGGAGCAGTGGGTGGTGTGGGCAGGGAGCAGAAAGCAGAGGAAGAAGGTGGAAAGTTAAGCCAGTGGGCGCCCACCCCGCAGCTGGGCTGAGGCTACCACTATTTTTAGCCATCTTCATCTTTTGCCTTGTTTACTATAGAATTCTAGGTGTCCCAACTATTTGTTCAGCCAGAGTAATCATTTTATAGTGAAAATCAGGTCATGCCATTTCCTTGCTTAAAATCCTTCAGTGATGTCCCACTACACTTATAGCAAAGTAAAACTCATAATAAAAATTTTCAGGGGCCGGCCAGGTGGCTCAGGTGGTTAGAGCTCCATGATTCTAACTCTGAAGGCTGCTGGTTTGATTCCCACATGGGCCAGTGGGCTCTCAACCACAAGGTTGCCAGTTCAATTCCTCGAGTCCCGCTAGAGATGGTGGGCTGAGCCCCCTGCAACTAGCAACGACAACTGGACCTGGAGCTGAGCTGCACCCTTCACAACTAAGACTGAAAGGACAACAACTTGACTTGGGAAAGAAAAAAAAAAAAGTCCTAGAAGTACACACTGTTCCCCCAATAAAGTCCTGTAAAAAACAAAAATCTTTTTCAGAATAAAATAAAAACTCCCTAGCATGATACATAAGTTAGAGTAATGCTAGCTGCTATAACAAAATAGTATATATTTGAAACACAGTAGAAGGTTACTTCTCAGTAGCAGTGCAAGTTGAGTGACTCTAATCATTCTATCCTCCAGGATCTAGGAACAAAAGTTCCTTCTATCTTGCAACTCCGCCATTTTGGAGGGCTTCATAGACATCTGTTTCTAACTGGAAGGATGGGAAAGAGAATGTAAGGAGGGGGTAGATCTGCTTCGTAATAGTCTTGGCCTAGAAATGATACATATCATTTTGATTTGTTGGCAAGTAGTCATATGGCCACATCTACATGCAAGGGTGGTGGTGGTGGTGGTGGGGGTGGGAATAATGGTATCCTGACAGGACAGCCATTTCCCAGGAACAGCTCTATAGTCTAGAAGGGACAGCATGATTTTTGGTGGGAGTTGGTTATCTCTACAACATGCGCACACAAAGCCATGTATAATCTGACCTGCTTTTTCTATTTTATTTGAGGCCACCAACATACCTCTCATGCTTGGTGGCCACTCTTCCTTTTTCACTGGATCCCACTCTCTAACTCCCTGAAAGCAAGCCAGCCATGACATCCTCTTTTTAATTCCTTGAGCACAGCAAGCTCTTCCTGTTTCAGAGCCTAATTGACTCCAAAATTCTCTTCCTCCTTCTCCCTCCCACGCTTTTGATTTTGCTGGAATATCTCTAACAATTCCTTCAGTTTCAGCTTAAATCTACCTTCTTCAGAGAGACTTTCCAGACCTCCTCCACATACAAATTCATGTCTGCCCATTATGCTCTCTCATGGGGCCATATTCTTTTTCTTTCTCACACTCATGTAACTAAAAATGTCTTTGTGTGTAGCTTTGTTAATGTCTGTTATCTCCTACTGGACTCCATGAGGACAAGAACCCATCAGGTTTGCTCACCACTTAGCTTATGATTGGCTTATACTCAGGCCCCAGTTCAGCATCATAAATATTTGTTGAATAAATGGATTATGAATGAGTAAATGCCTTGTTTTCAGAATTAGGAAATTAAGTTAATGTCAGAAGACAGGGTAGTCTTGAATTTGTTTAGCATTTATTATTTACCATCCCTTGGCTAAAACCTTTATACACGTTATCTAATTTCATCCTCAGGCCAACTTCTCAAGATATGTATTTTTATTTCCACTTCCTCTGTGAGGAATCTGAGGTCCATGGTTCCTAAGCATTTTGCCCCAGTTCAAACAGCCAGAAAGTAGTGAAGGCAGATTTCATAGCCACAATACCTGCTCTCAAAGCACAAAGCTCACAAAGGTTTTAGGGACAGTGTCCTGAAAAGGACTTTGACCAGCAGGAAGTTCAGATGAAGCAAATTGCTTTAGAGCCTGACTTCTCAGTCTACTCTCCACCTTCTCATCTCTATTTCCTTTCTTTCTGTGTAGGCAGGTGTTGTGGGGTAAGTTTTCTCTTTATTCTTCTCTTTATTTAAATATGTTTTAGTAAAATGTAAGTGTTTCTACCCACTCCACCCACAAAAATTCTCCCATCCATCTCTTTCGTGTTCCAGGAAATAAAAATTCTTGCAGGACCTCTCTCTATGAAGTGTGTCCGTTTGGAAGAACAAGAGATAATCAGGTACAGGCTTAGCCATTGAGACCTGAGAGCTGTAAGGCCAAACGTATTCGACTCTCCATAAGGATCCCCTCAAGGTCAGCACACAACAGAGGTGCTGGCTGAGGGGCAGAAAAATATTGCCAAACCCAATAAGGGGGAAAGAAGGACCCACAGCATGAAAGCAATGTAAATGGCTTTACCATGGAAACAGGATTTTACATTTGCACTGAGATCCCACTTTGGAAATCTCTGTCAGGTACCCTCCCAGGCTAATCCTTGCCTCTCCTTACCCTCAACACCCACACTTCTGTGTCCAATTACAGAATTAATTCATTTTGTTGCTAAAAGAAAAGGGCCAGAGGAGTGGAGGTGAGGAGGTGGTACAGCATGGAAATGCAATGGTCAGACCAGGCCATATCTGGTCACCCTACTAGGGCAACCAATTGTCCCGGGACTGATTTTAGGACTAGAATCATCAAAGCCCTAGGTACCCCTGTTCCCGCTGACCACCCTGAGAGTCATGTGCTCATACTTTTGTGGCTCGTACTTTCTAACTCCCAGCCACTAAAATTCAAGACACACAGGTAACAAATAATAAAGCAATTTATGAGAAACATCACCCTATATTTTTGAATAAGCAAAATGTAGACTAACTGTACTGGTGCTTTAGAAAGATAGACTAGAATAATTTGCAACCTGGAAATTATTTAACATTAAATATTAAAATATAAAGCTACCTTCACTGAATTAAACATAAGATTTGTGCATTTTTCTGTATTTATGTTAGATTTTAAAGTAAATTTTATTTAAAAACAAAAAAGAATGCCTAGCTTTAGAAGGTTGATATTACTGTTTCATAAATAACTGTCATGACTTCATAGGTTAGTGATCGGCAGAGTTTAAATTTTTAATTTCAATTCAGGTTATTTGTTTACATAAGATTATACAATGTAAGAAAAGGCAGGGAAGGTCGTCATTTAAAAAATGATAGCATTTGGCTATAACATAATTGAATACTTTAAACTTTAATGTTTAAATAATATTATCTTATAAAACAAAAACTCTAATAATCTACTCAAATTAGTTAATGTATGTATATCTATTATCTGTTTTTGTTGACATTATCGAATGAAGGCCTTTATTTTATTGTGAATATAAAAAAGTGAATATAAATCTGTAAAATATTAATGTGAATTACATTTTATGAAATAGCATTGCTTGAAGCACCAAAAAAATAAAGTAAGTGACCCCCAGATTTACACACATGGATGTTATATGTTGGCCAACGTGACAGGACTTTATTTAGAGTCTCGCTTTATTTAAAATGTTAGAAATGGTAATGTTGGTTTATTTAGATCCTAGCAGAATACTGCTAGCCAACCTAAATGGTTTTGCATATGTTGATTCTAAGTAGAAAAGTTAAAGATAACCCAGGAAAGAAAAAATGTAATTTATTTAGCTTCATGACATATATATGCACAGAAAGTGGGTCCCTGCTTTCCATCAAGAATGGGACAGAAGAAAGGACATCCTTGTTTTTGACCTTTTAACCCACAGCCCAACTTGTGTCCCATTCCTTTCTGGGAGGAGAGAGAGAGAAGAGAAGAACAAGAGCAAAATGAAGGAGGGAACTCTAGTGCTTCAAGGGGCACTGCCAGTCACAGCACAAGAGAAAACTCATCCAATGAATGGCACCAGTGAGCTCTTATTTTGAATAACATAAAACAAAATAGGGCACAAATACTAGAATCATGCTGAAATGTACAATGTCGGCCCTCTTTCTCTCATGTAGCTCTCCTTCTGTCATCTCTCTGCAGCATGGCTATTTTCTGCAAAGGAGACAATACCTGTTAGAATGTATACCTGTTTGAGGTGCTCTATATCATCATCTGTGGTGGTTAATGTTATGTGTCAACTTGGCTAGTCAGTGGTGACCAGTTGTTTGGTCAAACATCGGTCTAGATATTGCTGTGAAGGTACTTTATAGGTGTGGCTAGCATTAACCATCAGTACACGTTGAGTAGAGCAGATTGCCCTCCATTATGTGGGTGGGCCTCATCCAATTCGTTGACTGCCTTACAAGCAAAGAATGAGGTCGCCTGAGAAACAAGGAATTCCCCTCAAGATTGCACAACATAGAAATTCTGCCTGTTTCCCGCTTTGAACCTAAGATTACAACCTCAACTCTTGCCTGAATTTCCAGCCTGCCCTACAAATTTCAAATGTGCTGGTCCCCACAATCATGACCATGTGAGATAATTTCTTAAAACCTCTCTCTCTCTCTCTCTCTCTCTCTCTCTCTCTCTCTCTCTCTCTCCCTCTCTGTCTTTTCCCCCTACCCTCCACCACACACCCCATATATATCCTACTATTGGTTCTATTTCTTTGGAAAACCCCAACTAACACAACATCCTTCTATAAAGAAGGTCTAGAACATTACAAACAACTGCTATCACAAAAGGACCCTAGTTCCAATATAGCTTGCCACAGTGAAGACTGCCAACCTGACGGATGTCCTTCTGCCAATTCTAGCAAACAGAAAATGGCTGAGTGTAGGACTCAGCTTTCCCAAAGCTCCAGGTTTACCAGTTTCTTCGGCTGTAGTACAGTTGACCGGTTCCTAAGCATCCATAAAAATGACTGCTTCAATTGGATGGGGGCGGGGGCAGGAGTCAGGGAGAGAGTTTCAGATACGCCATAGTAACACCCTAGGAGTTTATCCTGCAGGAATTGTGATCATGACGATAATTTGTAATACCTGTGAGTATTTATCTGAAAATCCAAAGGTCAATGACTAGGGTTGGACTACATCTACTTTTTGCTCAAGGGTTCAGGGCTTTCTTCTTTCTTCACCAGCAATTCCACTAGTTTAGGGCACAAAACACACAAACAAAGCAGCTTCCGGCATAGAGGGTTGGCTCCCGAAAGCCGCTGGTTCACCATTACCAGGTCAGTTTAACCAAGAGCTTTCACCTAAGGCAAATCTTGTTCTCTATATAGTTCCCTCATATCCAATTAGCAGTACAAAACATGCTGCAGGGCAAAGGCTCATATTTCAGTATGGGTCAGCCCGTGGGCAGCTTCTGATCAAGGTCCTTCAGCAGCGAGGGAGTAGAGTTTGCTGCAGAGAGTTTGAATCCCTGTGTCCTTTTTTCTTTTAGTCCATTCAGAAGCTACAATCATAGGCTTGAAATGAACTGCCAACCTCAAGAAGGTATGGCAGCTTCCCTTAGAAAAGGCAACTTAAAATCAGCGACCCAATTGGATGCTTCTGCCAGTATCAACTACAGATCAGGCAATTGCATTCTATAGATAATATCTGGACTCACAGATATGGAGACACATGGGGGCACTTTTTGCATTCAAGGAGCTTATGCTTTCTGTGACTCTACTCCATATGCCAACCACAGTGGGATGTATATATATCCAGAATTCATTCATTAGTCCATGAATAGATATTGAGTGCCCAACCCTTTTCTAGGTACTGGACTTTAATACTCAGTTTCTCAGAAATCATACCAAATGGTCTTAAGACTCTCTGGCCACAGGAGAGAGGTACATGGACTCATGAGCTCAGCACTGGAATATGAGCATCCTTGTGACCACAGTGGGACCAAATGTTCTCCATCAGCCATATTCCAGAAATCTGTATGCATAGGCCATAAGTCAAATGTCTGATCACCCTCCTCGGTCCAGATTCCCCCAATTTCCTCTCCCATAACCTGCCTGATGAGGAGCTTCAAAGGATGAAATAGCAAGGACACAGGTGTGTCCAGACCACAATGGGGCAAAGAGCCTACAACAGACCCTGAGAGTTTTCAAACTGGGTTTTCACCATGAGATATAGTTTACTCAATTACTAGATTAAACAGAGCCCAGAAAAGAAAAGGAGAGCACCCTCAAATGGAGCCATGGAGGAGTGTCAGAAAGGATGAGTTTTGAGGGTGTGGACAGGGTTAGGAAGGTAACCCTGGGGTCCAGTGAAGGAAATGGGCGGGCTAGTAACTGTGGAAGCCCGTGCCTCCTCCA
The DNA here is from genome assembly GCF_036562045.2 of Rhinolophus sinicus. Taxonomy (NCBI): domain Eukaryota; kingdom Metazoa; phylum Chordata; class Mammalia; order Chiroptera; family Rhinolophidae; genus Rhinolophus; species Rhinolophus sinicus. The sequence goes on along the minus strand of NC_133759.1, from coordinate 12,031,513 downwards.
GTTCTGAGGTAGGAAAGCGAGGGTACGTAGTCTGCACAGAAGCTGTGGCCTTTGGAAGAGGAACGCAGCACTCCCACGCATGTACCCCTCATCCTCCAGTCTCCTGCCAGGGCCTGCCCTAGCCACACCAAAAAGAAAACAGGTGATTGATGGAGATCCCTGCTGCAGTCCATGAGGGTTGGCCTGCTGGGAGGGGCACATGGAGACTATCCAGCACAGTCGCTGCCACCATGAAAGAAGCTCCCACTGCTTGAGCTCTTGCTGTGTGCCAGGCACTATCCTACACACCAGGAAATGCACTGTCATTTTATCCTCAGATAAAATGGTTGAGTCATGTAAGCTTCTGAATAACGATCAGATCTTAAAAGTCTTGGAGCTCCAGAAACAAAAACAGTGTCATGTCCATAGGAAGCAGGAATATTCTTGTCTAGCTATTTAAAAAGAAAAAGAACCTCTGAACAGAATGGGGTATGGGGGTGGGCGGCTCCATTATTACCCAAATTGTTCTCCTTGTGTCACTGACACAACCCCTGGCCTGGAGTCCTGGATTCAGGTCTCCAGTTCGGCCACCAACAAATTATACATCTTTAAGTACATTAGCTCCCTGACTCTCTGCAAGTTTGTGAAACCCCATCTACCTGCCCACCTAAAGGGACACTCAGTTCCCTGCAATTCTGTTCTGTTGACACAGAGTGAATGGAAATGAATTACTTTTCACTTCCCAGTTTGGAGTTTCTAAAATTATCACACTGTCACAAGAACAAAATTAGTCAAAGCCCAGGTAAGCCATTAAATTAACACGCCATGAACTTAACTCTCCTTCCTTGATTCATAAGACATTCTTGGGTAGGAACACTAAAGGAGGGCTTGTGTGGAACTTTCTAGATTGCTTCCTGGAGCCACTCCACTGATTCCCATATACTGATCTTTGCAACACAGTGCTCTGTACACAGATCCTGTTGTCAGGCTTAATAATTTGGGGTGGAAGTGAAGGTGACTTTCTGTAACTAGACTTCCCCACCTACATGGTATGAGAATTTGGTTAACCACTTAAAATTAGGTCTGCCCTGGCACCGTGTCTTTGAAGCACTGGAACTCAGATTCAGAGAGAGAGAGAGAGAGAGAGAGAGAGAGAGAGAGAGAGCTCACATGCTCCCAGAGGCTGCCAGCATTGGTATTTTCACAACGTGTGTTAAGTGACTAGAGCCATACCCCTTGACCCAAGGGCCTGCCCTCATGAGGAGTGGATGCAGCTGGCCCAGGCTCACCAGGTGACAACTCATGAGCTAGGAGGTCAGAACTCTGCTCCTGAGCTGTTTGTCCAGCATGTGGGATGGGGAAAGTCACACCTGGCTTCAAGACCTGTATGTCCAATTGTTCTTCCATGACAGTCCAGCGTCCTATCTGACTGAGCCAACCTTGCTTGGCCCCACTTTCCCCTGCCATACTCTGCACGGGATAGCTGACCATTGGCCCTCGAGCCCTCCCCTGCTCTGCTGTGCCAGCCGTGCAAGCTTAAGAATCCTAGGCTTCCTTGCCTACTGACTTCTGCTTAGATTTGGCTGATGGAAGACACATATAGGAGACCGGAGGGCTGGAGGAGGGGAGGTTTCTGCCCTCCTTTCTCTGGTTTCAGCCATGTCTCTGGCAGTGGCTGCATCTTCTTCAGTAAGGCTCACAATACCAGCCCTGCTTTTGTGTCTCCAGACCTGGGTTTGGTAGCAGCATCCCCCCCCCCACCCCCTTCCCTGCCCGCCCTTTCAGCTTTTCTACCACCTCTAGGCACCTGCACCAAATTCCTGGCAAGGTTGCTGTCTTCCTTTCTGGACCCAACTGCTGCAATGGCCTTTTTGTTATTTAAATGGGCTGTGTCGCTTGCTCTTTCTATTGCCCTTGCAAAGATCCAAAATGCCCCTACACTTTTCACCAAGACATTCCTTCCTTCCTCAGGCCTGGTCAGCCCAGAGCCGCCTCTGCTTCAGATTCCTGGAGAGGCATTTCTTTACAATGCAAGCAACGATCTGGAGCTTGTGGTTGTGTGGAGCCAATTCACATCTACCTTCCTGAATTCTGAAAAGCCCAGGGATACCAGTGCTGGCACGAAAGTTCCCCGCTCATTTTAATCAAACTGCATTGCTCTGTATGGCTGGGCCGTGGCCTTCAGTCAAGATTTCCTGTGTGGCAGATTTTCTCTCCTCTTGGATAACAGTGATATTTGCTGCAAGCATCTAATAGAGCTTGAAATTACCCTAGCGAGTTGTTTATTCTTCTCGAAAGTGGCACTAGGCTCCGTGAGGCGTTTATCTAGCCCTGTCATTGTTTTTATTAAGTAAGCCCTTGCACTTCCAAAGTGTGCTATAGGCTCTGTAAATATTGTATTAGCCTTAGTAATTAGTTGGTACATCTCACAGCCCTGCTGGGAAGTGGGTCAGTGTGACAGGCCCAATTTGACTGTGGAGGTAGAAGAGAGCCACCCAGAGATGGGAAAGGACCTTCAATGTGAGGGCAGAGGGTACGGCTCCTCTTTCCAATGAAAGGCAGAGACTTTGCTTACTGGAGTTGGTAGGGATCTGACCCGTGAACAGTGAGAATAACTGTCCATCACCTGCAAAGTGGGTGGTGATGCTTCCGTACAGGGCTGTGCTAAGAACTGGATGAGAAAATACAGGAAAGGGGGATGGCACACGGACACATCAGCACATAGTAGGCACTCAATAATACCAGTTCTCTTGGCTTCCTCCCTCCCTCTCTGCCCCCTTCTCATTACTACACCAAGGCTTGATTTGTTTACCTTTGGAGTGGGAGGGACAAAAAGAGCTGTAGTGCCGTGAGGAGTGTGGGCGGAAAATGAGACCTGTGAAATCTCTTATTGAAGAGAACTTAATTGTTTTCTTCGTGATCAAGTAAATGTAGATTTTTAAACACGCGTCCCAGGGTTAAAAAAAAACAAAAAACAAAAAACTTCACGTAGATCTATTAAGTTAACTTGTTGGTTGTGAGCTTTAACTACTTTCTACATTGCTTATTTTTAGCTCCTTGATGTAACAAAGTAATGAAAAAGAGGTAATAGAATCTCCTACTATCATTGTGATTGTATCAACTTCTCCTTGAAATTTCTAGGCATTTTTGTTCTGTGTATTTTGCTGTTATGTTTTTCATTGCCCAAAGGTCCATGGCTGTTTTATCGCCCTCGAGGATTGTATCTTTTACGATAAAATAGTTCATTCTTTTCTTCATGTAATGGTTCAGGCCTTGAATTGAGCTTTATATTGAAATGTCACCTTTCTTGTCTCAAATGTTTGCATTTTCCTGGTATATCTTTGTGTAGTAAAATAAACATTTTTTCATTGTTTACTTTTAGAGATGTCTTTTATAAACTGCATATGGATGAAAATTTTGTTTTGCTTTTAACCTGAGAGTCCATTTTTTAAAGGGATAATTTAGCCCATTTATGATTATTGGCTTAAGTAGTATATTTACTTTTAGTTCTTTTCTTTCTTTAATGTTTTCTACTCATTTTAATTTTTGGTCTTGATTTATTCCCCCTCCCACTATTTTTTTTTTTTTTTTGTATACTAACTCCGTCCACCATCATTAGTTTACAGCTGTTATTGGGCTTCTCCATTCTGCTAGTGGGCTACTTGCCCATTTTTACTATCATACTTAAGCCTATATTTTTCTTTGATATATGAAATTAGATAATGGCTATTCTGTTTCCACAAGACAATCCCCTTCACCTCTCATCATGAAGAAAACTTTAGAGCACTTTTTTACTGGCTATTTCCTTGCTCCTTCAACTGTTAATTTTGCTGAGCCCATCTATAATTTTAAATTCTAACCCACTAGCTTTCCTCTTCAAGTGTCTGTCTTTGGTTTCAAAAATCCTGCGTCTACACTTTACATTTCCTTCTTGTATTATCATTTTCCATTTAGATTTTTTAAAAACTAGATTATTTAATTCATTTTATTTCTTTTGCCTAGTTTTTAATCAATTTTGTCTTAAACTGGTTTTGCCAGAAAGCAAAGCCTGAGGCCAACGCAAGTTGGGGATTTGATGCAGGAGGGGGTGAGTGACAGGAGAGTGAAGAAGAGAAAGCGGGAAAGCCAAGTTCAAAGATGTCCTATTGCTTGGTCATGGCTGCACGTAAAGCTGCATGAATGTCTCAGCACTGTCAGCCCAGGGGGAAAAAGAGGAAAGGGTTCATCTACCAGCTCAGGACAGGCCCCTAACCCCATCTGGTCAAAGATATGACTTATGGGGTGTTAACCCCCTTACATGAGTAGTGAGAAGGTTTCCATGGTGGCTCCTGCCCGGGCTTTCACAGACAAGCCCAAGGGCATGAAGTAAGAAACATAGGGAATGGGCCTGAGGCCAGGTTGCACCTGCAGGAAGCTGGCCAGATCCAGTATAGGATCCTGTCATCACCGTCAAGATTGAATAACAGATAGGTGAGGCCAGGGCGATCTGAAGCAGTACATAGAGCGTTTCAGTGTGTGAGTCTAGTGCCTACAAATCATTACTTAATTACATCATACAAAAACATTTAGAATAAAGAATTAGTTCTTGTGACACCAAGCCTTCCTAGTCCTCAAGCCGGCACCCAAGGAGCAAAATGCCTCTTGAACTGTTTTCTTCTAATAAGAACCTGCGGATTTCTAAATATAACGCTAGTTTTCATTCACCAATTTTTAGAACTTATCTATTGATTTCCTGATAGATGAGGCAAAATATTGTTGTAATATGACCAAAACCCACTTCCCTATGCTCAGCCTTCCAAAAACTTTTACAAAATAGTTTTTGTACAGTAACAGCCAATGTTTACAGACTCGTGGCTATGTAAATAACGTTCATTGCAGTCGCAAGTAGGAGTCTGTATTTTTTTCCTCGACAATTTTTTTCATCTTCCTGAAATTAATGGTCATCTGGTTTTATTCATTTACCTGGTTTTTATGTACTTACCTTTTTTTCGCACATGCCACATCTGATCTACCATATGCCTACCAGTGTTTTCCTTTGGAATTCTCCTTCCTATCAGATAACCTTTGTGTAAACAGTTGCCTTTTATTCCCTTTGGATCTCTCTTTTAGAGGCTCTGTTCTCTGTTCTGGGTGGCCTTGTTCCCTGGACCTGCCACAAAATCCTCAGCCAGACTTCCCTTTGTGCTCAGCTCTGTTGGAGACCATTTCTTGGACCCCATGTCCTCTTCTTTCTTGGTTTACTCCCTGAATTTGTTGGAGCATATTCCTCAGTTGTTTCCTATGAAAGGGTGTCTTGTAGGTTCTGTTCTGCAACCCATGTCTTTATTTCTCCTTCCCACTTGAATAACACTGTGGTTGGCAATAGAATTCTAGGTTACATATTATTTTCTCCAGTGTTGCTCCTAGGAAGACCCATGCCGTTCTGACTTTTAATCTCCCTAATTTTGTTTTTCCCTGGAAGAGTTCAGGAGCTCTGATTTAACTATGATATTCTGAAATTTCATGATTTTGTACTGGCTACGGTGCTTTCTCATTTCACTGTATGTATTGAGCTTTTACTGTGCCCTTTCAATAAGGAAACTCGGGTCTTTCATGTCTGGGAAATTTCACTGAGATATTCTCTTGATGTTTTTCTCTCAACCATTTTCTCTTTTTCTGGAATTCACCATGGTATGCTGAATGTCTTAAATTTATCCTTTATGTCTCTTATATTTTTGCTATTTGTATCATCTCTTTTCATACTGTTCCATTCGTGTTTTACAGATGCAACATTATATTTTTATCTCTTATCCTGTTTTTATAATAGGCCCTTAACAGGCACCGTATAAATATTGGTTAAATGAATGAAACTCCCTGGGGATAATATAATTATGTTAATTACTTTGTAGTTTTATTCTGTTCCTGGTACTATTTTTTCTCTCCAAATTCCTTCTTATTTGCTTGTTGATTTTGTTCGGTATCTTTTTTCATGTATGAAGTTGAGTCAGTTAGAATTTGGCTTGACTGAAAACAACAGAAAGCCGCCTATAGTAATTTAATTAAATAGGGTTCTTTCTCTCTCTCTCTCTCTCTCTCTCTCTCTCTCTCTCTCTCTCTCTCTCTCTCATAAATAGCAAGACAATCTAAGGCCTTGTGCCTTCCCAGTGAAGTCACCAAGGGCCTGGGCTCCTTCTAATCGCTTTCTCTACTGTTTTAGGCTTTCCCCCTAATGCAGCAGGATGGCTGCGTCATCCTCAGGCATCACATCCACATTCCAGATAGACAGAGGCAGAAAACAGGAATGATTAGAAGGCAGAATGTGGATGGATGCCGTTGAGTCTGCACTTTTAAAAGAGCTTTCCTAAAAGCCCCACACAGGGAAATGTGCTTTTCTATCTCGTTTATTGAGAGCGTGCCCCATGACCAACCCTAGCCGCTGGAAGTCTGGGGAGGGGAGTGTGAGCTTATTGCAGCCCACGCAGAACCAGAGTCCAACACATACAAGCAGGGAGAATGGACGTTTGCAACCAGCAGTGTCTAGTGATCATTTGCTGTCTGTTTATATTTAGAAGTGAGACACTAAACGTCTGATTGTTCATGGGTGTCATTGTCAACTGGAGGATTTCCTGGAGGATGATCATTTGGACATCTGACAAAGTCTGCAAAATGTCAGCAGGTTGCTGTCAGTTTTCTAGTGTCCTCAAGCATGGCTTTGGTTCACAGAAAATATTATTTAGAGATTTGTTTTACTTTTGTTTCAGAATTAATATTTAATTTATTAAAGTTACAATTTAAAAATCTCACTTTCTCTTCAATTTTTGACTTGTGCCACAAATGCTATTGTTTTGTTTACATGTCTTGCAGATCTTAGAAATCATCTCTAGGGAATCTTTGAGTGATGTTTGGTCCCGTTTACAAACCTAATTCATTAGGGCACCTTCAAATATTTCACCTAACACTCTAGGTCACACAGTCCTTGCATATATCAAACATGACATTTGAGTGGTCTGAGCTATCATCATGAAGTCATTTTCATGACTTCATGGAGTCAGGAGGTCATTCTACTTTCATTTTCCTCTGACCGTACACTGCTGTGATTGTGAGTGAGTGGTTGTGTGTGTGTGTGTGTGTGTGTGTGTGTGTGTGTTCTCTATGTCTGTGCGTAGCTGGAGAAACCTGGAAGCCCTTTGAAAGCAGATACACTGTTAATACCATGAGGTATTCCCCCATTGTGCTTTGAATGACTGAGTGACCGGTAAGTATTTTTTGAAATGAATGAGTGAACGACAGTGGAAAGGAGAGAAAAATAATATGATATCGTATAGATGAAAACTAGGGTTGCAGAAGGCCAAAGTCCATAGGCCTAATGATTTTTGGAAACTAGACGCAATTGTTATTGGTAAAATCGTCTTTCCCACCTGAATCTTCAACTGCAGCGCTCCGCAAGGAGTGGCAGTCAATGTTGAACACCAATGCGACGACCTCCTCCAGATTGCTTCTAGATACTGGCACGTATCTGAAATCTTGGCTACCCGCAGAATTGTTCAAGTGTGACCAAATAAATCATCAAGGAAAGATAAGCATTCGTGTGATCAATAAAGCCAACAAACCATTTGCGTTCCTCACACGATGAGATCTTGATCAGAAAACGTGTGTGCTCAGGAAACTGGGCTGTAGTCCCCATGATACACAGACTCTAAAGCCAGACTGCTGTCCCCACTTCTTTATCTTCTGCTTGGAGAGTTGGAGACTGCTCAAGAGCCGCTGGACAGAAAAGTGGAGACAAGTGGTATTAGTGCGATGTGGGAAGTGTGGTCCCCACACGCAAGGCGGTGGATGAGAATGGAGGCTGGGACAGAACGGACTGGTCATGTTTCGTGCACACTATCTCTTCTTAGTGCTGGCATCACTCTAGAATCACCTCTAAAAATACAGCAGTGCCCAGGCCCCATCCCTAGAAAGTCTGGTTTGGGACTGGGCATCGATACATTTTAATCTTCCCAGGCAAAGGTAATATACAGCCAAAGCTGAGAACCACTAGTTTATGAGTTGTCATTATTAACTGACTGCCAGCATATAGCTCTGAGAAGGAGATTCAAGAAAGCCTCCATGGGGATAGAAGAATGAGACATTAAAACAAAATCAAATACTATGGAATAGGGTTATGAAGGGTTATGAAGGCCTTTATGAGGCTCAGAAAGGCCCTTTGGGGTTGGGGTTGAGGTGAAGTCCCAGTATTCCTACTTAAAAAAAAAAAAAAATTCCCTAGAATCTCAGCGATGCTCTCCCTTCATAGCCTGCTCTTCTCACAAGCCCTCTTCCCCATCCCCACCTCAGTTCTAGGCACCAATGCTACTGGAAATCATAACAATGACAAAGAAGACAGGTTTGTAAAGTTCTTTCAAAACGCAGAGTTAAGAGAAGAAGTGAAAATGATAAGAGAGCAGATGGCTATACAGGATAAAAAACTGAAATAACCTAGGGAATGATTGCTTTCCCAGGGGCAGAAAACAGGCAAAAATGAAACTCATGGTTGAAGACAACTTGCCTGATTCCTCGTGATCTGCGTACACAGATGGTAAGCGCTCCCCACGCCACATGGTAAATAAATGGAAATGAAACGGAAAGCGATCTATACAAATATGCATCCTGTCAACTGATTTGAGTTCCCCGGATGATGAAAAGCCATCCTACAGGTGCTGACGCACAAAATACAGGCCATTCAATTCTTCCTTTGTGTCAGGTCTCCCCTGTGAGATGCAACAGCTCAGTCACACTAAACTTGCTGCCTCAGACACAGCATCTGTTTTGACACCTCTGTGTGTCTGGAAATTCAGCTGACTTAGCTTAAGGCTGCCTCGCCCACCCCTCTTTTGATTTTCTTCTCTTAGAGCCACTCATCCTTCCAGGCCTGGTTCAGACAGAATCCTCAGCTGGCCCCCTTCCTGTTCCCCTTATTGGAATGAGTCTCCGGCTGGCCTTGCACCCCACTCTATGGTCAGGATGGTTGTGTGCCTCCTTGCTAGACTGAGTGTCTCCTAAGGACAGGAAGCATAGTCTACCCAGTACCATGGCCCCCAGGTCCTGCCTGACAAAGTACTGCTTGCTGCATAGTTGCGCTTTTACCTCCCTTTGTTTCTTTCCCCTGTGGGCTTCTAGAATAGCCCTTGGCTCTAGTCTCCAGAGAACAGTGGACCTTTGCTCATCTGTTAAGTGAAAGCTGCTCAGGAACCACTGTCTGGGCAGTCAGAGCGAAGGGCTACCCCATGGAGGGTGACTCCAGCCTCCAACAAAGCCAGTCATCTGGGGACCTGTTTCTTTTGGGGAGGGACTGTCCCATGAGTTCTGGATGGCTTTGGGATGGTCTGAGCTCTCACCTTAATCATTTAGCTGCCACAACCAACCATTGAGGCAGGTGTTACAGTCCCCACTTTACAAACGAGCAGCCTGAGATTCACAGAGGTGAAGCATCCAACCCACAGTCACACAGTGCCTCAGGGACCACGCCAGGATTGGCCCTCAGAACCTGGGCTCACCAGGCTGCTTCCAAGACTGGTGAAAGGAAGAGGAAGAGAGGCCAGAGAATCTAGTTTGCCCCTTCCTACACTTCTCTGTGGCAGTTTCATGTTTCCAGAACGTATGGACCATGACCTGTGCCTCTCGGGCACTTTAACCACTGCACTAGTTTCCCGTGTGTAGCACATTGGATGAGAGATGTTGTTAGACCTTGGACTAGCCCACTCAAGGGAGAAAATTCAAGGCCACTGCCCACTGTGCGACACGGCTCTAGGGAACCGATTTCCATCCTCAGCTTCAGAAATTAAAATCCTCTCATCTCAGACTTAGCTTGTGACCTCTAGCAAGGAGAGTACATCACAAACCCAGACAACAGCACAGGCATTGCACGGAGTCAGGGGAGCCCAGTCTAGCATCTAGCAATTAGGGGTACTTGTCCATAAAGCACTTAAAAATCCATTTAGACCGTCCAAGTCGGTTCAAGCTCTTTAATCTTGGATAAAGTAAACAAGACTGTTTTTAAGTTGGTTGTTTTTTTCTATTTTAAAGCAAGGATATTGAGAGAGGGGGAAAAAAAAAAAAGAAAGACATTCAAGGCCAGACCTTTGGACCCCAGTAATGTATAACAGCTGCAGATGTTGGTCAGACCTTTTGGTGATATTTTCAGTTTGCCAACGCCAGCACACCCTTTCACAGATTGAAAACAGCACATCTCCTTGAAGTACACTTTCTTTTCATTTGTGGCTTGGAAATTCCTTAAGGGCAGGGCCCAAACATTATTCTGCGTCCCACGATGTAGCTTATCCCATGGCGTCTCGGCAAATGCATGCTCACAGACTGGCCGTTGGAAGCAGCAGACTGCACCCTCACTGTTCACTGTTTGCAATAAACAAATCTCACCACAGCCCTCAGGCGCCCATGACCCAGTCAAACCGGTCCACTTCCATTTCTGAAAAGTTTCAAGCTACTCCTTGCACCTTGTTTTGTGCATATGCGTTCTTCACCTGGAGTACATTTCCATCCTTTGGCCGCCACCCCATCTCTCTCAGCTGAAGGGACAACGCAGAGGACCTTTCCCTGGTCTCCTTGGAACTTCCCTGGTTTATTTTCCTGCTACTGGTCTCTTGGCAGTGAGTCCTGGAAGGTACAGGCCAGCACATATTTCTCTGTATTTGTTTGTTTAATGTCTGTTTCCCGCCCCCAAACTCCATGAAGGCAGGGACAACAAGTACTGTATTCACCTCTGTATCCCCAATGCCGAGCTCAAGGCCTGCCAGCGTGGGTACTGAGTTGAGCTGACTAACTTAGACATCAAGAGAAATAGGTGAACAAATGTCCATTCATTCTCCCTTCCAGTCAAAGGTCTTAAAATGAAGTACCATGTGCTCTTTAATCGACATGATTCTTCACCTAAGGCCACAAAACTCCACGTTTAGAGGGTGTGACACCCCAAAGTAGGGATTTCAGGAGCCTAAAGAGAAACACTGTGCCCTTCTCATCGGAACAAGGTGCACTGATGAGAGAATTCCCCAGAATAGGAGGTGGAGTGTGGCCAGAGGATGGAAAGCGGTGCCTATTTTCACTTGGAGAAATTGTTTAATGGAGCTACAGTCACTCCTCCACTCCTTTTGGTTCCCGTTCAACTGGAAATTATTGTTCTTCTCCTAAGGAGGAATTCCCTAAGTGGGAGGGTTCCCGAGAGGCCAGCCAGCCGGCCTGTGTGTGCTGACAGGCACGGCGCTGGGAGGCCGAGCTGAGCTGACCTTCGGACCCCCCTGGAGACCAAACACTGCAAAGCTGTTTGGAGACTTAGGAACACAAACAAAACATGTAATCTCGGGTCCCTGACACTCTCTCAAGGCACCACACTCTATTTCTCAATGAGAAAAGATGCAAACACAACACTCAGGCTCATAATACCAGCTCCTTTGGATATCTATATCTATATCTATATCTATATCTATATCTATATCTATATCTATATTTTTTTTCAATCTTGATTTCTTATTAAGCTTGAATAGTCTTTAAAGATAGTACAGAGAGGTGCTGTGTACCCTTCCCCCATTTTCCCCAGAGGTTACATCTTACATGATTATAGTACAATAGCAAAACCAGGAAACTGACATTGGTACAAAGTGTATGTAGTCCTATGTCATTTTCTCACTTATGTAGTAGATTCCTGTAACCACCGCCACAATCCAGACACAGAACTATTCCATCACCACAAAGATCTCTCTCGTTACCCCTTAATAGTCACAGTCTCCCCTTACCCTCCACTATCCCTAACCCCTAGAAACCGCTGATCTGTTTTCCATCTCTGTAATTTTGTCATTTAGAGAGTAATATATAAATGGAATCGCACAGTTAGTAATGTGTTGAAGTTGGTTTTTTTCATTCAGCATAATGTTCTTGAGATTCAACCCCCTTGTTATATGTATTAGTATTTTATCCCTTTTTATCGATGATGGGTTTATTGTGGTGGGTTACTACAGTTATCTATTCACCCGTTCAGGGGCATTTTGGTTGTTTCCTACTTTTGGCTATTGTAAATAAATAGCTATGCTATGAGCCATCATGTAGAGGTTTTTGTATAGCATTAAATTTTCATTTCTCTGGGAGCGTGATTTTTGGTTAGTGTATGGTTAGTTTTTCTAAGACACCGCCAAACTATTTTCCACAATGATAGTGCCATTTTACATTCTCATGAGCACTGTATGAGTACTAGTTTCTCCACATCTTTGCCGGCATTTGGTATTATCACTATTTTAAATTTTAGCTGTTTTAAATATCTGTGTAGTGATATCCCATCATTTTCTTATGCATTTCCCTAATGATTAGTGATTTTGGTGGATATTTGCCACCATATATCCTCTTTTATGAAATGTCTCTGTGTCTTTTAGGTTCATTGTCTAATAGGATTTTTTTTTTTTTTTTTTTTTTACTGTTTATGTGTGAGTTTATGTGTGAATATATACTCTTTATATATTCTAGCTATAAGGCCTTTGTCAGATATGTGGTTGTAAATATTTTCTCCCTGTCTGTAGCTTGTCTTTTTATAGTGGAATAGTTCATAGAGCAAAGGTTTTTAATTTTGACAAAGTCAAATTTATTGGTTTTTTTTTCTTTTATGGATCATGCTATTGGTGTCATGTCTAAGAATCTTCACTGTGATCTGGGTCCTCAAGATATTTTTGTATATTATCTTCTAAAAGTTTACAGTTTTATGCTGTATTTATATTTAAATCTATAATAAACTCTGAGTTAATTTTTGCATAAACTGTGAGCTTAAAGTCAAGGTGTTTTTTTTTCTGTTTGTGTTTTTTTTGGTCTACAGGTACCCAATCACTACAGCCCTTTTGTCGGAAAGACTCTTTCCTCCATTCAGTTGCTTTTGCCCCTTTATACTTGTTGCTTATACTTGTGTGGGGCTATTTCTGCTTCTCTCTCTTGTTCCATTGAACTATGTGTCTATCCCTCCACCAATACCACACAGTCTTGATGACTAGACCTGTATAATAAGGCTTGAATTTGGATAGAATGATTTAATTCACTTTCTTCTTTTTTCTCAAAATTGTTATAGCGATTCTAGGTCCTTTGCTTTTCCATATAAAATTTAGAATAATTTTGTCTGTATCTAAAAAAAAAAAAAACACTTGTTGGGGGAAATATGCATCTTTGTTATGTTGAGCCTTTCAACTAATGAATATGATATGTTTCTTCATTTATTGAATATGGCAGTGGTAAGAACAGACATTCTTATCTTGTTTCAGATTTTAGGGGGAAAGCATTCTTTCACCAGTAAGTTGTGAGTTTTTCAGAGATATCCTGTATCAGGTGAAGAACGTTTCCTTCTCTTCTTAGTTTGTTGAACTGTTTTTTCTGGGTTTTTTTTTAATCATAAATGGGTGTTGAATTTTGTCAGCTGCTTTTTCAGCATCTATTGAGATGATTGTGTGATTTTTATCTTTCATTTTATTAGTCTATTTTTTCTCTGTTGTTCAGATTGGCTAATTTCTATTGTTTTATCTTTAAGTTCATTGATTCTTTTCTCTGTTCTCTCCATTTTTCTGCTGAACTTATCCATTGAGTTTTAATTTTGGTTATGGTATATTTCAGTTCTAATATTATTAATATTATTTTATATTAATATAATTAATATAATAATATTATTTTATATTAACATAATATAATATAATAATATTATTAATATTTTTTCAGTTCTATTTTTTTCATTTATTCACGTATGTTCATAATTTTCATTTAAGCATGTTTACATTGATTGTTTAAAAATCTGTCAGAGAATTCTAACACCTGTGTCACTTTAGTGTTGGTATTTGTATTTGGTATTTGGTATAATATTCGTCGATTGATTTTCTCTTGTCATTCTAAAGGAGATCCTGTTCTTGGTATGACAGTTGAATTTCCATTGAAACCTGGACATTTAGGGTATTATAAGACTCTGGATATTGTTTAAATCTTGCATTTTAGAGAGCCTAGTGTCACACTGCCCTCACGGGGGAAGGAGGACATCACCTCATTACTGCCAGTGGGTGTGAAAGTCAAGCCAGGAGTAGGGAGGAAGCTCTTTTACACTTCTGCGCAGGAGTAGGTGTTGCCTTCCCACAAGGTCTCTGCTGTTATCATCCTGGCTGAGAGGGGGGCTGGCGCTTTATTACTGTTCCCCACTATCTCCCACTTTGGAGGGGTGAACTCATTACTACTGAGCAATGGCAGAAGTCCTGACTGTCCACTAGTTCTCTGACGCCACCCCAGTGAGGAGGGGAAGGGGTACCTCATTATCACCAGGTGGAGGCGGACGTCTAGCCTTCCCACGTGATCTGCCTGACAGGAGGGGTGTGTGTGTGTGTGTGTGTGTGTGTGTGTGTTGGGAGACTGTCTGTCTCAGAGATGAAAGTTGCAGCTTCCTACCTTCTGTGATGCCACTCCATCAGGAGAGTAAATTGCCTTGTCACAGCTTAGTGAGGGTGAGAATCTAGACTTTCCACTTGGCCTTTGCTGGAAGGGGTGGGGTAGGGCCACGATGCTTTCTATGATGCTTGGCTGGACTAGAGCAGTTGTCTAAAAGTTTTATGTCTTGCAAGACTGCCCATTTCTTAGTCCTTTGGATAAAGAGAGCAGGCTTTTCTTGAGGCTACTTGTTGTCTGAAACTATGGACCTTTCTGAGTTGCTGGCGTCCTTTGTACCCTGTCTGAGATCTATGAGGCAAAAAGATAACCCAGGGGCCTCACTGCCCGGTCATCTCTGGGGTCCTGAAGTTCCTAGCCAGTGCCTTCTTTTTTCTACCTTTCAGAGTCTTCTTATGGTGTTTTTTTTTTTTATATGTAACATCCAGGGTTTTTAGCTGTACTTGGCATGAGGAATAACAAAAAGTATATTGGCTCCATCTTTCCTGTGTGGAAATCTGTCCCCTGGATTTTAAAAAAACTGGCATTGCTAGCCCTCCTGGAACCCCCATGCTTCATGGTGCTGCTGCAGTCATGGGACACTCAGTGTCTTGGGGTGAGAATTCCAGGGGTCAAGGTTTTCATGGAACACTGGGAACAAGCAGCTCCAGAAACTTCCCTTACATCCCATCGCACACTTACAAGTAATTTTAATAAATTGTCTGAGGGAGGTCAGAAACATGTAGAACACATTTACTAAAAAATTAGGCTGCATTCCTTATGGAAAGTCATCACATTTTTACCGTTAGTGAACAGAGGTGACGAATAAGAAAAGGAAATAAGACAAATTTCAATTCCACGGATCTAAGAAACTTGAGTATAAAAGGTCTCCCAAATTAGCAGGCTCTCAGGTGATTGCAAAAGAATCGTGAGCTCAGAAAGTTCCCACAAAACTCTTTCTTTTCGCTTTTTAAAGGTATTAATTGAGTCAACTGCCTCAAGTTCCCTTGGTAATCCTCATGACTTGACTAAGTCTCTGTTTCTCATAATGTCCAGGAAAAAGCAAACCAACCAAGGAAAACAAATCACACCTAGACTCATTCTGCAAGAAACTAAGCCCCTTGCTGAATATTTCTATAGGAGGATAATTATAGGTGCCTCCTCTCACTCTAAACTGCTTCCAGCTTTTCCTCAGTGATTCTTGACTTTCTAATACCTGCTTCTGCTTGCTATTGTGTCCTTGTGGCATGCATTGCTTTGTGCAGACTCTGACATATCTGTTTTTCATTTTTTTCCATTTCCCAAGACACCACTAATACAGTGCTGTGTGGGTAACAGGATTCACTGAAGGTTTGAGAATAGCAAAGGGGAGTCATTACATAAAACAAAAAGTAACTTAAAACGACTATCCCTGCCTTGGGCATATCTTACCAGCTGGCATTCCAACTCCTGATTTGAGCTAAGGAAAATTTTTTTTAAAAAATCTCTTAATAGTAAGTGATCTAAACTGAGCCATTTCTCTCTTTTTTGTTTTAACAACAGAGTTCCCCCCCCCCCGCCGAATGTATGACTACATCCATATGAAGCCTTTCAGTGTTTTAAAATTAAATCAGATCATAGTGCATGCATAATAGAGCCTCAGTTCTCTCATGTATAAAACTGGACAATATTATGTATCTTATAGAACTATTGTCCTGTAAGTGAATTTCAAAATATTTGAATACTGTGGAAACCTAACCTGGCTTCCGGCACATACAGCACGCTTACTATGTTAGCTGGCCCTTTCATAAGCAGAGTAAAAGTAAAAGAAATTAAGAGTGTTCGGAAATATTTGGGTAGGAGTTACAACTCCTTATCAAATACATCAGTCTCTCTCCATCTGCGATGTACTTTTTACAACTGAAAGAATTTCAATAGGGTATATGAAAGTCAAAATTTACTCAAAGCACGAAGGGATCTTAAGAATACCTCTTCCCAAAAGAATCTTTCTCCTTCCTATATCACCCCATCATTACCTTAGCTCATTACATTGAGACTAAAGACATGAACAATTGTCTAGTAACTTTTATTTTCAATTTTTGACGTATGTAATCTCATCGTTATTTTCTTAATGTGCTTTTATGAATGTAAAATATTTCTAAGATGTTTTTAGGTTCACATACAACTTTCCTGTCCCAATCTTTTCTCAGTCACTAATTCCCCTACAACTATGGGTTTTTTTAAATTGTAACCATTATGACTGGGAAAAAAATAATATCCAGAAACTTTCTCTGAGTTAAACTAGAATGGCTTCTCACATGTTAAATTGAGTCACCCACCAATACCCCCACCAGGTCCTCTGAGCTTTCTGTATTACTAAGCCCTTTGCATGGCTTGACTTGTGACAACCATCTTCTGTGGGCAGAAGGGTTTCAAAGCCAGTTTTGGAACAGTCTGGTTTAGGTATAAATGGCAATTCCAAAAAATTGCATCTACCTTTTGCATCTACCGATCCCCACTGTGTTCCAAGGAGGCTGATACCGGACTTTAAATGCTTTCCATTTTAAATTCTCAAATGTTTTACTGTTTCCATCTCAGTATGGACTCCCCACAAGCAGACACTGAAACAAGGGCTTGGTTTATTTGAGAGGAGATCCCCAGAAGCAGGAGTGAGGGGAAAGTAGGTGAGGAGACAGTGAAGGAGGAAAAGCCACTCTGAGTGTGTGTTATCAAGGTTGCTGCTGTGGGCAACAGGGGCTCAGTTCTGCTGGGACTTCTGGCAAGTGTACAAAATGCCTTCTAGAATGTTCCATCCAAAGCATAAGAAGCTAGGTGTTTGTCTACTGGCTCTCATTCTCCACTGGTTGAAGGTAGCTCCTGGGGTGTTGCCACCCTACACTTCCAGGTTGAGCTAGTATGGAGGCTGAGGGGGCTCCCAGCTTCAGATAAACAGGAAAACTTGCCTCATGTTTGAGGTGGACATAATCACGTGAGCCCATACTGAACTTTGGCTACAGCCAAAAATCATAGGCAGTCTGAAGGGATGTGTCACAGGGTTCCAAAAGCACTGGCTATGAGCCTATTGTCCCTTTTGCATCTACCGATCCCGACTGTGCCCATGGGAGCACTCCCCAACAATGGGCCATCCAGAAGAAGATGTATTAATGCAGTCTAATCCAAAGGACATTGGCATGGAAGGTTGCTGCTATTAGCCTCCCCTGGTTGGTGTGGGGGCCCTAAGAAAAGGCCCACCCTCCTCCATATTCCTTCCGACCTAACTTTGTCTGCCCCCCTTTTCTGCAGAACCCTCCTAAATGACTGAGAAGAATTGTGCAACCTCAGTGGACCCCAATGGTAGATGGAAGCTGCTGTTTATGAGAGCATTTCAGTTGACTATAAAAGAAGGGGGCAGAGAATCGTCTGATCCTGCCTAAGATGTCTCTCTTGCCCACCCCCCCTGGCTTGCTCCCATCTGGCCCTGCATCCAGGGCAATCTCCAGGCTGAGTTCAGTGCCCCGGTGTTAGCCCTTCCCAGTGAATTTGTCACATTTGTTTCTCTGTGTTTACTGGTCCAACGCCCTTATGCACCAGGAGCTTGTTGAGCATCACACTCTGTCTTCATTTCTACCCTCAAGACCTAATGTAGTGCCTGGGATGCACAGGCTCTCTGCAAATACTTGGGAAGCAGAGGAGGGGAAAAGAGAGGGAGGAGGGACGTCTGTTGCTAGGAGATAAAATGATTTGCTTATATCACAGTTGCCAATGATAAATCATCTGACACGTGGGAAATTCCCAGAACTAACCATTCAAAGCAATACTGCGCTGGAATCCATTGCAAAATGCACTACTCATTTAGGCACTTACTTTTGCCTTTATTATTTTTAAGAAAGAGATACTCCAAGAGCCAGTGAGTCAGACCACCAGGTGACTTGGCTGTGGTTTCCTATGAGTCAGGTCTACCAGACAGCCCAGGACAGAGGCGAACAGGAAACAGCCAAGAAAAGCCAAAGAAACAGAAAATCAACACAGACGTCGAGGAGGCTTCCGGCAGCTCTCTCAGGCCAAAGGGCACACACACCCATGAACTCCAGACACTCACGGGCAAGTGGATGCAGCCGATACCGCTTCAGCTTGAAAAACTTTCTCAGGTAGCTTCTCAGGTCGAGGAGAACAGATTGCAAAGGCCCTGGGGTTAGGGCCACTCTGAGGGGGCTGTTTTTCTTATTTATTTATTTGAGTAAAGGAAAACAATAACAAGATGTGAGCACTCATACTTTCATAAACTGCATTTTTCCTCCCTCCTCTGTTCTCTGCATCCTCTCTCCCTATGCGAACACCTTGACAATCCTAATATTTGCCCATTACACAGAGTACACACTGATTGACATCATTGTGTGAATACAGAGAGAGGAAAACTCACTGCTTCTCCTTGAAAGTGCAAAAGCGCAAAGACCTGAGGCATCTTTGAACAGAAGATGCTGCGGGAGCCCAGTGCCCCCTCACAGCTCCTAGCAGCCATCTCGGCTTATCTGCGCCAGGCCTCAGGATGTTCACCAGCTAACGCAACGGGGCGAAGCAGGAATGTAGGAATCTCTAGTAAGACAAATTACTGAGCGTTATGCATAAGAAATGACATTTACATCTGTAATTCTATTTACAATGTTCAAAGCACTTTTACCATAGTTCCCACAATCTAATAACCATCCTGAAATCATCATCACTGTTTACAGATACAGAAACTGAGGCACAGGAACGTCAAGTGACATGCCCTGATTCACACAGTTATTACCAGGTGGATCCTGGTCTTGAACTCGGGCTGTCTGGGCCCAAGCCAAGGGCTGCTACCACCAGCTATCACCTATAGCCTCCTTTATTGCACCTCTGTCTCCTGAGCAGAGGTGTTTATACATCAATCTAGCATGGCAATGATGATAGCAGATAATATGAAACTTGGAGAAACACCAGCTATATCCAAAAAGCGGGCCTGGTTCTGATAACTCTGTCCAATTAACATCTAGAAGAAAGAGAGTGAACATTCGAGGTGAATGTTTAGATGAAGTTAGAACTTTAAGGGAGCAGCATATTCCTGAAATGTCATTGAACACACAAGGCTAAAATGGGGAAAAGAAAGCTCAGCGAGGGAGATGAGGGCTCTTCCAGAACTGGGAGGAGACTAGGACCAAAGACAGAACCATCGAGCGCCAGGAGAGCCAGACGACCTCATGCACAAAGCTCCACGTGCTGCACTGGGCACTCAGCCCACAGACTCGCCTGAATCCTCCCCTTGCCTCTCCAGTCCTCACGGAGAGCGCCCGGTTCTGGGAGGCCTTTCAAAGAAGAACGGAGTCATCACTCAGGGCTGTGGTGCCAGCTGTGTGGGACAGCCCCTGCTCAGGCAAGACTGTGATAGAGAAGAGGAAGCTGGGTGTGCTCCAAGGCCCACCCCACCGGGGTAGGTCACTGCAGAGGCAACATGAAGGCATGCTGGGGTCAGAGGGCAGCTGTGGTTCTACCAGGATTCAGGGGCCAGTCAGCACGAGAGAGAGAGAGAGAGAGAGAGAGAGAGAGAGAGAGAGAGAGAGAGAGAGCATAAGAACGGAATGCTAGGTGGAGGCTGGGACCTGAGCTGGCCCATGGTTTTAAACATTACACAAATGCCAGCTACTCTCAAACGTCTGTTTCCAGACCAGGTCACACTTCCTCCATCTAGTAATGATTAGTTGATGTCACACTCTTGGACATAACGCAGAAATCTCAAACTGATTTTTTTAAGAAAGGAACTTGTGTCCCATCCCTCGCAACCCAGTTGCTCAAGTCAGACTCTGGTCATTGTCCCTGAGTTTCTCTTGGCTCCTTACTCCCATGTTCAGTGCATCATCACGTCCCTTTGTGCTCCCAGATCCATCCAAGGCCATCGCCCTAGTCCTAGCCCTCCCACCTCCTACCCAGTTCATCAAAATCATACCCTTCATGGCCTTCCCACTTACACGTACTCTGCCATCACAGAGCAGCCAGAATGGCTTTGCCGAAGCACGAAGCAGATCATCATCTTTGGCTCAAAACCTCCCAGTGGCTTCAGAACAGAATCTAAATGCGAATGGTGCTGGCGACATCACGCTCTTTCCCCACTCCAGTCCCTGCAGTACCTCTGAGGAAGCAATTCTTTCTCGTTTCAGGGTCTTTGCACCGTGTTGTTTCCTCTGCCTGGAATTCTTGCCTCTCCCCTGCCTTTGCAATGGCTGTTTCCTTCTTATCCATTCAGTCTCAGGTTAAGTGCCACCTGAGACTTTCCAGAGACGTTTTCAGACTATTCAATCCAAAGAAGGCCTTCCTGTTATTTTCTCTTAGAGCACTTTTTCTTTGCCAGAAGACTGCGTGATCTGCTATTTCTTACTTACGAGTCTTATTTGTCTGAGGCTTGGCCCTCCTGATGGACTGTGAGCTTCGTAAGGACAGAAATCATGTCTGTTCTATTTATCCCATAATCTGAGAGTCCAGCCCAGTGCCTGGTATATAAGCAAGCGGTCATAAATAGTTGCTGATTGAATGAATATATAAATTGAAAAATAGAGCAAACTAATTTGCTACTTATTCTCTCAAGAGCGCGTCTGGCCTCCCCCTCTCCTCCAATCTCTGATTCTTCCTGATTTACCATTGGCTCTGAGAAGCCCATGCAATTTAAATGCTATACCAGGACAGGGGTGCTATCAGGGCACTCAGGAGAAGTAAGACAAGTCCCTCTCCTGGGCCATGAGCCACGCCCCTTCCCTTCAGCCCTTCCTTCCCCCTCGCTCCTTCCCCCTTCCCTCTTTTCCTGCTTGATTAATTCAGCAGACAAACCCATATACAATAACCACAACGGTATCATAATAACTACGTTTATGGAGCTTTTACAATGTATTGGGTACAGTCCTTTATCTGTTGTCTCCCTTCGTCCTCTGTGGAACCCTAGGATGCAGTTACTAGTATCTGTTCCATTTTACAAAGAAGAAAACCAAGGCTTGGTGAGTAAGTGGCTTTCCCTAGGTCTGACATTAGTAACTGGCTGAGCTGGGATGTCTGTTTGCTACTGTCACCAACCAGCCACACTCCTCCCACTTGTCCCCTGATGTTCAATATAGCTTAAGATTCAACCAGCAATTCTTAACCCCCCACGCAGGAACCAAGCCCTGTGAGAGCATTTGCGTTCACTTCCCTGTTTCATTCCCACAACACCCTGGTAAGGTAGGTCTTCATTATTCTTTTTGCAGAAGGACTGAGGCCCCAAGTGTGGAAGCACCTTCAAATGGTTCTTTGTAGAAGAGCCGGGGTTCCATGCCGCTCCCTCCCTGGGGGAGCAGCGCTCTCCTCCTTCCCGAATATTTTGCAGCTCTGCCCAAAGAGGAAGGAGCAAGGACCCGGGACGTGGACACGCGCACACTCTGATCAGGGGCTGTAGCCCGTGGGGTAAGCCACTCTCAGAGAAGCCCCTGTCGCTCTCCCACCTCAGGAGGGACTCTGGAAAGCCACGGAACAGGAGAGAGGGCTTGGGCCTCGGAGTGAGACAGATGCCCATTTAATTCCCAGCTTTGCTCCTCACTAGCTGGGTGGTCTTATGCAATCTACTCAACTCTCTGAGCTTCTGCTGCCACCACAAAAGGGGGTGCTGGCATCAACTTCATGGGGAATTTTGGGGGATTAATAAGATCACAGAAAGAAAGCCCTTCATACGTGGGTCAGCACATGGTAGGTCCCTGCTGGTAGGCTTGGTATTTCTAACTTCCTGCCCACTGGGTTCTCAGGCCCGGGAGAGGAGACTCTATAATTAGGCTATTCTGCTGTGGAATTCTTCCGAGCCTCGTGCCTCTCTTTTTTTTCCTTCTATTGTCTCTCCCTTCCTTTCCCACCCACAATTTCAAGCTGACTGTTCTGTCTGCAGGAAACGTGTTAAATGAGACCATGTTTGTGTTTGCGCCTCGTTCCACGGCTCTGCGGGTATGTTCCTCTCTTCGGGCCCTTGGAGAGCGTCTGAAATGTGGTCAGGTGCAACTCGCTGCAGTCTCCCAGGCAAGACAAGGCAGGAGCAGTTGTCTGAAGAGAAATTTCATTCACAGAAAATAATTTGGGAGTGCTGTATTAAAATGGGCATGGATGTTGGAGAGGCAGGTTTGCGTCCATATCCCAGTACAGTCATTGGCTGTGAGCTGCATCCAGGCTACGTGCTATCTCCGAGTGTCAGTGTCCTCATTCATAAGACTTTCAGGATTCTGATTAGGATAATGAGAGACAGTGTTTTGAAACATCTGGACAATATCAAGCACATTGCAGATGCTTGATAAATGGGCCTCTAACACAGTGGTTGGCACTGAAGACCCCTGGCTCCCAGGCCCAATCTAGCCCACTACCTGTTTTTATAAATTAAGTTTTACTGAGACACAGCCACACCTTTTTGTTTACATATTATCTATGGCTGCTTTTACAGGACAATAGTAGAGTTGAGTCGCTGAGATTTACTGTCAAATCCTTCCTTTCTACCAGAAGCTGGAGGGCAGTTGTGGCCCAGGTTGTGTTAGCTACAATGTTACGGGGTCCTCCCAGCAGCTGCTCATTTAGTCTACCTGTTGGGATTAAATTCAGCTATATTAACAGAGAGCCAAAATAACACTGGCTTAAACATGGTTTACCATCTGTGAGCTGATTTATCTCTCATATGAACGTCTGCAGCTTCTTCTCTACAATCTAGGGCGGTTCTTCTCTGCAAAGGACTCAGGGGCCCAGGTTTCCTCACCTCGCCACTTTCCCTAGGTTGAGACCCTCATGCTTACAGTCCAAGATGGTGGTGACATTCCAGCCATCACATTCTCATTCCACATAGCTGGATAAATAAAGGGATGAAAAAAAGGAGCAAAGTGTATGTAACAATTGTTTTCACTGATGGTTCCCAGCGGCTGTCACCTGACGCATTTGCTAATATCTCATAGGTCACATGGGCACACTTAGTTATAAGAGAGGCTGGGAAATGGAGCATTCATCTTAGTGGCCATATGCCCAGATGAAAATGGGGGTGGGGTGGGTTCTATTTACTAAGGAAGATGAAGAGAACGGATATTGGGGGAAGACCAGTGGGTGTGCTTCCCTTAGGATTGTTTTAGCTATAAAGAGCGAAAGCCCAGCCTTCAGTGGTTTGAGCCACTAGGACTTTTATTCTATAATTATCAAAAAATGCAGAGCTAGATAGTTGAAGGTGTGGCCCAGCAGCTCACTGTGTCACAAAGCACCCCTCCTTCCACTGTGCCTCTTCTGGTGGCAAGAGAGATACTGCAACTGTAGGCACCAGATTCTCATACCCTTCTGCAAAGAGGGGGTGAAGAGGGCTTGCTTCCCATGCGGCTGTCTTTTTATATCCTCGTCCCCCTCCCATCCCCTCGCCCAGAGTTCCCTAAAAGCTTCCCCTTCTATCTCCTTTGCCAGCCCTAGACCAACCACCAACAAAAGGGAATGGGATTCCCAAGATTGGCTTACATGTTATGCTGCTTAAACAAAATTAGGACACTATAAGCAAGGAAGGGAAAAAGAAACCACTCGTGAGTAGGAATGAAATAGAACAATCCACCAGTATCAGGGAGGGGAAAGAAATAGCGATTCCCCTCCCCCCATGCCCCACCCCATCTCTAGGAAGACGATACTGAGATTCTTCCTGGATGAAAGGCAGAGAGTGAATAATTTGGGGATCATCTTCTCAAGCTTCTTATAGCTACGATTTATTATCGACATGTTTTGTGTCATTACACAATCTGGAATTAGAGGTAAAATCTACTTCATACATCTTTAGGCTTGAGTTTTCAGTTCGGTACTCTGCAAGACGCTGCCTCCACAATGCTCAGAGCTATTTTCAGGTGAATGTTCTGGACAGAAAAAGTAGCTTCCTAAAAATAATTTTGCCGTGGCAATCCTGCATCTCCCAGAAATGATACACCTTATCTTGTTGATAGGGTCTGCAGTCTATGGCAGGGCCATCGGCCCTAACCGGACTGCTGGTGATAATCAGATCAAATTCCTCTCCACTGAAAACAGTCATCCTTCCAACAGAGCTCAAATAACATGTTGCAACATCACCCATCAAGGGTATTTGACAAGAGCAATAGGTAGAACACATCTGGATTTGCAATGCAGAACTGGAGACTTACTGTAATGGGCAATGTATTTCACTCAGATTTCATTCACATCTTTCCCCTAGAGAAACGAAAAAGGAAAGTGGTGTTCCTTGGGTGTCTACTATGTGTTAGGTGTTTTATATGTATTGTTTATCAAAGCCCAATATTCATAAATTTAGTTGGTCTTGTTCCTGTCTGAACATCCGTTTCCCCCCCCCACCGCGCCCCCCGGGCTGGACATGGGTGAGATTCTGGTTGCCTGGAATTGGAGCTCGAGACTGGGGGTGTTGGACTCTGAATTTAGGCATCCAGAATTGGAAAGAGCCAAAGGGTGTGCACAAGACAAATTCCTCAGGGAACACCAAGGGCCCAAGTCTAATAACCCAACAATATTGTAAATAAAGGGGAGGAAGGGCTGTAAGAAATCATGGAAAGACCTGATGGGTTTTCATAAACAAAGCTCAGAGGCACAGGGTATAGGAGTAAGCTTCAGGTTTTGGTTGGGAAATGATTATTCCCATTTCATAGGGGGCACCTCAGGTTCCGAGAGGCCAAGCACATTAGCCCAGATGACACCATTACCAGGTGGCAGAGCTGGCATCTGAAATCTGGCTTAGTACTGGTCCCAAATCACTGCTCTTCCTACTGCACCAGCTTCTCTTGAGGATGAGACGAGCCAGCTGCCTGTGGTACTGAACGGCCTTGCTCCTGATGCTGGGCCCTTGGAGCTGCAGGTGTGACACCACCTGAGCTCAGGAAATGTAACTCCTGTCCGCTCCTGGTTCTGGCCTCGTCTGCCTGACTCCACCGTCTCCAGCTCCCCCACTGTCTCCAGCTCCCCCATGCTGAGTTCTCTGATGCTTCCACCTGCAGTGTCAGTGTTCATCCTGACAGAGGCAGGAAGCGTGACTGTAACCCTTCAGAATTAAGAGCTGAATTATCAGCTTTCTGTTGGCAGCAAGTCACGAGAACAAAATTTGGACCAACTTAGATAAAAAGAAGGATCCTTTGGAAAGACACCAGAGTGGCCAAAGCAGGGAAGGGCAACGGTGCAGGTTTTAGGGATACAAACATCACAGTATTCTGCTCCCCTCCCCTCCCCTCCCCTCCCCTCCCCTCCCCTCCCCTCCCCTCCCCTCCCCTCTCTTCTCTCTTTCATTGCAGAATATTTCTAACCAGGGTAGAAAACAAACTAATGGCATTTTTTAACATCTTACACTTCTGATGCCCGAGACATCTAAGGTCTGGGGGCCAATTGTTTGAATGTATTTATTTATTTACTCACTAAATTATTTTAATTTCTCTGTCATTGTTTTAGACATGTCTCCTATAAGTAACCTATGTGTGCATCCAATCTGGGAGTCTTTGCTTTTATTTGTATCACATCTCTTGTGCAGATTGGCATCGTTGGTCTTCTTTCTTTCATCTCAGTTTATGTAATCTGAGCTTTTTATGACTCTATTTCTTCTCTTCCTATCTTTTGCCAAATGTTTTGTTTATTTGCTCTTTTTAGCTAAGTGATTTGAAAGTTGTGAACTTTATTTTTAGTGGGTTAATGGTTACCATTGCATTAAAAGAAAATGGTCGTTTCATCAGTATCAGGAATTATACAGGACCTTTTAATCCTCTCCTTTGAAAGTGGGAGATCGAACACACTTTCTCATTTCTTTCCCACCGAGGTCCACCTCCAACTTCCCAAGTTGTTTTGGTGTAACCTTGGCTTTCAATTCCAAGTTAATAATATTGTCTACTTATCACTCTTTTTCTTTTCATAATTATTTTTACATTATTTCTTTGCAACATTAAATACTTATTTAAATGTAATGTTATAGTTAATCAATTATTTAGGCAATAATTTCACTTTAAACTCTATCGTTGCTCACCACATTTCTTTCATATTGCATTTTCTTCATAACTGAGTTCTATATTGTGATTTGTTTCTAAGATCGCTGGACTGTGTTTTGAGAAAACAGGATTAAGAAAAGCAGGTGAGTTGCATCCCGTGTGAGACCTTGGCCGTCTGGGCTGCCCTCCCCATTGGCCTTGACCCGGAATTGTTCAATTGCCACCGATCGCTTTCCTCTATTTTCTTCTGATCTTTAGAGTTGCAGAAAAAAAGTGAATTGCCAACCTGATTGTTTTGTTTGTTTTATCTGCATGGTTACTTGTAAGATTATTTTCCTTAGTCTTCAAGTTTTATGAAAATTTCCTGTTCATTTTTAAGTGTGTCTTCTTTGTAGGAATTTCTCTGATACCTAGTAAGCCTTTTTAATCCAAAGATTCTAGTCTTTTTAGCTCAGGAAAATGGTTTTTAGTACACCTTCTGCATCAATTTTTCACGACTCTTTTCTTTTTGCTCATGATCTCAATCTTTTTACACTTATGGGAAATCTATTTACATTTCTGAATAATCAGATAATTTATCAAACCATCCCTCAAAATCAATGAGTTGCTTTTCTACCTTATCCACTATGCTATTCATGCTGTCTGGGATGGTTTTCTAAATTCAGGGATTCATGTTTTTCATCAGAAAGCAATCTATCCTGATTTCAGATTTCTCCCTGTTCAACACTGCAGTGTCCTCTTGAATCTTACTGAGAATACAAATTAGAGGGTTTTGTTTCCTTGTGGATGCAGTTTCCACATTGTTCCCAGATTTGCCCAGATGCCTGCCCGTCTCCACCCTCTGTGGGAAGTCCGGGGTGCTTGTGTCAATCAGGTCTGCCATTGTCCACAGGATATGGGGAGAATCAGCTGGGGAGAGAACCCTGCAGTAAAAAGATTCACCATGAGCTGAAATCTTCTCTTCACAACACTCAGCAACCCCGAATGTTCAAGAGTCCTGCCTTCCTCTCTTAGGACCACTGGCAATTTCAGGCAACCCCATTTAATTAGCTATGCTGTTCATGCCACACAAAAGCTGGTGGTGAACACCACAGCCACTTACTCCATTTGATGGGAACTAGTAGTTCCTTCACTCCTTCATTCATCCATTCAGTCAACAAATATCTCTTCAGCACCTCTTTGTATCAAGTCTGGTTCTACACTTTGAAGATACGATGGCAAAGTTAGTTCTACTCCCCTAGCGCTTTTATTATAGTGGGGAGACTGACAGTGTACAATAAACAGATAAAATAACATCAAGGAATTACAAGTGCTATGAAGAAAAATAAATAAATCCATGGTAAGAGATTAGAGAAAGAAAAAAAAATGCTATTTTAGTAAGAATGATCTGGAAAGACCTTTGTTAAATGTATTTGAGCAGAAACTATAATACAATGAGGGAGGGAGCCAAGAGGACGTCTGGAGGAAAAGCAGTCCAGGCAGAGGGCACAGCAGGTGGAGATGCCCTGAGGTAAGGAAGTGTTAGATGTCCGAAGGAAAAACAGAGACCCGTGTGGCTGCGGTTGCATGGGAGAGCAGAGCAGGGCAGGGCCAAGCTCTGAGGGGCAGCATGCTGTGCTATGCTTGCTTTGCTAAGCAGCCCTACGTGCATCTGGGCCATCCTTGGGCTTCAGAGGAGAAGGCTGTGTCATTCGCCGTGCGAGGCATGTCCCTTGGCCTATCAGGGATGTTCCTGATAGCAAATAGCCCAGCCCCAGCCTGTGGGGTTGGAATTCTTAGTCCTGCTGAGCCGCAAGCTTCCTATCTGCTGTGGTGAGTCCTCTGGCCACCAAAGGGCTCCCTGCCTCAACCTTTCACTCATATCCATTGTATTGGGTCAGCCGCCTACCCTCTGTTGTCCATCAGCCTGGTGCTAAACTTCAGCCTTCTTGAAACGGCTGAGGCCCCACCATACTCTTGTTCTGGCGGAGAGCCAGGTGATCTGTCCACTGTGGCCTCAACAGTGGTCAGTGGACTCATTTCCAAGTGGGCTCAGCACTCTACTGCTTCAAGTACCACCTACTGCCTTTGCTGTTTTGGACCCTCCAATGTCTACCAAAGTCTGGGTTGCCTTGGTGGGCCCTTGCCCTAGACGGTCCTTCACCGCAGCCCTCACTATTGCATCCTCCCTAGCATTCTCTGTCTCCTACAAGCCTGGTTTCTGAGGGCTCTGTGTGTCTCTCCCAAGGCCCAGCTGAATTTTTACAACTGGATACCTACCACCCTCACCCTGCTCTGCACCCAAGTTGGGTGAGGTAAAAGGATGAAATCATACCCAGATTTTTATAAGCAAAGGAACTTGTAATTAAGGGGAAACAAAAGGTTATGTTTTTAAAGGAGAGTTGCTAGGATTGAGCAGCCATCTGCTTCCCTTTGTCCCCGCAGACCCAGACACTGAGTGACCTTTCTTAAAGGTCTGAGTCTTTCTGAAAGTATTGGTTTATGCAATGCAGAGGTCACACACACCTTTAAAATTTATAACTCTAATATTTGCTTGACACTACTGTTAACAAGAACTTACATCCTTTCTCAAACTAAATAGATGGATAAATACATATTGATTTATATCAAGGTAGATTTATATCAAGAAAGTCTCCCTTGTACTCATTTGGCAGAAATCTATATGGATTTCTCATCACAATCTTTTGAACAGTCATGCTAAATGTTAGAATCTATTACAAACCACCTGGCCTATTATCAGATGAGCAACACTTGGATGAGTGATCAGGTCAAGATATCACACACAAAAAAATGTCTTCTATAGTAATACAGAATTTTCTCTTAAAAGTCATTGTTCAGGAGAAGACGAGTAATTTCTATAGCTTATGAATAAACTGAATGGCTGAGACAAGTTCCATGACTTGCCCCCCCACCCCACCACGATATACACACACCTATAAAGGCACCTGTCAATCGACATGGTCTACACTGTCAAGCCACAAAGTTATTGGCATTAATTGACCAAACTGTAGGGCTGTGTCTCAGAAAAGCTAGCCCAATGTAATGCAGGGCCAGCATGGCAGGTGGCTCAGCGACATTTGATCCAGGATGAACTAGTTGACCTCTACGATGCCTTATGCTCTGATATGGCCAGTAATAAGAACACAATGCACTTGCAGAAACTCGGAAGGGCCTTCAAGGACTTCTTGACCTTGTATCACCTTCCAGACAGGGTGGTCTTCATAATGAGTCCAGTTGGCTTGAACTGATTCAGCAATGGTTGCAGAAGCAAAAGATTGGAATCAAGCATCCCCAGATAGGCTTGAAACGCGCGTCTTGTCTCTGGAGCCAGCCCACTGTGGATTGTGGAAGCTTAATCTTTGATGTTGCAAACAGCAGCTGCTGTGACCAGTTAACTTTAGAAGATAAATTGACCCAGGATGTTCTCAAATTCACAACATAAGCAGTAATTTCTCAAAACTCTTTTTGGTAGTAGAAGGGGCACAGATTATTAATACCCAGCTGAAAGGGCAGCAGCTACAGATTCCATTTGTGAAATTTAAATCTCTGAGCAGTGACTGATGGTGCTTGGGAAAAGTGCACCTTCGGTAATCCCACAAGTTCAGCTGTCTTCGTCTTATTTAAGGAAGGGACTGTGAGAAACTCTGTGATGGCATGTGTTTCTGTCCCACTGACTGGAAATGTAAGCTAAAGGGGGTGGGGGTTCTAACAACAGCAATAATTTCCATTTCAGTGGCACAAGCCCACACCTTGAGCAAAATCTGCCTCCCTCCTGCTTGTTCAAACTGCCAGAGTCCCACACATGCTTACGAACTGTTGTCCTTTCCTTTTCTCTGGTCCCTTCACTGATGCTCACCAATCAGGAAGCCACATAAGGTGGTGACATCACTGCCATTTTTCCAGGAGGACCCAGATGGCTGAAGTCAGTTTCCCCCTAATCATACCCCAAGACAAAGATTCAAGCAAAATTGCCTTATGTGAGCCATAATCCCAGAAGGGGAGAACCCAGTAGGGAAGAGAAGGAAGTAAATAACAGATGCCAATCACCATCTTTAGCAACTGAAGGTTAATCCCAGTGAGGAATTCTGGGAGTCGATGTAGAAAGGGCACCTCAGAGTTAGTGCTCTGAGGAAAAAGGGTATTTATATACCAACCCCCAGCAGTCATTATTTGAGGGCTGCTGGGGGTAGAGGTTTTGGTTGAGGCCAGAGAAAGCCCTCAGGCCACTAGAAGACTGGTTATGACAATCGTAAGACGCAAAAGGATACGAGCGGAACAGCCAGTGTCTGACCCACAGCAAGGATGGCATTTCCTGGTCGTCCCCAAGCTGAGGAGACCATGTGGATTGCTTTCCCTGTAGGACTCACTCTACTAGAGTACACATTTAAGGATGTCTGTAAGATACATTCCCAGAAGCAGAATTACCTGTTTGACGCAGGACACGGTTTTTAATTTTAAGATATACCGCCAAAGTGCCTTCCAAGAAGCAATCACCAACTGATGCTCTGGCCAACAGTTCATCTGAATTTCCTGCACCCTGCTGTGTGGGATACCAATATTTCCTATTACAGTAAAATTGGTCATGCTGTGGTCCTCAGCTTTTTTTTCCGCCTTCATTTTTTTAGGTAAGATTTCCATGTAGTAAAATTCACCCATCTTATAGAACAGTTCTGTGAAATTTAACAAATGCATACAACATGCCACCACCTACCATGATAAAAAATAGTCCCATCACTCGCCAAATACACACATGCCCCTTTGTAGTTAACCCTTCCCCCACACCAAGCCCCTGGCGACCATTAATACGTTTTCTATTTCTATAATTTTGCCTTTTCCAAATTGCTATATAAATGGAATATGTAACTTTTTAAGTCTGGCTTCTTTAATATAGCATAAGGCATTTGACACTCATCCATATTGTTGTTTGTATCAATAGTTCATTTCTTTTTTTTTAATTTCCAAGTTGGAAGTACTACAGTTTATCTGTTCACCCATTTAAAGAACATGTGTGTTCTTTCTAGTTTTCGATGATTATGAATAACCATCCACGTACAGGTTTTGGTGTCAACATAGATTTTATTTCACTTGGGTAAGCAGCTATGAAGGATATTGCCTGGGTCATATGGTAAGTGCATTTAACTTTATAAAAGCTGAAAATTAATGTAGTCACTATAGAAAACAGTATGGAATTTCTTCAAAAAAAATAAAAATAGAACTACTTTATGAGCCAGCAATTCCCCTTCTGGGTATTTATCCAAAGAAAGCCAAACACTAATTTGAAAAGATATATGTATCCCTGTGTTCACTGCAGCCAAGATATGGAAGCAACCTAAGTGCCCATCAATAGACAATTGGAAAAAAAAGAGGTGGTACAATTATAGACTGGAGTATTATTCTGCCACAAAAAAGAATGAAATCTCACCGTTTGCAACAACATGGATAGACCTAGAAGGTATGAAGTCAGATAGAGAAAGACAAATACCACATGATCTCATTTACATGTAGAATCTAAAAAACAAAATAAACAAACAAACAAAACAGAAACAAACTCATAGATACAGAGAACAAACTGATGGTTGCCAGATTGGGGAGGCAGGGTTGGCGGGGGTGAGTGAGGAAGGTGAAGGGATTTGGAAGTACAAATTGGTAGTTACAAAGTGGTCATGGGGATGCAGAGTGCAGCATAGAGAATGTGGTCAATTGTACTGTAATAACTATATATGGTGCCAGGTGGGTCCTAGACTTATCAAGGGATCGCTTTGTAAATGACATAGATGTCTAATCACTATGCTGTACACCTGAGACTAATATAAATAATATTGAATGTCAACTGTGATTGAAAACTAAAAATTAATTTAAAAAAAAGAAAAAGAAACTGCCAAACTATTTTCCGAAGTCGCTACACTGTTGGGCATTTCCTTGAGTAAGTATGGGTGTTTCAGTTACTCCACATCCTCATCAGGGCTCTGTATTAATGGTGTTTTTCCTTCTTCTTCTTCTTTTATTTATTTGCTTTTTTAGCCCCTTTGATTGATATGTAAAGGGTATCTGTGATTTTAATTTACATTTCCCTAATGACTAATAATATTGAGCATCCTTTCATGTGCTTATTTGCTACCAATATATCTTCTTGGGTAAAGCATCTGTTCAATTCTTTTGTCTATTTTTAACCGAGTCAAGGTTTTTTTCATTTGTTGTTTGTTTGCATATGAACATTCAATTGTTGCGAAGACTATCCTTATTCCAGTAAATTGCTTTTGCAATTTTGTTGAAGATCAATCAAGCATATTTGTGTGGCTCTATTTCTGGACTTTCTATTCTGTTTCATTGATCTTTGTGTCCATCCTTTCGCAAATACCACACTCTGTTTATCACCATAGCTTTATAGCAAGTCTTGAAACCCAGTAGTGTGAGTCTTCCAAACTTGTTCCTTTCAAAATTGTTCTGGCTTTTCTGGTTCCTTTGACTTTCTAGATACATTTTAGAATCAGTTGGTCAATGACTTTTTCAAAGGCCTGTTAGGATTTTGATTGGAATTGCACTGAATCTATAGATCAACTTGGAAATAATTGATACTCTACACTATACCGAGTCTTCTTCTAATTCATGAACATGATATATCTCATTTATTTAGGTCATTTGTTTTTATTTCTTTCATCAGTGTTCTGTAGTTTTCAGCATACTTATTCTGAACGTGTTTTGTAAAATTTGGACCTAAGTATTTCATATTTTTGGTATTATTAAAATGGTACTTGTTAAAATGTCAATATTCAGTTATTGACTTCTAGCATATAGACATATGATTGATTTTTTTTTATATTGACCCATATCCTGCAACAATGCTAAGCTCCCTTATTAGTTCTAGTAACTTTTTTGTAGATTATATTGGATATTCAATGTAGACACTCATGTCATCTGCCAGTAGCCAGTTTATTTCTCATTTTCAGTGTAGTGGCCTATTGCACTAGCAGGGACCTCCAATACAATGGTGAACAGGAGAGCAGACATGCTTACCTCGTTCCAATCTTAGGGAGAAAATATTCAATCTTTACTAGTAAGTATACATTAGCTGAAGATTTTTTGTAAATGTCTTTGAACAGGTTGAGGTTAATACCTAGTTTGCTGAGAGCTTTTGTCTGTGAATCAATATTGAATTTTGTTAAATGCTTTTCTTGCATCTATGGAGATTACCATATGGTTATTCTTCTTTAGTCTGTTGACATGGCAAATTGCAGTGATTGATTTTTAAATGTTGAACCAAACTTGCATTCCTGAGATAAATCCCATTCTGTCATAATGTATTATCTTTTCTATATATTGCTGAATTCATTTTAATAGTACTTTGCTGAGGATTTTTGTCTCCGTGTTCAATGAGGGATATTGGTCTATAATGTTCTTTTCTTGTAAAAGATTTGTCTGGTTTGGCCTTAGGATAATAGTAACCTCATAAAATAATTTGGGAAGTAGTCTTTCTTCTTCTATATTCTGTACACATTTGTATATAGTTAATACAATGCCTTCCTTAAATCTTTGGTAGAATTCACCTGT
Organism: Rhinolophus sinicus; assembly: GCF_036562045.2. Lineage (NCBI taxonomy): Eukaryota > Metazoa > Chordata > Mammalia > Chiroptera > Rhinolophidae > Rhinolophus > Rhinolophus sinicus. The sequence continues at coordinate 11,997,629 of NC_133759.1, read as the reverse complement.
GAAGACATACAGGCCTGGAGTTTTCTATTTTGGAAGGACTGTACTCATTAAATTTCTTTGTAAGCTATAGTACTGTTTAGGTTGTCTCTCTCTCTTGAGTGAGCATTGGCAGCTTGTATCTTTCAAAGAATTTGTCTATTTCATCTAAGTTGTCAAATTTATGGGCATAGTTAGTATTTTTTTTTTTTTTTTGCTGGGTCTATAGTGATATCACCTCTTTTAATCCTATTTGTAATTTATGTCTTCCAGTTTTTTTCTTGGTCAGTCTGGTTAGATGTTTACCAGTTTTATTAACTTTTTCAAAGAACCAGATTTTAGTTTCATTCATTTTCGCTTTTGTTTTTCTCTTCTCAGTTTCATTGATTTCTGCTCGTTATTACTTTTTCCGTCTGCTTGCTTTGGGTTTGGTTTGCTCTATTTTTTCTAGTTTCTAAAAATGGAAGCTTAGGTCCTGACCACCTTTGGATTACCTGTCCTGTGTTTGAAGACATTATGAGTCTTCATCTTGTGCCCCTGTAGAAGTCAGAAGTTGCTCTCTCAGCCTCATCGTGTCTAAGCTGCTCGTATGTGACTTAGGGTCCACCAGTCACACACACCCACTCAAGTCTTCAGTTCAGAAGTGGGCAGTGTGAAGAAGCATGAAGACCTTCTTTTGACAAGGTTGATGATGGAGGTGTGTAGCTCTCCAGGACTTTCAGGGGCAGAGCTGGTGGAGTCCACGCCTGGCATCCCTGGTGCACGTTGCAGAATGTGCATCAAGCGTGGGCAGCATGGGGTACCCCAGCCAGAATAGCCCTGGAGTGTGGCGGGTGTTATTCCCGCACCGCATTCCACAGTTCTATGTCCCCAGCCCTCCTAGAGATTCCATGAATTCCTTGCCTGCTTAAACTCTCTGCATTGAATTTTGTTGGCAACTAGGAAATTCTACTGATGGATCCATTTATTAGGTTGGTGCAAAAGTAAGTGCAGTTTTCGCAATTGTTTTTAACCTTTTCAACTGCGATTACTTTTGCACCAACCTAATAAAAAATGTTTCTCCAGTTCCGTGTGTGTCAAATGATGCCTCATCTTCATTATTTGAGTATGACTGCAGTCCAGAGTGTTTTCACATATATGGGGCCTTTTGTATATCTTTACCTGAAGTGTCCATTCATAGCTCTTGTCTATTTTTCCATCATACTATAAGACACACACATGCACACAGGTATTCTGGCTAATAATTTCTTTGTATAAAATATTACAAATATTTTTTTTGACTGTAACTTTGTTTTTGTATTTTCTAACTTTGTTTCTGGTGTTTTTTATTATTGTTCAGAAGTTTTTCGATTTTTTGAGGTGACATTTCTTAATTTTCCACTTATTTGGCTTTTGGAGTTTGTGTCTTCCTTAGGAAGGCCCTTATTCAAACCCTGCTTTTTAAAAAGGAACTGACCTGTATTTTATTCTAATGCCTTTATACTTTTGTTGTGAAGTTTCACTGCTTAATTTTCTTCGAGTATATTTCTGTGTGTGGTGCGGTATAGGAGCGTAATTATCATTTTTTTCTAACACCTTTTATTGAATGGTTCACTCTTTTCTCCACTTTTCAGCAAAACCTATTACAGAAAGATTCAAACATGAGCATATACTGCTCAAGTATTCTAAATGTAAAATACGTGCAAACTATTCTGAATGTACACTCCATATGTAAATGCAAGATACGGTAATATGGAAGCCATATTGTGTACTTATTTCTTCATTTTTTCCCCACCTTATTCCAGAAAGGCCTGTGCCCCGGGTTGTGCCATTCTTTCAGCGTTACAAGTGACCAGTGGAATATGCTAGATGAGATTAGTCTGCATCATCGTCGTCTCCTCCACAGAGCTATGGTGTGTCAGGCATTCTCAGGGGCCCTGCACTGGGCTTTAATTGGGAGGGCTCTCGTTGCAGAAGCTTTCTGCTTGGGTTCCTAGTGTATTCAGTAAGTGCATGGAGCAGTCAGGGAAAAAGAGCCAAAAAAGAAAATATATATGTCCTTGGCTGTCATTGAATGAAGCAAGTCGGGGAAGGTGGAAGGGTCAGCAATTTCCTTTTCATTTTGCCACATGGAGCTTTAAGGGGAAAAAAGGCTGAGAGCATGTTGTGCTGACCCAGCAGGCAGAAAAGAGAGAGCATAGCATGAGGCACAGCCCCTCCTGGCCAAGGGGGAGGAACAGCTGAGGAATGCTTTTCCAGCCTGGGGCCAGCTGTACCTGCTATATTTGGGGTCAGTCTCCTCCAGGCAATGCCTCTGCAGGATTCACCCTGGGGATTCCTGGGAATTTCCACCCACTTCCTCTCCTCCAAATGGCAGCAAGTGGCTTTTCACTCTGATGGCATTTGTGTCTACATTGGGGTTAGGAGAGATTGTCAATTTACCCAGGCTTCTTGGAGACTCCACAACAATCAGTGTCCTTTTAGGAATGCAAATGAAATTTTCTTGCATGTGCTATTTTGTGCACATGCAATTTTATTTGTTTATTGTATTTTTTAAAACAATATTATGTTGAATAGTTGAGGGCAGTGATTTCAGTACTAACTAAAGGCAATAAGAAAGGGAGAAACAGTCTTGTAGATAAAGGCATGTAATGGATGAGACTGGCTGTCGATTGGTGACAGTGCGCCCTGGGGGGTTCATAGGGTGTGGGAGAGATCTTCAAATTCACCTAAGGGGGAGAAGTGGGGGATCAAGAAGGTGTCTCTTAGGAGGTGATCCGATCATGGCTCTCATTTCCCCTGTCTCTACCAGGGAGGATGTCACCCTCCAATTCCTGCCTTAGCAAAGCCTTTCCTATTAAGTAATACATTTTGTTGCAAGGTTCACACGCAGACCTTATTTGTGACCCTCTGGGACATCTGAACCAGCCTCCAGGGTACCCCTACTTTCTGAGCCTACGAGACTTGCAGAGCTGTGATCATGAGGTGAGGGGTCCATCCCTGGGCCCCCACTTCAGGAACCCCTTTGGCAACAGTGGAGGGGGCTGGAGCTGTGAGGCAGATGCTGGCCAGGAGCTTGGAAGGTGGGTCACTAATATGGGTGGAAGAGAGAGGCCCAGGAAACAGCTACTCACACTGGGTGGGGCTCTGCTTTCAAGATCACTCTGAGGGTTGATTGCAAAACAATAATGAATAAGTATGCAATCAAAACAATGTACCAGAAACTCTGTTAATTCCCACAACAGTCCTGTGCAGTTTGCTCACCGTCCCCCTTTTACAGATGACGAAACTGAGCTGCAGAGAAGCTCAGTGGCCAGTCAGTCCTGGGTTCAAACCCTTTCCTCCCACTCGACCGCACTCACAGATACAGGGTTATGTTTCAAACTAGCGGTTCTCAGCCTTCCCTCTGCCTTACTGTTGGCTGCATTTCAAGGCTTGCCCATCAGAAACTTCTCAGATTTCACCAGGAAGGGGGCCAAGCCCCCACCCCCAACCCTCTACACAGGAACCCATCAGATTCAGAGAGGGGAGTGTGCCTGCTTTCAAAGAAGCTACCCAGAACTTCTCAAACTTGAGAATCACTGATTTAATTAAAGCAGTAGATACAGGCCAGGTCACATAATTTTCTTCCTGCCCACATAACTGCCATTTCCATTCCCAGGGACACTTTTGGATGAACATTTGACACCCCTTACCCTCACCTCCCCAGACAAGCCTTTATTCCTTGCTTCTCTTTAATGTGGGAATTTATCACAGGATCACATTTTCCATCGAGAACACTCACATCCAGGGCCGATGTGGACATACAGATAGTTGGATTAAAGGAGACGGGGCTCTGGGGCCATCTGGGAACAGAGATCAGGGAATTTAAAGACTGGGAAAGGGGTGGGTACCCGGAGGTGGAGCGGGGTTCTGCCGCAGTGACAGGAAGGACCCAGCAGCAGAGAATGAGGGGTCCCAGACTCGTCTCCTCTGTCCATCCTGCAGGATTCCTGCAGCCAGCTGACACCTCCCACTGCTGATGTTTTCCGATGCCTCTCAGCCTGAGGGCATTCTCTGGCTACAGGTTAGGCTGGCAGGGGCCAATGAGGCATGGGAGCTGCTGAACAGAAACTTCCGTTTCCTCAGGCCTTGTAAGAAATTCTGAGGTATGTTCTGCACTGGATCCCAGAGGTCCCAGAGGGACTGAGTCCCACATGCCTACAGAGGTGACCCCCCCCCCCCCCCGAACTGCCTCCTTTCCCTTCCCTGTCTCACTGCCCCCTCCTTTCTTCCTGCTTTCTGGGACCACCTCCAAAGTCACCACCTGTCCGAGGTCCTTGTTTCAGGGTCTGCTTTGGGGACACCCAAATGACAGACACCCATGTAAACATGTTCAGTCCAAGCTCTTTCTGGGGCTTCCATACCACAAAGCAGGTACCTACAGGACACCCCCATTACACCCCACAGAACGCCTCATTTTGCAGTGTAAACTTGCTTCTCCTCCCTCCTTGGCTGAGTCAACTAATGGGATGGGGATTCTTTTCTAGGGTATCACTTCCCCCCGACATCAGGAACTATTTCAAGTGACCCAATGGGGATGAAATGAAAGCCAGGATCAGGCCTTTTATTCCAGTACTGGGGGTGGGGGTGGGGGTGGGGAATCTGTCCTTTCCAGCCCCAGGAAATGCTGGTTGCCAGGTGTGAGTATGAAGGCAGAGACCCTAAGAGTGGAGATCATCCATGGGGTTTCACCCATAAGAATGGCAGCTACTCCCAACTGTATCTCTGCCTATGGTCTTCCTCAAAAAATCCCAGAGGGCTGTGCTCCCGACGGCATGGCAGCTGGAAGGGCCATGAGTTAATATTCCCTCGGAGAGTCCTCCACCAATGCCTGGTGTGAGAGTTACCTTGCCCCTCCGGGGTAACTCTGACATCCCCGTGCTCTGCATGGTTCCCCAGAGCTCACAGTGGAAGCCAGCTTGTTGCCGCACCATTTACCAGCTATCTTCTCTTCCCTGGCTCCACATCAGTACTTCCAGCATTTCCCAAATTACGTGCAGATCCTTGCCTCGGGGTCTGCTTTGGGGGAACCCAAATTAAAAGGTGATGACTCCAAGGACAGAGACAAAATAACAGAAGGGGGGGACCTATTCTCAGGCATCGTTTGAACCCTAGATCAAGCAATGCCGGAGGCAATATGTTGCTTTTTATTTTTTTGCTTAAACAAATCTGATTTTTTTTGTCAGTTGCAACACTGAGTCTTAATAGATATATATAAACTTCTGCAACAGCCACTGCAAACCGCCTACACTGCCAGACCAGAGCCTTCACATTGCGGTCCCGTCCTTAGGTTTTCCAGCCTGCTCTCCCCACCCTCCCCCATCTCCAGACTCCTTGCTGAAACCCTTCCTGCCCTTTGGTTTGCTCCAGCTCCCAGCCAGCCAGGCACACACCCACCCCTTCTCTGTTTTACCAAACATAACCTGTCTTGTAGGGCCCAGTTCTGAAGCTTCCTTTGCTCTGTCCTGCCAGATCAACATTTCCTCCATTTTCTAATAGGATATCATTCCTCCTTCATGACACTTTCCATGTTCCTCCTGTGCTTGTAATAAGAAGAAAAAGCTGCTATTTGAATTACCAACTGTCCTTAGATTTGGAGGCAGGGGAGCCTCTGGGTTGCTGCTTTTGTTTCATTTCTTGGTCTGGGTATTGGTTGCACAGGTGTATTCACTTTGTGAAAATTTATCCAACAGTGTGCCTCTAATGTATACACCCTCTGCATGTGTGCTGTTTGCCAGTGAAGCGTTTATTTAAAGATAAAATATCAACTGCTGTCTGAAGTCCTCATGGCAAAGAGTAAATCCTGTTTCCTCATGAGCAGTACGATGCATCTGGGTGTACAACGTTGGGGTTAGGAGTGGAATGACTCACCCTAAAAGAGGACGCATTGGAGCTTCCCTGAGTGGAGCAGGAGTGGTGAGGAGGGGGACAGGAGATGGGGGAGAAGCCATATTCCCACAATGCCACCACTACTCTGTGACTTTTAACTTTTGATGCATTAGCTAAGCGCCCAAAAGGCATGAGTGGATTTTTCTCTGGACAGTGGTAAAATGGCCTAGTTCTCCGTGGGCTCTGACACAGAACGATATGTCGTTAGCACACTTGATTCCAGAGCTGGTAGTAAAGAGCTGCAAGAGAGGGTGAAGTCTAGAATCAGCAGTTGTCACTGGGAGGACATCAGATTTTATGGGGCCAAGAAATTGAGTGTTGCAGCCAATTTTGTTCTTACCAGACGTGCATGGACATGATATTGTTTTCTCAGTATGTCCTTTCTCCTGTATTGGTCTGTAAGTTTCTTGAGGTTGAAGGCAGCAATTAGAAATCATACATAGATGAATAGATTAATGGATGGATGGATAGATAGATATGTTATTCTTGTAGCTGCCTGATTTCCCCAGCCCCAAGCATACAGTAGGTGCTCAATAAACTTCCTTTTGTATGCATTAATGGAAAATGGAAAGAGATGAGGAACTTGGGGCTTCTTGAGTAACCAAGAACTCTCCTACTGTAGAAGCAGCCTAACAGTATATAAGGAACACGAGTCTTTCAGTTGAAGAGCTAGGTTGAAATTTGTTTTACTACTTACTTACTAATGGTGCAACTTCGGATGAGACACAATCTTGCTGGACTTCAGTGTTTTACCTACAGAACAGGTGCATGAGGAAAGAAGTACTTTTTAAACCTGTAAAGGGCTTTTCAGATTTCTATGTTGGGAGGGTTGTTTTCAGGACCCACATTCTAAGATGACATAACTTAACGTGAATGGTGTTAATGCCTCTCCCATCTCTGTGTTAGCTCTGGCGTAGCTCTAACAGTCATCAAGAGTGTGGAAATGCAAATAGTCATTGATTTAAATTCACACAGAAGTGCAAGTAATTCACGACAGAGTCATTCACTCAGAATGAGCAGCTTTTCTTTGGCGGGAATTTCAGGGGGGTGGGAGAGGACATGAGAAGGAACTGGGGGCCTTCAGGGGCTTTATTTTGAACCCCATAAAGAAAAAGTCACTCGTGCCTCCCTTGCTGTATTGTCACTGCTGTGTGCTATTGTCATTTGTGTTCCTATCGTGTAGAAGTGGGCAGATGTTCCATGAACTTTGGAAAGGGATAAACCAGGTGTGAAATGTGTCTTAGAAGTAACACCTGCAGGAGGAGCACCTCCAAGCATCTCACAGTCAAGGGTGATATTTGCCAGATGCCCCCTCCCAGCTGCCGGCGGGGACCTTCCCAGAAGTGGGCCATTACACTTAGCCTGTAGCTCAGGCCTTCTCACTTGTCTACGGCTAAGAATCCCCCAGCAGTTTTATCAAAATGCAGACTCTGGTTCAGCAGGGCTGGGGTGGGGCCTGGGATTTGTCATTTCTGACAAGCTCCCCAGCTGATGCTGGTGCTGCTGGGCCATGGCCTACACTTTGAGGAGCAAGGCTATAGGTCCTGTCACATGAATAAATGAATGAATAATAATTTGTTAAATTTCCATGATGTATCCCATCAGCCCCAGCGCTTTCATCTGCTAAGAGACTCTCACCTGTCTGTCTCTCCCCAGAAATTGCAACCTATTATTTACAGCCAGCTGTCCGATGGGAAGCCTGGATCTGTCTTCAGCCACATGGTCCCATCTCTGCTTTGGAACAGCAGCTGCCTATTCCCTGCTTCCCCCTACCCCCATTCTGTGCCCTATAACTCACCAGGTAGCATTTGATGTGAAGATGAAAAGACCAGCACACCTGGGTGTCTGCCCCACTCTTCAAGTTCCACTTCCGCTTCATCAATCACTCCAACCCTCTCATTGATCCAAATTAAAAGCTGGGCTGTCCAGCTCTTGCTGCAACAAATTCGGGTTCACAGCTGACCCCAAGGCCAGCTCCGCCCAGCCTCAGGAAGAGATGGCGGGGCCAGCCAAATGGTCACTCAACCTCTGGGACACAACTCAATGTCCAGCGACTGTCCTTCTCTTCCTAACACCCCAGGGGCTGCGTTGGAAGCGTCTGAAATTGGGAGGTGGGGGACCTTGTGCATCTTTAGGGTGTGTCTCGCAGCGCACAGCCTGCCAGGTGGCCAGCCTCAGAGCAGCCCGCCGGCATACGTTCTGTTCCCAGTCCCTAGTGCCAGGATATGCTATGTGTTGAGTGGTATCATATATGAACTAAGAGCCAAGGCCTCCTGTTTTCATGGCTTCTCGCTGCTCAAAAGCCTACATCAGGATGAGTTACCAAGGATAAGAACACCCCTCATCTCCAACAACAGCCAGATTTTCATCCTTTTGAGGTCTTTCTACGCATCTCTCTGGTGTGGGGAGCTCTCTCTCTCTCTCTCTCTCTCTCTCTCTCTCTCTCTCTCTCTCAGACTTTGGTTCCCTCTGAACACAACTGATGACCCTTGAGGACATTTGGAAGTCAGGAAATTCAACCCATATTTACCGAGCACCTAATAAGTCCCAAGGAACATCTCTACTGCTGAGGGCACAGTGGTCAACAAAACACAGAGGCCCCTGCTCTCAGGGAGTACGCATCCTACTGGGCAAGGAGAGAAAACAAGCAAGTCAATGAACTATTAAGATTTTTTTCAGATAGTGATGAGGATGTAAAGACAATGAAATGAGGTGATGCGACACAAGGACGTTAGGGGGTCAGGGAACGCCTTTATGAAGAGGTGACATTTGAATTGGTACCTGAGGAGGAGCCAGCCACGTGGAAACCTGGGTGCAAAACCAAACATATCACCAACACAAATCCCCAAGGAGGGAAGACAATTTGAAAGCTCTGGGAAGAGATGGGAGGGCGGTGTGTTTGGAGCATGGGAGTAAGGGAGGAGGGAGTTGGAAGAGCCCAGGGCTGGTCACGTGGGACCTTGTGGTTTTTACTCCAAAGCAGTGAGATTCCAGGAGGGGATTTTAAGTGGAGGCAGACATGATGTGACTCACATTTTAGTGAACACACTGGCGGTTATCTGCAGAAAGGAGCGGAGGGTGGTGCACAAAGTGGAATTGGGAACACGAAGACCAACCAGAAGGTCACTCACCAGAGAGGTGACGGTGGCCCAGACTGAAGGAAGTGGCTGGATTTGGAAATCTGGGCAAAGAACTTCACAGAAACCTCCACTGGGTGGCATCTTTACCACCCCACCCCCTACAAACTCCTGCAAAGACACCTTAGTGCAGGAAATCATCAGCCTGAGGCCCACAAACTCTAGAAGCCGGAAGTTCTTCCCAGAGTCCTGGCACCGTGAGCCTGTCCCCCACCATCTGGGTGCAAAAAAATCCACCTTTCTCCTGACTTCTGCTACTCAAACTAAGAAATACTGATAAATAAGCATCAAAATGCTTCATTAGGATGAAATATATTGTCTCGACCTTAAACTGCCTTCAAGTTTGTAACCAAATGGGAATCTGCTACTTCCTAAAATGGGTTCAGTTCAATATTCCGAGGTCTGGCTCCTCAGGGTGAAATTTCAGAACGGAGAGCTGTGGGACTGTCTTCGTTCCTTCATTGCTCCGTGCACTCGAAACCAGTGTTCACTGTCAGTACATCAGGCCTCTCCCTCCCTTTCATGACTTCTAGGCTCAGCAATGCTGCCATCACTGACAGAGACTAAACTACTCCATGTGTCCCTGTTGGAACCGTAATGGTGAAACATTGGCAAGCAGTGAGGGAGTGAACGTACTTGTGTGACCATCCGCATTGCTAAGCTCCCTACTAGCTTTTCATCTTCCTACTTTAGGGTAAAGTCTGAAGGGCTAGGAAAATTTAAAAAACAAAACAAAAACAAGCCACAAAACAGAATTGTTGCACCCACGCAAGGGGAAATGCAAGTATTTAGACCTGGAAGTCTTATCTGAATTATAGTTAAATCACTTGAGTGTTGATAAAGGAATTATTGAGGACGATGGGATTTTCTGGAATTCTTGACAATTTCCCTCTATTTTCGACTGTTAAAACTGAAAGGAATGAGCAAGCCAAATTCTCTCATTTCAATGAAGAGGAAACAAGCCCAGAAACAAACAAAAAAAATTGCTCCAAGTAAAACTACTTGGTGCCTATCTTAGCCTAGTTTACTCCCCAAAGCAGATCCTGGGAACAGGGCTTGCATGCCAGTTGCTCATTTTGGGAAATTATTCTGAGGCATAGGAGTGATGGGAAAAGAGAAATAGAGGAGAGAAAGCCAGCTCCTGTCCCTAATGGACAGGGCTTTCCTCGTAGGGTACTAACGCCATCATCTTCCTGGTTGTGGGTACCAGAATGGCCGAACAGGTGCCCCAGCCTGACCCTTAGGGGAAGTGTTCCAGTGTTTCTCCACTTCCTCTGACCATCACTGACCCATAGGGAAGCTGTGGCCACTCGGCATGTACAAAGGGCAAAAGGCAGGTTAGAATACAGAATTCAAATTCACAAGTATTAATGTGTGTTATGAAATATTGCCTTTCTAATAGGACTGTCAGAATTCCAGACTGTTGAAAGATAAGGTACAAATTTCACAATAAATTTGAAAATCAGAATGAACTGTATCAACAGTGACTCACCAGTATCTCAGATGTCTGTGTCTATTCACTTATGGTCTCTTCTTGGGCACACTGCCCCTGGTTACCATGTCCCACACCACGACAGAGGAATCCTTTCTGGTTCCTTTCACTGATTCACTCAGAGTAGGGGGCTGAAAGCCCAAGTGAGCTATAGCGGAGTCCAACAGAAGTCCTCAGACTTTCCCAGCTCAAAGCTCCTTCATTAGCATAAAGGACCCCCTCTCACCTGTTACCTCAATCCAAACAGAATAAATGAGGATAAGACTGTCTTTGAGAAGTCATGTGCCTTTCCCCCAAACAGTCACATTATTATCATCTCTTCATAAAGTTCTCAGGCGCTTTCAGAATTTGCCATCTTCAATGAATGGCTGTATCATAGGCATAGCTGTAGACTTTTTAGTGAAGGCTAATGTCTTTTTATTTTGCCGCTGATGCAGGGTTCATTTTTGCAACCAAGGGACACAGCTGACTTCATGAACCATTCTCATTTTAATTTGTCTCAAGACCTAAAATAACGACTAATGACTCAAGCCATTCCTTGTTTGGCCAGATTTGACCATAAGAAAGTTTTTTTGTTTTTTCTTTTACTGAATCAACCCTCTGACGTGGTTCTACCTCTTGGGGCCACACAGGAAAAATCTAGCTCTCCTCCTCCGTGGTACACTCTCATGTCTAAAGACAACTGCCATGTTCCCTATCATCCTACAGACTTACCTACTTTTGGCACAACAACCTACCATAGTACCCACGTCTCCTTGAAACTCAACACTAGGATTATTTCAAAGAAACAGAAGGTTTAATGGAGGTGGTCTTAAAAATATTATATCATACTATGAGTTCTTATTCTACCTCTCTGCTCCAAAGCAAATGGAGACTTGGGATGTATGTTATTATGATGACATTTTGTGATAAGGTATTTGAGCAGCTGGTGTATGGTTCATGGCCCTTCACAGTACAGTTTTGAATAATGCAGTTAATTCTAAAATATTATTAAAACAGCAGATTAGCCTCCGTGACAGTCCAAGGTGACCTGGTCAGTTGTTGTAACACAGAATCCTGAATAAAGAAGGCTAACTGCCACAACCATGCAAGGGGTCTCTATCAAACTCCTCTTTTTTTCTGGGAGGGGTCAAACTTATTTACTTATTTATTGACCTCACCCTTGCCCAATTAGAAGAAAATTTTTGCAGCAACTTACATAAAAATATACATAATTTCAAATGATATTGGTGATAAATGGGATAAAGGGAAAAACCAGAAGTAGCCAGAGGGTGGGTCAGTGTACACAGTGAGAGTCAACTGGGCCTGTGCAATTGATAGGCCTTATGCAAATTGCCCAAATTGAATCTAAACATCTTGAGGTCAGAGGAAAGGGAATCATAGCCATTCAAGAATGTCACAGGCACCCCTAAGGGGTGGTGGTGGTGGGGGAAATCAAGCCAAGGAATGAGGAAGAGTCAAGGGGTGAAAAACAAAACTACACAGTGTGTGTGTGTGTGTGTGTGTGTGTGTGTAAAGAGATAAAGACACATGTGTGGGAATAATAACTACCAAAGTAAGGATGATAGTAACCTCTGGAGGGGAGACAGAGAGACAGTCAGGGATGTTCTCATGGAAACTTCAACTATGCCAATAATATTTTATTTCTTATGTTGGATTATAGATATGTGAAAGTTTGTTATGCTATTCTTTGTACTTTTCTGTGAGTATGAAATATTTCACAGTATGCATTTTATTCTCACTGTTATAGAGGCAAGAGTGGAGATAGTAAGACCACTCAGGAGGTTATAAAAGTTGTCAGCAGAGAGCTAAAGGTAAATTGGACTAAAATGAAGACAGTGTAGTGATAACAGAAGTGAACAGATTTGAGATATGGATTTGAGGTAAAGCCAACAAGACCTGCCAATGAATTGCACGTGGGGTGTGAGAGAAAGAGAAGCACTAAAATTAACCAAGTTTTTGACATCATAAACTTCACTGGAGGTGGTGACATGTGGTACTGTGGGGATGATTTACAGGAGGCTAGAATGGGAGGGAGAGGGAACCAGCAGTTCTTTATGGACACGAGAAGTTTGAGATGTTTAATAGACAAGCAAGTGGAGATGTTGAGTAGATAGTTGAACACATGAGTCTAAAACATAGAGGAAAGATCTGGTCTGCTGACTAAAATTTGAGGGTCATCAACACGTACATTTTACTTACATACATGAGAATGAAGGAGACCACCAATAGAGTCTGGCTAGAGAAGAGGGCCAAAAAAAAGGCCTTGGTGTTCCAACATTTAGAGATCTGGAACAGAAGTAGCAGCCAACTAAGGAGACCAAGAAAGTGTGGGGAGTAGAGTAGGAGAAAAACAAGAAGAGTGTGTTATCTCGGAATTAGATGAAGTAGTGTTTCAAAGAAGAAGGGAGTGGTGGATTGGATCACATTCCACTGAAAGGTCAGGTAAGGACAGAAAACTGACCTTCAGCTTTGGCAAGATGTAGGTCAAAGGCAATCTTGGTAAAAGCCCTGTCAGTGTGAATTGATAAGAATGAAATGTGGCTGGAGTGACTGAGGTGAAAAATTTGAAAGATTTGTTTGTATTAAAATATTTCAATGACTTTTGTTATGGCTGCAAACAGAGAAATGGGAAAGTTGGAAGAGGATGCTAGGTCAAGAAGGTTTTATTTAAGGTGCGAGATATTGAGGTATGTATGTATGTCTGAGATGATCTAGGTGAAAGGGAGAACGTGTTAATGCAGGAGAGAAAAGGGGTAATTGCAGTAGGGAAGTCCTTGAGTGGAGAGGGGCTCAGATATGGGGGAAATGCAGGGCGTAGACGGGGCACAAGTCTTTCACCATAACAATGGGGTACACATGCAGACAAAATGGCAGACTAAAAGGTGATTCACATCTCCTTAAATTGTTTTCCTCTGTGAAGTTGGAATTGCGGTCCTTGCTGAGAGTAAGAGGAGAGGAGCTTTTGGAGGCTCGAGGAAAGAAGAGAAGAAGTGAAACAGCCTGTGTCTGAGGGGAGAAAAGTACGTTTATTGGGGGAGAGTAGTGGGAGTGTCTGGAAGGGTCAAATGTCCAGATCAGATCTAAGGTCATAAATTTGAAGTGATTTAATGTAATTTTCTCCACTAATACTTAGCTTCTTGGATCCAAGCATAGAGTCAACAGAAAACTGGGTTTTACCAGGTTGTTTTTTCAGGGGTAATTATGGACGGACAGAAGGGCAAAGGGTGTTTACAAGGGAACGCTTTTACTGTGCTGTGTGTGTAAAGTGGGCAAAGAGGGAACTAGGCAGTGAAGGATGGTGATAAAAGATAAAATCAGAGATTTGGAAGTTTCAATAAAGTCCGATATTTTTGCCGTGAGAGAACGAGAGTAATAAGGTAGAAGGAAAGCAGATGATGGTCAGATGGTTAGATATGTAAAATGAACAATTAGGTCATGATTCATTTATTAGTGATAAAAATCTGGACTGAAACATGTCCATGTGAGTGGGTGGCTGAGGTACAGTGAAAAAAGAATGGTAACAAAGAAATTCACGAAATTCACTGCTATCTAAAAAGGCATTGATCACTTATTAAAAGAATACAAATTAAAATTAAAGATAAAATGCGAAATGATTTCAACAGGGGAGGTTATTGCAGTCGGGTGGGAGGGAGATGACAGACAGCCTAGGGAAATAGAACTATGCCAAGGTCATTCTCTTATTTGGAGAGAGGACATAAACACTTATTAATTTTAAATATGAATAGGAAAAACGTGTAAACATACTTATTGAAAAATTAAAGGTAACCACTAGAAGAAGAGAAATAGTATATAAATTCTCAAATCATTAAGAAGTTTCAAAGAAAATGCAATCAATTTACTAAAAAAGCAGAATCAGGGGGAAAGAGAATACAAATTACAGTAAACAGGAAACTAAAATAAGATGGCAGAAATAAGTTTGTAAAGTAATTGCAATAAATGCAAATGGGGGAGATGGGAAGAGAGGACTTCTGAAATAGCTGAGGGAAAAACTTGGAAAATCCTTTCACCAAAAAGAAACAGTGAAACTGAACAAAATTGTAATAAGCAACCATTCAAAGATTCTGGAGAATGCCCAAACCATACAACAAATTGGAAGTACTTATAAAAACAGCAGGAGTCTATGACATTTGAGTTTGAGGCAGCTGTGATTTCCCCCAGCCCCTGCTCTGTTACATAAAGGTTCTATCCCAGAGGAGGAGGCCATGAGACTGGCAGCTCTCCTATGGAAAGAGATTTGCATTATTTGGAGCAAAGGGCAAAAACTTCCATGCCCAGGATGCTGTTAACATTAAAAGAAAATGTAACGGAATACTATGGACTTGTTTATGCCAGTAAATTAAGCCAGTTTAGGTGAAATGAAAAAGTTCCTAGAAAGGCAAATGCAGAAATACATTCAACAAAATCCAGCACCCACAAAGGATAAAATTCTCAGTAAACTAGGAATAGAAGGAAATTTCCTCAACTTGATGAAGAGTATCTATAAAAAAACCTACAGTTAATACCACACTTAATGTGAAAGACAATTATTTCTTTTTTCTGAATAAGCAAAACCTGAAAGACATGGGGAATTTGAATGCAGTAATAATAAATCTGATGAGAGAGAGAGAGAGAGAGAGAGAGAGAGAGAGAGCATTCTTTTCAAACCTATATGAAATTTCCAAAAAGTTTACCATTTATTAAGACACACACACACACACACACACACACACACACACACACCTCATACACACAAATAAAATTTTGAAAAAAAATTTCCCTGACACAGAAATCATATAGACTATGTTCTCTGACCACAATGCCATAAAATTAGAAAGCAGCATCAAAAGGATAGTCAAAAAGAATCTACCTGCTTAGGAATATTAAAATAGTTTTAAATATTATACTTGGATAAAAGAAAACAATAAGTTATTACTATGTAAAGGTGAATATAAATAAGAATACCATATATCAAAAGCAGTTCTCAATGGAAAAGTTATAACTTTAAATGCATATATTTGAAAACTAAAAATCTTGAAAATAAATGAAATAACACACTACTCAGAAAATTATATACAACCTCTACAGAACAATTCCAAAGAAGTAGGGGAACTTAATAATGATGAAAGCAGAAATTAAAAGGCTAGATAACAAAAGAAATAATAATCAATAAATCTTAAATTTATTCTTTGAAATGACCAACAAACAGATAAAGCTCTGGAAAATCTGATCAAGAAAAAATGTAGATGACAAAAACAATATTAATGACAAAAAAGGGACATGAATCCAAGTAAAGAGAAGATTTTTTATAAATTAAAATAGACTATTATAGGAAACATAATTACCAGCAAATGTGAAAATTTGAATGTAATGGGTGATTTCCTAGGGAAGAAAATAATTTTTAAAAATTGATTTAAGAAGAGGCAAAATTTGAACAGAACTATATTAATTGTAAAAAGAAAGAAAGAAAGGAATAAAAAGAGGTAATTGAAGAGCAGGCACCAAGTTAAGATGGTTTTAAAGCAAGTTATGCCAAACCCTGGATATACATGTGCCCAGTGTTCTAGCAATTCTGTTTCTAGGAATCACCTCTTAAAAAAATACTCAGATATACACAAAAAGTTGTGCAAGTAAGTGTTTCTTGCTTTGAGTTTCATAATAGCCAATGAAGTGGAAGCAATCTACATTTCCCATCAATAATGTGATGTTAATAGAGTGTGGCTATCCATATAACAGAATACTATGCAGACTTTCAGAAAATGAATTTGACCTCTCTCTACTAACATAAAAAGAGCTCCAAAACAGACTCATCCATGAGAAAATCAATGTAGAAACATTGTGTTTAGTAGGATCCCATAATGTATTAGCAGAAAAGTCGATCTGTGAAAATATGTTCACTTTTTTATGAACATAAATAGATAGAGATGGGGCTAGAAGGATGCTGACAATGGCTGCCTTTCTTTGCAAGGGTGGTTGAGGGCACCATAACGCAGGAATCCAGCTATTGTATGACTATTTTATAAGGAGGGTATATTCAGATATTATTGTGTCATAACAATAATAACTATAAACATAAAATGAAGCATTCAAGTAGAGGACAGAGATTTCTCACAAGACAATCTTTAAGAACCCTGCCAGACCTGAAAGTGCATGACTCACCCCT
Organism: Rhinolophus sinicus; assembly: GCF_036562045.2. Classification (NCBI taxonomy): domain Eukaryota; kingdom Metazoa; phylum Chordata; class Mammalia; order Chiroptera; family Rhinolophidae; genus Rhinolophus; species Rhinolophus sinicus. Next base: position 11,980,951 of record NC_133759.1, on the reverse strand, counting down.
GTCATGGAGTCTTCCAGACCAGACCATGACAAAGCAAACAGCTGGTTACATTTAACATTCTGTCCCCTGACTACTTTCCAGGTGGCACCTTTCAGAGCAAGAAGGCAACGGCAACTCTGAGTAGGCCCTCTTCAAAGATACTTTTGTTCTCTCTGTCATTGCTCCATGTGGCCCCTAAACTTCACCAGTGAAGCATCCCTTGTGGTAAGACGCAGTAGCTGTCTTGTAAAATGTTAAGTTCCTTCCTGACTGAAAAACAAAACTCTGTTTGTTGTCTTGCTTAGAATAGGACTAAAGAAGCTGCCTTATCAGCCTCAGAAGGAAAGGCAGTCGGTTTGGGGCTTTGCAGGCATGCCAATGGCGGCCTGTTGGCTCCACTCAACTCTGAAGTCATGGGTAACACCAGTTCACTCCTCCATTCCTTTCCTGGTCTTTGAGTTGGGAAATCCATGACCTGATTCCATTCCTGTTGTTTTTGTGTTTTATCTACCACTTCTACCTTCTCATCTGCTGAGCTGTGACATGAAAATCGGGAGCAGAAATACTACCAGCCCACTGTTGCTGCAAAGCAAGCACGCTATCCCTGAACCTACTAGCTTAAAATAATAGCCACTGACTTAGCTCACAATTGTGAGGGACATTCATTTAGGCTAGGCTGGGTTGGGTGGTTGTTCTGGTCCCTTCTGGTCTCAGATGGACTCCCTCATAAGCCTGCAGACAGTTCAATTCATTCAGGTGATTCTGCTTTGCAGGATGGGCTTGCTGCCAGCCAGGTGACAGAGGTGGCTGGGACATTTGCCTTTCGTCCTCCAGGAGGCTAGCCTGGGCATGTTCCCATGCTGGTGGTACCTGCACAAGATGGTTAACAGGTCATCTCCAGGCATTAAATTCTCAACCGAAGAGAAAGAAGGAACCTCACTCTACAATTTACCTTTCTGCTACTTGTCTCAAGACCAGCTTGTGGTTCTCAGAGGTTGTCCCGCATACCATGGATTCCAGCTTTTTAGGTCCTTGGAGTTATCCAGTCCAACTCTGTTTTTGGCCTTTGTGGCCAATGAAGAAACACACCTGATAGGGGAAGGATCTTGTCCAAAGTCACGCAGGTTTCCTGAGGGTCCCTACACGTTTTCCTTAGGTAGATTCCCTACAACACAGTACCCAGACTTGGGATTTTTGTACTCACTTCTGTACCTAGACCCCCAATAACTCTCTGCTATTCTGTCCCGTTGGAAAGCCAAGAGAGCGTGGAGGAGTCAGAAAGTAACTTTCATTCCAGCCCAGGTACTGGCATCCCAGCATGCACTACAGGCGTGAGTGGTTGAGCTCAGTTATTCACATGCGCTGTGATCAGGATTCTCCATCCCGGGGGAGGTTAGCATCAGGAGCTCTTTGAAGGAAATGGAAGAAATGGAGCCCCAAACTTGAACTTTCAAGTAAAAAGGCTGCCCATAAACACTGCATATTCGCATGCAGGCCTAATTTCGTGGCTGTTGGCCTCAACCCCTCAGCTAAATCTAAAGACCTGTAGGTGTTAAGACACCTGGTGGGGCAAAATCCACAAATGCCCATTGGGTATATCAGTTTAGCCCTTTCTTCTCCTCAGACGCCATCTACCTTATTTCCCACGGTGCCTGAGCCCCTCCTCAGAAAGAAGGCAGGGGAAAGAATGCCCTTAAACCAAGAATGCCCTTTGCTGGTATCTTTGGTTTAAAGCTCAAGGTATTACCTAAAATTGGGTTTTGGAATTACATAATCTGCCTCTGATTCTAAGAATTGATCATCATTAAATGAATGGCAGGGAGAAACAAGACATTTTTAAAAAATTCTATCCACGCGAATCCCTACATTGGCACTGGTGTTACAAAAGTAAAAAAAAAAAAATCCATATCCTCTGGTTACTCGTGGTTTAGTAGAGGGTACAAACAGATATTCTAGCATTTGTGATGCAGTGAGGTAACTTCTATAATAAAGTATGCAGGAAATGGGAGCAAAGTTGTAAGACCAGTCATTAAGCAGCAGAGAGAGAACAGGGATGAGAGAACAGAGGAGAGAATCAACAAAATGAAAAGGCAGCCCATGGAATAAGAGAACATATTTACAATCCATATATCTAGTAAGGGGTAATATATATATATATATATATATATATATATATATATATATATATATATATATGGAATTCATACAACTCAATAGCACAAAAGCAAATAATCCGATTAAAAAAATGAACAAAGGTCCTGAATAGACATTTTTCCTCACAGAAGATATACAAATGACCAACAGACATATGAAAAGCTGCTCAACATCACTAATGATCAGGGAAAGGCAAATCAAAACCACAATGAGATACCAGCTCACACCTGTTAGGATGGCTAACACGTGTGTTAAAAGATAAGTGTTGGTGCAGATGTGGAGAAAAGAGAACCCTGGTACACTGGTGGTGAGATGGTAAATGTTACAGTCATTATGGAAAACAATATGGAGGTTCCTCAAAAAATTAGAAATAGAATTACCATGGGATCCCATTTCTGGGTATTTACCCAAAGGAATTGAAATCAGGATCTTGACGAGCTATCTGCACCCAATGTTCACTGCAGCATCGTTTACAAGAGCCAAGACATGGAAAAAACCTAATACCCATCAATGGATGAATGGATAAAGGAAATGTGGTGTATGCATCCAATGGAATATTACTGGGCCTTAAAAAAATAAGGACCTTGTCTTTTGTAACGACATAGATGGATCCGGAAGACATTGTGCTAAGGGAAATAAGCCAGACACAGAAAGACAAATACTCTATGATCTCACTTATGTGTGGAATCTGAAATAGTAAGACTCATACAACCAGACAGTAGGACAGTGAGCACCAGGGGCTAATGGAAACAGGAAGATACTAGTCAAGGTGCACAAAGTTTCAGTGACGCAAGATGAGCAAGTTCTGGACATCTAATGTATAGCGTGGTGACTACAGGGAACACAACTGTACTATATACTGGAAATTTGCTGCGAGAATAGATTCTAAGTGTTCTCATCACACATATATGCACACACACACACACACGCACAAATGGCAACTATGTGAGGTAATGAACATGTTAATTAACAATAGATACATCAAAACATCAAGTTGTACACTTTAAAGATATACAGTTAAAAAAAAGAAAACAGTTTAAAAAGAGATTCAGGGGTGAGGAAGAGCTTGACCGAATCTCAGGAGGTACCTGGCTCAGTATTACTCGGGCAATCTCAATGAAGATAGGAGGGAAGAAAAAAAGATGTGAGAGAAGCCTCGCGTAAACAGCAAAGGTGATTTGGTGGCTGGTTAGATGTAAAGTGAAAAGAAAGCGAGGAGTCAAAAATTTGATGGCGTCATTACTTGGGCCACAGGGCAGGTGATTGTGTCACTGGCAGAGAGAAGGAATGCCAGGTGAGAAGCAGGTGTTGGCACAGGTAAGGATGGAGACAGCAAACGGTCACGTCCCATCGGTACACTGAGTTTGGCCCCCATGGAAGAGCTATCAAGGTGGAAACAGTGGCCTTGGTCATAGGGTTCTGGGGAAGAAGGGAGCGGCCTGGGCTGCCAGCAGGCGTTTTTAGTAAAGCTGGAACAGAGAATGTTGGGGAGAAGGCATGAAGGAAGCAAGCAAAAGGAGTCACAAGCTGAGCCCCAGGGAACACACACTTAACAGAGCCAGAGGAAATTGGAGCTGGAAAGAGAGTCACAGGGAGGGAGCGGCCATCAGTGTCATCTGCTTCTGAGAAACTGGGACGATAAGGCCTGAAAGCTGTCACTATGCTAGCCCCGTGGAGGTCACTGGTGATGTCAATGGGAGCTTTTCCAGTCAGACAGGGTTCAATTCCAGCAAGATAGGAGTAAGAGAGAGGTCAGAATGTGCAGACAGCTGGTGGAGATGGCGCTTGAGAACTGTGGTGTGAACATAATGGAAGAACCTAGTGGCAGTAGGTAGAGAGGAATGCAGCACGTAGGAAGGACTTTGCTTTAAATAAAGGAGGCTTCATTTATATTTAGATATAAAAAAACAGTAGGAATAACAATATTACCCTCTGAGGACTGTTATAAGGATTTAACTAGAGCATGTATTTAACGTGATTAGCAAAGTACCTGGAAAATGGTGACTATCCAATAAACAGTCACTATAATAATATTATTAATAATGACAACGATAATACTTGAATGCAAAATACCATGGAAAGGCGGGTTGAAGACATGACAGAGAAGGAAAAATTGACGCACAAGGAAGCAGGAAGAGAAGAAATCCAGAATGCAGGTGAGTGGACTAATTTTGTGTAGGAAAAGGGAGTCATTCGTTCAACAACATGCATCAAGCACCTACTATGTGAGGCACTCCAGCAAGTATTGGGAGTACAAACAAGAACTAGAAAAACACTGTTCCTGCCCTCAAGGAGCTCATAGCCTCAAAAGGGAGATGCACTCAACCATCACAGTGTGGTATGATGGAGTTAAAATCAGAGCTGTGTAGAAATCCACGGGGCAGGGGAGACCCTAACCTAGTCTTGGCCATTGGGGATAGGAGAATCCAAGGAAGACTTCCTGGAAGAAGTGATGTCTAGTCTTAGACCTTATTTTCCTAGACAAGAGACAGGACAAAGGCAGTAAATGAGGGAGAAGGGGGAGACAGGGTGCAGTGGGATTTGCAGCAAATGGGGCAGGGAGTGGAGGAATTCATGCTGGTGACCTTTCCTTCTGTGTTAAATTTATCCAAGGCTGGAGAATGGGTTTGGAACAGCTGCAATGGAAGGACAGATGGAACTGGGGACGTACTAGAGATGCTGACTGGTATTGAGGGCACAGGTGGGAGAGCTGTGTGACTGCCCCCTGGCAGCGCTCATAGGCTCGATAAAGATTCTCTCTTTGACCAACTTGAGTGAGGCTCCTCTAAGACCTCTTCTCAGCTAGGCCTCGACCCTTGGCCTTTATCCTCGCTGGATCTGTAGGGACCAGTTTTAGCAAGAAACCTGCTAAGAAGCCTGCTAGAAAGAACCCCCACCTCCCACCCCCACTCTTGATACCTGATCGTCCTCGATATCTGATCAAATTCCTCATCCCCCACCGTCCCCCTGGTGATACCTGATCACCCTAGCCTGCCTTCAGCAAGAATCCTGTTAGGTCAGTTTAGCAAGAATTCTCCCTACCCTTGATCTCCGCTCTAGTAATTTTCCATCCACTGACCCTTCCAACCTGTTTCTCAGCTATAAATCCCTATGTGTTCTTATTGTATTCAGAATTAAGCCCAGTTCTATACTGAGGCCACTTTTTCCCTATTGCCATCTTTCCTGAATAAAATCTGTTTTTACTGCTTTATCCACAGTCTGGCTCTGTTTTTCTTTAACAGGCTAGACAGGCCTGGCCAAGGTGGACAAGGTCTGCACGGTGGTGTGGCAGCTGGGGCCAGGGAGCTGAGAAGGCTGGCCAAAGAAAGGATGACGTGACACCCTCTGAGCTAAGGGGAGGCTGGAGAGGACACATGACAAGGAAAGCATGTGGAGATAGAGAATGAATGTGGTGGGAGCCGGGGAGCAGGAAGCCTGGATGGACTGGAGGCCAAGCTCAGAGAGGGAGCTATGGAGGGGCCAGCAAGTCCAGGTGGACAAAATCCAGCAGGTGCCAACTGCATGGAAGCGTAGAAGGGACATTCATGAGAACCAAACAGGTCGAAGAGCTGTGCAGTGTTAGGACGTTCACCCAGGAAGGCCTGGGATGACCTAGGATGGCAGGAGTCGGAAGTGAACCCATCTCCATCACTTTGACAAAAGTGGAGGTGGGACCTGGCTTAGGGCAGGACAGCTATGGGGCTTGAGCATTCCCTGCTCAACGATAAGGCCGTCCATTCTGTATTTACAACCATTCTCTCCCGTAGTTCCCATAAGTCCTTGTGAGACCTTGTGCTGTGGCTGTTTTTTGTTTTTTGTTTTTTTTTAAATACAGTCTATGAGTATGAAAAGTGACCTATTTTCTTCCATCTGTAAATGACATTCTGATGTTTACCCTGGGGCTGTTCTATTGTTGCCACGTGGACAAAGCCAGCAAGTACACATTTACCTCTTGATGAAGGCACCATGATTTGCATTTAAATATTATTCGCTGGCTTCAAACCCTTCAGACCTAGAGGTTTTCCTTCAACCTCATGAAGTAGACTACTAAAAGGCAATCACAAAACGGTGTGTGAAATGATGCATAGGAGCCTGGGAGCATACTGGAGAGGTCCTAGGCCAGCCTTGTGGAGTCAAGAAAAGCCTTTGGCCCAAAGGCCTTGCTGCCTTCACTTCCCTCACCTGGTCTCCCTCTCCACCTGGCGCAGACAGAAGTGCACATGAGACGTTACCCACGGAAAAGACAAGAGGAGCAGAGCTTGAGGCGAAGCTATTTTCTACTATGCTCTTTGGGGCAGGAGAGATGGGAAAGTACACAGGCCTTAATTTGGATTCATCAAGGAAACTATTAATCAAAGACTTGAAAGTCACATCCCCAAACTTCTAATCAGCATCAGATTGGGGTGGGGGGGCAGTGACCACATGAAAGGAGAAGTAGCTGCGAGAGGTCTATCCTGGCAGAAGCCCCAAAAAAGCGGCTCCTCCCACCTCAAAAAAGCAGCCCCAGGCACCACCCCATTTAACTGGGGCCTACTTGCCTCCTCAGTCTCCTGGCTCCATGTTTCCAAGGCAACAAAGTCCCTGATAAGTCAAACCTTGGCTGGTGAGTTGTACTTTCTTCAAATAAACCAACACATAGAAGAGAAAAATGGCTGTGAGCTCAAGCAGAAAGATGCCTGGATCCCCAGGGGCCATTGGTGGATGGGACCCATTGTATTTGCAAAGATGCTGACTAAAGATTCCCAAAGAAAGAAGGTCATGTCCCTGGGAAAGTACAGAGGCCTATGGGAGAGTCGTTCAAGATTGAGGAGAACCTGAGCCCAGGATGCAGACATAGGTTAAGGACGTGGTCACAGGTGAGATTCTCCCCACAGAAAAGGGGAGCAAGTCAAGCAAGGTTGTGATTTCAGGTGAAGTCCCTCCAAGGATGGCTTCAGGCTGATCCTATAGAGAAGTCCAGGAATGTGTGTCACATGACCCTCAGGCACGGGAGCTGGGCTCTCCTCTTCCTTCTCCAGTCAGTCTCTGGTCATTAGCTGCCCTTGGGGGTGTAAACTCCCTGGCACTCCCAACCCCGCAGAAGCAAATGGGCCCCAGGAGCTGGAGAGCAGTCCTCTGGAGAAAAGCAGAAGTTAGTAGCTATTGGAAGCGAAAATTCACCAAAGCCAGGGAGAGATGGACAGCTGTGGTAGGAGGGACCTGCGTGGATCTGGGCAGAGAGCAGTGTTCACTCCAGGCACGAATATTTGTGACGGTGAAGGAATGATCAACAGGAGCTCTCTGGACTTGGACGCCGATTTCCTTAGTGGAATCTCAGAGTCGGGGGACTTCTAAGGGGCCACCCCAATTGGGAGGAGGGCCGAGCACGCCGGGATCTCCAAGGAGAGCCACCCCTCCTTCCTCCCTTTTACACATTGACTTGCCATCTACAATGTCATGTAAAGAAAGGCTTCCCCTGCTAAACAGAAAACCATCCTACAATAGCTTTTCATCCCCTGCACGTGTAGTGAGGGCACAGTGAATCAAGATGATAACTAAATGGGGTGCCCTGGGGAGAAGCCAGCCCCCCTACACTAGGATAGCAGCAGTCTATCAAGCAGTCCCTTGATGCACACCCTCCCTCCAGCCCCCTGTGCACCCCACCAAGCTGGAGACCCCGAATCCTCAATAGCTCTGATTACACTCACAGAATTCTGCAGACGGTCCTAAGAATAAGTATGCACAAAACGTACTTCACATTTCAGTGCACAGCAGAGAGATGTGCCCAGCCATAAACAAGGGACAGAGCCAGAAAGAAGGAAAGGTTGGCAGCTGGCAAATAAAGCCCTTAGAAATAAAAAATATAACCCCCAGATACAAAGCAGAGGACCAAAGGGAGATTTGTGGTCCCGGAGAAGACTTGCTTTCCATCTGGTTTAACAGGTTGCTGAAAAATTGCTTTAATTTCACTCCAGGAGGAGAGAAATACAAACTGAAAAAGTTTCTGGGGGAAAGAAGTCCCCGGGTTCCTAATTTTGCAGTCATTAAACAAATATTGTGTGCCAGGCAGCCCACTTGATCACCTGCCCTTGTGGAAAGGATTGGGGGGGAGGAAGGCCATAATTCACAGAAGCCAAACAGCATCCCAGGAGAAAGAAAACCAGGGAAACCCAAAGAAGAAAGCATTTAATGCAGGCCACCAAAAATCCAAACTGTTTATAATTGCCATTTAAATGTTTCTAACCGATGAAGCTACCACGTGCTTTAGAGAGAAAGACTCCATTAACTTTCAGGTGACATAGCTAGTGATACACAGCTGGGCAAAAATGCCCTAAAGCAATAGCATAAACGGGCTGGCCAGGTTCACTTGGATTCGTGGCCAAAGTCATAAAATTGAGAGGTTTCCCATAAAAATTCCAACTTCTGGGTTGTTTTCTGAAAATTGAATTTGACAGCATGGGCCCCAAGAGTCCGACAGGTAATGGTGAGTGGTAGCCAGGTCATGCCCTTTAGATGGGGACCCTAGCACGTGTCTCTGCAGGGGCTGTGCCTTTGCAGCATGAAGAACGGTACTCTTACCTATGTGGACATCATGATCGAGACGGCGCACTGGAGTAGAAAGGGAAGATATTGCTGCTGGTCCCAGTTCTGCATCCTTACCTATACCACCCCTGTCATTATTTTGATATGTAGTTCTAAAAATAACTAACATAACCATTTCTTGACAGCAGGCCCTGTTACTGTACACCTACCTCAACTAAACACAAGTCCAACCCGATTCTAGTAAGCATGGACATGCCAAATCCCCAGTCAGCCAGGACGTGTAAGTGAATAGGGTGGTAGGATGTCCATTTCTGGGGAGGTACCAGTGTTCGTCCCATTTGCTGAGCCCAGCTCTCAGTGCTTGGCTCCTGTTTTCTTCTTTCATCCTCACAGCAGCCCAGGGAGGTAGGTCACATAACCAACTGCATGTTACGGATAAAGGAACTAAGGTTCACACGTTGTAGAGTCAGGATTTGAACTATTGAGACTTTGCTATATTTTGGAATCAATATACTCAACACAAACTAAGGTTTGGAAAAAAGGGCCGAGAATCCTGTGTTCACCGCACTATGTCACACTCCAGGACAGAACGGGGACAATGTCTAGGGGCCTGGGACAGCAACAGGGTCTGAGCAGGAGAGCTGGCGTCAGGAGAAGGGGAAAAATCAAGCTGCGAGTAGCCTAGCCAGGGCGATGGGTGGTGTAACCATATTTTCCAAACCCAAACTGAAGCGGGTCCAGATCTTGGGGAGTGCAGTTGTAAGGGCAGGACACTTGGGAAATGAGAATCCATATTGGAAAACTGACTTTACGATTGTCAGGGGGCCAAGATCCAAGCCCGGTGGTCAGATGATAACAGTAGCTCATATTTATGAGTTGGCTTTACTATGTGCCAGGCAGGGTACTGAGCACGCTCCATGTGTTAACTCATTTCATCTCAACAGCTCTGTGCGATAAGTACTATTATTGTCCTCATTGTACAGATGGGGAAACTGAGGTGCAAAGTAACTTGTCCAGCATCACAGTTAGGAACTGGCAGATGGGGTTGAAGCTCATTGGTTGCTTCTGGAGTCTGCAATCATAAACTGTACATTCGCAACCTCAGATGGCCAAGGGCCAGCGAGGCTAACACAGGACAAAGGTTTAGGTGATGAGACCTTCTGAGGAGGCAGCAGCAGCTGTCAGGGGCCAAAGCCTGGACAAACAGGATCTGAAGCCCAGTACAGGGAGGCTGACCTCAGAGGCAAAAATCCAGCATCAAACCCTGATTTCTCAGTGGTGTGGGATATACAGGCTCTGTCGTCCTGCAGGGGAAAGGGTCACTCTCTAGGGCCCCTGGAGCAGGCACCTCGCCTGAATCTGTGAATTAATAATGGGCATCCTTAGAGCCTGAAATTACTCCTCTCCATAGTTACCCTAGAGAAGCCCTCATCAGTTCCCTGCTGTGGATGTAGTCCTATTCAAGGCTGATGATTGCCACACTGTTTGTAATAGCAAAGAGGGCACCAACCTAAGTGTCCATCAGGAGGGGAATGACTAAGTGTATTGTAATCAACCCGTACTGGGGAACACTCCCCAACAAAAAGCATCTGTACCCCTACATGAAGAGATTCCAACACCCCAAGGCAGCCATAGAGTTATGCCACTGGGATCTCCATTCAAAGAGGACTTGCCCATTGCCTACCCGACAGCCTCCAGCTGCAGAGCTCTGGGGCTTCACTGCAGCATTTGAGTTAAGGCCGTGCTTTTCCTGGGAGTCCCCCAGCCAAGGAGCAAGTATGGTGGGTTCTAAGGCCTAGACATTTCTGCCCAGTGAGGGGCTCCTCTATGGGGCAATCTCAACTCTGAGCTTCCCAGTGGGCTAGCCAAGACTCTGTCAGATCTACGTCACTTTGTGCCCAAGCCTGCTCCCTCCCCCTTTATCTTCATAGGTATCACCTCCCACCCCCATTAACCTCTTATACTTCCTATTGCTTTTGACTTGGGGTCCTCTGCTTCCCAGAGGACCCCAAGCTGACACACTCACAGATGAATGAAAATGGCAAATTGCAGGACAATGCACACACTAAGATACCATTTATATAAACAAACAAACAAGTGCATACCTACATGAATAAATGTTTTTTAAAAAACAAAGAAAGAGAAAAGTCAAGGAAAGAAGGAAGGGAAGGAGGGAGGCAGGGAGGGAGGGAAGAAGGGAGGGAGGGAGCCCACACACATACACACAAAACATGTTTTTATGCATTCATGTATATGGATAGGATAGAAATGCACTGAACAGTTCTGGGAAAAGCCTCCTCAAACGGTAATGATAGTTGTTTTTTACGGTGGGGAGAAGTTTAGAAGTAATACATGAACAGGATTTTGGTTATGTGTATTTGTTTAATTTTCTTTTTAGAAAGAGAACACATTGAGTCAGTATTACTTATGTAATTAAAAATTGTTAACACATATAGCAGCCATTGGGAATCCACGTTCCTTGAGCTGAGACTAAGTTTACTCAAGGAGGATCCCCAGCAACTCGGCTGGAGTTCAAGGTCGTTAGAGTGGGACCGAGACCACCTAGTAATGTTCCATCCTGCAGGGGTCTGTCAGCCTCTAGCCTAGTCCCACTCTTTGACTCTGTTGGAATAGCTAATGGCCCTAGTGATCCACCGAGAAGGTATCCAGAAAGATCTATGGAGTGTTTTAAATTATATGAGACTTTCCTGGCCTCCCGGCTGCACTGTGTAGAGACACTGTATCTCCCCAGTACAGCTTCTCTCAGAATTGTATTTGTAAATCATCCCCCCTGTGTGCAGTGGAGTGCCTAAGAGAATGATTCTGGGTGGTGCTAAATCTAATCAGCTGCATAGACGGTTCATGGAGGAAGAATTTGTTACTTATCTACCAGAACTACCACTGGCACCTATAAGCTGTCAGCATCTTCTATCTCTTTCTCTTTCTGTCTCCCCTTCCTGACTCTCCCTCTCCTTTTCATCCTTCCCCCAGGGCCCGTAACCAACAGCTGGGGCAACTGGGGCAGCTGGGGAGGGGCAGTGTCCCAGGCACTGAGACTGCGCCCTGGGCTCAGGCTGGAAGCTTCCTCCTTGGAATCTTGGCCTGTGTTCTCTTCTTCCCAGCTTCTTGTCGACACTGACAGGCTGATGGTGGGTCAGAGGTTTGCAATCTGGATGTGGTGTGAATGGCTTTTCATAGCATGCCCAGAGGAAGAACGTGAGCTGGCTGGGTTGAGGCTGTTACTGTTTAGGAAATTGCTATTATTTTTATTTTTTAGACACCAATAAAAATGATATCTGGGTTTCTTTAGATAAATACCCAGAAGTGGGATTACTGGGTCATTCTTTGTCTCTTGTTATAGCCGTTATTTTAAAGTCTATTTTGTCTGGTATAAGTATTGCTACCCTACTTTTTGTTTGTTTCCATTTTTATGAAATGTTTTTTCCCATCCTTTTGCTTTCAGTCTGTGTGTGTCTTTCAATCTGAAGTGAGTATCTTGTAGGCGGTATATGTAAGGGTCTTGCACCCATTCCGCCACCCTATCTTTTAATTGCATCATTTAATCCATTTATGTTTAAAGTGATTGTTGATATATATGTAGTTATTGCCATTTTATTATTCATATTTTTGATATTTTATTTTTGTTTAGTCTTAAAGAAGTCCCTCTAAGAGTCCTTGTAATACTGGTTTGGTGGTGATGAGACTCCTTCAGCTTTTTCTTTTCTGGGAAGCTCTTTATCTGCCCTTTGATTCCACCCCTATGTTCATTGCAGCATTGTTTATAATGGCAAGATATGGAGGCAGCCTGGGTGTCCACCAATGAAAGAATGGATAAAGAGGAGGTGGTACATACGTATATGCAATGGAATATTGCTTGGCCATGAATGGGAATGGATTCCTGCCATCTGCGGTGGCAGGGTTGGACCTGGAGGGTACAATGCTGAGTGGAGTATGTCAGACAGAGAAAGACAGATGCAATGTGATTTCGCTTATATGTGGAATCTAAAGAACAAAATAAACAAAAAGAACAGAAACAAACACATAGATACAGAGAACATTTTGATGGTTGCCAGATGAGAGGGGGGTTCGGGGGGTAAAGAGGGTGAAGGGATTGGGAAATACAAATTAGTAGTTACAAAATAGTCATGGGGATGTAAAGTACAGCATAGGGAATATAGTCAATAATATGGTAATAACTATGTATAGTGCCGGGGAGGGGGCGGGTACTAGACTAGTCAGAGTGAACACGTGATAAATTACATAAATGTCTAACCATTATGTTGTACACCTGAAATTAATACAAAATAATATTGAATGTCAACTATAATTGAAAACTTTTAAAAAGGGGGAAGAAAGGTGAAGGGGAATAAGAGGTTCAAATTTCCAGGTACAAAAACAAATAAGTCATTGGGATGTAACGTACAGCACAGGGAATATCGTCAATAATGTTGTGATAGCATGGTACGGTGTCACATGGTGGCTGGACTTATCATGGTGATCACTTCTTTAGGTATATACATGTTGCATAACTATGACATAACTACAACGGTGTACACCTGAAACTAATATAATATCGTATGTTAGCTATATATTAATAAAAATCTTTAAAACATGATATCTGGGACCAGGGCAGATGAATGTTCTATTTATAAAGAACCAGAAGTCTGAGTTATGGCTGGGGTTGCCCAGCCAGGTGTGGTAGGGGGTGGGGACTTCTGGAAGGAGGTGGGCCCCCTGCTCTGTAGGGTTGTCAGAGCTCAACTTGGGAAACGAGTGGAGGCAGATGTTCTGAGAGGTCCCAGAATGATCACCTTTAGCAAACCTGAAATGCCCAGTACCTGACCAGAGGGTCTTCAGTAAAGTACCGTCTTCCAGGATTGAGTGTCTATGGTGCCCCTGGCTCTATAGTCACCGAATGTTTGCAGTAGCTTTGCAAGGAAGGCACTATCATCCCCATTCAACTTATGAGAAGGACAGTAACACATGCCTAAGGTCGCACAATGGATGGGTGTTGGGGCTGGGGTTAGCACCAGGTTCTGTGGAAATTACTGTGCTATCCTTCCCCTCAGTGCCAAAGATCTGCTTTCAGTGGCCACTATGTCATCCACATCTTCAGAACAACTGGGTCTTCATGGGCACCCGTTCCAGAAAATGAACAAGGGGAGGGAACAGAGCACTCATCGGGCTAGTGTCAATCTTTGTAAACACATCCAGCATGAACTTTATGAACAGGCTCAGATGTTGACACTGACGTGTGACAAAAGCCCTATGTCCCATCCCATGTGCTAAAGGGAATATAACAGTGGTGTACTAGATTCCTGTTCTACCACTTAAAAAAAAATTAGCCAATGTCCAGATTTCCTTAGTTTTTATCTAATGCCATTTTTCTGTCCCAGGATACCACATTACATTTAGTTCTGGTGTCCCTTTAGGTTCCTCTTAGTTGTCACAGTTTCTCAGACTTCCCCTCTTTTTTGATGACTTTGACAGTTTTGAGGAGTGCTGGTCAGGTATTTTGTAGAATGTCCCTCAGCCTCACCATTTTGTACCCAGGAAATCCTACTGGAAGGCAGATTCATGCAGCTTCCACAGGCGTCTCTTAACTTCACAACCAGAGGATACCTGAGCTATTAGGACAAAGGCCTTTGAAATTCATTCATTCATTCATTCATTCATTCATTCATTCATTCATGCATTCATTCTACAACCTCTGAACCCTCAATATGTGCAAAGAAAGCATTGGAGGGGGCAGAGGAGGGTGCAAGCGGAGCAGGAGATAAGGGTTTAGTGCCAAAAGGAACATGTGCGTCTCCAGTCAGTTGTCCTGCCAGCTTTCTCCTCTGAGTTGCAGCTCTCTCCTCTGTGAAAGAATCACTGTACCAGACAAGTGATTCTCAGACTAAGGTAGAGGGTCTCCTGCATCACAATCCCAAAGGTGCTTGTGGAAAATGCAAATTCTCAACCTTCCTTCAGGCTCACTGAATCAGGTGCTCCCGTCAAAAATCCACTTGAAAAAAAAAAAAAAGGCTGCAGTTGATTCTGAGTCTCAGACCAGTTTGAGGGCCACCATGAAAGATGGCACTGAATGGTCTACGTGCCCTGATGGGAAATGTACAAGCCCAGATGGACACAAAGGCAGGCAGATGAAAGCAGGTGAGTGGTATTGCACAGTGGCACTGCACTGAGTTCCAGAAGGAAGGGCCAGACAAGGAGAGCTGGGGCTCAGGGAAAGGAGCTGTGATCTAAATGGCTGTGCGTGGCAACAGGAAGGCGGAAAGGATTCCCTGAGGCATGAGTAGGTAGAAGTCAGAGCCTGGTGGCGTTGGGCGGCAGCTTGTAAGTACGGAATGGAGAATCTAGCATCCAAGGCGACTTACAGATTTCAACCTAAGTACCCAAAAGAACAATGTTCTTCCTCAGAAACAGGGACTCTATAAGGCAGAACTGGCCTAGAGCAGGAAGAGGGAAAGATGAGTTTGTTTTAGACATGTTGTGTTCAAGGTCTTGAAATTTATGAGCAGACATGTCCTGCAGGCATTTGGGGGTCCTGACCTGAAATTCAAATCGGAGGGAGTATCCAACGTACTCATGGGCTTTGGGGTCATAACAGAGCTGGGACTGAGTTGCCCTGTCTCATCACCTTCCACATGAGTGGCCATTAGCCAGGTCAATGAATTCCTATCAGCTTCAATTTCCTGCTCTGTGAAGTGGGTGCAGCATTGACCTTCGGGGATTTGTTGAGGATTCAATGAGATACTATAGGTAAAGTCTCCAGAGCACCCACAGAAAACGCAATATTAATTCACATGTAGGATCAAAGTTCAAACTGAAACCATGAGCCAAAACTTGAGGGAAAGAATATGTAGTAAAAAAGGAGAAGAAGGCCTAAGCCTTGGGGGGAAATTAGAGTTAGGAGACAGCAAAAGGAGCAAAAGCCAGAAACAAAAGAGAGGTCCTTAAGGTCAGAAAAAAAGCGCAGTATCATGCAGTCAGAGGTCGCCTTGACCTTCTGGAGAGTATTAACTGTCAAGTTCCATACACCAAGGTTCGAATCCCTGCTCTTACACTTCACTAGTTGGGAATGGAGACTTGCTGAAACTGTTTTCTCAAATGTAAATCTGGAGTGACACTACTTACTGTGTCTAGCTGTTGTGATAAACAGTTAAGATGCCATCTATAAATCCATGTCCTATAGGAGGAACTCCATGGATGCCAATTAGTATTATAATTATTACCCAGGCAAGGCCAACAAGTGTTTTAAAGAAAGGGAATCGAACAGTGCCACAGAGAGACTAAGATACATGAGGACTTGAGAAAAAAACTCTGGATCTGTGATTTCCATGAGCAGAGGCAGGTAGAAGCCAGTTGGCAGGGTGCTAGGGAACAGGTTTGAGAAAATAAAGACAGCTGGTATGGACTCCTGTCTTAGAGAGTCCCAACCCATTACAAGCCATAGTGCACACAGAAAATTGTAATATTTATACAACACACTGAGACAAGCCACTGAGGCTGCTCAAAACCAGAGAAGACCAGACCGGAAACTCCAAGACCACGTGGCCTGTCCAGCTGCCCTGAGGGATGAGGAGACCAACAGGCCAGCATTCTGTAACCGTCCCAGGACCCGGGCACCAAAGCATACCAGGTGGGCAGCTGTGTCCTGTTACTGCCCCACTGGCAGATAAAGCCAAGACGATAGCAACAAGAGTTTTACAATGGCTACTAAAACCATGTTTCCATGACCTGCTTATTTTAAGCAGGAGTCAGCAAATTTCTTCTATAAAATGGCCAGCTATCTTGCTTTATTTAGGTTTTATGGGCCATACAGCCTCTGTTGCCACTATTCAACTTGGCTGTGTAAGTGCAAAAGTAGCCATACACAATACAAAATGAATGAGCATGGTTGTGTTTCAGCAGAACTGTATTTACAACAACAGACAGTGTGCTGGACTTGATCTAGAGGCCACATTTGCCAGTCTCTGACTTTGAGCTTCAAAATCTGGTAATACAGTTCCACAAGCATTACCAAACACACAAGAATGACTAAAATGAAAAAGGGCTGACATTACTGAGTTTTGGTAAGGATGTGGAGGAACTGGAACTTTCGTACACTGCCAGTACTGCTAGTGGGAGTATAAATTAGTATAATCACTTTGGAAACCTTTGACAGAGTCCACTAAAGCTAAATGTACACAGTCTTCAACCCAGCGATTCCACTCCTAGATATAACCCCAACCAAAGTGAATGCAGATGTCCCCCAAAACACATGTACAGGGATGTTTGTAGTAGCTTTATTCATATTAGGCCCAAACTGGAAATCGCCCAAATATCCAGCAACAGTAGAATGGATAAAGAAATTCTGGTCTGTTCAGTACAATGGAATAATACAGGGTTAGAAAAGAATATTCTCTGCTACATGCAGCAGTCTAGAGGCATCTCACATAATGCTGAGCGGGAGAAATTGTAGGAGTCCATTAATGCAAAGTTCTTGAACACACAAAACCAATCTACAGTGATAGACAACAGAAAAGTGATTGCTTTTCTGGGACGATGTGGCTTAGGATTCTAGGTGGGGCTGCATGGTGTATATAGTATATGAGAATACTCACCACGTTGTTCACTTACGATTTGTGCATTTTATGTTATATCTCAATTTTAAAAAGTTTTCCAAAGAACAAATACCCCCAAAATGCAGATAATTCTGAATCCAATATGCTTGTCTACTGGGGAACCCACAAGGGCATCTTTTCCCTATAGAGCCTATAGGACTGAGTTAGTCTTTGGGCACACCGTACCCAGCCTTGGTAGGACGGGAGATCCCGTAAGTTTGGTTTTTATTTCTTTCCTGTACCATGCTGGACATTGATATTTCATTGGCCTGGATTATAAAGACCTAATATTTTCCTTCTGCCAACAAAACAACTTCCAGGTAGGGTGTAATTTGGAGGTAGAGGGGAGGAGGGGGTTGATATAGGAATGAAGGTGAAGGGTGCAGGTGGGTCACCGTCAAGGGAATAAGATTCGCAGGACACAAGGCTTGTTCCCGGTCACCCAATGAAAGAGCCCAGCTTCTCTCCAACAGAACCCTGCTTTTGTTCACGTTTTCTCAACCTCTAATTCTATAGAGAAATCTTAATCCATCCTAAGCAGGACATATTAGCCCTTGGCGTCTGTTATTGGTCCAGGGAAGGGCACATAGCCCAGGAGTCCCTCCAAAGGATATTTTGTGAGGTGACATTATCTGCCAGGATGAGTGCTACATGGGTCACAGCATGGAACACACCAACTAAGGGTTGGGTACTTCATAAACATGAGCCCTCAGAAGACGAGGGACCTCACAAAACTTTATCATACCCACTGGATTGTAAAATTGCCCGGCAGTGTTCTAGTAAGTCTTAAGTTAGCACTTCTCGGTGTGCCAACATCTAATCCTGCCCACAGGCATATACTGGCAAGAACCAGCCTTTTGGGGCCTCTAACAACACAGCATCCTGGCTTCACTGGGTAACAAGGTGAGGAACAAAGTTCAGACACTGTTTCTGGAAATACCGACTCAGGTCTGCCTCTTGAATCCCATTCTCGTTCCAACCATTGGCTTTCTTTACCTGCAAAATTAATGCCTGCTGCTCTTGCTGCTACCTGTTTAGAAGGTGGTGACCAAATGAGTTTTTATAGAGCTGTGGAGAACATGTGGGGGGCACAGGAAGAGAAGCCAACATTCATCGACCCCCTACTAGGTTCCAGAGGCTGCGCTAGACCATTTTCTTGATCTCTGCTGTAACGCAATTGTCATACGTAGCTATTTAAATTTATGGTTTTACTTAAATAAAATTTAAAATTCATTTCTTCAGTTGCTCTGGTCACATTTCAAATGCTCAACAGCCATGTGACTAGTGGCCATTGTATTGGACTGTGCAAGTATAGAACATTTCCATCATCACAGGAATCTCCATTGGATAGCCCTGCATCTAGACCTTCTTCCCCTTAATCCTGAAAACACTCCTCTGAGATAGTTTATTGGTTAGAATGCTTTGGAAGGCCTGTAACAGAAAAATCTCAGGTCAAAATGACATTAAAAGATGGCAAGCAGTGGTCTTGGGTCAATGTGGTTCCTTGTTCATACCCACAAAAGAAAGTTAATGTCTTCCCTTCAATCTGATTGGACCACTTGGTATCCAGTGGCCTTCCCTGGACCAATAACTGATGCCAGGGAGTAATATGTCCTGCTTTGGACGACTTTAGATTCCTCTACAGAATTAGAGGTTGAGAAAACATGAACAATATCAGGGTTCTATCAGAAAGAAGAAAGAAGGGAAATGGATGATGAGTAAATAACCAGTATTATCTGCTACAGTGATTGTTGTTATGCCCATTTCACATACAAGGAAACTGAGGCTTATGAGGAAAGATGTTAAGTGAATTACCCAAGGTCACAGAACATGTATGCAGTAGAGCACAGGACCAATCTAGGGTTTATGCCGTTGCCTGCACACTACCTTGCATACCACACTGGACATATTTTGCCATTCAGTAACAGAGTGCCACATAAGTGGCTATCACCTCCTTTCTGATTAGTAGTAACATGATAGTTACCTAATAAGGCAAAGCACACCGAACTTTTCTGATCATCTTTCTGTGTAAGCAACTTCTGCTTATCTGTTGTACAGAACACATTATGCAGCTTTTTCTCTCCCAACTTTTCCTTTTATGTTAAATATATGATTTTTATCCTCAGAGGAGGGTTATCTCAGAGCAGACTTGGCAAGGTTAAACACTATCTATAAAACACATTCGGCTATTCCATGAAATGAATTACATAATATATCAGTCATCTACCTGGCTTTCAAAAACCTGCAAATGCATTTCTGTTAGGTACGGGTGAGTATTTTACATTTTGGCTTCCCTTCCCATGAAGGTAAAAATGACCTTGGTTCTTAGGAAGTGAAGATATATTGAACGGGTTAGGATCAACAGAGTTCCATTTCATTTAGTCTCCACTAAAATTGCAAGGAGTGAAAATAGAGATTGAATTTATTTTACTATATATTGCCTCATTTGAACTTTAGCAAGGCATTAGCTTCTAAGGAAAACCCTCCCCCCTTCCATAATCTCTTATTGATGGCATGTTAAGAAAATTGCCTTGACTTTATTGATTCTGAGCTATAAGGCACAATGTACCCGGTGGTGTGTTAAACTGACCAAGTGTGCTGGATGGGCTACCACTGAAGAGATGGAACATGCTGACAGGGCAGCACTTTGGTTCTACCGAACACCCATTGCCATTCCCCCCAAAAGAGCAAATTCATAGAATGCTGGCCACATCAGAGCCCCCTCCACGACCTTGCTTTAAAAGAGGGGGCCCTGGGAAGAGAGGAGCCTCCTGTCCTGAAGAGGCAACAACAGAACAAGAACCCCACCCCCTGAGGCCATGTCTTCTGAGTCTCCAGCTTCCGGGGGCGGGGCAGGAACCCCCTTCAGGAGTCTCCTCAGTAGTTAAGCATAGCTTCTTGCATAAAAATAAAACTCTGGGAGTCACAGGGGTCAGTAGAGCAGATGTGTATGAGAAAGGAGGGGATGCTGGAAAAATACGCTTGGCTTTTTCTAGACCAGCTCTGACGTGTTTAACTTCCTGGACCCTCCAAGTCTTCAACTGTAAAACGTTTGTAGCACAGTGAAAAAAGTTCTTTTGGCTGCCACAAGCATCGCGTTTACATACTTGTCCTGGAAATCACTGTGATGGGCCACTTTGGGTAAAGAGGGAGAGGCCCCCAGAAAATGGTCTGCAAGGACATAGTGAAAGAAGGTGGTAGCTAATGTGCTCTGCACTGAAAAGGTAACAGACATGTATGGAGATGGGAGAGAATCAGGTGAGCACACAGAGGTGAGACACGTCGAGGGAAAGAGGAAGTGTGGGAGCTGGTGTGGTGAAGACAGGATTTTGAAGTTCAGGAACATCTAATATTGTTTCATGTTTGTGATGAAAACCCGTCTGCTGCTCCCAAACTTCTGACAATGCCTGTCATTCACACAAAAGGCGGTTTGGGCAGAATAGGAGGGAGGCCGGGCGTGGGACAAGGTGTGAGATCCGCACAGAGCGAGGGAGGAGGTGGCCCTAGAAGGCAAGTGGGGGTGAAAATGGGAGTTCAGAAGTGACCATAAGCACCCCAGCCCAGGATATCACAGACACCCCCGTGAGGGGCGTGGGTGGGTTCAGGGGCATCTCTGTTTAGATATCAAAGCATAAAGTGAGGTCAGCAGATATCTAGGCCACACGGAATTGTAATCACATTACTGTAAGGTTGAGGTGAGGCTTACACTTAATAACTATATTTCCCGATTCTTACTCCCTCTCCCTGCTCTCCCACCTCCCATCCTTTTGGAGGAATGTGTCCTACGGAAGGCAGGCATCATTCAAGAGCTGTGAAAACGGAGAGTCAAGTCCAGCTCAAAGGAACACCACAGTGGCTGCCCCATGTTCGAGGGAATAAGCCTTTAGTCGCCCTGCCTTCTTCCTCACTCCTCACTTCTCTTTCCCCGCCCCTCCCTCAGCTCTTACTTCAGCTTCCCACCCAAAAATCCTCATGCAGCCGGTTGGTAACACTCCCCACCTCCTACAGCTCAACTTGGCACCCCAGGACCTCCCTCTTTTGTCCTTGCCTCTTCTAATGAGCAGGCCCCAGAAACTAGTCAGCAGCAACGTACGCTCATCAGAAAAATCCTGCATTGCTACGACTCTGCCCGGTTCCCATCCAGCGTCATTGGGTCCCCATGGAGAGGGAGGCCCCAGAGGGCACATGGCTCCCCAGCTGCCTTCAGAGATGCATGTTCACAAATGAGGTTGATCTTGTTGAGAATGCCCTGGGCTTTCAAGTCACAGCTGGTCTAGAAAAAGCCAAGCATATTTTTCCAGCATCCCCTCCCTTCCCACACACATCTGCTCTACTGACCCCTGTGACTCCCAAATTTTTATGTTTATTTCTTCCCCACAACCTGCCCCTTGCTTGATAACCAGTTGACTTGATGGAAGAAACACCCTGTAGTCCTTTCCACTACAGAGTTAGGAGTTACATGGGGTCAGAACCCACAGAGGGACATTTACGTTTTGTAAAAGGGGACACAGCAAACAGCTGCAGAAATGACATAAGGGTATAGTATCTGCCACCAGCAAGGGGGTGGTTAGGACTCTGTGTTTGGGGTTGACAATGTGGATTGGCCTTTACCTGTTGACCCTGCCAGCCCTCTCCAAAAGAAAGAGAGGATCCCTGTCACCTTATGTGTCCTCAGAGCCCAGCCCAGTGTCTGACACAGAGAAGACAGTCAATGAGTGTTAACTCTCCTCGGTCATCCCAGCTGGCGAATGAGCTTGCCCACCTCTGATGACCCCCAAGCCATGGGTGAAAGCCTGTCCAAGCCTCACAGAAGGACAGTGTCCCTTCTTTTCTGAACGTGACAGTGAGTTCACTTTCTCAAGGGTGAGATCAGAAGATAGAACAGGCTAAACAAATAAACCTCTTCCTTCCTGGCAGTAACGGACTCCCATGGCTGTACTCTGGGTATTGCCCTAACCAAGTCTTTCTTTTTTTCCCATCTTAGCAAAAAGTGGAGGGAGTTGAGGATGGGTGGGGGAGAATGAGAAGAGTCAGGGAGGAAGGAGGTTATAAGGATGGCAGAAAGCCGACCCCATCAGGTAAGTCTTGGTCAGCAAATGCATGATGACTGAAATTCCACTTGAGGCGACACTAGACATTATATAGGTCGTGGGCCAATGGCTCAGAGGTCTATAGATAGAAAAGAGTGAATCCGCGAGCGAGAGAGCTGGCGAGAGGCCTCGCCTCCCAGGAGGGCTCGTGCCCTTTCTAAGAGCTTTCCGCCTCTCCTCAGCTCCAGATGAGTATTGCCAAGCAGGTAGGTGAGTCCACTGGGGCTAGATCTTCCTATTTTTTTCCCTAGGAAAAGCCACAAATGTGCGTTTTCATACAAAACCACCCACTTTGGAACATTGGAAATCAGCTAAAAAAATGTTAAACACTATACCAGTCAATAAAAATACATCTGCAGGCCAGATCCCGTTCTCTTGTTTGAGGTAGAAGAGTGGTTCTCAGACACGAGTAGGCATCACAATTTCCCACAGAAACAGTCAAACACAGATTGCTGGGCCCCACCCCTGGCGTCTCTGAGTCAGCAGGCCTGGGGTGGAGGCCGGACAGTTGCATTTCTAACTAGTTCCCAGGACATGTGATGCAGCTTGGTCCTGAGACCACGCTCGGAGACCCTCTGCCCTTGTTGACCACCAGGGTCTCCGGCCTTTCTTTCTGCTCCCATGGTGCACTGCTGGCGGGAGTAGAAGGGGCCCGCTCTCTCTTTCGGGGCCTCCTGTGACTGAAGTTGTGTGTGTGACCTCTGTCTATCCAAAGCCTGCCTTCGGGGCATGTTTTCAAAATAGGAGCACAAGCCTCTAGTTGTTAAACTCTTTCATTTCCTGATTATATTTTCCCGGCCAGGTCTGGGTCCCAAGCATTGCACGGTCTTCTCTGAGTCCCAAACCAGATGCTCTCCTGGAGAACCAGGTGCCTCTTAGAGCTGGGATCCTCGACTGCACTTGATCGTGTGAATATTAGATCAAATGCAATATAAACCCTCTTGGTGTCAGGGGTTCTGCAAGGTTGCTCTAATTGCTTGAAGCTTAAAACACATTTTTAACCTCTTCTGCCTTCAGAGAGTCAGTTCCAAGTAGGCCAGGGAAAATTTATAAATCCTTAGGGGTTCTCATTAGGGCAGGAGAGCACTTTTCTGGTAACTAAGGGAGCTTGGAAGAAGTACAGCGCATACTATTGCTCCAACAGGACTGTGCTCACCGGGATTTCCATTGTGACCTGTGTCTTTTCAAACCCGGAACTACAGAGCTGACCAGCTTTTCTCCCCAACATAGGCCCTGACTAGAAAGCAGTAAACCTCCTTCCTCCAATTTTTAAGAATAGTGGTGCAAAGATGGCCCAAGATCAATTTGATAAGGTGGCCCAGAAAGCTAGAGACATGGGAATCTTGCTGTCCTTAAAGACACATCGCTGCGTCCCTAAGGTAACAGCTCACATGTACCTCTCAGGATGATGGATCGAAGAACTTAATCCCCAAATTTCTGAATGCTTTCTCTCATCCCAAATGCCTACACGTCTTATCCTCGCATTCTCCCAACATTTCTTCACTGATAAGATACAAAAATGGAAGGCTAGCAGGCAAGTCTTAGGGTAACCATTTACATCACTGTTTGGCATCTGGGAAAGGCCACCACCTCGGGCAGGATGTCACAGGGCAGGTGAACATCAGTGACTGTGAACAAGGTGGCCCCAAAGCTGGGACTCTGAGTTTGGTGGGTTCCCCTGGAGAAACCTCCCACTCGGAAAGCTCTTTTAATTAAAGAGTGAGGTTCCTGGCGTGGACCCTTATGGGTGAAATCTCAACTGGGGAACTTGCATCAGCCCTGCCAAGATCCTGCTTTTGGAAGACTGTCCTGGAGTCCAGGCTTCCCAAGTCACTCGCCTCTCACCCCTCCATCACGCTGTCTGGGCTGAGGTCTTTATCCCCTCGCACATGGTGTGTGGGCCTGTGTTTCTGCCCCCTGTCTACAACACTGACTCCCTCCTGCTACAGTTTAAGCCCCCTGCCTGAAATCAGGAATCTTGTACTTGGCAGACCGATAAAGAGGCCCGAGGCCCAGCTATAAAATGGGTATGATGATAACTGAGGGTCAAATTGGATGGTAGCCTCCAAGTTCTCGGCAGCCATGAGCCGCTGCACATCAGAAGGTCGTGTCTCTGGACTCTCTCTCTTTGTCTTGTTCCACCCAATATTCTGGTTCCTTTTAAAATATAGACCAAAACCTAGGTGTGGTTCTCTCTGGCAAGGATGCACTCAGGGAAGAATTGGAGAGGGAAAACGTGTAATTTGGATCGAAAACAAAAACAAAAACAAAACGTGGGTAAAGGTTAAAAGAATACATGTTTAAAAGGAATCAGCTCTGAGTGCAGGAATGGGTTTGGGGACAGTCACAGTCCCTCCCCCTTCACCACCCCCTGTCCCTTAGGTCTTCTTGGAGCCCACACAGTTTTACCTGGATGGATTGCCCAAGATCAAGGCCACAGAGAAGCCAACCTCCCAAGTCTCCCTCCATCTCTGGCTCTTCCCCAGGCCTCACTGTAAGGCAAACCTCAGGCTGTGTGCCCCGCACCATATGAGAGGTGATGGCACGTACGAAAAAAAAAAAGGCACTGGCAGTGGGGCCAAGCAAAGAGCACAGGGCACAGCCCTAGATGCCAATCGTGGCCCAGCTGCTGATCAACTGCCTGTCCTTAGTCCCGAATCCTCCTCTCTGAGCCGCAGTTTGTTCATCTGTGAAATTGGAGTTACACCACCCACCTCACTCTGCCTTTGTGAAGACTCGAAGGCTACCTGGTGCCCAGTAGGATGCACCTGTGTCAGGTGCCCTAGAAGCAGAGCCTGAGACAGGGATCTGGGTACATGTGCTTTCTTGGGGGAGTGCCCTCAGGAGGAGGGGGGTGAGGAAAACAGGACGGAAGAAGGGATGTGACTAAGCAAGGAAGGGTCTCGGCTTCAGCTTTATGCCATGGGAGCTCTAGGACATGAATTGCCCCACAGACTTGTCCCCTCCTAGACACCAAGGGCAATGGGCATTTGTACCTTTGTCAATCAATCGCTGTCTATCAGCTGTCCCTAAGTAGAGGGGAGGGGACAGAGGAATAGGTGGCCTTCCGGGAGAGGCAGCTCCCATTCAGCTAATGGCAATTCTCTGAAGAAGGGCATAGCTGGACTTTGGAGCCAATATTTATAACAACAGAGAAGGGCACCCCCTTGGTGAAAGAGATACAGGTAAGTCACCACAGCTTCTTTACGTCTTTTTAGCACTTCCAGCAATAAACCACCTTGCAGAGTTGGCACAGAGGCACACCTTCCTTGTCCTGAATTTGGTGCCATCCTGATATTCATCATGGCAAGATTCCAATGGGTGCCCCACACCCTCAGGCTCCTAACAGTGCTGTGTGTACAGGTCCCGCTCTCCTGACCTCCTGGGAGGCAGCCAGGCAGGGGGAGGGTGGCTTTGCCAGGAACAGCGATGGGTTCACACTGACCAGCCACACTCTTGCCTTGTCACCATTGCAATCAAGTGGCTCTTCTCAAAAGGCTGAGAGGGCCCGGTCTGAGGTCATGGGATAGAGCCTTGCTTCTCACAGTGTGGCAGACAGAGCAGCAGCCTGGGCATCAGCTGGGCACCTCTTAGGAATATAGTCTCCGGAGCCTTGCCCCAGACCTGCTGACTCAGGACCTGCAGCCTGACAAGCCCCCCAGGTGATCCCTGCACCCCGAGCATGAGAATCGCTGGGGTCGGCCCTTCCCCTTCCCCTCCTCCCACAGCACCCTTCACTCACCCCCACTGGCACGTTATCACATTTGCTGCACAGGAACTCACTTGTTCGTATCCAAGAAAAGAGTGGTAGCACAAAGCCAGCAAGGAATCTGGAGACCCACAGACCCAGAGACCCAGCTTTGTCACTGACTAGTGAGGGGACCTTCGGCAAGTGGCATCCCTGCTCTCGAGCCTCTATTTCTCCACAAGTAAGATGTAGAGGATAATTTCTACCTCCCAAGGTTATTGTGAGACACAGTATTTAAAACATCTAACTCTGTGCCAAGCACACAGTAGGCATGGAAAAAATGTCCCACAGCCCAGCTTAGGGCTTGACATAGGGCAATATTTAGGACATTTAATTGAAATGCATTGAGTTGAAGCACATTGACTTTCAGCCTCTAACCAAATATCTGCGTGGAGGGGGAGAGAGTTTCGGAAACTTTGATCTCCCTGCCTGCTCTCATCTCTCTTGCCCTTGGTGATTTTCACATCGTGTCTTCAGCTATCTACGCATGGAAGTATCTGTCCCTGCCTTGCAACATTCTAGAGGAGGGATGGAGACACTCGGGGACAGAGAGCAGAGCCGGGGTTGTGGCCTTGGCATTTGGAGCTCACAGTCTGACCTCCAGACTTCAAAGTAAATGCATCAAACCCGTGGTGTGTGCCAAGTTCAGCCCTGGCTTCTATTTGGTTTGGCCTATACAGGTTTTAATTTCTTTTAATTACTTGAAGACTTTTAAAAATCTGGAGAATTTATCAAAACATCTGACTTTTTGGCTTGTCTTAAAAATACTGGCATCATTCAACACCCTTCTGCCTGGCAACCATTAGCTGGAGATGAGAGCCCTGTTCTTTGGCAGGACCTATGCTCTCCACTTTGTCACAATCCACACCATCCCCTCTTGCCACACTTTACCCACACGTGTTCTCTGTTTGGCCTCAACCCACCTATTTTTCTGCTGAGTCCTTGACTGGGAAAAATAGAAGACCCCAGGGAGTTTGAGAAAGTCTTTGGCCCTCTATAATCCGTGGAATGAGGCTCTGAAGGAATTATGTCATCCTCTTAAGGTTCAACACACCACATTTTATGTCTCTCACTACTTGAGCTCTTAGGGTATGCCAAGTGTTTTGCGTCATTTTCACGTTTGATCTTTCCAGGGGTTCTGTGAGGTGGGTGTTATGACTCCCATTTTGTGGATAAGAAAAGTGATGCTAAGGGAAGTCTATATGGTGCTCACAACCACACAGGAGGCCAGTGGCAGAGCCAGGGCTTCCATGTGGGTCTGGCAGACCTCAGTGTCCTAAGGCTGTGGCTATAGGCTTTGCTTCATACTTGCGCGCACAGAAGGTTGCAAGAGGAAATTAAAAAAAAAAGAAAAAAGAATCAACTAAGCCCACCATAGTCATTTATAAACTCTTATACCAGTTGAAAAGAAAGAAAAGAAATCAATCAGTAATAACTATTGTTGGATGACTACGTTTCATATCTCTTTTCCTGGGCAATCACACCCTCTTGAGCAAACCCTCCTTTTGACATATACGCCATGTAAGAACGGGGCTCCGCTAAGGCCCACTGCACACCGTGTCAGCAAGCAGAGGGTTGGCTGGGGCTTGAGCTGGAGCCAAACCTCCCCATGGGTCATGTCCCTGCTGACCATCCGCTCTCCACATAGTCCTGTTTGACCATGGGGACTTATCACCCGATTCTGAGGCCACCTTGCCAGTCCTTCTTTTGAGTCACACTTAGAATTCCTCTCCTACCTCCCCCAGCCTAGACTATTCCAAGAGTGTAGAGTAATAGAGACCATGTAGGCCCCAATGAGTTCTCCAGCCATAACTTTATATTGTATCATCGCCCTCAAGTTGTGGATCTTCTTTTAAAAATACCCTTCTCAGTTTTCTGTTTGCTGTGGAATCTTGCTGAATTTATACACTGATAGAATGTTAAAAGTGAGAAAGGTTCTCTTTCCACATTCATATAGACTCATCTCCTCCCCCAGGGATCTTTTCTTCAGCACCTCTGACAGAATGGTGATACAGCGGATGCTTATACCCTTGGAAATTTGAAACATATGACCTCCGGAGGACATTCTGTTCGGTATTTCAGAGCTCTTTTAAAAAGCGCCTTTTCAACTTTCCTGAAATCTACTTCATTTTTATACCATTCATTCATCAACAAACCTGTGGTGAGCACAGATTCAGTTATGACGTAACATTACAAGTGCCAGAAACCCCAATCAAATTGACCTAACCAAGGAAAGACATTCTTTTAAAAAAAAATGATTTCCAATTAGGCTTGTTCCAGAGGTTGAACATGCCACAAAGAACCAGGTGGTGCTCCCACTCTAATTTGCCTGCTATATTGTTGCTGTACTCAGCCTTGGGGTCTCCTGGCAGCTCCTGGGTCAGTCTTCGTGTCAGCAGATGGCTGCTGTAGCTCCAGGCTTCTTACCTCATCCTCCAGGAGAACCAGGAGCAATTCTTTTGTTCGCTCCCTCAGAGTCTTAAGACTCACTTTTATTGGCTCAAATTGAGTCATGTTACTGGATGTTAACTACACTGATTGTGGTGATCATTTGGCCATGTATACAAATATACAAGTATGACAATTAAGTTCGCAAACTTATTGCAACGATGTGGCTAAACTTTTTTGATGTCAGAGGGATTATTATTATGAATTTGTACAAATTGGACAAACAGTTAACCAAGTTTACTATTTGAAAGTGCTGAAAAGGCTGTGTGAAAAAGTTAGATGACCTGAACTTTTTGCCAACAATTCATGGCTCTTGCATCACGACAATGCACCAGCTCACACGGCACTGTCAATGAGGGAGTTTTTAGCCAGTAAACAAATAACTGTATTGGAACACCCTCTCTACTCACCTGGCCCCCAATGACTTCTTGGGTAAAGAAGTCATTAGGTAAAGACCTAAAGATAAAGGAAATATTGAAAGGAAGACATTTTGATAACATTCAGGACCTCAAGGGTAATACAGCGACTGCTCTGATGGCTATTCCAGAAAAAGAGTTCCCAAATTGCTTTGAAGGGCAGACTAGGCACTGGCATTGGTGCATAGCTTCCCAAGGGTAGTACTTCGAAGGTGACCATAGTGATATTCAGCGATGAGGTATATAGCACTTTTTCTAGGATGAGTTTGCGAACGTAATTGTCAGACCTCATATATCGAATCATTATGTTGTACACCTGACACTAATATAATGTTGTATGTCAATTATACCTCAATAAAATTATTATTTTACATTGAGTCATGTACCCATTCCTGAACCAATCACTGCAGCCACAAGGATTGGATATGGAGCTAGGTTGGGAGCGAGCATTGTCTATCCCACCCAAACCAAAAACCTTGAAATAAACGAGGAGTACATTTTCTAAAGGCAAATTAAGACGCTGTTGGCAAGAGAATTGGGGACTAGATGCTGAGGAGGAAGCCGCAAATGCCTCCCACAAGTCTCTGCTTTGTGACAGCACCACGCTGGTTACTGAGGATGCAGGTTAAATAAAACCCAATCCCTGCCTCGAGAAGCCAACAGCTTGGTGGAATCACTCATTATTCCTGCACAGGGTTCTCATCAGGGTCGCATTCTGCAGTAGAGAGAACATGTCCTCCTTTTATGGGGCACCTTCCAGGCATTTCAAGACACCTTTCCCATTTCTTCCAAGTCTTTCCCATGCTAACCATGCCTGATGGGGCTGGTCGTCAGCCCTCTGACTTGATGAGCAAGACTCAGCCCTTTAGTGCATGCGCTACTTGAGGAACAATGAAAGTAGGTAGACCACTGAAGTGGGCAATGAGAACATGAGTCTTAAAGACGAAGGAGAACCCAGGAAGAGTCCTGGAGGGCAAGACTGCTGGGTTCCTCTTCGAGGGGAGAAGGTGAGGGAGAGAATGATCCAAGGGTGTGAAGGCCCAGGGTAAGGAGATGAGGGCACATTGTTCTGCGTGGCTGGAGAACAGGGAAAGGGCTGGCCATCCTGCTGGGCGAGGTTGCCTCTGGCCTGCTGGCGGGCAGTGGGCACATCTGCAGGTCTCTGTACCAGCTTCAGGCCTGGGCTTCATCCTGAAGGTGACAAGAGGCCACTGAAAGTTGTTAAGAGAGAATGACATGGGCAAGTTCAGGTTTAGAAAAGACTGCTTTTTAAAGTACGTATGCAGTAGTGAGAGGAATTGAGCAGAAATTATCTCAGTTCTGTGTAGTTGGCTGGCATGGCATTCCCTCTGAAACAGCCCCGTCTCAGAGAGAGAGAGAGAGAGAGAGAGAGAGAGAGAGAGAGAGAGAGAGACAGAGAGAGAGACAGAGAGAGAGAGAGAGACAGCTTCTACCCACAGCTCCTGAAAAAACACCTCAAAAATCACCAAAAACAGCTTCTCTCCCAGTTTTGGGCCATTGTCATTCGTCTCACAGCCACTCATGTGTGTGTGTGCGTGTGTGTGTGTGTGTGTGTGTGTTGGGGGTGAGGGCTGGTCAGTGACCAGCTTTTCTCCCTCACTACTTGATGTTCAAACACTTTGCAAAGAGACTCAGAGTCATGTACGAAAGAGAAAACTGAGCTCAGTGTCCCCAAGAAACCCGCTCTGTCCCTGGAAAACCCCGAAATGGAGAGAGGACTAAGTACTGGACCAAGAGCGTCTCAGCTCTGCACTGAGGCACCACATG
The DNA here is from genome assembly GCF_036562045.2 of Rhinolophus sinicus. Classification (NCBI taxonomy): domain Eukaryota; kingdom Metazoa; phylum Chordata; class Mammalia; order Chiroptera; family Rhinolophidae; genus Rhinolophus; species Rhinolophus sinicus. The sequence goes on along the minus strand of NC_133759.1, from coordinate 11,950,200 downwards.
AACTTGGGACCCGTGTTCTATGTTCCCAAGTCCCCATCTTCCCCTGTATAAAACAGGAGAGAGAACCGCCAGTTCTGCCTGCGTCCTGGGAGGCTTACAGTGAATGGAGAGAATACGCTGTTGGAAGGTAAGAGCTAAAAGTTTTCTTTTAGAATCATCTCTACGGAGCAAGCCTACGACAATATTAATAACAGCTAACATTTATTGAGTGCTTTCTGTGGGCCAGGCAACTTCATTTCCCTTTTTAATTCTCACATGACACACAAGGAAGGGATGACCTGGAGAGGTTAAGTAATGTCACCAGGCTAGTTAGCGGCAGAGCTAGGATTCATACCCAATGCTGTCTGGCTCCAGCGGCGGCCCTACCCATTACTACCATGGCCTGTCAGCTGATAACCGATTAGTAGTCTTATGTGTGGTGCTCCAAACAAAATTCAAACTGGAATGAACTTCCCCACATTCTGGAAAAAGACAAGAGGTCCCCAAGTCTCAGGTACATATTTGGAGAAAAATCAAGATTTAACAGGATCTGGCTTTGAAAGGGTAAGAGTAATTTCCAAACAGAAAATACGTTCTTATCTTCAAAGTGATAGCCTGGAGTTAAGAATAGAGAACAGATGACGCAAACAATGTCCACTTCACTATAAAAATAAGGATACAGGATGATGACACAATTGCCAAGCTTATTGGGGGAAAATATGTAAACAATTAAACCTGGATCAATCTTAGGTAAATAATCAGCAAACATGTATTGGTCACTTTCTATATGCCTAGGTGAATAACATACCACCAATTCCTCGTTTGCAAAATTGTGATTAAATATACATAACATAACATTTACCATTTCAAGTGTATAATTCTTTTTCATGAAGGATAACCACGTTGTTGTATGACCAGCACCACCAGCCATCTTCAGAACCTTTGTATCTTCCCCAACTGAACTCTGCTCATTAAACATGAATTTCACTTATATGTGGTACCTAGAATAGTCATATTCACCAATTCCTTTTTTAAAGCACATGCCACACTTTTTACATTTCACTTTTTACACAGTAGGGAAATGGGCACAGAACAGACACTTTGAATCACTCATTCAGTCATTCATTCATTCAAGTCAGCATGCCAAAGTGTGCTATAGAATAATCACCTCTTGTTGCTTGATTTGAACCACAGTGAGACAGGAAAAACATAAAAATGCCTCAGTAACTTCTGAGCTACATTTTTCATAGGGCTGTGGGAGGGCTGGCAACAAGGAAAAAGGATGTATTTTTGAACGGATAAAGCCCCCTTATTATAGTATTACACAAAATTCCCGCTGCTACAGTTTCCTTCAGGAAAACTCCAGGCGCGGCCAGTACTGGTGTATGAAAAACAATGAAGACATTCTGTAGCTCTGTTTTCAAAGCCAAGAACAAGCTTCAGGAGTGCGAGGAAATGTCACTGTAAAAGTCTGGGGAGATCGGGAGAGATTGGGGCATCCTGGAGACCACACTGGCTCAGCTTTTATCTGCACTGTTGTTTTATGGCACACTTGTCTTGCTCTTCCCCAAGCAGGGGGGAGCCTTGCCTTTTGCTAGACACTTCTTAAGCTCCCAATGGCTGTTTGACTCTATCTGATTGAGCACATAAAGGTCAGGAACGTATATTGCATCTTTCCACGTGTGTGCATGAGGCAGTGAAGCCCATGTTGATCCTTCAGTGTTCTCCCAAGGAAGATGGAGCTATGTGGGTACCCAGTTTGTAAGCGACATCTAGCTCAGGGTTTCTCCACCCTCGTACTCCTCACATTTGGGGCCAGATAATTCTTCGCTGTGGGGGCCGTCGTGTGCATGGTAGGATGTTTAGCAATATCCCTAACTTCTACTCACTAGATGCTGGTAGCACTGCTCTTCCCCCATCCCCTCCACCCACTCCCATACACACAAGTTGTGGTTGTGACACCAAAAATGCCTCCAATCATTGCCAAATGTCCTCTGGGAGTAGGGTTACCAGATATAGAAAATAAAAAAGGAAAAGAGGCCTAGTTAAATTTGAATTTCAGATAAGCCAAGAGTCATTTTATTATAGTATTTGGGACATACTTGTAGTAAAAAAATCATTAATTGCTTATCCAAAATTCAAATGTAATAGAGCATCTGGAAACCCTACCTTGGGGGGGGGGGGGGGATAAAATCACCTCCGGTTGAGAACCACTCTTCTAGGGTAACCAACCATCCCAGTTTGTCCCAAACTGAACTGGTTTTAGCACTGAAAGCCCAGCACCCCAGGGATACGCTCAATCCCACGTGGACTGGGACAGTTGGTCACCCTATAAGTTCCACCCTCCATTCTTTCCTTTGCGCTGGTTTCAGCTTCCAGGCTCCCTACAGCCCTTGGGAGACGCTGGTACTTTCAGTGGATGGAAAGGCTTCATTGCAAGACTGACAGATAGGGCTCTCCATGGAAACTACTAAATGGTTCTATTTTTGCTGACTTGTTGATTCACAAATACAACTAAAACATTACCAATAATGGCTCAAGTCAGCCTTCAAAGTGGCCTATTGATTTTGATGGCCTCAGAGTAAATTATTCTTCCCCGAAAACAAATCCATATCCCAGATATTTCATCTTAAATAATCCAATACCCAGAGCTAATGGGACTTCCCCACCAGCTAGTGAGACTATAACTATGCTTTGGTTTCCCTATAAATCCTCAAGATGGATTTTTTTGTGGGTGGTTGTTGTCCTAATTCAGAATTGTATTGACTGGTCTCCCCCTGCATCCTGGGCTGTTACTAGGCAACAGAGACTTTTTTTTTCCCTATCATTTTACATTGGGCAATACAGCAAAGTGAGGCAGGGGAGGGAGTGTTCAAGAAGATTCTTCTGTGCCAATGTATCTACAGATATTGCTATCCATACCCCATTCTTTACAGTTATTTTCACTAGCTCAGGACGTTAGGCAATGTGAAAAGAAAATCCATCTTGGGTTTCTTTAGCCCATATCAGATTTCCAAATACTATAATGGCAACCTTGTAACTGTGTAGTTGGTCGTATCCCTGGGAGTAAAATAAAGTGTTCTCCAAGAACTTGGAAATGAGGTCTTTCCCCCAAGAATTAAGTTAAAAATGGTCACATACAACAGCTGTGACTCATTTGGTAAATATGCCCATCAGGGCATCTAGACACAGCCTCTGAGAGGCAGGATGCAATGTGACCGCCCTGGTGTGGTGGCACCTGCCCATACCAGCCTGGAGAACCATCGTGCACAGCTCTCCCCACTGGTGGCTTGACGTTGGTCATGGTGGGAGTATTTACACCATGGAACTTGGCAAATGCTTCAAATCACGGCTTTTTCTTTTCCTAGAGAATTACTTGTTAAACATTTACTAGTCCACCATTGACTAGAAATATAACTAATACCTAGCAGCCTGGCCACTTGAGTTTGACCATGTCAGGAGAAGGACAGTATAAAAACAGCCTGGCATTGAAACAGATGCCCCGAGACTTGGCCATTCTCCTAACAGTAGCTAGCCAGGGACCGGCCCCTATCCAAGGGTCAGCAGTGTCCTGTCTATTGATCTATGCTAAGCTCCCTCGGGGACTTTCTGAATATAAATGAGCTTCTCCAACTTTGGATTATAATGCTGGCTAGTTCTATTTGTCATTATAAATTAACAAGTAAGCATTCCAGGCTTACGCATCCATCTTGGGAGCATAGATGCTTCCCAGTGTAGTACTTACATGCCCAGGTATTAGAAAGAGTAAGACATCCTGGGTTTGAAGCTCAGCTCGGCTACTCTTTGGGCGGTGTAATCCAAGCACATGGCTCTCGATGGCCTTACCTCTGTCTGCCCCCAGCTGAGCCCCAGCTCAGCTCTCCCCATCTCCACGAAGCACACTCTGAGCGGGCCCTTCTCTAAACCATTATTTTGTTTTATTTCTAGTCTTGTTTCCACCAACTAAATTTTATGACGCTTGAAGACAAGGACAATGCTTTCTATGACTCTTTTATTCCCAGAAAGACCTGTCCCTGTCTGCCCAGGTGGCAGGTACCTGATATAAGCTCACTGACAGTTAATTCATACAGATTCTTGGGGATGTTGCCCAGGGAGTAGTACAAAGTATGTTTCACACCAACCCATCAAAGGTGCCACGCTCCCCATTGCCCACTGCATGCCCTTCCCTTACTTCTCACCTTAGTAGGTGCTCTTTACTCAAGGACATGACCACCAATTGTATCAATGAGGACATTTTGAGTGCAAAGAACAGAGGGCTCCAACTCACCTTTGGCTTCAACAATAAGAACGTCCAGGTGGATACAGAGCAGCTTCCAGGCTTCCCGATGCTACTGTCCTCAGAGGCCCAGGAGCCCTGTCTTACTAACCAGTCATCCATGATGCTTGTCTCTCCTAGGGAAGAAAGCAGGATGACACATCAGCACCAGACACTCACGCATGCCAAAGTTCACAGGAAGAAAGTGTTTTCTCTCTCTCTCTCTCTCTCTCTCTCTCTCTCTCTCTCTCTCTCTCTCTCTCTCTCCCCGTCTTGGGAAAGCATAAACCACACATTCCCCCCACCCTGCACACAAACACACACAGGTTTTTCCTCACTCTCATTGGTCAGGAGTGCACCACATACCCTTTATGTCACCAATCACTGGGCACAAATGACCTCACTACCAAGCATCATTCCTGCTCTTCCAAGTTCTGCTGGCTCTCCCACTGAAATGGGGGCACAATCACCAAAAAGTGGGAAATAACTTTCTTTTCCTTCTTCTGTAAATCTGATAAAGTAGTACAAACCATCCTTTGAATTTTTAGTGAAAAGAACCGTAAGAGATGCTATTAGTGCCCTGCCAGCATTTCTTGGATTTCATTATTACAGTATGTGACAACCAGCTTCAAACCCCAGTGCCTGTATCTCTGTGCCGATGGCCTTGACCCAGAAACTGGGAAGACCACTCTGCCTCCAGGAAGCAGGTCAGCAATGTCAGGGCACGGTCATCCCAGCCCCCAGCAGCCTTCAATCCGTTCTTCTAAGGAGATGGTGTATAAACGTCCAGCTCCCTCACACCTGGTGGCAGGATAACTCTGAGGTGTGTGTTCTTTACTGTGTCCATGGTTCCCCTGTAGGGTTCAGCTCCAGGCACCCCTTGCTCCCTTTACCTTCCTACTACTGTTCCCCTCACCTCTCAGAATCCTCATCTCAGGGTCTACTTCTAGAAGAACACAAGCTACGACTTCAAGTTAATCCTACAACCTTGTTTCCTCTTGGGGCCCAGGCATGGGTCATCTATGAGGGGACTAGAAAAATCTGAGGGGAGACACCGCGTGTGTGTCCCAAGCGTCCTCTCTGCCCACTCCACGTGGAAGTGTCTAGCATCTGCTGGACCCTCCACAATGACGACGTCTCTTCCGTCTTTTCCTCCGAATCACACACCCAGTAGACGCAGAACAAGAAGAGAGCACGTTGACCTCTCATTTATAGTTCAGGCTGCAGACTTCCCTTCAACTACTTAAGGAGCCTTATTGTCACATAACTTAGGGGAGCTGCTCTCCTACAGATAAAAACAAACGGAGGTGGAAAAGTTCAGGGGTGGCATAAAGGAAAGAAGGAGAAAAGGGGACGAGGAAAGACAAAGACCCCAAAATATTATCTACAAAAGGGCCTGGTCTTTCTGAAGGGGTTTTAGTGATTGACGGGGGTGCTGCATTCATGGGTGTGAATTACAGGAAGCAATTTTTTTCTTTTCTTTTCTTTTTAGTGGAGAGGATGTCAGTGGGACTGTCCTTAGGAAGGCCTAACACTGAAACGATACCAAAGAATCCAGTGATTTTTAACTCAGGCTGCAGCTACCCCTGGTTCCCTGCATCCAAAGCTTTGAAGAGTCAAGTCCACATATGATCACTTCTGCCAGATCATAACTCTGCCTGGGACAATCCTGATCCTGGCCCTGCATCCTCCTCCCAAACTCTTGGGGCCAGGTACGTTTCAGAATTGAGAACGTACTTCAGAAAGGTAATTTGGTGCCCATACCACATCTTACCCTCAGTGGGCTCTGGCATCCCGTACAAGCAACGGCATTAATAGTGTGGCAGCATCACGTAAGCATCTTCACACCCAGTGAGATCAACAAAGGCTGTAAAGAACCTCTCTCTCGCCTTCATGCAGGTCAGAGATTTATGCCAATGACATGAGCCAGGTCAAGGGCAGATTTAGCTGCTATTTAGATTATAACTAACTTGGTTTTCAGAGCTTTGTGGATTTTGAGATTCTAGATCAGGGATTCTGGAACAATAGAGGCAGATTTTCACAGAAACATTAACATTTTAAAAAGGAAGTGAAATCTGGCTCTTACCCTGGGTGAGACCTCACCAGTTGCCATTTGTGAAAGCCCATATGGGGCTAGAGAAGGCCCCGGCCTCATAGTGTCTGAGCTGGGCTATAGTCCTATGACCATGTTATCAGAAGATTGAGGGGAAGGGGGTCCCTTGTGACACTAGAAATTGCTGGAACCCAAGGAGTCAGACAAAGGTGGCGAAGGAATTCCTCCAAGGGACACATCAAGTGTCATATCTTAGGGACAGGTAGTGGGTCCAGCACGGTCAAGGCTTAGGCTGGGAAAAGGCAGTGATAGGAGGACTGGATATTTCTATTTTGGACTGCCCGAGGCATTGGAGGCAGGTCAGCTCTCTTGGTTGGATAAATACCGCCTAGGCTGAACTTGCCTCCAGAAGGCTCCAGTGAAAAGGTGAATTCATTGCCTGGACACATATACTCTGGTCCTACCCCATGTGAAAGGATGAGGTCATCAGACTAATGAGGGCAGGCCGGGTCTCGAGGGATGGGAGAGTGATTTCTTCTGCCTGAATCACTCTTAGTGTTGTAGCTAAAAGGTGAGCAAACTCTTATCCATCAATTATTAAAAAGCTAAGTGACTTCAGCCTCCAGCTCTCTTCTCTTCCAGGCAGGGTATATAATTCAGAAGGTAGACAATTTAAGTTTGACTATTTCCCATCCAGGATACAAACTTTAGCTCTTAAATCGTTGTTCAGATCCTGAACAGTAGGGCACACAGGGCAGGCCTCCATCACAGAGCCGAGATAGAACAGAGATACAAACAAGGCCAGCAGGCACACAGAGCCTTATCACATGCCCAACGCGAATGACCCATTTACACGGGGGCCAAGAACCTCCTGGAAAAAGGACTTGAACAATGTCAGTAATCAGAGTTCTGATACATAAACAAGGCATGTTTTGTGAACTGGAGGTAAGTCCCATGAGGGCGTATCCACAGAGCCTAAAGAAGAGTCAGGCACATTGCAAACCATCATACAAATAACAGCAAAAACACACAGAGCCTGACTAGGATCAGTACTGTTTTAGGCGTTTTACTTAAATTAACTCACCTAACCGGAAAATCTTCCTGGGGCTATAGCATGCGTTTTCATCATGGCCCCTGGTCTCACCCCTGATTTCAGTCGAGCTGTGATGGGGAGCTCCCTGCATGGACAGGGCCCCTTAAGTGTGTGCACATGCCTTGTCCCTTCAGGAACCGACTGAAGCTGCAGAAGCCAGCTCAGTCCTCTGACGGGCAGGGCAGGTAACCCCCGGTACTCAGCGCCCACTCCAGGCAGCTCTCCACCAAGGGGGAGCTTGGAGGCATGGCTAAATGCTCCTGACGCCGTCCTTCAGGAGGACAATCTAGGGTGGCTCTGCATACTTCTCGGACGTCCCAGCACAATTGGGGTCCTATTGTAGCAGCAGTGACCTCAACAATGCACCCACATGTTGATGCTTTTCCTCCTTCCCTGCTCATCTTCCTGCCCCCTCACTGCTGCTTCCTGGGGTCACTTTCCAAATTAACCGTCTGCACCCAAGTCTTTGTTTCAGCTCTGCTTATAGGGAGACCCAAACCAAGACGAATAGATGTCATTATTACATAGATATTACTTTACAGGTAATCGATCCCCAATGAGTATTTGTTGTTGACTAAATGAACTAATGAATGTGAGGTTGGGGTAGGAGAAGAATGATTTGAGCCAAATATCGGAAATGGAAGGCAGGGTCCTTAGAGGGGAGCAGAAGAGGGAGGACGTCATGCCAGCTATTTCCTGCTCCTGGGCCTGAAAGGTGTCCCAACATAGCTTCACAGACGGTCTGTATGGACCCCAGGCAGAAATGGATGTGGCTTGTAGGAGGAACTAAATTTGCTGAGGCCCTTGGGGCCCAAGTAGCCGAGAGCAGAACAGAGCTGGGAGCATCAGTGGCTGGAGTGAGCTGCACAGACCTGCTCCTGAAAGCCTTTTCCGGGTGCAGTCCTGGAGGGTCTCAGACTGGACTGGCAGTGGTGGCTGACTGTGGGACTGCGTCCCAGCAGGTGGCTCAGTCTGGGAGGTGGCGTAGGGTTAGGGGAAGCTCTCCAGTGCGACCAAGAGGGGCTGCAGGAGGGAGCCGGCTCACCAGGAGCCCAGACAGGAGTGCTGGGCTTTCTCAGCATGGCCAGCAGCCCCACCGCAGGCCTGGGCTTGGTCGACGACGGTGACCTCACAGTGGCTACCCCCAACCTGGTCTGACTCCAAACCTCCCATTATCTGTTCTTGGAGACTCCCAGCTATACCTTGAGATGGGGCTTGCTAAAGACTGGACTTCCTATTAACAAGTAACGTAACATGACTGATCCCCATGAATGGGGAGGCTTAGGACAGCTGGTGACAATATTCTAACTTAAAGAACTATATCTAGACTTTCTACACAGCCCTCATTCATGGAAGCATGGCCACAGTTTCTGAAGAGAGGCTGCCTAGCCTAGAATCTCAGCTTGGCCACCTACTAGGTGTGCGCCACGGGCATGTCTGTAATATACTTGCCTCTTGTGTAAAATGGGTACAATATTAGTTAAGTGCCAGGGGATTTGTCAGGAGGAATAAATGAGATACAGACTACATTCAGAGCATTTAGCATGTAGAGTAATCTCTCAACACCGGCTGAAGAACACTGCCCTGCCCCTGCCCAGCTTCTCGATTCTCAACGAAGGCTGCAGTTGTGTATATTGATCATTTTATTTGGCCATCCAATATCTGAACCCCTTTTATTTGGAGAGTTCCCTCACTTTATGAGTCTTCAAGGTCATTGTTGCCCACCTGCCATTGTAGACACTGGCAGTGACAGAAACGAGAGTTCCCAGCAGCCTTTGCAGCCAGGGCACAGGCCGTCTCCAGGACCCTTCAACTCTGTGCCCACACTTGGTTTCAACTCATTACAACTAGAAGTAGTCATGGTGGAGTTCATTCCTTCCCTCTCTGCTGCGGGTTCGGGTTTGTGGCACAGAGGTGGCCACCATAACATCCAGGCTTCAATGGCCGCAGGAGCGGAAATTTCTCCAGAACCCATCTGCCGTGTGATTCTGGGTGTTGCTCCAGACTGCTCACCTTCCAGCTCAGTCATTCTCCTTCCCACCAATTCTCTAGCCACCCGGTGTCCTGTCCTTCCATCAAACACTCTTCTGCTTCAATCAGCAGAGGTTGGCTTCTGAGATCTGTGACTAAGACCCATGACGAATGGCTATATTGCAATGTAACCAAGCCATCACCTGCGGCTCCCAATGCCCCTCCCTGTGAGTGCCTTCTAGAGTCCCCAGCAGTCCTATAGTTCTAAACATGAAGCCAATACAAGCCATGACTCACAAGGCCCTTGTGGCTTCTTGCCTGAGTTACTGAGACACGTCTCTCCTCTGCCCGGCCTCCACGCTACACTCAAAGAAACGCTTATAGAACACGGATCTGGGCCCAGCACCCCTCCCTCATTTACTCCTCAGAGGCTTCAAAGCACTAAGGGCATCCTATACCTCCATGGTTTCTTCTGACCACTTCTTAACTGCACCTTCTTCCCCTATTCAGCCTCTACCCCCAACACACACCCATGCAGACACACCATGTCCCATTGCTTGTGGCTCACAAGGCACATCAAGCACTGAGGTCTACTTGTCCATCAAGACTTAGTTCAGAGCTCACCCCCTCCAGGAAGCCTTCCCTTCCACATAGGAATTAGGTATTAGTGAAATGAGGCAGACTTGGGGCCCCCACATGGTTACCCTCAGTCTCAGTTTATTCATCTGTTAAGTGGGACCAATAATACCTATTTTGCAAAGCTGGTAATAGGATAATCATGCTCGTATTCTAAAAGACAGTCCATAAATGCTGGTCCTTTTCTTTTCTTGACGCTGACGTGGCAGCCCAGCAGACCCAGGCTCACAGTGTTTAGGTCCATGTCTGGCAACAGCTCAGAAAGGGTCACCACTAGCTGGTAAGAGAGGAAGGAGAGAGGAGCCAGTGGCCCAGTGAGGATGCCAGGGATGAGAACATGATCGAGCTGTTTTACAGCAGGAGATGCTCCCAGGAGTGCTCCCTGGGCTCCACCTGCCAGAAAGCATCAGAAAACGTCTGGCCACCTCAAAGAAGTCAATGCCTTTGTCTCTGAGTATTTAAATCATGAATACAATCGACACTGGGTGTTGCAGCAACTCATCATCCAGGGGTTCCTGGGGGGACCACAAACAAAACAGGGTGTCAGCCAATTCTTGCAGATGGGCCACGCTGACCTGCTCCTCGGGGAGTCCTGTGCATTCTGGTTGGCAGGGGCTGAAGTGATGCACCCATTAGTGACATCTCCATTTCTTTGGGACTGGAATGCACATGTGGAACTGGAATTCCACCTTTTCAGGTCAGGTGCCCTGGAGGCAGAGCCTGCCGGCTCCCTGGAGGTGCCTATTCCCTCAGTAGAGCTTTCTGTTTCTGACATGCTTATAGTTTGTGAAGATTTTGATACACCTTATCTCATCTAAATCCTAGAGAAGCATTCTGTGAAGTGGGCAGAGCCACAATGCTTTTCCTCATTTGAAAAAGTAGACAAGGAGGCTCAGAAAGAGTTACGTGGCATCCAGCTAGCCACTCTCAGGGCTGGGACTCCAGCCCCCGTCTCAGTCAGGGCTCCAAGACCAGGTCTTTCCATTCTCTCTGCTCATAGTCAATGTGTAAAATATTCACGGTCGGGTCTTACCTCCCCCAGCCCTCGAATCCGCCTGCTTCTCTGACACCCTGCACGTAGAGTATCAGAGCATCAGCCATTGCGTATCAGTCCCACCGCCTTGACTGACATCTTACTGTGCACATCTGTACAGCACCAGTGTCTAGTATAATCCTGCTTCTCAAATGAACCTGGTAATTGAAGCAATAGTAGATGCAGCTGGAGAGTGACCAAGAGCAGGCTCTGCATGGCCTCAAATGCCAGGACAAGGAAATTACACGTCATTCTATAGACTGGAGCCGCACATGAGGTCGTGGGCAGGGCTGTAGCACAATCAGATTTGCATAACAGAATCTGGATGTGTCTGTGTGGAAGACGGCAGGAAGGGGTCCCCATCACTCTTTTAAAATATGACAACACTTTAAACATGAGAAAGGTTTTGCTGAGGAAATTATATCATCGTTGGGGAGCTTAGAGAGAGAAGTGGAGTCAGATCCAGAATTCTCTAACTAGAATTCATGACCATCCTTGAGTGATCACTTCCTCATCCCCTCAGCCTCCTGTACCACGCTTCCTGTTTTGTCCTCCAGCCAGCTCGAGCTACTTACAATTCCTGAAAATGTCCTGCTGATTCCGGACACCACACTTTGCCCATGCTTCTGTCTGCCTGCAGTGCCTTCCACTCTCATCTCCTTGGGAGATTCGTATTCAGTGTTCGTATCTAGGGCAAAATCTAGGTCTCTTTCTGCCACTTACCTTGCTCCCTAAAGGACTGCTGCTGAGGTCAGGTTAGTTTTGAGGACATTTACTGGGACACAGGGACTAAAGGTGGAGCTTTTGGTATAACCAAGAAAGTTCTAAAACCAAAGTTCCAAGCCTTTTAGAAGCCCCGTGGCCAGAATGACCAGCCTCTCCATCAGTCTAGAGTTTAACTGGAGATTGCTCAGCACAGAAGAAACATAAAAATAAAACTGGAGGCTTGAACAAAGTTTCTCTAGAAGTTAGATTGTGAAGACCGATACCCAGGCAACTCATATTCCCTTAGTCCTTATTCTCTCAGATGGGAGCTTCTGCGCTTTCTTGAGAAGCAGAGAAAAGGAGATTGGACCAAGTTACATTCCCATCAGCAGGGTTTGCGAGTACTGGTTATTCTATATCCTCACCAACTCTTGTTATTTTGTTTTTTGTTTTAATTTTCATTTGTTTTTTTTTTTTTTTTTTTTACATGCCCCTTAGAAGTCTCACTTCTACTTTATCCCTGAACCACTCATGAACTGTTTGCCTTGCAGGAATTCTGGGAACTACAGTTATTTCTATTTTGTTACATTTTAGTGATGGGTTGGTATCTTAGTACTCTTTGTAGACTGGCCTTCTGGCCCAATGTGCCCAATGGACCAATCCTTTCTTACCCAGCTCCAGAGAGCAAACTCATAGATGCAGCCAGCTTACGGTCCCATTGGGCTAGCTCTAATTCCCTCCTTTTCCCTGCTTCTCCAGAAAGCACACCAGTGCAGGTAAGAGTTGGTTATCATATGAATTACCTTAAATCTGTCCTACTTTTTTAAATAAAGCATTTACAAGCTTCATTCCCTTAATAATTCCTAGTAGCAAACTTCTTGGTCACACCTCAGTGACACCACAGGTTTGCCAATAACCAGCTGTGTGATCCTGAGTGATTTCCTTTCCATAGCATCACATTCAGATCTGGGCAACTAAGAGGAGCCCGTGCTCCGTGCCCCAGCGCTCCACCCCCACCCCCTTGTTTTGGGATGCCCGCCTTAAGCATCCCTAAAATCACTTTTGTGATTGGAACAAGCCCAGGCCAGCACTCCTGTTAGAGTGGGGCATCCTGAGCATGGACTAGGGTCTATGGGTCCCTCCACCCCCCTTTTCCCTTTTGGAATGCTCTCGGGCCCTCTGTCTCATGGGTACATTGACCTGATGCCCTGAGGAGCTCCAGGACACATGCTTACAGGGTGGTCCTAAGGCCACCTGACGAGCAGGCCACTCCCACTGGCTGGTGTGGTATTACATTTAAGGGATTGGCCAAGATTCAGCTGCTAGAATGGTGCTGACATGCTGGTTTGAGGGGCCTCTCACTCACATCAGACATAAGATGAGGTCAGTGTTCTAGATTTCCAACAGTTCACCATCAACCCTCGGCTTTGGCCCCATACATGAGCCCCTGGGTCAGCTCTCGCCCAACCATGTTCTAACCCCAGTGCTACCTCGAGTCTATGGCTCCTAAGGGAAGAAAGATATTTTAACTCTGTGTTCCCCCTTCTGGAGGCATCTAGGGCAGTCATCCCTCCCCTCTGAAGGCTCTGCTCCCTGTAAGGCAGTCCGCTAGAGTTGACAGTATTGATCTCCTCTAAGAGTTTTCAAGACTGTTACTGCACAAAGCCAGTGGGCCTGTTGGATCAATATCCTTTCTGTCCATCAATCAATGTAGTGACACTGTTTTCTCAGGTCAATGGTAAGCCATGCTGAGCAAGGGACGGTGATTCCATCCTTTGCACTAATGGCTGCGTGCATGGGCCTCAGCCTATCCTCTGGTGTAGAAGACACAGGTGCAATCAACACTGAAAGCAGTTTAGAAATGCAGTGATTACAATCTAAAGAGTTCAAGAGAAGATATGGTTAGAAGACGTGTTGTTCTAAGACGTGTTGTTCTACACGTGCACTATAAAATTCTAAACAGCAAATTTAACCTGACCAGAAAAATGAAGTATTTTTTCCAGAATATTCTCAGTAAGACTTGCACTTGTAGTTCTGATGGTGAGTTTTATGTGCCATCTTGACTAGGCTACAGTCACCTTTTATTCAACCAAATACTCATCTGGGTAAATGTGTTAACAGCTGTAATCAGTTGACTTTATACAAAGGAAATTATCCTCTGATAATCAGGATAGGTCTCATCCAATCAGTGGAAAGGCCTTAATATCAGAACTGAGGCTTTTCTGAAGAAGACGAGCATCCACCTTGGATAGCAAGGTTAGCCCACACTTCAGAGTTCCAGACTGCCCTTCCTGACTGCCTGCCCTGTGGATTTCGAACATCCTTAGCCAGCTGCCACAATTGCATAAGCCAATTCCTTGTAATAAATCTCTTCATATGTACATATCCTACCCATTCTCTTTCTCTGGTTGACCCTGACTGATACAGTGGTCAGCTCAATGAAGCAGAGTAGCAATCTCTGAGAGAGTCACTGAAAGCCATTATTCACAGGTGGCATAGAACATGACGTGGTGTCATGAGTAATGACAAAACCAGCATTAGATAGATGGCCTTAGGGAACTGCAGAGGCAAGATCTATTTTGTTCCAGCACAAAGAGTTTCCAAAGAGCCATGGCACTGTGGGTGTTGATACCTTTTCCTTAGGAAAGGTGTATTTCACAATAAAGAACATGGAGAGATGGGTTTTGGACCCAAAGAGGGAGAGACAACACCTGGATTCCACACAGAATCTTTATACACACTGATAGGATGGTAAACAAATGCATAAGTACCTCTTCTCTAGTCATATTCCTACATATTCAGTGATAAATCACTATGCCTTACACGAAGCCATGAATTTTCTAGTAGATGTAATCCCACTGTCATATAGACAGGGACCCTGCAAAAAAATATTTTTTTCAGGGCTCACACACCCTCAGGGTGATCGTGCGTTCTGCTCCTGCACCTGTTTCAGTGGTAATGAAGCTTTTGACTGGTTCTTCTTCAGAGTTCCTTCTAGCTCTAATATTCTGATTCTTTCCCCCAAGAAATTCAAAGTGCCTTTCATCTAAAATCAGAACGAATTTCAGCCTAGGGGAGGTGGGGTTTTAAATTTGGTTTAAAGGAAATTCTCCTTTCACTTGTCCATTCAGAGTCTCTTGTTCCATTCAGAGAGATGACCTCACAGCTCCCTTCTCAGACCAAGAGCACCCGCCACAGGACATCTCCCACTTGGGCCTTCCAGCAGATAAATAGCTCAGGCCAAGTGGGAGTTGGGTTGGAGCACAGGGCTCATGTCTTTATTTCTTCATACAGTGACATTCAGCCAGGAAGACTTGCGAGCAAATTCTGTCTGGTCCTTCTCTGCTGTGTGGACACAGTCACATCACCTAAACTTGACTTGAAAGCAGTGTAACCAGGGCTGTTAGCACTTGCACACATGGTGCTTTGGTTCCCGTCTAGCACATACATTTGTATATGGATGATTACGTAGAGAAAGGAGTATTGGACTGGGAGTCAGGCGCTCCAAGTCCCGCTCTCCCAATAATAGGCAATGTGAGAAGGTTCTCTCTGGACCTCAGTTTCTTCATCTATAAAATGGGTGAGTTAGCCTAAGACACTAAGGTTGCTTTCAGTTTTCACATGCTGTATTTTCTTTGAATGTGCAAAAGAAATGTAAAAGGAAAGTACAAATAATAATGTAACACTCATCATATTCCTTCAACTCAGTATATACCTATATCTGTATCCATATCTACATATACATGTGTGTATGTGTGTAAGTGCACTTTTTAAATTTGTGCAGGTGTTATATTTATTCTCCCTTAAAAAAAGAAAACAAAGAAATCAAACATTATACAATGCCATTTACACTTAGAGGGACGTCTGAATCAGTAATCCTAAAATGGCAATCCATGATCCTGACTGGTTCACAGACATGCTTGGTTTGGCCAACAATGTTATTAAAAACAGAAATGGTGATGCCTTTCGAGGGGACGTGTGTTCCCTGGTTCCATTACAGTGCTCCTCCCCTAGCTCCCAATTCGCCATGCGTCACTCACATCTCCATATCCCACCACGCCACCAACGGCATCTGAGTTTGTGAACACCAATTTCTTATGCCTACCTGAGAACACAGATGATACGAGTGTTTCCTATCCTTTCCCATTTCACCTCCACTGTATCTCCCAAGAGATCATTTATTACCTAGGCAGCAAGCGCACTAAGAACCTTGTTCTTCCTGCTGTGGATTAATTGTATCCTGATACAACGCAAGGAGAACGGGGCTTGGAATGAATCGACTTAGGCCCAGATGCCAGCTCCACCCTTGGCTTCTTTATCCAGAACCTCCAATTCCTCATTTACTTTCAAGAATCTGCGGTAATCAGCAGAACCATCTGGCACAGGGGAACACACAACGGGAGCTCAATAAATGCTAATTCCTTCTCTCATCCTGTTGCAGAGTCAGCCTAAACTGCTCTCCAATTTCTTCTCCAGGGAAAAGGTCTCTTGGGCCCACCCAGGCTGGGTTGTGGTGTGCAACTCCTCATTAAGAGATGTGAAAAGCCTGGAAATCGAAATGCTGTAGGAGAGGACACAGAGAGGGGCTGCCCATTTTGTTTCCTTTGCAATCACACCTGACCGTAGGGAACAGTACCACGAACAGGGCAAATGTGACAGCAACACAGGTCAAATGCAACTGCCCTTCCAAAATTGCCTCAGGCAGCACAGCTTTTGGCAGTCTCCCCTTTTTTTTTCCTAATCAAGGCAAAGATTTAAAAAAAAAAAGTCACATAGCAAAGAAGCCAAAGGAATGTTGGTGCCTGTCCCTAGAAGCCACATATATCTATTTTTGGTTCCCAGTGAAGCCCAGTGCACTGTAATTACTATAATAACATGCTTTCTTCTATAAAGACAGATGACACAGATGACCCCCGGTCCCCATCTGAGCATAGGACGTGTGCTGTGGGTTGTTTTGTCAGCTGTGGATCTGGATTATTTGTTGGTGCCCTCTCATCTAGTTTGGACTGGGACCAGGCATTTGCAGGAAAACGGGGAAAGATGAGTGTGGGGTGAACTAGAGCGCTGAGGAGAGGTAGAGGTGGAGGCCGGGGGCATTACGGGTGAGAATAGTATAGAATCTGGCTCAAGGAATCAGTCCTGTAAGGATAACTGCTCCCTGAGCCCCTTGAGAACCAAACCTTTCGCCTTGGCCTTTTCACCTGGGGCTGGGGGATTCAAAGCAGTCTCCCTGCCCAGCCATTTCCTAGCCTTGGAACCTGACTTGTCCTTGGGGCTGTCCTCCAGTACACTCCAAAGTCCAGCTTCCTGGCAAGATGTCACGTATATTCCCAGGCCAGCCTTAAACACAGCAAAACCCAATTGCCCATAGGTAGGCAGCCACAGAAACCTGGACATTGTACATGGAAAGAAAAGTGAGGACATGTGAGGAAGAAACAGTGCCAGGTCAGCCCAGATGTAAAGCTTCCTGAATACCCTCCTTTATAGGTGGCACTGTGCCGCCAGCTGAACCGTCCCTTCTTGTGCTCCACAGCCATCTTGACTGTCGCTCTGGTCCCAGTCTGCTCCTGTCCCCGTCTGCACTAGGTTCCTCCCACTAGGTGACCCAAGCTTTCCAATATTATATTTAAATGTTACAACTCTTTGGTCCCTACCTACCCTTGACCCATTAGTCTCTAAGCCTCAATGCCATTCTGCTAGTTCTGAGGAAAATACAAAGAAATCTCTTACCAAATTTCATTGTCCTCATTTGTAAAGTGCAGATGATATTTTAGGCACCCTTTAGTTCAGAAATTCTAATCCCAAGAACAGCTTGTCCAACTGTAAGCAGCCTATCAACATTGGAAATACGCATGTGTGTGTGTGTGTGTGTGTGTGTGTGTGCTGTGTATAGACATGTAGAGACAGGTATGTATATCTACATTACAGCTATCTTTTATAAAAGCCATCACAGCTTACCATTACAAACACCCTTAGTCATGCACATTGGAGCATTCGACTTTGATAATAAACTTAATATAGGCAGGGCAGGTGTGTTGCTAGTCACCTCCAGATCTTCTGCCATTTGGGGTAGGGCTGTCTTTGTGACCCACACTGCATTTCTGGTAAGCAGAGGCACTGGGGGTGTGCATGCCTCAGAGAGAACAGGCAAATGGGGCACTCTTCCCCCAAGTTCTCTGAGCTGGTATAATGCTGTAGCTAAGAACATGGGCTCTGCATCAGCCTGATCTGAATTTGAATCTTAGGTCTGCCATTCAGCGTCTGTGTACTTTTGAGCCAGTGACTTCACTTCTCCGAGCCTCAGTTTTACCCTCTGTTACATGAGGAAAATGATACTATACACGTTCCAGTGTAGTTATGAGGATGAAATGAGTGAGTCCGTGGAAGTGCTGAGCACAGATCTGGCACATAGAGGCCAAATAAGTGATGTGATCACTGAGATTCATAATGACAGTAATATACACTGATCCCTGACGTGTTTCTTACCACGTATGTTTAGGAGAGTTTTCCCTTTTAGAATCTAGTAGCAAGACACCATTCCTGGGGAGAAGCGTGACTCTGAGGGGAGGTTAGAGGAGCAAGTTCAGAAAGGACATTTGAGAAACCTGATGGGAGGAACGACACCACCTCTTGTAAAATTCTGTGGTCTTCCAGATTGTAGCAATGCCCGTGATTCATACATAACTAACACAGAACAAATCGTGGGTCGATAAACAGAGCTGCCCACAAGGAATGGCTCACAGGTCTCTTTAAAGGAGCACCAATCCCATAAAAGGCCATAAATAAGAATGAACAATAGCAAGAACCTTGGCTTTCAACACAGGACATATTTCCTGCATGGAGCCTGCTCTAACCGCTTAAGGACACAGCATCATGCAGAAGTGGGGTCTGCAGCCAGGTCAATCCACGCTATCTTCCATGTTGAGAGCCCAGCTCCTTTGCAGTTAGAAGTTTGGGGTGAATCTTCCTCCGTACCCCAGATAACCAGCTACTGCGTGGGCATGATTCCTGGGGAAAAGTTCTCCCAAACCCAGAGTGAATGAAGCATTTATACCCTTATGAGGGAGTTAACTGGAAGGTTCCCAAGGTCGAATGCAAAGGAATCTACTTCTCCTACAGCTTACACAATGGTCTCACTCCACCGTGCTTGCCTTTTGAGTGACTGTTCAATGTGTATCCCCTGAAGCCTCAGGGAGCCTTCTCAGAGACTCCTGGGTCTTCCAAACCTATTTCATCTTTTAGATGTAAATGGGAGAGTGGAGGTGTAAGTATCTCAGGAGGAAATCCAAAGAGAGACAGAATGCACCCAAGTGAGGAGCTCTGGCCCGAGACTGGGGAGCCCTGAGTTCTGGCTCTGTTGCTGCCCTGAGTGAGCTCTGTGACTCCTGGCTCAGGGTTCCGAGCAAGGCTGACCTCCATCTGTGGATATGCTCAGTGGAAGTGCCAGCTTTCAAGGCGGGGAGGGAAGATGACCCGGAAGCCCTTATACTTTGAGGTCCCACTTCCCTTCCTTTCTCTGGCCTAATCTATAAAATGGCAGCCTGGGCAGGCCTCCCTAGGCCACGCCTTCTCAATGGGGAGCAGCGCCACCCTTCAGAGGGCCAAAATTAGCTCTTCGGGGAGGGGTCTGTGGGGGACAATTTCTTACTGTTTTTTATGTATAAAGCACAGACATATATACAGTACATAAATAGACGTGCAGTATTGATACACGCTACATAACATAAATGTTAATACCACACACAGCCTATCTCATTGTTTGTGGTGGCACCGAGGGTGGAGAAAAGAGGTTCCCCTCATTTGTAAATCTCCAGGTCTTCTTGGATCCAAGGGTCACCTAGACACCCTACTTTCCAGCCTAGCACTGGCCGTAAGCCAATCATCATCTATCATCTACACACTTTAAAAAACCTGTGCCTGTGTCCCTGAGTGGCCTGATGTGCAGCACTGAGTTGGGAGTAGGACCTGTTTGTGGCACACCCCTTGCCCCCTCCCCCCACAGAAGCCTTGCACCACCAGATGAGAGGGTTAACTCTGGAAAGACATAGGAAGCACCAGAATGCATTTAGTCTCTCCTGGGCAGAACTCGGACAAGTTTAGCCATTTCTGAAGTGGGGCCTCACAATTTGGGCAAACACATGATTTATTGTCCCAACAAGGATACTTCTGAGGGTGAAATTATTAATACGTACATCTGGCCCACAGGAGTCCTGGGACTGCCCCATGTAAAGTAGGACGTATGATCATCATACTTAAACAGATCAATATTTTGATACGTAAAACACATCAAACATATCTATGAAGGAGAGTCTATGATGATTTTATCAATAGCCCAGGACAATGACAGATGGCCCAGTTTGGCCTCAAATGAGGTCAGTTTTATTTCTCACGTTGACCTGGGGGCACTTCTGACATTGAATTAGTGGGGGCCAGGGATGACAAGTGCCCTCCCTTGTGCAGAACAGCCCCCCAAGTAAGGAATTTTCTTGCCCCAAATGCCACTGCCTACTGAGAAATACTGATTAATATGTAATTAATTGTAAATAATGATGTAAAACTCAGGATAACCATCTCCAATGTCTCCAGGACCAGTCAGGGGTTGAAGGATATATGTCCCTTCCTAGGACATTAAATTCAAGTCTTTAAAAGACAACATCAGGTATCAAGATTTTCTATGTACTGAACTTGGCTTTTGTCTCCAGACTGTGGCCTTTTAATAAAGGTTTACCGATGTTTATAATATATTATGGGTTTAAAGATGTTTATAATACATACATGTAAATACATGCATACATGTAATATCTCTTCATATATACACATACATATACATGGATATATATATATATATATATATATACACATATATGTATGTATGTATATCATTGTGTATATATTTATGTGCATACAAAAATTCTGGAAGAATATGGAAGGAGATAGAAGGTAACAAAAAGAGTAGATGACCCAAAGCTTAAGTGTTTTCCCCTTTAAAGTTTTCTAGAGCTATAGGAAAATATGGTGCTTTTAGCAGATATTGGCAACTGCTTAGGGCAGAGGCCCCTGGGAATTGTCTATGAAAAGAAACAGCAGCCATAACTGTAGGGTCTGTGCCTGTGATTGTCATCACGTCCCAAATGATTTTTCCTAACCCTCAATCAGGCTTCTGATGGACGTAAATCCACACCCTGGGCTCAGCCTACTGACCCACAGGAATCGGAGCAATGTTGAGGGCTCTGGGGGGGAAGGGCAAAGAGGGCAGGGGGCAGGGGACAGGAGGGAACTAGCTGCACATCAGTCCCACTCGCATATTCTTCTGTGAGGAAAACATGTGCCCTGGCCATCAAGACAATCATTTCTGGGCTCAAAAACAGGAAGAAATTCACTGAACGCTCCATCACTGACACAAAGAGCAGAGAAGGTTTGCCAAAAGCCCAGTCCTGTCCTGATTGGGACATCAGCTTAGTCTTTAAAGGCAGGACCTACTGCCACGTGTATTATTTCTGAGGCAAAAGGGAAGCCGCACCTGCCCCAGGCCTCCTCGGACGGCTCTGAGATCGTCTGAACTTAGGGCTGTAATTGGCAAGGGGGCACGGGGCCGACTCCTCATTCAGGCGGGTGGACGCATGTCTTCGGAGCTTCTCTGTGAGGGCAGGCCTCACACCTCCATGACTTATCTCACTTGTCACAACAATCCTACAGTGAACCGAGTCCCTGATGTGTACCACCTCAGTTAATCCTGACAATGACCCCATGTGGCAAACGTTACTGTCCCCATTTTATTGACGAAGACACTGAAGCTCATAAAGGTTAGCTGGTGTCAGCTTTCAGGTCTAGACTTGCTGGTGCCCCAGTCTTTACCTTCCCATGCTTACCCATCATGGCATACCTCCAAGGCGTGGCAGAAGGAGCTAAGATAGGTCCTTTGAGGGCGGTGTAGCCATTGCTGCCAGCTCTGCCTGGAGATAATGTCCAAAGATGTGAGGAGTTCTGGGACTCGACCTTTGGAAACAGGCTGTAGACCGACCATCTAATTTATCAGCTGTGCCACTGACCTAGCCATCAGCCACAAATGTTCCCCATTTGTTTGCATTGATTGCTGAGTGTGGGGAAAGGAACACACGTCATCATCTCTGACTCTCAGATCCCATGCAACTTTGTTAAACGATATATTAGTTATCTATTGCTACATAACGAACAACCCCAAAACGATGTGACCTAAAACCACACCATTTATCCAGCTCACATGATACTGTCATAGTAAGTCCTCACTTAAGATCATGGAACACGACAGGGCTGTCCCCTGTCACCTCTGCTTTTCAACATAGTGTTGGAAGTCCTCACCAGAGCAATCAGGCAAGAGAAATAAATAAAAGGCATCCAAATTGGGAATGAAGAAGTTAAATTATCACTCTTTGCAGATGACATGATGGTATATATAGAAAACCCTAAAGACTCCACCAAAAAACTATTAGAAACAATCAACGAATACAGTAAAGTTGCTGGCTACAAAATCAACGTACAAAATCCATTGCATTCCTATATACTAACAATGAAATCTCAGAAAAAGAAATACAGAAAACAATTCCTTTTGCAATTGCAGCAAAAAGAATAAAATACCTAGGAATAAACTTAACCAAGGATGTGAAGGACCTATATGCTGAAAACTATAAGACATTTTTGAAAGAAATTGAAGAAGACACAAAGAAATGGAAAGACATTCCGTGCTCATGGATTGGAAGAATCAACATAGTTAAAATGGCCATATTACCCAAAGCAATATACAGATTTAATGCAATCCCCATCAAAATCCCAATGGCATTTTTTAAAGAAATAGAATAAAAATCATCAGATTTGTTTGGAACCACAAAAGACCCTGAATAGCCAAAGCAATCTTAAGAAAAAAGAACAATACTGGAGGTATCACACTCCCTGACTTTAGCTTGTACTACAGGGCTACAATAATCAAAACAGCATGGTATTGGCAGAAAAACAGACACATAGACCAATGGAATAGAATTGAGAACCCAGAAATAAAACCACATAAATATGGACAGATAATTTTGACAAAGAAGCTAAAAACATACAATGGAGGAAAGACAGCCTCTTCAATAAATGGTGCTGGGAGAATTGGATAGCCACGTGCAAAAGAATGAAACTGGACTGCTATCTGTCACCATGTACCAAAATTAATTCAAAATGGATCAAAGACTTAAGCATAAGACCTGACACAATAAACTGCATAGAAGAAAACATAGGTACTAAACTTATGGACCTTGGGTTCAAAGAGCATTTTATGAATTTGACTCCAAAGGCAATGGAAGTAAAAGCTAAAATAAACAAATGGGACTATATGAAACTTAAAAGCTTCTGCACAGCAAAAGAAACCATCGACAAAATAAAGAGGCCACCAACTGAATGGGAGAAGATTTTTGCAAACAGTGCCTCCGATAAGGGGCTAATATCCAGAATATACAAGGAACTCATGCAACTCAACAACAAAAAAACAAACAACCCAATTGAAAAATGGGCAGATGACCTGAAGAGACATTTCTCCGAAGAGGACATACAAATGGCAAATAAACATATGGAAAAATGCTCAACATCACTAATCATCAGAGAAATGCAAATAAAACCACAATGAGATATCACCTCACCCAAGTCAGAATGGCTATCATCAACAAGACAAATAATAACAAGTGTCGGAGAGGCTGTGGAGAAAAAGGAACCCTCATACACTGTTGGTGGGAATGCAGACTGGTGCAGCCGTTATGGAAGGCGGTGTGGAGGTTCCTCAAAAAATTACGAATAGAATTGCCATATGACCCAGCAATCCCTCTCCTGGGTATCTACCCAAAACATCTGAAAACATTGATCCATAAATACACGTGTGCTCCAATGTTCATTGCAGCTTTTTTAAAGTGGCCAAGACATGGAAACAACCAAAATGTCCTTCGATAGATGAATGGATAAAGAAGTCGTGGTATATATACACAATGGAATACTATTCGGCGGTAAAAAAAGACGATATAGGAAAATTTGTGACAACATGGATGGATCTTGAGAGTATAATGCTAAGCGAAATAAGTCAGACAGAAAAAGCAGAGAACCATATGATTTTACTGATATGTGGTATATAAACCAAAAACAACAAAAGAACAAGACAAACAAATGAAGAAACAAAAACTCATAGACATAGACAATAGTTTAGTGGTTACCAGAGGGTAAGGGGGGAGGGGGGTGGTAGATGAGGGTAAGGGGGATCAAATATATGGTGATGGAAGGAGAACTGACTCTGGGTGGTGAATACACAATGAGATTTATAGATGATGTAATACAGAATTGTACACCTGAAATCTATGTAATTTCACTAACAATTGTCACCCCAATAAAAAAAAAAAAAAGATCACGGATAGGTTCTGTGACTTTAAGGGAAATGTATAAAATGAAACCAGTTTTACCATAGGCTGATGGATATAAACAAGAGTTAAGTTCCTACGGCCTCTCATCAATGTTATAATGAAATGACGTTGCACGAAACCACATTATTTGAGGACCTGCCCCGTTGGCAGTTAGGGCTGGGCTCAGCTGGGCCATCCCGTTCTCAGCCAGGTAGCCTCATACATCTGCACTCAGGGGACTTAAGTTTGATTTAACTGCTTCCCACATGATCCTCATTACTGTCCCTACCTATTCAATTCAAGTTAGAACCCTACCCAGGTGGATGCTGACACCCAATCCCCACCCCATTTCCTACTCCTTATATCAAATAGACTCCTTCAGTTCTTCTAGAAACTTTTCCCTAAGAAGACAGCCCCCCTTACACACACACCCAACTCATTAGGGTGGGACAGCTTATTGCTTCTCCTTTGGGGAACCTGACCTCGGCTGGGTCCCAATCCATTTCTCCTGCACTCAACCTTTTCAAAAAGCATTTATTGGGCACCTGTGATATGCCTCTCAGTGTTCTAGCATCTGGAAACAGAAGGGAAAAACTAGACCCATTTCCTGCCCTCATCAGGTATGCCACGATGGGTAAGCATGGGAGGGTAAAGACTGGGGCACCAGCAAGTCCAGACCTGAAAGCTGACACCAGCTAACCTTTATGAGCTTCAGTGTCTTCGTCAATAAAATGGGGACAGTAACGTTTGCCACATGGGGTCATTGTTAGGATTAACTCATCGAGTTCAACCGTTTAGTGGCATAAACAGACACAAAGATTATTTTAATTTGTTCTTTTAAATGCAGTGATAGAAATGGGTACAGGACTGTAGCCCAGAGGGGCCATAAGACTTAGAGGGGAGAGGAGATAGGAGACTTGACACCTGAAATGAATCCTAAAGGTGATGAACTAAGGGAAGGTGCTCTGTGGAGAGGGAGCATCACGAGCAGGGAATGAAGGTGCAGACTAGCATGATGAAGGCTGGAAGGCAGAGCTCTTCATCGCACCAGGGCAGAGAAGAGGTACAAAGGAAGCTGGAGCCATGAGGGCGGTGTTGACGATGGGGGATTTTCTGCTGAGGACAATAAGACTGGAGGAGTTTAACCATGAGATTGGAATAATCTGTACTTTGTAGCATCCTGGCTGCTGTGTAGGAAACGCATTTTCAGCCAGGAGGGAGAAGGTCACTTAGCAAGTGATAGTAGTAATTCCACTGAGCTATGAAGTGGCGTGGATTTGGGGGATGGTGGTGAGAATGAAGAAGTGATCTTTCTGATAAATACTTAAAAGGTAACACTTGGCAGAGCTTGTAGATTGATTGTCTAAAAAGGCTGAAGGAGGGGGAAGTCAGGCTGACAACATTTCCAGATTCGGTGACTGGGTGTAATCACCAACAGAAGTACAGAACATAAGAGAAAGAGCAGGTGGCAGGAAATCATGGTCGGTGTGACCCATGGTGAGTTTTGAGGTGTCTTTGGAACTTGTAAGCAGAGGTGTGAGGAAGCAATTGGATATTAGAATTCAGTTGAAGAGAGAGGAGTAGAATCATTAACATACAGAAGAACATGAAACCAAGAAAGTAGATTAAATCAGGGAGAGGGTGAAGAATGGAGACAAGAGTATTTAAGATGAACCTTAGGGAATATCAACAACTAAAAGGTTCTTAACAAGAGAGAAGCTCATGAAAACAAAACAAAACAAAACAGAAAACCGGAACCACTCATGAAAGAAAAAGAAAAGGAATAGTGAGAGGGATATGAGGAGAACCAGGGGATATGGATACCCAGGAAATAGAAAATTCAAGATTATGGGAGTGACCAATATTTTCCAATGCATTCCAGTAAGATGAAGACTGGGGAAAAAAAGGCCTTATTGATTTGGTAGTTTTGGAGGTAATTAATAACTTGAATAACAGCAGTTATCAAATGCTTCCATGTCCTAGACGTCAAGCTAAGCCAAGCTTTGTATCTGTATTTTTCAAGTAATTCTTACAACAACCCTGCAATTAATAATGGCTAACATTTATTGAGCAGTTACCATGTGTCATGGAGCATCTAACTTAATCCTTACAGCTATCACATGAGACAGGTTCTATTGTTATCCCCATTTTGAAGCAGGATTAAGTGGCTTGTCCAAGGTCACACAAGTGGTAAATGGTGGGGATGAGATTTGAACCCAGGCAGTCCAGCTAGAGAGCCCATGCTCTGAACTGTGGCGCTATGCTGCATCTCCTTATAAATATTATCTTCATTTTACAAATGGGGACACTGGGCCCAACATCACAGAGCTAATACACGGCATGGCCAGGATGTGAACCCGAGCAGGTCCTCTCTGCAGCCCATGGGCTTATTATCCACCACACTGTGCAGCAATGGCAAGAGTAGTCTCTGAAGAGTGGGGGAGTAAGAAGCAAACTACCGAAGTCTTAGTCATATTTGGGAGGTAAGGAATTGAACTATAGGAATGTCCCCTCAGAGTGACAAAGTGGAGTTCCAGAGAGAAGAGAAGCAGGCAGAGCTTTTCCAACTGCAGGCAACCACAGGACTATGAAGAAGACCGAAGTGCAGTCCCTCTGCTGAAATTTAGGCTGACACGGGTGCCTGGGCAGGACTCTGGAGTATTGGGGCATGGCTGCTTTACTCCTGCCAAACATGTGGACTTGGCCTCCAAACTGGTCTTCAAGAGAATCATTGCTGCTTCCCCCAAGAGCCAGCTCCTTAAAGAGTAGGAAGGTAGATGGCTCTCTGGAAGAGTTCACCCAGGACACCAGTTTATCTTCATTGTGATTTGGCTGTTATTCACTGCATTCCCACGGGTGCAGTGCCAGCCGGAGCCAAACTTGGTAATCGTTTTCTGTCTTATCCTCAGCAATTGTGTATTACGTTCCAGCTGATGGTATGCACACCAATATAAATTGTTCACCGATAAACACGTCTCTTAAGAGCCTTATTTATCTTTGGGAAGCGTCATGAAATAATCATACAGATTCATCATGCCATATTCTGCCCTCAGACTTTATAGGAGAGTCCCCATTAACTTTAATGGGGAGGGTTGTTAGGTGTCTCCCCCTCCCCACCCCCTTAGCATAGATCAAGGTTAGTACATGGCCAATAAAAGACATATTTTCAAAAGACCTACTGGGTTATTCCTACCCAGCTTCTCAGTGACTGCAAGAGTGTCTTTGTCCAGGATGCTTTCTCACGTTTTGCCTTCTCCACCGTGGAACATCTTATTTTCTATGCATTCTACCCCAGCCCCTGGTTCCCAGGACGTATTGGTCTCATGCTGGGAAATTCTTCCTGCCTTAAAACTCCAGCATTCTTTCCTCTCCTTTACCCAATGTCTTTTCACTCACTGTCACCAGTGTCAGTCTTTTCACTCACTATTCACCCACAGTTTCCACCTAGAATCATGGCCAGTCTTCGGTAGGTGCCTCCAGCTACTAAACGCCCCTTTGTCCTTGGTCTTCCCCTATCTGTACTCATCTCAAAGTTCTGATCTTTCAGGCTTCCTTCCTCAGTTGGAACATGTCACTTTTCTGATTTTCTGTTGGTCGGTTGGTTTTGGAATTGGCTCTTATATTAGTTCGGGTGAAGGTGAAGCTGCTGTACCAAAAATACCTTTAAAAAGATTGTATCTTCTCTCTCACAGAACAGCTCTGAGGCAAGCAGTGGGAGGCAGCTCTACTCCACATGGTTATCTCAGAACCTCGGTTTTCTCCATCTTATTGCTCCATAGTTCTTGGCTCATGGTCAAAGCCAAGTCATCGGCACATCTGACATTGGGGTTTGAGCTTATGGGACAGAAAGAGAGGAAAGATGTCTTCTGTTCTGTGTGGTGATCACCTGGAAGTGATGCTTCCACTCACTTCCCCTTGGTCCGAGAGGTACATCTAGCTAATGTATGAGTACCCAGTGTACCTTCTGTTACTACCTGTAGGAAGAGGGGAGAATGGATTTTTGTGGACCTCTAGCGCTCTCCCCACAATTGTGCTTGGCTGGCTTCCTCAGGACTGAACTGCTCAGAAGCAAACATAGTCAAAAGGAAATTTTTCCTCAGAATAAGATTTCTGTAGAAGAATGAAATATAAACTAAAGACCTGAGTGACAGACTCTGCCACTATGCCTCAAATCTCCCTCAACTAAAACATTTTCTTTAAAGTTAATATGAGAAAGGGCCTTCATAGAAAGGGGTCATCCTTGGCTTGTTTCTCACACACAACGTATCTAATCCATCAGCAAATACTGTGGGTTCCTCCTTGACTAAGTATTCAGAATCTAACCATCTCTCCACCTCCAGTGCGATCCAAATAGCCATCAACTCTCTCCTGGATTGTTTCAATAACCTGCTAATGATCGGAATTCTGCCCTCCTACAGTTTTATTCTCAACACAGCAGCCAGAGTGAAGCTTTTAAAACACAAATCACAACATGTCACTTCTCAGCTCAAAACTTCTCTGATGACTCCCTTCTCTAAAGCCAGGATATTTACAGTGACCTACAAGGCCTACATCGGACCTTATCTCCTACCAGTTTCCTCCGTGCCCCTATCTCATCACTCTCCACCCTTCTCCTGCTCCCAACCCCTCCAAATCTGCTTCAGCCACACTGGCCTCCTTGCTGTTTCTAAAACATGCCAACCACACCTTGCCTCAGCTGTTCCCTCTGCCTGGAATGCTCTTCCCCTAGATACCCACATGGCTCCCTCCTTCACCTGCTCCAGGTCAAATGTTACCTTCTCAGTGAGATTTTCCCTGACTAACCTACACAAAATAACAACCCTATGTCCAGTTGTCTGCTGATAAAAGTTTAACAACCAGCTAGATGTTCCTGAATTGTAGCATTTTTATGTATGTAATGTATACTTCCACCATGGCCAATTTCAAGCTTCCCACAAGAGGTAATTAAATACGGGTTAGGGAGAGACACCCACAACTTTCAAGAGCTGGTCCAAGCCAGCTCCAAGATACCACTGTCCACATTTCCCCAGCATTCTCTGTCCCTTTATCTTACTTTAGCTTTTGTCTCCTTAGCACTTATCATTGCCTGATACATTACACATCGTTCAATCATTTACTTGCTTGTTAACAGTGTGTGTGCTGCAGCAAAATGTGAGCTAAATGAGGGAAGACACTGTATTTTCACTGTCATATCTCTACCATCCAGAATATCTTAGGTATTCAGTAATATTTGTTGGAATGAATGAATGAATGAATGAAATGGCACAGGACATAGACAACTCCCACAAGAAAAAACACATTATAATCAAATCTATGGGAAAAAAATGTCCTTCACCACTTCCACTAATTGTCTAAATCAGTACTTACCATCAAGAGAGAAAGGAATGGTGTCCAGAGAGCATGAAACAGCAACTCCTTGATTGAAACAACTGGAGGAGCTGACGAAACAGAACACATGCCGCTCTAGAAGAATGTGGCAGGGAATAAAGTGTGGCAGGAACCAGGGGCAGGCAGGGAGATTCCACTTGGATTTAAGACTCAGTGAAAACATATTCAGGATGAAGCTGGGTGCTATAGGGGTGTTCCAGAAAGTTAAGACCAGCAGGGTACGGTGGATTGGTAGAACTTCCTGGACTAAAGGCTCAGATAGAGGGAAGCGGGTATTAATTCAAGAAACACAATTGAAGCAGATGTGGGGTACTACGTTTTAGCTATAAAAATAAATACAAATTTTAATGGCAACAGCCAACATAAGAGAAGTTGGGAAGGAAATGGTACCATCGTGCATAGCTGGTAACACTGTAAATTGGTTCCAACATTTTGGTAGCTAGTATGTAGTAAGAAGAAAAAAAAATGTTCATATCTTTTGACCCAGTAAGTCCATCCCTATATTTTATCCAAAGGAAGAATTTAATAGAAAAAACCAACTATAATTACAAAGATGTTCACACAGCAGTCACCATAATCGACGAAACTCAAAAATTATGTAAATGTTCATTAGTAGGGTGACTAAATAAATGATAGTCTAGTAACTCAATGGAATATTTGTCATAAAGCTCTAAAAAGTAATTATGAAATCATACAGCAACACTAATGATGCTTATGACATAATGTTGAGTGAACACCAAACTACAAGTTGTAGGCTACTGGTTTCAAATCTTTAAAACTATATTCACAACATGGTTAAGACTGAAGAATGTGCAAAAATAATGATGTTGGTGGGAAGGGGATGTATTTTTTTCTTTTTCTAAGCTTGATTTTATTTAATTACTGATGTTTTATAATGTTAATAAGCTTTTGATAATAAAAAAATTAATTTCACACAAAAATGGAGGGTTGAGGTGTGGGGAGAAGACAGCCTTTCTCTTGGCGGTGGGTCAGCCACCATTGTCTCGGGAAATCCACTGGGCATCCCTGAAGAACACGGTGGTGTGAGCCTACTGGATGGAACACTGTCGAGCCTGGTCAGTGAGCCCCTGACCTGCCCTACCTCCCCCGTGTGGGGCAGAAAACAAAAATCACTGGGTTTGGATGGCCTCTTGGGCAGCAGTCATACTGCGTTTCCTGCCTATAAACAAGGACAACAGCGTGAGACAGTGGACTTTATGAAGCCACTTCTTGCCTTCCAGGCTAAACACTGAGCAGCAGCCCCAGGCTCCCAGGCCAGCGTGAGGAGGACCCAGCCCTCCTTAGTTAGCAGCACAGGAACCTTTTGGCCCTGGAGCCTCTGTGCCCGAGGAGAGCTGGGGGCTTCTAGCAATTATTCAATTAGTCGCTGAGCCCGCAGGCACCTTGCTCCAGAACCACCAGAGTGCAAGAGTAAAAGGGGCATAATTTCTTCCTTTTGCAACTTGTCTTTTTTAATAGCTCACTTTTCCAAACTCCTCCACACCCTGTGATGAGAGCCGTATAATCTCACACAGACAACACTCAGCCAGGTCACATCATCTATTCCCCTGACTCTAGGCAAAGCTACATTTAAAATCCCCCAATAAAAATAGTTGTCAGCCTTCGCCTGAATCTTATCCACAGAAAAATACTCTCCAACCTCCTGCCACTACACTCATTTGAAAGGCAAAGCAGCTCTTCGGATCTGCAAGTCCCACTGATTTAATTCCCTCCTACACCACTGCAATTTTATCACCCACATTCCTTTCTTCCTGTCAACTAAAACAAAACATAGTTGCACATCAGAATTATCATCGCCACCATCACCACCACGTTTACGGAGCCCTTATGCTGAGCAAGGCACTGCATAAACTTTACGAGTATTCATCTGCTTAATCTTCACAATTCTACGTAGTAGTTTATTATTCCCGTTTTATAGATGAGACAGAGCAAAGCAAAGTAACTTGTCCAAGGTCACACGGTAAGTGGCAGACCCGGGATTTGAACTAGTTTAGTTCGACTTCAGGACCAGCTCATATCCAGTATGTCCCCTACTTCCCTCTGTGTAATAACTGACACCGAAGAAAAGCACAGCACTCACAATGGAAAAGCGGCCAAAATTCAATTTGCCTTGTAAAATATTTCTGAATTGCTGGCAATTCACTTAAACACAACCATAAATTCACACTGATGACGGGCCTCAGGGGAGGCTGAAACGCTTCCAGCAACAGCCCCAACCAGCAAAGCTTTCTTTCAAAGTGAGCCTCAAAACCAGCTCCATGCTCTGGGAAGGAGAAGGTGGGTCTCAAACTAAAAAAGAAGTTTGACTGTGAACACCAAACCTCTCAAAATAAAAAGTCTTAAAAAGAAAAAAAAGTTTGACAAACCCTGCGAGACTTCTGGGCCTAAGTAACCCTGCCATGGGCCCCCTAACTGGACAGAACAGGACAGAGAAGTAACATCCCTGCCTGGGGGAGAGCACAGGTGGTTTGTATGGAGGAGGAGAAGCTGTCAGAGGTGGGGGAGGCCACCTTCAGCCCAAGGCTGGAGAGCTGTGCATGGCCTGGTAGCAAGAGAAGCTGGAATGACCAGCAGGAGCCACCCCCACAGAGAATCCCTGAGATATTGTAGTTGGGGCGGTCTCCTTCAGCTTAGCAGCTGCAGTGGAATTCAGTCAAATCCCACCTAATGACTTTCGGCCAATGACAGAATGCATGTACCACAGTGGTCCCAGAAGGTAATAAAGGTGCTAAAAAATTCCCATTGCCTAGTGACGTCATAGCTGTCGTAACTGTCATAAGGTCCTGACATCCAAGCTGCTGTAAGGGCCGTAACACAACACATGCCTCCCGTGTTTGTGGTGATGCTGGTGTAAACAAACCTGCGGCGCTGCCGGTCGTATGATAGCACAGCACATACAATTACGTACAGTACATAATACTTGATAATGACAATAAATGACTACATTATTGGTTTACGTATTTACTGCACTATATTTTTTATCATTATTTTATTTTATTTATTTATTTTTTATCATTATTTTAGAATGTACTCTTTCTACTTATTTAAAAAAAAAAAAAAAGTTTGCTGTGAAACAATATGCCCTGTTACACCGGCAAGAGGCTCATACATCTCGTGTTTGCTGTGTCTCTTGATTGCATCATTTTCTCTTGTGCTTGATTTAATCTCGTGCTGTTTTGTACAGTAATGTGCTGTACAGGCTTGTAGCCTCGGAGCAGTAGGCCGTACCAGGCAGCCCAGGTGTATAGCAGGCTGGACCATCCAGGTTTGTGTCACTCTGTCATGTTCGCACAAGGACAAAATTACTGAACGATGCGTTTCTCTGAACGGATCCGTGTTGTTAAGCGACGCATCACGGTATGAAATGACAGAAACAAAACACAGATTTCACGGTCAATGTCCACTTCATTTATACCCCAAGGATTGCAAGGAAGGACGAATACCTAGCGAAGTCCTAAAAAAACAAAACTACTCACAAAACTTCCTGTTCGAAGACCTCTGCTATTCCCCACTAACCGAGAGGACGAAGCTTTGACTCCGCTAGTTGTGACACAAAGCCCTTTGTGATCTGACTCTTGCACCCCTCTCCAACCTCAGCTGCCAGGCTTACAACACACCCCAGGGTCACAGTGTTCCCAGAGGCCGCACCACGCCTCTGCCCCTGTGCCCTCCTGTACCCGCTGGAAAAAGCCCGCCTTTCCTTTCCCTATCTCTACTATTAATACTTACTTACCAAGGCCTGCTACGCTCCTGCAACTCCCCACCTCCTTTCTCATCTCACCTTCTGCCCCCGCCCCGCCTGCTCCCAATTAGTCATCCTTTACGTTGGACTCCCAAACACACAGTGTTTGGCTTTATTTAAACACTCCTTGCGTGGTATTATAATGGTTGGCTGCCATATCTGTCTCCCTCACTCTACCACGAGCAACCAGAAGACAGCCATGCCTCTCTCTTCTTTATCTCTCACACCCTTTCCTATCTGCTTTCCTTCAGGCTCTCGAGTCAAACCCTAGTAACATATGGCGAAGATTCCTAAGTCATCAGGAGAGGTAATTCTGTGTCTAAACAACGAGAGGAGCTATTTAGAATTCTAGATAGTGATCGATATGTTTTGGAAGGCAAGGCTGAGAATGTCGTGTGGTAAGCGACTCAGGGACAGGAGACCGAGGAAATTAAATCAAGCTGCATGATGGTGCCTGGAGAGCAGTGGACACTTTATGAATGCTGGTGGAAGCCAGGCTTTCCATCGGCCCTGACTTCTTGCATCCCGACATACAAGACTCTGTTTGCACTTGCAATCCCTCCCAATGAGAATCGAACTGTCAGAATTCCCCTAACTCACAAGAAAACTCCTTTTAAGCATAAATACTAGTTTTTCATTCAAGAAACTGTGTGACTTGGGAACTATTCATCGGTGGGCTGCCTCCCTTCACCATGTCCCCGTCCTTGCCTGAATCACTGCCACCTCCTGCCACTGCTTCTCAGAGCACTCCTCCCCTCCCCCGCTCCCCTGCCCCTTCTCACTCTCTTCTGCCAGGGCCATTTACCAGGCATGATAAACGACAGTGTTCACAGCACCAGCAGCTTCCATGATGCCCGTCACTTGCCTGCGTCATCTGTTACTGCATCACCAAACACACGGCATTCTGAGCACTTGCTTCCAAAAAGTGTTGCTGGCTATTCAGATTTCTAAAAGGCTCCTCTTGAGGATTTATTTTAGAGTAGGCACCGAATTACCCGGCCTTTTGGCTTAAGAAACCTCTCCATCTTTTAACAGGATATGATACAGAAGCTTCTGGAAAAGAGTTAGGAATCGGCTTTTTCAGGCTACCCCAGCACGTTTGCCACTCTTAACTTATTTCGTTCCTGGAAATCGCCCAGAAAACCCCAGGCCAACATTCCTCAGGTCTGCCTCCTTGACTCCTAAAGAACGTAGGAGTGTTGCCTGAGAAGGAGGACTGGCCTTACCAAAGCTGGAATTCCTCCTGTGGGGCCAATGGGCTCGGGTCTGGTGTGCTGAGCACCGGGAACCCTCCAGCCCTACACGGCAGACTCAGTTACACCTCAACAAGTTGTGCCTTGCTTCCTGCCACAAGTTCCACTGGGGAGAGGGACAGAGTTGGGGGAGGTATGAGGCTTTCCCGCTTACCTGGTCTGGCTGTAGGACACTACTCATCTGGAGAAGTAGCTACGTGCCAGTCCTCAGGTGGGCTAGGCCCAGGGCCTCCGAGCCCTCCCTGGGCTGTGGGTCTTTGACCATGGTCGTCAGAGCCACTGATCCCGGCCCCAGAACTGTAATATCTTCCCAGGTGTCCTGTAATCAGCTGGACACCTGGGGTTTGAGAAGACCCTCCAAGATCTGCTCTGGTCCCTGGTGAGAAACGCAGAGCCTGGAAAGACCTCTCTACCACTTCACAGTGGTGTCCAAGCGTGTGCCTGGCTATGCTCATTTCTAGGGGGCCAATTGCTCCTCCTTGGAACTCCTCTTGAATTTATTCCTTGAATAAATCCAGGCTTCAACCTAGTACTTTGATGTGGGAGGGAAGTTAACGTTATTTTGTAAGCCAGGACCCGGCCAGGCATGGAGCTATGTGCCAAATTGAGCTTTTCCTGGGAGCACTCCACAAGCATCTGACCAGCAGAGCTAGAAAAGTGGAGGACCTGGAAGCTGGTGTCAGCCAGGTGCAAGGAGAACCCAGTAGGTAAGGCATGAGGAGATAGTGGGGCAGAGAGGAATGTTCCAAGACAGCCCAGCAAAGGGCTGGGGCCCTGCTAAGTGAACCTGGAGTCAGGAGCTGAGCCCCGGCTCTGAGTCCATTTCTGGGACCAGACAGCAATATCTGGGGAAAAGGGGCAGGCAGGGCCAAGAGCAATGTTACACCCCGCTGTAAGCCCAGGACACAAGCAAGAGTGACCAGAAAAAGGCCTGGAGCTGGGCAATTCCTTCTCAGTTCCCTCCAGCCTAAGGGAAAAAGTGACCTGGGAACTTCCTGGGCCTACAGGAGGATGGCAAGGGGCCTCCATCAAGGAAAAGAGAACTTCCTGTGATACCAGCCAACCGACGGAGGGGAGAAACATAGATGTTCTTTCCCATGCCCACATAAGTCTCCTGAGCCTAAACCAGCTATGAGGTGTTTGAGTTCTCCGTGGAGCCTACATGGGGAGGGGTC
This sequence comes from Rhinolophus sinicus, assembly GCF_036562045.2. NCBI lineage: Eukaryota > Metazoa > Chordata > Mammalia > Chiroptera > Rhinolophidae > Rhinolophus > Rhinolophus sinicus. The sequence goes on along the minus strand of NC_133759.1, from coordinate 11,914,480 downwards.
CTCTCATTCACAGGAAGCCTCAGAGACCCTCCTTGCCTTCTGGTCTGTTAAGGGGTAAAAGTACCTGAGACGCTCAGGGTTTGCAAAACAAATACCACCCTAAGTGTAAAATTGTGCAAACTGGGATTATAAAGGGAAAAAAGCTCTCTTGTTTTCAAGGTCACAGAACTTTTATACCCAAACAAACTCTGTCCCCCAAAAGCATCACTCTGGAAAACCCTGCATAGCTTATGCTGTGCTGATGCTATTGCTAGAGACCTTCTGAGATACCTTCTGTGGCCACCTTCGGAGACCATTTTCCGCTCACCGAAGAGAAGCAGTTATCATCACCACAAAACCACACCTAGTGGTTGCCCAAGAACGTGTTACCCTGTGTAGTAGTCAGGACCTTTAAATTACCTGGGTCAACAATCCAACTCAAACTAGTGTTGTTGTTTTTCTCTAGTTTATCAGATTTACAGTTTTATATTTCATATTTATATAATCATTTTTGAGTTGATTTTTATATAAGGCATGAGACTTAGGTCAAGGTGCTTTTTCTTTTTTTTTGGCCTATGGATGTCCAGTTCTGGGTCCTTTGTGCTTTTCCATCCATTGATCTTTCTGTTTATTCCTTCACCATTACCATCATGCAGCCTTGATTGGTACAGCTTTATAATAAGTCTTGAAATCGGGTAGACTTATTCCTCCCACTTTATTTTTGTTTTAAATATTGTTTTAGCTATGCTAGTGCCTTTGCATTTCCATAAAAATTTTAGAATAACCTTCTTTATCTAAAGTTGAATCAATCATCCTGGGATTCTGATAAGAAATGTGGTAAACCTATATATCAATTTGGGGAAAATTAATATCTTCATTGTGTTGAGTCTTCCATTCCCTGAACACAGTACGTCTGTCTCTCCATTTGTTTAGAGTCTCTGATTTATATCATTATTGTTTTGTAGTTTTCAACTTCTTTACATGTTTTGTGAGATTTACACCTAAGTATTTCATTTTTTAGTGAGACTGTAAATGATACTGTATTTTTTTAATTTTAATAGTCACATGATTATTGCCAGTGTATAAACATATAATTGATTTTTGCATGCTAATCTTGTGTCCTACGGCCTTGCTAAACTCACTGATTAGTTCTAAGAGGTTTTCGTTTTTTCTTTTTGTTGGGGAGGGGTGGGGAGATTCTTTGGAATTTTCTACATAGACGATCATGTCATCTGCAAATAGGAACAATTTTATTTCTTCCTTTTCTATTTGTATGCCTTTTATTTGCTTTTCTTGCCTTATTGTGCTGGCTAGAAAGTCCAACACAACGTTGTTTTACAGTGGTAAAAGCAGACATCATTGCCTTGTTTCTGAACTGAGGGGTAAAACATTCAGTCTTTCACCAATTAGATAAGCTTAGTTGTACAGGGTTGTTGTAGATGCTCTTTCTCAAATTGGGTACGTTCCTTCTATCCCAGTTTTCTGAGAGATTTTATCACAAACAGGTTGTTGAAATTCATCAAGTTCTTTTTCTGCATTAACTGATATGATCATGTAATTTTTTTCTTTAGCCTGTTAATATGATGGATTACACTGATTGATTTTTTTATTACTGAATCATCCTTGCAACCTTCAAATAAATTCCACTCCATCTTGGTATATAATTTTTTATATGTATTACTAAATTCCATGTGCTAATATTTTGTTATATTTTTTGCACCTGTATTGATGAGATACATTGGTCTGTAGTGTTCCTTTCTTGTCATTTTTAAAATTGGTAATGGGATATTGCTAGCTTTATAAAATAATTTGGGGAGTGTTCCCACTCTTTCTATTTCCAGGAAGAAGTTTATGTAGAATTGGTTTAAATGTTTGGTAGAATTCTCCAGTAAAACCATCTGGGCCTGGACATTTCTTTTTTGGGAGTTTTTAAATTGTAAAATCAATTTCCTTAATAGTTGAAAGGCTACTCAAATGATCTATTTCATGTGAGTTATAGGTAATAATTTGTGTTTTTCAACAATGTGACCCATTTCCTCCTCCAAGTTGTCAAATTCATGTGTGTAGAGTTGCTTATAGTGTTCCGTTGTTATCTTTTGATGCCTCTTGGATCTGTTGATAACCCTGATTTTTTTTTTTTTTTAAGAAAAGATTTATTGGTTGAGAAGGTGCCAACCAAGAGGATGGGAGACCTAGTGGCACCTCACATTCATCTTAAGAGAATACAGGGTTCAGGCTTCTTTTATGTCAAGGGAAGAGGAAATGGGAGGGGCAAGTGGTGATTGATGATTGCAGGCATCTGGGTGCCAGCAGGGGTCTGAGGAAGATTGTGCTTAGTTGCCCCTAGTTGATGTGAGTCTGGTCCCTGCAAATAGTTGATAAATAGTACATACTTCCCTTATTTCCTCAGGAGAGCCACTTTCTGGTAAGGGGCTGTTTCTGTAAAACTTAAGCCACAAGCAGAATTCCTCTAATGAGTAGCATGTCTACATGCAAGACTAAGCAGAAGCTACTGAACACAGCAGGCTTGGAGCCAGAGAGGCCAAGCATTCCACTCTGTTAGTCTCTCCCTTTTTGTTGTTCATTCCTCAATCTTGAGGGAATAGGGTATTAGGGTCCAGATTCAGTCAAGAGAGAGGATTAGCATTAAGATGGAATCAGATTTGTCTGCCCATTGTGCCCCTCTTCTCTGGCTCTTACAATCTTACAAGCCCACGTCTTCCAGAACAATCCCTGAGCCTTAAAGGAGGCCTTCTGGGTGTTCAATTTAGACAAAGAATAAAGAGTAACTTTTGTTACGACCCCCAAGACCCAAACCATAATGAGGCAGCCACTATACAAACACTTACAGCCCTGATTTAATTCCCGATATTGGTAATATGTGTCTTTTCTCTTTTGCCAGTCTTGCTAGAGGTTTATCAATTTTATTGATTTTTTCCCAAAGGACCATCTCTTTGTTTCATTGATTTTTGTCTGTTGTTTCTATTTCCAATTTCATTGATTTCTGCTCTTATCTTTATTATTTCCTTATTGCTACTTGCTTTGCATTTATTTTCCTCCCCCCCCCACAGATTCTTATAGTGGGGGCTATATTATCGATTTGAGAGTTTTACTCTCTTCTAATATATCTGTTGGGTGCTATAAATATTTTTTTCAGCACTGCTATAGCTGTCTTCCTCAATTTTGATATGTTGCATTTTCATTTTCATTCAGTTCAATGTATTATTTTATTTCTCTTGATACTTCCTCTTTAACCCATGAATTATTTAGAAGTGTGTTTTTAGTTTCTACATATTTGGAAATTTTTCAGTTATATTTCTGTTACTGATTTCTAGTTTGTTTTCCTTGTGGTTGGAGAACACATTCTGTATGATTTCAATTATTTTTAAATTGAGGTTTATTTTAATGGCCCAGGATAGGGTCTATCTTGGTCTGTGTTCCATGGGCACTTGAAAAGAATGTGTAATCTTTTTTTGGGTGAAGTGTTCTATAAGTGTCTTTTAGATCCTATTGGTTAATTGTGTTAGCATCTATTGATTGTCTTTTTTTCATTCAGCTTAGATTTTCTTGGTTTGGGGCATTATAAGAGATTTTCTATTGAAACCTGTATTTATAGATTGTAAGTCTCTGGTTCTTATTTAAACCTTCTCTTTTAGCTGGCTTAGGGGAGAAAGGGTCTCATTATTGGCCAGTGAGGATGAAAGTCCTGGCCCCCTACTTGGCCTTCCCTGGTACCATCCCTTGGGGATGTTGATATGCCTTGTTCTAGCCTTGAGAGGATGCAAGTCTAGGTTCCCACTTGGCCTTTCCTGGCATGGCTGGGAGTGGCCACACATTTTTCTGTGGTGTTTGGCTATAGCAGAGCAATTGTCTACATGGTTTCTGTCTTGCTAGTCTGCCTCTTTTCTGCTTTGCTTTGTTTTGTTTGTTTCTGGCTTGAGAAATCAGGATTTTATTGGGGCTTTTAAAAAATCTGTACCCATTGGTGTTTCTGGGCTGCTGGCTTCTTCCGCTCCAAGTTTGGTGTATACAAGGCAAAGAAAAAAAAACCCAGAAGTCTCATCAATATGTCATTCCTCCAGTCCTGAGGCCCTTAGCTACTCCTCTTCACCTTCTAGTCTCTTTATATTTGTTTTATGTATAATGTCCAGCATTTTTAGTTGTACTTAGAGGCAGCTTAAGCAAAAGGATGTGCACATCATCTTCCCAGAAGCAAAAATCTAATGAAACACTTTTCATACATTTCTTTCCAGTCTTTTTGCTCTGCAATTTTTAAAACTTGAGAATTTTCCATAATACTATTCTACTTTGTTAAACTTAGCATTGCAATGTGAATATGATTTTAATGGTTGCAGAATATTCTATCACATTGATATCATGCAATTTCTTAGCCATTTTGTCCTGAACCACTTAAATTATTCCCAGTATTTTATTTTGTGGTTCTTTTAGCTCTTCTCTTAATGAACATACAATTTGTTTCCATGGGCCTACTCTGTGCGTAAAATATTATTTCTTTATTTTGGATGATTTTTTTGTTTGTTTGTTTGTTTGTTTGTTTGTTTTTTCAGGATAACTTCCTAGAAATGGGGTTGTGGAGTTAAAAGGGAAGAATATTGTACATTGTATATTTTTTAAAGCACAGCTTGGAATGTGTTTATAAGAAATACCCATGAAGACTTACTTGCCTGTAGTAGTTGGATTCAAAGGGGCCCAAACACCTTCACTTCCATTTCAGTTTGAGGCTGAGAAGATCACCAGCTTAACTGAAACAGAGGTGACCAGCATGGGGTCCCTCATCCACCTGCCAGTGAGGAATCACTTATTAGTGTTTGTGTCTTAGTCACGTCACCACCTCCAAAGAATAATCATCAAATCCTTTTTTACCCTATACCATATTTCTTAGCTTTATTAGGATGTGTGTTCTAGCAATAGAATATTCATATGTGCTACGTTTAAAGTTTTTATAGCCTCCATAAGTCACCACAAAATAAGGGCTAAGCCTGTGCCATTCAAACCAGTATCCACTTGCCATCTGTGGATATCTACATTAAAATGAACTAAAAAAAAACAGTTCAGGTTCTTAATTGCACTCATCACACTTCATGTGCTCAAGAGCCCCACGTGGCTAATAGCGATGGTGTGGGACAGTGTGGGTCACCGAAATGTCCCATCATCGCAGAAAGCTCTATTTGATGGATGGTGCTGGCTAAACTATTCCTCGTTGAAATCAACTGTCACGGACGACCTTTTTTTTTCATCGTACCTTTCCATAGATCAATTCAGATTTAGAATGAAGTACAGCCTCTTACTCACAGAAGACATACAGGAGCACCCCACCTACAGAGGCCAGCAGTAATAGTAAACACTAATAGCGACGGGGGGATTTACCAGGTGTCAGGCATTCCGCTAAACACAGCCACTTCCCCACTACTCCAAGTGGTGCCTACAATTTTAAACATACCGAGAAATTCCAGGGAAGAAAATTTTCTCCCATTCGTTGTAAATAATTTATTGGGAAGAAAGGCTTTAATATGCTGCCCAGGGTAGAGAGTGAGACTCCAAGATCATGCCCAAGGAATAAAAGGCACTCATCAAATTACTCTATAATAATTTGCTTTTCTGCAGGGGAGCGGTCAGAGGGGAGAAAAGGGCAGCATCGGGAGGGTGTAAGCGTACGTGGAGCCATTCAACCCCTTTAAAAAGCCTCGTGTGACGTAGGAAGGACCCCCCACTCCCAAGCAGGCCTTGGAGCAGCAGTGTGAGGCGAAAGGGAAGGCAATGTGGCCCAGTGTCTCCCAGAAGGAAAGCATAAAGACAGACGTCCTCTCAATGCTGGAGGCTCCCTCTCGCGGGCTGTGAGAGCTTGCTCAAGCCTCAGTATTCTGACCTGCAGTATGGGGAAAATACAACCTAACATGGACATTTGTTTGAAACCAGCAGTGAAATAGGGACAGGGGTGCTTATCAATGCCACCTCCCAGGTTACCCCGTGCTGCGTGCCTCCATGACCTGACTGAGATGGGCACCAACAGAGCCAACAGCCAACTAGTATGAATACACAGCCCTGAGGACGGGCTTGTCTGTGTTCCTCCAAGAAGCCACCCCAAGTGTGGCTTCCCACCAACCTCAATAAGTCTGGGGCTGGTGGCTCACCCAGGACTGCTGAGAAAGGAGACAGGATGAAGTCAGCCCTTCGGGGGCTCCCAAGATCTTGCTCTCAGGCCCCTGAGCAGAGGAGATAATGGAAACTTGCAGTCCCGTGAAATGCTTGATGCACCCAGGAAGCGGCAAGGCGTGTCTTTGCAATTCCACACGCCGCAGAGCGGGAGCCCCAGCGTGGCCTGAAATATTGAGCTTTAAACCTGTCACAGTAAATAGTCAGGAATTAATACACCAACTCCTGACTCTGGTAGTGCAATTTGCCATCTAAATTGTTACCTTCTGCAGACGGGTACATAAACAAAATGAGCAGGTCTCAAGGACTTTTCAGCAGCCCTAGTGCTCACAGGTAACTGGTTCTTCCCCAAGAAACGGGAAGGAAAGTAGAAGGGAAGGGAGTCGGCATTTCACAGATGCCTGCTGAGGCCAAGGAAAGAGCCAGGCGCTTAGCAGGTACTGCCTCTTTTATCTTTACAGCTGCCCTGTGAAGGAGGAACTACCATCCCATCATGCCAGTGAGGAAAGTGAAGGTCAGAGTCATTTGCTCAAGGTCACCCTCAAAGCTGGTGACTTAAGGAGTCACTCTAAGCTTTGGTGGTTCTGGCCCCACTGTCACGTTCCTCTACTGAGTCAGGCCTCAAAACAGTTGCAGGGGAGTGGAGTCAACCTAAGGCCTGTAGCTGTGGAGTAGTGACGTGGGATCACCGACAGAGCTCTGCCCAGCGCCCAGGGACATCCTTTCCCCGTGCCTGTGCACCCTTTCCCTGGCCACTGTTTCCCTTTGCTTCTAACGCCATACCTGCCTGGCCCTGTAGCACTGTACTCACAAGAGCAAACGCTAAAGTTTCTGACCTCCCAGGTGGCCCTCAGCCAAGGACCAGAACTATGAAAACCCAGCTCCATGGCCTGGAGTCAGGACAGACTCTGCGGTGTGGACCCTCCAGAGCACCCCATGGGGTCCCGCAGAGGCTGAGACTGCCTCTTCCTTGGTTCTTCTGGGAGCGGCTTCCTAATAAATCGTGTTCCTGTGCATCCCTGTCTCAGGGTCTGCTTCTAAGATATCCACCCTAAGACAGAGCACGTCCTCACAGAAGGCAGCTGGCTTGTGTCTGGGACAGAGCTGACTGAAGGACTCAGGTCTCTTCTCCTTCATTAATAATTACTTCAGGCCAATACATCTTGTTCAGTGTCCACCAACGTGCCTGACACGTGAATCTTTGCCCTCCATGAGCGCAAACGGAGCATGGGGTCAAAAATGTGCGTGTTTAGATGTACAATGAGTCAAAATTTGAACCAAAATCCCAAAGTGCAGATGTTTAAAACCTTACCCCAAAAAGGTGTCCACTCTCCCCAAAGGGATCTTAATATCACTGGCACATCCCATTCACCCAGCTTGGGGTACAAGCCAGTCACATCTCTTCTATGTTTCAATCACTCAACTCCCACCTTCCCTCCTTGTCTGGAAGAAAATCCCTCCTGTGGATCTTCTCTGTCTCCATCTCCCCATATCGCTGGGCCTTCCTCAGACTGATGAGGTCAATCCTTCTCTGAAATGTCTTGTGGAGAAAGAGCCAGGGTCTGCTCAGCCTACCCTACCGCTGCTTCTGTGACTGTCACGTGCTGTCACCATTGAAAACTGGTCCCGCAGAGTTGGATGGATGCCCCTCCATGGGGATCAGAGCCACACAGGCTGCAGCCCATCTCCAGGGGTGCTGTTCTCACACACAGCCATGCAAACGTGTAGTGTGCAACTTACACAACTGTGCACAGCGGCCTCACTTGTACAAGGCTCCGCACATCCTGTGGTGCCGTGAATTGGCCCCGGGTTACAGTTCTTTTGTTCCGAATTCACACACTTAGCCAGTCCCAGGTGTATAGTTAGAGGAACATCCAGCCCCAGCTCCCCCCTCCTCCCTCCCCTGCCCCCACTCCCCCTGCCCACACACACCAGCCTCTAGACTCTGCTGGTGAGCCTGCGTCAACAGCTCGGGCCTCCCTTCCTCCTAGGTGACTCACGTTTAGGCCCCTTGGTGTCCTCTGTCCAAGGGACCTCCGTCAGGATGACCCAAGGTACCACAGAGGCCCTGAGGCCTGTGAACAGCTTGGGGCACAATCGGGAAACTCTCCTCTACTCTCCAGGCACGCGACTCCTACCTTCCCCGTCTCCTCACAGGAAGCCGGCTATGGACTGGATCATGTCGTCCTCAAAACTCATACGTTGAAATCCTAATCCCCAGGACCTCAGAATGTGACCCTTTGGGGGACAGGACCTTCAAAGAGGTAATTAAGGTAAAATGGGGTCATGGGGTGGCCCCACCCGAGTATGCCTGGTGTCCTTATAAGAAGAGGCTGTTGGAACACAGACATGCAGAGAAGCAAGACCACGTGAGCCCACAAGGAGAAGAGAGCCATCTACAAGGACAGAGGCCTCAGAAGAAAGCAAACCTGCTGACACCTTGGTCTCAGACTTTTGGCCTCCAGAACTGTGGGAAGATAAGTGTCTGTTGTTGAAGCCACCCCATCTGTGGTACTTTATTGTGGCAGCCCTAGGAAATGAATGAAATTCTTTGCAAACTTTTCTACCATTTTCCCTCCTGCCAGCTCTGCCTCTCAAGGGGTGGCGGGAAGAACCACGCTTGTTCAGACACAAAGGGTGTCTGCCCTTCCCCCAGGACAGCAGTGCCTCCTCATCTTACATTTTTCACCATGAAGAGGAACCATTCTCAGGTTCCAGGTGGCTTCCTGCATCCCCCAGCCAGGGAAGGTCTGGCAACTTCTTCCACTACAATGTTTCATTACCGTAATCAAAGCTCCTCGCTACCCCTAGCCCCAACAACCCACTCCACAGCTCGGGTCTGAGAGCTTTTGTTCTTGGCTTGCAAGCGTTGGCCCTTGGTAATGACAACACTTACTTCTCTATTTCACCTTCCAGCACTGGAGTGGGAATCTACTGACTGTTTTTTTCCCCAAAAAAATGTTAGCTGCCTGGAAGGAAGTCACTGCTCTCACACATGGAAAAGTAATACGAATATTATTCTCCCTCACGTGCAGATCTGTCTTGAATGCCTAAGGGACTTCCCCCAGAGAGATCCAAAGCAACACCAGCCCCCAGAGATGGGGAGTCACTGCTAATTTGCTTCCCTGGGTCACATAGAAATGGAAGGAGGTGGCATAGGGACAGGGAGGCTGGCATTTTCTCTCCACGCACAGGGCTGCAGTACACTTTACATTTCCCAAAGGCCATAATTATTTCCTGGAGAAGGAATTCAAATGACCCAGATAGTTAATTCAGTGAGATTGGCCTAAAAAGTATTTACCTAAAAGGCAGTTTTGTTGAAAAGAACATCACAACATAATCAGGGCTTGCTCTCATTGCCTGAAACATGCAGGTGCCAGATACAAGGCTGAAGCCTAATTTAATTAGAGAGAGCCGAAGGTGGGAGTTTGGGGGAGAGAGAGAGAGAGAGAGAGAGAGAGAGAGAGAGAGAGAGAGAGAGAGTTTTCTCATTAGCTATTCAATGCAATGACCAGAGCAGGGCTGTCCATGAGCCCCCTTGGGTCCTAGGAATTCCTTCTGTGTGGAAAAAAGTGGAAGTATAGAAGTTAACCTTTGGCCACCTCCATCCCCCTTTCCATGTCCATCTCTGACCAGCTAGGACCACCTTTCTCTTCTTCCAAAGCCCCAGGTTCTCCCGATCTCCCACCTCCACCCCACACCCCCATGACTGAACCTCAATTCCACAGGGAGTCCTATCCCTTCTATGGGGACCACATAGGATAGGAGCTCAACTCTCTGCGTGACCCTGGGCATGTCAGTCAGCTCATCTGATATACTCGATATCATCTTAGTTTGAAGGGATAAAACCAATGGGGGGCTGGCAATGTGGGGAAAAAAGACCAGTGGGAGTAAAGAGGGGAGCAGAGACCATGAGGGGGCACACCTGAGAATTTGGTGCTGTTTAGAGGAGAGTCAGAGTTGTCCAGTCTCCTCTGATTCCGAGAGTGCCAAATCACAGAGAGTAAAGCCTGTGTCTTGATATTCGGTCTGTACCTTCCCTCACATCAAAGCATTAAAAGCATCGCTCAGGGGTCAACAAGACCCCTGGATTCCTGTGTGTCAGTCTGGTCTTCCCAGTGAGAACATAAGCCCCTTGTCTCACACAGGGCATCTCTGTGTGTTCACAGACCTGGGCACAGAGCTGGTCCAGCGCAGACAGACCCTCAATAAATATTTGCAGATTGTCTGCGGGAGTGAGGCTTGACAGGCCAACTGCATCAGGAGCTTCTGCCACCTCTCAGCCTGCAGCCATCTTTAAGACTTTGACACCACAGAAGGAATTTGTCTTCTACCAACTGTGGGCAACAGAAACTGTTCCTGGGTACTGCAAGGGGACAAAAAGCCACGGTGTGTCTCCGGAAGACTGCAAGGCCACATCTAGAGGCCCTGTGTAAATATCACCGACTTGGCCTTTCTGGTGATATAGGGAAGGGTCGGGTGAAAGCTGACTTTCCTTGCTGGTTGGGCCATTGTCACTTGGGATGTTCGCAGCAGGACCCACAGGAGAAAGAACGGATGCGAGGGCAGGAAATCCCAGCAGAGCCCCACACTCTGCAATGACGTGGTACCCTGGCCACGCCCGGCCACCCGGCAGCTCCCGTGGGGAAACAACTTCCTTTTGTGGTCTGACCCTGGCTGGCTGCCAGGGCTCCAACAAGAGCCCTGTGATGTGCACATTTGAAATGTGTTGGTGGCGCAGAATGGCATGTCTAACTCGTGTTTAATGCCCGTCAGCGTTTACGTCTCTTTCCCACGCCCACGGAAGCAGACTGGCTGCATGTGGGGAGCTGTGGAGTCCAGCCGTCGCCGTGCCCGACTGCGTGTCTGGGCCTCTCTCAGGCCACACTTCCTTTTACACTCAACCTGCCCTCTGTCAGGCCACGGGTATAGTTCTCTCGGAAGAGGACACAGAGAAAGCAAAGGGAGCTATATTTGATATCAGCTGCTGGACATGCATTATGTCGTTTTTAATCTTCACCACAATGTTGTGAGGTGTTATGGTCCCCGCTTTGCAGGTGGGGAAACTGAGGTTCAGAGAGGTTAAATCTTTTGCTCAGGGTAGCACAGCTGGAACATGGAGGAGCAGGGACTCATCTCTAGCCTGTCCCCTCCAGCCATCAGACTTTGTCCAGACACCCTACCCCCTCCCTTACGAGCATCATTCTCCCCAGGATCTTTCTCCTTAAGGACAGAGGTGGCAGCAGCCTCACTCTTTGTTTCTACTGCCTACACCGGCCTCACAGATGACCACTGGCAACCAGAGCCTGAGAAAGACCAAGATAGGCCAGGTCAGCTCCCCGCAAGCTCATGGTTTGCTTCAGGGGCGTTTGACTTGATTGGGGTTGTTAATTCTCGAAGTACAGAAGTTATTGTGTTCATTCCTTTTAAACTATTTTTGTTTTGTTTTTCTGTTGTTTATTAATTAAGGCAGCTCCTGCCTGACAGTCTTTGTAGAGACACATTTTGGCTCCAGCAAATTCCCTGGGTGGTCTCCAGGAAACCCAGACAAGAATAATATGTAATGCTTTATACTGTGGTGACACGGCCTTTTACATTCCCCCCAATTCGCATGAGCTGTGAGGAAATGGCTCTAACCACACTGCCGCTGTCTTGGGCTATGTTCCCCCAGAAGATTAGAATTCGATGGCATTTGGTTTACCTGAGGGGTGATCTCAGAAAGCTCCAGAAGGACAGCAGGGAAAGTGAGATAGGAAAGGAAGGAAAGACAATACAGGGAGTGTTAATGAGCAGGTCCCCTCTGTGGGCACCTGGGATCTTTGGGAAATTGTATAGGACACACCTCAGAGTTGTGCCACCCAAGGAACGAGGAAGCTGGGACATTTACCCACCAGGCATTGGTTGAGGACTGCTCCCAGACAGGCCAAACACTCTTGAGGTCCAAGTCCTCAAGCAGAGGGACACACAGACCTGAGATCAGAGTCTGGCAGCAGGTATGGGAATGGTGAGCGCCCAGGGGACATCGGCCCGGTGCCCCCCAACAGTGGGGCAGATCCCCCTCTGCCAGATCCCAGGAATGCAGGAGAGAGCTCTCACCCCCTTTCCACTCTTCCTCCTTGTGGGTTTAGATTTGGAAGATGCTACAGCAAGGGCTCCGGGTCACCTTGTCTGTCTGCATGCGTACCTTCTCAGGCATCTCAGGGCTGGGAAAAAGGAATCAGGGGCCACTGCCCAGTTTGGGGAAGTCTGAGGGGATGCCGTTTCCAGAGAGGAAAGAGGGTGGGCGCAGAGATCCCGCAATCCCCTGGGCAGAAAAGCTAAGGCAGCTGTTACCACTTGCCAAGGTGGAAGACTGCCATGAAGGCCTTCAGTCACCACAGGATTTGCAGTCTTCCTGAGAGTTGTCCATCAGAAGCAAAGATGACCACAAAACAAAATCACTCTTGGCTCCTCGTGTAAACACAGGAAGGGCTGGGGCATAGGAAGAATGGAACCTCCAGCCTGGGGGAGGGTGCTCTGCCCACGTCTTCTCATTACTCAGTAATAAACCCATTGCCTCCTTCTCTTCCAGTTCCCTCTGACTCTGTGTCTGTCCAGCTTCTCTCTGCTTCTCCCATGCACTTCTGTCTGCATTTAGTTTCTCTTCCTCCCCCACCCCTCTCCCCATCTCTCCTCTGTATCTCTCTGGGCTATTGGGTGTGTGAAGTATCCATCGCTACCTCCCGTCTCCGTCTTCTCTCTTCATTTGCCCTCCCCTGGCTCCCTTTCCCTGGGCTCCCCTAGGCTCCGTCTCTGTCCTCCATTAGAGACGTGTGTACACCTCTTGGAAAGCTTGGAAGTTTCAGTGATGGGAGCTGCATCAATAGCCAGTAGAAGGGTCCAGGGCATATGTATCCAGGCAGCGTGCGGCCTGCCCAGGCAGCGGACCAAGGCCTGACAGGCTCCTCCATTGCCAAGGGCTGCTCCCACTGTCAGTCACCAGCAGCCTTCCATTCACCCGCCTCCTTTTCAGCCATGATCAACATTTCAAAAGCGAACACACAAGGCCTACAGTTGGTTCCTATAATTCACCGAGGGCTGCGCCTGCCGCTGGAGACAAGCCGCATTCTTCTCTCTGAGTGAGCTATTTTTAAGGATAGCTCCCCCCACCCTCGTTTCCAGTTCCCATTTCAGCCCAAGCGCTGAATTAGATTCTTTCTTCATTTTGTAGGCTCCCTTTCTCTGTTATTATATAAAACCATTTCAGCCCTTAAGGAGTTGGCATCTGACATCCACCGCTTCTGAATCCTCAGAACAGAGAAGGGAAGGAATAAACAGAAGGGAGGGAAAGAAATGTTCTGTTTCCGCTCCAGCAACATGAATCGTGGGAGAGTTAAATAGCAACAAAGTATTTGGTGTTAATCTTTAATATTCCCAGGAACTTGTCACCTCCTCCTTCAATCCCAGAGCTGCCTTTCTCCAAGTGATTCTGGCGCCTCTCACAAGACATCATACTTCCTATTATGCTCTAAAAAAGTACCCACCTGAGGGGAGTTCTTAGTGATTAGACTGAAAAAAAAAAAAAAAAAAGGCCAAGGTGCTCATTGCTATTTACAAGGAAATGACTGAAAGAATGAGCCATGGATTTCTTTGCTGTCAGTCTTGCCTGTTTGCAGTAGACCCTGCCTAAGCTCATCCTCTGATGTGATCTCTCCCTTCCTGGGGCTTCAGAGCCAGAGGGCTGGTGTTTGACAAATTTGAAGGGATGCAGGTGGCACCAGCAAGTGCAGTGGAGAGAGGCTGGCTGCCAGCCTCCCTGGCTGATGTGCCCCTATTGACAACCACTCACTCCTACCCTAGCAGCAGGGAGCCGGGGTATAAATGCAAATGACAAGATCCTTTCTCTAAACTACACACGTGGCGGGTCTTCTTCATGGAGATTTGTCCAGAGGCGGACCTTGAGGCCAGGATTTCAGTGCAGGCAGTTTATTTGGGAAGGGATCCCAGATAACAGCTGTCAAGAAGTGAGATGAGAGCAGGCAGACAATAAAGGGTGAGTTACCCAGCGTGTCACCGCTGTGGGCACCTGGGGCTTAGTACACCTGGGCAACTCTGAGAGACAGTGAAGAACCCGCACCTGAGAGTTATTACACCCGAAGGGTGAGGGAGCTGGAGTATTTGTCTACCCACTCCTGCCAGTCCTTGGTTGAGGGATGCTGGAAGGAGGGCGTTAATTCTCCAGCGCTCGGAGCTTGTGCACACCGGCTGCAGAGGACACCTCCTGCCAGGAGATGAAGGTGCTGACTCTTGGAAATCCATTGCAAAGGTAAGGAAGAGGGGATATGGGAAAGGTACCCACAGCAAATATCAGTGACCCTTATCATCTGTGTTCAGAGTTCTCGCTTCAAAATAAAGAGTGGGCATCTATTAGGTTGGGGCAAAAGTAATTGCAGTTTTTGCAATTGTTTTTAACCTTTTAAACCGCAATTACTTTTGCACCAACCTAATACATTTCACAGATAAACCCTCCCCTTACTACACCACAGCTCTTGCTGTTGGGTTTCTCCTGGGTTTCCAGGTATCAAGCCCCAAAGGGTCCAGAAGTCTTTGCCCCAACACCGTAGTCATAAAGACTTTTTTAGAGGCAGGGTCTCTCCTCATTTTACAGAAGGAGCTGCCTGGATGTAAAGCCCCATCCTCACCCCAGACTGCCTACAGGACTTCCTGGAGCTGAGGAATCCTTTCTCCTTTCCTCCAGCATCTGTGGAACTAGAATTGTATCCAAGCAAAGCAGAGCATTACAAAGGAAGGAGATTAGTTACTTCCTCCCTGCCAGTTCACCTCTCTCGTTGGACTCTCTTCCCAAAACACACAGCTTTGGTAGAAACACTTACTATTATGTGATATGTTTGCTGACACACTCTCTCCTTCCTGGCTCCATGAGGACGAACACTGGGCCTTTTCCAGAACTGTAGCACTGGGACCTGAAAGTTGGCAGATACTCAATCAGCTTTTCTTAAATGAATGAACGAATCCCATTGATGCCTAATTTAGAAATTCTTTTCGTACTCCATTATCGATAGGATCAAGTCCAAATTCCTTAGTATGATTTTCCAAGGCCCGTTTCAGTTTCTACGCTAATTTCCCACCCAAGAGTCATGCCTTGCCATTCTTCTACTGACCATTTGGCCGAAATGTCACCATTTCACTCCTTTGGGCTTTGCATGTACTATTTCCTCTGTGTGGGATACTCTTCCCCTTTCTCTACCTGTTAAAGGGCCACTCATAACCCTTTAGGACCCCCCTCAAATGTCCCCTGTCCCGTGATGTCATCTCCAACTCCTCTAAGCAAAGAAGATGATCAAATAGGCAGACCCAGCACACATTTGGGGCACCAGAAGAGACAACCAACAGCTCTTTTTAAACCATTTTGACATTTACAAAAAAACGAAGACAGCTAACTAGCCAACGTGGGAAAACTCTAAACTGGTTTGGCCTTCCTTACGCATTTGATTTTTGCTTTTATTTGGTTTTAACTAATCAAGCTTGGGGAAAAAGGCACCATAAACCTTTCAGAGCTGACGGGCCCTGGACCCCTTAGTTTTGCTCTACTTCCAGCCACTGAGACCAGTCATTCATTTATTCTCTCATTCAGTACCTGGTGTAAGGCGTGGCCTGGGAGATGCAGACCCTCACCTGATGCAGGCCCTGCGCTCCAGGCCACATACCCTGGAGGAAGCGAGCAGTGTATTACAGACCATTAAAGTGCTATGAGGTTCCTGACCTTCTGAAAGGGCCTGCTCTAACAAACAAATAGTGACAATCACGATTCTCACTGATAACGTCAAGTAAACAACCAAACGTCCACACTGATGTAAGAATTTGAATAAATAAATAATAAATAAATAAATAGCAGAGAAAGGACAGCTCTTCCTTACAGTAGAATTCTAATTAATAAGTGCACAAGGAGTGATGGAAATAGAAGATTGCCACTTGTCAACCACCACGTTCATCATGGTTGCAGGCAATAATCAAATGCTGATGCTAAAATTAGTGGACAGATGTATGCTGAGAGACAAGACACTTGCAGATGCCCCCTTAACTAAGTGATCAAAGCTAACATCACCCATGATAAGACAAGCTGACATCATGCCCCTCCTGACATGATGCCCCGGGAAGGGCACAATATCACTTTGGTAATACCGCTGCCAAAAATGTGTAACTTCGATCTAATCACGAGAAGATATCATATAAATGCATATTAAGAAACATCCTACAAAATGACTGGCTAGCATCCTTCAAAAGTACCATGGTCGTAAAAGGCAAAGAAAGACAAGGAAGTGTCCCAGATTACAGGGGGCTTGAGAGACAGGACAGCTAACTGCATGTGGGCTCCTGGATGGAAAAAGGATATTAGTGGGACAATTGGCAAAAAGATGAATAAAGTCTATAGCCTGGCTAATAGGGTTACAGCAAATGTGAATTTCTTGGTTTTGATCATGAAGGGAAGCAGAGTGACGAGTGTGCAGGATCTATGTGTACTATTTTGGCAACTTTTTTCCAAGTCTGAAATTATTTCAAAACAATAAGTCAAAAATAATTGGGGAGGGGGAAGCCTGCTCTGTTTCCCCACCTCACGTTACCACAGACCCTGAGGAATTGTTTTTGGAATATTTGTTTTTACCTATTTCCATCCCCACAAGGAAGGCTGTAAGCCTCTCCAGGGACTGTCTAATTCGCTCTGAGATCCCTGTGGTGCTGCAACACTGTTTCGTAGCATCCCCACCTCCAGCACCCACTTCTTGCATTATGGGGAGCATTGCTTAGAGGTGGAAAGAAAGCTGTAGAGAAAATTCTGGACTTAGAGAACAGTGCCGCTTCAATATCACCATGCCTTTTATTAAGAGAAGAGGCAATACAGTGGTAGTGTGGTAGGCAGTTGTTTGCAGAACTGTCCACAATTCTCCATCCTTCTCCTATCCATGTACCTTTGCACTATAACTTTCCAGGTATCTTCTATCCTCTCCCCTTGAATCAGGGCTGGCCTTGTACTTGCTCTGACCAACAGGCAGCAGACGTGACATGGCGCTAATTTTGAGCCTAAACAGAAGAAGGTACATGATGTAGACACCTGTCAACAACCAGACAACCACCAGGTATGTGAATGAAACAATACTTGATCAGTGGACTTGCCAACCACAGACTCATCAGTGAGCCCAAGCACGACCAGAAAAACCATCCAACTGAGTCCAGCCCTAACTGCTGACTCAGAGCGCCATCAGCCAAATGAATGGCTATTGTTTTAAACCACCAAGTCTTGACATTGTTCATTACACAGCAATGGATAACTGCTATAGGTAGCAGATTCCTGTATCTCTGTAGCCTGTAGCAGTAGGCTCAGGGACTAATACTGATTACTCTTTATCTCAGATAAACAAAGGCAAAAACATGGATCCTTTTCTTACACAAGGGCAAGCCCCAGCCCAAATAATACCAGAGGGGTCTCCTCTCCTAAGAGAGAGAATTTGGACCCCTACCCCCAAAAGAAAAGGAATCCTTACAAAGAAGCCCCACTGGCTGAGGAAGCAAACACAGGCAAAGCCAGCTGGCAACACCCAGGAAGGGATCCTTGGTGCAGCAGGGGAGTTGCTGGGCCAAGGAGGCAGAGGGGATGGTGGTGAAGGGAAGTGGCTGAGTAGGACCTCCTTGCACAGGTCCTGTCCACTCCTCTCCCCAAGGCTTGGCTTGCATAGTCGCTGGAGGCTCAGGTTGCAGGGTTAAGAGCCTCTCTGGGCTGCATGAAGCCGAGAGGAGCCAGGCAGGCTGGGCGGAGGTCAGCGCAGTGAGAAATGCACCTCAAAGGGCTTTCAGAGGGCATGAGGGGTGCCTGGGCAGCCCGACAGCTGGCAAGGGCAAGGCAGAAGGGTGCGTCCAAGCTGCTGGGGGGTCACGATAGCAGGCTGGGAAGGCACCAGCCATGGGGTCTCTGGACCTGGAGGTTAGGGACTCCCAGAAGCTGGGACTAAAACGGGCAAGACTGCCAGAAGATGAAATAAGCAGCTAAAATTCCAGGTAATCCTCAGCAGGAGTGGCTTTGGTCGAGGACCCCACAGTCCGTCTCACGCACTTGGGCCCCTCCATGGCAGAGCACAGGGACGAGGTGGGCCTACTGCAAGAGGGCTTTGAGATTCTGGACAGTCAGATGTGT
This sequence comes from Rhinolophus sinicus, assembly GCF_036562045.2. NCBI lineage: Eukaryota > Metazoa > Chordata > Mammalia > Chiroptera > Rhinolophidae > Rhinolophus > Rhinolophus sinicus. The sequence goes on along the minus strand of NC_133759.1, from coordinate 11,896,140 downwards.
ATCTCCATAGAACTGGTGACTGCTGCATGCCGTAGCTGTCCTTTCCAGCGAGACGCTCAGTCATTGCTTCTGTCGAAATAACCTCCTAGGGCCCAAATGGAGCCTCTCCTGCCCAGGCGCCACGTCAGCAAACCAACACCTCGGTAACTTGCCTGTCCCTGTCAATGCTCCACTTGATCGGAAATGCACATATCGGGTCAGCCAATCCCCAAACGTAAGGCCGAGCCTTGATGAGACTTCTCACCCCAAAAGGAGGCTATGTGGCCCCCGCCAATCAGATATTCTCTATTTTTCTCTTCCTTGTTCTTTGCTCTTTATCCTCTGAAAGCTTTCTGCCTTCTACCCTATTTTGCCATTCTCTGAAAGGAGACTGTTCACTTCATGAGGAGTTAAATAACGTTGTCTCCTAATCATGTTTAACACTTCAAAGAGCTCCCTACGCTGGACACTATGGGAGAAAAGCTGGAGAGCTACTTTTTTCTGTTTTCCTTGGTTAGGATTCAGCACTTGGCACTGACGGGAACAGCCCGTCTTTACCTGCTGGAGACACAGGTACACTTCCAAAGGTGACAGCTTCTCCTTGCTCGTAGGAAGTGCCTTCTCGCCCTGGGCACAAAGGAAATGGTCTGCAGTGGTCCTTCCCATCTCTGCCCTCTCACAGCGTGCGGACCTTGCGTTTTCCAACAACTGACTGTCAGGACTGAGGACCATACAACCCAGCTGCCCAGATCACAACAAAACAATACTCATCAGATGTCAGAGTGACCCAATATTTGAAGAACAACTTGTTGCATGTTATGCTGGGAGGAAGGAGAAGGAATAGAGAAGAGAAAGAAGGAACAAAATAATCAAAAGACATATGATGGTCAAGAATTCTTATTAGGCAGACAATAGACCACATTGGGGGAGGCTTTCCTCTACACAGGTCAGCTCAGTGGGCAGGAATCACCTGCCCATGCCCCTCACCTGGGACTCCTTCCTGCAGCATCCCAGGCCTCCTCCATGCTGCCAGCCAAGCTCTCCAGATGCCACATGCTACACTTGGCTGAAAGCTACGCTTGGGTTTATTTCAGTCCAACTCAGCTCTTTCTCTGTGTTTCCCCCCAACATGTAAGACAGCTATTAAAATAAAGAGCAGGCTCTCAGCCACACACCCTCTTGTTAATTCCCATGATTAACCATGAAGGAGCCAATAAAGAATAACCCTGTGATTAATTGATTAATGATGATCTCCCACTCGTGAGCCTCAGCTGTCCTGCTTATCAAGGCCATGGTGAAGGGCCCCACGTGAACTGGAGAGTGGAGGGCTGCAGTCTCTGAGAGGCCCATCTGCCTTCAGGGGCTTGCCAATGGACAGGTGGGTGTGAGGGCGTCAAGGCTGATTCCTGACAGAAGATAAAGACACTCTGGGATGGCTCAAATTTGTGCCAGGCCTCATCATCACTTGGTATATGGCCTTTATTCACATGGTCCAGGCCTCACATGTCCATGGGAGAAGGTGTCACCTGCACCTTCCCACATGAGGCTGTACCCGTCTTTGGTCAGACACACCCATGCAGTAGGTTCAAACCTGAAACGCGCTACCTCCTGCAGGGATGGAGCAGACTTTTCCCAGGGAGACAGCACTGCCTCAAGCCACCACTTATAATGCCAGCCTTCCGAGAAACTGAGAAGCATCACCTAGTAATTCTGTCAGACGTGGGATCCCCCAGAAGCAGACCCTGAGAAAAAGATTCAAATGCAAGTAATTTAGTTTGGAATAAGAGTGAGTAAGAAAGCTACGTAGACGGGAAAGGAAAAACAGCCAATAAATGGTGCAGGGTTGACCATTTGACTGTGGGTCACAGAGTTTAACCACCTGGGAAACTGGGAGCTGGTGTAGAACACAGACATTGGATTATTCTCAGATTAGCTGGGGCATTTTTACACCAACTCCTACAGTCTTGGGTTGAAGTGGGAGGGTGGATGGAGGGAGAAAGGGGAGTGTTAATTCTCAGCATGTCCAGCCTTTCACATGAATGGGTCAAATGGACTTTGGTGGGCAGAAGAAACGTTCAGGAAAAGTAACACAGGCTCTGGTAGTTGGGAATGATGTCCACACACACTGGAGAAGCATGGGCCAGGAGCATGAGCAGGGGTTCCCAGCGTCAGCACAGGCCCCTCTGTGGGACGACTGTAAATAACACTGGTGTCCCCCAAGAATCTGAACTTGCAGTGGCAGGTGGGGAAGGAGCCCACTGTTTCCTGGTGAAGAAGTGGAGGCTCGGGGAGGTCCTGTGACTTGTCCACAATCACACAGTTGGTGAGCTGCTCAAACTCTTTGATCCCAAGTTCCAAATGTTTGCTACTTGAGCACTTGGCCAGAATGAGGAAGCGGGGAACAAAAGGGTGGGGCATGGGATGGACAGAAGAAACCCTCAAGGATATATATCAACTGTGATTTACTGAACAGTTATTATCTTCTTGGCCTTCTTCTAAGAGCTTTCCATGATTTTCTCATTTACTCTTCACAATAATCCCACGAAGTGAGATCATTGTGTTGCCCACTTTACAGATGAGGAAACTGAGGCACAGAAAGGTTAAGAAACTTGCCCAAAGCCTTCAGCTAGGAAGGCATCTGGGGTGCCAACCTACCTATCCGGCTCTAGAATCCATGTTTTTAAGCTTACCATACCCTATCTCTATATTCCTAATAAGTTTGCTCCTAGCTCTGACTGCTTGAAGGCCACTGAGCTCTTCTCAGCTAAGACACAATTCCTAGGATTTTTTTCACATTAGCCAGGAGGCCATAGCCAGGTGAGGATGAAGCCAGGAATTCCTTAACCATCTAGCTGTCCACCTCAGCAGAGGCAACAAAACACATAAACTGATCTGGCTTTGAGGTCTATAGCCCTGAGTTTGAATTCTGAGTTCTCCATTCAGTCATCCCACCAGGATTTTGAAGGGCAGCCATGTGCCAGGCACTGTACTAGGCACCGGGGTTACAAAGGTGAGAATGGTGAGAAAAATCAACTGGAATTCTATGTCCAGACAGTCACCCCCAAGTATGAAGATAAAATAAAGACATGTTGACATATAATGACTCAAAAAATTTATCTCCCAGGTATCCTTTCTTCAGAAGCTCCTGGAGGATGTCCTGGCAAAATGGAAAAAAAAAATCGATGTGGAGAAGGAGCAACAGAGCAATTAAAGGGGGTAGTGACAGGGCATGCCAGGATAACAGATCTGTCCTAGTCCTAGAAAGAAGCTGAGACAGAGGGGGACAAAGAGAAGAGAGCAACAACAGGAGATTGGGAAGGGCATAATGGATTATAGGATGTATTTCAGGGACATATTGATGAGCTTGACACAGGAGAGTCTTTCTTAGGCGAAATGGGCAGGGGTCGGAGATGGAGGTATTGGCATGGATAACAGAAAAGTAAGCCAAGGGGGGAAATGGCGCACTTTTTCTAACATGGAAACATAATCACACTACACGATTTGATTCCTCAGTGAGCAATATTCTCATAGTCCTAACAAGGGACACAAAGATTTGTGATAACCAAATCTTTGTTCGGTGATCCAAAAGTTGTGCTGTATTGGGAGTGATGGGGAGGGACTGTGTAAAGTGTGCTAGGATGTTTGATTCTCAATTATTATAAAAGAAATCAATCAATAGCATACAAACTAACACATCAAGAGATAGTGTAATATTTGGTCAAAGGTACAAAAGTTGGTCAAAAGGTACAAACTTCCAGTTAGAAGATAAACAAGTCTTAGGGATCTAATGTATAGCGCGGTGACATCGCGTATGGCAGGGTTAACCATAGTGTATGGTATATTTGAAGGTTGCTAAGAAAGCAAATCTTAACAGTTCTCATCACCAGAAAAAAATTGTAATATGGGTGGTGATGGATGTTAACTAAGCTTCCTGCAGTGAACATTTCCACGAGATATACATATATCAAATCATGGTAGACCTAAAACTGATACTATGTCATATGTCAACTCTAGCTCAACTACAAAGGGAAGAACCAAAAATTTTAAAGAAGAAATAGTACAATAATATAATGTACATCATAATAACAACGTGCATATTATTTAGGGGAGAAACAAGTAAGAGGTGAAAGTGGTTGCCATTGGGTATTTGGGAGCAGGGAGGGATGTCTTATTTTATACTTTAAGTCTTATAGTCCTCTATGATTTTTTTCAACCTATTGATTTTTTTCCATATGCAGAATTTACTGGCGAGAAATCTTAATTAACTTCTTCAAAAAGAAGAGCCCCAAAAAGTGTGAAATATTTTTCCTGAATTTCTTCAAACTCGACCCAGTGGGAATGAATGTATGCATCCTTCTTTAGGCAACACTTGTATTACTAGGAAATCAACCTCTTCCTGTCCCTGCTATGTAAACATTGAACAGATCCTTAAGAACACTAGTCTAAAGGGTTGCTAAGTGGACTGTCAGGCCAGGGCACCCACAGTTATAGTCCACTTCCACCAATAAAGGCTAGTTTTGTGTGAAAAGGGAGGGAGGGATCATGAAGAATTGTGGCTTATCATTGGGGGCAGACTTTCCTCTGTCCCTGAACTGCCACCCTCACTAGCTCACCAGTGGCACTCTCTGGACAGTCTTTACCTCCTTAGAGGCACCTTGCGGAGTGTCCACATGGGTGGATGAACAGCTCTAAAATCAGCGCAGGCCAGGAGGAGCTTGTTTCAGCGTGGTGCTGACACTTGTGTCAAACCCTATCAAAGGAGAAAACTCTCCCCCAAAACTATTTAAAAGACAAACATGATATTTTTTATGCCTGGGAAAATATGAACAATTTTTACAAGTAGAGAGATGTCTCTTTCCAAAATTGATTGCATAGTAAGATGGGAGACTTTCTTAAATGAAACGGGACAGATTTCGTGTAAGCCAAGAGGCCCTTAAAACTGCTTCTTTCTTTTCCAAGTATTCAGGTTTCCAACAGGACACCAGGGTGACAAAGGAGTGTTGGGTCAGGCAACCCCCAGATCCATCACTAAGCCTCCCCCAGCTTTGACCTGGTGTGCTGAGCAGCTCTGGGGTCCATCCTCCAAGTTGCCCAGATTCTCAGGGCAGGAATGTGAGTGTATGTGTTGCTATGAAAAGTGGAATTCCTCAGCTCAAGAGCCCAAGTATTACCATGAGGCCAGTGCTCACCATGCAAAAAGAGCTGAGTAGCTTTACAGCAGCCAGAGGCAACAGAGGGTGACGTGATTCAGAAAGGCCCAAGGCTGAAGGCCTCTCTCTCCTGACTTTGGAAGTATCACCTTGGCCTCCTGGTTTTCTCTCTCCTTTTGCTTGGCTGAGTTTCAGAACTGAAGGAGAATCTGCCTGTGTCCCATCCGAACATTACTCTTAATTGTGCTGCTGTTACAACGTGTAATAATACTTTGTAGAATTATACTGCTGCACAAATCTCTCTCACACACATTAATTTCCTTGACCCTTAAAACTACCCAGTGAAGTCGGCAGGGCATTTTATAGAAAAATGAAGCGCAAAGAATTTCAATGTCTTTCCTGAGAACGCCCAGCTAATAGCTATCAGAGGAGAGGCCATGTTATTTCTTCCCAGCTTGTCTCCACAAAGGGAATGAAGCTGATAATAGTAAATGCATATAACACAAGAGTGCACTGAGCAGCACATACAGGCAAACGGAAGAATTGCAATAGGCTATGTGGGCTGGGAAGAAAAAGATCTCACCAACATCCTGCGCAGTTGCTCTAATTCAAGACATCCTGGCAGTCTAAGTGAAGAAAGACGACTCACATAGTTCTGGTTGTAAATAACGAGCCAAAGCCAAAATCCAGCGTGACAAGCAGAACCAACCTTGAAAAGACTTGGATTCATTTCTCATCCCAACAAGCGTCCTATTCAAATCTGTCCCACTCAGGTATCCCCTGGATCCACCAGCTAAGGTCTCATCCCTTGAGATACACAATCCCGTCCCTGGTTTAGCACAGATTCTGAGAACCATGGCAAAATCAAAATTTGCTTATCTGAGTCTCAAAAGACTAACGAAGATGGGTCTCCAAATGGATGACTGGTGCTTTTTCCTAAACCTGCTAGAGAATTGGGTTCCGGAGTCATAGAGAAGAGTCAAGAAACGTAGTTTCCATCGCATGGAATTAAATCATGCAATGTTCCCTCTGAAAATGTTGGCCTCTCATCAATATCTCAAAGACTCAGTAGGAAATCACCCCCCATCCAGTGCTCCTAAAACAAGCCGAAAGGGCAACAACTTACAGTTTCAGTTGTCTCTGAAGAGATGCTCACAGAACATAGTAGGAGTCTCCTGTTTACAACTTCTGGGCACCCTTTCCTCTTTTCTTGCTAATAAAACTCAGCTTTTCCTTTGGGGTCCTAATTGGTCCAGATGTCCCACCACCCCATTTAGCAGAGTGATGGGAACAAGGCCGACCTGAGACCATTGGGACTCTTCTGGAAATTAGAAATTTGAGTGGAGATACACAGAGTTAAGACATCTAATGGAAAGACTCCAAACAAGATGGCTCATCCGCTTTGACTAAGATTTTCATGGGTCTCCTGGTTCCCATAGCCTGCTTGCCCAGCTTTTCCTATAATCCAATCAACTACCCAACATCCTTCCAATACATTCATTTTTAATTAAGTTAACAAGTGTCAGTTTCTATTGCTTACTAGCAAAGAAACCTAACAAATATTTAGAGAAAGGGGATAGGTGAATAGGCAAACTTTTTTGACGCCTCTTACTACAGGCCTATGAAATATAAACAAACAGGCAGTGTTTATCAGAAACACCTGAAGAACTTCCAAACGATTCATGTATGTATTTTTTAAAAGCTGCCCTGTCAATGCTGATGCCCAGGTATGATTAAGAATCCATCCTCCAATGGATAAGAACAAACACACCTGAGCTAACATACTCTCTGTGACTGGGGCCAGCCTTAACCTCTTAGCATTTGTTTCGCCATAAAGTGAGTGAGGTGGCAGCTGTGAGACAAAAAGTGAGTGGGGGTGATTCTGTAGAACTGCCCACCCATCTGAGGGGCCATTCTTCATTGCAGTAAATTGTGGCAGGGAAAGAAAGAAGGTCTGGGCTTGCCAGAACTTCTGGCTTTTCAGAAGAAGCCAGAATTCAGTATCACTTGCCATAGATAGAGCATAAACTCACACCCAAAAAATAAGTAATACAAGTAAAAGGAAATCACTAATTTCCGTCGAGAAATTTTGTCTGTTTCAGGCTCTGAGCATAAGGCCTGTTGCCTCATTATTGCAAAGAGAGATTAGAAAGAGGGAGTAAAGCATATCAGTGTCAGATTGAGGCTTTCTCCTTCATCTAATAATCGGTAAGAATATCGATTATGATGTGAATCCATACTGCATCGATGGACACCTTGTGCCACTGTCCACCACCTTGGCCACTCGGGAGCCTCTGAACGTCCCCTGATGCCTAAGCTGCATCCCACTCTGACTGGTGAGATTTCTCTGCCTGCCTCTGACATAGCCACCTGGGAGGACGTTTTTATGCCAACTGGCCGAGAAGTCAGCATGAGCCAGCGTTTTCTACATTATCCCTCATTCTCCATCTCTTTATTTTTTTCTGCTTCCTTCCTTCACTTCTGGACACATCCAACATGCCATGCAAGGTCTAGTATCTTCCTATCACCTTTTGTCCAAAAGAGGAAGGAAACACAACGCCCAGCCATGACTGAAGAGCTCAGGGGGTATTTTCACCTCCTCATGGAAAGATGTGCTACTCAGAGGGACCCCAGACTTGTCCAAAGTCATACAGTACACAACCAGCAGGCCTGAGGGGCATTCAGTCATTTATTCATCCAATATGTGTTGGGGGCTTCTATACCAGGGTGCCAAAAAACTGCATACACCTTTTAAGAGATGTTATCTATGCTCAAACACAAGTTCGCTGAATCAGAAGTGTCTGGATGCTGATGGTAACCACTTTGAGCACCTCTTGTAATTGCAGAAGTCACACATGACTTGTATTCATCTTTTGTTATTGGTATATATTGGGTATTACAATTAATACAGTTTTCGCCTTTCTTAAAATGTATATACATTTTTTTGGCACCCTCTGTATAGTCTAGGCATTGTTCTAGGGATTGAAGATAGATCAGTGAAAAGACAAGCAAAGACCTTGCCCTCCATAAACAAAAGAGAATGCAAGATACCGTCTGGCAGTGATAAATGTTAGGATATAAAACCAAGCGTGTATAGAAACAGAGAGTGCCAGGGACAGTATTTAGGCAGAGGGGTGAAGGACGGCCTCCCTGAGGAGGTGATGTTTGAGCACAGGACTGGAATACAGTGTGCCATGCAGATATCTAGGGGAAGAGCATTCCAGGTAGAAGGGGAAAAGGCCCCAAGAAAGGAAGCCCCCTGGTGTGTTTGAAAAGCAGCAAGCAGGCCAGTGTGACTGGAGCAGTGAGTTAGGACAGGAGAATTTGGAGATGAAGACAGAGAAGAAGTAAGGAGCCCGATTATGTAAGCCAGGTCATGGGGCAATATTAAGGACTTCTACTAAGATGAGGAGCAGGCGACTGGCATGATCAGGGTTTTGAGGAAACATACAAACCATCTTCTAGGACCCTGGCTCAGTGCTGTTCACAGAAGTCTGTAGAGACTCCTTTTCCGCCAGGGCCACTGAGCACAGCTGCACAGGTTGTGCACTGCTCAATTCCAGTTCATATAGACTGGAATAGTGTCCCCCAAGTTACTAAGTGTGGTGGCTACATTACTTCCCATCACTGGAGGCTCATTTGGGCCTAATCTCATCCTAGTGTGTATGAATAAACTAAGACTTCTGACTCAAGTCCTCTGAAGGGCATTGGCCTCACGTCCCTCACTGGGTTAGTGACAAGGTTAATCCAGAAGTTGAGCTGCACTTGGATGGAGAACTTGACATGGGGTAGAAGTTCATTCTAAGCTACAAATCCCCTCACCTGTCGTCTCCTTCCCAAAACCTATGCTCTCAGAAGCCAGTGGAGGAGGACATGAGCCAGTGCCACCTCTACCAGTGACAAATCAGGCATGCTTGGCTATGACTTTGGACACACCACAGAAGAAATGAAACCTCAGTCCCCCTCCCCTCACATCCAAGCCTCTGGCATAAGTCTTGCCATTAACAGATGTGAGGAGTAAAGAGAGATTCTTTATGTCACAGTTTCCTTCCATTACCTGTTACTGTTTTGCTTACACCCCATCCCCCCCCCACACACACACACAAACTGGAGATTAATCAGGGTTAAGTAAGACACACATCAGCCCAGGATTACATTCTTCTTCCCTGGTCCCCAAAATCTCACCTTGGACCCCACTCATACCCACTTCCTCCACCTCAGATCTTTTTTTGTTTGTTTGTTTAAGTATAATTGGTATACAATATTATATTAGTTTCAAGTGTACAAAATAATGATTCAACATTTTTATACCTTACAATATGATCACTGTACTAATTCCAGGAATCATCGGTCACAGTGTAAACTTATCACAATATTATCGACTATATTCCCTTTTACATTTTCACCCATCCCCCATTTCCCTCCCCTCTGACAACCATCCCTTTGGTCTCTGTTTCTATGTGCCCATCAATAGATGGATAAAGAAGATATGGTACATACAAAGGGTGCTTAAAAAACATACACACATTTTAAGAAAGGAAAAAACCGTATTAAAATTGCAATAGTCAATATATACCGGTAACAAAAGATGAATACAAGCGTGGGTTCCAAGAGGGAGCAAGAGACCCAGGTGGAAGCTACTGGGCTTCCTACGACCGAGCCTCAGCAATTTCAGAACATCATTCTGCTGCTCTCCACTGGGTAAGCAGGTCGCTAGGTCCAGCCCAGACTCGGGGGAGGGAACCAAGGAACTCCCCCCGCAGTGTGAGGACGATATGCATGGGTGGGGAAGGAAGGACTCGACGGATGCCATTTGGGGAGACTCCACAGTTCCCCAGAAGCAGGCCCTGAGATGATGGTGCGTGTGCAGGCCACTGACAGAGGAAGTGCTTCCAGAAACTGGGTAAGAGAATAGGGAAACAGGTCTGGGAACAGGAAGAAGCAAAGCCGGGGCGATTTCCGGCAAAGTTCCAGCCTTGACCTGAATCCCACATGAGTGCTAGAGTGTAAACCACATGTGAGAGTTTGATCCATCTTGAGGGAAGGAACTGAGCCTTCATATTTCCACACCCACCAGCAACTGGCTAGTGGCCATAAGGGGACACTGGGGGTGTGAACACCCGGACACTTCCCTCTCCCTATGTGTGGGAAAGTGGCCCCGGAAGCCCAAGGGCAGTCCTCTGAAGAGTGACTTCCCTAAAGAGTAAAAGCACACAGATGTTGGGGACAGGGGACAGGGAAATATAACGGGGACTCAAAAGAATCTGAGCAGAGGACCAGCTCTGCCTGCTGCAACTGGCTCAGGGAGAAGATGGGGACGTACGGGTTTGTCATTAGCACGTCCCCATGCAGCATCTCATTTCACCATGAGGTGGGTCCCGGAATCCCATTTATGCAGAGCAAACCCATGCTCGGAAAGATTAGGTAACAGACCCACAGAGCAGGATCTGAGCCCAGAACCATATGGCCATGAAGTCTGTGCACCTCCCTCAAACCACACTAAAGTCCCAGAAGAGTAGGAAACTAGCTGACTGCTGCCTCTCACCACAAAGTCATGCTTGGATGGCCTTCGGGTAAAAGACCTGTTTTCCTCCAGCACCGCACAAAAGCACACTGTTTACAGAATGCTCTGCACTGCTGTGGCAGGTGTGGCCAACCAAATTCTCTGCCACGTAAGCCATGATATTCTCAGAGAGGTGCTGAGCGGTTTCTCCTTCATTTACAGCAGTGGTTCTCAAGGTGGGTGGGGGTGGGGATGTCCCTCGGGGGACACTTACCAATGTCTAGAGAGAGTTTGGTTGTCACAAGGTGGGAGGTGGGAGGAGGGAGGCATTTCTGTTGGCATCTAACAGGCAGAGGCCAGGGACGCTGCTAAACATCCCAGAATGCCCAGGACGGCTCCTACAACAATTACCCACCGGAAATGTCAACAGTGCTGTGTGTGGGAAATCTTGATTTAAAGACATAAGAGTCTCCAACCAAAGCAGAACATCCAAGAGTGTGGGGTTGGGGCGTGAGGTGGGGGGAGCAGGGCTCTATCTACTTCCATGTGACCCGAAGTCAAATTGACAGTGAAAACAATTTTAGATGGTTGGTTTTTATCCCCACGAAGCACAACTGTCTCCTTCCTTTCTATTTTAGCCGCATGTACTGGTTGGAGTTACTGAGTCATTCTACAATCTGGAATGATAACGACCCACTGACTTGTGACATTCTTGTGCCAGAAAATACCTAACCACCCTTTCACGGGAGAGAAAAACAGTAGTAGGTGACATTTAGCAACTTTAACAGTGAGAAAATGGGTGGCAGGATATGTTGCCATCAAGATTCAGCGTTCTTCATATGGTACTCTGCAGTTTCTTAACCATAGTATCCATTTAATGAGAGAGAGAAAGAGAGAGAGAGACTCAGGATTTGGAAATATCATGTGTATGTCCACTGGTTGGGGAATTGTGGCCGTAATTTCCTATGACTGATCATATTAAACATACTCCAACATCCAAACAAGTGTTTCCTTTCAAGTTGTACATTTATTTTTTTAAGTATATCTTTTCTTTAAATTATTGCAAAACACACATAAAATGAAGTTTACCTGCTTAACCATTTTTAAGTGTAGTCAGTGAGAGTAAGTCCCTCACACTGGTGTGCTGCCATCACCACCCTCCATCCACCAAACTCCTTTCATCTTGCAAAACTGAAACTCTCTGCCGATTATCAATCATTCCTCATTCCTTCCTCCCTCCAACCCCTGGCAACCACCATGCTGTCTTCTGTCTCTATAAATCTGACTACACCAAATACTTCATAGAAGAGGAATCATACAGAGTTTGTCCTTTTGTGACTAGCTTATTTCACTTAGAATAATGTCCTCAACATTCATCTATGTTGCAGTATGTGTCAGAATTTGCTTCCTTTTTAAGGGTGAATAATATTCCATTGGATGACTATGTCACATTTTGTTTACCCATTCGTCTATTGGTGGACACTTGGAATATTTCCACCTCTGGGCGATTGTGAATGCTGCTATGAACATGAGTGGACAAATATATCTTTGAGTCCCTGCTCTTAATTCTTTTGGGTCTATTCCCAGAAGTAGAATTGCTGGATTACATATTAATTCCATTTTTAATTTTTTGAGGAACTACCATACTGTTTTCCACAGTGGCCACACCGTTTTACATTCCCACCAACAGTTTACAACTCCAAGGGTACAGATTTCTCTGTATTCTCACCAACATTTGTTATTTTTGTTACATATATGTGTGTGTGTGTGTGTGTGTGTATGACATCCTAATGGGAAGACAGTATTTATTTGTGGCTATGCACTTATTTTCAACAAATCTGCCATTGCTCAAAATACTTTTGGACTTCATCCTTTAGAAATGCATTCCAGTGAAGCTTGGAGCAGAAACAAAAGAAGAGAGAAAAAACCTCATTATTTCAGAGTCCTGTACCTTATTTATAATCCAAAACAGTCTTTCTCACATTGAAAAACTACTAGAATTTGCCAGACTTATCTCTGAAAAAATCTGGGTCATTTCTAAGCATCAAATCCACTTTCAAAGAACCAAAGTTTGCAAGATATTATCTTCAGAACCCAACTTTCTAATGGATTCAGGTTACAGTTTAGAATAAGATTATACCCAAGGTTAAAGCAAGACTTGAAATACTCACTGTGCAATTCAGTTTTAAGCCATGGGCACAATAGTCAGTATCCGACTTTAGCCAAACTTTGGTTAACCCTGGTATTAAATGGATATTTTCATTTTGATACCACTTCTGTTTCCAGCATTGAGCTGCTAGATGTGGCACGCCCTGTACTGGGTGATGGGAATATAAAAATAAATAAAACAGTTCTTATGGGAAGTCATGCTGATCTGGTGAAAGAGACAGACATGTGGGCAGATGATTATAATCGGGGGCGATATTCAAAATATTTTACAACCAATGGGACACAACCCTCCGCCCACCCGACCAATCAGAACAAACTTAGAACTAGAGCAGGGACCTCCTTGGCCAGGAGTTAACCCTGTAGTTGCTGGCTTATGGGACCATCCAGGGGTCCTAGAGAGAGAGGTTGAGGGCTGCCGTGAGGTTGGAGGTGGGGTTCTCAGTTTTGTGTTTGATCACCTGGTGCCATCAGCTGAAAGCAACAATGGCACAGTGCAGTGTGGAAAGTACCCCCAGGGACTGGCCCAACGAGAAGGTTATTGGCTGTGCAGACGCACGGGGGGCTCTGCCACGTCCCTTCATCTGACCTGTGATTTCAGTGGCAACTGTGGTGGACAGTTCCACAAGCTGACGATGTCCTACCTGAAGCACTACTATCTTTGCACTTGTTGCCTCAGAGCTGTCAACGCACTGCAGCTCAGTCCAGAAGTGAAGGGTGCGAACACACCTTGTGTCAACCCTAAACCAGTGTGTGTGTGGGGGGGGAGACGTGCTAGAGAGACATTCCCCCTTGTTTCTTTCAATGAACGGTCCTGGGAGGTCTTCCGGCCTTCTCCACTGCCCCAGGAGGGAGACCTCCATGAAGCAGCCATACACCAGCTTTTTCTCTTCCCTGTCTCACTCTCGCTGGCCCTTACTCCTGCTTCCAGCGGTCACTTCCTGAGCCCTTATCTCAGGTTCTGCTTTCAGGGGAACCCAACTTAAAACAGGAGGAATCCACCATGGGGCAGACAAGGTTTGAGCGGCACAATCCTTCGGGATAAATTAGAGCACAGAGATCCCAGAAACCATAGTAATCTTAGAGCAATTGACCTGGTCTTTGGTGAAGATTTTTGGAAACACAAGGCCCAGCTCCTCTCAAAGGCCTTCCCGTTTGGACTACCTAGTGTTGACTTTCCCTAAATATATGTTAGGCTCCAGGTAGACGTGGGTGTTGCAAAAGGAAGAAAAATTGGGCGAGCAAATGGAGTTCTAAAATCTTATGTGCAAAACTGTTTTGGACACATTTTTATATTTTCTTAAATTGTTATTATCCCGTAACCTTATTTTATCTTTTTTGTTGTTCTTGTTATCCTTATTTCCCATCTTTTCAGTTATTCCTTTGCCCCCTGTTCCTGGCATGTTTTGTTTTTCATCCTTCTTAGGACCAATCTTTATCACCAACTTGAAGCCCTGTCATTTTTCCTTCCCAACTGTCTCTCACATTCATACCCTCTCTTCCTCCTCCACTGTCATCTCCTCAGCTGAGATCTCATCACCGCATGCCTCAGTGATTGCCAAGTCTCCTGCTTCTTGCTTCTTAGCTTAGTTCCAGGAGTATCTTCTGCCAGACACAGGATGGGATCTGACTGACATCTGGATGGGGAGTCCAGAAATGCGAAATCCTACCTTCTCTCCAATGAGTTTGCTGAGATGAGGTCATGGAGATGAGTCTCCCACACAAGGGGCAAGTGGAAAACAAGGTAGTGCTGTGATATTTGCCGACTTAACAGCCCAGTGGAGGACTTTCTAGAAAAGGAGATTGGAGAGCATGCTGAGTGCCACAGACAAGGAAAATGTCTTTCTCCCCCTCAGCTGTAAACAAAACTCTCCACAGCCTGACACCCAGGTGCATGTGACTGAAGAACAGAGAACGTGTGTGCTCACTCTTCCAGCTGCCTGGAAACAGGGGGAGAAGGAAGCAGAGCCATGGGGGGGAATCAGGCAGGTGGGCCTTCTCCAAAGCGGATGTTGGAGAGGATACTGAGGAGGAGGAAAATGACCATAAAATGCCTCTGTATGCTCAGGATTAGAAACATATTTGTGAAACAAGCACACAGTCATGTGAGGCAAAAAATAGTCTGGCATCAAAAAGCAATCAATCAGTCAATCAATCAATCAATCAATCAATCAATCAATCTGAACCAAAGTGACAAGGACAGTGAAAACATAGGTAGTTTAGTTTAGCATTGGTAGCATCTATAGGGGAAAATGGACAGTCTAAGTCTAGTCCGTGCAGCTTTGATCACAGAATTGTCATGTTGTTTATAGACACCTTAAAAGAAAATCAACTCTCAGCAGGTTGTCACCAAGAAAGCACTGCACAGACACTGAACAAATACCCAGAAGTCAAACTCTTCCCCATATTGTCATGACGTGCTAATGCCAGGAGGGGAATGCATTGGTCTAATTTGACCCTGGAAGTGGGACTGTCCAGGGTGGCAAAGATGACCTAAAATACGACACGTAGTGGAGTCAAAAGAGGGTGCAAGGAATTCATGGTCACTGATTCACATAGCTTTGCCCTCAACTAACCAATTACATTGGTGTTTCTGCCTCTGGGAAGGAAGGAAAATAAGTGAGAGATTACACCATGAGTATATTTCTCCCTTTAGAAGTTGTTTGGTTAACCATCCAGCTGAATAATCAGCCCTATTACCTGTCAAATCTAGACTATCTTCTTAGAGGAGAAAATCCAAAATATCAGGGACACTGTTTCCTCCACTCTTGTGGTCCCTTTTCTGATACTTTCACCCCATAAGTAATGTCTCATTTGTATTGCCCCCAGAAATCTCTGAAATGAGTCAAGAAAGGCCAGTCATTTAACTCCAAAGTCCACTGCCTAAGAATTTGCCCCCTTTCTGAATCCCAGCTACATCATCCAACCTAACTCATCAGAGAAGTTTATGCAAGGACGTCCACACACATCCAGTGAGATAAAAATGAAATTGACTGCCCCCCCCATGATTATAATGTTTCCACACAAAAACTAGAGTTTTTAGAGAATAGCGAAGTTCCAACAACGCAATCAGCCCTCCATTGTTGTCTTGGAAAAAGTAGAGTCCTAAAATCAAATCTCCCCCACTTTGCCACTTACAGACATCATGTTGCAAAATATCCTCCAGAATTTTCCATTCGACACAGCCCTAAAGGGTAGCTCTCAGGAATCTGGTGGAATCTTCTTTGATACCTACACCATAGGCTGGCTTCTTGTGGCTCTTCAATGTCTTCCAGGTAAGATTTATCCAATGCTGTCTCCCACGGGTCCCACTTTCTGAAGTTCCAAATTAATGGGCTACATAAAAATGTCTCAGTTCCAATCTCACATCATGAAACAACCCCACTCACTCCCAAAGTTTATCATGTAAACACTACTTTCTTTGCCCCCAAGAGGGTTGTTGGGGGAAGTACTGCTTTCATCACATTACTTCTCCTACTCAAAACCTGAAATGGCTCTCCAGTGCTTAGAGAATAAAACGCTATTTATCCTCCTAGCATGCAAGGCTTTCCAGGAGCTGTCCCAATCTTGTTCCTCCACCTCTGCATGCTGTTTGCACCGCACTCCCCACCTCCCAAGTCCTCTCTCCCTGTCGCCCCTGTAGCCTCACTCATTAATTAAAGTTCAGTTCAGGTTCTACCTTTTCCATGAGGCTTCGCTGGCCACCCACACACAGTGGTATCTTACACACACACACACACACACACACACACACACACACACACACACACACCACCCATCCCTGAACTCAACAACCATCACTTGTGCTGTTCATGTGCCATCAACCATACACAGTCTTGTCTCTGGCTCACTGGTGGCAAAGACCAAAACTGTATCCTGAGTGAGTGGCCTTAACAAGAGCCCTGCATACAAGATGGGATCACATTCTGAGCCGAAATTGGTTTTGATAGTCAGAAAATCTTACTCGAGGAGGATTTGCTCTCATATCAGTCAGAGTTTCATGCAAAAAATAGAATCTATTCAGGCCAGGGTAAGCAGGAATGAATTGTTACAGGGTATTCACAGCTCACAGCATCACCGGAAGTACTCAACAAACAGGTTGAGCTCTGACTCCCACAGCCACAGGCATAAATGGGCTGCCAATAGAGCTGCTGCCTGTCAGTCAGAAGACCATGGGAGACATACATCCTCAGTGCCACAACCAGGAGAGTACCACACCTGCCATGATCCACACTCTCAGAAGCAATACCACCTACACAACCTCAAAGATAGTGGCTGGGCCTTAGAACAAATACAAATGGCTCCACAACGGTGCCTGGCAGCACAAAGAGCAGAAGCTAGGCATCTGCTCACCTCAGCCTCTTCACATTCATGTGAGTGTACCTGGTAGGCTGAATCTAAATCACATCCATCAAAAACTTGACTTTGCAAGGGAGTTTGGGAAATGTAGTTCTTGACTTTCCAGCCTCTGAAAAAGGGAAAACACTAACTTGTGCTTTCTAATCCCCTCACCTTCTCCCTCATCCCCATCCCCTTCCCATCTAGCACCCCTCAGTGTTTTCTCTATATCTCTGAGACTATTTCTGGTTAGTTTGCTCAGTTATTCTTTTCTTTACAAGATTGCCGCAGGGATACGAAAGGCAGTTTGGGGAATATAATTAATAATGTAAAGATTTTGTAGTGTGTCAGATGGGCACTTGTCCTATTAGGGAGACCACTTCATGGATGGTGCAGATGCCTGATCACTGCAGTGTACACCTGAAGCTGAAGCTGAATAATACTGAATGTCAACAATAATTTAATATATATAGTCACAGGATGTGGAGTACAGCATAGGGAATAGAGTCAATGGAATTGTAACAGCTATATACGATGTCAGAGGGGTAGTAGATTGGGGGAGGAGGTTATCACTTTGTGAGGGGTGTAAATGTCCAACTATTACATTGCTTTGTACACCTGAAACTAATTTAAAAAAACAACAGGAAAACACTAGAAGAAAGGTGGAATGGCTGTTGAGAATCAGCCCATCATATCTACCACAAATCTATAGCTACCACAAATCTATGTTAATCTTGCCTCTGATCTGCACCTCAAATTCACATATATTTGAATTATCTGCAGTGCCTAATGTTTTAGAGTTCATTTTGGTGTCTACAATTCACCCCAAGTCTGTCAAATAGTTAATAGTCTATCATCTGCAAATGAACATTTCAGTACACTAAGGCAATATTTCTCCAAATTTAATTGAAAATTACTACAGACCCCCAGTATTTGTCAAAATTGTTTTTATTATAATGTTATTCAAAATGTAGAAACATAAAAATAGCTATAAAATTATGGTTCCAAAGTCTAAAAAAAAGCAAAAAACAAAACTATAAAATTTAATCTGCAAATTAAACACAAGCAAAACTGTAAAATGAATGAAATTCAACCAACATTTCTTCAGCATGATTAATGATGTTGTTTTGTTCAAAGTAAATTACCAATGTCGGACCTAATAGTAGGAAAATTCATTTGCACATTTTGCATTGCACATGTTAATGGTCTGTTTCTTTTGATTTTGAGCACGAGGGTCCATTGTTTCAGTCACTGTCACTACTATTATCATCATTTTTCCTTTCTAACAACGAGCTCATTTTTAACCACTGATTTTTAATGGGCCTATCAATTTAATGGTGCATTCCCAAGTAGAGTGCTGAAAATTTTAAAGCACCATTTAATGGAATCTTCTTCGATGCATAATTACTAATACCCTTATTCTTAATGAACTGTTGAGCGTTGGCTTATACAAAGAGGTGGTCCATGCAGCACAGCCTCGTGCTGTGAGTATCATGCCCATGACCACAAGGCAGGCTCTTTGGGTTTCCACATGTCTACACCACCGTGGGCAGGGAGACGACTCCCTCCCCCCACCTCCTTTCTCTATATTAACTACTACGAATCCTTGGTTCCTGTAGGTTTGTTTGAGCTTTACTTGGCACCAAGTTCATAAACATAATGTAAACAGGGACAGTACCTGATTAGGATAGTTCTTATGACAAAAGAGACACCTCCCCACAAATCAACAAAAACGAGACAGGAAACCCAATAGGAACAATTGAGCAAAGAATATGAACAGGCAATTCAAAAGATGGAGGTTGAATGGCCAACAAGCATGAGAATTGATGCTCACACTGATATAATTAATTAAATCTCCAATTAAAATAATTATGAGATACCGCTTTATATCCATGAAATTGACGAAGTTAAAAAGTCAGAGAGTACCAATATCATGAGCACATGAGCAAGCATTTGGGAGAAAAGGAACCTTTATGTATGTACTGATGGTGAGAGAGAAGATTGGGTGCAGCCATATTGAAACACAACCTAGCATGACTTAGTGAAATTAAGTATGCTTACACCCTATGCTCCAGAAATCCCATTCCTGGGTGCCCATCCAAGAAGAGCTCATACCCAGGTCCATGAAGGAACATGTGTGAGGAAACTTTTTTTTCAACACATGTTTTTTTGTTTTTGTTTTTTTGTAGAGGGGATTTTGTGGTAACTGAAGCATCCATCAGTAGGGGAAAGAATATGCAAAATATTGTACCAGCCCAGTATGGAACACACAAAAATAATGAAGCAGAGGTTCTCTATTACAATACTACATTATAAACAAAAACAGTTGCAAGCACAAATACTATACATTTTTCAAAGATACATACCTATTCCAAGACACATACCTAACACATCAGAATGGATACCTACAGGGAGAAAGGACATGGGAGCGGGCATAAAGAATGGAGACAAGAAGAAGTAAAATATACAAATGAAATGAAATAAGACAAAAAAAGGGAACCTGGTTGGACTTATAAGAACAAAGGTATATGATGAATACCATTCTCTCTAGAGGTCCAAAGAAGAAAACTAAGTGGATGGACATGTAATATATCTTGAAAATACAATCAATGAGGGATTCAGTGATCAATTGGGTGTTAAGATAAGATAAGATAATAGAAGGAGTTAAAAAATAAATCCCAGTGATTCAGTCCACTAGACATTTATAGAAAAAAAAAAGAGAATATTGGAGAAGTGTTATATTAGGAGAGGGAGAGAGTGAAAATTATGAGCTCAGTTTTAATTGAGGACCTGAGCATCACCCAAGTAGAAAGATGGAGTTGGATTTGGATAAATGGGTTTTCATAAGACAGGTCTGGTCTGGTTTATTATTTAACAGGCTAAGCTGCTATAATGTAACAAAGCTTCAAATATAACTGTTTTAAAGGAATAGAATTGTACTGCATGACTGCTCCATGAGGTGACTTAGGGATCCAGGCTCATTTCATATTTTCCCAGAGTGGTCCTCATTGGGATAGCCAAAGCTAGGTTACCACACTGCCTGTATCTCATCCTGTGGGAAAGAGGGAAGGGAGGAAGTCCAAGGCAAGTTGGAATTAACCCAAAGTCACCGGTGCCACTTCTGCTTGCGTCCAATTGGCTCAGACTTGTCCAACCCTCAAAGCTGGCCACACCCAACCACAAGAAAGGTTGAGAAGGCTGCATTGAACCGGGAAGCCCAGGGTCTGGCTGTCACTGTGTTAATATGGAAGAAGGGAGAACAGATTTGGGGCGACAACCAGTAGTCTGAGTAAGCTGGCAATTACAGACTCATGAGGATACAGGTGGAACTAAAGCCAAGGGAGCAGCTAGAATAGTGAAAGCTGATAGTGCAGATACTAAGGAAACAGGGATGAGATTACGCTCTAAGGCACGCCTACCTATAATGATGGATAGAGTAGGAGGAACCCAAAGTATACAAGGTAGCACAGTGTTGTGTCGCAGACGCCAACAAAATGCCCCCTGGGGAGCAACTCTCCACCAGTGAGGAACAGGAGTTATGAACAAGTACCTCAAGTTCCTTCCCCCACATAGGGACAGTCTGTCAAGTCTCCCCAGCAGACTGCGCCCCACTTTCCCACAGAGGCGACCTGCACATGAACTCACCCTGGGTCAGCTTCCATTCCTTCCCCGTCTCACTTCCCCAAACCCCTACGAGTGCTTCCTGGGATCTGCTTTGGGCGGACCCCCAACAAAGACAAGACCTCAAAATGCACTCTGTGAGGGTGACTAGGACTCTGTTTCTACACTCCACACTTTCTTTTCAGGGCCGCCTAAGGCTTGGACTCTCCCTCAGGGCCCTAGCTACAGACTGAGGGATGTGTTACAAAAGTCTAGGCCTGGGTCTCCAGGTCACACCATCCACACTCCTGCTGGCTGTGACAGATCAAACTGTCCTGTCCGTCTAATGTCCCCTGCACTACAACAACCACCACCAAAAACAGAAACCCCACCAGACACTCCACTTCTAATAAATAAATATAATCTGTGTCTCTGACGGCGAGGGCAGGAGATGTTTTATTCTCCCATATTTGCACTGGACCTTCACGGGTCAAATCCATGAATCCTCAGCCCTTATCTTGACACTCTATGAAATGGGAAGTAAATGAGCGACAGTGATTACTTCTCAAAAAGGGTCAGACCTTGTTGGGAGAAAGCCCTTGGCAACTCCAGGCAGAACGGCCTACAATGCAGGAAGGCAGCTCTCCCAGGGACCCTGGGGCCAGCGCTTCTGGTCTTTGGTGCAAATCCTGCTCAGTACCTGCTTGTCCCGATTTCTTCCCAGGAAAACCGAGCCACGCAGAGAACCTGGCCTATAATGCATCACTGTCCCCAGCATTTGAAGCTGTTTATTGGAGCTGCCTTCTTGGGGACAAACTTTGAGGCAAGAAGTTGCTTTAAGGTTGAACTTTAGTGCTTCAAATACTGCCTTAATCTAGATTTGAAAGTTTAGCTTAACATTTTAAGCCTGTGTCCATATTCTAGAAAGACAAAGCAGGGCAGAGAGAATGACGGAGGCTAAAGAATAAAACCTACTCCATCTGACTCCCCTTTAGTGTAAAAAAAATTTTTAGTGATTCTTAAGCTTTTTTAGGTCAAGTACACCTGAGACCCTGAGGACAGTTCTAAATGGTTTCTCTGGAAACATACACACATACCCAAATACAGGAAAAGCTGCCTACCCTTCCACTGGCCCTCAGGTTTTTGAAAAGGAGGAAGAAGGGTGACTATAAGAAAGAACAGCAGGAAGAAATAAAAGGGGTAAAGGAAGCAAGGTGCTTGAATGGCACTTTATAGTTTAAAATCACCTTCACATATGTTAACTCATGAACACCACAGAATAACCCTGGGGGCCAGGAAGGCGTGCAAGGGGCTCCCAACCCCAAATTGGGGGCAAAATGGCTCCAAGGCATCTTGAAAGAGGCGCCAACAAAGTGAGACCTGCCCAGAAGATGAGTAGGAAACCACCAACCTAAAAGGGAAGAAGAGGCTTAGGGCTGAGAGAAGAGCACGTGGCAAAGGTCTGGAGGGAAGAGAAAGTGTGGCTGTATATGGAGATAATGCTCCATCTCAGGCTGTCTCCCCCACCACCACCACCACCACGGCCCTCACTGCCCTCAGTGGGCTGGGAAGGCCAGCTGCAGACTGAAACAGAGGAGTCAACCAAAACACTACAGGGATTTCGTGATTTATTTCCCAGAGCTGATCACTTCTTCCTCCTTAAAACACTACCTGCACGTGGGCGTGAGACTCCACGCTCTCCTGGGTTTTCTCCTATCTCACAACTGCTCCTTCTCAGTCCCCTCTGTGCGTCCTCTTCTTCCTTCCATCCTGGGAGACTGGATCCAGAGCGCAGTCCTGAGACCTCTCTCCTCCCTTCGCTCTTCTACATTTGGCTGAAGAGGTCCCCTGAGCACCAGTGACTCCTGTATTGCATCTCCAGCCCAGGCCTCCCTGGAGGTGTGCTTCTCGCTGCCTACTCTGCCTCCTCCACGTGGATGTCCACCAGGCATCACCAACTCAACATGGTCAAACCCAGGCCCCTCCCAGAGTCTCCCTCAACTCCAGGAAATGCAACCCCAATTTTCTGTAAGTTCAGCCCTCAACCGCAGAGTCGTCGTGGGCTCCTCTCTGTATCTCCCGTTCCACATCTGATCGGCCAGCAAATCCTATTGGCTCCATCTCCCAAATACATCCAGCATTGACCATTTGTTACTATTACCTCTTGCTTGCTTAATTGTAATAGTTTCTTCACTTGTCTCTCTGCTTCTGCTTTACTTCCCTTTAGTGCCTTCCCCTCATTATGGCTAGATCCTGTTAAAACTTGTTAGAACACATCCCTCCTTGACTCAACACCTTCCAAAGGCTTTTCACCTCTCTCTGAGCAAAATCCCCAGACTCACGATGACCTGTCCGTTTCTACATTATCGCCTCCCCTCCCGTTAATCCCCACTGCCTCTTGGACTTCACACCAAGGAAACCACACTGACCTTCCTGATGTGCCCCAAACACAGTAATCCCACTAAAACCTCAGGGCCTTTGCACATTCCATGCCCTCAGCCTGGGAAGCTCTCCCCTCAACCATCGTTAGGGCTGTCGCCATCACCTACTCCCTTTCCGTACTCAGATACTCCTTCTCAGTGAGGCCGTCTGTGACTACCTTCTTCCAAATTGCAACTCTTCACAAATACTCCCCCATCCCTCTTCTTGCTTTATTTGTCTCCCCAGCATTTATCATCATCTGACATTTATTTTACTTAACTTATTTATTCTCTATCTTTCTGCTGTTGGATTATGAGACAAATAGACATCTTTGTTTTATTCACTATGACTAGAAGGGTGCCTGGAATATAGTAAATGCTCAACAAATATTTGTTCTAAAAATGAATAAATGTACAATACCATGGCCGGGGCTTAGTCTTGAGAGCAAAAATTTTTCATTCTAAGAACTAAAGAAAGAAACAACTTGAGTTCCAAAAAGATTCTAGAAAGTTTATCCTAGCAATGGTGCGCTGGATGGGCTGGTGGAAAAAGACCGAAGAGAGAGAACAAGGGAATTTCAGGTCGCAATAAGAATGACTTTAAGCCTCGGGAGCCAGACGAACCTGAATCTCTCATTGTGGCCGTTAGCAGGTCATATCACCTCTTCAGGACCCTGTTGCCACCTGTAAAGGAGGAGCTCTTGGCATTTATCTCAAGAGTTAAAGGAAACACTATCTCAGTGCCTGGCACAGAGTAGGTGTTTCATAAACATTCGTTTCTTTGTGTCTTCCCCGATCAGTTTCACTGCCCAATTAACCTCTGCCTTCCAAAGATGCTTGACTGAAACTGTGACTCCATTCGCGCTTTCCCAGCTCTTTACTTAGTCTCACCCTCTCCAGTCCCCAGTTCAGCCACTCAGAAGTTTTCCTCATCCCTTTGCTTTCCTCCATGGGGCTGGTCCATTCAAGAAGCGTATAAATGGTTGAGGCTAGGGGTGACGATGGCATTGTCTGACTGGACGTTTCAGGTCAACATGTAGAAGCCTGCAAGGTTCTACCTCCCATCCCATTTTAAGAGAACGCACTGGCTCAGATCTGTTAGAAAGTATTAATTATGCCCCTACTAATTACACAGAAGAGTTCCGGCAGCATTATGGGAAGGGATGGGCGTTGAGCAGCCGGGGAAAGGAATGATGATCTTGGCTTTTGCTGTGCATTTGAGTCCAGTCTGAATTTCAGAGATGTTGACAACTCTTTCCTTCCTCCTCTACACACAAGGAGTGAGATTGTCCAGCCCCTGACCAGGTGGGCCGGCTGAGCTGCATGTGTGCTGCGGCTGGAGGTGAAGGGGAATAAAACAGGAGCATCTGTGTGTCCTGACGCTAGGACCCCATCAACTGTCTGATGCACCCCTGTTTAATAACAGGTTTCAGAAAGAGCCAGGGGGAGGGACACTCCCATATTCCGGGTCCATTTCCTATTGTGGGAGTAGTACTATGTAAGAGAAAAACGGGTGTCTGAAAACTGAAGCGATGTGCTATCGATTTTGCAAGCCCAAGAGGAAGACAAATGCTAGAGGGCTAGAAGCCCAGAGCTTGGGCCCCAGCGAGGACCCATTCTGCCTGCCCTCCCCACCCTAGGAGCTTCCTTCTGGAGCCGGCAGCCCCTTGTACCTCCAGAAACCCATCAGGCCCAAGCTTCAGGGAAGCCAGCCCACGCCCCTCGGGAAGCTGTTAGCCCCTGAGATCAGCAATTGAAGCCTTCCCAGGAGTGGGTAGCAAACACCAACGGCCAAGGAGTGTCACCAGAGGGTCTGTGAAAAGTGGACACTCAGAGCCATGCAAGGACAAGCCACCTCTCTGACCCTCCTTGAGGCCTTGGCAACGGCAGCCACCTTCCCCAACTCCTGTCTGCTGCCCTGCACCACATATTCCTCAAGGAGAATAACTGTAAAAAATATGTGTGGCCCAAAAATATGTGGTATTTATTTACAAGGTGGTGCTGGTGAATAGCTCGTTTATCCTGAGGGAAAAATGGGCCAACTGAGTGGCTTCAGGGTATTAGAAACAGTCTAGTGGAATCTTTTAATATGTTTGATAATATTTTTAAATAATCTAAAAACAGGCTCATTGTAGAAAAGTCAAAACTAAGAATTCTATATAATTGTGCATTCGTGTCTACAAAGGCGCGTGTACAAGGATGTCTTTGCAATGCTGTTTGAGATAGTAAATAAATAGCAAATTACTTAAATGTCCAACAATGGAAAGAGTTAAGTAAATTAGACACACCCTGGTAGCACGGAAAGAGGTGAATGACAGAGTCCAGGGAAATATGAAGACATAGAACAATATACATGGTATAAGTCCATGGCTGGAAACATTACTTCCAAAGTTTTTATGCATTTACAACAGAGAAAAGGATCTGGAAAGAAACATACCCAGTGGACCGACATCTGTTACCTCCAAGGAGAAGAGAGGGAGGGGGGAGAAGAGTAGAGGCCTTTATTTTAGCTTCTACACAGCTGAATTCTTTGAAAGTTTGAAAGTATTACTTTTCTAACTTAGACTAAAGAAAATGAGAAAATCCACATTAGCAATAAATAAATAAATAAAAACCATGCAAAATAAAAACCATGCATAATAACAACCATGCATAATAAAAACCACGCGAAAACCTGGATATAACCCTACTTGGTGTGTACATACTCCTCCAGGTTTCATTAAGCAAATTAGATGGTATTCATAGCTTAAATTTGTCTCTAAGTAATATGTCACGCACATCTTTTCACGTCAATAAGCAAACATATTTTTAAGGACCACCTCATATTCCGTTGCATGGAGGTACTATGTTTATTTAAACAATCCCCTATTGGTAGACATTTAGATTGTTTCTAATTTTCTTTCTTTCTCCTTCAAACAAAAGCAATGCAGTAATGGACACCGTTGTTGCTTGATTGTTGCACAATTTATTTCCTTAGAACGAGTTCCTAGAAGTAAAGTTTTGAGTGAAAGGGTATGTATATTTTAAGATTCTTAAAACGTATTGTCAAATAGCTCTCCAGAAAGTTTGCAAGGTCTACAATACCTTATCCACAAAACTCTAAAAACTGAAAATGCTTTAGTAAGTTTAGTATCTAAACTCATCTGGTGGCAGACCCTAACCTGAATTGACACAAGGCAATATATAGTCTTTATTTATCTCACTTAGTATGACTATTTGTACATTTTATGCAGACACACAAATGTGTATATTGCCCCAGTTCCTGCAGGGAGTGTTATATAATATATAATACATATAAAATAATATAATATATATGATAATTTATATATTATATTGCTTTCCAAAAATCTGAAAAACCTAATTTCCAACATGCTTCTGGGCCCAAGGGTTTCAGGTAAAGGACTGGGGACCCGCGTTCATTGATGTTTCCCCCAGCAGTACTGGGGGTAATATACACATTTGTGTATCTGCATGAAATGTACAGATAGTCATACCAAGTGGGATAAATAAAGACTGTAAATTGCCTTGTGTCAATTCAGGTTAGGGTCTGCCACCAGATGAGTTTAGATACTAAACTTACTAAAGCATTTTCAGTTTTTAGAGTTTTGTGGATGCGAGTACCATTTTCTTCCTATGCTCACCAATACTCGATTTTATAAGTAGCTTTCATCTTTGCCAATCTGATTTTTTTAAATCATAAGTGAAGTGGGGCACTTTTCCCGAGTTATTTGGCCAGTTCACGCCTCCTCACCTAGGCTGTCAGCTGTTTGTAGCTCTAAGCACCTGGGCCCCAGCTCCTCTTGGAGAGGCTGTGGTCCTCGGAGCCTCTGCCACTTGCGTGTTTCTGCTGAGCAACTCCTCACACCCCCTTCAGGCACTGAAGTGTGACACTGGCCCACACTCCTGTGTCAGCTCTTCCTCTGCCGTTAGTGGGAGTTTCTCACCCTCTGCCTCTTCATCTCCACTGTTCTCATTTCCAGCAGGTGGGACACCATTCTGTTCTAAAACCCCCAGTTATTGGGTCAAGAGAAAGCAGAGTGGTCCCACCGCAGAGATGGGACCCCTGGTGACACTTACTTCAGGAAGTGCTTTTGTTGCCAGGAGGTCTAGGACTCTGAAGGGGTTACTAGGCTGGTGTAGATCCTAATGAAGCGTCACCGCGACCATAAGTCACACCTCTGACACTGAGGCCAACCCATGTTGCCAGATCCCTTCTGCACTTATGGTTATTCTACCATTGTCATTTACACCAGTCAAAATAACCATGAAAGTACAGATTGAGCCATTCAGGGAGACTGATCCCAGCCATCTGGTCCCAGCATACCACCTGGTATCAGTGGGGTCAAGGAGGCTAGAGGAAACCCAGGCAAACGGACTCAAGGGAACACCCGGGGGGATTCCCAGGGGGAAGACGTGTCGGCAGGAAGGGGACGCTGATGTCTAGGATCGTGGGCCATCACAGCTGTCCCAGGTAACTGGAGGTTGATGGCTACACCTGCCTCAAAGATGTACTTTGGAAGCAGGGGGCCAGGCCCTGGCTCATGCACGCAGATTCCTTGTTCTAGCCAGGCCCTGAGCACGTCACGCCATCACCCGCAGGCTGGACCAAGGCATCGGGAACACAACCACAGACCCAGAGGAGCGGCAATCAGGGAGGCTGCTGGAGCCTGGGGGAGGGACATTTGCATGCTGACAAAGCATGTCCCCAAGACCCTACAAGAGCAGCCGCAGCTGATATAGACAATAACAACCAGAAAAGGGCCTTGAGCAGAGCCTTCAAGAGGACATAAGAGCTAATCCATGTGCTCAAGACAAACAGTGTTTTGGTAACAGTCTCAATGCTCAAGACCACGTCAGCAGGCTTTCGGAAATGGGCCAAAGGATACACAGGAATTTCTCAACACAGTATATTCCAATTTGCTATAAAACGATGCCCTGTTACCCTGGCAGCAGTCTCATACATTTCGTGTTTGTCTCTTGATTGCATCATTTTCTCTCATGCTTGGTTTAATCTCATGTTTTGTACAGTAACGTGCTGTGCAGCCGGGTAGGCTAGGAGCAAGAAGCTCTATCATATGGCCCAGGTGTGTAGTCGACTAGACCAAATATGTCAATAACGAAATTCTTCACGGTGCAACTATAGGTCATCATTTTCTTTTCTGGACTGTTCTCTATTTTTCAAATTTCCAATGTGTTGGTTTGGGTTTTATGTAGTTTTTTTAGAGAAGGTGTTAGATCTGAAGAGCTCCCATGGGGCTCCTTGACCCTTGGACAAATGTGCTCCCCTTTGTCCTAACAACCTTAGACGAGGTAGATATGAGGAGATACAGCAAGTAAGCTCAAAAAAGTCCTTGCTACCCCTTTCTCCCACTCTGACGGCTCACAAAACAATAATGAATGTTTCCGTGCTAACCTACAGCCTCGGCTGTTACACACAGAGGCCACCGGAAACTTCAATATCAGCTTCATGCCCTCCTCCTCTTCTGGAAAGGTCACACCACACTGTTAGGACTAATGTGTCCGTTTAAACGGTGGGTATCTGGGTGGTGAGACCAAAGGTGATAATTACCCTTTTTCTTTACTCTGGTTACAATATGAATTTTAAAAATGATTACATAGCCATACAAAAAATTAGTTTCATGTTAGGAAAATAAAAAGTAAAACCTCGTTGCCTTTCCACGCCCTCAGGAGAAAATTCAGTCTGTTTACACAGCTCACCAGGCCTCACATAATCTTATCCCTGACTATCGAGTGACATTTGAAGTATTTGCTTGAACTGTACGGAACTGTTGTTTTTCTTAGGCAAAAATGGTCAGTTATTGGCCACTCTGTATGATTGAACCTACCCAATTGAACTACGTGCTGTTCCCTTGGCCTGTAAAACCTAACTCTTCAGCAGCCCCAGCTTTCCCCTACCTCTCCAACCTCTTCTCCCCTGCTAACTTTTACCCGTTGTTCAGGCCTTCCGGTCTCCCTGTCATTTCTTCCAAATAGCTTTGGATTAGGGACTCCTCCCATGGGCTTCCCAAACACCCTATCCTCATTCGGTCGTTCTTTCACTCAACAAACAATTACTAAGCCCCAACTGCAGACCAGCCAAAATGTCGGCAGTTAGGGAGACGGGGATGAAAAACAAAGTCAGTGACCCCTGGTCATACTAGACTGCAATCGGTCCAGGTTCTTAGTTCTAATCTCCTGCACTGACCTGCAAACTCTTTGAGGTCACACTCCATGTCCTGCCCACCATTCAACAGCCACAGCTCCTGTACCTGGCACACACATGGTGATCTCTGCGCATTGCGTGCAGAAGAAATGGATGCCTCGATTTCATCAAAGCAGTCTGGAACTTATTTCTCTACTGTTCCAGTGTTCTTTTGATTTTTAAGGCTATTACTCTCACAATTTATCTTCTGACAAAAGGAAACAGCTGATAAAAGAAGCCCTCCTTTGTTCTGGATTTCCTGGCCAGGTCGTGAAGTCCTGTTTGCTTGGACGGCCTCTGGAGTGCTTGCAGGGTGAGGTCAGGGAAGGAAAGGAGAACACCCGCCTGCCTCTTGTTGGAGTCACAGGAAGCCAACTGTAAGCTCCCCGCTGTGTGGAGTAGGGCAGGGGGATGGGAGGGATGAGGAGATGAGTGACCAGCCAGGTCTAACCCCAACCTGAAGACAAATGTGTATATAAAGCCTAGGCGATCCTCACGACCTGCCCAGCAAAAGCAACCTGTATGTATTCAGGGCACAGAACTCAAGGGCTCCAGATGTGGAAACTAAGGCACCAAGCAGAGTTGGCACTTGCCAAGATCACAGAGCCAGGCAGCAGCAAAGCTGAGAGTCAACCTTGAGCTTGCTACCCTGAAGTCCTTCTATTTTCCTGGAGAGGCAGAGATGGGGGTGAAGGAGGTGGGTGTCTAAAACACTCGGCTCCCGGCTTCCACTCAACTATAATGCCTTTGGGTCATTAATCCACCCACAATTATTTACTGAGCACCTATTATATTCCAGCACCTCTCTAGGGAGGCAGTAGTGGAGGAGGCAAATTCCCACCCTTGAAAACCCCCACAATGAGAGTGATATGATTTGTGTGGCATCCATAAAGTTGTGCAACTTACCTGAGTGAGTCAGACTCAGGCTCTGGAAGGTGGCCTCTCCAGCCTGCCCCTCCCAGAAGCACAGGCTCTGCTCCCTGAGTCCCAGCTCCTGGAGCTGTGCAGGAGTCCTGAGAACCAAGGAAACACAACAGAGGGTAAGGGATACTCCAGTTGAGCATCTGTGGTAGGCCCTGTGCCAAGGCCGACCCCGCTCTCTGTCCTTTGATCCTCCAGACAATTCTCTTCAGATTAAGAGACTGTCTTCAAAGAGAGGATTGGGAGGACTGAGTTCTAGAGTGTTTGCTGGGAAGCCCCCAGCACTGTATTGCTTCCTCCCATTCATTACACATTAACATAGGGAGCCTAACCACACCTACAGCAGGTGGCCCAAGGCACTCGGGGTTTGTCCATCCTGTACAGACAGCACAGATTTTACAGGACATTGCTACAATCTCAAACAGTTCTATGATATAGCACGGAACTAGCCACGAGAGTTGGCAGCTCATAAAAGCACTTTCCCACCACCCTCCACCTTCTACTCTCACCCCTTCCAAAAGTGACAAGGAGAAGGGGACATCGGAGGTGCAATGACTATTTGCTGAATGAATGGGAAGATGTGCCCTGAAGAGCATGAAGGAAGTGGCTGCAGAGGTGGAAGTGGGCTTGATTTATCCAAGAAGTATTTACTACCTGGTTGAGAGCTTGGGCAGACCGAAAGATCCATCCTTCGTCACCCATCCCCACCCATGAAAACACTGAAATGAATGGTAATAGAATTTATTGGGGCAGTAAAATCCATACATACTCATTACCTCTCCACATGACTCATGTCTGACGGTGTGCACTCACAGTAAAGCATTTCAACCAGCTGAACAGTGCTTCATGCTGATGGCGGCGAGAGCGCCTTTTTAAAGTGCTTTGTTTTTGTCCTACTTGGGCCAGAACTTGAGCGCTACAACCCTGGAGTTCCTGTAACCCAGTTATTTTATGGTGCATGTGGGGAAACAGAGGCCCAGACAAACAACTGGCCCATGGTCACCCAGCTGTTCTTGCCACCTGGAGTTCAGGCCAGAACAGGAACAGACACTCCTTGACAGAGCAGAGGGACCAAGCAGCAGGAAGGTCAGGTGGCCAGACAGCCAAGGCTGCGATCAAGTTCATGAAGAAATCAGGAGCAAAATAAAACAATAGGTTAGGAACAACCCCAGAGCAGTAAAGTCAACCCGAGGTGCATTAAAAAGGGGCAGGCAATTTTGAAAAATGGAAGTCTGGCAGCGTCGCATGCTGGCAAGGATGATGGAATGGTCACACGTGTACACTCCTAGGGGCACTGCTTGTTGATAGGGCCCTTCAGGGGCAATTTAGCATTGTCTATTGGATTTAAAATGTGCATTCCTATGACTTGGCGGTCTCACTACTTCTCTAGAGGAACACTTGCACATGTGCACACAGAGATGTGTCCCAGCTGTTCATGGCAGCATTGCTTATGATCGTGAGAAACTAGACACAACTCCAGTGCCCAACCATGGGGGTGGTTACCTACAACGCAATATATCCACACTACAGAATACTACAAAGCAATGAAATGGAACAGAGAAGATTTACCTACGGCGACCAGAGCACATATTATATCTCTGAGTAAGCCGGTTAGAGAAAGGCAGCCCTTCCTTGGGCTGAGCTAATAGAGATGGGCTGTTTCAGGCTCCCTCACGCCCTCCCAGCTGTGCAAGCAGAGCAATGACTGTGAGTCCGGTCCTACCAACCTGAAGGACTGTGTCCCATGGAAAAACAAGTTGCAGAATAGTACGTGAAACAGGATGGCTTTAACAAATATAAACACACATTCTTTACGTTTTCTATAGGGACCTAAAGAGAGCTAAATCCATTCCCATGGGAGCTGCCAATCTTGCAAAGAGAGATTGCAAGGTCGCATGTTAATGAGTAGAAAAAGAACTACAGGGGAATACATCTTCTTGCAACAGTTGTTACCTCTTTGGGGGTGGGGGGACTCTGTTGGTGACAGTGGTCTTTGAGCTTATCCAAAGTGTTTTGATTTAATTTTTCACAAGGAGAATGTATTTCTCTATCATTTGTATAATTAAAGTGAATTTTTAAGTTCAAAACTAAAAAATAGTAAGTGGGCCTTTGGGGTAGAAGGAGAAATTTATGTCGTCCTGGATGAATGATACCCACCACCACTGGATGCAAAAGTACCCATTCCATGGGCCAAGAATCCACACAAGTCCACTCTGGACCTCAATTCTGACCTCAGTTTCTGGGGTAGAAAGTGACAGAGGGCTCAGGTTGAATTAAAAAAATGTTTTAAAAATCAGTGAAAAGTAAGGTTAGTGAGACTCTGTCATGTGGGGTCTCAGCTCCTGCTCCCCACACCAGAACGCAGCATATGGTAAGGCCAAAAAGGAACACCAATGGAGCCATAGATAGGGGAGTCATACCATGATATTCTCGATGGTAGCTGGTCGAGACACAAAAGGAAACATCGGCCAGTACCCCAACAAGGGGTCTTCCTGCACCCCGTCTCACTGGCGGCCAGGCGAGACACAGGAAGTAGGATCAACATGATCTGCAATCTACTATTGGCTTCTCTGACTGCCAACCAACCAACCAACCAACCAACCAACCAACCAACCAACCAACCCTACTTGCTAGCTACAATCCGTGCTTGTTAGCGTAGCCACAGCAATTATATAAGTGGCTAATGGCTAACTGGTTACAGCTGATGACCAACTAGTTGCAGCTGATGGCCGTCTACTACCCAAGCCAGCACCTTTCCATGTGAGGCCGAGAGGCTGGAAACTGCTCTCTGGGGCTCCGTCCCCACATTCTCGGTCCTACACATGCCTGCAGGCAACCTTGATAACATCAGTTCCAAGAATCCCAGTTTTGTCTGCAAGGCTGAAAAGTAACTGGAGAATATGATAGAAAGGGGTGGAGTCTCTCTTTTCCCCATCCTCCCTCAGAGGCAGCATTTCCCCCAATGCAAGGAATACTTTTTAGTGAGAAAGTCAACACACCAACTTGAGAAAGATCAAAGGAATCATCCAATGATGTTGAGGGCTTTATCACAGTGAAAAGAAGGTGAAGGAAGTTGACTGGTCTTGAAATTGTTTTTTTAATGTTTTGATTTCACGGTCTTCTTGTTCCGTAAGTACCATTCATCTTCCTCCAAATCTCTAGTGGGAGCTTCATATGGCTTGACAGCTCAATTTCCTCTCTGTCTACTGGATGAGACAAAGGTCCATTGGTCACTTACCTGGGAAAGCACGTTGGGACGAGCCATTGGAGTCTGCAGAGCAGGTCTCCACATCCCTCTCTTTGCAAGATTGACAGCCCCCAGGGGAATGGATTTATATCTCAAAACACTTGCTACTCTCATCATCTCCATTCAGAAGCAACCATTGTATTGATTGTCTCTGCTTTGGGTACTGTTTAATCATTTCTCAGAACAACTGGCCACTCAGCCAAGAAGACATCACTGAACTGACAATGATGTTTGATTTGAACGTGCAACTAAAGGAACAAATTGTCCCACACCATTTCCCCATTTCCTGTGTCTACCTTCCTTCCGTTTGCCTAGATGACCCATTGTCATAGCCACCTGCCAGCGAGTATCTAGCTACTCAGGGGCCATGCTACGCTGCCAGGTGGCATTTCTATGTTGGGCACTCACTGCCCAGGGACGGCCCCACTGGCATTTCCCAAGGTCCACGCTACACAAGAGAGTTTTGGCTCTCACAGCAAGGGTGTCATTTCTCTTCTTATGACTGAGAGACAAGGAAAAATCTGGAATGAAAGGACAGCAAACAGAATGATGAAAAACTAAAAGTCTAACTCAGCTTCTGAAAGCTGTGACTGTAAAGGAAAAAAGATGCGAGCTTCAAGCTGACACTCCATGTGCTCATCAGCATAATCTTGCGATTATGACACCTCACAATTGAACGTCAAGCTTCAGCTCCCGCTCCAGTCTCTCCATCTCCCCAAGCTTGCCTGGCAGAGTCCAGCCCCCTTTGCCCACGTTCCTGCCACTTCTAGGACCATGATATTCTTAGGTGGTTCTCCCAGGAGTGGATCTGAGTCAAGGATTCAAGAGGAAATAGTTCTCCTGGGAAGTGATCTCAGGAAACACGCCTAGGGAAGTGGGAAAGTCAAACAGGGGAGGGAAGGACGTCAGTAAAGAATGTGTTGTCGAGCAGGTCACGGCTTTGGATGAAGGAGGCTCAGCCCTCTTAGAGACTTCAGGCAAACGGCAAGGAGCTCGTCTCTGAGTTCTTCCACTTGAGGCCAAAGAAACTGGAGCCTTTATTCTGCAACTCGCACCCACCATTGGCTGAGGGACGCTCACTCTCCAGCACTCCCAGCCCGTCCAGCACACTGTGGAGAGAAAGCTTCAGGCCAAGAGTTGTGTGTGTGCGCAGTAGGCAGCCAGTACCACCCACTGGACAGTGAATCGGGACAGCGGCAGTGCACCCACAGAAACGGCTACAGGACTTGATCCCCTTTGTGCCTGGCAAACTCTTCTTTATCTTTTAAGATCCAGGTGAAATGTGACCTCCTCTGAGACGTCACCTCCTTCCTCACTGTCTCCCCACAAGGAAGAAATGAGGAGCTTCTGCCTCCAAACTCCGTTAGCACTCTGCACACACTTCAGTTAAACCAGCCACCACATTTTGTTCTGTTTTGTTTGACTATTCTTCCCAAACAAACTGCACAATTTTAGTTCAAGTCTGCGCCATCCAGGCAGATATCTTAACACATTCACTCATCCAGAATTTATACTAACTGAGCAAACACTGACTGTGGCTCAACTCTGTGCCCAACACTGCTCCAGGGACTGGGGATACAGAAGCAAAAACAACAACACACAAAAACTAAGTCCCTGCTTTTATGATTTTAACACGTGTGTGTGTGTGTGTGTGTGTGTGTGTGTGTAGGTCAAGAGTTGGCAGGTAAACACAAATAACCATATAATAAGTCAGGAGTGATAAATATAATGAGGACAAACAGAGCCAGGTATGGAATAGAAACTAAATGTGTGTGTGTGAGTGTGTGTGTGTGTGTGTGTGTGTGGCAGGGGGTCTTTTATATGGGATGGTCAGGGGGATCAGAAGATGGCCTCTCTGATAAAATAGCATTTGAATGTTGGATGTTGGATAAAGTGAAGGGGTGATCCATAAGGAGATATTTGGAGCAAAAGTAATCTAGCTGAGAAGGACCATATGTGCCACAGCCCTGGGTGTGTTCAGAGAACAGCAGGACGCACATAGCACGTGCTCATCTGGCAGTTGATTTAACGGTGCGTGACTGTAAGATCCACCTGCAGAGCCCCCTCTTGGTTGGCTGGGCTGCCCCTGGTCCTGTGCACACCTCTCTCCCTGCACATCGTCATATGACACTGTGATTACTGGCAAAGTCATCAAGGGGAGGGTCCGTATCTTTTGATCACTTTTGTATCCCTGGTGCCTAACTCAGTACCCGTTCTGTGGTCGGTGCTCAATATGTTCCTTAGATGGAAGTCTTCATTATTTTCTCTATAAAACTTGGGGAAATCAAGATCAAATCACCAAAATGGTTCATTTAAAGGGTCCACTGGCTACCATGCACCTCTACTTGCAAATGAAGATAAACATGGCTATTGGGGAACAGTTTCAGAATTCTTTTTTTTTTTTTAACATTTTTAAATTTTTTATTTCTTTAACATGTATGGAATGATTGCCCTGATTAGGCTAATGGGCAACATTTCTTCTATGGGTAGAAGAAATGTGTGTGATTGGTGGTATCTTTTTCCCCCCTTTTACTAAGAAATTATGGACACATATCACTGTATAAGTTTACGGTGTGCAGCATGATGGTCTGATTTACATATATGTTGACCCTTAAACAACATGTGTTTGAACTGTGTGGGTCCACTTATAAGTGGATGTTTTTTCCCCAATAAATGCATACAGTGCTGTAAGCATATTTTCTCTTCCTTATGATTCTCTAAATGACATTTTCTTTTCTCTAGATTACTTTATTGTAAGAATACCATATTCAATACACCTAGCATACAAAATATGTGTTAATTGACTGATTATGTTATCGATTAAGGCTTCTGGTCAGTAGTAGGCTATTAGTAGTTAAGTTTTGAGGGAGTCAGAAGTTACACACGAGTTTTCAACTGCACAGGGAGGTGGTGCCCCTAGCCTTCAAGCAGTATAAGGGTCAACTATATTGTGAAATGATTACCATAATAAGTTTAGTAAACATCCATCATCTCATATGGATACACTATTCACAATTCTAGATGGGGTTAGCCATTCTTGGATGAAACTAGGACTTCTTTTGGGAGTTACAACCCTAAAACATACAGCTTTTTCCCTCAAGGGCGTTGGATTGGTTCAAATGGTTGAAGACATTTTCCAGGCTGACCAGAGTGCAGGTATGGAACTAAAACACAATGATGTGTTACCCCTTCCATGGATGAACACAGCCTTCATTCCTCCAGAAACTACCCATGTTCTAGGTCCCATCCTCGAGCAGAGGCAACAGCAGCTCTGGTATTGACTGACTGTATTTTAAGGTGGTAACACAGTGATTATATTTTAAGGTGGTAACAGATAACAATATGTGCCCAAAAAGCTATGTCCTAAGCCTTCACATTGATAAAGACATTTGGGGTTGCAAGGACACTAGTGTTTTTTCTGCCTATCACTTTCTACCCCTCCTTTGGGGAATTGGATCTTCCTTACTCAAAACATATTATTTGCATAATCATTTTCTTTAAATCAACCCCGTTTAATTTATCAGTTAAAACTTAATTGATAAATTAAATGGAAAGAACACTATTACTTAAACAGAAAGCATAGATAACTGCAATAAACATGATGAAAACAAAAACAGTTTGACTAAATTCAGATATTAATGTCTGAGAAATGCTCTTAGACGTAGGCCTGCTCTCTCTGAAAAACACTAAAGGAACGTCTTTGTGCAAAATGGTCGCAGATGGGAGGAAGGAAGCATCGGAAGAAATGCAGTGCACCAAAAAGAGTAAATACGAAAAAACTGTTGACTATTTAAAGCAAGACTAATAATGCCATGTAATATACATAGAAGTAAAGCATATGACAACAAGAGCGAAAAAGCAGGCAAGGGATAAATGGATTTAAATTGCTGCAAGGTCTTGTTCAGGATGTGGTAATGTACTAATTTCAGGTAGACTGCCATAAGGTAAGGATGCATTTTGCAATTTCTAGAGTAACCACTAAATGGATGATACTAGCAAGCATAACAGAAAAGCCAATACAGGAGATAACATGGGAGAAAAACAGGAAATTTGCAAAGGCGTGTTACCGAGGTAACACCAGAAAACAGGCCGTGCCAGCACCAGTATCAGACTTCAGTGGGTCTGAAAGAAACTTGGAAAGAACATAAGCTTCAGGCTTTCGAGTCAATGTTTTCTAATGCTGCACCCATGACCCGCCTGAAATGTCCTCCTTTGTCTCCCACGAAGAGGGTACCAGGCTGTGAAATCTGGTCCACCCAGTGGATATGACAAGGAAGCTATCCCATGATTAGGAACGGGGCTTGGAGTCACATGTCCATGCTCTCCTCACTTCCCTCATGGGCCAAATGTCAGAGCAGAACTGGGCTCTCCATACAGCATGTTGAAGAGCCAGACACCACTTCTAACCAGAGCACTGCCTTCCAAACGGTAATTCTCAAGTAAGTGTGACGAGGCCTGCCAAAGGGTATTTGGCAATATCTGGAGACACTTTTGGTTGTCACCACTTGGGAGAGGAAGGCTGCTCCCGGCATCTACATGTCAAAGATGTTGCTAAATATCCTCCAATGCACAGGACAGCCCTGAACCACAAAGAATTATCGGGCCAAAATGTCGATGCCAAGGCTGAGAAAGTGCTTTAGGGCACAACTCATCACGACACCAGCTGGAGACTTCTTGAGTGGAAGCCAAGAGGCAGGCAGTTGGCAGCCTGGATGCACCTGTCCTGAATTCCACACTGGAAGAAAAATTTTCAGCCTCGCTTCCCTGGGCTACAATCAGATGCTTTATTGACCCTGAGGCTCTTAGAGGGTTTGGTGACTGATCCTAGAACACAAAGAGCTCTGGTTTCACAAAGATCAACTCCTGGAAATAAGGTAAAGATTTTTCCTAACATCAAACCCCAGAGAGACAGAATTGTACAAACAGAGTTATATGATTACGAGAGGCTGTTTTGACCTGGCACTTCCACAGGCCCTATGATGAGTGGATAGATGACATCCCTCACTACAGAGGACCCCTGTGGTCAACTCTGTGCCTCGAGCATGTTCTCAGAGAGACTGAGTCCCTTTACCCGTCTTTGCTTTACCTGCCTGCACAGGCACAGCCTGATGTGCTTCTCTGGTTCCTTGGCTGCTGTGGGTGCCATGCTCACCTGTGATCTGCCCCCAAGCACAGCTGCCACTCTCACCCCCTCCTTTGCCAGAGCAGAGGCTCCTGGAGCCAATGTGCTCCCCTCCACGGTGGTGCCAAGCCTCAGGGAATGCTGCCCTCCTGTCTTCTACTGACAGCTGGGCTCTGCAGAGCCTCAGAGGCACGAAAGCAAAGCTCCCCAGAGGCCCAGTGCTCCCTGGCAGGCATCCCCAGGGATTCGGGGCAGGCAGAGAACTCTCGCAGGGCCCAGCTTCCCTCCCTCTTAACAGTGGTGTGTGCCGGACATTGGGGAAGGAGGCATCAGCCATGGGCAAGGCCAAGGAACCACCCCTCTGAGATTGCTAACCTCCTCAGCCTCCGGCTCTACACAGAATCTCCCTATAACATCCCCTCCAAGTTCTCCAGCAGCAGCAGCCTTAGGAGGTACAGCCTGGACCCCCTGAGCTCCCTGTTGGTGGGCAGCACATGGCCATGCTGAGGCCATGCTGATTTGTCACTAGGCTGGGTTGATGTGAAAGCCGTTTCTGTGCTCATGGTAAGTGTTCTCTCCTCCACAGCTGGAACTAGCCAGCCCTAGTGCAGACCGCATCACACTCTGGGCCTACATCTGTAGGGAGGGACTTCCTACAAGCGCCCCAAACTCAGCATGGCCAAGAGCTCATCTTTCCACAAACCTGCTTTTCATCCCAGCTCAGGCAATGCTGTGTTGGTAACATAAGCACTGCTGTGCCCCCTGCCTTGTTCCTGCACCCAGCCAGCTGAGTCTACCCCTTGCTCTCACTCATATCCACTTCTCCTCAGTGGCATCCTCTGCATTCCCATTGCCCCGCCTTGTTCTACGTGGGTTTTCTCCTATCTGAATGACTTGGGGTCTCCTACTGGGCTCCCTCACCTCCTGCCTCCTGATCGACTCTCTGGCCCTCTACAGATACCCGTGGGTATACAACATCTTCCCTTGTGATTTTTCAGAAACCTAATTCTGATCCTACCACCCTCTTGCTTAAAATCCTTGGAAGGCTTCCACTACCTTCCAGAAAATGCCGAATTCCTTCATGCTGGACAGAAGGTCCTATTAGAATCCAGCCCCTCCTTTTGTGTTGAGCTCATCTCTGGCCAGTCAAATCCTACAGAAAGTGGTCATTAGACAAGCCAGTCACAGAGAGAGCAGAACTTCCAACCCCTTGATGTGGGCCATGGTGAGGGTCATCCTGGCAGAGGCAGCCATCCCTGCCAGGAAGGCTGGTCAGAGATGAAGGCTCCTGGCTCAGACCCTGAAGGGAACAGCATGGCTGCTGAGCACTGACCGCATGTTCCAGGTGTCATGCTATGCCCTCCCCTCCCCTGTCTCCTGTACTCTTCATAGCATCCCTGTGAGGCAGGACAATTGTTATCCGGCTTACAGATGGCCAACTGGAGATCCAGAGGTCAAGTAGCTTGCTCAAGGTCACACAGACAGAAAGTGGCAGAGCTGTGGCTGATAATCGTAGGTGCGCCCTGCACTTGCGTGTGGGCCGTACTGTTTCCTGGGTCCAGGAAGCTGGAGCCGCTTCAGAGTTCACGGTGAGGAGAGCACTCCCACGCTGTGTGCATTTGCTGGTGTGTGCTGCCAGCATGCGTTCGTGGCTGCTGGTTGCGTATCTCTCCTGAAAAGGTGTTTTGCCGCTTTTGAGGATGTATGCATCCTGTTTCATAGAAAGCATTCATCTTGGTCATGAGTTGCGTGCGGCTCGGCCTACCAATCCTGGAAAAAGTTGTCTTGGCCAAATTTGGGGAGAAAAGGAGGAAGCTCTACTGGGTCGCTCTCATCTCAGAGGCTGCAGGCAGGGAACCTCCATTCACAAAGCGATCTCCCACGTGCCCAGAAATGAGTTTGACTGTGAACTTAAATCTGTGTCCAGGGCGCCACTCGGGACAGGAGGAGAGTCTTCTGGCTTCTCAGAGATGGCAACTGAGTTATGTGGGTTCTGTGTCTCCCCTCCAATGTGGAGAGGCCTCATCACTTCCTGTGAATGACAGGAGGTGGTGACGGCGTCGCCCAAAGGGTGCTGGACAGGACGGTCTCAGGAGGTCTTGTGGAAGAAGAATGGTCTGGGCGTGAAGACCGGCATTTGGGAGCGGAGATGAGATTCCTCAGATGTGACTGAATCCTAACAAAGGGAACCCTCCAACTGTCTTTCTCCTCCTTGCAGCTGTTCTCCATCTATTTTGTTTTAGTTCTAAGGTCAGTGAAAGCCTACAGCACACGTTACTCGGGAACTACCTCTGGGGACGCGGCTGCTTCCTTCAAACCGGCAACATTGAGTTCAAGGCACGTCCTTCTCCGCTCGCTGTGCAGCTGAGAGGAGCCATGTTTGGGGACTGGGGATGGGCACACAGTGAGCTTGGCCGCTGGGCCATCCGCCCTGGGTGGATGTGTATTCCTGGCATTCAGGAGAACCCCGCTCCCTCAAGATTTACGATTTCATTTTATGTTTTAATGCTTTCTGTCAAAATTCCAAGAGGCTGTAGTGACGGATGGAAAGCAAGGAAAGGGGAAGAACACGCCAGGTAGTGGAAATGGCACAGATGACGGTTAAGAGGGAACAAGCACTGGTTTAGGAAATGTTTACTGAGCACCGACCACACCCTTCTGGCTGATACCCAGATAAACAAAGGTCAGGGCCACATCACCCGCAAAGCCACTCTGAAGGCTCCTGCAATGCCTGGCCTCTCTGAGAGGGGGAAGAAGGCCTGTTGTCAAGTCTTCCAACCAGGGGGTGGGGAGTGGCATCTTAGAGGAACCCAAGTTCATGCCAACCCTTCCTTCACCAGCAGTAAAGCTTCAGAAAAACTGGGCCCATGAGAGAGATACAGAGACAAGGAACTGCTCTTTGCTTTCTCCTGATGCCAAACGCTGTACATCCCGAAGCCACTGAACACTCACACACCCGTTAGACAGGATTCCGGCCCTGCTGATGTCTGCCCAACCTCATCTCTCCGAAACCCAGACATTCTCCCCACGGGCCACCTAGAGCCTCTTGCAAAACAGGTGAGAAGCCCCACTTTGAGGAGCCTGATGTCCACAGCGGGCCCTCTGCCCATTTCCACTTTCTACATTCCAGCCTCTCCTTTGAAATAAATGTGTTCAATACAAAGGTACAAAATGGACAAAACGCTTAGTTTTAAATGCTGATTGCATGCCCCTCCCACAGGCACTCTTTTGTTCTGTTTAATTTTTACA
Organism: Rhinolophus sinicus; assembly: GCF_036562045.2. Lineage (NCBI taxonomy): Eukaryota > Metazoa > Chordata > Mammalia > Chiroptera > Rhinolophidae > Rhinolophus > Rhinolophus sinicus. The sequence continues at coordinate 11,854,243 of NC_133759.1, read as the reverse complement.
TTAGGTTTTCAATAATAAACTCTAGCGTGTGGATTCATCAAAGGAAACTGATAATTACTAACTGTACATTTTGTTTCATTATTTTGGTAACACCTGATTCTGAAAAATACTCCTTCTGAATGGGCTGGAAAGTGGCATAAAAATTATTAGCAATAAAGAGATCGTTTTCTATAGAAATAGGTTTATGACCCGCCAGCTGTAGTAAGTGTGTGGGACTTGCTTTGTGAACCAACAACATCTAACAAGCACCTGCCTCCAGGTAAACAAACACCTTATCACGTAAGGGCTGCATTATATTTTGCTTTGCAGAAATGTACCTATCTTGTCCTGGTTGGGATTCCAGGTGGATGGAAAATAGCAGAATATCGGGGAGATAGGGTCGAAAAGTGGGCCAGGGGCAGCCCCAAAAGGTCAACGAGCGGTAAGATGTCCTAAGGACTGGTTGAGGGGTACGCCAGGAGACCTCAGAACCAATGAGAGCAACAGGAAGTGTGTGCCTCAACGGACTCATCCCACATTGTCAAGGTCTTACTATGTGCACAGGCCTCAGCATAATTCAAATGTGGGTCCCCAGTGGGGATTGGATACTTTCCCGCATCTTCAAACCCCCTTCCAATCTTGGGGGAAATCCCCTGGTTTTTGAGCCCATGCCCCCTCAAGGTAGAAGCTAGCATCTCTCTTGCCCAACTGCTCTTATGCTGAGGTGCAGGCAGAAGACTTGGGATTCCCAGATCTGACACACCGATACGAGACTCTGGGAAGCGGGTGGCATGAAGATGGTGGCTCACAGATCCATTCTGCCGGGCACAGCTGCAGAGGACCCAGCTCCCAGTGACACAGGTTCCAGCCAGCATCCAAGCCCTGGACTCAGGGGTGTAAACACGATTTTTTGTGCCCAGGGGTGTATTCTATTTGTGATAAACTCTGGCCACTCTTCTTTGCAGCTGGCCTTTAGGTTTGTTCCTCTGGACCTCTCAGATTCTATGGGTTATCTAATATTCTTGAACAAATTCCTTTTCTGCTTCTAGTGTTTCCAACTCGGACCCCAGACTGTGATCAGAGTTCTATAAGTTGCAAATGATAGAATCCCAAAAGAAATTTTCTGGGTTATAAAACCACAACAAACAGAAACCAACCAACCAACCAAACAAAAACCCAGCAAGGAGTATGTAGCTTCAGGTATGGTTCGATCCAGGGATCAGGACCAGCTACATAATGTGAATGTGCAGGGCCCAATACAAATAAAAGTAGAGGGCCCTTTCCAAAATAATTAAGGATTTCAAGAAGACAATGTAAGAGTATTAAACCAAGTGTTGTGTAAGTGCAGAGCCCAGTGTAGCTGCACAGATTGCATGCCCATAAAGCTGGCCCTGCCAGGGACTCAACCAATGTCACCAGGACTCCAGGGTCTTTTTCACTCTACCTCTTGGTTCTGGCAAGTCCCACCATTCCTGTGCCTGCCCACACACTCCAATATCCAAGAGGGAAAGGCCTATCTGGATTTACACAGCTAGTTGAGACTCACAGACCAGTTGTACCTACGGCATGAGGCAGGGCTCAAGGCCTGCTAACCACAAACACACATATTAACCTGACATGTTGACGGTGGTCTTAGGTCAGGCCCCAAAAAGCAACCTCTGACATGAGGATTGGCGGGCAGGTGATTCCTAACAGAAGTGCTGTCAGGGGAGACCATACAGGAACAAGGAGCTGGAGAGGGAAGGGGAAGGAGCTAAGCAAGGGTGTGATCCGCACAGAGACCCTCAGAGGGCAGCCTCCCCTGATCCCACAACGAGCTCTGGGGTGTGTGTTAGCCTCAGAGTTGCCTGGACCTGAGACAAGGAAGCTGGCATTTCAGCTCTCCCCATCTGCCCTCCTCTGTCATTGATTAAGGGCAACTCCGCATTGGTGGGGGGACACATTCATTCCCCAGCGTTGCTGGTTCCCTGGGCAGCGGACAATGTGGATCCTAATAGATTGAGGACAATCCTCTAAAAAAGAAACGCAGGTGCGAGCACTTGGAGATGAACACTGAAGTGGGGGAGGGGTCCCCAAATAGTACAGGTGTTCTAAGACGTGGGCAGAGCACACACCCTGGATTCAATAACAGCCCAGCAAACTGGTCCAGTCTGCAGCAGCCGTCACCAAATGCTAAAATATGTGACCCCAAAGTTCCACTGGAAATGTTTCTGTGTGATCCTTCCAGCCAGTGAATCAGGAAGTTCCAGGCGACAGGCAAGTAATGATGATATCAATTTCTGAACTTGTATTTACCTAATGTTTTAAAAAGCAATCTTAGGCTATCTAAGCATACAATACAAAACTCAGAATCCGGATTTTGAACTGAATGAATTGCATAACAGGGTTTGTAAAAACTGTATGAGCTTCCGAGTCTGGCACTGGAACGGACTTTGCCCAAACTCTGCCCTTATCTTTTGACACCTGCACTGAGTCACAGGTGACTACATACTGCTCCTGAGAGATGGATATCATCAGTTTCGTTAAGGATGGGACCTTGGAAGAGTAGGATTACTTATTAACAATCAGATATATGAGTCAATTGTTATTACAGCTTTGTTGACATATAATTTATATGCCATACAATTGTCCTATTGAAAGCGTGCAAATCAGTCATTTTTAGTATAGTCACAAAGTTAGGCAACCATCACCACAACAAATTTTAGAAGATTTTCATCACTCCAAAAAATAAAATAAAAAGCCCCATATCCATTAGGAGTCATTCCTCATCCTCCCCATCCTGAAACCATTAGATTGAAGCAAAAAGTAGATAGGGCTGATGGACCATCCTTGTTCCTAATTTCAAGAACCATCCAGAAAGTACTATAGGAAAGAATAACTCTGGAAAGTGACCCATTTCTACATGTGCTTGGGAAAAGTCACTTTGGAGTGCCTTTCTGATCGCCAGGCTCAGTGACTGGCAAATCGACGGAATGAAAGAAAGGGGAAGGCTGTAACCACTCAATGGAGCCATGCTAATGAATGTGGCCAGGTGTCAGTGTCACCACCCAGGAGAAACCTGAGCGTTTGCATACAGCGCTATCCTGAGGGCAGCAGTCATCTCTGGCACAGGAGGCAGAGGTGTGGCCTGTTTCCTTCCTGAACACCACGGGGATGTCAGGTCATGCTCTACAGATGTCCTGCATCTTCAAATTCAAGCTTGGGGAAAACAGAGCATTCCTTACACAGGAAGCTGGCAATGCTGGTTGAAGCAATTCATGCACTTTCTGTAAAAAAGCCACCTTCCCTTTTAGGAGGAAAGGGGGAAAAAAAAAAAAAAACTCAAAGAAAAGTCTCAGCGAAGCACGTTAGAAAATCCTTCAGAAATAAATTGAACATTACTAAGGGATTTGCGTCTGACTATATTTTAATTCTTCCAACTGAGACAAAGAGTCTAGAAAAAGTCATCTGGGAGACCCAAGATTATTAAGTCAATGCAACATACACCTGCGTGTAACTTTGCTCTGGAATTGGGTACAGTAAGCAAACACCCATGTGAAGACCTTTTCCACGGGGACATGAGAAGAAGGCAGTGAAAAGAATACGTTTTCTGAACATCACATCGAGCCCATTAGGAGAGCTCTGTGATCACATTATCATGTGCTTTGTCTTCAAACACAGGCTTCCCGGTCTTTTTCACCCATAAGCAGAAAAAGTCCTCTCCATGCTCATTATCAGCCTCCCGGAGCCCGTTCCCTCTGATGTGCCTCCCTCCCTCACTTTAGAGCTCTACTTCCTTGAGCTCTGTCATTGTCACCTTTATTATAATGGAGTCTTATAATCCCACAGCTAGTGACACTCAGGGGAGGAGTATTCTGATGAGGAGGGTGGGGGTGCCCGGGGGAGACGTCTGTGATGGAAGTTTCCACAGAGGCTACGCTGAAAACTCACAGAGAGAATGGAGAACTGGGAGGGAGATGGGCACTTCGCCACCCAATTTCATTCCCCTGGTCTCATGCAAGAAAAATCCAGAAAGGCCGAGGAGAGTATCCACGAAAGTGCACCTTGCGTTAGTCTCAGTGCAGTGGGCAGGCATATTCTTTTCCCAGGCAAATCAAGCACAGTCTGGTACCCACAGGGGCAGTTGAGTAGACAGGTGGAGGTGATGCATTTTCTTTGTATTATATGTGGGTGAAGGGAGCTTAAAACACCCATGGGAGGAAAGCATGATAACTGGTTTCCTTTTCTCACATTCAATAGAGGCTCTGACTCAAGGGTAGAACAGTGAACCAGGTCAATAGAACATGATGGGTTTCTTTCATCCTAAAAAGAGACTAGGCCTCCACGGGTATTGCTCAACAAAGAGAAGGCCAAAGACCAGTGGGCAAGTGACACCCACATTAGGGGGCAGAACTGGCCTAGGATGTCATAAAAGGCACTAGAAATGCCTATATTTTTAGAAGCACACCTAAGAGATGCCCAAACAGACAAGCAGCAATAAACCAGAAAAGGTTTAACTCTTCCAAATTGTCTGCTTTGGCCAAAGCAACAGAATTTAATCGAGTTCATGTGCAGATGTGATTTGCATGACTTATTTAGCATTCTATGAATGAATATAGATCAGGTCTGTTATCTCATTTATCTATCTACCTTTCAGCTATCGATTTGTTTTTTGGGATTTTTCTCCGTAAGAGTGAACAACTATTAAGACAAAAATGAATTTAAAATGTCTACAGCAATGTGCTGAGTTGCAGAAGAACCCCACAGATTTATAAAAGTGCTTGTGGCCCTCTCAATCTTTTTCATTACTTTTTGAGCCTGCAATTAAAAACACGTTGCAATCTTAGGAGAGATTGGTTGGGTTCAATACCATATGAAAATGGCACACAAGTTGCTCTGTCCTTTTGAATAGAACAAAATGAAAAAAATTAAGGGTTATGGAAAAGGAAGAAAATATACACTTTCAGTTGAGATAAAATATGAGCTCAGTAAAAGTGAAAAAGATACAGGGAGGCCATTCCAGTAGAGAAATGTTGCAGCAGGAAACTCTCCTGCTAATAAGGGTAGTAAAGACCAAGTTAAGAGAAAAGCCTAGAGCCCCATAATCATTTGCAAGAGGAAATAGGTTGGTGCAGTGAAATATGACACCTTGCTCAAAGTTATCCAAGGGCAGTTTCAGAGAAGTGGGTAATTCTAGGAGAGATCATAGAGCAGAGAAAGCACAAGGCAGGTAAAAGTTAATGAACATCCACTAGAATAAATTCCAAATGGATTAAAGATATAAATCTAAATTTTTTAAAAAGTGTTATTAAAAAGCATGGAATTCTTCCATAACATAGAGTTGAGGAAACATTTCTTATCATGGCTCAAAATGCAGAAGAGATAAAAGACTAGATTGACTAATTTGTCTACATAAAAATAACAACTTGTGTATGGAAAGAAAGGAAGGAAGGAAGGAAGGAAGGAAGGAAGGAAGGAAGGAAGGAAGGAAGGAAGGAAGGAAGGAAGGAGAAGAAGGAGAAGGGGGAAGCAGAAAAACATTTTAAAAAACTGAAAAGAGAAACAACAAACTGGAAAAAAATATTCATATTACAGACAAAGAGCTAATCTTTCTATCATAGAGACGTTACGTAGAAATTGAAGAGACCAATAGGCAAAATACATGACCATCAATTCACAGAAATAAAAATAAGCATAGCTCCGATTATGAAAATATGCTCAGCTTCATTCATAATACTAATGCAAATTCAAATTACACTGACCGATCATTTATGAAATTCCAAAAGTTTGATGACAGACTGTTAGATTGGGTTCTCCCAAAAGCAGACATTGAGATAAATATGTAAGCAGTTTATTTGGGAGGTGATCACAGGAAACACGAGTAACGAAGTGAGGAGGAAAGAGAAAGAGGTTATGACAGGGTGTGTTATCAAGCCAATTGCCAGTGTAAGTACCTGCAGCTCAGTCAGAGAGCTGTGAGACACCACGTAGAGCACACGTCAGAGTTATCACTCTCAGAGTGAGAAAGCTGGGGTATTCATCCACCGACTCTCTGACCATCATTGGTTGATGGCTGCTTATGAGGCTTTAATTCTCAGGCATTTCTACCCCGTCTATTTCTCATGCTCACACGCAGTCCACGCCTGCCTCCTGAAGCCAGAACAAAGTTCCGGGGCAGAAGGGGGCAGCTGCAGTATAGAGATGATAGTCTAGGGGCATCTTCCCACACCCTCCATTGATAAAGCTGCCAGGCGAGAGACACTCCCGTACATTTTTGGTGAGAAGGGAAATTGTTATAACACCTATGATAACGCGGAGTGCCAATTAGTTATTGGCAATCTGACAAGGTCTATTACTGATTCTTCTCTCCTGGTGCATCCACCCTTTCACTCAGCAGTCCCACTTCCGGGAATTTACCCTTCAGTTGAGATTTGCACATGTAGTAAATGACACATGTGCAAGATAATTTATGCAGTCATATTTGTAATGACAAACACTTGGAAACAACCTAATGTCCATCAATGAGAAGGGCTAGTTAAATAAATTAAGGATATGTATACATGTATATACACACACATATATATGCAATATATATATATATATATTACTTAATGCAATATATTGCTTTAATACATTACTTAATTTAAGAATTAAATTTAGAAATGTTGATGGCTATCTGGGGGCATGGAATTATGGGGTACTTTTTCATTCCGTTATAAATTTCTGATTTGTTCGAATGTTTTATGTAGTGCATGCATTATTTTACAATATGAAGCTATAGTAGAAATATGATGACTAAATACAAACTCGGGAGATAGACAACAGTCAAAAGTAATCAAAATAGAAGGTTCATTGGGCCACCGTTGAGCTGTAAAGGATAGAAAACACTGGCTGACTAAAGCAGAAAATGAGTTTAATGGAAAGACATTGGACAGTTCACAGAATCACCAGGAAGGTAGAAGCAATGGGCTCAAAATAAACGTAGAACCCAAGGAGACAAGGCAACAAAATCCACAGAACCATCTAATGAGGTCACTGTTGCCATCAACCCTACTAGACCTGGTTCCCTCTGTCTCTAGGGGGAGAAAAAGTCAGACCAGAAGTTCCAAGTGAGGCACCAAGACATGAGGGTTTTTAGAGGTCAGAGTAAGGTGTGAGGTAGGTACTAGGCAGATATGTCAAAGCAGATGACTCAGAAGTGGGCAAGTGAGGACATCAAAGGGACAAGAGACTGAGCTTGGAGGCAGAGCCTTGAAGAGGACCCTAAGTGACCCTAAGGTTATGGAGTCCCACCGTTCTCCCCCCAAGGGAACAGCAGTCAGAGAATTCCAGCAGGGGAGCTCCAACAAACCCATAAAAATGTACAGACCAGGGCCACTGTCAACATTGGCTGGACTGAGAGAGCAAAAGCCAGCTTATGTCAGTAATCAGTCTGTGAAGAAACGCCACATTCCTCTCTCCTCATGGTCCCAACACTAGGAGGGTCAAAAATAGCAGCGAGGCGGTGGGGAGGATGTGATGGTGAGAGGAAGAAGTCAACCTATCCTCTTCGCAGCACTATCTGGGACGGGAGGAGAACTTTTACCCTCAGCTGAAGGTAGAAGTGTCGATCATTAAATGGACACCATATTTTGCAGCTTAATGATCATAGGACTTTGTTGACTGACAAAACCAGGAAGGTCATAAGCATTCACTTTATGTGGCATCCGGTGGTAATGGCGGGACCACCCCCATTGCAAGTCCAGTAAAGTGATGGTTGCATAGAAAGTGGGTATTACTGCCACAGTCCCTGACATCATTAAATCTGTTTCTGCTTTCTCGCGTCCTCTGTTCCTGTTTCAAAGTCCCAGGCAGAAGCATCTGTTTGGCTGAGCTGAGACTTCAAGTCCATGCTCCAGGGGCAATGGCCCATGTTGCCCACAATACCCTATGTGATGGACGCATCTAAACTAGGAAAAGGGTTCAGAAAGTGTAGAGACAAGAAATGACAGGTGCACTGTCATGGGAGCCTCTGCATTCACTTCTGGTGGGTACTGCACCCTGCTAAATGCAGGGGGCAGGGCAGGGGAGGAGAAGTTTCCAAGAAGAGTAACATAGTCTCACTATTATAGCAACTACAACAGAAAAGTATCTCATTAATATCTAGAACCTTATAGCTTAAAACGCTCTTTCACGTCTATGTCACTCTCTCTTGACAACACAGTGAGATAAATCTCCAGCGTCCAACATGGTGCCTGGCATATAGTAGGTATTCAGTAAATGTTTGTTAAATGGACAAACAAGTAAAGGAGTGAATGGGTAAGGAAGAATTACATCCAGTGCTAAAAGGTCAGGCTTTGCAGTTGATCAATCTAGTTCAGCATTTCCCAGTGGAACTTCTACAGTGACGATGGCTCTGCAACTGCGCTGTGCGCTCTGTGGTAGCCTTATACGGCGACGGAGACTTGGTATGTGCCAATAATGAGACCGAGGAATTAAATTTTAATTTTGTTTTATTTTAACTCATTCAAATTTAAAGAGTCACATGCTCCCCACGGCTATGGTACCGGACAACACAGGGCTGGACTTTGAATTCCAGCTCTGTCTGTCTAGCTTATAACCTGAGCAAACTCCTTAACTTCCTTACGTCCCTTTTCCCCAGATGTGAAATGGGGAAAATAAGGTCGCCCTATTTTACTGGTCGTAATGGTTCACAGAGGTCTTATATGTGACAGGTGAAGTCCACTGGGTCGTGACAGGCCAAAAGCTTCATACCTGGCAGACGCTCAACAAACGGAAGCCACCATTTGGATTACTGTGAGTCCCACGACCGCTGCTATTACTGCCACTACCGAGGGGCTGCCGAGATGCAGAGAGGTTAAAGAGCCTGTCCAGGTCACGTACTCCAGCTGGTGCACGGCAGAGTGTGATTTGCTTCTGTTTTCCTCACGGCAGTGGCTTTCTCACTACCAAGTGCAGCAACGGCTCCAATACCTCATATGTGCCCAAAGAATCGTCTGTGCACTGAAAAATGAGTTTTCTACATATTTTGGTGATTAGCATTCAAATTCATGTAGATTCCACTAGAACTGATAAAACATAAATTTGTCTAAAAGCATTACTGACTTTATAGTAGCTTTTTGTCATTATGTAGGTTCTTAATCATCAGCTACTAAAAGTACAGCTATTGTCATGTGAGGCATCTCAGAATCTTTTGACTTTAAAAAGGCATCCTTATCCTCTGTGTTGAAAATATGAACACCTACTTGTTAAAAAATAATAGTTTGAAAAAAGAAAGACACAGAATACACACACACACACGAGTTCAATATCAAGAGAAAATGGTGATGCAAGAGAGTCCATAAACCAGTATGTATGCTAGGTACATTTGCGAGAAACACAAATGGTGGTTTTTACCAAAGGGGGTTTATTTGAAGTCAGTTAATAGAAAAGATCAATGTGTGATTTGCTAAAGGATTCTGCAACAATCAGCAATGATAATAAATAAAGCTGAGTTTCGTTTTAAAAAATGAATTACACACATACAGGCAGGGTGAAACATGCTTTAAAACAGATTTTGTGAAAGGTTTAAGAATTTTAGAAGAGTGGTCCTGAATGGAGTGAATATAACCCAGAAGGTGCTCATGAGAACCCACTGGTATTAGGAAATAAAATACTGCAACTCCCGTATTTACTTATCATAAAAAAAAAAAGCCAAGCTTCATGGATATTTAATATATGCACTGACAACAGTCTATATATATATAATTTAAATAAATGTACATCTAGAGGGTGCATACTCAAAATGATTTTACTAAGAAGACAATTAAAAATCTTAAAAATCTTTAGAAATTTTTGTTTTAGAAGATAACAAGCTCAAGATAAACCTGCAGTATGATATGATCTTAAAAAACAAAACAAACAAACAAACAAACAAAAAAGCCCCAAATGGAATCATCTTAGTTATATTAGTTAGCTTTTCCTATGTAACAAACCACCCCAAAATGAATTGGCTTATAACAACCATCATTTTTCACTGTTTAGAACCTGCACAGTGTCACTTGTACAGACAATCTAAGAATATGGGTTCTGAAAACTAAGTCATGGGAGGAAGGCTTCAAAGAGCTGGGAGCCCTATGCTACGAAAATAGAACATTAATAAGAAAAAGAAACTGTGTTAGACATTTACTATCTTGATTTCTTACAGCTTAGATTCGAATACAATTTACAGTGGAAAGAAAAATATTTTAAATGGACGATCCCTTGAGGCAACAGAAATTAAAGCATTTTTTTTCTTTTCCCTAATTGATTTTGTAATTATAGAACTCCATGATTTCAGAGAGTTGCTTTTGTGTGGAACAACCACCGACTGACATAAAAATTACTGGAAAATCCCATAGATGCAATATTCCCTACTTGTCAACTTCTCTCATTTTTATCAAAGAATTGGCTATTTCTCTCTCCCTCTTTTGAAAGGAAAAAACCATGGTCTCTGTTCCTTCTTCATTTCCCCTCAGCTCAAATTCTATAGTTGTAAATTCAAAATAAGGAGCAGATTTGAAAATGGATTATGAAGAACAAGCCTGAGTATAAACAAAAGAAAGATGGAATAAAATGCACGTCCACCACTGCGTGAGAAATAGTGTGACAGGTGTATAGTACCTCTGCTGAGAGAATGGTGGTGATTCAAAGCATTGCTGGCCCCCTGAAAGGAATATGTGAAATAAAATATATTTAAAAGAAAACCTGTGCAAATACAGTGTGCCTTCTGGGTATAGCTGGAATAATGCTCTGTTTGAATAATTTTATATCTTCTCCTAGAACTAAAATTTCTGCAAAGTTAAATCCAGATGCTATCAAAATCTATGCATTGGATAAGAAATGAATCCAATTTACTGTGAGATTTAGGATTAAAATTGAACCTCAATAAAATAAATTTTAATAAGCAATAGCCTTGAAAATTTAGACCAATGATAAAATTTGTATTTTGTGGTTTTTTAGCAAACAACCAACCAAGGTTGCAACGAAAACAAAACTGTCATGTCCTTTAGTGGTATTCCTGGGAGAAAAAGCAGATTGACTGAATCCTTATTTGAAGAGAATTTTTCAGTCACGTAGTTACAAAATAATTCAATCTGTATGTTCCTCCACTTTCCTGGGCCCAAAGTTGTTTTTTGCTGAGTGGCGCAAAAAGAAAATGGATACTTGCTTCTGGCACCGTGACCATCTCCAGGCCCCTGTCCCTGCGGCCCTGATGCACACCCTTGTGACATAACCAGCAACTATTCTCCAGCAACACTCAACCTGACAGCATGTGAGAGTAAAAATCTCTCTCACATCAATGAAGAGTGGCACACGACAAACACATTTCCCTCTTCTGTAAGATAGATGATTTAAAAAAAAAAAAAATTCTTTCAGATGGGCAACTGCTCAACATTGTTATCTTTCTTTTAGCCACACACATAAATGCATCTAATTTTTGTTTTAAACCCAACAGAGCTTGTAAATACGGTAAACTGTCTCTACATTTGCTAAAAGAAATCTATAGCTGGTCCATATGCTTTCCTACTAAGACATACCATAAAACCTCCATATGTTTAAATTGCCCTACCCGCCACCTCTGTACACACACACTCATACACGTACACACCTGCTCCAACTCCACACTTACCCATTGATGACTAAACCATTTCAGATATGTTGGTGGGGAACAAGAGGAAAGGGGCTAGGGAGGATTTTTTGTTTGTTTGTTTGTTTGTTTGTTTTACAATAGGCATGCTAAATATTTACCGAACAGGACATTTTGCTCCTTATTTTGCTTTAGCATTAGGGGGAAATCATAATTGTATTTAGACTTTATATGGCATGGGTTACTCGGTTCACGGCAGAAGTACCTGCAGCAAATTAATTAGTTGTAGCACATTAATTATCTCATAGCTCCTATTTAGTCTGCAGCTGTTGCTATTATGTTAATAATATTTTTTTTATCACCACTGTATACAACAGGTTATGGCACTAATAGAAATACCTCCTTTTTTTGGCTTCCCTCCCCCTGTCATTTCCATTTTTCATTGTCAGAAGGGAAGACAAAGAAATTTAGGCACATGAAGCCCCAAAGCGCACTATCATTTTCTATTTCTGAACCGATTTGTAAGAGAATGGGTGACTGAAATTAGCAAAGAATCGCCCCACACAAAGATGGCGCGTGCAGAATTTGTGAAAGCGAAAGAGGAGACGAAGGAGAAGCCTAAGAGGTACGGAATACTGCAGTGCTGGGGTGGTGAGTGTTTGGGTGGGGGCGGGGAAAATGCTGCAGTTTTCATGAAATAATAAGATGGGGGAAAAGAGGCATACAAAGAGTAGGTTTTTCATTGTTTGTAAAATATAAACACAGATGAATTCTGTCTTTGGTTTGTTCATGCTTTTCACTCTGCACAGCAGGGATGTTCTTAAGAAGTTGCCCTCTGCGAAATTTCACTAAATGGGAACCGTGGACCCTGCATGATGGGATTATAATCACACCAGCCACTCCTTTTACATAATTTTTTGTTTAAGATCCAGTAAGACTCCCTGTTTTTAATATATATAAAGCAATAGACATGCCTATGTCGATAAACTGAGGGTTTGCGTCCCTAGTGCCTAGTGCCAGCTAAGACAAAAAACGGTGATATCACATCTACAAATCTCAATGGATTCAAAAACAATATGAAAATTTTGAGCTGACAAGAACATGTCTGCTGCCTGCAGTCCCTGCAACTAGCTCACCATGTTGCCTACTAACCGAAAGATCAAAAATTATCGATTTCATGGCGCTTCGTGCTCTGGAAAGAAAAGCTACTTTAAAATTTGCATTGTTTAAGAAATGAGTTAAAAGAAAAGAATCATTTTTTTTTCCTGAACACTTTGGAATGTGAAAAATGGCTTGTTCTAATCTTATTCATGAATTACTATAATTCTATTATTTTTAGCAGCTGGAGTCCAGAAATGATTTTTTCGATGAATTTAGGATTTTGCCGCAGTATCCATCTGCAGTCCCAGAATCCTCGGGTAAGTTAATCCTTCTTTCGATGGGAAACGCCTTTAACCTTCTTGTGAATGAAATATCTGCAACCATTTTGAAATTTTTAATAGAGGTGTGTGTGTGTGTGTGTGTGTGTGTGTGTGTGTGTTGTATGTTGGGGGGGTTATATCTCCAAAGCATAATTTCTACGCAATACAGCCGTACTTATCTTAGTTCTTAGAAACACTGACAAAACATACACCTTTGTGCTCTTTGATTATAATGGATGATGTGTCCATTGCTTCTCCTTCACTTTCTGTGGTAGCCATTAAAATGTACTCCCTTAGTCTGGCAAGGACTGTTGTGTCAAACCAATGAAGGCCTGGAGAACACATAACCCCAAGCATGAAGAGTGTTCCTGGCATAACTGAAGCGGCCATGAATATCACCACCACTGCTGCTGCCACCGCCACCACCACGGCCATCGCCTCCCACCAACTTCACCGCCCCTCCCTTGGTCTGCAGTGCACACCAGACGCAAGCTTTCCACAGTGGCTCTCCGCCGAATTTGCCCAGTAGGTTCCTAGATTACTCCTGTGTGCGAGAATAGCCAACCATGTAGTCTGACAAGAAGTATTTACAACTACTTAGCCTGTTCAGCTGGAAAGAAATCAAGAGATAACAGTGAACCCTGAGATGATGTATTGCAAATCAAAAAGTTCCAATCCATAAATAGCCCACTCGGTGAACTGCTAAATGAAAAGCTGATCTTGACTACTGTCCAGTGTTTTCAGGTTGTCAAAAGAAATATTTTTAACAGGTATTCTTAGAGAGTTAGGATTTATTGTTCATAAATGCATGGAGTATTACTTAGTCTTACCTTTCTGCTGGGAGAGGATTCTTCCTAGAGATTCGGATATAGAGTCCAGAGGAGACCACACCCTCCTTTCACTGTTTTCTACTGTTTCTGTTGACTCTCAAGTAAGGTTGATTAACAATTACAATGTTATATTACTTTAAGGGACCTAATCAAAAGGAGCCAGTCATCCATTTCCCTCTAAAGGGAGCTTATTTTCTTAGTGCTCAATAAATGTTTAATGAATAGATTTGATAGAGTTAACTATCCAGAAAGTGAATGGGTCTTCTTTAAAGTGCTGCCTGGATTAATGTTTCTGTCGGAAGTGCAAAAACAATCTGGGCATTTTTTTCTTTGCCTAAAGGTGATTCAAAAGATGGGTTTTAGTGAAGGAGGATGCTTTGTATTCAGGGTCCATGTAGCCACTGCTTGATAAGCCAATGGTCTGATATTATGGCAAGTAATGCCTCCTCTTTTAAACCAGCTGAAGACACTTCTGGTTTCTAGGAATACAGCCTGAAATTTAGAACCATTTGTCTTTTGCAGTTTTACAAAATGGACTAACTTATGTCAAACCCAAGTGGTTGGCTCTAGGAGGAAAATGTGTAAAAGGATAATCAAGTATTTTTCACAAAACGTATTGCCCAAGGTTAATTTTTAAGAATCTTTTTTTTTACAAAATCACTTATTTTACCAACTCATCAGGTATTTTGTTGTATTTCTCATTGGTTTAATGATGGCATTTGTCTTCATTTCACAGAAGTTATTCATCTCATATTTTTGGTGAGACAATTGGACCAATTTGTTTTTTGAGATAAGTAAATACAAATTCTCAGTAGTTTGTTAAATTCAATTTTTTAAAATGCTAGTCACCTAGCAATTCTTCAGTACACTTAAATTTGATGGGAAAAAACAGATTGCTGCGTTGTTGCAAATTTCACATTTCCTTTGATACTGTGTGTTTGCTTAAAGTATTACTAGGGACTTAAAAATCTTAATTCTAAATTTAGGTTAAGACATCTAAATTACAGAAAAGTCCTTCAATTACTTTGGCACCTGAATAGAAAAATATGAATATAGAAGTTTTTATTCTGCAGGTGTTCTAATAGTGCAAATATTTCTTAAACAGTTTTAACAGTGTGCCTTATTTAGCAAAAAACCAAAAACCAAGAAACTGAACACAGAAAAAGGAAACATCTGTACAAAAAAAAAATCTTTCAATATTGGTTAATCAGTCATCTGATTTTAAATGTATGGCTAATCAAAGCAACTGTATATTCCCTAATTCTGTGTATGAGAATTAAAATTAGGGATTAGTACCTGGAAATGCTATTTACACTTTTGAAAACGTTTATATTAGAAACATTGCTTTGATGAAATACCTTTTTCTGCTCAATCTGTTTTAATTATGAGCAGCTCGGTTAACCACAACCATTTGCAACACTTCCACAGAATTACTAGCAAAGATACAAATGCAAAAGGCGTTCTAGACAATGGATCTCAACGAACATCATCTTAGCATGTGGATTTTATCCACTGCAGTCGCCCACATGTGCTATGGTGATAACAGCTGACATTATTACTGTATATAGGAACATATCTTTAAGACATAATATATATATATATATATATATATATATATATATATATATATATATATATATATATATATTTAAAGAACCTGTTGGGCCCTGAAGCATTAGCTATGCCTACAACGACATGTCCCACTCCATGAGTGAATGAGGAAGTGGGTTTCCTGCCTGTACCTACGTATAAAGACCTATTGTTTGCATGCATTAATTACAGGGATAAAAGCCTCAAGAGAACTTTCACTGTTGCTTTTTGTACTCTCTCCATTGTTTTGGAGAAAAATAAGCATAAAACGACAGGCTAGCGAAAGTGAATCGATCATAATTGTTTCAGCTTTGACAAATGCCAATCTTGCTGGATTACAATGGAAACATTTCCAAGGGAAATCAAGACCAACTTCAGCCTATTAAAACGAATTAGAAAATGTTTTTGAAGCATAGAAAATTAGTTTTAAAAAATTAGAAGCTGCCTAATCGGTATAGCTCCTTCCATTCACAACATACTCAGACCTCTCAAGTAAGTAATACCATAGAAATGCATCTTCTCCAACCACCCCCACCCCGCAAAAAAATAAATAAATAAATAAAATAAAAATTGTTGATACTTAGTAGCACGGTGGAGCCAGATAAAAACGGAGTCTATAAGAATTAACCTAATTGACAGGGCTCTACAGTTAGTCCATTTCCATCCGTCGTCTGTTCACAGTAGGTGCTCATAACGACTTGTTGAATTACGGCGCTAGGCGCCCATTCTAACCAAGAGTTCCCAGCCTCAGGAGTGGGGGTAGCAGGCGGCTCCGCCCGGTACTTCACTTCCAGATTCAGGCTGAGCAGCCGGGTGGGATGCGGGACCCACGATCCGGACACCGGGGGGCTTTGGGGTGGTGAGAAGCTCGGCTGGGAGCCATGCCCTTCAGGGAGCGTGTGGCCCGCACGAACGGCGGCGGAAGCCCCAACCCGCCCGAGTCCCCGAACCGCCCGCGGTGCGGAGGCGGCTCCCACAAGCGCCAGTGGCCCCAGGGGCCGCGACCTCAGCGCCCGCGCCTCCGCCACTGCGTCCCGAACTTCCGCCCTCCCAGGACTTGTGCGGGCTGCTCCGCGCGGCCCCCGAGGGCCGGGGCCGAGAGGCCGCCACCCGCGGGCGGCAGAAAGCGTGCGGCGAGCCCCGCGTCAGGTCTCACGGCTCGGGGCACGCGCGGGGCGGGGGCGTCCGGTTCGGGACAGTGGAGAATCCCGGTGCCCCCTCCCTCCAGCCCACCCCGAACTACGGCGCCCCCGCGGGCCGCCCTCCGGTCCCGCACGGCGGGGCAGCGGTGCGGCTCCGTCCCGGACAGCGAGCGTCCGGGGAGCGCGAGGACGCCCCGCCCGGGCCGCGGGCGTTGGGACGGCGCCCGGCGGCTCCGCGGCGCGGGGACTACTTTCCGCGTCCGCCCGCGCCCCGCCCCTTGTCCTCGCGCGGCGGAACGCTCCGCGCTGCGCCGCTGGCGGCAGGATACAGCGGCTCCTGCGCGACTTATAAGAGGTCCTTGTGCGGCGCCATTTTAAGCCTCTCGGTCTGTGGCAGCCGCGTTATCCCGTCTCCGAGCGCGGAGAGCGAGGGGAGGCGGAGACGGAGGACGGTCTGAGGAGCAGCTCCAGTCCCCGCCGAGCCGCCACCGCAGGCCGAGGACGGTCGGACTCCCGCGGCGGGAGCAGCCTGTTCCCCTGAGGTGCTTGGGCGCTCCCTTCCTTACCCTTCCGGGCTGCTCCCGCTCCCTCTTCGGAGCCAAACTTCGTCGAGGGCGCGCGATCGCGGCGGCGGCTGAGAGCCGGGCTCGGCGCAGCCCCGGAGGCCCGGAGTGGGGAGCGGGGGTCGCCGGGGAGACGGCGGGGGCGGGCTGCACCCGGGGGCGGAGGGCGGCGGCCGGGCCCGGGTTTCGGTCACCCCGCTTCTCGGGGGTTTTGGGGGCGCCGCTTGCGGGGAGGGGGCGTCGCGAGGGCGCGTCCAAGAGCTGGGATGGCTGGCGTGGGGGGCGGCGTACTCCGGTTTCCGTCAGGGGCTCCGGCCGCGGCCGAGTTTGGGGGAGGGACCCTGCGCCTCGGGATGCGCCGGGGCCGGGGTGGGGGGCGGGGTGGGGACGGGGGGCTCCGCCTTCCCAGCGGGGAGTTGGGGTACGGGCGCCGGGCCTGGGACACCACCCCAGGTCCCCTGTGCCGTGGGGATAGGGCCAGTGGACTTTCTCTCCACATTCCCTCCTTCGGTCTCAAGGAAAATTCTTAAGAGAATTGTTAGTATTTTTTTTTTTTTTCACGCTCTGCCTGTGAGTTTGGCACTGGCGCTTGTTTCAATCGGAGCAACTTTAAACCTTAGAGGAACCAAAGTAGCAGTGCAAACGGTGCGATGCGTCAGTTAGATTTGCACACACAAGGTCCGTGTGTTGCACCTATGTTTTCTTGTGCCGTGCAGGTGAGTGCAAGCGTCGTGCAGGGGACCGGGAGTCGCAGATGGATGGCCTCGGGGGTGAGACCCCCGTCACAATACGGGCTGGGGCCACTGCCTTCCTGCTTCTTCCCCGTGGAAGCGCGGGGTGCAGCCCCTGGCTGCTGCGAGGACCTCGTTCGGAGGCATTATTGATTCACCTAGTTTTACGGCAGCGAAACTTGATTTTTAGAGCACGTTTGCTTTTCAGCGGCGTGAATGTTTCCCTCGCTCCGAAACGGGCCGAGTGAAATCCAAGCGTTGCAACTTCTTGCATTGTTTTGCCTGGGGAGAGGACGTGAACGGAGACTCGGGAAGTTCTCACAGCCCTCTTCTGGATCCGCTAAACTTGAAGGCTTTGGCAGTTGGGGTAGTTGTTTCCTTCGTTTTCTGCTCCCTTTTGGAGGGAGGATTGTCTCATCGTTTGTATCTTTCAGACATCTGTGGCCTCCCCCCACCCACCCCCCGAGTGTGAGTGGTGAATGGAGAGAGACCGGCCTGCTGGTATGCAGAGGTCGGCGAAAGGAAATCGAGGAGTGGTTTTAGTGAAATGAGAGCTTTGTGTCATGAATAGTGGTGGCTTAGACCAGACATCAACTTGAAGAGACGGCTAGCCTTTGATAAAGTCTAGGCTAATGTTTTTCGGATGGCTAAGTTACTGAGTATTTTGTCTGGAATTTAGGAAGCCGGTTCATTATTGCCTCTTGGTAAACATTCTACACCCTCATGGCTTCATGTGAACTAGTCCTCATTCTAGGAAATGTTAGACGTAGCTTAAAATGTGATTTGCATAATGCTACTACTGTTTAGTATCTGCTTAAATTCGTGACATAAACGTATTTTGGAGGTTTTTTTGTGTTGGTTTTTTTTTTTGTTTTTTTTTGTGTTTTTTTTTTTGTCTGAGCTAAGGTTGCTGCTGCATTTACTTTTACATTTAAAACCACAAAGTCTCTGGATTAAAAAAAGAGGAATAATCAAGTGTATTTGATAATATCCTTCCACAAAATTTGATTAATTTGCACCCGATATTCATTCCTTTGACCTCGTCTTTGTTCTGAAGGCCACGTACAAGGACAAGGCCCTAAAGTGATCGCAAAAGTAACTTGAAAAACTTGCAGAAGGCTATTCTATAGGATTAAAGGAATGTTGAGACTATTTACGTCTGAGGTCCTTGAGGGGGAAATAAAAAACTGTACTAGAAAGTTTAGAGTAGCATGTAATTTAGAGTCCCAGGCCTGAGATTCTCCCAGAAGCCAGAACAGTCATCTTAAATAGCTTTCAGGAAAAACCAAGTTTTTAAAAGTAAGGTGGCTCATGAAAAAATGAGGCATTTGACAATGTTCGTGTGTCAAGAAGCACTCACGAGTGTTCTTTCTTTTGAACTAATTATCTGACTACTTCCTTTACCAAGGTGATTAGGTAGAAAAACGTATATTCCAGTATTAAAACTTAAGAAATTATGAATTGAGCTTCCAACTGTTACCTAGTGATGGCTGGAATAAAAATTATTCATATAAATGCAGTCTGTTTTCATAAACCGTTCCCTCCTCCCCCTCAGCAAGTTTCTCAGCGTATTTTGAGATGTGGTGCTTAAGAAAACTAGCTTCACACATCCTTTCCTTGGTTGTTGGGAGGGGTGGGCAGAGGAGTGGTAAGTATTGCTGAAACTAGGGATGTGAGCGATTCAAAAGTTTGACTGTCACTCTGAGTTACAAGTAGCAGTGAAATGAAAACCCCATAAACGGACTAGATAGTATATTCAGCCTCCTGAAACTTTTGTTATTGAAATGAAACAGTACATCTCTCCATGATTTTGTTTCTCTCATGGTTTACTAATGGCTGATAATCATTGTAGATGAGGAGGTGGTACATTTTAAGTTTGTACTTTGAGCTTAGCTGGAAGCAAGCTTGACTGCTAACCCAGGGCAGACAGGATGAAGGCTTGTAGAGCAGGACAAGTGTCTAATAAAAAGTATTGGCAACCCTTTTGTAGTGCTACATGTTGACTTCTGACATTGTTTTTGAAAACATTAGTTGTATTAACTTGGTTGTTTCCTTGTAGCCCTCTTTTTATTGGTAATACAATTATCTTTTGTTGAAACGGCTTGACTAAAAACATTTTTATGCCATAAAAGTAAACATTAAGCATAGACGAGGAGCTGCTTCTTAGTCCAGAGCAGGTAGCTATTGCCTCTTGTTACCCCTCATTGAGAGGAGAACTGATTTGCAGAGTCAGTTCTCATTCTTTAACAGACTATTGTTTACGTAATAGTGTTGTAATTATGAATGTGATGCATAACTGGGCTAATGGGCTAAAATGAACATATAGATTTTAGCGTCTATGAAAGGAAAATGTGATTAGTGTTGCTTGAAAATGAGTAGGTGTTAACTCATATAATTTTTCATCACTTAAACTCAGGAGAAAGTTCTTTATTTTCTCTGTTTACTTTAAGAATGCTTCTTTTGTGTTTCCTGCAAGACTGAGCTTGACTTGGTTTAGAAACCTAGATCCCTCTGTTGAGGCCTGAACACCCTGCTATCCTTTTAGTATGTATATAATCTACTTTCTCCTGAAGGAAAAAGAAGCTCTTAGAAAGTCTATCACATTAGGAACCCTTTTAAAAAAGAGTTTACTTTTTTGACTTTTTAAAAATTGTGGGCAGCTTTTCTTTTAAGAGACATTCCCCACTGCCAGTGTCCCTCAAACCTGACAGGCAGCAGAGGGAGAGTAGTAGGAGGGCATGTTTTTATCGCATGCTTTGGTCATGTTGAGTGCCCTCCAGTGGATATAATCTAATGCTTGTGACTTTTCCCCCCCTACCAAGTTTGTGTGGACTACATATATTTATGAATAGTTCTGATGAGAAAGCACTGGTAAGAAGCCTTGTGAGTACTAGATTAATTTATTCATATCAATACTGCTAATTGTAAGGTTAGCTTGCGAAAATGTCATCTCAACCAATATTTGCAGGAGAAAGGTCAGAGTAAAATTGGGAATTAAATTTTTGTCTGCTTTAAGTAGGCAGTTCTACTTAAATATATCATAATGACAAACCAAAAAGCTCAACATAATAATTTTGGGGTAAAAGATTATAATGTTCAGCCATATTAATGAATTATAGAAACACATTCTCAGAAAAAGTTAATGAAGAAGTGAATTGTCAATTTATCTAAAATCAGTTACACAGTAAAACATGAGTAAGTGTTCAGCTCAGTTGCATTGTTAAGGAATATTATATCTGCTGTTAGAATCTAGATAGAAACAAAGCTAGATGAATCAGTGTATTTGAACTCTAGGATATAATGCCCGAGTTACTACAGGGTCTCATTTATATAGACTCATAGGCTATAGCAGTATTTTGCCCTTTACATTTTTTAATGAGAACCTTTCTTTATGCTCCTATGTGAAAATTCTTGCTATTTCTATTAGTAACATTATTTTTTGAAAATGCTAGTTTCAAATCAGATTCTGATTAGTAACAGGAATGAAACGTATTCTAAATCGGCTTTTGGAAGTCAAATGGTCATTTTATTGAAAATTCTCAGTTTAGATTTTTTTAACAAGAAGCCAAGAACGCCTCGATTGCTTTATGTAAATTGTTATTTCAGAATGGGTTGTGTTCCTTCACAAAAGATCACATTTGCAATTAGTGACGTTTAAGTTGATGCAGCATTTACCATCTCTAAGTCAAGTAGCTTCTGTTCTAATTTTCTGTCAAGATTTTTAAGAGATACGAGAATAGATTTGAAAGTTCTTTTAAAAATGATGTACATAAAGCTTATTGAAAAAAATTGCCTCTTAGGGACTTTATCTTCGGAAATTGGCTACTTCATTAATATAGCATACAACAGTTTGACATTCAAGATAAGTGACTAAAGTAAGATTGCTTTCACAAAGCATGTAGGATTGGTCTTACATTACACTGGAAGTGGCTACTCGGTCTCAGAGCCTGGCAAGTATGGGGTAACTGGAACCCTATGAACTACAACAAATTGGAGAGTCCATGTCTCATCTGAGCAGCCAGTGTGCGGCAGCTCCACCATTGTGTGGAAATACAGCTTATGTTGCCACATCACCTGATTTTATTTCCCTAAGAGTAAAGCAGGAAATCCAATAATGTTTATCCCTTGATTTGCACATGTTGGGGAATAAAATTCATGTTTTAAGATAATATTCAGCCCAATTAAATACTCCTATTGACAGGATATTGCAGTCTGTAACATCTTGCAATTTGGAGTACAGTTTTTTAGTAAAGATGATCTAGATTCTAAATGAGGAAAATCGGATTCTGTGGGTTTAGGAAATGAGATTGCTAAACTGTCAGGTTCGTGTTTAGGCATTTAGGAAATGCATTGTATCAATTGATTATAGATGAGGAACTTAAAGCAGGTTCATATTATTAACTTGTTTGTGAAATCGGGGAAACCACACTTTCAGCTTTAGGAATTAAGATGGTTTGGGTCAAGGAAAAGGAGGAGAAATAACTTGTTTGTTACTTAAGTATAGTTTTTTAAAGTGTATTTTTAAAAAGCAGTCTCAAACTATAAATGCTGGACAAATTCTGGCTCTGTATACACAATCATGTCAGCCTAAAATTTTAGTGATGTCTTTAAATCATGTCCTGTTTTTCAGCCAAAGTCTACATTTCTAAGACTACCTATTATCAGACTAGGTGCAAAATTTAAAAGCAAAGTTTAGATCATGAAAACTTAATTGAAATACTTATATTAATGGCATACTCCTATTTGGTCAGGGTAAGTTTATGGAGGCAGTTAAATAGATTTTGATTAAACCTTTTGCTGCTAGGGCAAAGTTTTTCATTTCCAGAGTTTGACAAGTTGTGTGTTTAATGTTCACACTACATTTGTAGATGGCAAACTATGTTTGGACTGAAAATGCAAACCATAGGCCAACCCTGGTTTTCAGAAGCATCATCTGAAGCTAGTGCTGCAGGCTCAGTTGTTTTCATCTGCTGTGGTGTAGGATGCGAGCAGGACTGATCAGGGGCCTGAGCACAAAGCCTTTATCCCAGCGGTGCTCACCCCTCACCTGCCTGTCCCACACCCATGTAACTTGGCTGAGCCACTGTAAAGTTTCTCTTGTACGAGTCCAGAAGTTGCCTGCCTCTGATTTCTTTTGAACTTCTAAAAACAAGGCTTTTCCCCCCGTAACAGTTTGAAAAGTGCGAACAGCTGGATGATACTGAGGTGAATGAAACAGCTTCATAGCACTTTCTATTTGCTCCTCTGTTTATTTCCATCTCTTAATTTTTCACTAATAATATTCCCATAGTTTTACTTGTGATTTCATAATTCACATGTTGCTGGACTGATATTTCCCTTTTAACTGATTTGTAACAGGTGTGTTAAACAATTAGTTAAAAAATTGGGGTAGGGGAGATAATATTTTTAACCTGTTTAAATTCTTTCAGGTTCATCAATCATGGCAGATAAACCATATCTATGATTAATAAATCTTATCTTAAATGCTGGTAGCTGATCTGATTGGGAAGTAAAAGATGTGCAAACTCGAGGGTTTAATAAACTTCTTCTAGTAACAGGTTTTTACGCTAGCTGGAGTAACGATGATGTGGACACGTATTTTGTACATTATCCATATAAAAGTGTGGCAAGTTAGATTTACTGCAGAATTGCTTGGGAGTGCAATTTGAAGATGATCTGAAATGATTGTAGTAATTTACTGCACTGAGGGGTGGTTGTAAACCCCCCCACCCCTTTAACTATAATTAAGTGGTTTGGGGTAAGGGTGTAGGGAGTGAGTCTGTCTTTGAAGTTTTCCATATACTAGATGAATGCCACATGTATAAGGGAGGAACAGGGTTGCTTGGAAGTACTTTTCAATCCAGTTAACTCTGGAGGCTTCCAAGTGGAGTTCCATTCCCCTCTGTAGAAAGTGCTGACGTGGACAATTCTTTTCTGAGTTACCGAAAGAATGCAGCAATGTCAAACATTATTTATACCTAATAGTTTATTTAAATACAAAAGTAGGCCCTAAATGTTAATGTAGAAAGCGTAGTATGCTGCCATAGCACTCTGTAGATAGATTCATAAATTTAGGCTGTTTTCTGGCATTTGGCTTAATTTTAAAGTTTGTTTTTAAACTGAACTATTTTGTTTAATTTTTTTATTTATTTATATTGGAAAACCCACATGAGAATATGAAATAAAGTTTATATTCTAACTTCTGGTTATGAATATTCTGTGATCCATTCATGTAGTAAAACTATCTGATGGTTGTCCTTTGTAGGTCACTATTTCCTGCCTTAGTTCTGCGTCATTTTTCCTGGGTTCTGAATCAGAGTGCCAGCCATTCTATTCCCCATTGAATGAGAAATAAGAGGCTAGAACGTTCAAGAGATTCCACGTCTAGAATTCCAGAAGACCGGGGTTACCTCATGTGTCAGTAATGATAGTTAAAATGGTATTGCTGATAAATGGAAGCTGGGAAATACTAAAGTTGGGTCATTTTTGTAAGAATACTTACTAATCATGCTTGAAAGAACGCCCTGACTAAGTTTTCTCCTATTGCCATTATCCCCCAGATCACACCACATTTCTCTAGAAAGCTCTAAGACGGGGAGAGTAACTTTCTCTTTGCTCCTCAAACTCTCCCCCATCAGAAGCTAAGCACTGTGTCCTTCACCTTTTTAGCCTCAATCTGCATGGAGGGTCCATCTTTAAAAAGGAGGAAACATTATATTCTGGTCATAGGCTGGTCCTGACACATGTATTTTCAAGGACTTTGTTCCTTTAGTTACACCTCATTCTTCTCTATTCCCCTTATCCCTCCAGATGCTAATTCCACTGCTCTTTTGGTCTCCATTTTCCACCTTTTATCATCTCCTGAAACCCGTCTGTTGTGCCTTCTAGAACTCAGTCATTAGCACATCCCTTTTATTCTGATAATTCTATTCTGGGCATATTCTGTTTTCTTTCTTGTTCCAACTATAACCTAGCCTCTCCCCTGATACTTCTACTTCCCTTACAGCTCTCAAGTGGTCATGTTTTCCTTTTTTGCACACCTTTTACTGCTGAACCAAGAGGCGGTGTCTTCTTTCCTCATTGTCACTTTTTGACCATTCTTTTCCACAATTTCAAGCTTTGACTCTCATGCCGTCAAATATACCACCCACTCCCCCTCTGTATTTCAGTCATCTACCAACTTTCCTGGGTCGTTCCCCTCCTTCCTTGAACACTTATTAGCTCCTGGCTCACTGTCTTCTTTATTTCTGTCACAATTCTTGGCACTCGGTGATATCAGTGTCCGTGTAGAGCAGCACTAGTCACAGTGGCATCTGCCCTGGGGACTGTTTGTTACCGGTTTGAATTGCTATCAGGACTTTGTGCCAGAATTTAAATCACCTGTGTCATTAAGTTCACTGTTTAGTTCAGCCGACTTTTTTTGTAGCAAGACTTTTTGACGAAGGAAGCAGTCAGTATGTTGATTTATAATCTGGCACAGGCTCAGTAGGGTGTTGTGGCCTGACATGCTGAGTAACTGATGCAGAGGATGCTTTCAATAGTCTGGCCTTTTAATTCCTTGATGTCTTCTCCAATGATCTTACTTTTCACTCTGATTCAACCACACATTCCCATTGTCACATCCTAGAGTGCTGTGTCTTTCACCAATCTCATGTCAAGTGTCCCACTCTCCTATTCCTGCAGTAAATACTTAGTTCCAACAGCCCTCCAACCCCACTGGAATCTACAGTCTCTTTGTCCATCTCAGCTTTTCAGTGTCCCTCACCCTCACTTCTGCCCAGCTGAGAGTTCCTGTGGCATCATAGTTACTTTCTTACGTGCACTGTCAGCAGCCTGGCCCCGGGGCACCTTCCCCTCCTTTATGACTGTTCTTCATTTAAACCTCTGACACTCTCTCCCCCACTCTCACTCTCATCTGATGCCACTGCTTTCTACTTGACGAAGCATATTGAATAATTGGAAGGCTTCCTGCATGTTCCCACCTCTATGACTCCTTTGTCACTACGGATGGAAGGGAGTGTTCCAAGATAAGGACGATCAGTTCATTTGCACACTTGATCCTATTCCCTCTTACTTTCAAGACTTTTACTCTGTCATTCTCCCTTCTCTCGCATCATTGGTTTTTCCTTCTCAACTGGCTCTGACTATGAGCATGCAAACATGGTATCATTTATCTCGTTATTAAAAAAAAAAAATCTCATCTTTCTGTCTCCCCTTCCCCCACCATGCCAGTCTGCTTCTCTTTACAACAAAACGCCTTGAAACAATTATTTATATGCACTCTCTCCCCTTTCCTGTTGAAACCCTATCAGTGGCCACATTTATAAATTTCCAGCCGTCATCTCATTTAACCTATTAGTAACATTTTGGCACAGTTGCTTCAAACATTTTTTCACTTGGTTTCTAGGCCACCATATGCGCTGGCAAGTTTTCTTCCTAGTACCTCTCTGGTGGTTCCTTCTTAGTCTCTCTGCTTTTCCTGTCATCTCTCTGACCTCTTTGGTGGAGTGGCTAAAAGCTTACTGCTTGGACCTCTCCTTTTTCATTGTCTAAGTACACTTTGGTCTCCTAGCTTTAAACAGATGGTATTTAATCTACTTGCTGATGATTTCTAAATTTATATCCCTAGCCTAGATTTTCCCCCTGAACTGTAGATACTAATATCTAACTGGGTTTTCAACATTTTGGAGGTCTAAGAAGCACCCCGAACTTAGTATAGCTAAAACTGAACTCCCGATTTCCTCTAAAGCTGCTGCTTAATCTTTCCTAAGAAACTATGCAACTAATGCAACTCTGTATTTCCATTTATTCAAACTTAAAACCGTGCTGTTCTTGACTCAGCTTTCTTTCACCCTATATCCAATCGTTGTCTGTAAATCGTGTGTGCTCTTCCTGTTTAAGATATACCCGAAATCTAAGGATTTCTCACCGTAGCCATGCCAGGATTACTGCAAAGGCCTTCTAACTGGTCTCCTTGCTTATTCTTTGTTCCCCTTAAATGTATTTATCAACACAGTACCAGAGTAATCCCTTTAAAACAATAAGTCATGTAACTTTTCTGTTCAAAAACCTCCAGGGCTTATCATCTCATTCAGTAAAAGCACTAACTCCTATCTGTTCAGACCGCTCTCTTTGTTCTTTACTGCTTTTCTCCTCTCACTCCTCTCCACCCCATGCTGGCCTTGTGTCTCCTCCAGTTGGCCAAGCATGCTCTGTACATGCTGTGGCCACGCACTTCCTCAGCTCTTTGAGGCTTTTTTTTTGGCCACGCTAGCTGAAGTCCTTCCCCAGCTTCCTATCCCCTTCTTGCTTTATGTCTCTCCTTAGCCCTCGTCACTGTCTAACGCAATAGATATTTTACTTCTTTCTTTGTTTGTTTGTTTTCCCTTGTGCCTCCTAGAATGTAAACTCCAGGAAGACAGGGTTTTTTGTCTGTTTCCTTCACTGCTTTCTTCCCAGTTCCTAGAATCATGGTACATAGTTGATAAAGTAAATATGTGTTGAGTGAAGGACTTTTAAATCTTATCACCTCACTTTGGATCAGTCCCAATAGCGTACAGATATATTCCAGAGCTTTGCAGAGGTGGTTCCTTCTTGTCATTTATGACTCATGTCACTTCCACACTGAGGTCTTCCCTGTTCACCCATTTTTAGTTTATCATATTATCCTCTTTGAGTTGGTTTGTGGCATTTATACTTTGAAGTAGTGTTTACTTGCTTGTTCTTTCCTCCTCTCAGGGTCTTACCCTGATTTTGTATCCCTGGTACCCAGAATAGTGTCTGGAAGCTGTAGATGCTCAATGAAGATTTGTTGAAGCGATGAATGTTCTAGAATTGGACAACCTTTGTTTCCCTCCAGCTAATGCCCCATTTATTTCTCTGTGCCCTTTCACAGCCTGAAAAAGACATCCTGTGGGCATGGTCTCCCTGCTTGCTTTCTTGTTTCCTTTCAGTTTTTTTCCATCATAGCCAGAAACAGCTTTTAAAAACTCAAATGGGATCGTGTTATTCACCTGCTTAGAGCTTTTCATGGCCTTTCAGTGGCATTAGAAGAAGAAAACGCATTTCTTACCAAAAGCTGGAGCCCCACGTGATCTGGCTGCTTTCAGCCTCATCTCCTTGCCCTCATCCTGTCCCACGGTAGTTGAATCTGTCTCAAGGTTTAGTTGTTCAAAGATGATCAGGTCTTTCATGACTGGACTTTTGTGACATGTTACTTCCTGTTTCTGGAATGTCCCTGCTCCGCTCGTTACGTGCTGGCTCTTTTGCATTCTTCTTCAGGTCTGAGCTTGAAGGTTACCCTGCGGAACCTGGGCACCTGCCACTTGTTCTTGCTCTCGTCTCTCACTTGTTATCAGCTACACACTTAGTACTCTTTGTGATCGTTGATCCAGTTGCTGTCTGTCTCCTTCTCAAGAATCAAGAACCATGTGTGTTTCATTCACTGCTACATACCCCGAATCCATTATACCTCTTTTGGCATGTGGCAGTTGCGTAAAAATTTGTTGAGTAAATGAATGAAATCTGTACATACATTGCATTTATGCTTTTGGAATTGCTGTATTCTGGAATTGTTGAGTAAATGAAGGAATTGTGGGCAAGCTTTCTTGTGGAACAGAAACTTCTTGATTAACCTCACAATTTGGTAAATTGAGAAAACAACATAATATCACCAATGGGACATTCGTATAGAGCTCCAGGTTATGCCTCATTTATTTGTGTGTTTTTGGACTCACAGTAGATCGGATTTAGAGCTGTTCCTTGAAGTTCTTTGTATTGAGATAACGAAAGCAGTTACATTATGAAAATAAATGCTTCCTAGGTTACTCTACTTTCTGTACTAATCTGTTACTCTTCCTAAATACAAGAGAGCCTCACAATTCACATGTGAGACCTGTTACTACAGTAAGGCTTTCAAAGATAGCAGAATGCCCTGTTTGGGAGAGTAACGTAGCTTGATAAGCATGGTGGGGGCAGAAGGTTGCTAAAGGTTAAGAATGGATTTTCATATGAATAGATGCTTCTCAAGGAGCTGGTGCTAGGGTTATTCTGTGGAGCCAGGTTTGTTTTGTTTGTTTTCTAACTCAGGTTACTGATAGAGTTGGACTATGTGGTTCCTGTACAACTGTAGACCTTTACTGGGGGTAGTAGCCATGTCAGCAAAGTGTAGGACACTTTAAACAAAAACGCCATGCCAGTGTCCTGTTCCAGCCCTCCTGATAGAAACCGTGGGATGGAGCCAGGTCACCTGTGTTTCTGTAAGTTCTAGGGTAGAACCGTTGGAAGGATCTGGTTGCCAGTTTAAAGGATTCTTTAACAAGCTTGGAAATCTTTATAGTAAAGAAATATTTTTAAAGGCATATACAGAGTAGTCTCCCTTATCTGTGGTTTTGCTTTCCGTGACTTCAGTTACCTGCGGTCAACCACGGTCCAAAAATATTAAATGGAAAGTTCCAGAAATGAGGAATTCAAGTTTTAAATTGTGTGCCCTTCTGGAGTAGTGTGATAAAACCCTGCGTCTTCCTGCTCCGTCCTGCCCAAGCCATGAATCATCACTGTGCCCAGCGTATCCACTCCAGGCGCTCTCGCCTGTTAGGAGCCGTCTGTCTCGGTTATCAGATGGACTGTCGCAGGATTGCCGTGCTTGTGCTCAGGTGACCCTCACTTTATTTAATAATGGTCCCAAAGTGCAAGAGTAGTGATACTGGCAATTTGGACACGCCAAAGAGAAGCTGGAAAGTGCTTCCTTTAAGTGAAGAAAGTTCTCGGCTTAGTAAGCAAAGAAAAAAATTGTATGCTGAGGTTGCTAAGATCTATGGTAAGAACAAATCTTACATCTGTAAAATTGTGAAGAAGAAAGAAATTTGTGCTGGTTTTGCTGTCACACCTCAAACTGTGATAGTTATGGCCACAGTGAGTGAATTCTTAGCTAAGATGGACAAAGTATGAAATCTGCGGATGGAAGACATGAACAGAAAACGTGTTCCTAGTCATGGCAACGTGACGCCGGAAAGCGCGGAGCCTGTACGAAGACTTCATCAAGGGATGCCCTGAAACGAGTGACACCGCGCCATGAATAGGTCTGGGCTGAAGAAGACAAAAGTGACTGGAGAGGCCACGCCTGCTGACGAAGAAGCTGCTGCCACGTTTTCAGCAGAGGTGAAGAAGTAGATTAGGGCTTGGTCACCATCCGTGGTTCCAGGCATCCACTGGGGGTCCTAGAATTTATTCCCTGTGGATAAGGGGGAACGACTATATTGAGGCCACATTCTGGTTTAGCACATACCTGGTCTTAATGGCTTGAAATGTTTTTCCCAAATAAATGGCCTTGATGTGGCTTTCATATGCCATTTGGTCCAATTTTGTTTTTCACACAACCTGTTTTGAAAGACTGCAGCAAAAAAGTGTGGGACCTCTCTTAGTAACCTATTAACCCACTTAAAAATGGTTTCTGTTATTGGTCTTCGCATTTAGGTTTAATGTGCTTAATTAAAATGTAAAGTCACTTGCCTTTGGTTTGTTCTCAGTGAAAGTATATAATAGATGAAGGGTTGGCCAACTGTTGCCTGACACCTGTTTTTATGTGGCCTGAGAACTAAGAATGGTTTTACATTTTGTAATGGCTGATAAAATATCAGAGGATACTACTATCTCATGACACCTGAAATTACTTGAAATTTCAATTTGCATGAATAAAGTTTTATTGGAACACAGCCGTGCCATTCACGTGCATATTGTCTGTGGCTTCTTTCATCCTGCGGGCAGAGTTGAGTAGTTGCAACAGAGAGCTCATAGCCTCCAAGCCTAAAGTATTAGCCATCTGTCTCTTAACAGAAAAAGTTGGCCGACCTCTCTTCTGGATGAGATACATTCTTCCAGAGTGAATCCTTCATGTTCCTAAAGGCACTTAAGAAGTCTCTGAGGTTATGTATAATTCTGGTTGGCCATCTAAGCCTCCATGTTACATTTCATTTGTCCTACTGTCTACTTTTTGAACATTTTTCTTATTGGCATATTCACTCCGTCAAATATTTAAGAGCTTGGTATGTGCTAAGCACTTTGGAAACAGTGAAGAACCAAAGGCATAGGCCCAGCCACCACCGAGTTCACTCACTGAGCTTTTTAGATTTTTTTTCATTCTTTTTTTTTTTTAAGGTCATTGTGCTTAGTATGGTGGCAAAGGGAAACCTTTGTAACAAGTGGAGAAGAGGAAGATTATTGTTATGGGATGTAAAGCAATGCATTACTTCTAGAAGTCATTGAGTTCCTGCCATTAATCCTGCCTATAGCCTGAACCTAGAGGTTAACATCCAGAAACTTTCTTGAAATAAAATCTTCCATTTTTCTTGGCATAGTATACTCATGTTTGAAAATTATGCATAGCTTGTCGGCAGTAGTGCTGTACCTACCTGTCTAGGCACAAAGTCAAAGTATGAAGTATGTAGTGATTGAAATCTTAGGAATATGTATATATATGGGTTGTCGTCCTGTCCCTTCTGCCCCCCCCTTCCCCCCCCATGGTCACTGTTGAGAGATTGTAGTTCTTTAGTATTACATATGATAACATCTAAAAATTGCTTACGGCTTCTTTTGGACTTATCTGCAACATTGACTGTTAAATACTAATTGGCTGTGCCTTTCAGGGGGTGGTGGTATATAATTTGATTAAAAGGGCACATGACTGGACTAAACAGACCTGGATTTGAATTTTAACTGAGCAGTGTATTAGCTATACTCATATACTGGGGGTGCCAAAAAAATGGATACAAGTGGACACTTTGGTCAGCGGTTGCTCAAGCAGTAGTTCGCCTTAACCGTAACTAGAAGTGTCTGGACGCTGATGGGAACCACTCTGAGCACCTCTTGTAATTGCAGAAGTCAAACGTGATTTGTATTCATCTTTTGTTATCAGTATATATTGAGTATTACAATTTTAATACAGTTTTCCTTTCTTTAAATGTGTATACATCTTTTTGGCATCCTTTATATTAGGTTGGTGCAAAAGTAATTGTGGTTTAAAAGGTTAAAAAAACAATTGCAAAAACCACAATTACTTTTGCACCAACCTAATATATACTCATATATTAACTGCTGCTTGTCAGTTTTTTCATCTGATTATTTGGGAAATGTCTATGTTACGAGGTTGTTGGGAAGATTTAATGAGATAACACTTATTAGTTTCAGAACTGAAGTTGCTAGGCATTTAATTATGCTACCTTGTTAAGTATATCATGGGCAAAATTAGATGTTTACCTGATACTACAAGGTAACATCCTAAAATTATGCTGTAAAAGATACAGTTTAATCAGAAGTCTGGCATTTGTGATGCAGTTGATTCTTAGAATACTGCCACTTTAAAAGATAAGAACTAAATGAAAATCTATTAAATTACGAAAAAAGTAGGATATTTATTGATGTAATTAAATACAGTAACATTTGCAAAAATACTAAAAAATTGCAATAAGTTTGATTTCACTTTTAGAAAACATTGGTTATTTTTCCAAAGAATTAATTCCTTCCTTCTCCCCTTTCTTCCCCTCCCCTCCCTTCCTTTTTTTTGTAAATCAATTTGGTTTTGCCTTAAGGTACTAATCTAATCGTTGGCTAAGTAGTTGCCACATTTCTTTTGCAGAAAGTCCATTTTATAGGCCACTAAGCTTTTACGGTTAGAGACTTCCTTAATGCTGTATTGTCAGCTTTTGGCTATCATGTAGCGGGGCTAAATGATGTAAGATATTTTCTTGGACAAGTATCATTTCTAGTATCTAACATGTACTGTGTACATTTTGTTCTGCAAATGTATGCAATAATGTCTTTAAAAGTATGCAGATGCTGTGCATGTTTAATATATGTTGACTAGTTTTCCATTGTAGCCTTCATTCTTTTTAATGGCTACATAGTAATCCACTATGCCCTTTCACCTGGATGATTTATGGACCGTCCTAACTGTTCTCCCTGTTTTGCTCCTCATGGTCTTTTTTTCCACACAGGCCTAGAGTGAATTTTAAAAAGCCTAAAGCACAAGTCATGTTACTCTAGTGGCTTCTCAGTGCACTTTGGGTTTTATTCATCATCCTCATTGAGCTGGTCCCTACCTCTCTTCATGGTTCCCTAACTGCTAGTTGCACTCGTACTGGTACCTTTCAGTACCTTTAGCGCACAGCTCCTTTCTTCCCTTGCACCTACTTGTTCTCTGCATGGAGTGTCCTGCCCCACCTTCACCTGGCTAGTTCCTCCTCCTCTGCTCACGTGTTACTTCTTCACCCACTCTTACCTAGTAGTCCTCCTCCCCACCCGTCACTCTGTTCTGACCTGTTTGTTTTCTTCACCGCCGTTTTCTTGAAATTGTCTTGTTTTCATTGCTTAACTCTCTAGCAGTAGAATGCAGGCTCTACTAGATACATGACCTTGATTCTCTTATTCACTGTTATTGTAATGCCAGTAGCATAAAAGATGCTTAAATATTTTTCAGTGGATGAATATATATTCCATTTAATGGATAAATTATTTTTTATTCACTCCCCTCTTGATAAGCATTTGGGTAATTTCTAGCTTTTTCTCTATGAATGCTTCACTGTGCAGACCTCTTGGCATGATTCTGTGAAGATTCCTGCAGAATACATTTCTATTATAAAAATGGATTTTTTTTTTTTTTTAAGCCAAAGGGTATTTACACTTACATTTAATGGATACTGCCAACTTACCCTCTAAAAAGTTTCTGCCAGTTTAACTATATCCTTATCAGCCAGCCTGGTAAGCAAAACAATAAATGAGTTTAAACTCTTTTGTGTATACTTATTGCTTACTTTCTATTTTTCCTATGCAATGATGGTTTCTGCCCTTTCTCTGATATTTTTTCTTACTGATTTTTGTCCTCAGATCTTTGTGTATATATGAATATTAGCCTTTAGTCATGTTTCACATGTCTTGTGTCCAGTATGTCAGTTTTTTAATTATTTTATATGTGATTTTTTTTCCTGGAATTTAAAAAGTTTATATACATACACAAATTATCCTGTCTTTGCTTTTTGGTTTCAGAGTTTCAAGTCTTGCTTATATTGGCCTTCTTACCATGGTTTTATTTTCAGGTATACCACCCTTGCTTGTATATAACATTTTATTTCATTGTGTTTTTTTTAAAACATGTAAGTATTTCACAAATGTAGGTTTAATTTTAATATAGTAAAGATGAAAAAATATTTTTTAGAAGGACAATT
This sequence comes from Rhinolophus sinicus, assembly GCF_036562045.2. Lineage (NCBI taxonomy): Eukaryota > Metazoa > Chordata > Mammalia > Chiroptera > Rhinolophidae > Rhinolophus > Rhinolophus sinicus. The sequence goes on along the minus strand of NC_133759.1, from coordinate 11,820,183 downwards.
CCCTTTCTCCTAATGCTACTAATCAAGTAATCTTTCTCCCACTAATGGAAATACCACCTTTTTCATTTATTAAATTGCCACATTATATCTGGGTGTTTTCTGATTACTGTAGTTTTTATTCATTCCGATCTCAATGATATTTTTCTTTAATCGCTGTTGCTGTTGATTTACGTAGTGTTTTAGTATCTGATAGAATTTGTCTCTTCTCATAGTTATTTGATTCATTTTTGATTATCTTCATAATTCCATTCCAAATAAACTTAAGAATCATTTTAGTCCTAAAGAAATCTGAGAATATTGTTGGGTTACAGAAACTAAGTTAGAGAAAACTAATATCTTTATGTAGTACAAAAATTTTCTAGTCAAGAACAAGATGTTATCTCCATTTAATCTTGTGTGTACCTTGTTTTTATTGTTGCTGTTATGAATGAAATCTTTCTGTGATTATGTTTTTCTAACCTGTTTGTATATAGGAAAGAAGTTTATATATAATTTAATGGTCACTTTATTAAAAGTTTAAACTATGAACTGTTTTTTGTGCAGCCTTATCCATACTGTAAAAATCTACTTAAAATGGGTGTTAAAATGTCTTTAAAATGTTAACAGTGTCCTCAGTTTAAAAGTATTCAGCCAATCATTTTGTGAACACATTTTGAGAAACAGGATATTTTACTTCCAACAGGCAATGGAAACAGAGCCTCCCACATAGCTGTAATCTTTAGCCTTATGAAATATACTTACAGCCTAGTTAGCCTTTATGACCACTCCCTTTTCAAGAAGATGGAAATACTTTATCATATTTGAGACTGGAGTTTATAAGGTTTAGCTGATTCAACAAAAGTTTACATAAAGTACTCATGTCTTTTTTGGGTGACTCCATTTTAATTTTTTAAAAAAGATTAAAGTACAAAGCTATTTTAACATTACATTTGGAGTTTATTTCATCTGAAATGCTGATACACAGCTATTGTTTTCATTCAGTTATTTTCGCTATGCAAAGTATAGAGAATAATGTAACAGACACCCATGTACTCACCACCCAGATTAGCAGATGTCATTTAGCTGTATTTGTTTGATTTAAAACAAACAAAAACTGCTAAAGAGGTGAAGCCATCTTGAGTATCTTTTCCAGCAGTCCTGGTCCCTTTGCCCCCCCAAGTATTAGGAAGTCGGTATGTATTCCTTGTACTTTTACTACATAAACAATATGAAACATTGTTTGTTTTTTTAACTTAAGTGGCATAAAGTTATATTTGGAAATTATAAAAATGTGCCTGTGTAGATAAAGACTGTTCAGTATGTACTTTGAAGTAGCTGTGTTTTAAAATATTAATCTTTTTGGTTGCTTATGTTAATACAAATTGGAGGAAATAGTGTCTGCTTTTTTTTTTAACTTTTAGAAACTATTTATTTTCCGTCAACCTTATTTCCATTTTGCGTAAGAGTTTGTGGAAGAACAGCTTAGGACCACTCAGTGGTCATTCCTACCCATTCAGTAGCCGAGCAGTGGGGGCTGCAGACCAGTATCAGGGGCAGCTGAGCACTCGTCTTCAGTAGGAAACTGCTGAATGGGCACAGCGGGCACCTGCACACCTTCAGACCAGTCTGCGACCGCAGGCTGAGCAGCAGTGAACTCGGGCGCTGGAGCAGTCCATTCACCCTGAAACTCCTCCTCGGTCACAGCCTTCTCAGCGGCGGCCTGCTCTTCCTTTTCAGTCCTTCAGGGTCTCTGTAGAAGTAGAGGTCAGGCATGACCCCCACGGGTGCTCGTGGGAGATGATACCACACGTGCACAGAACTTCCCAGGCCAGCATCCACCACATCAGACCCACGGAGTGAGCACCTCTGTTGTTGCAAGGCATGGCAATGTCCACGTAGCGCAGAGGAGAGTCTGTGTTGCACAGAGCGATGGTCGGCAGGTTAACGTAAGACGCCTCTGTGAGAGGCTGGTGGTCGGCCCGGGGATCGGTCACCACCAGGAGTCTCGGCTCCCGGAAGGCTGCCTGGATCTGGTTAGTGAAGGTCCCAGGAGTGAAGCGGCCAGCGACAGGAGTGGCTCCGGTGGCAGCGGCAAACTTCAGCACAGCTCGCTGGCTGGGACTTCTGGATGATATGACACTGATATCAGCCAGGTTTTCAATGGCAATAGTGGCATGAGCTGCCAGCAGAATCCTCTCCCAGGTTCTCTTCTCAGATTTATAATGTAGATGCCATCACTTTTCCATTCGTAGATGTACTATTTCATTTGGAAGTCATGGTTGGTGTCACCTAAGTGGGTTCCTGCTGCAAGGAATTTGAGGACATCCTCCTTCATTTGCAGGACATCAAGGCTCCGGACATTGTGAAAGATTCCCTTTAAGTTACGTGGGAACCGAGAACACCACCATATGAGTCCCTCTCTGGGTAGCGAGGAAAGCTAGTGTCTGCTTTTTTGTAGTAATTTGTTCTTAGAGTGGATAAAGTTTTTTGTTTGTTTTGTTTTCTTTCAGAAGGATCAGGATTATTTTAGGATTGGATTACTGATCACATATTTTGTGTGAAGTTACTCATTGGTGAGACTTCACGATGTATCATGAATGTAAAGGTTATTACCATAATCTGTAAAATCATATTCTCAGACATAAACAGTTGGCGTAAATGTGCTATATTAATGATTATTCAAAGGTCTTATATATATACATGCACTCCATAAAAACACAAAAGGGGACTACATAAAAAATCTGGCAAGCCAGAAAGCTACAATGGTGATATACCGTGTTTCCCCAAAAATAAGACCTTGCCAGACAGTCAGCTCTAATGCATCTTTTGGAGCAAAAATTAATATAAAACCAAGTTTTATTTTACTACAATACAAGACCGGGTCTATAATATAATTTAATATAATATAATAAATAATATAATATAAGGCTGGGTCTTATTGCTCCAAAAGGCGCATTAGAGCTGATTGTCCGGCTAGGTCTTATTTTCGGGGAAACAAAACAGTATGTAGCAAAGAAATTGGTTTAAGCATTTAATCTTCTTAGAATTTAGAAAAACTTCCAGGTGAGGTGGTGGTATATAATTTAGATGGGTGTACATAGCTATTAAAAGTTGTCAGAGATAGCAGTTGATGCTGATAAGCCCTTGGTAAGCCGGCCACTGGTGCAGTGCCTTCTGTGAAAATTGTATGGACTTACGCTCCATCAGTATTTCGGAGCTATATACCAAAAGCCTTAAAAGTTTGTGCTCTTTAATCTCAGTAGTTGAAGATGGGAGAACTTAAGAGAATTATTTATATGCAAAGATGTTTGTTCACCACTGTTTGAATGACTAAATGGGGAAGCAAAAACTAAATATTCAAGAAGATGTATAGTTAAATTACAGTATACAAATATAGTAACACTATACAGATGATTATATTTTATAAGAGTCCACAACACAAGGAATTGACTTTTAGATGAAAGGAATTCCTAACAGTAAGTTTAATATAATATGTCAGATGTCAACTGCATATCTTTATGGGAACCACAAAGAAAAATTTTATACTAAGTATATATTTTACTTTATGGATGGGGTAGAGAAGAGAATAAAACGAAATAAGAGATCATTTAGGGAACGTCCTAGTTTTTCCTAGCCACCCACAGTTCATGTTTCTAATAGCCATTTTTGCATCTGCCTATTTAAAGATAATACCAAGGGCACTGATATTAGGTGTTTCGGAGGAACAGGAGTCATTAGATGTGTGATTTTTATTGGCCAGTCCTTTCAGAACACACACACACAACAGGAATAAAAGCAGAAAGGAAACTAGAGTGAGTTATGAGTTAAAAGTTCTAGTGTTGAGTGAAAAGTCTAAAACAGGAAGATTTGAGGAGACTGTATCAATTTTTTAAATGGCAGGGAATTAGTGATAGTTAATAAAACTGCATATGTATGTGTTTTTAGATTTACAAAATAAATTTTACTGAGAACTTTTATTTAATCCCTGAGGATATATCAAAAATGTATTATGCTCCTGAAATAGAGTTGCATATTCTCACTTTAACACAGAATAAATAGTTGGCTGAGGTTCTTCTAGTACAGATTATTGGAAAAGGGAATTGTTAGCATGAACTTCAAGTATAAAACTGGTTTCATGATAGATCTGCTTTATTTTTATATAGCAAAGTTAGTTTGTTAGTAATACTTAGACTTTTTGAAATCGAAGGTAATTAAGATAATTTTGTCCTGATGGGAACTAGAGAAGTAACTTAAGTATGAAATCTATATTGTGTCAAGAATTATCACAGACTTTGACAGAAGGCCACTTAAAATACAGAAGGTGAAGTAGAACCTCCAGCACTCATTGGGAAATTACCAGCTCACAATGCTAATCTTTTATGATGATGTGGTAAGAAAATAGCCTTACCACATAAGGTACTCATGTACATAGTTTGTTGTAACTCATCCTGTAGGAAGGCACAAATATGGGAGAATATTAGCAGTTAAGTATAGGTGGTGTGGGTGTTCATTACACAGGTGTCTGCTTTTGTGCATATTTGAAAATTTTCACAATAAGAAAAAGAGAGAAACCTAGCTTGCTTAAATAGTCCTATTAGAAAAGCTGAAGAAAATATTACTCATAGTAATACTTTGAATAAGGTATGATAGTTCAGGATGAACTTACTACTTAGATAGAAATTTAAACCAAAGGCAAGGGAAGTAAAAGCTAAAACAAATGAATGGGACTATGTCAAACTTAAAATCTGCACAGCAAAAGAAACTGTCGACAAAATAAAGAGGCAACCAACCGAATGGGAGATTTTTGCAAACAACACCTTCGATAAGGGGCTAATATCCAAAATATATAAGGAACTCAACAACAAAAAAAACAAACAACCCAATTGAAAAATGGGCAGAGGACCTGTAGAGACATTTCTCCAAAGAGGACACACAATGCAAATAGACATATGAAAAAATGCTCAACATCACTAATCATCAGAGAAATGCAAATAAAAACTACAATGAGATAGCACCTCACCCCAGTCAGAATGGCTATCATCAACAAGACAAATAGTAACAAGTGTGGGAGAGGCTGTGGAGAAAAAGGAGCCCTCATACACTGTTGGTGGGAATGCAGACTGGTGTAGCCGTTATGGAAGGCAGTGTGGAGGTTCCTCAAAAAATTACGAATAGAATTACCATATGACCCAGCAATCCCTCTCCTGGGTATCTAACCAAAAAATCTGAAAACATTTATACATAAAGACAAGTCTGCTCCAATGTTCATTGCAGCTTTGTTTACGGTGGCCAAGACATGGAAACAACCAAAATGTCCTTCAATAGATGAATGGATAAAGAAGTTGTGGTATAGATACACAATGGAATACTGTTCAGTGGTAAGAAAAGATGATATAGGAACATTTGTGACAACATGGATGGATCTTGAGATTATAATGCTAAGTGAAATAAGCCAGACAGAAAAAGTCAAGAATCATATGACTTCGTTGATATTTGGGATATAAAACTGAAATCAACAAAGGAACAAGACAAAGAAACAAAAACTCATAGACACAGACAATAGTTTAGTGGTTACCAGAGGGTAAGGGGGAGGGGGTGGGAGATGAGGGTAAGGGGGATCAAATATATGGTGATGGAAGGAGAACTGACTCTGGGTGGTAAAACACAGTGTGATATATATAGATGATGTAATACAGAATTGTACACCTGAAATCTATGTAACTTTACTAACAATTGTTACCCCAATAAACTTTAAAAAAAATCTAAACCTTTATAGAGTTTAAATCAGAAATAGGATGATGAACTATGAGGTATTGTTTATAAAATACACAATTGGAAAGAATATATGTTTAAGTAGCAGAAAGAGAAAACAAAGGATGCTTGTGTCCACTCCTTCGTTAGACTGGATAAATTGGCCATCCCGACACCCTCTCTGTCAAAGCACAGCTTGGTGGTGATGTAGCTGGCAGAGCACAGAACATTCTATTGTAGTCTGTAGTAAATGATCACTTGACATCTGGGAACATTTTGTACTTCAGAGTTTTTAAGTCCGCCCTCCTCCCCCCAATTTGATTAATACTTTTTAGGCTTCTCCCATTTTTGTTTCCTTAATTCTTCTGAAATGCCCAATACTTGGAGCTTTGATTCCCAGGATCCATCCTATTGTTTCTTCTCTTTTGTATTTTGTGTGTCTTTCTCCTTTGTGCTCTAGGAGATTTTCCCAGCTTATGTATTGAACTCCTCTTATATTTTTATTTATTCTCTCCGATCTTCATGAAGGTAATAAATCAAAACATTCTGTTTCTTTCCCTACCCTATTCCTATTTTTATGTTCTGAACTTTTTCCTTTGATGTCCAAGGTTTTTCTGAAGTGTTTGGTAAGCCCTGGGTTGATGGGGAGCTCATTGGGCCCTTATGATTGGGAGGGTGCAGTGGAGGGGAGCCAGCCCCTGGGCTGAAAGCTCTGCCCAGGAGGAGGAGGAGGAAGGCTTGTGGGCAGGATTCTGTCCTCGTTCTCTGGAAGGTATATTCAGTTTTTTTATTGAGTAATTCTCCGATTATTGGTCAATTTGTATTTGTCAGCGAGCAGTGTAGGGGTGTGTTGTATATACTATTGGTTATGTAGGGCTCCATTTTCACTCCTACTTTTTACTTCCCTGCTGATTGACACTTACCCTCCCTCACCTCAGTAGGGTTGCAGTAAAGAGCAAAAATAATTTTTATGTATGTTACATAAATTTTAAAGTGTTGTAAAAAAAATATCAGTATTGAGAAGTCACCACCATATAAATAGATATTGTAAGTTTGGGCCATGAACTTGCTCTTTTTCATAAAATTGTTATAAATCATGGTCAAGTTACCAGGTCAGCCCACATAAGCAGATTCTACCCAGTATCGTGGCTAAAATGGTTTGCCTTTGCATCGCCAACAAGGAAACAATACTATAAATATTTTTTTCCTTGAAGCCAGATATATCAAAGGGCTTCTGAAACAGCTGCACAGCCTGTAAAAGTGACTAACGTGTTCTGAGCCCTGTGGCATTGGCCAAAGGAGCTCAGACTAGAAAGCCTTCTTTCCCAGAAATATATTGGGAACTGGAATGGAAAACCCATTTTCCAGAGAGGTGGAAAAGTGGTTAAATAGCCAGTCACAAAGATAGTCAGAAAGTAGAGGAGCTAAAACACAGCATCAGTGGACAGAGAACTTGGGTTCCGTCCAGCATAGTATTTGCTCAAAGTGTAGTCTGCCGATCATTTGCTGCTGCATCCTAGAGTGAATGTTCATTAAAAGTGCTGGTTTCTGTGCCCTCGTCCAGTCGTATTCAATCAAAACATTAAACACGTAATCCTGCTGAGTAAATTACAGTTGACCTTTGAACGATGTGGATTTGAACTGCACGAGTCCACTAATACTCGGACTGCCCAGCTGACCTTCACCTTTCAAACCCACGTTTGTCCAAGGGTCAAATGGCAATTGGGAATCTGCATATGTGGAAGGCTGACTTAAGTTACACGTGGGTTTTCTACTGCATGGGAATCAGTACCCTAACGCCCCACACACACGTTGTTCAGGAGTCAAGTGGATTTTAAAATACAAGATCCTTGTTGACAGGAATCACCTTTACTATTTTCTGTCCTTCATTTTGCCGTGTATATGAATCATGGATTGTACTGTGGAGACTGAAACAATTGGATCCACACCTCTTGTCAGCTTTCGGTGTCAAGTGATATTGATGGCTGTGAAAATGTAATGTTGGAAGAGCAATTTTAGGGCTAATCAATACATACTTCCTTTACATAGAGAAAATAGCACTTCCGAGTGCAGTTTCCAATTTCATTAAACATAATTAAGCTTCTTTGAGCATTGATAGAAACTGCACTTAAGTACCTTAGTTCATACCCAATATGTTAATTTGTAGTATAAGATGAACTTGTTTAGGGCAGACTTTATTATAAAGGAAATTTTGTTAGAAATACTTAGAGGCTATGAGCCCTTTAATTATTCTTATTTGCAAATAGTTTCCTGTGTGTGATTTCAGTGTTTTCCTGAATATGACACAATAAAGTGAAAATGCAGACATAAATACTAAGATTTATATATATATATGAATGATGAAATTTTATATTGATCAAAACAGCATTCCAGTCAGTAATACTTGTATTTATAATAAAGCATTGCTATAAATTTGAACTTAGAAAAATTTTACTAAAAAAAATGCTTCTAATTTGTGTTGCAAACTTTTCGTTTGTAAAGTAATTTTACTTCTAGTAAAAAATAAAGTAAAATCCATCGTTCTGATCTAGTCACCAAAATCTACTTTCTTGAAGGTATTTTAGATGACATCGTATTATATCAGAAAACAGTTGATCCATTTAATGAAAATTTGGTGTTTTTGAAATCCCATTGGACCTCTGCTATCCAAGGAAAATCTATGATTTTTCAGTGAGAGAAGTTAAGACGGGAGAGGCCTTTCGGAACTTAAGGAGTTGGCTTTTGAATAGTTTGTGTCCCCCACCCCCCAGGCTTTCATTATTAGAGCCTTTAGGCTTTCTTTGTCATCTTAAATAATTATGCTTTTTGACATCTTGATTCATCTGTAATTTATATTTCTACTAAAAAGAGATGCTTGTTAAAGAGGAGTTTTCTCTTAAAAGTTCCGCCGTGGTTGAAGAGTCTAGAGGAGACCATGAGGTCTGTGTTTCACTGTATCACATGGTAAAAGGATTTGGCGCTTTTTGTGGATATCGTCCATGATGTTTAGCAGGCCATCCTAGTGACTTACGAGTATTAAAATCAAACTGATTTTAAATCCTAATGACTTTTGATTAACTCTTTTAGGGTATCTGAAGTACACCATTCAGCGGTCTTCGAAAATTCTGCGTGGACAATGGCAACCCAAGGTTTGTATCAGAAGTCTTTTGTTACAGAATTGGGCTCTGTTGCGTTGCCATTCACCCAGTCGGCTCAGATCCCCCTTGCTTTCCTCTCTCCCTGCTTACTTATCAGGCCACCTTTTGCTCCATTTTCTGCTCACTCCTCCTAATGGCTTGGTGAAATAACAAACAAGCCACCAGCAGGAATGTAGTCTGGATGACTGCTTCTGGAGCCTGGATGCAGTACCATGCTTCCACTGATTCAGTGAGGAACTGTTCGGTGGTTCTCTGAGAGCAGGTATCTCATCGCCGAGCTAATCCTGGCTATGATTCTGTTATTTGGCTGTCTTTCCGATTTAACTTTAGTTCTAAGAATATTTCAATGGCTCTTAGTACAGATTTTTTTTAAAACTAAGATAACATTTCTTGTGGTAGTAATGCTGATGCTATTTGATTTTTATAGCTGATTTGATGGAGCTGGACATGGCCATGGAGCCAGACAGAAAAGCAGCTGTTAGTCATTGGCAGCAGCAGTCTTACCTGGACTCTGGAATCCATTCTGGTGCCACCACCACAGCGCCTTCTCTGAGTGGTAAAGGCAATCCTGAGGAAGAGGATGTGGATACCACCCAGCAAGTCCTGTACGAGTGGGAACAGGGGTTTTCACAGTCCTTCACTCAAGAGCAAGTAGCTGGTAAGAGTGCTGCCTTACTGAAAATCAGGATGCGGGTTTGCGAATTAGTGTGTAATAGCTTAAATAAAGTGCTGTGGTAATGGAAAGGGAGTGATGGCAGTGCCGCCTTTACCATTTAGGACAGCAGATATTCGGGTGAATGCTAAACTGTGGATAGTGATTATTGAATTGACCTTTTCCAGATATTGATGGACAGTATGCAATGACTCGAGCTCAGAGGGTACGCGCGGCGATGTTCCCTGAGACATTAGATGAGGGCATGCAGATCCCATCTACACAGTTTGATGCCGCTCATCCCACTAATGTCCAACGTTTGGCTGAACCATCACAGATGCTAAAACATGCAGTTGTCAATTTGATTAACTATCAAGATGATGCAGAACTTGCCACACGTGCAATCCCTGAACTGACCAAACTGCTAAATGATGAGGACCAGGTTAGTAATGACACGGCCAGCTTTCTACTCTGCTTTGCAGGAAACTCGCAGGGAAGGTGTCTCAAAATGTCAACGTGATGTCAGCATGTGAAACTTACGTCTCTTAATTCCTGTACATTATAGGTGGTGGTTAATAAGGCTGCAGTTATGGTCCATCAACTTTCTAAAAAGGAAGCTTCCAGACACGCCATCATGCGTTCCCCTCAGATGGTGTCTGCTATTGTACGTACCATGCAGAATACAAATGATGTGGAAACAGCTCGCTGTACTGCTGGGACCTTGCACAATCTGTCCCATCATCGTGAGGGCTTGCTGGCCATCTTTAAGTCTGGGGGCATTCCTGCCCTGGTGAAGATGCTTGGGTAAGAGACCCTGGTCGGAATGCTCGCAGCTAAGAAGGAGAAGCGTGCAGTCACAGCAGTTCTCATGAGGCTCTTTTCTTCTTCCCAGTTCACCGGTGGATTCCGTATTGTTTTATGCCATTACAACTCTCCACAACCTTTTATTGCATCAAGAAGGAGCTAAAATGGCAGTGCGTTTGGCTGGCGGGCTGCAGAAAATGGTTGCCTTGCTCAACAAAACAAATGTTAAATTCTTGGCTATCACAACAGACTGCCTTCAGATTTTAGCTTACGGCAATCAAGAAAGCAAGGTAAAATAATTGTTCTGAATGTGCTTGTCAGGAAGCTTTGGAGACCCCCAATGTCATGTCCTTCTGTGGACTTGCAGATTCATTGTATGCCTCACCCTCTGTATGTATCCTAGAAAAGTTAGACATCTCTGTCCTTTTAAATATTTGAATGTGTGTAAAGCACTGTGCTAGGCAATAGGAATATAACAGGCAAGCTTCTGTGAGAGCTTTTGATCTAGGTGGGAGGTAGATACCGAAATGACTATTTATGTGTTGGGGGAAGTAGAGGGGCTGTGAGAGCACATAAGTGAACCAGACCTGTTTTGAGGGTTCAGGGAGTCTCTTGAAGGAAGTGATAGTTGAGTTCAGCTCTCAAGGATGAGAAACGATTGAGTAGGTGAAGGCCATGGAGAGGAAATGGCATCTTGAGGGGATGAACATGGCGAGTTTTACAAGTTCAAGAAATACAGAGTGTAGGAAGAAGATGGGTGTGAGCTGAGACTACTGAGATAGACAGGGCAGAGCCTACAGGGCTTTGTAGACCACGTTAAAAGAGCAGCGTGAGGCAGTCAAATAACGTTCAGCAGAAGCGTGAAGTGATAAGATTTGTTTTTAGAAAATTAGGGTAGAGTTGGGAAGTGGGGGTAAGCAGGGAAGTAAAGGGCAAAAGTGAATGATTCTTTTATGGTGTGGTATCTCTGTCAGGTAGGTAGGATTTGGAAAAGCAAAGAGCTAAATCATTAGGCGTTTTAAGTGCCCGTTCTGGTTTAAATTTTCAACGAATCAGCTTTGATAAAACTTTTATATATCTGCATATTGCATACCAATGTCGTTTCTACTTTTTTTTCCCTTTTGTTATGATCAGTGTGGGGAGAAGACAATTGGGCCAGAGGTGATATATTCTTGGCAGGACATGGAAGCGTGAATTTGAGTGGGACGCTGTGGAAGGAGGGGTTACATAGGGCCCCAATACGAGGGTCTGGGTAGTGGGGTCCAGGAATACATTTAAGTCAATGGCAAGCTGGCTGAAATGTTTGTGTAATGAAATAGGTTGGTAAGACAGTAGGGCTTTTCTCAGGCGTTTGATCCAGATTCCACAACTAACAGTATATATATATGTCTCTCTAGCTGATCATTCTGGCGAGTGGTGGGCCTCAGGCGCTAGTAAACATCATGAGGACCTACACTTACGAGAAGCTGCTGTGGACCACGAGCAGGGTGCTGAAGGTGCTGTCCGTCTGCTCGAGCAACAAGCCGGCTATTGTAGAAGCGGGTACGTGCGTGCGCAGCGTCTGCACTTCCTTAGGAAAAGGCCTGAATGGGCTGGAAGTAGGTGGCCCTGTTCAGTTTGTAGCCAAGAGCACATTCAGAGTGTATGTTCTGTATGACACCTGCACTGGTGCTATTTAAGTGTAGTTTTAAGCAGAGTTCTCATTAACCATCAAAAATGACAGCTAATACTTGGCTTGATAAAATGTGTTTTTAATTTTGGTTTTGGCCAGACCCAAGATTTGCTTTGCCAATAGACCTGTGAATATATGGGAGAAATTATGTTACAACATATTCTGTTAAAGTATAGTTGTATGCAGCAAGGCGATTCCCTTGATTTGTTAGTGGATCCTCAGGAGAAGTGATCTGCACTGCTGTCTGTATTCTTAGTGAACAAGTGGTCTGATATGAAAAACAGCTTTTTTCTGTCCCCTTTAAGTATTTTCAGTGGAGCAACTTGTATCTTGTGCATGTTGGTGGCAGAGGAAAGAAATAGAAAGTCTCTACCAGGCAGGGCCTCTTGGTTTTCTGTCAAGAAGATACAGTTACTCTTCACCTGGCATCCTTTTCCCTTCCATAACCAACCTGACAACATCTGCCTGGACTCTCAAACCAAGCTTCAAAGCAAAACTGGAAGAGGAAAACTAGAAAAGCATTTAATAGAAAATATTTGAAGTATAGGGTTGTTAACACCTATTTTTTCCCACTTGTTGAGAATAATTTTACTTGAGAATGTATGCGAGAGAGGGGTATTATGGTCGCTCAGGGTAGCTGCTGGCAGTGGAACAATAGGCTTGGGGATAAACAAGTATGGCTGAGTTCAGATAGAACCAGGGGATGAAAATTCTGCCAGCTAGTCCAGAAATACCTGGAGTGCTTGCGAAAAATAGAGTTTCAGATTTATTTAATCAGAATCCCTGGAATGTTTAAGAAGGTCAGTAGGTAGCTGAAAATGTATGGGTCTGGAGGCCTAGGAATCTGCATTTTAAGAATTTTTCCCTGGTTGTTCTGTTTTTTATTCTGAAAACATTCAGCAGCACCTGTTTCTCAAGCACTGTGGTAATAAGCACAGGATACTCATTGGGAACAAAACAGGTATGGTCCCAGTAGTTATTCTTACTGTCTAGTGAGGGGGATAGAAATATGCAAAAAGATGGGTTATTACAAATTGGAATGCATTGTGAGAGAAACAAACAGCAAATAGTGATACAGAATTAACAGAGGTGGGGGGCCAGGGAGAAGGGGCTTCCCTGAGAAGGGGTGTTAAATGGGATTACAGGGTGAGAAGGCACCTATTATCTGTATGAAGAGTGGGGAGTGGAGAAGCATGTGCTATGTGTTGAAGGTAGGAAGGAGGTTGTTGAGTTCTGGGTGCTGAAGAGAGCCTGTCTCAGCAGAACGCAGTGAGGAATGGCCTGAATAGCGAGCCTGGGCTTGATGAGCTAGGCACGGTCATCACATCATGCAGCCCTTTCTCAGCCCCGGTAAGGTGTTTATTTGTGCTTTATTCCAGTTTTGGAACCATAGATGTAGAATGTTTAGGTCAGTTTGGAATGCTAAGTGGGATCCATATTCTAAAGGGTTCCTTAAGGTTATGCTAAAGAATTTAGCTTTTATCTTACAGTTAATGAGAAGCTATTGATGGTTAAGCAGTGGCATAGCATCACAGTGGGGTGTCTGGAATATTAATACTACCTTGTATGACAGTTTGAATGATCATAGGCTGGCAGGCCAGGCCACTGAGGTGTGTTAACAGGCTTCTAGGAATTAATTGGTTTGGTATTAAAAGTAGTCCTGAATGTTGGAGACTTCTGAAAGAATCCATAGAATGTGATTGTGGAGGGGCTGAAGGTGCTACCCGAGTGGTCTGTGCTGGGGACGACGTTGGTACCGTGAAGATAACTGGCACTACAGAGTGGATTGTTTAACGTGGGGGACAAATTAGTTTAAGAAGCTGACATATTGAAAGTGACTAAACGGCCAGTAGGTAGCTGGAAATGTATGGGCCCGGCGTGAGTGCAGGGGAAGTCTGGGCTAGAGCTTGTGTGGGGGTGGCGGGTCTGGGCCTCAGGAAGCGAGGCGGGAGGGGCCTCGAAGTCGTCTGTGCGGGGGTTTTACCCTGGAGCTGCCGGATCGTAATGTGTGTGTTTTCAGTCTGTACAGGCTGTTCTCATGGCACCTGGAGTTCGGCTCCACTGTCCTAGAGTAGTCACAGCAGAGGGAGGGAATGACATCTCTGGGGGCGAGAAGGGATAGGGGCATCGAGGCACTTAACAGACACTGACTGTCAGCCTTGTGTGGGTCACTAATTAGCTGGAGCTGCTGTGAGACAGGAGCCAGATAGGGATGAGGCTCGTCTTGTAGGGGAGGTTGGTGTAATTACAGTTGTGATAAATACTGGGAAGGAAGCGTACAGGTGCCATGAGAATTACAGCAAGTAGATCTAACCTAATTTGTGGAAATAAAACCGGAAAAAATGAACATGGAGACAAGGGAAAGTGTCTCTCTCTACGTACGTTCAGAAGTGATTGCAGTAGGAGAGAGATGGGGGAAGTTAAGCGGGGAATTGAGCTTCCATTTGGACGCCTGCCAATGTGCGTGCCCTTCACTAGGGTCCAACGTGATGGAAGGTTATGAGCCTTTGGAGCACGTGTTTTAGAGTCACTGCCTTTCATCCAGTCCCTGGCAGTGGGGGTTCCAGTGCATTCTTTTTGGATTGTTCTTACCCCAGGAGTTTACATGGCTCCTTCAGGTCTGTGCTCAGATGTCCCCTTCATGCTGAGATGCCCTCGTCACCCTATTTAGAACTGTAGCCCTTCCCTTGTTGTGTTACTTTTCCCTGTAGCACTTAACACCCGCTGACACACTATATACTTATTAATTGTATATTTGTCTATTGTCTGCCTCCAGCTAGACCACGAGCTCTATGAGGGTATGGATTTTAGAGTATTTTGCTCACTGGTATAGCTCTACCTCAAAATAGGCCATGGTATTGAATACTTCTTTTTGAAACGATTGAATAGATGAAGGTAATTAAAAAGTAATAGGAATATTACCTATAGGGGGACAGTTGAAATAATGAAGGCTTTTTCCACATAGGGAAGGAATAATAGATATTTGACAGAAGTGGTCACTAGTTGAGATGAACTGGAAAAGGGAAAGTGAGGAACATTCTAGAAAATAAAAGGAAATAAAGGACTTAGATGGAGGAGATCAGCTTTGGCAATGAGGAGAGATACCCTCGAAGACTGAGAAGACGGTGCTGATAGGAATGGCTAACTAATGGCCGTTGCCTTTGATCTTTTCTAATATTCCAGGTGGAATGCAAGCGTTAGGACTTCATCTGACAGATCCAAGTCAGCGTCTTGTTCAGAACTGTCTTTGGACTCTTAGGAATCTTTCAGATGCTGCAACTAAACAGGTAAATTCGGAGTAAACCGGCGCCTTGGCGATGGAGTCGAGATGAGTATGTCCTGAGCATCTGCTTTTATTTCCGTAGGAAGGGATGGAAGGTCTGCTTGGGACCCTTGTCCAGCTGCTGGGCTCAGATGATATCAACGTGGTCACCTGTGCAGCCGGAATTCTGTCTAATCTCACTTGCAATAATTATAAGAACAAGATGATGGTGTGCCAAGTCGGTGGTATAGAGGCGCTGGTGCGTACTGTCCTTCGTGCTGGTGACAGGGAGGACATCACTGAGCCTGCCATCTGTGCCCTTCGTCATCTGACCAGCCGACACCAGGAAGCAGAGATGGCCCAGAATGCCGTTCGCCTCCACTATGGACTGCCGGTTGTGGTTAAACTCCTGCACCCACCATCCCATTGGCCTCTGATAAAGGTAAACGGTCAAATTGAAAATGAGCCACCTCTAGCCAAGGCTGGCTGTCCAGGCCTAAGGGGTTGATAAGTAGGAATTGTGTTGTGTGCCCGTTCTTTATTTTTCCTTCTTCTCTTCAGGCTACCGTTGGATTGATTCGAAATCTTGCCCTTTGTCCAGCAAATCATGCACCTCTGCGTGAGCAGGGTGCCATCCCACGGCTAGTTCAGCTGCTGGTTCGTGCACATCAGGATACTCAGCGCCGTACATCTATGGGCGGAACCCAGCAGCAGTTTGTGGTGAGTAAATCTTAGCAGTGACACCTGACCACCCAAAAGGAATGCATAAATCCATAGGGTCCTCAACTGCTTTGATCGTCGGCTCCCTCCATTCTCTGTCCTGCCTGAAGGGTTGCTTGCTTAATGGCTAAAAAAGCCGACATGTTTCTGTGGCTGCAGAGAAAATAAGGAATAATGTGGCCCCTAGTGATGTTTCCTTTGACATCTGTGCATCATCAGTCTTACACGGGAGGGTGGGGTGTGATTCACTGCTGTGGGTCATCCATACAAGGGTTCACTCCTTAGGGAGTAGCAGGGCCGTTATCTGAATCCAAGTCTGTCTGATCTCAGAGCCTCTTATTCCCCACAACGTAAGTTTTACCTATAAATATTTAACACACCTTTTACTATCTCTTTCAGGAGTGGTTTAAACTATTTACACTGACCTAAGATTACCAATAAATGTCAAGAATAAGTAGTAGCATTTCTGGACTCTTGACTCATAATCTCAGCCTAAAGCTTTGATACCAAGTTTGCAGTCCTAACACTAGCTAGCTTCATGACAAGTAAAGACATTTCTGAATCCTCAGAATTTAAGAGTCAGACCTTCAAACAGTTCTTATTTAAATAAGTTGCTTTAGAAAACAAAGATGGACCTTACCAGAACAGATTTTGGGAATCCCCAGTTGTTTGTTATGCACTCATTAGGGGACGTTGGCCCTGTCCATTCATTACTTTTGGTATTGATTGGTGAGTGTCCATGAAGTGGCTTAATGAATGCAAAGGGTACCTTTTATTTTAAATCTCTTCTCTAGGAAGAAAGGAGTGTTTGTGTCCTTATAAAAATCAAGTTGTTTATAAAAGTAGCAGAATCATAACCGTTTTAAAAACTCACGGAAAGCAGGTAGTGCTTAGATTTTGCAAAAGCTGACTTCCTTCTCTCATACAGGCTATCAGTTGAAAAGTCTGGGGGAGGTGAGGAGTGGATGTTCTGCTGGCAGCTCAGTAGAATTTTCGTAGTTGGTGATAAAACTTTGCTAAGTTTTCACCAAATGTACGTAGGTGTACAAAAATGGAGCATGTGAAGGAAAACCGCCGACATAGTCTGAGTGTTGCTTTCCCGTCTTTGTGTATCTTTCCTTTCTCGTTCTCTCTTACGGAGAACGGTTGGTACCCTCTCTATTAGAAAGGTCTTTGGGACTCCGAGGTATCTGGAAGCTGTCCTTCCCTGTACAGCGCTGTGTGTGGGCGGGAGGGGTGCTGCGTGGACCTAGTGCTGCCCCACGGCCCCCTTTCAGTGACACTCCGCTAATGAATCCTCCTTCGTCCTGCACTGATTGCAGCTTCTGGGAAACTTTGGGTGTATAATGTGAATAACTAGTAATTACCACTCAGGACAGAATGTCTTTCAAGCTTAAAGCTCGAGGCAGGAGAATGCCCTGTTTGTAACCACGCTTCTCTTGGTAGGAGGGCGTCCGCATGGAGGAAATAGTTGAAGGCTGCACTGGGGCTCTTCACATCCTCGCTCGGGATGTTCACAACCGAATCGTGATCAGAGGACTCAACACCATCCCATTGTTTGTGCAGGTGTGTTGGTTTTGAGCGAGGGGTTCTAGATTTTGTGTGTCTGTAATAGTTCAGGATTTTAACGATAAGCAGCTTTTCAGGAAATCAAGGACCAAAATAAGGGCACCATTTACTATTCATCTACTGTCATTTATAAAATGACAGCACTCTGCCCATGCCCCCTGCCAGAGTATAAAAGAGAATCTCAACGTGCAGTGTCCTTTATGTTGGATACATTTTATTTTATGACAAGTCCCTTCATTTTGGGGGGCGGTAGGAGAAACATTGGGACTAGAGGCCTCAAGAAGAGGGAAGAGACTTTGCACTCTGCTTTTTGGGGTACTCAGTTTTGGAGGGATGACAGCTGGTCTGGGCTGACAGAGCACAAGCCTCAAACCACCCCCTGGGTTTTCCAAATCTTAGTGCGATGGAAACTCTGAAGAAAGGGTTTGTAGCTAAAAATATACTAGGAAACCACAGCTCTGGCACATTCAACACTTTGGAAAATAAATGTAGAGAATCCAGTCTTGAGATGTATAACGATGCTTCGGTCAGTGGAGGAACACACATAACGACGGTGGTCCCGTAAGATTATAATGGAGCTGAAAGCTTCCACCACCTGTGACGTAACAGAGCACAGCACATGACTCACGCTTGTGGTGCCGCTGCTGGACACAGCCTATACTTACGTTGTGTCACCACTGCCCACGGTCTTCAGCACAGTAACTGCTGTATAGGCTTGTAGCCTACGAGCAGTAGGCTCTACATACAGCCCGGTGTGGAGCAGGCTGGACCACCCAGGTTTGTGTAAGTCATTCCGAGATGTTCGCACAGCGATGAGATCGCCTGAGGATGCATTTCTCTGGACAGACCCATGTCATTAAGCAGGGCATGACTATGATTTAATACACGTCGTAGGAATGCCGCTTACACTCTGAGTTGGGAATGTTTGCACCAAAGTGGGGTGCGTGCTGTTTTGATTTAATCAGGTGTTGTCGGTGTGTGTTTTCTCCCTAGCTGCTTTATTCTCCCATTGAAAATATCCAGAGAGTAGCAGCAGGGGTCCTGTGTGAACTGGCGCAGGACAAGGAGGCCGCAGAAGCCATTGAGGCCGAGGGGGCCACCGCTCCACTCACAGAGCTGCTGCACTCGAGGAATGAAGGTGTGGGTAAGTAGGAAAGGAACCGGAGCTGGGGGCTGGGCTGTGTGTGGTGAAGCCTCAGTTTTTCCTTAAGGGCCTTTTTCCCGTCCTCTCCCAGCAACATACGCAGCTGCTGTTCTGTTCCGAATGTCTGAGGACAAACCACAGGATTATAAGAAACGGCTTTCTGTTGAGCTGACCAGTTCTCTCTTCAGAACGGAGCCCATGGCTTGGAATGAGGTAGGCGGAGTGAGTGCGTGTATTTGGTGGTTTGCTGGCACTGTGAGGCAGTGCGTGATGCCCCAGAACAATCAGGGTCCGGTCACTGGCGGTGGCTGTGTCCTTGGCCTGTGTTCATTCTTGGAGCTGTATTAGCAACTGCTCTGGGGAGAACGACAGCTTTAAACAGCCTGTTCAGAGAGAACAGGTTAAACTGCTGAACCTTCGAATTCATGAGGGAGGGAAATGAACCAGTGACCAGATTAAAATACTTGTCAACAGGACATAAGGAAAGAGGTAATCCGTTAAATATTAAACACTGTTAGTTGGAGTCAGTTTATCGAACTTTCCTTTAATGCTCAGTTTTCGTCTCCTTTTCCACTTGAATTTCTCTGAATTTTGTCTTCAGTATTTGTCCTCAGTACAGAGTTGTTCATTGAAACTTTAGAACCACCCTGACAGTTTATTCAATTATGGTGTATAGTCACGCAGTGTATTATATTTGTTGGAAGAATAGGAAGAGATCCTATATATTGTTAGGTGAAAGAAAAGCAAATTGCCTAACAGTGAGTAATGTGTTACTTGGGTTTTTAATAAGCAGTCCTAACATGTTCCGACTTGAGCTCTGAACTTCCTACCCACCCCTTTCCCCAAACCTGTTCCTGTCATAATTTTCACCATCTCTGCTAATGGCAGTTTTGTCTTTCCAGCTATTCAGGCTAAAAATCTGTTTTCATGTAACATACCCTGTTAGGTGGGGAGACACTTGGCCTGTTTTGTTTACTGTTGTATCAAGTACCTAGAATGGTGCCTGGTGCATATTACCACGTTTCCCCAAAAACAAGACCAGGTGTTATATAAATTCTTGCTCCAAAAGACACATTAGGGCTTATGTTCAGGGGATGTCATCCTGAAAAATCATGCTAGGGCTTATTTTCCGGTTAGGTCTTATTTTCAGGGAAACACGGTAACTACTTACTACGTGAATATTTTTAATACTTTGTGCATTGGGAAGACATGTTCCCTAGGTCTCAGTGGGTAATCTCTGAAGGGTGGAGTTTAAAGTATCTGTATGATATACATCTGTATTTTCTAAGTATTTCTGTGATGTTTGAGTTCTTTGTTTCTTTTGTAATCTGAAAATGAACGTGTTTGCAAAATACTGGAGAGTATGACGTGTACTTAAAGTGGAGAGCTTTCATCTGCTTCTTTTCTTTGCCTCGTGCCCGTTCATCTAGACCGCTGACCTTGGACTTGATATCGGCGCCCAGGGAGAGCCCCTTGGATATCGCCAGGATGGTATGTGGCTACTATTTCTCGATTAACTTCAGATCAAGCTACAGATCAAAGCTTTATCAAGAGGTGGTTTGCTTGTCTGGAAACCAGTGTTGGCAGGAAAGTGGTGGCTGCCGTCATAGGCAGCTCTTAAATTCCAGAGTTAGCAGCAGCGTCTCTAATGGAACATGGATTCTGGGCCACACACTGAGCACGAGCAGGTCACACCCGACAAATCCATGTTACTGCTGAGGCTCGGGCCTCTGCTGTGCGGGACAGGACTGGCTTTGTTTTGTCAGAGAAGCCCTAACACCTGTGCCTGCAACCCACCCAGGAAGTGAGAAGATGGTCAACTCCTGTCCCCAAGCCCAGCTCTGGGGTGGAGATTTACAGAGTTACATTACCAAGATTTTCAAAAAGCTAACTCAGCTCGTGGTAATGGAGATGCAGCCATGGGTTAGACCACTCTCAGCTATAACTATTCATCTGAAATTTATAATCGTAACTCGTTATTACCAATTACTAAACCACTATAAGCCCATAAGCTTCTTACCTTGGCAGACATAAATGCCAGCCCTTAAGGTAAAACGTGGAAACAGTGTCTTGAGTTTTCTCAGTACTTTCGTGGGTATCACCTATACTTTTCAGCAGATATATTCCGTCTGCCAGACTTGTGGGTTCCTGCCTTCCTCTCCTGCCCATGGCTTCGTGATGCCTGCGTGTAGACTGGTAGATTGCTGCCTTTCTCCTGAGGAACTTAGCATAGCCTCATGGGTGCCCTGGCATCGGGTAATGACTTGGCTGAAGAAGCTTAGAAAGCAGTGCTTTCTGACAGGTGTGCTGCCATTGGATGCCCCTGATAACCTCAGTGTTAACTTGTCTCTCTCTCTCTCCTCCCTCCCTCCCCCCCCCCCATTTTGTTGCCTCCCCAACTCTCCTAGACCCCAGCTATCGTTCTTTTCACTCTGGTGGATACGGCCAAGATGCCTTGGGTATGGACCCCATGATGGAGCATGAGATGGGTGGCCACCACCCTGGTGCTGACTATCCAGTTGATGGGCTGCCAGACCTGGGGCATGCCCAGGACCTCATGGATGGGCTGCCGCCAGGTGACAGCAATCAGCTGGCCTGGTTTGATACTGACCTGTAAATCATCCTTTAGGTAAGAAGTTAAAAGCCAGTTTGGGTAAAATACTTTTACTCTGCCTACAGAACTTCAGAAAGACTTGGTTGGTAGGGTGGGAGTGGTTTAGGCCTCTTTGTAAATCTGCCACAGAAACAGATCCATACTTTGAAAGGAGATGTCTTAGAACATGTGAATGTTCTCAGATTTCTGGTTGTTACGTGGTAATGTGTGGAAGTCATTAACTTTGTTTTTTGCCACAGCTTTTGCAACTTAATACTCAAATGAGTAACATTTGCTGTTTTAAACATTAATAGCAGCCTTTCTCTCTTTATACAGCTGTATTGTCTGAACTTGCATTGTGATTGGCCTGTAGAGTTGCTGAGAGGGCTCGAGGGGTGGGCTGGTATCTCAGAAAGTGCCTGACACACTAACCAAGCTGAGTTTCCTATGGGAACAATTGAAGTAAACTTTTTGTTCTGGTCCTTTTTGGTCGAGGAGTAACAATACAAATGGATTTTGGGAGTGACTCAAGAAGTGAAGAATGCACAAGAATGGATCACAAGATGGAATTTATCAAACGCTAGCCTTGCTTGTTAAAAATTTTTTTTTTAATATCTGTAATGGTACTGACTTTGCTTGCTTTGAAGTAGCTCTTTAATTTTTTTTGCAGTAACTGTTAGTTTTTTAAGTCTTGTAGTGTTAAGTTATAGTGAATACTGCTGCAGCAATTTCTAATTTTTAAGAATTGAGTAATGGTGTAGAACACTAATTCATAATCACTCTAATTGTAATCTGAATAAAGTGTAACATTGTGTAGCCTTTTTGTATAAAATAGACAAATAGAAATGGTCCAATTAGTTTCCTTTTTAATATGCTTAAAATAAGCAGGTGGATCTATTTCATGTTTTTGATCAAAAACTTTATTTGGGATATGTATGGGTAGGGTAAATCAGTAAGAGGTGTTATTTGGAACCTTGTTTTGGACAGTTTACCAGTTGCCTTTTATCCCAAAGTTGTTGTAACCTGCTGTGATACGATGCTTCAAGAGAAAATGCGGTTATAAAAATGGTTCAGAATTAAACTTTTAATTCATTCGATTGTGTCACCTTTTTTTCCTTGTTATTAAATGGTTTGTGAGGGTAAGACATTTATTTAACTGAGCTTCATCCTGAGGAAAACACACAGTAAACTAATTTAAGTTGTAAATGATAGAGCCTTACCTCTAGATGGGATGTTAGCCAGATTTCTTTAGTACTTGGCCCTGGGTTAAATAGCACCAAACATTGTTTCAGCTTTGAACCTTGTGATTGGTTCTGAGCTCCTGCAAGAGGAGAGCTTCTGCCACGTCCCACTGAAGGACTCTGAAGGACTCGGGGCTTAGCCCCTATGGCCAAGACTCCTTCAGCCTGGCATTTGGTGTCGGAAGTCCTGGCCAAATGGCCAAAGGCCGCCTCACCGGGAAGGTGTCTGGTCTGGGCCACAGAGCAAAACTGCAAGCCAAACAGGCACCCCCAATGGGCAAATGATTTCAGTCCATTAAGGTAATAATGAAGCGTTAAGTACCTGGGTTTGGACTTCAAGCTCCTTCACATAAGAGTGACTCACTTGTAGAGGGGAATTCCTTCAACTCCACTTTGAACTGACAATTAAGATGGTTTAAGTGTCGATGTTTATCTGAACATAATCAGAGAAGCAGAATGGGCCTTCTTCCACGCTGTCTGCTGGGGACCCTGCCATCCTGGTGGTAGGTCTGACATGCTTATTAGTTCATCCCTCAGGCTGGAGTCGGCAGACCTGTTAAGACTTGTGTTTCGGACTTTAAAAAGATTCAGTGTTTTGTGCTTAGGGAGGGCTGGTTCTGATTTACTGTGTGTTTCTGGTAAGATCGTGACTATTAGATAAATACATCGGGGTTGCCAAAAAAATGTATACATATAACTTGTATTCATCTTTTGTTATCAGTATCTATTATTACAATTTCCAATAGTTTTTTTCCTTTCTTAAAATGTGTATACATTTTTTTTGGCACCCTCTGTATATCAGTTCCTTTTTGTTGAAGATGAGCTTCATCCGGGGAGGACTTTTGGTGAAAGCCTCAAGTTCACTGTGGTCTAAAATGGAATTGGAATTGGAGAGGTAGCATTTGTGTACCTGGTGAGGTGACAGGTCTTAGGCTTTGTTTACAGTGCGTGACAAGTAGAACCAAGCCAGTATTGCAAGAAGCTTAACATGAAGAACTACAGCAGGGTATTTCGTTTACATTTTTAAAACCAGAACACATTTTCAGAGCTTTCCCTAAAGTCACTGTATCTTTGAAGTTCTATTGAAAACTTAATATGAAAGTTAATCTGATTCAGCAAGGTGGTTCTGCACTGTGTTTAGAAGTGCAGAGGGCCAAGACTTGCCCTACCTGCTGGCAAGGCCTAACTGGAAAGCTCGAGGTGGTTAACACTGTTACCGACAGATAGAAGGACACATGCAGGTACGAGGAGGAGATACAGACCTCGACACTACTTTACAGGGAGCACAGGAAGTCAGAGTGAAAACCGGGACTTCTTAGTAATAAAAGGGGGGAACAACGGTGGCTATTTGGATGAAATTAATGCAGGAAAAAACCCATGACCAACAGAATACCAAGATTTTAAATAAAACAGGATCAGTATTAATGATTTTTCTTTCGCCTCAAGTTCCAGTATGGCTGTGTGACAGCCCACACATGGGCCCACTAATCACCTCATTCACCCCAAAGTGGCCAAGCTGCAGCCCCAAACCAACTGTACACAGTACTATGGGTACATCTCAGACTAATACTAAACAAAAGCAAGTCACAAATGCATGCCTGGGGCTTTCACTGAGCCACACAAAAGGGCAAACTATTTTCAGGAAATCATCCATATATGGTAAAACTAAAACAATGATGTGGTCACATGACTATAAAATCAGAATAGTGGTTACCTGGGGCCAGGTGCATAGGACATTGGATTCCACTGAAGTGACCACCACTGAGCTGAAGAATGAAGTTTTTTCATGTTGATGTTCTAGACATGAGGCTTTGATCTGATTATTTGAATCTTTGAGATAAGTAAGCTTAACTCTTGTTTGGATTACTGTAATACAAATAAGATCTGCATTGTGCTGTTTGGTTTAATAAGCAGAGAGCCAAGTGGATGACTGCAGTTTTGTTCTGGTAGGTGAGACTAACTGCCTTTCCTCGCCTTGAATGAGTCACCCGCCAAAGGCAATTACAGAATGACGGAGGGGGTGCGGGTGGGGCCGAAAAGGTAGTGCTTCCTTTTTCTTACCCGTGTGTGTCCACTCCACCTCCCCACCCGGTGAGACTCCTGTAAGCTGGAGGGAGATGACTGGCCGCCTCTGCCACCTCCACGTCAGGACGCCACGCCTCCCTGGGCCTGGTTCCCACAGTTCCTCCTTGCGGCCTCACCGAAGCTTGAGCTGTTGGCTAGTCTTGTTCCTGTGCCACTCCAGACAACTCTCCCAAGGGGCCAAGCCCCTTTCTCCTGCCTCAGCACCTGCATTTATCCACGTACCAGAGACTGTTCTAGGTCATAGGTTTCTGCTGCTAGGGGAGACAGAAAGGAGGGCATCTTATTTCAAGTGGAGGCGGGAGACACCCAGTTGCTCTCCTGTCACTCACCTTGGACAAGGGCCTGGGCTCCCAGAGCCCCACTTTCTGAGCTATACTACAGGTATTACCTGAACCTCATCAGGTAATGCAGAAAACCTGGTGATACGGGAAACGAGAGCTCAACAACTACAAAGAGCCACGAGACAGTAAATCTGTTGCTGCGTCCAGCAGACCTACCTCCTGAGATGTTCGGATGGTTCCTCTCAGGTCCCCTGTACTAGAGTCACCCCAAATAGTTCTTCCCAGGGACAGGTCACTGGGCACCTCCTCTCAGGCAAGGTCATGACGCTTTAGGCCTGCTGCCCTGTGCGGCCACTCCTCTGGTCCCAACCTGTGCTCGGGCCTCCCTTGCTTCCTACCTCTGCGACTTCAGTGACACCATTGGCCCCTGGGAGACTCAGCCAGAGCTAACAGCTGACACGTGGAGATGGTAGGAAGGGGAGGGCCAGTGGTGCCTGGGTCTGGGCCCATTGCCACTGCCCATATCCTGAGAGCTCTGATGGGGGCCAGGGGCCAGCTCTTTTCTCACAACTGGAGCCAGCCTGGGAAGCCAAAGATGAGGGCATGGGGAGGGCAGGGAGAGGTTACTGCCCTCAGCCTCCCTCTGCCTGCACAGCCAGCCTGCTCACGTCCCCGACCTCTGAGCTCACTGGGACTGGGGCTGAGAATGACGAAAAGGGTCCCCTAACTTCAGGCTAACACCATGGTATGCAGCTTGGTGCGCACTAGCTTGAGTACCCTGGCACGCTGGGCGGAGCAGCTTTGGCTGGGCAGTAGCACTGCTGGGGACCTTCATCTGTGCCCCTTGCCTACCAGATAGATGCGCCTTTCCTCAGGCAGGCGGTGCTGTGGGGCTTGGCCAGTAATGGTCAACGCAACAAGTTCCGGACTGTTTCAACCTTCCTGTTTTACCTTAAACAGCAAAGACCTCCCTATTCAGCGGAAAAAGGGAAAGGCATCTTTCATTGCTGTGAAATACTTCTGGAAGGACGCTAGGCCCAGAACTCTAGGGTGGTTCCCCCAAGAACTGAATTACAGGGAGAGAGCAGATTTCCTGGGAAAATGGAGCCCTGTGCCTGTTTCCTGGGCTCCCAGGCAAAGCAACTGGAGCTGCAGGCCCAGTTCTGGGTGCTGTCCGCTAACGCCCGGCCCAGGAGCACAGGCAGACCCAGGCAGGCCAGGGCCATGGGTGGGTACACAGCCTGGTGACGGGCACACTGCCCAGCAGGACGTCACGTGGGGCCACTGCCTCATGGCTGAGTAGGCCACACGAGGTCACAGAAACCTCCTGGGTGGGACTCCCTCTTGTACCCCAACTGTTTACAGCTCAAGCTCTGGATGCCCCCTCGGGGACCAAGGGCTACGGAGTCTGAGTCCGAGTTCAGCGAGCGAGTGGACTGGCTCCTGAGCCTGTTTTCTCTGAAACGAAGCTAAGGCCTGCTTTGCTGGTTGTGGGGATTAAAGTAAGGTAATGGACACATATGCCTTTGACAGAGTTGGGTACAAAGCTGCTGCTTTTCATTATAAAGCCAAATGGAAGTTGTCAGACTACCCAAAGTGGGGCAAAGTGGGGCTGTTCGTGGCAGCAGGACAGCTTCCTGTGATGCCACAGACAGGGGTGCCCACATGGCTACACTTCTGCTTGTGCCACCCGTTCTGTGTGCACGGCCGCTGCTGCCTGGGACAGACTCCCACCCAGGCTTGGGGCAGTTTATCAGGGGCCAGTCCTCTAAGGGCACCAAGCTGGCAGCAGGAGTAGCAGCTGTTGGTGTAGCCTAGCCCTTCTGCTTGGCAGACTGGGAACCTGCCAAAGAGGGAACTCGCCCAGAGAGACCAAGGAGTGGCCCCAGCTTGCTCACCTGGTCCAAGCTGCCAGGGCCCAGCCAGATTCAAGCGCATGCCTTCCTCAGTACAACAGCCCTGCACCTCTCTGCAGAGTCCAAACATTTTCATGGGCTCAGCTCTTAACACAGGAGCTTCTAACGGCGGACGTGTGAGGGAACAGGAAGAAGCGGACAAGGGTTCCAGGATAAGGGGGTAACCGGTAGAAGTTGGAGGGATGATTCTACCTTGATGCCATCAACCCATTGAGATGGGCAGAGCTTCCGGAAAGCCCGTGCTCCTCGAGCGACCTGAACCCCGTGCCTGTCAGTGGAGCTGTGCCCAGTCCCTCCCCAGGATTCTGGGAATCTTGTCCCTGAACGGAAGAAGGCCGGCGGGCACCAGTGGGAGGAAGACGAGGCTAAAACTCGCCTCCCCAGGCTTGTAGGGCTGCGCTGGGAACTCACGCAGGCCTAGTCCTGCTTGTAAGCTGGTGTGGGGGGGGGGGGGGGGAGACGCTCACAGACGCAGGCTTAGAGGAGGCCCACACACAGAGGGAGAGAACATTCTGAGGACAGCTAGCAAACCTGGGGGGCCCTGATGTGTCCACAGGGAACAAGAAGCGCTATTCTGAGTTGGTTTTCTAGGGCCCAGAGAGAGCACGTCAGCCGGAAGGGTCTGGGTTCAAGCTGACTTTATTAGGTCCAAATCCAGCTGGAGGTGGCGAGGTGGCCCACGTGTGGGGAGCTGACCGAGCGAGCCGTGTAGTGGAGGGCTGTGCTGCAGGCAGGCTTGTGTTCAGTGCCTTCTTGCCTAGTGTCCGACAGCTTGGAGGATTTCCAGGGCCAAACAAGCCACTGTACTATTGGCAGACGAACTGTGAGAAAACCCAAAACAAAACCCTTAGACGTCTCTGGGGTAACGTGCCCCCTCTCTCAAAGGGGCGGGTATGTGATGGGCCAGCTGCTTCCTAGAGCTGCCTCTGGGCAGTATCTTTGATTCCCAGGCTGTGAGGTGGAAGGCCTTGGCCCACAGTCCTAGTGGAGCTCGGAACAGCCCTGCCAGCACCCCTAAGTGGGGCCTGAGCTCCCGGCCCCGTCACCACTCAACATCTGAAAGCACCTCGGCCAAGTGCACGGACGCTGAACTGTATGGCAACTCAGACGGCAGCCAGACCCCACCCTGCCTGGCCAGGGCCTCCCAAAGGGCCCTGCCTGCAGCTGACTTGTGCGAACCGCCAGAGATCCCAGACCCGGCAAATGCTGACTCTCCAGCTCCACGCTGCCACTTCCTGGCCAATCAGCCAGGAGCTTTGGGATTTTTTTCTCATAGGTGTGGATGTACAATTAAGAGCTTAACATGGAAACTTTGTTACTAGAGCAAACACACATTGAAACGTCTTCCTTAACAACTGCTAGCAAAGAAAAGAATGACCCAGCAGAGTGCCTTAAAGTATAAAATTAGATCAGGGCACACTCTTGACTACACAGAAATGGAGCTGTTGCCACAGAAGACGGGTGGGTCAGTCGGACGGGGCCATGCATCCCTGCTCTGCACATCAAGGCAGGTCTGGTGGCATCATGCTGTCCCCGCTGCCCACAGGGCAGCCCCAGAACGCCCAGTGACTGGCAAACATGGCGCACCAACCTCTGGCAGAGCTGTATCAGAACTGAGAACACTGCCCAGCCACGCCTTCGTCACCCTAAGAAAAGCTTTTCTTCAGCCACCTGAACAAACAAGACAACTTCATAGCACAGCCTCTCACCGAACACATGCTCTGCCTGGTACAGACATTTCAGTGGCTGGAGTCTTGGGCCACCAGCAATGAGCTTTGTTTTGACTCATTTGGTTCAAATGTAGGTCCAGCTCTCTGGAGTTGGTGCATGAGGGCCTGCCGGCTTTGGCCTAAAGGCGGACGGAGGCCCTGCTAGGCGAGGAGGCCCACGTAGACCGGCTGGGGTGGGGTCTCGGGCCACCCCCCAAACTTCACTCGTCCCAACACTCCCACGGCCGCCTCCGCACAAATCTGCTCATAGTGGCGTCATCACGGCTGCTGGCACAAGGCCAGGACCCCTGGGTGTGGACATCACATGCTTCTCACAGCACCTTACACCACGGGGCTCAGCAGGGTGAAGGGGACCCAGCAAAGTCGGCCTGTCCGTCCCCTCTCCTCACAGGAGCCGTGGGTAAGAAGGGGGGTGTGGGGAGGCCAGGAGAGGGCGTCCTCGTCCCCACCCCATCCAGGACTAAGTGCCAGGAGGTTGGTCGGAGCAGACCTTCACAGACTCATCTTCTCAGCAATGCCTCAACCACGCATTTTTCTCCAAATTAACACCCATCCCAAAACACCTGGAAGCAGATTTCATAGAACCCTGTGGTTCTGAAAACAGAAATGACTGGGAAATGCCAGGCACCATGCCCAGTGAAAGCCAGGGACCCCTCAGGAGGTGGGGTCTTCTCCCTGGGGGGGGACAGCCGCTGGGGCTCAGGAGACAGTGGCCACCACAACCTCTGGCCACACCACAACCTCCCTCAGCTCTGGGAACAATGGCCTGAGGGGGGAGGGGGGAGTGCATTCACTGAGTCATTTGTCACACGTCTGGAGCCCCCACCACCTGCCAGGCGCTGTCATACGCAGTGAGCCATTACGCAGCGGCAGCGGACTGAAGCCTGGATACCTGGGGACAACGTCCCCTTCATCCCATGCAGTTTTTCTGTGGTCACTTGACACTAACATTCCAAGTAAACTAAGACTTGTAAACCCTACCCCTCCCATCTGCAGCCACCTCTCAAGTTCAGGGGGCATGTCATTGTGGGGTGACCCACATGCTCCTGGGTGACAAGGCTGCCCTGGTCCACGCCCCTCACTTCCAGGATGTTCTAGACACACTGTGGAGCCGAGAACTCGGAGGCTGACCTAACCTCACACTGTCAGATCCTGGGTGTCAGTCTGTTCTATAGGCTCCAAGTTTTCCCTCTGAAGATCTGACCAAGGAAGGCAGCTGGAGGGCGGGCTGAGCCCCCGTTTCTACCCCAGGCTGGGCCAGGCCTCCAGATCCGCTGCAAGGTGGCGACAATGATGCCCCTGGGCCAGGCTGCTGGCGGCCGGGTACTGCCTTTCTCATGAGGTTCATCACATCTCGCTCCCACCTGGTCAGAATCCACTCTCCCCTCTCTGTTCCGTGTAGCTGTTGAGTATTGCCTTCCTCAGACATTCTACTTTCCTCCCTCCTCCTGCCGACCCCTCTCACCTGCATAGTGGGGATGCCCAGGGGGTGGAGGGGCAGAGTGGCCCTCCCCACACTGGGAGGAGTCTCAGTGGCCATTAATAGGCTGGACGATGGTGGTCCTGGTGTGGGGGGATAGGAGGGCAGGAGGGGAGACAGCATGTGGGTGAGAGTGTTTGCTGAGCTCAACAGACGGCACTGCCCCTCCTGGGCCTACTTACCCACCAGCCGGGGCCAGCCACTCCAGAGCCTGCAGGAGGGTGTCTGCATTCTTGAGGCTCTCAAGGTGCTTCTCATTGGAGGTGATCTGCAAGGGAAGGAGAAGAAAGTGGTCAGCTGGCCCATTTTGACTCGTCCCATTGGATGGGCACCCTGAGTCTCAGGCGACCTGTGGCATTGGGGACGAAAGACATAAATCTATATCCCAAGGAAAATTAGAAAATATTCTTAACTGAATGAAAATGACTAAATAATATATCAAAATTGGTGGGATGCAGCTAAAGCAGTGCTTCAAGGGAAACTTATAGTATTAAATGTATAGTACTATATTTAAAAAGAAGAAAGGTTTCAAATCAATAATCCAACATTTCATGTTAAGAAATTAGAAGAAGAGCAAGACAAACCCAAAGAGGGAAGGAAAAAAGAGCAGAAATCAAGAGTAATGTGATAAATGTAAGCCCTAATATGTTAGTATCTGTGTTAAATATAGATTTACCAAATACTACAAATAAAAGACTAATAATTTTCAAACTGGATGTAAACAAAACACAATTATATGCTGCTTACAAGAAATATACGAGGTGTGATCAAAGAATACAGTGTTTAAGTAAAAATAAATTATTACAGTAAAAGACACATTGCCATTAATCCCCCTTCAAACACACTTATCCCATCGTTCTTGCCACTTTCTGAGCAGTTCTGGATGTCCTCTTTCGTGATTGTCTTTAGTTGCACTGTCGTGGCTACCTCGATATCCTGAATCATTTTGACTTTGGGGAAGAGCCAGAAGTCAACGGTGCCAGATCCAGTGAATAAAATGGATGAAGACACATCCTAATGTTTTTATTTGACAGAAATTGCCGTACCAGAAGCGATGTGTAACACGGAGCATTGTCATGATGGAGGATTATTTATGGCACACTTTAAAACACACTTTTCCTCAACCGTAGCTCACACCTGACTGCACTGAACAAGTTGAAACTTGTCACACACTGCTACTAAGGTCCGATGTGCCACTTCCCATATTGAAAATCCCTGCCTTTCCGTTGGATGGCACTTGGCAGCAGCATTCACTATATTGTTTGATCGCAACGGAGAGGCTCCGTGTCACACATTGCTTCTAGTACAGCTATTTCTGTCAAATAAAAACATTACAGTGTGTCCTCATCCACCTTATTCACCAGATCTGGCACCATGCAACTTCTGGCTCTTCCCCAAAGTCAAAATGACCATGAAAGGTAAACATTTTGAATCAATTCAGGACATCACGGTAGCCACGACAGCCCACATCTAAGCAATTCCTATCAAAATCCAAGCAGGATTTTTTTGGTAGATATAGACTAGCTGATTCTAATATTTGAATCTACAAATCTTAGGAACTAGAATAGCTAAAACAATTTTGAAAGCAGAATAAAGTTGGGGAACCACACTACCACACCTGATTTGAAGGTTTTTACTATATAGCTACAGTAACCATAATGCTATAGTACTAACAGAAGGATAGACACAGAGATCAATGGAATAGCATTGAGAGCCCAGAAATCAAGTTTTCACAAATGTGCAAACTTGAATCGAGGAAAGACAGTCATTTGAACAAAGGGATGCTCATATGTAAAAACATGAACCTAGACACTTATCTCAGATTTATAGAAAACGTAATCCAAACGGATCATAGATCACAGATCTGAATGTAAAACATGAAACTATAAAACTTTGGGAAGAAAACATAGGAGAAAATCTATGTGAAATTTGGTACATTGATGAGTTTTCAGAGACAATACAAAAGCATGATCCCTGAAAGAAAAAATGACAAATTGGACTTGATCAATATTACAGACTTTGCTTTTTGTAAAATCCTGATAAGAGACTATAAGATAAGCCACAGACCAGGAGAAAATATTTGCAAATCACGTATCTGCTAAAAGATTTATACAGAACATATAAGAAACTCTTAACATTCAACAAGAGAGTAACCAACCGAATTTTTAAAAATAGGCAGAAAATCTGAATAGACACTTCGCCAAAGAAGGTATATGGGTGGCAAATGAGCACAGGAGAAGATACCTGATATCATTTGGCACTGGAGAAATGCAAACTAAAAACTGCAATAGCACTACATGCTTAGCAGAATGGCTAACATTCATAAAACTGACAATAACAAATGCCGGCCCGGATAACAAAAGCTCTCATCGATTGCTGGTGGGAACGCAGAACAATACCGCGCTCTGGAAGTAAGTTTGGCAATTCCTTATAAAATTAAATGTAATCTTATCCTGCAGCCCAGTAATTATCCTCTTAGGTATTTGCCCAAGTAAACTGAAAACTTATGTCCGCACAAACACCTGTATACAAAATTCTGTCGTAGCTTTATTCATAATCACTAAAAAGCGAAAAGAACCAAGATGGTCTTCAACCAAAGAAATGGAAAAACAATAAGCATTCATGCACTGCTTGGTATATAGGTCTGATTTCATTTTTAGAATGAGATATGAGTAAAGATAATCTGAGTAATTTTGAAAAGGTAAGAGTCTTAATTTGCTACATTATTTTGTCCCCTGGCATCAGTTTTCTATAATTAGTCACGTTCGCAACATTAGGATTTCAAGTGGCTTTAAAATGAGTGGGCTTTGGCATGAATTTCTCCTTACTCCTAGAGTTTGTTCTCCTCTTAGGCCCTTGAAGGTTATAAATGAAGATGGAAACCAACTTTCTTTCAGAAATGTTCTACTTTATCTACCAGACAATAATGCTTTTAACCTGTTTTCTTGGTACTTAATCTTGCTTAAAAACTGAATTGTGGGTCTGCTCAAAAGCCATCCCACCTACTTCTCTTTCGAGCTACTTAAGCTGAGGATGCTTTGTGCACACTGAGCCCTGTAGAAAAATATCCCTACTTATTGACTGTCATCCTGAATTCATGGCTAAGTGACTCTTGGAGAACTTCTCATGGCTGGGATTACTACAAAAGCCATCACAGAGCATCTCAGCGACTCTTCAAGAAAATAAATAATGCAAAGGGGAGACTGGTGAAGGCTGTAAACACAATACCTCTTTCCTGTGGTTACTATTCTCATCACTGGCAGTAATTCTCATAAGCCCAGACAAGCAAACTCAATCTTATTCCGCAATAAGGTGCAATAAGCATAAGTTCTGGAACTCTAAGTGTCCATGAGTGGATTTCATAATTTCAAAACATCAAATGGCAGGTGTCCGTTTCCTGCAAACAGTCGTGTCTGGCTCACATTTCTCTGCGTTATAATGGAAATATATCAACCAAATGTTGCGTGCTAGTGACTATCTCATGCCGCCACGCCATCTGAATGGTAGCTGTATGGCTAAAATTCATCAGAATGGAAACATGAATTTTACTAAATGTGTGCAGTTCACCTGGTAGACAGGAATCACTCCAAACATGGGGTCTTTAAGGAAAAAATTATTTAAAAGTTGGAAGTCTGAGCTTAGAGTTAAGATCAACTTAGAAAGATAGTGCTTCCACTTCTGTTTAATTGAGGATATATATAAAAGCTGATAATGTACTTTGGGTAAAAAGACTACTTTATTCAACTCTCTGCTCCGGTCAGTTTAACATGGTGGCCTGTCCATCAGCAACCATGCATCACTTGGGATCAGCAAAACATTGAAAATGTCCTAGCAAATCATCCCTCAAATTCCCCACCAGGCCCACGAATCGTAAGGTGGTGGCTTTGCACACAACCCCCTGGCGGGACAGAGTTGGGGCTGGCTCCTCTGGGCTTCAGCTTCCCAGATGCAGACTACCACAGGACCCTGACACCGGCCAGCTTCCTTGCTTTGCGTGTGAGGCTGGGAGGAGAGAAAGGACAGTGGCTTGTCTGGGGCACAGTGGCCCCTGAGGGACAAAGCCAGGCCTGGTGCCTACACTCCTTACCTACAGCCTGAAAAGAAAGTGTGAATCAGAATGTTCTTTCATTTTCTATCTTCAAGGTACATCACGAATTCAGGCTCATAAATATGGCTCAGCCGCATCCTCAAGAAGCTTATTAAAATGCTCTGGTATGGGCTCCTCTATTTGGAAATGGTTTCGGGTACGGAGGGTAAGGGCAGGCCACGGGACTTCGTTTGTGAGCGTGTAGCAATATATGCCTGTATCTCAGTGTTCCTGAACGTGTGTGGCCAAAAACAGCCTACTCCTGAGCGCCTCTGGACAGGCCCAGGCAGCATGGGGAGACCAGAGGAAAACCAGGGCTGGAGCCGACAGCGGTGAGAGGGCCCAGGTGCCTCTCGGCACGCCTCATTACAGACACACACTTCACACAGGTGAGGATTATGTTAATTCCGTGGTCTTCAGATCTCATGAATACAAGTAAAAACAAGCAGGTGACGATGACAAGTCTACTTCAGAGAGTTTACGTTTCAAAAATAAACCTATCCATCCAGCCCCTGTATTTTGTGCTCCTAACATATACTTTGCCTTCTCCTCGGCTGAGGGTTTTATGTTACTTCAAAGCCATGTCTGCCAGTTGCGTATCGAGACCTGCTATCTCCCTGCCCTCAGACGCCGAGTGGAATCTGGGGAAGCAGCGCCGGTTGGTCCTCCCTCCCCTCCTGCCTACCTGGCGCTCATTCTGGGTCTCTCCAGCCTGGGTCTCACCTTTCACATTCCGATTAAAGCAAGGCCATAACGACACAGGCCGCTCTGCACCCAGGCCCACACATTGATCTCGTCCTCCGAGGGACGCTGAGTGCACGGCGGGCGGAACGGAGTCATTCCCATGCATGGCCTTCAGTGGCCTCATGGCCCCTGTGACTGTCGGGGTCCATGGAGAAAAGTCATGTTCCTCAGCAAAAGTCAGTGAGGCCCCTCTGAGCAGGGCTAGTAAGCAGGGGGCTGGGCCGAAAGACACCTAGAGATGTCCCTAAGGATTCCTGTCAGCAGGGGGGGTTCCAGCTGGAAACTACACTGGGGCATCTCAAGGGCACAGGCAGGGTCTAGCAGATGAGGCAGGCCCATTCACAAAGCCTTGCTCCTCTCGATTTGGCCCAGACCCCCGCGAACACAGGTTCTCTGGAGGGGACAGAGACATTGCACTAGATGCCCTGAACAGAATAAGGAAGACGCTTTGTGTCCAAGTGACCACTGTGGAGGATTCTGCCACGCTCTGTGGGAAGCCCAGTTTAGCTTTAACTCACCGTGAGACCCCAGCAGCACAGAGGCCCAGGGAAGGGTGGCACCCGGAACATAGCAGCTCCTCAGGTTGAAGAAGGCCAGGGCAGGACAGGAAGGAAATGGATGACCAGCTCTTGTGTGGGCAAAACTAGCAAAACCTAGGTTTCAGCAGAAACTGTTGGGACTCACCTTGGTCCAGAGGACTAACTGAGCCAAGAGACCTTGGACTAAAAGAAGCGTGGGATTTGGGTCATTACAGGACTCTAACATTTCCAAGCATCTGTGGTGTTCGGGAACAGCATTAAAGTGTTCAAACATATGACAACCTTGAAAATGAAGTATTACTACGCTCATTTCACAGAATAGGAAACAGCTTAGCAGGGCTCATGTGACTGGCACAAGGTTACCTGGCCAGCCAGCAGTCCCACTGAGATGTGACCCGGTCTTCCCAACTTTAAGAGATCTTCCCGAGAGATCACACCCCCCTCACGGGCCTCCCAGACCCTGCACAGCTGTTGGCTGACTGGCTGGCTAATAACAACTGACTGACGGAGCGGAGTTTCACTTCCAGCTCCACTGCCTCCATGCTGGCGGCCAAGTGTAAAGGCTCACCCACTCTGCTGCTGGGTGGCCCCTGTAAGTTGAATGGCATCCTTTGCTCCCCACGATTGTTGATCCTCATCATTTGCAGGGGGACCAAGGACCTCAGACACAACCAGGCGTTCCAGGTCCTGACCGAAGGAATCTGTGGGTCATACGTACTGTCCAATACACACTTCTGATGTGGAGACCACCATTCATTTGGCACCAGAAGGCACCGCAGATGGAGGTCTGTCTGTCTTTCCTGGTGAGGGCAAGTGGATTAAGAGTTTGCTGGGTAGCTACTGTGTGCCATTATCTCCTGTTCTTTTCAGAGTGGCCATATGGTCCCACGTTAGAGACGGGGTGAGGGTGCTGGTCAGTAGCGGAGCTGGGATGGTGACCCAGGTCTGGGTCACCTGATGGAACATGGTAAGAGCCCAGGTCCCTGCTGGAATAGGGAACGGCTCAGCCTGCAGTGCTTCAGACACAGCCTCTTGAGCTGGGGTCAGAGTGGGGAGCACTCTCCTCTCAACTGACGTTCCCCAATTTGGGAAGGCAGCCAGCAGAGGACGATGGGTGGCGAGACATAGCTGAACTCTCAGATTGTACAGGCAAGGTGACCTCAGTGAGAACACCCCCCTGTGGAAGGACTTTCGTCTTTCACTTGACCTTTCTTGTCTCCTCCTGGGGTCCATCTGCTCCTCTACCTGGCTCGACACCCCCCTTCTCCTCTCCTGCCTAAACTCCTGTCCATACCTCTGGGCACCTGATAAATCCTTAGGCCATGGAAATGACCTGCAGAGGATTTTAGTGTTTTTCTTTTTCACCCCATAAGACATGATTATTTTCTAGAAGAAAATTATCCATACCTACCGTCTTCATTTTAGGCCAGCCAATTCTCTCGGCTCTCGGTGGAGCAGTAAAAATACCCTTATTGCCTAGAAACTGTTCATAATTACATTAGTTTCTGGTCATTAAATCCAGTAAGTTTTGAGTGTTGACTATAATATAGCTGGTTTGGGAAATCTTTTAGGCCTGATCCAACTAACTAACTACAACAGCCAGGTCCAAACTAAGTGAGGAGAAAACAGTTTTAATTGGCAAAAAATTACGATTGTGGACCTCTTGTGGATATAAGCATAAACCAGAGGTTGGCCCAAAGAAAATTCGGGTGAAATATGGGATCAGGCCATGTCGCTTTCCCCAGACGACCCGAACCAAGTGCTCAGAAAGGCAAACATGAGAGAAGAGACTTCCGAGGCAGTGGCACCAGGATGTCAACCATGGGACGCGGCTGGAATCACTTCCCCACAAGGGAACATATTCAAGGTCGTAGCCAGCCATGGTGTGATGGGTAAGTGTGAGAACGCGGGTCATAGGAAGTGAGGAACCGGGAGTAGATATTTGCACACTTGATCCATGCAAATGTCAGCCGATCTTAGGAATACCAACTGCGCTCCTACTGACATGTCTATTTGTCAATGGAACCACTGAATTTGGAGTTGTGCGTGTGTGTGCGCATGTGTGTAATGGTGGGGCTTTGAGGTGGGAAAGAAGTAGATAGAAGTGGATTAACACTGCCCATTTCCAGCCCTTTCTCTGAACTTTCTATCACATGGAGGGGTGAGAGGGGGTGAGAAGGTGGCGGGAAGTAGAGTGAGGTCAGTTCAACAAGGCTAAACAAGACCCACAGCCCCCTCCTTCCCTCAGGTCGTCACTCGCCCAAGTGAGGACTCTGTCAGCCACTAACCCACTCTGCTGTGACTCAGCCATTATAAATAAGGACAATCAGGGAAAGGCTCATAACATCATCTTAAGTAAAAAACATAAAATATAAAAGCATGTGGAACATGACTGCAACTATATAACAGGAGGTACTAACAGGAGGTGCTGTAACAAGTATGGTACCTCCTGAGTCTGAAGCCTCCATATGAGAAGAAAATGACGGCCCCCGTCCTCAGGGCCGAGGCCCCCAGTCTAGCGGCGGGGGGGGGGGGGGGGCAGAAAAGGAATCGCAACCATACATGAGATGCGTGCACATGAGAAGCTCTCTTGGTAACTGTAAAGGGTCCTATAAATAGTAGTTGGTACGATTCTGGAGTCGAGAACACAGGATATATTGAACACCTACTATGCGCTGGACCCTGTTTAGATTGAAGGGATATGGTGTAGGGAGGGTGTCAAGTCAGAGCTTCCACTGTGAGAAACACACTTCCTGGGACTCAGAGGCAGGCACCTCCACGAGGCACACCATCACCTCAGCAGCCACCTCAACACGTGTCAACAGGTGGACAGGCGAAGCTGCAAAGCACAGCTGGTGGATACACCTGAGCTGAGAGTCTGTCGTTGCCTCTTCGCCTGGCTCTGTCCTCCCGACTTCACCTTATCCTGCTCAGACTCTCTATAGAGACATTAGGGGCCGCGGAAATTTCCTCACATTGATAACAATTGGGAGGAAAGTAAAATGAAAGGAAAATTAAAGCACATTTTGTTTCCATGGTTAAAGCCATCAGGCACCAATTAGTCAACATGTAGGCCACATAGGATAGAGACTGCTGGACAGCTGAACGTTCTCCTGGTGGCTGTTATTTTTGTTGAGGGACTTGATCAAATATTGAAAGACTGCATTTAAAAACATTTCAGTCATGACCACTTTGAGACAATGAGCAGTTCGCCCTCCCTTCCTTCAGGCCAGACCACAGAAGGAGGGAGGGGAAGGGGGTTCAAGAAATCCCTGGATTTTCCCCTCAGAGAGACAGGTCAGTTGTCAGCTGACCCCAAAGCATCCGATATGCACAGCTGGGTGGTGACAAGGAGCTACATGGGTGGTAGAGGTGGGGGGTGGACCTTGGAGGCTCCTAGGAGAAGTCTGCTGACCCAAACATTCCCGCTCTGGGGCGAACCTGACGGACCACACAGAGCAGAGCAGAACTGGAGTGCACAGGGAGCTTCCTGGACACGCGTCAAATTGGCCTTGGGATAAACTTAACTGAAGCCAGGTCTCAGAGGCTTCCGGGGCAACTTCAAAGAGCCCGGATATTCTTCTATAATAGGCTTTGGCAGGCTGAGCTGGCCGACCTCCAGAGGACTCTGCCCCTCGTCCCTGTGAGGACCCAGGTAAGCGGGAACAGTGGCTATGCTGGTGACAGGATAGGGGTTAGGGTCCTGGACTCAGGGGAGCTGTGACCACCACGTGGCCATCACTCACGTGGCCTTCGGGGCCACCCTGGGCACTTTAACAGGGATGCCAGAGCTTTGGTCCAACTGTCTCCAATGGGTGGGTCGGAGCCTCTAGAAAAGCCCCAGTTTGGCTGCAGGCTCCGCTGGCACTTCTCTGTGGAGCAGAGGGACACAGACAGGGCCTGGCAGCGTCGAGGTCCCAGAGCTCCGAGACCACGAGAGACTCCCCAGCCCAGGCAAGCTCCTTGGGGCAATTTTCAGGGACAGGCGTCCTGGCCACAAACAGGCTAGATCATTGTTCCTCCACATTTTCCATAAGGACTCATTGTCCAAGGTCGAGCCTTTGGAAGCCTAAGAGCTTATCCAAGAGGAAATCCTTCAGTGCTTTCAGATGAGATAGAGTATTAATGACTTACAAGTGCTTCACGAACCCGAGTTCAAATGCAAAAGTATTTTAGGAGGTTTTCACTGAACAGAGGCAGAAAAATAAACTGAGAAAAGGATTTTACCAGAGAGGAGAAAAGGAGAACTCCTCGTCCTCCTGACTGAAGTGTTGCTACGCCTTTCCCCAAACAGCCTCCCCTTCCCTCCCGGGGCCTTAAAACTACTGCTCCAGTCAACATACACAGAGCAGAGGCAATGCTAACGGGTGAGTAGTGTGTGTGTGTCATGTGTGTGTGAGAGTGTGTGTGAGAGACTGTGTATGTGTGTGTGTGAGTGTGTGTGTGAGTGTGTGTGAGAGAGACTGTGTGCGTGTGTGAGAGTGTGTGAGACTGTGTGTGAGTGTGAGAAAGTGTGAGTGTGTGTGAGTGTGTGAGAGTGTGTGTGTGAGTGTGCATGAGACTGTGTGTGTGAGTGTGTGTGTGTGAGAGAGAGAGTGTGTGTGTGTAGTGGGGCTGTCTGGACATCTAAGCAGAGAATGTAAGCCTTCTGGCCACCCACCCGTGTAGCCAGGTATATGTGTGAGTAAATGTGTGTAAGTATATGTGTGTGTGGGAAGCAGTTTAAGATTTTTTTAAAACTCGCCTTAGATAGCCTCATTTATTCTGAAAGAGGGACATGGTTGATGGCAAAAAGGTAGCAATTCTACCTGTGGGTTACCACTAAGTTCTGCGTGACATTTAGGTCTTCTTTACGGTAACTGTAGTGAAAAGTCCTTTACATGTGTTACCCCACTGACCTCAGAGCTCCTCATTAACAGATGAGTAAGCTGCCATCTCAAGAGGCAAAGGGGCAAGCCTCAGAACCCTTAATGTCAACTATCAAGTGACACTGAGGAAAATGAAGAGGCCTTCAAGTGAGGAGTCTGACAGCTGTTCTGTAACACACAGTAAAAACTACCTGCTCAAATCCAGGCCCCGAGTCCAGAGAGAAGAGGCGAGGAGGACGCATGGGCAGATGGGGAAGGCCAGGAGAGGGTCTGAGGGCCGGGGCTGGACATTCAGATTAGGTCCTCACTTCACCCATCAAACTCCACCCAGCTGAGGGTCTGTGACTTTGGAACAGGCCCCTGAGTGCGACCATGTCCCACTATCGTCCCCCCCTCTCCGGGACCCAAAGAATGGCTCTGCACTTTTGTGGGGTCTCAGTCCTCAGAGTCAGGAAGTCTAAACAAAGATCTTAAGCCCTGTCCTTTTCCTCCCCAGTTTTTCTTTTATAGCTTTTGTTATTTTTCTCTGAGCATGCAAAGATAGGCGAGGAATCCACACTCTAACGCTCAAACTTCAGCCTTTTCCCCCTGGATCCAAGGTAGCCTTGCGGCAACATTCGCAGCTGGTCATGGTCAATGCTAACACACAATGAGGCCTTACTGTGGGCCAGGAACCGTTCTGAGCACTTACAAAGGAATTTGCTCATTTACGTTTTTAAGGGTTCAACACTATTAATGTCCCCCCATTTATACAGGAAGATATTATAGCACAGAAAGGTTACATTTCTAAGGAAGTTAGTAAAAACTTTAAATAGAACAATTGAAATTTAAATCCATAAAATGACAAAATCTGAGAATATAGTGCATTTTTAGTCTTCTAGTTATTTTTGTATTATTAAAACAACGGGTAAAAATTATTCTCAGTAACTTTGTTTTCTAAACTATATACATTATTTCTTTTTAACCATCTATATCACATGTCTTCTTTACCTAGTTGATATAGGGCTTACAAAACTTTTTTTTTACGTTTTTTATGGGCTTTTTCTATATACTCACTTTCAGTCTGTCTTTATATATTAATTTCTAACAGCTTTCTTTACTGAGGCTTAATAGACATGATAAAACGACACAAACCAAAGCTGTACAATTTGCTAAACTGTAAACCAATACCACAAGCAAGAGGGAGAATATCTCC
This sequence comes from Rhinolophus sinicus, assembly GCF_036562045.2. NCBI lineage: Eukaryota > Metazoa > Chordata > Mammalia > Chiroptera > Rhinolophidae > Rhinolophus > Rhinolophus sinicus. Next base: position 11,778,713 of record NC_133759.1, on the reverse strand, counting down.
ATCACCCCCAAAGTTTCCTCCTGCCCATTTGTAATCCTTCCCTTCTTCTCCTCCCCACCCCCACTTCACCTCCAGGAGACCACTGATCTCCTTTCTGTCACTGTATACTTTGTAGTTCATAAAATTTCATATAAGTGGAATCCTACAGTGTATATTCTTTTTGTCTAGCTTCTTTCACTCAATGTAATTATGTTGAGATTCAACCCTGGTTTAGTAGGTATCAATAATTCATTCCTTTTTATTGCTGAATAGTACTCCACTGTTTGGATACACCAGTTTATTTCTATGATCACTTATGAACTGACATTTGGGTTGGTGCCAACTTTGTGCTATTACAAATAAAGCTACTCTGAACTCTCACACACTTCTGGAGGGAATGTCATTACTACTTCTCATGGTCTTCATTCCTTGTGTAGATGCAGATTTTAATCTGGTACCGTTTTCCTTCCATCTGAAGGGCTTCTTTCAGTGTGGGTCTGCTGGTAATGAATTAATTCTTTCAGCTTTTGTATATCTGAAAATGTCTTTTTTGCCTTCAGTTTTGAAAGATGTTTTTAGCTGGATATAGAATCCTAAGTCGACAGTTTTCCTTTCAGTACTTTAAAGATGGTGCCTCATTGTCTTCTGTTTTGCATTGTTTCTAAAAAGAAATATGTTGTCATCCATCTCTTTGTTCCTTTGTATATAATGTTTCTTCTTCCTCTGGCTACTGTAGAGGTTTTTCTCTGTATCACTCACTGGTTTTGAGAAATTTGATTGTAATGTGCCTGGGTTTAGTTTTCTTCATGCTCCTTGGGCTTGGGGTTCACTGAGCATATTGGATCTGCGGGTTTATACTTTTCATCAAATTTACCAAAATTTCTACCACATTTCTTCAAATATTTTTGCTGCCTGCGCCCCCCCCACCCCCACACCCTTTCCCCTACTCAGGGACTCCAATTATACATATTTTAGGCCACTTCAAGTTATCCAAAAGCTCACTGATGCTCTTTATTATTTTTTAATTCTGTGTTTCATTTTGGATAGTGTGTATAACTGTGTTCAAGCTCACTCATCTTTTCTCCTGCAGTGTCTAATCTGCTGTTAATCCTCTCCATGTATTTTTCATCTCAGACAGTTCCATTTGGGTCTTTAAAATTATATTCATGTCTATCCCTGCTGAACTCTTTAAGCCTAGAGAATATAGCTAGAATAACTTTTAATTCTAACTAACACCTGCTAATTCTAACACCTATGTCAGTTCTGAATTTGTTTTGATGAATTGTGTTTGTTTCTTTGCATACCTTGCAATCTTTGATGCCAGATAGTATGAAATTTGCCTTGTTGCTTGTTATTTTTGTATTCCTGTAAGTATTCTTGATTTCTTTTTGGGGGGGTTGGGGGGATGCAGTTGAATTACTGGAAACATTTTGATCCTTTTGCATTTTTGATTTGTTGGGTGGGTCTGGAGCACTGCTGAGTCTATGGCTAATATTCCCCACTACTGAGGCAAGACGTTTCTGTACATTCTACCCCACGCCTTGTGAATCATGAGTTTTTTTCAGTCTGGCTGGTGGAAACAGGCACTATTCCTGGCCCTGTATGAGCACTGGGCATTGTTTCCTTTAATCGCTTTGGATGGTTCTTTACCAGGCCCCACACACCTAACATGATCAGTACTCTATTGAAGACCCAATGGGACCATCTGTAGATCTCCAGCGTTCTTCTCTGTGCAGCCCTCTCCTCTCCGGTACTGTGTCCTGTGAGCTCTAGCTGCCTAGGTCTCCCTGGGCTCTCAGCTCTGTTTCCTTGACTCAGGGAATCTTCTGGATGCCACATCAGTTCCCCCTCCACAGTCTGTGGCTTGAAACTCTCAAGGCAGGATGCTGGGGCAATCGTCGCATTCATCTCTTTCGGTACTGTCTCTCAGGGATCACTATCTTTCACTGCCTGAAGTCCAGTGTCTAGAAAACCATTGTTACACAGCATTTTTTAATTCTGTTTGTTTGTTTGTCTCGTTGCTTCAGTAGGATGGTAAATCTGTGCCCTATTACTCCCTATTTCCCTGCAGTGGAAGTGCTCACGTATTAATTTGTAATGCTTACATGTTCAAAACTTATCTAACCATTTCTCTATTGTTGGGCATCTGGAATGTTTCTAGTTTTTCCTTTTCTGTGCATATGCGTTAATTAGCAGTGTATTTTAAGGGTGCATAGCAAGGCAGACAGCCAACATTACACTATGCTGATGTTCAGTCACAGTGGTAATAGTTTTCTTCAAAAGGCATAGATTAATTATCTTTCAGGAAAAAAAAAAAAAGGCCTGGGGACTGACTCATGGATTTAAAGATGGGTGGCAACCACAGAATCTTAAATTCTTACTTATGAGAGTATTCTGGCACAGATATAGCCAAATTAATTATAGGCCTTAGCCTAGAATATATGACTATAAATACATTGAACCAGAATAAAAATTTTGGTGGGCTTGATTCACTGCCATTCACTTAGATTTCTGAAACGTCAGCAAGCAGTGCAGTAAATTGCATCCCACGGGGCTGGGTTCCACGTTGAGATTGCTCCAATTTGGTAGAATTTCTCTGTATTCTGTAACTCATAGCCTCTTGTGCCTAGGACTTCTATCTATGTAGTGGCAGAGAAGGTGAAGGGTGAGGGGAAAAGAGGCTTCCATCATAGCTACCTGACTCTGATACCTGGATGCAGTGCTCTGTCCACTATAATTCTGTGTGGGAATGTCTGAACTCAGAGGCCCACATCCCAATGGGGCCAAGGAAGAGTGAACCAGGACAACCCACAACCCTCAAAAGAAAGACATGGGCAATTGTGACCAGCTGGTGGTGCTTGGTGAGCGCCCTGGAAGAAGCCACTCACCTATTACGTCCTATAAAGAGTATTAGGAGAGTGATGTGACAAGGCAGAGCTACCGAGGCGGCATTTGCTGTTTAGGCTTTGGGGAGCATTAGGTGAGTGATCCACCATTACAGAGGAGACTTGGGACGTTGTCCTCTTTGCCTCCTGCCAGGTTAGAAACAATTTGCCAGCTGCAAAGAACAATGTAACAGCACTTTGTCAGGGGTTACAATACAGCATTGGTACGGGTCTTGCTTTTGAAAGTATTTGCCTTATGTGACCTGATATTTAGGTGATTTTTGAAGCAAACCATTAAGTACACAGAAACAAAACAGTAGATCAAAAGATCAAACTTAAACAGATGCCTACAAGATCAAAGCCCTTGTTCATCTTCTCTCGCTGCAGGAGAGTCTAGCAGAGAGAGAAAACATTTCTTTTGAGAAATATTCTTTTCAAAGGAAGATTAGATTCCGGCTTTAAGAGAATGGCCAAAGGGCGGGGAGATGAAGGGTGGGGGAGAGTCAATAATGGCAGCCAGAGCAAACCTTTCAGCGACTAGTCCAGACAAGCTGGTGCTCCCATCAGATAGATGTCTGAACGTGCATGAGAGAACAACCCACTGCTGGCGAACTGGCTCAGAGCTTTCCTAACACCTGCAGGGTCCAGGTCTAGGTCCAGTGTGATGCCATCTGCCTAGGAACTCTGTGGCTCTGCTATGCCCTCCAATCAAGACTGACACAGCTGCTGCTGCCATCGGCCCCCAGGCAGAGCAGGTGGTAGTGAGCTGTCCTCACTGGACTGGGCTTTGCCATGGCTGCGTTAGGGAAGGGACGTCAGTGCAGAACGAATCGAGAATCAGCCACTTAACCTACTTGGGAAGCCCAATTTCAGAATTCCACAAAGGCTTTTCAGGACGCCACAGAACACGTGACAGATCAGACTACTGTCGAGCCACGAGGGCCTGGCTTATTGTCTTAGGGAGGAAATGGGCTGGAGAAGGTGTGTCTCTGAACGGCAGACACCTGTCCCAGCTGCTGACCTCCAAGTGTACGGGATTCAATTCACTGAGTAGGTTAATTCATTCATTCTCCTACAGTTGTCTGATGACAGGCTTGGCGACTGTAATCTAACCCCAATTTAACAGAAGACTCCTTTGGCAGAGCTCAGAGGAATCCCTACGTTCTGACATCTGGGCCTTCGAGCCTGCACTCCAGGGCAGACCTCTCACTTCAGATCTCATCTGGATTCTCAGTCTGCCCCAATTCCAAGTGTTGCAATGGGCCTGGCTTCTCTGGACCAGCCCAGTCCCGGCTCCAGGCTTTACACCCTTCACTTGTGACAGAAAGAGAATAAAGGCTGGTGACAGACTCCCAGAAAGGCACACCTCAGGGCTGAACAGCTGTTTGCTTTCATTCTTTCTTTCCAAAGTATATGACAGAAATTCAACTACATAAAATCAAAGTCTGCATGGACACAACCAGTATGAACAGAATCAAACGGTAAGTAATCAACTGGAAACATGGTGGCAACCTATGGCACAAAGGTCTTGCTTCCCTAGGAGAGAGCACCTACAAATCAACAAGTATATGGTCAACTCAAAAAAAAAAAAAAAAAAAAGACTGGGCACCACATATGAAAATACAGTTCACAAGAAAGGAAATTCACATGGCCTTTACACAGGAACTTATGCTTACTTCTCACTTGCAGTAAGTAAAATACAAATTAAAACCACCGCAAAATCCCCTTTTACCCTACTGGTTGGCAAAGATAAAATAATTTAGGAGGAAGTGAGGAAGAAAGGGGCAGTATGTACAGTGAGCTGCCATTTGTGTACGGGAGGAAGAGAATGGACAGCCAAGACTCTCTCACATAGGCACGAAGCATCTCTGGAGTGACATCCAGAACGATTGTAATACTGGCTGCCTCCAGAGGGAATCTGGCGGCTGGAGAACAGGACTGGATGGGAGGACACCGACACATTGACTCTACATGCTTTGTATCACTGAAATTTGGACATGAGATTGCCTTAAAGCTGAACTCATTTTGTCAACACCTAGTGGAAGACTATCTTGCCTGGGACCTCGTTTTGATGGACACGCTGATGTGCCAATCTGAGTGAGAGGCTCTGTATCGCGATGGGGGGGGGGGGGGAGAGAGAGAGAGAGAGAGAGAGAGAGAGAGAGAGAGAGAGAGAGAGAGAACAATTTCCTTTAAAAAGGTAACCGATTGGCGCATTACTGTTTGTGAAGTTCTTTCAGACATTCTCTCCTTAACTCCTTGTAATAAGCCTCTGAGGTGGGCCTTATTTTTATCTGTTTTTCAGAGGAGTGAGTGAGGCTCGTAGGCAGCTTTCTTGGGCCAGGGAGAGAAGTTCTAGAGCCTGGATTTGGCACTCAGTTGATCTGGTAGCCACACGGGGTTCCTTTTTCAGATCTACCCTACCCAAAGCTCTGAGGCCACTAACCAGCCATAAGCCATGGAGGAAAGCAGATGATGGAATGAGTTAGGGCAGCCGGAAAGCTGAGGCTGTGACAACCAGCAGAGGCTGCCTGGGTGCTGCCCCAAATTTTATCCAGATCTTAGGAGGAGGAGGCAGCGCACATGGTAAAGGGAGGGAGAAAAGCTTCTCCAGAGCCCAGGCAGCACCTTAGGCTACAGTCACGGCCATGGCTAAGGAGGAAGGGCGGCTGGAGCCTGGCAGAGAGAGAGAGGGCCCCAAGCACATGCTCAGGAGTGCCCCAGGAACACAGATTTGGGGCAAGGCTTCCTATGGAAACCACAGGGCACCTTCCTTCTACTCAAAGCTCAGGCCTTCTCACACCCAGGGCCCTCTTCTCCGTCCATGTCCTCCCTCCCTGCCTCTTGCCTTCAGTGCCTGTGCGAGGCCTTCACCCTAGGAGCGACAGTTACCCAGGAGGCAGAGGTCAAAGCACTCTCTGACCAGCGACACCCATTGTCTTCACTCCACTGTGCCTCTCCAGGGCCCTGACACTACAAGGTCTGGAGGCTCAGACTGTGTCTGTCTCCATGCATTTGTCTTGGGACGCACAATTCACGCAAGGTTCACGCAAACTGTTCGTCAAATATGGCAGAGAGGTCGACACAGAAGCCCGTGAAAGTTCCCAGTCAGCAGGCACTTCCCGCACGTCAAAGGGCCTGACAGTGACTCTAGGAGCTGGTGGCAGAACCTGGTGAAAATCTCAGTGGGACACAGGAAGGTCGGGGTGGGGCGAGAAGCTGGGAGAAATAATACAAAGGCAGCACAAGAGGTGAGGAAAGTCACCCAGCCGGCAAGGCCAGCAGGTGGAGGAAGGTGAAGGAAGTAAGGGGCTTAGGGCCCTGTTTCTCCTAACAGGCAGCAGAGAAGTTGTTCCTGTCTAACCTGGTGGAAGGAGGGAAGCAGGACGGAGCGGCAGAGAGGGGATACAGTTTCCTGCTGGCTCACGAACTGAAATGACGTGGAAAGAGAAAACAACGCAGCTCCCTCCGTCTTCTGCCCCTGGGATATGGATTTCGGCTATAAATGGAATATGATGCTTATCTTTACATTGATTTTTCTTGGTCCAAAATTCAGAAACAAAATAAGATCAAATGGGGCCCCCCACGGAGTGGAATTCGGTTTGTGCAATTTCACTCTGCAAAGAGCAGGACACAGGGCTGTGACGGATGAAGGAGGACACACTTCAGACTCACCGTTCACCCCTGAGCCATTAAAACTCTCTGGGGGTTTGAGAACTCTTCAAACACAGGACTGATTTTTCCACTAGAGATTTGGGTCTTGTGGAAGCAGAGATTTTTCTCTTAACCAAATACTCACAGTGAGAGCCTCACACCCTCCGAGGATGATAGTAACACTCACCAGAGTCTAACTAAACATACGAATCAGAGTCATCTTGGAAAGTACTGCACTGAGACTGAAGTCATGCTTGTTCATAAAGTTTAGTCCAGAATCTTACTATTTCCCAGGGCTACACGGGGCCCTGGAGGACAGGGCGAACATGGCTTGGTTTCCTCAAGTGGGTTGGAACTTCAGGATTTTGGTCCTGTGAGTCGGTGTAAATACAATATGATGGGGTTAAACGTCTCGAGAGTCACCTTTAGGCTGCTTGAGTCTGAGGTGGGTGTGAAAAGACTAAAAGGGAACAAACACAGTGATTTCTTTGATGAGATGAGAATTATAGTAAAATTCAGTCTGAGTCCAATCATTCTTTTGTGGGGAAACTCAACTTCCAGTAACTTTTCAGAGAAAAATATGAAACACAGCATGTAGTGGACAGCTCTGTGACCATGAAACATCCATCTCCCACACTCCCCTTCCTAAGGGAGCCCCGGGTTGGTTCAGGGGTGCATTCCCTGCCCACAGGGCTTGCCTCAGGGAGGCTCTAGGGCTCATTTCTGACTGGTTTGAGCAAATCCTGCTACGCTGCTTCCCAGCCAGGGCACTGACCCGAATCCAGACACTGAGGCTTCAGGGCACATGTGCTGGGGGCTTCTGGGAAAGGTCCCCTGTCTAAGACCCAGGCAGGACGTAGAGAACCTTAGGAGGGTCTGTCTGGGCATGACATCTAGACCTGCTGCTAATGTCCTGCTGCCGCCCAAGAAAGCGGCTCATGTAGGAAGCGACTGGAGCAGGAGGGGCGGGGAGAGCCGTGGGGCCTCCTGCACCTCTGGGCTCCCTTCTGTGGCGGTGCGCACTTACTGCAGACGCCAGTCTGACTCGGAGCTTTTGTGATGTGCTCTCACGTAGCTAACAACGAATACATGACCCTAAGAATGCTTTGAGGGCCCCCGACTTACTGTATTCCAGTGTGTCCTCAGCCAAAGATCCGCCCAGCCCACTCATGAACCCACCAGGTGGCTGTTTACTCAGAAAAGAAACTGTCTTCAAAGTAATTCCTTGAAGGGCAACAGTTTCCAAACTAGCCTTGAAATGTTGGGATGGTCAAAGATGGCGAAACTTTGGGTCCCATGTTGTTCCGGTTTCCAACAGAGCAAGCACCCTGTCTGACCATCGGGCATCCACAGCCCCAAGCACACTGTGGGTATGTGTGTGGGGGGGGTCACTGGAAGCTGCTGGGCAATTCCTGAGGCTTTCCACCTTTTCTATGATACCTGTGTCTCCCATGCATTTAAAAACTTGTAAACAAATTATTAACTAAACTATTTTGTTTTGCTATTGCTGTTGTTATGGCAATGGTAAACTACAAACTGAAACTGCTCCTAATTTGGAGTAACACAACCATCATCTGAGCGCACGGACCGTTTTAAAATCGTGACTCTTACTTACTGAGATTACTGCTTCGGGTATTAGAGAAGACACTGCACTACAACGACCGGAATACATGATTAACTCCCCGAAGGCGACTCCAGCCTCTGAGTTCTTAATTAGATTGTACAATTATCTGGACCCAACACCCACTAACAATAAGCACTGCCACACAATTCCCTCAGAAACTTAACATTACTGGATAGCCACAAAAGACAAGGTGAGTTTAGTATAACTTTGGTGCCTGAACAGAAACATTTTACGCTGACGAGAAGCCAAGGCCGAGGTGAATTTTCACAAGGATGAAGCCCGCGCAGCATCCTGGGGATCCCACAGAACCCCAGGTTGAAGGTGGCCGCAGTGTACATGGCGGACAGAGCAGGAGGGGTCCTGGGGGCATGTTCATCAACCTCTCCTCACCGTACAGAGGAAACGGAGAGCTCAGGTGTGCAGGACAGAAGCCCCAGGAAGGCAGTGAGTCGGCCCGACACTGGTCCCAGCCCGACCCTTATCTTCACTAGGGGAATCATCTTTTGGGGCAAGGTCTGGTGAGGTCTCTGCTGTATCCATCAAGGGACAATGATGGTGGTCATGGGAGGAAGGGAGGGAGGGAGGGAAGAGGAAGAATCATGCTGGGGAAATGGAAAGTGAACACAGCTGTGACACCTCGTCCCACACTTTTCCCTAGGCAGAGGCCTATCTGCAAATGGAGCCTGAGACAGTAAGAGGGGCAGATGCTATCATGTGACACCCACCTGCCAGGAATGAGCTCTCTCCTTGCCTCATCGAAACCCATAGGTCCTTCAAGGGTTCAATGTCTCCAGAAATTTCTCTCCCTCCTAGTGCCTCCATGAATGCCTGCCGTGCTTATCAGTACTTATTTGCTGTTTAATTTTCTTGTGTGTGAGCTCTGAGATCCTGGATTCCTTCTGGAATCCTAGGCCCTGCCTCTCTGCAACCAGGCATGCCTGGTGTTAATACCTGCTGTGTGTGTGTGTGTGTGTGTGTGTGTGTGTGTGTGTGTGTATGTGTGTAAGGGGGCGGGTGGCTTCTTCCTGCTACAAACACTTCGAGAGCAGAACTAAGGGTGTGTCTCCACTTTTTGGTTTGGAGACTGATGCCACACCGTGTGAGGGTCCCATGAAGGTTTTCAGCACATTGCACTGGCAACGGAGGGGAGAAAAGGGTGTTGATGTCGGACCCTCTTAAAAGAACTGACAGACCGTTCTTCCTTGGAACATTCCAACTTGAAAGTACTGATTTCCAGGCCCTTCAAGCCCCAGCAAGTCAGAATCTTAGGGAACCTGGGGCCAGCACTTATTTTGCTTATTTTATTTATTTTTTTTTTACTGTGAATGATATTTTATTTAATCATTTTTGTTTACCATGGAAACTCTGGGAATTCAATATTGACATTCTTCCCCATGAGCCAGAAAAAGTTTCAACCTTGCTCTGTGGCGCTTTATCCAAACATACTTTTCTGGACCGGCTGCCACCCGGTTCCACGTGGATTGTCCTGTCCACGGTCTCACTGGGGAAAACCAAGTCCTCCAGGATTGCATCGTGCACGGCTGTCAGAGTGCGGCTTCTGGGACCTTTTGCTTATTTTCTGTCCAGCTCCTTCGACTTGGCTTCGGCAGAATTCTTCTCTGAGCCACAAAGACCACGTGCTTCCCACTGAACTTTTCTTCCAATTCGCATGTGAGCCGGACTTGGGTTTTCTGGAAAGACTTCAGTTGAGGAACAGGAACAAAGATTGTGATAGCTTTCCAACCGCCACTGACTTCGACTTCCTTTGCTGCTGTTATACTCGGCCCTGTCGCTCGGCCTTGGGGTCTGAGGTCCTCCCCAGCTCAAGGAGAGCCTGGGAGATACCAGACTTGAACTCCTCCGGCGTCTCACCACTGGGGCTTCATGATCTTCCTGCTGAACTGAACAGGGCCTTCTCCTTGGTGAGCACCAGCCTGGGAAGAGGCCTAGGTCTCGTGAGAGCTCATCAAATCGGGCCGCCACTTTTTAAAAGTTCCTTAGATTAAGAGCCATTGAAATCAATTGAAACCGAAGAAAAATTCCTATTATCAGCTGGTTTGTTTTCTCCGACACCCGAGGGGCTTTCTGATGGACCACACTGCTGCTTTCAGAAGCAGTCTGCCTTGCCCAACACAGCCTCTCCCGCCCTAGGAGGGATGATGGTGAGGCTGCCAGAAGATCCTGGCTGGGCTAATGGTTATCATATTACAGAAGTGCCTAATGGTTAGCTCAGTATTCCAGGGGACAAAGGAAGGGAATGAGGCTCTCCTGGCAACGTCACACCCATGCTTTTAGCACCTATAGGTCAAAGGCCTAACGCAAATCCATACATCCTCCGTCAACAATTGACCAGGCAGCATTTGGCCTCATGGGTTTATAGCACATAAAAAACTGCCCTGCTCTACTGAGGATACCGTATCTGTCATTTGATTCTGCTGATTCTGCTAATGAATGGAAGAATCGGACACCCAGATAGTATCATATACCATACATGGCAAGTGATATTCGGCTTAAAACGCGATAGTTGTAAAATAATATTTGGCTTACAGGATAATACCATAGGTTCAAACCAGAAAGCAAATGAAATACTTTTAAAAATTGGCTTTTGATTTTCCTGATGGATAAACTATTTCAGTGTTGCTGGCAATAAGAAGAGACAACATTGGGATTCAAAGGGGGAAAGTATTAGCTTTTTCTAAGAGTTTAAAGATACCCAAGTTAGGCGTGTAAGGCTCTCTATTCAATCCCATATTGGTCAGTTTCCAAAAATGAGCGATGACATTAATAAATGCCATTATTTTGCCTGTCTGCTCATATATTCCTGCCTTCAACATGAGCAAATAAGTTAACCAGAATAAGTGCTGTCAGGAAATATTGTTAATAAGATCCTTCAGCTCTCACTTTATCCCCCTTAAATAAAAAAGAAAACAAGATTTTGATCTAGAAATAAGGGTCCCAGATACTATAATTAAGCCCTCTGTTGTTGAAGATTAAATTATTTAACAACTTAGTTCTTGTCTCTCAACTGTCTGTTAGGAGAGCAATAACCCAGGAAGGTTGTATACGCTCGTGCAATTTGGGGCTCCTCCAGTCAGAGAAGGTTAATCAGAAAGTCAGTTGAAAATATTCAAGCACTGGCCTGTCATGGGCCTGGGCAGTCGGAATTGGCACCACGGCCAATCCCAAGTGGTACACCCTAGAGGGGTCAGGTTAGATCTCAGCCTGGGGTAAAGCGTCAGGTTTTAAATACCCAAGCTCTTTAGAGAAGGAACCTCGACAACTCCGTGAGTTAGCGGGTAGAACATTTGCAAAAATGGCTGCAGTTGCTCTCCACTCTGTGTCCACACCTCGGACATGTGACCTCGCAGCTCCTCCCAGCAAGAGGGAGAGTCTATTTCCCAGCCTTGAATCTGGGCTGCCTTGCGCCAATCGCTTTGGCTAATAGGATGTGATGGAAGTGACTGATGCTGTACCAGTTCCACGCCAAGGATCCTACAGACTTTGCACACTTCCATTCTGCCTTGTGGACCTGTGTCTATGAGAACAAGTCCGGACTAGCCTGCTAGAGAAGAAGAAGTCACGTGGGGCAGAACTGGCCCAGTCCCAGCCAGGCCCCTGATAATGTGAGACAAGTCAGTGGACTTGTAGAGTCTCCTGCACGACCTGCAGCTGGCCAGGGATGCAGGGAAGAGCCCAGTTAGGACCAGCAAAAGAATCGCCAGAGACTTCAAGCCTCAGTGGCTGACCTGCAGAGTCATGAGCCATGACAGTGGCTCTTGTTTTAAATCAATGTGTTTTGGGATGATTGGTTAATGCAGTAATATTTAATTGATACAGTTGGAGGTCTCCTAGGAACCTGGATGGGGAGATTCTTATGTTCTGTGATCCCCTGCGTCAGGAGTACTTTCTAATCCCAGTGAACATGCTATTTTCGTGCTGCTTTACTTCCAGCCATGATAGCCCACATATTTTTCCACATTGGTAATCTGTATTTATTGCAATAATTTTGAGTGACTATAAAATATTCCACTGAAGGAGTATAATATAATTTACCTAATCATGCCCATGTTGATGGATTTTTTTAGACAGCTTATAATTTCTAAGAATTATAAATAATTTCATACATAAACCATTTCTCAAGTTTCAGATGCTTTCTTTAGGATAGATTGTTGGGAACAGAATTATTGAGTAAGGTTATTAACCATAGCATGGCTTCTGAAACACGCCATCAGATACTTTCCACAGGGGCTGAACCAATTTTCACTGACGAGAGCAGGGTTTGGACGCGAGCTTCATCACACACTTGCCAGGACAAGATTTATTTTTAGGAGGTACAAAGTTAGTAGATGAAAAATTGAAAAATAAGAGCCTTGGTTACATTTCTTTGACTGGATGAAAGCCTGGGGCAACCACGGAGCTGTCTGATTTATACACCATTGGACAAATGAGGCTGGCATGAAACTTTGAAAATGCAGAGAACTGAAAAAGAGGTAAATGTTACTCAGATATTTATTTCTGGAACATTCACATCAGATCTAAATGGTGAAAACTAATGGGTATTTGTTTTTCTAAAACAAGTTTTTAGATGGGAAATCTTTATTACTATAGATATATTTGTCGACGTGCAACTTTCCTTTAAATGCATGCTTATAGTGGGCATTATTTACCATAATCATATCGAAGGGATAACAATAAATTAACAAATGATCCCTATAGGATTTGCAATAAGTTTTCATTTGCAAAACTTATTTGCAATAAGTTTTCTGTATTAAAATTATTCTGAGGTGGAGAAACACTTCCCAAATAATATGAATGCACCTGAGAGCAGCTTTATCTTAATCAAGGTTTAGCGAGGCACGCACACAGCCACAGGACAGCTGGCCTCTTCCACAGCACACCCAGAGGGTGTTGAGAAAGCTCCACAAAGGTCCCAGCCAGGAGAATGCTCTGGTGACACGCTCCCACGCAGGGTACAAGTGATTTGTGGCTAAAGCAGTTGAAGCACTGACATTTCTAAAAGAGTTCATTTTCTATTCTTAAAAAATGAACTAGAAAACCAACATTCTAGAAACGTATGCTCACTATCTTGCATTCTGTCAGGCTTTTTTTGAGTGGCAAATTAAGGGTTGGGATTATAGGCAATGCTCTAGGAACTGGGCCTAACTTTGAGCTTATCGTATCTGAGCAATAGCAAGGAAATTCCAGAAGCTTCCAAGCCCTTGTGCATGCCTCGCCGAGACCAAGTCAATCCCAAGACTGGAAGGAGAAGTCAAATGATGCCAGTGGGATATCTACTTACATATCTACTAGGCATCTCAAACCTAACATGTTCTAAATTTAATAGGACAATTGAACAACTGATCTTGCCCTCAAAATCTACTCTACCTGCAGTCAGTCTTGACTTTCTCTTTCTCATGTCCCATATCTAATCTGTCACAAAATCTAGTTCTGCCTCCAAAACACATGTAAAATCTGGTCCCTTCTCACCACCCCACTGCCACCACCCTGGGCCAAGCCACCGTTAGCTTTGCCTTGACACTGCAATAAGAACTGACCTTCCCCGCCGTACTCCATCCACACTAGCCTCCCTGCTGTTCCTTGAAGCTGCCAGGCCGGCTGTTGTTTGAATAAGAGAAACGCACCCCCATCTCAGAGCCTTGTCCCTCCTGTTTCCTCGGCTTGGGATGGCCTCACAGACACGGACAGGGCTCACTCTCTCACCTCCTTCAAGCCTTTCCACAAACCTCACCTTTCCAATGGCAGCCAACCCCTTCATACTTTGGACTCCCATTCCTTTAAGTTTCTCCCCAGCACCAGTGACTTTCTGACATTCTGCAGAATTCATTCACTTACTTAGTGTGCTAGTTGTTCACTGTCGAAGTCTCCTCACTAGAATGTAAAGTCCACAAGAGCTGGGATTTACATCTGCTTTGTTTCACTGACACAGCCTCAGGTCTTGCACCAAAGTCTGGTATATAAGGTAAGTAAGGATTTGTTGAATTAGCATTTCTTTTCTGACCTTAATTTTAGACCTTCAGAGCAGGGATAAGAAACAATGAAACTGTGAAACCCCTAACTCTATGTTAATGTTGAGCCGTAAAACAATAAAAGAAAATGTTCTGGGACTTGTCCAAGACTGTGCAGCCATAGGGATGGAACAGGGCCCGGGAAGGGCCAGAGGAGGCGGCTGTATTTCATGCCAAAATGAAAAGGTGTGATTTCGGACCCATTTCTGGCTCGGGGATCATCCATACTGCCTGCTGCCTTCATCAGTCAGGCAGAACTGAGCGAAACCAGCTAGATCAATATCCTGCCGGCTGCTGCTACTGATGCAAAGCATATTATATGCTAACGGAATTTTTTTCTCTTTTAACTGGCTGGCATTTTATTTCATTTTTAAATGAAATACTATTCAGTCTTTCAAGATGATGGGAAATGTGCATTTTAACCTAAGGACAAAATACAATGGACTGAGTCTTCCCTGGACCCAAGATCCCTTCTAATCAGCTCTAAGTTATACGCCAGGAACTGATAATACACATGAGCACTTGCTTATTTAAGGGTATACAGCCACCTGAAAATATTTTACACCAATTCTAATTGATTTAACTTTCAACTAGACAACAGCCTGAGCACTAGGTGGAATGGCTGCCACTATTTTCTATAGTAACAGGGTTTCTGGAGTGCTGTGTTTATGGCATTGCAAAGGAATGCAACTGAGTAAATGCGTCATTAAGTATCAATACAAATGAAGAAATGTGGAAAAAACAAACAAAATCAAGAGTTTCGTTGCTATTTTAAGAGACACTGTCAGATATGTCATCGCTAAAAGATTTGAGAATCAAAATACTTATAAGGACAAAACATGTCTGAAAAATAAGTCAGTTTGAATCCATGGTGAATGCAATACCCCTTGGGTAGGGGCGCTCTGTTTCTAAGTTATTTGATGTTGATTTTCTATGGTAAAATTCGGGTTGAGGTTCTAAAACAATCTGGGCCTCTTGATTAATACTTTTATATTAATTTAAATTTCCTATTTCAGATCCCACTGAAGCCCAGGTTAACGAATAGTCATGCTGAGGACGTCAGAGGCAGAGCAAGAACATGGAGAAATTAAAATCATTCAAAGCCCTTGGATGAATAAAGCGGGCTTTTCATATGTTCTCACAGGAAACTAGGTATATCCGTATCAGTGAGGTAAAGAATGTTTGGCTACTGAACAGACGTATATAAAAGGTTTGACTACCAGTTCAAAAGATGTAACTTTTTTCTCAGAGATAAATGGAGTTTTCTTCAACTCAACAATGAATGGAAACAAAATAAATATTTGAATCAGGACCTAATGAGATTGTTTAAGCAAATAGTAAATAGGGCTTTTCATATTCCATGAATAAGAGAGAGAACAGGGATGCCAGTGGAGGCTGAGCTACCATTTTGGCTTTTAAATGTCTGGTGGCCTTTAAAAGAAAGAATACAAAAGAACGGATGGTGGATGGGAACAAAGCAGTGAACAATTATTCTCTGAATAATTAAGTCTGTGATCTAAAAAGGTAGTTTTATGAAAACTCAGCATAGTGTTATGAGCCATTAATTTTAACTATTTTCAAAGTACTTGAAATATTTAGAATATTGCCCAGTTGCAGCATAGGTTTATTTACTTCCCAAATATTCTCCAAAAAGCTCAGATTCCAAGCTGCAAGTCAGGCCTTATTGAAAGTGAACAGATCATTTTAAAAGAAAGGGAAATAACAAAAAGCTCTGATTACAAATAAAAAATTCACCATGATTTTAAACATTTCCGTGATCTATGTGATTAGCAAAGCCACTGTCCTCAGCTACATATATGTCAACTTGTAGATAAACAAGTTTATTTAAATATTCAAAAATCTAAATAATTTATCCCTGATAATCTGATGTGGACATTATAAGAGAATTTCATTATACTAAAGGATAAGTGAAATTTTTCTTAAAATGAAATATACTAAAGCAGCCTGTAGAAAAAGATTGGAAGACAGAATTGTGCATTTATGTCGAAAGGAACAAAATCTATATCATTTTCAAAAATTCATAAAACATCCAAATCTAAATGAGCAAATGTTATAAATGATTACTTCATTATGATTTTAAAAAATTACAGCACTGCCTCTGATAATAATTAATGGGCTCTTAATTGATTTTGTCATTGTTTGAGAGTTGGAGAGAAAAGATTTTCCTGTTCTTGAAGAACATTTAAAGAGCTTCCAGCTCAGGAGCCCACACTGTGATATTTCATTCTGCCTAAATCAAGATTAAATTATTGAAGGTGTCATAGCAAGAAGTGAAACTCTAGGGAGGCTATTAACAATTTAGCATTTCTAGTTCACGTTAGAATGTTAATTCCACTTCCTAGAGAAAACGAGAGAAGTGGAATTCATTAAAATTAAGATCTTGTGACTGCAGAAATGTACCACCACGTTTATATTAGAGCACGTTCGCAGTAACATACAGATGTCTCTGTGGAGCCAGTGAAGTGAGTGAGGTCTCAGCCTGATTTCTCCCTAATTTATTTCTTCACACAGTTACATACAGACAACCAACTCCCAATTATTCACGAATGGAAGTGAGTTTCTGCATACATGTCTCGCAGTGTCCGCTGAGATGAGAGGTTCTTTGGGCCGGGCAATAGTGATGACCTTTAAGATCACAGCTGCAAATCTGTCTTTTCTGCACTGTAGTTTCCTTCTGATGTGCTCAAGTGTGTAACTCAAGGTCACCTTGGGGAGCAAGTCCTGTGGCTATATCTGTGCTCTGTGGTCAGCCATGCTGGAGGGATAGCAGCCTAGAGAAATGCCCAGGATTGTCTTTGGGAGCCATATGGTAGAGCATGACGTGAGAGGTGACAACCAAGAGGTGTTCAAAGATCTCCAAGAATCCTCAGGAAGACCTGGAGGAGGCTGGATATCCTGTAGTCATGACAAATGGGTGATATGGCTTGTATTTGGATACTACGGAAGGGGACATGTTTGAAAGCCTGAAAGCTGGGGTAGAGGAAACTCAGTATCATGTGTAAAATGGTGAACAATCTGCCGGGGGTTTCCTCCTGCAATAGCACATGGACTTGTTGGCTCAGTAGAAATGGAAAGTTTACCATGGATAAATGTAACACTTGTGTTCTTAGTAGCAAGCTGCGGAGAGCAATCCTAGCTGATTCAAGTAGAGAAAGATATTAGGGGCTCACAATTTTGAGGGGGGCTGGAAGACCCTACCCTACGTTTCCAAGGACAAAGCCCACACCAATCACTGCCACTGCTGCAAGGCACTCCAGCCACTTCTGACAGGCACTGCAAGACTCGCAACAGTCCTGCTCTTGCTCAGTAGTGCCAGGCAATCAATGTGGCAAACTGGGCTCCTGTCACTTCTCCAGAAAGCAAACTCGCCATCCCTTGTTTCTTAGGTCACTAGCTCCTGTGTCAAAGTGTACAATGAGCAAATCTGACGGAGAGAGCTGAAATCTCCTGCCTGTGGCCCAGCTGCAAGGGAGGCGGGAACAAGAATACTTACAGTATTATCACTCAGAGATGGCCTTTGTTTCCTGCCAAGAGTTAGTTATAAGGCAGAAACATCCCTCTAACATGGAAAGGGATGCACATGCCAGGCCACCAAGGTGACAGGGCCAGGCCTGGAAGGGGAAGATTTATACCCTGGGGAGGAAAACCTCAGCCCTCTGTAAAGGTGGGTGCTTTTGTTTCTTTTAAATTAAATATATTAAAATTTTTCCTGATGAGATATACACATTGTGAGAGATTTCCATTTCCAATAATATAACACTGAAGCCTAGAGAGACTAAAACTCACAGTATAAACCTAGACGTGCTGATAAAATATCACTCACCTTCCCTTAAATATATAGCTAAACAAGCAAGAAAGTACGGGAAATGCCCAGTGGGAGAACGCAAGGAAGAAATTAAAACATGGAGCTGTGGTTGCTGATGTGGACGCCTCAGAACGTGCTCATTTGGTATCTAAGAGCTTGAGTTTCCACTTCCCTTCTCTTATTTATCCAGGGTCTCACTTTCTGTTCTAATGCGCTGTGGAAACTCCATCTCTATACTACGTAATCTCATTGTGAACTGGTACAAAAACATTCGTGGACGGGCAACCATCTGCAGCCCCTACTCTGAGCAGCATTGCTTTAGACTTTGTTAAGTCAATTATACCTGTTAACTTTTCAAAGATAATTAATAAATAAAAGAAACAGAACATACACCTTTCAAACCAGTAGAAGAAGAAACAAGGTATGTATTTATTTACCTTACCATCAATTTATGAAGAGCCAGGAGAAAATGAAAGTGGAAAGAATCAGAAAAACACAAAATAAAATGGAAGAAAAAACTAAGTCCGCATAGGCATAATAAATGCAAATGGAATCAACAGACTAGTTAAAAGACAGATTATCAGATCAGATAAAAAACAACAAACTCTAAGTTTAGGCTATTTAACCGAGACTTACTTAAGCATAAAAGCAGAGAAAGGCTCAGTGTAAAAGGGTGGAAAATGAAATAACAAGTGTGAGAGTTAATTTTATGTTTCAACTTGGCTAGGCCACGGTACCCAGATATTTTGCCAATCACTATTCTAGATGATTCTGTGAAGGCATTTTTTTAAAAGATGGGATTAATGTTTAAATCAGTAGACTCTGAGTAAAGCTGATTACCCTCCATAGTGTGGGTGGGCCTCATCCAATCAGTTGAAGGCCTGAATAGAAAAAGGCTGACCTCCCCAGAAGAGGTAATTCTGATGGCTCATTGCCTTTGGACTTGAACTCCAACTCTTCCCTGGTCCTCCAGTCTGCCAGCCACTGTGCAGATTTTGGACCCACCAAGTCTCCATAACTGTGTGAGTCAATTCCTTAAACTCTCTCCCGCCCCCACACTCTCCTTATAAATACAGACATAAATAAATAAATAATAAAGACACATCTCCTGTTGGTTCTGTTTCTCTGGAGAACACTGACTAATACAATAACCAAAAGAACGGTAACGCAGACCTTCAGGTAAAAAGCATTATTAAGAATGGAAAAGAAGAAGCTCCAAACATAGTAATAAAAGATCAGGTCTCTAGGATGCTTGCCAGGAAAGTAACAATTCTGATGTTGTATACGCATAAATACTACAACCCTAAAATATACGAAGTAGAAATTAACAAATGATAAGGAGATATTGAAATCCATAATCACACTGAGAAATGTGTTAACATTGCTTGGTCTATCAAGCAGTACAAAACATTGGGAAAGTTATAAAGATAGGAATATAACACAATTAGTAAATAGATTAATCTAATGGACACGCATAGACTCCTGTATCCTATAACTAAAAGCACATATTTTTTTTTGAAATATGTGGAAAATTACAAAAACTGACCACATATTAGGCTACAAATAGCCTCAATGAAAAGCAAATAACTGATATTATATAGATGGTCTTTTCTGACCAATGATGAAATAAAAATAGAAAATAAATTAACAGCTGTTTTTTAAAAAGCCTCATAAACTTTGAATATTTAAAACATAATTCAAAATGATAGAAGAGTGAACAAATGGAACGCAGAATACCTTTAATGGAACATAGAACATACTTAGAAATAAAAAAAATAAAAAGGGTACATATTGAAATTTATAGTTTTTAGCTAAAGGGCTACTGGAAGGATAATATAAATTCTTAAGGGCTTTTTATTAGAATATAAAAGAAAATTTAAAATTAATAGGGAAAGATGGTAAAATTATAAAGAAAAGCAAGAGACTGAGTACCATAAAGTGAGGAGAGTAACGACATTTAGGGGGAGAGCAGAATGTAGTGGGCGAGGGAGACACAGGGTTTCCAAGGACTGGCAATGACCGTATGGAAATCAAGTTTCAAGAAGTAAAGTATGATGACACTATCTCATCAAATAGAGAATATCAATAAAAAGAAATTTTTAAAAATGACATCATGGTATTAAAAAGGATAATAAATAAAATGGAATGTTCACTAGAGACCCTCAACAGTAGATTTGAATGGGCAGGAAAAACAATCAACAAACTTAAAGATATATTAATAGAGATGACACAATCCAAAGAACAGAGAGAAAAAAAAAGAACAATGAACGGAGCCTTAGAGAGATGTGAGACATCAGCAAGTATACCAGCATATGTATAAAGGGAGTACTAGGAAAGAGAAGGGCAGAAAAAAAAATTCTAAGAAATAATGTCTGAAAACTCCCCAAATTTGATGAAAAAAAAAGGTACATATCTAAGAAACTCTCCAACTTAACAATGACAAAGTGGAATTCTTTTCTGAAATTGAAACCATAATTGCTCCTCCCTTCAGGTGGTGGTCATCATCTAGTGAACTACACAGGTAAAATCTAGGGGTCCTCTCTGTCACTTCTTCACAGCCACTTGGAAGGCTCCAACAAACAATAACGGATGCTGACAATGGCAAGGATGTGGAGACATCAGAACTCTCAAACACTGCTGGTGAGACTACAAAATGGTACAGCCACTTTGGAAAAGAGTCTGGGAGTTCCTCAAATGATTAAACACGGTTACTATGTGACCCAGCAATTCCATTTCTAGGTAAGTACCCAAGAGAAATGAAAACATATGTCTTCACAAAAACCTGTACATCAATGTTCACCTCAGCATTATTCATCATAGTAAAAGGTGGCAAAAACCCAAACGATCATCAGTGGATGAATGGGTAAATATAATCGGTATATCCATGCAATGGAATGTTAGTCAGCAAAAGAAAAAAAAGGAATGAAGTACCGACATGTGCTACAACATGGGTGAATTTTGAAAGCACTATACTAAGTAAAAGAAATCACACAAACAAGGCCACATACAATATGATTCCATTTCTATGAAACATACAGAACAGACAAACCCATAGAAATAGAAAAATGTGTGATTGCCAGGGGCTAGAGAGAGAGAGGGCAATGGGGAGTGATGGCTAATAAGCATGAGGTTTCTTTTGGGGGTGACAAAAACATTGTAAAGCTCTTTGTGGTGATGGTTGCACAACTCTGTGAATATACCAAAACAACCCATTAAACTGTACACTTTAAATGGGTGAATTGTATTGTAAATTATATCTCAACAAAGGTGCTATTAAAAAAGAAAAACTGGCATGCTGTCCCCCTCTCCCCAGCTGGTGTGTAAGCTCCATGGAGGCAGGAACCTTCCTTATCTGGTTCACCACCGAATGTCAGCATGGACAACAGTACCTTGTACATAAGTCCCTCAAATATTTGTGGGGTGAATGAGTTACCGTCTTGGAATACTTCCCTCTAGTCTTCGGCTCTTTGCCCATATATTTTTCTATGCAATTTTAAAGACTTAATCTTTTATCATTTTCTAAAAACATTTCAACTCTCCTTAAACATTTTAATGTTTGAATGATTGCATAGTTTAATGTAAAATAGGCAATTACATCTCTTTTCTCAGCAATTCCAACTCATTTCTTCTGATTTTGAAATACTGTCATTTCACTTTTGAAGTTTTTAGTCCCTGCACAGCTGATCACTTATCAAGGGAAACGATCCAACGCACAGATTTGTTAAACTTCAATGACAGGGGAGGTGACACAGTCTAGTTCCAGCCTGATGTCCCCGTCTCCCTCACTCCATGCACATTTTTAACAAAACACAACCACCATTTATTTTCTTGGTCAAATAAACATCCTCTGAACAACAGATTACTGACTTTATTACACTGGGAGTCTCAGAATAAATAGTGGGTGCTGAACAGAATTGTAATTCTGATGAATAGACCAGAATCTTCCAGAAGGTGTTCTGAGAGAACTAGGCTGTCCAAACCACAGACTGGGGCTCTGCCGTCCACTGGAATGACTTCCAGTTATTTTTTGCAGACAAGAAAGATTTACTTTCTGGTCCTGGGGGTGGGGACATTGCTGCCAGCTCCTCTCCTGTGATCTCTGGTTCCAGGGAGTGCAGATGCTACACGGAATTCGTCACTTGACCCCCTCTTGCTGTTGATGCAGCTCACTGGACCCTTTAACTAATGGGCACATCTGTTGTTCCCGGGGCTCAGGTAAATTATTAGTGCGCTTAAAGGCAAGAACTGCTCTCAACTCTATCTTACCTCTTGAGAAAATCCTAATGGGGGAAAATATAGGTGAAGAAGATTAGAAAAAAAATTCTTGTTTTAGTTCTTCTATTCCACGAGTGTCGTGAGGGGTAAATGGTAATAGGTGAGACTTTTCTGGCATAGAGAGTTGAGAAGATAATTTTACAAATTTGGGTCTCAAAACAAAATTTCCATTTGTAGAACAAGTGTGTGGTATTCTACTTTATGAAGTGCACATTGGTTTGAACTGGGTAGTTAGGTTAGTTTATAACAAATGGTTCTTTGTATATTTTAATAAAAATGGCTTCTCGGGTTTAGTTTTGAATTCAGTAAGGAGGCAGAAATAGATCTAGTATTTAGTTTAAAACTTTAGTTTTCTTAAGTTTAAACATAATAGTACTAAGAGGCAAAATAGTGATCCGGAGCGATGCCACAAATAAAGACTTGTTTGTGGTTTTGATGATAGCTACCCCTGCGCTAGGACATTTTAATGAGAATCTTCTATGCAGTTAGGGCAGGATGCAGAGTGTTGATAGGACAAAAGGTCCAGGGCTTGTGGTGTGCCCAGAGGGAAATTCTGACGAACAGGGTCAGCCAGCCACCCGAGTCATCTCAGAGTGACAGCAGCAGGCAATCAGCGGCATAGTCTGTGAGGTCAGAGCAAATCTAGAAAAATAACTTGGACACTGTTGATTGACACTGGGTCTCCAACCATAGCTTACAAAGAAGATGGACAGTATTTGCAACTTAATCAGTGATGCCCCATAACTGGTGGGAGACAGATCCATTTAGGACATTTACTTCCAGTGCACGTTAATTTTGTTCTAAGAGAACCAGGGAGTCAGTACCACTGATTACATTATGGTAAATTTTGAGGAATAATTAAATTTGCAAAGGTGTGATTAGCTGTAACAGGTCTACAAAGATGAGTTTAGCTATATCTTGCATGATTTATGGAAGTAGGATCCTTATGTTACTACTTAAGTGCAGTATTATTAAAGCTAGAATAGGGGTCCTAGGAGACATTCAGTGGCCGTGTGGAGACTGAGCTCACTTTAGGAATGGATCTGCAGACTCTGTTTCTCTCAGGTGTCTGTGGGCCTTCCTCAGAGATGAGGGCACTGCCCACTAGGACAGGGGGTGCTCATGACTATAGTTTCCACTGCAGATCAGAGAGTTTCCGTCATAACAGCTGTTAGGACATCTCATTTCCAGGGAGATCTCAGTGGCATAAAAGATCTAAAAGCACTTTTCATGTCATAGTGCATGGTTATCGTCACTCATCAAGAATGAGGTGGGTATTTAAGGGCTGTCAGTCTGGGGAGAGCCCAGATCAAAAGGGAGGACCCACGTTTGTGACTCTCTCAACATTTAGGTTCGATTAAGTAAGAAATCTTTACGTGTATTGTTTTACTAGACCAAACACATCCTGGTACATGGTCAAAGCAAGTACATATGCATCCAATCTGCCAAGGCAAATGCCATCATATCACCATGTTCATTTTTTAAACATCTAATATTGATCGGGTGTTTGACCATTGGCCTGATACTTTCCTAAACACTTTATGTACGTCATGTCATGCAATCCTCCTAAGAATGATAGGAAATAGGCACCACTATTGTGTCCAATTAATAGATCTGGAAACTGAGATCAGAGAGGTTAAATAACTCTCGCAAATCATTGAGTTAATAAATGGTAGAGTTGGAGTTATTGAATTGATACATGGAGAGCCCACGCTTTTATCAATTGATTTCACAGTGGTTTATTCATGTATATAGATACAAACCTTTCTCATCACTTCATAAAACTTATTAGTAATATGAATATGCTATATTTAACTCTTTGAGGGTTTAAAAAAATGAACTATTTTCTTTAAATTACTATATACGCTGCACACGATCGGAGAACCTGCAACTTGATCGCTGATTCTAGTTCTGCTGCTTACTGGTTATGTGACTTAAAGGAAATTCTCCTAGTGGTTTTAAGCCTGCTTTCCCAACTATAAAAGCACAGATTTCTTGGGAGGATTAAGGGTAATGTATGTAAAGCATCCATTTCATTGGGCACTCGACAAAGGGCAGCCATTATTAGGAGATAATAATCTAGGGGAAAGTCCTGTGTAAACCTTGCTGTATGTATCCTGAGGGCATCACTATTATTACTCTGATAGCGATGATGAATGTGATAATACAAGTCACTTGTTGGAATCACAACAACAATAATGAGGAGAGTGGTCAGGTCCCCAGTTTCTGTGGGACTGAGGGAGCCATCCAGGAACCTTGCGCAGTCCCATAACCCAGGCTGGGCACTAAGAACAACTTCTGCCGGCCACTGTCCTCCATTTCGAATATGTTCCTGAACTTGCTGTGAGAGGCCCAGCCTTTAAATAAGGCATCTAGGCTGCTTTGGAACATGTTTTAAGATTGTGCAATTTAATGCAATTATATCTTAGTGCCTTTTTTTTTTTTTTTCAAGCCTGGAAACTGTCCACGGACCTTAATTGCCAGGTCTTTCTGGTTCTAATTTTCACCTTTTATCATGCAGCAAACTCAGATCCTAGGAAGGTGCTTCCTCCCAAGGTCTCACGTTGTTACTACTTCAGGGGGCGCCTTTAAAAGAAGAGGCGAGGTGATAATTAGGGTGGCAATGGCCTCTGCAAAACCTTTTCTCATCTCCAGTGCCTTTTAGAAACTCAGCATTATGCGAAAAGAGCTGGGGGTATAAAATATTCAGCAAGGCTTACAGATAGCAGCGACACCCCCTCTCCAGCGACTGCAGTACCCCAAGGCTGCAGGTAAATTTTCCATCACATTCCCTCTGCTCTTAGTCCCTTATCTTACAGTGACGCACTTGCCACAATTGGACCTAGTGTAAGACAGTATCTATCAAAGTGCCCGCTACAGCCCACCTGCGCCAGAATCACCAGACCTGGATAAAAAGCAGACTCCGGAGCCCAGCACAGACCTGATGAACCAGGATCTTTGGCAGGGATCAAGAGTCTGCATTTCCACAGGGGTGATTCCCAGGAACACTGAAGCTTGAGAACCGCTGGTACGAAGGAAAGGCCGGATGCTTACTTCTGGCCAAGTTATACAACGTTCAGCACGTACTACTTGCTAGACTATATCACAAACGCATTAAAACTGTATTCGAGATTTTTGCTTCACTCAAATTAAAAAAGCAGAAGTAAATGTGTGCCCAAGATTCACAGGGCGGCATTTCAAAACTTAAGGTGAAAAGTATACACTGCAGGAAGTTACTTTTATGAATGGAAATTAGGGCAAGACTTCTTAAGCAAGGCTCTGAAAGTACAAACCAAAGGCAAACCGTGGGTGTTTTTCTGGTCAGTAAAGGACATTACAAGCAAAGTTAACAAACATGACAGGCATGAAGGTAGTATCTGCCACCTTTAGATTTAGACCTAAATACCTAGAGTGTATAAGCTATACCTGCCAATCAACCAGATAAAGCGTTGGGAACAAACAGAAGAATGGGCAAAGGATCTGAAAAGAAAATTCACAGAAGCACTTATTTGAAGAGATAGACAAATTAAATTTACAACGAGCTCCAGCCATCAGAATGGCTATTACTCTCTAGCCATCAGAATGGATATAAACAGAAAGGTGGGGAATACCAAACGCTGACAAGATTAGCATTTAGGAGCCACAAACCCTCAAAAACGACTATTGGGGGTTCAGCCGGAACAGCCACTCCGTCAAACTATCTGACAGTGCTTCCTGAAAGGAGGGCCTCCTGCCCATGCCTGGGGCCCAGCAAGTCCCTTCCCGGACCTGTATTTTAGATGCAAAGAACTACATGTACATAGAGCGGCATGAATGGAGTTTAAAAGGACAGTGTTAGGTTAAAAAAAAAAAAGTTAAAAAAAGAGGATCAATAGTACAAAATCATTTGTATAAATTAAAAACACACACGAAAGAGCTCTATGTACACGTGTAGATATTGGAGAGGGAGAAGAAACAATGAAATCTTGACCCCTAGGTGAGTAATAACAACCAAGAAAACAGAGGGCACGGTACATCAACCTAAAGAGAGAAACTTAAAATTCAGCTGTAAGACAAAGAAAGGAAGATTTTTAGGATTTGCAGCATTGACTAAATACCTCCAGTGGCCCCAGCACTCCTGTACTGTATAGCAAGTGAATTCCTCACCAGCTGGCCAGGAGCTGACATCCAGGAATCCTGCGGCCATGCGCTTGGCCGTGCTTACTACCTACTGGGCAGGGCTGGTTGCAAACACACCTGCAAACTTGCTGAGAGTGTACCCCCACCCTTAATCTCACTCACAAGAGCACTTGCAGATGGAGTAAAAGGCAGGAACTGTGCAGGGGGGTTGCAATAGGAGCATTTTTGCTGACTCAACAAAAAGTAACAAGCAAAAGAAACTGCAATTCGAGGGCGTCAGGGAATTGGGAGACTTTAGGATTAAAAAAATAGAAAAACAGAAAAACATGATTTGAAATGTTTCCCCTTTCTTGTGGGTGGTGTAGGTTAGTTATTTCCCTGGGCTGATACACAGGGAAGGCAGCAAAGCCTGCACCTGGCTATCTTGAGCTGCTTCATGACCCAGCAGCATTTGGGTTACTCTGCTTTGAGGAATTATGACTGACAGTCACGGCAGGGTGAACCCAACAGAAGCCCGGCCAGCCTAAGCTCAGTGTTCTGAGGTTGCAGCTGTATCGCTCGGGCCTTCACATCGAGAAGGCGGCCCTTTCTCTTCCTTTCAATTCAGCCAGTGGATTCTGAGACTCTCTGGTGCGCCCTGCCCATGCTAGGGACACAAGGCGACACAGAGAAGATGAGGGCCTGGCCCCTGGGAAGGAGACATCTAGTTAGTGTCACCATTCTGCCTAGTACCTGTTCAACAGCCATTAATCAACTCTCTGCAGTAAGACAGCAAAACTGAGTGAGGAGAGGCTGTGAACATCTGTTCCATTTATGAGCTCCTTTAACAAACTGAATGCGTTTACTGAGTGTCTACTCTGTGCACAGAGGTACGCAAAGGCATGTAATATAGGATCCCTGCCTTAACTTGGCAAGGAGAGAAGATATGAAAAGTTTAATAAGACCTCAAGGATCAGAGACTACAAGGCAGTACAGAGAAGTGAGTGCCAATCTGCGGAGCGACCATCAGTGCACAGAGAGCAGAGGGAGATGACAGAGCAGAAATGGCAGTGGGTCTTGCAGGATGGACGGGGTTGGGGAAAGCGGAAAGGACGATGGGGAACAGGATAAGCAAAAGCAAAGTTTAGGGGTGCAAGGCACCTCCCCTCTCTGGGCCTCTACATGCCAGCACTTTCCTTTCCATTTCCTCAAAGGCAATCTAAGGGCACGTCCTCCTTCACCTCGTATACTGTGATTTTAGGAGTCTCCTTGGTTTTCTTGCCTTCCAACCAGCATCTCATGACAAACCATGAGCATTTCACTCTAAAGGAAGTGTTGTACGAAAACGTGAGGTTGGAGAAACATTAGCACCGCGAGAGTTGAAACACATGATCAGCCTCACCGAGGAGGTTAATTACCAGTGAAATGATCTCACCTGCACCAGCAGGGAGACAGGGAAGGACCAGTAGGGCTTGTTAGGGTGGTAGGATGGCCCTCATTTCTTCACAGCATAACCTACAATTTTCTGATGGTTTCAATGATACGCTGTTCATAAAAGTACCGCTTGCCAGTGTACACGCAGCCCCTAGTGACTGTAAGATGAAAACAGTGGCAATATTCTCCCAAGAATCCCCAAGGTAAACCCTCTTTTCCAAAAGTGACAATATCAGTTTGGTCACTCAGAACAAAATGGGAACATCTGAAAGGAGCCTAGGAGGTGCGGGTGTCCTGGGCAGTTGGAAGAATCGAGAAGAACTACAGGTAGACTAGAGACAGAAAACATTTTTCAAACAAAATATTTGTATTTAAATATAAATTATTCATTGGTTTCTTAGAAGAGTTAAACTCCAATTAAATATTTAAAAAATCAGATTCTATGTTGTTATGCAAAGCAGATACTTTCAATGCAAATACTTATCCATTCAGCAAATTCTAGAATGTCTGTTATTGTCTTGGTTAAAAATGGTTTTCAGAGACACTAAAATTACATGTGCAGAGAGAAGTTCCTGGCACTGTAGAAGGTGTTTTCAGTAAAAGAATGGGTTTTATTTTATATATAAAATACATACACACATATATAATATATATAATTGTATGTATCTATGTAGGTGTGTGTATCTATCTGTCTGTCTGTTAGTATCTATCGTATAATACATTGATATGTGCACTAAAATAAAACCCCAGTAAACATCACTGTACACGTGACGGGGCTCCTGGACCCCCACTACTCGGCTGGCTTCAGCACACTTTGGGCTCCCCCAAAATGGACTGCTTTGCTCTTGCCTTCTCTCTGTAGGCAACACTTTCACAACATTCAGATCACGAAAAGCACCATTACACCTCACAAATCAATACGGACAACGCTTCAAATTCGATTCTTGAATACAAGTTTGCAGCTAATTCCTGCAAGAATTTCATTATTAACTGAGGTACAATTTAGACTCTGTGATTGAAACGCCTGCCTGCTGCAATTCCCAGCTGTCCTCTTCAACTAAATTACCCTTCATTTGTTGGAAATGTATTAATCTTAAGTTAAAGAAAGTTACATTTACATGCTTGTGTATACCCCAGAATACGCATATAATAGAATCATTCTGCATGCTACCTCCTCTGTTAACAGAGTAAAAACCATCCCAGGTCAATGGCAGGCTTATGGCAGAAGCAGCCTACAGTCAATAGGGCACAAGTTTGGGGATCTAGGAAAGAAAGAAAAGCTCACACAACATGTGTATTTTGGTGTCATGTGTAAAGTCGGCTTTACGAAAGTTTTAAGTTGTTTTAAACGAAGTTTCTTCTTTCTCTTTCCCCAAGTCACTTTATCCTGATTGGTGTGGATGGAGAGCTTTACTATGTCAAGGTCACTGAGAAATGGTCCTCTTTGACAGTGTCTGATGCTTTGGGAGGGACAAGGAAAGGACACAGAGGACAGAAGCACCATTAGCCAAACTAGCCATTGGAGGGACCACTGACCAGAGGGGAGACCCCGCTCACCCGGTCAAGAGCAGGGCCTTCAGAACAGGGCAGGAAACGTTCTGGGTGCGAGCTCTAAACCGAATGCAGTCTCTGGACCCACTAGTTTCGGAATAGCTCGTATATAAGACAGGTCAGTATGTGATAACATTATATTTACATATGAGGCTCTCTGCCTTGGTGTTTTCAACCTTTTGATAAGGCTTTTAATAAGGCCCCAATTTTTTGCTTTGGGGTGATTTTATTTTATTAGTTTTTTTGTAAAATGAGAAAAAAAGAAATTTGGAAATAAACCCCCTGGCTCCTGGCAGGGGAAGAAAAAGGACAATCTAGCACCTTCAAGGCTTACCCTTATATCCTGAGCCTCTGTTGGAAAAAGACGTCTTGCTGGACAAAAGTCCACAGGGCGCTTCATACAGGAGCAAATTACACCAAATCCCTGGCCTATTTAATCCACCTCATTATACCAAGTGCGCTTTTTAATCACGCCAACAAATTGTCTCCATGGCCAGGTGTCATTTGCTTTTCCTTTGGATATGATCCTCACTCTTCTCTACAGAGTCACTACTTCCTTTTATGTCCACTGCTTCTCCCAGTGACATTAGGTCACTGGCCACCTGCCTTTTTCTCTGTAGAGTCTGGAACCCACACTCTCCAGGACCCACTAAGAGAAGCTGCTTCAGAATTCCCGATTATTAACATAATTAACACCTTTTCATTCTCCAACAGGCCAGTCGTCACCTTTCAAGTGCAGCAATTATGGAAATAAGACATCCAGATGTGTAGTAATTTCATAATAACGACACACCTATCAAGAGCCAGAGGAAACCTTGAGGTTTCAAACCCCGCGTAAGTACGCAGTGATGCTAATTAGGATGATAAGTTGTATTTAAGCGGCGCCATCCTGCCCCAGCAACCTCAGCTGGCACCGAGGCATGCAATTAACAGTCACGTATAAAGAGTAACAACATTTAGAACACGAGAGGAATCTTTTCAGAAAGGAACACAGGCAGGGGGAAACTAAAGGCACGTCGGCATTTCTTTTCTCGTAGAACAGGCTAGCCCAGTGAGTCAGAGGTGATGGGGTGGAAATGAACCTCAGCCATCTCCCTTCTTCAAGTCTTTTAGAAAGAAAGACTATATACTACTGACGGGGACGAAGGCGGCATGTCTCAGCCTGAGGCTGGGAAGAATGGTGCATGTGCCACATGTCAGAACCACATGTCACTGCAGGGTGCAAAGTGATCTGGATACTTTGAGATGGTCACCCCAGAAAGATGTAACTGAATAGGATAAGTGGGAAAATCTGCGTTGAGACACAACCTACTCCTACTGAACATGATGGGCCACGAGGCTTTGCAGCAGCACGTGTGAGAAAACAGTGCTTGCACACTTTGAATCCACAGAGCAACACGGCTTCTAAAGACCGCAATGCGCTCGTCAGTGCCATTAACAAAACACCTGTGTTCGGGGCAGTACGCGAGCAGACTAGCCCTGCTCTGGTGTCAGACCACAGCCAGAGAAGCATGTTCACTTCTAGCCAGTGCATTTTCAGAGGGACACTGGTCAGAAAGGGACACTGGCACATAAGAAAGACCAGAGATATGGAGGCTCCAGAAACCAGGATGTAGCAGGATCAGCAAAGGGACCGTTTCAAGACGGGGGGATGCTGAGAGAGCAGAGATAGGACTGCCGTGCATAGGTGTTTCTGGAGTTGTATCACAGAAGAAGGGATACATTGATTTTACACGATGCCAGTGAGCAGGATTAGATTCCACTGGCGGAAGATACAGGGAAGAGGTTATGTAGAAGGCATACGCGTATGTAAAGCCAATGGGAAGTTATGAAAGGTGCTGAGCTTCCTGATAGGGGATTTGCTCATAATAGAAGCTGGACAATACCTTACCGTTCTTGGGTGGAGGAAGAGGAACGGAAGCCCTGGGCAGAGGTGAGGGTGTGGCTGCTCTGGGACTCAGCCCTGCAGAGTTGGGGGTACGTGGTGCTGCTCAGCCCTGCAGAGTGGGGGGTACGTGGTGCTGCTCAGCCCTGCAGAGTGGGGGGTACGTGGTGCTGACTCACTGAAAGCCCACAGCCATGCTCTTGGCGCATCAGACAACCACTCTTCCTTGGCTCCCCGTTCTTTCATTTTTTTGCTTTTATTTTTTTTAAATCAACCTACTGTAAAATGGACTTTCCGGGTATAGTTCTATGAATGTTAACATGTTTAATAGCATGCTCACCACCACCACAATCAAGACATACGATGGTTCTACCACAAAAAAAATGCCCTTGTGCTGCTCCCTTTCCCAAACCCTGGCAAGCACGGATCTCTTCTCCGTCACTATAGTTTGTCATTTTGAGAATGTCACAGAAATGGAGTCGCACTGTATGTAACATTCGAGACTGGCTTCTTTCACTCAGCACAATGCCTCTGAGATTCTTCCTAGTTGCTGTGTGTAGCGACAGCTCAGATTCTTAAACAGAGGGTGACAAGGAATATCAATTGGCTACTTTGGTTACTGTGAAATCTCTGGGTTTTCAGGGTTTTCAAACATCTGGGCTCAATCTGGGGAGCAGTGAATTCAGTTTAAGGAAATTATGGTATGTGTGCCTTGGGTGACTTCTTTTTCTTTCTATGGGTGTTTTTTTTAAAAAAATCTGAATTCTGAAAAAGAAAAGCATGCTCACTGTAAAATACCCAAATGCTACAGATCAATACATGTAGACATAGATAAGAAAATAAAATTTTCTCTTTATAACTTTTGCCGTTAGAGGGATACACTATTAATGGTTTGATGCCTATTTCTTCTATACTCTTTTCTAAACTTATGTAGTTGTATATATTCAACATTTATAAAAGTTGGATCTTACTACAAATAGTTGTACAACCTCATATCATCTTTTCCCATCAATACACTTAGTTCTACCTCATTATTTTTAAGAACTGCATGGTATTCCATTATATATATGGCCCAACATTTACATAACAGGTCCCCTACTGATGAACAGTTAGATTATTTCCAAGTTTTCACTAAAATAATGCAGCAATAAACACTTTTGTTTATGTATCTTAGGGTTTGAAACCATTTAAATGAAAAAATAAAACTCTTCAGAAAAGGGGTATTTACTGGAAAAGCATCTTAGACTTGCCAAATGGCATTGCAATAGGAAATAAAAATACAGGAACATATAATGTTACTGAAACAGGAGCATCAGAATTAGTTACCTAACCTGGATGAGCGCGAAGATGTTTCAGGTACTGTCACGTTAACTGGCCTCACCTCCACATGCCCGTGCGTCCTCTCTAGACAGTTCAATGGTTTCTCCCTCAAGCTGAGAGCCGCTTCCTGTCACGGATTTTCCAGTCCTGCTGTCACTGAGCTCTCTGGACTCGGTGCACTGGAGTCGATGCCACAGAGATTAGAATTCCCAGCACAAGGACGGCTCTGCCTGTCTCTAATCCCCGCATGCCTATTTCCTCCTTGTTCCATTCAACCAGCTTCTACCAGCTTATCTCCTCCGCCAAGCATCGCGGGACTGATTTTGCTTTCCCAAGGAAACTGACCCTATACTGACTTCTTTTTATGAGTTTTACAAATTATCTGACAATCTGAGCACTTCTGGACATTTCCCAAGGCCGGCCACTGCTCACACACTATCCCACTTCCTCAGGCAATGTTAGCTAGCTTAAGCAGTGCTTACAGGCAAAACCATAGCTAGGTTAGGTTTAATTACCCCACTGTTTGACCAGCCCGCCCAGGAATAAGGGTCCAGGGGCCCACCTGAGCACGGGCAGCACTAATGCTGTGAGAAGCGTGTGCGTCACCAGGTGTGCCGTGGCTGGGGAGTCAGAGGCTCGGCCAGCTCACAGGCCGACAGGCCCGTTCAGCTCCCCATCCTCTGAAACTCCGGAGATCCCTTTGCCTCTAGCACTTTGTGGCTTACAAGGCCTTTTACGTTGACAGTTTCACTGGGGCCTCTTAACAGTTCCAGGCAGCAGAGGTAAGCCTAGAGAAACGGAAGTGGTCGGGGTTCTGGGCTTTTACTGAGCCATGCTGTGATTCTACAGCGGTCAGAGAGAAACAAGGCGAGGAGGCCAAGGGAGGCCAGGGGAACAGCCCTCTCTGCCAGTCTCTGGAGGGAGTCACAAGAGATCAGCAGCGTGCTCGGCAATCCAGTTTCCCAAACACTAAAGGGTCTGCTCATCTAACGCACTCTCCCCCACCCCCACCAAGAACACCAAAGCAGCTTCAGGTCCCTGCTCTTGGGCTGTTATTAAACGCCCTAATAAACCTTTTCAGGCACAGCAGCCATTTAGGTGAAAGAAAAGAGGTGCCCCAGACTGAGTTAGGTATCTGTTAGCTCTGCAGGTATGGCCTGCAAGCATCCACTAGGGTAAGAGACCTAGTTAGTCTGGACTGAGTCAGGCGAGGCTGTCTACCAGGGGTGCGGAGCTCCTATGGGCCAACAATTAAGGAAACGGCACAGCAGTGAAGTATGGAAGGGACTCATCAAGACAGAAGGAACATTGGGCGAGTCCATTCAAATGGGGCATATACTTCAGGGTTCTCGACAGCTCATCTACTCCAACCATGTTTCCCCGAAAATAAGACCCAGCTGGACAATCGGCCCTAATGCGTCTTTTGCAGCAAAAATTAATATAAGATCCGGTCTGGCTAGGTCTTATTTTAGGGGAAACACGGAATTATCCAAAGAAAATGGAGTGTTTTGGGGATAATAACGTGTGCGATTATAGAATAAAACCTG
This sequence comes from Rhinolophus sinicus, assembly GCF_036562045.2. Lineage (NCBI taxonomy): Eukaryota > Metazoa > Chordata > Mammalia > Chiroptera > Rhinolophidae > Rhinolophus > Rhinolophus sinicus. The sequence continues at coordinate 11,744,609 of NC_133759.1, read as the reverse complement.
TTTTATATTAATTCCTTGCCTTTAGATCACTTGAAAAAAAGTAAAAACACGAAGAAAAATGTCTACCGAAGTTTATTCCTACGCTCTTTGTTTTCTGTCCACATTCCCAATCCCACCGTACTGCACGTGTCGTTTAGGATTCCTCAATTTCTCCTTTTGCTATATTTACTTACATATTTTCTTAAGTATTTTACAGATTCAAGGTAAAAATGAACTTTTTCTCTGCAATCCACTTCCCTCATCACTCCCAACACCTCGGCCAAACCTGTAGATTCTCTAAAATTGTTTGAGACCAATTTCTTAGCAATTTGTTTTATCCATTTGGGTTTAATGAGACTTCCCTAATAATTCAATTAATCTGTTTGACTGACTGTCAATAACTTCGATTCTTCCTTACTGCCATATAAAGAGCAAGTGATCAATGAATATGTGTTAATATGGAATAAGCAGATATACGATTAGAAGGAAATACACCCAAATTGTAACCAACATTTTATTTGGGACTACGGGATAATTTTTCTTTCCTCTTAAATGTCTTTCTAAATTTTAGATATGCTAAAATAAATAGCTTTTAAAAATCAAATAGAATGTGAAAATGTAAGTGCTGCAGTAACACAAGATCATAATTACGTGAAGTTAAAGATCTTGGGATGTCAGATGTTAAAGGCACATGAATCTTTATTTAGTGCCACCTGGAAACCTGCCCATGACCACTGCATGGCAGGCAGGACAGGGCTGATTCGTCCAGGAAGCAGAGATTTTTCCCGCCAAAAGGAAATAAATAAAACACAAACCAAGAAGCGTACCTTGCCATTTCAAAGCTGATCTAACTCCAAAAGTACCAGTTACAAAGCAGATGTAGGGGCCACACCAACATTTGTGAATTCCAACTGAATAGTCAAACGATTTTCAGAAAATTCTAGAAAAGAGTCAAGTCCAAGCAAGATTCAACTCGATTTCATCATGATTAATGACAGTGCTACAAAATGATAGCATTTAGAGCTTCCCATCTTCCCAATGGCAGTCTTGGTTGGAAGCCAGAAATCTCAGCTGCTCAGGGGACGAAGCCTGCCCTGGGCGGCCTGGATGGCCAGATAGGGGAGCAGGCAAGGTAAGAGGGGCTTAAGGTCCTTTCTTTTAAGAAGGTTGGTACCAATCTTTAAACCAACTTTAATTAATCTTTAAAAATATTTTCTAGTCGTCTCATCTGGGATTTCTGAAACAAATCTCTTTTTAATTTTGTTTTTTGAAGCACAGCATTGTGCACTGAGATCCAGAGGGCAGGATGACACCACCCTATGGATAAGCTACACACGGCCATGGTAAATCCAGACAACATGAGAAAGAACCTTTCCTGAAGGTTCCATTTCAGGCTGCATCACAGTCAGAATAACCTGTGAGGACATCACCCAAAGATGTTTCAGCTCATGTCACTAAATTGAATCATGCAGACAAGTGTGACACGGATAATTTCGAACGGAAAACTGACTGTCAGTGGGATCTCGGCTGTTAATATCAAAACAGCAAAACCTGACGGTGCACAAAGCCTCAGCAGCCTGCGTTCACAGAGGGGAACGGCTGCTTCCGAGTTTCTCCTCATTTCTGTTTGTGCTGTGATACCTTTTATATCCCCGTCAACAAAGATGCACCGTAAATCACGAAAAAATTAGTGCTGAGAAGCTGGACACAGTCAGAGTTGGGGGACCTACAGTGGGCATCTGCGTGGGGAAAGGGCTGACATGGATGTCTCCCCACCACCCCCCGCCCCTGGCCTGCATTCCCCTTTCTTTGCCTTGGAGCCTAGTATTTTTTCAATTCTCCACTCTTCCTTATCTCACCTAAGGGTGTCTAAGGGTAGGGCCATCTTGTGACACTCTTTCTTTTTTATTGGTCTAAAACAGTTTCTGTAGTTTCCTTTTGTGAACCAGGCAAGGTCTGAACTGAGCTGTTTTACTTTTCATCGCTTTGCAGGATAGGACATACAGATAAGGTTGGCATGCTGGTGACTCAGGACAGGTACAGTGTCAAATCAACCATGGTTGGCAAACCTGGCAGCGCCTCAGACTCTGTGGGGAGCCTAAGAATTCAGGTTCCTGGGTACCATGATTACAGACTGTGATTCTGTTGGTCTGCACTGGGGCCTAATTGAGTCCAAAGCAGCTGGGCACTTGGGAACCACTGATCTAAGTGAAATACTTAGTGCCAAGTGATTAAAGCTTCCAGGCCTGGCGTTCCTATTTTAATGGCCAGGTGCTATTTATTATAAGATGTTCAGATCTTGAGAGGAGAATGAAAGTTCATAGGATAGGACAACTAAGGAAAAAAAAACCCCACACACTGGCAGAACTGAGAGTAGGAGAAGGTCACATTTGCAGAACTGTTTCTTCCCCTCTAGTCGGTTATTAGAAGTGCGTTGCCATGGTGATGGGAAGAGGGCTGAACATGGAGGTTTGTGAAAGGGGCTGCAAATTGGAGAGGGCTTAACCTACAGAAATCTTTGTTAAAACTATTTCTGTGAATTGGGTTGAGAGGCTCCCTCATCTACTCTCAGTTGGAGGTCTGTCAAGTCTCTTTAGGTTCTATTGGCCATTCGATTCTTTGTTTCCCCTTGAGATGCTAGGGGGACTCCAAACCTTGGCTACAGAGAGAGGGTGTCCCACCGGATATCTTAGGTTCCTTCTAGCTCTAAATTTCCGTACCTCTGTGAGGATTTTGGAGGTTTTTTTTATGAACTACTTTCCTGTTTGGGCCACAAAAATATATCAGTATACATAGATACATTTTTAAAAATCAGTACAGCTGTTTTAAGCATCTTTGGGTGTTTCATGCTTGTCCATAAATACACGTAACAAAGTCCAGAAGAGCGACAGGGATGAGGGCTCTGCAAGTGCTTCTCTCTCTGCTGTACCTCCCCCTTGATGTCCACACAGTCCCCAAATGGGGCAGTAGCAAGTTCCCTTGTGTGGCTATAGACCATCTAAACAAAGAAAGTTCTGGGTCTTTGGCGGTGACTGCCTGAAGAAAGACGTCTGAGACTTGTATCTTAATATATGAGAATGGACGTGAATGCTCATGGCAAAGAATTCACTACAACTAGTTTTAAAAAATTCATGTTTAACTGACTTGTGTTTTAATTCACCCTTTGAAGGAGGAGAGAGAAGGAAGACACAGACAAAGGGGGAAGGAAAATCTGAACAGGGCTCGGGGATGCTGTGGCTAGAGGGGAAAGGGACAGTCAAAATGATGGCCCATTTCCTAGGGACAGAGACTAAGGCAGGATGAAAATCTGTAGAGATGAGGGTGAGAGAGAGAAAGGTCCACAAAGGTAGATTGATGTGTATATGAAACTGCCGGTTGGTGATACAAATGAGAGAAACAAAACTTTGACAATTCTAAATTGATTTTTAAAAGGTGTTTTAAACAACGGGACACAATCACTTCTTGATAAGTGTTATTGGCAAGACAAGTATTAGGATGGTGCAAAAGGAATTGTAGTTTAAAAGTTTAAAAATAATTGCAAAAAACACAATTCCTTTTGCACCAACCTAATAGAATAGATAAGTAAGCCACGAAACCATAGTATTAAGTACATGCATTAAGAATGAAGTTTTAAATGAGCTTAATTTGAGGTAGGAACTAAGCACAGGTCGTTTCACGCTGGCTAACTTCTGAGTAAGATGATGTGAGTACAAAGAATCACATTTTACAACCTGGGACTTATAGACTGAGGGCAGAAATCATCCATGATTCTGAATAGTCATCAATCTCTATTTTCACTTATTTAATACATTCCTAACTAGTTAGGTAAGACTCGCTTCATTTTCATACTATCATCAAATTGAATGGGATTGGAAATTATGAAACTATATCTCGGTGGTAGTTGCTGTTTCTTGGGATCAGACTAAAACTATAATAAATAGCAAGATAAAATAAAAGACATTTCCCCCTCTTGCAAAAAGTCACAAACACTAATGACACAAGAGGTAAGAAAATTAGAGCCTCTGGTGTGTGTGTAAGCAAAGAACTATTTTGTTAAAGAATACTGCACACACTGGTAACTTACGCCAGAGAAATTGGTAATTACAGAACAGATGTGACCTGGAGGCATAAGGAACGTGAGGGAATTGGGTGTCAGACGCACGAGGACAGAGAGAAAGGATGTACTTAGTCTTTGAGCATCAGCAGCATGCTCCTCTCAAATGGTTGCTTATTTTAGATATTTAAAAAGTGTGCATTTCAAGGCTCTAGAGGAGTATATAAAAAATGGAAAGAAACACCTCGACCTGAGGTAACCCAGATAATAAATGCTCTACATTCTTGTAAAGAAATACTTAGCCTGAAAACAGGAAAAAGATGAACCTCTTCTAGAACAAGGCTTTCCAACAGAGAGAGAGGTAGACAGAGGGAGGGAGGGAAGAAGGAACAGGAGATGCCGGCTGACCATCCTCCAAACACACTCAGCTGCTCCGGGGGACCAGGCTGGAGGGCAAGTGTGAGATCCAGGCTCAGTTCACCATCCCAGTAGGATCTCAGTACTGTTACCAGGAAAACCGCCGCAATAATAAGAGGAAAGTATTTTCTATATAAAAGAAAACCCACAAGAGTGCTACGAACATGACACGCAATAAGGGGTCCTCCATACGAGGTTGAAAGATTCTAAGAAAACATTACAGAACATGAGGGTGCATCATCTTCCAGCCCTCCTTTGAAATATTCTCCAGTGTTCCTGGGGTCCAGCTTAGGAAAGAAAAAGCAGTCAGAGGAGTGCTATGGGTGTCTGTCCCCTGTCACTTCCACACAAGCACAGAAGCCTCTTTTCCCTTGTCAGCTCGCAAGGAGAAGTTAACGCACTGACAGTTTGCTGGTCCAGGCGGGCATGAGACTGACTCAGAGCTGCAGAAGGAGCAACTGTTATTTCACCCCAAAGTCCACACTTAGTGCCCTTCACAAGTGCCTGTAGTCTGTCCCTTCTTTGGCCAGGCCCCTAACTCCGGCAGGGAGACCTCCAGCATTGCATCACAGCACATGGCATTGGGACTGGGCCGCTGGGCAGCCTGGGAGGCCAGGCAGTCCGCCCACAGCACGTGGGATGCACATGCAGGAAGCCGTGGGCTTGTAGCCCTGTTGTCCTAACTGGATGAGGACCATGGAGGAGTCTGAACCAAGCTGGGGCTCTGCTTCCCCATCCATAAAACACGGGGGGCCGGGGCTCGCTGCAGCTCCAAACCACTTTATGAAGGACCCCAACAACATTCATTCTGTGTGAGGAGCACTTTACAAGTCACGTTTTCCCAAATGTCATTTTACTGGATTATCACATGATCCTTGGGTCTCACCCGATTTTTAGATGGGGAAACTGAGGCTCAGAGAGAACGTATGCCATATAACGAGTCAACAACAAACTCAGGTCTCAAATTCATGTCTTATGACTCGAAATCCTGATAATTCGATTTTTACTTTGAATTTTACATTTCTGGGCTCTAAAGTAGTACTGTACAGTATATATTTATTATATTTATTTAAAAATAAGAAGTTAACATTGTTTTGACAGACTCCTTGTGTGGGCTGGGGGTTGGGGGTGGGGTTCAGGAATAAGAGTCACTGTCATCGCCCTCTGCCACTGCTGCTGTCTGGAAGAACCTGTGTGAAGGAGGGGGTCCCTTACTCCAGGAGGGGTGGGGGAAGGGCTGGTACCTGAGGGGCACATCAACACCAGCCACTCTTGCTAAGATAGAAAAAAGCAAGCACACACATACACACATATACACTTCTGAGGTCCCGAGGCCCAGAATTCACCAACAGCATCACCACCACCAACTAAAATTGCACAGCACTTTACAGTTTACAATGCACCCTTCACACAGTGTGCTGAGGTGTTGCTGTCCTCATTTCATAAGGCAGAATTGTCAAAGCCAATTAACAGCAGAATTAGCTTCAGCCGCCAACATTAAATCCAAACCTGGCTCCTCTCCCACTGTATGGGTGCTAGGCTCAGCCCTCGGGGTGGGGGTGGGGGTTGCCATCCTGATAGAAACCCCAGAATCTCAGGCAGCTCTGGATATGGGGGCCATTGAAGCTCTGCAATTAGGGGACCTGGAGAGCCAGGGGGAGAATTAGGAGCCTTTCTGTCTAGCCTCATCTCTGAAAACAAGAAGGAAAGATGACGAGAGCTAATCAAGTTCTCAGAGGCCCCCATCCTCTGTTCTCTCAAAGGCAGAGAGGTTTCTCAAATGGAACAAAGCAATTTCTTTGCCAAGAGAGCTTTTATGTGCACCTTCAATATAGAATTTCTGCTTTGCAGAGAGAGCCTTTCAGAGGAACACCTTCTTTGAAAGGGAAGAAGTAAATAAGAAGAGAGAAAGCGTCTGGGACTCCAATTTTTCTCCAGTAGGATCTGAGTGCCTCGACATAAGGGCACTTAGCACCTGGAATCCCATTTCCTTCCTCCTGACTGTGACAGGTGTGGAGAGGCTGCAGAGCGGCAGAGGGCCCACGGGAGACCATCTCTGCCAGGCCCCAAAGGTTTGGCCATAACAAGGTAGGAATCACCTCAGCATTCCCAGGCTTTAGAAGGGCATTCATTTCTGGGTGATGTGGGTTCCTCATCAGCTGGCCTTGCCTGGGAGCAGCTCTCCTGATCTGAAACCTTCCTCACTGGCCTTGCTACAAATTCTCTCCACTGCTCACCATCTGAAGATAGCTGTTAAAATACCAATGTGATCTGATGGAATTAGGAAAAAAATCGCAGTTACCTAAACATAATGCACCAGGAAGCTCTCAAGGGCCCCAGGGAGACTCCAGGGAAGAGACGCCGGGTGCCTTGGAGGAAGGGCAGCAAGGTGGGGGTGCCAGCTGCGGCGCAGGCCTGCCCCAGTGCAGCGGCCCGAGCGCTGCTCCGGCCTCCCCGCCTCACTGCCCACACTCCCAGAGAGCTGCGAGTGCCTGGGGTTGAAGTCCCACAGGACGATTCTTCCCAATGACTGACTGGAGTGCCACATATGAGAGTCTCAAGTGGGGACAAATTCTGAGGTGTAACTTACATCCAGTGTTCCCTGTGGAATGAGGACAAAGCCAGGGTCTCCGCACGGGACTGGGACGCACGGGACTGGGACGGAGCTCCTCCTCCTGCTTCCTCCCCGTCCACATCCTGTCTCCCACCCCCTCATACATTTCTCCAGGGAGCACTCCCTCAAGAAACTACTAGTACCCAGATCCTGATCTCAGGGTCTGCTTCTGAAGGACCCCTGCACCCCCAAAGACGGAGTTCCTGACTGGGAAGGGCCGGCGGGTTAGGGCTCCTCCAGTGAGGTGGTGGTGGGGGGCAAGACCAGCGGTAGCCACGCTTCCGTTTTCACTTCGGGCCACCTTTTGAGCGACGGTGGGAATCACACTTCAGAATTAGAATTCTCTGTGCGTCCAGAGGAAAACAGCCCTGTGTGAACACAGGAGCTTTGCTTACCCGTGTATCTAATCATATTCATAGCGAAAGACCCATCTAGCACTGATGCCTAACACTTGTGGGCAGCAGGGCTGGGAATGGCTGCTGTTTTTCTCAATAGTGATTAATATTATTTGCATACATTTGTAGAGGCAATTATCACAAAGAAATAAAGTAGCCACCTAAGCAGTGCATGAAAATCAGCATAATATTAACCAAAAGAGGAAATTAGAAAGGAAAATGTCACTGGAAATTTTAGCTTATCAATCTGCATTCTTCCCCTTTAACTCTGTTCCGCTGCTGCTTATATTACATTTGCATAATTAAATTGCTGGGAGCGTGTGTTTTAATTTGGATGGAAAGTATATATTATTTCTACTGTGTAAAAATTATTTGATGTTTGATTGAGTTTTTAATGCTCACTTTTCAAATTACTAAAGACAGAAAAATAGTTTTGTTTTTCTGCTTTTTTAATTTTTTCTTCCAATCTATTTGACCATGAGGGATTCAGACATTGTTAGAAGGTTACAAGTACAGAAATAAGAACCAACTAATGCAAACAGATATAGGCCGTGAGGAGGTGGTGTGGTGTGGTGTGGTATGGTGTTCAGGGGAAGGGCCAGACTGGCCTCTTCATGTCCCAGGGTCTTATTTTGGCTTTGCTACCAGTTGGCTGTGTGACCTTGGTTGGAGGTCATTTCTTTCTTTCTCATTCATTCATCCATTCATTCACTCAGGAAATATCTACTGTTGTCTACTGTGGGCCAACAAGGGGTTAATTAGATCTACAGCATCTAATAGAGCAGTGACTAGCCATATGTGGCTATTTAAATCTAAATCTAAATTAATGAAAATTAAATAAAATTAAAATTAAGTTCCTCATTTCCAGTAGGCACACTGAAGTACTCAATAGCTGCCTACAACCAGTGGCTACTGTATTGGACAGTACTGATTGCAGAAAGTTCTGGACAGTGAACTAAATGACCTCTCAAAGTCTTTTCATCGCTAATGTGCTATGATTCAAATGAGGTGACAATGAGCCCAAGTTCATCCTGGTAACCACTTGCAGTGCAAAGCTGAAGTTTCTGCCATTTTATAGGCATTCCCTGAGAGTCTTTTACAGAACTAGATGGGGCTAAGGTGGAAACACAGGGACAAAGGGACAAGTTTCTCCTCTTGAAGGAAATTAGAGCCCGTGGAGGAAACAGACCTATGCGCAAACAGTGCACGGTAAGAAAATGGTTCCTAAGCTGAGTATAGGACCAGCCTCCCACAATTTCGAAATGGACACCTGGCTATTGTGTCATCTCACTGTTGGGAACTTCCATGGACAGTGTCCTAACAGGTGTCCCGTCTGGATTAAGTGCCTATAATATTCTCTAACATGTGAGCTCTTAATTCTCCCTGAAGCACTGTGGTTACACTGTCAAGGTGCTAAGACTCATTAACACTGGTGGGGTTATGTTACCACATGAGAGAGGAACAAGGTCTTAGATGGCATTTACCTGAAGTGACCATGCCCTGTGATGGTGGACAGTTTATATGATTTTTCAACAACTATTCACTTGGGCTTGGCCATGTGACTTGATTTGGCCAATGGGATGTGAGTGGACGTGACACAAGCAGAGGCCTGGAATGTACGCACATGATTGGGCTGGTCTCCTGTGCTTCCGCCACTAGCATGAGAAGACCTTGTTCTGACTAGTCCACTGGCCCTGAGGAATGGAGCAGAGCTGACTCTAATCTGTGGGCTGGGCAGAGCCTAGCTGAGCCTAGCCTGGATCGGGGGAACCCAGAGGACGGACAATCACATGATCAAGAAATAAATGCTCCTTGAGAATATTGTGCTGAGTGAAGTAAGTCAGACTGAGAAAGACAAATACCATGTGATCTCACTTGTATGTGAAATCTAAAGAATGGAATAAATGAGCAATGAAACAGAAATAGACTCAGAGTTATAGAAAAAAAAAACCTGTTGGTTGCCAGATGGGAGGGGGGAAGAGATGGGGGAATAGGTGAAGGGATTAGAAAGAGAAAATTAGTAGACACAATGTAGTCATGAGAATATGAAGTACAGAATGGGGAATATAATCAACAATGCTGTAAAGATCAGGTGCCAGACGGGCACTGGACTTATCAAGGGGATCACTTCATAGACTGTGTAGATGCCTGACCACTGTGCTGTACACCTGAAGCTGAAGTATAATAATATTGTATGTCAACTATGAGAAAAAACAATATATGTAGTCACAGGAGGTAAAGTACAGCATAAGGAAGACAGTCAATGGTATTGTAACAGCTATATGCCATGTCGGGGAACAGCAGCTTGGGGGAAGAGGTTTATCACTTTGTGAGGGTTGTAAATGTCTAAATAGTATGTTGCTTTGTACACCTGAAACTAATAAAAATAAATTTTAAAAGTCTAAACAAATAATAATAATAATAAACAAACAAACAAAAAGGATTCATTGACCAACTCCAGACTTAGATGAAAGGACTCAGCTCAGGAAAAACACAGATTTATACTGCGTTAAATCTCATGTAAAACAAAATCATTAAAGAGTATTTTAAAGGAATAAAAAATGTGTTGCCAATGTGATATATAGATGATGTATTACAGAATTGAACACCTGACACCTATATAACTTTACTAACCACTGTCACCCCAACACACTTTCATAAAAAGAAAGAAAGAAAGAAAGAAAGAAAGAAAGAAAGAAAGAAAGAAAGAAAGAAAGAAAGAAAGAAAGAAGGCTTATTAATGCAATGCTAGAGCATTCTGGGGCAGTTTGTTACACTGTTGCACTGTGCATTATTGTGGCAACAGCTGACCATTGCAGATGAAGATAAAAGTGAGAGCTAGGCCTGAGTCAGTAAAAGAACACGGTTGGAGACTGAGGTTTTGTTTGGTAATTGAGCTCTCTGGAGGAACTGGCCTGGCAGCAGCACAGGAGGCGTGATGAACAGACCAGGAAGCTCTGACAACCACAACCCCACCTGCAGAAGTCTACCTATACCGGAAACCTGCCCAAACTGGACCAGCAACCTGAAAAGAGAAACACAGATGTTGGGACCATCACCATCACTACGCCATAACTTTGATTTCACAAAAAAACCTCAGTGCCTAAGCCATCCTCAGCAAGCAATTTTGAAAATAACCTCATCTCTCAAAATCTTCGTTTTCTCTCATCTCTCCTACTAACTTGATCATCGGGAGTGAAATCACCAACACGCAGCAGTGTCTGGCACAGGAGGGCAGATGAACAAAGACACGCACATATGGCGGGCACGAGCTCCTCTCCTCGCTGCATCTCACACTCCAGTGTGTTCGCAGTGAGGCAGCACCACCTCTCATCTCTGCCCCGGGACTCCGGGATGGCGGCATTCTCTGGTGGGGGCCGGAAGAGAGAACGACAGAAAAACGAAGGGCTGGGGGCTGCAGCCTGCGATCCAGAAACCAGGACAACCGGCTCTATGGCAGTCCCGCGGGCTCCATGACAGAAAGCACTGCTAAGCGTCCCCACATTTTACTTTCCTATAAAGGATGGTGTTTGTCTCTGAAGCTCCGCACAAAAAACTAAATGAATTGCAATAATGTACTTTAGAATTCTTTTCTCATGCTGTTTGAGAAATGAAATGGAACCCATCTATTTTAGAGAAGCATCTATAAAATAGACTCAAATATCACAAGAACATTTCCTGAACTATTTATGAACAAATTTTGCTACATTAAAAGCCAAGAAAGCACAAATGTTTAGATGTGTTAAATTAAGTAATCTTTGGACAACAAAACTTTGTATATGATTTGTGATAAGATGTGAATGAAGTGGAATAAACTGCTCCAATGACTTAGTAAGTTTCTCTTTCTCCTTTTAAGTTCCTGGATGACGCTGAGTCCAGGGGCACATGGGGACAGTATATTAATGAGTTGAGGGCCCAGAATCAAGCTTCTCTATTTGCATTTTCATGCAATGGAAACAGGCGAATGCACCAGGCATATCAGAAATGCACAGCCATGGGTCACTTGACATCTACAGGGAAGAGATCAGAATGAGAGGGAAGGGCTGCCTGCAAAGCAAATGTATTTACACTGCGATCTAATGCTTCCAGCTCGAGTGTCTACTGAGCCCGAGGTTTTCAATAGATTTTCCTTGTCTATGTTGCAATCAAAGCTGATTGAGAGGCCCCTGATAATTAGGATGTTGCTCCTGTTATTAGAGCTAAAGCCATATAAGAAATACACAAGCAGCTACTGTCTAATAAAGAGTCAAATGAACAAAAAGGTAAACCATCGACAAGCTGTGGTCTTGGTTTAATTTGAATCCTCACGCATTCCCATCGCATTGTCATCGTCCACGACAATGAATAAGCCACTGTCACCATGGAAGCTTCTCCCACAGCCTAATGCTAATTACCTTTTCCTTTCCCCCCAAGCCGAGTGAGGAGATTACTGACGAGCAGCCTCAGAAGGGCTGATGTGCTCTTCCCTTTGGTTTTATACAATTTACATGGAAAAAACAGCTACTCACTTAGCTCTTGGGGCATCTTTATATTAGTTTTATATTTTTAAACACTTCCAACAAGACCACATTTATTAATGCCCATATTTGATAAACTTGTATATACTCACCCAGCATCGCAGCAACCATTGAACTTGGACTAGCTCTGGGTAGAGGTCAACCTTCCCACTTCAGGGGACTCATCAGAATAAACACCAATGCTACAAGTCCCCCCTCCCTAGTCACAGGAAGAGAGCCCAGTGCCTGCCGGGTCACAGGGTGGCCCTTGGTACTTTTCTGGGACTTGGGGCAGGTAAGTACAGATAGCCTCAAAGTGTCCGTACACAAAACACAGGCATCCCAGGAGGAAGCAAGGTGTGTCTTGTGGGCCCCAGGGGCTGCAGAAGGCAAGCCCGTGAGCCATGCAGGGCTATCTCATCCTCCAGGCACCTGGGCCCGGGAGTCGTAGGCCCCTGCTCCCCACCTGTTCCTAAGATGTGTACCAAGCTCCTTCTCAGGAGCTGCCTGCGGGGCTCAGGACACTTGGTTTGCACCAGTATCTCATGCCTTCTCATGCTATATTTTTAATAATTTAGTACAAATCTCTCTTCCCAGTAGGCTGCGAGCTCCTTGTGAGCAAGGGGATTTTTTCACTCATGTTTTGTTCCCAGTGCCTGGCTTATTCCCTTGCAGACGTTCAGTTCTCTCTCCCTCTTTTTCCTCCCTCCACCCTTCCTCCTTCTTGTTCTTCTGTTCTCTTTCCATCCTGACGTCTGACTGTTTTCTGCGTATGCTCCAGCACTCTGCTAAATGCTAGCAGAGTGTGAACAAGACAGCTCTTCAAAGCCCTGCAGTCTACACACAGACACTAAACATAAGGACGCCATGAAACGCTACGCTGGGGTAAGCACAAGATGTTATCCGACTCTGGTCAGAAAAAGGTGCAAGCTGACTTCAGGGAGAACAGGCATTTGCCAGGGAAAAGCTGAGGACAGGTGGGGCTGGGAGGGAATACTGCCCCAGGTGGAGGGAAGGATTCACCGTGAGCAAAAGTTCAGCCAATGAGGGGAACTGTGAGTGATCAGAGTCATTGAAGGGAGAGCACAGGAGGGAGGCATGAGAGGCAACACCAAAGAGAGGAAGCCACCATCAGGAGGGACGTTGACGGCCATGTTTATGACTCCAGGCATTATCCTGGGGGCACTGGGGACCCACTGCTGGGCTGTCAGCAGGGCAGACAGGTGCTTTCAGGAGGCACTCAATAACTGTTTACTGACGGGATTCTCTATTTGATGCACTGAGGACACAGCACACGCTTTTACTGGGGCAGCCTTTCTTGTCACCTTCCACATAACCCACCACTCATGTCCCGACACACAATGACATTTAGGACTTAATTGTACCTGCCTCTTGGAAGTTCCTCTCATCTTGCATGTGCCTCACAAGTGACACCAGATTTCCTCTTCAACAGCATCAAGCCTAACCTTTTTGGCATATTGAGGGCCTTGGTTCTCCTTGTCTGTACAAGGTGAGCTCAGCAAACACCTGCTCCTACTCGTGCCCAGAATGGGGGGCCCGGGAGGGCAAGAGGCAAGGTGACGGTAGATGCGTGGAGGGAGGGAGGCTGGGAGGGCGAGGAGAAGGAAGAAGCCTGCCGTTGAATGCTTTTAGGCTTAGTTTAAATTTCCAACCTTGTGGATTATGTGAATTTTCATTGTGAATGACTTCTCATAATTACTGCAAAATGCGTAAGGAAGGACATTTTTTTTTGTGCTGTAGAAAATAAGTCTCAAGTAAAGTTAAAATAATTGCAAAAAATGACAGCGAGCAAAGATACTATTATATCCCTTGACTTCTCTTTTTCTAAAATAATTCATTTAAAAAACATTTCCAAGTATTTTTAAGGATACAGCCCTGAACATGACAACAGTCTGAGTCAGTCATCGGATTTGAGGGCTCTGTCACGTATAGACTGCTTTTTCTGATGAGCTTCCAACTTTTCTAATGGCTTAAAAATAACCTATAATACATGAGTCATTACTCAGGATTTATCTTCAAAGAACTTCAATTACAGAATTTAGTCTCTGGAATCCCCCCTTTTTAGATATAGGGACAAGTATTTAGAAAAAAAAAAATCACAGGATTCACAAGTAAAGATTTATACTTTTTTTTCTGACTAGAACAGGCACTAAATAAAAGCGCCATCACTGCAGCTCTAGCCGAGTTCAAAGGCGTATTATATCAGCTTTAAGGTTCATCCCAAAAGTAAACTCAGTCCACAGTCACACACGTGCTAACCAGCCTTGTCACGTGCAGACTGCTTTCAAGTCTTTAGCATGCAAAATGTCTCTTCATTTTTGGACAAATCACAAAGTAAAGAACTCTTATTTTGCATATTTCCAGTACAGAGCTCATAGTCTAAAAAAGTGAGACCTGACAGCCTGCAACGTTCCAGCAAACAAGGCGGATATTTCCTCCCAGGTCTCGAAAATCGAGAGACAGCTATGCCCTACCTGGGTCAGACTCTGACTCATCTTGTCAACTTCATTTCTTCCTCTTCTTCCCTTTCACGCATTTAACACCCCATCTAAACCTTCCTTTCCTTTCCTATACATGGCTCTCCTTTTCCCGCCTCCACACGCTTGCTTATGCTGTTCCTTGTATCTGGAAGGCCCTTCCCTTCATATCTACATGTCTAAACCGTATACGTGTGTTTCAGCTCATCTAAAAAAACCTGCCCTTGTATCTCCAGAAAAAGGGGGCCTCTCCTTCCAGTGGAATCATTCCGGTGCACGGACCACCTTGCTTGTGCCATCTACTCTGGGCTCACTGAGGGCAGGGTACACCCTGGGGAGGCCCCTAGTGTACTGCTTGATTTATGTCAGTACCTGTTCTTTACATGAGCAGTAAGGTATTGGAAAGATACAGACAGACAGATTTTCTGATTTAGGTTTAAAAAGTAAATGGATCTAAAGGAGGCAAAAAGAAGCATCAGGTCCCAAATAGGAAAGGACGGAGCATTCACCTCCAGCAAACACCATTCAGCATTTCTGGGTCCCTACAAGGCGTCCCAGAGAACACGGGAAAAGCTACCATTTAGCACGTCTGTGAAAACCCAGGGTTTGTGCAAGTGCTTTACCTCTCCTGCTGTATTTAGTTTTCAAAACAATTCTAGAATGTACGTACTATTATCCCTGCTTTACAGAGGAAGAATGGGGGCCAGAGAGGCTAAGTGAGCTCAGAGAGGCCCAAACAGCTAAAATTCCTTCTGCCTCCTTATGCTGCCCCAAGAACATTATATTCTAAGAGAGATAAATATCGCTGGAATCACACTCCCAGGCCCAGGAAAACAAGGGTAAATGTATGTGAGATGACTTTGACCATTGTTCGTTTTATAGCAGGAAAAACCAAAAGGTCACCAGAAGCCCTCACGTCTGCACGATGCATCATACTTCCCAGAGCGGAGCCACATCCATGAACTCACTCAGCTGGTAGGTTCCGCGTAATCTGAATCGGAAAGGTATAAACAATCAGGGTTTGGCTGTGCCTTCCCTGAAAGAGCCGAAGCCCTTAGTTCTCAGCTTCTGCAAGACTCAGAAAGCTCAGTGACTCCCCACAAGTGAACATCTTCTGTACGGGCACCAAGAGACCCAGGGAGTCACAGCACCCTCGTGAAGCAGTGACCTGACTTGTTCACTCTTCCCTAAGTGAGTCTCTAAGACACAGATCCAAACAGAGATGGGGTGGCGGATCTCTTCAGTCTCTAGTTCTGTAGTCTGAGCACATCTGGAAGACCGGGATGGCCTCCTGGGGTCAGGTCAGACTAAAGGTCAAACTCCTACTGATTTCATCACATAACCTCCACTCCCAATGTACAGAGCTTACTTTTCTCACAACAACAAAACTACCCACCCATCCTTCTATCCATATGTAACATAACTCCTAGAAGGCAGTCAACAGACTCTGTGACTTGACTAGGGGCAAAAGAAGTATCTGCTGAATAACGTACGCTCAGAACCCACACATCTCTGAGGTCATCCTTAAGGAGGCCTAATCTAGGTTGGCTCCCGACAGCTGGCCTCTAATCCACTCACCTTGGCCTGACTTAGGCCAGACTTCTCTACCCACAGCCCCTGTGCTTGAGGTTTCCTCGGGGGCCAGCATGGAACTGTCCCATTCACCAACACCCAGCATTTTATGGGCAGACAGATGAGAGGGCCCTTTAGTGGTAGCAATTGCAGTAGAAGTAATAGTGGTAGTAATATTACTAGTAGTATTGTTACTCGTAGTAACAAGAAGCGCCAGCTTCTCCAGTTTTGCCCCCATGTACAGCTGAACTCTCAGGACGGCAAAGTTAGATTTAAGAAAGGACAAGCTGTAACGAGGTCTTTCTTCCTTCAGCCCACGTATCAAACATACACATGAGACTGATTTCCCCTGGAGCTCTGGGCACACGTCAGTTTCTCCTGGGAGGGGTCTCACTACGGAATAGAGGCCCAAGGTACTTTACTCCTATTTTCAATGAAATAGCATAATTTGTACTTAGGTAATTTTTTTTCTGTGTGAAGTGAAGGAAATATCATCACGGCACCACTGTCAAGGCCACACATATCTTTCTGAAAAATAAGACGTAGATTATTTTGTCCATCTTGCCATTATTCATATGGGCATAAATTCTCTGTGCTATTTCCTGGGTATATTTCCAGGCACAAGGTATATCTTTTATAATTTAGTACTACGTGATGATAAGTGTGATTTGTCCAAGTCATTCCTCCACAAACAAATCCTTTCTATATTTTATGCAAACCCACCATTCATCATACTTAGCATTCTCACATTTAACCCAAGAAGATAATAAAAGTGTAAGTTGAAGGAATTGTTTTATAAAGTTCTAACTTGGCTGTCTCTGTCGCCCCTGGAGAGGGGCAGTGTGGTGTTGATTTTCAGTTTTTGATTTTGTTTTGAGTCATGGACTTTTTTAAGAATAAAAGTCATGGATCCCTTCTCCAGCACGATGGGCATGAGAAAAATGCAAAGTTTTCATATAATACTGATATTTCATTAGAAGTTTATTTCCTTAACATAAACACAATGTAGTAATAATCTTTACAAAGAATCATGTATCTTTCACTATCTCTGTTATGTGCTTATTATGCATATGAACCAAAAAGTACTCCTACGTTAGGATAAACTTCAATTGGAAGGCTTGCCGTTACTTAGCGTGAGTTAGAAACTGAAATTATGACATGGGGTTTGGCAGCCGGAGGTGTGTGTCTGGGTGTGTGTGTGGGGGTGTGTGTGAGGGGGGTGTTTTACTAGTAACGAAAGCGAGGCTCGCATCAGGCCACTATAAAATGGTCTGGCAGTTTCTGCGATGAATTCCTGGTTCACTGTTTACTGTCTTTCAAGAAGTGTCTTCGTGTTTGGCAAGGTCTGCCTCACGAGGGCCTCTATCATCACAGAAAAGAACCAGAAATTCGAATTTCAACTTTAAAGTCCCTGAGCAGGAATAGCCCTCAAAAGAGCTGGGTGGTGTTGGCAGATATGTGCGGATCTCTCTTTGCAGACAAATCACCGTGTTTCCCTGAAAATAAGACCTAGCTGGACCATCAGCTCTAGTGCATCTTTTGGAGCAAAAATTAATATAACACCCGGTACTATATTACATTATATTATATTATTATAGTATAATTATATTATATTATTATATTATATTATATAAGACCGGGTCTTATAGCAAAATAAGACCAGGTCTTATATTAATTTTGCTCCAAAAGACGCATTAGAGCTGATGGTCTGGCCAGGTCTTATTTTCGGGGACACACGGTACTGAGTCTTGTCCCTTCGGAGACTAAGTGGCAGGGTTTCTCCTCTAGCACAGGGAGGTTCACAAGCCGCCTGCCTCTACCCACCTCTTCCGAAATGAAAGCTCAAAAGACCTCAGAATTTCTCAGGCGCATGAGTAACGGGAACTGTAGGAACTTGTAATGAAAGATTGCCCTCCCTCATATTGCAAACACCAGAAGAAAACTCCCAAGTGTGCCACGTGACAAGGTCTCCCTTTCAGATGGCTCTCAGAGTGGCCTCCCTTTTCACTCCACACAGGAGGGCTCTGGACTGCACACGAGTCACGCCCGCCGTCTAAGAGTCGTTCTCTGGAAAGAGGGCAAACCGCGGATAGTTGAGGGGAACTTGACATCCTCTGTCACCATTTGACAAACTCCTTTAGAAGCTGGGGACTCAGGGTCCTGGCTCTCCTAAGAGAGCTAAGCGCTTCTGTGGGACTGCTGGAAGGCCTGGAGAGAGACTGGTGGTCCTTCCTTCCTCACAAAAGGAGTTAAGCCAGGAGCTCTGATTGCCACAACACGTATCTGATGGACAAAAGCCACGGCCTTGTTTCCCGGAAATAACCCAGGAATTTCATCTAGTTGCAGCTGAAGAAAAGTGGCATAATTGCCAATTCTGAAATAATTAGAAACTCCAGGCACCTAGAGTGGATGGCATTTGATGGGGTATTGCTTCGTTCCTTCTCTTCTCATTCCAGCTACCAGTTGTAGACACACCTCTGCCCGAGACTGCTACAAGAGCCTTACTGGCCGCTTAAAGATAAGGCTTTGCCCTTGGGACAAATCCAAGTTTCTGCCTTTTCAAATGGAGCCACTTTTCCATGAGAAGATCCCTACGTCTGGTGAGTCTCCAGCCATACGGCAGCTGCTCCTTTTAGTTTGTCGTGTCCGACATCAGTCTGCCATGTGACTACTATCCACGGGGTAGAGGATTTGACCTTCCCTCCTTTCCAGGTCACCGTCTAGGACATGCATTCTCAACAGGGTGAGACTGCTCCAAGGGGGAGGGGCAGGAGTAAATCTCCAGCCCCATTACAGTGAACTGTGGCCCTCCCAAGTACCACAGTGCATAAACAGACACAATATATCTATGGTACTAAAATTTTATAGGGAGAGGCAATTAGAAAAACAATGTCTAAGAGGGTTCCTTTGGGCACATAATGAAAAAAAGATTGATAAGCTCTGTTCCAGGTGTCTGAAGAAGGAAAATGGGGTGTCTTTGGCTGTTCCCACGATATCTGGCTGTGGTCTTACACACCTCACTCGACTGGCATCCTCCACTCAGCTTGTGCTACCATCCCGATTCGGGGACCACTGACTCCCCAGCCCACAAATGCTCCAACCACCACTGCAGCCAGTGAGGGTCACAGCCCACGCTGCCCCAGCTGGGGTGCACACTGCTTCCCTTCCCATTATCCCCCAAGCCACCACTGAGTTGAAGATGGAGGCTTGAGTGACCTGGCAGGGGCTTCTCCTTCCCCAAGCTTTACTGCTCATAGTTTGTTCATCCAGATTCTGGATTAAGCTTCTCGGGCTGTTTCAGAGATTTCAATGGAAAATGGGTTTCAACCAGCTATCACATTCATAGATCATGTTTGCAGGCAATTCTCATTTTTGCTGAAGTTTTTCTTGATGACAAACATCGTGTGGACGCCTGCGTCTTGCCCGTAACACAGGAGCTCTTTGGGGTCAAGACACGACAGAGTCCTCTGTTTTGTACTTTCTGCTTGTGAGTGAGGGACGAGGCAGAAGCTTGACAGAGGGTCCTGAAAGCCCAGGAAGTGGCCCCACTCTGACACAGGGCAGCCAAACTCTGCTAGGTTTGGGCCAGCCCAGCAAAGAAGCTGTATTTGCTAGATTATAACTTGTTTTCCAAATCTGTATTCATCACAGCACACACAACTGTAGACCTAAACTGCCGTGCGGTCTTCTCCAGGTAAACCCCTGCCCTCCACTGTACTGTCAAAACCCAGAATGGCTTGCTGACCCCATTTCCACCTTGCGGATGGCCCTCCTCTCGTGAGCTAGGTCTCCTTTCCCCTCCCCTCACGCGGGTATCAAAGCACTGCTATGTTCCCCACCGCACTCCTCCTTCTCAAAGGAGTTGCCCTCAGCTCGCCCCACCACATTAAAAAACAGCGAGGAAATTCACATTTGCCAAAGAACTAACTGTGCTAAGAATAAAGACATCACCTTTCCAGGAGTGCTTGCCTATTAATGAGGGCTTGTTCCCCTAAGAAAGCTCTCTAGTTGGTGGAATTTTAGGAACTGTTGGTGACTTTCAGGGAGGGCCTGAAAGACAGACACTTTGGGGTGGAAAGGCATCCCTCGGACTCTGCAGTCACCCCAGAAGGGCAGCATTTGGTCCACCCACAGCTAAGACTCGTCCTGGGAAGACAGATCTAGTCCTGGGTTGGATCCCAGTCTCCAAACCCAAGAAGGCCCTTGCGCTTAGCAAACGCCCTACAGAACCTCACGTCTGCTTACAGCCCAATTACCGCACCCATCTTGAAGCCAGTGATTTTTTTTTTTTTTTTCAGTGTCATCCTCTCTATGGAGACATTCTTAATAGAGATTTTGGGGGTAGAACGTCTTCAGGGCAGCATTCATAATCAATCAGCTCTTTCTTTTTGTAAGAGGGCTGATTGTCAAGATTTCTGTTTGGGAAAAATATTTTAGAAGGTCTCAAATCAAACTATATCATCAGCACTCGTGTTTTATGCAAATTAGGAGATATTTTCTTACACTTCATCATAGGGACTAATCGCCCTGGCATCATCGCTCTGAGAAAGCATCTGCCACCTGAAATTTAGAACAATAATTCACAGTCCACGGAACAGTGTGCACCAGCAGATTAAACTTGTTATAAATTTATAATGATTTCATACAAAAACATTACATTTTAATAGTTTCAAGAAATGACAGGGTAGGGCTGGTATAAATGTTTAACTAGCACTGTCTCATATTTCACACTTTGTTTATTTCATTACCGGGTATGCTAAAAATGAAACAGCTAACTTACAATGTCATCAAATTCAAAACAGAAAACTTAGGAACCAATACTCTATGCAAAGCAGATAGATTTCTAGCCCCAAGGATCTCCCAACAGCCTCTGTTACATAAACACCTGGATATTTCATTGAACTATCAAGTACTTTTTCCTTATAGGTAATTTAAATTGTTTATCATTTTTACCTTGGTGAGATGATAGGTGACAGCCATCATTATTAAATGTGTTTCCATATTGGAAGGCCACCGTGGAGGGGCCCTGTCCCTTTATGTTCTCTGTGCCCAAACTACTCATGGGCTCTACTGTGACTTTACATATTTTTCTATAAAGGAAAGAGAATCACTCAAAGAAACATCAGGTCCTATCAATACGAAAGTGACAGTCGGGCTATGTCAGACACACAGACCAGACCTTCTCAAGCTGCCTGGCGAGGACACAGTGATTTATCAGGTGTGTGTTCCTCTCGACAGTCTCCCTTTTCTCTGAACGCTCAGTGATCCTGACTCTTCTTTTCTCAGTCACTCATACAGGTCCAAGTGTGTGGTGGTATTCCAAATCACAGCACCAGAAACGATATCCTTACTATTTACTAACTGGAGACTGACCAGATTCCAAACTCCACACCACATCATGCAAGCCAGTGAAAAGGGCAGTGGTGGGGCAGGAGGATTCGTATGACTCCTTTTTCTGGGACTTTTTAACTTTCTCGGTCATTTCGGTAATGCTTGAATTGTTTTCCTACTGGCTGAATGTCACCTACACAATCAGAAAACAAAGATTTAATTTTGCTGTTTAAGGAAAAAAAACGTTCCGCTGGTCTAGGTGGCCCACAGGAAGACAGGATCAGGGTCGAATGTAAAGTGACGCCAGGCAAAGCCCACGAGAGCCAGGAGCCACTTCAAATGGCAGGGACAGTCCCAGGTAGGAGACAGGGCAGAGCGGCCGGAGCGCAAGGGAAGGGGCTAGCCTGGGAAATGGGGTGCAAGGTAGGAGGAGGCCTAACAGTTCAGGCAGCAGGCTGAGAAGAGCCCCACCCCACGCTGAGGAAGTGGAAGCTTGAGGAATGAAAGAGGGGGGCTCAGGTCCAAGCTTTGGGCAGCACAGGAAGGAAAAAGCAGCAAAAGGTGTGACAGTGAGAAGGAAGCAGAAATTTGGGGTGTTAAGTAACTAACAGAACGTAGGTCCCTTCGACTTCTCCGCATCCTCTTACAACCATGGCGGGGGGGGGGTGCTGGAACCCACAGCACATGAGTCGTTTCCGCCTGGAATCATGTAAGCACATTTGCATAAACATTCGATCCTCTTAGTGACCCATGAAACCAATGCTGTAAATCTGGATTATTATAAAGAAAAGAATGGTTAAGGAAGTTAAGCAACTCATCCAAGG
Organism: Rhinolophus sinicus; assembly: GCF_036562045.2. NCBI lineage: Eukaryota > Metazoa > Chordata > Mammalia > Chiroptera > Rhinolophidae > Rhinolophus > Rhinolophus sinicus. The sequence goes on along the minus strand of NC_133759.1, from coordinate 11,722,429 downwards.
TTTGCGGGTACAGAGCTGAGACTCACACCTAGACCTGAAATTAAAACCTTGCCTCATCCTGAGTGATATTTTGGAAGGAATCAGAAGCTTGGAGCCAGCTCTGCAGATGTGTGGAAGACGTGGGGGATGGCTCCTGAGTCCTGGATACTGGGCTGGCAGGAACCTCACAGCAGCCTCAGGGTGGGTGGGACCAGCGAGGTGAAATTACAGGTTGCGTCTCGTTTACTTCCCTTATCGTCAGCCTCTCAGATGGGACAAGGAAGGCTGAGAGCTCCCTGAGACTGAAGACTGTGGCCTGTGTTTGCCCATCACTGCTTGCCCTAACCCCACACGGAGCCTGGCACACAGCGGGGCCCGGCACGTTTGTTGAATGCATTCACAAGATGGTAGTGGTTCAGGTACAGGCCACTGCCATCGGAGTACTCAAGTGTCACCCAACAGAGAGGCCCTCACTGAGAAAAAACTCTGATTCGATGAGCTAAGACTCAGGAAAAAATACACAAAATGATCAAAAGTACTAATTCCGTATCCTGTTACTTGGAACGTGCTCTCAGATGCAAACACATCTTTTCCTGGGATCGGGGCTGACATGGGCCATTCCCTGTGGAGGCAGGCAACAGAATCCGTCAGAACCTGTTGTATACACCATAAAACTGCTTAGAAGCTTAACATCTATTCTGTTGAAAATACATCATTATTTGGGGACTCTTTTGTGTTACCACATTACTGTAAGTTTTCATATCCTACTGTGACTGACTAAAACATTTCCCCAAAGCAGCATCTTATTTGGGTGGTGAATAAGTGTTTATTATTTTGTTCCCTGTGCATTTCTGTGTGTGGAAAACTCATAATGATAATAAAATGCAGCACCTCACTCCAATTTTGATGCCGTGGATTTGCATCATATCCAAGTTTCTACCATGAAATCTTTAACGATAGACTCTAATGCTTCCGTGTCGCTTCTAGGGAAGGTCGCTATTTTGGGGATTTACATCATTACAAAGTCAGAGCTGCAGCACGCTTGTAAAACAACAAAATAATGGAATAAGCCTATATTTGGTGTTTTGCTGTCCATAATATCACACAGGTCACTGTATATTTAGAAAGGAATTCTAAACAGTCAAGCAGAGATTAACTGGTGTTTAGAAGAGTTTTGCTGATAAGCACGTCTTACTGTATTCTGGTTTCCTGAGACACCATTAGCCAGATGTCTGGAGTGAGCAGAATAGCTCACTTCTCAGCCATATCCGACCGCAGAGGGTTAACTATAAGATGACTGAGACTAGCAAATTCATTTCAGGTGTAATATCCTACGGGCACAGACCTGTGGATTGTAAGTGCATGAAAATGGAGCCCCTTAGAGTTCTGCTGACTGGAGTACACAGAAAGTTCTAGGTATGACAGCACAAAATTGTTCAGGGATTTTTTTTTCTTTTCTTTTCTTTTTTGAGAAAATAATTTTAAGAGAAGAGAATGAGAATTTGTGATTAGAGGTTTATATATTCAGGCTATTGATAAAGCAGAGCTCATTTAGCAACACTTACATCAGCAAAGCATTTTATAAAAGTTTGCCAACTCGTCCTTATTTCCTTCAATTATTTTATTGTGGTAAAATACACATTACATCAAATTTACCATCTTAATCATTTTAAGTGTACAGTTTCTTCCTTATTTGGGGTTACTGTGATATATACCAGTTATGATGATTAAAATATTAAGTTAAAACATCTGAGTCCAAATCCTGGCTTCCTGTGCCTCAGTTTCCTCAACTGGGGAGCACAGGGGTATTAATCGCTCCTGCTCTAATATTATCCAGCTCAATATCATCCAGACCAGCACACAACACACGTTGGACTTTACGTCGTTATTCAGAGGGTGGTCAAAAGAGAACGGTTTCCCAGTCTTTAGCATCATCTGATTAAGTTGAGGGCTATAACCAGAACATCCCTGGGAGAAGCATTTGGTAGCAGAGAACATTCCAGCTTCACCACAGCTCAGAAGCTCAGGGGATCTAGGCACCCAGAGAACTGAGCCCTGCTCTGGCTGCGCTGTTCCTGGAAAGTTTCTGTGCAGTGACAGTTTCCAGAGTCATTCGCGGCAGCTGTGGCCCTGACGTGCAGCCTGGCTGTCCTCCAGCCTCTGTAGTGGTGATGGAGGCAGCACGCCATGTGCCACCTCACAGTGGGCCCTCTGGGCCACGCTGCCCTTCCTCAGAATGCCCTGGGGCCACCTATGAGCCTGAGTCCAGGGACTCCAGCACTCAGTGGCCATGCAATTAAACCTAACAAGGCACAAGGAGCTCCTTGCAGGCCACACAGCGATGCCCACAGTAATTGGCAACAGGCCTCTGGTTCCCTAGGGTCTAGGGATTATGTGCTGACAGCAGGGAAGGGCCAAGGAAGGGTCAGGACCTTGAGGGAGGCCAGATGGGATCACCTAGCTTCATGCATAAGTCATGAACAGCTCTGTTGGCTGCTCTGAGCTCTCCTGAGCCAGACACAGCAAGGCCGATCCCTGGCCTGGGGAAGCGGACAACAGAGGCTGCTCTGTGCCTCTGTGGGACTGCTGTGGCCCAGGGTTGCTGCCGCACATCTGACTGTGGCTCCGATCAAGCTGACTTCAGAGCTGTGGATTCTTGCAGAGGCAAGCAGTGAAGACGTGTGCTTTAGGCAAGGTGCGTTCCAGTTCAGCTGTGACTGAACGCTGCAGTAGCAAGTTGTGTCACTGGCAGGAAGGATGCACATTCTCAAACGGAAACAGCCCGTTCCTCTGCTTTAGGAAATAAGTAGGATGACGCATAAAATCTGGTAGCGACGTATGCCCAGGTCTTGGGTGTTTATGAAGTCACCGGCCACTTCCAAAGTATGCAACTGTGTGCATGATGTATGTGTACGTATGTCTTTTGTTGAAGGCTTTCTCTGTGCTGTGATAAACTATATGCGGCACACCACGATTAACCAGGTGCATAACTATCTCCTGTAATCTTTGTGTGAGGGTGTCAACCAGGTAACTCAGCTTTGAGCTGTTAAGTGACTTGTCCAAGGACACACAGCACGTAAGGGACAAAGTAAAGTTCTGAACCCGCCTGTCTATGTCCCAGTGTCTTCTCAATCCAGCCACTGCTGTCTGGAGGGGCTCACTCAGTGCTCCCCTAACCCCATCCCCTGGCCTCTGCCCCTGAACTGATCCAGAAGCAGCAGCAGTGCTGGCCCACCTGCCCTCCGCCAGACCCCGCGCTGGGCCCTTTGCCCACGTTACTGCATTATTAATGCATTAGGAGGTGGATGTTATCCTTGTAACAGATAAGAAAATTCTTGTGTTTCCTGCTAGCCTGTTACACAGGTTTATCTAATCAATATTCTCTTCCTGCTATTTCCCTTCTCTTCCCTTGTAAATTCTTTACTAGCTAAACCAGTCTTTGGGGACAAAAACCATAAATACTTAGGTCAGTTTTGAATGTCATTATCACTTTCAAATATCAAAAAAATTAAGAAATAAAAAAGATTTTCAAAAGTACATGTTTCCAGAAATAAATGCCGGTCATAAATTAGAGTTCCAGTCTTCTTCCCAGCAAACATAACTGACATTACATGGAACTGGCTAAAGACAGGAAGATTCTGAAACGGGACGAACTCAGACCCAAACCTTCCGCTTCCATAACGATCCAGTCTGGATTTTCAGGAGCAGGCTCTAGAGCTTCTCAAAAGATGTGCACGTGAGCCACCCAGGGACCGTGTTATTATACAACACAGTTTCTGACTCAGCCGGCACAGCGTGAGGCCTGAGATTCTACATTTCAAATGAGCTACCAAGTCATGACGCGGCTGCAGGTCTGGGAGCACATTTTGAGTAGTAAGGGGCTAGAGGTCCTGTCAACTCTGTCACACCAGCAAAGGACCCCTGAGATGGCACTATTTCAGCATGTTCGGTACACTCTGGATTCTGAATCCAGAAGTCTTTTTTGCAGGACAATCTTAGTACCTGGTCTGGAAAAATCTAGTTGTCCTACTAGGGCATGCCATGCGTGCTTCTTCATGGCATAGTAAACAGTAGCCCTGTTGCAGCCCTCATGAGCTTGAACTTGGATGAAAGCTCGATGAAGCAAATTCAAAATACCCTCAGATAACCAGCCGATATTTTCCATGTCCCAGTGTTTCTACAATTATGTAGGCAGAAAGAAATTTGTGTTTGGGAAATAAGACAACTAAATTTGTGGTAAAGCCAGGATATTAATATAACATAGGAATAAAAATGACGAGGAGGATGTTGATGACGACAACAGTTTGAGCCATTATGTTCCAGACACGTGCTGAGCCTTTTGCTTACACTATCTCATTTAGGCCTCGCAACAATCTTAGACTAGAAATATTTTTGCTGTTATTTATATTAGGAAACTGAGACTCGTGGAGTTAGATTCCTTGTCCAATTGCTAACCAAATAAAAGAAGTGAGACTTGACCCCAAGACTGCCCAAACCGCCAAGTGGCCCAAACGCCAGGACTGCTCACCATTATGCTGTATGAGCTCTTCCACTGGGAATGCAGAACGAGCACCTTGCAAAAGTTCAATCTTCAGCTACCTCAATGCAAAGAACATCATCTCATAAGGCTATATCAAATAACCTAAAGACTTTTTAAAAATAAAATCAGGACAACTGACTTTCTTGATTAAAGACATAGATCGAGTCGGTTTGAATCAAATACTCCATATTACAAAGTGACTCATTGAATCATTTGCACAGAGTCACTGTTTATCTCAACAAAGGATGATGTGTTTGTTACCCATCTGAAAGGCTGCACACATTAAATCTTCTAAACTAGAAAAGATGAACAGTCTCGTGCACCGGGTTAAAAACGGCACCCCTGCAAAAGGCCAGAGCATGTGGGTATTCAACGCACCCCAGAGCAGAGAGCCCTTAGGACCAGAGAAGAATCCCAGTCAAATGGCTTCATGACTTCCCTATGAGGGCAATCCTGTTCTGGAAATCCTCTTAAGACTTAACTTCAGTGGAAACCCAAGGAACCTTGGACTAACGCATTTGCTGATGGTGTTTCTTGTTAGTTCAGCAAGAGGGATTAAATAAGAGGGAAAGAGAGTGGGATGGTCTTTTATTTGTGTATTATAGTATTGGAAATATATGGTAACCCCCTAGAAAATATGTACTTTCAAGAGTAATACTACATATTCTGTTTTAAACAGTACAAAACAATTGTATTTATTTAATCTAAATAAATATGTGAAAGCACATAGTTCAATAGATTCCACAAATGAAATGCCCCAAATACCTATCTTTGGAAAATATGGCTGAATATACATATATACATATACATGCACTCATATTGTGTGTATACACAAATTGTGTGTCTATATACTTCCATAGGAGAGCAATTTGCATATAGATATAAAATAAGTCTATATACACACTTATGCATCTGCTCTATAAGCAAACAGCTCTCCTGAAGAAGATGTGTGTGTGTCGGTGGGGGACATCCACATCTGACAGCTGAGTTTTCTATCACGTTTCTCTGTGCCAAGAGGGTATTTCATTTGGGTGGATCACCAGACCTGTGGTGTTAATATTCTGTTCCCATGAAGGGCTGTCGGATTTCCTGGATCCATATGTCACGATTCTTAACGTTTCTCTCACTGTGTTCAGGAAGAAGTTTTCAAATTGGTTTTATAAATAATTCACTTGGCTTTTGTCAGAGTTTATTTTGCTATTGAATCCCTCTATTAGGTTTTAAAGTCATGCTTTGTTTTATGGATGTAATAATCTTTCAAGTCTTTGTGAGGATACTAATTAGAATTTTTTTTTTTTTTTTTTTTTTTTGGAAGTCTTGTTTCCTCTATTTGTTTCCCTGTGGCCACTGGCTTTTCTGGCTCACTGGTGGCCACTCTTTGGCTATGGACTTTCTGCAAATGTCCCATGATTCTTCTTTGTTCATATTCATAAATGAAGAGCTATGTGAGTGAGCGCTGATGGCCTGATGAGCTACCTCCGGAATGTTTAAGATGTCACTTTGATTTCCTTGGGGAAGCTTCTGCTAAGTGGATGCTGCTGAGAGCTGTGAGCAGCCTTGGCCTGGGGTTAGTTAGTGAGAAATGAAGAAATAAAGACTCAATTCAGAGGAGGAACAGGGACAACAGGTTGAGCATCCACTTTGGTGGGGGGCCAGGGCAGCTCAGCCTGGAATTCAGCCCCTCTGTGCCCACCCAGGGCACTTGGGGAAGGTCCTGCGGAGAGCAGCTCCAAAGGGGGTGGGTGGGGGTGCAGAGCCGCTGCACCCTGAGCCTAAGATTCTTCCAGAGCTTCTCGCTATGCCTGCACCTTTGCCTACAGTGGGGTCTGTGGTCTCCTAAATTCTGACTACTCTTTCTGTTAAGCTAATTGCATCTTCTGGAAATTTCCCAAGTTAGGCATCAATTACGGATATTTTCCCCTGCTTTCAGTGCAATTCTGCATTTTTCACTTATTTTTATACTTACTTTGATCATTTCAATGGAATGTGGGGAGGCAGTCACGGTAAACACATGAACTTTTCACCATCATGGTTTAAAATCTCAACTCATTTAGAAACATATGTCAATGTATGTATGTGTTCATGTGCATATGTGTAGACACATACATACATGTATGTTATGTGTATTAACTATGGTAATGTATGGGCTATAAATTTAAGGATGACGTTATTTTCTTCCTTTCACTCTTATGTATTTCCCAAGTTTTCTACCATGACTGTATATTCCTGTTGTTGTTTTTTTGATGCTATAATTTTTTTTTGTAACAAATTCTCATACCATAAAATTCACCATTTTAAAGCGTACACTTCAGTGGTTTTCAGTGTATCCACAGGTTGTGTTGCCATCACCACAATCGGTTCTAGAACATCTTTACCATGTCCCCAGAACACCCCATGTCCATTAGCTGTCACTCTCACTTCCTCTTCTTTTGGCTCCTGGCAACCACTAATAGTTTTGTCTCTATAGATTTGCCTATTTTAGTATTTCATACAAATGGGATCACATAGCACATATGTGGCATTTTGTGTCTAACTTTTTTCATTTAGAATAATACTCTCAAAATTCATCCATGGTGTAACACGTATCAGTTTTTCATTCCTTTTATGGGTGGATAATCCTCCATCGCATGGATAGGCCACATTTTATTTATCCATCCATCAGGTGATGGACACGTAGCTTGTTTCCACTTCTTTGGCTCTTCTGAACAATGTCGCTATGAACTTCATGTACAAATTGTGTACAATTATCATCTAAAAAATTACTGCTTTAGGAAAATTACAAAAATACCTTTTCCAAATAAGTCAATAAATCAAACTTTTCACTAATGTACAGTAACTGTGCTCCTAGTACTCTAAAGCATATGGTTTTACTACACTCTTAAAACCTGTCCAATACCTGCAAATACCTGGATGGAATAAATTAACTAGGAATAAGCAGACATTCTTGCATTAACTGGTGGTCAACTAATAAATCTAATCTTTACAACATCGTGAAGGGACACTGATGTACGTTAACAATTTCTATGGTGTTTATAACCATTTCAGAACAGCAGGGCTTCCTTCTAAGAATATCATCTTAGAATATATTTCATTCTGTCACAGGCAACGTTTGGAAAAACAATACTTGTACACTGAATTAAAACCTGCCCAGGCCATGAAGTGAGGGGAAAAAATCTATTTTGCTGCCCCCTCATAGGGTGCAACCTTTAGAAAGGGATTATTTCCATTACATTTTCATCAGGGACTGGCAAAGAAAAGTATATCATGTTATTACAGAGCCTGGAAATGTAATGACTTCCAGGTTGCTAAGCAACGCTCAATGGTAAAGACCCCAGTATCTGTGATCTCTAGAGACACTCTCAAATTTCATTAAAACCTGCTCATAACCATTACACAAAAGGTCCATGTGGAGTTTATAAAAAGGCTTCATTTCTTGACATAATGATGAAGGAATAAAAGAAAAAAAAAGCAAGTGGCATCAAAACTTTTGTGGTACTTCACACCAAATATTTTAGAGGCCCAATTAATGAAATCTATAATATTTCTAGGGGTGTTTCCAAGAAAGAAAGCAAGTACTGTTAGTTTGTAGTAAATAAAAGTATTTAACATCTTGAAAAACAGATACTGTGTAGAACTTTGGGACTTTGAAGAAAGGATAAATGTGTTCTGTGTATAAATCAGGAAGGGAGGCAAGGATAATTTGAAATGCGAGTCCCAATCACTATTTGCTTCAAGGAGGGTCATGATAATGGTATGCTTTCAACGGAAATAGAAAGGCATAGGCCACAGGAAATAATTCTGAAGGACACTTTCAAAATATTTCCTTTAGCAACGATGTTGGAAAAAGCTAATGCCCGAAACAGAGAAAGTTATGGCGGCTCTCCATAACACTCCTGTGGGTGTCACTGGGGTGCTGGTTTAGGATGTTTGGCTCAACTCCCTGAGATGCTGATAAGCACTGGTCTCTCCGTACTGAAACTGCAGGTCACCTAACCTCCTCCTCCAGCTTCTAAAGTTCTAAGGAGAAATACTGGAAGGAGACCATGGGTTAGCTCAGCCTGATTCATCATCCCTACAAATCTGTATTAAAAATCAAAGTGAATGTCTACTGAACAACATCAATCAGGAGGGTCATTTATGTGTGGTTGGTTTTAAAGGCAAATTCTTAAACAGAAACTACACCTGCATGTGGGATCATCAGATTTGCTCAGCTTAAAGAGGGTTCTTGTTACCCAAATACATATTTTCAATACCCAAGTCCCCAGGAACTCTACCTGACTTGGGAAGCACATGTCCTTGAGACATGAGCAAGTTCACTGATAAACTGATGGGTGGTTCACCCTCGTGTACTCACACACCAAAGCAGCCTATCCAGGCCTAGGCAAGATGTTTTCCTATTAGTCGGCATATTTGTGATATACAAATCAATTGCAAAGTGACAATTCAAATCTTGCAGAAGATACAGGATTTCATTAAATCACTGCTGGAGATGGTGGAAGAATCATATCCAAAGCCTTTGATGCGTGAAGGACAGACAGATAAGACTGGATGATCACCAGCTAAAGAAGAGAAAAATGTTTTCAAGTAGGAAGACAGGACAGGCACTTCAAAAGGATATTAACTTGAATAGCGATGAAAAAGGAATGAAGAAGCCCTCCAACAGATTTGCAAAAAAGACCCCATTTTACAATGGTGCTGGGAAGGTTAAATGTGAAGGCGGTTATAATGTATGATCAATCACATGATATTGACAATGTGAATGACACACACAAAGCCTAGAATCATAGGTAGAGCCCCATGTGACAAAGTGAAAGGGCCGGGTGGCCTTAGCGGGGTTCCAGTACGAACTGCACTCTGAGAATAAGACCAGCCCTCTGCTGACTCTCATAGGCAGCGGTCGCCACTGTCCTGCCTGGACTCAGGAGAAGTCCCAGGCTCTAAAGGCTCCAGCCAAGTCCCTGCCTGTCACTCACAGCCTCCCCCATTCTGTCTGCCCAAAACAGTTGGGACCAATGTCAGGAGGCACTTTATCCTGGTGAACGGCGGTCACTAAGCAAAGCCCAGGTCTCCCAGGTCTCCTTCTTCCCCTGGAGTCTCATCCTCACAAGACTCTGCAGCCTTTCCTTGAGCCATGTGTTCAGCCCTCCTCTTGAACCTTGTCCACTGTGCCCTCTGTACAGTCACCAGCAAAAATCCCATATCCTCAATGTCTTCCCAGAATGTTCCCATCACTTTCTTGCTCTCACTGAAACTGGGCTTTCCCTCATGGTACTTCTTCCCCTACAGGCGTCTCTCACACCCCTTGAGCCACTTGGCCTGAAGGTGGCTCCCTGGTTCTCACTGCTGCTTCCTAACCAGTCTCCATCCCTCCTCCCTAACTCCACCCCCTGCCCCCCAGCTTTAAATCTAATGTCACCTGAGAATACCACCTACCAGCCTTCCCTGTCATAGTTATCTGTGGATCACTCACTCGGTCCCCAGCTCTGTCACAGCGCTTGGTAACATCCATAGCCACAGAGAGGCTCCTTCTAGCACCTTTCAGTTCTTTGACCTTCCCTCCAATGACCTGTCCTCCTTCACACTTCAGACACTCACCAGTAACTGGCAGCCCTCCAGAATCCAATTCAAGCATCCCACATTCTGATCACCACACAAGATCACCAAACATGACCTCTCCAAACCATGATCAGGAGTCACCTGGATTGTCGTAACCTCCTGCCATCTCTTCTCCCTCAGCCTCTCAATGCAGCAACCAGATCATCTCACCCCTCTGCTCAGCACCCCCCAAACACTCCTGTCACTCAAGATAAAGGCAGCCTTGATGACTGCCTTGCTCTACCACATCCCTCCCACTTCTCTCCCTCACACGTTACATGTCTCCTCCTTGCTCATTTGCTCTGGACACGCTGGCTTCTTCGCGGTTCCTAGCACATGCTGGGTATGTACCTGTCTTGCAGACTTAGCAATCGCTGTCCCCTGCCCCGTGTGCCCTGCTCCAAGTACCGCTCGGGCTACTTCCTCCATTTCCTTCAGGTCTTTACTCGGATGTCATTTCAGTGAGACCTTCCTTGGCCTCATTATCTAAAGTGGCAAATGTCCCACTCCATTTCCTATCTTTCTTTCCTTCTACATTTTTCTCCTCAGAGATTTTACTATTTAAAATATAACACAGTTTATTTAATAAGAGGTTATCATCTCACTCTCCCCAGCAAACTCCAGTAGAGCAGGGATTTTTGTCTGTTTTGTTCACTTATAACCCCAGCATTTAGAACACTGTCTGTCACAGAGCAGGCACTTAGTAACTACTTGAGTGAGTAGTCACACTCAGCGAAGACTTTTCCTGCATACTGTTACAAAATGCTAAGTAATCATTGTAAAAATGTCTTTATAATGTTCTTAAAAGACAAAAATCAATTTATTTGAATACATTTTAGTGGGATTATTTTTTTAGATTAAGTCCCAACCAAACATTTTGTCATTAATTACCACAATTTTTACATTAAGTGGTGAGATTTCCAGTATCACTTATTCTGGAATGAAAAGAAAACATGGTCAAGTATCTCTTTTGACCAGTTTCAAAACACTAACTTACAAAAAACAACAAGAGGTCATAATAGACTTTTAAATTCAACTTATCAAACCACTTGAATTTAAAATATTGTCTCAGATATTTAAAATATCAACTGAAAAAAATTTTTTTTTATCTTTAAGTTTTTCTATGATTATTTTAGAGCTAAAAACGCAAAACCCAATTCTAGTTTTTTGTTCTGTACAGCACACCTACTTGAAAACAATCCTTTTGAGGAAAGACGTTCCTATTGATATAATTTATGTAGACATTACTATTATTTCTTTCAGTGGGTAGAATTCATTTATTAAAATTAACATTTCTATAAAGGGAAATTCTATTTAAAATATTATTTTGAAAACAAGAATTAGACACATTTAATGCCGATGTTCATCAGGAAAGGACCCCTAGAACAATGTTCTTCGCTGCCCACGTCCACGAGGAAGCGTGTTTCAAACAAATGCATCCTAATTATTAACCCGCTTTGGAAGCTCATTATTTTGAGGACGGTTTTGTTAAAAGCATGTCATTAAAGAAATCCTGTATTACACCAAGAGATTCTAGAGCATTCTTCACAGCAACAGCCACACAGTGGGGTTCAGGATCGTCAGAATGACCTCTAGAATCAGGGTAACTCCACAATGACTCTAATCACTATGATTTGAACGAGATACTGAGTCCCTATAAATGGGAATATTCAAGGTTTGAATAAACAAATGCTCCCTCCCAGCAGCTTCTCCCCCACTCTCCCTTGGTTGCGAGGAGGCTGGAGAACAACAACAACAACAAAAAATTCCAGGGGATCTTAGCTTTTTACTTACCACTGACATTGGGTAGATTCTCAACAAGTTAATATTACACAGGAAAGCAATATTCCTGGCAGGTCTCCTCTCTGTTTGGGGGACATTATATCTGTTACCGAGGATAGCAGACCGGTCCTTCCCACACTTAAGAATTAACTATTTCTTTTGCTGCATGAATATTATCCCATTTTGATAGTTTTTACTGTTTGCGTTAAAAAGCTGTGGGGAACACAGACATTCACACAATGGTAACGTACCTGCACAAGGATTATTTAGTTATTGCAAAGGGAAGCACGTGTCTGCACACTGGAGAGATGGGACACACATCCCCTTCACCAAGCAATTAAAGTCAGCGTCTCTGAACTAGGGAAGCCTGGCATCATATGCTTCCTAATGGGACACTGTGAGGAGCCATTGCAGTGAGATAGTGTGACCAAATATGTCACGGGGAAACATTCATACGATCCCAGAATGGTAGACGTGCTACCAGACAACTGCCGCAGGCTCTTTAAAACTCAATTTCAAGGGGAGGGGGGGAGCAGCAAGACTCTTCTAGATTAAAAGAGACTAACAAAACAACAGTGAAATTCAGTAAGCAGGGCTTGATTAAAATGTGGCTTTTAAAAAAGCCATAAAAGTCATTTTTGACAACTAGGAAAATTAACTATGAACTGGATATTAATGACAGCATGAAATTGTGATTTTCTTGAGTGTGACAATGTTACTGTAGTTAGGGGACAAGTCACTACTTGATGCCTTTACTTGGACATGATTTAAAACACACACATAAGGATGGAAAATATAGAGACGACCACATTTGTGTGAATAAAGTGCATATGGACAATTGAAAACCATGCGGTAAAACGCTAATTCGGATATTTCCTGATGACTCAGGTGTTCACTACACTACTCCCTCAACTTTCCTGGGGTTTTGAAACTTTTTGTGATAAAAAGGTAGGTAAAGTGTCATCCGTGGCAATGGGAGCTTGAAAGAGAAGGCGGCTGGTTAGAGAAGGTGGGGAATGAATCTTATTTGGCAGGAGATTTCAGGAAGGGGGCAGGGGAGCTGACTCTTGAGAAAAGAGGTCAAAGCAGAAGGAAAATGATGCTGCCAGTGGCCGCCAACATCAGACTGAGAGAGAGGACGGCAAGGGGCCCAGCCTACTCACGAGGAGCTTCCAGGTGGGCAGGGGAGCATGGAGGAAACGCGGGCAGATGAGCCTTGTTCAAAGGGGCTGCGAAGGGAGCGTTCTCTGCTGCTTGCACATCCTTAGGAAACCTATGGCAAAGCTCCACGTTCTTCCTCAGGCTGCTCAAGTTTCCCTCCCGGAAATACAGAAGTCTCAGTCCTGAGGGTGACTGGCTATAAATGATTCCACTGGCCACTTGCTTCCTGATTCTGTCTTGCTCAAAATCCCAGGAACATTCCCTCTGGGAATTAAGTAAAAATTCTAGGCAAGATGTTTCTTTTCTTTGTTAGAAAGATACAAGTAAATCATTCAAAGAGTTCCCAATCAACTTGTGATCCTATGGCAATCACCGGCAGAGAACACTTACCCAGGCTAACAACAAACAGTGGTGACGGATTCAAGGGAAGAGCCCCCCCCCTCCCCCCGGAAACTCTCAGAGTTTCAGCTACCCTTCTAAGGTACCATATTTCACAAAAATTAATTACATTTACTTTTTACTCATTTGGGTACATAGTGTTTCTTTTTTAAATGTCACCGGTTTCACACCAATCTCCCCCCTACCTCCACCTTTGTTTTTCCCTTTAAGAAAATAAATTAAGAAGAGAAGGTCTTATCACGCAAAAAAAAATAAAAAGCTAGGAGGTATCATTTTGCCTATCTGTTATACCTCAAAGAATATTTCTCTACCTTTCTAACAGAAAGAGTCCCTTCTGATTCTGAATTTAAACTCATCCTGGTTCTAGAACAGAAAAAATTCCTAGCTAACTTTGGTTTCTCCAAAGCTTTAAAGACTCTGCACATGAGGAAAGGCTGTTACACTGATTTTCAGCAATAAAACATCTCTGGTCACATGAAAAGAACCAGCGGACCTTATAAGAGAATTTAAAAGGAAAATGGTGGTGGGCACAGCAAGACTTTCTGAAAGCCACAGGGTAAAGAGTCGCCAAGGGCTAGATATGTATGATAACATCGTCTTCAGAGAGAGATCCCAAGTCGCACCCCTGCCACCTCTGCTGTACCAGGTAGATGGGCGGCGGGCGGGCGTCAGGAGTTAGCAACGGCAGGAAGCATGTTACAATCACCATCCCACGAATGGCCTCTCTGCCTTCAGAGTAGTCAATCACGTATGCTTAAGCCAGTTTTGCAGAACAAGTCTGTGGTGGTTTAAGTGCAGTCAATATTTTGAGTGTCAGAGTAAGCTGGCTTTAATTAGAAGAGAGTAGCTAATCTACAATCATCACTCTGGGAAAACTCCCATTGATACCAAGTTTAAGGGATAGGTAAGCTGGGGAGCACCTGGCATCACGTCGCTAAAGCGAGAGCACAGAGCACAATTATAACACCTCCCGACTTCCTAGTAAATTACAATGGATAATTAGATTCTTAGGTTTCCCCAACATTCTCTGGATGCTCTAAATACAGACTAAATAAGGAAGAACACCCGAGGGGTAAAACATATCCCAGCTCTATTAGCACAAATTAAACATCCTATTTCTTTCATCTGTTAGTGAAAATTGTGGTTTTAGAAACTATCACAAGATTGGGACTTTAAACAGGTATTTCAAGAATCCAGGGCCTTTTGTGTGACTCATTGGGAGGGATCTGCCACATCATTCCTCAAGACGGGTCGGGTCGCTAATAACCACGGTTTACCAGTCACTGTCATGCCTTGTAAATTATGGGCCAAGTGTAATTCAGGGTCACCCTCTCTGAAACCACCCAGATCACTCGGCTTTTGGGAAAGGCGGGAGCTTCTCTCTCAGGGCTTAAAAAGAGATGCCCCCCCACGCCCCCAGGAGTAGCAGCCTCTTCTTTTTTAGAAGACCTTCTGGAGAGGGTGCACTTAATGAATGTCCTGTAAGGTAAGTCCTCAAGGAGCTTGTCTTTCCTTCCTTCACTTCTTATTGTCGGGAGGATGCACTGATCAGGCCACATTCATCCAATTACTGACACCAGGTAATAGATCTAGAACAGTCCCTGCTTTTCTATCAAAGTTGGTTCCTCCAGGCCAGGCAGGCAACCTAAGAGGCCAGCCTCCCAAAAGTGGCAGGAAAGCTTTGCTTACATTTCTGTTATCTCTCCAAGTCCTGTCCTCTGTGCTCTGCCTATGCAAGCTCATCCACTCCTCAGAAACTTGGCAGGAGACTGAAGCATGGAGACTTACTGCCTTTTAAGGTCCCTCTCAGTCTGACCCATGCGTCTGTAAAGCACTAAAACGACTTCACAATATACACCAAAGTACAAGACACGAACAACTGCCAATAACAAAAGCAGAGATTTTACAAACATTTCTTACTTAGCTCAGTGGATACTCATTAAACACCTCTTACATAACAGTTACCACGATAAAGCTTCATTTCACTAAAAATAACTGGAATTCAACTGAGATGCTGCCACCACCCTTTTGTTTCACAAACCAGAATTTTCCAACCCCAACAATAGTGTCCAATCTCCTAATGGTATGAAGACCCAGGTGTGGAACCTTCTGGCCTTCCCTGGCCCATTTCTTCTGTCTCCCCACCTAACCCCATGGATGGGGGCCTTTTACACATGGTGTGCTTCCTCCTGGCCCCACGCATGGACGACTGACCAACACATCCTTCCACACTCAGCTCAAACATGTCCTTGCTGACTTCCTCTCCAGAGGGAATTGTTCCTGTGCTGCTCGCCACTGCAGCACTCAGTGCACTCTGCTTTGTAATCAAACTGGCTGTTTCTTTATCTCTGTGGTTACAGATCCTTGAGCGTGGAGATTGGGACGATCCTGTCTGACTGTCTTAGTGACCCCAATACAGAGCTTGCACATAGTAATAACTCTACTATTTATTTTTCCATGAAAGAAAGAATGAACCGCTCAGGTACCTTCTAGATCAAAATTTGGTCCTGGGCAGAGCAGCAGCAAGGCAGCCAGCTACTTGGAAAGAGCATGAGCGAGGACAGTTCAACTTGGGCTGATTCCAGCTCTGCCGTTTCCTAGTTGGTGGCCTTGGAAACATTACTTAAGCTCTTTGAGACTTAGTTTTTAACCTGTAAAATGGGAATCATCACTGGAGCTGACCTCTAAGGTTGCTGTGGAGATTAAATGAGATAATGCACCCCAACTTCTTCACACAGGGACTAGCATAGCATACAAATGATAGCTATTGACCACCTTTTATGGGCCAGACACTGTAATATGCTAAAGACAGAAGGATGAACAAGATCACATCACTCCCTCAACAAGGGCAACGTGAAGGTGAGAAAAGAAAGTAAGCCAACAGTTACAGAACAATGGCCGCCACACAGGTTGGGACAGGGAACAGGGGGACAAACAGAAAGAAAGACTGTATCAATCCTGGAGTGGGTGTTGGCACCAGTCAATTCTGTGGGAGATTTGCTGCTGTTTCTCTCCAAACGTACTCAACTCAGTACTAAGTTTAAGCAGGACTGAACTTCAGGATTGGCAATTTCAAGGCCCACGCTGAGCTGACTGGGCCCTGGAATCCCTGATGGTATGTTTCGCACAACTTCAACCCAACAGTGACAGACCCGGGGTAAGTTAGACAGCTTTTAGAAGATTTTAAAGCATTTATCACAGACGGCTGGCCTGCGAATATTATGGGCATTCCTGAACGGCTAAATTAGAGACATCAAGGGGGCAGAGTGCGGGGGCATCTTACAGGGGTATTTTCCATGAGACAGCAGAAAACAGTGTATTTGACTCTTGGGACTGTCCAGTCTGTTTTTCTTAAGGAAACAGTCATTGTAATTTCAACCCAGAACATTTTTGTATCTTGCTTTCTAAATACTGCCCAAAAGTGTCCATGGTTCCTTGGAGGAATGGCTGACTCCAGGGCTGGTGCTGAGGAAAGGTCGAAGATGAGCCTAGAATATCATGTTAAAATGGAAAATGCTCAAAAATAAAATGATGAGGGGCATGTCAAAAGACACAGCAGCCATCCAGAAAGGGTTCCCACCAACCAAATATGAGGCAGCAGTAGATTATAACCCATTGAATAAAACAAAAATCCAAGTTGACCCTGATAATGATGAAAAGATAAGAGAAAAAATAAATTGAGCAGAAAAGGAGGAAACAACCCAACGTCCATCAACAAATGAACAAAATGTGGTATATATACACAATGGATTGTTATACAGCCTTAAAAAATAATGGAATTCTGATACATGCTGTAACATGAATGAACCTTGAAGATATTATGTTAAGTGAAATAAGTCAGACACAAAAGAGCACACATCATATGATTCCACTTATAGGAACTACCTAGAGTAGTCAAATTCGCAGAGGTAGAAATTAGAATGGTTACCAGAGGCTGGGTGTGGGTGTGGGGCCGTGGTCGTTTAATGGGTAGAGTTTGGGACGACAAAAACGTTCTGTGAATGGATGGTGGTGATGGGTGCACAGCAATGGGAATGTACTGAACACCACTGAACTGTACAATTAAAAATGGTTAAAATGGTAAATTTTATGTATATTTTACCACAATTAAAAATAAAGGATGAGTAGCACCAGAAACTACTTCTCTTTTCACATAAACAGGTAAAAGTTCCTTAGATTCAATTTTTCTTCCATGAACAAAATCTACTGGCCCTATATGCGGCAGGTCAAAACTATAAGGAAATTATTCCAAGCATTAAAATAAACTAAAAGATGCTGTAGTCTGGGTACTTTGACCAAGTTAGAGTCTAATTTCTTTTCTGCATGATTAATTTGATCAGTGTTTTAGAAAATGATGTAATTTATTTCCAAAGACAGATCCATAATCTCTTATCTGCAATTATGAACAGCTCTGAAAAATCAAAATATTTTTTTTCCGTAAGTTTGATTCAAAAATATATGTGGTGGCAAAACCTGACCTGAACTCACATGGGGCCATGCACAGTCTTTATTTACTCATGCAATGTGAATATTCATGAATTTTGCTACAGAAACACTACCATACTTGATGATGGCATTGCCGCAGGGTCTCTATCTCTGTGGGAGTCATTATATATACATAGTATAAGCACCATGACAAAAAGATCTGAAAATTATGAATTCCAAAACAACTCTGGTCCCCAGAGGTTCAAAGAAGAGATGGTGGATTGCCACAAAATTAATCATATCAGATATTAGATCAATATGTCCCAAGCTTCTGTCATTCTCTACCAGATTCACAATTATGCCATATCTACATATCACTTGTATTTTTATATTATCTCGTACTTGTCTTCACATTGACACACCTTTTTTATTTGAATAAAATTAGATTTTTAAGAAGTATCTTATCTCTATTATAAAAACCAAGCTTCTGAAAGGTCTACCCTCTGTTAAAAAGGGAGATTCTAAAGGATTGCCGAGGTGTTCAAGACAACAGTGATACCAAACCAAGACTTTCATCTTAAATCATCAGAAAGACAACATTGAAAGGGAAATACCTGCCTTACTCCTCTCAGTGCAGTGTGATCTAGCACTAGGTTGGAGTACCATCTCCAAGACCTACGACGCCCAGAAGTATGTATCCTACACTTTAGGAGACTCGCCAAACCATGTCATCATCCTGTCATGCAGTAAAGCCTCTGCTGAGCCAGTAAGTCTTACTGGCGGTCGGGGAGGCCTGGCTGTACAAAAGCGTAATACAGGAGAGAGGAGGACAAACCTCTGGGTCTTACTTCTATTCCCGTTCCATAAACTGCCATATGGCTTTAGCTGGGCCATACACTGCTGTCTGTTTATCAAACTCGCATAAAAGTTACCTTGAATATAACCATCTGGCGCATCCAGCACCTCTACTTGCCAAAGGCTCCTCAAGATAACTGTGTAGAAGCGAACGGACTGGCAAACCAGAACATGACCCGGACTAACGGGACCCTCGCTCCTTCCTTACCTTCCACAACAACTATGCAAATAATGGCCTTCACAACCCGCAGAAAGAGATGAATTGTAGAAAGAAAATAAGTCTGTCATTAAAAGTGCCTTCAAACCAACATTAGCGATACATATTTTTGTGAAAATAAAATAAATGGGAAAAAAGGGGAAATTGTTCCTTATAGTCAAATACTGGGAGTTGGAAACGTTGGGAGTTAGAAAAATCTCCATTATGCAACTATTCCAAGTTTTAAAATAATGACTACACCTTGATTTGATGAAGTGATCAAAATCAACATCACCAGGAAAGGGGCAAATAGACATCATGAGCCTCTGGATGTGATGGACTGAGAAAAACACAACATCCCCTCGGGAGTTATCCTGCATCTAAATGCCAGACAACATCAGACAGACGCAAATTGAGGGCAATTCTACAAAATACCCAGTGTGTATTTTCCAAAAAGGTGATCAAAGACAAAGAAAGGTTGCAGGATTATTCCAGATTAAAGGCACATGTCTACTAACATACATTATCCTTTACTGGATCCTATGCCAGAAAAAATAAACTATAAAGGACATTATTGGGACAGTTGACAGAACTGGAATATGGATGGCAGGGTAGTAAATGAATTGTATCAATGATAAATTTCCTGATTTTGATTAGAGCAGTAAAGTAAGAGAATACCGATTTTGTTTAGAAATACACACTTAATGTATTAAGGGGTGAGAAAGTACAATGTTCTCTAACTCTCCAGTAGTTCAGAAGAGACACGATAGACAGAATCTAATACACATTAACAATATGTGACTATGGGAAAAGGGAACGGAGTTCTTTTACTGAAACACAGTCGAAGATAACGACCGCTCCCTTGCTGTCTGGTGTCCGCCCTGGAAGCCACCCACCTGGTTCCCAATTTCTATGTGGACTCACCATTCTCCTGAGAATCCTCAACAGAAGCTTCTGCTCCTTTGGATCCTCCTTGGATGTCAGTAAAACAGCAAAGCTCTCTGCATTTTCAGGAGACAGGCTGTCTGGGTTTTCTCCTCCATAGAGTTGAACCAGTATAGACAGACACTTAGATGAAACTTCAAAAATTTCAGGATCCTCGTGAGGAAGCTGAAAATGAACAAACAGGACTTACTTAAGCTCCATCAAAGACAGTGCTGGCATTCCTCAAGAATTACAGTAAAATTTGGCTTGATGGAGAAAATAGTCTGAGTACAAAGTTTGACTAACTGAAGAGCTTTTTTGAGTGGATCTCTTTAAGAATGCACACAGTGACTCCAAAAAGCTAATAGCACAGAATCAGAAGTCCTGCAGTCCTTTAACCTATAGCAGAGAATGTCCTGTGACAAGCAGAGACCAACATACGTATGTTTTATATGAATATAAGGTCCTAAAATGAAGTTTGCGAACTCATCCTAGAAAAAGTGCTGCATAGCTCATTGCTGAATATCACTAGGGTCACCTTTGAAGTACTCCCCTTGGGAAGCTATGCACCGACACCAGTGCCTAGTCCACTCTTCAAAGCAATTTTGGAACATTTTTTTTCTTTGGAATGACCATCAGAGCTGTCATCGTATTACCCTTGATGTCCTGAATGTCATCAAAATGTCTTCCTTTCACTATTTCCTTTATCGTCAGATAAAGAAAAGTCACTGGAGGCCAGATCAGGTGAGTCGGGAGGGTGTTCCAATACAGTTATTTGTTTACTTCCTCACAGACAGTGCCATATGAGCTGGTGCATTGTCATGATGCAAGAGCCATGAATTGTTGGCAAAAAGTTTAGGTCGTCTAACTTTTTCACACAGCCTTTTCAGCACTTCCAAATAGTAAACTTGGTTAATTGTTTGTCCAGTTGGTAAAATTCATAATGACTAATCCCTCTGATATCAGAAAAGGTTAGCAACAGCATTGCAACAAGTTCACGAACTTAATTGTCACACACCACTGTATATTCAGGTGTGTGTGTGTGTTTATCACATGAGTAGACTTGGTGACACCCACTACATCTCGAGATATAGAACAGTCCCATCCTAAAGATCCCTTTTATAGCAAAATCTGACTCTTCCTCATGTTTTGTTACCACTCTAGCCATCTCTGTTTTTTAACTGGTGCATTTAGACCATTTACATTTAAGGTAAATACTAAGATGCTAGGGTTTGAGTCTAACATGCAATTTTATTATTTGTCTTCGGTTTGTTTCCTGTTTCTTGTTCTTCTGATTCACTCTCCCTTCCTGTTTTAACCTTCCTACAAGTTACTTGAACATTTGTTTTATGTTTCCAATAACAATGATTAAAGTTCTCTTTTCCTCCCAATACTAGTTTCCTAGGGCCGCCATAACAAACTACCACAAATTGGATGGCATGAAGAACAAAACCTGATGCTCGCACAGACCTGGAGGCTGGAAGTCTGAGATCCAGGTACTGGCAGAGCCGTGTTCCTTCCAAGGGACAGGGGTAAACCGTTCCTGCCTCTCCCAGCTCCTATTTCCAAATACGGTCACATGTTCAGAGGTACAGGGGGCGGAGAGGGGGAGGTTAGAACGGCAATGTATCTTTATTGAGGAATGCAGTCAACCCCATAGCACCATATTAATAACTAAACAAGAAAAATCACATGATCATCTCAATGGAAAAAATATTTAACAATATTCAACACATATTTCTAACAAAAACTCAGCAAACTAGGAGTAGAAAGAAACTTCCTCACCCTGATAAAAGACACGTCAGAGACTGAACGCCTTACCCTGAGCTCAGGAAGACAGACAGGGATGTCTTCTCTATTCAGTTCATTCAACATCGAAAGGGAGTTCTGGCCAGTGCAAATCAGTCGCCCAGAAAGGGCATCCAGATTGAAAAGGAAGACATAACTGCTTATTTACAGAAAACATGATCCTCTGTGTAGAAAATCCAATGGAATTTATAAACTACTAGAGCCCATAAATGAGTTTCACAAAGTTACAGGATTCAAGAGCAACGAACAGAATCAACTGCAGTTTTAAATGTAAGCAACAATCCGAAATTGAAATTAAAATAAATACCATGTACAAAAAATTGAAATACTGAGGGATAAATCTGACAAAAGATGAAAGACCTGTGCACTGCAAAATACAAACTACTGCTGAGAGAATTTGAAGAGGACCCAAAGAAACAGAGGGATTTACCTTGTTTATGAGTCAAAAGACTCAAATTTGTGAAAATGCCAGTTCTCCCCAAATTAATCTACAGAGTCAATGCAATCGTAATCAAAATTCCAGTAGGTTTATGCTTTGGGGGTTTCTTTTGGTAGAAACTGACAAGCTGATTCTACTTTTCATATCGAAATAAAAAGGACACAGGACAGCCAAAACAAATTTGCAAGAGAAAACAGTTGAAAGACTAACATTACCCGATTTCAAGACTTACTACCAAGCTAAAGTAATCAAAACAGTACGGTATTGGCATAAAGTTAGACACATAAATTAATGAATAGAATAGAGAACCTAGAAATAGACCTGCAAAAGTATAGTCAACTGCTTTGGACAAAGGTGCAATTGCAATGCAGTTGAGAATACATTGTCAACCAACACTGCTCAAACAATAGGCAAAAACATAAACGTCAATGCCTACCTTTCACCACGGACCAAAATAAACTCATAATGGTGGAAAACACAGATCAACTCTAAGGTGGCTCAGAATTACCACAGAACATCCATGCTCAATGAAAAAACCCAAGCCTTCAGGAATTTCTGAAATTCATTTGGTTCTTTAAAAGAAAAAGGATTGATAGAGCTAAATAATAAAACCTGAAACTATAAAACTTCTAAGAGAAAACAGGCAAAAATCTTTTTGACCTTCACTGAAGGAAAGATTTCTTAGATATGACTGAAAAAGTATAATTTACAAATGGAAAAAAAAAAAAAGATAAAACAGATTTCATCAAAACTTCTCTTTGACAGACACTGTCTTATTTATAAAATGTTCAATAAAAGGTGGATATTATCACCCCATCCCTATCGCAAAATGTCCTTTTAAAGGAAAGCCATAAAGAAGTGTTCTTTCAGACCCCAAAACTAGAAAATGTTTCTTGCTCCAAGGAAATATCTCCCCACCACATGCCCCGCTTTCTGGGTGATGTACATCTTATAAATGATTATATTTCCATTTTTGTCCAGCAACCAGGATTCTTGAGGCCAAAATCATGGCCCGACTTTAAAAATTATACTAGACTTCAAATTTGTGTAGAAACTTCACCCTATCTTCATTGTTTTATTCATGTTTTCGACTTTATTTAGTATTGCTGGACTGTAAAAAATAAACTAACACCCAATTAAGTTTGAATTTCAGATAAACAACAAATCTTTTTTAGTATAAGTATGTTCATTTGGCATCTTGTATTTTATCTGTCAACCCTAATTTTATTGCAAACATTATTAGCCAACTCCAATGCTTTATGGGAAAGATAAAGTAATAAACACATACATATATATACATACAACTTGAAATATCTCAAAGTAAGCTTACACTTGAATTTTAAAAACTGTCTTCAAACAATTTAAAATCACATTTGTACTGTGTTTACTTCCCTTTATTCAATCTACACAATACAATGCATTTCAAAATCCTTCTCATTTTATATTCTATTCTTAAAATATTGCCTGGTACAGTGTTTTGTCAAAAATTATATGAGCATAGTTACTGTCAGAGAAGAGAATATATTAACCAAGAAAGAAAGGAAAAATAACCACTTAATAATATAATGTTTTCTTCCTGTTTTATGTAAACTATCTAAAAGCACCTTGAGAAAGGACTCACTCTGTATTGTTAGGAGATCCTTAACATTAGGCTATCAATTCTTGTTCCCCTTCATTTCAACATATCACTCCTGCCCAAATCAGCTGAAGAGGCAGCAGAAACTATCCTTAGGCTGATGAATGGTAGCAATTCCAGAGGACAGCACCCAAGGAAACACCTCTGCCCACAGCCTTGACACTGCTCCCTTTTCCTGAAGAAGCAAAGATCCTCTATCTAGAGTTTCACGGACCCCCAGGCACATAATATTTCTAAATGTGGAAATTTAGAGGGAAGAAAACCTGCCACTACCATTACTGATTTAGTTGTAAGTCTATATATAGATCACAGACCAGAGTACTAGAGTTTAAAAAGGAAAAAAAAAATCTCAAAACAAATTGAAAGTCACTGGTAGGTCAAATCGGCCTTGACTTCTGAACTTGCTGCTCTGCCCTGACTAACTTTCACAATGAACTTGATATTTTCCTGGTCAATTACTAAAGAATGAGAAAACACAGCTCATTTAAAAAATCATAACCAGTCGATACAGAAGGAGATTTAAACAATTCTATTGAAGCAGCAAAGTTGCAGGAACCATAGCAATGTCTGTCAACACTGACTGCTAAAACGCTGGGTTTTGTGTAAAACCTTTGGCCTGACCACCTGTCACTTTCTGTCCTTCTCTGTCTCCACCTTGGAAATTCAGGTGGAGTCTGTTACCACTGGATGAGCGAAGAATGTTCGAGACAGCCACACAAGAAATAACCAAACGTTCCACTATTTCTTCAATTTGTGCCCCTTACAATCTGTTTTCCACACAGGAGCCACAGTGATTTTCTAAAAAACTTTAATCATATCACTCTCCTGCTTAAAACCTCCAATGTCTTCTCATTGCATTGAGAAGAGTCCAAACGCTTCACTGTGTGACCCACAAGACCCTGTCTGAGCAATGCGGCCATATGACTGGAGTGAAAGTGCAAGGAGAGTCTGGACAATGAGGTCAGAGAGGTGAGCAAGATGACACAGTCTTCAAAAACCTAAGTCAGAGCGTCATTTGCGGCTTGAATCGCCAATGGCTTAGATATTCTTATGGCGATACTGCAGCTAGTAGATACATGAGCATGGAGTTGAAGGGCCAGGTCGTGGCTAAAGACACACATTTCGAAATCCTCCCAGTAGACGCATCACTGAGGGCAAGAAGCTGAAGGAGACCACTGACGGGGGAGTGGTCCCCCCTGTGGGCTTGGAGTTTGGAAAGCTTCTCTTTAGGGAAGACTTACCATCACTTCTAGCACCACCCACTCTCAGAAAATTCAGTAAGGCTTTACCCTAGGGTACTGACTTCATCTCAGCCTCAACATCTTTAGAAAAAAGTCCTGACATCATTTTCAGGGCACAGAGGAGGCTACTTGGTCTTTGGCATGTGAACTGGAGAGGAGCACCAGCGGGACCCAATGGAGGAGCTGTTCTTTATCCAGACTTCTGCAAATGCCCTTTTCCCATCTCTTCGCCTGAGGCCGGAGGTGCTGTGGGGTTTCAGAGTGGGACGGCCAACTCCCACTGCCACGTTGGCACCTCACAGCGTGGGCCAGGCTTCCTCTGCCCCATCGAAGCCTTCTGCACACAAGCTTCCTTCTGTCCTACAGAAATATGTTGAAATCTCAGTCTGCTACTGACTCCCACTTCCCCTTTCTCTTCATCATTATAACTTTATTCCTTTTGAGTCCCTGTACTTTTCCTTTAAAGGCATTTTGTGAGAGACGGGAGAGGAGTGTGTGAAAAGGAAGAGTGAAAAGAGGCGGGACTCCTGCTCAAGATTCTCTTGGCCAATCTCACGCTTACTCCATAGGATCATTTTAATAAACTAAAAAGGTGTGGACGGAATTATGATAAAATTACTTTAAACCTGTATATTAATTTGGGAAGGATTTATATTTTTCAGTCTTGCCACCTGTATGCCCCTGGCATGTCTCTCCATTAATTTAGATCTAATTTTATGTCTTTCAAAATGTTCTATACTGATCACGACTTGCATTTTCTTGTTACGTTTATTTTTGGCCTTTTTATGGGGGTGGTTTTAGTCACCTCTATAAAAGGATTTCCTCCCATTTCTATTTCTATAAGATTAATGCCAGTATAAAGAAAAGGTATTGGTTTTTGTGTATTATATTATATTATATTATATTATATGCCACCAACTTACTGAAAATTCCTTTTTAGTTCCAATTAATTTATTTCAATCTCTAGGTATGAAAATTATTTTTTGACTTAATATTTATTTTTCTTATTTTACACCATTATCTATAACACCTCCCCCCATCACTGCTGACTGTTAGTGGTAGAAGACATTCCTACTTTTCAATTTTAATGAAAATATTTTCTGTGTTTCTTTTAAATATTTACTATTAATTTCTAGGAAATAACTTTCAAAATGTTGGAAGATTCACTCTATCTTAAATAAAGTTTTAAAAAACGAAGAATGACTTGCTGAATTTTTTGGCATTGATTATTATGATGTTTTTATTCTCCCTCAATTTCTTAAAATATGAAATTATACTTTTCTGGTGCTTGAACTATTCTTGAATTCCTAGATCAAATCCTACTTGGTTATATTGGTCTTTTTATATACTGCTCAATTCAACTTTTTTTTTTTTTTTGCAATGTTCTTCCCTATATTCGTAAGTAAAAGTGATCTTCAGTCGTTCTATATTATTTTAAAGTGGGTTATGGCATTAGACTTATTATAGCTTTATGGAAATGGATCACAAAGCTTTCCATCTTTTTCTATACTTTGAATTATTTAAATAGTATAGGAGTTGTCTATTTGAAAATTTCACATGTAAAAAGCCTGTAGTATTTTAGGCTTGCAGTATTTTAATGACAGATCTTGTAGACGCAAGATATCAGATTATGACAATCCAGTTGTCTGATACCTTTTTTCACACTATACGTTTTTTTCTTTTGATAGTAACTAACGGAATTCTAGTATTTACCCTTCAAACTGGCAGCCCTTCTAACTGCTTGCGAAAGAAATCTTAGCAGGATAAAGAGAAAATCATTACTGCTTTCCCTGCAGCTGCAAAAAAGCAGATTCCATTTTGCATCACAAAATCATCCTTGAAATCATGTCATTTCTAATAAAGCAATCTTGTAAGACATCTAGAAGGCAGAGAAGGTGATTGGGTCTTGTGTAATCAACGTTTAACTTTTAAAACATAAATAATTCTGATTGGCTATTTAACAATGTTTACTTTGGTGATGATACTTATATTGATATCTTTGGATTTCTACATGGCATATATATACTTATAAGATTCCTTTGTTGGATCGACATAGCCATCTTTCCCATCTGCTTGCAAAAACAAATTAGACCTTGTATATTCTTATTTAAACAAAGAGGGTGAGAGTACTACATCATTAGAAGATCCAATTTTAACTTCTGAAGTTTGATGTTTTTAATCCATTCTGATACCAACATTGGTAATTTATAATTTTCCATAAATCACCTACTTCTCAGTAGTTCCAAAGTTAATGCCTTAATGTTATACATATTTCATATTTGGATGGTTGTATTTCCTTTTCTCTTTCCTAATGCTATAGCCATAGAATCCGAATTAAAACAGTGAGATATCATCTTTACCTGTCAAAAGAACAAAAAACTTTTAGACTAGGAAGATGCAGTGCTGGTGAAGGTGTAGAAAAACAAGTGCATTTATGTACCTTTAATTAGAATACAAACTGCTAAAATCTTTTGAGAAGTTATATGGCAATTAATATTTATAAAAATTTAAAAGTACCCTTTAATGTAGCCACCTTGCTTCTGGGTACTTATCTAACCAAAGTAAATGCAGAAGTCCCTAAAACCATACAAAGATGTCTATTGTATCATGCTTATAATATCACTTAAGGGGAAACAATCTGAATGGTCATCCACCAGGAAATCTTTGAATTGAATTGAATAAATAATTGTACATTATACTATGAACTATTATGCAGCTGTTAAAAAAACGAGATCAATGTAGTACTGACTTAGAAAGATGTCCATAATATTGAGATAAGTAACAAGAAAAGCAAGTTATAAAATACTTATACCATCGTCCTATTTTTAGAAATGAAAGCAAAAACTATGAAAAGGAAATCAATGATATAAGTGCATGTGATTGGGTGCAAGGTGAAAAGCATGCAAGGACGCATGTGACATGTACCACTGGTTACACTGGAGGGCAGTGCCACGGTACAGGGAGAGAGGGGCTTCAGTTTTCCTTTAATCACTTCTAAATTGCTTGAATTCTCATAATGTGCTTATGATACCTTTTGTAATTCAAATATATGAAACAAATCTGCCTTCTTAACCCCTGAAAATGTTAAAAGGGGAAATTTCCTGGTCACCCGTGTACTGACCTAAGTCAAATGCAAGACTTGCTATAACCAATGACAAATGGCTGGAGAAACGTGAAGCGCTAACGAGCCTTTAGCAGTTCCAATATCACACTACCATGACTTCTTATGACTGCCAAAGAGTCAGCAAAGAAACCTGGAAATGTTACTCTTTGGTTATAAGAGTTAAAAAAGTATTACAGAATTATATAGTTTAGAAGTCGTTAAAATTACTGTTTACTGAATCCCAGACATTGAAAAATATATGAAGTCCTCTTCATACTAAAACAATCCCTTTGTGAAAAGCTCATATCTAAATAACAGAGGTTCGAGGTAGAGAAAGTACCTGGAAAGAAAAAGAACAGGAGATAACACATTTCTCCCTAAAAATGGTTATTTCCTTTATAAGAATGGACATTTTCAGCAAAATTGCAAGGCTATTAAAATTTACAAACCACTTCATAACACTAAAAACTTACCAACCAGACAATTTTTACAAGTGAAAGAAGAAAAGTCTCCGTATAAAACTGGTTAAACACAGTTTTGACTTTATTATCTAGACATTTAGCATGAACTCTGTAAGGTAAAATCTTAGTTTTATAAACTAATGGGTCATGGGTTCAAAGAGACTGATCCAGAATTAAAACTAAAATGAGACTGACTGTCTCAAGTTTTACTCTGTAGGGATGGCTTCTCTGCCCTACATACACCTCCTTTACAGAGCGATCTGCCCCGGGGAACCCTAAGACCTGCAGAAAGCTCAATCACGGGAGCTCAACTGGCCGTTTTCCCACCAACAGAGCCATTCGGGCAACTGATTTCAGAGCGGCGATGAAATTGTCGGAAACACCCTTGGGGTACATTATTTCAGCACGTTAACGAGGCCACTCACAAAGTGAGTTTATTACAATCAGAGAGAAATGTTTATTAGATTAGTAATATGATTACAGAACATACTGTATGGGAAGGGCCTCAGGGAGTCATAGACAGGGTAATTCTGCAGGCATTAAATGAAACAAAAAAGCCAACGTCATTATCAAAACTGCTAACTTCACTGTATCACAGTTATGGGTAAATATCCACACTATTAAATATCCACATGATTTTCCTGCTTCAAAAATGATGCATAGGCATGCGTTCTGAGTCTACATAAAATCAAAGGGGTTTTTTTTTTTTTTCTTGTTTTGTTTTTCAGGGTGTCATAAAGAAAACAGAACAAACTCCGGGAGTCTACTGCTCATCTTAAATACAGCCCATTTCTAAAGACACCTGGGAATTATCTTTCGAGACAGTAGCCATAATGGGTTTTTCACCACACAGTTATTGTACTACTGAGAAATATAGATAATATCATCATCAACAATGATACAACACACAGATAAAAGCAGACACTTCGGGGGAGGGATTTACAATGTGTCAAGTGCTGAGCTAAGAGTTCTTCATGCATTGCTCCATTAGTTCTCCCAACAACCCTCAGAGGTGTTAATTTTTTCTTTTTTGGACCTAGAAATGGAGACTTATGAACTCGCCCATGGCTATTCACCTGATAAGTAATGAAGCCAACTCAACCACTGTTAAATGAATGGATGTTCAGAGATGACTCCACTGAATCATGGAAACGCCAATGTGTCTGGCCAAACAGCCTCACACGGAATGTCAAATCAATTAGATAATATTGTTTTGTTTTCATTTTTAAAGCTGTAACCACTTCTCTTCTTGTTGCTGTTACGTGTACACACATAGCTCCATGCTATTAGACCACTGTACCAACGATAATAGCTGGACAAGACACAAAGGGCTATGGCTGCCTTTAAAGCTTTTCTACAGTTTAAAAATCTGGCATACATTTTGTGAGATTGAGATATTAAAGAGCAGCACTGACAAAATAAGATGTAATCAGTATGACCTTGAAGTAGAGATAAAATATACAAGGTCTGACAATTAAGTTCATGAGCCTATCCTAGAAAAAGTGCTACAAACCTCTTTGCTGAATATCACTAAGGTTGCTTTCGAAGTCCTCCCCTTGGGAAGCTATGCATCAATGCCAGGGCCTAGTCCACCCTTCAAAGCAATTTTGGGACTCTTTTTCTGGAATGGCCATCAAAGTTGACCATTGTATTACCCTTAATGTCATCAAAATGTCTTCCTTTCAATATTTCCTTTATCTTCAGGTAAAGAAAGAAGTCACTGGGGGCCAGATCAGGTGAGTAGGGAGGGTGTTCCAATACAGTTATTTGTTTACTGGCTAAAAACTCCCTCACAGACAGTGCCGTGTGAGCTGGTGCATTGTCGTGATGCAAGAGCTATGAATTGTTGGCGAAAAGTTCAGGTCGTCTAACTTTTTCACAGAGCCTTTTCAGCACTTCCAAATAGTAAACTTGGTTAACTATTTGTCCAGTTGGTACAAATTCATAATGAATAATCCCTCTGATCAAAAAAGGTTAGCAACAGCATTCCAACAAGTTCGCAAACTTAATTGTCAGACCTTGTATATATGCAGGGCAAGTTATCTGTTTCCTGTCAACACCTCAACTTTAAATGGAGTTTTCTTCCTCACCCCAAAAGAAACAACATAACATGTCTTAAATCTGACTGTTTCTCTCTGATGAGCCTGTTGAAAAAAGGTGTCTTTTCACAGGAGAAACAGTCCTGAAAATGTTACTTTCTCTGGAGGAAGGCATAATGTAGCAGCAAGCCTCTTCCATATAAACCTTAGGGAACATACCAGAATAGCTATCCTACTTAGAGGCCACTACTCACCTCCATTTCTGTGGCATAAATCACTTTCCTTTCATCCCCTTTTGTTTAGTTTTATTAGGAAGACACCAAATTAAGTCAAAGAGGTGATATTTTCATAGGCTATATACGCTTTGCTATTATCTCCTAGGACACCAACTACATCCTGTTATTTAAAGATTATGGCGTAAAGAATAAATATAACCAACTGTTTTCAATGAAATGGCATTTTAATGAGATATGCAGGTGCTACTCCCACTTATCTAATAATTATATGGCAATGGGTAAAAAGAACTAATGAAACAAAATCTTAATAGTACTTGATGTTTGAAACCTTTTATAAATATACCACCACACAGATGTCCACCTTACTCCTTACAACAAAATAATCTTGAATAAATCAAGTATCTGTTAACACACACCATGAAAGTACTAATATATATATGTATACATATATATGTATATATGTATATATGTATATATATATATATGTATATATATATACATATATATACATATATATACATATATATATATATGTATATGAAATGGGGAGATCTTTTAAAATATGACATAAACCTCAAAAGTCATGAAGGAGAACACTGATAAATTTTACTACTAAATGAAAACTACCTTTGCAGTTAAAGCACCAATAAAATTAAAAACACAAAAAAATGAAAAAGTATATTTGTTATGACAAAAGGGTCAACTTTACAAAGAGCTCTTAAAATCAATACAAAAGGTAAACTAAGCAGGAAAAATGGGCAGATTACGCTAAAGCAATTATAGAAAAAGACACAAAAATGGCTAACCCACAGAAGATGCTAAACTTCATTTACCATAAAACACAAAACATCAAAGATATACAAGGCTTCATGTATCAGAAAGGCAAAAATGTTACAATTTCCTAAAACTATCAGCGAGGCTCTAGGGAAACATGCTTCTCTTTCAGTGAGAAGGACAACTGGTACTCTACCTTTTAGGGAGGGCAATTTGGCAATACACACCAAAATTAAAAATTTACAACCCTTTTACCTACTCGTCTATTAGACAGGATTCTCTGGAGAAACAGAGCCAACAGGAGATGTACAGAAAGAGAGTGATTGGGAAGGACTGGCTCACGTGACTGTGGAGGCTGAGAAGTTCCACAGTCTGCCATCTGCAGGCTGGAGACCCAGGAAAGTTGGTGGTGTAGTTGCAATCCGAACCCCGATCCTGAAAACCAGGGGAGCCAGTGGTGTAGGTGCTGGTTGGCGCCTGAAGACCCGAGAACCAGGGGTTCCAGAAGCAGGAGAGACAGATGGCCCAGCTCTAGCACAGAACACTTTCGCCCTTCCTCAGCCTTTCTGCTCTATCCAGGCCCTCAGTGGATTGGATGATGCCACCCGCATTGGTGAGGGTGGGTCTTCCCGGCACAGGATGACCATATGCTAATCTCTCCCAGAAACACCCTCACAGACACACCCAGAAATGCTTTACCATTTCTCAGCATCCCTTAGCCCAGTCAAGTCGATACACAAAATTAAGCATCATACCTGACAATTCTATTTCTAGGAATGCATTCTGTGACTATGTAAATATAAATAAACATAGATAGAGCTAACCAGGATTTTCAGTGCAGCTCTATGTCAGAAAAAACTACCCCAACACATATTAAGTGTCCATTAATAGGGGAGCTAATTAACTTGACTATGGTATAT
Organism: Rhinolophus sinicus; assembly: GCF_036562045.2. NCBI lineage: Eukaryota > Metazoa > Chordata > Mammalia > Chiroptera > Rhinolophidae > Rhinolophus > Rhinolophus sinicus. The sequence goes on along the minus strand of NC_133759.1, from coordinate 11,689,915 downwards.
TTATACAGTTCTACAGCCATCAAAATTAGTTATATTTATATGTGCTCACACAAAAATTTGGTCAAATACATCAAAAAGGGGGGGGGAACCAAGTTAGAGATTTGTATGTATACTATAATGACACAATATAAAAAGGCGTATGTTCATTTATATACACACATATACTGGGGGTGCCAAAAAAATGTATACACATGACTTGTATTCATCTTTTGTTATCGTTATATATTGAGTATTACAATTTTAATACAGGTTTTTCTTTTCTTAAAATGTGTATACATTTTTTGGCACCCTCTGTATATGCACACACATATACATATAATTATAAAAGCCTACTTTTTTTTTTCCTGTGGGTCTAAACAGGAAGATGTTTACTTTTCGTTTTTTAACCCTTCTGAAGTGTTTGAATTACTTTTTATGTGTATATATAATTTTTATGATTAAAAAAGATACTAACACAGAGGGTAAGGGGAGTGAGGAGTGAGAGGTGAGTGTAAGGGGGATCAAATATATGGTGATGGAAGAACTGACTCTGGGTGGTGAACACACAATGGGATTTATAGATGATGTAATACAGAATTGTACACCTGAAATCTATGTAATTTTACTAACAATTGTCATCCCAATAAATTTAAAAAAAAAAAAAGATACTAACACATAGAATCTTTTTGCCAAACACCTAAAACATTTGGAGAATAAATGTGAAGTACTATAAATCATACAGAAGCATTAAACTCAGAAGGGAGCTATTCTGACTATATATCAGCATGGCCGACTAACTTTTCACTTTTATTTATTAATATTATGTATTGAAGTCCAAGCATGGAAATATGTTACTTTATTTTATATTGTTTTATATTTCAGTATTTTATATTTGCTCAGGGTTAATGGTAGAAGTTGCTCAGTTTGAATTGATTTTTAAACAATAATCTATGGGAAAATGGATTTTAGTTCTTAAATATTCGATTTACTTTCCTCTCAGTGATAAATTAAGAAAAACTGGTCGCTGGGTTAAACATTGAATTTTCTGTGTTTCCAGTGTTTCTGCATGATGGATTTTGTAATTATCTTGGCCTCCATATTCCAAACAGCTTTGAGGTGTCATTTATATGAAATGTGAATTGCCTATTTTGCCTTAAGTATATCTTTAATTATGAGCTAAACCCTAATTATAAAAACATTACGGGTTGAAAATTTTACCCCTCAATTCACACTGACAAAAAGAAAGATAGGACTAGCTTAACCAAACAATTTATACTTAAATTTCTTTCTCTGTAAAACGAATGGTCTCTGTCTGCTGGATTTCAAAGCATGCGGCCCAACAGTCATGCCCCTGATGGTAGAATGATTGCAGGAAATGAATTCCACATACCAGGTCTTCAGTGATGTCACGCTATTGTTCCTGGAGATGGCTTAATCCCACAGACAGAAACTACGGAAACCTAACTACTAATAACCCTAGGGAATCCAACCGAAGTGAAAATAAAAATACCTATGAGAAAATACACACACGTGCTCCCAATCCAAAATAACAATACACTGATTTCTGAGAAGCATGTGAATAATGTCAAATCCATCAAGGTTGATGTTTCTCAATTTGTTTCCATCAGATCACGTAGTCAGGACCCAAAACGAGTCAAAAATTACTGAATAAAACTATGTGAGAATAAACTGTATCTTTGCTCTAAATATGAGTACAATTATATTTTGGCCTGATACTGTAAAAGTAGGGAAGTGGAACTGCCATGCAACCAATGTACCTTCAGACTATTTGTGGTTGAGACTTTCTAAAAACACGACACAATTTCAAACTGATACGAGGTATTTGTCATTGTCTCTTGAGTGAATTTTAAAATGACAGAGCTTGAAAGGACCAACACAGGCTGTCCAGTCCAACCACTAACCTGTAGACAGGAAGTGGTCATTTCAACTTCTGGTGAACCTTTCCAACGAACTGGATGAAAAGGTTCCTCTCTGCACTGTGTCACCTGTTAGGGACCATCTGTTTAAAATGGTCTGCTTGGGAAAGGGAACCGGGCAGCCATGCTCTGACAGTAATTAGAGATCAGATTCAGGAGCTGCTATGGTGACGTGTACTCTGTAGGAGAGGGACACGATCCAGCGTCCTCAAGGAAAGGCATCGAGAATTAATTACGATAGGCAATCGTCACAAGCAACACAGATCCGAAAAACCACCTCTGCTTTTTTCTAAAAGAAATTACTATTCTTATCATTTCATGACGCAGCCAAGACACGGAACTTACTGAGTCTGAAAGTAGAACGGTAACATTTTTAAGCTCAACAGCAAGTTTTATGTTCGGTGTTAGTCATATCTACCTGCTTATTTTGGAAGACCAAAAAATAGTTTATTATAGCATTACCGAGTCAATTCATTGCCACAGGAAATCCAACCAGATTGTTCTTAGTTTCCATTCAACAGAACAGTATGTTGATCTTTACTGGCAGAATTAGAGAGAAAAATCTGTTCAGGACAGCCGGTTAGCTCAGTTGGTTAGAACATGGTGCTAATAACACCAAGGTTGCCAGTTCGATCCCTACATGGGCCACACTGTGAGCTGTGCCCTCCTTAAAAAAAAAAAAAAGAATTCTGTTGATAGCAGCTACTGTGAGAACTTACGAGTTGCAGAGCTGGTAATATTTATGAAGTTTTCCTACTGTGCTGGCCACTGGCAGACAGAGTGGGAGGGATGTGTGCTTCTGAATCATCCTAGAAGCTTGGAGTTACCTTATTTGACTCTGAGATTTCAAATCCTACATTTAGAAAAAAAAAATCACTGTTCATGAAAAATAAGGTGTGTTAGGAAAAATGCTCAAGATTCTAAGTCCAGCTAACAGTCCAGATCCTTCTGGCCATCAGGTGGTGAGAACGTCAGGCATTTTGGAGAGAAAAGAGCTGGCGGTCAGCTGCTCGGCCTTGCTTTCCCTCCGTGCCTTACACACTACACTCAGTGCAGAGCAAGGAGACCCCCTGGTCCCCACGGACACAGGGTGAGATCCTCTGAGGCCAGCTTCTGACCACTCTTCAGTGGGGAAAGGTCCTCAACTTGGGGCGAGTGGAGTCAGGATCTTTGTTCGCTTGTTTACTTCTTTCGAGGTGAGATAACTTTATTGCATATTCTGAAGTTTATGTTTATAGTAACAACAAGAGGAGGAGGGACACAGCAGAGAAAGGCTTTAACATAAAAAAATTGTGGAGAATACCCTGTCCAGCCCCTGGTATTCATCACTCCGCCCTAACTTCTTTTGGGGTACTTTATATAAACATACTCGTATATACAGCATGATATAAGTCAGCTCACATAATTTTGTTTTGTAACTAGATTTGGGCACTTAGTATATCTTATTCATGCCTCCAATCCCACAATTACTTATTGCCAGGGACTGTGACACGTGCCAGGGACAGGGCTGGGAACTAAACGGACATGTAACTTCCAGTCAAAACAGCATGTGAGGCCTCAAAATCTGCACCAGCACCTCCATAACAACACAATAACACGCTAGCACTTTTTCTTTTAACGTATTTGTGTCTTCATATTTATTTAAAGTCAGTTTCTCGTAGGCAGCATATAGTTGGGTCTTCCTTTTTTTACCCAATATGACAATTTCTGCCTTTGGATTGGCGTGTTTAGACCGTTTATATTTTATGTGACTGTTGACACTGTTTTCAGTCTGTCTTCTCACCGCTTGTTTTCTATTTGTTCCTGAAGTTTTTTTTTTATCTTTTTTACCCTCTCTTTTTCTGTCTTCTTTTTTTCAGTGAAATATTTTTTGTTGTTGTTGTTATGTCATTCATCTCCTTGGTTGATTTGTTAGTTATGACCATTTGTTTTGTTCTGTTCAGAGGCTGCTTTAGGGTTTAATAGCATCATCTATAACGTAACACAGTCTACCTGCCAAGTGATATTCGAGCACTTCACACTGTATCAGAACCTTACAATAGTATCCTTCCATTTCTTCCCTCCCAGCTTTATGCCATGATTTCCATGCATTTTACAGACACACATGCTTTTAGAAACCTCACAAAATAGTTATTTTAGTTTAAATGGTCAGTTACCTTTTAGAGAGACGTGAGACACTGTGAATTTTACTTTGTAGGGTGCCTACTCCTAAAAATTTTACACTTATGGAAGGCAGCTGAGTTACCCGGAAACAGTCTGATCCTTTCAGATCTTATTTCTGTCGTTGGGTCTGGAGCAGCGCTGAGGCTAGGACTAATTAATTGCTCCCCACTCCTGAGGCAAGACCTCTTTCCTTAGTATGCTTTCCAACGCTCAATGAATTAAGAATCTTTTCCAGTCTGTCTGGTGGGGAAAAGAGCTGTTCCTGGCCCTGTGTAAGTGACCGGCAATATTCTCTAACCCTTACTGCTGTTTCGTCCCTGGCCTTGGGTTGTCTCCTCACATACATGTACTTTGCTGACCAGCCAAGGGAGAGAGACCCTTTGGAGACAGATCTCTGGTTTCTCTCCCTGTGCAACTTCCTGCCCTGTACACCAGGTCACCTAATTTGTCCCTCCTCTTAGCTCCAGCTCAACTCAGAGAGTCTGCAATACAAGTCTGATAGCAGCATAGTTTTGCCTAAAACCCTTCTATTAAGTTGGTGGAAAGGTAACTGTGGTTTTTGCGATTTTTAACCTTTTAAACCGCAGTTACTTCTGCACCAACCTAATCGAACGCACCATGATAGCCCTAGAATGAGACTAAGTACAGCTGTGTTGGGGGACCCACCTAAGAAGAAATGATGTTGTAGTTTCTTGAAGATTCCTTGATATAGCCCAAGAGCTGGCTCTCTGTGACACAGAAAGCTTGAAGAGTTGAGACAGAAAGTGGCCAATCTACAAACGGGGTTCACAATTGGAAAACAATGAGCGGGAGGTACCGGAGCAGGTTTCAGAGGTGACCAACAGGGTTTGGTGCCTGGCTGCTGGGGACACTGAACTCCTAGTGCAACAGCCTTGGAGAACAAGATCACCTTCGAGAGCTCTGTGGGGGAAGGGGATCAATCCAGGGAGGAGGCCTGAGACTTTGGTACTAAAAGGACGGGTGGCACCTGGGAGCCATAGTTTTTTCCTTTTTTAAAATTTTTAATTTTTATCTGTTCACTTTGAAACAATTCAGGCTTAAAAATGTTGCAACAAGTAGTAAAAATAAGTTTGCCCCACTTCCCTAAATAGTAACGTCTTAGAGAACCATAGTATAGTTACCAAGAACGTCGTTCACACCCATACATTGTAACTGGGAATTTTTATTTTTATTACTAGTGAGCTTAACTGTGGTTAGTGAAATTAACATTGGTCATTTGTATTTTTGTTGTTGTGAATTTCCTACTCAAGTCCTTTGCCCACTTTTCTCTTGGGGTACCTGTCTATTCCTAAATATTCGAACGACCTCTTTCTTACATCGTCTCCTTACAGACACTGTGTCTCAAAATTGAACAAGTCTGGAACTCCAGAAACCATGGATTATATTCCTTTCCCGTCCATTTTTTTTTTACATGGTGAGACACACTTGTGTGTAAATATGAAATCACACTAAAATTCTGAGGCGCTTTTAGCTAGTTCAATGATTAACCTTTAGAACTAGTTATAAAAGTTCAATTACTAAGACTCACTTTCCTCACATCTGCACATAGAAAACTCAACAATTATGGAAAAACATTGTTATCCTTGATTTTTAAATCAAGGGAGGTGCACTAGGAACAGAGAATAAAGTGCACCCTAAAAATCTTTATCAACTAGGCTTTGTTTTGGGCATGACCCATTTTCACAATTCCACATTCAATTATTGCTTCTATTCCTCTAATTCTAGTAGGAGATTTTCTTCTATTGGTCTGCCGCACTGCCTTAGTCTTATTTTGTGAAACAAGTGGCATGTATTCATATTAAAGCATTATTATTTGAAAGAAGCCTTGAAAAGAGGGCAGTAAGAATGTGGATGTTTGGGTCACAAATAGGTGAGAAGGATTTTCTAGAGGAATCGCTTTCTGGCACCACTCATATCCCACCATGTAAGTTAATGCTTACCTATTCAACTGGCAGCTCTGGCCAATAACAAAACGCTATTAAAATACATGTCACTGTATTACAGCCACTTGAAGACAAAGGCATCAGAAATAATTGGAGAGAAGAGACCGGCTGCAGTCCTGGGACCTTCCTCTCCTTCCACTATCCAAATCGTAGCATTGAACAGCAGGGTCCCCAGAACTCTGTAACAACACTGTGGCTTCTACTTTGACTGCTCAGAGGCATTTACGCTCATCACTGCTGCTGGGGTCCTAGGGCTGGGTTTCTATGTATTGTAGTCACCACAAATACTTCTGTACTTCTGTACTTCTGTTTCCAGAAACACAGAAGTCCCTGGGCAATGTTACTTGCCCTTTCGCATTCCTTTTCATCCATCAAAGGTAGGGTATAGGTTGTTTAAGGAATAAAGGTTGCCCAATGAAGGCCAGGAAGAAATCGACCTATAGAGAGAAATCGAGATGATGCCATTTTAAGGGAAGCCAGCTGGTGAGGCATCGCCACTGTCACGCTGCAGGACGGGCTGGCTTGACCAGGACAACACAGCAAGGGTGCAGACAAATCCTCTGGATAAATCTGTACTTGAATCTATGTCTTACCACAGTCTATTCTGAATTACATTGAGAAAGGCAGAAAGTACACTACGTTTGTTAGTAATTTGCTTCCTTTCCTACACAACTATTAATTGAATCCTTTCTCTGTACCAGGCCCAAAACTGAAGCAAAAAATATGGCTCCTGACATCCTGGGGCTTACAGCCTAAAGGGAGACATGGAGACATAAACAAGCTATTTTGATACCACTGAGTAAGTGTAAGGTCTGAGGAAGCTAAGGCTGTGTACGAGGGGGTACAGGGACAACCGAACCCCGTCTTTGTGGGAGTAAAGGGACTTCCTCAAAGAAGGGACGTCTAAGCCAAGACCTGACAGCTGAGGAGTCAGCCAAGTGGCAGGAGGAAGAGCCTGTTCCAGGCAGAGGCAAGGGGGGAACTGAAAACAGATGGGGTGCAGATTACACAGTGCGATAAGGAGAATCAAGAGACGAAGCTAGAACCGTAAGAAAGGGTCAGATCATGTGTGGTTCTGTACCCCTGTGATGAAGTTGGAATTATCCAAATGTAGTGGACAACCATTAGGAGGTTTTAAGTCAGTGACTGGTGACACGGTGACTTTTGCCTTTTAGAAAGAGCCCTGTGCCTCCACTGTGGAGAAGACAGTGGAGAGGGCGAGACCAGGCAGCACTCCCAGTGGGAGGCTGCTGCGGCCCTGCAGGCACAAGGTGACGGTGCTGACCTTCAGGGGGTGACCTTCACGACAGTGCCTGTGGGAATGCAGACAAAACGACAGCCTGTGCTGAGTGTGGGTGGCTTGATGGAACGGGCCGGATGACGAAGGAAAAGACGCGAAGATGCTGCCTGCATTCTTGGCTTGGGCACCTGAGGGCAAGTTAGCTTCACTCACTGACAAACAACCCAGAGGAGAACAGTTTTAAGGAGGTGATTATGCATTTGTTGTAACCCTGTGGAATCTGGGGTGTTTATGGTGCATCCAGTAGACAGATGGGCAGTGGCTAGTCAGAAAGAAGGGTTTCCCTGTTAAATGGGGTGTGACTCCTTAGAGCAGCTGCTTAGTATAGAATTAAGACGGTGCCTACTCTCTTGGGTGTGACTTGCAAACGGACTTAGTACCTCTGGGCTCCATTGCCATGAGCCATTATCACCGTAAATCATTACCTGTACTTCATGTCACTGACTGTGAAGGTAACAGACCAGGGGCAAAACAGACAAGTCCACGCTCATTACTATTTACAGAGAAAAATTTGCTTGGTTATTTCTTAAGAGGAAGAAATTAGAAAATGAAAAGAAGAAATTGTTTTTTCCTGTACTTTGTGGACCAAAGTGTATTTTTAAATTAGCACAGTGATCTCAGAAGCCTGAGCTGATAAGTAGCATGTTGACACAGGTGAAAACGTGGTTCCTGGCAGAATCACTAACTGTTCCAGCCGCCCAGGGAGGGGTTCACAGTCTGATGCAGCCGAGGGTGTGATGACAACCAGACCGCACAGGGACAGCTGTTCAATGGCCAATAAAAGCATGGTTCATGTGAAAGGTAGAAACCAGGCTAAATACCGGCATCGCTGACATATAATAAAGAAAATATATTTTTAAATATCTCCTACAAGTTTGAAAATACCTACTTTAATTGAGGGAGAAGGAGGCTATAGCATTATTTCGTATAGCAAACTGCTATCTAGTTATGAAATTCATCTAAGGATAAATAGCCTGGCTTCCCATTTCCTCCTCTAAGAAATAAAATATTTAGGTCAAACAATTACATTGCTTTTTCTTTTCTTCAGGAGACATGGCCAACTTATTATGTCTTTCATTAGCCATATATTATACTGTAGTTCCCAACTGAGGGCTCCAAGATCCCTCTGAAATTGAGAATTGTATGCAGAATTTTGCATGTAGGTGAGTCTAGGCATTTTTCTGGAAAGAAGGTCTAGAATCATCAGATTCTCAAAGGAGTTCACACTCAAAACAGACTAAGAATCAGTGTCTTATACTTACATTTCACTGAGATTCTTCTACAGTGTATAGTATAAATGTAGGTCATAAATTACAGGTTGACAGGTTTCATATTCTCTAAAGGATAAGTATGTTTACTTCCATATCTGGAAAGAACCTCCAGAGCTAACAAGTTCATTCACCTGCCTTCAGGCAAAATACTTCCAAAATTATCCACGTTAGATAAAAACCGAAAGTCTGTTTATCCTTCCCTATGGGAATGCAATTGCAGCACCCCATTCTGTAGCCTATTACATTTTTTAACAACCACCGTAACATTGATCTTTGTGCTCTAGTTTAGGTCTTCAACTGCCATCTTACAATTGTTCCTCACTGTCCACAGCTATAACTGTGTTCATCTTTTCCTGAGAAGATGCACTGTTCTCGATGCAGGCCATTTGGAAACCTAATGACTCTAGTGATAAATGGGTAGGGACACGACACAGCTTGCACACGTTAGGCAGATGTCTGGCCAATACATTAGAACCTAAGTGTGATCAAGTTACTGATACCAGGAGTTCAGAGTCCCAAGGAGCTGGGAAAGCTCTCTCAATGATACATCGCGGGAAGGGGTTCTTTTGCTATTGCTGGCAGCTGCACTATCCGTCAGAAGTATGGGTGTGATGGCATTGACTGGAGATGTGACCTAACCATGGGCCTATGTGGCCCCTCAGCCACTCTCACCCTAGCCTGGCGTGTGATCACAATTCCACTCACCTCCCCAAGGGGGACTGTGCGCTCCAGGCTTCCCACATGCGCTGGATTCCCACCTCGCCTGCGTGCCTGCCTCTTGCATAGATTTGTCTCCTGTGGTCCAAACACTGGGCACCCCAGGCCTCCCACTAAGAGCGGCACCCTGCTTCCCTGTGGATACCTGCCCACTGGCTAGGATCCACCTGCACCCTCAAGGGTTGCTTTCTGCTTTCCCAGGAAAGGTGGACTAGCTCTGTCCTGGGCAACCCAGCAAGGCTGCCCATTTCCTGGGGGCTGCGGTCATGTCTTCTCCAATGAAGGCTGACCTGTGGCCTTGGGGAAGGGGTCCTCCTGTCAAGATTATCCTTTGGGTACCCTCCCTCAGCCTTTAGGTTGGTTTACAGAGTTCTTTAAAATCTTACAGGTACTCTTCTGTCACAGCTCAATAATTCTTTATATTAAAATCCTCCTGTTTAAACCACTGTGTGGTTTCTGTGTTCTGATTGGACCCAGACTGATAATAATCACAATGTCTTATTCTTTGATTGAACTCATGGTTAGTGTTCATTAACAGTACATCTCCAGTTGTTTTTATTTTTCCTTCTAGTTTAACTGTATTATAGTTAAAGAATGTGGTGTATATAATTCCATCTATCGATAACATTTTTTTAATATTCTTTTAACATGATGCATGCTTAAGTTTTAAAAAATGCTCCCAGGAAATTGAAAAGAAGGTGCAGTCTCTATTTTCAGGTACAGAGATGAATATACTTCTATTAGATCAATCTCATTCAAGTTTTCATATCCTCTGTTCAGGAGTCAACTAACTCTTTCAATAAAGAGCCAGACAGTAAGTAAGTAGGCTGGGGGGCTGTCAGGTCTGTGGTATAACTCCTCAACCCTAACAATGCGGTGCAAAAGCAGGCACAGACGATGTGTAAATGAATTGTCTGTGTGCTGTCTTCAATACAACTTTATTTACACACGTGGGTATTGGTCCACAGGCCCGCGTTTGTCAACTCTTGTTCCACATCATTATTTTTATCCGCTTGGTCTGTCAAGCAATGAGAAAGATCTGTCAAAGCTTTCCATACTAACGGATTGTTGTTTATTTCTCCCCGTCTGCTTTTTGTCCTTCTGTTTATATTGTTTGATGCTCTGATATTCGGCACAAAAAGATTCCTAGGGATTTTATTCTTTGTAGAACCTTTTACTTTGTCCTGCCTAAAGGTTGTGTGTGTGTGTGTGTGTGTGTGTGTGTGTGTGTGTGCATTAAACCTCATATTTAATATAGGAAGACATTTAGAATGAAGATGTTATATAACACAATGAAACTAAGACCCAAGATAAGTTTAACAATAAATCCAACTGGAATAAGTTCACCTATTAAAACAAACCTCAGAATGTGGCAAACACCAAAACCTTGTCTAGAAGACAGCGTGCCCTAGAAGTTTGCCTATAATGGATTGTTCATCTGTCTCTCTTAAACTATTTTTAAATCGTATTTGCTATAAATACACTTATTATCCTACATATAATACATTGTATCAGTATACACACACACACACACACACACACACACACACACGGTGTCAAAACAATGTTTACACATTTTAAGAAAGGAAAACTGTATTAAAATTGTAATACTCAATATATACCAATAACAAAAGATGGATACAAGTCACATTTGACTTCTGCAATTACAAGAGGTGGTCAAAGTGGTTACCATCAGTGTCCAGACACTTCTGATTACGGCGAACTACTGCTTAAGCAACGATGACCAAAGTGTCCACTTTCATACATTTTTTTTGGCACCCCTGTATATTTGTGTATATATGTATACATTCTAATTGAATGGGGTCTTTTGGAATCTTTTCTAGACAAGAGCGTGTGGTGTTAGTCCTTCTTTTCTGTTTTTTGGGACCTCACCTGTTTCCCGCCCTTGGCCTGTAGAGCTGGCTGTCAGGGTTCAGCCCTCCGACTGAGTGGGAGCAGTTAGGTAGCGTTGCTATTTCCAGCAATTTCTACTCCAAATCTCTTGCTCTGTTAGGAGCACATCCCGTCCCCTGGGGTTTGGGTTGTTCCCTCACTGCACTGTGAGCACAGGGCCAGGTGTGACTTCTCTATTCCATATGGGTGATTATTTCATATAACACAGTACTGCCTGATTTTCCCCTCTTTTTCTTTCTCAGTTGAACCAAACTTTTACTTGATGAATACAATTAAGTCTATAGAATTATTCACCCAAACTGCATTTGCCTTCCTTTAAGCCAGAGGCAGAAAAAGGCAAATCCTAACAGTCCTGAGAGAACTGAAGCACTGTCTGCCTCTGAGAAGGGTGGAGGCCACAAGTGATATGTTTCCTCGGGTTACCTGCACCCCTAGTCCTTGGATCCCCAAATCTGAGGATGTTTTCAGGGGGCTCCATGGAATGTCATCAACGACCCTCTGACTGGCTGCTTTGTCCATGGCTGGGGGACACGTTGGCTCCTCTCTACGTTGGGTCCTCTTTAAGTTTGGCTAAAACTACTTGGTTGGGCCATACTCCAAGTTTCTGTTGGGTTTTCTGCAGATGTTGAGTCGTCTTGTGTAGTCTTACCTGATTTTATCTAATTTCACTTATTTCATTCTGTTTCTGTGGATATTGAGGGGACATGCTCTAGGTCTGTGTCTGTACTCCTTCATTTCTGGGGAATCCTGCATGTAAAGCATAACCCTAACATACCTTTTTGAAAGAGAATTGATCTCCATAATGGACTTTTTATTTCCGTTCCTGGAATTCATTTCCTGATTTCTTTTTAAATACCTCGCATTTATTTACTCAGAAGGATTTGAGATTCTGCCTTACTTAAATATTCATTTAAACAAATGCTAAGCTTCCTGGTTTTAAAATACAGTAGAAATTTAGTAATTCCAGGCCAAATAATCTTCTGCCATTTCTTCTGGTTCTAGTTTTGAAAGGACCTAAAATAGCATAGAGACTCGAGACATCATGAAACTCAAACAAAGTGACTTCAATCTGCGCGATGCTCGGGAAGCCGCACACACAGGGGAGCGCTTACCAGCGGGATGAGCAGGCTGACGAGGTCGGTCAGAGGTTTGCTGAGCAGCAGCAGGTCCTCTGCGGCCTGAGTATCCCCTCCTGAGCCAGATTTCTGGGCCTTGAAGGGAGGGGAGAGGAAAGAGGGGGCCTTAGAGATGAGTCAGCTTGGCCCTAAGAGACAGCCCCCCTCTGTCTAGCCGAGGAGGGGGGCTGAGGAGGTATTTTACCCCGACCCCCTGAAGAGAAGTTATGCTTTGTTAGAACATGACAAAGTGCACACACGGCCACTGCTGCTGCCACCAGCTCAGGCTACAGAGGCAGACCCGGGTGACCCACAGATAAAGCAGTAACAAGGGCTGTCGTTGGAGGAAGGCTGCTCTCTGTTCACATAATGCGGTGGGTAACCGCTTCCTTTCCAACCATTCTCAGGCTAGGCACTGTTAGCCCCCTCCCGCTCCCCCATTTTCAGGGGAGAAAACTGAAGCTCTGAGAAGTTCAGTAGTTTGTGTAAAGTCCCACAGATAATGTGGGACAGATCCAGGCTGTATGTCTCCCAATCACACATGCTCATCTCTCCTGGGCAATTTTACGGACATGAGATAATGCATACCAAATACATTCTCTGTGCTTTCCTGCTCTACATGTATACACATGCTCAAATACCACCTAGAATATTTGTGCGATGTGCTACTGTGTGAATGGTCTTCAGATACAGGTCTACATTGCTTAGGAAACATGGGCTTAAATGGCAATGGAAATGAGAAATGAGTGTCTTCTTCCCAGTGTTTTACAGAACCATCTAATTCCAGAGATTTCTATCATGGAGAGGAATACTTTTATATAGGAAAAGGCACTGATTTATTGTGCTTGCTACCGTATGTACACATTTCATTTATATACGCCCTCTTCGTTTTTAATTTCACTGAGAAGCAATGAAATTACTGTGAGGTAATGACCTTTGCCAGAGCCTAGAGAGCAGGCTGCAGGCTGCCCCACCTCTGGTCATTAGCTGGGACTCCAGGGCCCTTCTCATAAATGCCAAGCGTCCTGCACTGCAGGCCTGTGGGCAGAATTTGAGTTGCCTTGCCTGCTTCGCTTGATTCAGGAGACCTTGACTGAAAATCAGATGCCCTCCTTTTAGCAGCTTCCGCCTCTCTACAGCCAAGGGGAACCATGGCAGAATTGCCTGCCAGAAAACAAACGGGTAGCAGTCTCCCAGAGGTCTGAAGCTTTCTGCATCCTGGCGGTTAATGCTCACTTTCGGAAGCGCAGTTTGAGGTAGAAAATCAACCTTTTCACATGAACACAGTACCCCTCAGACCGCTGCTCTCCCGGGCAGCACCTGGGCGGTGAGGGGCAAGGTGTCAGCCCTTCCTTTCCAAATACATGTGAGCAAACAGACGTGGCCACAGGAACAAGCACACGCTGTGGAACTTGTCCCACCAGGACATCCAGGGGTCCTCCAGATCCGTCGCGACCTACCTAGTCATTTGGTATTGTCACCAAGAAGCCTGCAGACCCTGCCCCCAGGACTCAGGTCCCACCTCTGAGCCAAGTTGCCAAGGGCTGCAGAAAGGGAACGCTGCAGCTTTGCACAACAGGGAGGCTCACCGCCAGGAATGCCGTAGAAATTCAACCCTCATCACACAAACATGGGCTCTGTGCACCCAAGGGATCCCTGCATCAATGGTCTTCCCCACCAGAGGCATAAACGCAGACGCTGAGCAACCAACCAGGGGCCGGGCCGCCCTCCTCTCCCCTTCCCTCCAGGTCCCCACATCACCCTCCCTCCAGTCAGCCTCTGGATTCCCGGATCTATGGCCCTCTGTGTGCATTTTGCAAAGGGCACTTTCCACAGCAAGAAAACCCCATCTCTGCCATGGCACGGCTACTGTGCTCTCCACCCAGCTCCTCTGCCTTTGCCCCTGGTCCCACTGCCCATAACTCCCTGGGTCCTGTCACTGCTGTGTGGTAAGTGACCCATCTCCTGGCCACACAGAGTCCTTGGCTCACCCAGTTGTCACAGTCTAGGGAACAGAAGACAGAGGGTAGACTGAGCTGGGTGGTAACAGTAGGGTTTGAGAGAAGTGGCTGGATTTGTTAGACATTTAAGGTAAAAGCCTACATTATTTTGTGACAGATTAGATGTGGAATACGAAAAAGAGGGAAATGTTAAGAACGACTCCCAGGTTTGTAGTTTGCACAGCAGGATGAGGGGGTGGGGCTTGCTGGCAGGGCAGTGGTTTGGGGAGGTGAGTCCTGAGTTCAGCTTTGGACGTGTGGAATCTGTGTTGGTTATGGGGAATTCTAGTGGCCACGTTGAAAGGTGCTAGATGTACCAAGTACGGATCTCAGAAGAACACTCTACGTGGAAATATAAATGTAATCGTTTTAAACATATAAAAGTTGAGAATGTCACCTTATGAGCCATATGTACTACTAGATGGCAATACAGCGTTACCTCAAGCAAGATAAAGAAATACAGCTAACTTCTCAGCATAAAATAAGGTCAGGGATAACAGAATTCGATGACGTCTAGCATTGCTATCTGAACCCAGAGCATGGGGTAGGTACTCAGTGGAGATCTGTTAAATGAACACACAGGTAAGGCATCCGTAGAGAACAAGAGAAAGGCCATTCTTCCTCAGCTGCTGTCTGACGCCCTGGCAGGCTGAGGCACACAGCGGAGAACTTGCGATGGTGTGGCCCAGACCAAGTCTGTGCTCACCGTGCCCCCAAACACCACCATGCTCACAGATAACAGGACTCATTCCCCACGCTGTGGGGCCTCTGGGTTTAATTAAAAAGATGACAAGCTTCCAAATAACTACTATAACGACAGAGTTTGAAAACACTGATGGGGTGGAAGCAGTGTACGTGGTGGGGGAAGAAGGAGAAGGCGACGTCGGACTCCATCATTTGGATGGTTGGGATGAGATCTACAGCAACCAAGTGGAGAGCTGGGTGCCAGGTGCTGGAATCGCACAGGGAAGGCATGGGAGGGACAGGTGCTGGGCCCACGGGGAACGGACTGAGCCGACTGCATTAGCAAGGATGTGAGCAGCATGGAGGATTAGCGAGGAGTTAGACAACTATACCACAGGTGATGAGACGCTGACGTTTTCAAAGGAAAGGAGAGCCATGAGGAGGACCACAGGCCGTGGCAGAGAAACCTCACTTGCCTTCATCAGGCAGAAGGTAGTTCGTGGGGAAGAGCAACAAAGGGAAAGCCATGGAGGAGGCAAACTGGATAATCCAAGGGATGCGACAAAGAGAGACCAGAGCCCCCACCACGACTCAGTGTGTGAGACTGAACAGGATTCAGGTGCCTCATCTCAGTCTTCTGGCAATGGCAACACATCCGCAAATCGGCAGCACTGGACCGCCTTACTGTCGTGAGAGCAGTACACCAATAGGAAACCAAACTCTCCCATCACCTCAGGAATGATGGACAAGTGCAGCCAGGGCAGTGAGGGCAGCAGGATTTAACGTGCATATTTGCCTTCCCTAGCCCCCAAGCTGGGTGAGGGCCCCTGCTCCCATCTTCACTCACAGCATCACGAGGTGATGGTTCGCTTCACTGTTTGTGCACTGACACTCCGCCCTACCAAACGGAAGCTCCCCGAGAGCTAACATTCTTGCTCTCCTGATTCCTGATGCTAGGCTCATAAATGCAAAATAAAACCATACATTATTATCTCATAAGAGTGCGAGGAGTCCGTTTACTCAGTAAATCAGAACTGAGTGCCCTCCCATGCGCCAGGACACAGAAATGAGGAAATCGCAGCCCACAGGAATCCCTCTGTAAACAGGGAGCTGAGGTGAGCACCTTTCTTCTCTTGTGCTAACGACAGAGCAGCCATTTCTTGCTCACCTTCCCTGGGCTAGGTATATCTTTATTCTCTCACTGAAGTCCCACCACAGCCCTGCAGAGTAATTATTAACATATCTACTTTACAGATGAGGAAATGGATAGCCAGACAGGTGAAGGAACTTGCCCAAGGTCTTACAGGCAGAAAGTGATGGGGCTGGGACTTGAACCCAAGGCATTGCAGCCAGCAAGGCCCATGAACCCCCACCACAGCAGCGAGTTGTGGACACGTGTCTGTTTCTGCTTCCACATCTTCACACAAGACCCTCAGGAGGTACATTTGAACCAAGGCCAATTCTGAATCCCAAGACAAGTTGGCGTCAGCGACTGAACTCCTGAAGGAGATTCTCACACCTGCCTCCCTCCACGCACTACCTCCCTGGTACACATTCCAGCATCTACTATCACTCTCCTCCCTGAAAACAAAGTGCTTCATAAATCTAAACGCTACTATCGTTTTGAGCACCAGCAATTCTCAATCCCTCAAGTCTTCTACTTTAGAGAAGTTCCTGGCAGAAGTTTTTGAAGACTGAGGAATGCCACATGTTTCTCAATGGAAGAAGTGACTTATGGTTTGGAAAGTACTTATAAGCTCAGTGTTCCCCGAGAAGCTGTCTTTGATGCATAGTCCACTTTTCTCCCCAGCCCTTTCCCCTAATTCAGTCTCAAGGACTCTTCCTCTTTCAGACTGACACCAGGTATCTCGGAGATCAAAGTGAGTAGTGAAAGCCAAACGCAATACATGGCAGATATTATAGGGGAGGATTTAGAAAGATGATAGCAGTAAAATGCACAGTGGTGTTGCGAAAATGAAAAAAAAAAAAGTGATCTAGTGGTACACCAGCAAATGGAAAACGAATTAGAAAATATTTTTTATTAAGGTGTTCTGTTTTTTTGTTTTGTTTTTTAAACACCCTTGAATACCTAACAATCACTTAAAATAAAAGAGGATTTCTATTGTTCTGGAGTTTTTACACTTCTGATCGACAAAATAATCTTTTCCAGACTAATATCAACAAAGCATCTTGTGAGAGTAACTATGGACTGCATCTTGAAGAATTATAAAATTACCACTAAGGAAAGTGAAATCAGAAGCAATGTTCTCTGAAAAGACACTGGAAAAGAGGAAAAGCTAAGAGAAATCCATAATTCAGAGTTCCATAAGTACTTACCAATGCTCTACTGTCAATTTAGAATTATTGTATTACAGATGAGAAAAAAAAACAATTAGGTAGTTCCAAGGTCATTTTCATCTACTGGCTTTACAAGTTTAGGTTAAACACTGTCATGTTTGCTGACGGGATCTTGGAATTATTTATTAAACCACACTAGGCAAGCTACATACTTGAGCAGCTTAACTGTGGGTAAAAGTTACCATCTATCACAATGAGGAATTACAGAGACAAACCAGAGTCTCCAGATTCATTCTTGGCTCTGCTACTGTGACTCTTGGCAAGGCATCAAAACAGTTTGCTTTCCACTTTAGCTTCTGCATCTGTTCAAGCCGGAAGGTTACCATTTGAAATACATCTCTTGCAACTTTACCAGGATTTGAAATGTAACCATGAATTCCTATGGGCTGTGCGCTTTCCCATGATCTGAGTATCAGCTGCCTCAGTTGCTTAGGAAAAACACTGAATGAAATTGGCATGTGGAGGCGCCTAACTCGGAAAGTACTTAACAAACCCACATCCCTTTCCTTCCTTGGAACACGATGCTAAGTAAACCCAGGTGCAGTTTGGGGCAAATGGACTTTTCCACAGCCCCTGAACACACATCTTGTCCTCAAAACCGTCTTACAATTCCATGTTGTTGGTAGTAAGAAAGAGTACATGCGAGAGTGTACGTGTTGCACATGTATGTGTGTGTGCATATAAACATACAGATGGTGCCAAACAAACGTGCACACATTTTAAAAAAGGAAAAAAACTATTAAAATGGCAATACTCAATATATACCGATAACAAAAGATGAACACAAGTCACGTTTGACTTCTGCAATCACAAGAGGTGCTCAGAGTGGTTACCATCAGGGTTCAGACACTTCTGATTACAGTGATCTACTGCTTGAGCAACGCTGACCAAAGTGTGCATTTGTATCCATTTTTTTTGGCACCACTTTTTTGGCACCCCCGGTATATGTATGTGTGTGTGCTTATGCATGTGCGTGCCTAGAATCTCAATGCACTGTTCCTAGCAGGCTAACCCATCCTGTTGGGAGTGGGCTGGAGCCCCATCTCTGGGCAGAAAAAGCTGCGAACTGCTGGCCAGCCCGAGGGTGCTCGTAAGGCAAATGATCTCGTCGGTCAGGAGTGGTTCCCCCGTTATGGTCGCTCAGTGTTTGCGGAGGCCTTGCCTGCTTTCCTTTCTGATTTGGTGATCAGCTCATCTGGTCTATCCATTGGTCACCCACACACGGCTTATTTGGTAGGCTCTCTCTATAGACACATAAGCTCTTCAAAAATAAACATACATTAGAGGAAGATTAGAAAGAAGAGAATGACTGTATTCTCCATGCTACACATTACATCCCCCGGAATTATTTGTTTTATACCTGGGAACCTGAACCTCTGATTCCCCTTCACCTTCCCCCCCCCTTTTAGATTTTCACTTAAAGTTGACATTCGATATTTTGTATTAATTTCAGGTGTACAGCATAGTGGTTAGACATTTATATAACTTAAGAAGCATAGGGAATATTGTCAATGATACTGTGACAGCATAGCATGGTGTCAGATTGTTGCTGGATTTATCATGGTGATCACTTCTTTAGGTACATAAATGTTGAATGACTATTGTGTACACTTGAAACTAATATAATATTATATGTTAGCTATATTTTAATAAAAACCTTAAAAAATTAAAAAATAAGCAAAATAAAATTTTACCATTGAAAGAAAACAAAAAAAGGGAAAAGAAAAGAAAGAAGAGAATGCAAGGGGACATGTGACATGGTTAGGTTGCTCACGAAGCAGGTAAGAGGGCCTGTACCTGCAGAGCCAGCCGGACGATGCTGGAGGTGAAGGACAGCATGCCGTGCAAAATGTCAAGCAGGGAAAAGAGCAGCGCGGCGGCCGTCTCGTTGTTGTTTTTATTGTCCACGTCCAAACACAGTGTGATGGTTTCGGTGAAGAGGTTACAGACATGACGGACCAGTCCTGGGGGTAAAAAGAAGGGTCAAATATTTTTCATAAATTACAATGTGTCACATACACGCAATGGGGCAGGCGTCTGTTCTCTACGAGGCCTAACACGAAGCAGTCCTTCAACTGTACCATGTACCAGATACACGGGGGAAGGTTTTTAAATGCAGGTTTCCAGGCCTCACTCCCAGAGAGTCTACTCAGGAGCCTAGGAACATGCGTGTTAAACAAGCTCCCCGGGTAATTTTGATGTAAGGGTTCCCAAAACTACACTTTGAGAGACACTGTGCTACGTGGTGGACGGGCTTCACGGGAATGCAGGACCCCTTGACACTGAGGGAAAGTGTGCTGAACATGTACAGACTGTCGGTAGGGTCTCTGTTTGAAGGCCCAGGTCATGGTGTGGATCAGGGATGGCAGGTGAACCCAGGGGCCTCTCAGGGGGTCATTTCAAGAGGATAAAGCAATGAAGCATTCTTTCTCAGGCATTTCGAAACATTTGAAATGTAAGGTTAGCTATGATTTTAAGAACTGTGAAATTGAGAAGTTGCCAGGTTCTATCATCTTGTCTCTGCAAACCTTATATTAATAGAAAGTTGGTCTGCATCAACTTTCAGTTTGACGTTGTCTGTCACAACACACACATGTCCACATTTGGGAGGCATTATTGTTTATGTTTAAGTTGGCATTTTAGTTGTTATTATTATGTAACATTACACTTTGAATCAGCAAGATTAATTCAGATATGTAAATGTGGTGAAAATACAGCATGATATATAAACTTAAGTGGTGAAGGGGACCTTCAACCTTTGTAGATCATCTGAATATTCTAGAAAAAGTGAATCTCCAAACATAAATATTTTACACAAGCAGATGGGTTAAAAAAAAAAAGTGTGGTAAAGAAGTATGACATGCAGTGTAAGCTGGATATTATTGGCCGTGCAATCCATTCATCCCTAGTTCTCAGATGATCAGTTGGATGGAAACTCTGCCAAGCACAGCCTTGGTGTCTC
Source organism: Rhinolophus sinicus (assembly GCF_036562045.2). Lineage (NCBI taxonomy): Eukaryota > Metazoa > Chordata > Mammalia > Chiroptera > Rhinolophidae > Rhinolophus > Rhinolophus sinicus. The sequence continues at coordinate 11,669,551 of NC_133759.1, read as the reverse complement.
TTGGTAAGCTTTGGGATCTTTTCCACACAATGAACATTGTCAGTTCCAGTCAACCAATCTAGATTTCCTAGACAAGTGCAAAGCAATTCTACAAAAGTTATTAATTTTGTCAGTAAAGGCAGAGAGAAACCAAAATTACAGAGGCCTCATTCAAAGTTGTCCTCCTTGTGGCAAAAACTGGTGCAAGTTACAAAGCTGAAGATAAATATACTTGGAGGGAAAGTAGAATGAATTATTGGCAAAATTTCTGTATCAAATGACAAGGTTTGAGAGCACAAATCAACACATAGTGCAGAAAAGCAGTTGTTACGACACGAGCATTACAGCAGCAGGCCTCCTCCCGTGAGTCAGAAAGCATCACCCAGGCACATGCAATGGAGCAGCACTTGACATTCAGGAGAGATGCTTTCCTTTGGGGGCTCATGATTACTTTGTGACGCATGGAGACAGTCAAAGGTCCAGGGGACTGCGTACTGGAGAAGTCCAGCGATGTGACCAGTGGCACTTCGGAAAACGGAGGCGGTCCCCTGGGTCCCCATCTGTATACCGCTTGATTCCTACTAAACATCTGGTGAGCCCCAAGGTTCTTCCTGGGCTTGTGTCAGTCCCCCAGGAAGGAATGCAAACAATGACTGCAATCAGATTACGGCTGGGATGGAATTCTTTGCAGCCTGCTATGTGGAAAACAGGCGTGCCAGCTCTGACTTGACACACTGGCGTCACTGGCGTCAGGGCAGGAGCGCGTAGGAGATTAGAAATGAAGTACGACGTGGAATATTTCTTCACAGCAGTGATAACGGCAGCGAAGCCCACCAGTAAGATTTCAAGCGGCCTCGCTCAGCCACAGTCGGCGCCCGTCATCGCCAGAACTTTCACTTCAGGGTTAAAATGCGTGTTTTTCTTGTTCAGACTTTTTTATTATGAGAACAAAGGAGGTCACGGAAGAGTTCTGTAAAATGAATTCCTATTACCCTCTTCAATAATTAGCAACATTTTGCCAATGTTGTTTAATCTATCTGCATTTATCTTTTCAGATTTTAAAGTAAATACTCGACATCATCTTATTTATCCTGTAAATTTTTCTAAAAGATTCTTTTTTTTAACATAACCACAATACCATTACCACTTAATAAAATTAACATACTGAATATACTCAATACACAGCCTGTGTTTAAAACTCAGCTGTCTCAAAATTTTTGAGACAGCTCAAAATGTTTTTTTGGTCCACACATTCCATTTGGTTACAGATCTTAAGTCTCCTTCAACCTCTAACAGTCCCTCCCCTCCCCCCCGCAACCCCCTGCAATTTTTCACACCATTTATTTGTTGGAGAAATTAGAACATTTTTCCTGTGTTGTTGTGTTCCTATATCCCTGAATTTCCTGTAAACTGGTCATTAGACCTAGAGACTCAATTTAATTCAGGCTCAATTATTTTGGCAATAATACTTGGGGCTGGGTACTCGGTATTTCCTGTTGCACCACATCTGGAAGGATATACCATCTGGCTGTTCCACATTTAATGATGTTAAAATTGATACCTGGGTTCAGGGGTTGTTAGTCTAATTCAGCCATTGTAAAGGTTCCATTGAATGCTATCTACTAATGACCACAGTCTAAGCTCATTATCATGGCACCCCCTGGAGCAACCAGTGGGGAACTGAGAACAGAAGGCCAGGGGGAGGCCGCTGCAGTCATGCCATAACCAAGAGGAAGGCAGACACATCACTAAAGCAACGTGATTTGTTACGCTGTGGCAACAGTAGGGTGGGGCCAACAAGCATCCGTAAGGAATAGGAGAACTACACCCTAACTGGAAGAAATGGGGGCCTTTTCTAGGAACTGTAAGTCAGCTTCCAAGACTGCGACAACATCCAAAAGCCAGTGCCCAACGGCGGTGGGAGATGAAGGCCTAGAAGCCTGACAGCAGACAGGACTGGACAAATAGAGGTGGGAGATGATCAGAGAGAGTGGGAAAGTCCCAAACGACAGGCAAGATTTAGAGAGGCACAGAGTCAAAAACGGAGGGTAGAGTAAATCCCAGGCAGAAGCAGGAATTTATAGAGGAAACGGAGGCAACGATGTTAACACAATAGAAAAAAGACCATGATAACATAATGCCACAGCTATCAAGGAATGACTAGAATTAAAAAGAAAAAGGGTGTCAAAGATGCCTGAGTGACATAATTCAAAGCCGAGGAAAGGTGACTGGTGGGATCATTTCCTGGTCACCGATGCTTGTCATTGGCAAAATGTGTTCGGTCCTATAGCCTGAAGCCAGACTTCAAGTTGCCAGATCTTCCCTGTTGCATTTTCCCACGTCCCATGTAGGCTCTGACACATGTGCTTCTATGCTGTGTCGGAATTTCCCTGGAGATGGAGTTAGGAAATACAGTTTCTTGGAAGGCAGGCAGGCGTGAAGCCACGTCTGCCTCAGCGGACAACACCAGCTGTCCACATCCACTGGGAGCCAAGGGAGATCCTGCTGTTTGCACATGGTGGTGACGTGAACGAGCTAACACGCGATGCCGTTTACAAAAGTGAAGGAATCATCTAAGGAGGCGGCAAAGGAAAGGAAAGGAAGGTAACATATTTCTGTGCTGTCATTCTCCTCCACAGGCAGGTCCTGATCAAGAGAAAGATACTCCCGCTCCAAAGACATGGAGTGACATTCAAGGGTATTTCCAAGGCTGTGTTCTCCACAGCAAAAACTTTCCAAGGACTCAAACTGGCAGTGGGTTTGTCTGTACAGCTTTCCTCTACCTTCCTCGTCCACTAGGAAGGCTAGTGACAATACCACAGCCGTACACCTGCAGCCCTGGGAAAGGCCTTTTTGAAAAAGGCATTCCTTCTGTTACTGTTTTTTTGTTTTTCCCCCTCCTTTCTTCTCTCTCCTGTCCTCCAGGGCCAGTCTGAGGTGCAGCAGCTGCCTGTGGCTTAGGTCAGCTCTGCTCCACGCCAATGAACCACCGATTGCTATGTCTCCTGCCTCTTTGCATTGGTGCCAGCTGCTGTGCATGTGTGTGGAGGGAAGGAGGCTTTCCTGCATGAAAGGGTTAAGCTCTAGAATTGAAGTTTCAACACTGAGGCAAATACACAGGGAAAGCCACAGCCAACTCTGTTTCCAGACCCGCGGGTGGACCTCTTATAGGAAGTGAGGCTAAAAGCAGCCCTCTACGTAGCCCAGCACAATAAAAAGGGTTTCTGGGCCTTGCGTACGTGTCGTGTCCCTCAGAAATGCTATACAAAGGCCTCTGGGAGAGCATTCCAGTATTTCCAAGTCCTCTGGTCAAATGCCATCATAACAACTACTTAATGCTCCGTCCTAACATCTCTACAAGAACCAACATTCATTAAGCCAAAAATCCAATACTTATTTGCATTGATTATAACCAACTCATCCAAAAAAACAAGTCCAAGATTTATTTTGTATTAATTATAAGCAAATCTCTGAAGGAGTCACCCCCATAAGTTATTTTCAAGTGTTTAATGTTCTGGGAATATTAATGTACATGAGTTGTTCTCAGCTCCGGTCATTGTGTCCTTATTATATTATTACTTTTTCAAAAGCTGTTGGAGTAGAGAGATAATGTGAGAGTACACATTGAAATGTCAAGCTTTTGAAAAACTTTCTCCTTCCACCATTAATGATTAGAACATAATACTCTAACTCCAAGGGTAACCTTCCCAAACAGAGGTTTCCTTCTGGATAATATGACATTTACATCATACAAGCATGTGGGCATTTCCACCACAGTTTGTTAAAGCCAATCTAAACAGAAAATCCAGAAGAGGAGTATAAAAGCATCTGCATATGTCTATTGGCCATTTGTATGTCCTCTTTGGAGAAATATCTCTTCAGGTCCTCTGCCCACTTTTTAATTGGATTTTTTGTTGTTGTTGTTGTTGTTGAGTTGTATGAGTTCCTTATATATTTTGGATATTAGCCTCTTATTGGAGGCGTTGTTTGCAAAAATCTTCTCCCATTTGGTTGGTTGACTATTTTGTCAAAGGTTTCTTTTGCTGTGCGGAAGCTTTTTAGTTTGATATAGTCCCATTCATTTATTTTAGTTTTTACTTCCCTTGCCTTTGAAGTCAAATTCATAAAACCTTTTTGAACCCAAGGTCCATAAGTTTAGTACCTATGACATATGAAAAAATGCTCAACATCACTAATCATCAGAGAAATGCAAATAAAAACCATAATGAGATATCACCTCACTCCAGTCAGAATGGCTATCATCAACAAGACAAATAGTAACAAGTGTCGGAGAGGCTGTGGAGAAAAAGGAACCCTCATACACTGTTGGTGGGAATGCAGACTGGTGCAGCCGTTATGGAAGGCAGTGTGGAGGTTCCTCAAAAAATCATGAATAGAATTACCATATGACCCAGCAATCCCTCTCCTGGGTATCTACCCAAAAAATCTAAAAACATTTATCCATAAAGATATATGTGCTCCGATGTTCATTGCAGCTTTATTTACAGTGGGCAAGACATGGAAACAACCAGTGTCCTTCAATAGATGAATGGATAAAGAAGTTGTGACATAAGTTCTGCGATAAGAAAAGATGAAATAGGACCATTTGCGACAATATGGATGGATCTTGAGATTATTATGCTAAGCGAAACAAGTCAGACAGAAAAAGTAGAGAACCGTATGATTTCACTGATATGTAGTATATAAAACTGAAAACAACAAAAGAACAAGACAAACAAATGAAGAAACAAAAACTCATAGACACAGACAATAGTTTAGTGGTTACCAGAGGGTAAGGGGGGAGGGGGGTGGTAGATGAGGGTAAAGAGGTCAAATATATGGTGATGGAAGGAGAACTGACTCTGCGTGGTGAACACACAATGTGATATACAGATGATGTAATACAGAATTGTACACCTGAAATCTATGTAACTTTACTAACAATTGTCACCCCAATAAACTTTAATTAAAAAAATAAAGCATCTGCAAATTCGATGTGGGGAAAGGGTTCTTTCCAAACTGATCAATGCTTAACCACCAAAACCAGAATCACACCACACCGGCTGAGTCAAAAATCTGTTTTAAATCACAAAACACGGAGGGAGAAAGTGGCAGTGCTGGTCTTGATTACACTGCAGGGTAAATGGAGGCATCTGTGAACCGTGGGGTCCTCAACCGAGCTCGCTTGACCTCTTCAGGCCAAAGGTTAATGGGCAGCCACCCCCACATAGAAATGGTTCCACAAAACAAGATGTCCAAACATCTCCCAGGTTCAAAGCGGATGAACCATCCCAGGGCAGATTTCTGCTTCTGTTATTCCAGCCCCTTTGTGAGAGGCACTGGGTGTCCTCCCGGGGCCTGACACCAAAGCCACATGGTTCCCTGGCCTTCATGCTCCTCCTGCACTTGCACGCCTCCCTCTGCTGTGGATGAGTAACCCCAGCCCACTCACAGTCTGTGCTCTGCTGAAGTAAAGGCTGGGAGCCTCTCACACACGACAGAGGTTAAGGTTGTAATTAATTGTTTTCTCCAAAAAGCCTGAAGGGACTCTGTAGTCAAAGCATTCATTTTGAATTACATTCCTAAGACAATCTGTATATGAGAGTACCTTAAAAACACACTCGCCCCATCTCCCCTGAGCCCACAACGCCCCTGGACCCTCCCATGACTAGCACAGAATCAGTTCAGCACTTAGATCTGCAGATGGAGGAGACCCTGTATTGAATTATTCCAAGTATATGATTTCCAAGTATATTCCAAGTATGTCATTCTGGCCACCTGTTCCCAGAGGGCTGCAGTGCCCTTTTCTGGTTTAAGCAGAGATCCTCAATTTTAGCAACACGTGAACCCCAGATGCATACTTGAGAGGAAAAAGTTTTAGATAGAATGAACTCAACTATAAAATCCTTGAAAAAGAAGTTCAGCACCTAAGAGATTTTATTCACTGAAGATACGCTCATTTTGATTACTGAGAGTACCTAAAGCAGCTTAGGATTGATTTAAGCAAATGTGTCTGGAATAATTTTTGAAAGTGAGAATATAAAAAGTAGAAGTGGATGTGAATTCCATACCCCAAACTTAAGATGCAATGTTGTTTATGACTAATTCAAAAAGGGAATTTTATTAACTCAATGGGGCATACACTTTCCAATTCCTACCAGGAAATGGATGAGTAATAAACAACTGACCATACATGTGCAATGCCCAGGAAAATGCTGGAAGAGAGTGAAATAGAAGGGCAGGGAAGGAAACCCTTCAGGGAGGGAGTATGACCCCCTCAGCAGCCACACAGCCCAGCCCAGGGTCAGCCCAAAGCCCGAAAGCTTTGTCTAATTCCATTCCAACTTTGATCGGCACTTCCTGAATTACGGAGGGGCCTTTAGGAGCTCAGCACTGAGCTGGAGCACATCTTCTCGAGCCCCACACCCCAGGAGAGCTTCGGGCCTCCCCTTTCTCCCTCCCCTGTCATCTGTCTCTGAGGTGGCAGGTCAACAGTCAGAAGGAAACACGTATCATTCCTTCAACCACTGGACCTGCACATGTCGATGTTACAGTGGTAGACAATGCGTGGAGGAGGAAAAATCCTCCAGAAATGGCCCCTTCGCTTCAGGGCCCACAAAAAGATCTCCACGTGTGAGGCGGCTCCCAGAACAGAAGGCCAGCTTGGAGCTATGAGCCAGAGGGAGCGATGATCAGTGGGAGGGCAGGGCAAGTGCTCGTGGGGAAGGAGGGATCCCCGTGGACATGGGGATGTGGAGAGGCAGAAGGGGGGCACTCCAGGTTTGGTCAATAAACGTGAGAAAGGTCTGCAGCTGGGATGTGAGCGTGCTATACTCAAGCAAGAGTGCAAAGGCCAGATAACGAGGCCCATGAAGGGGAGTGGCAGGGGGTCCTTCCCCAGGACTTCCAGAAACGAGGCTGGGAAGGAGGGAGTGGCGTCTCTGAGGAACACACTTTAACATTTGTAACCTGGGAGTGGCTGTGGGAAGGTGGCAGCTCAAGGAGCAAGGATGCTGGGCATGAATAAAAAGGAAAACATGAGAGGAGAAGAAAAACTTGGGGGAGAAGGGATTCGGGTGTTATGTTTGGGCCCCTGGTTTTAGCTGTTTCTGGGGCTTAGCAATGATTCTTGCCTTGAGTTCCATCAGACATCCTCTCACTTGTAGACTGTCTCCTTTTTAAGGGGCTAGTTCAAGTTTCCGATACAGGCAGATAAGAGTCCTAACCAACACAATGGACGGGGAGTTCGTATTTTTAAGTCTTCTTTTCATGGGACAAAGCAGCAGTCGCCCAGTTATTAAGCTGCAAGTTACTCAGCGATCTTCAAAAACATCTCTCCTTGACTCCATGCATTAGCCATTCCCCCCACCCTCCTCCCTTTCTTTCAATCTGTATTTACGTATTTTTATTTCTATCAGAGGCTCAAAAAGCTTAGGTAACTTGGCCAAGGCCAGCTGGCTCCATGGTCTGTGCTATTACCCACTGTACAAGATAGCGCTTTCATAATTGAAATGACTGAAAATGGAAAGAGGAGGAAAACAGACCATTGAGTCTACTGCGTAAATGCAAAAAAAAAAAAAAAAAAAAAAGAAAGATTTGTTTTAAAAGATGTAATGAGGAACAGATAAGGATAAGAAAAGTAAAGACGAGGGCTTCACACACCAAGTTGAATCTCTCCCACCGCTACAGAAATATAAAGGGCTAAAAAATAAGGAAATAAAAAGAAGGGATAGAAAATTGCCACGGCACCAAGGCATTCTGCCTTGAAAATAAATCTGCTTCATTAAAATCTTATTTTGGAAAAGCAATTTTAGCACATGTACACAGCAGGTCTAGGATCCCATGACAATCTTCTTCAGCGACATCTTTCCACATTAGTTAATTAACAGGTGCCAGTCACAGAGCAAGTCCACTGCCGTTGATATTGCAAGAGATGCGAGCGATATTAGACATTCAACACCAGTGTCAAGTAAATGACAACCATCAGCCGGGAACGCCTTTCGTTGCCAGTGTTCTGGCAGAGAAAATAAATATGAGGACGATTCTGATATGCAGCTTTTACACATTAAATTTCTGGATAATCTGAAGTCACACTGGAAATCAATTGAAGCTATAAAGCAACTGGTAAATGCTCACGTAAATATGGACATAAAAGATGAAGCTGGCAGAAATAACCACAAAGGAAAACAAAGGAGGAAACATCGTTCAAAACAGAAGAGCATAAGACTCACTCTTTACCTTCTCGCACTTGACTTCTGGATGCCTCTTGACACACTTAACCTTTTGGAAATGCTGCCTTCCCTTGGCTTACAGGACCCCCGTTCTCCTGGGTTTGCTCCCTGCCCACTCCTACTCAGTTTCCTGGAGCCCTTTTCTCCTTCACCTCACAATGAAGTGTATGTACACATCTGATAAATGCCTGTCTTCCCTACCAGACCACAGATTCCGCATCGATTTGGGTTATTCTTCTCACCTGAGGCCAGCACAGCCCCTTGTGTACACCAGGTGCTCAAGACACCTGTGCCGAGTACCCAACATTACAACATGACCAAAGAAGGACTCATTCTAGAAAGTCACAGCTTATTAATCACTAGAAAGCCCATTAGTGCACATTATAGCTAACAGTGTGAGGAAGAAGCAAGACCACCCAAATGAGCACACACAGGCTCCTCAAAGCTTGCTGTCACAACGGAGGCAGCCGCCATCACTTGTGTTTGGCAGAGACGGCAAGGCAAGCCGGGGGTGGGTGGGAAAAGCTTTGGAGTGAAATGACAGGAAGGCTTCGGGCGCACACTTGGAGAAGGTGGTTAGTACGGGGAAGCTGGAGGCGGGTTAATAGAAGCAGGGCACCTCGTGTCACTGGTTTGAGGTGTATCTGTGGTTAGTCCTGAGTTGGAAATAGGGGCAAAAATTAAGGTAGCGGGCAGTTTTGGACCAAGTCCTGACCAATTTGGGCCAGTTGCTACAGAGATGGTGCTTTGGCATTTGGACTGGTTGTGAGTGAATTTCCAGATCATTTTCATATATGATCTGGACATTGTCCACTCATACATACATACACACACACACACACACACACACACACACACACACACACAGCCTCTCAACAGGGGAGGATATCCATTCAAGTCAGGAACAAGAAAAGGATGCCGACTCTCATAATTTTCATTAAAAATTCTGTTGGGTAATCTAGCCAAAGAAATAACAATAATAATTAACTACTTTGATAGTTAATAGGCTTCCTACCTACTTAGGGAGGAAGACAACGATATTTGAAACCATTAAAGAAGATAAAGTAGAACTCTATGTACTGACATAGGAATAGGTCTATGACATATAATATGGAAAATCAAGTTAAAAAAACAATACATATAGAACAACACACAATTATAGGCATTTAAGAGTAAATTTTTTAATTGAACACTTCCTGTTTTTCAAGCACTGTGTTGTTTTATACACATTATCTTTACACATTTTATCTCATCTAATCTCTCATGGCCATCCCAGTATTTATTATTCCTATTACTTTGTAGATGAGAAAGTGGGGACCAGCCACAGAACAAGAAGAGAGGTGTGAACCGGGCAAGCTGGCTCCAAACCTGGATTCTTCCTCACCACCTACTCTGCTTGGTAAGCTCCCTCCACACGGATGACCCAGCTCATCGCTGGGGGTTGGGTTTACATTTAACATCATACACGTCTGCATTAACTAAATTTTAAAAACGCATACTTGTCTCTTTTATGATCAGAAAAGATACAGATATTTTACATCTTGCAAAACAATTAGAAAGGATGCATGACAGTCCTCTAAGTATATTTTTTAAATAAATTTTATTGGGGAATATTGGGGAACAGTGTGTTTCTCCAGGATTCATTAGCTCCAAGTAATTGTCCTTCAATCTAGTTGTGGAGGGCGCAGCTCAGCTCCAAGTGCAGTCGCCATTTTTCATCTTTAGCTGCAGGGGGCACAGCCCACCATCCGTGTGGGAATTGAACCAGCAACCTTGTTGTTGAGAACTCGCACTCTAACCAACTGAGCCATCCGGCCGCCCCTCCGGGAGCACAGTGGCAACTCATTGTCTTCAATCTAGTTGTGGAGGGCGCAGTCCACCGTCCCATGCAGGAATTGAACTGGCAACCCTGTTGCTCAGAGCTTGCACTCTAACCAACTGAGCCATCTGGCCGCCCCTAAGTATTTTTTTCAATTGTTGTCTGAAACTTACAAAATTGCTAGAAGTGAAGAAAGACTTCTGTTCAGGGTTCAACTTGAGTCTATATATCGCCAAGTGAAAGTCTTACTCCATTCTGACACTTTTGTGAGATTCGTTCCACCTTGAAGAAAGTTTTAAGTGTCTCAGCTACGAGAGAGCTTGATACCAGGAAAATACTCCTTGGCAGCTTGTGAGACATTTAAGTGCTGGCTTTGCCTGTCTAATTGGGATGATTCTGGCACGGGGGCGTGATGTGAAAATCAAGGACACCGAATGTGGAGCGGAGAAAACGACATACTGTCGTCCTCCTGGAGGTCACAGAGCAAGAGCAGTCTCATTTCCTTTCAGGACCACCCCCTCCCGTGCTTCAGCTCCACCCCAGCTCCTTGGGCCTTCTCTAAACCTTACACCCCCCGACACCCCCCCCACCAATCCAAGTTACTCACTTTCATGTAAGTTTCCTACATCTCTCCCTTTATCTGTATTTGTCAACTAAGCCAATTTCTCAATTCCAAAGGAAAACTTTCAACTGGCTTTGCTGCTCCCTGAAAAATACCATCCTACACCTCCTTTCTTTTACTGGCAATGTAGACAAATCTGTTTGCTTTCTATTTTTTCTGTTATTAAAGTCATGATTAGAATTTTCAGAAGGTAGTTTACCACAAGTACTTCCTCTGCTTTCGACACTGGCTTATCTCTCACTGCCCTGCTGGGTTCTCTCTCACGACCCCGGGCCGGTAATGGAACACTGTATTAGGCACAATGGGCCATTAACAGGCTCTTTCTGAAGACTGGGGCTGTCTAGAGGGCAGGGGGTGTCACGCTTTCCTTCCCTCGCGTGGCCCCGTGCTTCACAATCAGAGGCACACCTCTTCCAGCAATGGGACCAAATCCCACTAAAACCTTGATGCACCAACAAACAGCACCCTCTGCCTTCCTGGCACAATCTTTTCTCCCCCTGTCCCCTGCCCTCCTGGGTACGAATGGATGCTGTACCCCTGAACTGCATCTTTCCTGGCAGGACCTGCGAAGTTCTCCTTCCTGGTTAAGAAATGTACCTACTTGCTAAGTTTTCAAGGCAGTCACACACCTGAGCTCCGTACACACATCTTCTGCTGCGGGTGAGCATCTCAGCTCATCCCACTCAAGAAACATTGTCCTCCAGATGTCACCTCCACCAATCTTGGCTCGCAGCATCCGAGTTGCTAGATTCTAATGATATACCCTACATCATGGAGTATTAATGCTAATGGGTGACTAAAATTGTTCTCACATGAATTCTTTTCCTTTCCCAACTTTGCATATTAACCCGATTTGGAGGACAGACTGTCGGTCTCCCATACTGACATCTTGATGAAGAGGCCAAAAGCACGATGAGTTTTTCTACCTCTGAGATTTGAAACCTTGGTGGCAATGCCCTCCATCTCTTCCTTCTCAACCCAAATACCTGCTACCCCGTCCTGGCTGTTCCCCTTCTGCCACGTCTCTGTCCCCTTCTGCCACGTCTCTGTCCCCTTCTGCCACGTCTCTGTAAGCTACATCAGCTCCTCTCTTGTTCCAGCTTTGACTCTTATGACCACAGACCTAAAATGACTGTGTTAGCCTCCTGGCAGCCCCTCTGCCTCCAACCTCTATCCCACAAGGCCGGCAGCCTCACCTTGCTCAGCATCACTGACCTAAGGTCCCTCCACTGCTAAGAGAGCCCGAGCACCATGCCACCCCCTACCTGAAGCCGAGTCCAGCCAGGCATTTGAGTCCCTCCTCACTCTGGCTCCCGCCTCACCTGCCCACAGACACCCACGCCCCCTGCACCCTTGTCCTTCACGCCCGACTGGGCTCTGTGCCCACTGTTCTTTCAAGCTAAGGTGGCCTGTCTTCCTCGTCTTGCCCACAGCTTCCACTTCGCTCAAAGTACATTCCAATCACCACTTTCTCCTTTAAGAGCTTCTGTTTATGCCATCCAATTTTGTAATATCATCTTGTATTTGCTACTTATCTTTCCACATAAAATGTTTCTCCCCAACCGCCTCAAAGAAAGGAACTATAATGGAATGAAAAACACATTTTTAAAAATATTGAATGCATTCATTTAAATTGAACACGGTGCTTTCAGTGAGTTCTACAATGCCTATTATGGTGTTTGGAATAGAAAAAGTGTCCAGTAAATACTTTTGAATGAATCAGTAAGTACATTAATTTAGATAAGAGAGACGATAAGACTGCTGGCACTTGAGGGCATGCGTTCTGCCCAAGGCCCATGTCAGGGGGTGACGCTCATCAGTGCTCACTAAATGTCAGTGAGAATGACAGTGAGAAAAGCAGAAGGTGGAAGAGGAAAGTATTTAGGTGAAAGTTATAAATATCACAGATTAGCATTTGCTGCAAAAAGAGAAATATTCAGGGCATTCGAGTAATAGCCACTTAGAAGACGGAAGAGACGATCACCTTTACAACAGTGACGACAGAAGATGAGATGCCTAAGAGTAAATGTAACAAGGACTCTGCAAGGTCACCATGAAGAAACACTTGAAACATTATCAAGGACACAGAATCAGACAGGCACGCAAATGAAGAAGCACACCACGTTTTGGGATAGAAAAAGCTCAGAATCATAAATATGTTGATTCTTCCTAAATTAATCTATATATTCAAAGTAGTCACAATAAAAAAGTCAACGTGGTTCTTTTTCTTTTTTGTTTTTGAAACAAGACAAGCTAGTCACAAGTTACTGTGGAGAAAATACGAAAGTGAAATAGCGAGCAAATTTCTAAAAAAGGTAAAATAACTAGGAGCAGGAACTATCCGAATCCAGTGTTTAATAACAATACCACAAAAATTAAAAGACTATGGCACTGGCATTAAGTAAATAAAATCAAAGGGAAAAGTGAAGGGCTCTGAAATCTACACAAAAATGTAAAGAAATTTAATACAGTGGCATTTCAGATCCACAGAGAAAAGATGGGACATTCACTTAATGGCATTGGTACTACTGTATAATAAATCCTATCCTCACAACTTAAAACCAAGTATTAATAAATTCCAGGTGGATCAATGATTTAAGGATCCAACTTAAATCCATAAAAGTAAGAAAAAAATTACAGAGAATTTTTTAAAGCTTAGAATTGAGAAAGCATTCCTAATATAACACAAAACTCAGAAGCCATAAAACATTTATAAATAATACTTAATAGAAAATCTCCTAATTTCTGTAGTAAAATACAACATGAACAAAACTGTAAGTCAAACAACGAAGTGGGTAATATTTGCATAACATATCACTGAGGTCCATTTTCCCTTATCAGTAAAGAAAACTGACAAACCAATACGAAAATGCTGAAAACATAGGAGAAAAGTGGTCAAGGAAAGGAACACATACATATTTCAAAGAGAAGGAACTACAAATGGCTACTGAATAAATGAAGAGACGCTCATAATAAGTAAACTTCAAACTAAAAACAGATAGAGACCCTGACATCCAGCCATGATGGTCTAACTGGTACCAAACTCGTCCTTCTCCCATAGATAATGTTAAACTTCGACAAAACATATGACGCAACAGTTTTTCAGATATTAGACAACAAATAGCACAGGACTGATTCCTGAGAGAGGGGAGCTGCTCGGAAGAGCCCGAGAATCACCCTGGCATCTGCCTCGAGGAACTTTCCTGACTAAGGCACGGGGTGGTGGGGCCCAAGCAGAGCAGGCCAGTCTCACTTTGCTGAGTGAGGGCCAGCAGACGGGAGACAGGTGTTGCTGAAGCAGCTGACGTCTACCAGGTAGATTAAGGAAGAAAGTGGAGCTGCTCAGAGAAGGAGCTTCAGAAATCTGCACAGTGGTGCCCTCCAGTCTTTGGTTAAGTACTAAGATGTTCCCTGGATGCGATTCCAAGAGGCGTGAAAGAAAAGAGACACCCCACACCCACATCCACCCCCAGGAGCTGTGAGTTGAAGGGAGAGTCTGAAAATTGCAGAGCCGAGAGACAAGAAGCTCTGACAATTCAGAGAAAAGAGATCTTGCTAAACACTCTGAGTAGTCACTGAGACCTCGGAAAAGCCACACCTAATTAATAGACCCATGGTAACAAAAAAATAAAAGAATCAAGCTGAGCCACCAGTAAATTAAGTGACAGCCAGAAAACTCAACAGTCTCCAAAAGAAGACAACAAAATTAAGATTCATAATATAGCTTCCAGAATGGCCAGCATGCAATAGAAAAGTATTATATACACAAAGAATCAGGGAAATGTAACCCGTAAGAAAAAAAAACAATTAATAGAGACACCAAAATAACCCAGGTTTTTAAAGCAGCTAACAAAAATATGTTGAAAGACATTTAAAAACATGGTCATAAAGAATTAATAGATGAGAACGCTTCAAAAAATAAAAACCATAAACCAAATGGAAATTCTACAACTAAAAAGTACGTTTCCTGACATGAAACATTCACTGGCTGGGATCAAGGACCGACTACAGACTGAAGAAAACAGGTCAGGAAATTAGACGACAGATCTATAAAAATTATCTGTTATTTTATCTTATCAAATTTGGTGATAATTTAAACATCAGGCTCAATTGGACTTTGTTATGGGTCCTTTCTCTAGGCCCACTTCATTCATTCATTCTGTCATTCTTTGGCCAATACTTTTACTGAGCTAAGAACTCAATTCTTTTAAGTACAATAGAAGATTGGTTTTCAAAGTTATTTTTATTGATAACTCTTTTGCTAGGAAACGCCATGAAAAACCCCAATAAACATACAGAACAGATGAGAGCAGAGATGCTCTGGTGGAATGAAGAGAATGGTGTCATGTTTGTGCTGTCCCCCTGGATGCCCCTTTCCCGTCCACGGTCCCCTGAATGTGTCCCGGGCAGTCAAGAGTTGACTACACTGAGCAGAAAAGTCTGAAGTAAATCTTTGCAAAACCTCAGAGGCACCACAGTAGAATCGTAGTATTTCTTGGCAAAGTGGCAGCTTTTTCCTGTGTGTAGGGCACTAAGGCCAGGACCCTCCGGCAAAATTTTTATTGATTGGCATAAAATATGTGGTGGGCGCGTCGCCTGAGCGCCATCCACTGCGAAGTGCTAAGGGTGGGAGTTGCAGTGTTAACTTCTCCATCAAGTAGTTAAACTTGAGGATCTTTTCAGTTGTCCAGTTGTACTTTTGGCTTTAGCCCTCTGGCGAAAAATGATTAATGCATTGAGATTTTAATCAATGTACCAATTCCACAAAAGCTTACCAACTTTGTGTCTAAGAAAATGGCACATTCCTGGGGGACAATAAGATAATGACTGCATGGCCCAGTGGGGTAAAGAACCAGGTCATCTGTGGCCAGAGACTCCCTGCCAAGAAGCCCACCCCCTGTCTGACCCACGTGCCCTCGGGATGAAGGACCAATCTCTCCAGTCCCTGGAACTTTTGTGTGGCACAGTGAACTACATGCCACGTCCCAGCATTTGGAGACGTTTCACCTTCTCTCTGTCTAGAAAGTTCCTACATGGGATCCAGCTCCGCACAAGAGCACCTGCAGCCAAAGGTGCACTGGATACTTGGCCTTTGCCTGACCTTGTGGCAGGGCTCCCCACCTTCCTCCAGACCGACTCGCTGACGTTAAGGAATCAGTTTAGAAGAGATCGAAAGGTCCTGTCCGCTCTAAAATTCTGAGGAACCTATTTTTTTTTTTAAATCATCTATTTAAATTAGAATGTTGGAAAATATTAAAAATACTGAGTTCTGGTTGCCAGAGGGTAAGGGGGGTGGGGGGTGGGGGGTGGGAGATGAGGGTAAGGAGGATCGAATATATGGTGATGGAAGGAGAACTGACTCTGGGTGATGAACACACAATGGGATTTATAGATGATGTAATACAGAATTGTACACCTGAAAGCTATGTAATTTTACTAACAATTGTCACCTCAATAAATTTAATTAAAAAAAATAAAAAATACTGAGTTCTGAAGTGGCTGAGAAATTAACCTAAATAATGTCTCTTTTTCAGATTACATTAAGCTTAAAAATATAATATATGTAATTAGCATATATGCTTTATTAATCATTTGGTACTTTTTGGTGTTTTAAAAAAAGAAGAAAGCTGATGATTAATAATTCAAGTTGAATATTCTACAATGACATATAACAACGCTCTGTTCTGAAAAAAATCTGAATCTTATTTGTGATATAAATACATTTTAAAAGCAAGGACTCTGATAAGAGGAGCTAGAACTAGAAATACTGAATTCTAGAACCTCAACACTCAGAACTAGTCATTTGAATCAGCGCTTTGATTTCAGCTATAGAAAAGGTCATTTTGGTTGAGTCCAAATACCCAAAACCAAAGCACACAAAACACAACCAAAACACCCCCATTGAAGTAAAGACATATTTTAATTTTTTTTTATTTTGGATCATTTGATTTTGAATTAAGGCTGGCTATTCAGCCGGTCGGGTAGAGCATGCTCGTCCCCTTCACATTGGTGTGACTCTCCCTTCCTTCCATCTCTGCCCAAACGTCTTCAATGAGAGGGCCTCCCCCAATCACCCTGCACGCAACACCTCCCCTCCCCCGTTCTGCACGTCCCACCCCCTTCTCGTCCAGGTCATATATATGATCTGACATATATTGACACACAGATTATTTACTGAATCTCTATTCTAAAGTGACTGGAATTAGTTCTCAGCAAACACTGAAATAAATGAATATGTGAATTACTAAGTGAAGGGAAATAAAAGCCATTTCTGTTATTTGGGGCTGTAAAATGGCTCAGGTCTTTAAATCGATGCATGCAAATATGGAAGTGTAGAGCATAGCTTTGAGTTTCATTTTCCATCAATGTCTGATAACCTACTGATTAAATCTGACAGCCTGCAAAGAGAGAAAAATCATTATTAGAGCCTAACCTATCATCTATAACGACCTAACTGTAACTAATGATATGTTTTATTACACATAATAGCTTTTGGAGGGAAAAAAAATATATGGCCACAATCTCACTGTAAAAAAAAAAAAATCTCAATGTGCTCTGCTCTATATTTGAGCATAGCTACATAAATATATAGTTAGGTCTATAAACTGTAAACATATTTAAATATAATGTTTCATTTGTAGAAAGTTCAGTTTGAATTTAATCGTGAGTTGCAATATAAAATTCACTGAGTCTTTGCTTTCTATCAGATATGTATGGATGTGTGTATGTATATGTTTATATATACACACATTGTATATATATATTTATATATACACACATACATACATGCATATCATTATTATACACACATTGTCCCTGAAAGAGAAAGAAATGAGCATTTTCTCAATGACATCTATATGCCATCTTAATTCTCACTATCACTAAACAATGATAATATTATCCCCATTTTACAGATGAGGAAGTAGTTCACACCTGTGCCCCAGGTGCTACTATAAATGTAATTAATCATCCTTAACTGTTTTTGTGCGTATGGTTGGTAGAAACATGATTTTTTATATTGATCTGATAGCAACTGAATTTTTTTATACTGACTTTGTAACTGGTGACCTTGATAAATTTGCTTATTAATGTCAACACTTCATTGATTCTTTTGAATTTTCTAGGTTCACATTCATGTCACCTGAAAATAATGGTAGTTTTCTTTCTTTCTTAGCAGTTCTTATGCATCTATTTCTTTTCTTACTTTATTGCACTGGCTAGAACCTCCACCACAAAATGTAATAAAAACTGTGATGGTGCACGTCTTCATTTCTTATCTCAGGGGGAAATTCTCAATATTCCAATATTTATACGCCATTTGCTGTAGTTTTTTGGAGTTATTCTTTATCAAATGTTATCAAAGGCAATTCCTTTCTAATCTTAGTAAGCCAAAAGCTTTAAAAATTATAAGTAGGTGTCATATTTTGTCAGACGCATTTTCTGTAGTGCTCTTTTAACTGCCCATATAACAAGAAAAACTAAAATAGAAACACCTGTCTCACACACATAGTACATACATTAATGTAATCATCGCAAAGTTAAATTACAAAGTACATTAACATTTTTTTCCCAGTCTGCATAGAGTTCCTTCATCCTACCCTGCTGGCACTGACATTAATTAGTGTGGAGGGAGAAAGCCAGATGAGAAAATGTCAGGCCTCCAGTCCAGAGAAACAGAAGCCAAAGAGAAGGTGCTCCAGGCTGCTGTATGTATCTTCCTACCCATCTTTGGGCCCTGGAGACAATGATTCCAGTTACCCAAACAAGCTGAGGATGGTGATGTGAGTTTCCTAAGTGTAGAAATCATATATTCTGGAGGAGGAAGAGTGAAAGCTGACAATGATTCATCGAATATTCTTTTCCAACTTTTGAGACACACAGCAGGGGCTCTGCAGAAATCCAGGATTATGGTCATTGTTTTTCTCAGTGCTGCTGCTTTTTCCTCTTGCTTTCTCTTTGAAGTCTTCTGTCTTTTAAGATTTTTCTGTCTATTTCCAGAAATTTATCATCAACGCCTCTGTTTATTTTTCCTCAAATCAATTTTCTTGCCTTCCAACCCTGCATCCTGCATTAATAAATCATTTTCCTGTTCTCTATTACTTATTTTAGAGTAATAGTTTTTGTTATTTTAGACCACAGGTCTCCAAAGTGATCAATTAGAGTGTGATTAAAAAATTTTTAAACTTGCCTTATAATTATGTTTACAAGAAAAAAAACAAAAAACAAAAAACACCAACAACTGGTCTTTTCACCACGCATCACTTTGCTGTAGAGTGAATGCTGCTTGGGTATCCAGAGGAAAGAGTGGGGGCAACTCCACTCAGGGAGGCGGAGCCGGCAGTCCCATGAGTTCTGTAAAATTTTAGCACACTGGGACATAATAGCATGTGTGCCTGGTTAAATGAATGTACCAACTATATTATTTAGTTTTAATTAAATGACAATCAAAAAGTAGGCAAGTACCTTACATTGATTCCTGAAAAAATGGGAATTGAAGGTAATACTAATAACACAAATACCATCAAACAAACAAAATTCACAGCAATTCTACTCCCTAGTTTTCCTCAGCCACAGTATGATGTTAAAAGGAATGACAACCTAATCAGAACGGAAGAGAAGTCAGCTAAAAAAATTAAATTATTAAAACTACTACTGTAACAATGAATCTTGCTATGTATTTTGCCTTGATATTTTACCTACAAATGATGTGAATCCATCATATTTAGAAAATTTTAAACTAAGAAAATTTTAAACTAACAATAGAAAAATAAAATTATTTCAAGTGGTTCTCACCCAGTACTTCTCAACATTTTATGAAATTACTGACAAATAAACAGAAGCCCCTTTGAGGTTTTGCACTTTATAGTAAAAATCTAAAAACCACAAATCAAATACTTTTCTCACCCATGGTAAAAATGCAACCTCAAACAAAACAAAACAAAACAAAAAACTCCTGATATTTAATCTTTATCAATAAATATTATTGGCAACAACAACAAAACAAACATATTGCTGGAAATTTCATGTAGCAAGTATTAGAACAAATTATATATTATATTGTGAGAGGCTGGATCACAACATAGCTACTTCAAAATTGACTCTATTCACAGTACTTCCAGATTCTGTTTCTATCAAGAAATATTCCAGTATTTACTTTTTCCATGAGTCACTACAGAAAAGATGTGCTAGAAGAGATATATTCTTGACCATAAATAATTTCCCTACTAGAAATGTTTTGTGTAAGCGAAGTCACTGATAGAATACCTGCTTTGATCTGAATTTTTACAAAAATTATTCTTGCGGTAAGGTTACAGAGATAACCCCGCAAGTAAAATTTGTTCTCAGCATCATTCACTTGCAAACTACAGCAGTAGGGCCACTGAATGGCATAAATACAAACTGTGATAGAGGGAAAATAACCATACAATTAACTGCATACACACATACACAACTATACGTATATGTAATATTTACGAACTTTGTACAAGACAACATTCTAATCTTTCTTGTGTCCATTCCCGTGTGAGTCCTGCAACAACCCCCTATGCTGGGTGTTATTAATATAATTAAACCTGTTGTTACAGGTGAGGCCACTGAGGCACAGAGAAGCAAGGATTGCCCAAGGTCATAGTGAATGTAAGTTTCAGAACCAGGACTTAACCCAGGCAACCAGAATCAAGAGTGTCCACTCTCAAACACTAAGCTAGCGATGTGGTTATTTTTATAAAAACAAGATCCTGAAAACCTTTATAATATTTTGTAATGAGATGTAGTGTGGTAAGAAAAACACGATTCTCCACCTACTTCATGGCTAAGATCTTAAAAGAACTGCTAAACTTAAGGATGTCTTAGGTAGTGCTTTCTTCACTAAAAGATGGTTAAGATTGTGCAATGACAAACAAGTTGTCAGTATGCTATCCAGCAGATACTTATACACAGGCACGCACGCACACACCCCTCCTTAACATACACACTTAACCTGTCCCTTCAAGGTGAAGGAGAAGTTTTAACATTGAGTGAAAAAGTTTACTACTATAAAGAGAGCATTTTGAAAAAAAAAAAAAAAAAAATTTGAAAAAGTTTCTAGCATCGTCTGATGAGGTGGCTGAAAATACTATAAGATTATTCTTTAAAAATCTCAAATTTATACCATAAGAAAAATTAGACAAAAAAAATGAGTCTTTAAAAAATAGTGAAGATAAAATGAGCCATGACCATTATATCACACCATATAAAAGATTAATTTGAGATGTTTCATAAATATATATATAAAAGATAAATGATAAAGCTTCTTGAAGGAAGCATAGGAGAATATCTTCACAACTGTCACACAGGCAAAAATTTTCTTAAACAAGGACAAAAAGCATTAACCATAAAAAATATAAATGAGAGTTCATTAAAGTAAGAACATCTTCTCATTAAGTTTACCACTGAGGGGTAAAAAGGCATGCTTTTGAATTGAAGAAATTGCATTTTGAACTGAAGAAAGTATTTGCAACATGCATATCTGACAAAGGAATCTCACCTACAATATATAAAGAAACCTATAAATCAATACAAAATATAACAAACAAGTCAATTTTAGAAATAAGCAAAAGACATGCAGAGGCACAAAAGAGGATATCCAAATGGCCAATCCACATATGCAAATGTTGTATATTAAAAACACAAGAAGCTACCACACACTAACAGACAAAAATGAAAAAGACAAATACCAAGTCTATAGAGCAACTGAATTCTCTCACATTGCCAGTTGGCGTGCAAATTAGCACAACACTTTAGAAAACTGTTCTGCAAAATCTACTAAAGACTGGTAGACATCTTCCCTATGATTCTGCAATTCCACTCATAGGTATACATATGTGTGCATGTGTATGTACGAGTATGCGGGGGGGGGGGGTTGGGGTTCTGTATGTATCCAAAACGAATGAGGGGGAATATGCCCACAATAAGACATGTACAAGAATTTTAATAGCAGTTTTATTCATAACAGCCATAAACTGAAAACCAGCCCATGTCCATCAACAGGAAAAGAGAGAAACTAATATATTCATACAATGGAATACTGTATAGCAATATTTTAAATTAAAAAAATACTGTTATGTAAGGAACACTGTGGATGATTCTCACAGAAATTTTTCCATGAAGGTAGCCAGACACAAAAGTGGATATACTTTATATTTCTTTTATCTGAAGTGCAAGAACAGACAAAACTAATCAATAGTGATAAAAATCAGAATACTGATTAGCTGTGGATATGAGCATGGACTGGGAAGGGATTTGAAGGAACTTTCTGGTGTGGTAAATGTTCTTTACCTACTCTACATGCTGGTTTTACATGTTTATGTGTATGTAGACATTCATTAAGTAGAATGCTTAAAATTAGTGTATTTTATTACTGCATGCTAAAGCTCCATAAAAAGTAAGTATGTCAAAAAACTGGAAGCTATTTTCAAACCTATTTAAATATTTTTCAAATCTCAGTAGATCTTAAATCTATATAAGAATGCAACATGTTCCAATTAGTTTGTAAGAATAGGCACTATTCTGGAAAAATGAAATTTTACTAGAGAAATTATTTTTAAAATCCTTGCATAACTGGTGCCTGGTTTTGAAAATAAGTATGATTTAGGAAGCAGTCCACAGTGCATTTTCTCCATGCAGATCTATGCACTGTTATGAGGTTTATTTTTCAGCGATCACAGCCATTAATACCAAGTATCAAAACTAAAGCAGAAGAAAATAAAAAGGCAGGCCACAGACTGGGAGAAAGTATTTGCAAAACACATATCTGAGCAAGAACTTGTATCCAAAATATACAAAGAATCCTTAGAGCTCAACAATAAGAAAACAAACAACCCAATTAAAAAACGGGCAAAAGATCTGAACACATACTGCATCAAAGAAGCTACACAGATGGCAAATCAGCATACGGTAAGATGCTCTACACTATATGTCATTAGGGAATTGCAAATTAAAACAACAACAAGATACCACCAGAAACTTATTAGAACTATGAAAATCCAAAACACTGACAACCAAATGCTGACGAGGATGTGGAACAACAGAAACTCCCATTTATAGCTGGTGAGAATGAAAAATGGTACAGCCATCTTTGGAAGACGGTTTGGCATTTTCTTACAAAACTTAACATAGCCTTACCATACAACCCAACAACTATGCTCCTTGGTATTTACTCAAATGAGCTGAAACAGGAAGTCCACACAAGAACCTGCACAAGCATGTTTATAGCAGCTTTATTCATAATTGCCAAACCTTAGAAACAACCAAGGTGTTTTTAAGTAAAAAGTGGATAAACCAACTGTGGTAATCCAATGGAATATACATATGATAAATATATATATATGATAAATGCAATGGAGTATTTATTCAGCAATTAAAAAAAAAAAAAGAGCTATCAAGCCACAAAAGCAGATGGAAGAACCTTAAATGCATGTTGTTCGGTGAAAGAAGCCAACATGAAAAGGCTACATACTGTATGCTTCCAAATATAGCACATTCTGGAAAGGGTAAAACTATAGCGATATTAAAATATCAGGGGCGTGGGTGGGTGGGAAAGAGGGACGAACAGGTAGAGCACAGTGAAACTATTCTGTATGATGCTGTGATGGGAGACATAGGACAACGTGCATTTCTCTAAACGCACCAAATTGTTCAATACAGAGTCTGATGAACCAAACTGCTCTAAAAAGTCTACTAATTAAGAAAAAAAAACAAATCCAATTTTGCAAACTGCTCTATCATAAAGTGCTAAATCATATTTACAAAAATAACAAAGCATATTTGATTGAAAACTAAAAGGCATTTCATACCACTAAATAAAATTAGCTTAAAATGATGTTTATTTCATTTGTATTTTATCGTTAACGGGATCCAAGTAGCTCCAGTCTTTCCCCTGCCCCCACAAGGACACACAAAGCACCCCTGCAGATCCAGATTGTTTTAGGGAGGCAAAGGAGGGAAAAAACTGTGCTAGAGGGAGTTGGAGTTTGAACAGACTACAAACTGACGTATAACCAGACTATTACACCAGAACAGAACTACACATTTAATTGGAAAGTTTACATTTTAAGAGGAAAGTTTAAGCTGGTTTTTATTTTGGTTTTGCTATACAGTTGAGATGGGGGCCTGTGAAATGTTTACATTTCAATGTACGTACATTTTTGCCCCATCAACAATATGAGTCACAGCATCATCAACAACATACCTCAGACATTTCACCTTTCAAGTAAAATAACCCACGAGGCCAGAAGCAGATTCCGACTTCCATTCTGAAAGGCCCTCTGGGGGTTCTCTGGGTTTGGGTGGCTGGTTTTCCTCAAGAGGACATCCACCTTGCCTGGCAGACAGCCTGACTCAGAGGCAAACGCCATTAACATCATTCACCACCAAATAGCCAGCCTCTGGGAAACAAATGCCACTGCGGGTCCCATTTTTCCTTATTATTGTTATTATTGCCGCCGCCACCGCCGTCATCATCCTCATCATCAGACCTATTCTCTCTCTTCTCATCTGATTCTCTCACAAGCACATACCAGGTACAATTATCTTTCATTAATGTAATTTTCAAGTTCATTTGTGCATTCATTTGTTCTTTCATTAATTTAATAAATACTTACTGAGCAAAAATGACATGGCCCGTGTTGTGCCACAAAAATCTGAATGAGTGTCCCTTTATCCAGTAACAAACACCTGATTAGGCCGTTTGGGTAAAACCCTTTGGACTGACCATTTTCTCCAAACACGGTTAGGAGGACTAAGCATTCAATCTGCTTATCGCTTCAAGTTCATAAAATGGACTTGGCCCAAAAGGTATCCTTCCTCCTTTATTTCAAATATAACAATTCCTCTCTTTTCAAATTATGATTTGAAACTTTCCTTTAAAGCACGTATCAGGTTTTGCATCCCAGTTGCGCGTCAGAGCATCAGAGTGAAAGCTGTCCCAGCTAGGCAGTACAGTTGGTGGAAGCCCCGATGAAAGAAGGCATAGCTTTGTTCTCTGGGCAGAGATGCCTTTTCTAAACACTGGCCAGATGTGTCAAAAGAAATAACAAATGCATGCCATTGGCCACCAAGGACATCAGGGAAGATGCTGAACTGTGTTTATAAAGGAGGGGCTTTGAGTCACCAGTAATATTAGCCTTAAAGAGAGGGCAGTGTTCCAGTCCATTTCAGCAACAAACAAAACCAAAGCAACAGCTTGGTTCCACGTGAGAGACAGAAAAGAATACCTACTGGTGCCTTGACCAGCACTTGCAGTTCTGAAGACAGAGCTGAGCCAGCCCTTGGTGAAGGCACCAGGAAAGGATGGGGCTCGAGTGGGAACCTCTGCATCTCATGTCATCCCGGCTGCTTGCCAGCTGAGGGGCCCCAGAGCAAGTTTCTGCACCTCGCTGGCCTCACTCTCATCATCTGCACAAGGAGGGCTTTGAATAAATGATTCTTAGGAATGCTTCAACTCAGAACACTCTGTGATTCAAACACGGGTTATTGAATGGAGTGGAAGGAAACAAAACCCACATCAGAACAGGGAAGGAAGTGTTCTGGGTATGCTGCAGTGAAAGAGAGCTGTTAGCAAGGAGGGCAGGACACAGTATCAAGCCCGGAAAGGCTCGGTGATGGTGGAAATTGTTAGCAGAATGGGAGACAAATGGCCTATGATGTAGTCAGCTTTTTATAGCTAATATCCAAGAGACACCTAGAGAAAAAAGACTGGATTAAGTCCAACGTTTGGTGCATCTGTAGACAGAATATCATTTTGTTTGCCAATCACTCATTTATATGTCAGTAAATGAAAAGAGCTGATACAGTTTATTAAAAACCTTCGTGCCAGATCATGTTTTAAGTATGCAAAATTCTACAAGGTTTTAAAATAAGATGAACATTAAAGACACTTGAAATCTAAGTGATCGCTTGACATTTGACTACAAGTCAGAGCGGTGGGCCACAGGACAGATGGAACACTTCACCCATGAAGGGTGGCTATTCGCTTTGTGTCATGGTCCGCAGATCCGTTATTTAAACTCCTTTATACAGTTTTATTACTGGTCTAATCCCATTAACAACTGTCCTCACTTTAAATGTCCTACTGTTTGCTGAATAGGACAGCAATGCACTACAATAATTGCTGCCAGACATTAGACTTTTTTCTCTAAAACTAAGAATATAAAAGAGAAGGTGTGACAGACACTATGCAGCACTGATTACACCATTTAAAGGAAAAAAGGAAGAGCCAGATGTTAGCTGTCGCTCTCTGTAAGGGTATAACCTCCTTGATCCCACATTTCCATCTTTAGTTCCTGAGTGTCAGCAGCCTAGACAGAAGGGAATAAAAGTAAATGTACGTTTCAGCACTTTGTGGAAGCACTTGCAGAAAACAATTTACATCTTAATAGCTTTCCTTCATTGCATTAACAACTCCTCTGCTTTTCATCTTGGAGACTGCAGGAATGTTTGCAAACATTGGCAAGAATAAGAAAGAGTCAGAGAATGTGTAGAGCTGTTAAGGGGCTGGGCATACGCCGACCTCCCACCAGCACTGGAATAGCTTGTTAGGTCTCCCTTCCAGACTGTGTCCTCAGTGCCCTGCACTCCCGTGACCAGAAGTTGACCTCGCCCTACTTGAGTGTTCGAGCTTGTGGAAAGATCTTCCTTATCTTGAACAGGAAGTAGATGCCCTGGAACTTTCACTGGGACTCAAGGTCCTGCCTTGGGAAACAACTTACTGCATGAACCCCCTCCCATTTCACAGGACAGAAGGACACACATCTGAAGACAGCGCTGAGAGCTCTGATTGGTCATCTAGCCAATATGCCACAAATCCAGCATCTTCTGCCACTTTGCAGAAGAAACACGTTCTGCCTCACCATCATGGGAGCTTCAAGCTACGCAGCCTCTGATTTTATCTGCAATGTTTCTTTAATGTTTCACCCAGAAGGAAAGTCAACATTCTTCCTCACCCAGAGGGGACATTTGATACCCCACTGCTGAGACATCAAACAGTGTCCCCTCCTGAAAGTCAGGGTGGTAGAGAAGTTGAATTTGAGGCACATATGAACGTATGAGGTTAAACAGGGACAAGAGAATCACAGCACACACACTAATAGAAGAAACAGTTTATTCACTTTAAACATTTCATTCATTTTAAATAGTAAAATAGGAATTTTAATATTTCTTTTACCTGGTTTATGTTTCGTAGTAACTTTTCATGATCTTCTGATCCCATAGTTTCAAGAAATGACTCCTAAATTTGATTTGCTATCTTGCAAAATACAGACACAGTAAAAATAAAAATTTTTTTTTTTTTTGGTGGCTAAAATAGCTGGCTGTCTACAAAATATTCATGTTCTTTTTTCCAAACTGTGGAATCATTGCTGAAAGTGGCTGCTCAGCCAGGCACTCCATTGCCCAAAATTCATGTATGTTGTAGCATGTATCAGAAGTTTATTCCTTTTTATGGCTGAATAACATTCCATTGTACGTATATACCAAATTTTGTTATCCATTCATCCATTGATGGACACCTGTATTGTTTCCACCTTTTGGCTATTGTGACTGATGCTCCAATGAACATTTCTATGTAAGTATCTGAGTCCCTGCTTTCAATTCCTTTTTCTTTTTTCTTTTTTTTTAAGATTTTATTGGGGAAGGGGAACAGGACTTTATTGGGGAACAGTGTGTACTTTCAGGATTTTTTTCCAAGTCAAGTTGTTGTCCTTTCAATCTTAGTTGTGGAGGGTGCCGTTCAGATTCAAGTTGTTGTCCTTTCAGTCTTAGTTATGGAGGGCACAGCTCAGCTCAGGTCCAGTTGCTATTGCTAGTTGCAGGGGGCGCAGCCCACCATCCCTTGCGGGACTCGAGGAATTGAACTGGCAACCTTGTGGTTGAGAGCCCAATGGCCCATGTGGGAATCGAACCGGCAGCCTTCAGAGTTAGGAGCACAGAGCTCCAACCGCCTGAGTCACCGGGTCGGCCCCGTTTTCAATTCTTTTGGGCATATGCCTAGGAGAGGAATTGCTGGATCATAATATTCTGTTTAACTTCTTGATGAATCACCATACTGTTTTCCACAGCCGCTGCACCATTGTACATTCCTACCAGCAATGCATGAAGATTTGAATTTCTCCATATCTTCATCAACACTTGTTATTTTCTTTTTTTTTTTAAATAATCAACCTAACAGGTGCAAAGTGGTATCTCATTATGGTTTTGATGTGCACTTCCCTAATCAAATAATGTGCATCTTTCCATGGGTTTATTGGCAGTTTATTTATCTTTTTTAAAGAAATAGCTATTCAAGTTGTTCACCCATTTTTGAAAATGTTGTTAGGTTTTCTGTTCTTGAATTGTAGAAGTTCTTCATATATTCTGAAAATTAATCCCTTATCACATAGGTGATTTGCAAGTATTTTCACTTCTGGCTGCAGTTCTTAAGAAGCAGGTGTGCGTCCTCCACTATTTTACACTCTGCCTGCTGGGTGCAGAGGATTCCAACACCCAGGGGAATGATGGGGCAAAGAAATGTAAGGAGATCAGCGAACAGGGAACAGAGCTGCCCACTGATGAGGAATGACACGTATTCCACTACCATGTTTCCCTGAAAATAAGACCTAGCCAGACCATCAGCTCTAATGCGTCTTTCGGAGCAAAAATTAATATAAGACCCAATTTATTTTAATATAAGACCAGGTATAATACCAGGCATAATATAATATAATATAATATAATATAATATAATATAATATAATATAATATAATATAATACCGGATCTTATATAAGACTGGGTCTTACATTAATTTTTCCTCCAAAAGATACATTAGAGCTGATGGTCCGGATAGGCCTTATTTTCGGGGAAACACAATGTTAATATTATCCAACTCAAATTTCTTTAGTGTTAATCCACTATAATTTTGGTTCCTTTTTTCCCCAGGCAAGTTATACAACCTCACACAACCCTCTGTCTGACTATTCACAGTTGTTCTGATTGCATGATCTAGGAGTTGATGATTTCTGTCTCCCAGATCTCAGCTCCACTAATGCCCCTTAAATCTGGGCTCAGGCCTTCCCTGATTACACCCTTTTTTTTTCCTTCCAATTATCACAAACTAACAGCATCATCGTTTTGCTAAGACAGACTTACTTCCTACAGTTCTGAAATCCCTCCATTCCTCTTTTTTGTAACTGAGATATTTTCCATCCTAAGATCTTAGACACGCTTATTTCGTTGTAACTTCTTAAAGACAATGGCTCTGAGTGTAAACTGCCAGTTGTAAGATGAATAGGTTCTGGGGATCTAATGTACAGCAGGGTGGTTATAGCTAATAATACTGTATTGTACACTTGAAAGTTACCAAGAGAGTAGTAGCTAAATTTTCTTACCACAAAAAAAGAAATGGTAATTATATGATGTGATAATTTTGCAATATATAAGTGTATCAAATCAACACACTGTACACCACAAACTTAATGTCATGGAAATTATATCTGAATAAATGGCTTTTACATTTTTAAATGGTTGAAAATAATTAAAAGAATATTTTGTGAAAAATATTTTGTGAAAATTATATGAGGTTCAAATATCAGTGTCCAAAAAATAAAGTTCTATTGAAACACACAGAAAGAGAGGGAGGGAGTGAGGGAGGAAGGGAGAGAGAGGAGAACGCACTGAAAAGAAGAATCCTACAAATATCTGATTTTTTTTTTAAATGGCTGAGGTTATATTTGTAGATTTTTCCATATTCTGCATTGTAACCTCTTTGGGGTGAGTTTAACTCATTTAAAATGGCTGATACTGTCTTAATAATTACTATGTTTCCCCGAAAATAAGACCTAACCGGAAAATAAGCCCTGGCATGATTTTTCAGGATGACATCCCCTGAACATAAGCCCTAATGCATCTTTTGGAGCAAAAATATAAGACACAGTCTTATTTTGGGGTAAACACGGTATGTAAGGTTTCATGTCTCTGGCTCTAATGATGTGCTTGCATGGTCCCATGCGAGGGCCACTTAGCTATTTTTAGTACTTATTTTAAATACCTATGCTAATTTTATTAATTATACATGACAAATTTACATATATTATCATTTAGTCCTCAAACATATGAAATAGGTATCATTACACTAGAGAGAGTAAGACCCAAAAGTGTCTTATCAAATAAGATTCCAACCCAGCTATTTCAATTACCACACCATGTTACCATCCTTCACTCACATGTTAACTTCTCAAATTCTTCCCTAAATAATGGACTTACATCTTCTTTTTTGGAGCAAAGCTTCAGAGGTCTTCCAGGAGCTCTTTGAGATATTTTTAGGAGGGACAGCTCATTGTGTGCTATTCCTTGACACTATTTTAGAGTCATACCTTCTGTTATATGTCCCTCCTTCGCATTTTTAACATGTTTTTAATCTGGCCAAGTCAAAAAGCTTGTTAAATGTCTTCCCCTTTTCTTGTATTGAAAAGCCCTTCTTGATATGGCTTTGATATTTCTGACATTAAGAAGCCTCACTGAGCACTGCTGAAGAGATGCTTGGAAAGGGGAGGAACGACACACAGGCCATTCCATCTCAATGAAACATTAAAGAAAGAAAAGTGGACATCTCTATCTAACACACAGCTCTCTGTATTTCAAAATTAAGGTCAGACAAAATGAAAGAAGCAAAACTAAGATCCTTACAGGCCTGTAGGTCTGAACAACTGCTCTGCTACCTGTAAGGTTATGGTCTCCAACTCTGCCAGTGATGTTTCACTGTGCTCCAAACTGACAGGATCTGCCCCTCGGAGATGAGCCAGTGGGGCTCCCAAAGTGAGGAACTGGGTGAAAATTGATGAAAAAATCAGTCAACAGCTCAAACTTTATTCATATTGGTGGCTTTAAAAGAATCCAGCACATAATGTCTTATGTATATCAGGTTCTCAAGCAATAGACGTGGACAGAAGAAAGATCCGAAGTGCATCGCTACAGATGAGGACAGAAGTGGGACAGCACACGCGGTACGGGGCATTCTGGGTGCAGAGACTCGAAGCACGTCTCCTAGAAATGGACATGAGCACTACACTGAGTATCCCCACCATTCACCCATTCAGGGCATATTTACTGAGCAACCACCGTGAGCCAGGAACTGTGCAGGGGGTTCTCCTGTGAGTGGGACAGGCAGGTTCCCGACTTCATGGGCCTTTCATTCCAGCAGATGACATGGACGGACACTAACTAGCCAATGAATGACATACTTCGTATTTTAATGAAAACTGTGATAAGCACAACGAAAGAGAATATGGGCTAGCAAGCTAGGCTTCCTTGAGAAATGGAGTTTGATCTGAGCTCTGGAGGAACAAACAAGGTGAGAAGGATGGGGGATGGTGCATGGGGTGAAAAGCAGCAGGGTACGTGACAGAAACTGAGATAAGGTGAATATGGCTACCGCGCGGACAGCAGAAGGAAAAGTGCTTAACGTGAAGCTGGCGAAATGCAGACTGTATGCTGTGTTAGGATCTCAGCCTTGCTCCTAAAAACAATATAAAGCAAGTACAGGGAGTAACATGGTTAGACTGGCACCCTAAAATGATTGTTCTGGCTGTTTCTATATAAAACAAATAGATCAGAGAATTCTCTTCTTATCTGTTACTCCAATATTCTCCTGTTCCCCAAGTCAGTCCCCCACAAATCATCTCTGAAATGCCTAGGAGACAGCAATGCAATTAAAATATTTGAAATTTTAAATATTAAAGCAAAATAAATCCTATAATAATAAAAAGATAACCTAACCTCAATAGACATTTCATCACAGAGGAAATACAAACAGCCACTAAGCCCATGCAAAGATGCTCAACATCCTCCGCCATGAGGCAGGGAAATGAAAGTCCAAACCACACGGCCTCTCACTTCACACCATTAGAATGGTCATAAGGAAAAAGACACAAATAACCCTTTCTCTGATCTTGAGGGTTAATATTGTCACCAGAATATGTCATTTTTTATCACTTTTTCCAGGATACAACACACCTTTTCAATCTGCATATTTATTTATGTGTGGAGCACTTTCTTCTATTTTAAAATATTTCACCTGTTTGGTTTTCTCAGGCCTCTCCTTGAAGAGCCACTCATGCTCATGTTCTTCTCTCTATTAGAATTTTGGCCTAAGTGCATACTTGGATTTCTCAATGGAAATTTACAGACACAGACATTTGTATATAAAGAATTCGTTTTATAGCTAGCCGAGTAGGGCAGGTTTTGTGACCTATAGCATCACGATGGGTTTCAAAAATCTTTCAGAAACAATTCATTCCCCTGCCTGGTACCTAGATGAGTCGAGCATTATAGCCACTTGACAACCAAGTAAATGGGGAAAAGGGACAAAGACTGGCTCTTCTATTGATTCATTAAGTACCACAAACTGTGCATTAGTATGAGTGGCAAGACAAGAAATGAAAAGATATAATTTGTAGCAATGTAAAGGGACAGAGAACCTTGTGTCATGCCCCATGATTCCATTAAAGGAAAATACTGTCATGCATCCATCAAGTTCAACGAAGGATTTTCCAGACACTCAGTTTTGTGTTTTCCCCAGTGGGTTCTTGTGCAAGAAAGAAGGTAGATCCTAAGATTTAAGTTGGGATCCTGTTGTCTCCGAGTTTTAATCATGTCTATCATCATTTAACTGTTAGCTTAACAGAGAAGAGTTCTCAAAGCATCTTTGAGAGAAAAGAAAAGCCAAGTTGGCATCTACCTAATACTATTCAGTTTGGTAGCGTTACCTTAATAATTTCATGTCAAATTCAAGCAATGCCCAAGTTTTTGAGACCATTCTTACCTTGTACTCTATACATTTCCATTTTGTTCATTTAAAATAAATTCTAAAAGTTAGAGCAAAGATACTGAATTAAACTGACTCTTCACATAAGAATTCACTTCAGATTCAAACTTTCATGTCGACATGTTTAAATCCTCTGAAGCCAATGGGGGAAATTTGTTAATGCAAAGGTAATAAGACATAAGTTCAAATATGTGATAGAAATAAGTTCAAATATGTGGTAAAAATAAGTTCGTTATTTAAACATTTAAAAGTTTCTTAGGTAATTATATTTTAGATTATTTGTGCCTTTCTCTTAACATTAAAATTTATATATTATGTTAAGTGAAAGACGTCAGACGCAAAAGCCACATATTATATGATCCCATTTACATGAAATGTCCAGAACAAGCAACTGCACAAGGACAGAAGGTAGATGAGTGGCAGCTGGGGCTGGGGGAAGGCGTGAACGGGAGTGAGTGCTAAGGGGTAGGTAAGTTTTGGGGGGTTTTTGTTATTTTGTGGTATTTTTTTTTAATCATGACAATATTCTGGAGTTAGTGAAGCTAGTTGCACAACCTTTTGACTACACTGAAATTTCACTAAATACAGGTAGGCAAAGTATTTCCTAGACATCTATTGAGAAAATTAAAAAAAAAAAAAATTCTTAAAATCAGTCCTTCCTGCCACATCATGGAATCTCTAGGCACAGATACACAGGATCTTCTGTTAGGTAGAACGGCCATTCAGAAAGACGGGGGTTTAGAAAACTGAGGTGACATGCTTGGGGCCATTAAGGATTTAAGCCACAGCAGTCATGGCATCACACTGGGGCCCTGTGTCATGAGACTAACGTGCTTATTTTGGTGGCATTGCCCATGGCCATGGAATCAGTAGGACTTCATCCAAAGCTAAACAGAACCGTAGAAGAACCTGGCTTCTTTGGCGTCCATTGGAGTTGCCTCCACTTATGCGATTTGTTACTATAACTTTGCACATCCCAGCCTAGAGCTGAGCCCCAGCCAACCTACAGACACAAGAGTCAAAATACCAGATTTCTGTTTTAATTCACTGAGTCATGGGGTAGTTTGTAATCCAACAGCAGCCAACAGAACTTGAAAATAAACACCATCTAAACTGAATAGATATAACTGAATAAAGTCTCCTCAAATGGAGGAGGACCAAACATTTTGGACAGATACGTTAACAAGGGATACTATACAGTTACACAGGGCAGTAAAGAAATAAATATGTCTCATCAATAGTTAGCTGAAAAAAATCCATAAAATATTTCTGGCAGCTTAAATGTAAGATACTATAAAATACCAATTGTGATATTAGTATAGCCTTGCACGCTTAACCCTGTAAGGTGTTTTACTCCTTCTACAGGTAATTGAAATAACAAATGTTGTCTAGTTCCAGTCGACTAGGGTAGAAATTACAAAGAAGCCAGTTTCAGCTCAATATAAAACACTTTCTAACAACTAGAGCTTTTCAAAGGTGGAATGTGCTACCTCGTGCAAAAAAAAAAAAAAAAAACTGCCTTCTAATTCCAGACCCATTTGCACGGTCACCTCTCCAGGTGACAGCATATAAGAGATGCCAGCCCTGGGTGGGAGCTGAGTCTGCTACAATGCTTCCCTAACCTGGGTCATCATTACCGTCACCTGGGTCACTCCTCGGCCCCCCTCTCAGAGTCTGATTCCCAAACCACGGGTCTAATCTTTACAAGTTAGCCAAGGCAAGGAGGCAGGTAGTAGATAGTAATGGCCAACCAATGACCTAATCCTCAATTAAAACTGAACTACAGTCTAGCCACAAGTTTCCAAATGATTTTAATGTTGTCAATAGCTTTGACCAAAATGACCCTGAATGCACCAAGTAGCTCTGTTTTTTCCCACTGTTCTTCCCGGGGTTCTCCTCCACGGCAGCCATGCAGGCCTCCTGTGCCTCTGACATGACGGGCGTGCTCCCATCTTGCTTTTGCGCTTGTTGCTCTCTCTGCACCCCAGACATCTGCATGGCTTGCTTCTTCACTTTCAAGCTTTTACCTGCCCACCTGCCCAGTGAGGCCTTCTGTGGCCACCAAGATAGGATTGCAACGCCACTCCCATGTAGACATTTCATATCCCCTTGCTTCCTTTGATTTGTTTTCCTCAGTACTTATAATCCTATAACATTTAACATAAACTTCTTGTTCATTTATTTTGTTTGTTGTTTATTTTTCCCACCAGGATGTAAGCTTCATGGAGGCCAAGACTTTTGTTCATTTCTGTATTCCTTGCACCTAGAACAATGCCTGACAGACAACTCTTTGTTGAAAGACTGAACTATGTTGGGGGTGGCAAGTTATGTTTTTTGTAAACAAATTTTTATCGAAACGCCATCACACTCATTCACTTATGTATTGTCTACATCTGTTTCTGTGCCACAAGAGCAGAGCTGAGTAGGTGCAACAGAGACTGTGGACCGCAAGGCCTAAAATATGTAATGTCTGGCTCTTTACAGGATAGTTGCCGACCCCTAGCGCACTGGTTGTGGTCTGACTCAAAATTTCTAGGTCACTGAACTTGATGGCAGGGGCTGCAGAGAACACATGCCCATTTTTTATCAAGAGGTGGAACATCTTTCCTCACGCCAGATGGGTGATTTCTAGAAACCAGTAGAATGTGATGGAAATGAGGTGAGATTATCAAGCCTACGCAGCAAGGGGCCTTCCAGCTGCCTCTCTGGCTCTTCCGGAATGCTGCCGCCACGTTAAAAAGTCTGAGCGAACCTCTTGAGGTCAGGGTGCACCCCATCCCCACCACGGCGCCAGGCATATGAGTGAGCCCAGGGGACCCCAGCAGAACCAGCCCATAGGCCAGCCCACAGAAGAGTGAGAAATAGAAACGATTTAAGTCACTTAGCTTTGGGGTGGTTTGTTATCTAGGAAAGGCTAATTAACACAGAAAGATTTATTTATGACGATTTTTAGATTAAACCCTTAGGGTAAATTTTCCACTTTTTCTTCATGCATCTTCATACTACTGTGAATGCAGCAGCCTCTTTTGTAAGGTATTTATATATAATTTTCTGTTTATCTTGAGTGGAATCATAGTTTAATAACTAAATTTTACAAATACGCTGAGTTTTGAAAATTTGAGAGTAGTTTTGAGAGAGTTTGAGATACTGTACCTCGGGGCTTGGCAAACCATGGCCAGTGGGATGGCACCTAATTTTGTAAATAAAATTTTATTAAAATGAGGCCATGCCTATTCCTTTATAGATTCTCCGTGGCTGTTTTCCTGCTATATTGGCTATATGGAAGTGCAGCGACAAAGGCCACATGGCCTACGAACCTAAAATATTTCCTATCTGGTCCTTTACAAGAAAAGTTTGTCAACACCTCCTGTACAACACTGTTTTGAATGCTATTCATAAAAGTAAAAAAAAAAAAAAAAAAAAAAGAGAGAGAAAATCGAACATAGCTATCAAGTACACCTTCAAAGCCCAAACAACTCTCATAGTGATTTTCTGCTCTCTTGAGTAAACACCGATTTAGGCAGTTTTATAATAAACCTAGTAAGAAATGAGTATTTTGATTTCCGACACACCATACACCAATGGAGACAAATAATTTCTTTAAACGCTTCTTTGGAAAGGCTACGGTGTTTCAGCTGCTGCTGTGTGTCATGTAAAGCCATTATTCTGACAGCTCTGCTGGTAAAACTGAAGCTGGAATTAATATCCATTATCGAAAGGTCACTGCACAGGGACAGGCCAGCAGCCAGTTTTAAAATGTTAATAACTCTGATATTTTTCAAATATAAACAAAAGGTCTTTCTTTGTTTTATAATTCTTTCCCTATATGGTCCATTTCAAAATGAAAACGCTTAAGCCAACGGCCTGAATTATATAACACAGTTGCGTGCTGGTGATATGTCAATGACTGCGCTTATCAGAGTTTGTGTACTTTGAGGTACACTTACCAGGTGGCACGCACTGTACTGAAGTCCTCATGGATGTCACCTTCCGTAGTCACTGAGTCTGAACATCATTATTTTATGTACCAGTAAAAAAGAAAAAATGCTGCCAATGACATTATGTCACATGCTTTATCCCTCAGAACTTCGTCTTACACTCAATGCAAATGCTCTTTGAGACTTCCTTTCACACGGGTTTTCTCGTATATTACAAAAGAGAAAAGGAAAAGGTAAGTAAAGTTAATTGGTTTAGGTTTTCTAAAAAGTTCTTCCCATTTGGAGGCTGACTCTTCTCATCTTTCAACTCAAGCATCAGGGTCACCTTGTTGTCATATTCTGTTCTGTGACAGCATCGGTGAGGAGGGCACCGCTGAAGCGCCCTCTGCTGAGGTCTCTTTAGGTTAACCTCCAGGGTGCTCAAGTCCACTCTGCAAGGTTCAACCTGCATGTGCCAGCAGCAGGAACTACGTCAGGACCGCCACATGGACAGCAGTGGTTGATGTACTGATTGCAGAGCTATTCAAATGTGTGTGTGTGTGTGTGTGTGTGTATGGGGCATGTGTGCCATAGAATTCATCCTACTGCTAACTGTTAATGTCATCAGAGGAGGAAACTCAGGCAGCAAAAGTCATTTCTACTAGTTCATCTATATCACAGCTCACTTCTACTGGGGTGATTTTTCAAGTATCAGTATTAGACATAACTCTATATGTTTGGAATGGGGAGTTTAACTCTATATGAAATGTAATGAATATATAAATCAGAATTGATCTGAAATAAAGACTAACGAGGCTTCATTCAAACCAAACGCATACATTCAAGACCCCACAGTGGCAGGTGGTCAGTGAGTCTTCACGTGGCGATGCTCCGCTGAACCTCAGTACTCTGGGTTTCCCAACACCCATCAGATCTTTACCCACCTTTGGAAAAACTCAGTCTACATGTTAATAGCCAAGAGGTTTGGCGAGCAGCAGAGCGTGATGGCAAGTCAGACTGGTAACCGTCTCTAGAGCCTGGAATCAGACAGCCCTGCAGGCCGCACGGGCCACCCCATCATTCCCATCCCCTCTAACCGCCACGAGCAGGGGCCAGGAGGAGTTCCCAACCTCTGTGAGCCCCCGGTACCTCCTCCCCTTCCTCACCCCACACTCGCAGCCTGGCCACCATCCTCAGCCTAAGGCCCTCTGGACTTAGAGTGCCCCTTGTCTCTAACTCACGCTCTCACAGGACGCTCAGAACTCCCAGGTCATTGACAATCTTCAGCAGTCTAAACGTCAAGAGGATTCACACATGTCATCCCACCTATTCCCAACCTCTGAACCCCTTCCACTAGGACATATGGAGCTCATAGTCAGTTATCGGCAGAATCCTTCAAATCGTCAACCTCTCACCTATGTACCTTTCACCTTCCTGCTCTATCGGAAACCTGCCCTTTACAGAGCCTGGTCTCCTCAGCAGGCTCTTCAGGTGATGGGCATTTCTCTGCCCGCTCTGCTTCTGCCACTGGGCCTTGGTGGTGTTGCCTTGTTCCACAGTGCGGCTTCTACAGCGACGGTGGACAAACGTTTTCTTAAAAGGCCATGTAGTAAATATTTTAGACTTTGTGGGCCATGCAGTCTGTCTCAACTACTCAACAATGCCATTACACAGGAACAACCAGCCACAGAAAATATGCAAATGAGTGGACATGTCTACCTTCCAACAAAAACGCATTTGTAAAAGCAAGCAGCCAGATGACAGGCGTCAGTGCACTGAACCTCAGATCAGCAGTCTGCACCACCTGCCTCCTCTCCCCCACTGGCCACCATCCTCAGACCACTGAGTCACTTCCCTTTATTCCCTGAGATCAATGTTACACTGACACTACCATTCTTGCCATCATTTTTGTGATTTCCACTTTACAAAATGTGGAATGGGGCTAGGTCTTAAGAGACCTTAAGCTTATACAGTTGGGAGGTGGGGATGGACTATAAGAAAAAAAATATGAATGTGAAATCGCCCCTGCGTATATGAGGGCCCTTGACACTTAAGCTTCATTAGCGTCATAGTAAAGCTATCTGTGCTTCTTCTGGTGCTCCAACTCTTCTCAGTCCACTGAACATACAACTGTAGTAGCCACCTCCATCACCACACAGACAATCCTTCCATGCCTGACTTTTCAGCTCCCTAAGCACCTATCTTCTAGAATTTTGTCCTTTATCTGGCCTCAGCCATGTAACCCCATGCTTCATGGGCCAGCAGCTGCAACGTCTGCAATGCCAATTTCAGGCATCTGACTCCTTATCCACTCTCTCAATTAGCAAATAGAGCTGCTAATAATGTTATAGGCTTCATTCTGCAGTACCTTGATTCTCAGCCCATGTTAGCGAGAAGAATGTTTTGAAGGGATTCGTGGATGGGGTTTTTTTTTAATTGTTTAATGCAATGGTCACCAAGAAGATTTGCAGAAAAAGAACAACATTTTATTATTATGGGTCACATTTTCCAGTTTCTTTTTCATATCTATTAAGTTTTGGTTGTAGACTGGTCATCATGTAGAGAGTTGGGATAACATGTTGTAGAGAGTTGGGATTATACTGTTATAAGTGGTATTGACTCTTGTTCTGGCAGGCAGCTAAATTCCTTGTGAATCTTTTGACCCTGAAGGACTTAGTGTTGTTCTGTGTTAGGACAGGTCTATAGTGGTTTAATGCTTAGTCCTATGTAGTCCATGGTCTAAATTCTAAGGCAGGTCTAGAGTAGCACTCCACTGGCTAGGCTGGAATTCCTACATCTCCTATTACTGCTTGGTTTCTGCTATCTCATTTCAGTTCCCAGTCCTATGGCATCTTCTCTATCCTCTGATAAGCCTAACAGAATGTTTCTTGGTGCAAGTGAAGCCCAGCCCTTACCAATGACCTATGGGAAATCTACATGTAGACTTCTGGGCCCTAACCCTCTTTGCAACTCTTCTCTTATACTCTGCTCTGTGTATACTCAACAGTTCACATCTCTGAATACTGAACTCTACTCCCAGCTCAGCAAGACCTC
The DNA here is from genome assembly GCF_036562045.2 of Rhinolophus sinicus. Classification (NCBI taxonomy): domain Eukaryota; kingdom Metazoa; phylum Chordata; class Mammalia; order Chiroptera; family Rhinolophidae; genus Rhinolophus; species Rhinolophus sinicus. The sequence continues at coordinate 11,630,095 of NC_133759.1, read as the reverse complement.
TGTGTTCTGCTTGTACTCTGCTTCCCTCCCCACAGGGGGGAAAAAACCCAGAGTGACATGAGATTCACATGATGTGTTTCCTTTCTCACAGGGATCATAGCTTATTTCCTAGTGACTAAAACAACTGCTTCACGTATTTGTTGAGTTTTACTGTTTTTTATGGTGGGAGGATGTATCAGTCATTGTCATAGGAGAAAGCCAATAGGCATTTTTTCAAGTGTACATAATAAATCATGAAAACTAACTATATATTAGGTACAAACAAACCTCAAAAAATTATTTTATAATAATCTAAAGAACAAAGTAAATGAACAAACAAAATAGAAACAGACCCATAGATACAGCGGCCAGACTGATGGTTACTAGATGGGAGGCTGAGCGAGAAAGGTGAAGGGATTCAGAAGTACAAATTGGTAGTTACCAAAGTGTCACAGGAATGTAAAATACAGCATAGGGAATAGAGTCAATAACATGTTAAAATCTATGTATAGTGTCAGATGGGTACTAGACTTATCAGAGGATCATTTCAAGTTATATAAATGTCTAACCACTACTCTGTACACCTAAAACTAATATAAAATAATATTGAATGTCAACTATAATTTTAAAAAATAGTCACGGGGATATTAGTATAGCATAGGGAATATAGTCAATAATAATATAACTATGTACAGTTCAGATGGGTAACAGACTTATTGGGGCAATCAGTTTGTGAAGTATATAAATGTCTAATTGCTGTGTTGCTTTGTACACCTGAAACTAATAAAAAAAATGCTCCACATCATATGTCACCAGGGAAACACAAATTAAAACAATAATAAGACACCACTACACACTTAGCCAAAATCCAGAGCACTGACAACACCAAATACTGGCGAGGACGTGGAGCGACAGAAAATCTCCTTCTTCACTGGTGGGCATGCAAAGTGGTGCAGCCACTTTGAAAGACAGTTTGGTTATTTCTTACAAAACTAAATGATTAGCATTAATATTAGCAATCATACTCCTTGGTATTTAAAGAAATTCAAAACTCATGTCCACACAAACACCTGCACGTGGGTGTTTATAGCAGCTTCATCCATAATTGCCAAAACTTAGAAGCAACCAAGAGAAGCAACCAAGATGCCCTTCAGCAGGTGAATGGACAAACGGTGGTCCATCCAGACAAGGGAATATTATCTAGAGCTAAAAAGAAATGAGCTATCAAGCCATAAAAATACATGGAGGAATCTTAAATGTATATTACTAAGTGAAAGAAGCCAATCTGCGAGCGCTACATACTCTATGATTCCAACTATATGACATTTTGGAAAAGGCAAAACTGGAGACAGTAAAAAAAAAAAAAAATCAGTGGTTGTAGGGGTGGCGGCAGTGGTTAATAGGCAGAGCACAGAGCATTTTTAGGGTAGTGAAAATACTCGGAATAATATTATAATGATGGATACATGTCATCACACATTTGTCCAAACCCATAGAATATATGACACCAAAAGTGAACCTACGGTAAACTATGGACTTTGGTTGATAATGACGTGTCAATGTGGGTTCATCTTTGATAAATGCACCACTCTGGTGGGAGAGGCTGACAAGGGGGGAGGCTGTGCCTGTGTAGGGACATGGGTTAATGGAAAAACTCGGTATTTCTCTCAATTTTGTGTTAAACCTAGAACTGCTGTTAAAAAATAAAATCAAAAACTGTTTTAAATTATAATATTACAGACATGTATGTATAAAGCAAAGCCAAGCCACCCTCAGCCCATCCAATCTCATTTGACAAGGTGCCTTTGACCATATATGCTTTTGTTTTGATTGGCAGCAGTAAGTCTAAATACTAGGCTTATACTTCTGGTTTTGGGTCTGTCACCTTTAAGCAGTGCCTGCTGACTTTGAGCCATGAAAGAGTAAATTACTGTAGGGAAACTATCGCAATCTAACCACACTTCCCCTTTTTGCTGGTAATATTTATAGATATTAAACACCTATATTAACTGATGAACTTCAAACAGTACTTCTTGACACCCCACTATGTAAGATGCGGAAACTTACAAAGAGGCAAAACTCAAAAGAATCAAAGGCGAGTTCTAAGAAGCACTTACCTTGTTCATAAAGTAGTTTCATATTTGAATCTTTGCAGGCAACCAGGTTGTTGAGCAGTGCAATCACGCTCTGCATGGTGTTACCCAGAATGTTCTCCTGATGTTCCTGCAACCGATTATAATGCTCATCATAACTATACAGAGATAAAATTACATAAGAATAATAATGACAAATGATCAAATGACCTCCATCCCTTCATTCTTTGCACAAGATTCCATGATTATGTCTTTGCAGTCTGATGAAGCAGACACTTCCGCCCCATTAGTGAGTTAAGTGACTGGGGAGGCAGCCTGAACCATTCAGAGAATGGGCGCCACTGCATGCAGCCCCCTGACCATGAGCTGAAGGACAGCCACGTAGCCCTCTGTGCTTCCGATGGGTGACAAAGGATGACAGTGACCAGAAATCAACCTCATGAAACTTAGGAGGACACACCTGAAAGTCATCTTGAGATCACAAAGAAATATTTCTGCAGACTCAGGAGTAAACTGGTACTGATCTTTCCCTTCTGAAGTCTTGTACACTGCTGATGGCTATGTTGTTAGATATGACTTACTGCATCACTGCTTTGGTGTAATAAACTACACTTGGGACCTAAAAGAGTGAATTTTGCTTTCCCCGAACACTTAACATTGTACGGCAGGGAGTAACTTTGGTCCTAAAGAGAATGAGGAAAACGAATAATTCTTCAGTCTTAATTTCTCATTTGAAGGATATTTCTTCAGTCTTCAGTTCTCATTTTAAAGATTAAAAAAAAAATTTCTTTGTAATTTTTAAGGGATCTCAAAAATAACTTGCTTTAGCTTTATTTCCTTTTTCATTCCTCTGAATTTTTTAACAATTCAACAACACAGAACATAATGGAAACTAAGAAATTTCAAATAACAAAAATAAAGAGAATGCCTTTAAGCTCTGGGACTAGGATGAGGCAAGCCAGATGCATCGGGGACAAGAAGAAAGAAGGCCCTCACCTTCAGGTTCATGCAAATGCTCTCACTATCTGGTTGCCTCACTCTAGTCCTGGCCCTGCCCCTGGACCACTCAGTTAGTAACTAGGCCCATCCTAAAAAGTAACATGTATATCAATTTAGCAGGAGAGAGAGAGAGAGAGAGAAATATATGGTTTGCTGTATTTTGCTCACTCAACAAATAATTAATGTACAGCTATTAAATACCAGGCATTGTTCTAGGCACTTGAGGTATATCAGTGAACAAAATAAGGTTCCTTGTCCTCACAGAAACACACAACAAAAAACAAGCATAATAAATAAGCTATATAATGTGTTAGAAGGTAGCAAGTGCAAAAAAAGAGGAGAGAAAAGTGGGGACATCTGTATTCCTTTGTACTGACTAACTCACAGCCCAAATATGAAGACTGATTATTAAAATGGAAAGCTGGTTCCTTGGACAGACCAATAAAATAGACAAAGTTTTGGTGAGTCCAATCAACAAGAAAGTGGAGGAAACAGTGTAAAAGGTGACATAAAGAGGTTCAAGGAAGATTTGTGGAGATAAGAAGAGAATGCTCATGCCCACTTGTAAGTAGAGATGCCCACGACACTTGCTTTGGCCAATTAAACTGAGTTGGGCAGAAACTTTAAGGGCCGTTGAGGGCTTCACTGTCCCATCATTCCCTCTGCCCTGGTGACCGGAAATGGTCCATACGGCACAGGCTCCAATAACCCACGTCTCAGAGTGAGGACGTGCAGCAGAGCGGCCACGAGTGCTCTGATGGACACACGGCTTCCTGAGTGTACAAAAATACCAACACGCATCTGTCTCTGAAGCTGCTCTGTCAACAGATGTCTACCTTCCACTCATGGGAGCCACCGGGTTTCATGAGTTTACCGTCTACGTTTTTGCCTGACAAGCCCCACGTAATGTGACATAGCGTGGGGAAGGGAGACCACAGAACAAGTCCTTGTTCCTCTCAAGACGATGACAGGACGAGCGGTTTGCTTTCCAAATACAGACGCCTAAAAATTTCTTTCTTTAGAAACACACACTTAAGGGTGGATGTTAATGTTTGACTGTTTCACCAACACCAACTTAAGAAGATTTATGTGGAAGCCATGGTCTGCCACCAATTTCATCTAATTACTCTTACAGTTGGTTGGATGGAAAGGGTGATCGAGAAGCACCAACATGGCATGACATGTTACTCATGATAAAGTAACTAACAATACATTGGAAACCTACTTTTTGTGAAGAAAAGAGAAGTTGATGAACCCTTTTTGGTCCCATTCGGTAAAATAACACATAGCGCTCCTTGTTCAAAGACCAGCCTGTAAGCAAATATCCGTCAGTCTTACTGGAGATAGGAGTATACCCAGCGTTCCTTTGATAGGCACATTTTAATGATTAAATGCACCTTTTCTATGATACCCTTGGCAATACTTCAGTTTTTCCTTGTGCTCGTGGGGTGAGTGCCACTTATGAATGCAGGCATTTCCTTTAACACAGAAACCCACTTTCTAAATCTCCATTTCCCCTGAACACTAAGAACCGGGATCGTAGCCTGGCCAAAGAGGTTCTGGGACTCCTGAGATGGAGGTCCCCTCGCACTGCAGAATGAAGGCCTCTGCTAGCCCCTGGTCAGTCTGCAGAGGGGCAGACATCCAAGGCACACGCTGGTTATCAAGAGCCCCCACTGCCCTTATGACCGGGGGTACTCAGGATAAAATAGTTGATGCAGAGAATAAAGAAGAGACCGATAATCCTGTAACCAGACTGGGAGAAATGGTTCCCTTTCTATCGTATCCTTTGATGGTCACCAGACAGGAGGAGGGTTGAGGGGCTGGGTGAAAAAGGCAAAGGCATTAAGATGTACAAATTGCCAGTTATAGAAACAGTCACGGGAATATAAAGTACAGCACAGGAAATATAGTCAATAATATTGTAGTAACTACGTATGCTGTCGGGTGGGTACTAGGCTTAGCAGGGTGACCAGCTCGTAACATACTCGTGTGCCCATTTCTAACCGCTATGTTGTACTCCTACAACTAATATGATATTGTATGTCAACTGTAATTTGAAAATAAATTTTAAAAAAATGTTTTAATGTTTTTTAGTTTCTTTGTTGGTTTCCAAGCTTTCATAAACTGTGAGCTCCGTTCAATATTAAGTGGGGCTTATAAAAATTATAGAATTATAAGTTTATTTCCTGTTCCCTCTTGTAGGTATATACACTTCTTACATGTTGAGGGGGAGGGAGACCACAGAACAGTCACTGCTCCTCTGACGATGATGACATGGTGTCTGGGGGAACTAAGACAGGTACCGCTGCGGCCTAGATCATAATATTCCCCAGAAAGAATCCTAAATACGTGGGGAGAGCAGTTGAGAAGGTGTAAACACGAATTAAGTACAACTCTATTAACTTCTATCAAATTGAGTTATTTCATTTCTCTTAGCAACTTTAATAAGATTTGTCCTTGCTGTTCACAAACACATTAGTCTACACCGGATAAATTATGCATTGACAAACATCCCATTTTCTTCTCAAAGTCAGAGCAGAGGATTATATGAAGGGAGAAAACATGGGGGTTAGTATGTGGGCCCAGAGTTCTTGGGCACATGCAGAAAACCAGTGTAAGGAGAAAAGGACAGGCTAAGTAAGTCAGACCGAAAAAGTCGAGAACCACATGATTTCACTCATATGTGGGATATCAAACTGAAAGCAACAAATGAACAAGATAAACAAACAAACAAACAAAAACTCACAGACACAGACAACAGCTTAGTGGTTACCAGAGGGAAAGGGGGGATGGAGGGAAAGTAGAAGAGGGTAAAGGAGGTCAAATACATGGTGACAGAAGCATTGACTTTGGGTGGTGAACACACAATGCAACATACAGATGATGTATTATAGAATGGAACACTTGAAACCTGTATGATTTTATTAATCAATGTCACCCCAGTAAATTTCTTTTTAAAAGAAAAGGGAACCACAGGTTTGGTTCAAAGACCATGGGCCAGAGCTGGAGGAGAGAGATGACTGATTAGCGACTGTGTCCTCACTCGATGCTCCTCTAGGACAGCCCCTCCCGCGAAAGCTGTGCCCGAGTCCCAGGTGGAAGAACTGTGACAGAAGGCTGGGAAAATCCCTTAGCTGTGTCATCTCATTTAATCATCACCCAAACACCGAACAGGCTACAGAGCCCCCGCTTTGTACAGATCGACAGTGAGGTCAGCGAGGGGAAGTGGGACTTGCCCAGAACCCCCCAGCTCTGCACTGGTGAAGCTGGGATCCCATGCCCCTCCTCACCATGCAGCATTGCCTGGTGCCCACAGCACAGGAGGAGAAAGGAGGGGAGTCAGGGTCCCCAGATGAGTCAACACACCCCAGGTTCACCAACACCCCGAGGGCCCATGGGGTTATATGGGAGGAATTTAAAGGAGCCCAGAGCAGGGGCTGGAAAGAAGCAGAGAAATGCTGTCTGGGGGCTGCTCTTGTAATGTTGCCCTCCTTCCTTTCATGCCACATGTGCCCTGCCCTGTGGCACCACCACTTGGATCTCCTGGCTTCATAAGAGCCCTTAGCACATTATCACTATGCTGTGAGACGTACAACCCAGGAAGCAAGATGTAGGCATTAGGCAACTATAGGAAAGGAAAGAATGAGCATATTACCCCCAAAAAGAAAACACACACTCGAGCCGCCATTAATCGCCACCTTACTCAGACACTTAGATTTACCACTGGCTGATGGATATGGAAGGAAGCTGAGCTCGGGGGAGAAGGTATCACTGACATCCCACGGCCATTTAAGATTAGGATGACAATCTTTAACTCCTTCATCCACAACCCATCGATAAGCACAGCTGACCTAACTGGTGTGTCCAATGCCACAGTGCACGGACATTTAATAAACGGAGCCCTTGAGACTTCTAATCAAACATAACATTTGCCAGTAGAGATAATTAGAACTGAGGCAGCAAAATTCTAGTGTTTGGCAACACAGATGAAACAACTTCATTAAAATGTACAGCGTTCAGCAAATGAAAGGCAGGCGAGCACTGGACCCTGAAGAATCAGCCTTCTCAAAACTAATTGCTTCAGTGCTTCAAGCGAACAGCTCTGAAATACCAAGGGCACAGCAAGGAAACGCGACTGAAAAATGATTAGCCTTCCCAAAGTGGTTTCACTGTAAACAGAGCATTATACTTTATTCTAATATCGGAAGATGTAAATGGCACTAAAAGACTTCAGATGTCCAGAGAACAAGTTTGGCAGGGGTCTGAACAGCCCAGGCAGGACGTACCGCTAACGATCAGAAGTGACAATGAATGATGGCCACGCTCTCCTGCCTTTGGTGTGGGTCAGAATTCAAAGGACAACCAAGTAAAAGACAACAACCAATCCTAAGGAGGTTGGAAACCACTGCGAGAACGAAAAGCAGAAGCACACAGGGTGCGCCTGCAATCTGCAAACTCTTAGAAATACACACACAGCATATCATATTCAACACGTGTTGGGACGACTTGCCAGGGCAAGAAAGGAGCGTTGCTCTGCGGGGTCCTCGTCGGCCGGGCACATGCTCGCACATGGCACAACGCTGCTGCCCCAGGATCTAGGGGGTGTCCACTCACACTCCTATTCATACGTCCTCATGTAGGACTCGATGCCTAGAGGCCTGGGGCCCCACAGAAAAGGGTCTTGGGAGCACTGAGATGAAACACATGTATTTGAGGGGAATTTTTGCATATTATTGACTTTTCACAAGACTCTCCCACCGGCAGCTCAAACTCAGTGGAATCTAAACTGAACTCATCATCTCTTTCCCCTTCACACTGCTTCCTTTTCTGTTTCCTGTTTCAATGAACGGTCCCACAGTCTGGCCAGCCTGGCCAAATCCTGGAAGGACCTGGGGCCACCGCCTTTCTCTTATCTCCCGATCCGCCATAAAGTACTCCCGGTTCCCCCCGAGCCCTTCCGGAATCCATCCTCTTCCTTCAGATCAAGCTGTCGTCATCTTTGGCTGGGGCCACCGCAATCTCCCAATGGGGTGTCTACTCCCAGCTTCACCTCCTCTACTGCTCACCACCCTCCTCATTCTCAAGTGGCAGAGGCTCATCTCCATTCCTGGGGCTCAAATGTGGGGGCTGCAGGCCTGAGGAGTTCGTTCGTGTGTGGAAGGCTTAAGGCGGACGGCCACTGCCTCCCACAGTCCAGGGTGTGTCCAGAGCTCCAGTGGGACTCAAAGGTGTAGAGGGAAGGCAGGTCACAAGACCCAAGAGATGACAGAAGGGCACTGTCGCTCCAACGCTTTCAATCCCAGAGAAATACTGCATCTTGATTTTGGAAATATTCTCATGACTTATTGAGCCAAAATCCTGACCCTTGAGGGTGGGGAGCAGGAAAGGAAACAAGCTGGATTAAACTGAAAGGGCACAGGTTAACATTAATTTACTCATTTACTTCATACATGGGCTTTCCTGGGAAGGCCAAAATTTGGGGGTCCAATGAGGGAATGTTTGGGGTGTGATGAAGTTGGGGCTGGGGTCACTGCCACTGGGCATTTGTTCTGCCAGGTGTGAAGCAATTCCACAGCTCATCTGCCCTGTGGTCGGGGCTTTGGGGGCATTGCAGGCTCTGAGGAGGCTAAGGGAGAACTGTGAAGTATGCTCTTCTCCCATCTGTCACCAGAAACGTATGATGCTCTCACCCTATGAGCCTGGAGGAATAGAATTAGGTCCCTTCTTTCACTTGGGTCATCATTTGAAGGCCTCCTTCCCTCATTCTGGTTAAAGCCATAACAGAAGAAAATTGTTTTCATTATTTTTTTAAATTTGACTGACAGATACTGCAGAGGCCCTTTGGGAACAGTGAATACAAGTTACTATTCGTGACGCATCCCAGCAGCTGGCACAGAAGGGAGGATTTAGATCAACCGGTGCCATTCGCCAATCAGGATGCTGAGCCCGGCTTTACAATTCCTGTCCTCAGGCAACACCAGTGGCAGCGGGCTGTGGGCGCCCTTCTGGCAGGTGAGTTGCATCGCTTGGCTGTTCCAGTGCTGCCCTTTCCCGTGACGTAGGCTTCCAGCAGGAAGCTTCCATGCTCTTGGGTCCATCAGGGTCCTACGCCTCCAGGAGGTGCACTGAGCCAGAGCCAGTGCTGCTGGGGCAGGAAAACACTGGCAACAGAGGCAAAGGGAAGCTGCCAGGACCCGTGTCCCTGGGGTCCGACTGCCCCATTGATGTGTCTGCCTGGAGTGTTGGAAGACAGGCCAATCTGCCCCACGACATGCTACCTGAGCTAAACATAGGCCAGAAGTAGAGGGACACATGAGAAAATGCAAGTGTGCATCCAGACACACATCTCCTTCTGCCTGTTCCCTGCATCTCTGCCACTGTCCAAAAGTAGAACAATCGTCATCACCACCACCACCAAATAACAAAAACGAAGCCTTGGAAAATTAATATTCAGGCCAGATGCCATTTGCTGGAGCTGGGGCTACAGGCGAGGCTTCCCTTCTTGTGTTCTCGTGCTACAACGGTGTTTTCGTCACCTTCCTGTGCCTGCCTTCATCACCGCACATCTACCACGGGTACTGTAACTGCTGGCTTGTCCATTCTTCACCTGATGCCAAGCCCTTTGAGGGCAGAATTTGGACTTGCAGTCGTGTCCCCAGTGCATAGGTGCAGTGTCTGATCTGTGGTGGCCTCTGGTCAATTAACAACAAAAAGTCTTGCTCAAAGTGCTTGCATGAGTACAGCTGGGGAAAGCAATATACAGCTTGTGTGGTTCTCCTTCAGGTTAACTTGTCAATGACTAGAAATTGTCTTCAATTATGCAACTGAGATTTATTGAGCACCTAAATTTTGCTACACAATGGCGTGAAGCAGAACCACAAAGGGATTAAAAATAATCTTCCTCAGAAAGTTTTCCTTGGGTATTTACTTTTGAATAACGTTCGCCATAGATGATAAATTCAGATCCTTTCACTTTAAATAAAATACACAAAATCTCTCACATGCTAAATATTTGTCAAGGACCCGCGAAGCACTTGCACCAGCAAAATGTACACTCCAAAAATTCTGAAAGATGTTGACGCAGTTTTAATGGGACTCTCCATTAAAGATAATTACTCACAAACATAAATACCCCATTCTCAAGAAAAAAATAGCACATATGGTAAAAATGAATGGAAAGATCAAGACACACACTTATCACAGACATTTTCAATTACCGCTATCTTTTACTGGGGGAGTTTGCAAAGCTTTTGCAATGGGAGTTTACCAGGTATCGTAGTCATGGTTCCTGCCTCAAAGAAGTACTAGTAAATCTTGCAGGAGAAAGATTTTAGTGGGAATTGGTTAGAAGTTTACTTTAACCTAGGATGTAGAAGCACACAAAGGAATTAGAATAGGAAGCAGGAAGAAAACTGGGCTGAGCAAAACGAGCTCCTCGCCCTGCCCCCAAACAGCTGGCAAACCTGGAGCAAAGCAAGAATCAACCACTACTAGACTTTGGAAAAATCTCAGAGACCCATCTAGTTCAATCCTTTAAAGATAAAGAAACGGAAGCCCCAAGAAAGAAACATCGGGAGCAGGGCCAGGACTTCAACTCGGAGGAACGTCTTCCTTTCCCAGTTCCTCCCTTTGCCCTCACAATTCTGCAAACCACCTCAGGGGATAGAGAGTCAAGGAGGTACTTTCAAACTGATGACTTCTGCACGCACTGGAATAAAGCCATAAGTCCGCTCGGCTCCCTGGAGCTGCAGGTTCGACAGACCTACCACCTTCTTTGGAAGGTCGGCTCTTATCTCTGAACAGCACGTGGGAGGTGGGCTATTCCTAAGGAAATGGGAATCCCTCTCCACATCATGCCTTCTGACCCCCATGCCCCAAAAGCAAATTCTTTCTGGATCTGACAAGATTTTTCAACCAGTTTTTGTTGCAGAGGGCTGTCTCTGAAGAGGTGACAGGAGAGTCTGGCCATCTCACACAGTTGAAATTTTAAACAGGGAGCATCTTTTCCCAATAAATTATTCTGAGGAGGTTACAAATCAGACCTCGGGGACCTGCAAACACACATTTGGACTATTTTAAAAGTCAGCATGTGAGGCAGCCCGGATCTTTGTCAGTCACCCTGGAATTTGCTACCCTTGGTATTTTATGCATGTCACACTTCTGTTCTCAGTCTGCAGAACTAGGGCAATCAGCTTTCCTTTTATTAGACTTTGCTTAGATAATAAATTATACCTATATAATCACTTTGGAACATTTAATATGCTCCTTTTTGGCCACACAATGTTAAAACTATAGCATCTTGCAGAATAAATTGATTGCAATGGGATATAATAATGTGAGGAATTTTTCACCTCCTAGATATTTTGTGTCCTTACTGACATTTTTTAAAATTAGCTGGAAGTAGAAATAAGCAAAAACTAGGCAGTGTTAACGTAACATGAGTCACGCTGGACAACCATGGGCAGAGCCAAGGGGTCTTGTTCTGGGAAAAGGTTTGGGAGAAGGAATCAGTAAACCCACAGACCCTGGGCACACACTGGGCATGTACTGGGCAAACAAGAATAAGGAGACTCCAAAAGAGTCAGGAGATTGACCAACTTGACCAAGGGAGAAAGTGACCATATATTGGCTGGTCCCCACTTCTGAAGTCTAGAAGGGAACTACTGAGAGCTTAAATTAATTTCTTAGGCCAAGCCAGGCTGGGCATCTCCTGGGAGCCTTGAGACAGTAGCCGAAACCTGACCCTACTCTTCAATATCTAGTCTGGGACAAACACCGATGGGGGTCTTGGCTATAGGCTGGATATTCAAGACTCGCACTCCCATCGTTCACATCCACTGTTTCTGCACCAAAGCAAGTCTCACAAATCCACAAAAAGTCCCCTGGAATGAGGGAGGAGGGGAACGGGAAGGCTATACTGTTTTCATATTTTTAACTATCGTATCCCAATAAACAAGCCTCAGCTTTAAGAGCTTAGATGTGAAGATAGCTTCATTAGATTTTCCTCATGCAAGTCAAAGGGAGGTAGAATGAAAGGGAGAAAGACAAGCAAGGGAGAGAGGATGGGAAGGGAGGAGGAAGGACAGATGGATTTTGCCAAAAAAGGGACAGTGAGCTCAGTAGGACTGACTTCAGGGTACAACCTCTAGTCTGCAGATGCCTGATCGAAACGGCTCTGCATCGCTAGGCAGCGGTTCACTCAATCTGGAACTAGAAATGAGTTTACAGACCTCGCGTTTGTCCAGCACCGGGTGCCTCTAAATGCTGACCAACATTTCACAGGGCGGTGCACAGAGGCAGCAGCTCCTGTCCCTGCACGTTAGCACCGCCTAATATTAGCCCCCAGGTGACTCAGGCCAAGCTCAACAGAAGGAAGCAGAAAACCAAGTGATTCTCTACAATTCCAGGCACTTTCAGGTGCTTCTTGATTCATGGAGCCACATGTTGGGACTTCTTTGTCCTGCCATGCTGTCACCTGGCCCCTCTGTGTGTATGTAGAGTAGTGGTCACAGCCCTTCTCATATGTGTATTTTTTCAACTTTATTAAATTTATTGGGGTGACACTGGTTAATAAAATTATATAGGGTTCAAGAGTACAAATCTATAATACATTATCTGTATATTGCATTGTGTATTCACCACCCAAAGTTAAATCTCCTGGATGTCATCAAAATGGCGGCGTGAGGTGAGTCTCTGGAAATCTCCCCTGGAATTTACAATAAGTCAAACAACTATAACTCCACAAAGGACTCCCTGCACAGCAGACAGGCAAGACGAAGAGGCTCACTACAGAATTCACCTAAAGGTGGGCGAATCTCGCGAGCGGGGAGGAGGGAAGGGAGAAGTGCAGAGAAGGAGCCGTGTGGGGGCCAGGACACAGACCTAGCTCACTGCTCTGAGCTCGCTGCTTCCCGGAACTACCGCAGCTGAGGGAGAGGGAAGAACTCGGGCTGCTAGGGCTCCGCTTATGGCCCACAGGGCTGAGGGGGCAGCATATAACACAGCTGAACCCAACGCTCATGGCAGAGACCTCGGAGAAAAGACTGAGGGAAGAAGGCTGAAAACGGTGGTTTAAGCCCTCACTGCCGAGCAGAGAATGGAAGCCTTAGGCACTGAGACTAGCCACCCCCTCCCTACCCTCCCAGAGCTCGCCCCGCCCCCACCTGCCCGGTGCTAGAAGCGGAACAGTAGCAGTGTCAGATCAAAAGAACAGAATATTTGCTGTTCTGAGAACTATGGACTGCAGACACAGATTTGCAGCCCAACTAGTTCCGGCAAAGGGGAGGGAGCTGTGGAAGCAGGACCGGCTGTGCTGGTGGTTGCTGCCATTGCTCTGGGCCACCTCTCACAACTCACCCCGCCCCTGGCCCCACCTATCTGGGCGGATCCCTGCAGGAGTAAACAGAACTGCTGAAACTTACGGGCTCTGACTCTGGAGCTGGAAGAGCTTTGGAACTTCAAAAGCTCTCAGCATCCTCACATGGACACGGCACCTATGACCCATGTGAACTGTTAACAGAGGAGAAGCCCGCCTTCCAGGGAATCCCCCCATTGTGTGAGAAGCTGGAATAGTGCAGAGAAAATATAACACTACAGTGTGAGAGAGGGGGGAAAAAAGCTGCAGTCGGAGAGAAAATAAAACGTTGTACCACCATGTACTGCAAAACAAAAGATAGACCTCTTCCTATCAACCTGTTGCAGAACCCAATCCTGTAGATGTCTAGGAAGAGAAATGATAAATCATTAATTGCCATGAATAACCAAGGCAACAAGACAGCTCAGAAAGAAAGTGAAAAGTCTCCAGAGAAGGAACTTAAAGATATGGAAATATGTGACTTAAATGACAGAGAATTCAAGCTGCAGTTCTGAAAAAACTCAATGAGATGCAAGAAAACACAGAAAGGCAATTTAATGAACTCAGAAACACAATCAAAGAACAACATGAGCATTTTACGAAAGAGATTGAAATTTTAAAACAGAACCAAATAGAATCTGGAGATTAAGAACTCAATAGAAGAAAACAAGAATGAAATAGCCAGCTTAGGTAGTAGAGTTGACCAGATGGAGGAAAGAATCAGTGACATTGAAGATAGAAACCTGGAAATGACACGGATGGGCATGAGGCTGTGCTGGAAGAATCAGCAGACTTGCAGAGATCTAGACCTTGAGGAACAGCACAGACCGTGGAGCTCTGGAACTTGAGGTGGAGAAAAACGGGCCGTTACAAAGGCTGGGACACTGAGGCTGATTACTCGGAACACTTAGCTAAGACTCTGAGGCCCCACACTAAATCTTGGATTATAGCCACTGCCTCAGGTATACATTCCTTGTGGATTTGGTAGTGTTAAACACAAACCAGAAATACGCTGTCATTATACATTACAGGTATCAGTTATGTCATCGGTGCACAAAGTAGGCAGGGGCTACAGTTATGTCACCCTCAGGGTCAGCTCCACGGGCCCCACTCCTGCCAGCTTCTCTCAGTTCCTCCCCTCAGCTCCGACCAGCACCTGGCTTTCTGCATTCGCGTGGCCCTATGGGCCTCTGGGCTTTGACTTCAGACTGAACCTTAATGACCTGGACTACTCAACCTCGCTGGCTGGAAAGGCCAGCTCTCTCTCTCGTTACACCAGACAGAGCAGGCAATACTCTCTGGGTGGGGGTAGGCGGGTTAAGGTACATGGATACTTACCTACCGCTACCTATGAGGTTCCACGATGTGTATGAGGCTAATACTATGACTGATTCTGTTATTATGTGCAAACATGACTTGGCGGCGGACAGGCTTGATGGCAAAGGGATAACTAGAGGAATTCTTACAAACCCTCAGAGCCTCTGCAGTTCGGGGACACTCATCAGCAAGCCTCAGTTTTGTTTTCAACTCTGGAATCAAACTGCTTTTGTACGAAGCTCTGAGATAATGACACTATGAGGCTTTCAAGAGATGGGGTTAGAAAGAGAGGATGTGAGACTCTGGATGCGGGACATGGCTATCAAATAGCAAAAATGAAAGAACAGCATATTATTAGCTATTTTTGTTTTTTAATGGAACTCACAGACTTCTGTGTGCTCCCCACAAATGCCTCAGAACGGCAGTGTGGGCAGGAAGCCTAAATGAGGTTTCAGAAAAGATAATGGAGCTTTAATGATGGAAATAGTAAGAAAATTAAGTCTAATCATGTTCCATTAAAAATACTCTTAGCTCCCATTTTTACTAAATTATTTTATTATGATTTTCCCTCTGTCTATTGAAATAACCTTTTACGGCAATTTGATTTGCAAGCATAAATACGTCTCATGTATTTTCCACTATGAAACCCTCTGGAGTTAATAAGAAGAAATGGATCACCTAAAATGTTACCCATTCTGCAATCAGGAAGGAAGCATTCAGAGACGAATACTTTGTTTTATATTTATATTTGTGAGCAAAGCATTACAGTCAATTAGAGTCTCATTCGACATGAATGTATCACCTGCCAGAAGGTGACACCTTCTTCCACCAGGCAGCTCCTTCCACACCAGCCTCACTCCCTGCCAGCGTCTCTCAACAACACAACTCACCTCTGACCAGCCCCAAGAAGTGCAGAAACTTGTGAAACGCTTTTAACGAGAGGTCAGAGAAGGCTGCTGAAAGGAAGCCACACACATCCCCACTGCACGTGCCGGTGGGTGCTCCCCCGCCGGTCACCTCACCTCCTCAGGCCTTAGCCCTCATGCTCGTCCTTGTCCTACCACTCTAAGGTGGACTCTTATCATGCCTGCACTGACTTGTCATGATTGGCCAGAACTCGTGGACCCTCCTGCATAGCCATCTAGATGTGAGGCCTCGAGGAGAACGTGGGAAACTGTAAACAACCACGCGCTCTGGCAAGGGGCATGCAAACGGGACATGACGGAGGAAGACAGGAGAGGCTGTTTATTCAGTCTCTGCAGAGAACAGAAGCACCTGTCGGGATATGCAGGTGGCGTTTGAAAAAGTCTTTCCAAAGCCCATTTACTTCCAAAGAGTGTCACGATGAAATCACAGTTCACTGATTAAATGAGTCTCTGGGCCAAATCCTGATAGAAGCAGGAAAAATTCAGAAAGAATAACACCCATGAGAGGAGGAGAGGCTAGAAGAACATCATACAGAGTCCAGACTTAAACCCACACTCATTCTCCCTTCTAACTTGGTATTAAGGTCTGAAGAGAAAGAACAAAAAAATATTATAAGGAGAAACTTGTAAAAATGTTAACTAGAGATGATTACATTTAATCAGTGAGTAACAAATATTAACACGTATGCCCCCAATAACACAGCAACATCTGTCATGAACCAGGAGGAGCAAGGGACAATACACAGAAACCCACTAACAACAGGGTACTGTACTCACATCCCTCAACCTAAGGTAGAATAAGGAAAAAATTAGTAAGGATATACATGATAACATGCTCCATAAGATATACCCTATAGAGATATGTCAAACTTTGAACTCTATAGAGAATAAGACAATTCTCCAATGTACACAGAGAATTCACGAAAAGTCTCTCCAGTATACACAACAAAACATAATAAATTCCCCTAAAATAAAAATTCATTTACTGCATTAACACTAGGAATTAATTTAAAACCAAATAAGCTTTTCTTAAATGCTATTTAAAAACTTTTGAGGGATAAAAGACCAAAACTGCAAAATTTTACGAACGATGAAAACATAACACATTAGAATCTATGGGATACCACGAAAGCAGTTGTCAGAATCAAATACATAGTGTCGGATACCTACAACAATAAAAATATGAAATGAAGTACTCATTTTTAAAAGCTAGGGGAAAAAATGGAGTTACCAAAAGAAAGCAAAAGAATAAAATTCAAAAAGATAAAAGCAGACTTTAATGAATTAGGAGATGTCTGTCTCTAGTAGGATATAATAGGTCACACAGGTCAAAACTGCCACCTTATAACAACTAGAAAAGTCCAGATAAATTACAAAATTCTACTTGTAGATATATCAGAGAGCTACAGAAGCACCAAGAAGTAGGTGAACTAAAATTCCAGGAAGTGGAGAACTTTCCCAAAGCAAACTGATGCTCCAGTCATTTTCCCCCCAGGGATATTTGCTGGTTCTGGATGATAGCTGAAAATTAGGCTTGGTACCTACAGAGGGCCTCCATTGAGGGCATGAGAAACCAGCAATGGCTTTAAAGGTTGTAGGGGGTGGAATGACAAATAGAAACCTTGAGTGGCCTCAACGCAAAAGCAGTATCCGCCCCCACCCCCCAAAAAAACATATTTGATGGGTTCTGTGGCTGCACAAGGCTGATGATCTGAACAGAAAGTCTGTAAAAGACTGTTAAATTTCCCACAGTCAGTGGTGCTTAAGAAACTGGTAGTCAGGAAAAGGAATCCATTTTAAGCATTCAGATGGTCTCCCCCTTAAGACATTTGCCAGAGTTTTAAGGTGTATGAGGCATCAGATGTGAGAACTAGGCTAAGACATTCTGAAGGGTAGAGCTAAATCCCCCAGTCTTGCAAGGCTAAAGGAACAGTGATCTCAATCAAAAGAAAATCCAGAAAAGCCATGCCAAAAAAACAGTATCGTACCAGAGCTAGATACAAGTCTTAATGAAACAACCCTGATATAGCTTATTTTGTAACTAGATGAAGTTGATCAGCCCTTCACCCTAAATGCCAAAGAAAAAAAAAAGGGAGGAAGGTCTCTCTCTGATGGAAGATATAGTATCATCTGTAATTTATATAGTTTTTACATAAAATATCTAGTATTCAATAAAAAATTCCTAGACATGCAAAGAGGCAAGAAAATTTGACCAATATTAAGAGGAAAAAAGATATTGGACTTATCAAAGAAGAATTTTAAAATAACTATGAATAATATAAGAAAGAAAATACAAGGAAAGCGATGAAATAATGGAGAAATTCACCAGAAATCGGGAAATACTTTAAAAATCAAATGGACATTCTAGAACTGAAAAATTCAATATCTATATTAACAATACCATGGATGGGCTTGAAAAGTAATTTAGATAAACTATACACTTGATTTCTGTTCTAGAAGACAAGTTAATAGACAATACAAACTAAACATAAAGGAAAAGAAATGATGAAAAAAAAAAATAAGACTACAAGGCAGCAGTGTCCAAACTTTTTTCAACGTTTTTCACCAAGGGCCATATGCGGTAAAATCCACAAACAGCCGGGCCACTCATTCGAGGTGAAGTACATATTGCTTCACCTTGGTTTATTTAAGTAAACTAAATATGTTTTTGGAATTTGCTGCAGGCCAATTAACAATGGATTGCGAGCTGCAGTTGGCCCGTGGGCCGCAGTTTGGACACCCCTGCTATAAGGGATATGTGGAACATTCTTAAAAGATCTAATGTATATAATTTGAGCCCAGAATAAAGAGGGGATAGCAAGAATGAATGTATGAGGTAGAAGAAATATTTAAAGTGACAACAGCCAAGAAATTTCTGCAACTGATTAAAAAAGTCTTTTAAACACAAAAGAACCTTAACCCAAAGATTCAAGATTAGTTAATTCAAAACTGGTTAAAAAAAAATAAAGAAATCAACACAAAAGTATGTAACAGTTAAACTGTAGAAAACCAAGGACCAAGCGAAAATCAAAAGCAGTCGGATGTGGAATCTGAAGAACAAAATAAATGAACAAACAAAACAACAATGAACTCAACAGATACAGAGAACATTTTGATGGCTGCCAGATGGGAGGGTATTGGGGGTAGAGTGAAAAAGGGAACAAGATTAAGAAGTCCAAACTGGTAGTTAAAAAGCAGTAATGCGATATAACGTATAGCATAAGGAATATAGTCAACAATATTGTAATAACTGTGTATGGTGTCAGATGGGTACTAGATTTATCAGGGTGATCACTTCATAAGTTATATAAATGTCTAATCACTAGTCTGTACACTGGAAACTAATATAAAATTGTATATCAGCTATAATTGAAAAATAACAATCTATTGAAAAAAACGCAGTTGGAGACCCAAAGACACGTTAACTTCAAAAGCACAGAACTGTAACTAACAGCTAACCTGTCAATGGTAACAATGAAAGCCAGAAGCCCCTCCCCTTCAAAGATTACTATAACATAATGTAAAATGTAGAAAACAATCTGCCAACCTAGAATTCTATACTTAGCAGAAATATCTTTCACATATGAAAGCAAGAAAAAATTTTCAGACAAACCCAAGGCAAAAAAAAATTGAGGAATTTTCTGGCAGCAAACCTACACTAAAAGAAAAATAAAAGGGAAATCTTTAGGCAAAAAGAAAATTGTACCATAAAGAAACAGAAATAACAGGAAGGAAGAAAACCAGAAATATCAATATTTGATTAAATATTGTAGATGAAAAAAGTAGTTCTGTAGAAAGTAGCCTCACAGGGTATTGGGATCACAAATTCCTAACTGGGCAGCTGATGGTGGGTAGTCACGCCCCAGGCATATAACTTCTTTACCAAAAGGCTTATCTTTGCCTTAAGCAAGACCCATCCATTGTTTCTGTGCATCCAATCCCTGTCTTGCTTCCTCCCACCTTCATGTAATCTTCTTTAATCTCAAAGGCATAAAAGAAACTGCAAACTCTTATTCTCAGGAGCATTTTTCTCAATCTGTTGAGATCTTGCTTCCAGGTGTATCCTCTGTCTGGCTCAAATCAACTTTTATGAAAATTTTCTACAGGTTTGGACTTTCTTATGTCAACAATATAAATATATAAATATATAAATATATAAATATATAAATATATAAATATATATATATATATATATATACATATATATATATATATATATATACACACACACACACATAATAGTAACTACTGCATAGTTTACAGAGTTTAAACTATATGCAGAAATAAAATGCAAAAGCACAGTAAAACAAGTGATGTAGTACAGGGGTTCTAAGTATGCAGCATAGCAAGAAAATGGTAAATGTAATAATTGCATTCGATTGGAATAAGCCAATACCATAATCTTCAGTTTGATAACTAAAAGAACGGTAAAAGAATGTATAACTAATCAGTAGAAGTTAAAAATAAAAATATTTGATTAATCCACAAGAAGGCAAGGCAAGAAAGGAAAAACAAATAGAACAAACAGAACATGAATCCTAAGGTAAATCTAAGACTTACCATATCAGTAACTTGTATGTATGTGTGTATAATTCTAAACACCCTATTTAAAGTACAAAAGTTGGCAGATTAGATTTAAAGAAAAACAAACAAAATAAACAACTAAGCACTACTGCATAGAAGTCCTACGTTAAATACAAGGGCACAAAAAAGTTGGAAAAAAGGCCGAAAGTAAAAGGTTGGCAAACACTAACCAAAAGAAAGCTGCTATAGCTTTGCTAAGTAGCATTTAAGGCAAGAAGTGTACTAGAGATAAACAAGGACTTGCCCTAATGACAAAGGAGTCAACCCAAGGAAAGGATATCACAAACCCAAATCCATAAGTGCTTTAAAATATGAGGTAAGAACAGAAAGAATTAGGTGGAGCCAAAGAAAACATCCAGAATCATAGTGGGTAATTTTGACATCCCACTTCTTATGATAGCTCACTTTATTTAGTGCATGATCTTTTGTAAAATGCACTCATTATAATTTTGAAACCTAAAAATATATACTGGCACACAAATGTGTCCCCAAGACATAATTTTTTAAAAATATTTTAAGTACTACTTAATATTTAATATTCAATTCAATATTTAGAGCATGAGCTATATCCATTTCATTGAAATGGATTTTGTACAGTAAAGGTCTGACTATTCTCAGTTTAAACATGAAATCACTATGTTTACATAAATAATATTGAACTTCCTATTGGAATTGTCAACATAGGTAAAAAGCTTCAGATCTAATAAGAAATATTAACATATTAATATGTGGTCTCTGTAAGAGATGTTGGGTTTTCTTTTACCTAATATTTACCAATGTCTTAAGAAATAAAAATTGCCAGGGAGCAGTAAGAGAAACAATTCTCAGAACTCACACAGCCAGGCAATCATTCATGCCCTTTCTAGCCAGACTAGAGAGGCCGCATTGAATATACAGCGAGCCTTCGGTAAAAATAATTCAAGAGGGCAATTCCTTAGAAATGGGATACTATTTATTATTCCTACGATAGAGGCAATCCTAAATATGCCTTTAAAGGGCTTGAAAACAACCATCTAAAAAGTCAAAGTAATCTACAAGTCACTATCGCCTACCAGAAAAATAATCCAAGTCTTTAGAAAATCAACAAACTGGCAAACTCAATGCAAATTTTACAATGTTGGTAGTCAAATCAAATATTGCTAGACTAAAGAGGACACGTAAAAATGTAACTCATAACAGAAAAAAAATCGGTTAAAAAATCAAGATGCAGAAATGACAGAAAGAGTGGAACTCCAGACAAAAATGTTTAAAATTCCTATTATAAATATGCTTAAGAATGTAAAGGAAAAGTGAATATAATGAGAGAAATGAAAGGCTTTAAAAACAAATGAGTGCAACTTTTAGAAATGAAAACTATCTTTGAAATAACAATTTCACTAGATGGTATTACCAGCACATTAGACATAACAGACAAAAGGAGCATCAAGATCTAGCAAAAGCTACAAAATAATTTTGTACCAAAATTATGTACAAAAAAAAAAAAAGACTGGAAAACAAAATGAACAGAACCTCAGTGTCCCAGAGGGTGATATCAAGTGGTCTAACATACATGCAAATGGAGGCTAAAACAGGATAAGAAGAAAGGAGACAAAACACTTTTTAAAGAAATAGTTCAAAAATTTCTAATTTGAGAAAAATGATAAATCCACAGCTCCGAAAAGCTCAATAAACCGTAATATGGATAAACATTTTCACTCACACACAAACAACACACCAAGACATAATCAGATTGTTGAAAACCAGGGATAAAGAGAAAATCTTAAAAACAGTTGTGGAGGACGGGGTGGGGGGGACATGGCATAAAAAGAAACAAACAAATGGGAGCAGACTTGTCATCAGTAACTGCGTTAAAAATAACAGTCAAACTGAAAATTATACTCAGTGAAAATGTCCTTCAGAGATGAAGGTGAAATAAAGACTTTTCAGCAAACAAAACCTGAGAGAATTCTTCACTAGTGTACTTGCACTGAAAGAAATGTTTAGGGGAGTTTTCAGAGGGCAAGGGAGAGAGAGAGAGGAGGAGGAAAGTACTTGACTCTCTACAAAGGAACAAAGATCTCTAGAGATAACAAATATTTTTAAAAACTTATTTTTCTCAAATATAAATGTCTTTAAAAGGACTATATAAAGTAAAAATACTAATGTATTAATGGGCTCATAACACGTAGAAGTAAACTGTGTATGTGCAAATATACTGGCAGTTCTCACTTTGCACAGTAGCATGAACTGTTAAAATGATCATGGAAGCTAAAACCATGCAAAGAGATCACAATAATTAATGGAAAAAATTTTCCATGACTTTTAAATATTGTTGTCAAAACATTCAAACCTCTTTTATTATCAGTTATAAATGTAAATAGGAATTAAAAAAAAAAACCCCAAGATTTAGTACACTGTAATTTGAAACAGAAACACTGAGAATTAAAGTATTTTATTTCATTAGTCGTCAAACACTAACAAAGAGCAGTTTGAACAACAATTGCCATTTTCTCATCATGTAACTTACAACACAAAGTGGGTATCTTTTCTATGCTTTGGGGAATTGTCGTACTTCTTTCTAATATTTTATCCTTTGTGCTTTCAGTGTTGTGAAATATCTGAGTTCCTTTAATGTGAATTTTTTTTTTCTGACATCATTTCTTCCGTGATATCTTCATTCTTTTTTTAAATTTATTTTTTAAATTTTATTAAATTTATCAGGGTGACATTGGTTCATAAAATTATATAGGTTTCAAGTGTGCAATTACATAATAAATCATCTGTATATTGCATTGTGTGTTCACTACCCAAAATCTAATCTCTTTCTGTCACCAGGTATTTGACCCCCTTTACACTTTTCTACCTCCCACAGCCCCCTTTTCCTCTGCTAACCACATACCATTGTCTGCATCTATGAGTTTTTGTTTGCCTTGTTTGTTCGTTTGTTGATTTCAGGTTTACATCCCACATATAAGTGAAATCATATGGTTCTTGACTTTATGATGTTAGGAAAACTGGAAAGCCATATGCAAAAGAGTGAAACTAGACTATTTGTCACCATACAAAAAAATTAACTCAAAATGGATCAAAGACCTAAATATAAGACCTGAAACAAAATACACAGAAGAAAACATGGGTACTAAACTCATCGACCATGGTCTTTCAGAGGATTTTACGAATTTGACCTCAAAAGCAAGGGAAGTAAAAGCTAAAATAAATGAATGGGATTTATCAAACTGAAAAGCTTCTGCACAGCCAAAAGAAACCAGCAACAAAACAAAGCGGCAACGCACATAATGGGAGAAGATATTTGCAAACAACACCTCCGATAAGGGGCTAATATGCAAAATATATAAAGAACTCATATAACTTAACAACAAAAATACAAACAATCCAATTAAAAAATGGGCAGAGGACCTGAACAGACAACTCTCCAAAAAGGCATACAAAGGGCCAACAGACAATGAAAATATGCTCAACATCACTAGCTACTAGGGAAATGCACATCAAAACCACAATGAGATACCACGTAACACCTGTTAGAATCACTATTATCAACAAGACAAGAAATACGTATGTTGGAGAAGTTGTGGAGAAAACACACACTGCTGGTGGGAATGGAAACTGGCACAGCCTCTTTGGCTGTCTTCCTTCTTCTCATCACAACCATGGTCCTGATTAGTGCCAATAAGTTCACTTTTGCCAAATTCCTCTGGCTGCATTTATAGAGTTTCTAGAACAGCAGCAGTGTCAATTCCCACAATCAGCTATTTATTTATTCTCTAACTCTATGCTTGTTTCAAATTTCACTTCCAGCGTTATCACTTTATATTTCTTCGATGAACTTTTGTCTTCTTGGCCAAACTCTTTTTTAATTATCCATTTTTGTAAAATGTCACATGGGTTTCTCACTAGGAGATGAGACGGAAACCCAGCTATACAATTTGCTGCCTGAGCCTGCAATGCACAGTGGTGAATCACCAAAACACTTTGAAAGAAGGGATATCCATCTGTTATTTACTTAGTGATTTTTTTGACTGAAGAGCTAGCAGTAAAGTTTGTACTTTATGTGATTACTCAGTTAATATACCGTGGTAAGTGAAATCTGAACCACGTTGCTAGGGAACTGGAGTTATTTAACTAAACCATGGTAATTGAAATTCATGCATACTGGAACCACGCAAAGAAATGACTGTCTGCACTTCATATCTGTATCTACAACAGAAACTATATATAAAGAAAGATACACAAAGAAACAAAGCAAGAAATAAATAACACTAAGTTAACTATGATTATCTCTAGTCATTTCTATTTTCTTCTTTGGGCTTTTCGGCATATTTTAGTTTTTATACAGAGAAGATCTAAATGTAACACTTGTGTCAAAAAGAAAAACAGCAACTGTTATATTTAAAAGAAGTTTTTTTTTAAAATGATGATCTAAGGTGCTACCATTTCCTGGTATAGAACATATGTAATTTAACACTCATACAAACTACCAGAAATCACAACATGCAGATTTTTCTTAGGTAAATACTGATCATTTGTCATAGTGACTATTTCATCTAAGTGCCAGCAGAGTTTCTACATTGTTTATTTTTTCCCCAATGAAGGGACTATCACACTTTCTTCCTTTCCCCAAATTCTTTAACTCCTAAGGCAGTCATGGGTTCTATAAGTATATCTTAACATTTAATTTAAAAAGTCATTGCTCATTTCCATAAATATTCCACACTGTAGGAATTATCTGGCATACATTACTTCTCAATAAAATGACCACTGAAATTAAGAAAATATCAGAGGAAGAAGGTGGATATGTACCTGACAATGAATATGCAGATGTGTACGTAGTTTACACAGGACCAAAATGCAAAACAACACGGTCAATGAAATAAAAAGTTTCACTACCCTTAGCTTGGCCTAGAAATTCATCAAACTCTATCCATATATCATGGGAAATGTTTGCCATTGAATGGTCCCTTAACTTGAAATTTAAAAGAGGAAATCCATGCAGATATAACAACATATCAAATAATATTACCATTACATTGACTACTTATACAATTGCTTTCTGATAATCACATAATAACCCCATGCTATTTTTTGTGAGTATATTTTTGTTTAGCAACTAGTATCACCAACTTCATTAAATGACTAACTGCACAGAAAAGTACAATGTATTCAGTGACATTTAGTAATAGTGAACCATAAATCTGTACTGCAAAATGTACATGTTGCCACAGAACACTAAAGTCTGAAGTTATCTTCTCTCTCCAACTGAACACAAGCCATAGATATACGTGCCATAATACAAGCCAAATTACACTACTCAGTGACATTTTTAATTTCTGTGTTTATTTTGGTTTTTAAGGATCAACCATTAGCACTGACAATTACTTCCTATCAGCGGGATGTTACTGTCTTGTCTATTAAGAAACAATGTGGTCCTCAAAACAGGACATAAATTCCAACGCCTCATCATAAGAAAATCTGTTACAAATATTGCTATATGGAACATTCTATAAAAATACTCAATGAAAAAACGATTTCCTGGACATCCTGGTTTTCAGTGACTAGTGTCTGGTATAACGGATGCTGCCATCCCTCTCAGAAGCGAGTTCATTATAGTCAAAGATCCTCCAAGCCAGTGAGCACGGCAAGTGATCAGTGAGGACTCATAAGAAACGATAGGTGTGTGTGGTTGAACTTTTTCTTAGTAGCCCCAAGTCACCTAGGCTCTAAGGAGGAAAGCTTTGAGAAAATAAAACCTCTGAAAGTTCCTGCAGAGAGGCCAGGGGTGTGGGTGCCTCCCTCGGTCCATCCCAATTGTGACGGCAAAGCGATGGAGGACAACAGGGTGACACTGGAAACTCAGCATGTTCCTCTCCCCAGCAAGTGACAGGAGGGGTTTCAAAGGCTCATCTATTTGAGTAAAATCATTACTGCTTGTCAAATATCCAAATTTAACAGAGAGGATAAAAACGAGAATTAGAAAAAGAATGTGGAATCTGACCCATTATCTTCGTTCCTGTGTTTCTAACAATTATTGAGCAGCTGCTCAGTAGCCAGCATTGTGCCATCGTGTTCACACTACAATCTCATATATCCAGGGAAGACTTAACACACAGTGGCTGCAGAATTGTGTCACTGCAGGGTGAGAAAGCAATTCCTCATAACCCACTATGAGGCTACACAGGAGTCTTTATAATAAAGCCGGTATTTATGGAAAGGAAGCAAACCTTAATATAGAAAAATGAAGACCGGACCTCTCTAAGGTTTTGTTAAAAATGTGTAAAAGTACTAAAACATTTGAAGGAGAATAATGAGGAAATGAAAAACAAAATTTAAAATGGTGGAACTTTCACTACCATCTATAAAATCCATTCATTTATTCAATGAAGAATATTTATGAGCATTTATTAAACGCTATATTGAGATAAGGTCTGTGAATTCTAGTAGTGAACAAAACAGACATAGTTCATGCCCTCTCAAAGTTTACAAATTAATGGAAAGGAGAAAAAAATAGAAACAAACTAAGTATCCAATGACTGCTTTAAAACAACAAGAAAATATAATTATGTTTATTGATAGAGGAAATCTATTTGTGATAAACACAAGTCAGAAAACAATACCAACACTCATTTATACACATCAGTATATGCATGACTGGGAAGCAATATACGCAAATGTTAACACTATTATGCCTGGGTAGCCAGGAAAAGGTGATTTCATTTTCTTCTTTCATATTTTAGCATTTAAACATTCTTTTTATAACAAAAATTTTGTAACCAGAGAAATATATACCCCACTGCGTGTTCCAGGTGCTGGTGTCACAGTGCTGAATGTTCTTACGGGGCTGAAATCTCGGTGAGTATTGACACACAGTTGACAAGTAAACAAGAAAAATATCAAAAAGTCTTAAGGGTCACATTAAGAAATAAATTGACGGGCGCCGGATGGCTCAGTTGGTTAGAGCGCATGCTCTCGGTGACGCCCCAGGAACCAGCAACAGTTACCACACTGAGGCCCGAAGTGCCAGGGAAGGAATGTGTTGCCGGAGACTAGAAAGAGCTGCCACCAGGGAAAAGGGGACCCCTGACAGGAACTGTAGTGATACAGGAATCCAGCCACTGCCAGAACCATCACCAGGCAGGCAGGGAATGAGGAGAAAAACTACTCTGACCTCTTTCTCCTCCCGCCCCCGTCTCCTACTGGCAGAACCCCACTAGAAGCCAGAAGACTAAAGGGGACCAGGTGATGCAGCTGGTTGTGTCGGCCTCCTGGGCCACTGAGCAGGGTAAGCAGTTTATCAATCCTAGAAAGGTAGGGTACTGGAGAATTACTAACATAATAGCATTTGAAGCAGTGGGCATGGATAGATTTACTTATGGGAAAGTGTGTAGGTAAAAAAGACAAGGAATCCCAAGAGCCCTGGCGCCCTGTGAACCTTAGAGACCAAGCACAGCTGAGGTGGGTGCCTGCAAAGCAGACTAGAAGCTGTCGCCAGGGACGCGGGAGGAAACCCGGGGAGTGTGGTGCCGCAGAAGCCAAGACAGAAGATTGTCTCGAGAGGCGAGGGCAGGCAATTTTATGAACTGTTCTCAGGTCAAGGAAGTAACGGAGAAGTGACTCTGGGACTTGCCAATGTGAATGTCACTGGTGACATCCACCAGTGCCATCAGTAAAGAAGTGAAACCACAACCTACAGAGCAGCTGAGGAAACACTACATGGGAAGAAGAGAAGACGGCACCAAAGACAATTCTTTCAAGAACTTCAGCTACATGGGCAATGAAGAGAAATGAAGTAATAGCCAGCAGATATGGAATGAAGAGCCTGCCTAGTATTTCCTAACAAGAGAGCCAAAGATAACTGCTGGTGGAAAACGCTATCAAGGCAAGAAGGGGTGAGTCCAGGGCACAAGAAGATGATTTGGATTGCCTTTGATGAAAGCAGGGATATTCTAGGGAGGGAGGGAGGAAAAGAAGGAGGGAAGGTGCGAGGGAGGGAGGGAGGGAGGGAGGGAGGGAGGGAGGGAGGGAGGGAGGGAGGGAGGGAGGGAGGGAGGGAGGGAGGGAGGGAGGGCACAGGTACAGCTGCCTGCAGGGTGGCAGATTTGGTGCTGGGACGATGAGGGAATTTCTCAGTGTAGCTTAAGGGAACTGGGCCTTACGTGGGAAGACATGAGGCAGCATGGATTCCCAGCTGAGACAGAGCCAATTAAGAGAAACCAGTCAGTGTATTTATATTTTTCTCCAGGAGATTTTAATGTATCAAATGCTTGTGTAGAACAGGAGGAGAGTGGGGCTTAAGTAAAGCTGTGGCTCTGATGGTGTGTGAGGACAGGAAAGGGGGGAGGAGATGTGGGTGTTTTCAAGGGCATGAGATGGACAGATCGTGGAGCTGAGCAAGGGAAGTGAAGACATAGAGGTTGGCAGAGACGGAGAGTGGCCGGATCAGTAGTCGGGACCTCTACGAAGGCAGTACACTTATGAGGGCTGATAAGGTCGGAAACGTGTCCACAGACTGGGTACATGAGGTGTGTGCAAGGAATGGAACAGAACATTAAAAGTAAGATGGCTGAGGTACAAAACGGACATCCACCCGAAAACTGAAGTCACCATGAATGATGGTAGCACTAGTCGTAGAAAGGACGAAACAGCCAGATTCTAGTGCAAGGTTCCCTGACATGGGTGCTGTACTCACCTTTTGGGCCAGGTCATGCTTTGTCATGGGGGCGGTCTATGCATTGCATGCTATCTAGTAGCATCCCTAAACTCCACCCCTACACAGGCAGCATCCCCACTCGGTCTCTGCCGCAGAAACCCTGGGTTGGTGGCCAGGCTTGAGAACAGGTCACCCTGCAGACTCCTTGCTTGGGAGTCAAGGTAAAGTCCACGAAGGACCCCGGTTCTCACACATTACGGAGGTGACTGAGCAGAGAAGTCCCACCCAGAGTGGAAATACAGATACTCTGCTGTCTCCCCACCCTGGAGTGGGACATACTCGTACTGGAAAAGTCTTGAAGTAAGTCCCCATGTGCCATCCACAGGCACCCCAAAAGTTACCTCTTACTTGTTCTCCTGCAGCTGGGCCTTCCAGAAGGATCCTTCTAAACAGGGTCCAAGGAACTTCGCTGCTCTGTGTGGATCAAGGGAGATGCACGGGTGCCTTTCCTTCTCTAGACTCAGCACCTAAAGGGCTTTGCACGAGCCAGGACATGGCAAACTGGGCATCTGTCTTTTACATCTTAAGTAAAACGTGGCTTTCTGGACTTACTTCCCCTTCCCTCCCCATCCCCCATATCATATCCCAGGTTGAATTTTTCAGAGTCCAGCCTCCTACACAATCAATTCCCGATGAACCAAACAATGAATTCAGTGTAGGACCACCTTGTGCTGTCCTCCGGGTCCACTATCTGGGCCATGGAGAGTGAGGTTTGGCCAAATGTGAAAACCCATGGGGGCGGGGCTGGCTCTGGGCATATCCTAGGGGGACAGCACAACCCCATTCAATCACACCTGACTACCATCCCAAGATGGTTTACCACTGACAACTTAAAAGGGGGCCCAAAAAAGATATTATCCTTAAAATATAAACTTAGAGATTTTGGGGGGTGGGGAGCAGCTCTGCAAAGTACAGGAATTCAAAGGTCAAGTCTATAATTCATAACACGCCACGTGGAGAAAAGAAAGAAAACAAAACTCCTAAGCACATCAGGTGCACTGAATCCTTTTGACATTTCCCTAAATTAAAAAAAGGATAATTTTCTTTAAAAAACAAACAACAAAAACAAAACCCTCATTTCCAAGCATGCCTTTCATTACCAGCAGTCCCTGATTTCCCGAAGGACTAAAGCTAATAACCTTTAAGAGTGCCGAGGCTCCCCAGGGCTGAGTGGCCCCCCTCAATATTACAAGAATGCCCACTGTACGAAACTAACCAAAGCAGAGATGTCCTGGTCCCGCTGAGCAGGTCCTCACCGCCTTACCCTCCCCTAGGAAGCCCCATTGCGGGAGGAGGAGAAAGACCTGACAGGCCTCCAGCCTGCTAACCCCTGCCATCTATCGCCACAGCTTTACAACACTGCGTACTTTCTAAACTAAAGCCTCTAAAATATTAATTGCTAAACAGTAGCTCAACTGGAGCTATGGAAAACTATAAAACATTTTATAGTGAAATAAAATAAAAACCCAGTACTTCAACAGATACAGAGCATCTCAGGAGACCAGAGAGAGAGATATGTGAGCAATCTCCCAGAGCACGTGAGTAATGCATTTCAAAGGAAAACCTGTCATAGAGAGCAAAATTAATCATTTTTACAATGAAACCTAGAAATCGCCACAGTTAGATGGTGTGTGGTGCAGCAGGAATTATTCACATGTGAATCACGTTGGGGCAGCATTAGAATTTAAAAAAAAAAAGAATATTATTTCTACTTTGACCAATTTATATCAAGAATCATAATGTGACTATTAGTCTAGGAAAACATTAAATATATGTAGATATTTTTATCACCCCCCCAAATACACAAACACAAAAAGACCCAAACAGATTTCACAGTTAATCTCAGTTGCTGTTTCTACAAAGACTGCTTTGTATTATTCCTCACGATTGCTTACATGGTAGGCTTATTATATAATATAGGAAGTGTTATTGTTAGTATCCCATTATTGCTGTAACAAATTACCACAAAGTTAATGGCTTAACACAAATCTATTATCTTAACAGTTCTGGAGGTCAGAAGTCCAAGATGGATCTCACTGAACTAAATATCAAGATGTTGGTAGGGCTGCATTTCCTTTCTGGAGGTTGGTTTCTTCCCTTTTCCAGTTTCTAGAGGCTGCAGGCATTCCTGGGACTATGGCCCCCTTCCAGCTTCAGAGCTAGCAATGGCGAGTTGAGTCTTCACCACATCTCATCAGGTCACTCTGAGGACTTCCTCTGCCACCTCCTAATCATGTCAAATCCTGGCTTACTATTCTCCCAAGGGTCACCAGAGGACATGAGGGAGAGCCCAACACCCTTGGCGTGGACATAAAGCTCTTTACAGTGGGGCCCCATGTGCCTTCTATCGACCGCTGCTCCCCATTATGCACTCATTCACGCAGGCATTTACTGAGTGCCTACTGTATGCCAGTCAGTGATCTAAGTGCAGGGACACAGTGGTGACCAAATATGACACAGTTCCTACTGTATGAAGTCAGTCATTTAGTGGTAGACTTTTCATCAACTCATCACACAAAACAAGCGTAAAATTGCCAACGGTAACAAGTGTGATAAGGACGAACAGGGTGCAGTGAGCACCTGTGACAAAGGCATCTCACCTGGTCAAAGGAGTCAAATGATTCTCGGGAAGAGACAACTGAGCAGAGGGATCACACTGGTAGTTAACCTTGACAGGAGAGCAGAAAGAGTTATCCAAGCAAAGAAAGGACAGACACATGTGCCCTTCAGGGAAGGGAACAGAGCACGTACACATTCTGCTGGTGAACAACACTGTCCATCATGCAAACTCCAACACTTCTGTCTTTTCTTGAAAGGGCTCTAATCACTCCACATCAGAGAGATGGACCACTGTGGGTATAATTTACATGATTCTATATTATAACTGTTGAGTTACATCTGCCTCTCCACTAAACAGTGAGCTCACTGAGGCCAAGACCTCTGTTTCATCTTTCTCTCTAAACCCAGCATTCCCTGATGGACATAGCAGACTGTTATAACTTACATATATGTACACAAATTATGTATAATACCAAGAGTAACCATTAACCTATACAAAGAGATACACTCAAAAACACTATCAAAAAATCAAAATGGAATTGCTCAAGTAATCAACAGGAAGGCAGAAAAAAGATAAGAAACAACCAAAAAAGTAAAATGGCAGATTTAACACCTAACACATGAATAACTATGTTAAATACAAAAGGTCTAAATACACCACTGAAAACAGATTTGAAGAGTGCATTAAGAAAAAATATGACCTGGGATTTCCGGTGGGGTAGGTAATCACTGTGCTCACCTCCTCTCACAACCACATCAAAATTACAATTAAATTACAGAACAACCATCATTGAGAATCACCTGAAGTCTAGTTGAACCAAAGCCCAACAACTAAGGACACACAGAAGAAGAAGCCACCTTGAGACACATGGGAGGGGCAGAGACATGGAACAGGCTGGTCCCATACCATGTGTGACCATTAAAAATTGGGAGGGCTACCTCAGAAGTGGAGGTACTCCAGAGAAGTGAGGGGTCTGAGTCCCACACCAGGACCCACTGCCCAGGGTTCCAGTGTGGGGGAAAGAAGTCCCCATAACTTCTGGCTGTGGAAACAAGCTGAGATTGTGGCTGAGTGAGGAGGGCAGCTGCATTCCTAGGTGATCCTCTTAAAGGGCCTGCACTTGGATTTACTCACTGATGGACTAACTTGCTCTGAGCTCCAGTTCTGGGGCAACAGCTCGAAAGGATATGCAGGAAGAAACTGAATTGTTCAGCTTCAGGGTAAGGGCTGGAGGGGCAGCTTTCTCCTGGAAGGAGGAGCTGGAGGAAGCCAGTTTCTTTGTTAAGCCCTGCCCCCTCCAGGCATGCAGATGCAGGCGGCCACCATATCTGAATTTCCAAAAAATGGCTATCACCATTCATCAGTCCTGCCCTGGTGATTCCCTGAAACCACACCCCACCCAAATTTTAGGCACACCCAAGCCACTTCCAGTAGCTTTTCCATACAAACAGCTTGTCTTAACTCATGCTGCAAATTTTCCCAAAATACCTCAAAGGTTCACAAAACCTAAACAAGCAGTGTCTGGCTTCAAGGCATCCCATACCTCAGGCTGAGCAGTCCTAAGCCTGGCACTAGCAACAGCTGGCCTCAGTTCGTGGCTTGGCTTCTCAAGGCACCACCAAGGCCATCTGCAGATTGCTTTGTGTCTCATGCCAGGTGGCCCTGGGCAGGTCACAGGCTGTATCTACACTTGGCCTGCAGCAGCTTCTCTCCCAGGAGCCCCAAGGGTTGACATGCCCTGTGGCCAACTTCAGACCAAGCTGGAGCATCACCCGGCCACCTCCATGGATGAGACACACAGGGGCAGACTGGGCAGGCAACCCAGAGACCTGCTAAAGTGAACCTTGCTCTGCATGGTCAGCTCTGCACCACACTCACCACACTCACCACACTCCTCCACTGTAATCACATCATAGCCAGTCCTCAAAACCAATCAGCATGAGGGTCAATCTCTCCCATAGATTTGCAAATAGCAACCAAGGCTTAACTACAACAAGAGGGCACACAAAACCCACACAAGGGACACACCTATAGGACCCAGCTCTGGTGACCAGGGCAACTGCACCACTGGGTCCCACAGCACACCTACTACATAAGGCCACTCTACTAAGACAGGGAGACATAGCAGCTCTACCTAATACACAGAAACAAACACAGGGAGGCAGCCAAAATGGGGAGATAAAGAAACCTGTCCCAATTAAAAAAAAATATCTCAGTGTGAACTTCAACACAGAGATAGGAAATACCAGGATGCCAAAAAAATGTATACACATGACTTATATTCATCGTTTGTTATCGATATATATTGAGTATTACAATTTTAATACAGTTTCTTCCTATCATAAAATGTTTATACATTTTTTGGTACCCTCTATATAAAAATGGAGATAGAAAACAAGAAAAGAACCAATCAAAAATAAAGAATACAATAACTGAAACAAAGAATACATTAGAGGGAATCAACAGAATAGATGAAACAGAGGATTGAATCAGCAATTTAGAAGACAAGGTAGCAGAAAACACCCAATCAGAACAGCAAAAAGAAAAAAGAATTCAAAAAAACAAGGGCAAACTTGTTGTTTAAGGGGCCTCTGTAACAACAACAAGTATACCAACATTCACATCATAAGGGTACCAGAATGAGAAGAGAGAGAGAGCAAGGAATTGAAAACCTATTTGAAGAAATAATGATGGAAAACGTCCCTAACCTGGTGAAGGAAATAGATATACAGGCCCAGGAAGCTCAGAGATTCCCAAACAAGATGAACCCAAGGAGGCCAACACCAAGACATATAATTAAAATGCCAAAGGTTAAAGACAAAATGAGAACCTTAAAAGCAGCAAGAGAAAAGCAGTTAGTTACCTAAAAGGGAGCTCCCATATGACTGTCAGCTGATTTCTCATCAGAAACTTTGCAGGCCAGAAGGGACTGATATGAAATATTCGAAGTGATGAAAAGCAAGTACCTACAACCAAGATTACTCTACCCAGTGAAGCTATTATTTAGAATTGAAGGACAGATAAAGAGCTTCCCAGATAAGAAAAAGCTAAAGGAGTTCATCACCACCAAATCAGTATTATAAGGAATGTTAAAGGGACTTCTTCAAAATGGAAAAAGAGTAAAAAGTATAAATAATAAAATGGCCATAACTACATGTCTATCAATTGCTTTCAATGTAAGTGGATTAAATGTTCCAATCAAAAGATAGGGCGGCTGAATGGATAAGAAAACAGGACCCTTGTATATTGTGCCTACAAGAGACACACTTCAGACCAAAAGACACAGAGAACCTGAAAATAAAGGGATAGAAAAAAGATATTTCATGAAAATGGAAACAAAAAAGTTGAGGTAGCAATACTTATATCAGACAAAATAGGCTTTAAAACAAAGGCTATAACAGGGGGCAAAGAATGACCCAGTAATCTCACTTCTGGGTATTTATCTGAAGAAACCCAAAATGTTACATTGAGGGGAGGTGTGCATCAATATATTCATTGCAGCATTGTTTACAATGACAAGATGTGGAAGCAGTATGGGTGTCCATTGATGGATAAATGGATAAAGAGTAAGTAGTACATATATACAATGGAATATTGCTCAGCTATGGAAGGGAATAGTTCTTGCCATCTGTGGCAGCATGGATGGACCTGAATGGAATTGTGCTAAGCAGAGTATGTCAGACAGAAAAACATATGCAATGTGATTTTGCTTATATGTGGAATCTAAAGGACAAAAAGAAAACAAACAAAACAGAAACAAACTCACAGATACAGAGAACATTTTGATGGCTGCCAGATGGGAGGGGGTTTGGGAATGAGTGAAAAGGGGGGAAGGGATTAAGAAGTACAAATTGGTTGTTCACAGTAGTCATGGGGATGTAGGGTACAGCATAAGGAATATAGCCAATAATATTGTACTAACTATGTATGGTGTCAGATGGAGACTAGATTTATCAGGGTGATAGATGGGAAGGGGGTTGGAGGACAGGGTGAAAAAGGTGAAGGGTTTAAGAAGTACAAATTGGTAGTTACAAAATAGTCATGGGGATGTAATGTAAAGCATAGAGAATATAATCAGAGATACAGTAATAACTATGTATAGTGCCAGGTGGGTACTAGTCAGGGGGATCACTTCTTAAATCATATAAATGTCTAACCACTATGCTATACATCTGAAATTAATATAAAATAATATTTAACATCAATTGTAATTGAAAAATTAAAAAGGGGGGGAAGGTATAAAACAAAAAGTCATGGGAATGTAATGCACAGTGGGGAATATAGTCAATAATATTGTGATAACATGGCACAGTGTCAGATCGTTTCTGGTCACTTCTGTAGATATATAAATGCTGAACACCTATGCTGTACACCTGAAATTAATATAATATTGTATGTTAGCTATATTTTAATAAAAAATCTTTTAAAAAATGACCCAACTACATGCTGTCCACAAGAAACTCATTTAAAATATAATGATAAAGGTAGGTTGAACAGTAAAAGAATGGAAAAAGATATATCATGCAAACTATAATCAAGAGAAAACAGGTGTGGCTATGCTGATACCAGAAAAAATAGACTTCAGAGGAAAGAAAATTAAAAGGAACATAGAGAGACATTACATAATGATAAAAATGATGATAATACAATGATATAATACCTCAAATCACCAAGAAGACATAACAACCTGAAAGATGTATGAACCAAACAGAGCTGCAGCTCACTGAAGCACAAACTGGGAAACAAGAGAGGAGAAATAGCCAAATCCACAGTTAACTGAAGTCTTCAACACCCCTGTCTCCTCAACTGATAGAATTATTAGAAAGAAAACCAGCAATGATATAAAAGAACTCAGCACCACCATCAACCAACAGGATCTAATCAGCTTTTATACAACACTCCAATGAACAGCAACAGCATACAACTTCCCTTCAAGCACCACAGAATATAAACCAAGACAAACTATATCCTTGGCCAAAAAAAAAACCTCAAAAAATGTACATAAATTGAACTACACAGGTACAGTGTACTAACGTCGATTTTCTGGTTTTGATATTGCACTACGGTTATAGAAAATATAACCACTGGGAGAAACTGAGTGAAGTTCACAGGCCTCCTCAATACTACCTTTGCAATTTCTTATGAAACTGTAAACATTTTAAAACAAAAAGTTAAGAATGTAGACTTGACACAAAAACTACAAATGATTTCATTTACAAATATTTCTGTAAAAACCTTTAAAAAAAGTTTGCATATTGAATCCAGCACTACATTAAAAATAACAGTGAATATTAAAAATATATTAACTGTTCAATATAAATATAATGAGTGGCTACTTGATATCTAAGACTCCTTTGTGCCAGATGATAGGCAAGGCTAGAGAGACAGGCATGGACCTTTTCTTCTCACAGGGCTATTTCAGATGAGGTAAAGAAGGTCTCTCTGACATCTGAAGGTTGAGGTGCACTCAGCCGTTCAGAGAGAACATTCTGGGAAGAGGGAATAGTAAAAGGAAAGGTTCTGAGGTAAGAGACAAATAGCCCTATGCATGGCCTACTCGGTAAGCTGAGAAGTCAACCTGGTGAAAGCATCGGGAAGGGAAGGAGGTGCGACACGAAGCAGGAGAGGTAGCCACAGTCAGATCATGTAGGTTTTGCAGGTGTTCTTTTATGATGTGTGTAATGGGGAGTTACTAAAAACAGAAGTATATTGCTGTCATGTTTTTACATAACACATGAAGTGGTCTTACTACTTGAGAGTATTTAATTCTGATACAGAAAAAAGTAAATGGGATAGATGGAGCCTACAAATGTGACATGTATAGATAGAGCATATGTGTGCTAAACATGAATAAAAGTGTATGAAAAGAGCAAAAGCTACCTAGTATTCATGAGTCATTAAACATACGAGACATCTGGATCCTCAGTATTCATGATACACTAAATCCAAAATGAAATATACTAAAAGAGGAAGCACCAACTATTCAGTATACATGAACATTAAATTAGCTCATACACTGGTGACATGTATTCTCGTCCCAGATATTCTTTGCTTAAGAAAGACAAATACCATATGGTTTCACTTATATGTTCAATCTACAAAAACAAAACAAACAAACAAAACAAAAACAGACTCATAGAAACAGAGACCAAAGGGATGGTTACCAGAAGAGAAGGGGTGTGAGATGGGTGAAATGGGGAAGGAGAATATAGTCAATAATATTGTGATAAGTTTACACTGTGACAGGTGGTTACTAGAATTAGTGGGGTGATCACATAGAAAGGTACCAAAATGTCAAATTACTATATTGTACACCTGAAACTAATATAACCAATATAAGACTGTATACCAACTATACATTTAAAAAAAAATTTCTAAAAAAGAAAACTTTAAATTTGAAGGCATAAATAGGTTAAAAGTTAAGAAACTCACAAAATATTCCTTACTAATACTAATCAAAGGAAGCTGCAGTGGTGATATTAACATCAGACATAATGCTTTATCCCTAGAAGACAAGGAAATGCTCAAAGAAGCCAGAGGTCCATTAACAAAAAAAAAGAATCCATACATTATTACTTATTTACATAAAATGCTATAAAATACAAACTAATCTACAGTGATTGAAAGCAAATTAATAGTTGCCAGGGGCTGGAATGGAAGTAGGGGGGGATGGGTTATAGATAGGCACAAGGAAATGGGAGGGGGGAACAATGAATATGTTCATTATCTCGACTGAATATACATTTGTAAAATATCACCAAATTACATATAATAAATATATGAAGTTTATTGTATGTCAATACAGACAATAAACACTATATGGAGGTACAGTGAATGAATGATACATCTGGTATTTCATGCCACCACAATGATGGGTTACATCAACAAATACTGTTGGAACAACTCAGTGATGGTGAGAGGTGTGGGGAAGAGAAAAGCTGGATTCGTACTCATTCCTTATGACAAAGTTTTTTGAAGCAAAGATTTAAGATTTAATCATGAAATTATAAATGAATAGAATAAAAGAGGGATTAATATTTTATAACCTTGGTGAAGAGAAGTCCTTTCCTAAGCATGCTGGCAAACAAAGAAGCTCTAAGCAAAAATAATAATAATAATAATAATAATAAATGTGACTGATATTAAAAAAGCAAACAGCTCAAAATACAAAC
This sequence comes from Rhinolophus sinicus, assembly GCF_036562045.2. Lineage (NCBI taxonomy): Eukaryota > Metazoa > Chordata > Mammalia > Chiroptera > Rhinolophidae > Rhinolophus > Rhinolophus sinicus. The sequence goes on along the minus strand of NC_133759.1, from coordinate 11,591,407 downwards.
AACTGACAATTTAAAAGACCAATAATACTCAGTTGTGAGTGTGGCAAAAGTAGCTCTTGATTTATACAACAGCTGCGTGGGAAATTTTTATATTACTTTTGGAGAGTAATATCAAAATACAAAAGATGCATATACTTTGGTGTAACAATTCAACTTTCAAACACCCTATAGAAACTCACACAGATGTGTAAAGATATGACAAAGAGGTTCTGTTCAGAGTTGCTCATATTAGCAAAAAACAATACATATTTGTAAAGAGTTCAAACAGTACAGAAATGTCTAATAGAATGGGAAGCCCTTCCACAATATCACAGCTTACAGCTTAATGCATATTCTCCTCATTATTTTCCACACATGTATTATCTCTTTTTTTTCTTTTTTCAAAAATGAGACCATACTAACAAGCATGTTAGCAGAAAAAATAAACCTAAAAATCCTATGTAATAACTTGCCCTTACCTGGCTTCTCATCACAGTCTTTCTCCAATTTGGTACCGCTAATAAATCCAAAATCCAATTTCACTTGCTAGAGCTATTTAAAAAGTGCTCCTTTCCCATAAATCTATAAACTACTTCAGTGCGTCAGATTTCCTGGCTCAGTCAGAAAATCCTTTGCAGCTCTGGGTAAACACATAAATTCTGTTTTTTCTTGCTCATCCAAGAAAACAAATACAAAAGCGCATCAAAAGCAAATGCTATAGATGCTTGCTGCTTTATGTAATCGAAACGAGTAACTTTTTGCTGACATTTCTACTTTCTTTAAAAGTGTGTGTTCTCCATTGTTTTGTTCCTGAATAAACTTTATGGGATTCTATAATACTGAAGAAGTTTCAGGAAAAAGTAACATTCAGTGGTTGCCGCGTCCAGCGCAGACAGGAGGGCTACGCCTGAGGGGGAAGGGTGGGAGATTAAGAGAAAACACAGAGACAGGAAAGTTGGGATCAGGAAGTCCACTGTCCATGGATGGCAGAGCAGTGGCACAGTATTTTTTTCTCACACAGTTTTTACACAGTCTAGAACAGGGGGGTCCAAACTTTTTTCAATGTTTTCCACCAAGGGCCACATGCGGTACAATTCACAAACAGCCGGGCCACTCACTCGAGGTGAAGTACGTATTGCCTCACCTGGTTTATTTAAGTAAACTAAATATATTTTTGGAATTTGCTGCGGGCCAATTAACAATAGATCATGGGCTGCAGTTGACCTGCGGGCCACAGTTTGGACACCCCTGGTCTAGAACAATTGCCTATACAAGCTAGTATTAGTAGAAACAAGCAAGTATTAGAAGAACATACTGTTCTGTGAATATGCAAGTTTGTATGTCTATGGCTGTAATTGTGTTATCTTGTTCTTTCTGGGGGAAGATGTTGAGGTGAGGCCTCCCTTGAATAACCTTGCAGGTTGTAAGGTCCTTGTCAGCGTACATCCTGCTCTCCACATCTCCCCCTTCTCTTTTTGGTTTAAGCCGCGGTCTATGAGTCTCATATATCATATCAGAAAATAGATTTAAACTAATCACCGTTGTCTGTCAAAAGTGTCATGAATGTAATTGTAATTGTTGCATGCACCCTTCCAGGGGACAAAACCTTTATGTTGAAACTTACTGAAAAGAATAGATGGAGAACTGATGTTATCACATTAAGAATTCCTCACATCATTGAATATAGCCACAGAGGCAGAAGCTCTCCTAGCCGGGGGGAAGGTGGGGGATCTATGTCCACCTCTATCAACCCCGTGAGTATTTAGATGACCCCTGTGTGACTGTGCCTGTCTTAGGTTGTTCCTTCCTTGAGGAATCTTACCCGTCATTGACTAACCAGCCATCTTTTTGGGGTTGACTTCTCCAGAAGACCCCCATGCGGCTGTGCCTGTCTTAGGTTGTTCCTTCCTGGAGGAATCTTACCCGTCATTGACTAACCAGCCTTCTTTGTGGGGTTGACTTCTCCAGATGACCCCCATGCGGCTGTGCCTGTCTTAGGTTGTTCCTTCCTGGAGGAATCTTACCCGTCATTGACTAACCAGCCATCTTTGGGGACCAAATAGGGAGATATACGGTGTAAGCGCAAAGGTGAAGTCAAGTCTCTGAAAGGATCAGTCTCTTATTTGTATTAGGAGGGCTAGGCACCAGACTCTCTGTATTGAGTATTTGTAAGGTTATATGCCCTGCGGCTGTGTTTGTGTTGTCTTATTCTTTCTGGGGGGAGATGCTGAGGCGAGGCCTCCCTGGATGACCTTACAAGCTGCAAGGACCTTATCAGCCTACATCCTGCTCTCCACAAGTAGTTATACATTGAGAATGAGTAACCACTGAGTTTATCCCAGGCTCTTCCAGTCATCCTTTGTATTTACCAAGTTATTTTGCTTTGTTCCATCAATCAAAAGCTACACTCACAAAGGGTTTTGGAGTAGTGAGGTTGGGCAATGCCTGTTATCCACATTAGGCATTTTATTGTTTTTTTTATCACAAGCCTAAACACAAAGATGTCCAATGACTGGGCATCCCCAGATAGTCCAGAGTTAGGAAAGAAGTAAAACTGTGTAGTGTCACCAGTCATGATCAAATTTGGGGGAGCTACAACCAAACTGCCTTCTGTACGTCACACTGAAGAACATTGGCCCTTCCTACTATTTCTTCTTTCAATCCATCATCAAGGGGGGAAAAGGTCGGCTATAACTGCAGTCTGAAAAGGAGGGATCTAGCAACCATGCCTCACCTCCTTCACTAGTTCACTAGTAAATCAATATGAGGTCTGACAATTCAGTTCACGAACTCATCATAGGAAAAGTGCTATGTACCTCACTGCTTAATATCACTATGGTCACCTTCGAAGTACTCCCCATGAGAAGCTATGCACTGATGCCAGTGCCTAGTCCACCTTTCAAAGCAATTTTGGAACTCTTTTTCTGGAATGGCCATCAGAGTTGCTGTTGTATTACTCTTGATGTCCTGAATGTCATTAAAATGTGTCTTCCTTTTAATATTTCCTTTACCTTTGGGTAAAGAAAGAAGTCAGGTGAGTAGGGAGGGCGTTCCAATACAGTGATGTGTTTGCTGGCTAAAAACTCCCTCACAGACAGTGCCATGTGAGCTGGTGCATTGTGGTGATGCAAGAGCCATGAATTCTTGGCGAAAAGTTCAAGTCATCTAACTTTTACACACAGCCTTTTCAGCACTTCCAAATAGTAAACTTGGCTATTTCTCCAGTTGGTAGAAATTCATAATGAATAATCCCTCTGATATCAAAAAATGTTAGCAACATCATAGCAATAAGTTTGCAAACTTAATTGTCAGACCTCGTACATACTGAAAGGTATAAAGTGGGGAGGGTATGTGCTGGGGGCAAATGAGGTTGTACAGTGTGGCTTCTTCGCTAAGTGAAACTCACAGTGTAACTGAGGATACAAGACTTAGGAAATCCTCTCCTGCAGCACTATCCAACTGAAATATAATGCAAGCCACATGGTGTAAATGCTCTGAAAGCTGTAGTCAAAAAAGTAAAAAGAATCAAATGAAACTAATTTTAATAATATTTCATTTAGCCCAATATACCCAAAATACTATCATTTTAGCATACAATCAATATAAGAAAATTAATCAGCTACTTTACAATCCTATATTTTTTCTTGCAAATGCAGTATGTATTCCACACTTATATCACATCTCAATTGGGATGACCCATGTTTCAAGTTGCTCAGTGAGCTTTGTGTGGCTACTGGATACCACACTGAGAAGTGCAATAGCAGTTACCCTCCCCCTTACCCTCTGATAACCACAAAACTGTTGTCTGTGTCTATAAGTTTTTTGTTTCTCTCGTTTGTTTGTTGTTTTCAGTTTTATATCCCACATATGAATGAAATCATATGGTTTTTATCTTAACAAAATCCATCTTCTTCCAAACCAGTTGGGCTGATATTGCAGAAACTAGTTATGTTCAGCCCAAATTTAAGGTGTAAATTCATTTTACTTCGCGTCAGCCCATTTATTCAGCTAACCATGTAACACAATGCTATCAGATTAAAGTTATTTGTTCGGTTGTTGTTACATGGGGACTTCGCTTCATTCCATCCAGTATCAATAGGCCGCATTCTAGCCTTAGAGTTATTTAGCAAATACAAATTTATGACACAAGCTACAAAGAACAGATCCATGCAAATCCATCCCCCCCCACCCCCCCAAAAAAAACCATTTCAAAATACTTATTTTAAGGACAGTGTGTTAGCAATGTGTACAGCCTTCTTTGTCTACAATAGGAATTGGTACAGCTCCACTCTGCAATCTACAGAAGCCCTGAATAGGTACACATGTAGGTTGAAGAATCAAATTTATCTCCTGCATCCAATAGTACTCTTTGTGTAACTCTGAAAATATCTTCCTGAGTCAAGCATTTTGAAATTTTAATCAAATCGTTTTCTAGTTTAGAAATCCATGCCCACGTGCACAGCAGAATCTTATTAATGGCATATTGAACACAAGCATGCAGCTACATAAACTATAAGGAACTTATCATTTTAACCTACCCTAAGACCAATTCACATTAGATGGGTTACAATGAGAATGGAGCAAAGCAGTTTTAAAAGCCTGATATGATAGATGCACAGGATTGAAAATACTCCTCCAATGTAATGTGGCTGCCAGTCTGTACTGCGTTGGTGTCTCAATGATTAAATCCTTTAGGCTCCAAGGACCCATAAAGAGACTCTTTTGTAAAGACACAGTTGCCTTGAAAGATTTACTGCAGCTTGCTTCAACTGCTCTCCTCGAGAACTGTTAAAACAATATAATTGTCAAACTAGTGTATTGCTAATCTCCTTTTTATTGTTACCATTTGCCACTGAAATAGCTCTTTAATTGTTTGTTTTGGAACAGACACATAAAACATCATGACAGTGATATTTTGGCACTGTCATGGAAAATCTGCCATGAATAAAGCTTTTCTCCCCCCAATGAAATACAGTTTGCCTCTATTACTTGGCATTAAAACGATTTACTGAAGTAGGCCAAAACGTAAACCACTGAAATAAACGAAATAAAATGAAGAGAGATTGGAATTACAGCAAAATGCAAAGGCTAATCCATCCAAACTCATGCTTAAGACATGTTTAAATGCAACTTTTACTCTTCAGAAAAGTGGCAGAAGGGGAAAAGAATGCCTTCCATCCTGCCCGTCCAGCCACGCTGCACTCCCAAACCAAGCTACCAGCTCTTCTGGGGCCTCAGGTTCTTCGGGAACCTGCATTTATTAAGCAGATGCAGGCAGTCTTAGTGCTGTAGACCCTGAAGTCTATGGAGGAATCCATTCAGCTTAATTCAATGCACGCTGCCTGAGCCTCCACTGCCCACCCAACACAGCTTCTTGTATTACCAACCAAAATGCAGCCCTCTCAGCCAGCTGGGTCTGGCCAGGAACGCAGGACCCAGGGGCTGTGACGGCTCCTGCTTGTAAGCAGTCAGCTCCTTGGCTTTCCCACCGCTTAGCCTGCCAAGGGCCGGGATACTGGAGGCTGGAGATCAGGATTAAAAACATTCTGCCTGCTCTCTGCTCTCAGTGTGGTGTTAGTTCTCCCAGGCCCTTGGATCGGACCTCTGAGACAGGCTCTGTCTTTTATGCTCCCTTCCCCAGTCCTTTTGGCTGATCTCAAAAACCTTGGTGATGGAGACTTGCAGGGAACTCCCAGGTCCAGCTTTCAACATGTTTCAAGTTTCCAGTACAATCCCATGACCCCAAGCCTGATTCTCTCCCAGTCCCAACCCCATGGCTGAGCAGCCTACCTCCTCACAGCACATACCCCCACGGCACAGGGGCTCTAAAACAAATGTGTGTTTTTTAAGTAGAGGATATGACCTGATTTTAAATGGCATAAATTATTAGCAAAGCCAAAAAATATGAAACAATCACAGCATAAAGCCTTGCAAGATCTGGTCCCAAACTGCCCTTCAGCCTCACTCCATACACTTCTCCATGGTCTCTGGTTCAGGCACAGCTAGAACTCACCCCTCCCCCAAGCTGGACTCCCCCCTCGCTTCGCGACAAGGCTCTCAAGGCCACGTTTAAAGGTTACTACTTCTGGGAGACTCCTCTCCCCACACTGAGCACTCAGTCACACACACCCCGATCCCTGGGATCCACAGCCATCTCTGCCTCCCTCCATTAAGTTCCCACCAATCATGTGCCAACACATGGTTCCTGACCAATCACATGCCCACACATAGCTCCTGACCAATCACGTGCCCACACATAGCTCCTGACCAATCACATGCCCACACATAGCTCCTGACCAATCACGTGCCCACACATAGCTCCTGACCAATCACGTGCCCACACATGGCTCTCTCCCTGCATGGTGAATCCAGGGGCCCCAGATATTAGGCACCAGACAGGAGGGAGCACAGGCCACCTGAGTTGGCGTTACAATGGGGGATTGCTTTTATCTTTTCTTTTTTTTAATAATAAAAACTACTCTCAATTGGCTATATATCTAACCAGTTTGATCCATACTTGGAGCTTTTCGATCTAGCACGCTACCCCAGAAATCTTTTCTTAAGATTTGTACATGGCTATTTTGAATAAATGGGACATCAAATTCAGAATTCCGCTCTCTTCATCTTCACTTTGCTCCAGGCCTCGGAGAAAGACACAGAAGCTACCTGCAATTCTTGCCCATCAGAAGAGAAAGGTTTGCTTTCTTAATAAAAAATATCTAGGGGAGGATGCACTGCTGGTAACAGCCCATCTTATGAGAAACTCTAGAAAAGAAGAAGGAAGGTATATAGCCTGTAATCAGGCTTTAAAAGCAGCAAGCAGAAGCTGGAAAATAGTTACGGGCTAAGAGTAAAGAAAACAGTAATCAAGAGGTCACAGTGGACCACCAGCTGAATGAGTCAGATTATTCTGCTTTTTTAATGGGTGGCTAGAAGACACAACAGTAGCCAAGCATGCAGGGGCCTACACAACCTCTTCATGTCTCCTTCTGACCAAATCATTGCTAGAAGCTGCTACTCATACACTAGACCCCACATGGGCCCTTGAACTTAGGAAGCAAACCTAACTGAAGAATAAACTGTGTTTCCTGAAACTAGGAAGCCAACCGTTAGTGCTAAGATGCACCATTATTTTATCAAGCACGAAGAAAAATGCTGCCCATAAACTATGACATTGGTTTCTTATTACTTAGAATTTTCATTTTATTTTTATTGAAAGAGCTCTTTTAGACTGATTCAGACACATATCCTTATATCACCTTTGGGCACTTATCCAAAGGAAAATAAAAGGAAAATAAATTGGTTAAGGCAATGACAACCAAGTCGCCTGGCTGAAAGCAACTGCAAAAAGCCATTGATTTGGAAAGTACATCCCAGTTTCAGAAATATTAAAACCTAAAAAAAATGTACATCATAAAATCAATAACATACTATCTTATATGTTGATCGGTGACAAAAATTTTAAAAGGACAAGGTAATAGTTCACAGGACAACTGCTACAGAGAGAGTTCATTGATTAAAATATGTATTTATACAGAGAAAAAAATTGAGATGACTCAACTCAAGAAAGACAAACGTAGAACAGGGATTTAATGATATTCTTCAAGGACATTAACGTTCTGGTCCAAAAAGCAGTGATTTCCAACTGTTTTTCCTTTACTTTCGTAGCAATAGGACCTCTTTTTAAAATACTGTCCTATGAGACACCTGAGTAGGAAGCTGTTCTGGTTGGAGAAAGAACATGATCCCACTCATGCCTGAGAGGTCGCAGAGCTCGGGACCAGCCAAAAGCCTGACCTGGAGAACAGGTGTCACCTTCTACCCACTCCCTACGACAGCTACAACACAATGACAAGAGTTGAAATCGTGACCTTAATCAAGTAAACATTTATTGTGGTTTGTAAAATATGAAGCCTTGCTAGGTGCTCGTTAGACAAAGAGTAATCAAGTCCGGAGGGGTGTTGGTAACCTACATGAAGGAATTTCTACATGTGGATTTTCAGACCTTGAGATGATCGCCAAGGGACAGATGGAGAACTTGTTCTCACTCCCCGAAGGTGCTGCAGTGACAGTCACAGGTTAGAGGCCCTCCTGCCACAGAGAGGGGTGAGTCCCATCCACCCGTTAAGGCCTTTCCAGCTCAGTGCTCTCTACATCTGCAACACTCTTCTCAAATGCACGCCAGCTGCAGCAGACTTTGGACACCACTGACTCTTGCCCCATGCCCCACCACGTGGCCAAACCCAGTGGTTTACCGCACCCATTGCTCTCCAAAACAAGTCCCATTCCACAAGAAGTTAGCAAGTAACGTACATCCGGCTGCAGGCAGGGAGGTGTACAGACCACTTGGCAAAGCTTTAAAATCCCCTTGAAACAGCTCTTGGTCTCCATGTTTCTTCACCTCCTTGTTGTCTATTTCTTCTAACACTGCCGCTAAAAACCCCTTTTATTATTTGAAGCAACTCAATCGCGGCTCTAACCCACTCCCATTCCTTCTCCCTCAGCAAATCCAACCAGCTCCTCTAAAAGGGAAAGGGTGTTGTGGAGCTAACAAAACGAACGTTTCACCCTAGAGCCATTGTAATACACAGACAACTTGTAGGTTATTATCGTAGGATGATTAAAGAAAGCTAATCTTCCATGTGTAGCGTCATCAGACTATCACAGTCATCGCTCCGTGGACGACCAAGACAGGTTAAGCTGAGCTGGCGGGTCTGTTCCCGCCTTTGTCCCTTGTGCTGTCAGCTAGCTATGGACAGAAAGTTTTGGGCAAAGGGAGATAACCCACCCAAACACAAAACGACATTTCTTTGGTTAAGGGTCCTCCCTTGCTATAAGTACCAGCTCGATTTTCACGCGGGTTTTCCAATCTGTATTTAGTTTAAACAGGGATTTAAACGTCAGTTCTGCAGCCCATTTTATTCCCTACACACAGGAACAAGAGATGAAAGGTTTTCTTTAACAGATGGTTTCCACTTAAGTTGCATTCTGTGAATAAATGGTGTATGGAAGCTCAGCTCTTCTACATTATGAAGACAACTTTCTGCCCATCGGCATAAAACTGTTGATCTGACCCAGCGACTACAAAGTCAGAGGGCTTCCCACTGAACATCGGGAAACTCCTACAGCGGCACAGCCATCACCAATCTGCCCTCCCTCCACAAACCAGCCTCAGAGGAAATATCTTTTCTATTTTAGGTAACATATGGTTTAAGTCAATAGAAATGAAATGCAAAGGACTTGTGACAAGTGAGCCGGTCATTAAGTGTCCCTATGCAATTTCAGAGCTGGACAGAGCTCAGACAAGGAATCCGAGGCCCAGTAAGCTTAAGGAAGATGATGAAGGACACGCAAAGCCTTGTGGGCAGTGGTAGGGTTAGAACCCAACCACCCAACAAAGTCAAAACTATAAAAAATTTTAAATTCCATTGAAATTTCAGATGCATATTTCTTTTCTTACCGGAATTACTTCAAAAATGAGTGGGATCAGTTTGCTTTCTTCCACAAGTCTGTTAAAAAATAAAAAGATAACCACACATTAGGGAGCTCGTACTTAACCTGCTGCTGTGATATGAAGCTCTGCAGCCCTGTGTTTTATTGCTTAAATTCTGCGACCGAGAAATTGTATGATTAAATACATGCTCATTTTTAATACACTGAACTACATCTATTAAACACAAGACATATGAAGCCTCTGCAAAGGACCACTGGCTTAGCCTTACTGATCTGTAGCAAGTAAAATCTCAAATAGATTGATATTTGTAAATGAAAATTTTTATTAAAATTCACAATCATTATACAGACTATGAAAATAGGCAACGCCAGCTAAAATCATATAACCAATCATCACTGCAGTTAAATTATAAGCATGCCACATTACAATCTTTCATATATGCCTCATTAGATAGCTCCTCAGCATTATTTAATGTACAGTGATTTTTAATAATCCTTAACTTTAAAACAGGTAGACACCAATCACCCAATCGACTCTAGGTACTTCCTTCATTAAACCCAGTTTAAAAAACTGTCATCTACATAATAGAAGAATTTTTTCATGCCATTTAAGAGAAAATAGCCTTGATTCAAAAGTGACACTTTTTAAAAGAACAATACTTCATCTCTAAATATGCCTTTATTTCAAGGGTCAGTAAATTGTTTTCTGTAAAGGGTCAGACAGCAAATATTATAGGCTTTGCGGGCCACACAGTCTCTATAGCAACTACTTAACTCTGTCACTATAATGTAAGAGCGGCATAAATACATAAATGAATAGGCATGGCTGTGTTCCAATAAGGTTTTATTTACAAAAACAGACAGAGTGCCATATTTGGCCCACAAACTATAATTTGCTGATCCTGCTTCAGTTTTAAAAAATCAGATTCCTTAATTTTATTAGACTTTACTGTGTATGATAAACTGCAGCACTTAAGCTTGGTGCCCTCGTTGGAGGCCTGTGCAGTTTGTCTGTTTCACAGAATATGCCAGGTGGGTGGAAAGGGAATTTATCACCTGGCCTCCCTAGAGCTCATTTGTCTGTGATAATACATTGATTAAAAAAAAACAAAAACAAAAAAAACAGCCTATGAGACGAGCCAAAAAAAGATGACAATTGTTTACAAATACGTTTTAAGGGAAAGTGAGATACAAACAGTTCCCCAAAACTGAAGCACTTAGAAAGGCCTCCTTCAGTATCTAGCAAAAACAAATGTGATTTTTTCTGTAGTTTCAGGATATTAGAGGGGAAAAGCTGTGACTACAAATATTAAATACATTTACATTCTCTTACTTTCCTGGGCAACTGAAGGCTCGGATCTGAGCATGCAGCTTCTTTTACAACGTGGCTGGGCCAGACGGGAGAAGCACAGACTCGATACCAGGCACAGCTACAGGCCCGCACTAACCTTCCCAATCTTCTTCCTCAGCTTCCTGGATGTTAATCAGCTCTCTTCCTTAACAGGTCTTTTATTTTTTTTATAACATATACTGTTATGAGGCCCGGACTGAAATGGCCATGCTCATACATCTCAGAGTTGCCGTAGCAACCAAAGCCCAGAAGGTCACAGGGACACAGACACTATTGCTTCTTCAATGGCACCTGGAAGTCACAGGTCCCTCTATCACAGTCTCCCTCAGCATCAGATGCAGAAGCATCCACTCACAGCACCAGACTTTTCACGACAGTATTCTAAAACATATTCTAGTATTAACGCATGGCTATATAATGACCTTCATTCATTTTTTTTTAAGTGGTGAAAAAGTTTATTAGAAGAGATAGTACCCTCCAAAGAATTAGGAGCGGGCCGAGCACTAAGAAAAGCAGCTCAGGGCTCACGGAGGTATTATTATTAGGAGAGAAAGTACACTCCGAAGGGTTTGGAGCAGGCCCCGAGCAGAGGCAAAGCTCAAGAGAGGAGCTCGAGGCTCAATGCTCAAGAGGACGACCTTCATTCATTCTTAACAATTACAAGCAGCTGTCCTTCAGACCTCTGCATGATGAGCAGGCAGACCTGAGCCGCCTCTCAGCTCCTTGCCCTCTGAAGTCTAACGTTCCAGTCCTCACGTTCTTCGGAATACAAACCACCACAGCGATTCTGTTCTTTGAGTTGACTAACATCATTTAGAGCCACACCTGGTAAATAAAAAGGGAACTCGAGCAGAAAAAAATTACATTTAGTTAAAAAAAATTTTTTTCTATGACATTTTCTGTGGTTCGTGGATTAACCTCAAACGCAATTCCAAAAGAACTCGAACGCAAGAGTGGCTGTGAACATTTACAGCTACGCAAAACAGTGTTTTTCCAGACTGTGAGTAGTGACCGATAAGAGAGCAATGAGTTTACTGGGTATTAACTAGCATTTTCTTTATTAAAAACATAAAACAGAGACTATCCAAGAGTGACATGCACAGCATTGTTCCGTGACATTTTTGTTTCAGGTACAGGTATGCATGTGTGTCCTGGGGAATGACATAAAACACATTTTTTTTCTTTTTTTTTAACCACGAGTTATAGATAAAACATCTGAAATCCACAGACTACAGATTGCTATGAAGACAATATTCATTTGTCTTCAATACGTTCTTAACATTTCATTTAAAAACTCAGTCTCCTTGTTCTAAGCATCTCCTCTCATACCAACAGGTCGTTAGTGGCTCGGGTCTCAAATGATCAAAGCCTTGATTGGCTCCCAGCCATGGGGCACTCAGCTGTCTTCCTGACTGGCACTATGGAGAGCAGCCCAGTCTCAGGCCTCTGCAGACCTGGGAGCACCAGGTTCGCCTCTAAGGAAAATGGATGTGGCTGATTCTCAGGGATTCTTCGGGCAGCAAGTCTGAAGTCATCATAGCAGTAGACTTTGGAGAATCACAATGCAAAAGGCTATCTTATTTGGGGTTGTGTTGTGGTCGGCTGCCATGATTTAAATCACCAGTTACCATTTTACTTCATGAGCCTGTTTGTTATGTCCCAAATTCTAAACGAATGAAATCTCTATGGTTTGTGGACAGCCTGGAGGACAGGAAGGAAGAGATTTATCTGAATTGTTTTAAACGAAAAACAAATGCAATAGAGATCTTTTTGAAATTATCCCTAATCTTCAAAGGATTGTGCAGATATGAACTACATTACAGTATACTTTTATTGTTTTATTTTAGCCATCTAAGCACACTGTGTTTAATTCCAGATGAGTAAATTGAAATATACTCCACTTCTCAAATCTCATTCTTGGAATTACTTTACCGTGTTTTGTGTTTTGTGTGTGGGGGGGGAGAGGTTTGGGGGTCGCGGGGGCGGTTTTCTCTTAACAGTAAAATTTTATGATAGATTGTGGGTGGTTAAAGGGTTCTCTTTACAGGTTTTATTTTGGAAGATTCACTGGGATTTTGTATATTTGTGGTTTATATTATTAACAAAAGAGGTGCTGTTTGAATTAGAAATTTTTGAATAAACTTACGAAAATCATTAGGATACATCATTTGGCATTGCAACTCCCTCCCGCGCCTAAAGCAAATGTTGCCCCAGTGTTGGGATTTTTTTTTTTTTAATTTGATGCTTGATAGTTAAGGCTATCAAGTAAATCTAGCCATGTTTAGATATAAAGGACTAGTTGCGACTTAGACGGGAAAAGAAGGAATAGGGAGAGTACTCCACCTCTGTTCCGAGAGCTATGGAAGAGACTTGGGCTGAATTTCAAACCATCACTAACATTTTTTAAAACTTTCCTTTAAAACCTAACACTATTTAAGGATGAACCAACAACAAAAGTTAAATGGAACTAAAGGCCCATGGCCCTGCCCCGTCCTATTTCTATTGATTCACAGAAAACAGCCAGGAGGAGGTGCAGGGAGAGGAAGGCCTGCTCTCAGCTCAGTTTCGCAGGACAAAGAAAGCAGTCCCCAACAGTGACGAGACGGGTCTCTGGGGACGTCAGGGTCAGTCCCTGGAGCTGCACTGTCTTCGGTTGGCTTGCCCGAAGTTTTTATCTACCCACATGGGTAGAGACAATATACGTGAAGCCAGGATCGGGAGCGAGACCCACAGTCTCTGCAGGCAACCCACCCACAGGGACACTGTCCTCTCCAAAGGGCTCTCGTCCACCATCTCTGCATTTCAGGAATCCATCGTGTCATACAGATCTTACTTAGCACTGGACCATTTTTTTCTGGACACTATCTCAGAACTCAATTTTTGATTAACACTATTGAACCCTTGCCATGGGTTAATCCTGTAAACTCAAAACCCATGCCCTCAAACTGAGAGGCAAGTGGCTTGATACATAAACAAACATAAGACAAAATTAGCCTCATCAGAGACCTATGCACAGGACATAAGGGACAGACATGGAGAAAACGCATGAGCCCTGACCGATAAGATGTTCATGAGCCTTGAAAGCGTAAAGCGTGTGGAGGAGGCAGGTGTGCCTACACGGAAGTGCTGCATGAGCATTCTGAGTAGTAAAAGGACGCTGTGAAAGGGGGCACAGAACGATGCAGCCTTGGATGTCAGGCTAAGAAGTTAGGTTTTTACCATAAGGGTTGCGGCGAGCCTCTGAAGGAGCCGAAGCAGATGAATGGCAGTTGGGTTTGCGACTCAAAGTGCAATCTGACAGTAATGGGGAAAATGAGCTGGGGGAGGAGTGAATCCAGACCATCACCACTGGGTCTGCGGCCAGAGCCGGCCTGCCAACTGTCACAGGTCTGTGACTAGATCACTACAGAACTTGGGAAGATTAAGTGTCTGTCAGGTAGATCTAATGATGAAAAAAATCGAACTTTGTGGCCGTTTCAAAACATGACCTCACCAAAATATGATGAAAACCAGGACCTTTGCATTGTCTCCAAGTACCTTCCCACAAAATGCTTCCAGTGGAGGAGAAACCTGGCAGTCACCACCTTAACCACGTGAGCACGTTTCACATCACAGGAACAAGACCTATCGACGTCACGTACACCCTGAGATGACGCACTGAGGAAGGCACATCATCACTTCTGGGGTGCGCTGGCCAAACTACATAATCTCAATCTAACCATGAAAAAATGTCTGACAAACCCAGCTTGAGGGGCATCTTACAAAATGACGACACAGTATACTTAAAAAATGTTACTGTCATGAAAGACAAGGAAAGTGTGACGAATTGTCCCCTGTTGGAGGAGACTATGGCAACATGAACACTAAATGCAGTGTGGGATCCTAGATTAGACCTGGGCCAGGAGACGGGCACTAGTGGGGAAACTGGCAAAACTGGAATAGGGGCTGCATATTTGTTAATGGTATGATATCAGTGTTCATTTCCTGGTTTTGATAACTATACTATGGCTCTGGAAGATGTTAACATCCGTGGAAGCTGGCTGAAGAGTGTGTAGAAATTCTTTGTACTATTTTTGCAACTTTTCTGTAAGGCTAAAATTATTTCAAAATTAAAAGTTGTTTTTTTTTTAAATGGCTGCAAAATTCTTCGAGTCTCCTTTCTTTGAGAAGTGGCTCTGTGTCCTCTCCCCTTGAGTCTGGGCAGGTTTGTAACTGCTTTGATGAACAGAGTAGCAGGAAAGTGACTCGACATTGATTTCTGTGTATGTCTTTTTAAAAAATTTCACTTTACAGTATTTTATAAAGATATTTACTCTGGTTATCTCTTGCTGCATAACAAACTACCCCAAACTCAGTGTCATAAAGCAGTAACTACTTTATGGTGCTCCTGGACTCAGTGGGTCATGAATTTGGACAGGGCACCACAGGGTGACTCGTCCTTGTCCCCAGATGTTTCAGGCCTCAGCAAGGCAGACACAAAGGCTGGGGGTGCCCAGAGCAGCTGGGGGCTGTAACCATCTTGGCCTCTCCACTCACATGTCTGGCCCCTGGGCTGGGAGAACTCAGGAAGGCTGTCCATCCTGCTGCCCTCTCCTCACCTCCTGCTGCCCTCTCCTCTCACAGCACAGCAGCCGGGTGCTGAGGGAGCCTTCCTAGAGAACCAGGCGGAAGTTGCATGGCCTTTTTCAAACTCATCCTTGGGATACACACTATCGCTTCCACTGTGTTCTAAATGGTCACGAGCCAGTCATCTAGGCCTGCCTGGCCTCAACGGGTGGGAAACTAGAGTCACCTCCCGATGGGAGAGTGGAAGAAAAGCAGCTGGGATGGGAAATGTTTTTGCAGCCACCTCTGTAAGACTCAATCTGCCACAGTATTTGTCTGCAACACACAGAAATTTTAACAACTGTTTCTTCAATACAGACAGTTTGAGAACACTGTCTCAAACCAGTTAACAGGCTACGACAGCAATCCAAAGGCGTCATGACTGGGGTCCTGTATTGTTTTCTATTGCTGAGTAACACATTACCAGAAACTTAGTGGTTCAAAGCAACACCCATTTACTAACTAATTCCACCTGTAGGTCAGAAGTCGAGCTCAAGATGGCTCAGTTATCTGCTCGGAGTATCATAAATCTGGAATCCAGGTGGCAGCGGGGCTGTTCTCATTTGGAGGCTGTGGGTGGAAGGGATCTGTTTTCAGTCACACTCTTACTGTGGACATAATTCAGTTCCTTGCAGACATAGGACTGATGTGCCCATTTCCTCAGCTAGGGATCCCTCTCAGATCTGAGAGGCCACTCACCGTCCTTGCCACATGGCCTCCTCCGTCTCCAAAACCAACAATGGAGGACAGACGCCACGTTAAGTCCTTCTCAAGCTACGGACCTCTTTGACTTCGCTGCCTCTGACCTCCAGACCAGATTTAACCGGCTCATAGGATTAGTCAAGCCCACCCACCTATGATTCATAGTTGAGCCTTTGAATAAGCTACTTCTGGCTGACTTGTGTAGACACCCCAAATAGATGCCGGACTTTTAAAGATTTTCCCCAACAACACTAGTTAGGAATTTCAGAGTACGTATTTGTTCATAACTGAGCACTAGAGTACAAACAAAACTTTTTCATTTCTTAGTATTTACATAATTTGCCCATGTAGTGGGCCAACAACAGTCATTTTAAATTTAAAAGGAAAAAAACCTCTAACATCAAGCTGAATTCCAAATTATTGGTTCAGTGAATCAGCTTCAAAAAGAAATGGTTTCATAATGTTTAGCTCTAGCATGATACCATATCTAGCCCGAAAGCAATATTTGTAATGTTTCTCTTTGAAATGTTTGCCCTTGCCTGCAATGCTTGCTAATCCTCTTGCAGAGAATTCCAGAAGTCTTACCAGTAAAGGTACACATATAAGGAATTATTTTTCACCAAAAAAAAGGGTTCACTGAGATTTCATCAGCTTTAGCACAGAAAATTTTTAGATCACATCATTTTATGAAGATCAATAGTGTCCTCCTATGGGCCAGCATTATACTTCTTCCCTAAGGAAGTTTACACCCCAGTGAGCAAAAGAGATACACAATATAAAAATAACAATCCAAGTTATAAAGCTGACTGCTTCGTTTGCTGAGAAAGTCTTAGAATTAAGTTAGAAAATGAAGCTATACAAGAATGTACCTCTGACATACGGGAGTCTCCCATTGCCTAAAATAGCATGAAAAAGATCAGTAAGAGAAACTTACTGAAGTTCAGTAAGAGAAACTATGGTTAAGTCAAAAGCAAGTGTTTTCCAATAGAAAGGAGATTTTAGATGCAAGTAAAAGAATCGTATGTTACATTAGCAACTTTGCAAAACGCTTTTCTACCTATTACCTCAGTAGATGCCCAATCCAGCCCTGGGAACATCCACGTGTACTAGTGAAACAAGGACACAGAATATTTCTATGACAGAAAGTATGGAAGGTAAGGCAGAAGAGCTGTATTCAAGAGGCTCTCCACACAGCGTGTGGAACTCCAGACATCTCTGACTCCTTCTAACTCCAGATGTTACGAGGTGGCTGAAATCCCGCTGTGTTGGCTGTGCAGGGCTTTATGCGAATTGTCCCTGCACGAGACAACAACACTCTTGTTCACCAGCCTTGCGCCGTGGCCCCCGTTCCCACATCTGCCCAGTGCTTTCCGTCCTGCCTTGGTCCTGAGCCCTCACGCCCTGTCTCTCTGAATCCTGTGCCTCTGTAGCCAATCTCCTGTCTCTACTAATTCTTTGAGTCCTTGGCACTCTCCCCAGGGCATGATTCTGCACTGGTCACACAGCTCCACACGTTGAAACTAGAGATAAGAAGCGTGTTGATCCTTGCGCCAAAGTGGGGAGGGGACTAAACCAAAAGAAACGCTATCAGTAAGGAAAAGGATTGGCAGACGTACAAAGCAGAGGCACGTCCATAACGGAGCGACTAGACCATACAGGTGGCCAGTGTTTCTTTTCCCCTACGGACATGAGCCCAACACTAAAAACCAGCAATTGTGTAAGAGATATTCTAAATGCTTTTCAGTTTAGTGAACCTACTTATTTTCTATGGTCCCTTTTTCTCCTGTCACTTAATGAAATGCAAGATGTTTCTGCTTTGGAATCTACTTGAAGTTAGACTAAGACTTCTCTCTTTTCTCTCTTGTTCACTCAATAAATATTTACTGGGTACTTATAATTTTGTGCCGTGCATTGGGCCAAGTTAGCACTACAGCAAGTATTAGAAGTGTGAGGATGGATGGCTACAAAGGGTACAGAGGGCAAACAGAAATAGCCTTTGCTATCCAAGTGGCCAAATAAAGGCTTCCTAATGTAACCAACAGTGACCACAGTTTAAACACAGATCGCACACTCACAGTGGACACTCGGTTCCCACTGCTGTACGTGTGCTAATGCACTGGAGTCTAACAAAGAAAAAGAAAAACCTTCTGAGTTAGGTATTATTGATGATGATTCACTTTTTCTTTTCAGATGAGAAACTGAGGCACAAAGAAGTAAACTGACCAGGTGCCAAGGAGTGCTGAGATATGAGCCCAGGCTGCTGAGGTCACATTCCACAGAACAGGGACCGCTGGAGCTGAATCCTGAAAGAGGGGCAGGTTATTGACAGGCAGTGGATGGTGGAAGGGGTAGATGGGAAGGAGGATGGGTAGGGATGAACTGTGTCCTGCGCAAAGGCAGCAGCATGACAAAAAGCAAAAACAGAATGGCTCGTTACGGGCAGTGAACAAGAAGTAAAAATGCAAGTTTACTGCATTAGAAGAGGTAAAAAAAAAAAAAAAAAAGGTAACAAAAGATCAAGCTGGAGGACTAGCCAGGGCAGATCACACAAGATCTATCTTCTCAGCCATGCTGACGAGCTTCAACTTTACCCTCTAGATCCAGGTTGGTATCTCCAGCCCGGAGGCCAAACCCTACCGGCCGCCAGTATGTGTATGACCCACAAGCTGAGCATGGTGGTTCCATTTCTAAATGGTTGGGGGGAGAACAATCCAAAGAAGCCTATTTCATGACATGAAATTCAAATTTCAGTTTCCATGAATAAGCATTTACTGAAACACATCCGTGCTCATTTGTTTACATATTGTCTAGAGCTGCTTTTACACAACCCGGGCAGAGCAGCTGCAGGAGAGACCACAGGGCCCGCAGTGCCTAAAATATTTACTATCTGGCCTTTTACAGGAAGTTTGCTGGGCCCTGCTCTCATCCAGGTGATGGGTGCCACTCGGGAGAATTAGGAAAAATGATATCATTACAACTTTATATTCTTACAATGATTATTCAGGCTCCAGTGAGGGAAACAAAAAGGACTGGGAACACGATTAGTTAGGTGACAATGACTAGTCTCAACATAAGAGGTAGTAAGAGCCAAAGCCGAAGTACACAGGCAAAGACGAAGATGAGAACGACTAATGAGGTTGTGAAGGGAATTAATTGAAAGTCTATTGGATGCAGGAGAGGGAGAGATTAGGGCAGAAACAAAGAATGGCTCCAGGTGCTTGGTCTGTCTTACCTGGAGGCCACCACCCAGGCCACCACCAGAACACTAACCAGCACAGTAAGCCGTCTCACTCACAGAAGCCCCTGAGCACTGATAACACTATGCTTCATTCATTCTTTCCCTCTCCCTCAATCCTTAGCATGAGGTGGGAATGAGTGACCTCATGCGACAGAGAACACTAACCCTGAACCTTACCCAAGGTAGCACGGCTAGTTTCAGAGTTCATGATCTTAACCGCTCTAAGACACTAGAAGATAACATATATTGAGGAAAAGCTAGTTTGGACAAGAACATGGATTAAGTTTGGAAAGAAGAGTAACAAGTAGACTGAGGGCAGGTCAACATTTAAAGAGTCGGCAGGAAAAAGGAAACCTGGTGGTCTCGGTGCTCACATGATGCGGGAAGCAAGAACGTCAACAGTGGGAAAGAAAGAGCGTCAAAAAGAACAGCCTAACACCCTGCTCAACCTCCTGGATGGTCAGGTCTCAGGTTCAGCCCCAGCTCCTATAAATTTCACTTGTATTATAAGAGTCGCTTCAGTATCCCACAGCCCATTTCAGGAGCTGTTCTTAAAATCAATCCATGATACTATGGTACTAACAGACAAACACAGACTAACAGACAAACACAGAGTGATGATGAACTTGAAACCACTGACCCAAAGGCTACCTTGCTGACCATGAAAACCACAGATGGGTTATGCATTGCCATTTATGTCAATGTCTGATAGAATCACCAGCCTGAGTGTGCATGTGTGCGCTTAACAGATTGATAGTTTTTTCCTGATTACAGAAAATAAATTATTAAAAATCATAATTTCATATAGCTAGTTACCTAAAATTTATACAAAATGTAGAAATGCATAAGCATAAAATATAATATTTTGTTGAATGTTACATTTGGGAAGAATAGAAAAGGATTACAAAGAAAATACTACAATCCCAGCACTGTAGGAAAATCATTAAGTCTTGAGTTATTATTTGTCTTTATTCTATTCATATAGGACGTAGGAGAAACCTCATCTTTTAAGTAATAGCCGCCATCTCCTGTGCAAGTGCCCTGTGTCACTGGTCAGCCACTTCTCATGTGTAATGACCCCACGAGGTCCATTTTACAGAGAAGGCACTGAGCCATAGGCCGGTGAAACAAATATTCAGTCACTCACAAAGCCAGTAATGGATCTGGGATAGAATTGGAATCTGCTCATTTAAGAGCCCGGTAGGAACATTATATCAGGATAGCGGGTGGGAGCAAGTTCAAATCACACTACACATATTGGGGCTTCTTGAAGACCTTTCCGTGCCATTAAATATTCATTTAAGATACAAGTTCTTATACCTACAAAGTTTTCTAATCTCCAGAATATTTAGCTAGTCTTCTTTTGATGGGCATTTGTTTTCTACTTTTATTAGTACTTATTAAAATAAAATTAAAATACAGTGGTTAGGGATCGCTTCAAACAAGTTCAAATCCTCACTCAATTGTCCTAGCTCTGTGTTCCTGGGAAAGTACATAAACTTTAAGCATTTTCTTCAGATGTAATCCCACCACCTATTTCACTTAGTGATGTTTGGGGGTAAATACGGTTGTGCCCGGGAAGAATCCAGCACTGTCTGGTCCATAATAAGCTCCTTTTGAAGACAAATATTGGCTGTCTTTACTATTGTTGTTGTTGTTGTTTTAATGGACATTCTCATATATAAATATTGGTGTGTATGTCATGCAGGGTGTCAGGTGGGGTCTCTGGTCCCGCTCCCCACATAAGAACGCAGGACACGGTGAGGCCAAAAAGGAAGACCCACAGAGCCACAGATAGGGGAGTCATACCACTATAGTCTCGCTGGCGGCTGGGTTGGAGACACAGGAAGCAGGAGCCACACTATCCGCAACCCGCCATTCACTTCTCTCTGCCAACCAACCCCACTTGCTAACTGTAATCCACTCTTGCTAGCTCAGCCACCATCTTCTTGCCAGCCCCCATTTACTGCTAGCGTAGACACGGCAGTTATATTAGTGGCCAATGGCTCACTGGTTACAGCTGACAGCCAACTAGCCACAGCTGATGGCCATCCAATCACAGCTGATGGCCATTTACTACCTGAGCCAGCACTTTTCCACATGAGGCCGAGAGCTTGGAAACTGCACTCCTGGCTCTGTCCCCACATACCACTCCTATAGGGTCTTGCTTCACAATCTACGTGACAAGCATCTTCCACAAGGGGCCCTGTGCTAGGAGCCTGGAGGTAAATGCAATTAGCTGGACACAGCCAGGCTTTCTAGACACAGGCAGGGTTTCTCAGGGCACCAGCAGTCCTTCTGGACACAGCCAGACTTCCTGGGCTTCTTAGGGTACCACCAGTCTCCCCAGGCACAGGCAGGGCTCTCAGGGCACTGCCACTCTCTCTGGCCACAGCCAGACTTCCTGGGCTTCTTAGGGTACCACCAGTCTCCCCAGGCACAGGCAGGGCCTCTCAGGGCACTGCCACTCTCTCTGGGCACAGCCAGACTTCCTGGACTCAGCCAGGGTTCTCAGGGCACTGCCACTCTCTCTGGGCCTCTCAGGGTACCCTGCTGGAACAACAGCGGCTCACAGCCAAGGTACTTACATATTCTCGATGGCGGCTGGTCAAGACACAGAAGCAAACATCCACCAGTTCCACTACATGGTGTACGTTCCCAAGTAAACAGTCAAGCGGTCCATCAAATCAGGGATGGAAGGCAATTCCCCATTGTCCATAGTCATTCACCAGGGCTGTCCTGGGGGTGAGGGACGACCTTGACCTCACCCTCAGCTCCCATGGAGGACTCAGCAAGCGTTTCCTCCTGGGACTACAAGTCCTGCATCCGGGCTGCCTCAGCAAGCACTTCCCAGCCCACAGGGCCGCAATGTCCTTTGCTTTCTCCGACCTATGCTGGTTGGGGAACCGTCCACGTCTTCCCACCCCTCCACGGGGGTCCAGCTCTCCGGCAGCTGCTCCTCCTGGTCTTCCTGAGACTGTGTTCACATGCACTGTCCTGCGGGAGACCCTGCTCGCTGCGCCATTTGTCATGCAGGGCGGCCTGCGGGGTCTCAGCTCCACCCCCCATAAGAACGCAGGACATGGTGAGGCCAAAAAGGCACACCCACGGAGCCACAGATAGGGGAGTCACACCACCATAGTCTCACTGGAGGCTGGATTCATATGACCTGCAACGCGCTGCCTGCCTCTCTGCCAGCCAACCGACTCTCCAACCCGCGCAGCCGCAGCAGTTATATCAGTGGCTAATTGGCTCACTGGTTACAGCTGATGGCCAACTAGCCACAGCTGACGGCCATCTACTACCTGAGCCAGCACCTTTCCACGTGAGGCCGAGAGCCTGGAAACTGCTCTCTGGGACTCTGTCCCCATACGCACAAACTGCTCCACCGCCCTTTGGAGAGCTTTGGCTGGCATTGTACCCTGCTCGCTGCCCCATGTGTCATGCCGGGTGGCATGCAGGGTCTCTGGCCCCTCTCCCCACATAAGAACGCAAGACATGGTGAGGCCAAAAAGGAACACCCACGGAGCCATAGATAGGGGAGTCACACCACTATACTCTCGCTGGTGGCTGGGTTGGAGACACAGGAAGCAGGAGCCACACAATCCGCAACTTGCCGTCCATTTGTCTCTGCCAACCAACCTCACTTGCTAACTGCAATCCGCACTTGCCAGCTCAGCCACCATCTTCTTGCTAGCCCCCATTTGCTGTTAGTGTAGCCACAGCAGTTATATTAGAGGCCAATGGCTCACTGGTTACAGCTGACGGCCAACTAGACACAGCTGATGGCCATCCGATCACAGTGATTGCCATTTACTACCTAAGCCAGCACCTTTCCATGTGAGGAGAGCCTGGAAACTGCACTCCTGACTCTGTCCCCACAGCGTATCTTTTACTATTGTCTTAGGATATATTCTTAGACATGTAATCAAAGGATATCTAAGGTTTAATACACAGTGACAGTACACTAGTCACAAAAAATATAGTAATTTATGGAAGTGCATATTTCACTAGACTCTCAACAAAGGCTATTAAAAAAAAAAAAAACCTCATGGTGACAGGAGACTGAACTGAGTGGTGAGACACATAACAGAGTAGACAGATGTTGTATTACGAAGTTGCACACCTGAAATTTAGGTAATGTTATTAACCAATGTTACCCCAATAAATTTTTTTTAAAAAATTTATAACTCTACCAGTTTGATTTTTTTTTCATCTTAATGGAATTTTCTTTGATCCCTAATAAGAGTGACTCTTTTTCATGTTTATTGTTAGAAATGGCCTTTTCATGTCCTTCGTCCATTTTTCCTTTGAGCCTATTCTACTTTAGAAGAATTTCAAGACAGTTAATGAAATCTGTTCCTAAAAGCTGACCATTATGTGTATTTTGTAAAAAGCTGGGTTAAGCTGGATTTACAGCTCCAAGCAGAGAGAAGAAAGGCACACACACATGCTAGATGGTGCATTCTCAAAGTACACGGTGCCTCAGAGGTATTTACCTCATTGAAGAACGACAGTTGGTCTGCTTTACTGCCTAGGTTTCTTTCCTAGGGCATAAGCGGTGGTAAAGAATGCTAAGTGATCACACATGTTCGAGGTGGTAATAAGAGTGTGCCCAGGAAGTCACAGAACATTTGAAGCTCAGACCACTGTTTAGTCTGGCCGCTCCCATGCTCTTTAATTAGATGACAAAGGCCCTGTCTGTACAGCAAACACTGTAATGTATTCCGACCAATAACTGTCATCACCTAAAATCAGAAGACTTGATACGGAAGAGGATTTGGTGTTGAGACATGAGAAATGAATTGGGAGTCTGTGCTTCATGCCGCATGTTACATTCCATTCAGTTGGGCTTCACTTTGTTCTACAGAGTTGACTGACAGGTATATGCAATATATTCACAGATAATGCACGACTTTACCCAGAGGAGATAAACAACAGCAAAAGTTTGCAGCCCAAGTACTTCATTAATTCTAAAATGGTAAATAACCTTGGTAAATCACAAAAAAAAAAAAAAAAAAAATTGCAAACTACAACAGAACTGTGGTGCCAAAACTTGCCAACTATTATCAAGTGATTGTCTGTTTCAGACTTTAGAAGGTACCTGACCATATCAAGACACTTTGCTTATCTATTATTTCTACAGTTGGGATGCCACGAGCTGATGGTTTTGCTAGTTGTAATAAACACATAAATAAAGGTTTATGAACTATATGATTTGTAAAGAGACAAAACCACCACATAAACGCAAAATATAAGGGCACCATAGAAATGCTTTGCTGCAAGACAATGTTCTCTCTTCTCTTTTGCCATTGTTTTCAGTGCTGCACAGTTTGACACCATCAGAAGTAAAATAAGTTTGTTTTACAAATACAAAATAACCAAAAGGCATTAACTGATGAGTCAAAAATCAAAAAAGCCAATAAGAAAAGTTGGGAACCCCAACCAAGCAAGAATAAAGTATCAGTTAAAATAAACATATGCATTAAAGGTTGTACTGTGTTTCTGTGGGGGCAGAGCCCCAGAAAGTAGTTTCCAGGCTCTTGGCCTCACATAGAAAGGTGCTGGCTCAGGTAGTAAATGGCCATCAACTGTGACTGGATGGCCATCAGCTGTGGCTAGTTGGCCATCAGCTGAAACCAGTGAGCCATTGGCCACTAATATAACTGCCATGGCTACGTTAGCAGAAAAATGGGGGCTAGCAAGAAGATGGTGGCTGAGCTAGCAAGCGGCACAGTGAGGGTTGAGAATTGTGTGGCTCCTGTTTCCTGTGTCTCCAACCCAGCCGCCAGCAAGAGTATAGTGGTATGACTCCACTACCTATGGCTCTGTGGGTGTTCCTTTTTGGCCTCACCATGTCCTGCGTTCTTATGTGGGGAGCGGGAGCAGAGACCCCGCAGGCCTCCCTGCGCGACAAATGGTGCAGCAAGCAGGGTGTCCCGCATGACAGTTTCCCCCAAAATAAGACCTAGCTGGACAATCAGTTCTAATGTGTCTTTTGGAGCAAAAATTAATATAAGACCCAGTATTATATTATATTATATTATATTATATTATATTATATTATATTATATTATATTATATTATATTATACCCGACCTTATAGTAAAATAAGACCGGGTCTTATATTAATATTTGCTCCAAAAGATGCATTAGAGCTGATTGTCCAGCTGGGTCTTATTTTTGGGGAAACACGGTTTATATGATGTGAGGATTCCTACATTTTCTCCTTGAACTCCTGCTTAAAGTGGTGTCATCCAGGTGCCTTGCTACATGTATTTCTAGAATGTTGGTTAAATCTCAGGTGTGCGATGACATTGGCCGTATTTTATCACCTGCTCCTTATTTGCTCAAACTTACACACTTGAGATAGTTTGGGCCTGTGAGTCTCCACGTCTTTTCTAGTGAAGCTTGACAGACCCTGGAGGGGTCGGCAGTGAATGCAGATACTATTCTGGTCCAGGGCAATTGGCTTAACTGTCATCTTTACACATTCCTTAATGAACCAAGAAAGATATTACTCTGAGGTTAAATAAACATGTAATTTCAAGAATGTTCCTGTTAAATCCTGAAGATAATGATGTCCATGGTGGCTGAATAAAGAAATGGAAAACTGCTTATTATGGTAAAAGATAAAGTAGATTGCTTTCATGCCAAACCCTATGTGTATCTAAGCAATCATGTGTTGCACTGAAGGATATCAGTGTTTGGGTGGCTAATGGCCTATGAGAGCTTGTAAAGGTTTGGGTTTACCGATGCCACCAGGACACGGTCTCAACCCAGCACTCTCCAAGGGGAAGGTCTCATATCTACTGGCACATAAGCCACCTACAGCTTTCACTTCCCCACTGAACTGGCTGGAAGAGCTCACTGCACATGCAAACATACAAAGCTGCACATACCCCACAGAAAGGCTGCACCAGACGACTGAGCCTTTTCTTCATAATGACTGGTGAACTGAGGAGGCTGCCACTGAACTAAGCCCAATGTTTAACGGCTCAGAAGGCTTGAAACCTAGACCTGGAATTCACACTCTGGTAGCCCAGGCTAGACCTCCTGCAATAAAATAACCATGGTACTTGAGCACTACTATTTTCACAAGGCATTCGTGTCACCTCCACCAGGGCCACAGAATCTATAGAACAGTCTCTGGCTCTATCTAGTGGCCCAGGAAGCCAAGGGTTCTTGACAGTGGAGAGCTGAGGAGGAGATGCCCAGAGACCTCCAGGGTCCATCAAGCTTCACTAGGAAAGTCATGGAGACTCACAGGCCCAAACTGCATCTCACGTGCATAAGTTGGAGCAAACAAGGAGCAGGAGATAAAAATATGGCTACGGCATCGTACACCTGAGATTTAACCAACATTCTAGAAATACATGTAGCAAGGAACCTGGGTGACACCCACTTTAAGCAGGAGTTCGAGGAGAAAATGTAGGAATCCTCACATCATATATAGAACCCTTAACTCATAAGACCCACTGCCCCTGAAGCATGTGAGACCCAGGCTAAAACCCACCTCTGAAAAGCATTCCAGAGAGGACTGAGAGAGCCACACGGGTGAGTCCTTCTGTCCCATCTGAAAGAGCTAAAAATAAATTCTGAACATGTTTAAATGACTTATTAGGGAAAATGTAACACATATTTTCCACAAGGAAAAGAATGTCTTAATCATTTTTTTTAAGAAGCAACTTTTAGAAAGGGAAACTCAAAAACAACAACCACAATAATACTTACCACTTTCACTACCTAACACTTCTCTACTTTAACGTCTTAAAGTAGGAAATAACGGATAGTAACAAATGACAACAGGTTCCAAAGTGTATACTACAAATATTCTAAAAATAGGAACATATAATATAGTTGCCAAGGACCCAGATAAGAACTCAATGCCACAACCTCCCAATTCATTGACCTCTTCACTTCCAAACTCTTTTCTTATCCCACACTGCACCACTTCAAAACTCTCGCGCTCGAGCATCCCAGAGGCAGAACAGCACTTCCTAACTTCCCCGCTCCGTTACCCCTCCAGGTGGGTACAGAATTCCAACTCTTCTCCCTGAGGAGACATTGCAGGAGGGGGCTGTTAGGGAGCAAGGACTCACCTCTTGCTGCATCAGTTCTCCCCTCCTGTGAGATCAAGGGTCAGGGCCAGAAGTAAACACATTTGGCTTCGCAGGCCCTAAGGTCTCTTTCAAAACGACTCAACCCTGCTGTTGTGATGCAAAAGCAGCCACAGGAAATAAATAAACGAATCAGTGTGGCTGTGTTCTGGCAATATTTTATTTACAAAAGCAGGTGGGCTGGATTTGGCTTATAAGCTGTAGCTCACCGACCTCTGTACTAGATCATTCCCATCGACATAGAAACATCACTAAAATAGTGCAAATCTTTGAAAGAAAAAAAATGTCTTTGACCCCATATCTCACTCTGACTCCCTATTTCTCAGCTGCCCTTTATAGCAAAGCTCTCTTTAGAATTATTGATGTTCCCAACTCCACCTCATCACTTCCTCCTGAATGAACCCCACCAGGCTCTTGCTCCGATGTGTCACGAAAGAAGTGACTCCCACTGCCGATTCTAATGGTTAATTCTCCGTCCTCACCTTCCTGACACTCTCAGCAGCGTGTGACACTGTTACTGTTTCCTTCCTCTGAAAAGCAGAGACCTGCTCTTTAACAATGAAGCATTAACGCAACTAGTCAACTCCCTGACCTCAACCTGTATGTCCCCTTCCCAAAGAAGCTCTAACCGCCCTCCCTGAAGCAGCTGACCCCAGCCCGTCACTCTCCATTCTCTAACCCAGCTTTATTGTCCTGTATACCACTGATCACTAGCTGAGACTGTAGCGTTTTAATTGATTTTTTTGTTTATGGTCTATTACCTCCAGGCAATCATAAGCTCCATGAAAATCAGGACAGTGTCTGTTTTGTCCACCTCAGTGAGCACAACTATTTGTGGAGAAACTGAATGAATGAATGAATGAATGAATGAATGAATGAATGAATGATATTAACTTTTCTCACAGGTAAAAAAATATCAAAGCTGATTCTGCTCTGCAGTTCCATGATTCTATGGTGGAAATAAGCTGTAAGACTTCAAGAGACGCTGACGAAGGGAAAAGCAGCAAATGAATTTTCTTGTGGGCAAGTAAAGAAATACGTTAGGAGAAAATGTTAGGTAGCATTCTGTTAAAGACTATGGTCTCTGAACTTCTACTTCAATACAGAAGGAAAGAACTGTGACTTGTTCACTGTAGCCCCCAAAATACCAGGGCTGCTCTGATCAAAGAATTCAACTAAATGCTGGCTGCCGACATGGCTAGCAATGAATGGCTCAAGCCGGGGCACCACATGACCAAACAGAGATCAGCAAAGTAAGAGTTGTGTTACGTTTTTAGAGTTGTAAAACTTACAAACAAACACACACAGATGAATATGAGACAGAGCCCTTGTGTCTGGAAAAGCCTAAAATAGTTACTTTCTAGCCCTTTTCAGAAAATGTTTCCTGACCCTTGATCTGAAGGAGTAGAACTTTTTTAATACATCTTGAGGTTATTATGCTTAGCGAATATGTCACACAGAAAAAGTTGAGAACCGTGATAGCACTCATATGTGGGATATAAAACTGAAAACAATAAAGGAACAAAACAAACACATGAAGAAAGAAAAACTCATAGACACAGACAATAGTTTAGTGGCTACCAGAGAGTAAGGGGGGAGAGGGTGGTAGATGAGGGTAAACGGGGTCAAATACATGGTGACCTGCTTCTCATTAGGAGGCTTTTTGATATCCACAGGCACCCTGAGAAGCAGCAAATTACTTCTGGGGAGATCAATTCATTATGATTTTAACAATAAAGTTTTACTTTATTACACAGTCATTTCATTCATTGAGATTTCATCAGAGGAAATATTTACCTGTGTGAATTCAGCTAATTGAGGAAAAAATACCTAACTGGCTTATTTTCACAACAGGGAAACAAAAACATTTCAAATATCTCTGATGTCTCTGATAATTTGGGCTTTTACTTTTACCAGACTACAAAATTTAAACTAAAATATATCAGAATATGGCAAAACCTAATTTTATTAAGATATATAAGTTGAAAAGCAAGCTCAAACGGAAGCCATCTTGGACCTCCCTGGCTTCCACAACTGCTCTCCAAAGTCAAACCAATATGACTTGCCCCACGTAGTTTCTTTCTGTTATTGAAAACCTTTTTTTTTTTTTTCCCAATTATTTGTAGGATGTAGAACTCTGGTTTCAGTCTGTATCATCAAATATTTCTATCTTCTATCTTCCAAGGGGTTATCTCTTCTAAGAACACTTCCTTCAATATTCCTTCCTCTAATCACAATGAAAGGAGGAAGAGAAAAGAACGAGGAGGAAAGCGGGGATAGTTATGCAGCATTTTCTGTGGATCAGCTGCAATATCACCCCCATTTTCCAGATGAGGGAACGCAGGAACCTTTCCAGACAGGTTAAGTAACTTGGCGAAGATCATACCGCCAGCGGGTTAAATTCCTTCCTGTGCTCCCAGAATCTACTGGACATGACCATGCCTTTGAAATTGTTACATTGTTTCATAAAAGGCTACTGATAAATCTGTCTCCTCCACTAAATTCTAAGCACCTCTAGGGTGAGAACTTTATCTTAATTGTCACTTATCCTTGTCTTCAGTCAGTAGCTGCTGATCAGATGTTTGATGAATGAATGAGTGAACAAATGAATGAACCAACCACGGAACAAATGGACCAAAAAAACCAATGAAGAAAGTCAGTTGAAGATGAGTGACTATAAGGGCAGAAGTACTTTTCACTGACAGGTAAACCATGGATTCACCATAAACTCCATTTAAGAGATCACTAAAATTTTATTCTTCTAAAAGGCATATTTGTGAATCTTGCCATAAAACAAATAGCTCTAACATTTTTTGAGCCAATGAAAATGATAACTCTCAGATAAGACCATAAACAAATTTTTGCAAGTCAGTAAAAGAGCTAAATTTTACTCCAAAAGAATTCAAGAAGTTAAAATTTAATGTGTTTGCTAAGGAAGATTTGCTGAAACTAATTATCTCTTAATGGAAACAAGTTACTGGGGCATTTCTCTCTCTGCAAGCAATGGTTTGGCGCAAGCTACTATAAAATTGAGGAGAGAGAAAAGGGCAGAGCTCAGGGGAGTTAACACATTCCTTCTAACGGTAAAACTGGACCAACATGGCAAACAATCTACCTTTCTGCCATAAATCCAATAATAAACTAGATTAACCAGGGCTGTGGTGTTTTTTCAGAAAACCTCTGTCAGGTACAGTGCAGATTTGATAATGCGCTTGTTCCTTATTTAAGGGGAACAATACCATCTCAGTTGTACTATGACTATGCTTTTGAAGACTTCTTTATCCACTAAGAATCCTATGAAGTAAGAATAAACACAATAAAATAATATGTGCTTCTCTTAACACAGGACGTTTTAATGTTCCAAAAGCTGTTACTTGGTAGTGTAAACTCAACATATACAAACGAACTTAAGATGAAAATCCTTCAAAGAACATGATGCTGAAGAATCCAATAAATAAGTTTCTACCAAATGGTTTATGGTTATTTTTACATTATTAGAAATCAATTTGCACGAAATAATAAAGGAATTCTACTCTTGATATACACTTAAAATCAAGCATTCTGCCTAAAAACCACTGCTACAAAGTGGGGAAAATGTCACAGGTTAATGAGGTACCATTTTAGGAACTTTCCAAAATTAGGGCGGGCCTAACTTTGTTTTGGTTACAACAAGCAATTAAACATAGAACACTCAACAGAAACTGACCACAAATAAAAGCAAATACAAAAAATTAGGAATGTAACCAAACTATGATTTCATCACAATGCAATAAAACAAGAAATTAAAAACCAAGAGGCAATTTTCTCCTATCAGAATGGCAAAGATCAACACTTACATACACCAATTTGATAAAGGCTTGGCACCAGTAGGCACTGCTGGTGGAGAATGAACTGGCACAACCAAGATTTGGGGCAACACCTTTCAAAATTCAGCAACACCTTTCAAAATCACCAATGCTTAGACTGGCGGTTCCCAAACTTGCCTGCACATCGCATCACCTGGTGAGCTGGTGCCTGTGTCCAGCTGTAGAGATTGTGATTTAATTGGCCTGGGTATGGTCCGGCCTTTAGACCTTTTAAAGATCTCCAGAAGATAACTAATGTACAGACAAGTCTGGGAATTGCCAACTAATATGCCCTTTGATGAAGCAATTCCACTTCTTATTATTTATCCAACACATATCTGTTCACACATGTTGTGAATGACCTTTCTCATTAGCTTTGCTTCCTAATAATAAGACTCGAAAAACATACGTATTGAATATTCATAAAAGGCAATATGATGCATCTTTGAAAAAGAGCTGCAGAAGGTACGTGAATTCTATCTCACTAAAGCTGTTATACGTATTTTTAAAGCGATGCAGAATGGTGTATAAAGCATATGTGAAAAATAATACACACACAAAGTGGTAAAAGTGGCTGTCTCTTTTGGGGAATATTTGATTTCTTCTGTATACCCTTCGAAATACTGAAATTTATAATATGTATTAACTCTTGAAAAATACATTTAAAAATTAAAATACAAAATCAGTCTGGTGATATTATTCTCCAAGCAAACAAAATTTTTAGAAGCTAGTGTTCAAGTGGACATGAGGAAACATTGTGGAGAGATGGAAACACTCTTTATCTTGACCGCGGTGGTGGCTGCAGAATTGTATACATTTGTGAAAACTCAGAACTATATACCTAAAATGAGTGAATTTTACTCTATGTAAATTATACCTCGATAAACCTGACTTTAAAATTTTGTTTAAAAAAAGCTTACATGACAACCGGACGGCTCAAACAATGCTGGCAGGAGTGTAAATTGGTACAACCAATTTGGGAAACTGCCTGGCGGGACCTATCGGATCTGTGCTGGCACAAGCCCCGGTGCCAGCATTTGCACTCGGGCACGGGTACCCAATGGAGACATACATGGATTCACCAAGGAGCATGCAAAGAAATAAATATTCACGGCCACACTATTCATGACAGCAAAAAGTAGGAAAAACAGGTATTGTGAAAAGTAAAATGGATTAGTAGACTGTGGTGTATTTGTGCACGGAAAGCCAGGCAGGAGGTGATTTAGTCTGCAGAGTGGCACTGCCAAGATGGGGGACTGACGGCAAAGAGCACAAGCAAAGTAAGAAACTCAAATGGCCCTTCACCATACAAAGAGATAGTCAACCTCATTCATGATAAGAGAAATGCACATTTAAATCACTCCAAAATAACCTATCTCATCACACTGACACAATTCCACAGCTCAACAACAAATGCTGAGGGCGAAGCTTTGGGGATCAGGCATCCTCAAACGTTTCCCTTGGAGATGCAAAATGTAAAGGCCCCTGTAGGGCATTTTGGCCATATGTCCAAAAAGTTTTCAAATGCATTTATCCTTTGATACACAAATACCATTTCTAGGGATTCATCCTATAAGATGGAGATGCACACGTACAAAATGATGGATGTATAAGATTATTCAGTGTCCGCAATAGCACAAGATTAGAAACAACTCAAGTCTACCCATCAGACACTAATGAGATAAATTATGATATATCCATACAATGGAAAATTCTGTAACTGTAAAATACAATGTAGAGACTCTCTACTTGATATAGAAACAAATACTGGGGACATATCATTAAGTGAAAAAAATCCAGGGGCAGAAAAACATTCACAATATGCTATTGTGAGTGAAAGGGAGCAAAAGAAAATATATATTCACATTTGCTTGCATTTGGACACAAAATGAGCAAAAGTAGTCAACCATGTGGGATAATGGAAAAATGAGAAAAGACCGGAGTGGACAGAGGGAGGAACAAGACTTTTCAGTATTTATCTTTTCACATAATTTTTCCCAAATTGAAATTTATTACCCATTCCAAAATTTCGCACTTAAAATGCATTTTTGAGAATCTAGTTATGGAAATAGAAACAAACTCCAAGGCTAATTACTTATTAGTTTTCCTTCCTCCATTCCTCCTTTCAAGATACGTGAATGGATTTTGCACGTTGCACACAGGTTGCCAGGACTTGTGGGGTCTAGGGCTTCCCTTTAAAATGCAGGGTGGGGGAGGGATTAGGCCTTTAATTCTTTGCTCTTAACGTCTGGAGCCTCAGTCAAAACTGACAAGGAACAACTCTCATTTTAACTTCCAGTTCCATGAGAAAAGGCATACAGACAGAATGGAACAGTGACTCCAGGAAGAGACCTTACTACGGCAAAGGTGGCATTAAACGGGGGTTGTGGATAGTTAATCTTCGTCAGCAAAATTCTTTGGATAGCATTGTACTCAAAATTTATGTTGCCCTTTCAAACTGTTAGCACATAGTACTACATAGTGTGGCTACATCATAATTTAATTTAAAAAAATTTATTTTCATTTAAAAACTTGCCCAGGTGAAAATCTTTGTGCAACATGGCACAGAGAGTACGTACAGAATAGTATTTGTACGCTGCCATCTGGAAAACAGTGACGCTGCTCACAGCACAAGGAAATGAACCTGAGAGCTGCCACTGCCCAGCACTGCAGGCGACACAAAGGCCAAGAGCACCTTGGCACCCCTGACTCAGTCATGGCACACTCCTGCGCCATGGCACACCCACTGGGAAAGCCATTTGGGTCAGGGTTTCATCCAATATCGTTCTCTCTACAAACAGCCTTTCTTGTTCCCTAATGACAACAGTGATGGTGGCTCATCACTGTGCAGTACTTTCTGTGCAAAGAAATATTCACGGCCACACTAGACAGCAGACCAGATGAAATCCAGATGATGGGGACTGTGATTTAGTTCCCACTAAAGACCAACTGGCGATTCTAGAGGTGCGCTGTGCCTACAGGTGGATCAAAGCCCAAAAGGTCCTCACATGTCACCTACATGACTAAACCCAGTTTCCTCATTTGAAAGCAAGGAGGGTCTCCTCTTCCCTCCCCTCGGCAGACCTGGGTGCCCTCGCTGACAATCTCTTCTTTGCAAGACCGAAAGCAGTTGCCACTATTCTAATAACTGTAACAGATCTAAAAAATAGTGGCATCATCACACATAGTATCTTCAATAAAGGCAAAAGCTCTCCACTACTTAATAAAAGTGTGTCAACTAAATAAAACAGTAGAAAGTAATGTCCATAAATACTGTAGAGATGCAATAAACTGTTCAGTAAAATATAAGGCAACAATTGACATTTTTTTAAGTACATGTGTTCGGTTTTTCTCTTTCAAGAATTTAGCATTTTAAAGTATCAAGAATTTCATAGGGTGGAAATTCCAATAAGGAATTCAAAACACAAATGCAACATAAAAATAACAGGTATGACAAACCATAAAGCATGAAAAACTACCACTGGTAACTCAAATGTCAGTGCTTTAGAATCTCATTGTCATTAACATTTTCAAAACACATGTATTAATAATTCATTTTACAGATGAGAAACAAGAAAAAGAAATTTGAAGTTACAGTACCTGGTGAAAGTTGGGTTGTGTTCAGTCATCGCAACCAACAGTTTCAGAGCATATGCTGGTACTGGGTCAGGATCTGTGAGGATGTGCTCGTATCTGAAATGACAAAGTGATTAAAAACTATTCAGTGGTTTTCTTCACATAAACTCTCCTTTGAACAACAGAAACAATATACCGGAAGATGCAAACATCTGAAAAAAAATAGATACTGAAATAAACGCATGAGCTATAGGATGTGCACTTGCCGATGGCGATGATGACACAGACCTGCCTCACAGAGTATTGAATCAGTGAGGAAGCATCAGGGAGGGAGCCGTGTGAAGTGATTAGTATTGAGCTGCATACATAGTAGAAAACCAGTAAACATTAGGAATTTGTGCCAGGGCCCCTGAGACCAACCTTACGTTCAGAGATTTGCTTGAGGACTCACAAGACTAATATACAGTCATACTCATGGTCGAAGATTTAGTACAGCGGTCCCCCCTTATCTAAGGGGAATATGTTCTAAGACCCCCCGTGTGAATGCCTGAAACTTCAGCGAGCACTGAGCCCTACATGTGCTGTGCTTTTTCCTATCCGTACATACAGTCCATGGCTTCTCTTTCACATATCCAAATTGCCAGCATCACTTCTCTTGCGCTTTGGCGCCATTGTTAGGTAAAATAAGCGTCACTAGAACACAAGCACGGAGGTACAGTGACAGTCAATCTGATAACCCACATGGCCACTAAGTGACTAATGGGGCTGTTAGTGTGCACAGAGTGGAGACGCAGGACAAAGAATGATTCACATCCTGGAGGAATAATGACGTGAACAATAATAATGGCATGCTATTCAGAAGAGCATGCGATTTAAAACTTAAGAATTGTTTATTTCTGGAATTTTCCATTTAAAATTTTGGGACCACTTTGACCACGGGTAACTGAACTTGCTGAAGGTGAAACCACAGATAACGGGGGACTACAATACAGCAACACAGCAAAGACACACATCTGAATCATAAAGAAGAAGGACACTGGCACAGTCTGGAGGACTCTGTGCAGGTCCCCTTAGGCTCTCCCCCTCCTACGAGAGGTGACACAGAGCACGCTTTCTCCGCCAGCCACAAAAACGCAGCACATGTGTGTGAGGTTCCTGCCCAAGGAAGCCCAGTAGAGTCTCAAGTGACTAACGCTTTGACTTGGGCCTGGTCACGTTGGCAACCTCTGTCCAATAAGTATCACAATCCCAGACTTCTAGAAGGAAAGCAGGTGTTCAGCATAAAGCACGCTGTTTGCACAAACAGTCTAGGTCCCATCAATTACCCTCAGCAGTTAAACGCTGACTGGGAATACACCAGGAGGCAAGATCTAAGATGCCAGCCAAGGGCCATCCTTGCCAGCAGGCCTTTCTAAGGACAGCAGTCTCAGGACTGCTATATTAACTCTCCTGCACAGCATTCTTCTTAGAACTTTAAAATAGGAAATGAAAATTATTGCCAGAGAAAATAAAACTCAAAAAATAAAACAAATTTCCACAACAAAGTTCAGACAGCGTTCACATGTTATTTGCTCTGCAAACACTGGTTTACACACTGTGTCTTACCTATTTAGGTTCAGCTATCCAGTATACAGCACCATGTAGATGATTACGTGTCGGATGGATGGATGGACAGACGGACAAACTAACCAATCAACTTTATGAATTAACTATCTGGAACAACCAACAACTGAAGAGGGAGCAAAATACCTCCACAAAATCCAAGATGTATATTTAAAAATCCATGACATGAAGCAGATGCTTTTCAACTAGGAAACAGGGCCCCAGGCTCTTATTCAGAGTCTATTTACTCTCATTTTGGAAATCAGTATATAACAAGCTTAATTACGCAGTCTCTAAGCCCACAGCCATTAAAAACGAGCCAAGTAAAGGGAGAAGAGGGACCACTACAGAAAGGCAACCTGAGAATTACAAGAAGTGGGACTTGAAAGCATAGGAAAAACAAAAGAAAGCAAACCCAAGAATTCCAAACAGAGAGCAAACAGTCTGGGGAGCATTTAACGTAGAAGAAGCTGCTCATACCTCAGTGGGACCGGAGGGCTCATTACACACCATAATGTTCAAAATGGGAATAGCCAGCCAAGAAAATGTTAAAATAGGTAGAATCTTCTCTTTAAGGAGGCGGGAAATGCCATATTTTAGAAAGTTTTCTTATAAAATATTTTTTAATTATAGCAATTAAAATATTTGTCCGTATATGATAAAAGACAAAATACCAAATCATTCATAACAAAATCATAAATAAAACATTAATAAATCAAAGAGAACAGTATGTTTAAGTATTTAGCACAACCAAGTACAATTAATGTTAGGAATGAAAAAAATCACATTTAGGAAAACAATATATTTTACCATATGAACAAAGCAAAAATCAAGGAAACATCTTCAGAAGCGATAAAATGTATTCATAAAATTTAACATCTAATTCGAACTTTCTTTTAAAAAGGTACAACTCTTAGCATACTAGAGAGAAATCATTATTCCTTTCTCTAATGGTCTTATAAAATAAAAAGCTCTTATCATCCTAAGAAGGAGGTACCCAAGACCACCCTCTGGTTCAATGATTTACTAGAAGGACCCAAAGAACTCAGAAAAGCTGTTATATTTCCAATGATGGTTAATGACCGTGAAAGGATACTGATGAAAGTCAGCAAAGATGAAAGGTTCATGGGGCAGAGTCCAGGAGGGACCAGGCATGAGCTTCCAGCTGTCCTCTACCACTGGAGTTGTGGGGACAGGGCTTAAGGCTCCCAGCAACAATGTGTGACAACATGTGTGGAGTACTGCTAGCCAGGGAAGCTCACGGGAACACTGGTGTCCAGGGTTTTATTAGGGGTCAGTCCCAGAAGCGTGCAGTGCCTGTGTGGCTAACGTTACTCAGTCTCCAGCCCCTAGGAGGTCAAGCTGACCTGGGGTAGTCCAGG
Source organism: Rhinolophus sinicus (assembly GCF_036562045.2). Taxonomy (NCBI): domain Eukaryota; kingdom Metazoa; phylum Chordata; class Mammalia; order Chiroptera; family Rhinolophidae; genus Rhinolophus; species Rhinolophus sinicus. The sequence goes on along the minus strand of NC_133759.1, from coordinate 11,553,554 downwards.
GCCCCACCACAATTCCCATTATCAGTGGAAATTATCTGGCATGACTCAAGGCCTGGTGCATACAGAGGCTCTCTTATCAGGCTGGATATTCCACAGGCTCAGACTTATCTTCCAGGAGGCAGACAAGGGCCAGTTTCTTTGTAATGTGTAGGGTTTGAACACCCCACACCTGCTGAGTTAATCCTTCAGGATACTCATCCTTAACAGGGAAACTGAGGCACTGTTAAGAGACAGTGAGGCATTATTAAGAGATAAGAGAAGAATGTGCTCTTCTACTGTTGAGCAGGATATAGCAATTGTCAGCCAGAACATGTCAATGGAAGTGGGGATGCGAAGCTTCTGATGAGTCACCACATACCCCAGATAACCAGCTCCCCTGACTCCCACTCCAGACTGAGCTGAATCACTGAGGACAGGACCACAAGCCTAGGAATTTTAAAAAGCTTCCCACATGATCGCCCTACTCACATCCTTGAATGGAAAGGACAAAAGGAAACATGGACGACTCGTGAGAAATATACTAGAGAAAACAATCTCAAGGGAACTGAAAAATTTGAACTGGTTTCAAATAGACTTAAGAATATGTAGAATCTACATTTTAAAAGAACACACTGATGAAACGTTACTGACTGAAAGACAAATGTCTTGAGGTTGTTTGAGGTTATCTACACTTGAAACATGGCGCTTATGCCAGCCTGTGCATGAGCATTTTCCCAAAGAATATTGTGAAGTTTTTCTTGACTTGGAAAAAGAAGGATACAATTCATAATGGATATGTTTAGAATATAAATATTGACTATATTTTAGGTTAATCAAAGGTAGGTTTGTCACGGTCATCAAGAACAAGCCAAAGGAATGCTGTGATTTGTTAAGCTTGTCTTCTAAAGAGAGACAAAGCAGTCGAACTGATAGCAATTGCATCTCGCAATCCTCTGAAAGCCACTTGGCAGAAAAAACCCAGACCCCTGAAATGGTTTTGAAGGGGAGTGACCAGTGAGGGGCTGGCCCATTTTGATGGACATGGGCTGGAGAGTAGCACTGCAAGTACCCTGAGGCTGGCACACAAGGAGGCCCCTCGAATAAGAGCATGGTGTCCTAAGACCCCAGTCTTCTGCCTCTACGGTCCTTCCCAAATAAGGGGCCTTTGCTAGGCATCAAACAGCTGGTACCCATCCTAAACTCACATGTATCCTAAAGGAGAGAAAACTTCTAAAACAATCACATATTCGGGGAGCCAAGAGATGGAGTCTTCCTTATCTTGTCAAGTGCCTGGAGTAACCAGTGCCCAGTTAGGTAGGCTGGCAGAAAACTGAACCAGGCTATCTAAAGGACTGGATTATTGTGAGAAGCTATTCTGGGGACGTGACCAAAGAATTGGCTGAGTGGAAAGAAGTGCCTGCTTTGTTGGGGAAAGGGTGCAGCACCGTATCATAAATAGGTCCACTCAGCCAGGAGGAAGCCACAAACTCACATTTCACATGTCCATGGAGTGTATGCTGAGAATTTGGAGGGGAAAGAGTGATTCCAGAATATCCAAGAAACTTTAGGGGGAAATGCAATGAGGAAGATTCTAAATAAAAAGCTAAAGTATTTTATAAAACCATGATGGTTATTAAATGTGGGGAGGGATCAAGAATACACATATAAATTTAAAGGAAAGAAAAGTGACACAACATTGGACAAAAAAGTAATCTTAGAAAGGGAGTTAAATAGAATGGGCAGGCCATCTCTTATAAAAGTACACTGCCAATAAAACACCGAAGCAAACAATTTTAACTACATTAGAATACTAAATGAGTTAAACAGTCGCATAATCTTGGGTGAGATCTCTATAGCATGACAACAATGAGAAATCAATCAAAAAATATTTAGAGCTTAAAGGTTTTAAGTATTAAATATTCCTTAATGACAAAACCACCATAAACAAATCGAATTAGGAAAAATTATTTGCAGAATGTTGGTAAAACAAAGACCTAATAGTCTTATTATATAAGAATTATTGCAAACCAATAAACATCCCACCAAAACAAGGACAAAATCCACTTAAGAAGAATATCAATGGCCAAAACGCATGGGGAATGGAATCGACCAACTGCACTCATATCTGAAGGAATGCAAGTTAGCTATAACAAGGTAGAACAAAATAGGTAGTTTCATAAATGGAAGCTGATAGTATAAACTGTTTGCCATCTTTGAAAAAAATTTGCCAAAACATATGAAAAGCCCTTAAAATGTATATAATATTTAACACCGTGATTCTACCTTACCCATTCAACAAAAGGAATAAGTAGGCACCCAAAGATAGACAAGGGTCTCTGTATAATAGCACTATAGTATATAACAGTGAAATACTGGAAAACTCCTAGATGATCAGGAACTGGGAATCGTTTATATGATTTTACTACATTTATAAATGTAGGGGTAAATAAATAGATTACAATACAGTCAATAATAAAATAGTGTTACATACGTATAGCTGTAGATATTCCCAGTATGATGTCTGGGAGTAGGTGGGGTCCAAGGAGGACATGTCAGAAAGGAAACCTCACCGGGAATAAAGAAACCATAAGGGGAGCAGGCAGATGTTAACACAGAATGGTAGGCAGGAGGCCGACACTGAGCATCTTGAATGGCGGGGTAAGTACTGTTAATGCTCCTTTCTAAAACCCATACATGTAAAGGTTTCTGACCAAGAGAATCACATGAGGAAGGCCATGTGATAAAATGCACAGCTAACAGAGTGCGAGATGGATTCAGGCTGAAAGAGCTCAGCGGTGGGCTGTGTGGAGCTGGACACAGAGGACGCTGCCAAACAGCAAAGGCACATGGAGGCGGCTTCACCTCTGAAGACAGCTGAGGACTTTCTCCGGACAGTTAGTAAGTACCCTGCTCTTTGGGGCATTTTCTGTACTGTCATCTCCAAAATTTGAACTAGGTAATATCTTTAGTCAACTCCAAAATTCTATAAAGTGAGAGTATAAATCAAATAGTTGTGTCTTGAGAACTTTCCTGCGTTGTGATTTTATGTGACCTGATTTCTATGTGACACTCTGTTGTCTTGCAGGAATGAAAGCATAGATACTCAAGGACGTAAGAAGTTAAATGGATACACAAGTGGGTGGAGAAATAGATGGGTGGATGGATGGATGGGTAGATGGATAGATGATTAGATAGATAGATAGATAGATAGATAGATAGATAGATAGATAGATAGATAGATAGATAGATAGATAGACTTTCTAAGTGAAAGAAAGATAGGTATGACTTCAAAGTAAGTGGTAAATTTAATCCCAGACATAAGCCCTCATCTCTTCTGGACTCTTCAATAAAATCAATAGCAAATTTTCATTATAAAAGCTTGAAAGGCTAAAAGAAACAACTTCAAAAAAATCAATAAAGTTTATAAAATATTATTCAAAGTACTGGATTGCCATAATTATCCTGATTCAGCGAGATGAAAGAATATTTATCCTTATCTAACTCCCAATTTAGATTTCTATAGGTTGTACCCCTAAAGGAGGGAAAAAATCACTACACCTAAATGCACTGATTTAGGTACACAGTCAAAACATACAAGGATTATGTAAAAGGAAAACACCAGAATATTATGATGCTTCTTTCTGATGCAAAAAAATTGTGAATTAAATATTAGCTGCAAAAAAATCATCTAAACAAAGGCTAAAAATGAAATACTGCTTTCTATTCTGATTGCCATCAAAGATGGCCAAGTTCATGCCTATTTTAATATAGAATACTGTAGTTAAGGGAGACAAAAATACAACACAGAACCATCTGAATGTCCCTTGAACCACTGGCACAGAAATCAAACTCATAACTTTTGCTGGACATTATTCCAAAGATAGATAAACGACTCTACAGTGCATTGCCATCTAAAGGATAAGACAATTCCAGTTTGTACGGAATAGCCCTTTCCCAGATTCTGAAAAACAAAGCCTCAACAATTTATGAAGTCATTATGGCCCTGATCATTGTACAGGACCCAAGAGAAGAACTGAAAAAGAAAGCCAGTAGTCATTTTCCCCAGGAGAGAAATGCCAAACGCCATGGTGTCATAAACACATTAGCACATTCATATCAGCATCAGCTCTTTTCAATACAAAACACCCAAAGCTGAAAGAAAATATGGAAACTAAAGCACTTGGTGGCAACGTGGTTCCAGTCCACCAAAGGCAAATTGCACAGCGAGTGTCCCCAGGGCCTGTACCTCACTGAAAGCCTTCCTGCCTGTCCTACTATAGCCCCTCCCTCATTCCCCTCACTGTCATCCTCTGTCCCCTCACACTGCTTCCGGTTGTATTTTCCTTCACAGAACTCACAATCAATGGAGACCACCTTACATATTTATGTGTAATGTTGTAAGTGCACTTCGGGGCAGGGCCTCCATCCTGCTCACCACAGCATCCCCAGCGCCTGGTACGTGGAAGTCGCCCAATGTGTATTTACTGAATGAATTAACTTAGGAATGAACAAAGGGAGGGAGGACGGAAGGGTTTCAAACCTCATATGCACAATCACAAAATGTAGCACAAATTGCATTATTTACATTTGTATTATAAAATTTCCTCTTCCCCACGAGTAGTGGTGCAGTTCTCTCAGGGAAGGATCTAGCCTGATTTACAGTCAAATATTGAAAGAAAAATGTCCTCACCATATGTAACAAGCCTCAGAAAAAAAGGTTCAGTCCGCAGAAGACTACTTTCAGTACCAAGATTTCATTGATAATGACTTTGATATTAAACTTCTGAGAGGTGCCAATTTTAATTAATAAGGTCACTCTGGGATTAAGTTCCATTAAATATTTCCTCTTCTCTTCTGAATGAACCTTTAAATTAAATTCTGTCCCTCTGCTCAAAAAAAAAAAAATTCATGGTAATTTTCTGAGTATGTGTGGGTTATCTTTCTTCCCAGAAGAAAACTTTTTCTCATTAATCATATAGATAACTCAATTATGTTTCTGGTATTCCAACTATAGTGAAGAAAGGAAGAGAAACTGAAAGAAGGAAGGACAGGAGAAAGTGAGGGCACACACACCAAGTTAATACCAGGGCCAAGATTCAAATACAAATATATTCTAATCACAAAACCCAGACTACCAACAGCCAATATCACCAACTTTAATAAGCAGAGAGTGTTTTCAAGCTGGTGGCAGAAGAGGAAGTCAGAGAGATTGCAAGCACGAGCGAGGTAAGACAGCACAGAAACAAGGACTTTGGTCCTGCAGCTGTGTGGTCCCCAAAATATGTCCACGTCCTAACCCTTGGGACCTGTAAATGGGACCTTATTTGTAGAAAATGTAGTTAAGGATCCCGAGATAAGATTATTTAGGGCAGGCCCTAAATAAAATGACAGGTGTTCTTGTAAGACAAAGGCAGAGGCAAATTTGAGACAGACACCAGGGGAGACGGCCGTGTGAAGAAAGAGGCAGGGACTGGAGGGGTGCAGCCACAAACCAAGGACTGCAGGCAGCCGTCAGAAGCTAGGAGAGAGGAAGGGATTCCACCTCAGAGTCTCCAAAGAGCACCAACCCAGCTGACACCTTGATTTCAGACTCCTGGCCCCCTGAACTCTGAAAGAATAAATTTCTGTTGTTTTAAGCCAGCTGGTCTGTGGCCATTTGTTACAGCAGCCCTAAGAAACTAATATAAACTGCAAGCAACCATTCTGCCAACAACTTGAATGAGCTCAGAAAAAGATTTCTCCCAGGCCTTCAGACAAGGACTCACCCCAGCAGACAGATACCTACCTGATTTCAGCGGCGTAAGATCCTGAGCAAAGAACCAAGTCACACTGTGTCGGGCTTCTGACCTAACAGGGGGCGACCTAACAAACAGATGTTGATTAAAGCCACTGAGTTTGAGTTAAATTTGTCATTTATCAACAGAAAATGAATAGAATACTTAGAGTTTAATTTTCTTGTATTACGTTAGCTAATATGTTAAAAGATTTGATGGTGAGCATCCTTTCCTCATTCCTGACATGAATGGAAATGCCCTTGAGTAGTAAGTCTTTCAAAATTGTGATCAGAGGTACACTAGCATTCTGGGAGATGTTAATAGGTAGGCCGTGTGAAATCATGTCCTAAGGTCACATAACATTGAGTAACCCTGAGCTTCAGAATGCTAAATGGGTAAATTGTGAAACTTAAAAGCAAAGAAATAAACTTAAAAGCACATGGAATGTTTCAGAAAAAACATGTGCTCCACGACAGGTTTATGCACATCACGTGGGCCCCCAATTTAAGGAGGGTGGTTTCAATATTCATCTGACTTATGTGTAAGTAAGTGTTTTCACTTGCATGACTTATAAACTTCTTCAGTTAAAAAAAAATTATTAACTACTGAAATATGTGGCTACCACGATGGTACATTCCATAAAGGCAGAGGCTTTGCCTATCTTGTTCATTATTATTAAATTCCCAGCAACTAGAAATAGGCCAGTGAAATAAGATGTATTCAATTAGTAGCGGTGAATAAATGGGCTGATGAAGATGGAAAACATTCTCTCCCAAGCTTATTTCGCGTCACTCTCACAGGCACATATCTGCTGGAAAGAAGCTGGTCTGCCTACTGCCCACGGCTCTGCCTCCCACACCTCTGCTCACCCCATTCCTGCATGGGGTGCCCACTCCTTTTCTATCCAATCATACCCAGGTTTCAAAGTCTAACTCGAAAACCAGTTCTCTATAAATAGTATGATAATCCTCCACATAAAAAAGGCACTAAGCAAATACTAGTAACTAAAGTTCATCTCTTCTGAAAGCGAAGTATGTACACCAAGAAGAAGTCATGAATCTTTGATACTAATTCATCAATTTACAAAGTAAGCAAGTCATTCATGGTATTTCTGATAGATGTGGTGATGGCTAATTTTATGTGTCAACTTGACTGGGCCACAGGATACCCAGACATCTGGTCATACGTTGTTCTGGTGTGTCTGTGAGGGTTTCTGGATGAGGTGAATGAATGACTGAGTCAGTGGACTGAGTAAAGCAGACTGCTCTCCCTAATGTGGGTGGTCTTCAACAAGTAAATTGAAGACCTAAACAGAACAAAAGACAGAGGAAGACAGAACTCCCTCGGTGCCAACTGCCTAGAGCTGGGACGCTGGTCTTTTGCTGCCTTTGGACTGAAACATCGGCCCTTCTTGGATCTCCAGCCTGCCAGCTTCCAGACTGGTACTAATACCATCAGTTCTCCTGGTTCTCAGGCCTTAGAACTCAAACTGGAACCATACCATTCGCTCTCCTGGCTCTCCAGCATGTGGACTGCAGATCTTGGGGCTTCTCAGCCTCCATAATCTTGTGAGCCAATTCCTTAAAATAAATCTCTTTCTCTATATACGAGTACATATGCATCCTGTTGGCTCTGTTTCTCTGAGAGCCGTAACTAACAGTTTTTTTAATAAGATATTTACTCTTACAACTGAGTTTTCATTCATATCACACAACCGTTCCGATAAGCACCTGGAACCCAGGTCTTACATGGTATTTAACAAGATTAAATTATTACGCTTCCTGAAAATTTTTCCAGAGCTATTAGAAATGACATCCACTCTTTCTCTAAGATCACTGCCCAGGAGCCATTTAACTACCAACAAGAACCTCTATGAAAACAAAGCCATGGAGACGCAGGCAGAGTAGATGGATGGTGAGACACATACACACAGTTCTGTAGAAATAAACTCAAATCCCTGAATCCAGTTATATTTGATGCCAGCACAAGTCTTGGACTTCTCAGTTATATGAGCAAATAATTATTTTCCAAGTTAGAGTTGAGGTTATTGTTTACAAATAAAATACTCTTAACATAACACTTTTGTGCAAAAACTGGGGAGCCATGAAAAGATGGTCACCTTCTCTTTATCCAAAATATTAACGTCAAAAAAGGATTAAAACTTTAACAAAATTAAAAGTACTGACATTAATATGTCTACAGTAGTCCCCCCTTATCCACAGATTCATTTTCCATGGGTTTAGTTACCTGCGGCCAACAGCAGTCTGAAAATATTAAATAAAAAATTCCAGAAATAATTCGTAAGTTGTCAATCGCACAACATTCTGGAATAGCTAATGATATCTCACGCAATCCTGTCCCATCCCATCCCAGACGTGAATCATCCCTTTGTCCAACATGTCCTGTTAGTCTCCTATTAGTCACTTAGTAGCCACCTTGGTTATCAGAGCAAATGTCACAGTATTGCAGTGCTTGTGCCCAAGTCACCCTTATTTTACTTAATTATGGCCCCAAAGTGCAAGAGTGGTGATGCTGGTACCTTGGACACACCAAAGAGCAACTATAAAGTGCTTCTTTAAGTGACAAAAGGTGAAAGTTCTTGACTTAATTTTAAAAAAAAAAAAATTTATGCTGAGGTTGCTAAAATCTATGGTAAGAACAAATCTTACATCTGTGAAATTACAAAGGAGAAAGAAGTTTGCAGTTTTGCTGTCACACCTCAAACTGCAAATTCTGGCCACAGTGAGTGAGATGTGCTTAGTTAAGATGGACAAAGTATTAAATCTGTGGATGGAAGACATGAACAGACGTGTTCAGAGTGATGGCAACATGTTACGTCAGAAAGCGCTGAGCCCGTACAAAGACTTCATGAAGGGATCCCCTGAAACAAGTGACACCACGCCATTTACTGCAAGTACAGGTAGCTACACAGATACAGGAATAGGTTTGGACGGAATAATATCCAAGTTACTGGAGCGACTGCGTCTGCCGATGGGAGGTTGCTGCACATTTCTAGCAGGACTGAAGCAGTGGGCAATGGTTCGGGGCTCTCCTAGGTTTCAGACTTCCGCTGGGGGTCTTGGAACTTAGTCCCTTTGGATAAAGGGGGACACTGCCTTTTATAAATTGAATTAGATGCCACATAGTTCCTATGAACTCTGGAATCGTCATAACTTTAAGCCATTATAGTTACATGCTCAATGGAGAACATGAGTTTTCCATTATTAGCAAGTCTGAACTTACAATACTGACAGTTATCGTCAAAGAACAAACTCCTTGCAAAAGTTTCTAGTTTTCCAGAGTCAAAGTTAAATGAATACATCACTTATCTTTTATTTTTTTAAATTTTTGCATAACACTTACTGAGCCCTCACTATACATGCCAGGTATGCACAATCAACATTATGTACTCAATGGCCACTTCACGTCCATGAAGGATGTGCTATTACTACTACTGTCCCATTACAATCTTCATTTTAAAGGATAATAGGAGAGATTATAATAATGGACCTAATAATAACAGCAGTAATGCTAAACATTTGCTAAATGTCCCACACACTATACTAAATGTGTTACAAGCAGTATCCTATTTAATCCTCACAATTTTCTTCTGAGTGAGGTAGTATTATCCCCATTCTATAGATGAGAAAAATGAGGCTTAGAGAATGAAATGCGGAGCCCAGGCCTGCAGTTCACATCAGAATCAGTGCACAAGCTTTGAAAACATCCCCATCACATCCCAATAAATCCCAAACGATTATCCAAAGTGCATTTCAAGTTGCTTAATGAGAACCTGAACCCATCTGCATTATTTTCGTTCTTGAATTGCCATGTGGTTTACATTTCGTATTTTCCTCACTAATTCCTCATCTCCAGAAAAGGTAAAATATACATTAAAGGGAATACATTTTATGTACTCCAGCTCAAATGAATAAAACAGGAGCACTGAATTGGAGATTTAGCACTTTTTATTTTACAAGCTGTTCCAAAAGTGGGCAAACTTCAGACATGAAGAAATTTTATTTCACATTCACATGCATGTCACCAAGCTATTTCTCCACTGTGAAGTCCCACTGGACGGAATCCTGTCCCCACTGCGGGAGGACAGCTCAGGTCCGGAAAAACGCTTCTCTACAAGTTGTTAGAGAGCAGATATCCAAAGCATGTATTTTTAAAATCATATTTTGCACAAAAAACTACATTTTAGGCATCTTCTTACCAAAAAGATGCATATGATTACACAAAAATTGTTTAGGAGTGTGAGATGGCACTGAAAGCATTAAATAATCCCATGACACAAGGTTCTAACCTTGTGTTTACCCACGTAAGTACAAACCATACACATACACTCATATACAGTCCTGGGCCACTTAACGACAGGGGTACGTCCAGAGAAATTCACTGTCAGGTGATCTCATCGTTGTGTGAACATCCCAGAGTGACTGACACACCTGGATGGTCCAGCCTGCTCCACACCTGGGCTGCCGGGGGAGCCTATAATTGCTCCTCGGCTACAAGGCCGTACGGCACGTTACTGTACAAAACAGCACGAGATCAGATCTCTGTGGTCATCTTACTGCATGTTTGCTATGTGAGCAATGGAGTAAAAGGAATATAACCTCTGTCTGTTAATTAATACAGTACTTGTTCTACCACCAAAATACACACACACACACACACACACACGAGGTCTGACAATTAAGTTTGTGAAATTATTGCAACAATGTTGCTGTTTTTGATATCAGAGGGATTAGTCATTATGAATTTGTACCAACTGGACAAACACTTAACCAAGTTGACTATCTGGAAGTGCTGAAAAGACTGCATGGAAAAGTTCGACAACCTGAACTTTCGCCAACAATTCATGGCTCTTGCATCATGACAATGCACCAGCTCACACGGCACTGTCTGTGAGGGAGCTTTCAGCCAGTAAACAAATAACTGTATTGGAACGTTCTCCCTGTTCACCTGATCTGGCCCCCAGTGACTTCTTTCTTTACCCAAAGATAAAGGAAATATTGAAAGGAAGACATTTTGATGACATTCAGGACATGTAGGGTAATTTGATGACAGCTCTGATGGCCATTCCAGAAAAAGAGTTCCAAAATTGCTTTGAAGGGTGGACTGGGTGCTGGCATCAGCACATAGCTTCCCAAAGGGAGTGTTTCTAAGGTGACCATAGTGATATTCAGCAATGAGGTATGTAGCACTTTTTCTAGGATGAGTTTGTGAACTTCATTGTCAGACTTCGTGTGTGTGTGTGTGTGTGTGTGTGTGAGTGTGTGTGTGTGTGTGTGTGTGTCTCCTGTTTGTAACTAAACTTACTTTCCATTCCAAGAGTTTTTTGGGGGGAGGAAGATTTCTTTCCATCGCTATTATTTCTGACCAGGGACAGCAAAAGTCCCAATTTCATCTCCCAGAAGTCTTGTAATGCTGACCTTGAGTAATAAACCTCACCCCTCAAGCCATGAACACCTTTAACTGTGCGTAGCCTCAGAGTCATGTGCCTTGTGGAAAACAGAAAAAGCTCTAAACGGAAGATTTGGAAGATGGACTGAGATCCCCCCAGGTCCTATTCAGGATGGTAGTTCCTGCCTCTGTGTCTAGACCCCTTAGCAGTAAGTACACAAGCACAGGATGTGATGAATATATGGACACCGAGGCCTCAACGCCATCCATGCACCTAGTTTTAGAGAAGCATCCTGGACACCCTGCACGTCTCTGTGCGAGTGCAGCGCATAGTACTTACTGGGGAAGTAAGACGTCTCTGACGAGAGCCAGAAGACTGCTGTCAGGATCGACATTCGCCTCCTTCTTGCCATCGCCAACCTCCTGGTTCACGAGCAGAGATGTGGTTTCTGAGAGCAACCGCAAGCTGAAGAGTCTCCATTCCACTTGAAAGGGAAAAAAATGCCGAGAATGTGACTACACGGAGATAGAATGAAAACAGAATGTATAACTGATGGAATGCTCGTTGATGTGGTCACTTACCATTTTGGCTTTGAACCAAGGAGACCAAGGGTGGCAGGATATAATCAACAACCTAAAAGAACAGATATTAAAGACTTGGTTCAAATCTGCAAACACAAAACCACTATCAACCACTATCTATGCTTTTTTTCCACTGACAGAATCACTAATCAAAGGAGTTAAAAGAAAATCAACAGCTAAATTTACCCTGGATTTAAAGTCTGCGTGACATTTAATAAACCACCAAGCTTATGTAATTCTGAAAAAGTCCTCAGGTCAAAATGACATTATGATCATCAAAACAGTAATTTATCAAAACCATCAAGATTCCTGAAAGGAACTTTAGTATATAATGCAAACTCTGATATGCATGGGTTGATATTAAACCATCAAATTAATAATATATGAGCTGGTGATCATTACTCAAGTTTAAGATAAACAATGATCAAAATCAAAATTTGGGGGCAAAAAGAGACACAGTCCTCATGTTTCATCAAATACATCAAAGAGCTATGACAAATTAATCTTGGTTAATTTTAGAAATAGATTCAAAAGATGTAAATTCACTGTACAACACCCCTGTGATTTCCTAGATATATCAGACAGAGCACAAGCAAATACGATTTGAAACCTCTGAAATAACAAGTTCTTTCCCCAAATGAAAATGGACAATGGAGAAAGGACAAAGCTCTTCCACTCTAATTTTGACATTCTATCTCATTTGATGAGCTATTTTGGGGACAATAAACAAAATTCCTGTTGTTTATAACTGAATTCATTCCTGATTTTAAGAATGTATTTGTTCTCTCTACTCTGATAAAAAGGCAGAAGAAGCTGTTCACAGCCCAACAACACCATCTTGCTGTCCAAGCCGATGAAATGATGACAAGTACAGGTAAAGATCTCCACACCTGGGTGGTGGTAACCTGTGCTAGCCCCACTTCAAGTAATAAGCTTATAGTTAATAGCATATCTAGATATGTGTACAAGAACCCTAAGAACCAGGGGTGTTTGTATACCCTCTTCCATTAAGCGAGGTCACATCACTTGAAGCACAGACATCATGCTCCACTAAGAAATTTTGAGAAGTTGCGAAATATTAGAAATGACCTAAATGACCAAACACAGGACATGGGTGTAACAACCTATGGTATACACACAACTGAAAAAGCAACAATAACGGAAAAACCAAAAGAGCAACATGTTACCTTTTGTATAAGAAAGAAGGGGGAATAAGAAAATGTTCTCTTCACACACAAAAAAGAAACATTAAAGGGATACGCCAGAAAACAATGCAGTTGGTTCCCTGTAAGAGGGGAGAAGATACGATGGAAGAGTGACGGGGCAGGAGGGATCTATATCCAGGGGAAGGAAATGACACTTCTCTGCGTACATTTTCTCTATGGTCCTGACTTTTGGAATCAAGTTAATCTACATATTCAAAACAATAAAACCTGAAAGGATAGGAAGGGGGAAAGAAGGCCTAAAATTGAAAGCAAACTGACAGCAAATCAACTGTACTTCAAATGAATATTATAACCACACTAAGAGGGAAAGAGGGGGGCTGATCCAAGTACCTATGAACACAGTATTCACTACACGCCCCCAGTCTTGCTGGGTGATATCTGGGAGGTGGAGGGGCGGAGGGAATTCTGCCAACAAATCCTGCTTTCATCATGTCTGTTTCTGTGCTGGTTTAGGTGAAGCAATTCTGTAACTATTTCAGGTGTAGTACAGGATTAAGCAAATGAGAACACGTGCTTATGCTGTTGGAAGCCAGAACTATGACAAAGAAAGAACAGACACACAAATACGGCACAGGGGAAGGCATGAGGGAGCCACAGAGGGATGGATTAAATGTGGAGATACTGGTGTGCACTCATGATTTCAAAATATGTGCGTGTGTATGTAAGTACACATGAGTGGGTAATATGTGTGTTCATATGTGTATGTACATGTGTAGATTTCCCAGCTGTTTCTTGGAAGGGCCTAGAAGCTAAGACATCCCAGGAAATAGGAGCACACTTAGTTCCCTGACTGTGGTCTCTCATGCCTTTTCCCGTGAAAGGGAACCAGGCCTCCTAAGAGAGATCAGTGCTTTCGGGGCCGGGGCAGGGTACTGACAAACTGAGGCAAGAATATCTGCTGGTAACAGAAAGTGAAGAATCACTGAAAAAGTGCTGGGGTATGTCTCAAGAACACAGGAGTCAACTTGAAAGGGTTTACACTGGCCACATCTGGGTAACAACTACAGTGATGAAGCCATTGGTACAAACCTGAACCTGTGGCAGACAGAATGTTGGCGGGCAGAAAGACGTCCACGTCCTAGTCCCTAAAACCTATCGCTCTGTCACCTTACACCGCAAATGGGACTTTGCAGATGTGATTAAGCTAAGGATCTTGAGATGCGGTGTTTATCCTGGATGACACAGGTGGGCCCACTGTAGTAGGAAGGGTTCTAATAAGAGGGAGACAAGAGGGCCAGAGTCAGAGAGGGGGGTGTGACAACAAAAGTGGGGAGGGGAGGAAGGGAAGAGGAGAGGGGGAGGGGAGGGGAAGAGAAAGGGAGAGAGGTGAGGATGCTATGCGTGCTGCTTTGAAGATGGAAGAAGGGGGCATGAGCCAAGGAACACAGGCAGCCCCTCGAAGCTAGAAAAGGCAAGGACACAGAGTTTCCCCTTAGAGCCTCCGAAAGGAACACAGGTCGGCTGACGTCTTGATTTTAGCCCCAAAGACCCACTGTGTACTTCTGACCTCTAGAACTGTAAGACAATAAATTTGTATTGTTTTAAGCCACGAAATTGCTGGTAATTTGTTACAGCAGCTGTGAGAAACTAACACAGACTATGAGTCCATAACAATGATTAATAGATAGTTAACTTTGCAAAAAAAAAAAAAAAGGCTTACAGTCACCAAGTTCTACACACCATTTTATTTATTAAAAATATTTGCATATTTAGTTAAGCTTTTTAAATTTAATATAACATACATACACAAAGGTGTAGTACTCCTAAGTATATATCTCAGTTAACTTTCACACACTCATGTAACTTGTGTAAAAAAACACAAGACATTACCAGGAGATTACAGAGCCCCCTTGTAACCCCTTCCAGTCACTACGTGCCTCAAGGGTAACCACTAACCTTACCTGTAATAGATTAGCTTTGTCTGTTTTTAAATTTCATGGAAATGAACTGGGATACTTTGTTATCTTTGTTATTTAAAGAAACTGAAATATATATTTAGGTGATGTGTATATTATCACCAGAACTTTCTAATAAAGAATCACTTTTATTTTTCCCTTTGCTATTATAACATGTTTTTTGAAACCACCACGAATGAAACAAATTCTCAGTACAAATCAAATCTTTGCGGTTTTTCTAACTGCTCTGTAGGCCACACTGATGATTTCCAATTGCGGAGGTACTAAACACTCTAAACGCTGGGAAAGATCTGAGTTAAGCACTTGTGCTCAGCAAGAATTAAATGCACGTAACCACTTCCACACAATAAAGTATTGATCAGCAGCCTTGAACATAGTTTGTGCAGCATTTCAAGCAATGTTACGCTCCTTGGGGTGCTGAATCTTCAACTTCATGTATTCCAGTCAGGCTCAAGAAGTGGTAATTAGAGGGTTTC
Organism: Rhinolophus sinicus; assembly: GCF_036562045.2. Classification (NCBI taxonomy): domain Eukaryota; kingdom Metazoa; phylum Chordata; class Mammalia; order Chiroptera; family Rhinolophidae; genus Rhinolophus; species Rhinolophus sinicus. The sequence continues at coordinate 11,538,192 of NC_133759.1, read as the reverse complement.
CCATGAGGTATCATATTAAAAAATTGTTTTATGAAGCCCATGAGTTGCAATGATACCTTTCCTATCACAATATGTGCATTCTGTGGTTTCAGTGATTATAATGATAGCATTTCATGATTAGAAACTAAACTAAATATCTATTTAAATGTTAAGTACAGATATTTGTAACTGCTGGATCGCAACAAATTATCCATGGGGTTACTGCTCATTAGAGAAAAGAATCAATAAGCAACACTTAAGCCAGTACTATCTCAATGGCAGACTGAGAAATCACTGCTCAGAAAGTGAGCAGAACAAATAGGGTTTCTGGTAATAGTAGGTATGGTTATTTGGATTAACTCTCTCACTGAAAACAATTAAAAATGCCAGATAAAATACAGAGGGTGCCAAAAAAATGTATACACATTTTAAGAAAGGAAAAACAATTAAAAGTGAAGACTGAATACACATCAATAACAAAAGATGAATACAAGTCATGTTTGACTTCTGCAATTATTAAGAGGTGCTCAAAGTGGTTACCATTAGCGTCCAGACACTTCTGATTACGGCGAACTACTGCTTGAGCAACGTTGACCATCAGTAAAATGTGTATACATTTTCTTGGCACCCTGGTATCAAAGAACAAAACCTTAAAATTATTTAACATCTGAAAAGAGTGGGGGGAACTTTCAGGCCACCTTCTGAATGAAAGCCTTAACTGTGTGAGCATTTGTATCCAATTCTGTCAGCGCCATTTACTGACTGTGCCCTGGAGGCATTTACCAACAGTCAAACACAAGGCTCCCGTAGGGCCCACTGGGGTGAGAGACAGAGGTCAGGATCCAGATCTGCCCAGCACATGGAGACGTGTGAGTCTCCCACACTGAGTGGGGCACTGAGGAGCAGGCATCACACTCGCAGAGGAAGGGACCCAGATCTAGTGACCAAGCCCTCCACATGCATTCCCACTCCTGGGAAATGCCGAGAGAGCTGCTCCGGGACGTTCTGATCTCAGACCTATAGTTTCAGGGATTGGCAAAGTGGGTACAAAGGAGCTTAGTCTGAGGTAGCACCGACTGGCAGGGCCCCAACCCATCAAAAAGGCTCTTGGAGGAGGGAACATCAACACGAGGCTTCAGGAAATGCCTATGACCAAGAAGCAGTAAACATTGGGAAGGTCTCCACCTTGGAGATGACTTGGACATGAACAATGTGTAACAGACACACATCACACCAGTCTTCTGGCATTGGTATCATCAGACACAGTGAAAACAGTGGCATCTAACAAATGTGAATAAATAAATCAAAACTGGGAAATATATATATATAGGGACAGAAAATTATAAAAAGCAATACAGTAAATTGAAAAAATAGACAAACAGAATTTCTAATGATAACAGAACTTCTACATGAAAAATAACTAACAGTAAAAATTTAAAGGCAATGTTTGGCACCAGACTGCACAAGGAAGACAGAAAATTAATTATCCAGAATATAAACAAAATTATCTAGAATATGACACTGAGAGAGAAAACTGATGGAATACATAGAAAGACAGTAAGAAGTACAGAAAATGCAGTGAGAAAGCTTAATGTACATGTGACCTGAGTTGAAGATGACAGAGCAAAAGATAGAATAAGCAGAGATGATGGCTGAGAACTTTCCAGAAATTATGAAAAAGGACAATCCACAGATTCAAGAGTCACAGAGAATCCTAAGCAAAATAAATAAAGAAGGTGCATATTTAATCACATCATAGTGAGTCTACAGAAAACCAAAGATCCTCTCCCTCCTCCCCCCAAAAAAAGTCTTAAAAGGGAACAAGAAACAAAGAGATTATTTTCACAGAAAAAACACACTATCAGTTAACTTCTCAATGGCAACAATTCAGAATGTAAGATAGGAAATAACATCTTCACAGTATGAAACAATAAAAAAAAAAATAACTGCCAACCTAGATTTAATATCCAGGAAAAAAATCTCCTTCAAGAAACAATGACTTTATCAAACAGTTTGCCACCAACACACCCAAGCTAAGGAAAACTGTGAAGAATGTACTTCTGTCAGAAATAAGTGACGTTATGGAAGAAATGAGAACTAAGAAAGAAAAACAAAACAAAAAATTACTAAATATGTGTAATTGAACATTAAAATGTAATTGAACATTCTATTATAGTAGTAATAACACTGAGGGTTACTTTATTATTTAATAATAAAAGAGTTTAAAAAGAGAGAGACAAACAAGACAGACTTTAAAATGTCAGGCAAAAGTAACATATGTATCGTGCATGGACTAAATGCAGTTGAATAGGCTAAGGTCTATATTTTACTTAAATAAAAGAAAGTTTCATGAATTAGAAGAATTAATATTGTTAAAATGTCAATATTACCAAAAGCCATCTATAGATTCAATCCCATTTTTGACATGAGGGGGGGAAAAACTAGAAAAAAACGCTCCTAAAATTTATAAGAAACCACAAAAGATCCCAAATAGTCAAAGAAATCCTGAGAAAGAAAAACAAAGCAAGAAGCATCATACTCCCTGATTTCAAGCTACACTATAAAGCTACAGTCATCAAAACAGCATGGTACTGGCATAAAAACAGACAAATGGACCAAGGAAATCTACAGTCTAGAAATGAACCCAACCATATCTGATCAACTAATATTTGACAAGGGAGCCAAGAATACTCACTGGAGAAAAAACAGTCTCTTCAATAAATGGTGCTGTGATAATTGGAGATATACATATGAAAGAATAAAACTGGACCTGCATCTTACACAATTAAAAAAACAACTTGAAATGGATTAAATGAATTAAAGACTTAAATATAAGAGCTGAAACCATGAAAGTCCTAAAACAAAACATCAGAATAAAGCTGGTTGACATGGGCCTTGTTAACCATTTTTTAGATATGAAACCTAAAGTACAAGCAGCAAAATCAGGAATAAACAAGTGGGCAAGGGGCGTGGCCGGATAGCTCAGTTGGTTAGAGTGCAACCTCTGAACAACAGGGTTGCTGGTTCAATTCCCACATGGGATGGTGGGCTGTGCCCCCTGCAACTAAAGACCTGCAACTAAAGATTGAAAATGGCGAGTGGACTTGGAGCTGAGCTGCAACCTCCACAACTAGATTGAAGCACAACAACTTGGAGCTGATGGGCCCTGGAGAAACACACTGTTCCCCAATATTCCCCAATGAAAAACTTTTTTTAAAAAAGAAACCAAAAAAAAAAGATTATTGTAAAAAAGAAATAATAAAAAAAGAAAAAACAAGTGGAACTCATCAACCTAAAAACCTTCTGTACAGCAAAAGAAACCATCAACCAAGTAAAAAGACAACCTATGGAATGCGAAAACATATTTGCAAACCACATATCTGATAAGGAGTTAATATCCAAAATATATAAAGAACTCATATAACTCAAGGGCAAAAGAACAAATCATTTAAAAATGGGCAAATAACCCAAACAGACAGTTTTCCAAAGACACACAAAAGGCCAACAGGTACATGAAAAGATGCTCAACATCATTAGGGAAATACAAGTTAAAACCACGAGATATCACCTCATGCCTGCTGGAGTGGTCTTCATCAACAACACAAGACATAATGCTTATGCACAATAACCAAGATAAGGAAACAACCAATTGTCCACCGTTGGATGAATGGATAAAGAAAGGTGGTATAACACATACAATGAAATATTATTCAACCTTAAAAAAAGAAGGAAATCCTGCCATATGTGGCAACATAGATGAACCTGGAGGACATCATGTTAAGTGAAATATGCCAGTCCCAGAAGTCCCCTGATACGATGCACCAAAAATAGTCAAGCTCATAGAAGCAGATCCTAACATTGTGGTTTCCAAGAGCAGGGCTGGGGGGTTGGGAGGGAGGAGTTGCTCTTCAACAGGTAAATAGCTTCAATCATTCAAGAGGAGTTAAGTGCTAGACATCTACTGTACAACATTGCGCCTATAGTTAACAATACTGGGTTGTGCACTTAAAATTTTGTTAAGATGGTAGGTCTCATATTGTGATGTGTTCTTACCACAATATAAATAAACAAACAAACAAACAAACAAATAAATAAAACAAAAGACATAAATGCTGGCATGGATGTAAAGACAGGGAACACCTGTGCACTGCTGATGGGATGTAAAACGGCACAGCCACTATGGAAAACAGTATGGAGGACCCTCAAAAAGTTAACCCGTAAGTGAAAGCAAATATTTTGACTGAAAGATACCAAAATGCTGCATACTAAAACTTGTGGAATGCAGCTAAAGCAGTATTTAGGAGACGTAATCTTAAATGCATATATTAGAAAGAACAAAATATAAAAAATCAACAAACTAAATATTTATCTAAAAAAATTAATAAAAGAATGAAAAAATAAATCAAAGAAAAGAGAAAGACAACAAAGATTAGAGCAGAAATTAATAGAAAACATACGATAGAGAGAATAGCAAAACTGAAACTGGCTCTGCTAACAAAGCTAACAAACCTCTGGTTAGATTGTTTAAGAACAGAAAAGGAAATAACAATACATTGTAAACATTTTTAAAGAAGATATTATTAGATTATAAAGACACTTTAAAAAGATGGCAAAAAATATTATGAACTTATTTATGGCAATAAATTTTAAAAACTAGATAAAAAAACAAAATGAAAAAAAGACCTGAACAAGCACTTCATAGAAGAGAATTCCAAAATGACCAACAAACATTTGAAAAACTACTCAGCCTCATTAACATCTTGATCATACAAAAATTGAAAACTATGCTGAAACACGGCTATATACCCGTCCATTAAAAAGTCTAAAATAACAAGAGTTGCGAAGGATGAGATCAGGTACTGCATTGCCCGTGTGAATGTAAACGGGGACCACCTCTTTGGAAAACACTATGGTATTTTGTACACAAGCTGAATTTGCATATACCTTAAAACCACTCATTCCATCCCTAAGTATGTACCCTAAAAATAATGCACCCTTATGTAGAGCAAAACACATAAACAAGAATATCCATATTTGTAAATGCCAAAAACTAGAAACAATCTAACGTCTATCAAAAGTAAACAAGTAAATTGCGATATATACATATACTCAGATTTCTACAATAGGCAAAATTCCCAAGTAAACGAAAAAGTCTTTTTCTAAAGCTGCCAGAACTGACCGTAGTGCAATAGTCTTTCAATAAAACAGGATACTGTATTATTGCTTCAAAAGCTGACAACGTGATCTTGATAAATTCTTCCGATGCCATCAGTCCTAGGAATACAGTTAATTATTACCAGTGTTTATTTACATGTTCAAAATCACAATATCAAAGTACCTCAAGCAAGGACATAAAATGTCCATGATCTACTCACCTACAGCTCCATCTATGTTAGTTTCTCCTGAGTCTATCGATTTAATATGACTCTGGAAAACACAAAAATTTTAATAAATGGAGATTTCAAAGTAACTGAAATAAAATGTTTTGCCCCAAACCATGTACTGTTCTGAATGAAATAACTCATGAAGGCATTAAATACTATATACATATTATGGACACTATAAAAGTAGTTTTAAAATATGATCATATGAAATAGTATATATACGTTATAAACCAGAATCATTTTTAAACATATAAATCACTATCAACGCGATTTAAGGATGGAGTCAATTCAATAGCATCCATTATAAGCACAGAAATGTCAACCTGCACAAATGAGGATAACTCAGTTGATACCTACCATTGCCAATAACACACCACACTCTCACTCCTTTGGAAGGGACTGAGAATGGCACCTGACCAGGGGAAATAGGTGTCTCAAAGGCAAGTCCAGCCTTAGCCCCCCTGAGTGCAAACTGCATCATGAAGCAGTTTAGTTCAAGGCCTGTCTTCACATTTCCCCACTGTTCTTAGTTCCTCCTGGTACCTCTACCCCAAGCCCATTCCCTTGTTTGTGTCCCCACACTTTGTGCCCGGGCCTCCTTGCAGGAGGACCCCAATACTGCTTAAAGTCAGGCCTGCGTGAGTTCAGGCTCACTTAGAGGTGTGCTACCATTTCTCACCTTCTGCACTGGTGGAATTTTCAAACCAGGTATATGTGTTAATTTTTTTCTTTCTTAACGTCAACAAGGGTTATATAGAAGGTGAAACTACAGGCTTCTTTTTTATTTATTTTCTTTCTTATACTTCCAACTTAATCTTTTAAACTCTTAATGTTTCATTGATTTACCAATTTTAATGTCTTTTACATATATTTCTTCCTCTTCATTCTCAGTGTAATGAGAATTAACCAGAGGAGAGTGAGGACAGAGTGAGAGGCATCGATGATTCCTGGAGAGAAGGGAATGTGTGAAGGGTCACCTAGGTGAACGAGAAGATACGTACAGAGGGTGCCAAAAAAAAGTATACACATTTTAAGAAGGAAAAAACTGTATTAAATTGTAATACTCAATATATACCAATAACAAAAGATGAATACAAGCCATGTGTGTACATTTTTTTGGCACCCCCAGTATATTCGGAAAATGAACTGGATATACCAGTCTACAGAGAGGGCTCACTGGAGATGAACAGGCATGAATTTAGTGAGACCAGTTATTTTCATTGTTTTTCTCCAGCCATAGGTAACCACTCAATGCACGGTAAGGTAAGTGGACAATTACACTGAACCAGGATTGGGCTTTGTCAGAGCAGGACAACGGAGGAAGAGACAAAAAAGGGAGTTACAAGTGTATGCAAGGCAGTGATGGGAGCAGGACCAGGCACTCTGAGAAAACAGAAAAGTGCCACGAGAGGACAGGATGGTTAAGTGGAAAGTGTGAAGACAAATTTAAGATTCAGAGGGATCAAAGGGCTGTTGGAGATGGGGAGCAGAGGAAGTGAGTTGAAAATGAGGGGTCGTGGCCACAGAGTGTGACGATGAAAATAAGTTCATGGGTGTGGGCAGCTGTGAGAGGGAAAGACAAGTGCATGGGGAGAGAGGTGGTTGGGGGGCAGAGCTGGTAGGGAGGACTCTCCATAGGGATATCCGCTTCTCTAGGAATGGTAATGGGAGCAGCATGAAGACTGACAGTGAGCCCGAAGCCGAAAGATTCTGAGGAACGGGGGGCAAAGACCCAGAAATCTGTAGATGACCACAGAACGGCTGGCAACACAAGCTATCCTCTAATGGTGCTAGCTTCAAAGCTGGGAATTTTAGCAGAGGGGCAAAAAGGATGGACACCCAACCCACAGCTAGGCTCACTGGACGGAGTATGGGGCAGAAAATGGCCCCATCTAGAGGGAAAATGGAAAGCTGTGTCTGGAGGTCAGGCTAATACTATTCAATATTATTCAGTACTACTTCGAAGAAGCTGAAAATAAGCTACTATAGCAAATTGGATGTATGAATTCATTGTTTGTTAAAAAAAAAAAAACCTCAAACAAGCACATTTGTGTGACAATCAATAATTATATAGTATCATATTTTTAAAAATATAAGAGTACATGCTCTCTGCTTTATTTACTACATCTAAAGTCAAAAATCTATCAACAAAGCAACATGCTCTTAAAATAAAAATCTGCAGAGGACAGGAAGTATGTTTTTTTAAATAACTATCTCAATGCCCTCCTAGGATAAGTAAAGATTCATGAATGACGGAGATTATAATTATATTCCTGTATGAAAATCTGTCAGAATAATTTTATCATTTATTTTGTTTCTTTTATTTGAAAATTTGAATTGTGATGCATTTTTGTAGAAAACTATAACCACACAACTATCGCACTTTTATAACCTAATGAGGTCAGAATTTAAGAACAAACACAATAAACTTCTCTTCCTTAGCTCATTAATCATTTTCAAAGAACACAAGAAACACAGTGAACCTCAGGTTAATACACATCATGAGTTCTGGAACATATTTCCTCAATGTCACTACTTCCTGTTTCCCAGACAATTCAATGGGGGCCCAAAAGAACTATGTTATTCACCAGAGAATTTCCCCATCACACTCGCCCAGATGCTTTACTGCTGAAAGTATCCCCACACACTTTTTTTTTTTACTGGAGAGGGAGACAGGTATGATGACACACTGCTTTGACAATAAGAAGTGAAAACAGCAATTATCAGCTGTGTAGTCTTTCACTTGGAGCCTTTGAAAGCTTAATAATGGTTTACAAGTACCCTGCTAGCTCGTTTCCAAACACTAACCTCTTTAAAATATAAGGAGATCAAAACTTCATTTTATTTGAGAAAAAAATGTTTACAAAGTTAATTCGCATAATCATGCCTCCATATTTAAGAAGCATCTTGAATTTTCCTACCCCCAAAATAAAAGCTGGCTATATAGGTCAAATAGGCAAACCATGCCCTGGTGCCAGTATGAAAACTGAAGCTAATGGGAAGCACAATTCCAACGCCCTCTCCAGCCTGCTGCTTGATGACCCTTCTAATGAGTGGAGATCACACCAACCTTGATTGCCACCTCCGCACCCACCACATTCACCAGAGGCAGGCCAGCGGCTCCTGGGGAGCTGCTTTAGCAAAAACCCAAAAAGTTCCTAGCAGCAGCTTGATGCTACCGGATACAGCTACTAAAGGTGAACCAGGCTTGAATACCTCAAATTGAGGCATATTTTTAAAATATAAAAAGACAACAGACCTACCATAGTACAGTAGCTACTCTACCAGGTACATCTGGACAAACACTAAAAATGGTATTTATCTCCAATAGACCAATAAGGCTTTTAAAACACAATGCTAAGTACATACATATGAATGGGCTGCTGCCTCAGACCACCAGGAAGAGATGCACTATGCTCTGGGCGGTTTCACAAAGTCATTGTGTCGACTGACTGGTCTAGGGAACATTTATAGCTGTGTGGCCCAAACCAAAAACGAAAGCTCTCAAATACGTTTAGGAAATCTTTGTTTAAGCAAACTTAAAAAGAGTTCTTGGGAGGCAGAAAATGCCAAGGCTGGAATATGCTCCTCTACGCTGTGAATTTCTGAGGGGCTGTAGGACGCTGGAAACCTTAACGGTACCTTGTGGCATCAGAGGGCACTGTGACTTCCATCATTTTTTGGCACCTTCTTGAATAAACTCATAAAAGCAACAGCCAGCACTCAACAGTTCATAACAACGTGCATAAGAAGTGGTTAGGTAACTAAATCCAGATCATTCACTTTAGTCAATACTGCTCTTCTTTTACTAGTACCTCATCAGTGCCATCAACATCGAGTATGAGAAAGATAAACACACAGCTCAGGCCAAATAACAGATGTGATAAAAATAATAATAATAACAAAAGAATTCTGGGACTGGCCATGATTCAAACTAGGAAAATAGTCTGATAAGAGCTAAAAGACCCTTTCCATTTTATTTGCCTAAATTCCATCTATCTTGAGTGACATTATAAGGAAAAAAACTGATAAAGAGTTTCCAATATCATAATTATCTCTGAACCAGGCAAGTTATTTTCCATTCCCTAAAAGGGCCTGTATTAAGAAGGCCCCACAGAATGCTCCCGAATCCTCACAGAATATCTCACTCCTGGGAGAGGATGAGGAGACTCTTCTTCAGTGTGGCCTCCCCCTTTGTTTCTCAAGAGAGCATTACGGGGAGCAGAGGAGTTCTCCCTAAAACAGGTACATGTCCCTCCTGAAAGTCCATAAAGACTTTTATGTTGGAGACACTTGGTGGTTCCTTGAAAACCTAAAGCATACTCAGTTAATGTAGGCAGAGAAAAGTACTACACGTGAGAAAAAAAATACGAGAACAAACACAAAACCATTATACTTATCCCAGATAAATACTGTGCCAAGATACTGCAAGGTGCGCTGCAAGGGCAAGAGTACTTCCTTCAGCCATCAAAATGTGGTACAATGGCATTATAGATACAGAATTACAGTCATGCCAAAATGATACCCATAGTGTACTTAAAACAGATTTAAAAGCCAATTAAAGAAGGCGGTAAAAAAAAGTTTAATAATCTGTAAACTCATGAGTGTATAACCAAAATTATATACTTTGTAGAACTTGGGATTCACGGCACTAGGGTGACCAACATTTGAAACTGAGCACAAAAGAATCCCTACTGCATAGCCTGAGCACACTTCATACTAAAAGTCAGTGACCTGCACTCAACATCTGTATTTCAAAGCTTCATACTTCACCCCATGATGAACCTTCTCAAAAATTATATTCTCACTTGTGGGTGACAATATTTTTTTTTTTTAATTCAAACTAACAATAAAATTGAGATGTTTACTTCGCTTTAACTAGATACCTCTATGGCATTTTTAAAATCTCAGTTCAGTGTTTATTATGAATATCAAAGACTGGAGACGCCGTGTGACAAATGTCTTAGCTTTCCCTTTGAATAGCTCCCATTTTATCAATGATATATATTCTAAGTATGCCAGGCAAGAGAAAAAGATAACATAATCATGGGCCACAATCTGAACAAAGAAACTATTTTTTGCCAGCAAAAACTTAAAGTGAAAGATACAACAATGATTTGTTTTTTCTTGCGAACCATCTCATCAAAATTAAATTAAAGAAAAAGTTCAATTGAGCTTAACTTAGAGAAACTGCACATAATTGGACAATGTAATCCAAAGTGAATAATGATGATAATACATTCAGCATTCAGTTTTCACCACTTTTATTATTTTAAATTTTTTCACGATACTTAATACCAAAATCTATGAAAGAGTTTCCTATGGACTTATTTACCCTGCTCGGGGTTGTCTCTGAACAACATAGATTATCAGGAGAGAATGCATTTTTCTCCAAATGTCAATTTTTATTACAGTCAACAGATAAAAATATAAAAAGGTCACTTCCCTAGAGACAAATACCACAAGGATTTTAAAATTACCTCATTCTGACACCAAATTCCACAAACAGTAGAGACCGCCACATTTGTATTAAGAGCATGAAAAATTCAGTGTTACTCACAAGGATAGTCCCGTAACTGAAAAGGAACTCTTCTGTTACAACTTGAGGTCGAAATACCTGTGTGGTGAAAGTTGCCATAGATTAAATCCCGAAAGCCATGTACAAGGGAAAAAAAAAAAACAACTGAAAACGTTTTGTCTGAGTTGGCATTTCTCAGCTCCAGTTTACAAAGAAGGGAGGCACAATTAATTTTTGGTTTCTTATAAAGATGGTACCTGAGAAGTTACGAGGTGAAGCACTACGGGCATCAGTGGGAGACACATCTTCAGCTGCTTCGCTTGAACTGTTGATGGATGTTTACGGCCAGACACGTTTGCCAAAGCACTGAGAATGTCACCTGTGGAGCACATCGTGCAGGGTGCATGGAGATTACAGACCACAGATACGTAGGGACCACTGGTCATCACTGGGACACTAATGGGGTTGCTGAGGTAACGAAACTCCAAATAAAAGAAGTGGGTAGAAGCTGTGTTATTTTACTCACAAATATTGCGATTATAACAAAAAAGGTGTGGCCTCTAGGGATGGAACACTCCATGTCTCATCTAGAAATTTAAAATAGAATTTATAAATAGTATGGTAGAGTGGTGTTTTTAGAAATGATTTTTCCTTTTTTTTTTTGTAATTTTCCAAATTATAAGCATAAGCACCTATTACTTTGGTAAACAGGAAAAAATTATTTTAAATGAGAAGTGAACAGATTATAGATCACTTTTTAAATAATAGTGCTCTGTATTTTAAAATGATTATAGGTCATTTTTAAATAATGGAATAGATGGAAATAAAAATAATTAATTCATAAAACTTCTCATTGGATGACTCGTCATATCCTGAAACAGCATGAGGCTAGTAATAAGAAACTGATCCAATTGATCAGATTGTAAGTTTCAGGTTGAATATTAAAGAAAGGTTACAATCCAAAATAAATTTTGAAATGCTCTATTTTCAATCTTTAACAGGCAAAAAATCTCCCAAAGTATCAGTAAGGAGCAAAAACATACTGTCAATCAGCCACGATGATATTTTCATTGCTCTGATTTAATATTCTGAATTTCAGTGTTTAAGTATATTTTACCGTATTAGGTTGGATCAAATGTAACATTTTAAACATTTCTGGTTTATAGCTACATCTGCTGGAAAAGCATGGAATGGGATTTACACTAAATGTACACATTCCTTACATAATTTTAATTTCTGCAAATAACAATGAAATAAAGGATTAGCCATAATAAACATCCTTTGCAAATCATTATTAGATATTTTTATTTTAAATGTCTCAAAGAAATTTTCACACTGAACTTTAACCCTTTCACTGCGTTGAGTTCAAGCTGGTTCTCCAAAATGTGTCAAAAATCCACAAAAAATAATTACAGTATTTACATTTTTAAGTAAATACAGTTAAGGTGCTACATTTTATTAAAATAAATGATTACTTTAAAGTATAAAAATTTCCTATTGTTATTCATTCTTGAAAAACACAAAATATAGGAAAATGTACATCTGCTTTCCTAAACTTCCTTTCCGGAACACTGACAAGATTTTTTTACAGTTTGAGCTCGTGGGGTAAAGTCAAACTCCACACTCAGCAGCATGGAAATAGCATTCGACTATAGTCAAATGTCGCAGCCTACAGCATTTTAAAATTCTTTTAACGATAAATAAATGCGTGGTTCTAATCTGAAGGGGAAATTTTTCTTCAGAATTAGACAGAAAAATCTGAAGAAAGGTTCCCCAAAATAATAGCGTAAATCCAATTTTAAGCAATTAAAATGCTTTTATTTTCCAAAATCGCCAGTTTACCACAGATGATACCTCAACATAACCTTTAGCCTGTTCGTTGCCTCAATCATGTCACAGATGCAAAATAATTAGGAAAATAGAAAAGGCACATTTAAATCTTGAAACTACACATTCAAGGAAAAGTGTCACTGCACTCGCCTGCAATAACTGACCAGCAAGAGAAAAAAGGTGATACCTAAAAGCCAAGTGGCAGACGAGGTAAGCAGCAAGGGGCTGGAGGACAAGACTAATTTACCCAGGATTCGTGGCAGTTCCTGCACGATGTGACGGATGAGAAGTTCCAGGCATTTGGACAGGTACTCATTGCTGCTTTGCTGCTCCTTGCCTGGAGTGGTCTTCCTGCTGTCTCTCTCGATGTACATCACAAGTCTACACACAGGAAAGTGCAACGGATTACCTCTCATGATAAAAGAGTTGATAGCATCTGCCCAAATATGCCACCAAGACAAGTGTTTCCAGGGGCACAGTCCCAAATCATGTTAACATTTAGATTTGTGGCAACTTGTCGGGTGCAGTCCTTTTTTGCCTTAGAAAAATCTAAACATTTATGCAGAAAGAAAATAAGACAGACAACTGATATCTCTGCCAGTGTATCAGAAAACAGTGCCCTGATTTCATTTGCGCGTGGCCCATGAAAAGAAATCACATTCTCCACATGATGGGTGAAAGGCAAACAAAGGCATCTGGACAGACGAGGGTTCTTGGTGTTTCAGAGATTCCAAGTAGAACCACAAGTTGTCTGTACTTTGGTTGTCATTACTGTTCAACTTGCTCGGAATTTCAGACAATTCACATGATTACCAGTTCTTTCAGCAAATTGCATACATGAATCCAAATAAAAAGTTTCATTCCAACGCTGGGTGATATCAACAGCAGACAGTTCCCAAACATCTGGATGTCACATGTCCTTTTGTCCAGTAGTTTTATGACATTGGCTTTTAATAAACTCATTTCTTTTTCAAACCACAGGCATTCACTTAGCATCAACGTCTGAACCAACTGTCTCCAACCTACAACTAGGGGTCATATTGGACCATCACACTAGATACTTAGGGTGTTGTTTACAAGTTTTAGGTCCACGTTTCATCCCCTTTCCTGGACCCACCAGTCGTCTTCCCAAGTTCCCATTCCCCTTGACTCTCTAAATGGCAAAGAGCGCACTGATTTCATCAGGCACAGGGCCCTTTACAACAACCTCCCTTGCTGACTCCCTATCATCCATCTCGCCAACTCTGTTGTAATGACTCATCCTAGCCAACTTCTATTTCGCAGAAAGAGCTTCCAATCAACTCCCACCATAAACGGGGAAGAGGAGATTTTGAACATAATACATGCATGTAAAGTATACTGAAATCTTAACTTTTGGCATTTATGTGGCTATCTTAGATTTGTTCATGTTTTTGCCTTTCTGCTTACTATTACTTGGAGCCCTATGTCTGAACACATGAGGATAAAACCAAATCAAAAGTTTATGCTTTATATATGCCAGTTATCATCTTCTGTTCTAGTTCCTGATTATAATCCTAGCCACACTCTAACAAATACATGACACTGGTCAAAATGCAGAGAAAATATTGATGAATCAGCAAAAATGTATCGATACTGCTTACAGAATTCAGAGCACATAACTTCTTGATAATGAGTAAACCAAAGAAATGGGACAGGACTATTTCGTGATAAGAGAAATCCAAAACTTTCAGCCATCTAAGCTGTGATGAAATCACTGGGTGCAGCCTGGTGAGCCAGCCATCCTGGAGCCCCCAGGAATCCGTAGCACAACACACCATCACTGTGGCCTGGAGCTTCTACAAGAACCTCTGGATTAGCTGGCAGCTCTTCCATCCGCCCCATCGAAGGAGCGGGACCAGGAAACACCAGGGACGTGGAAAGCCATCTTTCTTTCCTGCTTCCGAAGACGGGTTATCTGACATCTACCTGTCTAGTCTTGCCATCTGCAGAACAGCTTTTCCAAAGTTGAAAGATCATCGCACTTAACTGCATCTTCTCCAAAGGTAGTATTTCAAACCCCCCCTCTGACCATAACCTTCTCTTGTTCCTCTTTGTGTGACACTTCGTCAACCTCCGAGGACCTTCTACTAACTGAACCCTTGACGGAGTCTCCCAATCAGTCAGCCCTTTCTTTTCTTTCACTTACTCCCTGCTTTGATCACAGCCCACCATCTACCTACCTATCTATCCAGCTTCGGCTTGCTTTCTCTCCCCTCCAGTCACACTGGTCTTCTTTCAGTCCTTCAAACTCTTTCACCCCCAGCAACAAGCTATGGCCCCCCTGCCTACATGGCTCCTCTCTCGTCCTTGCCGATGACCTCCTCTGTACATTTCATAATTCACTGCAGTTTCCACCGACTTCCTTTATTTAAATCCCTCTACAATACTGTCTCATAGCATAGAATACATGGAGGCCCTTACCAATGGCAATTTTACAACATATTTTTTATTATCTGATAATGTTTGTCATCCCAGTAAATTAAAAACTACGTAAGGGCAAGGACTACGTCTGATTTGGCTCACCACAACATCTTCCCACTTCTGGACCCAGTTCTTGACATGAAATAAGTGCTTATTAATAATAGCAAAATAGACACATGTTTCTGTAGAAACTACCATTAAGACTTTACCCAGTTCTCTATAGCAATTCCTTGGTCTTTATTTTTCCCAAGGCCTTTTTTTTAAATTCTACTGTACTGTTTGAGGTGTTTGACATTTATACTGCTGGATTATATAAGAAGTAAAAACAAACAGCAACAAAAAACTTCTGCTTAAAAAAATATACCATGTACAAAATCAAAAGACAAATAAATCGGGGGAAAATATTTCCCCATTTGGTTCATCAATAGATGAATGAGTAACTAAGATGTGGTATATACACACAATGAAATATTATTCAGCGATAAAAAAGGCAGGAAATCCTGCCATTTGTAACAAGGACAGAACTTAAGGGTTTATCCGAAGTAAAACAAGCCAGACAGAGAAAAGTAAACGCTGCATGGGATCACTTCCTGTGTTTCCCTGAAAATAAGACCTAACCAGAAAATAAGCCCTAGCATGATTTTTCAGGATGACATCCCCCTTACATTATATTATATTATATTATATTATATTATATTATATTATATTATATTATATTATATTATATTATATTATATTATATTATATTATATTGTATTATATAAGACCTGGTCTTATATTACAGTAAAATAAGACTGGGTCTTATATTAATTTTTGCTCCAAAAGACCATTAGAACTGATGGTCCGGCTAGGTCTTATTTGGGGGGAAACACAGTATATGTACATTGTTAAATAAAACAAGCAAAGTTCAAAACAGTATGCTTTTTATGTAACAAGAGAGAAATACAATCTATATTCATGTTTGCTGAAGGGATGCATAAGCAACTAATAATGCCTAATTCTGCATGATGGTGATCTGGGACTATGCAGGCAGTATACATAATACGGAATATTTTTCACATTTTGAATTTTCTGGTTTTGAACCATAAATATGAGTTATTTACTTGAAACTTAAATTTAAAGATTTTTAAAACATGAAGTAATATCATTGCCCTACAGAGCCAATTTAAAAAAAAAAATAGGTGATGTAACGCTCACTTGCAAAAAACGATAAATGTTGAGTGCAGGCAAAGACTAGCCCACTTCGCAAGATCTGTAGAGCTACACTTAATCTCAGTGTCAAGTGTCAGGCTGACTCTAAAAAGGAAGTAAACCAGCAACAGTACTACAGCATAACCCCAAAATATTATTATAGTCTTTGGCCCATTACGATTTCCACATATTTTTTCTTTCTTTCAGCAGCATCAATCTTTTAACTTGACAATATTAAGACAGAGTTATCAACCAAATCTGTATGTAATTCCCAGCTCTAATATTTTCTAATAGTGTGATTTTGAACAAATTTCTTAAACTCTTAAAGGCTTCAGTTTTTTAATTATAAAATTTCCTATCTTGTAGGACTGATGCGAGGATTAAATGAGATAATAGTCTGGGGCACGTGGTAAGTACTCAAGAAATAGTAGCTGCTATTAATTGTTACTGTTATTAATTATTAAAATTAACTTACTAATTGTTACCACCACCACACTCAAGATACCGCTTTCTTGAGTGCACAGATCTTAAAAGAAAATTCCCAGAACAGCCCACTCTGCTCTCATCCTACTTCTGACTCACAAGTGACCATGGTCAAAAGTCCTGCCTCCAGCTGCCCCTGCATCTTGGAGCATTACCTCAACTGATTAAAACGAGTTGGAGTATGACATCTTCTATAGATGGTATAGAAATATATGTCACTAAAACTTTTCTATACCTTTTCACAATCAAAAAATGTACACATTTTCTTAAAGGAAATAAAATATCAGGCCAGGTTTGTTTTAAATCAACATGCAGAATATACCATCATTTGTTTATTTACTTTTCTATACGACACGTTAGGGCTGGACTCAGCTTTAGTTCTTGATGCGGCCGTGAACACTGCAGTGTCTGTTTTCTGGTGTAGCAGGAGTTGCTAGGGGACACATACACACAGGAATGGAACCTCAAATATTCCACTTCACGACACTGCCCAACTCTTTCCCAAAATGGTGGTCCCGATTTACTTCCACCAGCAGTGTATGTGTTTCCTTTGAGTTACAACCTCATCAATGTATCTAGTAGCATCAGATTTAATTTTTATCCACCTAGATTTGTGGCCTTAATTTGGATGTTCATTATTATTAATATGGGAAGCATATTTTGATATTTCTTTGCTGTTTATATTCCCTCTTTTGTCAAATGCCTGTTCAGGTCTTTTGCTCATGCTCCCATTGAGTTGTTCATTTTTTGTTATTGATTTGTAGGCATTATTCAAATGGCCTACGTCTTTCCTCTTTCCCTTGTTTTTCCTGCTTTCTCTTTCTTTTCCTTTTTGTCTTTCTCATTGAACTCCTCAATCCACTGGAAACTGGTTTATCATATGAATTGAGAAAGAAATCCAATTCCACTGTTTTTCCAAGTGGATAACCACTTCCCTGGTACTATTTATTGAAAAGGTACTTCTAAAACTAAGGGTGAAGGAGGAGGGGCAAAATAACATATGCTTGGCAAAATCTGATTACAAAGCAGTTTGATCCCTAGATTAGATTTCTGCCCAATGACTCTAGGTGACTGTCAGTAGACTTGAATCCAGGTAGGAATCTGGAGATTTATTCTCTAGAGAAAGTAAAACAAAGTTTCTAGACAGGGAGAAAGCAGACCAAGTCAAAGAGGGGACTACCGAACAGAATAGGAGACTAAGTGAACATCATACAATGAATGCTGGGACTTCTGGTCCCCTTCCCCAGTGGGATCCCAGGACTCTGGCAGCCAGGTCCCTGCTTTGAGGGCTGATGACTGGAATGGTCTTCATGCACTTTGGTGAAAATGGCCCAAGAGAAACATCCTAGAGATGCTAAAGCTCAAGTTCACATTAAAAAAAAATTAAAAAAAAATGCCCATACAGATGACCTTAGTGTGAAGTTCAAACTCAACAAATTCACCCGTGCACTGAGAACTTCTAACACAAGATGTCATTCCCTCAACTCTTAATCTAGACCAGACAGAACACTACCAGTTATCTGAGAGTGTGGCTTCCTTGCTTGACATTGCATTTGCTGATATTCATCCATGTTCTTTTCCATTGCTGTGTAGTATTCCCAAGTATGACTACAATTTATTCATTTTGCCGTTCATGGACATTGGGCTGTTTCAATTTATCACTAGTGCTAAGCACATCATATGCTGGATGCATGTAAACATTTCTGTTGGATATATACTTGGAAATGAACTTGCTGGATCAGAAGACATGCCTAGATTCAGTTTAACAGGCACTGCTGATAATCAGTTTTCCAAAGTGATTATTATGACAACTTGCTCTCGAACAGGCAGGTATAAGAATCCCAGATGTTCTACGTCCTTGCCAAAATTCGATATTATCAGGCTTATTAATTATAACCATTCTGGTGGATACCCACTGGTATCTCATTGTAATCAAACTGATGACTAATTAAGGTTATGCATCTTTTCATGTGTTAAACAGCCATTTGGAGATAACCACTTTTGTAAAATGGCGGTTCAAGTCCTGTGTTCATTTTTCTATTGGCTTATCTGCCTTCAGTTCTTTACATACTTTAGTTAAGAGCCCACTGTCAATTTTATGTGTGGCACATAAACACCTTCCCCTACACTATGGCTTGTCTTACTCCTCTCTTAAGGATGCCTTTTTATGAACAGAAGTTCCTAACTTTAAGGTAATCTAATTTATCAATACTTTCCTTTATGACAGTGTTTTTGTGTCCTGTTAAAATGTCTGATCTACTCCAAGATCATGAATATATCTGCATTTGTTATACACCAGGAAATTTAAATTTAAATTTTTACATTTAAATGTGCAACCTACCTGAACTGGCTTTTTTGTACACTGTAACATAGAGGTAAAAGTTTTCTTTTTTTTTCCTATAGTGCCATCTGAAATGATCCAGCTCCAATTACTGTAAAAAATCATCATTTCCCCACACTTTCCCCCATGTCTCCTCTGCTCTTCTCCATCCTCTTATCTCTCTATAATCTCAGATGACTCCAGTATATTAATTCTCTATTCAGTTGTGTCTAATATGCTGCTGACACTATCCATTGAGTTTTTACTTCTAGTTACAGTGTTTTTAAGTTTTAGAATATCCATTTGTTTGTTTTTTATACTTCTAACCCTGTACTGAAATTTTTCCATCTTTCACATACCTCAAATATATGAATCAGTTATTTTAAATTCTATATCTGATAACTCCATGGTCTGTAATATCTGTGGATACAGTTATCTTATTTGCTTTTCTTTTTATCATATCATCTTATCTCTTCATAGGCTTGATTACTTTCTATTGAGTGTTAAGAGTCTCTATATGAAAACTGGAAGGCTATTTTGAGGCCTAGGATTAGACTTTTCTAGACAGAACTGACATTTGCTTTTGGGGAGCAGCTGGGGTATCAGTAAGTCGTGGTCACCTTAATCCAATCAGAGAATGAGATGATTCAAAAGTGGGCTCCTTTCCCTGTTCCGGGGAAATCCTCGCATTGAAATAACAGATATCCCAGAAACAGAGAAAATGGAAATGTTTGTCATTGGGAAGTCAGGGTATCCAAAAGAAATTCCACCAAAACGTACACAGTATAAATAGTCCTGGGGATGTGATGTACAGCGTAGAGAATGAGTCAGTAATGTTGCAACAACTATGCGTAGTGCCAGGTGGGTACTAGACTAACTGGGGGAATCACTGCATAAATTATATCAATGTCTAACCACTATGCTGTACATCTGAGACTAATATAATATTGATTGTCAACTTTAACTGAAAAAATAAATAATTTTTAAAAATCGGGGGGGACAAAAGCAAACTCACACTTGTCTATAGGGAGTCAATTTTTCTCTAAACTATGTTATCCATGACAAAATAGTTCGTAATATCTTTAAGGCAAAAACTACTCAAATAGTTTTCAAACACTAGTACAGGCTGTTAAGACATAAGAAAATATCCATTACCTCTGTTGAGAGAAATAAAAGACTGGTGGGATCCATAACAATATAAAACTGACTCTAGAATGATCCTCCATTTCTCCCTTCTGGAATGCTCTCCCAATGCTTTCCCATTACAGGATGTGTTTACACAGGCTACAGAATAAATTCACTTTACCGACCAGAGAACATTAGTTACTAAAAGGATTCACAGTCTATGAAGGAAATAAAATGTGGAAACATTTGAGCGTAGTGTCCATAAACACTTTACAGCTGTTCTACAACAAAACTTCACGATATTTCTTAGTGCTCTACAAGGGTAGCAAGTTAAAAAGATCAATAATCTGAACAGTAATCCAAGTAAACCACAAATAAATAAGATCTATTCTTTCTCCCCCATTAGCTTTAATAGGATTGTTTCTCCCCAGAACATGTCTGTTTCCCAATTGACTGCCTCACTGATCTCTATGATTCACTCCCATTACCCTTACCACAATTTTCTCACTCCCATTTCTGTAGGAATCCTTATGCTCACTCCACACACCTCCACCTTTGTGCCTCCCTCACCTGCCTTCTAGTAACCCTCCTGCTGTACCTCCGTGCTTCTGTGGCCAAACTTGCCATGTCCTTTATTTCTACTACATACACTAGTGCAGCGTCTATTGTAAAATGAGCTCGATGAGAACAAGGATGACGACATTCACTTATTCATTCAATAAATACTTACAGTGTCTACTATGCACTAAGCATTTTTCTAGTTGATGGGACTACAGCTCATGGCAAATGAGCAAGTGGGAAGAAAGACAATTAACAAACAAATAAGTAGAAAATAGTTCCGTGGTGTTAAGTCCTATTGAGAAAATTAAAAAGTAAGACAATTAGTCACTTGTCAGAGAAGGGTCTCTGACAGGATGTCATGCAAACAAAGATCAGCAATAAAGCAGCAGAAGCAATGGTGAAGCAAGGGCCAAACAGGCCAGGCAGGTGGGAAGATACACACAACATCCCAAAGGCAGGAACACGGGTGGTGTGTTCCTGTGTGGCTGGAGCACAGCGAAAGAAGAGATCAGAAAGCAAACCAGGTTCCAGAGCTTGCAAGACATTGGAGGCCCCGGTAGGAACCTGGAATTTTACTCAATGAGGAGAGGCATGATCTGATTTGTGGCTAAAATCAGCACTCTGGAGATTGCGAGGAGAGCCAACTAGAGAAACATAAGAAGACCAGGGAAGAGGCAACTGTAATCGCTCAGGAGAGAAATTACGGTGATAGTATGGAAATGGTGTGGATTGAGGAGATTCTGCGTATCATCTTAAGGTATAAATAATGAGACTTGCTATTGATTGGATATGAAAGGAAGAGAGAAACCAAGAATAACTCCATGCAACTACCCAACTGGAAGAACAGAGTTGCCATTGATTGAGACGAGTGAAAGCTGCTGGGATAGCAAGTCTGGGGTAGAAAAATCACTATTAGACATGGAAGTGCAGATATGTTGGCCATTGATATGCAAGTCCGAGTTCAGAGGAAAGGTCTGGACTGGTGGCTTTAATCTGAAAGTGATCCTTGGGCAGATGGTATTTAAGGTCATTCAACCAAGTGAGATCACGTGAGGAGTGCCAGCCTTAGGACTGAGTCATGGAACCACTACTACCACCGAGGCTAGAAAACGGAAGAGGATGAGCAGAGGAAATTGAGAAAGAGTGACTAATGAAGAATGAAGAAAACCCAAAAAAAGCAGCCTGGCTGCCAAGTAGGGAGACTTCAAGAAGATGACAGTAGACTTGTAATTTCTGTTAAAGGTGAGTTAGGTTATTCAGACAAACCTGCCTACCATAAAAAAACAACAATGAAAAGTGCTGAATAAAATATACATCTACTTAACATATAATTACATCAAATTATGTAGATTACAAATAAATACAGGAAAAATGCCTCAGACAACTGTCTACTATTATACAAGAACTTGTGGTTCACAAAAAATTTTCAGTGAAAGCATCATACACTGGGTATAAAAAGTGCTGTCTCTGAAGCAATTTAAAGGGAAAAGAAGATGATATACTCTGAAATACTGTGTCAGATGAGGCAGAAGAAACTCAAGGAACTGATGGCATGCTGTGACGACATGTAAATGAAATAGTTTAAAAAGTTGCATGTGGAGTGTTGAAATAAATTTTATGAAATGCCATAACGAAAAAATCCTACATCAGCATATTCTTGTACATGTCATTGAAGTACATATGTGTAACCACAGTAACAAATTAAATATTACAGCCACAGCTGGACATTTGTATAGTTCACCAAATTCCTAAAAAATGTATATATTCACCATGGTCCCACAAAAAAAGTCCTTTTGGAACTTCTATTGAACTAGGCTTTCATACTATAATCAGGATGGACCTGAAGTCAACTAACCCCAAGATATTCTCATCAGATTATTCTAGCTTCTGTATGGAAAATGAATTATGGGCGGGGCGGGGTGGGTTGCAAGACGAGAAAAGGGAGGCCAGTTAGGAGGCTAGTGTCATAGCAGGGAAGAGATGCTATTGGCTTGGACCAGCATAGGAGCAGTCTTGACGGAAAAGAAATGGATAAATGGGGGTGGAGAGAGCTTTTTTGGAGAAAGAGTCAATATGATTTGTTTATGAATTCGATTGAGTGATGAGAACAAAAATAACATGGGTTACTCTGGGGTTTGGGCTTGAATAACTGGATAAAGAAAGCTACTGAGTGTTTTTGTGTGTTGTTGAGATGGGGGAGTTTGGAAGCGGAGATGGAATTAGGAAGCAGATTTGTTTTGTTTATGTTACCTTGAAGATTCTTCTTGGGCACGCCACCATATATATATATATATATATATATATATATATAAGCCTATGGTGGGAAAAACGTCATATAGACGCGTATCAGCATATAGGTGGTATTCAAAGCCACTGGAGTAGAAGAAATCACCTTAGGACAGTGATGACAGAGGAAAAACAAAGAGGGACCAGGATGATGCAGAAGAGGGGGGATCAGCAAAGAGACTGAGGTGGGAAGAGAAAAGAAATTACCAAGAAATTCTGGTTCGAGTTGGCAAGTTGAACCCAAGCATTTCACTTCCCTTTTTTGCATATTCCCACAAGAAATCTGCACAAGCCCTAAAAACAGGAAACTGTATCATTCTCAGCCAGAACCTTCAAATAATTTCCTAAAAGTGATGGTGCAGATATAAGTGGATTGAGGGAAGACCCAAACACCCATGAAGGAAACAGCTGCCTGGGAAGTAGGCAGAACCCTTGCTGCCCCCTAAACTCTAAAAGGCAGGGGAGCAAGACAAGCGCAGACTTAGGAGCTGATAAGAAGAGGTGAGTTTCTGACATCTATGAGAACTTTGTTTAAATGAACTGCGTACCAGAAAGCCTGGCACAAAAGCCATGCTAACTAAGAGGACAGGGATCACAGGGAAACTGCAGGAAGGAAAGTTTTTAAAGCAAAGGAATGACTCAGATGAAAGTGCCATTTGAGGAATATTAATCTAATAGTGGCGTAGATAAAGGATTGGAGAGAAGAAGCCAGACAGGTAATTAGGAGTCACATGTGTGCAGGTAAAAACTGTGTTTCCCTGAAAAATAAGACCTAATCAGACCAACAGCTCTAATGAGTCTTTTGGAGCAAAAATTAATATAAGGCCCAGTCCTATTTTAATATAATGTAAGACCAGGTATAATATAATATAATATAATATAATATAATATAATATAATATAATATAATATAATATAATATAATATAATATAATATAATATAATATAATAAATATAATACTGGGTCTTATATTAATTTTTGTTCCAAAAGATGCATTAGAGCTGATGGTCCAGCTAGGCCTTATTTTTGGGGACACATGGAAGGAGAAACAGAAAGGAACTCAAGCGAGCAGAACGGACTGCCCAGAAATGGTATGATTAGGAGACAAGTGATGGCGGCATCCTTGAACGTATCCACAAGGGCAGGGTTTGGCTCCTGCTTGTTTGAAATGATGCTGTGTTCGGTTGTGGCCGAAAGCTTTGAAGGACTGCTTGGCCTCTCCTTTCTTCCATGGAGCTTTTACCATCCAAACAGAACAGGTTTGGTAGAATATTAGTTAGGTTGAGTCTTGCTTGCCTTCACTTGGTCACCTTTGTATGAATCCAATGGTTTTGGTTTTTTGTGGTTTTGTCCTTTTTAAATGGTTTTAAGCTGATATTCATGAAGAGCAGTGAGTACCTAGAACTCAGCCACTAATGAAAGGAAATCCCATTTAAGAAGGTGCATTTCTATACCAGAGCTGTGTCATACCATCCTTTGGGCCCTCTGCTGGAAAAGTAAAATCCAGTCTCAAATAATGCCTTTTTAAATTGTATCCTCTAGTAGGACAGTACTGTATCACACCTCTGTGAATGGAAAGTATCTGATACCTGCTTTATGATACACAATAGTGGCCATGCTTTATCAGAGCTGTTTTTAATGACGCTATTCTAGAACATTTTCTTTCCAGACGATGACTGAGAAGCTAATAAAAACAAAAACTGGTGCCAGGTACCACAACAGTAACAGAACTTGACTGTTTCCTGGGGTTTTGTTTTTCATCTTTTTTTTTGTTGTTTTAATGGAGTGTGCTGGATATCTCTATAATGTTGTTCAGATGACTGCAAAGCCTGGAAAAGCTGTTGTTGCTATTGACGCATAACATCCTGTTATTGGTCTTTTTATATAAATAAATATGTATATACCCATATGTATATATAATTTGAATTTTTGGAAACTTTAACTGTGCTGTCAACTTTGGAAAAAGTTTCCCAGTTGGACCATGTTGCGTTGCCATTTACAGAAATAAATAGCCACATTGGTCTAGAAACATTAAACATAAGTTTGTCTAGTAGTACAGGGGTAACATACCGTATTATATATGTAAGGTTCTATCTACGCGAGTTTGATTACAGAAACTAAGAAAGTATTCTCTATATAATGTGGCAAAAAAATAATAAATAAATAAATGAACTGTGTACTAGAAACCCCGGCACAAAAGCCATGCTAACTAAAAGGAGATGGATCAAAGGGGGACCTCAGGAAGGAAAGTTTTTCAAGCAAAGAATGACTTAGATGAAAGTGGCATTTGAGGACTATTCATCTAATAATGGCGTAAAGTATTAGAGAGAGGAAGCCAGACAGGCACCTAGGAGTTACGAGTGTGCAGGTGAAAAGGAGAAACAGAAAGGCACTCAAGAGAGAAGAACGGACTGCCCGGAAATGGTGACGAGAGACAAGATTCCAACACTCTGCTGTTGAGAGAACAGCACATTTGCATATGGGAAGTCAATCATATGGGCGTTAGAAATGGATAAGCCACACTACTGACCTAACTTATTCCGGCTCCTCCTGGGAGATGCCATCATGCATATAAGCCCCCCCTCCATTTCTACCCCCTTGGACACCCCCACTCCCTTTGCACTCTACTGCACTCACTGTACCCCACCAATGGACCGCTCCACTGTCTATTTCTACTGCAGATCTCCCCACGTGCAGTATGCTACGGGGATAAGATGTCAACTGGATGCCCACCCCATTTGGATTCCTCCTGGACAACTTCACAACTGGTTCCTTGCCCTAACCATACACTATTGCCAGAGAATCAAACAGCACACTTTTCTGTGCTCACTTCACTCTAAGCCCATTTTAATCTATCCACTGCACCTTCTTTGACTCATAGATGTTGTTTTCATCAAGCAGGAAAAACTTGTACTTTAAATATAAGGTGCACTTTTCCTCTCTTCCATCTGCCCATCAGAACCCTCAGCAAACTCACCATCCAATCCAATACTTCTATTTGTGATTAAAGCTATTATCTCTCAGCTTACGGTAGTCAGGTGACAAGTGGAGTTTGGGTCCCAATTCAAATTAGAGTGACCCAGCATATCTACAGACCTACCTGGATTATTTATTCAGTTCCTAAATGTACAACTGGAATAGACATGCTTAGCAAGGAGCAGAATCTATACATTTGCTATCTGATCAGAGCAGTGAGGGCTATGACGGTAAGAAGGGGAAAATGGAAGTCCCTGGACATGTCCCTTCTCTAACAAGACAGTAACCCATATCAGCAGAAAACCAAATTATAGAAATTAACACCAACAGCCAAAAATTGAGAGGTGGAAGGGTGATAAAATCTATTATCTCCCCATTTAAGTTGTCTATTTGGCCTGGGCAGAATCTTAGAAAATGACTGTGATGGATCTTGAATGACTGTGGATCATCCAAAATATAAACAGGTTGTGACTCCAATTGCTGCTGCAACTTAAGATTTAGTATCTCTTCTGGAGCAAATCAACTTTGCCCTGGCATCTCCGTTGCTGTTGACCTGCAAAGGATTTTTCTGTGCATCAATTTGAAAAATCCACCAGCATGTGTCCGCTTTTACTCATCAGAGTGAACAGTAAATATTCAGTCTTGCCTTTGAGCTATGCCAGCTCATCTTGATGTCCCAGCAAATGTCACACCTGTACCGTACTATGATGAAATTAAGCTGATTGGACCTGAGGAACAGTTAGTAGCAAATAAGACAGCTGGCTTAGTAAGACACATGAGAGGTAGATAAACCCCATAAAAATCTATGGGCTGCTAGTCCTCCGTGAAGTTTCTAGGACTCGATGGTCAAAGCATGTCGGGACATCCCTCCAAGTCAAAGACAGGTCATTGCATCTTCTACTGACTGTGACCATAAAAGTAGGCCTTTGTGAACTTAGGAGGCAGTACATACCACCTTTGAATGTGTCCCAGCTCATTTTCTGAGGAATCCATAACCCTGCTAGGTTTGAATGGAGCTGGAGTGAAGAAACGCTCTGCTACAATCCCGACCTGCAGTGTAAGCTGCTCTGCCATGTGGGCCTTCTGACCAACAGATGTAGTAACACTCAGAGTGACTGTGAAAAATAGGAGTGCTATATGGAGCCCTGGAGAAGCACCAATAAGTAATCACAGCACAGAGCTTTGGGGTTGCTAGGGTCTGAAGGTTTGTGTCTGCCCCAAAATTCATATGTTGAAATCCTAGCACCCACTGTGATGATGTTAGGCATGATTAGGTGATATGTGGAAGGTGATTAGGTCATGAAGGTAGAGTCCTCATGAATGACATTAGTGCCCTTATAAAATAGAGATTCCACAGAGCTCGCTAGTCCCTTCCTCCATGTGAGGATACAACGAAAAGTCTGCGACCCAGAAGAGGGCCTTCATCCCACCATGCTGGCACCCTGATCTCAGACTCCCAGCCTCCAGAACTGTGAGACATAACTTTCTGTTGTTTATAAGCTACTGGTCTGTGGGATTTTGTTACAGCAGACGGACTAAGACTGGGCTTTAGAGCAAAGCACATTCTCATGGGCAGATTGCTATTCTTTTGAGAAGCACCTCCTGATACACAATAAGCACATGACAACTGACATCACATGACCCACGACCTGAATTAGCTATTCCTAATCTGACACACCAAGCCACTAGGTTGGGCATGCACAGCAGTAATCCATCATCAAGTGGATTGATCAATATGAGACTGAGCTTGGAAATGTCCAGAATGGACTACTCAGCTGCATGAGTAGGTGGCTTAGATTCCTTCTACACATACTCTTCTGTATTGCCTCCCCGCTCTTGAACCTGATTAAGATTTATGACCAGCTGACTGAAGAGGAGAAGCACTGAGCCTGATTAGTGACTGGTTCAGTACAACGTGGTAGCACCAAATCGAAGTAGACTGCAGCAGCACTATTCACCAAATCAGAAGAGTTCCTGAAGAGGAAATCCTCCCAGTGAGCAGAACTTCAAACAACACAATTTCTTGTACCCTGTGTTTAAACTGAGATATGTCTAGAAGTACAGATGTATGCTGATTCACCGGCACTGGCTAATAGCTTGATAGAATGGTCAGGGAATTAGAAAGAACAAGATTTGAAGACTGGTGACAAGAAATTCTGAGGAATGGGTACAAAGCATGAAGACAACTGTGCACCATGTGGATACCCACTAAACAGCATCCACATCAGAGGAGACTCTCAGTCAGAGGAGGCACATGTCAGTCAAGACTTTCTCAGCCACCCTAGGGCTCGCTCAGTGGGCCCAAGTGCAAAGTGGTCAAGGTGGCGACCATGGAGGATATGCAGAGGCTCCGCAAAAGAAATGCTCCTCATCTGGGTACTGCTACTCCAGCCGACGGGGTAAAGCCCCAGCGTGGCCCCATTTCCCGGGGTGACCAATTAGTCATCTAACAACAAGTTGGTTTATGGAAGAAGCAGTCCACTCTCCTCACTGGAATAGTTACGTATCCTGGAAATGGACTTGCTTTCCCTGCCCGTAAGCTTCTGCCAGAGCCACTAAGAATAGACTTAAGAAATGCCTTATCACCTCGGTAATCAATATAACACTGTATTTGATCAAGGAACTTATTGATAGCACAAGAGGTGTGGTAAGGTGCTTAGGCCCATGAAATTCACTCATCTCAGCAAGTACTCCATCGCCCAGAAGCAACTGGCTTGATTGAAAGAAGAAATGGCCTATTCAGTCATGGTGCCAGCTGGGAAACAACAATGTAAAACTGGGTTCTATCTCACAACAGTGAAGCATATGTTTGAATCAGCAAACAAAACATATCGTATGCTTTTGTCTCTCCCATAGTCAAAACACACAGGTCTGGGAATCAAGAGGTAAAAGGAGTGACCACCTCTCACCTCTCACTCTTACACCTAATAACCCACTCACAGGATTTTTCTCCCAATCTCCATGACCCTGGTTCATTCCAAGGAAGGTAAGTTTCCACCAGAGGACGCAACTCCATTTTTGAAAATGAAGAGGGTTGCTCTATTAGTTAAGAGTTAGTGATAGTACCAATGGCATTTTTCACAGAATCAGAATAATCCTAAAATTTATATGGAACCATAAAAACCCCAAATAGTCACAGCAATCCTGAGAAAGAAGAACAAAGTGGAAGTATCATGCTACCTGCTACCAAATTATACTCCAAGGCCACAGTAATCCAAACAGCGTGGTACTGGCATAGAAACAGACACATAGATCAATGGAACAGAATAGAGAGTCTAGAAATAAACCCACACCTATATAGTCATTTAATCTATGACAAAGGAAGCAAGAATTTACATTGGAGTAAAGACAGTGTATTCAATAAATGGTGCTTGGAAAACTAGACAGAAAAATGGAACTAGACCATCTTCTCAAACCATATACAAGAATAAACTCAAAATGGATTAAGACTTAAATGTAAGACCCGAAACCATAAGGCTCCTAGAAGAACATATAGGATGTAAACGCTCAGACATTATCCTTAGTCATGTTTTTATTGATATGTCTTGTCAGGCAAGGGAAACAAAAGAAAAAATAAACAAATGGGATTACATTAAATTAAAAAGTTTTTCTCACAACAAACGAAACCATCAACAAAATGAAAAGACATCCTACTGAATGGGAGAAGATATTTGCCAATGATACATCTAAAAAGGGATTACTTTCCAAAATTTATAAAAAACACTCATATAACTCAACACTAAAAAGAAATCCAATTAAAAAATGGGCAGAGGACCTGAATAGACATTTCTCCAGAGAGGACATACAGATGACCAACAGACATATGAAAAGATGCTCAACATAACTAATCATCAGAGAAACGCAAATAAAAACCACAATGAGATACCACTTCACTCCTGTCAGAATGGCCATCATTAATAAATCAACGAACAACAAGTGTTGGTGAGGATATGGAGAAAAGGGAACCCTTGTGCACTGTTGGTGAGATTGCAAATTGGTGCAACTACTATAAAAAACAGTATGGACGTTCCTCAAAAAAATTAAATATAGAAGTACCTTATGACCCAGCAATTCCACTCCTGGATATTGATCCAAAGAAATCTAAAACACTAATTCGAAAAAATACATGCACCCTTATGTTTACTGCACAATAGCCAAGCTATGGAAACAATCGAAATGCCCATCAATAGATGATTGGATAAAGAAGCTATGGTACATGGGAGTTGGTTAGAGCACAAGCTCTGAACAACAGGGTTGCTGGTTCGATTCCCACATGGGCCAGTGAGCTGCGCCCTCCACAACTAGACTGAAGACAATGAGCTGCCACTGAGCTTCCAGAGGGGTGGCCGGATGGCTCAGTTGGTTAGAGCACGAGCTCTCAACAACAAGGTTGCAAGTTCAATTCCTGCATGGGATGGTGGGCTGCACACCCTGCAAGTAAAGATTGAAAACGGCGACTGGACTTGGAGCTGAGCTGCGCCCTCCACAACTGGATTGAAGGACAACGACTGGGAGCTGATGGGCCCTGGAGAAACACACTGTTCCCTAATATTCCCCAATAAAATTTTTTTTAAAAAACCATATTCCCAGTACGGTCCCTGGAATTTCTGATTCTGTGAGTCTACAGTGGCAGTCAGGAACCTGCCTTTTAAAAAAAACGAAGAAAAAGAGAAAGATTGTAGTACATTTATGTAATGGAGTATTACTCTGCCATAAAAAAAGAATGAAATATTACCATTTGCAAAAATATGGATGGACCTAGAGGATATTATGCTAAGTGAAATAAGTCAGACTGAGAAAGACAAATATCACATGATCTCACTTATATGTGGAATATAAAGAATGGAATAAATGAACAAATAAAACAGAAATAGAGTCAAATATACAGGTTACAAACTGATGGTTGCTAGACAGGAGAGAGGTTGTGGGCTTGGGTGAGAAAGGTGACGGGATTAAGAAGTACAAATTGGTAGCTGCAAAATAGTCATGGGGATGTGAAATATGGTTTGGGGAATATAGTCAATAATCTAAAAACTATGTATGATGTCACATGGGTACTAGACTGACTGGGGGGATCGCTTCAGAAATTATATAAATGCCTAACCACTGCACTGTACACCTGAAACTAATATAAAATAATAGTGAATGTCAACTATATTTAAAAAGACATATATAGTCATGGGATGTAAAGTACAGCATAGGGAATACAGTGAATGGTATTGTAACAACTATGTAGGGTGTCAGAGGGGTAGCAGACTTGTTGGGGTTATCACTTTGTGAGGGGTGTAAGTGTCTAATCAGTATGTTGTTTTGCACACCTGAAACTAACAATAAAAAAATGAAAGAATAAGTAAAATTAAATAGCCACATGCGGAAAAACAAAACAAAAAACCAGTGCGTGATCGTGATTAACAAGAGAAAACTGGGTTGCTGCCAAACTGTGAGGCCTGGGCCAACACAGACCCAGGGGTTCTCCGAAGAACCTCTATCAGCTGCTTCTATATCTAACAGCTAAAGTTAGTAAAAACCTCAGCAACCAAGAAAAGGCAGAGTCGCACCTTTCAGGTACTTAATCTCCCCAGGAAAGTGCAAACCTGTTATTCGAGTTTATCTATGACAGTGGAACTACTGAGCCATAGTTTTCATTTTTAAATGCCCTCAGAAAGTAGCCTCACCAAGTGGTTAAAAGTTGTCCCTCCATCTGTACTGTGGATGTAAGATGTGGACAGTATGATGGGTAGAAATTCGCTATCATTTTAATTTGCATTTCTTCGATTACTCATGAGGCTGAATATCTGTTTACTTCTTGATGAATCTCTTTATAGTACATAGATTAACTCTTTGCTATATATATGATGCAAAAATTTACAGATTTTGTTAGCATGAGATTTATTTATGTTTTGGGGGGGATATAAAAGTTTCTAATCCATATATAGCCAAACGATCAGTGTTTCCTTTTATGGTTTCTTTCATTGCTTTGCTACTCAAAAAAGCTTTCCTTACCCATATTTAAACATATTTTCTTCCAGCTGTTTATAGTTTCTTTTTGGTATATAATTCTTTAATCCATCTGGAATTGACTTTTGTATAGTGTAAGCTGAGAAGATAATTTTTTCCCACACAGTTCACCAATTACACAGAGCAAAAATTTCTTTTTTTTTTAAATCGGTCTTTCAAGATCAAAGCAGACTTTTTTTTTTATTTCACTGATTACCATATTAATAGCGCTGCTACGGGAAGGGAGAGAAAACCTTTAGGAAAACCAGATCCATCGCAGGCACTGACATTTCAGGCTCCCAGCAAACCTATACAATGAACTTACAAGACTATTCATCCTCTGAAAGGATTATCATTCCTAGAGACATATAAGACCCTATTTTATCACCTGCCATATTCAATATGAGCATGAAGCCATTTGAAGAAATAGGTGGACATTCGGGGACTATCCTAGCATTTTTATCGGATTCTGACAGCTTGATTTCACAGCCTGTCACGCTAGAAAGATTTGAGAGCCAACATCATAAAAAATGTGCTGAAATTTAATCCATAGAAGGCTGATGGTGATGGTGATACGCAGGAAAAATTATCTCCCTAATGTAGCAAAGGTTGTCGTGGGCTCCTGATGTGAGGCTTCAGTTCCCAGGCAGACGGAAGCATCATGGTGAGCTCAGAACTCCAGGGGCTAATGGCGTTTCAAGGGACAGGTAGGGAATGGAGAACATTTTTCCATATAAACTCATCACAGAGACTTTTAACATCTCTCTGGCCTGAAGCCTTTATATTCATACCTTTATATTCAACTTTGTGTTTTATATGCATACAAATGTAACACATGGGCTGCAAAGCACAAAGGAACAAACAGCAGCCATCTTTCCATAGTCTGCACTGGCTGCCTATGTATTTCTGGCCGTAATCTGTATTGCTACATTGAATCTACAAAGTGCAAAAAATTTGACCACCGATAGCTCTAATCCTCCAAAATCAATTGGTGCCTATTGTTCTTTAGTTTTTGTTCTTTTGCTTCATTATATTTTTTTCTTATTTACAATAGTGAAATATGCTTTTATAATAAAGCTAAAAATAAAAATGAATAAATATAACAAACAACACCCCTATCCCACTCTCCTCAGATAACTAGATTTGTTATTATCCTCCCATGTATTCTTGTTAATAAAATGTTATACAGTGCTCGCTTCGGCAGCACATATACTAAAATTGGAACGATACAGAGAAGATCAGCACGGCCCCTGCGCAAGGATGACACACAAATTCGTGAAGCGCTCCACATTTAAAAAAAAAATGTTATACAAACACACACAAGTAGAAGAGTTTTGCCATTTTTATTTGTTTTATAAAATAACTTCATAATTAATGTAATTGCGCTTTCACTTTTTCACTTATCTATATATAATGAACATCCCTCCAAGTTAATAAAATGAATCACCTACTATATCATAGCTATACCATCATTTATTGAAGTATTTCAATACCAATGGACATTAACTGTATTTCCAGGCACTGACCACTAGAAACAATGCTACATTGGACACCCTCATGCATAGGAACAATTCATACCTCTATTTCTAACAGCCAAAAACCAAATGCAGGCCTGTTGGATCCAAAGTGATAGGTATTATTGAAAGTCGTGGATGATTCTAAGTTACTTTGCAAAACGTTGGAGCAATTCGCGTTTCCATGAGCAATGTTTACAAGTGACTTCGGATTTCCAGTTCTGCCAAGACAGAGTAGACCCAATCCTCCCAGGCCCTCCCTCTTATAACTGAAAATCTCTGGACACAATCTAAAAACAAATATAGGAAGACTGTGAGAGGTGGGGAGAAGAAGGGGGACTACCTTTCTTGAAGAGAATGGAGGATTTGAAGAACAGCATGGCAGTGACTGTCTTTGGGTTCCTTATTACCTCTCATTCGTATATTTAGGAAAGAGTGCTACAGAAGCCTCCAACCCAGAGCTGCCCCCCGCCCAAAAAAGCCTGTTTCGCCTAGCCACAGAACCAGTAAAAAGATGGTCCAGCAGAAAACCTCTTTGGCAATAGCTGCCCTAATCTGGTGAAACACCAAAGGAGCACCACTTACAACCCTCCACCTCTCCCTTCCCCACAGTTTCCACGGAGCCCATCAGGGAAGTGGATGACGACTCCAATTCCCGGGCTGGGGGTGAGGAGGGCAAACAGAGCTGATTTGCCATCATCTCCTCAGCAGGAGCAGGAAGCAGTGACTTCATTCCCCTGCAGGGCTAGTGCCCTTGACACGGAGCAGGCGGCTGATCCTTCATTCTCTGCCCAGTCAAAGCAAACCACTCTGCAAGTTCCCTGCAGGGATAGTGTCAGCATGTCTGAGCAGGAAGTCATCTGAGCTACCATTCCCCAACCGGCAGGACCAGGCAGTAATCTGATTCCCCATCAGGTTAGTGTCAGTGGGGTCCAGGGACGAGCTGGACCTCTATCACTACCTATCAACAACAAGTCTTAATGACACAGAATGAAGTAAGGACACAGAGTCTCCTAATAGGCAAAATATCCGGATTCAAGAATCTGGCAAACTCAAAATAGGAAAATAAGAAATCCACCCCAAAGATGCATTACAATTAATGCAATGCAACAGGTTTAAAAAAAAGAAAGAAACATACTGTCATATTAATTGGTGCAGAAAAAGCACTTGACAAAATCCAACACTCATCCATAATTAAAGGGGGGAAAAGAGTCAACAAACTGTGAATAGAAGATGGGAATAAAGAGGACCTTCCTCCAGTTGATAAAGAACATCTACAAAAAAATCTAGAGCTAAAATGATACTTAGCAGAAAACACTCCTCTCCCTCTAAGATCAGAGACAAAGAGGGCATCCGCTCTCACCACTCTTCTTCAGCCCAGTACTGCAAGTTCTAGCCACTTCAGTAAAGCAAGAACAAAAGGGGGGCACCCAGATTAGAAAAGAAAGAATAAAACTGTGCTTATTTACATGATTGTTATGTAGAAAATCTCCCAGAATCTACAAAAACCACCAAGAATGAAAAAGTGAGTTCAGCAAGGTTTTAAAATATAAAAATCAATACATGGTTAGTATATATTTCTATATACTAACAATTAACATGTGGGAACTAAAATTAAAACAATACCATTTACAATTGCTCCCCCCAAACGGAAATATAAGGCATACAACTAACAAAACATGTACAGAACCTGTCTACTGAAAATTACAAAATTCTAGTAAAAGAAAGCTAAAAAGACCTAAATAAATGGAGAGACAGATCATGTTCATAGATTGGATGGCAACGTAGTAAATATGTCAACTCTCCCTAAATTGACACATTGGTTTAAGGCAATTCCTATCAAAATTTCACCAAAGTTTTGGCAAGCTTACTTTAAAACTTATACACAAACACATACAGCCCCTAAAATAGCTAAAACAGTCCCGACAGAAAAGGAATAAAATGGAAGGAATCACTCTACCCAATATTAAGGCTTACTCTATAGATACCGTAATCATGACAGAACAGTATTGGTGGAGGATAGACACACAGATGAATGGAACAGAACCCAGAACCCAGAAGTAGACCCACACAAATATGCCCAACTGATTTTTGACAAGAAGCAAAAGTAATTTACTTAGGAAAGACAGCCTTTTCAAATAGTGCTAAATAATTAGATATGCACAGGCAAAATAAAGAACAACAAAATATCCTAAATCTCACAGTTTATATGGAAATTAACTCAAAATGGATGACAAACTTAAATGTAAAGCATCCAAATATAAAAATTTTAGAAAGAACAATGGAAATCTTTGGGATCTACACAGAATTCTTAGACTTGATAGTGAGAGCATGAAAGGAAAAATTGATAAAGAAGCCTTCAGCAAAATTAACAACTTTTGTTCTGCAGAAGACTCTGATAAGAGGATGGAAAGACAAGCTATACACTGGGAGAAAATACTTGCAAACCATATATCCAACAGTGGACTCACACCTAAAATATGTAAAGAATGTGCAAAACTCATGTGCAAGAAAAATTTGAAATTAAGCAAGATATGAACAGACATTTCACGTAAGAGGATATAGAGAAGGAAAATAAACAGATAAAAAGATATGCATCATTAGCAGTTAGGGAAATGAAAATTAAAACCACAATGAGATATTACTACACACCTATTATCACTACGCACCTATGAGAGTGACTAAAATATAAAATGGCAATAAATACCAAATGCTGTCGAGGATGTAGAAAAATTGGATTACTCATACCTTGCTGGTGGGGATGTAAGATGGTACAGCCACTCTGGAAAAGAGTTTGGCAGTTTCTTAAAACACTGAACAAAGAATTACCATAGCAATAATGTGGGGAGAAAATTCTCCATGGATCTCTTGCATTTCTGCATGTCTTGTGAATAGATACTGACAGCTTTTGTTTCCAACTATCTTTGCTGATGTTTGTATAGCAAATAGCTTTGGAAAATATAATGTCTCCCTCCAGGAGTACAGATTTATTTCCCTACCAGGATTATAAAGCTAGTGTCTCTTTCTGGGTGTAAAGGTTAGGCAGGTTTGCCAGTACCCCTTACAAAACTGGGGGTTTCCTAATACTGGGGCTCCTCAGTGACACAACTGCTTCCCTTTGTGCATAGCATCCACTTGGGCCTGACTTCACCTCATTCTCCCCACTATGGGACTTAGGAGTTGAGAGGAGCCAATTCAAACATAACCCTCATGCTGCCTGATGTGCTTTGGGTGATAACGTCCTTTGCGTCTGACCCAGGAGTCTCGTGTCTTCTGCCCGCATCTATGAAACTGGCAGGTTCACTGGTTAGCTTACAAGTAGGATAAACCGTTCCGTTCTTAAAAAGTGTTTACTGCTAAGTATTCCCTTGTACAAATATGCCACAATGTGTTTATCTATTTACATTTGGATCTTTATGCTCTTTGAAAGACACCATTAGAGGATAGAAAAGCCACAGGGAAAGAAAATATTTGCAAGTCACTTATCTCATAAAAAACTTGTATCCTCAGAGAACAAACTGATGTTTGCCAAATGGGAGAAGGATTGGAGATCTGGGTGAAAAAGGTGACGGGCTTAAGAAATACAAATTGGTAGTTACAAAACAGTCATGAGGATGCAAAGTACAGCATAGGGAATATAGTCAATAATATTGTACTAACTATGTATCGTGCCAGGTGAGTACTAGACTTATTGGGAGGATCGCTTTTTAAATTATATAAATGTCTAACCATTGTGCTGTACACCTGAAACTAATATAAAATATATTGAATGTCAACTGTAATTGAAAAAAAAATTTTTTAAGAAAAAAAAAACTTGTATCCTGTATATTAAAAAAAAAAAAAAAAAAACACCAAAACTCATTAAGAAAAACAATCCATTTTTATAAAAGGTCAGAAGACTGAACATATATTTAAACAAGCAAGATATAAAGATGACAAATAAGCACATAAAAAGATGTTCTAAATTGTAAGTTACTAGGGAAATGCAAATTAAAACCACAATGAGATAGAACTACACACGTATAAGAACAGCTCAAATTAAAAAGAATGACCATACTGAGTTGGCGAGAATGTGAAAAAACTGGAATTCTCATACACCGTGGTTGGAATATAAAATAGTACAACTATTTGGGAAAACAGCTCGTTTGTTTTAAAAAGTTGAACATCTGCCATAAGACCGAACAATTCCACTTCTAGGTAGTTAACTCTAGAAAAGTGTCAAAGCATATATGCAAAGATTTATCAAAAATATTCATTGCTATTTTTAAAATTAATTCTATCCATGAGTTTAGGGTTGCAAATTGGAGATTTCTGAATTCCATCATTTCTCCTGTATTTATTAGCTATAAAACTTCCATAAAGAAACACTTGGCCTAATCAACTATTTGATTAGTCTGAATTACAATCTATATGTTAAACACTGGATAAATACTAATTTTGTCCCTTTATTGAATAATGTTCAGGATAATGATTGTATGCCCTTGCAATTTTCTAAAGGTGACTGTCTAATGAGGGTTGTTTGTTAAATATAATTATGAACTCAAAAATTTTGGCATTGATAGTTTAATATATTGCATTATTCCTTTTAATGCTCAAAATTCCATCTTGGGCCAGTAGAAGCTCCTTAAAGTTGGCTCCTGTGTTCTTCCAACAGGACCTCAGCAGTTTTTCATAACTTCCTTGCTTTCAGGAATGACAGCATGTCTCAGACTCAATTTGTTCCTCTCCTGTCTGAATGCATAGCTGTGTCTGAGACCTGGAGGCCGTTTATACAAGAGGCCATGGTTTCTTTTAGTGGAAAATAGCATTTAGGAATTAAAATTTGAGTACTGGGTTTTTAGTAGATAAAACTATAAAATAGATAATTTCTTTAGAAAGAAAAATCATAAATTAATATAACATAATATCAGAATCATGAGTTTTACTCTGATACTTTTGATTCAAGTTAAGGATGACAGGATTTTACTTAATTTTTATTTCATAATTGTATGGGTTTTTTACGCAGAAAATCTTGGTTCTTATTGCAATTGGCATAATTACTAATTTTCTTTTCCTATACATAAATACAAATAATAGTTTCAAAATGGCAATACAATTATACTGACAACAAAAACACAATGTAGTTTAAAATTTCTTAATGGGGTTTGCCCCTCATATATATCCCAATAGAAATACATGGACAAATACTGTAACTTTAACACTTTAATATCTCTTATCTAAGGAGTTATGCCAGAAACTTGATAATACACAGGTTGTTTTCAATTTTTAGAGATGGCTTTATTTTTGTCATTTTGATTTAATGTTATTTTTAATTATGTAAAACACTTACACGGTTCTTAACTTGAAATCATAAAACAGTTACATTCAGAGAAGTATACCTTTCATTCCTGCCCCTGCTTCTTACTCTCTTCCTGCCCTTACAAATTACCATTTTTGTTCTTTTTATTTATACTTCCATTCTTTGTTTTGGAAATATTAGTAAATGCATAAATCTTTTGTTCTCACACCTCCCTTATGCAAAAGGCAGTGTACCTTGCTTCTTTCAGGATAGTAATGGATCCTGGCAAAGCCTCCATGGCTACGTACACAGATTCTCCTGGTTCCTTTTCACAGCTGCAGAGTCCTCTGTGACAGGGATTGCGGTGGGCAGGATCCTAAAGATGTCCCTCTCCCAAGATTCTCACCCCCCTATATAGCTATTCAAACATTAATCTAGTTAGTAAGGTCTAGAGAGTTTGAAGACGTAATTCAAGTCCCGATTCAATTCACCGTAAGATACGTAGATTATCTGCATGAGTCTAACCCCAGCTGGTGAAACCTGTAAAAGGGGAGTTCTAGGTGGCTGGTGCCAGCAGAGGGAGGTCAAAGACATTTGCAGAGTGGGGGGGTGGCGGGGATTCAAGGTGTAAGAAGAGTTCCTACTGGCTCCAGGAACTTGCCAATGGAGAGGAGGGACACCTTCTAGAAGCTGAGAGCAAGCTCCAGCCAAAAAGCAGCAAGGGAATGGGGACTTCAGTCTTACAGCCACAAGGAAAAGAATTCTGCCAACAATCAGCGAGCTCAGATGCAGACTGCAGGAGCAGCCAACACCTGCCCTTCAAGTCTGTGAGACGTGAGCCGAGGGCCCAGCTACACGGAGCCCTGACTCCTGACCTGTGGGAGCTGTCAGAGTAATACATGTGCCTTGTCTTAAAGCACTGAGTTGGTGGCAAGTTGTCATGGCAGGAATGGAAAACACAAGGATGACCACAGTTCTCCAGCCAGTCTCCTGCTGATGGGTATCTGCGTTGTGTGCAGGCGTTTGCCGTAACAAATAATGCCTGGTACACATGCCATTTCACTTGTCTGCTAACAGATCTTTGGACAGTGTATCCTAGGAGTGAGATGGCTGGGCCAATGGTAAAAAAAAATTTCTAGATATTGCCATATTCGTCTTCATAATAGTTACAATACTTTGCATTCCCACCGGCAATGTATGAGCGTGCCAGCTTCTCCACAGCCTCGCCAAGAGATTACGTTTTCAGACACTGCCAATGCGTTGAGTGATAAATGATACCTCAGTGTGGTTTCCTTTATAATGAGGAGTAATAACGTGCAATTCTCTCATCATGAAGATTAAGCATTTACTCATAGATTTAAGGGCCATCCTCATCCCCATTTCCAGGAACTGCCTGTTCAGAACTCTGTCCCTGCTTCTGCCAAGTCCCTGTGATTTATTGGTAAGTTCCGGTTTCTGTGCCCATGTGAGAGGCTCCCCTTAACTAGCTAGTGATTCTTGGTTGTGCATTTAAGTTGTAAATGATGCACTAACATGTTGTTGGAAGGTATGTGTGCAGGAATAGGGCTTGGGGCAGATGGGCTCCAGTACAGGAATATCAGGCAAGGTCTCACCAGTTGCAGTAGGGGATACCCAAATGTCAGCCCTTGTGGGGCTTTTACTGGGGATCGGTCATCTTCCCTGAATCTCCAAACTCTGGTCAATAGTATGGAAGCCAGGCTGCCAACAGTGTGCAAGTCAAGCAGGGGCTGGGGGCCGAAGCCCTCACCCTTCAGAGAAAACAGGCTTTCGTACACTCCCCTGATTTCTCACCAGGCACCTCATCTCCCTCTTGTCTGTGTCTGACACCCCACATCTGCGGCCTTTCCCATTCACACTACCCAGAATACATTGCAAGTCTCCTGCTGCAGTGGAAGAGGAGGCATCTCCTAATGTTCAGTCAGGGATAAGAGCTGGGAATCAGTCTCATGCAGATTGCCCAGGATCTCACCATCTTGAGTCTCACCTCCCTCTTGGTACCTGGTACACCCCCAACTGCCAACCTCTCCAGAGCTGTCAAGCAGTAATCACGTCTCCTTGTGGCCTTTCCCCCTGCAGACAATAAGGGATCTCAGCAATCTCCATGCTGCTAAACTAGCAAACATTCATTTGCCAGCTTTCCACCTCCCAAAATAAAAGACGGGTGACAATGCTCATCTGCTTTGGCCATCTTTCCCTTTCACTTTGCTCTTGTGGTTTGGGGACTTTCTAACTCCTTTACTCACAGGTTAGTACAGTATCAGAAGAGAACCTGTTCAAGCAGAGATGACTGCTGTCATTTCAATTAGAAACCCTCCTCCATCTGTTCCCTTCCTCCTCCTGAGATCCCCGGTACTGGGCATATGAGGTCTCCTGGACCTACACTCCACCTCTCCTACTGTTTTCACATGAATTTTCCATCTTTGTAATCGGCTTTGCATGGTTCGATGTGTTCTTTCTTGCTGCCTTCCAAATCCCTAATGCCGCCCCCAGCAGAGGCAATTCTCTTTCAGTTCTTCTGCTGAATTTCAGAAACCTGCCTCCGCATAGAGTTTTCGTAACTTGTTTATTAAAACTGTCTATTCCATTAGTTCTGCAGCTGCCTGCTCTTGCCTCTCTCGATGGACTATGACAACTGCCTGCTTACTCATGACTTCCTCCCCTACTCAGCACCTGATCAGGACACGGTGTGGCAAAGCAGGTGGTGAGAGGAAACAGTTCTCTTCAAGGACAGGAAAATGAGGTCATCTGCCCGAGATGCACAGACTGGGGCAGACTGGCCCCCACAGCAGCCCTACTCCAGCTCTCCTGGGAACAGAGCACTGGGCCCAACAACCGCACATGGAAAGCACCTGCATTTCAGACCCTCCAGGAGCCCCATGAGCTGGTATTCAGCTGGGCTTCAAAGACAAGACATCACCTCTGCCACACAGCGAAGGAAGATGGGGGCCCGCCCTTACCTCACCTTCCAGGCCACCCCCCTACACTTATCCTTCTGACTATGTTACTCCAGGGTGAGCAGAATGCAGGTCCGGGTCAGAGTACGCGTTCAGGCCACCATCTTCCCACCACTACTGAAGTTTCTAAATTTTCATTCAGAGAACGAAATCACAGCAATTTCCTGGGAGGACCAAATGTGTTATGCCCCAGCTCTGATGGTCTGACATGGGTTAGTTCTTTCCAGGTAGAGTTTCTGGAGTTGCGTTTACGAGGGGTATTTTAGATGGAATAATCAGGGTGGCTCTCAGAAGTAACCCTTAGTTGAGCAGACCCCAGAAAGACCTGAGGAAGCCAGCCACGCAAACATCCGGGGAAGTCCATTATGGGCCCAGGGAATGGCAACGGAGAACAGTCCTCAGGTGACTATCATAGGTTTCGTTGTTTTAAAAGCAACAAGAGAAACTATGGCAGGAATAAAGTGACTGCGAAGAAGAGCTGTATAAGACAAGGGCTAAGCAATGGGCAGGAACTAGAGGAGGGAGGGCAGAAAAGGGCATGGTAAGCAGCCAGGGGTATTATCTCAGGATGACAGGATGTCATTAGAAGAGTCTGAGCAGGGGAGAAACAAAAGTTGATTCATACTGTGTAAGAGACACTCCAGTCGCTACATAACGACCAGACTGTGAATCCAAGAAATGATGGCAGAACATCTGCTGAGAAACTATATTATTTGTCCGCGTATAAAATGATGGTGGATACAAGGAGAGATGAGAGGCAGCAAAGCCAAGAGCAACTTCTGCTTCCAGCCCTAATGGACTACGAGGGACAGGATTCACCCTCCCACCTAAAACAACCAAAAAATAGACAAAATACAGGAAATCAGTTTTCAAGACGCTGGACTTAAAACAACGAAGTACAATGATCCCTGGGACACGAGAAACAAAGGAGGCTTGTTTGGAGCGTCCACATAACCGTCACTTGGAAGTGATTCATGGGCAATGTAATGACATGCTGAACGGCAAGTATCAAGGATGGACCTAACAGAATCCTACAAATACCTTCCCAGCAAGAAAATGCTCAATTAAAGTCACATGCTCCTGAACTGATACTGGCATGTGGCAGTACCTATCTGTGTGACAGACATTTTCAAAGAAAAGAAACATAAAACGGCATTAGAGATCAGCAATGCCGTGAACACTGGTAATGGATTTGACGATGGAGACACTAACTTTGACCCCTAATTAAGCAAAATGTTATCTCTTCCCCCCAACAAAGATTCTATTCTTCTCATTAGTAGACCTGTATTACAAAAAGAAAAAACTACTCAATTATTAGCAGTATATTTTTTATGTCAATAAAATATATTAGGTTGGTGCAAAAGTAATTGTGGTTTAAAAGGTTAAAATGGCAAAAGCCACAATTACTTTTGTACCAACCTAATATATGAAAACGTGTTTTCTCTCGTTATATAAATACCTACATAATACCAACAATTTTACCTCTTGATCCACAAATCCTAAAACACTTACTCTCTAGCTGTTTACAAGAAAAAGTTTGCCAGTCCCTAATCTCGATCAAGTTCAACAATGCCAGGCTCTCCTCAATATTCTACAATAAGTAAAAAGCTAGGTTGAGAAATGGACATTAAACCGTATTTTTCAAGGTTCCTGTGGGTTTTCAACAGAGCATGCAGACGTGGTAACATCAGAAGCTGTTACTCAGGAAGCATCAGAGCATAAAGGGAACCTGAGGTGCACCCAGGACAGCTTCTGGGAGGTGAAAGCCAGAGAGGGAGAGATCTGTGAGCCTAGACCAGCCCAGAAACTACTGCCCCCTGCTCTGCTCCTTCCTCTACTTTACCAGGCAGCCCCTCTGGGCTTTCACCTACCCATTCCGGAATGCTGCAGTAATGAAAACTAAGTCAAAAATACCCCCCCAAGACACAAATCAGAATCAACTGTAACACCCTTCCTTGGATTGTGCTCTGGCCTGGAAAACTCCAGGTAATCCCCACCACCCTGCTTCCATTCCAGAGGTCCTCTCTGAAGTCTTCAGGGTTTCCAAGCGGAGGCTATAAGTGAAATATTAAACCCTTGGAAACGTCTAGGAAAAAAATTTCCAATACCAGCTACATAGAGACCAAGAAACACTACTAATGAAACTAATCAAACAGGCACCAAATTGAAGTTATTGACGAAATCATCAGAGAAAGTCATACCTTGATTGGCAGCTGAGCAGCAGCATCTCATGGTTATGAATCAAAATATATAAAAGAACCAGGAAGGCTTTTGCTCTAATGGAAGCTGAGGGGCTGTCAAGTAAACGGATAATTGTAGAGACAAAATCCTGTGGAAGACATTAAAAAATTTTTGAGAAAACATGAAATAAGTCATGGACAAATAGATTATAATAACCAAACAGACAGCAAGGAATAAAATAATACCGACTACCATTTCTACATTCTTATTTTGTGCCAGACTCTGTACTAAGTTTTTAATATGTAGTATTTCATTTAAACCTGAAAAACGAGCCATAAAATGTTGACAGTATTACCCCCATTTTAAAAAGGAAACTAAACCTTGAAAGGTGAAGCAATTTGCCCAAATTCACAAAGTTGGATTCAAATCCAGTCCAGTCGAACAACAAAGCCTGCCTCTTAACCAAGCAACCACACAACTGGAAGTGTGGCAACAAATAACTGGAACAACTGGCAGTCACGACTGCATGTAGACATGGCCCTCTGAGCAACCCTGTATATACAGAGATCACACCGCTAATGCACACACCTGAGGTACTACAGACATAAATACCCAATACGTGACACAAAAAGAAAACCCTCTAGTCCTACAGCATTCTTTAACT
Source organism: Rhinolophus sinicus (assembly GCF_036562045.2). Lineage (NCBI taxonomy): Eukaryota > Metazoa > Chordata > Mammalia > Chiroptera > Rhinolophidae > Rhinolophus > Rhinolophus sinicus. The sequence goes on along the minus strand of NC_133759.1, from coordinate 11,493,488 downwards.
AAAGGTCTAACACAACACAGAGAAATAAGTATTGACAAGTATTACTGTTATTTTCTAACAGAGAGAGACTGCACATCATTTCAGGTGCCTATTGATATACAAAAAAAGAAATACAGACACACACACACACACACACACACACACACACACACACACGGTTAATGAATGTAAGGAGGCAGGAAGACGGAACTGTACTGGTAGCAAGATGGCTACAGACAGCAGGAATGTAAGTTCCCAAGAGTCCTTAACAGAGGCAAGCACCTAGCAGTGACACCGCATCCAAGGCAGCTCGATTTTTTTTGCCAATCCACAGTCCTTTTACATTGGCTGCTATATTGCCAGGCTGGAAGAATTTACACAGTCCAGTGTATGCTTCTATTTAAGGATGGAGATATGGCCATGTATCTCTATCTATGCATCACTCTCACCTGATTCCTGAACCAAATAATCACGCTACTTCATCATCATTTTGATTCAAAACAGAATCAACACCAAGACGTCCTGAGTAACAGATCTGTGTGCATCCTTCCAGCACGTAGAAAGTAGAAAGCCCATTTTTCCACCGTCAACTCCCAATTCTAATTTACAGTCTGTGGTCCAAGGCCCACAATCACAAATCTGTTTCCCACATCAACACAACCCCACACACATACGAGTGCACACACATAACTCAGAAACCATTCAACTCTTCTAGTTATGGGAGACTAAAGAGACACGACACAAACTGCAATTCAAGATTTGGAAGTTTTGTTCCACATAAGAGAACATTACTGGTACAATTGCAAACTCTCAATAAGGTCTGTAGGTTAGCTAATAATAATGCCTAATAAATGTTAACTTCAAGATTTTTAAATCCCTGGCTTATTTTTAGGGAGTATTTAGTGAAGTGATTGAAGGTAATGGAGCATCAGGTCCGCAGCCTCTTCTCAAATGGGTAGGAACGAACACGACAACACACACACACACACACACACACACACACACACACACACACACGGGGTAAGAGACAGACAGACAGTCAGAGGACCCAGAAAGCAAACGGGATAAAATGCCAACCTTTGGTAGATGTGGGTGAAGGGTATATCGCAATTCTTTGTGTTACGCATCCAACACTAAACTCAGTGCCTCCCCAAAGGTGATCTGCTCTGAGGATCATCAACCCAAAAGCTAAACGTAAAAATCTGAGCACCTTCCTCGACTCTTTCTTCCTCTTCCCTCCCATGACCAATTGATCCCCAGTTTCTGTGAAAACACCACCACCTCCATTGCTGCCTTATTTCAATATACCACTCTACAGCTCTTGAATTGCAGTAACAGGCTTTAACTTCGCTTTCTTCCATTTATGCTACAGTGAGCTTCTACAACAGCAAATATGATTATCATTCACTTATGAAATATTCTCAATAGTTGCTGCAACCCTTGAGATGAAGCCATTACTAAGAATCTTACAAAATTAAAATAATATGCTTATGATTTTGAGTGAAACAAACTAGATAAACTATAGCACATATCAAAACATAAAAGATGCTGGGTATGAGATTTGTTTGTAACACCACAACTCCAAGTCCCTAAATGCGTGTATTCCAGAAAATTTTGGATCTAAGACTAAAAGCATCTTGTGCCCTAAATAAATTCTCATTTAGCCCCTTCAGAACAACTGAATGAGCAGTACTGACTGACACCCTACAACTAATTGCCCAGGGCTCCGTGTTTAATCTTAAGTAATGGGCACACCCCCCTCTAGAACAGTATTAATCTTACAAGACTTGAGAAGGGGAGATCACAGACTGCAGGCGAAGACTTTGCACTGACAATGAATAATCAAAATGACCTTTGGGAACCAAAAATGACCTCAGGACACTTCAGTGTGCAAGCCACTATGTGTGCAGCTTTGATTTAAATTCATCTTGCCATTCAGCTCAACATACCTAAATATTACATGTGGAGAAAAAAGCAGAAGCTGTTTAAGTCTATAAGCCAAACCACAGCATGACGTGTTTATGTCCAATATTCAAATGCTGCTTGGCAGTGATTTCAGAATGAACATATCTATCTAACATAAAGATGATATGATGAAATATTCAAAATGTTGGGAATGAGCCCAAATCTATGAAGCATCCATCACAAACAAAATAATATTGTTATCAAAATTAAGCAAAAGGATGAAACATCCCTCTAATACAGATCATAAAGACGAAATTATTAGATGAATAAAAAACGATGATGAGCTAGAGAACTTCAAAATTATCTCTTGGCAACCTCAAGCAATAAAATTGATCTGCTTCAATCAACTGTCACAGATGAAAATCAATGAGTACAGCCTGGCTATCAACTGCTAACAGCCTCAAGGAAAAACAGTGAGAAATCACGTGGAGAACTATACCGACACAATTTTCCTGTTTAATATTGATGGAAATGGAAAATGTACTGATTAAATCTAAAATTGTTTTTAGATTACACTTTCCTTAAAGAAGTTCAGCCAAGCATCTGAGTAGAATGTCTCTAACAGAATACATTTATTAATGTAGACACACTAAAAATATCACAATATGAACTCATAATCTGATTAATATGCATAAATTAACCACCATATTTTAAATGCTGCATTTGCAACCTGTGAGTCAGTATGCCTAGTGATTTGTGAGGAAAAAACCCTTAGTAGACTTGCATTCAAATTTTTAAAAATTCTACAGGCAGGAAATTTCATCCTGATCTTCCATAGTGCTTACAAATAACAGAGATCTGCAGTGTCTGGTTTATTATTAATCACTGTTGTGCTACTTGGTCAAAATGCTAAACCTGAAGCAACAGCCCCAAACTAGACCACTAAGATAAAAATGGACAGACAGTAGCTATTGTCAAAATTAATCAGCAACAAATTTGAAAGGCAGTATCTCTAGTCAGTAACACTCAGAAGGAAACTGTCTTACCAGTGAGCATGAAAAACTAACCTGTGAAATATGGTATGGCTTTAAAAATTAATGTTTAAATCATTAGGTGACCCCCCCCCAAAGTATGCATTACTGATTCTCCAGCTTCAAAATACATTCAAAGTCACAAACCTCAGGGAAAAAAAGAGACTAAGGCAGATGTTTTAATCTATGTACCTTAATCAAGTTGATGTGAGTTTTTTAAGCTCAACTAATTGAAATGCAGCAGAGTGGGGTTCCAGGAGTTTTATATGCTTCTGATTTCCTAACATCAAGAATCTAGCACTGAGTTTTTAAGGTAAGGTTTTTTGTTGTGTGTTTTTTTAAACCCACACCAGTGATTTCTTTACAAAGCAGTGTCTAGTTTAGTGTAATATTCATAGACTCCTCCCTTTCTCCCTACATGCCTTTATAAACATACATGTATATACGCACATACATATTTGTGTATATATACGTGTAGTGCATGTGCGTGCGTGTGCGTGTGTGTGTGTGCGTATGTCACTGCAGGGTTAGAATGACATACTATTCTGCCACCCTTATTTTCATTACTTGGCCTTAGCTTATTCAAACATAAAATTCATAAAAGTTATAAAGACATCACTGAATAGGAAAAATATGGATTACCAAACAATGTACAATTGACCCGATTTCTGTACAAAGAGTCTAACAGCACGTGTGTGCGGCAGCCACAGGGGGAAGAAGGGGAGGAAGGGAAACCTGACTGTATGTGTATTTGCACACACATATGCAGAACAAATATGAATCTGAAAGGTATGTATCACAAATTTTAAAGAGCTTATCTTAGGAAGGTAAGCATTTTCTTTCAGTATTCTGTATTCCATGTATTCTAGATTTTCTGTACTAACCATGTAAACCCTAAATTCATAAAGGTTGTAAACACAATCTGATCAAAATGAAGTCACACTAGCTAAAGTTTCTAGATACTATCTCAGTGAGGAAAATGACCTCATCCAATCTCCTTCTTCCCAATAACACAGCAGGACACACATGTATGAACGCTTGGACTCCTCCAGCCTCAGACCACGAAGAGCGAACATTTCAGGACACATTAACAGCTTGGAAGAACCAGCAGAATAAAACCGCAGAGTGAACCAGGAAATAAACGAAAAAACAAAACAGCTCATAGGGCATAGACAGTACATAAACACACACCTAACTTACAAGGTTCTTTCTTACACCTGGTCAGGCCTTCCAGATGCCTCTTGTTCACAGTCATTCAAGCACCTGAATTGTGAATAGGTGATGCAACAAGTACATCTAAAGTACCCTCTACCAAGGGTTCAAAAGTACCATGTGAAGTATTGGGGGATGAGGGGCCAGGCCATGGGAAAACAGTGTGTCACTTTTTGTTTTGCTCAATTTCTCCAATGACCAGAATACACAGAACACATCATTTTAACTCAAGTCCCTTGTCATCATGGCCGTGAACACTCACTTTTCACATTGCAGTATATGGAACCAATACTTGTTTTGGATAAAGCCATCTTCTGCCATTTAGCACATCTGTGAGCAAGCAGAGCCTTCTGTAGATGGTGACATAACATAAATCAAGCACCAGTAATGAGCACGGCTGCTGTGTGTGGGCATCTGAGGACACTGATACCCACACAGCTGATGGAGGCGAGAGTGCGAACTAAACATTCCCTCCTGAGCATGATTCAGAAGGAATAATACAATCTAATTGATCTAGTTGGAGATGAAAACACGGCTGTAGTTACGTACTTCAAATGGAGAATCATTAACTGCAAATAACTACAAAAACAGGAAGTATGCTGCGAATACTCCTCAACTCTAGGTTGGTTTTATTATAAGGGAACTATCGCGTGTGTCTTAATGACTGCTGGTGAGATTACAAGTGAATGGTACTCTCATCATCTACCTTCCTAGAGAACAATCTAGCACTATTTATGCAGAGCCTGCTAAATGCGGATAACACCTGTGTACTCTATTAGAGGTGAGCACAAAGGTGTATATAACAGGAAGTTTGCTGCATTGGGGTGAGTACCAACCAAAACATGTGAACCAAACAGTTCAATAGTGGTATTCTTGGGGAATACTGAATGACACACACATTTTGATCTTCATTTTATAAATGTGTGCACAAAATACACAGACACACAGACAAAAGACTAACATGAGATAAACCACCATGTTAACAGCAATGATCTCTGGGTAGTGAGATTACAGTTGATTTTGTTTTCTTCTTTAGGTTATTCTAAATTTTCTGCAGTAAATAGTCATTTATTTTAAAAACAATGGTGTGGACATCTTTTGGGGACAGCATTTCAATTAAAAACAAATAGCAGGATATACAAGCATCCATTCCCCAAAAAAGAACATGTGCAGTTGTTTCTCTCTGCCCACAGTAAGCGGTAAAACTGCTCTTATTGCTGGGTCCCTTCTTATTCCACTCATTCTACCTCTATCAACGATCCAACACTTGAGACCACCTCAACTTAGCAATAATAAGATTAGTCAACCTGCCCCTAAAACACACATATATAGAGAAATACATGCACTTTCCTTTAAGTAAAAATAAAAGAGACCACTGTGTCAAAACCCCAAAGGAAGGCCAGTATCTCCACCCTACAGGATCCATTCTTCTTCCTACTTCCCAGCCTCTGTCCATGGCCCTTCTTCCCTGCAGCCTCTGCACAGCTCGGCTGCCTTCTTTCTTTTCCTGGATCTCCCCAACATCTCTCACACCTCAGGGAAGCGGAATCACAAAGTTCTTATTTTTCTAGCTTTGTGAAATAGCCTATCTGAAACTAAATCAATCCATGCCTGTGCTAAAACTCTCAGCCTCTATTATCACAATTCACACAGTAAAACTACTCAAGTGATACTTTTACTAATGTAATAACAATAATGACTTGAAAAATTTAGTAGCAATAATTAGAAATACAGACTGTCAGAAAGAATACATTCTCCGAGGCTCAAATTCCTTAGCAGAATCTAAATCAGACTAATTAAAGACAAGACATGACTTTCTCTCTATTTTGACTTTCACAGATCAAGTTTAACATGTGAACCTGAGCATTAATCATCATAATTATTGAAATTTTAACTTTGAGTATAAAACTCAAAATTTAACATGTTGCATTCAATGCAGAAAAATGAGGACAAACACTTATTTCAGTGGATCCATTCTGCACTTAGCATTACCTTCACTGCGTTCTTCAAAGCTCCAATTTGACAGGAATCTCCCCTCCAAAAAAGGATAATTGGTCCAATAAGTTTAAAAAACACAGTACACTACATTTGCCTCACGAAGATTCATAATATACATGAGCATATGAAAAAATGGTAAAGTCTGTACAATTGAAAATATCACATTTTACTAACAATTGTCACCCCAATAAATTAAAAATCTCTTTAACTTTAACTCACTCTCTTCATATATAAATACATATATTTAAATAACCATGGTGCACTTTTTTTGACTTGTTAACACCTCACTGCACATACAAGCAAGGCTTCTCAAACCATAAAGTTCAAAGAATCACCTAGAGATCTCATGAAAATGTCAGTCCTGGTTCAGCAGGTCTGGGATGGGGCCTGAGGGTCTGCATGGCCAACACACTCCCATGATGCAGTGCTCTGGGCCAGAATCACTCTTTAGCAAGAACTAGAGAAGACACTTTGAGGAAAGTGACCCTACAGAGACTTCTTTATAGCTATAGTTTTGTGATGTGATTTTAATACTTACAAACTCTACTGTACATAAAATAAAGGAATGGCAAAGGATTAGAAGGGGGCTAAGTGAAAACAGGAGAAAGGGAGCTCTAAAGGTGATCTGCAATGGCAAGGTATTAAGTAAGGAAAGGAATAAAAAGGGGTCAGAATAGAAAGGGACCCTCCGCCCCCGCCCAACCCCAAAGCAGGCAAAGGATATGGGAAAAGAGGTGGGAGCTGCGGAGGAGGAGGCATAAGAAATACTAGCACATAGGAAGGACTCGTTTTCCAACTTTTCATCATTAAAATGGGACAAGGAGGCAGAGCCATTTACTGGATTTCTATTTTAATCACTAAAAGACTCCTGTAACATCTTCAGAGGAATGACCTATGATACATCGGTTTGGCAAAGTTCACAAAGGCCCCTGGAGATAAAAAGTAAATTCTATAGAGATGATATTACTTGTTGAACTACTAACACTGCAGAAGAAAACAATTTTTAAAGTAGAGGAACAGGAGAAATCGATGTCAAACCTTTTCTTGGATCAGTCTCTGAAGATGAACCCCACAGGACAACAGAGCAGTGAATAAGGTCAACAAGGACTGCTGCACTTTGCAGATGGCAGAAGCCAGGGAGTTCATCACTGAGTTCAGTCCCACCTTCTCAATAACGTTCTGGAAGGCGGCAGGAGAATGGCGAGTGATTCTGCACAAGGCCTGCGGAGACAGGAGGACAGATCCATCAGACAACACCAGATGCATTAACCAGGCCCCAGAAAGGTGACACACGCTTCTGGGTAAAGGAGGAGAAGGCACTTGCCTCGCTCCTTCATTACTTATTTTGGCCTAAGTTGGAAACCTTCAGCACATTTAAAAATAAAACAACAACCCAGCAGCTAATGAAAACTAAAAAGTTGTTTTAATACATTGGAGACTTATAATAATGATCATGTAAATGATGAGGAGCTAAAACGATACACTGATTCATACAGAAAAGTTCCCTTTAGGTAACAAGCATCATTAAGTGCCCTCTTTGGGCAGAAACTAAGCTAAAGGCTGAACACATAGTCATTAAAGTAATCTCACGCTTACTGTTTAGTGCGTAAAGAACACTCTCTGAGAATATATGAAGACTATCTTATTTAATTCTCCCAACATATAACAAAGGTATTATTATTATTAACCATTGTATAGCTTGTAAAACTAAGGCATAAAATATCTAGGTAATTTGCCCAAAGACATAGGCAGTAAGTGGCAAAACTGAAATCCAAATCAGGTAGTCAGACCCCTGAGCTTTTCTAAATTGCTCACAGACTATTAGAGATAAAACTTGTAATTAGAAATGTTAAAGGGACTTCTTTAAGAAGAAGAAGAAAAAAAATCAAAAATATGAATAAAATGACAATAACTACCTATCAACAATTACTTTCAATGTAAACGGATTAAAGGCTCCAATCATAACACACCGGGTGGCTGAATGGAAAAGGAAACAAAACCCTTACAAATATGCTGCCTACAAGAGACTCACTTCAGATCAAAAGAAACACAGACTAAAAGTAACAGGATGGAAAAAGATATTTCATGAAAACAGAAATAAAATTTTTTAAAAAGCTGGGGTAGAATACTTATACCAGACAAAACAGACTTTAAAACAAAGGCTATAACAAGAGACAAAGAGGGACCCAGGAATCCTACTTCTGGGTATTTATCCAAAGAAACCCAAAACACTACTTTGAGGGAACGTGTGCATCCATACGTTCACCGCAGCATTGTTTATAATCACCAAGATATGGAGGCAGCCTGGGTGTCCATCAATGGAAAAATGGATAAACAGATGTGGTACATACTCATATGTATAGTGGAATATTGCTCAGCCATGGAAGGGAATGGGTGCTTGCCATCTGCGGCAGCATGGATGGATCTGGAGGGTATTGTGCTGAGTGGAGTAAATCAGACAAAGAAAGACAAATGCCATATGATTTCACTTACATGTGGAATCTAAAGAATAAAATAAATGAACAAACAAAACAGAAACAGACTTATAGATACAGAGATTATTTTGATGGTTGCCAGATTGGAGAGAGGTTGGGGGGGGCAGTGAGTGAAAAAGGTGACGGGATTAAGAAGTACAAATTGGTAGTTACAAACTAGTCATGAGGATGTAAAATATAGCATAAGGAATACAGTCACTAATGTTGTAATAACTATATATGGTGTCAGATGGGTACTCGATTTATCGGGTGATCACTTCATAAGTTATATAAACGTCTAATTGCTGTGTTGTACACCTGTAACTAATATAATGTATGTCAAGTGTAATTGAAAAATAAAAAATACTTTAAAAACTTGTAATGAATAAACTAATAGAATTTAAGAAGCGTTTTAATAGAAGCGGGCTCAGTAATCATGCCTGGAAAGGCAGGAAAAGCAAGTCAATAATAGCTCCATAAGTAAGATGATATTGAGCTAGTTTCTGAAGGTAAGTGGGAAATGGATAGGCGGGAAAATAAGAAAATCCTACCCAGAGAGAAGAACACAAATGCAGGGTGCTCACATAGAGACATAGGATGAAGAGCATGTTCTAGACGTAGAGCACTGCATCCGCTGTCTGATGCAACTATAATAGAACACACTTCGGGTGAAAGAAGAGGCAGAGAGTAGGAAAGAGGAAAACACGGTCCATCTAGAAAAGCAGGCTGGAGCAGAGGTGGTCTACCAAGCGAGGACCTTTGAATTTTATGCCATCAGCAATGGGAAAACCACAAAAGTTTTAGGCAAAAGAGAGGGGTGGTCATATTCTGTGTGTACATGGGAGACTCCAAAGAGAGAACTAAACATAAGCCAGAAAGGGTTTCACAAAAACAGTCATTATAATTATAATATTAATGCCATTTAACCTTCTTCCTGATTTATATTTGAAACAGATTTATAACCTTGACTAATAATGAAAAGATCAAGGATAAGATAAATTGTTAGAAATATTATGATGTCAAATGAAAAAGAGGTAGGAGGGGGGGAAAGATAAAGACTGTGAAAAATATTTTCATTTTCTTCAATGTCTCAGGAAAAATTATTTTTTCTATCCCTAAGAATGAACTGCCTTTAAAAGTTATTCCTATTGATAAGAAAAACAAGTGTTGACTGGTGTCAAACTCAAATCTTCCACCAAAATGAAATGTTTAAAGCAAACGTATTTATTTTATGCTAAACCTTACTTCCAATCTTTATGAAAATGCTAATATAACCTTATTATAACCAGAAAGGAAAAGGTAAATGCACATAGTAACAATGAAAATCTAGAGGGACCCTCTCCAAATGCTGTTCAAATTTTTCAAATAAATGCATATTGTTTTATAAGAATTTTAATTACATTCCAATGCCATGAGTACATTAGACATTTTTTAAATTACTATTTGGAACTAAACATTTACAGGAAAGTTAACTTTATTAATAATGTATATATTTACTATCCTTTCTGAAGTTACTGAGTAAACAAACATACTGAAAAATGAACATTTGTAAAGCACTAAATATATACTGTTCCCTAAAACACCAACAAAAAAAGTGTCCCTTTCCTTAAGGAACTGATTATCATATAAAAGTCTTGATATATGTACTTATAAAAGTCTTGTTTTACTAATCATTGAAAAATGAAAACAGGATCTCAAACTGATATCTGCATGCCCACGTTCACTGCAGCCAAGGTGTGGACACAACCTAAGCGTCCAGCCACAGACGCCTATATAAAGAGGTGGCACATACATACTATGGAACATTACCCAGCCACGAGAAAGAAGAAAATCATGCCATTTGCAACAACACGGGTGGAGCTTGAAGAAAGTACGCTAGGTGAGATAAGTCGGACAGAGAAAGACAAATACTGTATGAGCTCACTTATTTGTGGAATCTTAAGAAGCTGAACTCATAGAAACAGAGAGAATGGTGGTTATCAGGGGCAAGAGGGTGGGGGAAATGGGGAGATGCTGGTCAAAAAATACAAACTTCCCGTTTTAAGATGAGTAAGTTCCAGGCATCTAACGTACAACGTGGTGATTATAGTTAATAATGTTGTACTATATACCTGAAAGTTGCTAAGAGAATAGACCTGAAGTGTTTCTCCATGAAAGAGAAGTAGTAGTTATGCGAAGTGATGGAGGTGTTAGCTAACATGCAATGGTGGGTCATTATTCTGCAATATGTAAGTATCAAATCAACATGCGGTACACCCTAAACTTACGCAATGGTATATGTCGGTTATACCTCAATAAAGCTGGAAAAATAATCATCCTTGACTCCATTTCAAACATAGACCAGGAATTTGTATTCGTTTACAAACAGCCATATCAGAATGAAATTTCATGATGTAAACTCTACTTTGAACACCTTTCAAATAACATTTCAGTCTCTCCTTTCTTACGTACGGATGGGTAAGTTTGTAAGCTATGAAAGTAGGGTTCTTCAAGTCTAAAACCCAAATTGTGCAAGTTTCAGTAGAAAAGTGGCAGCTAATATCTGAAAATAGGAATAAAATAAATTCACTAAAAAACAATGCTGGTTCTGAAAGTGAAAGAGTTAAGAATGCTTTTGTAATAAACCTAAGAAAATTGCTGTTTATGAAATCAAAACAGAATTGTTTCATTATTTTTATAATCCAAGGATTGAAAAATGAGAACATTTTAAATGGACTCCCTCAAGGTCATGCTACAATCAGAACTGTTCAAGCAAATTAAGGGTTCTCCCAACAGGAACTTCAACACAGAGAAATAGTTAAGTCTCATCCGCAAAACTGTCGTCCTATCAATATAAAATCCCTACCCAATCATAATGGGGACATTTCATGATAAAAGATTTGTCCAAACTAAGTGTATTCAAAGCAATTTAAGGACAACTGGAATGATCTTGTCTTCAGAATGTTGCTCAAAAGCCTAAGAGATTTTCTATTTAACTGGTCAACTCTGATATATCAAACACAGTTGAGAGCTTCATGGAGGCTTAAGAGCACATTCGTGCTTGTGTTTTCTAAATCAAAAAATAATAATAAGTCTCAAGTCTGATCTTCAGTGATTTGGTTTTGAAGTATTTACTTTTTAAAAGAGTTTGAAACTATATTCTAAAACTGTAAAGAACAGTTTCGGTTCAAAATTTGCTTCAAAATTTGCTTCCAAAAGAACATGGCATTATCCCCAGAATTTCAGTCCATTTAAGCTTTAAAGAAATAGACTCATTCAAAAGAGAAGGCTGTATATATATTGGAAACATGAACAGAATCACCACGTAATAAATCTAAGAATCATTTCTTTTTTGTGTTTTGAATGATTTTTTTGATGTCAGGTCAAAAATTACCTTGGGAGCCCTTTTAAACTACACACACTCTCATCTGATCCCGGAGAGATTGTAAGATGCATAAGAATAAGGGCAGGGCTGGACCAAAAAGAGGAAGTAGTCAGTGTTGCTTGAAAAGCTCCCACCAACCCCAGTGAGGACCACAACCCTGCAAAATTCTTCACTTTTTACGCCCTTCATCTCAGTACTTCAGTAACAAGGACAATTACCCCAGTTATCACCCTCATAGGAGCCAGTTTACTCAATCTAATTCAACACGTTTCTCAGGTTCCCACTACGGTCAGAGGAATCCTCTGTCATCCTAACAATTCCAGAAACTTTTTTATCCATTCAATCTATTTCCCAAGCCAGGCCCATACCCTCCAAATCCCACTCCCTAAGCAACAAATGCCACTTCTGAGTGGGAGGAGAACTTAGCCATCTTTCACTCCAAGCCATGCCAGTGTTTTCAAGAGCCCCAAGGTCTCGAGCAGTGCTTCTCAAACTTCATCAGGCATGACAATCAGCTGGAGGCTTGTTCAAATACAGATTACTGGGCCTCTTCCCCCAGAGAGTCTGATTCAGCAGGTCAGGGTTAGGGCCCCAAAACCTGTATTTCAAACAAATCCCCAGGTGATGTGGAAGCCACAGGTCTGGGACCACCCTGGTACAGGGGCATCTGCGGGGCCCCAAGATGACGAGGGGAAACAGGTCTGGACATCAGTGACGACGCAGCAGACGCAAACCATTCCAAGTGGCACGAGGACCAGCGTGCAGCCTCGGCACCGAGCAACACTGTCCCCCTGGTCAACGAGTATCAACGAGCAACACAGTCAACGAGTGTCTGCTGAGCACCTGCCCGGTGTGCTGAGGGAGACAGCAAAGGAACAGGCCTCTAACTGGCTGCAACTGACACTCTAGTGGGGGGAAATGTGCATGCGTGAGTTACATAAACACAGCTGTGCTCAGTGTTGTGAGAGAAAATACCATGAGACACGAGGGGCAGTCCTAACCAAGGAGGTGACATTTAAGTGAAGGTCTGAAAAATGAGCACTCAGATATGGGAACAGCCAGCCAAAGATCTTTATTATCTGGCCCTTTCTAGAAAATATTTGCCAACCTCTCCTAAAAAGGGAATGATACAAACAGGTGTCATGATATGGCAACCATCACAGAGGTGTCAGCACAGGTAGGAGTCCTCGGGGGTGCTGAGGAGGTTTCATGAGGACGCCCCGGAGAGACCCAGATTGAGCTCCACCCTACAAAATAAAAGCCCTCAGTTCTCCCAAATTATTAATGGCATGAAGTACACAGAAAGGCTGAGGACCTGTTTCCTGTCAGAGGGGACTAAAGATACATGAAAACAATATATAACACAGGATACTGAAGAGGTCCCTGGAGCAGAAAAGTAGACAGACATACTGGGGACAACAGGCAAAATTTCAGTGAAAAATTAATCATTTAGATGAATGCTAAGAACAAAATATAAGTTCAAGATGAAAGAGTGAAGCTCAACGTGTCAGATGAAGAAATGGCTAAAAAGTACAAGCCTTTGGTGAGAAAAACCAAAAAAATTTTGCCAAGGAAAGACACCATGCTGATACTAGGGTGGTGCAAAAGTAATTGGGGTTTAAAAGGTTAAATTGCTAAAACCATAATTACGTTTGCACCAACCTTATAAAGATAAAAATGATAACAGTAACCCAATTAAAGCAAGACAGGTGTTTTTTTAAAGGCCCAGGATTAAAATGGAGGCCTCAAGGTATGATTCCAAGATGTCTAAAGAAAGTTCACTGGTATACGTCATAACTCTTTCTGAAGGTTTCTCCATAGTTACTCATACCACATTTAGGATTCTTTGTATTTTGAAATCATGTGGCTCCTGAAGCGGGGACAGGTGTAGGTGTGGGTGTGGGTGTGGGTGGGGGTGTGGGGGTGGGGGTGGGGGTGCAGGTGTGGGTGTGGTGGATGCTATAGATGCTTTGCTTAATGATTTTCAGTGAGCAGGATTGTTAGCCCTTGATCTTTGAAATCACACAGGTAAACTTAAGAACAGGAAAACATCCATACATACCCATAGGATTTAGCAACATAAAAGTCATTAGAGAGCTTAGCAAGATCAGCTTCAGTGACATTTTTAGGCCAGATACCAGATTGGGTTGAAGAGGACACAGGCCAGAAAAGAGCAATAACTTGTGCCAATAACTCTATATAAAGAAGTATGGCGGTGAAGGGGGGCATGCAGCCACCGAACTTTTGATATGTCTGCATGTGTCCTTTTTTTTTTTTTTAACGGGGCAAAGAATACCTCAATGCTGATTAGAAGGCTCTCGTGCACAAGCACAGGTTAAAGATTTAAGAAAGAGCCAAAAAAAAACATTTGAGGGAGGTTCTCAAGAAGGGAACAGGAAGAAGATCTGGAGAATCATGAGAGCTTTGTCTATGACAGGAGAAAGGATAGCTCATCAATTGCAACAGGAGGGAAAGAACTGAGAGGACAGGTGTGGATGTAAATATGTCTACAGATATGGCAGACACAGTAGGGATAACTCCCATTGGATGCCTTCATTTTTCCTTGGGAAGTACGGGGGAAAGTCATTTACTGAGGATGCAGGAGGAAAATGTGGGATTGGAGATTTAAGGAGAGAGGTAAGTTATAAAACGGCCACAGTGAGGACTGCAAGAATGAGCAGACAAGGGAAATACAGTGCAGTTGCCATACAATGCAGAGAGTCCAGAGGAGACTGGTGATCAGACTATTTAAACAAATCATATGAGAAAGGATTGTATCTGTTCAACAGACTATTAAATTGATACAACCGTGTTAACACATCTTCATAATTATCCTTTACACCAAGTCATTATAACCATGTGAGCAAAGTGGTATACAACCAAATTGCAAAACCTGCAAAACCAGAGAGCTGAACATTAAAATGAATTCATTTTGAATCACATGATAACCCATTTAATATAAAATCTGAAAGAGTGAGCTAACAGGAAAAGTCAGGGAACACTAATATACCAGACCAAATCCTGTACCCTATCCACTGTCACAGTTTTCCACGATCGCCCCCAAATCGTTTTTGAAACCATAGTGTCATGGTCCTACAAGGTCCTATTGGAATTTCCTGACAGTCCCAACATTTTCCAGCCCCAGTACTAAAAAATTCTGCTTTACGAGAAAATCAAGTTATGGTTCTCACCAACTATTATATTACTCTGAGATTTGTTTCGTATTTATCCAATTAAAACTACTCTGTTTCTGGCACAGTTTTTGCAAACGTGGTGTTTAAATATATGCAAATATATCCCCAAAATATGCTCCATCTTACCGATATCGCTGTTATCCGAAGAGAATCAGCAGTGGAATGTTTGAAGAGGTACCACAAAACAGGTCCAATTTCTCCTGTAATAAAGCCATGGGCCTGAGTAGAAAAGGTGGTGCAGACATTTTCAATAATCTTTGCTGCCATGTGATTCACAACGCGTTCTTCCTAGAGAATGAGAGAGCAGAGAACAAGGAGAAGATTAAAAGGGTATTATTTAGTATGAGAAACACATACATGTCATTTTTTCATTAACTATTGCAAGTAAAGGCCTGATACCAGGAGAATATTATCTGCTTCTGGATGTGTTGGGTACTTTAGGAGGAGTGATTATTCTTTCAGGCTATTATGAAACTGTTACCAATAATCATTTAGTTAATCACTAAACCTAGCCCAATATAATTTTAATATATTTTAATAAAAAATGCCGAAATAATCTGGAAAACACACAATATAAGCACAACATAAAGATCGGAAGATAAGTTTAAAGTCGTAAGGAGCAGGCAAACAATCCTAAGACATCACTCAGGCCTGGGAATAACAGTGCACCGATCGGCCAAAGACCACCTAAATATGAGGCATCAAGGAAAATCTTAAGAAAGGCACTGCCTCAGTGGTGTGACCAAATTAACCCTAAAGGCTATTCTGGATTGTCCTGACAATGCTTAAAATCCAGCCTCTAAAAGGATCAAACTGTTTATAAGTAACTTAAATGAGTCCAAGAAAAGGACAAAATACTTAAAAGAATACAAAAAAACTCCAGCACCCAATAATATAAAAACCACTATGTCTGAAATCCAATTAAATATTACCACAAATGCAAAGAAGCAGGAAAATATGACTCATGAGAATAAAAAAATGCAATCAATAAAAATAATATAGATGATAGAATCAGAAGCAAAATATGTTTAAATGGCTACTATAAACATAATCCGTAGTCTCAAGAAGGAAGAAGAAAGCATAAGGAGAGAAACAGAACATATAAAAATAACCCAAATCAAAAGGCTGGAGATAAACAATACAACTTCCTATATGAAAACTACACTACACTGGCTTAACAGATTAGCCTCTGCAGACTAAATGTTTAGCGAACTTGAGGACATAGCAATAATCAATAAAAACTATCCAAAATAAACACAGAAAGAAGATTTTTTAAAAATGGAACAGAGCATCAGTGAACTAGGGGACAACTTCAAATGACCTAATGTATGTGCAGTGAGAATCCCAAAAGAATGTGTGTGGTAGGTGGAGGGGCAGAGTGGAAGAAGAAAATATTGGCTGAAAATTTTTCAAATACATGAAAACTCTAAGAAACTCAATGAACTCAAGCAGAAGAAACAAAGAAACATCATACCAACGCATATCATAATCAAACTGCTAAAACCCAGTAATAAACAGAAACCTTAAAAGCAGCTAGACTAACAAGACCCATTACGTAGAGAAGAACAAAGATGAGGATGACAGACTTCTCATCAGAAACCAACGCAAACCAGAAGACAGTGGAGCAATATCTTTCAAGTACCAAGAGGAAAAAGAAAAAAAGGTAACTATCAACCTACAAATCTATATCTGAAAATAACACCTTTCAAAACCAAAGGTAAAGGTGGGGGACATAGAGAGAGGTTGGTAAAAGGTTACAAACTTTCAGCTACTAGATGAATAAGGTCTGAGAATCTAATGTAAAACATGGTGACTATAGTCAATAAGACTGAATTATCGAAATTTGCTAAAAGAATAAAAATTAAATGTTCTCTCACCAAAAATGTAAACATGTGAAGTGACTAATGTATTAATTAACTCAATGGGGAAATCTTTTCTAAATGGATATGGCTATCAAATCATCACTTTGTACCCTTTAAATATCTTACAATGTTATGTGTTGACTATACCTCAATAACGCTGAAAACAAAACAAATGTAGAAGTAAAATGTATAATAATATAAAGTCTAGAAGGGAAGTACTAGATATATTATGGTGTAAGAGTCTTATATATAATTCTTGTATAGTATATATGAATAAGCATATCATTATATACAGGAAATTCTGGTGTAAGGTTGTTATAAAGGTTGCTATATATACATGAATCTATACATAATTACTCAAAGGTCAACTGTGGCTGTTAGAGATATATATATATGGTAAAAAAAATGTATAATCCAATAAAGGAGATAAAGTGGAATCATTAAAAAGTCAATTAATCCAGAGGAAGGCAAGAAGAGAGAAAAAGGAAACAAAACAAAACAAAAACAGACAAATAGAATACAAGTTCCAAGACTGCAGATTTAAACTCAACCATTTCAACAATCACAGTAAATATAAAGGTCTATACACACTAATTAAAAGGCAGAGAGTCTCAGTTTAGATTTGTTTTTTTAAAAAAAAAGCAAGACCCAAATGTAGGCTGTTTTCAAGAAACCCCCTGATATATAAATTCACTGATAGGTTAAAAGTAAGTGTAAGAATGAACAAAGGCATACCATGCTAACATGTATCCAAAAAAAAGCTAGAGTGGCTATATTACTTTAGAAAAGCAGATTTCAAAGCAAAGACTATCCAGGGATAAAGGTCCTTTCACAATGATTAGAGTCATTCAACAAGAAGGTATAAAAATCCTAAATATTTATGCCCCTAGTAACAGAACTTAAAAATACCTGAAGCAAAAATTGATACAATCAAGAGAATAAACAGATAGATTCACAATTTTAGTTGGAGAATTCAATATACTTTCTCAAAAACGGACAGAACGAGTAGTCAGAAAGTCAGTTATGATGATAACACTATCAACTGACTTGGACATTTAATTCTACTCAGCGAAAGCATAACCCACATTCTTTACAACATCCTATGAAACATTACCATGTTAGACTATAAAACACATCTGAGTAAGTTCTAGATTCACAAATTAATTTGAGATCAATCACAGACTTAAATAAAAATGCTAGAACCAAAAATCTTCTAGAAGAGATAATAAAGAATATCTTGTTTATCCTGAAGTAGACAAAGCTTTCTTAGGGAAAAATAAAAGGCACTAAACATAAAAGAAAAAAAACTAAGTTAAATTTCATCAAAATTGTAAATTTCTACTCATAATGACACCAGTAGGCCTCTGGGTCTTAGACTGGAAGAAAATATTTGCGATACACACTAAATATCTGAGTGTTTTATGTTATATATCAATTTAAAAATTTCAAAATATATTAAAGAATTATATGTATAATATAATCCCATGTTTAACAAAAAAACATATGTACATATACAAATAAAGGAAGGGCATAGAGAGATACACAATACTCTGTTAATAGTGATTATAATAGGTAAGGGTGGTGTGGCGGGGGGGTCCACTAATTCTACTTTAGACATTTGTATATCGTTTGGATTGTTACAGTATGTGTGTATGACTTTTCAACCCAAATGTATTTTTCATGCAACAATTATTTTAGAAAAACAGTGAGAAGACACTGAGTTCTGTCTGGGTTGAAGCCTCGGTTTTGCACTCTGCTGGCTGTACATCCTTGAGCATTTTCATCGCAGTGCTTCAGCTTCACCATCTATAAAACAGAGATAATACAACACAAGGCAGCTGGAAAATTAAATGAGACAACATACAGTTTTTTTGGATACAATTAATTTGGGTCAGTAAAAAGCAGTCAGTTCTCAGTGTGTTAGCTTTTCTTCCTATTATTGTTAATATCATACAGTAGCAATTGGAAGGCTGCTAGAAAAGGAATTTTAAAGATGCTTAACCTCCTCAAAGTTTGACACATTTCATTTCTCAGATTGAGTATGGGAGAGAATGCTTCCTCCCCATTCCTGATGTTTCCTCCGTGTAGCTAGAACACATTCATGTAACACTTTCACTCTCTCTCTGTTCCTTTGTTCACCTCTAGCCAAGGGGAAGTAAAACATTTCGTCTAGTTGGCATTTGAGAAAAACAAACCGGGCATGCCTAGGCCCTCAGCTCCCTGAGGGCAAGCCCAGCCACACCTAGCTGTCCGCTTGTATCCCGCCCCCATCCTAAGTCTTACCCGGAAAGGACTCCACGTGGAGAGTGCGCTGTATCAGGGGTGCTAGGATTCCAGTATCAGGAAGCCTAGGTGCCCACACATGTAAGCCATGTCCTGCACTCTAGCTCTCATTACATACACATACGGTATTTTTTGTCCCACATGCCTTGTTCTTTGTCTTATTTCTCTTGAGGTTCTGAAACCTTTCTCCTGAATGTAGGATGAGGGAAGGTGCTATTTATGGGGACCGTCTCAAATACCTTAACAAGTGCTATACATCACAACTGTCAGTCAATTTCTAGAGGACTCATTCCTAGAAGTAGAAAACCACAACTAATTTAGCACCTAGGTTGGAAAGGGGCCATGTGTCATCCCAGTGTTTT
This sequence comes from Rhinolophus sinicus, assembly GCF_036562045.2. NCBI lineage: Eukaryota > Metazoa > Chordata > Mammalia > Chiroptera > Rhinolophidae > Rhinolophus > Rhinolophus sinicus. The sequence continues at coordinate 11,473,824 of NC_133759.1, read as the reverse complement.
ATAAACTCAGTGACGCTGTCAGGCCGCCTCAACTCGCCACCACCTGAAATGAGCTGTCCTGGTCCCCCAGGGATCCCCTCTAGGACACCACACAAGCACTAAGGTTGGGGCTATTTTCTGCTTAATTAACTCTTTGGAAGGGATAACTGGACTGAACTGGTATCATTTAAATCAAAGATCTATTTCATCATATTGTAAGGATAAAAGCTGATGATTAGAAAATGATCCTATGAAAATAAGCCTCTGGTAATCAGGCTTTTAATGAGGAGCTGAACTATGTCTTACTAGTGTTAAGATCAAATGTATTGCAGGCAGTCTTTACAAAAAAGAAAGTTTTGCTGCCAATATAATTATAATTAACCTGCCTACTTTTCCAAAATAGAATACTAAAATTAACATCTAAAATACTGACATTAAATATTTTCACATTTGTAGATTTAGTAAAAAATCTATGGCCTTTCTTCTACAGGCTTCAAGGTACCTGACGTCGATTTTGCAGAGTTTATTAACTCATGCAATCAAGAAAATAGGATTTCCATTTCTTCCAATGTTGTGGGCTAGATTATCTGGACAACTCCATCCCTCTAAACACAACTTGAAATGCTAAATATAAAAAAGAAAACAAACCTTAAGCACCAATGAACTAGCACCAAGTTCTTAGGCAACTGACTGTGTAGGCAAGAACCGTGAGAGGTGCCCAGGGCACTTAAGCTGATGTTTGTCCCAAGAGCATTTGTCCAACAAAGGTGAACAAAAGGACTGGGAGGTGAGGCTGAGGACCCACACAAGTAGGAAGTCAAATAAAGACCCTCTCCTGGCCCCAATTAAAGCTAGAGCGCCCAGTGACTACAACCCAGTATAATAGATGGGGGCAGGAAACACTCTCCCATTCCCGTCTCCCACAGTCAGCGTTGGGGGCTGAAGGTGTATGCTAAGGAGAGCAGACTGCAGGAAGGAAAGCCCATGAGAAGCTAAGGGAGCCACAGTTGTTCTGACGCTGCCTTCTTAAAAACAACTATAGTCAGAAGACAGTGCGACAGTATCTTCAATTCCTAAAACAATTGTATTCACAGAAAAAAAATATTTCAAAAACAAGAACAGGATAACTACTAAAAAAATGAGGAACTATAAAAAATAATAAAACCAAAAAAGAAGGCATGAAGAAAAAAATAAATACAACACAGATGAATGAAATAGTATAAAATAAGATGGCAGCTATCTATCCAACCAAACCAACAATTACAATAAATTTAAATGGACTAAATACTATAGTTAAGAGAAAATGACTATAAAATGGATGTTTTAAAAAATACAACAATATGAGGAGATACATCAAAAATACAGTTATTCAGTTAGAAAGGCTGAAAAATAAGAGAATGGAAAAAGATACACCAGTCAGATCTAACCCAAATAAGGACAGTTTAACTATATTAATATCACACAGGATGGACTTTGGGCAAGAAGCACTAATGGTGAGTTTTAAAGATCACAATATAATGATAAAAACTTCAACAAAGCGTGGGAAAAACAACCTAAATTTTCTGTCTATCTAATAACTAATACTAAAACTACATAAAAGCAAAATTTGACAAAATTGCAATCCTACCAAAGAAGGCAATTTAAACACAGATGACAAAACAGACAAAACAATCAGCATAGATATAGAAGATTTATATCTACATCTATCTGTCTGTATATTAAATTAACTGGCTTGATCTAATGGGTAGGAAAACCCCACCAGCAGGTGGAGCCCCCAGGGCTCAGCCAATATCAAACCATTGAAGAGCTGCACATCTGGAACTGAAATCCACATCCTCCGACTGCCAGCTCAAGGTCTTTGAAATGTCAGCCCCAAATCTGAAACCATAACTCAGTATCATCACAGATACCTCATCTTCTACACTGCCACACTCTTCTTTAAACAGTTATATCAAATATTCCTATTCTTTGTGTATTCCACCATGAGTCTCTCACTCTAAAGACATCCCCTCTTTCCACCTGAGTGCTTCCATCTGTGACAAGGACAAAAACATCTGACTCACATCTCACCATTGTTAAAGCTACAGAAATCATGTTCATACAGCAGCTTGACCTGTTTGATAAACAGTGACAAAATTTCTTAGGCAACCTAAAAAGAGAACACCTACTGAAAACTATTTCAGCAAAGTCATTACTATCTCAATATAAGGCTTCCTGTGCCAAAGTGCATCCCACAGCCTGCCAGGTCTGTCAGGTAGGTCTGTGGCCAAAGAACTTGGAAAATGCAATAGCTCCCCAAGTTGATTCATAATTAAAAGCTCAGAAAAGTACTAAAACAAAACTGTTGAATCATGTTTAACCCAGTGTGCCCCAATGTATTTGACTAGAAAATCCTTTATTCATATAATACTAATAAATATTCTATGGCAAAGCTAGTTTTTTATGCATAATGAACAAAAAAATTATAATTTTTTAAAAATTGCCTTCTAAGAAGTCTACATATCAAAATAAAATGAAGAAGTAAAATTTCTATACTTTCTTCCCAAAGCAGAGATTAGAGGGAGAAAAAGGGGGGGGGGGGGATGTGAAAAAACAGAGTTAATAGCCCATGTTCAACAGGGTACATTACTAAGTTTTGATGTGGGAAAAAAAAAATCTCAGGAAGTTAGGCAAAAGCACATGTCAATATATTTAAAAACAACAGATATAGCACAACGATGTGAACGCACTTAATACCACAGACTTGTACACTTAACGATTAAAATGGTAAGTTTTGTGTTACCTATATTTATTTTTAAAAATAAAACTGTGCCCATACATAGCACCACAGACACACACAAAATAATTACTAATACAGTTCCAAATGGAAAAATAAAACTTTTAGAAGAAAATGTAACAGACCGTCTTGATGTTGGAGTAGATAAACTTTTCTTAAGACAAAAAGCACAAATCATAGATTGATAAATTTAGCTACATTAAAATTAAGAACTTCTATTTATCAACAGTCACTGTAAAGAAAATGAGAAGTCCAACCACAAATTTGAAAGTATCTATGACATATATGAACAAAAGATTAATACCCAGATTACATAAAAATTCCTATGGATGGATGGATTGCCATGACATCTGTAATTATTTTCAAACAGTTCAGAAAATAAACGAATGAATAAATAAATAACACGTACACATATGGAGATATATATATATATATATATATATATATATATATATACATATATATATATATATATATATATATATATACACACATATATTACAACAAAGGCAAAATGCTAAGAACTTGAATCTAGGTAATAGAAATAAAGGTGATCATTATAGTTTTCTTTCCTTTTCTAATATTTGAAACATTTTATAACAATAGGTTGGAGTGGGGTGTGCAGAAATCCCACATAACAATGGAAAAAAATGGTTTTCTAAAGAGGAAACCAAAAAACCCTAAATAGAAAAAGATGGTCATCCTCATTAGTAATCTGGAAAATGCACATTAAAACTATAATGAGAAACCATTTAATGCCCATGAGATTGACAAAAATTTGATATACATGTTCCAGACAACGCGGGTTAATGGGTGCTCTATGCCCTTCAGGTGAGACACTCTCTCTCTCTCTCTCTCTCTCTCTCTCTCTGTCTCTGTCTCTGTCTCTGTCTCTCTCAACCAGGTATTCAGGTATATTCCAATTAACAACATACTAACACACTACAAATTGGTATAAATGAGCTATTGTTTGCACAATCAGCGTGTATCAACCTTGGCCTAACTTTGAGCAAAAGAATTAAGTCTCCAGAGAATTAAGGTGCCATTCCATTTGTATAAAGTTCAGCCTTAAGAACCAATCAGTAAAATACTTAGCAATTCAAAGATGAAAACATGATAAATAAAAATTTAAACAAACAAAAAAAAACTTGGGAATAACAGTCACCAAAGTCAGAATAGTGGCTATTCCTTGAAAGAAAGAATAAGCTCAATCCAAGAGGGACAGAGAGGAATCCTCGAAGCTACCAGTCCTCTTTTTTTCTGAGAGTGAGTGTGTGAGAGGTGAGCTTTTACCCGCACAGACATTTCATATATTCTTCTGTATATGACATACATTTCAAAAGAAAAGAACCTACACTCAGAAATACCAGTAGGTGCTGGGAAAATAGTTTTCTACATGGAAAAAAGTTTTTTAATTGTTGAAGATAAAAGGCTTAAAATTATTTACCTTCAACTATGTCCTGAATGCATTTTACATATACACAAAAGAACTGCTACGACTGAATTATTTTCGGAAGGACAGGAATATTTTTTAGGTGGAATAATCACCCCTAATTTATCGGTGTCATAGTGACAATCCTAGTGTGTATGCTGCCAAAACACACAGTAACTGTTTTTCAAATAGCATAAAATCTTCATAAATTAGAGAGTTCTGGACTTACCTCCCTATTTATGAAAAATATGCAAGACTTGCCATACATACAAAGAACAATAAAAGACGAATATGTTACTAAACTATAAAACAATGTCTTTATTTTACAATAACAATACACATAGATATCAAACATTATTCTTCATATTATGTACACAATGAAAAATATGGGAGGGGTAGGGAGAATACATTTAATAAAGGATACAACTTCGTGGACTAGGATTAATAATCTCTAGGAGGCATTAATCTAAATTACAAAAATTGAAAATACAAAGTTTTAAAAATTTCTTTTACACTGTTAAAAGAATTCCTAGAAGACACGTTTCTCCTTTGAGTTCCTCTATTTTGTTCTTTTGCATTTATTTACTTGACATATTCCACTTTATATTTGTGTCTAATCTCCCACAATAGATGGGATCTGAGTGCGGATAGAAATGTCACCTTCATCTGTGAGTCCCCAAGTGTGCTTAGCTTGAGGCCTTGAATGACAGACCCATGCATGTCTTTTGACGATAGATAATGACTTGATTCTCCTATTATTGATAAAGTACAGTTTACGGCTTCATTCATATCCCATAATGACAAGTGACTTCGTATAAACCCTACAGGCTAGAAAGTGTTCAGACTTCATTTTGGGATCACTAGGGGAAAACCTTGCAGAGCATTCTACGCTTGGAACATTATTCCATTACCAGGTAGTAATAAACTCAAAAGAAAGATGTTTATTGTGACATATTTTTTCATTCCTTAAGGAATGTGTTTAGCCTATGGCTTTGCCTTGGGTGAAACAATGTCAAATGGTTTAAAGAGAACAGAAAATGCCAACCTTTTAGGTCAGTTACTAAAATCCTTTCTGTAGTTTCACATAGCAGCTACACATACCAATTGGTTGGTTGGCCAGCTGGCTGGTCTACAGTCATTAACAGCGGCATGAGGAGGGATGCGAATAAAATGAAAAATCACATTACATAATAAATGCTACTGAATATTAAAGCCAATGGAGACAAGTGGAAGCTTCCCTATTTCTGAACCGCAAAATAGCAACCTGACAAGGTAACCATGGGCTTCTGAGGCTTCCAGAAAATTCTCTGCAGACATCTCACTTACCAAACTGGGGTAGCGAGAACTTTCAAAGTGGGAAAGGATTAAGAATATGTTATTAAAAGCTACTTATGCTGTTTGTATTTGCTATCATCTTTTAAAAGCAAAGCATTTTAAAAAGTGAATGAGAAAGCTAGTTCATTTTTACACCTGCTCCGCTGTAGGTCACTTGTAGGGTGGCTTGTCGGGATTATTTAAATTCAGGAGCAATACCTGGCTGACACGCGCCTGCACTGCTGCAGGCTAGAGCCCTCGCACAGCGCCTGAAGGGTTATTACAATTGGAGTCTACAGAGGACGACAAAGGAGCCTTACCCCTTCCCGAAGGCACCTCATTAGCACTGTGTACGTAGCCAAGGGAACGGCCCAGCATTCTCTAGGGTTCTTTTCTTTTTCTTCCTAAAATGAAGTGGAAGGGAAAGTGGTGAAGCTAACAGCACAAAGATATTTAACCCATTCAAGAAAAAGGCACAGTTTCAAATGCACCAACTACCTAAAACTTCCTGATATTCTATTTAAAGTCCTATTTATTACCTGACAATTATGATCTGGTTAGAGGTCTCGTCCTGCATTGCACATACGGGTTCTGCTCCTATTTTTCACTATGTTATATATTATGTTGCTAAGATCCCCTCATCACAAGCTGGATGAAGAGAACTGAAAAATAACAACATGATCTGGTCGATGAACACTCTACTGGTAACTGCAGACGATAATCCAGATACTCCTACCTAAACGGTATCCTATTATCTGGAATGCTTTGAAAGGCACAGAATACACAGTCTGAGTAGTATCTCAGGATAATCCATACACACAAAAGGCACTGTTTAGCTAGTAAGACAATGTGCTGGGTAAAAATAAGCAATTATCATTAGCAGGAACACTGATTTTAATGACATCAGCAATAAATCTCTCACAGAAGAAGCAAATTAAGGTCATAACCACAAGAACCCTCCTGCCACATAGCAACTAAAATCACAAAATGATCAGGTACCACTCAGAAAGGTAAAACATAATTTCTATAAAAGCAAAACAACTTAGGTTCTGTTTAAAGAAATATTTCGTTAAGATTGTCCAAATGCTAGAACCAGTACCTGCATTTTATACCAGTGAAGAGAATTGTAACGCATGAACACTGTACCCCGAATCACAGAATTCCACGTCCGGTCATAAGCGAGACATCATCCCAAGCTGCTCTAGCTCGAAAATCGCTAACTAACGCAGCACCCAATTAAACTTCCAAACACACCTTTCTTCCCCTCCAGCTCACTTATTCAGAACGTCTGCCACCTTTCCTTAACCTCAGAGACCTCAGAGCCTCCTGCCCCCCACCACACACCCCTTTGCTTTCCCCCAGTCTATCACCTACCCTCCCTCCCAGCCACGTAAAGAGTCCCTGGTCTACCAGTTAATCACTCCGGCCAGAAGCCTGAACCCCTTTCATGCCACTCAGCCAGTGGGCTCTCTCTAGTCCTTTTTCTTGGACCATGGCTACATTCATTCAGCCTTACTGACTTTCTCTTTCCTGAAACACCGTCTTCTCTCTCCTAATTTGCTCCTACTTCACTTCCTCTCACTCAGGTTCTCAGATGTCTCTCTTACCATGCTCCAGTCTATTCTCTATCTTTTTGGCATTTAAATCAGGTGACATCATTACCCTTCTTTAAAGCCTTCATGACTTCCCCTGGCTCTTAGGACCAAGAGGAAAACACACGACTTGGCCAAGAGCCCTTCAGGACCAGATCCCTGCCAGCCTTTCCAGCCTTGCCTCCTCGCTCACTCCCCCCACCCCCCGTCCTACTGGCCTGGTGCAGTTTCCACATGAAAAAAGCACCTACTGTGTGCCAGGAACTCTTCTAAACAATAGCCACACCGCCATGAACAAGACAAATAAATGTTCTGCGTCGACAGTGCTTAGTGGGGACAGAGATTTAAAAAGAAGTCAACAAATGAGTCAAGATAGCAATGATGAGTGTGGTATAAAGAAACCCACATCAGCGTCAGCATAAGGGGTTAGAGGAAGACTGTAGCCTGGAAAAGGCTCTCTGAAGGGATCCATTTGAACAGAGAGAAAATGCAAACCTCTGGGGGGTGGGGGGAGGGGACCCTGCAAGCCTGAGGAACAGCCAGTGTAGAGGTGTGGAGGCGGGAATGGCATGGTGGGTTCAAGGGCCTGCGGGGAGGTCAGTGTGGCTGGAAGGAGTATGCTAGGAGGAGGGGAGTGAGGTCATGCGAGCACTGGGTGGCAGCTCACACGCCCTGAAGGCACCTGGAGGGATTTACGACAAAGACCGAGAAGTGCTGAGAGGCTCTGGGGAGCGACAATGTCATCTCTCACAGGTTTGTGGCAGGCTCACTCTGCCTGACGTCTGGAAAACAAACTCGTTCGGACACAAGAGCGAGGCAAGAAAAGTGTCTGGGAGTTTCTACAACAGGTCAGGGGAGAGATGATGATGGGCTGGGCAAAAAGGGACAACTTGAGAATACTGGACTCAAGGTGGGAGGCATCCTCGACAAAAGTAAGAGAAAACACATGAACTATAACTATACGCACATTGCTTCATGACGTCCTCTGCAGAACCACACTCTGGTCTTCTGTCCTCAAGCCTGTACCCTTGGGATGTTATCAGAGCACCAACAGGACATAATATCCTATCATCTCAGGTCAGTCTCACTAAGTCAGTACTGACTAGCGATTTTAAGGTTGCTATACGTTCAAAGTGACAATTCCACAAAAGCGCTCATCTCATGAAAGTTATTAAAGTTTGTGGGCCCAGGGACAGAATCTCCTTTGCAGGTTTGCTATCATTAAGACATGGTCAAATGTCATGGCCTAAGACAGAGGCTTCCCTGGTACCAAGGAAAATGATTCTCTAAATCTACTTTCAGAAACAAACAGGAGTATGATTCTGTATGGTTCCATTTATGTAAGAGTCTAGAAAGTGCAAACTTGTCTATAAGACAGAAGCAAGTCAGTGGTTGCCTGGGGGCAGGAAAAAGGCAGGAAGGAAGAATTACAGAGGGTGCTGGGGAAACTATTGGAGGTAATAGAAATGTTCATTGTATTGATTGTATACCTGTGATGGCTTCACAGGTAAACACATATGAGGTCAATTAAGTTCACAAACTCATCCTAGAAAAAGTGCTACATACCTCACTGCTGAATATCACTACGGTCACCTCTGAAGTACTCCCCTTAGGAAGCTATGCACCGATGCCAGTGCCTAGTCCACCTGTCAAAGCAATTTTGGAACTCTTTTTCTGGGATGGCCATCAGAACTGTCATCGTATTACAGTTGATGTCCTGAAGGTCATTAAAATGTCTTCCTTTCAAACAACCAAAATGTCCTTCAATAGATGAATGGATAAAGAAGTTGTGGTATATATACACAATGGAGTACTATTTGGCGGTAAGAAAAGACAAAATAGGACCATTTGTGACAACATGGATGGATCTTGAGATTATAATGCTAAGCGAAATAAGTCAGACAGAAAAAGCAGAGAACCATATGATTTCACTTATATGTGGTATACAAACCAAAAACAACAAAAGAACAAGACAAACAAATGAGAAACAAAAACTCATAGACACAGACAATAGTTTAGTGGTTACCAGAGGGTAAGGGGGTGGGGGGGTGGGAGATGAGGGTAAAGGGGATCAAATATATGGTGATGGAAGGAGAACTGACTCTGGGTGGTGAACACACAATGGGATTTATAGATGATGTAATACAGAATTGTACACCTGAAATCTATGTAACTTTACTAACAACTGTCACCCCAATAAACTTTAATTTAAAAAAAATGTCTTCCTTTCAGTATTTTCTTTCTCTTTGGGTAAAGAAAGAATTCATTGGGGGCAGATCAGGGGAGTAAGGAGGGTGTTCCAATACAGTTATTTGTTTACTGGCTAAAACCTCCCTCACAGACAGTGCCCTGTGAGCTGGTGCATTGTCGTGATGCAAGAACCATGAGTTGTTGGTGAAAAGTTCAGGTCGTCTAACTTTTTCACAGAGCCTTTTCAGCACTTCCAAATAGTAAACTTGGTTAGCTGTTTGTCCAGTTGGTACAAATTCATAATGAATAATCCCTCTGATATAAAAAAAGATTAGCAACATCGTTGCAGCAAGTTCGCGAACTTAATTGTCAGACCTCATATATCAAAATTGATCAAATGTAATCATTAAACATGTGCAGTTTATTGTATGCCAGTTATGCCTCAATTAAGTTGGGGCAAAGGTAAAAAATTTTTTAAAAATAGAACCAAAAAAAAAATTTAGACCAGATTCATACCCCTGCTAAGATGGCAGACTAGGTACCTGACCACTCTTCTAAAGAAAGCAACTATTAGGTTGGTGCAAAAGCAGCTGCGGTTTAAAAGATTAAAAATAATTGCAAAAACCGCAATTACTTTTGCACCAACCTAATAGTTTTGTTGTAACATCCTTAAAATGCATCAGAGATCAAATCATCCCCCAAAAAACTGCAAGGAAAACAGCCTCGCACAAAACTTGGCATACACGAGAATGTTCCACTACAAGAAGAGGGAGAGAGGGAGGAAAGGAGTACTAATAAGAAATACATCCATATTAATTAAGAAACAGCTCCAGAGTGTGTATCTCCATACACTATGCTTAATAGGACGTAACTATTAAGTTAAATAAGCAAGTTGTAAATGACACAAAAGAATCTACATTTCTATTTGCTCATATGTACAAAAGTGACTTTATAAATATAAGTAAGGACGTAGTTATAATGGTTATTCATTAGGGAACTAGGCAGATGGGGGACAAAAATAGGACAGAGACGTTTCCCAGTGTACCTTTCTTTACCTCCTAGTTTTCTAGCTTCATGAATATGTCGTCTCTTCAAAACAGAAAATTACCCAAGAGTAAATTCAACCAAATATAGACGTCCAAAAGCTTTATGAATAGAAGTAACTTTAATGAAAATATTTTGAAAAATATAAATATATGGAAATGTCATTGTTTGTGCCCTGGAGGACAAAATACCATAAATATACCAATACTTTCCTAATTGACTGATACATAGATTCATTACAATTCCAAATATGCACTGGAAGACTCAAAATAATAACGATAGTAGTACTTCCCAAATTGATATGTGCAACCAATGCAATTTTTTAAAAAATGATTTACAGAATTGAACAAGCTGATTCTAAAATTTATACATGCAAAGAGCCAGGAACAGCCAAGACATTTATGAAAGGGACGAATAAGGAGAGATATGCTGTACCAGCTATCAATACTAATTATGGAGCTAAATGGCTTCAAATACTTGTGTTTTATAACAATTATGGTAGTTGGCCTTAAAATGATGATTGTCCAGAAAGTCAATTTAATTTACATACTAAGGCTACTCAGCTTACTTAACATTTAAGAAAGTTCTACAAACAAAACATCAGACTTGTAATGAGAGAACTTCCTGATTCACTTATAACTTATGGTACTTACTGAAAACTCTCAAATGAAATGACTAACTCATAATTTATCAATATCTATTCAATAATACTCTAAAAAATTACACTAATGAAACATGCAATTTTCCTTTGTTGAATTCAATACTCCTTCCATACTGTAACTTAACAAATAATTAGTCAAATTCTGCAATCACCAATTCTCATGGCCATGTAAAGAGCTATATTTGCACAAAGTGGTGTTTTAAACTGAAATAGAGCTTTTATGCTGGGAGAAGCAAAGGCCGACTTCCTCTTGCCTAAAGGAGTCAAAGATGGCTGCAACCTAGGAAGTAGTTTGGACTTTCGGTCCATAGGTTTTAAAATGTGACCTGAGATTCTCCTACACTTTAAAGTTAAAAAAAAAAAAAAAAAAGAGGTACTGGGAGAGAAGGAAGATGACTGACAGAGAGACTGACAGGGAGAGAGAGACAGATGGACACTGTTAGTCTCTCTCGTCCAGAAGTAAAATTTCTCCTAAGTTCCTAAGGCATGCTCCAAGAGGCAAAGTCAAACACTTTTAGAGGATATTAATATTTGTCAGCCTGATACGTCAGAACATGTCAAAGAGCAATAGAGTCAACCAGACAGTCTCACCTGGACAGCTACAAGATAGATCAGCTCCCCGAGGGTTGGTAAAAGGCACTGTTTTAATTTGCTGTTCCTGAAGTTTTCCCTAATTAATTCAGTTAAGAGAGTAATTGCCTGAAAAGAGAAAAAAAGAAAGTATTATTTCATATGTATCTCTTAGTTCTTTAATCTATATGCAAAAGGCAAGACACTCTACAAAATTCACCACCCATTTTTAAGAACTAGTTTTCAAATTATTTTCCAACATATGGTCCTTATTCCTGATAAAGGTAAAAATCTATCCAGTGAAATAAACTCTCATCCACATAGCACTTATCAGTTACCAAGCAGTTTCACGTATCACTGATGCTGTGAGGCACCGGTTGCTCTGTCTTTAGACAGAAACTGAGGCTGCGAGAGGTCCAGCAGCTCCCCATCCAGTTTGCTGAAATGGCCAAGAGCTGAACACAGACCTTAGCAGGCCAGATCCCTAGTAGGATCCAGCACACCCCGGTTTGAAAAATTCTTACATTGCATTACACTTTTAAAGGATTCCTTTGAAAATCTGAGAGGAGAAATACTCTACCAAAGTTTCAACGTTAATTCACTTTGAAATTCAGTAGCATATTTTATCAGATCTAGTTAATTTCCTAGGAGTCGTGCTAAGAAAATCATAGACTCTCATTGCCGGAATTCATACACTAGAACACGGGTTAATCAAATCACAGTGTGACCATCAGGTAGAGCACAGTGTCTGTTTCGAATGGTACAGAAAGAATGGCCCATTCTGAGACTGGAAAATAACGTACACAAGGTCGTGTGGGAGCACTGCTCTAAAACAGTGTGACTCAAAGTCACAGACAGGACTGTTGCTTACCATCAACGAAGACGTAAGTATGAAAATCGAAAACAAGCATTTGAAAACTTCCAGAGCAATTTGACAGTGATCACTGGTCTCATTTTACAAACAAGAGTGCGAAGGGGATGGAGCTGCACGGGGGGCATCTGCACAGTAGTTATGCACTGGAGGCACATTTGGTGACACGGTATTTTTTTACATGGCTTCATTGTTATAACTGACATACAACACACCGCATATATTTAAAGTGTACAATTAGAAACATTTGATACATGTACATCTGTGAAATCATCACCACAATCCAGATAGCAAGGTGGAACCATGCTGTGGAACACTGCTGCACAATAAAAAGGAACAAACTGCTGACACATGCCACAACCTGGATGAATCTCCAGAGAACTGTGCTAAATGAAAAAAGCCAGTCCCAAAAGGTTACATACCATACGATGCCATTTCTACAACAGTCTCAAAATGACAAAAATATAGAAATGGAGAACAGATTGGCAGTTGCCAGGGGTGGGAGCGCAGGGGAGGACACATGACAGAGGGAAGTAGGCATGGTTACGAAAGGGCAGTGTAAGGGATCCTTGTGGTGATAAAGCTGTTCTGTGCCTTCACGGTTTGGATGTCGATATCCTGGCTGTAATACTGTAGTGAAGTCCTCCATTGGGGAAAACTGGAGAAGTACACACAGTACCTCTCTGCATTATTTCTTACAACCTCATGTGAATCTACAATTAGTATTTCAGAATAAAAGGTGTCTTTTTTTTTTTTTTTAAGTAAACCTCATACTAAATTCAAAATCCAGATCTAGCTTTCAGGTTCACAAAGTTAGTGACAGGAATTTACAACATTTCTCCATTTTATAATCTACTGGCTTTTTGTGCCAGTCAGTATGCATCACTGAAAATTAAAAAAACAAAAACATTTTAATGCTGCAGATCCTTAAAGAAATAAAACTGTCTGAACTGCCCCCAGCATAATAGAAATTGCTTTGGAGCTCAGTGTCTTATAAATAGACACACATCAGATAATCTATGCTAATAATGCCACAGCAATCTGACATCTCACTTGCAAAGTTAACTTTGGATAGCATTAAACAGCACACAACAGATAACGTTTCTCTGCAGTGTTATTTGTATAGATTTCCCACTGATTTTTAAAATTTAAAGAAGTATTAATATTAAAATGGAAAACTATAAGAATAATAAACAAGTATGCCACGTAAATTACAAATATCAAAGAGAAAAATAAGTTTTTGTTGAGCTAGGTGCACCGACATTTGAATACTAAACAGAACCAAAAAAGTAAAATAGATTTGTTTAGTTCTTCTTCAAACTCAGAAATCCAAGTAATATTTGGATGTTGTTCTCATGCATCTTTTGCTATAGTCTATAAAATTTTACCTGGCCTTCTAACATTCAAACTAGATGAGGGTAAAAGGGATCAAATATATGGTGATGGAAGGAGAACTGACTCTGGATGGTGAACACACAATATGATATACAGATGATGTACTACAGAATTGTACACCTGAAACCTATGTATGTAACTTTACTAACAATTGTCACCCCAATAAACTTCAACTTTAAAAAAAAGATATAAAAATAGGATATTCAAGTATTAGGCTATGGTGTGCATTTTTTGAAAAACCTAAGTAAAGGAAAATGGGGGGGAGGGGTTTGGGGTCTTATTTCTACTGTCACTATGCTTTGAGGCATATCTACTCCATCACTGGTTCTATTACCCTAATGAAAACTACCCTTCTGCAACCACAGGCATGACTGGTGGGGTGATTACTACAAATAATTTAAGATTGTACCACTTTTTCCTAAACTACTTTGAAACCAAAACCCATTTTCTATAATAACAGCTTTGACAAGGTTGAGCCAGGCCTCTTGGCTTTATCTGAAGCCATCAGATTGATATTAAAAGGTTGACTGTGCTTCAGTTTCACATATCCGGGACTGAAAGTCTCTTAAGTTAAAGGCAGAAAGACAGAAAGATGATGAATTAAGGAAACTACCAAGGCATAGAAGTTCTGCAGTTATAACACTAACATTCTGATACTTGCACAAATATAATTTGCTTGTTCTTGACCCTCAAAATGTGGTTTTTAAACATCCATGTTGATGGGTCTACAACTAAGAGCTACAAAGAGAAAGTGAATTAAACTCCAAATCTAGAAAGTATCTGGCATTTCCTATTCAGTCAGTGTTTTACTGGACCACAGGGACATTATCTAAGCAGTGTGTAACTACTTCCAATGGGAGAGAGTGCAGCAGTCATCTCATCAATGTAATCTTTAAACTAGACCCTGGTCCACATTCTTCCATTCCCTTGCAGTAAGACGCATTCTACAACCTCAAATGAACAGAGAATTCTGAGGGATACCACTTTGCCCGGGCTTGTTCTGCCTGAGAACAACACTTTCATTGTCCCAAACATAACCAGGGCACATAGAATAAGAGCATTATAAGCTTCAATAATCCTTTCTTAAATTCTATTTGTATGAAATCTGAGATCCCTTGGGATCTTGTATTTCTGATGAAGCCTTGGCAAGTAAAATCACATCCGCAGACTTGAAACTTCAAGCCCTCATTTCCACAAGTGTTGGTTAAAAACGTGAGACAGAGAGAGAAAACGGAATCCAGACAGATAAGGGAAGTCCCACGATGCCGGAGGACAAAGATGGCAAACCTGCGGAAGGATATACAGTCTTGTCCGGTATTTAATAACTAAAAATGTTATTGCAATGTCGCAGCGCTGTCTATAAGAAGTTTCCCCGGTGACATCTTGACATCAAACTGTTAACATCCTCTTCTGTGGACATAGTCTTTAATCTCTAATTCTCTGCATGTTCACTGGGTGACTGTACTCAAACCGGCGCCTGTAATCAGCGTCTAACTCCTAAAACTAGACAATCGTGGAGAGGAAGTAAGGACTGCTACCTCGTCGGCTCCCTGTTGAGGCCTAAACATAAACAGCCTATAAACTGATGGACTCCTTCTCTCAAAGATAATGAACTGTCAGGAAAAGCGGAGAAAATGCATAAGTAGATTTCTTATCCAGACTTTTACGGTCACATCAAAAATTTGGAAGCACTAGGTACAAAAACTTGATCAACTTCCTGAGTCGCTTGTTTAATTAGAGATCAACAAATTTAACTGCAAAAGAAATTTGTCATTTTTTGGTCATCCAGTCCCTCTTCCTAACGCCATTCAACTTCCTTTGGGGGAAATACCTTTCCAGTACAGTGCTTAGTCTGTGGGGTGACAAAACAGGCATCCTTGCCCTCCAACTATAGAACGTGAAAGGGTCCCTGGCTCCCTTCAGAAACATCTTCCTCCCATAGTCTGGAGCCGTCAAGGGCAGGGCCACAGCCTAAACTCAGCCAGCAACACTTGCTCAAACATCTGAGCACTGACTCAGGGACACAGAATAAAGGAACAGCCGGAGTTCACTCATTCATTCTAGCAGTGGCCCCAAGCAAGGGTCCAAGAGGGCTTCTAAAGCTGCCAGGTCCTGACTGTTCCAAACCTCCTCTTGGAGCCTCTGACCTTGCCCATTGCCTCCTAATAAACACCCTTTATGCTTAAGGAAGGCAGAGTCAGACTACAAAAGTAGTAGACAGTACTTGTGTTGTCCAGTTCCCTTCCCTTCCTAGACACACAAAAACATTTCCCAGCTCCCTTGGATTGACTAGGTACAGGCAATCAGCTGAAAGTAGAAATGATATATGTATACCTGCGTGCAATTTTTAATACTCTCTTCCCCGTCCCAAGTTACTTTGAAAGCATCACGCTGGATGGAGATGCCATCCAGCCTGGATGGAGATGTCATCCAGACTGGACAGAAGCAGCCTGGAATGCTGAGGTCATCTGCCCTCAGCATTACTTAGCCTCTGAGATTTTGATGGTTTTCATTACCACGATATAAGTTAGCCAATCCTGATGCAGAACCCTAATCATTCAATTCAAGGAGACCATTCTATCTATACATAGTAATGAAGGAGTTTTCATACGTTAAAATAGTCACTAACAAAACAATCAGCAAACCATTACACCCATATCTTAGGGTAGAAGAAGATCATTCATGAGCAGCTAAGATCTGCCGTCAACATTTATGTCACGGATCTGACACCAGGGCTGCAAAGCCCCAATCACCAGAAAAGCAGTGAATGAAAACTATACTGATAAATCTTGCCACTCAGATTAATTTAAGAAATTGGATGTCAAATTGCAATAAATCTGTAGTCCAGAACCAGATTAATCATTTAAATTATTTTTTCCATTTCTGATGGATGGCAGACAAGATATCCTGACTATTCCTTTTATTGAAAATGACAAAAAATGCTGGCTAAAATATTTTTAAATATCTTTATAAAATGCAAAGCTAAACTGACAAGAAATTAAGGGAGACCTCAAAGACCAAAAATAGAGAGAAAAGAGGAAAACAAAGAAACAGGGAAGCACACAAGATAATTTAACCCTTGGGGGCATGTGCTGAATCTTGTTGACCTTGAAATAACCTTTTGAAATGGAACAAGAGACAAATCCTAGGGCCTGCCTATGGTGTGATATCAAACAGGAGACCATTCACATTCAGTTGGGATCCCTGGGATCCCGAGGATGCACGAATAAGAAATGAATCAGCCTGCAAGAAAGCTTCTCTTCCCTGAGAATCAAACCAAGTCTCACAAGCAGGTCTGCAGCTCACATTCTCATTTCCTCTCACCCGGGAATTTGCTAGGCTGACCAGTGGAAACATGGCCTTAATAATGCTCTATAACTAATGAAGTCAAACGCTAGGGGTTCCCCCTAACACCCTGTAGAGCAGTGGTTCACAAAGTTTAGTGTGCTTCATAATCACTGAAGAATTTGTAAAAAAAAAAAAAAAGAAAAGAAAAACACACACAGATTGCTGGGCTCCACCCTCCGAGTTTCTCATTCGGTAGGTCTGGGTGGGGCCTGGGAATTTGTCTGTCTAACAAGTTGCCAAGTGATGTTGAAGGTCTAGGACAACATCTGAAATCACTACTGTGGGATTCAACGTTGTCCACATGTTGGAATCACTTGCGCAGCTTTAAAAACTACATAAACCTGCTTTAAAAACTACAGAAACCACACACCCCAGAGATTCTGGTTTAATTGGTCTGGGGTATAGCATGGACATCAAAATTTTTAAAGCCCCCAGGGAATTTTAATGTGCTGCCAAGGTTAAGAACCACTGCTACAGAGAACAGAGACTGAATGCTCAGGAAATTGGAAACGTGGGAATGGTTCTAGAAAGTTCAACCTGTCCCAACCGCCCCTCCCAGGTGGGCCTGAAAAAATATGCCTGGCGAAGGGAGGGTGTGGGGTTGTGGGGGGCGGTGAACCCCAGCCTCTTTGAGAAGCTGAGGTGGCCGTCCTTTACAAGCCAGAAATGACAGTGGAAAATACTGACAATGGAATTGGATTCTCTGGTCACATTGGGAATAATGGGATTCCAGAAGAGACCAATGGCAGCATTTAAGTGCAAACACAGGTAGACCCAGAGTCCCAGGGCAATCTGGAGATCCGAGTATTCCAACCCACCAGAATCCAAGACAATGGTAAACTGACCATGAAATTAGCCTACTAAATTGATGCTTGACATATGGTAAGAAAATTTCTAGGTTTATTGGACAGAAACCTACCAAGAGTCCCTGTATGAAGGATTCACAGCCTTGTATCCCAATCCCACACCCAAGCTACTTCAAAGACCCAGAGCTCTTTGACGAAGCTGGAGGTCCCTTTGAAAGGGAGCCCTACAAAGTGCCCACAGGTGAGTGCTGTGAATCTTGCCCAACACTTTCCTTCCTGAGAGTGTCCTCAGTCACTTACCACATGACTGAGCACTGGGGAAAGGGAAATACCCAGACCGTTGAAAGTTATTCGATACTGGCTCTGAACTTAGGCTGATCTCTGGAGACCTAAGATGCCACTATACTCCAGTAGTCAGACGGGTTGCTCATCAAGGTCGGTGCTACATGGAGTCTTAGCCAAATACATCTCACATCTGTCCAGTGCGCCCATGGACCCATCCTTGGTTATTTTCCTCATCCGAGAAAATACAGCGAGAAAAGATACACTAGTAACTGGCAGGATTCCCACAATGGATCGCTGACCAGTGGATTGAGGACTAGTGAGAGTTGCAAGGGCCAAAGTGGAAGTCCTGGAACTAGAACATCTGCCCTGCCTGCCCACCCAATGACAGGAAACCAAAAGCAAACCATATCGAAGGGGCTCAATGATTAGGGATCAGTGCCACTAAAGCCAAGAGGTCCAGGGGCTGTGATTCCGACCACATCCCCATTCAGCTGACCTGTTAGGTCAGTGCAGAAGGCACACACATCCTAAGGAATTACTACAGATTATTGCAAATTTAACATGGCAATGACACCTATTAGAGCTACAGTTTCAGATGGGGCATCTTTACTGTATCAAATCAATACAGCCCTTGGCACCTGGTATGCTTTCTTTTCCATTCCAGTCAGTAAATAAAGCAGAAGCAGTTTCTACTTGCTGAATTGCTCCTAAATCAAGTCATCTGCTCTGGTGTAATACAATCCAGAGGGCCACTGCTCATCTTGATAATCTGTAGGACATCACACTGTTTCATTAGATTGATAACATTATGCTAACTGGACCTGGTAAGCAGCGCCGTAATGTGCACGTCAGAGGGGAGGAGATTCATCCTGCAAAAATTCACAGGCTATTACATCTGTGACGTTCCTAGGAGTTCGGTGGTCTTGGGCCATGTGATGATATTCCTTCTAAAGTGAAAGAGAAGCTGCTGCTCCTTGCCTTACCCGCCAGGATAAGGAGGTGCAATGATTGGCGAGCTGGTCTGGATGTTAAAGGCTCCCCACCCATTTACTGATCATTGGTAACGCTGCCAGTTTTGAGAGGGGTCCAAGAAAGGGGTCTGTGGCAGGTCCCAGCTGAAGTACAAGCTGCTCTGCCAGTCGGGTCTTAAGACCCAGCAGACCGAATGCTGTTGGAACTGACTGTGGCAAATAGGAATGCCACATAAAGCCTATGGCAAGCCCAAGTACCGTATTCCCCCGAAAATATATCCAAGTCTTATATTAATTTTTGCTCCAAAAGATGCATTAGGGCTTATTTTCAGGGGATATCTTATTTTTAAATGTACAACAATCTACATTCATGTACAACAATCTACATTTATTCATTTGTTCATGTACAAAAATCTATATTTATTCAAATACAGTCATGTCATCTTCTTCTGGAACACCATCATAACTCTCCAAACCCCGAATTCCGGCTTGAATTTCTTGCAACTCCATTTCCTGTAGAACCACTGGCCCCAATCTCTCATGTCCAGCAACAGACCTTTCCTTAAATGAGCACTTCTTGTCCACGTAGCCTGCCCGTAATGCACTGGTAACACAGCTGTCAGTGATTTTATCCCATGAATTCTTCACCCAATGAATTCTTCACCCAAGTCACGACCTCTTACAGGCTAGGCTTCACAAAGTTTCCATGCTGATTTCTCTCCATTCTATTTTCAATGTAGCCATTGATTTCCACGCACAAATGGTCCTTGAATGGCTTGTTTCTTGAAATATCAGGCATCTGGAGATAGGCAATCATTCTTGCGGGAATCATTATTTGATCTATTCTTCTCTCTGCAAGGAAGTTCTTCATGTCTTTAGTGTGGTGAATGCTGGCTGAATCCCAGACTAGCAGACCTCTTTGGCCACCTTGCAAAACAAGTGATAGCATTAAATCGACCCACTTCCTTATAACTACTTGTGTGCACCAGGCTTTTTCGGTTTCAAGAACATAAATGCCTGAAACACGTTCAAACTTATCTTTCTTGCCCTTAGTGATGATTAGAGGTGGGGCTTTCTTTCCATTCAGACGAATTGCCAAAATACAGGTAACACGTGCACTTTCGTAACCAGTGGAGGGAATGTAGATTGACGAGGAACCCCTCTGATCATTGTCATTTGAGATCCTTGGCCCTGCAGTTTCATCCATAGCAACCATTGGAGAGTTGGTATTTAGAAAAGTCGATGCCATCCACAAAGGACTTGAATGCAAGTGCACGTTTAATAACTTCAGTATCTTCCAGCTTGAGCAGTATTGTCGATCTTAGAGACAGTGAATATCACTGGAGGAAGCCATCCAGCCAGTGTTCTGATGCTTTGAATTCTTCTGGGGATATTTCTAACTGTGGTGCCACTGCAAGGGCAAATGCTTGAATATCAGCCCTGAGCACAGCCAAAGCCTTTGCTCTCCTGTCAGCAATCCATTCACAGATGATGTCTTCCAGCTCAGGAAATAATGGCTGCCGACCTGATCCACACTTGCGCTTCTTAGCATTTCCCTCGTCCACCTGTTGACTGAGGTTATCGTACTCTGCTCGCCATTTTCGGACCATTCAGAGATCCAACTTCTTCTCTTTGCAGAAAGCTGTAAGATTCTTGCCCCGGGAGTCCTCCATGATTCCTTTCTTGTACTCCATGGAATAGCTCTTTCTTTTTGCACTCATCACGTCTAGGGATCAAAATATTATTCCCTTTAAATCTACCACTAAATCAAGTGTCAATTGAAGACTTATAAGACAGGAGTGGCAACAAAAATGATGACAGTTAAGAATGATGGTCCACACAAAAGCAACAAAAAATTGCAGGCACCAAAATTCAGAAAACGTTTCATTTCACACGAGTGCATTAAGTACGTCCGTTACAACACACGATGTATTGAATTATGAAGATTCGTATTAGACACAACCACGTCCGTTTGTTATCAAGTGCGCATGTTATTCGTGCATTGTGTCTGTACTCCGATTGGTCATTTGGCGATAAGTCTCAAGTTCATCTGTTTACATAGGCGTTTACCCCTTGTCCAAAGGCACGCACTTGAGTATTTACAAATACTTAATTATAATTTATATTATCATTTAAGTATTAATGTCAATATTATTTATATTTAGTTATATTATTATAATTCAATACGTCCATCGTGTGTTCCAACGGATGTACAAAATGCGTCCGTCTGGCTGATGATCTTAACTGGGGCTTATTTTGGGGTAGGGCTTACATTACGAGCATCCTGAAAAACCATGCTAGGGCTTATTTTCTGATTAGGTCTTATTTTGGGGGAAATATGGTAGCAGAATCAGCACAGACCCCTTGGACTTGGGAAGGAGGCCTTGTCCTGCCCTCTGCCAACATCAATTTTCCATCTGAAAAGCAGCTCCTGGCTTGTTGCTGGGCCCTGAGATGAATGCCTGACTCTGGAATACTACAGGACATGACTCGCTCATCATGAATCAGACGTCATCATAAAACTGATTACACAGAGCAGCATTTTATTTTAAAATTCAAATGGTATGTATCAACCCAAGCCAAGCAGATTCACTCACTCCTTATGCAGGTGGCTCAGACTCCCAAGGCATCTGCTCCCACTGCCCAGGGGCCTCTCCCTCCTCAACCCACACCCATGACTTCGTAGGGAGTTCAGGAAGCACAGACCTGGGCCACATACAGATCCGCATGTTATGTCGGCACCAGCAGAAAAGTGGATGGCCATGGCACTGCAACCCCACTCAAAGGTGGCCCACAAAGACAATGGTGAAAGGAAACCCCACAAGTGCGCAGAACTTGGGGTGGCACATCTACACACAGAGAGATGGACTAAGGGATGGATCTATACTAACTCAAAGGCAGGAGCTAACAGGCTAGCCAGGCAGTCAAAAACTGGGAAAGAGCAAAATTATACTGAAAAAAATTAAAGTGTGGGGGAGAGAGTATGTATAGATAGTTGGAGGTCTTGGAATGAGAACAGAAGCTAAAGACATTCATGACCCGCCACAAATGCCCAGCAGAGGGCACCAACAGTCAGCTGGAAAAGCAGAACCTTCTATGGATGCCAGTCAGTATGCTTCACTAGGTAGCCTGGTGCTTGCTCAATAAGCCCATGTACAAAGAAAGCAGCATGGAAGCCAGGATGAAGGCCAAGCGTGGGCTCAACAACATGGACTTCCACTCACCAAGCTGACTTGGCTCCTGCCACTGCTGAGTGCCCCATCTGCCGTGAATAGAGGTCAACACAAAGCCTTCATGTGGCTCTGCTTCACCAGGAGCAAGTTGATTACACTTGAACCTTCTGATCATGGAGGGGACACCGCTTTGTCTTCACAGGAACAGATGGCTATTCCAGGTATGAATGAGCCATCCCTGCCCCCTGCACTTGTGCCAACTCCACCATCCCTGGTACTGCACCTTTCAACCAACCTGCCCAATGCAGCTCCTTCTGCGTTCCAGGAACCACACCCATCTCACACCCCTTCTTCTCTCTGGGATAAGAAAGAGGTCAGAACAACTCCACTATTCCTAACCCTGGATAACTGCTCTATCTCTTATAGTCAATCACCCCTTTGTAAACAAACCATCATTGAATTATCCCAATTTCAGTGTACCATGCATTAGGGACTGTGAATTATATAATCCCCTTTGAAAAGTTTCACTTTCCAGTTTTTCCTTTGTCAGCTTATGAAACTCATTAATATTGGAAATGACAGCCTCCAACCCAATAGCTGGATTCATCCTTCTTGGAAAAGGATACTGGAACACAGTATGATACCCTTAGGCTGATCAATGAATAAGTTATAGGGTTTTGTTTTGAGTAACGGCCTTTTAAGCCTTTACAAACTATTAGTTTCACTAATTTTGAGTTCATTTTGCTCAAATTTAAAGAAGAAACTGCTGGAACTGCCGGGGACAACAGATTCATATGTCATCTTGGTATCAGAATGAGCCTCTGAATTCCGCTTGAATACTCCTCAAGCAGCGAGGTTCGCCAGTGGTGACTGTGGGCAGTGACTGCAGGAGGTCGGTCAGAGAGACCCTCGGGGTCTATGAGAGGCTTCAACCTAGAATCCACCCAGCATGACACACGATGAGAACAGTACAGTGCTAACAAGTGCACGGCAGCCAGGACTCAGCCGCTGTCCTGGGAAGAGATGCACACCCCGTTTCCACCGATCTCCGCTTCCTTCTGGCGACCCCAAACTACACCTGACAATGGAGGGGACAGGAACCCAAGCCAGACATACATTCTAGGTACTTCTACACTCTTCTGGCAGGTCCTCATTCTGTATCTAATGTAAGCATCAACTGACGTGTACATGATGTATGTATGTGTATGTATGTATATGCCCATATACACATATATTGAGGGTTAAATGACATTTTTATTTGGGAATAGAACATAATTACACTCACTACATAATTTTTTCTTAACAAACCAAGTTACCATTGTCCTTTATTAAAATGAGTCTTTTCAATGTTTGAATATGTAAAAGTTATGGCATAAAGAACATAACTCCAACATGGAGGTTTTAAGCTTGCTATACATAATTACTATTATTTACTTGTTACTGTATGTTTAATAGTCGTCTCTTCAATGCTCCTCAAATAGCAGAACTAGAAAGGGAGCTCATGTTAAACTGCACTTTTCTGTTTTAGGGATCTGCTCCAACTAGTTGTGTTCTGTGCAAGTCTTTCCATCACCAATTCTCTTTCCATGTTTCTTTCATCTAATAGAAAATCAAATGTGATGCTTTGCTAGGTTCCCAAGGATTACTAAATTACATCACATTCAAATACATAGGCTTCACAACTGCTGCTCTAAAAATATTATAACAAAGGTACATTCACAGCTCAGGTAAAATGAGCATAAAAATTAGTCAAAGCAGAAAACAGAAGCTGAAAATTGTTCTACAAGATGTCAGGTAAGAAATTAAATGAATTCTGTCATTATAAGAAATTAGGAAGCATGCCTTTTAAGAATTCTTTGATGTAAGATGTTTCATTTGTATGCAAAAGTGATTCAAATATGGTAATTCCCCAAATGCTATCCACTTCAGCATCATGGCTTTAATATAACAAATCCTGCACGTTTCACTTCACTCTATACAAAGACGTGAATATTACTCAACTCTTGCTTCACCATTTTCAACAAATTTGTCCAAAAAGTAACTGAAAACACAGCTTAGTTAGCAGGGAGGTACAAGGGCAAATTCACTGAAATTAACAATGTGGAAGATGATAAATGATGGGTCTCGGCTCAGGGCTGCAAACTAGCCAGAAATGGTCATGCAGTGTCTGACGGGAAAGATGGCATCTTACAGCACCTCGATACAAAAACTACTGCGGAGACTAACCCGATTCAGCAGTGGGGTACAAAGCACTTGGGGGGCAGGGGGGCTATGTAATAATTATGAAAAGAGGGGAAATATGAACCAACAAGGTAGAGGTCATGTTTTTCAGGAAAGCATCTAGCATCATTTTTACAAATTGCCAGCAACAAGAAGATCCTGCTCAAACGCAGGTTTTAGAAAGAAAAGTATTAACAGAAACATGGTTAACTATTGTGTGAAAAGTTCTTCCCACCGGCAACATTTTGGCAAGTGCTTTGTCTCGAGCTGGAACACAGACACCAGCAAACACACGACACTGCTGTGAACCACGTCCTGATGACGGGCCAAATGTAAACAGCACTTTATGCAAAGGAGACAGAGATCACTTTCTCTGAGATTCTGGTGGAAAATCTATGTCTCTCTGTGCTTCCTAGTGCCACGCAGCAAATGTCATCTTGACCCTACGTCAAAGTGTATTTGGAAGCGAAATGAGGATGGTGTCCTCACTCCCACTAACACCCCCAAACTCTCTGTCTTGCCAAAGGACCTGCGATTTGGGGTCTCACACATCATATTACACTGCCTTTTCCTCAGCGCCCTTGGCTACTGACCCCCTGCTCTGTCTTCTTAGCTACTGAGGACACCGGCTCCTTGCTCACCACCTTCCTTCCCACCTCTCCTCCGGTCCTCACCTTCAGCAGAGTGGGTCTCCATGAGTAGGACACACCTGGCCACAGGGTTCCTTCACTGCGTCACGCAGTTCCTCATCCTTTCCCTCCACCCCAATTCAGCCACTCAGGCACAGACACACCCCGGAGCCTGACAGTATCTCCAAAACTTCTTAGAGTCAAACATTCTCTTATTTCCACTCATATCTTTTCATGATCCTGATTTAAAACCCTTCAGCAATAATTGTTTGAACTCAACAAAACCATCAAAGCCAATAAGCCTACACTTTCTCACAGCCTTTCTTTACTTGCTTTCCTACGTAGACTGGGTTCTGGGGTGTAAGACGCAAAACCACAGGGCCTTATGTGAGAGGGTTTTGAAGTGGCCACTCTCTCCCTCCAAAAGACCACCCCCCTCCCACTGAAACCCAACCATCTTCTGGAGAACATCACACAACTAGGCAAACTGGTTTCTGTCACCTGAAATTCTGAATCACAAACTTGGTTTCTGTGGAACCCTATTCTCTTTCCCTAGTGAGTCAGCTTTCTCATTCTCTGAGAGGACAGCTTCATATCTTCTCTACTTCAAATCCCCTGGGCACTCATTCCCCTCTTTCTGATGGCGACTTTGATGAACTCCATTGTCAGAAGCCATTAGCTACAAGATCCCTCATCCTCCCACCACCAAATCTTAACCCCCACCCCATCTACCTTTAGTAATCCTGTCTTCCAGTTCTAGCAGATAAAGTGTCCCTTCTCTAAGGCCAGTCACCCTGGGTCATTCCCTTCTACCATCTGAGGGATTACATAAAAGGAACCCTCATACACTGTTGGTGGGAAGGCAGACTGGTGCAGCCGTTATGGAAGGCAGTGTGGAGGTTCCTCAAAAAATTATGAATAGAATTACCATATGACCCAGCAATCCCTCTCCTGGGTATATACCAAAAAAATCTGAAAACATTTATCCATAAAGATATATATGCTCCAATGTTTATTGCAGCTTTATTTACAGTGGCCACGACATGGAAACAACCAAACTGTCATTTGATAGATGATTGGATAAAGAAGATGTGGCATATATACACAGTGGAATACTACTCTGCCATAAGAAAAGATGAAATTGTGCCATTTGCGACAACATGGATGGATCTTGAGATTATAATGCTAAGTGAAATAAGCCAGACAGAAAAAGTTGAGAACCGTATGACTTCACTCATATGTGGGATATAAAACCGAAAGCAACAAAGGAACAAGACAAACAAATAAAGAAACAAAAAATTCATAGACACAGACCATAGCTTAGTGGTTAGCAGAGAGTAATGGGGGAGGGGAGATGGTAGAAGAGGGTAAACGGGGTCAAATATGTGGTGATGGAGAACTGACTCTGGGTAGTAAACACACAATGTGATAATAGATGATGTAATACAGAATTATACACTTGAAACCTATGTAATTTTACTAACCACTGTCGCCCCAATAAATTTCAATTAAAAAAATAAAATAAATGCAATACAGGACATACAGGACCTTAACTGAATCCTGGCTCCGTGAAAAAGTGCAAAATGAAATGTATGTGACCATAAAGAAAACTTGAACACTGACGGCACATTAGATGATGTTCAGGAACCACTGTGGATTTTGTGGAGTGTGACAATGATATTGTGGTTATATTTTTTTAATCCTTTTCTGTTAGACACATATAGTCAAGTATTTATGAGTGAAATATGATACCTGGAATTTTTTTTAAATACTACAGCAAGAGGAGGGAGGGAGGGAAGGAAGGAAAGAAGGAAGGAGGGAAGGAGGGAAGGAGGGAGAGAGGGGGAGAGGGAGAGGGAGAGAGAAAGACAGAGAGAGACAGACAGACAGACAGACAGAGAGAGAGAGAGGAGGTGGAAGTGAGGAGAGGGTAGAGAAAGGGAGAAGAGAGAGGATGTGAGACGGAGGGGAGGAGGGAGAAAGATGATAGACAAACAAGACTGGAAAAATGCTCATAATTGTTGGAAGTAAATGGATATCATTATTCCTGTTGCTCTACTTTCACGTATGTTGAAATTTTCCATAATAAAGATGTTTAAAGAAGGGGGTCAAACTAGAACATCTGTTAATATTCCTTCTAGTTCTAAATTTTAGGGTTCTGTACTGAATTTCCTAAAATATATCTACTGCATGCTTGAGAATACACGTGTGTAGCAAAATATCAGGAATATTTCTTTAAAATTATTACACATAAGAACCACAATGATTACTGAGTGGTAAATATCTAGGAGGAAAAACTCAAGAACTGGCTATATTTTTCTGTAGAAGAGATAAAGAAGAATTCAACAAATGCTTCTAAATACATACAAGAGGTCACGACGATCAGCTCTTTTCTGAAGCCACTGACAATAGAATAAGATGAAAGAAACTTAAATTATATTGTAAGGATAGTAAAACAGATTTTTTTTCTCCATCTCTTCTTCCTCTCTGTAACAAATTACACTGGCATACTTGCCTAACATTCTTTTAATCATTTATTAAATATTTCAACACTGAGTGCCTGAAATGCATATTACTTTGCTGCTAGGCACTGTGGGAAACAAAGGTGAATAAATGAGGTTCTATGCCTTTAAAATGCTTATAGGATGTTCAATCACAATTTTTACTGTCCAATGGTAGTAAACCTACTGGAGAAATCAGGATGCATCTTGATATTTTATTAATGATTTACTGAAAGATTATCTACACACACCCAACTGAGAGTTTTACGGAAACCTGGTCTCAAGAGTTCTGCACCAATGGTTCACCAACGGTTTCCCAACTGGGTGCCCAAATCCCCTGAAATCATGGGCAAGGTGTTAACACTGCATATTTCTGGAGAGGCTGTCTTGGCTTTCGTTAATCTCAAATGGTATTAATAACTAATGGAATGCAACTGCATTTCATGTAGCAGAAATTCCAAGGAAGGAGGGAGGGAGGGAGGGAGGGAGGGAGGGAGGGAGGGAGGGAGGGAGGGAGAGAGAGAGAGAGAGAGAGAGAGAGAGAGAGAGAGAGAGAGAGAGAGAGAGAGAAATGAAACACGGTACTATACATCTGCTAAGCCTGCTTCTTCCTGAAGTTGAAAGAAAAATTCTTAAACTTGAAAAACTTGGTTTCCAGTGTTTGAGTGACCTCTAGTGGCTGCTGCCATGAATAAAAGTCACAACCAATTGAATAAAAAAAAGATGGTATCACAAAGGAACTAACACCTGGCAGTTTTAAATTATTCTGTGAACTCCTCATTATCCCACTCAGTTCACAATATAGTGTGCTTAATTTAAAATAGCCTCCCCGATAGCTAAATATACACTATTGCTTTTTTAATGAAATAAGTATTATTTTTCCCAAGTTTAATTTAAATCTAGTTGTGGAGGGCGCAGCTCAGCTCCAAGTCCAGTCGCCGTTTTCTTAGTTGCAGAGGGCACAGTCCACCATCCCATGTGGGAATAGAACCAGCAACCTTGTTGTTCAGAGTTCGCACTCTAACCAGCTGAGCCACCCGGCCGCCCTCAGGTTTCTTCTTAAATGCCATTATTTCAGGTGCCCCCAGTGACCTGTTATGCTGTACCTTAGCACCATCCCCGTATCTATGACCACATTTAAAGCTGCACTGGCCAATAAACTCTCGTGCAATGGCAGATACGTTCCATGTCTGCATCATTCAATACAGTATCCACCAAACGCATGTGATTATATTGAGCATTTAACATATGGCTGGCGCAAGTGAAGAACTAAATAGATGATTCTTTTATTTTTATTTGGAATTGGTTTCAATTTTAAATTTAAATAACCACATATGGCAATTGGCTACCATATGAGACAGAGCAGACCTGAAAGGTTACAGTTACTTCTTCATGTGTTTACCGAAGGGAGGAGGCAAGGGATACAGGGTTTCACCAGGTGATGAAAATGTTCTAGAATTAGACAGTGGTGATGGTTGTATAAATTTGTGATTAAAAATCACTGAATTTCAGTTTTAAAAAGTGAATTTCTATCATCAATAGGCCAAAAAAGAAAAATCACATGATCATATCAATAGAGGCAGAAAAAAGCACTTGACAAAATCCAACACCCTTCATGATAAACACTCTCAGTAAACCAGAAATGGAGAGGAACTTTTTAACTTGATAAACACTACAAAAAAACCTACAGCTAACATCATACTGAAAGGTGAGAAAAGTCAAAGCTTTCTCACTAACATCAGATACAGTGCAAGAATTTCACCTCTTATCACTCTTTTTCAACATCATACTGGAAGTTTCTAGCTTGTGCAATCAGACAAGGCAAAAAAAAAGGTATACAGATTGGGAAGGAAAAAATAAAACTTTCTTTGTTCCCAAATGACTTCATGGCCTATGTACAAAATCCTCATCAAAATGTGAAACGTTTCTGCATCAAAGAACAGAGTGAAGAGACAACCCACAGAAGGAGAGAAAATACTTGTCAACCATGTGTCTGATAAGAAGTTAATATCCGGGACATATAAAGAACTCCTACAAATCAACAATATAAAACCACCCAATTAAAATGTGCAAAAGATTTGAACTGATAAGTTCTTCAAATATATGCAAATGGCCAATAAGCACTTGAAAAGATGCTTAAATATTACTAGTCACAGTGAAATGCAAATCAAAACTATGAGATGCCACTTCACACCCATTAGGACAGGTATCAAAAAGAAAGAAAACAAAAGTGTTGGGAGGATACAGAAAAATTGGAACCCTCATGCATTGCTGGTAGAAATACAAAATGGTGTACCTGCTGTGGAAAACAGTACGATAGTTCCTCAAGAAGCTGAACATAGGATTACCCTAAAATCTACCAATTGCACTCCAGGGTGAACACCAAGAAGAACTGAAAGCAAGGACTTGAACAGATACTTGTACACCAATGTTCATAGCAGCATTATTTGCAACAGTCTAAAGGTAGAAGCAACCCAACTGTCCATCAACAGATGAAAAGATAAACAAAATTCTGCATTTACATATATGGAGTATTATTCAGCCTCAAGAAGAAATGAAATTCTGATACATGCTACAGCATGGATTAACTTTGAAAACATTAAGCTAAATGAAGTAAACCAGACACAAGAGAACAAATATTGTATGATCCCACTTACATTAGATACCTAGAACAGGCAAATTCAGAGAAAAAGGAGAATAGAGGTTACCAGGAGGAGAAAGGAGTAGTTACTGTTTAATAGCTAAAGCTTCTGTCTGGGATGATGAAAAAGTTCTAGAAACTGATAGTGGTGAGAGTTGCACATATTGTGAATATACTTAATGCCACTGAATTGTAGACTTAAAAATGTCTAACATGGTAAATTTTATATTATGCATATTTTACCACAATAAAATTAAAATTTATACATTATATGTGAATTATACCTCAACGAAGTTGATTGGCAAAGGTTATAAAGTCTGATGAATATCCACTGTTGGAAGTTCTCGCTAAAGGGTATTTTTATACACACTGATTGGGAATGCATGCTGACACAATGTTTCTAATTTTATCAATTTAACAGGAATTTAACAGCATTTTATCAATTTAACTGGAATCACAAAAATATTTATTGCCTTTTATCCATTCGTTCTAATTCTATAAATCTTCCCTAAGAAGAAAACGAAATGAGATAGACACAAAGATTTAAGTACAAAAATGTTCATCATTCAACTTTTTACAATATTTACTATCACAAACTAGGGAACAGTGTAAATATTAATAAAATGATCAGACATTCATAGCATACCTTTTAGTATATGTGCTGCCGAAGCGAGCACCACAGCACACCTTTTAAAAGGTATGCCTTTTATAAAAGCAAACCTTAAAAAAGTATCACAGACAAATAATTAATGACATTAAAAATACATAAATACATTAGGAGGGGAAGAGAAACTAAAAGTATATCATGTTATATTAATATAGCTAAGAAATAAACATCTACTTCAACAGTGATTATCCCCAGCTAAGTGAAGGACCTTTATCACATGCTATGAGTGACATGACCTGGTCAGAGAAGGCCTCGCTGGAAGAGGTGCTGGCGTGGAGGAAGAGAGAGCAAAAGAAGGATCCAAGCAGAGGACTTGTCTACCTTAACTCATTTTCCTCAAAACTGCCTTACCATAAACCTTCAATTTAAAAATTAGAAAAAAGTTTTTAAAACAGCACTTGGAAAGATTTAAGAATGTTAATTTTTAAAAGTCAGCAGAGGGCACCCCATTCAAGGACACAATTTAAGCTTTAGCTGAAGGGTTGTTTCCTTGGTTTCTTTTTAATGAGCATACAACAAATCTTCTCAAAGTTTCGCCTGCTCAAAAATTACCTGAAAATCCTATTTTGTAATGCCAGATTTTACCTTGGGAAAGTAACATTAGAAAATGTATAATTATCCAAAAAAGCATCTTTGAACACCTCTTATTCCCCCATAGTTTGCTAGCCTGGAAGAGTAATTAATATCCTACCACTACCACGTTTCATAAAACCCCTTCATCTTCATGGTTTCATGGGCTTCTCCTAACAATAATACAGAGGGAGCCAAAAAAATGTATACACATTTTAAGAAAGAAAAAACTATTAAAACTGTAATACTCAATATATACTGATAACAAAAGATGAGTACAAGTCAGGTGTATACAGTTTTTTGGCACCTCCGGTATAAGATGAGCAGGCTTGATAATAACTATGACTTCCACACCCCCAACATGTACTAAGCACCCAGTAAGAAGGACCAAGCACTGTGCAAGGTACTTCATATACTTATCTCACTCAAAGTTTATTACCAAAAATCTATTGCAATAGATACCCTCTCCCCGTTTTCTAGATGAGGAAACTGAGGCTAAGCAGTTAGAGCAATTTGTCCAGGGGACGGATCTATGACCCACATCCAGGTCTGTCTGAATCCAAAGCCTATGCAATTTCATCATCCCACACCGACTCCCCAGGAAGCTGAGACTCAGGAAGAGGTCATCATCTGGCCAAGTCAAAGGCAACCAGAGCCCAGAGCCTTCTAAATATCTATTATGCTTTTCATCACGGATGCTGCCTCCCTAAGCAAGTACACATCCTTCCATCAAGAGCATACAGATCATAATCCCATTAGGTTTTTAACTAATATCTTAAGGGAGCTATGCAGTACGTAAGGGAAAGGTACAGTGGCAAGGGAAAACTCCTTAGGAAATATAACTAAATTAAAACACAGGGATCAAGGATAAAGTATTTGATACAGCATACTCAAGAAGAGAAACAGTTACATACGTTATATAATCCTAGAATTACATTCATATTAGGATGAGGACTATTTTGAAGTCTTCTTTAAGTTTACAAATGGATGCCTATAGAAACTGCCTCTATGATTCAGTCATCATTACTTCAGAATATTTTATGATTACGTGTTTAGGACTATGTGCTTTTGATAAGTGTGTACGCTGTAATTACTTCATAAAATAATAAAGAATAAATTATTAAAATATAAATGTTACTTACATATCCCAGTTTGGAGCTATTCGCAAATGCTGGATCAGTAATTGAAACTAGAATAAAAAATTTAAGATGCACATTTCATTCGTGAAACAATTCAGAAAGTGACCACTAAGTTAACAAATCAGATACATGTACAAGCGAAATGTGAATCCTGCCCCAAGGAGATAATTATTTACAAAAATACAAAAGCACTGGATATATGAATAAGACAAAAGTAAAATCTAAGAACTGTACTTGCAGTTTCCTATTCCCTAAATGTGCCACCCCTCATCCCACAATCACATACCAAGTACCAAAAAAGTAACCTTACCACTATCCTGAAAGCAAATGACTTAAATTTTCAAGCCAGTACCCAAATTAGGGCCCACGAGGGCAACACGTCGGACCTGTAACTCCTTTCTCGGGAGGACTTCAAAAGCCCTGCCAAACTCCCATGGTTTTACTGATGAACCAAGAGAGTCTGACAAATATTACCGGGGGGAAAAGTCTTAGAGGCTCCATGTGTCTCCTTCAGAAACTCTGGTGTTTACCAGGTGACCCAACAGAGGAGCCCCTATTCCACATGGGCAGCTCATTCCACTCACTGATGAAAAGATCTCTGTCTTATGATTACAGATACGAAAAATGTCTTTTGTTTTTACAGTGATTCCAAGTTAACATAAAATGCAAGCCAGGATACTACAAAAGAAGTTGAAAATTACTGCCTACTCAACTGCTTTTAGACCTAAGGATTAAACAGAGGACAATTTGGGCAAACCTATAATCTTATTATTAAATTTTCATGGTAATTCAATCAATGTAATATTTTAGCACTTGTTTTAATCTCTATAAATATATACAAGTTACGTGCAGAAAATATGCTGGAAGGACCATGAAAGGAGTCTGTACGTCACAACCTAACTACCTACCAGAGGGGAATGCAGGAGCCTGGTGGCCATCTCCCTGTGTCCAGCCACCACGCACAAATAGCAAAAGAGGTTCAGCTTGGCGCGCGAGGCCCCCATGGTCTTTTCGGTGGAGTCGATCTGTGAGCACACTTGTTGTAAAAAGTCATTCCACTCCTGGTCTTTCAGTAATACTAACTTATCCACTGAAGAGAAAATAAAATATTAACAGTGGGTCTCATGTGAAAAAGGATTATTGGAAATACTACAGGAGAAATCAAATGGAACATAGAATTTCAATAGCTAAGATGAGAACAAAAAAATCATGACCACAATGCCAAAACCCAAATGCTCCAAGGTTGACACTATTTTTATTTACTTCTATACTCATCGCTTTTTCTACCTGTGGAGACTTTTCAAGTATATCAATAAAGAAATATGCTTAAAAAAAGAAAGCAGATGCTTAAAGGAGAGTTATCCTGCAACTGAAAACAAAATGTAAAGTTAAATAAAACTGTACTAAAACAAAAGAGTCTCTGTGCAAATAAAGTCATTTAGCCTTAAAATGTTGGAAAAGCCAAACATGTTATTTGTTAAAAGTTTCCAATGAAATTACTATTAAGCATAACCAGGTTAATATTGTAGCTGAAATCATCTGGGAGTCCTTCCTCCAAAACCCTATGCAAACAAAAGGAAAAACCTAGGAAAAGCGATGCCATCCAAAGTTAACATGGTTTCAGCTGACCTGTATCTTTAAACAAAATAAACTGTAATGGTAATTTGCTAATATTATAGAATATTGTAAAATGACTCAAAGTCAAGGGGAAAAGGGAAAGAAAATTATTTCAATATATTCATCCTCTAGGTTTTCATAAACAGTGGTTCTATTTGGCATGGTTTATTTAAATTTGAATATAGTTTATTTTTTAATTTACTTTGATTTGATTTCAAATCATAGATTCTACTATAGCTATGACGAAATTTTTCCAAATTAGCTTAACAGCTTTATCAAACAACATACATCAAATTTAATGTATAAAAACATTTCTGATGTTCACCCTAAATAAGATTTTTCATTAGGCAAAAGGAAATATAGCAGTCTTCCTGGAAGCATCTCCATCCCCACAAACGTAAACCATCTGGCGCCATTCTCAACTGCCCCGGTTCCAACGAATAGATTCTCAATTCTTCATTGTGGTCTCCCACCCTCTGCATCCAGAGGAGCACCATAAATGTTGGAAATTCAACTGGCTCTACAAGGGGAAGGGCAGGAGAAGGGCCCACCCACTTACAGGGAAACTCACCCGGCTTTACAGAACTCTCCCACCCACAAGAGCACAGGGCAGCCCAGGCTCAGCTGAGTGAGGTCAAAGGCTGGCACCAAGGCATCACAGGTTGTTTATAATTGACATAACACTGCCCCAAGAAAAAGTCAGTTAGCAAGGACACAGAAATTTAGCTTCTCGTGAGTAAAATATTCCATTTGCTATTAAATTTCATATTTGTACCTATCTGTAAAGTGTCCATGTGTTCGATTAACCTTTCAGGATCCTACCTGAATGTGCTGGTAGATGCAATATTTTTGAATCAAATTTAATTGGTGGTTGTTTCATGATCTGCAGTTAAAAACAAAAACAAAAAAAAACCTTTTGAGACAGACATCAGTCTCCTGATTCACCTCCTATATCAGATTATAAATCAATGAGGACAAAAAAAGAGTGCTGTAAGATTTGTCACCAAAAGAATAAGAATTCAGTGGTGCCCTTTCAGATTAAAGTAAACAAATGTGGGTAACAACTTATAAAAATAAAATAATTTCAAGTGATAGTTGCCATAGAATAAAGCTTCATGGAAAAAGAGTCATCCTGTCTTGGCTTACTTGTAAGCTAATTTACCTCTAGGTTAAAAATTCAGTCATTCAACAAAACATGTGTTAGGTACCTGCGAGAGTGAGGTACGATATTAAGTAAGGGTTAAGGGGGATACAAAGATATAAAAGACATGATCCTGCTGTCAGAGGATGGGATCTGACAGTATGACAAACATCTCATTAATAAAACATTTGTTAAACAATAAAAAAAACAAAAGATGTAAGTAACAGTGCAAAACAGGCAGCACATAATTACAGACAAACCATTACATTTCACAAGAGAATTTTCTTTTTTTAATACTAGAGACTGCAGCAAGCACTTTATGCTGATGTGGTCAGGACAGGGTTTACGGAAGAGGCAGATGTGGACTGAGGTCTTAAAGAATGGTTAGAATTTGATGGTTGAATTAAAGAAAACACCATTCCAGGAAGCTGTGACAGCCTGAATGGTAAAGCACATGTGTTTTGGTTTTTGTTTTTGAGGAAAGAGAAGAAAACGTGTAATTGGATTCACATGTAATGGGAACAGCTGGGGTACTTCATCTTCAGGTTTTTAATACACAAAAAAATTCAACCATCATTTCTATGTCTAACTTCCGCAAAATCTAGAGAGCATTTTTTTAAAACCTTTGCTGGTAGTATTCACGCCAGAAATGCAGAACCTCATCCTCATCATGAGAAACTCTTAGACAATCGCAAATTAAGGGACATCCAACAAAATACCTGACTAGTGTACACAATGCCTGACCACTTCAAAGTGTCACGGTCATGTAAGCCAAGGAAAGACTGAGAAATTACCACAAGGCCATGAAAGACAAGGACAGATATGAGAGTAAGGAGACATAATAACAAACTGAAATGTGGGACCCTAGAATGAAAACAAGACTCAGTGGCACAAGGGGTAAAATTCAAACAAGTCTGGTAGTTTAGTTAATAGCACTGTACCAACATTAGGCTTTGCTAACCAAACTATGATCCTGTAAGGTGTTAGCATTAAAAGAAAGTGGGTAAAAGG
This sequence comes from Rhinolophus sinicus, assembly GCF_036562045.2. Lineage (NCBI taxonomy): Eukaryota > Metazoa > Chordata > Mammalia > Chiroptera > Rhinolophidae > Rhinolophus > Rhinolophus sinicus. Next base: position 11,437,281 of record NC_133759.1, on the reverse strand, counting down.
TATATTTAACTTTTTTGGTATATCAGTTCAAAATAAGAACATTAAACAAAATAAAAAAATAAACTGCTACTGACTTTTAAGTTTTCCCAGAAACAACAAAATGTGGTTATAGAATGAAATAAAGAAATAGAGACAGAATATGGTCAAAACATATCACCAATTGTTCTAGAAAGTCCAATGGGAAAATGCCCCAAAACACATTCAGTTTGGCATAATATATAGTTCCTTTGCCAGATATATGAACCCATAAAAAGAAATGGCTCCACTGTGAAAAATAGCTGGGTAATCTATGCTAAATGTTGTCTTTCTAGTAAATAAACAAGCATCCAAGAACCCAATTATTCTAAACTATAATAATGCTCCCCAATGAGATGAGAGGAAACTGTCATAAATTAATACTGAAAAAGACATTAAAAAAGAAGAAAAAATAAAATACAGAATAGATGGTAGGGGAATGTATGCTGGAGACTGGAAATCAATAGAAAACAGAGGGACAGAGAAATTTGTTTTTTTAAGGCGAGTATTCATATCCTAGTAATACAGTAGTACATTCCAAAAGACAGAACAAAAATCACACCAGGTAGAAGTGCACTGTGCTCCATGACTCCCCAAGTGCCCAATATCTCCCACTGCCTACCCTGCAGTCCTGATAACCTATGAAATGGTATGATGTCTGTTAATCTGCCCACCCAGCCAAGCTGGTGGGTGATGCTCACTGACAGCTGCCTCTGTAGCACATCAGCGTCCAGAATATTTGGAGTGATCCACGTTAAGTATGTGTGAGAAATCAAGGAATCGAGGACTAAGGTCTGAGCTGGAAGAGTCAGTAGCCATTCCTCAGCCCACTGGACGGATGGGCAGCAGAGGTGGTGCAGAAGAGGAAGAAAACTCACCACTCAGTGAAGCAGAAAGGCAGCCAGAAGAGGCCAGGGTGACAGACAGGGTGGGAGTTAGAAATGTAGACATGGGGCATGAACGAAATAAAAGCAGACCACAAGAGGAACGGGAATGAAGAAATCACCCAAACTTCCGGCCTCAGTGGTTAGTGTGTCTTTCCTCACCTTCGGGTTGTCAATAATGGAGGTGACGACAAGATCTGAGTCTGTGTAGATAAGCTCTCTCATGCGGGATTCCAGGTCCTGCTGACTCAGGTGTTCACTTGTTCCCTGAAACAAGAACAAAAATTAGACTGTTTCTGTAACGAACGAAAAGCTTTAAAAGACTGAGCTAGTAAGATGCTGAGTAAGACACCACTGAAAACGGTCACCTACAGTAACCTACCTCGGTTGCTATTCAAAACACTTTCACAGATAGTTTCATTTGATCTTCACAAAAATCCTACATCGTATATGTCATCATTCCCATTTTTACAGACGAAAAACAAAAAGCTCAGAGAAAGTAACTGAGTTGCTCATGTTTACCACAAAGCCTGGTTTGGACTGGAAAACAGATCTTCTATAGTGAAATGTTCTACACTATGAGGAGGCAAGGTGGTTTTGCAATTACCACCATGATTTTGAATCTTTCATCCACCAACCACTAATCAATTTAATTCTGCTATGCAGAACATTCAATATAAAGTTAAAATTACAGCATGAAAAATTTCAGGCTAAAGTACTAACCTGTTCCGTAAGTGTTAAACATCTACATCTTTATAAAACCTAGTGAAAGTAGAGTTGATACACGATGAAAATGAGTAACTAGATGTTTGCCATCAGTTATTCCCTTGAGATGTTTCTTTGTGCTCTACTTAAGAACTTTTATTCCCGTTGCTATGCCTTAGTATTTCACGTCAGACAACAAAGAAGAGTTAGACTTTAAGAACTTCAATTGAGAGGGCGGCCAGATGGCTCAGTTGGTTAGAGCGCGAGCTCTTAACAAGATTGCCAGTTCAATTCCCGCACAGGATGGTGAGCTGCACCCCCTGCAACTAAAGATTGAAAACAGCGACTGGACATGGAGCTGATGGGCCCAGGAAAACCACACTGTTCCCTAGCATTCCCCAATAAAAAATTAAAAACAAAAATTTCCATTGAAACACGATCAGCAAACTGAAAACCTGAATAAAACAGAAAAGCGAAACAGTGATGTAAAAAAATAAGGAAAATAAATTATCCATAACTGAGGTGGGACATGGATAAAGAAACAGATTAGCTAATAAAATTCCTGAAAACCAAGACCATCCTTTTGCAACTTAAAAGACAATCATACAAAAAACACATTAAGAATAAGTAAGAAGGTACTTGGTAAAATATTTTTTAAGAACACATTTAAGAACGTGAACTTTCAAGACAGAAAGACTTGAAAGAAAAGCCAAAAATGAATCAACTGAAAAATTCTTAAAATCATATAAGAATTAGTAAGGTAGACCAGTTACAAAATTTATATGTAAAGATTAATATCCTATAAACTGAATGCATACACAAATAGGCTATAAGAATCAAATATCCCATTCACAATAGCAAAATTTAAACAAAATGCTCAGGAATACATTAAGTTTTCAAAAAATTGCAGTGAGATCTCATTCACTAAATGAAAAATATTAAGCTATAAAATTTTGTTCCCTTGTTCGAAAATGAACATGTATATTTATATATATAGAATCAAAAGTAGAGATATTAAAATATAATCAGTGATTGAGTAATTATAAGTAGTTTATTACTTTCTTTGTCCACTTCTACATTTTCCAAGTTTTCTACTTATTATATAATATTTATAATTGAATTTAAAAAGTATCATTAAAAAGTTATAAAACGGTTGGCCGGTTAGCTCAGTTGGTTAGAGTGTGGTGCTAATAACGCCAAGGTTGGTGGTTCGATCCCCACATGGGCCACTGCGAGTTGTGCCCTCCTTAAAAATAATAATAATAATTATACATATCTATATATACATATATATATACACATATATATGACAAACTTCCTTACAGTACTTATATAACTACTGCTTAAATATTTTCAATAAAATGATTACATATACTTAGACAGCTCTGGCAGTAACTATCTCCCAGAAGAGATTCAACATCTACCATATTTCAGAATGTATTTTTTACTTTTACACTGATTTTCTACCTCCCATATAACCAAACAATTATTAGCAGAGTGAGATTTTATTATAACCCGTTTACATTTCATTTCAACGCAGAAATAAGCTTCCCATGGTCCAAATGAATTTCACATTACATAAAAATTACAGTAATAACTGAAAGCAATTTTCTTTCTCAACCAGTACATACAATAAAAGATAACTTGGGAAAAAAATTTTAATTCAAAATATTTCTTCAAAGCAAATGTGATTGAAAGAAATTAAAGATGACCTAATGAAATAGAAAGACATCCTGTGTTCGTGGAGGAAAACTTGATATTGTTAGGATAGCAGTACTCCCCCAATTGAGAGCAATTGCTATCACAATCCCCAGCTGGCTTCTTTGCAGAAACTGAAACTGATCCTAAAATTCATACGGAAATGCTAGAGACCCAGAATAGCCAAAACAAACTTGGAAAAGCACATAAAATGCAAGAACCATCCTTTCTAACTTCAAAACTTACTAAAAAGTTACAGTGATGCCAACAGTGTGCGGCTAGCATGAGGAAAGACATATGGATGCACAGGACAGAACTGGGAGCCTCGAAACACACCTTCGCATTTACAGTCAATCGATAGTCAACAAAAATGCCAAGACCATTACATTAAATGGGGGAGGTGGGGAAACAGTCTTTTCAACAAATGGCGCTGAGACAACTGGATATTCACACACACAATAAAATGAAGCTGGACCCTCTACTTCATGCCATATATAAAAATTAACTCAAAATGGATTACAGACCTAAATGTAAGATCTAACCATAGACATAATTCTTCATGACCTTGGACTAGGCAATGGTTCCTTAGTTATGACACCAAAAGCACAAGCAACAACACAAACAAAAAAGGTGAACTACTACAGCAAGATTAAAAACTTTTTTTGTGTGTTTCAAGGAAACCACCAAGAAAGTGAAAAAGACAACGCACAGAATGAGAGAGAATGTTTGTAAATCATTTATCTAGAACACATAAAGATTTACCACAACGCAATAACTGGGCAATGGGTGTGAATAGACATTCTTCCAAAGAAGATAAACAAATGGCCAAAGAACACATGAAAAGATGCTCAACATCATTAGTCATCAGGGAAATGCAAATCAAAACTATAATGAGACAATTTCGCACCCACTAGGATAGCTGTAATCAAAAACAGACAATGCAGCATTATTCACAATTGCCAAAAGGTTGAAAGAACCTAAGTGTCCATCAAAGGATGAATGAATAAACTGGTATATACACACCATGAAGTATTATTCAGCCTTAAAAAGGAATGAAATTCTGATATGAGCAACAACATGGATGGACCTGGAAGACATTATGCCAAGTGAAATAAGCCAGATACAAAAGGCAAATATTCTCTGATTCCACTTATATGAGGTTACAAGGCAAATTCATAGAGACAGAAAGTAGAATAGTGGTTATACCCATGCTGGGGGGGACAGGGAATGGGTAGTTATTGTTAGTGAGTACAGAGTTTGTGTGGGATGATTAAAAAGTTCTGGAGATGGAGAATAATGATGGTTGCACAGCAATGTGAATGCACTTAATGCCACTGGACTGCACATTTGAAAATGGTTAAGATGGTGTATTTTATGTAACGTACATTTTACCATAATTTAAAAAAAAGAAAGGCGGACAGTATCATGTTTTGGTGAGGATGTGTAAAAATGAACCCTCATAGACTGCTGGTGAGAATGTAAAATGATGTGGCAGCTTTGGAAAATAGCTTGGCAGTTCTTCAAAAGGTTAAACAGAGTTACCATATGATGCAACAATTCCACTCCTGAAGATATACAGAAAAATTAAAACACACCCACACAAAGACATGTACACCAATGTTCACAGCAGCATTCACAATGGCCAAAAGGTGGAAACAACCCAAATATGTACGAACTGATGAATGGAAAAATAAAATGTGGTATATACAACACAATAGTACTTGACAATCAAAGGGAATATAGTCCTGACACAAGCTACAATTTGGATCAACCCTAAAAACATTATGTTAAGAGAAAAAAGCCTGTCACAAAAGATCACATTATCCTATTCCATTTATCCAAAATGTCAAGAATGGTCAAATTTATAAAAACATATAGCAGATTAGTGGTTGCCAAGGGCGTGAGGGGAGAGAAACTGGAGGAAATAAGAGAGTGACTACTAATGGGTACAGGGTTTCTTTGTGGGACAATGAGAGCATTCTAAAATTGACAGTGGTAATGGTTGTCTAACGCTGTGAATAAACTCAAAGCCCATGAATTGTACATTTTAAATGAGTGAATTACATGGCATGTCACTTATATTTCAATAAAGCTGCTATCAAAAATAAATAACCTAAGAGTACTTTCTAGAAAAAACAATGGTAATCAAGGAAAATGACTTAATTTTAATTTTGTAATTATGAACGTAGGTCAGAGAGCAACTTGTAATTATTCTGCTGAATTTCTATTATCATATATATACATATATTTAATATATTTTTTAATATATATATATATATTTTTTTTTTTAAAAAAAAAAACCTCCTCCATCTCTGTTCACCTGGGCCAAAGAAGTCTTCTGTGGTGAATTCTGAGTCAGAGCCTCACCAGGATTTAATCCCACTGCAGTGCTAGTTCTTGGAGTAGGACGAGAACTGAAAAATAAATACCAGTGAGCATTATGCAGATTTCAGAAATGTTATCCTCTGTTTACTATATTCTGGGGAAAAAACACATCTCATAAAAACGGTAGAATATGATGATTCATTACATAAAAACTTTATATAAAAAAAGTTTAAACTTTAATTTATGTTTACATGACACTATTATTTTTATAACTGTTTTTAAAGTAGTTTCCTGGCTACTTTATTGTTTCTTTACAGCTTCTATGCTATAGTCAGTATTTTCTGTTTTAACTAGAAAACTTAAAGCATTGCTTTTATTATTTTTTAAATGCCTGTTAGTGTAAGCAGGGTTAACATCATAACATAGATCAGATATTCCACATTGGATGGATAATACTTACAATTTTAATTCAGAAAATGTTTGAAATGGAAAATTACCTTGGAACCTACTAAGTAACAAGTTGCAATGCATCTGTTTGTAATGACTCCTCCTACACGTACCAGTAACTGTCATATTCTCAACAGGCCACTCCATTACCCCTGGGTCTCTGATTTTGAGATTTTCACATTTTATGAAATTCTTTCACTCAGATGACCAGGGTTTTTAACGAATTTCTTCAAATTCCCAACTATCAGAATTCTCACCTCTTTCACTTATTTACCTGTTTATTCATTTTTTAAATAAGTACTCACAAAATATGCCAGAGATTGCACATTTTTAAAAACTTGAATTTAAAATATGTAAGATATACCAGGCGTGCCAAAAAAAAAATGTATACAAGTGGACACTTTGGTCAACGTTGCTCAAGAAGTAGTTCACCATAATTAGAAGTGTCTGGACGCTGAATTTTGAGAACCTCTTGTAATTGCAGAAGTCAGACGTGACTTGTATTCCTCTTTTATTATCGGTATATATTGAGTATTACAATTTTAATACATTTTCCTTTCTTCAAATATGTATACATTTTTTGGGCACCCTCCATATATAGATGCACTTAACATACGCTACATTTCAATATGGGTAAAACAAATCAGGAAATTTTAGTTTATTATTATAACACCTATGTCATTAAATAAAACTATTTCTCTATGAGACTAAAACTATGAATAAAATATAACACAAAATTTACATATTAAAATTTTAAATACATTATCACCTTAAAATACCATTCTAATCTTTTTATTATTCTGATGATTACAAACATTATTCAAGCCTCCCATATAAAACAACATTTAAAGAAAAACACAACCTGTTCTTTTCTATAAGTCTTTATCCAAATAAAGAAACTGGACTTCTGAAATTTTAAATTCAATTCTATTTCAAATGGGAGTACAGAATAAAGCAGTTTTAATCCTTTTTTGAATAGGAAAGATAAGTGGGTTGGGTTAAAAAAAAATTTAAACACATAGCAAAATCTACATACAGCCAGCACTTAACAGTAACTTAGAAGATAAGAGAATGAAGCTGGATTTTGGCAGTCACATCCCGCCCTGTCCTTTGTCTCTGTGTAACATGGTTTGTCAGCAAGACAACAGATGCTGGAAGACGATTTAACACTCATGTCGCATGGATTGCTCACTGCTCTGTCATTGTTTACATACCTGAGAAGAAACATGGACTCATTCAGGTGACCCCCAAGACTACTCTTAGGCCGCAGTTCAGTTGGATTTTCTGTGGCGAGAAAGTAGAACATTAACCACAAAGCAACAGAAGGTCAAGAGCAGAGCATAATGCAGACAGAGATTTAGAGAGAAAGATAACACAAATGTGGAACTCTCAGAGATAGCATCCTAAGCAGTAAGAAGGTGCACGAATGAAAGCTCACCTAGTCTCATAGAGTGACTTAGCGGCTGACCACTCCTCTCTCCTTTTGCTTGTCCACTCTGAGGGTTCTTCAAAATCTCCTTGGAATCTTGTGGCCCAGAACACTCCATCATGTTTCTGCTGTTCAACAGGAGAAAGTCAACACAAACTCGCTTTTGAGCTATCTATAGTTCTTCTGTGTAGAACATAAAGGTTGGGAAGGATTTATTAAATCACACTTGACATGTGGCGAAGCCATAGAGTTAGAAAAGTAATACTTTTCATTAAGTAGCTAAAATGAGCACTTACTATATATAAGGCATTGTACTTAACCCTGAAAGATAAAAACCAGCAGGCAGACCGGGGAAGTAAGCCAGAATTCGAAGTACCAGTAAACGAACAGTTTCCCTTTTATTTTTCCCCTTAGAGTATTGCCCGGCCTGGGCTCCAAGGTAGCAAGTACAGACAGAAGGAGCCCCAAGAGAAGCCCTCTATTTCTGTTCCAAGGAATGGGAAGGGAGACTCCTAAAGGCCAGAACAGGGGAAATCCTTAGGTTTTCTTTTTCCATTTTGTCCTGCCCCAGTCTCCAGGTAATCCTGCAACAGCTGGTTGGGAACAGCAGCTGCTTCTGGCCAAGTGCCTCAAACTCTGAGGATGGGGCATCCTCTTCTCTAACCAGAGAGCTATGATTCCAAGAACATGAGGCAAATACCTGCAGCTCTGCTTTTTTTCCCTCTCTCACTGTCCTGCCACTGGGCTCCAAACATGTCCAGCAAGACATAAAAACTATAATATGCCATGACTAAGTAGGGTCTATTGTGGGAATGCAAGGCTGGTTCAATATTTGAGACCCAATTTATGTAAGAGTCCATAATGAGAGTCTAAAGAAGAAGCCACATGAGCATATCAACTGATATGTAAAAGCATTTGATAAAATTCAACATTCACTCAAACTGAGAAAGGGCAGCTACAAAAATCTCCAGCTCATCCTTCTTAATGGGGAAAGCCAGAATGCTTTCATCCTACAATCAGAAACCAGGCAAGGATGTTCACTTCCTTCACTCCTGATTCAGTACCTTACTGAAAAAATCCTAGCAATAAGACAAAAGAAAGAAAATGCATAGCGATTAAAAGGCAGGTGACGAAAAGGTCAGAGGTGGGCTGTGACTTGCTGACACTGATGGACCAGAGCTCGTTTTCTAGAGTTCCCACAGAGCCTAATACATTGGTGAGAGCATAGCTGAAGCTCACTGGATCAGAGAAACTCACGTTTGGGAAAGACATTCAATAGAATTCAGACTTCTCTACCCAATACACTGACTTTGCCAAGATTAAAAGTAAGAATCAGACAACCATTTACCACTGAATGAGTTGGGGGGTGGGGGAAGTCAGTCAATTACCAGCACTTAACCTCTATTTAATTACCTCTCCACTTGTTCTTTTCTACATACCACCATTTTTGGAAGTGTCCTGAGCTAAGAAAACTTTATAATAAAAATAAAGTATATTAGTCAGGATCAGCCAGGTTGTGCTGTGGTGACATACAACCTGCCAATGCCAAGGGCTCAGAATCTCATAACTTCATGTCTCACTCATGAACATGGCCACAAAGGCTGGCAGGAAAGCTATGCTCACTGCAGTCACTGAAGACCCGGCCTGACAGCAACTCCGTTTTGACATTTTCTAACCAATTACCTTATCAGGAGAAGTGTGGCTCTTAAATGTTTCTATCTAGAAATAACACATACCACTTCTCACATTTCATTAGCCAAAGCAAGTCACATGACCACCCCTAACTTAAAAGGCAGAATTGAGATCCTACCATGTGCTTGCAAGGTGAAAAGCCACTTATATTTGGTGAACAGAACTAATGACTATCATACTAAATCAGTGACTGGAGAATAAACAACTGACCAGAAAATGAACAAATTCAAGAACACAAAACATGTCACTGACGCTGCATTATTAGAATAGTAATGGGAGTGTTTAATAACCACGACCCACACACAGGTAAGTTTATCCTACCTGACGTTGGAATCCTCAGGGCTTGAGTCCTGGTCTTTTCTAGTGAAAACATCCTTCCAAAATGAATGCTGCAGTAGGCCTGCCCAAGTTAATCTTTACAAAACATAAATGTTAAATTTTTTATTTTAACATGATATACCACAGAGAATCCCAGAATGTTTCCCAATTACATATATCAGAACTGACAATTTATAAATATCTCCATATAAATGTACCTTTGAGATTGTTTCATACTTTACGCTTTCATTTTAGTATGCAATTAAACTCTTAACAACAAATAATTCAAAAGTAATGTAGAAGCCTGAAATGGTACAGAATGAGAGTTTGACAACTCAGTATTACAAGTTTCAGGGTTCATGTTCCATGGAGCCTGACGAAAACACTTTGGGTTCTCAAAACAGCCTATGAGGGAGTCTCTAAGTATTTTTAAATTTTAAAGTAAATATATCAGGTATTATCAATCTATAATTCTGTCACCCTTCAAGTCCCAAGAGTGGCTAGATTATTCTAGGTACCCGACCTATTACACACATTTCATTTGCAAAACTTCACTTTTAGAACTTCATTCAGCAATAAACAAAACAACTTCATGACTACATTCAGTCACACCTCTGTTTAACAGTCAACTGTGACCTACCTAGTTTACCTACAGTAAAATGACTTTAGGCTATAGCTAAAACCCAGCCTCATTTTCAAAGCATTAAGTTTTGCTACGAATAGATTATGTCTCTAGGTACACTCATCAGACTCATCAGAAAGGTTAGGCCTCATTGCGATTTTTAAAAATATAATAATTTATATTTGATTAATTTCATCATTCAAAATTTCTGTATTGAAATGAAATCTACTTTGATCAAAATTCACACACTAATAATAAAGAGAAAGAATTTGCCACCACATACAATACCCCTTTTTAAAAGGGCTCTTAAAATTCACTAACGGAGAAATAAAAATTGTCAACGACATAGAATTTCTTTCTCATCCGTCAGATTGGCAGAAGTTTATAACATTAGCAAAGACCACCAGAGGTAACAGCGGTAGGGAAAGAGCTTTCTAACATCGCTAGAAGTGTGAAACAGGGCATGTTCCTAGAAGGCAGCAAATGTACCAAACTTTTCACTGTTCTCAGCCTCTGGCCAGCAACCCCACTTTGAGAAATTTATCCAAAACAGATAACTGTCCAAGTTATCAACAATGACAACAAAAATACACAAAAGGCTAGTTACTGTAGCACTATGTATATGATAGTCTAAATCAAGAAGCACTCTAAAAATAATAGGTTATCAAATGTGCATTCTGTAGCCATTTATAATGACTAAACAGATATATAGAAAGAAAAAACTAGTTTATGGAGTGGTCCCATTTACATACACAAAAAAGCATATAATACAGGGTTATAAATATGTGGAAATGTAGATATGCCATCCTAAATTAAGTATATTTATATCCTATCAAAAGATGTCTAGACGTATCTACCAAAATAACACTAATCCTAAACGCATTCTATTATAAGCATAGGAGGTTTGTCCTACAACTTATACAGGAATCACCATTTCCCTCAGCAGGTTTTCCCTCATATTTAGTGAAGATAGAGAATGGATTCTTTTATATGCTACACTAAATGTATTACTCATTTTGCACCCTGAAACAGAGATCCCCAATACTGGCTCAAACATCCCCCATTACCCCAGTTCTGGTTAAGTGGCAGAACCAGAACTAGAAACCAGCTGCTCCTGTCTCCCAGGCCAGGGAAACTGCCCCCCACTCCCCGCTGGCCCTTCCCCCTGCCCTCTGCCGTCCCATGCCACAATTTCTAACTTACTGACATTGCTACAACACAGAAAATTCACACGGTGCCTATTATCCTGTCACTTGATAGCCCCATTACATGACTGGACTATCAAAAATATATCACATTAAAATACCACTCAGTTAGTGGTTATTACGTTAACTGTCTTAACAGTATCATCCCTAGTTCAATAGTCGAAAACAGTATTAGCCTGAAATCTACAATGGAAAGAAATAACTGCTGGGATTTGGGACTTGCAAGAAAAATACTTCAACCTACTAGGCCACTATTTAATACATTGAGAAAATGACTTTTAAAATTCCTCATGATTAAAAACAACTGCAGAGAGAAACTGCTCAATGTAGATGTAGGTTTCTTTTCTAAAAAAGGTAATTTGAACAACTCTCTGTATATTAAGAACAGTAATATTTTAGAAGTGCATGAAAGAAAAAAAAGATTCCAGTATTTCATTCATATTTTAAAATACAACCCATACATACCTTTTCTGAGGATCTTTTTGAAGTAAACCATCAAGCAAACTAATAAAATCTGAAGAAGCTTTAGGAAAAGAAGAATCTACATACAAATTCCCAAAAAGAAAAAAAAAATAAGTACATGAATACATACCCTACATCAACATTTAAAGTCATACTATTTTAGGCACATAAATTATTTTTAAGACAACTCTGAATCTATTAATAACAATTACAGCCTCCATTTAATGAGGGGGGAAGGGGCATACAAACAAAAAACATTTTGCCTTAGACCACAAAAACAATGAATCTCGAAAACTAAGTTTCGACTGACCTCTAAAATTACTTTATTGAATAATACCAGTAAGGGCTGCCAGCCTAACAAACTCATGCCCTTGTCTTCAGCTATTAATTACACCTCCTTTTCTGAGGTTGTCTCAACTTGACTAACTCTGTTTTATAATACACTGTGATTTAAATACTTGCAATCCCTCTATTTTTTTAACAGAAAAATAATAAATGTCACAATATTATGATCCTGTCCAATTTCATTAAACTCCAAGTTTTGTCTTTTGGAATTAGACAGATATATACCATGGCCAAAGTATCAGTAGTGGTTAAGAGAAGTGGCCGTGAAGGCAAGGACCAGCCATCACCAAGCACCCCAAGTCAAAGCCATCAAAGCAGATGACACCGTTGGGCACTCTGACCCCATCCTGATGAAGAACACTGTGAAAGAACTAGGCTTGGGCCTCTGACCCCATCCTGATGAAGACCCCTGGAAAGAACTATAAGCTTAGGCCTCTGACCTCAGTCTGATGAAGACCCCTGTGAAAGAACTAAGCTTGGGCCACCAGCGGTATCTTCACCAGGCCTCTGACCCCTTCATTCTCAGATTTCTCTTTCCTGCATAAAAATCTTCAACTTATAGCAGACAACAATAACCAATATGGTTTTTTAAAAAAAAAAAGAAAAACAGAAGTCATCATTATAGGAAATAGGAATGACTGATTTCTGCAAAAACTAAGAAAGTTAATGAAAGAAAAAATGAGAAATGCAGCTTTTTGTTTTAAAAAATACAGACTATTTTCAAAATATCAAGCGTTTTAGTTTTTTTCGGCTCAGACGATTCTTGAAATACTGAAAATATTCTGTATTCCTAGCTCTTCCATTAATTACCGCTGGAAGTGTTATTCTTCTAAAAACTCACATTATTTTTTGCAAAGTTCTGTTTTCATTTATGTGTCATAATATTCACTTTTTTGTGTGTGGTGCACTGCAAAGTATTTTATTATGCTTGTGCCTTTTATTTTTCTTTTCTTTCCTTAAAATTGTTAATGGTAGGTTGTTATATTAATCACAATTTATACGATTAAAGTTCCAACACTTTTAAAGTACTACAGATATATCTAGTTCAAAAGACTTTAAAACTTGTCAGGGTAGCATGAGGATTCATCAAAATAAGGGCTGAGAAATGCCTGATTTGTTCCTATTCAAACACTAATTAGAAATAACCACAAAGAACATGAGTCCTAATTAAGTAAATGGTATATACACAAAAAAATAAAAGTTTGAAGTTTTCAAATCTTTAAACCAGACTTCTTTGATATAGGAGCACAAAATAATTTGTTTTTAAATGAGGGAAACTATTAGCAGTACTTCATTTTCCATTTCAGTATCTTTTTTAAAAAATGGCAAAAGAAATGCTAACATTTCTAAAAATATCGATTTGGGACTACTTATAAAATATAAATTGGGGGGTTAAGAATCAATAAAAATAAACTTTGGATAAAAGTATACCTTTAGATGGTATAAAATGTAAATTAACTACATTTATAATTTTAAAAATCCTACCTTTTGGAATAGGTGGCAAAGGATCTTCATAAAAAATCTTTTCCATTAATTCTGAAACGCTCTCTGAGAAGAATGGAGGCTTTCCTGAAATTACATGAAAAGTTGCCAGGTAAACAATAGTTTGCTAACATCAATAATTCTAAATAAATCTCAACTGCACATAGCTCAGGATTATACAACTTATAAAACATATATTTATGTAGCAATAACTAATTATTGAATGCCTAGTACATACTAGGCATACTGTCTAGTAATTTTTGCTCCAAAAGACATATTAAGAGCTGATGGTCCGGCTAGGTCTTATTTTCGGGGAAACACAGTATATATGTATTTTTATATTTCTGCAGTTCAAAATTTGTCATCCTCATAAATATACAAACTCACATATGGACCATGACCAGTGTTCAGAGGGCTGCATGGGCCACTGCACACGTCGGACTCATTCAGTCACAAGTACCTTTTACAAGATCTTCTACCAATAATCAGGTTTTAACAGGCAAATTTTAACATTCCAGATGAATTATCATGAAAATGCCTCTACATCAAAAACTTCCTAAGAACTCCGCCTAGACATCAAGCAATCCAGCCAAAATCAGTACATATAAAAATTTAGAAAAACCAGCTTTTTCACATCTTATAGGTAAAATGTTTGCAAATTGCAGTTTTAATCTGTGTTTATGCAGCTCTGATTTTAAACTGAACCAGAAAGTAATCACCTGAAAACATCTCATAAAGCAGACAGCCCAAAGACCAGAGGTCACTGGTGATGGAGAAGTCGGTACCCCTCACAATTTCTGGAGCTGTATATATAAGCGATCCTAAAAATAAAGCAGCAAAAAAAACTTTGTTAGGCATTTATATAGTTCTCCATACAAACCTACCCAGGAGACACCTGACGAAGTGAAAAAATATGGGAGAAAAACATGCACATGAATATAACTTCACATGTATTTACATTTTTTAATGTTTTCTAATTTTATGGTTCCGTTTTATGTAAGGATATGTGAGAATATAGACAGACATTGAAAACCCACCTGAGTTAGATTTCAGTACATTCTTTTTCAAATTAACAATTTAAATAATCCAAAGAAAAGAATTTTTGCCTATAATATATACTACTATCTTGAACAGGATGTGTTAAGTCATGCAGCAGGAAGAACCCTATATTCCCACTGGCTTAACAAAGGTTTATTTGTTACACAAACTAAATGTCCCCCACAGGTAGAGGGCTCTGATCCTCAGTCACTGAAAGCCCCAGGCTGAGAATGGGCTCCTTCTCAACACATGCATCCTATCACCAACGCAGAGGGAACGCATGCAGCAAACTGCGCACTGGTTCGTCACGTCCCCACTTCAAAGGGATTCACACCCCTTCTGCTCACACTTGGCTGGCCGTGGCCAGGGGGACGACACAATCCGACCAGGGATGCAGAAGGACAGCAGGAAATATTTAGTGAACATGTGTATAATGTGTCCCACATGTACTTTAGACACAGTTTAGGATTGCATAGAAATACCAAATTCCAGAGCTAGAAAGTCCCCTATTTACTGATGAGAGAAACCGAAGCTTAGGGAGGTACCCTAACGTCCCTGGGGTCACACAGCTGGGCAGGTACAGAGCACCCACCAAAACCCAGGGTTCTCGTCTCTCCCTGGCGCATCTCTTTCCGCTCCACCTAAAAACCCCTCATCTCCCAAAGAAAATGTTCTTTCCATGAAGTAATAACCAATCACTTGGAAAATAAAATCCCACTGAGGTAAACCTTCCAGCAAACGGTCTCACGGGGCCCATTACAGCCAGATCAGCAGCCTCGTGTGTCCTGATGCACAATTGTAACGTCTCCTACGAGACATTTTTGCTGTGCTATCACATTTCATACCCACACTCACTCATTTAACACTGTGAGTAGCCTATTTGTCTACACATGGCTAGATGCTGAGGAAACAAAGACCCCCAGGATGCCCAGGCACCCTGCCCAACAATTAACCGGTGCTTCCTTGATATTTATTGAATGTGAATTTCATGTCTGTCTGTCTTCCCTGACTAGAAATGTAAGTTCGGTGAGGTCAGGGATTTTTGCCTGTTTGTTCACATCCATATTCCCAGTACTTACTGTGTTTCCCCAAAAATAAGACCTAGCAGGACAATCAGCTCTAACGCATCTTTTGGAGCAAAAATTAATATAAGACCCAGTATTATATTATATTATATTATACCTGGTCTTATATTATATAAGAACCGGTCTTCTATTATAGTAAAATAAGACCGGGTCTTATATTAATTTTTGCTCCAAAAGACGCATTAGAGCTGATTGTCCAGCTAGGTCATATTTTTGGCAAAACACAGAACGTGCCAAAATTTCTGTTGAATAAATAAGTGTTAAATTAATAAATACTATACATTCAGTAATGAGCAAATGACTATGAAGTCCCTACCTTCACAAGCAAATGGGAAGACAATCACAGAAAAGTAATGATTGCACGGCAAATTCAATGACAGAGCTTTGCACAGAATACTGTAACAGTAATAGAAGAACCAACACTTAGGCACTCAGTCCAATAAAAGCCTGCCAACCCAAGGGACAAAAATGGTTCCCTCCAGACAGCTAATCCCGGGAAACAAGAGAAGGGGAAGCACACTCCAAGAAAAGAGAACAGAAAGAACGCGGGCGAGCTGGACACGCTCACGAAACTGTAAACATGGCTGCATAACACAGGAGCCGGGGATGGTAGGAGAACCATGTTAGTCTGGATCCTCTGAAAAGCAGACACCAAGACAGGATTAACCATGCAAGGATTTTATGACAGGAAACATGTGTGAGAAAAGGAGGTGAGCTGGTCAAACCACAGTGCACACTGGACCCTGAGGGAAGAGAGAGGGAAGGAAGGTGGAGTGGGTATATCCTAGATTTCTATGCGGCATAAGAAAGGGCTCTCGACTTTTTCTGTCTGACTTATTTCGCTTAGCATAACAATCTCAAGATGCACCCATGTTGTCGCAAATGGCACTATTTCATCTTTTTTATGGCAGAATAGTATTCCATTGTGTATATATACCACAACTTCTTTATCCCATCATCTGTCAAAGGACACACGCACAAAAAAAAGAAAAAAGAAAAAAAGAAAGGTCATTGAGAATTCCCAAACCAACGTCGGTCATCAGCGTCTCCCAGGAATGGGCCTTAGTATTCATGCCATGCTCGGTTGTCAGCTGGGTGCAGCCCGTGGGACATACTCATACGTCCTCAGAGCAAAAGCAGCAATTTTCTCAAGGAGCTGCGGTCCTTGGTTAATTATGTTCCATGTAGTTGAAGAACAGCAAGGTACCTTCTCATGGCCACCACAAGACCAGAGAGGCAATTGGGGACCAGATCTGGAAACTTGAACTCTAAGCTGCAAGCCAGGGGATTCTAAACTTGAAATTCATTTCATAAATCAGCCCAGATGTCCAGCTTCTCTCAGTCAATGAACAAGACTGAACTGAGGGCCAGAACCGAGCCCAGTTTCACATAACCTCCACCACTCCCACAGGCACTTCATTTGTTTACATAACTTTCCTGTCCCTGGAGGCTGGGCCTCATGATCCAGTCCAACTCCCTAACTTTACCCAAGAGGAAATTAAGAGTCCTAGAGCTACGTGACATTACTCTCGAGGCTACACATAAGCAAAGGCAGGACTAGAACTCAGGTGTCCTTAGGAAAAACTCTGCAATATTACCTTCATTCAGCCCACCCAGTTTTTCTCTTTTTGGTTCATCAGTATCTCAGGCTGACACCAAGGTTAACAGATCCTTTATGGCTATAAAGCATCTCCTAGATACCAGTCGTCAATCCTACCACAACACCCAGCCACTGGCAGATGTCAAAAGGCAAGGCATTTATTTTGAGCACCTGTTCATCGCCGCACTTAGACCGTAAGTTCTCAAAGGCTCCAGAGACACAGGAGTGGTTTTACTTTTTACTCTTATCTTATGCCACAGGGATGTGAAAGTGAGTGGCCTATCACATGGGTGATTCCCCGATGGTCAGAGCTGAGGGTTATAATAGAGGTCCTCCCTCCTTGGTCAAAGAGGCTAACCTGCCCCATCATGGGGACTATTCTTAGATTAAGCTCAGAAGGAACTGAACGCACTGCTAGAGAGTCTGGCCTATTCCTCCATAACACGGCCCTCTTCCCCTTACTAAAGGGGAATACTTCAAAGATGCATTCCTGAAACACACCACCTTCCTGGTTTTCTAAAACCATAAATGATAATTCAGAACTTAATATTCTACTAACATAGCTCACAATATTCATTTTCACAGAATATCAGTCATCCTATGAAATGATATTTGGGGACATTAAAAGCCTTCATCTTGGGCATGAAGCTTTATCGCATGCAGGACTGGCCCTGATAGTGACATTTCCTTTGGTCATACTCATGGGGCCTGTGGTTAACTGTTGCTCCCCACCCCTGTCCTTCATACCGCTCGTCCTAGACGACATGATGACCAAGCCTCAGGATGCCACCCTGTCTCACAGCGCCCTTCCCTGAACAGTGAGTAGACAAGAGCTTTGGTCTAGTCTCAAGTACCTGCACAGGAAACTTGAGGACGAAAGATCTTTCCCCCTCCTCTCAAAAATTCTGGGATAAGAAATATCACTTCACCATCTCCCCTCAAGCACAGCAATTCTAACACCCCGGCCCTCTCACACTGTCATACCAACCTCCCAAGAATGCACTCCTAAATTCTTCCTTAATAGAAGAATATCAAATACTCAACAATGCTGAACAGTATCTAGTAAGTGACTGGTGTGTGCCAGGCACTGTTCTAAGTGCTGACAGTACAGCAGGAAGCAAGACAAACCCCACTCCTTATGTTCTAATGGGTGGTCAGGGACATATAAAGCTAAGGGTAAGGTATTTCTTTGTTAGAGGTTCCCCATGCCTTATACAGTATCGGACCCACACGGAAAACTTTAGGCCATGGACAAAGCCATCCCTATAGCCAGAGTTCTCCATTATTATTTTCAACACATTATTTGACTGGCAAAATGAAAAGTCAATATTATTCCCTAAACAGGTGACTTGGGTGTCCCACGTCTCCAGTTACGATCGTTAAACTTTCCACGTACCTTTGACTCTACTTTTCATGTTTTTCTTCAGTACATTTTCCCCACTATCACCTCCTCCTTCTTCTGCTACCACCAAAGCAAAGAACTCTTCCAAATTTTCACCTTCCACTTTTGCCAGGCAAAAATTATTAAACTTCAATGTGCCAGGCCCTTCCAAGAGTATCTATAAAGATTTAAAAATAAACGTGTTCAGAAAACACTTCAATTTGCCCCTCCATCAATACCTCTTATAACCTCACTAACGAACTCTGACCACTGGCTTTCTTGCTTCATCACAACGCAGAAAATTAAATGCTTACTACTTTTTTGAAAAGTTAAAGAAAAATAAGCCCAACATTTTAATAATAATAGAGTCAAATATCAAATTATCCAATCTCGGATATGCAGAATGAACACATCATATAACCACAGAGGGAAACCCAGGCTTTGGAGAAAGAACAATATATATGGGACAATCTATACTCACCAATCCTCAGTGATAGCTGAAGAAGGATTTGAAAACCCACCTGCCAAAGGTGTTGTTTATATAATATATGGTTAAAAGTAGGGTTTTTAAGTTAAAGATCTGAATTTGAGCCCTAGGTCCACCACCTGCAGGAAGCCTGACCTGGAGAATTCACCTAACCTTTCTTAGTCTGTCACTTCACCTATAAAATGGGGAAAATTATACTTAACTCTTCACATTGTTGTGAAGCTTAATTGAGGTTATATGTGCAAAGTAATTTTAATTGTGACAGGCATGTGATAAGTACTCAAGTCTGCTAATATAATCTGTGATCAGAAGTCATCTGTTGATTGCTAACACCATGCCAGGAATCAGTAATCTATTTTATTGTTTCCTCCAGAGTCATTAAAAATACTGCTGGGAAGTTGCGATGAGTCAGGTGGCTTTTGTTTTTAAAAGCAATTCAAAGTTTGCCTTTACTGTCTAGTTGCAAGCACTAAGGATGTCTACTACAAGACTACAGGGCCTTTTCAACATTTTTGAGCACCAGAATCCCCTGGAAGACTTAAGAAAAACTACAAGTTCCTACCCCTAGAGCTTGTGATTCAACAGGTCTGGGGTGGGTCCAAGAACCTGCCTTTCCAATGCGACTGGTCCAGGGAGCACACTTTGAGAACCAGTGGGAAGGGTCAGCAATTGTTTTTTTGTAAGTAAATATTTTCGACTTTGGAAGCCATAAGGTCTTTGTCCCAACTGCTCAACTCGGCTGCCACCAACAATATATAAACAAAAGGGTGTGCTTATGTTCCAGTAAAACTTCATTTCCAGAAACGGGCATCTTGCCCAAATTCTGCCAACCCCAGCTCTAGAATAAAGGTTACATTGCAAATCAGCCTTAGTTTCCTAGATTATGAACAGCTGATACTGGACCTCATTAAATAACTCCCACACAGGGGTTGGCACGCTTCAGCCTCTGGGCCAAATCCCAGCCATTACCTATTTTGGTATAGGCATAAGCTAACAGTGGTTTTCACATTTCTAAATGTTTGAAAAAAAAACAAAATAAGATAATATTTATTGACATGTGAAAATTATATGAAATTCAAATTTGTGTCCATAAAGATTTACTGAAACAAAGCCATGCCCATGTATTTACATATTGTCCATAGCTGCTTTCAGGCCTGTTAACCACAGTTAATTGGTTGTAGACTGGAGGCAAGTTTATGACTATCACAAATAAGAACTTCTGTTCATTACACAGAGTTTTTTTTTTTTTTTTTTTTAGGTTTAATTATGTTCTCATACAGATGGGTTACAATAATGTTTAACAAGGAAATATCCAACTTTTCATTCCACTGTCTGCACATTCACAAAGAAAAAGTAGCAACTCAGACCAGTAATATGTACAATCCCTGAGAATGTATACTTATAAAGATAATAACAGATGCCACTGAGGACAGCACACTATGTACCAGAAAGTGTCCCAGAAATTTCACCTAAATATAATATGGAAGGCTTACAATCACCCCAAAATATCTATCTCCATATCAGAGATGAGAAAATTAAGGCAGAGAGAGAAAGGGTGACTTGTCCAGGGCACACGGCTTCTCAATGTCAGCACCAACTGTGACCCAGAAACCAAGCAGGTTCCATGACGCTACACAGGAAGCATATTTAGTCATGGATAATTCATTTTATCCAAAAAAAAAGAAATAATATCAGGAATTCCATAATATCAGGAATCATACCTACATAGCCAAGAACGCCATTATCAAACTAAAATAATGGCTCGGAATTTCATACCCTGAGAGCCAAGAGTCTTATTTTATAGATGTATTGACCTCATCATGACCTCGGCAGAAATAGTAAATACTCAGAGCTCTGGAAAGAGGGGAGACTTTGTATTCTGTACGTACTTCAATAAGTAGCTATTTAGGTACCTAAAATATAGTATTATATGGTTCCTATAATTTAAAAAAATGTTAACTTAAAATTTCAAGATGTTTTATATCTAAAAATATATATAAAAATAAAAAGACCTTGGAGAAAGCACTATAAATTAAGACACAAGGGGTTAGGAAATCAAAACTTCATGAATTACCTTCCCAGGAGAAATGTCACAAAAAAGAATGCCAAGCTGATGAAGGTGATGTAATCCAGTAATCAGGTCAATTCCAAATTCTCTCACAACATCTTCTGGGAGGTTTTTATCTTGGGCTATAACTGTTTCTAAGGAACCACCTGCAAGTGGATTAAAATTTGAACCCAGCAACATTACACAGTGCCTCTGGGAGGTTCCGACTGGCAGATACTGAGCATTAAAAAATGATCAAATCAGTACACCTAGACAGCCTAACAGGGGAAACACATGCGAATAAACACAGTGGACAGGCACCCTGTAGGAAATCTGTGTCCATGCCCTAGGGCCTGCTCAGGGAGCACAGACAGCTTGGTCTGGAAGACCCATCAATAAGCCAGCAGGTGGGATGAGGGGAGAATGACACCATGCTGTGATTTCTCACTCCAGATCCCTCGGGAAATGAACAGCTGCAAAAATTTGTGGCAAACACAAACCAAAACAGTACACTTAAATCACATTATGCAAAGTATAGTCACATTTATTCCTGTGCAAAGTTCAGTCACATTCTGCAAAGTGTTGATTGGCAAAAAAAGATGGCTCCTTTCCTTAACGGTTAGGACATCACAGCCCCTACTGAAATAATGGGCCACGGCAGACATACAGAGAAATTCTATTCCTATACCTTTCCAAGGTCCCAGTCACGTCTCTACCATCTAAGTACCAGAAACAAATTTTTTTAAAAGGGTCAAGATTACAACTCAAGATTACAAAGTTCAGAAAACGTGAAGTCTTAGCTGGCATCTGAAAGTTCATTCAGGATTACTGTGATAAAGGTAGGAGATATTTGGGGGTTTGTTTTGGTGGGTGAGGAACCATTCTAAACATCGGCATAAAATTATGCTGTTACACTGGTCAGGGGTCAAAAACAACACCTGAGGCAAAAAGTAATACAGAGAAAGTCCCCTGATCACCTCAAAAGTATGTACATCTATTGAAGTACATAATTAAAGCACAGCACCCTCCTACTGATTTTGAAAAATGAAATGAAAAAGTATTATTCCAAATAACCTTTTATGATTCAACTGTATAAATGATTATTCCAAGTAACCTCTTTTGTAATTCAGTTGTATAAATTCTAAGTGCCAGCATAATAGGTAAGACTCATAAAGCTAGACATAATTACAACATACCTTTAAATTTATTTTTCAATTATAGTTGACATTCAATATTATTTTATATTACTTTCATGTGTACAGCATAGTGGTTAGACATTTACATAACTTACAAAGTGATCCCTCCATAAATCTAGTACCCACCTGGCACTATACACAGTTACTATATTATTATTGACTGTATTCCCTATGCTGTACTTTACATCCCCATGACTATTTTGTAACTGCCACTTTGCAATTACATATCTTAATATTTCATGATCCTTTATGTACTCAATGTACAAACAGAAGTACACTCACTGTGGTACTTGTTACATTTTTTCCCCTGAAGACACTGAAACAAAAGCCCAGATAATATCTGTTTTTAGTCACCTCTCTCGCTGTATATAGTCCTAGAAAGTTGTACCAAGCAAGAGCTATAACATGTTATCTCTAATTGTTCCAAGGTGGTGGCATTTGTTGGTTCATCCTTGTACTTTTCCATATTGCTTAAGTTTTTATAAAGAGCAAATATCGTGCTCATAAAAATAAAAAGACAATCATTTTATAAACTTATAATCTAATTAATAGCTGGGTGGCCCAAAATACTTTGTTTTTATTGAACGGAAAAACTTTTTTGATAAATTACCACTAAGAAATATTTCTAAATTTTGATGTGGGTGGTTTAGTAATATTTTATACCAAAGTAAAGTAAACCCCAAATTGAATTTTACGTAAGTCTTCCTCTTACAAAACATCTTTGCTCTTTACCCTTCCCTTATAGCCATCAAGCAGATTTTCAAGTTAACAGTCACCAGTATCAACAGTATTTATAGTTTCAAGAGAAGAAAGGAAAATAAAAAAACCTACATCCTATGTTTTATCAAAACCACATAGGTTGCTTACCTGTGCAGAGTTCCACTACTAGCCAGAGATGATTGCTGGTTTCATACCATTCATGAAAAGTTACAATATTCTTGTGTTTAATTTCATGGGTGAGACGGACCTATGAAAACACACAGCATTCACACTGAAAAAAACAAGTTCTTAAAATCCTCACATCTATTGAAAAAAAATCGAAATACTCAATAATGAAATGGATAAGAAAACAGTGGAATTCATTTGGTGGAATTCTACATGCACATCAAAATGATGGTTATGAAGGCTGGTCACATGGAAAAACGCTAATTTAGCATACAATCTTAAAAATGATTTTTAAAAAACTGTGCTACACGGTTTTGTGTATTTGTGTAATTATAACATTGCAAAAGAAATATTCATAGGAAAATGGCCAGAAGGTATACATCAAAATAGTTGTTGTTATGAGCAGAATTACTGCTGTTAATTTTAATTATTTCTATTTCTCTGTTTTTATTTTCTATATTAAGTTCACACTACTTTTAAAATCAGGATAAAAGAAATAGTTATAAAGGAAAAAAACCTTTACTAAGAAAACAATTTAAATGCTCAATAATAATAATTAAATAAGTTGTATATCAACTTGCAAAACATTAAGCCAACATTAAAATGTTTATTTTACAGCAATATGGAAAAATGAGTGCTATAATGTTAAGTGAAAAAGGCAAGAAACAACATTTTATATCATAATTAGCAAATTATTTTTCTTAATTCACAGGAAAAAAAGACTACAAGAAATAAACCAAAACAGAACAGTGATTGTCTTGAGGTAATAGAAAAATGTTGTTTTTCTTCTATCCATTTTTCTATATTGTCCAAATTTTCAATAATGATGACACAGTACTTTTAAAATTCTTAAAAGAACTCTCAAATGATTCTATAATGTTCGTCTTAAAAACACTCTTAGTGAATCCTATTACCAATGCACCCAGATTATTAAAAGAGGAATCATTACAATTAATACGTTGATCTTAAAAAATACATTTCCATTAGATCATAAAACTACTAATGCACCAAAAGCAAAAGTGAATTCAAAACTCAATAATTAAGATGCAAAAGCCTGTCCATTATGTAGAGTCAGTGAGCAAACTGGCTTGCCGAACGCGCCACGTGGTCTGCTCGTCTGATGAATGATTAAACTGATTGAAAAAAAAAACACACACACTATGTTACTTCAGGGATTTTTGCTTCATCCCTTCAAAATCCTATTCAGTATGGGAACTAAAACCACAAAACGTGTGCATTATTAGCAAACCATCAAAACCAAGAATTGCTGACAACTACCAAAGCACACCAGAGCACTTGTTTTCTGATTATCTTAAAAAAAAAAAAAAGAAAAGAAAAGAAAAAGAAAAAGAAAGACAGAAAAAAAAAAACACATATAAATTTTACTGTCACTCAACACCGACTAATGGACCCTTAACTTGTAGAAACACAGACCTATTTTTAAAATGGAATAGGGGACACTCAGGGAACCAATGGGCTCATCAGATCTGTAACACAAATAAAGAACAAGGAATCCACATAACTTAGAACACAGATGAGGAGAAAACCAAAAATCTGAGTGATCAAGAGAGAATCTGAGGAGCACCTTGTAATATTTCCCCAATAATAATGCCATTAGAGGGTGGGGGGGGACATTTGGTGAGCATGTTTAAACAGATACCACTGGTTCAGGCAGGGGAAGGGATGCAAAAATAAAGGGGGCACGGAAATTGCAACAGAAGTCAGGCCACAGCGCACGGTCCCAACGCTCCCCATCACTCACATGCGCCAGGTACCTACTCCTCCGACGCTGAGCCACCTCAGCTCCCTCAATCTCGCCCCGACCCCACCTCAACCACCCATCTGGGACCTGCGCTGTCAGCTACAGGAGCCACTAACCACAAAGGGCTACAGTGCACTTGAGAAGTGGCTAGTCTGAACCGAGATGGGCGCTAGTGTAAAATGCACACCGGATGCTGAACACTTAATGCTAAAAAAAGAATGAGAAATATCTCAATAATTTTTATATTGACTGTATGCTGAAATAACACTATATATGATTAAATAAAATACATTAACAAAAAGAATTTCACCCCCTTCTTTTTTTCAATGTAGCTACTGTAAACTTTAAAATTAGATTTGGAGCCCTCATTATATTTCAACTGGACAACATTGCTAGATTCTTACTAACAACTCTTCTCTCCAAAATCTCTTTCACACATGCCGTTCCGTGCCCCCCACTCGCTCCCTTTCCAGCTCACTCACTCGCATTCCGGGTCTGGTTCAATCCCACCCCTCACCCACTGCACATACCCAGGCAGCTGAAGCGGACACAAACCACGCTGACTGACCCTCCTGCAACGTATGATCCCTAATCTCAAACAGCCCCCCGTTACTGACTGTTCCCATTTCTTTCCTAGGAAACTGCCTCCCCTTCCCCGACCTCCTAATTGATGACTTACCTTCTCATTTCAGAGAAAACCTGATCAAGAGAGACATTCCTCGTGTTCCCAGCATCAAATCAACCAACTCATCTGCATCCCATATCCCTGTCTTCCCTCAACTATCCACACTCCCTTCGAAAGCCAACGCCTCCTCCCTCCTTCTAGAATGGCTATTTTCAAGAAAACAAAAATGGAAAATAACAAGTGTTGGTGAGTATGTGGAGAAATGGGATCCCTATTCACTGTTGGTGGAAATGTAAAATGATACAGCCTCTGCGGAAAACAGTATGCTGGTTCCTCAAAAAATTAAACTGAATTACCTCAGGATCCAGCAACTCCATTTCTGGGTATATAGCGAAAGGATTGAAAGCAGAGTCTCAAAGAAACACATGCACACTCGTGTTCATAGCAGCATTATTCACAATAGACAGAATGTGGAGGCAACTCACGTGCACACAGACAGGTGAACGGATAAGCAAATTGTGTTATAATGGAATATTATTCAGCCTTAAAAAGAAATTCTGACACATGCTACAATATGGATGAGCCTTGAGGACATTATGTGAAGTGAAATAAGTCAATCACAAAAAGACAAATCCTGTATGATTCTATTTATACGATGTACCTTTCAGAGACAGAAAGTAGAATGGCAGTTGCCAGGAGCTGAGGGAAGATGAAATGGGGAATTATTGTTTAATGTGTATAGTGAGTGTTTCAGTTTTGCCAGATGAAAAGAGTTCTGGCCGATTCAGCAGTCAGACTTATAAATTTCAGTATTTACCCAATGGGGTTGAAAACTTATATCCACACAACCTGCACATAGATGTTTATAACAGCTTTATCCAAACCTGAAAACAATCGAGATGCCCTTCAATAGGTGAACAAATAAGCTAAGAAATATTCAGTGATAAAAAGAAATGAGCTACAAACCAGAAAGAGACACAGAGGAGCCTTAAATGCATATTGCGTAGGGAAAGAGGCCAGTCTGAAAACGCTGCATTCTGTACGATTCCAACTGTATGACATTCTGGAAAAGGCAACACTGTGGAGACAGTGAAAAGATCAGAGGGTGCCAGATGCTGGGAGGAACAGGAAAGCGTGGCCGAGTAGAGCACAGCAGATTTGTAGGGCAGTGAAACTCTTCTGTCTGATCCAATAATGGGTACATGTCGTTATACATTTGTCCAAACCCACAGAATGGACAAGAGTGAACCCTCATGTAAACTATGGACTTTGGGGGATAATGACGTGTCAGTGTGGATTCATCCATTGTAACAAACGCACCACTATTGTAGGGCTACTGATAATGGGGAGGCAGGGCTGTGTGGGAGCAAGGGGTCTACGGGAAAACTCTACACCTTCCTCTTAATTTTACCGTGAATCTAAAACTTCTCTAAAAAAATTAACTCTTTAAAAACAGATTTCTGGAGATGGTGATATTTGCACAGCAATGTATTTAATATCACCGACCTGTACACTCAACAATGGTTAAGATGGTACATTTTGTGTTATGTGTATTTTACAATAATTTCTTTAAAAAGTTGAGGTGAGGGGAACGTTAGGTTTGGTCCAAGGAGCCTGAACTGACAGCTACTTCAAATCCAAGTCACTCTCACCAAAAGTTCTTCCTTTGGAACGCTTCATAGTCATATACTAAATTCAAAAGTAAGTGATCTAACATAGACTATATCTCCCTTGACGATTACCAAAAAAACAAAACCCTACGTTGTCAATGACTTGGGTAGGTTCACTAGTCTTTCTTCAGGACTGGTGTCACTAACCAGACAGAAGGTTGCTCATTCCAGACCGACGGTGTGAGGTCACTGGCTTCTGTTTACAAGCAACTTATTCAACCTGATCATAACTCTGTCTTTCGTCGAAGGAGAGAAACACACTTGACTTACCCAGTTGGTTATTTCAGGCCTTTTACACTTATCAGTGCACAGAATAGCTACAAAATTGATTGTTCCTTTCCGTCTCCCTTTGTAGACAACGGTCTTGCTTCCTCTGCCAATCTCCTCATACAGAATAAAGTTTTCCATCTCCAGGCTAACTTCTCACACTGGATAAAGTGACAGCCTAACAGCATCTCCAGCTCCTAAAATGTAAACAAAAAGGACACACACAAATGCAGTATTTAATATTTAAATAAATCTAATAATTCTATAAATTCAGAACATTCACCAAGTATTGGACACCAGTGTCTTTCTTTTTACAGGATGAAAAAAAACTAAGGGAAAAATAAATAAAAGAAACAATTTACAAACCAATATTCAACTTCCTATTAAGAAGATAGTAACAAAAATAACGAAAATGACAGCTGTTTCCAACAAATGGAACGAAATCGGGAAATGAATGCAATTTCAGCCAATGTATCTTGATACCTTTCTCTCTTACAATAGAAAGCACATTGTGTCAACATCTGTATAATGAATGGGGCAATATATTCCCCACTAAACTTCAAATTATGAGAAGCAAATGAGACAATGCATGTGACAATACTTTATAAACAAATATTGAATGACAGTATTTCCATCTAATCCGCAGAGATTGTATGAGTCACAATTATTCAAAGTCAGAAACCAGCAAACTACAGGGTTCTAGGCCAAATTCAGCCTGTTGTCTGTTTTTGTAAATAAAGCTTAATTGGAACATAGCCACATTTAATTCATTTATATATTGTTTAAGGCTGCTTTCAGGCTACAATGGCAGAGTTGGGTAGTTGTGATCAGAGACCCTACGGCCTGCTCACGCACTATAAAATATTTACTATCTGGCCCTTTACAGGAAAAGTTTGCTAACTCCTGTTTTAAATTAGGTTTTTGTTTTTTAACCCACCACTTCATCATCTATGATATAAGCAATTAAAAGAGTTCATTTTCTTGGCCAACAAAATCCTCTAATTTGCATAAGTGAATAAGGATTTGATGTACTCTTTTATCAGACAAGATTTTTTTTTAGAATTGAAGTAAAATAGTAAATTCAGTATCTTAACATATTCACAACAATATAATCAAAGTATTTATTCAACTAAAAATATCTTTTAAATTGGCATCTCTTTGAGAGGACTATACATGACAGACTATAGAAAATGTCCCAGAAATTATCCAGGCAGTAAGGTAATCCTCCTTAAAAACACCTTGTGTTTAAGTCAGAGCCCATAACAAAATCGCTTGGAAACAGAGAATGTAAAAGAGCAATAAGTTAGTGGGGGGCAGAAGAAATTGGACTGGAATTAAATAATGCTGACAGTTGTACAACTTTGTGAATACACTAAAAATCACTCAATTGTACATTTTAAAAGGGTCAATTTTATAGTATGTGAGTTTTATCTCAATGTTTTATTGAGATGTAATTGATATGTAATATGGTGTATGTTCAAAGTGTCGATTTGATACATTTATATATTATAATACGATTACCACCATAGCATTAGTTAATATTAATCTCACATCACATAATTATCATTCCTTTTTTATGGTGAGAACATTTAAGATCTAGTTTCGTAGTGACTTTGAAGTACATAATACATTCTTGTTGACTCTAATCATTATGATGTACATTAGATTTTATTCATCTGCAGTTGTATGCCGTACAAAAACAGGCAGAGAGCCAGATCTGGCCAGTAGGCAGTGGTTTACTGACTCATCGCATTATAGGGAATCAGTAATCTAAGAATCTAGAAATAATGAATTCTATGATTCCATCTTCCAATAAAATTAAAACTTACTGTAAAATGGGGGGAAATTTTACTATAAAAATGTACACGCTAGTAATTACATTTAGTTATTTGTGTTATAAAGTAATTACAGTTAGTTATTTGGATTATAATCCCGGTATGTATCAAGATCAAATTAGAAGAAATTGGACTACTGACAGTGAAATTTTTTTTAATTCTAACTAGAAAAGATATAGGAGAATACTGAATTTAAACCAATGGAAACCAAAAAAGGACACAGTATCTATTTCTTTTACTGAACAGTTTTAACTAAGTTCCTTTTACATTTCTCTGTTCCCTAAAACCCATTCATTAAAAAGAAATCAATCCTGACTCCTCCTGACCCACCAAAATACAGCCTAAACAGGAATAAGTATGTGGCAAGAGGTCAACAATACACAATATGTAATATAACCAAAATAAGATTAAATCAATAATGTTAAAATAGAGAAGCTATTAAACCAGAAAAAAAAAGAGACTGTCAAGCAGGGTCTCAGCTCCCGCTGCCGGCATAAGAACTCAGGATATGGCGGGGCCAAAAAGGAACACCCACGGAGCCATGGATGGGGGGTTCACTCCCTGGGACTCTGTCCCCACAGAGACCTTAGTTAAATGTTCACAAATTGACTACATAAGGATATATCAGGATAAGATGCTGAAATTAAGTTTTTATGTAAAATGAATAACTATGCCTAGAAAACAAGGTGATCTTCTAAGTTATCTTTCAAATTTGAAATTTCATGACTTTAATTAAGATTCTTTCTGACTCAATCCACAGACATGCCTCACCTTAGACTTCCCTATATGAATTTTTAAAACTTTGTACAATAAACTTGTAAATTGTAAAATAAAATACAAATACAGAAAACCCCACAAAAATAAATGTATAGTTTAATGAATTATCATAAGAGGGACACATTGTGTGGGGGCAGAGCCCCAGAAAGTAGTTTCCAGGCTCTCGGCCTCACATAGAAAGGTGCTGTCTCAGGTAGTAAATGGCCATCAACTGTGATTGGATGGCCATCAGCTGTGGCTGGTTGGCCGTCAGCTGTAACCAGTGAGCCATTGGCCACTAATATAACTGCTGTGGCTAGGCTAGCAGCAAATAGGGGCTAGCAAGAAGATGGTGGCTGAGCTAGCAAGAGCGGATTGCAGAAAGGCGGATGCCGCCAGCGAGAATATAGTGGTATGACTCCCCTACCTATGGCTCCGTGGGTGTTCCTTTTTGGCCTAGCCATATCCTGCGTTCTTGTGTGGGGAGCAGGAGCAGAGACCCCGCAGGCCGCCCCGCACGACAAATGGCGCAGCGAGCAGGGTCTCCCGCACGACACATTGGAATCACCACCCAGGTCAGGGATAGCACTTTGCCAGCCACCTCAGAAACCCCTCCATGAGCCTGTCGCAACCACAACTCCTCCTGCTCCCTAAAAGTAATCGCTTTTCTGACTTTCATACTTATTACTTCCTTGGGTTTTGTCATAGTTTTCTCACCCAAGTGTGTGTATCCCCAGACACAGTTCAGTCTTCTACATTTTCTAAAAGCGTGGTGCGTCTTTCAAATCTCTCAATCTACGAGTTCACCTGTATATATCATCGGAGACGCCAAAAGGCAGAGCAAATCGCACATATTCCTACAAGCAAATGAGGCAGTTAAGAGTCAGGGGGCAGGTGCTAACATTCAACAAGCTCTGAAACAGACCCGTGGATGGGGGCACGCAAGTAAAAGCAGGAACTTTCCCCTGAATCATCCCCACTTGCCTATCATTCACTGCTTCGCGAGCAGGATCAGCAACACCTGGGAATTTGATACAACTGCAAATTCTCAGCCCCCAGCCCAAACCTAAGGAATCAGAAACGCTGGGAGTGGCCCCCAACAATCTGCGTTAACTCGCCCCCAGGATGCACGCCCCACTTTGCGAACCGCAGGCCCGGTCACCCTTTCACAACGACATCCAAGGAGCCAGGGCACTGTGCTAAACACTCCACAGGGGCCCCTCCTGGCAGCACTTTACAACCCGAATAACAGCAGGCTTTGCGTGTGGTCTGACCTGGACAGTGCAGGCTGAGTCGCTACGTAACACCCCCGGCCAAGCAGCTCCTGGACAGCGCACTGCGGGCTGTCACCTCCTCCCTCCTCCAGCGACATCAGTCAGCGAAGCCAGCCTTAGAACCCGAGGAGCGCCGCCGAGGTGTTAGGAGCTACAACTCCGACCTTGGGCATCCACAAAGCGCATCTCCCGAACCCTGGAGCCCGAGCGCCTCGAATCCCCCCTGCACCCAGGTCCTCGAAGAGGTGTCCCTTGTGCCCTGAACTAAAGCCCCGAGAAAGTTGTGTAGGGTTTTTAGTTTAACAAGACCACAAAGCAGAGCCGTCAGGGAGGCGGAGAGGGGTCGTGGGGCACAGAATCCACCGATTGAAGGAGGGCAGGAGAGGGAAAAAGAGTGAGTGAGTGGTCAGCGCCCCTCCGGGCCCGCAGTATCTATAGCGCCAGCTATGAGACGTGAACCCACCTGCCTCTGCCACTCACCTGTTGGCTGAGTGGGGAGAAGCAGCGGGTCCACTGGACCGCACCCCCAGGACGGGTCCAGTGACCAAAGGCCGGGGACAAAGAAGTGAAGCAAGACAGGACGCGTAGAAGCAGCGTAAGGCCGTTCGGGTCCCGCGCCCCTCGGGGTTTGGATTCGCCCAGCCCGTCTCCAGGGCAGCACGTAGAACGCCGGAAGCAGCGCAGGGCGCTGACTGGCTAGACAGTTTCCGTTCCTATTGGTTGGGGCCTGGAAGTGAGGTTGCTAGGGCACCGCCCACAATTCAAACGGCCTCGCGCCCGACTTAGGACAAGTCTAAGGACCGTAGACCGGGGCAGGAGCTGCTGCGGGAAGGCAGGACTCATAGCGTCAGCGACGGGCCTTGCGAGTTCAGCTCCCCTCGGGATTTGGATTCGCCCAGCCCGTCTCCAGGGCAGCACGCCGAACGCCGGAAGCAGCGCAGGGCGCTGACTGGCTGAGCAGTTTGGGTTCCTATTGGCTGGGGCCCGGAAGTAGGAGGCTGTGATGGACCGTTAGGCCACCCTTGCCGGGCTGGGTTGGGGTTTTCAGTGAATAGACGGAACCTACCTGAGCAGTAGTTGCGTAGCTGTGGACTCTGGAGTCCTGGGTCCTCGTCATTTCATACTACCTTTCGTGGCCTTCCATCCTTTTTCTTTCTGATGCCCTCCGGAGCTCAGGTGGCCCTGGCAACATAGTCTGGATCACTAAGGGCTCAGGCCAGATTATCTTCCTCCTCGTACCTGAGAAAACAGACTAGATCCCCTGATCTTGATTGATGGCTTATGACTTTCAAAGCTTCAAGCCCTCAAATTCCAACCACCAGACACGTTAGCACCACCTCCCGTCTTCCTTCCGTTCAGATTAGAGCAGTGATACTCAAACTTCAGCATCAGAATTACCTAGAGTGCTTGTCAAAACGTTTCTGGGCTTTACCTACAAATCTTCTGATTCTGTAGATCTGTATGAGGCCCAAGTTTTTCCATTTCTCTCATCTGATCTACTAACATAAGGATGTTGCTGATCAGGGACCACGCTTTACAAACCTGTATGTGGAACAGCTGTGCCTCTGGTCTCAATTAAGACTCACTTTATTGTGATACTTGCCTTATTGTGATGGTCTAGAACTCAACCTATAATACATCCAAGGTATGCCTATATTTAACGGCTTCGACATGGAAAAAAGTTTCCTCGTAGATCACTCCCTAATTAAGGAAGACATAAAATGAAATAACTAGTTTAGTCCAAGTTTGTATAAATAGCCTAAGCATTAATGTCAGAAACAATTATCAACTCCCAGTGCTTCTTAGCCTAGGTTCCTTGGATGCCTCCAGGCAATACACGAACCTGCTAAGACCGTTAAAATTTTCTGTGCATGTGCATTTTTCTGGCTAGAGAGTCCATGGGTTTAATCAGGTACCAATGACCCAGAAAAGTTTAAGAACTTCTTCTATAGACAGTTTTAAGACAGCATCACAAAAGACAAGTGACCCACCTCAGTAGCCACCATTGGTCCGTCCAGAGGTTAAACCTGGATATTAGTTCCCTTAAAAAAAAAAAAAAAAATTGAAAACCACAGTTGAGTGCTTTTTAGGTTCTTGAGCAGGATGGAGAGCTGAAACATCATGTTTTGAATGCTGCAATTCCTGAGCACTTTTAGAATCACCTTTGCCTTGCCCTCAATTTTAGATTTTCATTCTCTTAATTGATAAGAATGAATCTGACATGAAGAATACCAAATGCTGAGTTACCCCAACAACCTCTTCCTCTCAGAAATACTTTATGCTTCATCTTCCTTATCTCTAGATTGTCATAAAGAATCTATTCAGTCCCATAAAAAGTTCCTTCTTTGGGCAAAGCTGTGTTAGACATTGCGTAGGAGAGAAAAAAATCATTCATTAGGTATTATCTTCAGTCAAAGAAGCATACAAAATTATAACAATAAAAATGCATGTAAACTTAGCAAAAACAATTTTTTTTAGGGAAAGGGAAAACAAATTAAGAAAATTCACTTGGATTTTGGAGAAACGTTAGAACAAAAAATGCGTATTATGAAGCCTCTGAAGGACCGACTGTAGGTGCTTTAGGGTTGGGCTCTAAAATGCATTTTATGTATTCTAGCTACTTTTAGAAAAAAAAAGCAGAACCCTTAAGTCTTCATTGACTACAAAGTAAAAGCAAACCATTTAGTCAGGAAAAGTTTATTCCTGAAGGAAATTCATTCCCTGAGTCTTCAGCATGTGCTGTAAAGAGCTGTGTCACTATAAATACTGAGGAGTTCATAGGGTGATTCCTGTCCATGTTCCCTCCATATAAGCAGCCAGCATCATGCCATACCTGAATCGATAACACTGGCTCTGCAGGAATGGAGGTGCTTCAGGGTCAGCCCTCCTGGTCTGTTTATAGTCTGGGGAAGCTCTCAGAGTAGAGGATCAGCAGAGAAGTTTCCATAGACACTGCTACACTTAGGTCAGAGCTTTTAAAGGTAGAAGAGTTATAAGTCCAGGTTTATCCACCCTGATAAATACCTGCATTGCTCTTCCGTAAATCCAGTGAAATATGATGCCCCGTGCTGAAGGAGAAATTCACATACTCTTGAGACAACTGGGGAACCTAAGAAAGATGTTCCACTTCCTGAGAAGAGAGTCAAAACAGGACACTGGGGAAAGGCTATAACTGTCCTCATAAAATAATTTGGACTCACGATTCAAAATGAGGAACTGAACACGTGAATTGACCACACAGCCTCCCAAACCCTCACCCAAGTCACTGAATCAAGATTAAAACCCTAACAGCACATAAGAACAAGGAAGGGAACCATCCTGAAATGGAAAGTCTGAGACATTTCTGCAACACAGAAAACAATTGGCTGCAGATAAGCAGAGGATCCATAGCAGAATTAACCCCCAACTCAGCCACTGATATGTGAGTCCTGGGTCCTTTAATCCTCACCTTGGTAACGGAGGAAAGGAATTCCACCTCCACAGCCAACTGACCTCACCACCCTAGGCAGTGTCTCTCTTGCAGTGGCTTGGAAATGCTTTCTAAACCACATGAACAAAGGACCTGGAGTAGTGAAGAATAGAGAATGCCTTGTGAACCATCATTCCTGCAAAGAATGATGGCAGCAGCTAATCTAATCATCAGTGAAAAGATCGGAAGGTTCCTTTTCGGGAAAAGAGTCTTGCCCAAGACAAAATACTGACATCTGGCAGGAGGGGTAGGTCTCCCAATAAAAGGGCTATCTCACCACAAAATGAAGTTCACTAGTCAGTAAACCCTGAAATGTCCAGTAAACACTGAATGACCCTTTTAGTACCTTACTCTTGCATAGGAACACATGGCCAGAAATATTAAGATATGTGAGGAAAGACTAATATGAAAGAGGTTAAACTAAGCAAACCAAAAAAAGTAATTCAGAGGAAATAAAAACAACGCAGAAAACAGACTGAAACTTCCAGACTGATACTGAATATCTTTAGAGAGATGAAAAGGGTTACAGCATTCATAGTTTTGCATTTTGTTTTTTTATCTAAAATATTCAAGAGTTGAGGTGTTTTTTTGTTTTTGTTTTTTAATTAGAAACTGGATAGATTTTCTTTTCAGCGTCTATGTTATTTAATTTTAAGAATTTATTGAAATTTTCTTTGTGGGCTAATAAATGGTTAATATTCTTAAATGTTCCACAAGAGTTTGGTCAGAAAATTTTTGTTTGTTTGTTTGTTTGTTTTGGTTGGGTTCAAAATTCATATGCATATTTTCAAGCTTATTAACAGACATATTCAAATCTTCCAAATGCTCTTTCTATATTGCTTTGTCCTGCTTGCTCTGCCAGTTCTTGAGAAAGATGTTATTAAGTTACTCATTATGGTTGTGGATTTGTCAATTAGTTGTTATTGGTTTAGTTCAAGGACTAAACAATAGAAAAATACTAACAAAATGATCCCAATGGCAGTAGAAGGAAAGCATTACTAAAGATGAGAACAGAAATGAAATGAAACAGAAGGGGGGAAATTACTAGTCAAGGGTATAAATTCTGAGGGTAGGAGATGGTTCCACGGTGCTCTTCCAAGTTGTAATTTCCCAAGAGAACAAGACACAGAGTCTGGCCATGGTGTCACAGGGTCTCCAGCTCTCCCTAAGATAAGAGTCTCCGCTCTCAGGTTACCAGCTCAGTGAATGGGATCTCCTGGAGACAGACGCCGGAGTCTGGAAGCCTCAGGACTGCTGCGTGCCCATCGCTCAGCAGGGCCTGGGAGGGAGCAAGGTCCTTCTTCCAGCACCAGCTGGCTAGTGTGACAACACTGGAAGAGCCAGATGCCACCTCCCTGAGATGGGAGATTTTCAACTTGATATTACTAACTCATATCCCTTAAAATTTCTGGCCTCCTGGGATGTCTTTTTCCTTTACTACCAACATTAATCACTCTAGCATCCATCACAGATACTGTGGTAACTCCAGGATGATTCTATTTCCAGGGAAATCACATTGTCGGTCACTTCTTGCAACAAATTTCTTAATGCTTGGTCCATGTTCACCATCTTATCTGCAGAACATCCCATTCGCCTCTGACCCTGCTTCCTCTGGTGAACTTGACAGTGCTTTCTTCTTCTTTGTTCTCCAACGGCCATATTACTATGTGAAACAGGCTTTTACTGAGGTGATAATGGGGGGTTACAGCACAGAATGGAAACAACTGAAAAGTGAGTGTTGGACGTGGTGGCGGTGGTAAGGGTGTCAGAAAGCAAGCACTTTCACGTTGCTGTTGGGAGAGCAACTTGGCAGTATCTACCAAAATGACAAATGCATGCCTCCATTGACCCAGGAAGTCCACTTCTAAACACTTATCCAATAGCTATAGTCTTATACTTGTAAAATGACCTATGCTCAATAGCATTCATTGCAGCCTTTTTTGTAATTTTAAAAAATTGGTAACAAGTGTCCATCAGCAGGAGACTGATTAAAATAGAAATGAATCTTTCTCTTTGTGTATTGATATGAAAATATCTCCAAGACCAATCATCGAGAGGAAAAAGCAAGGTGCATGACACTGAGTATAGCATACTACCATTTTTGGGAAAGGGAGGAAAAGAGGGGCAAGAATATAGAAAGGTATTTGCTTATATGTGCAAAGAATAGACCCAACATACCTTGAAGGAAGCACAAGAAACTGCTGACTTGATGGGGGGGGGGGGGTGCAGAACTGGGTGTAACATACAGTTTGTACAGTTTGCATTTGGAACCACATAACTGTACTAACTATTCTACCTGTACATATAATGAATATATATTTAAATTATATACTATAGATGGATATGTAATATGTACACACATACATATATTTATATAGGTTGTATAAATTATATACATATAATTTAAATGGACAAAATGAAGTGTGGCATGTCTGTGTTCTGCAAGCCCCTGAGGCATCCTTCCCCCAGGTAACCATGGCCCAGCCTCCTCCCTGGGACTCTGCCTTTAGCTATATTGTCCCTTCTCACCTCTTCTACCCAGTCCAGAGCACACCCCACCCCACCCTCCTCCCTCCCCAGTCCCCCACCCCCCCCTTTCCTCCTTGTCTTCAGAGGAAATTATAAGTCCCATCTGTTATCTGATGGAGCACCGGACTCTATCCATTAATCACCTCCTTCTAGAGGGACCTAATCTAGTCTTTCATCATCAGCAAGGTCATTGAGGAATTTTTCTAAACACACGTGTCTCTGTCTCCTGATTCTTACCTTTAGCAATGCAAAGACTCTGACGATTACTCAAATGCAGAGCTGTCTCTCACAACTCTCAGGCCAAATTATTAGGCCATCCTCCCTAACCGTCTTAACAGAGGAAGGGAGAGACACGCTCTCCTCTCTCCTCATCTACAGTAAGAGTCAGTTTCCTTTCCTCCTTCCTGATTCGTAGTTAACACTGAAAGAAAAAAAAAAAATTCTTATACAGTACATCCATCTTGGCACGCATCTCTGATTTTCTTGTTTGAGGATAAATCCGTACGGGATAGGGTGGTATCAAAGGTTGAATATTGCCTCTGTGATTTCTTTTTAAAATTATTTTTAAGTTTCGAAAGGCCTTTCCCATGTAGAGATGAGATATTCACCCCTTTTCCTACTTTTATTGTTTCAGTTTTTTTGCTGGATTGTTTAGTCCATCTGAAATTTATTTTGGTGAACATTGGGAAATTAGGTTATAACTTTATTACTCCCCAGAATAATTAACCATTATCCCAGCACTAAAATTCCCCTTTTCCTCAAGAATTGGTGATGCATTGCAGATCAATTCTCTAACTGGCACACTAAGTCTGACTCTAGCTTATCAATTTTGCTCCATTGAGCTATTTCTTTTTTTAAGGCGGGCGCAGCCCACAGTGGCCCATGCGGCGACCGGCAACCTTGGTGTTCTCAGCACCAAGCTGTAACCACTGAACTAACCGGCCACCCCACCGTTGAGCTATTTTTGAATGAGTTGGAGTTAGTTCTTGATAATTTTATAATACAGAGGAAAGAAAATTTACCTGCAGAGAAGGAAGGGGCAGGGATGACAATGAAAACCTAAAAAAAGGGGAAATGGATACAACAAGGTGGTGTAGTATGTATGACAGGGAGTCATTTACAGTCATTTTCCTGAAGCACTGGGCTGCCCTAATGACCTGGCTGTGGCTGGACAGCATCAATTATGACAGAAAAAGTCTGATGTCATGACGGGTCCGCAGCTATCTAGGAGCAGAATCAGAGGAATCTGATGTAACACCCATCCATTCATTCAGCAAATATATATGGAGGGCCTACTACATGTCAGGAACTACATTGGCTCCTGAGTCTAAAGCTGTGAACAAACAGATAGGATTCTGCCTCCTAGAGTCTACTGGAAGGAGGGAAACTTTGTCCCTGAAGTAGGATATGTAGTCGGGGGTTATGCACCTTGTTTTCTTTTGCTATTAAGATAGGCATTATGGGTGATTGTGAATATTTGGTAGCCTAGAACATGCATCTGCTTCTTATAGTTGGGTTATTGCTCATTGTTGTCGGTTGAGTTGCCTAGAAATAGAACTTGAGAAGGGGACTCTTGTGCATGTGATCTACTGGGAAGTGCTCGCAGGAAGAGGGAAGTGAAGGAGACAGAACAGGGCACAGGAAAAGACAAGCAAGGATGTGGTCTAGCTGAAGACCAGATTTGGCCTGAACGCATTGGGAGCTCTGAACTATAAAGCGCAGCCCGGAGTGACCCCATCTGAAGCAAGGGTGTTGCTTTTGAATGCCTGTAGCAGTTCAAATATTGGCTGCAGGCTACTAAATACTAGCAGCCCCATTTCCAAGGCTGAGATTGCTACTGTTCAGGTACGAGTAAATTTCAGGAGGTAAAGACAACCTGGGTAAGAAATCAAGAGCATGTACTTGTGTTCATGTGAACCTTACACTAGTCTTAACCCCACTCCTAATGATAGCCCTGGGTGTGCTGTCATTAGCTCTAGCCCTGTGGCTCTCTTTGTCCTGAAGTTAACAAAAGCCCTAGGCCTAGCCCAAGCCATAACACTAAATCAGACTCTGTTGCAACCCTAGGCCTACCCCCAGCCCTATATCTAATCCCAGCCCCAATTGTAACCCTGACTTTAGTCGTATCCCAAATGTGACTCCAGCCCAGCTCTAGCCCTGACCCTAACCTTCTGTAATCCCAGCCTTAGTCCTAGCCCTATCCCTTCCCCTAACCCTAGTATGAATCTTTGTCCTATGATTCTCTTTATCCTTTCTTATTTTTTTTAGCCCAATTCACCAATCTTTTCATTATATTTGTGAGCTGCCCAGTATCTTTGTGATATATTCCTGTGTTGTTTAAATTAATCAAAGTCCATTTCTAATGCTTTCAGTTAAGAGCCCTGACAAATGTGGAAATTGGTACCAAAAGTAGATGCAGGCAAAAGACCTTCAAATTTTGGAGGAAACTTGGAGTGGCTATCAGATCTGCCTGGGAAGAAAGACAGTGAAATCTAGCTCATTTTACGACATGGGAATTTGGCAATCTGTAGCAGAATGTGGGAAAACAATGATTGAAATTGTTAGCTGTAGTCACATGGAATGGATACCCATTAGAAAAAAGGCTTTAGAGTAACAGTGATTGATATAGGACACACACACTCACACACACACACACACACACACACACACACACTTTAAGATCCAAGAGATGAGATATCTTCCTCTAATAGGTCTGGACAGTATTAAGTTCCTAAATTCCTGTTTTGAGGCATGAAATAAAACCTAGGAAATATATATGGTGGTGATAAAAGAATCTCTTATTTTAAAGCTACAAGGCTTAAATAGAAAAACAAGTTTAATCCTATAGCTTGTACGTTACATCACTTAAATGTACAGTTTTGTCTGTTTTCTTAGTTGATTAACTGAAAACTGGACTCAACAGTTTCTTGTGTTGTGGCGCCAGAAGTTCTACGATATAATGTAGACCAGAGTTGCTCACACTTTTTGGTCACAGGATGTCTTTGCACTCTTAAACATTATTGAAGACTCAAAGAGCTTTTGTTTATGTGTATTATAGCCATTGATCTTTATGGTATCAGCCATTCAAACTCAGAAACTCAACATTATTTATTTTATAATATGTAATAAAAAATAAACGCATTACATTTTCATATAAATATTTTGATGGAAATAACTATATTTTCCAGAAGAAAAAATTTAGTGAGGAAGGTAACGCCGTTTTGTAAATCTCCTTAGGGTCTAGCTTAATAGGAGAAAGCTGGATTCTAATATCCGCTTCTGCATACAATCTGTTGAAGTGTCACGTCTTGTAGTCTCTGTACATGCATGAAAGAATGAGGGTGAAAAAGCAAGTAACACCATGCTATTATTATGAAAAGAGTATTGAGCTCATACATCCCTTGAAAGGATCGCAGAGACCCCCAGGGGTGCCTGGATCACACTTTGA
Organism: Rhinolophus sinicus; assembly: GCF_036562045.2. Taxonomy (NCBI): domain Eukaryota; kingdom Metazoa; phylum Chordata; class Mammalia; order Chiroptera; family Rhinolophidae; genus Rhinolophus; species Rhinolophus sinicus. The sequence goes on along the minus strand of NC_133759.1, from coordinate 11,396,298 downwards.
GAGCCTTAGCTATAGAGAAAGGGCTCCAAAGTCTTCAAGGGAGAACCTAACCACCCCTCAAATATGTGCCACAACAGAGCCCAGAAGACCCTTACTTCACCAAAGTCTAGAGAAATATATCAGGAGAAGAGCATAAAAATCTTTTTAAAGCACGTAAGTGGCTTCTCTCTGTAGGCTGTGGATACTAGTGGTCAATGTTACAGTTGAAATGAGCACCTTCATTTCAATGGGAACAGCAGGATCCCACGAAGGTCTGATCAAACAGCAGTTCTTCACTGTGAGTGACAAGGTGGGCAAGGTTACCATAGTAGCCAGCAAGGATGGAGACATAACAGAATGTTCTCATCCACAGAGATATTTAAGAGGGGCTCTTTGATCACAGGATCTTTATTACTAAGATAGGTAATAGTACATTAAGATACTATTTGGTTTGTATGACCCCCAAAAAGTTTTGGTCTGGAAAAAAGAGGTATAATTTAAGATACTATTATGGAGAATCATGGCCCCTCACCCAAGTGTCAGACCTAAGACAGATCTGAACATAGAGTCCTTGAATGAAAGGGAGGCCCAAATGAAAAACTTCTTCAGTAAAGACAGAAACTTACTTATCTTCCAAGACTCAAGCCGTTGGTCACAGTAACAGTGTGCCAGGGAAAGGAAAATGCTCAGACCATTAGGAGAATATTGGGCACTAGCTTTGAGACAACAGTAACACCATGGGTCCCAGCACGCACTGTGGTCCATAAATCAAAGTGAGACTTCTGGATGTTAGGTGATAAATGGGGTTTCCTCAGTGTCCATCTCACAGTAGGCCCAGCCGGACTCCAGATACTCGTATATCAGTGATTATTTTCCCAGCTCCCAAATGTGAAGTTCAGGAGCAAAGAGTGCCTCCACATGGGATCTGCTACCTTCAAAGATTGAAAGAGGCACGAGTAATAATTCCTATCTCATTCCTATTTAATTAGCAAGATTGACTAGGACAAAAAGACCTTGGAAAATAACTATGGATTACCACAGGCTTCATCGGTTGGTGACTTAAGTTGCAGTTGCTCTTCCAGATGTGTTCTCCTTACTGGAGTAAATCAACATTCCTAGCGTGTGTATGTAACTTTGTATTTGGCAAATGCATTTTTCTTATCCTAGTATGTGGAGAACGCAAATAGCAGTTTTCTTTCAACTGACAGGGTGAGTAGTACACTTTTAAATGTTGTCTCATGGTTATGTCCACTCTTTGGCTCTGTGCCACAGTGTAGCCCATACTGACATTGACCATCTCATCTTCCTACAGGACATCACACATGTTCACTGCATTCCATCATGCGGATAGAATCAGGACAGATGAAATTATTAGCAGGTCCTCTTGATCCCCTGGTAATACACATATTTACCCTCTGAAGGTAGGAAATAAAACCTAAGAACATTCAGAGGCCTCTTATCTGGTTGAATTTTCCAACGATGCAGTGGTCTGGACTTCAAAGCGAAGAAGAAATTGCCACACCTACCACTAAGAAAGACGCATGGTGTTGGATAAACCTCTTTGGATTTTTGAGGCAAATTATTCCATACTCAGATGTGCTACTACTCTGAATTTACTAAATAATACAAAAAGGATGCCAGATTTGAGTGGGTTCCTGAACAGCAGAGGTTCTCCAGCCTGTCCAGGCTCATGAGCAAATAGCTCCATAATTTGGTCCGCATGCGTCAGTGGATACAATGGTAACCTAAGTGTCCATATCTGATCCACGTGGATGCTGTGGTCAACCTGACAGCACTATCACAGGGGTGGTGCCAATGGGTTTGAAACGGAGCATCCTCTCTTTATCAAGTAACTCCTTTTGAGAAACAATTATTGCCCTGGGAGATACCAGTGCACATCAGATGCCCTTCAGATACGAGCTGCTTATCATGAACTGAGTAATATGATCCACCAAGCTATAAAGATGGGTGTGCTCAACGTAACTACAGCATTAATTGCAGGTCCTGGAGGTATTATTAATAGGTTACCTGAGCAGGTTGGTTACACTCCCAGCATGCCTACTCTGGATGCATGTAACTCCCTTCCTAACTCACAGCCTTTTCCTCATGGGGAGTTCCCTTGGACCAGTTGACCAGGGAAGAAAAATTCAAGCCTGGCTTACAATTTTCCTGCAGTTTTCTTGGAACCAACCAGAAGAGACTGCAGTAACATTATAGACATGAAAGACAAAGAGAAATGGCTGTTGGACACTAAATCCTCCTAGTGGGGGAACTTTTGAGTATCAAACCCACTCTTCTGGATGGAGAGAAAGCCTGAAGTTAAGAGCAACAAGATTCACAGGCAGTGACTAATGAGAACATGAAACGAAAGTCTCTTAGGTCATCATTTTTCTCCTGTATCTTATCCTGATACACTCAAGTGCACAGTCTCCCACACACATTTCCACTGTGCCCCTTCCCAGACCTTCCACCATGGCCTCTGGATTCACATCCTATCACCAGCCTGTGTGAACACCCTGGCTCTTCCCCTGAAGACATTGCTCCTCCTACAACCCTCTCAAGGCATGGCTATTTTTTCTTCACCTCAAATGATTTCTTCATTGTCCATCACTCCCTTCTCATTTTTACTTCCTCAGTCACCAAAATTACTCTCCTGTGTATATTATAAACGACCGTGCCCCTCTCTTTCTTTATTAAAACTCATCTGGAAAAAAACAACCTTGGTTAAACCCAACTTTCTTCCTCTTTTTTATGTCAACATGGAAGCAGAGAATTATGTGTGTGGACAAAAACACACAACCATGCTGATCTAATCCCACTTTATATTTATAACCACAAATCTCAAATGGGCTCTCAGGCCTTCAGGAAATCCTACATTTTCTTAAACAATTAACTTTTTCCCATCGAGCTCACTATTTCACAGCTCTTCTCCCCTCCAGCTTCTGATATTCTCACCACATTCAGCAGAATCACTAAATCAATCCATTTACATTTAACTGAATCCACAAACGCTGTCTTCCCTCTTATGCAATGGATGAGTTGTTTCTACTTAAGAGCAGACCCCTATTTCTTCCCTGGTTCTCTCCCCTCTCATCTGCACACGGACTTTGCTTCTCTAAGTCTCCTGTATCATTGGTTTGCTCCTCTAGCAGTAACTCACTATATTCTAAATGCTTTCTCCTGCTAGATGCAATGTCATGAAAATGAATTAGAAAATTGATACATTTTTAGCAAAATTGAAGCAAACAATATGACTTCAAACATAGCGAGGAAATTAAAATAAAACAATACCCAAAGAAAAAAAAATGGAAAAATTTGTGAAAGATCTCCTGTCCCCGCCAAAAAACCAAGTCAGGGTAAGTTTTGTCAACCCAACGTCAATTAGTAATATGTACATTGTAGGTAACTTGTCATAAAAGGTCTTCTTATCTTCCAGAGAGGTGCAGCGAAAGACTTAGGAGTGAAATGACATGTCTGGGATGAGGATTTGCTTTAAAATAATTCAAGGGATGAGGAAATTGGGTGAGAATAGAGATAGATGGGCTCTGCATTGATAATAGTTGGAGCTGGTGATGAATACATGGAGCTCATTATATGATTCTATTTTTATGTTTGAAATTTTTCATAACTTTTTTAAAAAAAACTGCTGAATGTATTGATGATGGCTGTTAATCTTGAGATATAAAAGATGAGACAAGGGCCCAGAGATATACTATCAATATCATCTCTTTAATAAAAAGATGAATAAGAACTAAGAAGAAATTAGGAAAAAATGGAACACTTAAATTTTTTGAAAAGTGTTTTCTCTGGATTGTCCCAGGACTTTATCTAAAACCCATGTCACAGGGGGCATCATATGATTAGTAAAACATTTTACAATTTTCTTATAGTAAAACTGTTTCTATTTGATTATCCAGGAACCCAGAGAACCTAGACTACTAAAACAAAGTGAAAATAGTGTCCTGCTAGCCATAAAACTAAATTCTCACAGATACATGGCTCTGTTTTTCAACTCTCAGTTCTGTACAATTGGTGTATTTATCCATTCCTATGACAGAAATAACCCCCTAATTACAGTCACTTTATGTTATATTTAGTTTTCTGGTCAGGATTAATACACTGGATTGTTTTTTTGTTTGTTTGTTTTGTATTTTTGTTTGTTTTTTTACTGTTTTTGTTGTTTTTATTTTTTTTAATTGCTTGGATATTCTTACGTATTTACTTTTTCCATATGAACTTTAGGATATGTTGTCATTTCCTTAAAATAAAATTTCCTTGACATTTGATTGGAATTACATAAAATATACTGATTAATTTTGGGGTAAATGATATATCACAACATGGAGTCTCTCTATCTGGTTAGCTCGGCTAACATGTAATTACTACCCTCGGGTCTTAGCCAACTCTAATTAAACATGACAGCCTTATATTAGCTGTGCTTGAGTAGTCAGTTGGGGGCCTCGCAGTGGCATTGCCTAGGGAACTGCAGAGACAAGAGGCCTGCAATGAGTATTTAGCGGCACAAGAAATGACAAGAGCAATGAGATGGATTTTTGGAAAATGTACACATTTTTCAGGATCCTCAGATTTACTGGGGAAAAGGACGGAACTTCGTGCAGCCAGGCCTGCTGTGGACTCAGATTGTGTGCGAACTGAGACAGGCAGGTCTCGTAGTTGAGGATACTGCCACTATATATCTTTTTATGGTTGTTTTTTCTTTCTAATTTATTGTGCATTCTTTTGTTATACTTTTGTCGTTCCCATTATTTTCAACTTTTTTAAAGTCATGTTCTTTCAGACGTATCTTTCGTAAACACCAGAAAGCTAGACTTTCTTTTTCCACCAGTCTGAGAACCTCCTCTTTCTAAGGGAGGATTTAACCTTTCACTGTTTCCTATGACCCTAGAGTACTGTTGGCCTTATTCTTGTCATATGTTACGTTTTGACTTTATTATGCCTTATTGCTGTTGCCCTTCAGTGATTTGGTATCTTTTAAGAGCGTGCTGCAGCTGCGTCCTCCATTTAATTGGTCCATGCGGGGGGGCTTGGGAAGAGTAAACTGTTTCCCACCACCATCTTCCCTTAGCTAACTCAGCTTCTGCTTTGCAAGTTCTTATACCCCACATAGAGGTTGTTTTTTTTACCAATTTATTTATTCCTAAGACCCAGTCGTAGAAAGAGGAGTCTATTCATATTGGGTTCACTTTATATTGCCACATGTGATAAATTTAGTAACACCAGGAGGAAAAGGTTCAATTTGCTGATGATGAGCCATGCAAAGCTGTTACTTGTGTTTTCCTCTCATAGTCCTTGCAGTGCAGAAACTGCTGACCCTCCTCTTCTCACTGCCCCTCCCAGTGTGACATAATCACAGAGTATCTAAAGAAGTTTCCTCGAGGTGAGTGTCCCTGGCACATTCAAGGAATAGCAAGGAGGACATTGTGCCTATGGAGTGAGGTGACAGAGAAGAGGAAAATGAGGTTGGGGACTCCCATGTAGGTCCTGTGGACCACTGGGAAGACTGTTGTCTATACTCTGGGGGCAATGTGGAGCCTTTAGAGGGTTTTAAGAAAGGAGGGCCATGCTGTGACTCACAGTTTACAGGAACATTGGCTCCTCTGTTGAAAATTGGCTGTGGGGAAGGTGGGGGCGCAGGGGAAGAAGCAAGGATTTAGGAGCCCCTCACAGGAACCCAGGAGAGATGATCGTGATTTGGAGGAGGATGGAAGCAGTGAAGGTGGTGAGAAGTAGAGTCTGGATTATATTTTGAAGGTAGAACCAACATGACTTCCTGGGAGATGGATGTGAATGAGAAAAAAAAGAAGTTAAAAACGGTTACAAGCTTTTTGGCCTGAGCAACTGAAATCTAGGAAACTTGAAGAGTAGCACTTGGGGAAAGATCAGCAGTTCATTTTAGGGCATAATAAGGTTAAGATCCTTAGTAGACATCCAAATGGCTGTGCCAAGTAGGAGTTTGTTTACATGAGTCTGGAGGGAAAGTCAAGGCTGGAAGTAGACATTTGGAAGCTCCCTGTGCATAAATGGTGTTTAAAGCCTTGAGATTCACACCAGGTGCCATAAAGAAGTGATTGGTATTAATCCATTTTTTTTCTTCTAAGGAATCCAAGAGCAATGGCTCAGCCTTATGAACAAAAGGCTACATGTCCCAATCCTAGCTTAACCCAGGTCTTAATGTCAATGCCTTTTGTACCCCAGTTCTCACCGCTCCAATATTCCCAGCTCCAATATTCCCATCTTCCAAGACTGACGTTGATTCTCCTTTACTTTGCAGGACTACGAAAAGCAGGAGTGATTCTGACCTTGTCAATAGTGTGTGACTCTGGATTAGTTCATTTCTCTGAGGCTCAGTTTCCTTATCTGTAAGTTGCAGGTAATCGTAGCTATCCCACAGAGTTGTTGGGAGGATTCAGTGAGCTGATGTCATTAAAGCACTTAGTACAGTTCTTGGTGCATATATGTGCTCAACAAATGTTAGATTAAGATGCTGGGAAACGACATTATCATCGATGATCCTGCGAATGTGGACGTAGCATGATTAGACCTCTGCTCTCGTTCTGACCTGATGACCAGTTCAAGTTCTTTCCTTGGAGGATGTATGCATACGTGTGGCATGTGGTTATAGGTGAGTACCCCACAATCATTTGGAGTGCTCTCAGTTCAGTTTAAGCTGATGCTGCATTTGTAATAATTGATCTATTTCTACACATTTATTAAATAAATAGAAAATACTTTTTTCCTCATATAATAACTGGAAGATTGAGAAATACTGGTTTCATCTAACCTTCAGGTATGCAAACCTACACTCTACCAGTTGATGTTGGGGGGCCCGTTTATGTCACAGTGGGGTTTTAGCGCATTACTGAAGTACAGCTGGTGGCAGTAGTAGTGGAGGAGGTGGACACCGTGGGACCTCAGCCTCCCTGGCTGGCCCGGAACTTGTCTGGCCTTCCTCACACCTTCCAGAGCCACTGACTATTCTTGATATGCACTTGAGTCCATCTTCCACTCAGCGGTTGGAGGGAGGTTTTAAAAATGTGCATTTGAGTACATTGCTCCCTCACCTAGAACTCTTTTCTTCTTACTCAAACAGTCACAGGCCCATGGTCTGGCTCCTCCCCACGGCTCCAGCCACTGAAGGTCTTGGCTGCCTGTGGAGCCTTGTCTGATGCTGCCCCTGCCCTTTGCATGGTCGGCTTCCGTTCCTCCTCTGAGACCTCTGCCTGATGTTGAATAAGGCTGGGACCTGCCAGGGCAATTACTGTTTTCTCTTTTGTGTACTCACCCTGCTTCCCTCCCAGGTCTCTGCACCCTTGTCTTCCAGCAGCAGCAGGTCACCAGCTGCTGAAGTAGCTCAGGACCCATAGCTGGGGGCTCACTCAAGGAGCTCTGCCTGCCACCTGCTCCCTGCGAGCTGGGAGTGGGAGACGGAGACCAGCCCCTCCTCCACAAGGGTGGGCTCCACATGTCTGTCATCTGGTGCCTGGAATCAGATGTTAGGAGCCTGCTCCCACAGGGCCACAAGGCAGGGACTCAAAATGAATGAATGAATGACTTCAAAATTCAGTACCAACCCTGACTGAATCTCATGGAAACAGCGACCGGCCCCTGGTAAAGGTGCAAAGAGCGCTGGACGTATTCAGCAGACAAGAACTGTAGTTACCGGTCTACCATTAATTTGATGCTTCTCTGGTCGTGTCCCTCTTTTCTGCCCGCAGTTTCCTGAAAATGAGAAGGTTGGACTAGATGATCTCAGAGATTGCCCAGCTCTAGGATTCTTAAATTACAGAACTGGAAGGAAGCTGATCTGTCAGTTATACTTCAAATAGTCTTTTCCCCCCATTATAAGCCCTCATTGTTGGTAACAGCCCCATGTCTACTCTGAACCCAGGAAACCACTCTTGCATTCTCCCAGGTAGCCATGCTCATTTGCATACAACCCTGGCATATACTTGATCATTTTTTTTATAATTGAAATTTTTTTTAGATAATTGTAGATTCACAGTCAGTCATAAAAAATACGATTTGCGCAGTTTTCCCCCATGATAACATTTTGCAAAACCTTAATATGCTATCATAACTAGGATATTGACATTGATACAACCTATGTTACCCAGATTTCCCGTTTTACCTGTACTTATTTGTGTGTGTGTGTGTGTGTGTGTGTATGTGTGTGTAAGGTCTATATAAATTGTATCCCGTTCTAAAACCACAGGTTCTAAAACCACAAGAATCCCTTGTGTTGCTCTTTTATAACCATACCTTCCCTTCCTCCCATCCCACCTTGTCCTCCACTTGATGGTTTTTCAAAAATCTTATTTGGACATAATCTCAAAGTTACAGAAATGTTCCAGTACACCCTGTACCCAGATTCACTGATGGTTAATAATTTTGCCCATTTATCCCTTTTTCCTATCGACAATTTTTCTGAAGCAGTTAAATTTGTGTATATCGTGCCCCTTTACCCCCTTCACCATACTTCAGTGTGTATTTCCAAAAATAGGGGAATTCTTCTACATGACCATAGTACCAGCTATCAACGTCAGCGAACTTAACATTTGATCCAATACTTTAATCTATCGGGATTCCAATTTGTCCATCAGAATGTTCTTCATAGCATTTCCACTCCTCCAGTACAGGATCCAGTGTAGCACCAGGTATCATCTTGAGTTGCCGTGACTTTTTAGCATCCTTTAATCTGGAACATTTCCCAAGCCTTCTCTTGTCTTTTATGACATTGACATGTTTGAAGAATGTAGCCTTTGCCCCTTTTTAATAGACAGTCCTCATTGTGGGTTTGCCTGAGGCTTCATCATTAGATTCATGTTATGCATTCTCGCTGGGAATACTGCGTGAGTGTTATGTTCTGAGGATGTGACTGATATCCATCTGTTCTCATTGGTGATGTTCATTTTGATCACCTGGTCAAGATGCTGTCTGCCTGCCCCTTTGTATAGTAAATGTTTCCCTCTTGCTACTAATATCCCTAAACCACCTATGGGGAGACGTAATAACCCAGGCAAATAGCTGCTCCCCAATAAACTCCACCACCAGTGTTAACATCCATTGAGGATTCCTGCAGGAACCAATCTTGACAATACCCTTGCTCTCTTCAAGGTCTCTGCCAGTACTGGAAACCAGGTTTTCTAGGGTTTCGATTCCTGGCGTCTTTGGTTCTGGTCTGAGTCTTCTCCATATCCTTCCAGTGTCCTCCTTTGCCCTTTGGGCAGAGACTAGGCCGAAGCAGTCAACTCAGCTACCTCAACTGTAAATGAGCTCATGTGGGTGGTTCCCCCTTAAACCGTCCAGCAGTGATTTGCATAATAGAGTGGCCTGTGAGCTCTTACTTCCTGGATCGTTTCCTGATCCACCATACCACCTCCCTCACTCTTCGGTGGCATTTTGTTCGGACATCCCCCACCCTACCCCCACCCCCAACTTCGCGTGTGTCCTCCCCGGGTTTAAGCCTAAGGGATGCTTTGCTAGGGGACGGCAAGATCTGCAATAACCCAACGCCTGGACTTCCACTACGTTGGCGGCACAGTCCTGCGCGAGTCGCACCGTCCCCCCACCCCCACCTTAGACTGACTCTGGACTGGCATCGAGAAAAGCTAGAAGAAAATAATCGCTCGGGGCAGGGGTGTGGTAGTTTTTCCCGACCCTGGTATATTTCCCGGTACTTCTTCGTGCCCCGCGGTGCGGGTAGAGGCTCAGGGACAGGCCAAGAGCCGCGGTAGGAGAGGTGGCAGTGGCAGGAGAGGTAGCAGCCGCGCGGCTCCGGGCGGCTGAAATGCGCTCCGCCCCTGGGCATCCTGGAGGGCAGCCCGCAGGTGGCAGCGCCGGGTGGCGGGCTGGATGGGGGAAGGGGAGGGCTCGGCGCGCGTCGGGCGGTGACGTTTAGCGCGTAGGGGAGGTGCGAGCCGCCCCTCCGCCCGGAGCCATGGCGAGAGGCCGCACCGCGGCCGCTGCATCAGTGCCCTTACCCACAGCAGCGCTCGGGTCCGCCGTCCCGGGGCCCACCCGGCCGCCGCCCCGGTTCGCCCTGAGCCAGTGACTCCAGCGCGTCTCGAGCCAGGCGCCCCCTAGAGAGGGGCTGCGTACGGGAGGGAGCGCGGCGGAGCCTGAGCGCCCCGATTACCCGGACGACCCCCGCGTTCCGGAACCCCGGACCCGGAGCCTGGGAGCGCCAAGTCGGCGGGCGTGTAGCAGGAGAAGGAGGCGCCAAAGCCGAACCTCGCCGCGCGCGCCCGGGTGCCGCCCGGCCGGCTGCTGCAGGAGAGGAAACCGGAGCCGCCGGGCGGCCGGGGCCGGGCGGAGGACAACGAGGAGGCAGGGAGAGGCCAGGAGAGCCGAGCGGCGGGACAGCTCCGCGCCTGAGGCCCCCGGGACCGCTCCTGCTACGGGGCCGCGCTGCGTGTGCCTCTCGCGGGTAAGCCCGGGTTCCGCTTGCCCGTGCCTCAGGCGCATCGGGCCCGGGGGCTGGTTGGGGAAGGACGCGGGTGTTCTGGGAGTGTGGGCGCGTGATGTGGTGGCGGCGGGAGAGGCCAGGAGCTGGGACCCTGCGGGGGCTCCTGTACCGATCGCATCTGCGGGAGGCCTGCGGGTGGCTCACAGGGGCTCAGAGGGTGCCGATAGGGCATCGTATTGGTCACTCCGTGTGTCCTGGATTCCGGGTTTCGGCACTCCGAGGTGACAGTGAGGCGACCTTCAGAAAGCCCCGTGCTGAGCCAGGCGAGAGCACGAGCAGCACCTCGATTCCCATCCACCCGCAAAACTAATGTAAATGACATCTGTATGTGCCTGGGGTCACCGGTCAGATGGCTTATAGGACCCCCCCACCCCTTCCATTCTGAGAGTTAACAAGTTCACTTTGTCACTTTTTTGACATGAGTTTTAGAATTCTTTTCCAATCTTCAAGGTCAGCCTCTTGCAGGTTAAAACAAATGTAATGAAATGTATCGTTTCGTTTGTTTGTTTGTTTGTTTTGTAAGGTTGTGTTTAGGGAAGCACATGTCAAAAGCCCAGCTGCTGGCGGGCTGGCGCCGGATGCCCCCTACCCATTAAGCCTCAGTGTTTTAGAACCCTTCTCTGCACTTGTCCAGAAACTGAAATCAACCTCCGCTTTCAGCGACCTCTTCAGTCTGAGTGTTTAGGCCTCGGATTTTTTTTAAAAACTTTTTTTCCTGATATGCTTTACCAGAACGTAGTTGTTTCAAACAAATGTGTAAAGGAACTTGTAGGCAGGACGGATACTTTTTCCTGGAGCTCTTTTGGTTATTTGTGGCAGGGGGTGACAGACACCACAGGGAAACAAGCTAGCAACAGGGTCCTTTCCAGTTTCCAACTACAAGAGCAGCAGAGAGGGAGGTGGTCAGACTGAGCAAGGATCAGCTCTGAACCGTCTGCACTGGGGAGGTTCTCCCCAGTTCCAGTGGAGGATGACAGGTGGGGAGCTTGGCTGGAAGGTTCAGAGTTGGACCTGGAGTGACAGATGGCCTTTCTCTTTTGGTTTGGAAAGGTCACACTCATGTGCCCTTTGCTCTCTGACCCCAGTGTTGTCACAGCAGTGCCCATGCAAGTGTAGACTGAGCCACCTGGAGAGCTGAGCCTGGGTGGGGATGCTGAGCTGTGTTAGAAAGCCATGTCCAGGGGCAGCAGGTTTGGCAAGAGTTGGATTTCAGCTCGGTCTGGCCCAGCACTAGCCATTTCCTGTTTGCTGCCCCAGGGACCTGTGAGATTTGGTTTCCCATCCCCAACTCTCCCTGGAGAGTATATCCATCCTGGCTGTGTTGCCTAGGCTCTTTCTAAAAGGACACTGGCCTTGGAGTGGGAAACCCGGATTCAAATTCCAGCTCCTCTTTCTCTTTACTGGCTGTGTGACCTTGGGCTCTTGTTTAACCTTTCTGACCTGGCTTTCCCGTCTCTGGGATTGCCCCTTACCCAAAGAAGAAAACAAACCTCCTTGGACTGTGGTAAGGATTAAAATTTTTTAAATTAAAGTGTCAGTAAAAGTGTGACTCAATGACCTGTGAGGGTTTTCAGGTCTCATTCCAATATCACTGGGTAACCTTGTTGAGCCCCACAGGGATAATAAAGCAGGTATTATAGTACTAATTATTATCTTGTAGGTTTAGTGTGTGGGTCAAATTAGGCCATGTAAAGAGGCTTTGAAAATAAAAGAACATCGCTTGAATTGAAAGGAGTTCCTAAACTGTTTTTTCTTTTCTTTTCCAAATAAACAGCATCTTAGTGTTTGCCGTCCGATGTGGACTTTCTTCCTGTCATTGCCTTCTGAGCCCCTGCCTCAGACCTTGCACATAGTAGGTCTCTGTAATTGTTAGATGAGTCTGGGCTCCCCATCTTGACCGTGTGTTCCCAAGGTGGAGAGCAGACCTTGGGCTTCCTCTGCGCCATCAGCTGTCGGTATTTTCATGGACTCGATCGTTCTGTTGCTCCATACAGCTCTTAAGACAGCCAAGAAGGGCAAGCAGGCAAGTGCCCATTTTTCGTACAATGGGCAGTTCTCTTTTTTCCCTTTAGGACTCAGTGGAGAAAGGCACTAGAGGAAGAGTTCATTGAAACTGACTGAGAGTTCCAGATATTAAATCAAGCCTTTCACCTGGGCTGTAGTTCACCTGGGAAGTTTAATAAACTTGGGGATAATGTGACAACGACCAGCCTCTTCTGATGCATAATGATTATGTGACCCTTGGTTTTGAAGATGATCTATGTAACTCGTCTGTACTTGGCATGGACCTTGACTCTTATGAGGAAGGACAGACGGATGCTCCTTTTAGGAGATTAAGGGGAGAATTGTCTCCACCATCCCCAGGGTTCTTAGATTTTATTTTATAGTGTTGGGTGAGTGTCTGTTGTATAGAGACACACTGTCGAATGGGTCTTCTGGTTCCTCCGGCCTTTTTTCATTCTTTTTGAACAAATGTTCCGTATTCTGACTTACCTTCTTATTAAGTATATCCAAGCGGAGGCCACCTGCAGTGTAGAAAAGTTCAAAGTTTTAGCGAAGGGCGGTAAATAATAACATGTAGATCTGAATGCCTCTGAGCTACATATAATCCCAAATGATGTGCAGATGCTTAAAGAAAGACTTTGACAGGTGTCTTATGAAGGGCTGAGTGGCATTATTATTCATTGAGAAGCTCACTTAATTGTGTGTTTATTAATAGTGCACCTGAGGTGGAAGGGGGTGGAAGCAAGGTAAGCTCTTAAAACCCTTCTTTGGGCTTCTGGTCCAGCATTCAAGGAAGGGTTGCTCCCAGCCTCACTGGGTTAGTGGGGAGAGCTTTTCCGAGAAGCACTGTAAATCTCTTTGGTAAAGACTAGCAAATGGTGACTTCTCAGGAGGCCACTGACAGCCTTTGGGAGTCTTTTGGCCTCCATGTCTCAAGCTGCGAAATGGATTATATTGATGCTTCTTAAACTTGCCCCAATGAAACCCTGGAAAAGGGGATCGGTAAGCTCAACCTGAGGTTTTCCGCACTTTTCAGTATTAGTTCAATGATTCTTGTGATGAAGAGCAGAACGCAGGATTCATCTTGTTTGTTTTAAGATAAAAATAATTTAAATTGCTGTTTTGAGTCAAAAAGCACCAAGGAATATGCACCTTATTTTCCCTGGGGCCCTGGGGGCTCCCCACAGCACAAGTGTGTGTACCCCAGTGTCACACGGAGTGTCATGCGGGGTCTCTGCTCCCGCTCCCCACATAAGAACGCAGGACATGGTGAGGCCAAAAAGGAACACCCACGGAGCCATAGATAGGGGAGTCATACCAGTATAGTCTCGCTGGCAGCTGGGTTGGAGACACAGGAGGCAGGAGCCACACAATCCGCAATCCACACTCCGCCACCTACTAGCTCAGCCACCATCTTCTTGCCAGCCCCCATTTTCTGCTAGCATATAGCCCCGGGAGTTATATTAGTGGCCAATGGCTCACTGGTTACAGCTGAAGGCCAACTATACACAGCTGATGGCCATCCAATCACAGTTGATGGCCATTTACTACCTGAGCCAGCACTTTTCCACATGAGGGCGAGAGCCTGGAAACTGCACTCCTGGCTCTGTCCCCACACCCAGTTTCAGAATTTTGGAGCTGGATTATTTCTAGGGTCGCTTCTAGTTCCAGACTTGATGAAATGCCAGGACATTTAAAAGTAGAAGCTAATAGGTAATCTCCTTCCTAGAGGAAATGGATTTTGTACTAATATCTGAAAAGGATGCTGAAATACTGAAGGGAAATGGGTATATTAGTAAATTAAAGAACCACCAGAATATAAATTATCTGGATTTGAATGTTAAGGAAGATCATGCTGTGGGTCTTCAGGGGTCTTTGCCCTTTTTTTTAATTTCTTTAAGAATTAGTTGAAAATAACCGTGAACACGTCGATTAAGTGGTTTGACTTTCTGAAAAGCACCCCTTTGGCGTATCATTCAGAGCACTTCACTCTTCATTGCACGTCTCCGTAATGACTAGACGTATTTACTAGATAGAGTATGATTATGTTGATTAAAAAATGCTGCTGTCTCTTGATTTGCATTCACACAGATTAGCTGTTAGCAAATCCTGCATTCGATTACATAGATGCAAGTTGATTAATGTCACTTAAAATGGATATTAATTAGTAGGGATATGGGATTTTTTTCTTCTCCATGTTTGGAGACAAAAACCATCCATGCATGTGGAGAACCATAGGATTTTAGAAGTTCTCCAGTTCCTCTGGTTTTGGTAAAATCAAGAAGTCCTTCCAGGCAGTTCTATAACATCAACAGCATATGCTGTGGGCCTGGATTTTTGTTTTTTGGGGTTTTTTTTTTCCTTTTTTTGATGATCACATTCTGGGAGCTCTCAGTTTTGAACTTTTGCAAAAAGTAGGGGAGGCGTGGTCCAGTGCATGCCTGCCTCCTGTTGTTATGGTCCTTATCAAATAATTTCCAGTCTGGGATATGGTCAGAAACACAAAATGTCTCCCTAGAATGTTGGAAATGGCTTGGTTTCCTTTGTGTTATTGACTCCTGAATTTGAACCAGGAAGAGCTGGTGAGTAATGAGTGCAGAAGCCGCCCTTGAATTTCTGTTTGTCTGAGGGCCGCTGGGAAACTTTCCCTGGGGAGTGGAGAGGAAACATTTCTTTGACCTCCAGGAGCATCTCTTGTCCTCAATGTGATGAGAAAGGCAGGGAGTGAGTGACTACAGATGGCTAGGCTGTTTTTGCCAGGGGGACTAAGGGTCCAGATTCACGGTGGAACCAAGTGGCTCTGGCCTGGATGGAGAATGGCCGTGAGAAGAAGGCAATCTCATGAGACGGACATGCTGACTATTGCTGTTTCTGCCTGACTTTTGGTCCCTGCTGTCAGGTGTGTGTGTGTGGGGGGTGTCGGGGGTGGAGGGGGACCTATAGTTATCTGCACACCTAGGAGGGAGCTTGTTAGACCTGCAGAATCTCAGACCCGCCCCACGCCTGCTAAATATGAATCTGCACTTTAAACACATCCTCAAGTGGTATTAATGCTCAGACACCCCTGCACAGTTATACAGAATGTTCTTTTCTGGTGCACAAGGCCAGACTTCGTAATGTTGGGAAGAGCAAATGGCCCCCACACACTTGCTCCTGCCCTACTTGGGAGAGTTGGTGCTCAAGCTGGATTCACCCTTTTGCTCTCTACTGAAAGGAGAGGGGCTAGGGTTTCTCTGTGAAGGTCGCTGAACCCGTTCCCTCCCCAACGCCCACCTCTTCCCTTCCTTAAGTTGTGTGCAGCGGACTGTAAAATGGGAGGGTCCAGGAAGGGAAGGGACACCTGTCTTGCTAAGTCAGTAGTGAGGGAAAGCTGTCCAGAACCCAGCCAGTCATTTACCCTCCCTACGCCAATACACACCTAAAACATTGGGTGATGTTTTGAGTTTTCAACAATATGCCAGAGCAGTGAATAGGCAGTTCTCCCCAAACTGTCCTACCAAGTAGTTGAAACAGCCATCCATCTGTCCACGCACTCACCTACTCTTTGAACAAATCTAAAATGTCAGGTCACATGCGCTGTGCATATGGGAGATTACGAGATAGACAGAGTGACAGAATGGAAGCCACATAGAAGGGAAGTGGATCTGACCCCAGTGTATGTAACCTCTTCCTCACCTTCCTTTCCTCCCTCGTGCTTTCCAAGCAGGTGGGGAGCCCTCAGCCTGCCCTGCTCTTTCCATAAGCTCATGCGGAAGTGGGAGCAGATAACCTGTCCTTGCCAAATTCTTTTTTTTGCCCCCAAGGTGCCCAAGTCACCCAATCTGAGAGATGAAAGGGATTTTATTTCTAAAAAAAATAAAAATGTAGTAAAATACATATGACATAAAATTTCTCGTTTTAAAGTGTACGGTTTTGTGGCGTTGAGTCCATTCACACCGTTGTGCAAATATCACCACCATCTATCTCCAGAACTTTTCCATCCATCTCCAGAATTTTTTCAGCCTCGCAAAATGAAACTGTATTGATTAAACACTAACTCCTCGTTTCCCCCTCCCCTCGGCCCCTGAATCTCACATAAGGGGAATCATACAATATTTGTCTTTTTGTATCTGGCTTATTTCACTTAGCGTAATGTCTTCAGGGTTCATCTGTGTTGTACCATGTACCAGAATTTCATTCTTTTTTAAGGCAGAATAATATTGCACTGTGTGTCTATACCAGTTCATTCATTTATTCTTCGGTGGACACTTGGGTTGCTTCAACCTATTGACGATTGTGAATAGTGCTGCTATGAACCTGGGTGTACAAATACCTGTTTGAGTCCTTGCTGTCTCTTCTTTTGGGTCTTACCCGCAAGTGGAATCATTGGATCCTATGGTAATTCTGTTTAATTTTTGAGGCATCACCCTACTGTTTTCCTCAGTTGGCTGCACCATTTTATATTCCTACCCACAGTGCACAAGGGTTCTACTTTCTCCATCTCCTCATCAACATATGTTATTTTCTGGGGTTTTTTTTTATAATAGCCATCCTCATGGGTGTGACGTGGCTATTTCTTTTGACTCACTTTTCTCCCTTCGTTCTGTTATTCTCCCAACACTAGCCATGGTCCTTGCCTTGCTTTGAGATGTGGGGAATTCCTGAAAGATGAGGAGCTCTTGCTTCAACCCTTGCTCTTGACTGCTGCTTAATTCTGAGGCCGTCGCATTTAATTCATTTAGTAAGTGTGATGGGACTCAGGTTCATAAGGCTTCTAGAAGCTACTATTGTTTATGGTCTATGTTTAAGGTCGTTCCCTCCTCCCATGTATTTTGAATGGAAATTGGAGTATGTGAGTTGGGGGACTCCAGAGGATAACAGTAAAAGGGCAGCTCAGTAAGACAATACATTACATTTGTGAGTCTGAATGCAGAGTTCTAAGAATAAATTTGGTTTGCCTGTTGGGCCTTATCTTTGAGTGGGGGTGTTTGGTGGTTTGACATCTGCAGATATCTGGCAGCCCAGTTGTGTCAAGGGCTGTTTATTATTATTATTAAAAGAGGGGTCCAAAGATATGGGCCTTGCCTGCGTTGTAGAATTTCAAGTCCGGGAAGAAAATTGGAGGTTTTACTTAAACTAAAGGGACAGGCAGATTTCTTGTCATGTTACAAACTTGGAATTGGTAGGCTTTGTGCCGAGGGATTAAAAACACCAAACAAACAAACAAAAAGAAAAACCAAACCTATGATTTAGGAACAGCAGCATAATGATTTTAGAGGAAAGGTGGGGGGCAGGAAAATGAGCAGCTCGTTATATGTATGACTCACTTGGGCTGTGTCTGTGTTTCATTTGGGTGCAGAATGTCTCAGACAGTTGGTTTACTGGCTTTCATAGTAGAGAAGAAAAAAGTATCATCCAGATGGTGGGTATTTCATTTCAACCTTTGCATCTAGAATATGTTTTCAATAAAATGCTGAACACTATGGGAATTGCAGTTCTGTTTTATGTACCCGAGTGGGGTGCACCCTTATTTTCATCCCTTTGTTAAAAAATAAAAACTTACAGATTTAACAAGCTGTCTGGATAAACTGTGGCATACTATTGGTGTGTTTGATGCCGTGTTCCTTTTTTCTTTCCCCTTTAAGATTGGTACTTTGTCAGTGCTGAGCTTAGCAGGGAGCTCCTTTTTATGACAGCCAGTTCCTGAATCTTACCTTATATGATAACCTCATATGGTTAATAAGAAGATGACGTGATATTGGATGTTTGGTACAGAGTAAGCATTTTGTGTCCACCATTATTATTGCTATTATTGAACTCCTTTGGGTCCATTCATCCATAATCATTTCGGAGCATATATTCTATGCCATGCCCTAGTGGCACGTGCTGGCCTCCACGGTCGTGGCGCTGGCGGAAACAGCCCCCGTGCCCTAAGGCAGTGATGTGGCCCATGGTTTTTGCTCACCTAACCACTGACTTCCCTCCTTTGAGGAGAAAGGGTTAACTTTGCAAGGATTCCAAGGTATTAGAGAAATGCCTTTGGACTTGATATTTGGCCACAGATATGAAGACATTTCCAAAGTCTCTTGTGGACAAAGTATAGTGTAGTGGTAAATATTCAAGGAAATATCTTTCTCTTTGAGAGAACAGAACACTCTTACTGTTACAACAGTAGATAAAAAGTGGGACAAACAAATCATTGGGAAAATAGACTAAAATGTTGACTGATGCAGTAGATGTGTTTATACTGTACTTGGAAGATAGGAAAACATTTTGTATTATTAAATGGGAAATCCTAAGTCCATGAGGAGTGTCATAGCAATTATTGAATGAGTGTTCCCTGGAAAACTTTTAGCTGGGCTAAGGCTCTTGATACTAGAGGAGAAGTGACACTGATGTGAAAGGGGATAAAGAAAATGAATATTCCTGGGAGTTTGGTTGTCTTATAATCAGACTTTTATCCTGTATGGTATACTGAATTCTCTGTTTGGCAAGTGGCAGCATGCCAGAGAGTGATCAGCGTAATCAAATCTGACAATTTCCCCTCCACAGACTGGAAGTTGCATCCAGGTTTGG
Organism: Rhinolophus sinicus; assembly: GCF_036562045.2. NCBI lineage: Eukaryota > Metazoa > Chordata > Mammalia > Chiroptera > Rhinolophidae > Rhinolophus > Rhinolophus sinicus. The sequence continues at coordinate 11,377,274 of NC_133759.1, read as the reverse complement.
TCACTAGGATGGAAAAGCGATGCAGTTTGTAGACCTTCCACAGAGAAGGCCCATGGCAGGGCAGGGGTGTCATTAGGAGAGGCGGCTGGCTTCACCTTGTGCCCCAGGCCGGTGTGTGGTCCCAGACTCATCTACCTCCAGGATGACTGAGACCTGCAGTGGAAGCTCTGGCTTTAGTTAAGATGAGAGAGGGTGGCGACTTCAGCTCCGGTAGTAAGTGACTATGTGGATGGAAACAAGTGAATCCCTTTGAATGATGTTGAGATAAGGCATGCTCTTTGAAAGGAGGGTGGTAAGGTGGGGAGGGGCGGAGGCAGGGATGAGGCTGAGATTTCCAGATGGGATTAGCACCACATAGTTGTACAGGGCTGAGGACCAGGAGGACCATTTTGAACATGCTGAGTTTGATGTGACATTTCCACGTGGAGAAGTTTAAGGCAGTGGGACTTTTGAGCCCGACTCATGGAAGAGAGAGCCAAGTGTGAGGTAAGGGCTTGGGGTGCATTCCATGTAGACAGTAGTGATGTCCTGTGTAGAAGAATTCACAGAGGACTGACCAGAGGTTGACCAGAAGGAAACCAGATGTGCTGGGGGAGAAAGTATTCTTGCAATGAAGGGAGGGGTTCATGGGGTCATTCTGCTCTGAGAGGCCAAGTAAGATAAAGGCTAAAATGTCCTCTGGGTTTATTTATACATGGTAGGTATGCAAATATTTGTAGAGTTGTCACTCCGTTTTCCATGGCTCAAAATAGACGCCGGCTTAGCCCTGTGAATATCTTATAATAACATCTTGGCTATAAGAATTCTTGCAGCGTTCGTGCAAATTTGCAGGTTTCCTTGCCAAGTATCATGTATGCTTATCTCACGGGTGTCCATATTTTATGAATTCCTGAAATTAGTGCGCTCAGAATTAGAAAGCTTGCTGCCCTTCCTTGGGATTCTTATACACCTGCTTGATCTTTTACAGTTTGTACCATTAGAGTTATAGAATCATGGTAAAATTGGGGGGAGGCATTAGAAATCGCTTGTTTTAGCAAACATACTCCTGCAGACTCATCAGACTGGATAAGTAAGAATTTAACCATACCAGCTGTTGGTGAGGATGTGGGACAACTGGAAGCCTCACGCACCACATAGAAAGAACAACCACTTGGAAAATTGGCAGTATTTCCTAAAGCTGAACATATATATCACGACCCAATGATTCTCTCCTGGGCTTATACACAACAGAAGTGAATGCTGGGTACTTAGTTCCCAGCAGCCTTACTTACGATAGCCCCAAATGTCCATTAACTGGTGATTGTATTAACCAGTTGTGGTACGTCCGCACAATGGAATACTACTCAGCAATAAAAAGGAATGTAATACTAATAATGCCACCTATGGATGAAAATAAAACGTTGCGCAAACAAGGCCAGACACAAAAGTATATGCTGTATGATTCCATTTTCAGGACGTTAACAACAGATAGAACTAGCCTGTGATAAGGATCAGAATACTGGTGGTTACCTGTGAGAAGGTACTGACCATATAAAGTGTATAGGTAAGTAAAAATTAATAGAGCTGAATGCAAAAGATAGTAAAGGTTCTAACTTGACAACTATTTGATTTTAATGCAACATGATATAAAATATTTGTTCCACAGAATATAACTGTGCTCTAACTTGTAGTTTTCATCCCATCTCCCGCCCCCCGATTGGAGTCATTTAGAAAACACGCACACCCCAGTAGATGATCTTTCAGGCAGCTGTTGTCCAGTCTTTGGGGTAACGAAGCCTGGGTGTTTAATTTTTTCCTTGGTTCACCAGGGTATATTGTTACCGTTGTGGGTCAGGGCTTGGAATAGGATGAAGTAATAAGGACACGCCAAAGGTACAAAATTGATAAGGGGGTGGGAGGAACTTTTGCCAAAAATTTAAGTAATCAAGATAAATAACATTTTAGTGCAACATGAAAAAAAGAAAAAAATTTAATGCAAAAGAAATCTATGATGAACAAAATATCAAATTTCTTCATGAAGACAAAATTGGCATTCCTGAATTTTCCCCGTGCCTCCGGCTCCACGATGCCTTGGTAAGGCACTGTTGTGGGCCGGAAGATGGATCCAGGGAGATTCTTGAAGGCTTGAGGACCATAGGCTTGACCTGGATGTATGACCTAAAAAGAGTGACAGTGAAAGGACAAAGTTGGTAGGTAAAGACTGAAATAGAAATTGGTCACGTTAATGCTTTTAGCGTGTTGTGAATGGATACAACATGGATTCTGTGTCTTGGAAAGGATTCTTCTCAGTATGGTACACATTCCAGCAAAAGGGAATACTGTGTAAAAGTAATTATAGTCCTTAAAATGCTGTAATTCTTTTAAGTTTTTGTGAATTTTGCAGTGGCATTTAAACTTATGGCATTGCTGTTATAAATCACAGCAGGAAATTGTCCAGGCTCTGGTAACTTATTCATGGCACTAACAAGGTATAAAAACATGGTCTTTAGTGTGTAACAGTGTTTAGCAGTAAAAGAAGTTAATGATTGACCACCTTTTGGAAATCACCCGATTGCTATGATATAATTACTTGGTGGGCGGGGATGGAATCGAGCGATTTCCTAGCCTTGATAGTGCATGCTTACAAACCCACCCCGTGCTATTGTATGTTACCAAGAGTCATTTTTGAAATGTGGCCTTCTTTGTCTTTTCTGGTGAATAAGCGCCATGTGTCATGTCTATCTGGCTCTTCCTTGCAGTCAGGATGTGTTGCCTGGACTGAGAGAGAGAGATCCCAGATTTTTCAGCTCCTCTTCCACTTGCTATGGATACTACTGTATCAGTGCCAACTGGAGTCTCCTCTCCGTCACTTTCCGCTCGGCTTCCCTTTAAAGCTGAAATCCTTCCCCTTCCCGATGCTAAGGTGCAGTTGCTGTAAGTACGAGAGGGCTTTGAAAAGTGTACTGCAATGGGAACTCGTTTAAAAAAATAGTACCAGAAAGGGTTAAAACTTCCCAACTTTGCAGATCTCGTTTCTTTGTTCTTATCCCCTGCCCCTTTCCAATTGTGCTGTGTGTGGTTTCCTCCTAGCAACAGGCAGTGGGCAGTGGGGAAATCAAACCTGAATGACAGACTCCCCTGTCAGAGACGTTCCTCCCCAGACAGTGAGTCACCAGGTCTCCTGGAGGGGCCTGTACCTCCCCAGCAGGTCACACTTGGTGGGGTCATAGTGGTCTTTTCATGGATGTGGAAAGATTTTCATTAGGATTTCCATTTTTTAAAAAATCGATATTGGGCTGTTCAGATCTTTTCTTTTGTTTGTGTTAGTTTTGGTAAGTTGTATATTTCAGGGAGTTTGTCCGTTTCATCGAAGCTGTTGAATGTATTGGCATAACTATTATCCTTTTAATATCTGGAAGATCTCGAGTGATGTCCCCATCTTTTATTTCTGATATTTGTCTTTCATGTTGAGAGTGTATCTCTTCAAAGGAACTACTGGATCCGAGGAATTTAGTTTAGGAAAACAGGTGGGCGTGGATTCAGGAAAGGGAGGATGAAGTCCATGGAGGAAATAAAGCCTGGATTTGGGGGAGGGCAGATGGGCGGGGACCTGACCCTATGGTGGAGGCCTCTCTGGAGGAGGAGTGGTCACATGGGTGGTGAGCTCATTAGGCTGGGGACACCAGCTGTGCTATTATTAGGGCTGTTGGAGTCCTGGGCAGATGTTCTTAGGCCGAGTTCCAGCCTTGTTCACTTCCCACATATGGCATAACACAGTACTTGGAGAAAGAGCCACTCGGTAACAAATAGCTTTTCCATGAAGCACAACACTACTTTTTTCCCACGAACTTTTTCCTTTTCTGTCTCTTTCTCTGTCTTTCTGTGTCATTTCCTCTCGCTGCTGTTCGTTCTCTGCCTTGCCTGCTCTGTTTCCTCTTTGTTCCTTCTCCCAGTGCCTTTCCCCCTCTTTGTCCCTCTTTCTCTGTTTTCCTCTCTGCGTCTCTCTCCCCCTCCCTCCTTCCCCCTTTCTTCCTTTGTCTCTCTCTCTCTCTCTTTCTCTCTTTCATGTTCTTCTCACCCCCTCTATTTTGTGTTCCTCCTCCCTCCCTCCCTCCCTCCCATACTTCCTATTTTCTCCTTTGAGGGCCTTTTTATTTAAACCCTTGTGGAACTAGAAAAGGACACAGTGGGACATGAAGACAGTTGGCCTATTTTCGCTTGACAGTGAACCTCAGGGTTTCATAGAAAACATAAGGAGTGCAGGTAAGTCTGAGGGTGGCTATACACTGGAGATTGTTTGGACAACCACCTGTTTTAAATGACACGGCCAGCTTATGCCCTCTTCGCTCCTGTGGTATAGTGGTGGCTGTAGGGCCGTCGTAACCCCAACAGACTGATGAGCTGGCCAGGGGCACGGGCTATTTTTGTTTATGTTTACATATGGTTTGTGTGTTGTTGGTTTGGCTGATGACCTCGCTTGCCGCTGTTGTCCTGGATCTTGCTGATGAACTTTTATTCGTAAGCTTCCATGTGGCCAAGCTTCTGTTCTCCTCGTTTTTATAGTACCCCAGTCTCCTCTTGCAGTCACAGGGTACAGTCAACATCAGATTGACTTCAATTATTGTTCTGGGGGCCTGAATTTCTGCAGGATATGTGCCATTGTGTAATATGACCTCCGTGATCTTCTTTAAAGCGCAGAGTAATGCAAGCTTCATTGTTGAAATTCCCCACGATTTCTTTCAGAGTGCTGATGTTTTGACATATTTACATTAATTTTGTAGCCATGACACAAAAGCGTCTTATTTTTATTTCAAAAATAGTGAAATACTCCATGCCTACATTAGTGTCACGTCTTACTCTGATAATGTCAACAACTGTCAGGAGTAGTTTTAGAAAAGATTCTAGAACCTGGGCATTTTTCTTCCAAAGAAAGTAAATGTTTTAGAGAAAATTCTTTTTTCGATTTGAGAAATCATTTAGTTGTCAGAAAGATTTTTCGAAAGTCCAAAAGCCAAACTGTAGAGTGAGATCAGCATGAGAAGAGAGAGATACTGAGCTGGGCAACTATGTAATTATTCACGTTGATGTCTCTGCTAATTCAGAGAGGGAAAGAAAAACAGGAAGCACTTTTTTTCACTTCCCTAACTTTATCTGAAGAAGGGGAGTGATTCAGTAGGGAGCCCTTTTGCACAGCGGCGGCCCCAGCTCCTAACAGGCCGTGTACGTGCTGGTGCTGGAGCGCCAGGCTGCGAGGCAACGTGTGTACAGGCCGTATCGCAATGGCTTTGCTGAGTGGTTTATGTTCATTCCAGAAACATGGTTGGTTCTGATCTAATAGGTCTTCAGCAGGTAAGAGTCACCTGTGGTGGGAGCCAGGGCATTCTTGGCAGAATGGGGAGCTGGAGATCTACTTAGAAAAATGACTGCTAAGGGTATGTTGAATGCCTTTCCTGGGCCAGCTATTGAGGTATGATAGTAAAGCAGACAGTCCAGTTTTGGGAGGACAGGCGAGAGAGACACAAATGAGTAACAGATGTAGGATGCAATTCCAGGTGGTGACTCGGGGTAATAGAAAAGGAGGGTAGGGAGGCTGTGGGTGCGCAGGTTCCTAACACTGGGGGTGGGTGGGGCGAGGGGCCTTGGGAAACACAGAGCCAGAACTTCCTGGGCAAAGCAAACAGCAACTGTGGAGACCTCTGCCAGAAGGCCAGTGTGGCTGGAGTGTAGGGACCCCCTTGGGGAAGTGGACATGGACGAGGGGGATGGTCAGGGCAGCCCTACAGCCCATCGGCTTGCCAGGTGGGAGTCAGGACTTGAGATTTTAATGAGTGTGATTGGAAAGAACGCGCTAAAGGATTCTGGGCAGGGGAGTGACATGCGTTGATTTACTTTTTCCATATCCCCCAGCTGCTGTGCGGAGAGCAGGAGCAGAAGAAGGGAGAGTAAGAGAGGGTTTGGTGTTGGTGCAGGCCCAGGGAGAGTAATGGCAGCCTGAGGCCAGGTGGAGGGTGTGATGTGCGCAGGGGTGAGGACACCTGAGCCAGGACACCTGGCTGTGGATGCGGGAAGCTTGGCAAAGAAGAGTTGAGGGCGATGCTTAGATCTTACATACGTTCTAAATGGAATTTTTAACATCAGAAAGCATTTACAGAATGTACAGATCCTGGTGTGAGACATCTTTATATGTGTTTTGTGTGTCACATAGTGGGGGACTGCTAGGTTAACGTTTTCCCAATACCAAAGAAATCAGTGGAGACAGCGTCATCTCAAGCTGGAGCTGAAAGCTGGGAGGGACCTGAATGACTTCTCGGCCGAAGGAAGAAGGTGACTCTCAAACTTCATCCCAAATCAGTCAAACCATTGAACACACCGCCACGAGAAAAGGGGACAGTGCACCTCAGGGCCCAGTATCGGCAGCACTGGATTGTAGTTGACCATAGCGATTTAAATTTTCAAAACTGAAAAATGTCCGAAGGTTCTTAAAGCTAGTGGGTAATATTTTCTTAGTGTGTGTGTGGCAAATTTTGCTTAGTCTGTGCCTGGATACAGTGCCCGACTTGAACTTTACTATTTTAAAAATGCTTCTCTTAGAAACTAGAGTAGGGTTGTCTGAGGTGCGTTTCCAGTTTCCTCATGGTGTGGATGACGGCATTTCCCCCCAGTGAGGATCCAACTTTCGGGGACCAGGGAGATGATACAAAGGTGAAAGGGCTGATCCAGGGTTTATCGTTCTCACTCTCGCTCGCCTCAATAGTCTGAGATGGTTTCCCTCCCTGCAAGGCCGCTGGCCATGATTCACGGGGAGGAGTGAGTGCGGGGGGGTCTGCTTCTCCACCCTCAGGCTTGGAGGTACCCAGTTAGGAAGGTAGCAGGTTCCCTGGCACAGCACATGCTGATGCTCAAGCGGGTCAGAGACTGACGTGATCAGCGAAGAGTCTGGGGAGAGCGCATCCTCTTGGAATGCAAAGTTTTTGAGGACAGAAAATCATGGTTTCTGGTAGAATATGATAAGGATAATCAACACGGGAGCTGGGCTTATTCTAGGATTGCAGTACGTGAGGCTGAGTGGGGCCTGTCCGGTGTTTCCAGAATGTACTGTTGCTTCCCAGGCAGTGGCCACAGGGCTTGTGTATGCAGCACAAAAGGGCTGTTCATTGCCCCCTGCTATTGATGGCCCCGGTGAGTCTCGTCAGGCATGGTGTGAGGCTCCAGGATATGGCTCCAATTCGCCGAGAGTGTGTCAACCTGAAAAGACTTCTTCCCCCCTCTGAACTCTTCTAGGCCTCTCCACTGTCCTATTGGCGTCTGAATACATACATACCAAATTATTAAACAAGATTAATGCCGATGGCCATTGCGTTTATTAAGGTTGGTTACACCACTATTGTCCTATTTTGTTTCCTCACTTTTTTTTTTAATCACCCCAGGACTGTGACACCAATATTTTTTAACTCCCTTAGACAAGTATGGTGGGTCCTGGTCCTCCTTAAAATGAAACTCCATTGTCATTGGAATTAAAACACTGGCTGCTTTGTTTGGAAGTGTGGGAAGGAAGGGATTTTTCCTGTTGTATGTGATCCAGTCAGCTCTTTTAGAAATCTAAATTCTGGGCTCCTGTTTCCTCAAAAACTGATATTTCGATGTATTTGTTCTGGAACTATTAGCATGTCACATTCCAGTCTCTTTTTAATGGGCTCCGGGCAATTACTGTGGCCTTCATCTCAGCAAGTACAGTAAGCTATTCCCGAGGACAGCGTAGCTTATTAGCCAGCAGCAGGCAGCCCCTGACCCCTCATCCTGGGAGATGGTGCGAGGGGCAATTAGAGAGCCCTTGCATGGGGACAAGCGACTGCTGGAGCATAAATAATGCAATCTACCCTGTCTGTCTATGCATGTGGTGAGGCCGAGTGATTTGGTGTTCAGAAGCCTAAACCTCAAATTCTGCCCAGCATGTTTAGACTCTTTGACCTTGGAAAAGTTCTTAGCCCGCGAGCTTCCGTTTTCCCACCTATAGAATAAGACTGTGCAGTGCGATTATGGGGATTCAATAAGGTGATGTACGGAAAGGTTTGCTTTGTTTGTTGGCAGCTCGTAGCAGGCTGCATGAAGGGGGGCTCTGAGCTCCATTCCCCTGGGGTTGGGGACGTTTCAGTCTATCATCATCTTCTTTCCGCTCCCAAGCTCTCTGCCTCCATTATGGAAGCCTCACCTAGTACTTTGACCGTCTCTTCGTCACTGACGGCTTCTCTGTGCTGTTTCACCCACTGCCTCAGTCACAGCCTGGACTGTGTCATTTCCTAACCTTACCTGTTCCACCTCTGAAATCCTAAGCATAGCCGCCCTGCTCTCTGAACTCCAGTCCTCCCAGCCCTTGGCACACATTCCCTGCCCCATCCAGGTTCCTGGCTTCTCCCCTTCCACTCCATCTTGTCACCACTGAGCACCTGTGGTCCTTCCTTTGCACCACCTGGCAGAGCTCTGCCCCTGCCTTGTGAGGGCTGCTGGAGAAACTGTATGATCACGTCTCACCCAGAGTAATGACCTTGTAAAGCACCTCCAGCTGGGCCATAGGCTCTAGCCATTGGTTCTTTTCTGTTTCCTTAGGCTTCTCTGTCTGCCTTTTGCCGAACTCTCAGTGACTGCTCCGAACTCTCCATGTCTTTCTCAAATACCTCACCTCTGGCCTATAGTAGGTGCTCTTAACAGAGTGAACAGGAGCTGCAGGATTGCCGCTCCCAGCCTTCCTGTCCAGACGTTAAGTGCCTTTCTTTTCTGCTATCTCCTGTTAAGTGAAGGAGGGACGCTCTTCCTGCCTGAGACGGATTTGCTTCATCCAGTTGGATCCCACCCTCTCCCGCCGGCTCAGGAGTGGCGCTTGGTCACTCAGCCCTTCTTTCTGCCTCTTGAGCCGCGTCCTACCTGTGGACTCCATCCCACCATCCTGTGACTACTTCATACTCTCCCTTCCTCCTAGACCCCATGTCTCCCGCCACCAATAGCTCTTTGGCCCCCTCCACTGCCAGCCTCACTGAGACGTCCTCTGCCTCCTCTCTCTGGCCCTATTGCCATCAGGCACCCAAGCCCATTATTCCCCCACCAACAGCACAGCGAGTTTGGTGGTGCTGCCTGCCTTCTAGTCCTGGCATTCTTGACCTCCCTTTCCATCCTGAAATGCTCTTTCTCTTGGCTTCTGGGAGGTTATGTTCTTCTGGCTTTCCTACGACTTCTCTCACCACCCTGCCTTGGCAGGCTGCGGACTCCTCTGTCCCCATGTAGGCTTTGAATGCTGGTGTCTTAGGGTTATGTCACCTCAGGTGAACACCTTGCCTTGCACTGCGCCCCTGGAGGCTGCCATGCCTGGGGCCTCGGTTGCCATCACTACCCAAATCTTGTCTGCTGAGCTCTAGACCCATTTACCTGCTGCCTGCCCACAGCACACCTCCATTTTCAGATGCACAAACACTGCCCAGCTCACCACCACCACCACTACTGCCTCCCCCTCTCCCCACCCCCATCACCAATAAAAGGGTCTGCATGTGCGCCCAGTCACATGGAGGACCCCACTGTTCTCAGCTGCCCAGGCAGGAACCTGGACCTTTTCGTTACTCCGTTTCTCACACTCCTGCTCCTTCCCAGCAGTCGCCTCCCTCCCAGATCTCCCAGAATGCCTTGCTGGGCTTGGCTGCTGTAATATTTACTCTGCTGCTAAACTGATCTTTCTAAAGTGCAAATAGAATCCCATCACTTCCCTGCTGAAAACCTGTTCAGGATCTCCCGTTGGGGCCAAAGAGGCTGTTGCCCCTCATTCCATTGCTAAAAAGCCTTTCAGACCTTTTTCAGGTCCTCAACTGGGCCGTGCTTCCTCTCCCTCCTCGGGGACTTTGTCTCTGCGGTTATCCCCACCTGTAGAGCCTGCCACCCCTCCCCCTTCTCTGCACAGCCTGCCTGGCAGCCTGGCTACTTCTGCTCACCTTTTAGGTCTGACCTGAGGTTGGCCGGGGAAGCCTTTCCTGACCTTAGGTTACCCATCTGTGTCAGCAGTTGTCCCAGTGGCCTGTCGCTGCTGGTGTTTTTGTCTGTGGCCCCTTGAAGGTAGAAAGCATCCGTGATAGGCTTCAGTTGGACAGTGGAGTGCTTGCAGACGTCTGACCCAGCGTTGGGCCCTTGACCGAAGAGGCCATTCCTGTCTGTTATACGGGGCTGAGTTTGTTGAGATAAATTACTCCCAACAGATTGCAAGTTCCACGAGGGCAGGCATTTTTGTTTTTTGCATGATTCGTTTTTTGCCATATTCCAAGTATTAGTAGAGGCAGACAGTAGTGTCTGGCACATAGTAGGTGCGCCACAACTATCAATCGAATGACTGAAGAGCAAGAGTGAACTTTTTTATCTTAACTCGCACAGTTTTCATGATGCTGATTTAAGGGGCTCTGCCCCTCTGCCCGGGTGATAGGAGAGCACGGATTTGGAAATGGGAGCCGGCGCCCTGGAGCTGCGTCCTTTGCAGCCTCTCTGCGCTTTTTTATCCCACATTTGTGAGCCTTTCAAAATCACAAGTTGTAATCACCAGGGCCGTGTAACAGAATTCCTGGGTCATGAGATAGCCGTGACTGCTCTGACTCATGTCGCCACTGGAGAAAAGTGACGTGTTTCTGTTTCTGACAGTAAGATGCAGAGTCTCCTAACTTTCTGACCAGACCCAACTCTACACATCGAAGTGCCTTTTAACTGGCTCGGGAGTTGATGCTCCTTGGAAATGAACCCGGCAGAGCGCCGTAGAAAGCGCCGTGGTACCGGGGAGCAGATGTGCTTCTTTATGACACAAACCAAAGCTGCTTTTAATGTTTTGGGATTCCAGTAACTAATTAGATAGATTCTTTGTCATTCATTTATTAGACCTCTATTTATGGCATACCCACTTTATGCCCACTTTCTTTAACCATCTCATTCACTGGCTTGTGGGTTTTGTTTTCAGTCTTTCTTCCCCTAAGTCAAGGGAAGCTGCTGGAGGTCCGGGGTCTCATCTCTGATGTTCACTGGGGATGCGCAGGACCTAGTACAGTGCTTTTGTTGAGTGAACGGCAGGCAGGGTGCTGGAGATGGTGAGCAGACAGGCAGCCCTGCTCCTTGGAGTTTACATCACAGGCTGGTCGTGTAGACGGACATTAATGCAGTTTCACAAACAAATGTAAAGTTGTAACTGTGACCAAGAGGCCACTGCGGTCAGAGGACTGTCATAGGAGCTTTTGGCTTAGGGGGTTTGGGAAGCCTTTCCTATAGGAAATGTACTCCTCCAAAAAGAGGGGGCAATGCCATTCCAACAGCGGAAGCAGCAAGATCCACGTTGGGAGAGCTGTTAAGAGGAACAACCAGAGTAAGATCTGCATAATCTTCTGTCTCTAACATTGGGCTCTAACACCTGCGTCTCCTGTCTTAATGACAACAGATAGCGATTAGTGTTTACAAGGATTATAGCATTTTTATCTTCAATGGGTCCCCTTCCCCCGCTGAGGTGCGTCCTGGGATACCCATCAGAGTTTGAGTAGCTGATCCAGGTTGCCGAGCTGGCTGGGTAAAGGGTTCAGTCCAGGCTTCTCCTTCCTGAGATGAGTTGTGTGTGGTGTGATATATTCAAGATGCTGGCAGTCCTGGATTTCCAAGAGGTGATTCAAAGGAATGCAGCAGGGATAGCTGCTGGACCACGTATACGTGAAAGACAGGGTTATAATATCCTCTGCAACTTGCCCGATAGGTTGGTGGATCAGAAAGGTCAGTGGCCTCATCTAATGAGGGTCCTCAGATGGAAGGGAGACAGCTGGTTGGAGTTTCTCAGAGGTTTACAACCCATGACCTGTTAGATAGCATGAGAGTTAAAATCTTTCAAATAATCTCCTTCTAGGGGTGGTACAAGGCTGTTGGATGATCAGGAATGCCGAACTGGATTTTCCTGGACCAAAATACCAAGGGTACATTGATTTTTTTTCTTTTAAACAGCCTTGAGCTATAATTCACATACCTTACAACTCATCCAATTTAGTATTTTAGTATATCACAGAGGTATGATTTTTGTTTTGATCATTTGTACTTTGTATAAGAAGCCATTCTCTAACTTAAGGCCATAAAGATCTATTTCTGTGTTTTCTCTAAGAGTTTTATAGTTTTAGCTCTTATGTTTAGGCCTGAGATCCATTTCGAGTTAATTTTTGTGTATGGTGTGAGGTAGGAGTCCAACTCTGTTGTTTTGCATGTGGATATCCAGTTGTTCCGGCACCATTTGTTGAAAAAGACTTTTCTTTCCACCTTGAATTGTCTTGTCAAAAACCAGTTGACCATAAATGTAAGGGCTCATTTCTGAGTTCTGACCTCTATTTCATTGATTTGTGCACCGATACCAGTACCGCACCTTTTGGTTACTGTCATGAGTTTTGAAATCAAGCAGTGTGAGTCGTCCAATTTTGTTTTTCAAGATTATTTTAGCTATTCTGGATCCCTTACATTTCCATTTGAATTTTATGATTAGCTTGCTAATTTCAGCAAAAAAGACAACTGGGATTTTTATAGGAGTTGCCTGGAATCTGTAGATCAGTTTGGGGAGTATTGCCATCATTTTAACAATATTAAGTCTTCCAGTGCATGAATGTGGGATGTCTTCTCATTTATTTAGATATTCTTTCATGTCTTTCTACCGTGTTTGCAGTTTTCAGTGTACAAGTCTTGCACTTATTTTGTTAAATTTATATCTAAATATTTTATTCTTTTTCATACTATTGTAAATGAGATAGTTTTCTTAATTTCATTTTTGGAATGTTTACTGCTAGTGTATAGAAATACAACTGATTTTTGTATATTGATTATGTGTCCTGCAACCTTGCTGAACTTGTTTATTCCAACAGTTTTTTAGTGGGTTGCGTAGGATTTTATGTATACAAGATCAATCTGAGTGTTTATTTCTTTTTCTTGCCTACTTACTCTGGCTGGAACCTCCCAACAGTATTGAATAGAAGTGGCAAGAGTGGACTTCCTTGTCTTGTTCCTGATCATAAGGGAAAACATTCAGTCTTTCATTATTAAGTTTGGTGCCAGCTGTGGGCTTTTCATAGATGCTCTTTATCAGGTTGAGGAAGTTCCTTTTTATTCCTAGTTTGTTGAATGTTTTATCATGAAAGGTTATTGAATTTTGTCAAATGCTTTTTCTGCATCTACTGAGATAGTCGTATGGTTTTTGTCCTTTATGTAATTAATATAGCCTATTATAAGAAATGATTTTCAGATCATTACTTCATTACTTTGTTATACTGTCTTTCAGGACTTCCATTAAGTGAAAATAGTTTTCAATGAAATGGAGTAGACATAACTTCTGCTTGCAGATTGTTTTTCATTGAACTAAAGTTCTTTGTTCTTTCACTTCTGGAAAATGAACCCATGAAAATGATTGCTTCACAGTACATGTCCCAGAGAAGGAATACAATTCTTATTTTGATGGCTAATGGGCTTTTCCACTCTGTAGGGCTAATCATCTATTGTTGCCACTACTGTGATTACTTTTCTCATATTTACGCAGACCCTGGCCTGTCAGGGGCTGGAAGTGTTGCTAATTGTACTGATCTTCTTGTCTCACCTTTTTTAAAAAATGATAATACTGGGTTCTTACTACCAGAGGATGTTGATCTCCTTTGTAAATAATACATGAGGAAGGATGCTTATGTGGAATTTGATCCCAGCAACTCTGCTTTAGAGTTCTTGCCGATCTTCCCCCCCCCCCCTTTGGGGGTAAGGATTAGTGTGTCTGCGTCCATTCTTGTGGGTTGAGGTGCAGCAGCTTAGCAACCATTGCATGGCACGCAGTTGACTCACTTTGTCTCTGCTTTTTGTTCTCCTCCTCCTGCCTTCCCTCTTCTCCCTCCCCCTTCTCCCTTTCCTCCTGTCTTTTCCCTGTTCCTCTTCCTCCAGTTCCCTCCCCCACTGCCTCTTCTGCTCTCCCTCCCTCCTCCTGTCCCCCCTTTTCTCCAGGCCCCTTCTTTTTTTCTTTTCCTAGTCCCCTCCTCCTGACCCCTGCCCTTCTCCTTCCCACTTTGTCTTGGGAATCCTTTGTCCCTGCTCTGACTCCAGCCCTCCAGCCCCCTCTCCCACCACCATCCCCCAGCCCTGTAAGCGAAGCCCTCCAGCTTCTGATGGATGTTGTCTTTGGTTTTTCGCCTGCGGGTTTCTCCAGTGTAAGATCCTGTGTCTCATTTTCTCCATGGAGGTGGGGAATCAAGGGGATCCCAGTTTCGTGGCCTCCGACAGGTTCTGTCTGCAGGGTCTGGCCATTTCTGAGCTAGTCCCTCCCTGGCTTTGCTCCTTGTTCTCCCTGGTCCTCACAGTGCAGCAGTCAGGGTGACAGGAGCTCCTCCTTTCTCCTCCCCAGGGGAATCCGATTTAGAAGAAGACAACACTAGGCCTGTGAGAGCCCTCGATAACTTGCTGGACAGCTGCCTTCAAGGCCCTTTAAAATGCCTTGGGTTGACAGGAGGTGATGTATTTTAAATTAAACAAAATGATTATTATGATCATAGTTCAATATTTTGAAAATGGAAGCTCGAGTCTTCTCCATCTGGTTGCGACTCTTTGTCCTGATCTGCAGAAGTGGGTTGATTTGGGATGAAAAGGGTGGCCTGCTGACCCACTAGTTCTCTTGACTTGCTGGAGTCCAGATGCCCCGGGCCCCTCATCTGGCTAGAAACCCACCTTTCAGGTGGCCCGAAGCACTAGGTTAGCTTAGATTTTTGGACCTTAAAAAACTGATGTTGGAATTTTAAAATATTGTGTGTTTTTTTCAGTTCTACTTCATTATTCCCCCAGCTTGCCCCATCTATGTTTCAGGCTTTTTTTTCCCCCCCAAGCCATTTGAATATTGTGTTATGTGGAAGGAGTTTTCTCTGTATAAGGGCCACTTTCCTAGAAAGTGGAGTCAATAAATTGGATTTGCCAGTACAAGTTTCTTCTTGCTGTGCCAAGAGGTTGGGCTCTGGAGCCAGACCGCCCAGGTTCAAGCCGCATCTGTGCCACTTGCCAGCGGTGTGGGCTGTTTCTTAAGCTTCTAAAGTTGTGGTCTCCACCTCAGTAGGACCAAATGAGGTGCCATCTTCATCAGGCGGTGAGCGTCAGGGTGGGTGCTACAGGTTAAGTGCTTATTAATAAATGCTATCTATTAGTTATTAAGAATATTTGCTAACAAAGGTCAGCCATCGAAACAACCACAAGCCTGCTGGAGTTTTATTTTCTTTCCTGTGCTGTTTTTCCACTTGAATTACATGATTTCTCTAGATTTTTAAGTGAGCCCAGTTTAAGAAGTTAGAGCTGTAAAACCAGTTTACTTGAAGAAAATAAAGTCTTTACCAGCTGACGTCTGTGTATTTCTTTAAAAAAAAATTTTTTAAAGATATGGCAGTTTTGAAAGATTAAAATTTCTCAAAGCAGAAACCTGTTGCTGCCATAAACTTCTGCTCAAGAGGGCACGTTTTATAGTGCATTACATCTCTGTAAATGTACACCTTTTCATTTTATAACCTTGTTTAGAAGCTGGACTCATACCTACATTTAAAGGAAACCTGCTGTGGAAACTGTTCTAGAGTACTAGAAGTTTTAAAGGTGGAATTACAGTGTTATTTAATTCATGTAAACAAAAGCTGAACGCTCTCTGTGAGGTTGGGGGTAACTTTGGATCTAATCTGAGGTGAGGGAGAACAGCCGTAAAGTGAGGGGCAAGCTGCTGAGGTCCCGGGGACCCTGGAGTTACTGCCCTGGTTGGGCCTCAGACTGGGACCCCGTTCTCCCCCCGCCGCCTGCAGTTGCCCTGCGATCCTGAGGCGCTGCCATCTGGCTTCCACCCTTAGCCAAGAGTCCTTCACCTGGGATGGTTGGAAAGCAGGCCATTGTTAGGAAGTGGAAATAGTACGGAATGCACTCTTTATTCAGTGGTACTTCTTAATTGCACCCATACTCCAGGGCTTTGGGTATACTCGTCCATTACATATCAAAGTCATTTTAAAAATCTGTGTTTGGTTCTATGGACCTTAGGCTTGGTTCTATGAACTGCTTGGTTCTATGAGCTGCTTGGTTCTATGAACCTTAGGTAATGGAGCGATTTGATATATCATATAAATGGAGTCCTTCTGCCTGCGCATGTGTCAACCTGCACAGAATGGCCCTCTTCCTATCACCCTCCCTCCTATGCCTGACCAGTATCTAAGCTAGTAACTTGTTTTGGGGCAGTGGTCCCCAACTGAATGGCAAACAAATAAAAACTGGGGACTTGCTTGGGTAGCCAATACCAAATTTGAAACCAGAAGCTTTGTGTTTTATTATTATTATTAATATTATTATTAGTTTCAGGTGTACAAAACAATGTAATAGTTAGACATTTATACCCCTCACAAAGTTGATAACCCCCTGTCCCCAATCTACTACCCCTGACATCATATATAGCTGTTACGGTTCCACTGACTATTCCTTATGCTGTGCTCCACATCCTGTGATTATATATATTACGTTATAGTTGATACTCATTATTATTCAGCTTCAGGTGTACAGCGCAGTGATCAGGCACCTACATCATCCCTGAGGTGGTCTCCCTAATAAGACAAGTGTCCATCGGATACCCTACAAAATCTTTACAACATTATTGATTATGTTCCCCAGTCTGTCTTTCATATCCCTGTGGCAATCTTGTGGTTACCGATTGTGCTTTCTAACCCCCTCACCTTTTCCCTCATACCCACCCCCCCATCTAGCAGCCCTCAGTTTTTCTTCTATATCTCTGAGACTTTCTGATTAGTTTGTTCATCATAAGTGAGATCATATGGTATTTGTCTTTCTCCATCTGACTTATTTCACTTAGCATTATGTTCTCTAGGTCCATCCATATTGTTACAAATGGTAAGATTTCATTCTTCTTTATGGCCGAGTAATACTCCATTGTATAAACGTACCACAGTTTCTTAATCCAGTCATCTACCAATGGGCATTTCGGTTGTTTCCATGTCCTGGCTATTGTGAATAGTGCTGCAATAAACATAGGGGTGCATAAATTTTTTCGCACCCCTGTTTTCGAATTAGTGTTTTGGATTTCTCTGGATAGATACCTAAGAGTGGAATTCCTGGGTGATAAGGTAGTTTCATTTCCAGTTTTTTGAGATACCTCCGTACTAATTTCCATAGTGGTTGCACCAACCTGCAATCTCTCTGGAGGCATTTGTGGGCTCGTGAGCAGCGTCCAGACCAGCAGGAGGATAAACCAGCTCGTGCTCGGCGTTCCTCCGGCTCTAGTATCCCACTCCTGGGGCATGGAATTCAGAGGACCTCTGCTGAATGCTGGAGCCCTTCCGAGAGAGGGAAGATGAATTGACGTTTACAATTGTTATGGTTGGATTTAAGCTAGAAGGCACAGTATCTGCTAGAATTTACAGTACTTGTTTTGGGAGGAAGAGATGCAAGCGTTTTTTCCTAAGGCAAACTCCCAATCATAAACCCATAAGCATTTTAACGGGTCACATTTCTGGTGGGGGGTAGTTTTCTCCTTTTTCCATAAATGTATGCTTTTTGATGATCGATTCTGAATATCATGCGTTTTGCTATTTCCTGAGGGCCCTGAAATAACTTCAGTTTTTGTTCTTTAGGATTACCTAGATTTCATTTCATTTTTCAGGGGTGATGGATGCTTTGGCCACAGTGAAGCTACTTGTGTACATGCCTTACCTAATTAATCCAGAACTGCATTCATTTTAGTACATAATATTTACATTCATTCTTTACGTTACGCATAGCCAAGGCATGAGATTGCTTTTTTATTTTTTTAAAGTAAAGCAGTTGTAAAAATGCATGATTATTATGTCCCTGAATTATCTTTCTATGTTGAATGGAGGCAAGGGGGGGTATAAATAGTTCCATATAAGCCAATCGTTTGGCAGATCTGGAAGGTAGAAAAATGGGTTCATTTAAGGCTTAGTTTTCACCATTTAATCCTTCAGCTCTGGGTTTGACATGAATCACGTAAGGTAGGGAGGATTGAAGATAGAAGAAAGTTCCAGCACCCACAAATTTGGAAGATTAGCCCATAAGTACCTACGGTTGACTTTTAAAATTTAAAACAGTGACTATCTTTTTGTGAAATAGCCCATTTTTAAAGTTCTGTGCTTTAGGAAAGAACAGAGAGAAAAGCCAGAAACCATCCCAAATCATACTACTCAGAAAAATCCGTGTAGTGATTAACAGAGAACATCTTGCCAGAAAATCTGTGTGTGATGTCTATTTGACTTTATTTTTAAATAACTCTGTTTTATCAAGACAACAACACACCAAAATCTTTTTAAGGAAGCTTTTTATTATAAAGTCAAACACAGGTACAGAAAACCACACAAAACAGTGAATAACGTGGTGAATTATTATTGGACAAAAACCTGATACAGCCACCACCCAGGTCAGGAAATATGACTTCATCAGCTTCTGCAGAAGCCCCTCACCCCCCCCCCTCCAAAAGTAACCACTTTTCTGACTTTTACTATGATCACTAAGCACCATAATTTATTGTTGCCTGTTTTTAAAAATTTGATATGTATTTTATGTATGTCAACTCTCTATTAATATATAGGTTTCTCTTTCCATCACTTTCTTTTTGTCTCCTGAATAACTCAGGCCATAACTTTGGACATTGCCTTTCAGTGGTGGCAGGTCTCAAAGTTGTCATTGGAGTAGGTCCTGACGGCTTTCACCAGCCCAGCCAGAACTCAGTCTTCAGAACTAACCTCTGTTGAGGGTGAGGGTGGTACAAAAATTTCTTTGATAATTCAGTAGGGAACTCCATTCCGTGCCCATAGCAGGCAGCAGGCAGGATGCTAGACAGCTCAGTGGGATCCATGCCTTCTCATTTTCCTCCCAAGTGGGAACAGCATTAACCCTCTTCAAAGGTCAGGTGCTCTCTGAGGGGGAACTGCCCCTTTATCTGCAGCTTTCTTTTCAGCCTGGGCCCATATCTACATTGTTTTCTTGCTTTGGCTCTGGTCTGTACTTGTGGATTTGAGCAGCTGATGGTCCAAGGCCCGGGTGAACTGGCCTTCAGAGTCTCATAGAGGATGGTTAGCCAAAGCTTTGCTACTGCAGTGGGATGAGGCGAGTAAGAAAGAAAGGACAGTTATGGGTAATATATTCATGACCTCAGAGACTGTGAGACCTCCATCTTTTAAATCATGAAGGACAGTGGAGTTCTGGCTGCTTCATGCCCAGTTTCCAGTCCTGGTGGCTAAGATGGCTATTTATCATTAAACATCTCCCTCTTCTAATCCCATCCTCTCTACTGCCCCGTGGCACCCCGGTGACTTCTCTGGAATCCTTTTGTAATTTGAAGCTACCCTATCGCCTCGCAATACGCTATAGCTTAGCGTGTGCTCCGCTTTTGAATTATTAAATCTGCAGGCTCCTTTAGATGCAAAGAGTAATCAGTGAAGTCCAAACTCAAAGAATTTAAAGATGATTAAAAAATCAAAACCAGCCTGTCCCAGGCAGACCTCTAAGGGATGTGGCATCAGCCCTATGCTAAAGAGTTGAGTGTATGCCGTGTGTTAGGCTGGAAATGACCTGTTGGTATTTAGAGCACTGGCCCTCATTATGGTCCCCAAGCATCCACTGCGGCCTTACCTGGGAGCTGGTCTGAAATGCAAATTCGTGGGCCTTACTCCAGACCATAGGAACTCAGCCGTGGGGTCCAGCAATCTGTTTTAACAAGCCCTCCAGAAGGTTCTGATGCACGCTGACTGGTTTAGGTGATCTTGTAGACTCACACAGAAGTCAGGTGTGGGGTTGAGGGTCAGTCCCACAAAGCCTGGAAAGCTGTGTCTCTAGGGAGCGGTCACCTGACCTGTGGCTTCTCGAGGGAGCTATCCCTTCAGCATCACTGTCTATGGCCCCTTCTGCCATTGTTGACAGTTTCAGCCTCTGATTTGGGAAATCAGCCAGCTGGACCAAAAGCATGATTAGATCTCGAAGGAAAAAACTCGTTGTAGCCTGCATTATGTGAAGAACTAACAAAGGTCTGTGTGCGTGGATGTGAGTGATAAGAGCAGTTGGCATACTGGGGGTTTTCTTCCAATCTTTATTCTGTGTGCATATGAGTGTGGAATGTGTATTTCACCTCCCTGAGATCACACTGTGTGCACGTTCTGTATCGTATGCCTTCCCCTCCCATCATGCAAGAGCCCTAGGCAGCACTGGGCTAAGGACTGAGGTGGCAAGGGACCCCAGGACTTGAATTCCAGTTGTCAGAGGTCGCTGCACCCTGAGAAAAATTTCCCGTGGCATTTGGAGTTGTTGGTGCTCTTGGCTCCACTTGAGCCTCTGTGAAGGGGGAAAAGCGGGGGGAGCCGACTGACCCGGCCAGTCCACTGCCATTTAGATTCCCTGACGCTGCAGGTCCGTGAATGTTGCTTTTTCATGTGCTGCCTGGAATAGAGCCGCCTGATTCTTTCCTCAGGAACAATGGCTGTTTTGATGAGTTCTGACTTCTCCCAGGCAGTGTCCCACACAATGCAGTCTTTTCTTTCCCATTTGTTTAAGCCGCTGGACCTTATGGACTCTGTCTGGTTGACTTTTATCTAATGTTTACAGTTAGTGTAGTGTGATGGCCGAGCCTATGCTTCGCATGGAGAAAAAGAAAAGGTAGATGAAGACCTCCCCCCATCCCCAGGGAGGGAAAGAAAGATACTTGATGAGAGAGAAAATACACAGTCTTACTCAGAATTAGGGATCAAGTTCCTAGCAAAGGAAGAGGGTAGAAGAGGATCCTTGGGGCAAGTGGCTGCTTTGGGGCAAGGGGGAGTCTCTTTCCTCAGTGGGGGAGCTGGGTGCACTCTGCTGGGCCCCCCATTCTCTGGCATGATCTCCTTTCCTCCTGGACCCACGGGAAGACTGGAGAAATCCTTGTCAGTGGAGCCCCTGTCTCCCCATCCTGTCCCTGAGATCCAGGCCCCAAGGAGCCGGCAAAGGCTGGATTGGCGCCCATGCTAAGGTCCTGTTCTGAGCCAAGTTCACACTGACCCTGCTTGACCTGGCTGGTCAGGTGGTACAGGCCTGAACTGGCCTGAGGGAAGCGGTCTGCTGAATCCAGGACACTGCCTTTGCTTCCTCCCTGATTTGAAATTCCTGAATGAAAGTCCTGAGTGAAGTGAGACCCCAGACCCCTGTCTGCTTTTTCCATGACCGTTGATGGATTCACTGCTCGTCCCGCACAGATGGGAATCAGGGCAGACAGCGTACCCTGATGCTTGCTTAAGCTGTGATGAAAGATTCCGGGATGAACAAAGGTGGTCTGCTTTCCACTTTAGCAGAAATTTCTCCGAACGTTCTGGCTCTTCTCTCTGTTCCCTAAGGCCAGTTGCATGCAGTCAGCATGTTTATTGAGCACCTGCTGTTTCGTGCCCTTTGGGTGTTGAGGATACAGCATAGACTCGTCCTTCTGAAGCTAACATTCGTGTGTGTGTATGTGTGTATGTGCATGCGTGTAGAACTGTGTATGCCTCTAACAGTAACAATAGCTACTATGTATCGAGGGCTCTTATGTGCCAACTGCTGTGCGAAGCACTTAATCAACATGACCCATAAATACTAGTGGAGTGATGGCTTCCTTCAGTCCTGTCTTTGGCTGGAGAGTCAGGCCTCACTGGTGTCCTGCCCACCCTGCTGTCCTTCCTGGTCCGGTCCCTCCTAGCCCAGTACAGAGAGGCAGATACACGTCACACAGCGAGGGCCTGCATACCAGCATCAGGAGCCGGGGTTGTATTTTAACAGTGAGCGGGTTTAATCGATGGGATCAGAAATAACTCACCCCAGGTCACCTGCTCACCAGCTAACCAGTGGTGTAGCCAGACCAAGCCGGAAGCACTTCCCACTCCTGGCCTGGGGCCTGGAAGAAGCCGTATTATATGGGAGCCTCCATTTTCCTCTCTAAAATGCCCTCCTGCTGTTTTACCCCCATCGTAGTTGCCCCCAGCGTGGCTGAAGCATTTTGAAGGTACGGTACAACTTGTGTAAGCTGGAAAGTGGAGGTGACTGGGTAGTGTGTTCACTGATACAGGTACAGCCAAGTCAGCATCGGGTGACTCATTCTCCATGTTCCAGGTCAATCATTGACACGATCATCTCCGAACATTCGTTCCTAACATATCAGGTGTGGATGCCCAAAGGCATAGACTTGTGAAAAAACTTTTATTTTTCAAGTTGTCATACAGCAAAATAAACTTCTTTTCTTTTGGCATCTTGTTCTGTGAACTTTAACACATGTGTAGAGTCATGTAACCACCATCAGAATACAGAGTAGTTCCTTCACCCCAAAGAAGGAACTGCCTGTCCCTTCAGGGGCACCCCCTCCCCTCCCGTAGACTTTTCAAAGAGCTTTTTAAAAAATAATGGCTTTATTGAGACATAACTCTACCATACTATTCACCCCTTTGAAGTATAGATTTCACTGGCTTTTAGTGTTTTCACAGAGTTGTGCAACCATCACCACCGTCCATTTTTAAACTCTTTCCTGGTGGAAAGAAATCTCGTACCCATTAGCACTTTCCACGTTTCACCCCCATCCTCCAGCCCCAGGCAACCCCTAATCTACTTTCTTTTTCTTTGGATTTGCCTCTTCAGGACATTTCACATAAATGGAATCATATAATGTGTGGTCCTTTGTATCTGGCCTCTTAGCACTTTTTCATGTGCTTACTGGCCATTTGTCATACAAACTTTTGAAATTATTTTGTTGAGTTGAAAAATATCTTGGGTACATATCCTTCAATACATGCTTAAAATACTTCAACATAAGCAGAAATACACTCTTCATTGATTCTTTTTTGAAGATCTAATTGGCTTTCTTAAGCCATTCATGAATCGGGCCGCATCCCATCTAGCAAGAGAAGGGAGTTCCCTCACTGCTTTTTAAATTATATTTAGTATACGTATTCACTGACATTAAATGGATGATTTCATCCAGGTGAATATTAGAAATTGTAAAAGTAAAAGCATTCTCTTTTGTGCTGTTGACTCAGAAGTCTTGTAGAAACAAGGTACGAATTTCTGCTTTTGAATGTGCTCACTTGCTACATAAACGTATGCATTTTTCACATCTTAACCTTTAAATGTGTGCCACGTGAGGATATGCTATTGATTACTCAGGATTTCTTTTCTTTTCTTTTCTTTTTTTTTTAAATTCACAAGTCCTTACTTTTTTCTGGCCCTGACTATAATAATAGACTGCTCTGCATCCTACCCAATACCTTCAACATTGAGGACATTTCTGTTTCCAATACTAGGGTTTTAAAAATAAAAATCTTGTGTGCGTGAGAGACAGAGTATTCAGATTGTCTTGGAGGAGCCCATTTTATATGGATTTGAACCAACCTGTAACCCAAGTCACACACAGCTGTTATTAATAGAACAGGGGTCTGCTGAAGGGCGTCTTCCATGCCTCAGCTGAGTCAGACCCAGCAACTTCCCAGCCGCTCTCATCGTGAATATGGGAAGTAGGGCACTGGTGCATTTTTAGTATAGTAATTAAAAGCACTCTAAAGCCAGTAAGTTGCTCTTTGATATTTAGGCCACCTGGGATATCCAGTGCGCCTTTGAATATCAAGGAAATGGAATATTCTTATATAAAATGGCTGCACCCTAAGTTCCTGAAGGGCTAGAATCCAATTTTGAGCAAGTGTTTCCTCCACATAGGCTGACTTCTGGTTCACAGTGTTGCTTCTTGAATGAAGAATGAATGAATAACGGGAGTAGCAGAAACTGATTGCCAGCCCCCATATCCATCTTCTGCCACACTTTCCTCTTTCCTCACAGAATCTGGATTTTGTCCCCTCTTCAGCCTCCTGTGCAGTATGCGGGTGTGGGGTGAGGGTGGGGAGGCAGTGGGTGGGTGTTGATTGGTCCAGGCCTATTGGTGGTCCCATTTCCCCTGCCATGGTTTTGACACGGGCTGTTGCAATTAGGACAAGTCTGCTTGAGTCTCCTGAGGAAGGTTCTCCTTGTGGTAAGAAGGACACATGTGAAGAGACCACCCCTCTTCTTCCCCTGGACATTGTCATGTGTGCAGGTGATGTTGTATCTACTGCTCTCACCTTGTGACGTGAAGAGACCCAGACTGCAGGTGAACACTGACACTCATCCTGTGGCCCCTTGGAGTAGGAGGATGGATTGGGTAATGGGGTTGGCTCTGACTGTCATCAACATCTCAGGAAGGCCATGAGTCCCTCCTCCATAAAGTGTCCTATAACCTGGAGAATTCACAGTTTAACCTTAGCCTGCCCCTTGCTAATCTGGAGTACTTAAAGAAACCGGAAACTATAACCAACTGAGGGACGGTTTTGCTTTAAATGCCAATAAACCTGCACCTGTCATTTAAGGCTGAGCTCAGATTTTACTTCCTCCTTTACTCTTCCCCACACCTGCCCTTTGCCCAGGTTGGAATTATTGTAGCACCTTTGAGCTCTCCTCGTTTGGCTCACATTTCTCTTACTGTTCTGCCACAGGGGGTGTTTTGGTGAGAAGTCAGACCTGTATCCAGCTTTTGAGCAAATTACCCCTCTGAGCCTGTCTCCTTATCTTTACAATGTAGAGCCTAACTTATGTCACCTAGCAGTTATGGAGATTACGTAAAATAAGGTTTGTAAGCATCCTTTTCCCCTTACACTCTGTTTTATCACATTATCTTTATTACAGTAACTGAGGGCCAGAGGAGCCCTTAAAGTGACTGTCCTCTGTCCGGCCTGATGCAAGGGTCTCCCCTAACATCCAGTGTGACTTTGCCCATCGTTTTTTTTGCCACTTGAGTTGTTGAGCTAACCTGCCCCTTCCACCCTCCACCCTGGGCTCCTGCCAAAGTGACTTATATGTATTTAAACGATTCCATTTGACTCAGCCATTTCAAATCTAGGAACCTATCCTCTCCTTTCCAAAATGCACAGACCTGTTTGTCCAAGGTTATTCATTGCAGTATATGGCAAATATGATTTAAAACAGTCTAAATTACCACTACTGGGCAACTGGTTAAGTTACAGGTTGTCCATTTAGTGAGTTACTGTGCATCTATAAAAATCCAAGAAACATCTCTGCAGGCATTGATGAGGAATAATTTAAGGTACACTGCTAAGCAAGAGAAGCAGAGTGCAGAGCTGTGTGTATAGTATGCTACCTTTGATTTAAAGAGTTATGGATCTACCATGTCACCAAAAGTTAAGATCTAAGACGCACCATTGCTTAGGTACCTCTAAAAAAGAAAAAAAAAAAAATATGCTACAAAGTAGCTGTGAGGTACCATTGGTTATAAGACACACCTGGGTTTCAGAGATGTGAAAAATGTGCATCTTAGGAAAGTTACTCTTTTACTATCTACCCTTTGTGCTGTGATTTTTTTTAAAGAACAAGTTGCATGTTCACCTAATTTAAAAGAAATCAAAGTCTCTGTATCCATATAGACATACATAGACATACACACACACATATGTGTAAGATGTAAGTAGGTCCTGGACTTCAGGGAACTAACGTGTACTTTGTTTATATACTGCTTTTGAGATTCCCACCCCCGGATGGGAACTGAGTTAACCATATCTTAGAAAGATATGTACTTGTCTTGACCAGTAGGCTTTCTGGTAGTCTCAATGAATTCTAACGAGATTGTGGAAATGGTGGCTTGGTGAGAATGGTGGTCCCAGTGCCTGTCAACAGGGCTGGCTGTGGTGAGGTTGGACCACAGGTTTTCCATCTTTCCCTTTGTGGGCATTTTCCCACAAGAATATATGTGTTAGGTTACGTATGGTTTTCTTTAATCTTTGTTTTTTATTTAAGAAATTATTCAACTCAGAAATATTATTTTCTAGGGAAAAAATGGAAGTGACTGACTTAGGGTGTTTTTTTTTGTTGTTTGTTTGTTTGTTTTCCTACAGAGAAATAGATCCTATGGCAGAGACCATTCAACGCAAAGTATTGGGTAACTTAGATTCTTTTCTGGCATCACCAGGTACTTGTGGTGCCTCCGTTTCCTCCTCTGTGAAATGGGAATGATAATATCTGCTCCTCCTACTTCACAGGTTTGTGAGGAATGAATGAGATAATTTACATAAAAGTAACATATACTTAGTATGGATAACATAGATAATACAATATCTAAAAGCATGACGGACAGTGTTATGTGCACACAGCAGTGATTCAGAAGATGCTTGATTCATAGTAATCATTATTTTTTCTGTATAAGAAATGTCCTTTCCTTATTTAAAACATTCTGTTCTTTTTCTGACAATCCCAGAGAACTATGTCATTCAGACTGATAGGTCAAGCTCATAGGAATTTTTATATTTTTATTTTTTCATGCTTAAAAGTTTTTTAATGTTTTAATTTTAAAAAGACAATTTTTTAGAGCAGTTTTAGGTTTACAGCAAAACTGAGTGGAAGGTACATACACTTCCCATATATTCTCTGCCTCCACACATGTGTACACTCCCCCGTCATTCCTGCCAGCGTGTTAAAATTGATGAACCCACATTGACACGTCATAATCACCTAACGTCCGTAGTTTACCTTTGGGTTCAATCTTGGTGGTGTATATTCTATGGGCTTGGACAAATGTATAATGACATGTGTCCATCATTGTAATATCATACAGAATATGTCACTGCCCCCCAAATTCTCTGTGCACCTCCTATTCAGCTCTACTTCTCACCCCCACAACCAGTGATCATTTCACTGTCTCCATAGTTTTGCCTTTTCCAGAATGTCATATGGTTGGGATCATACAGTGTGTAGCCTTCTCAGATTGGTGTCTTTCACTTAAGGTTTCTCCATGTTTTTTCATGCTTGATAGCTCATTTCTTTTTAGTGATTAATAATACTTCATTGTCTGGATGTACTACAGTTTATCCATTCATCTATTGAAGAGCTCCCAAGTTGGCAATTATGAATAAAGCTGCTGTAAACATCTGTGTGCAGGTTTTTGTATGGATATAAATATTGAAACTCCTTTGTGTAAATACCAAGGAGCACGATTGCTGGATCATATGGTAAAAATATGTTTAGTTTTGTAATAAGCTGCCAAACTGTCTTTCAAAGTGGCTGTACCATTTTGCATTCCCACCAGCAAAGAATGAAAGTTCCTGTTGCTCCACGTCCTCACCAGCATTTGGTGGTGTCAGTGTTCTGGATTTGGCCATCCTAATAGGTGTGCAGTGGTATCTCACGAGTTGTTTTAATTTGCCTTTCCCTGATAATATATGATTTTGAGCATCTTTTCATATGCTTAATTGCCATCTGTGTATCTTCTTTGGTAAGATGTCTGTCCAGGTTTTTGGCCCATGTTTTAGTCAGGTTGTTTGTTTTATTGTTTTGAGAGTTCTTTGTATTTTGGATAATAGTCCTTTATCTGCTTTATCCGATGTGTCTTCTGCAAATGTTTTTCGTGAGTCTCTGCCTTGTCATCTCATTCTTTTGACGTTGTCTTTTGCAGAGCAGAAATGGTTCCTGTTAATGAAAGTCCAGTTTATCAATTATTTCTCTGATGGATCGTGCCTTTGTTCTTGTCTGTGAAAATTCATTGCCACACCCAAGGTCATCTAGGTTTTTCTCTTAGGTTATCTTTTAGGAGTTTTACAGTTTTGCATTTTACTGTTATGATCCATTTTGAGTTAATTTTTTAAAGGGTGTAAGGTCTACATTCGTTTTGCGTGTGCATGTCAATTGTTCCAGCACCATTTGTTGAAGAGACCAACTTTGCTCCATTGTGTTGCCTTTGCTCCTTGGTCAGAGATCAGTTGACCGTATTTATGGGGGTCTATTTCTGGGCGCTTTATTCTGTTCCATTGAACTATTAGTCTGTTATTCTGCCAATTCCACACTGTCTTGATAACTAGCTTGATAATAAGTTTTGAGGTCAGGTAGCATCAGCTGTCCAACTTTGTTGTTCTCCTGCAGTATTTTGTTGGCCATTCTGGGTCTTTTGCCTCTTCCTATGACCCTTAGAATCAGTGTGTTGATTTCCATGAAACGACTGCTGGGATTTTTATTGGGTTTGCATTGAATCTACAGGTCGAGTTGGGAAGAACTGACGTCTTCCTATTCATGAACAAGGAATGTCGTTCCATAGAGGGTTTTGTAAAAATCCCATTAGCAGTGAACAAAACATGCAAAAACCCCACCCACATGGAGCTTACTTTCTATTTGGGGGAAATGGACACTAAACAAATGAGAAAATTATAGTATATTAAAAGGAATAACTTCTAAGAAGAAAAAGAAAGCAAGGAGATAATGAGTGTTGGGAAAGGTGTACAGTTTTAAACAGGGTCGTCAGAAACGGGCTCAGAGAGGGGTTGATGTGTCAGCAATATCTGGAAAAAAAATGAGAGAAAAAGTCATGAAGATACTTGGGGAGGAGAATCTAGGTAGAGGGAACAGAATTGTGAGGGACAGAGGAGGCTAGTGTGTAATCACTTGTTTTGAAATATTTGTTTAAATATGGAATAGACAACTCCAGTGAAAACTAAATAAATATTATTTCAGGTGTACTTAAAATGAGAAAGAGTGACCAAAGGACCATGCTTCAGTGCGTGTTACCCCTTTGCATGTGGGAGGGTGGGGACAGGGTAGCACTGGAAATTCGGGTGGCATAGCAACTTAAGGCGTGGATGAGTGCCTGGCCCCAGGCTTGGCTTCACCCAGTGGTCTCACTCCCACTGGCTTATACTTGTGCCTGTTATGGAGGAAACAGCCTTAATCTTAACATTGAACCTTCGTACAATGTTTGTCAGGTGTGTTTTGCAGACCTTTGGGGGATCTTACAGCTTCATTTCAGGGCTAAATCCCCTCTGCTGAGGGATTTAATGCCTTATGCAAAAGGAGCCTGTGAAAACTAGAATCATATGCTTAGGTCTTTAAGTTGACTAAAAGTTTATGTGAAAAAAAAACTATTATGGTATAATTTTAGATTTACAGAAAAGTAGCAAAGAGACTACAGAGAGTTCCCATAACCCTTGACCCAGCTTCTCCTCATGTTAACATCTTCGATGACCATCGACCTTAAGTGTGTGTCTGTGTGTACTTACCCACGCAGATAGACACACACACACACACACACACACACACACACACACACAGCATGAGAGAGGCAGCTCTGTTATCTCTCGGTCCTTTGGTAGCTCATCACACTCAGATGTCCTGGGTACAGAATGGACTCTGGCCATGGCAAAAGCAGGCAAGGAGCTACTTTGAAGCTCAAGTTCCAAAGCTAGAGATATGGAGAGAACAATCAGCTGTCTGGAGAGCTGCGAGTATCATGTGAACTCAGTGCCACTTGAACTTTATTTAGTAGAAGATTGGCCTGAGATACTTAATATAGACATCCTGGCTATCATGTGAGAATTCCATTCTGCTCAAGTACAAATACAAGTGTATTTGGGAATGTTCACTTTTGCCTTTTGTAATGCTAAGTCATCTCACTTCTTTCCCATCTAATTTCTTAATCAGGAGACCAACAATGCATAGCAATTTATTAATTTATAAGTGAGGAGCAACACGCCCATCCATCCATCCATCTGCCTGGGTTTGAACATTATTTAGTTGTAGTTTGCTCTGGAAGTGGTCCAGGTTGCTTTGGGAGGGGGACATTCAATCCAAATGATGACAGCCATTGGCACCCACTCTGGGGCTTAGGAGGGGACCCACACCCTTCTCGATGGTGCTGATGCCATCGCTCTAGAATGCAGCTGTCTCTCATGGAGGTTGTGGGACAGACAGCTGCCTCTGGCCAGGGCTGCCCAATAGTGCGAGAAGGGGACTTTGAAACTGCATGTAGGTGTCATGGCCAAAATCCTGCTCAGGTGTGTGCAGCAGGAAAATCCTAGAGTGGACGAGGTTTAGACAGTGGGCAAGTCACTCAGCTTCTCATCTGTCCACTTTCCTGGGAAGGAAATGGAATTTTCCAAAAGCAGGAGTAGAATGCTGCCAGTTATGTATGTGGGATACTCTTAGAGGACTCTTGATGTTATAAAGGGTTGCCCTGTTGTGGAGATGCAAACAAAAGAATGCTTTTAATTTCCTTTGGCTAAGGATAGACTCAAACAAATTTTTTTTTTGATATATATTTTTCTATTAGGGCCAATTTCAGAAAAATAAAGCTGGCATTCATGTGTTAAAACATTCCAGTTAAGCTTTTAGCATTAAAATATAATATATATAGATATATATTATATATCTATATCTATATATATATTATATATATATATGCACTTGTCTCAGAGACTACTTTGTTTAACCTTTCAGAGGCTACCAACCCAGCTTAAATACGGTCTGATTATACTCCCATACCTCTGAACAAACTTTGTATTTGAGTAATAACAGTTCTGAGGCTTATTGATTTTGATATTTTTTTCTCTCCACTCACCATGTACACTACTTGTTGGTGAAATACCAGTTGTGTCCATGATGTCTGTGTGCCATAAAACAAGATATTTTGTTATCAAGAAAGAACAAAACAGTGCCAGGTCTTTCACAAAGACTGTTCAGTCTGCTGCGAAATATAATTTTCATCCGTGAAGTTTCCATTTCCTTGGAAAACAGTGCCGGATAGTCCCTCCTCTCCTGCCCAGCTGGATTTCCCTGTGACCCCCTCTTGAGAAACTGTTTTTCAGGCTCCTCGGGCCAGAACTAAGGCATGTTTGTGAGAACTAAGGCATGTTTGTTCTACTGGGGGGTGTGCTGTACCCTTCCGCATGTATCATTCCTTAACACCACCTTAGGACATAAATGACATTATCCCTGGATTTTAGATGTGGAAGATAGACTTCGGCAAGTTTAAGAAACTCAACAAAAGTCACATAGGTAATGAGTAGTGAAATCAGAATTCCAGGCCTGGTTTTCTGTTCCGAAATCCAGTGCTCCTTGTGCTAGACCAGGGTTCAGCAAATGACGCTGTCCCACCTCCTGTTCTTGTAAATAAAGTTTTATTGGGGCACAGCCACACTCATTCGTTGACATGTTGTTTTC
This sequence comes from Rhinolophus sinicus, assembly GCF_036562045.2. Taxonomy (NCBI): domain Eukaryota; kingdom Metazoa; phylum Chordata; class Mammalia; order Chiroptera; family Rhinolophidae; genus Rhinolophus; species Rhinolophus sinicus. The sequence continues at coordinate 11,346,254 of NC_133759.1, read as the reverse complement.
CTGTTGCAAGGGCAGAGTTGAATGGTTGCAACAGAGACCATATTGCCCTCAAAGCCTGAAGTGTTGACTGTCTTGCCCTTTACTTTGCCCACCCCTGGCCTACAGCACAGCTGCAGAAGCATTCAGGTTCTTTGTGTTACCAGATTTTTCTTGCAAGAAAGCCATTGTAACTGCTCTTTTGAAAAGGTGTGAACCACAAAGGAACAGGGGCCACACAGCCGTGCCCTATTGTCTAAGGGGTCTGGTACTATCTGGCCACATCCTGGACCACAGATTCTTGCCACACTCCTATGGGGACGTCGGGTCTCTATCTATCCCCCTGGAATGTGGACAGGCCTTGTGACTTATTTTTACCAGTAGATTTTGGCAGAAGTGACACTGTGTAACTTTCCAGACGGATCTAAAAAGCTCTGCCATTTTTGAACACCGCCTCTTTGGGTCCAGCCGTCATGTGAGAAGCCTGAATAGCCCCATGGAGACACGTTTCCACTTGAGAGAGAGGTTCCAGTCTTCCCGCCACTCCTGCCAAGGGGTTGGACGTGTGAGCGAGCACATTTTAGATGCTCTAGCCCTTGGTACCCTCTGATGGAACTTCATGAGAGACCCTAAGTGAGAAGAGCAGAAGGACCACCCCACCCCGCTGGGCCTCTCACCCTCACAGAATTGAGAAGTAAATCATTTTTAGCAACTGTGTTTCGGGTAGTTTGTTATACAACAATAGATACACTCCAAGACCAAGGTGAGATAAGTGAGATAAGACCTGGAGGGGAAAAAAAAAAAGACCTGGAGGAGATGCCACAAATTCCTTCTGGATTGGTCACTAGTGACACATCATAAAAATGTGAATTCTGTCACAGGCAGTCCCGCATGTGAAACACATATTTGAACTTGCTGTGTTACCCAAATGTAATTCCTAAGAATTCTAAAATATTATCAGCAGGAATCTGGGGAAGCTACCATGTGATTCTAGACTAAATAGGATTGAATGAGTGTCACTTTATTATGAACTCCTAGGAAAGCAAGTGAATAATAAACATTTCAAGCCGCTTACGGAATGTTCCCTAAAATACTGAAGTTAAACTATTTGTGCTAATTTCTTGGAAACGAAAAACTTTTCTGAAAATGATTTATGAATTGATTTGACCTTAGAGTATGAGGGGTATATTTTCAATGGGTTAAGTAGCCATACTTTTTTTTGTTTTTCAGTAGTTACGGTGGGTAAAGGCTGTTCAACTGGGTGTTGTTTGATTCTGATCAGAGGTCACAGAACTGTGGAAGTACTGGAACAAGATTTTTAAACACGTGCTTTTCTGCAGATCCGAATCTATGCTGTTTATTTGTACAGAGCATTCCTGACCACTCGGCCATGAAGCTCTGTCATGTCCAAGCTCATGGTTTCATTTAACTCATTGAGTATCTTGAGATGAACGTTGCCAACCAGAGAATGTCTGCCATGGCAGATTATTTGCATACTGGATAAAGGCCAAGATCTTTTTAGCGTAGTGTACGAGGCCGGGCCCATTTCAGTGCATACTGACATAGATTACAATGTGAGTGATAGCCTTGGAGCCGTGTAATGAAGAGGCCTTCATCTGCCCCTGCCTCTCCAGCTTTATCCCTTGTATTTAAAGTTTCACCCATGTTGAAACTTTTTAGGGGTTCCTTGCTCCGTCTGCCAAAAATGCCTTCTGTGCCCTCCCAACTAAACATACTAACATCCCTAAAAAGTACCAATGTGTTTATACATTGCACCCCAAATAATTTTAAAATTGGCTGTTTACTCATACAACTACCACCAGCAAATCTACTAAATTAAAGTCAAGATTTAGTCCTGGAGTTCCTTTTGTCCTTAGAATGTATCTCATTGATCGTGTACAAAGTATTCTGTGCAAGAGTGACTTCAGTTGCTTTCTCCTGAGTGTAATGTTACTAATTCGCTGTATGATTATATTCATTTCTTTGTTTACATGCAATATTGGAGTCCCCATCTTCCTTGATGTAATTTAACTTTTAGATTATGTAAAACATTAACGTGATCCAAAGTCCAAAGTGTAGAAAAATATGTACCTAGAGACGGTTCATTAGTTTCTTAATTCTTTTATCCCTTTTCTGCCTACCCCCAAAGGTAATCTATTTCTCCTTTTAGTTCATCCCTTGTTTATTTTTGTAAAAATAAACAGCCACTTACATATAAATATTTTATTTCCCTTTGTTTTTAGTACAAAAAGTAGTAACCTTTTTATACTTTTCTTTTTTCACGTAGTGTATTATGGAGAACGTTCCCTAATCAGTTTATGGAGATCTTCTTCCTCATATATTTTTTCTTTATTGCAGAATAGTATTCCATTGTTTAGTTGAATGGACTCCTACATATAAATATTTAGGTTGCTTCTAATATTTTACTCTCACAAATCATGTCCTTGAATAACTTTGTGTGATCTTTTAAATGTTTTCCATATTTCTTATTCAGTTTATTTCTGAGTGTTTTATTTTGCTGTCATATATGGAATTTGATCTTCCATTATATCCTCTAATTGGTTATTGTCCATGGATATGAAGACCATTGTTCTTGTGCTAATACATACTGCTACTTTACTGAGTTGTTTTATTGTGTGAATTAGTTTTGTTGTTGTTTCTCTTGGTTTTTCCAGATATATGATCATGTCATCAGCAATGAGGTAATTGTACTTCTTTTCCCATTCTTATGTGGCAAATTATTTTCTTTTAATTGTATCAGATGATACCCCCAACACACTGTTACAGAGTAGTGGAGATAGTGGGTGTCTAACCTTCCTACCTTATTAAAAGTGCTGCTGGTGTTTCCCCGTGGAGTAAGATGACAGCTTTAGGACTATAGTGTGTGTATTTATATTAAAGCAGTGTCCATCGATTCCTATTTTATTAAGTGTTTTTGTTAGGAATAAGTTGTTGAATTTTATTGAAGTTTCTTTAGTAAGTTTTTTTTTGGAGATAATCATGATTTTCTCTTAAGATCTAGTAATATGTTGGATTATGTTAATGGATTTTTAAATGTTGAACCATCTTTACATTCCTGGAATATGTCCCATAATGTGTTTTTTTAATGTAGTAGATCTTTTTTCCTTATGTTATATTAAGATTTTTTGTTGCTATTCGTGAGTGAGATTAGTCTCTGTTTTTTGTGCTGTATTTATCTGGTTTAGGTGTCAATGTTATATAGACTTCATAAAAAGAAATGGATTTTTTTTTTCATTTCGTAGGCTCTGGAACAATTTAAGTGTAATTGGGATTATCTGGTCTTTGAAGCTCCAATAGAGTTATTCTGTGAAATTCTGATGGTAAACTGAAGAGTAGAATTTGATGGAGAAAACTTTCATTATGTGAAGTTTAAGGATTTCTTTAAAAACTTTAATGTTGGGTGATATGTTCACCATTGTGAGTATAAACAATAAGCTAATCAGAAATTTATCTAAAACCAATCTCTTTTTCAGAGAGTCATTTTTAGCTGGAATTTTGCAAAATGATATAAAAAACGGGGCCTGCCAAGATTGGAATCATTCTGTTAGTGGAATCCAAGCTACTTGAGAGTTTTGCCTTTTTTTTCTATAGAACATGCTATGCCAATAGAGGCCAGGCAGCTAACGCAGTGGAATGAGACCAGCTGGGTGTGTGGTACTAGGGAGTGGTGGGGACTGTGGCAAATTGGAGGCAGCTGCCTTCTAGCTCCTGATCAAGTATTACTTCTCAGCAGCATCTCAGGAACGTGAGTGTAATGTTGCCAGAGCTCCAAGTTTATCGAGGGAAGCTGAGAGCTCCAGATTTTTTTATGTGAAAACTTTTGACTTTTAAGACTTGGCAGTTAATTCAAAAATTAAAAACATAGTGTAGGCCAGACATAACAACAGTTCGTCAAAATGGGACCCTATCAGCTCTCCTGCAGCCATGCAGGTGGCGTATAGTTTTGAAGCTGTGAACAAGCCGTCTTAGTTGAGCCTGCTGTTAAACTGTTCAACTTCTGTTGTGAAGAGGAAGCTTTGAGGTGTGTTAGATCCACAGAGGCTGCGGGGAGATGCTGCTCCTTCTGTAGTGGAAAGGTGATGGAGGGGGAAAGAGAAAGCCCAGCTTGGGAAAGCCGCATGTGCACGTATGGATCCCCCTGAGCAAGGTCACGAACTGCACAGAAGTGGTGCCTCTGTGGGGTGCCTCTGTGGGACGCCTGCTGTTGCCACGCTTGGGGGTGACGCAGTCCTGCCTGTGCCCCACCCATCCAGTGCCTAGCTGATGTGCTTCCTCCTTTCAGCTCCAGTCTTTTTATTGTTGCCTTTCTGCATTGTGCCGTTCATTTGCCTGCTTCCCATAAGGAAGCCTTGCTATCCATGAAACTATGCGACCGAAGGCCCAGCTGTCAATATTTATTCGGTGTGTGCATGGTTGTGTTGACCAGTTACCTAGTAACGGCCCTGTTAATTTCAGTGAGAAAGACTAATTGAGTGCCTCTTTATGGAAAAAATAATAATAATAATGCATCCTTCAGCCCCTCTGTGGCTCTGGTCTCTGACCTTACTGCTTCCTAAGATATTCAGAGACTTTTGGCTTCTATCCTCAATACCACACATTCCTAATTATTTGTGCTACTTCTTGAGTAATCCTGGGTCTGTTTTGCATTATTTACTTAAAAGTGGATGATAAAAAAATTGGGCTATGGTTTCCCATTCCTTTCCTTTTTTTCCCCCAGATGCCTGTGTTAGTGCTTTGTAGAGATGATTTTCTTTTCTTTTTTGCCATCAAGCTGGTTTAAGTCCAGAATCTGATTTTTAATGTGGCCCTGGTGACTCCGACTTCCCGCTTTGGAGATTGTTTAGAATTTTTTAAAAAATTAGAAATAGGATATTTTTTGCACTTGTGCCTGAAGCGTGAATTTTTAGCCGAAGGAACTTTTTTATGTCAGTCAATTTGTCTAGAGAATTGGGACTTCAACAGCTTGCTTTATTGATTACAGTTATGCACATTTTATTGAAAAGAACAACATAACTGAGCAGCCATGTCTGAGCTGAGAGATGTTTCTTCTCACTTGATCCTACAGTGAAGTCAGAGTGCGGTGACGACTTCTGTTACCATAGCTGTGGAATCTGTTTTCAAAAACACAAAGGCTGTGATTTCACTGTAGTTTAGTGCACATTGAGAAGCTGATATGGAAATAACAATGAAGCTTTATTCAAAGACGCAACTGGAAACAAAAATTTCCTGTCGTCCTTTGATGCTTCGAGGAGGTTTATGTTTCTCTTTCAAGCTTTCAAGGTTTGCAGGTTAATTTCCGAAGTTGACCATGGCGTTGTCACTTGGGATGCTCCTCAGACATTTCCTTATTACCTTAAATGGCAGATGACTCCGTGGAAATCCCTGTACTTACAGTAACCACAATTGTGATTATCATGTAGTTGTAATTAAGACAGAAGAGATGGGTTGGTTGTATGAGGTAGGCGTGGGTCTAAAGGGTGAATCATGTAATTCATTTTACACTCACGCTTTTAGTGTTCCTGGTGCTGAGGACGCAACAGTGAACAAAACTTGCAAAAATGAGTCTGATTGCAGGAAAATGCCTGTTGAAATAGGGTCCTCATTTCCCCAACAGATTAACTCCCCCTTATGGGGCGTTTTCTCAATGATATGAGCAGATCTGCCATTTACTCCGCTTTCATTAAGTGCTTAGGGTGCAGTTTACCTTACTTGAGTGTATTATCTCATTCAATCCTTACAACAGCCCCGCACTGTTAGGTGCTGTTACTGCTTCCCATTTTATAGATGAGAAAACTGAGGCCTGTAGAGGTTAACCAACTTGCCCAACATCACGCAGTGACTGATAGTGACTGTGTCTTTCTGTTTCCGGAGGGGACATGAGCTTGTAGTGGAAGTGCTTCAGGAAATGCATCTGCGACTGTGTGGCCGTGATGAGGAAATGTGCTCATAGCCAGGCCGTTTTAAAGTGTGGGCGGGTAGGATGGTGCAGTGGCGCTCACCCAACCATCGAGAGGTGAGGGCTGGACTGTCATGTTGGAGGACAGCCAGGGACCCAATAAGGAGAGGTAACAGGACTGTTAGGTGTGGTTCTGTGGGTGAGCATAGGGCATGGGATGGGATGCCTGTAAAAAGGAAATTCTACCAGAAATATTCTTATATTTGTATGTGTCTCATTTTTATGAAAACAGAGACAGCATATTCCATGCCCTGTTTTGTGACCTGCCCTTTTCCCACTCAGTCTATTCCAAGCATCTCTCCTTGGCCACCATGTGTTTCTTTGCGGTATCATTAAAAATGTTGCTGTGGTGAAGATGTATACAGACCTGTTATTTGGATGGGCCATGCTTTATTTCATTGAAATCCACATTACTAGACATTTTCATTTTCCACTTTTTCTCCGTGATGCCAAGGTGAGAAAAGGAAAGTTAAATGTCCGTACACAGTGAGGGTTTTTCCTTAGTAAATAACAGGAGCGGTGGAGTTACTTTTGTTGTATGCCCCTGGGAATGAGTGAGCTCATTACCTGTCTCCTTGTAGGCAGCACAGGTCATACAGGTTATGACTAGAAAAAAATGCCAATTTGTAACAAGATAGTATCTCATACTTGTTTTAATTTCCTGTTTTCTGATTACTTGTGGGTTTTTTCCTGGAAACTTTTATGACTGCATTTCCTTGAAGAACAATTCGTACACGAACATTTTTATTGTGGATGTTAACGTTTTCCAATGCAAAATAGTCTTCGTGGTTTCTTGGAATGCATTTATCATGAAATCCACGCTATCTTGTCATCTTAACAAAATATTTTTTTCATGTAGGATTGCTCTTCTTTCTGTCCCGACGTTTTCTTCTGAAAGGCTTCGACTCTATCTACGTGGTAAGAGAAGAGCACGGTGAACTAAGCTGATGTTTTATCTTACACTTTTCTTGGTGTGTTTGCCGTGTGCTGTGGTATTAAACAGGCTTGGGTTTGACACCAGCCTCACCCTGGGTTCTTGGCCTGTGGGTTGCTTCCAGTGCCAGTTTCCCCATCAGCAGCCTGTGGAGAGCTATGCTGCAGGCCGGCAGGCGGCTGGGAGTTCAGGGTTCTCACTCCTGGGGTAACACACGCAGGCCTGGCCAGGCACAGGGTCACTGTGTGTTCACGGGGAGCCTGGAGTGCTCTTTGCCTTGTTGGAGTCATGATTTTTAAAACCCAGATTCCTCCCAGGGAGTGAGGGCAGTAAAAGCCAGGCCCTACCGAGGGGTCACATACAGAGAACTGTTCTCTTCCCTTCTCTTCTTCTTCCACCCTTGTCCCACATTCCTGAGCCTCTTTCTCACGCTGGTCACTACATTACCTTTATCCTCGAGTGTGACAGCTCGGAGTGACAGCTCGGCAGCTGCTGCTCTTGGCTAGGTGAAGTTTATGACTAATTTAGGCCTGCACATTGGAGGGCAGGCGAGGCCTCGTGTACTTGCCTTCTGCCTGGATCTCAGTCATCTTTCTCCCCATTTCTTGCTCCCCAGAGACCCCGTGCCCCTTCAAAGCGATGACACATGCAGTGTGGGCTGCAGAGCTTCCTAATTTAGGACATCTGGCTTTTTTCAGGGGAAGCTTTCCTCTACAGAGCAACAGCTTTGCAACCTGGCATCTCAGAGATTTCCAACAAACCACCCACAGGGACTTGGGGGGGAGGTTACCACTCCTGTCACCTTCCCCGGCTTTGGCCAGCTTCCAAAATTCCTCCTGGTGTCCTGGGAACGTGAACGGAGCTCTGCTGCATTTTCGGAGTTTCTGACTGGGGTTTGAAGTAGAGCAGGGAACGTGCAGCCGGGGACCCTGTACTGAGGACTGCCTCTGTCCTGCCTGCCACCGCCAGGCTGGCCTCACCCTCCCTGGCTGGCAGGATGAAGTGCCCAAAGGCTACTCTGTCCTGTGTTGGCCTGGGAGCCCAGAGCACCCCCGTCGGCCTGGCGTGCTGGAAACCCCTGTGCAGAGTAACGTACTCTGGTTACCATTTCTAGGCTGGCCGGGGAGTGCTGTTCCTCAGGGACCGACAGCCACACTTTGAATGTCTTACCCAGCTTTTGAGGTCTCTCAGGTGACACATGTCTGCACTGCGCTTGGGCCAGCTGGTCTCACTGAATTCGCTTTGTGCTGGAAGGCACAGGAAGGTTCCACTGCGGACGAAAGAGGAGAGGCATCCTGGGCCCTTTTGGCAGGAGAGGGAGCTATTTATGGTGTGTCATAAATCTGCTGCCACCGGCTGGAGAGACGCACGACCGTTACGTAAGGCTGTCAAAGCACGCTGCCTTTTTATGCTGTTTTCCTGATTCTGGAAGACAGGGATGGGCTTACAAGAAGGTAGAGTGCCTGTTGCAGCAGAATTATTTTTGGAAACTGGGGAATTTGTTCACATGACAATAATGTTCATTCATGAGACCTGCTTGGTGAAATGGATTTGTCTTCACTTCATAGACATTTACCGGGGCCAGTGTGTGTGTCAGTGGGTTTGCTTCTGGACTTAGCAAGGTTTAGGAAAGAGAAGGCTGAGTTATGGGACTAACCTGGCTTGGAGTGATTTTTCTCCAGTTGCCTTGAATTATGGAATTTTCTTTGAGTGATTCTTGATTTTTTTAAAAACTATTTTGGGGGATTCACGTTCTTCAGAGCCAGAGAACAGTATAGCCTTAAAATGGCATTTATTTCACGTGTGTGTGTGTGTGTGTGTGTGTGTGTGTGTGTGTGTGTTTTCGTGTGGGAAAGTGAACAAGGGAGGACAGACACATGACAGGCGCAGAGTGCAGCCCCTATTCCACACCCTAAGTCATTTTAGGGGAAACCGTGACAGCGTCTGCCTGCAGTTGCCAGCTGTCCTGATTTCACCTTTTCACGGGACCCTGGGGATGCTCAGAGGCGCTCACAAGAGGCCCTGACAGTCGTCCTTTAGATTATATGGCGTCTTTTTTCCTGTGCCTTTCGTTACTGCAATGTAGCTCTGACTTTCTGGCAGAAGTGGCTGATTTTGACACCCCCCCCCCAAATATTCTTGTTCTGTGGGTGATCACGCATGCCCTCTCCCAAGATGCTTCTTCCCTTTGCAGTGATGCCTAGCAATACTTCACAATTTTCTGAGAAAAGAAGCAATGTTTCTCAGTCCTGCTTCTGTCATTAGCTGAGAGAAAACTTTGAGGCAGCCGCTTACCCTTCCCTCGCCCCTGCCTCACACAATGAGAATGGTTCTGCTGAGCTGTAGCGCAGAGCGGCTTTCACAGGACACATGGCATCAGGCCTGGGAAAGCCCGTAGGGAGCTGCATCATCCTGCAGGGCCACTGGCTGCTCCTTGGCGGCCTTGCTGTTTCTCCCACCTGGCACCATCGCTGCAAAACTGCAACTCATCTTCTCAGCCGCCAGCTGCTCAACTTTTCCAGGCTATTTTCCACTACTTAGCCACTTGTTCAGTTATTTAAAGAGCTGGCCTGGACGGATGGGACGGCCAGAAAGGTCAGATGAGGTAGGAGAGCGATAAGATGGAGAAAAGGGGGAGCAGACCTGCAGGCCGCCCAGCATCCATCTACCAGCCTAGCAGGGCCCCGGAGGTCAGCCCCCATCTGTGGGTTGGCTGGGGTGTGCGTATTTCTCCTGTGGACTTGAGTGGTCATAGTGGGGGTCTTTGAGTTCCTTTGCCCCTATTATAGCAAGAGGATTGTTTTGAGCGGCAGTGGACAAGTGTAGGAGAATGGTCAGTGGGCAGGGATCCCATGGAATGTCTGATTCGCCAATGGACGGTGAGCAGCTCTAAGTACAGAATTACTCACAGCTGTCTTTGGAGCCATTCAAATCTAGGTTGAAATCCTGGGTAAGTTATTCAATCTCTCTGAGCCTGTTTCCTGTGAAAAGCAGATACTGATATTACTGTTTTATAGCTGGTGAGCCTTAAGCAAGGTCGTGCATGTAGATTACTAAGCCTGGTGCCAGGCCTGTAGCTCATTTTACAATTACAGCAGAGCTGGGGCTGTCTGCACTTTAATAAAGCACAGGTAGGTCTCATCACCTTCTAAGCAGGCAACCATTTGCTCAGAGAAGTAGCTAAAAGATGGCAAGAAAAAGACCTGCCTGGGCCAGAGAGCGGGGCGACCCAGTGCTGCTTGTACCGTGGTCAAGATGCTTCAGGAGCAAGTGTGAGCCTTGAACAAGTGTCAAGGTCATCGAGTGTTCACCCTGATTCCCAGTGGCTCTTTTCCCTTAGGTCCCACCCACAACCTGCAGGTTACCTGGCCTCATGTGATTATTCCTGAAATAGAAAGAATGTGGGGAAGATGTGCCTGCATTGTATGTGCAGGTGCTAAATGCTGATGTTCCCTAGAGCAGCTCTTAAGTAATAAGACTTTTGATTCAGTCTCAGGACTGTGTCCTAGGCCTGGCAGGCCATCTGCTTTCCCTGTCTGCCTCTGTCAGCAACTTGACAACCAGTTGGCGACACCCACATTTTATAGATGAGAGACCAAGAGCTGCAGTCAGTAGGTGGAGGCTGAGCTGGAATAAACCTCTTCCTCTGGGGCCGAAATGGTGTGGGTGGCTGTGGGCTGCTCTGGTCTGTCTTCTCACTAGGCCACATGTGGCTCCGGAGGCAAACTGTGTCTTCAGACCCAAGGGCCATTGTAGGAGGCAAAATTCAGATGTCATTCTGTCAAGATTCCTGTCCCCTCGTTAACCAGTCAAGCACTCATCTGCTCCGCGGGACTTTGCAGATGGAATTAAGGTTATTGGTTACACGACTTGAAGAAGATAGGGCGATTATCCTGGGTTATCTGAGTGGACTCACACGAGCCCTTAAAAACAGAAAAGGAAGACAGACGAGGAGGCTCGACAGCTGTGGCAGGAGGAGAAGCTAGGTGCCAAGTGGGAGAAGGATGTGACAGGCCATCACTCTGAGATGTGGGGGTCACATGCGGGGAGTGGGGAGAGGCTTAGGGAGCTCAGGGAAAGCCTCAGAAGGAGCATGTTCAGCCTCTAGGAACAAAGACCAGCCCTGCAAGGAAACGGGATCTCAGTCCTGCAACCCCCAGAAACAGATTGTCATGTAGGAGACGCTGCTCGCTGCGCCATGTGTCGTGCAGGGAGTCATGCAGGGTGGCCTGCAGGGTCTCTGCTCCCGCTCCCCTCATAAGAACGCAGGACACGGTGAGGCCAAAAAGGAACACCCACGGAGCCATAGGTAGGGGAGTCATACCACTATATTCTCTCTGGCGGCATCTACCTCTCTGCAATCCGCACTTGCCAGCTCAGCCACCATCTTCTTGCCAGCCCCCATTTCCTGCTAGCGTAGCCACAGCAGTTGTATTAGTGGCCAATGGCTCACTGGTTACAGCTGACGGCCAACTAGCCACAGCTGATGGCCATCCAACCACAGTTGATGGCCGTTTACTACCTGAGCCAGCACCTTTCCATGTGAACCGAGAGCCTGGAAACTGCTTTCCGGGGCTCTGTCCCCACGCGGATGTTGGCGGACAACCTGAATGCGCCTAAGTGCAGGTCCTCCCAGAGCTCCAGGGAGGCGGCACGTCCTGCTCATGCCTGGACTGGAGCCAGCGAGGCCCCTGTCAGACTGCTAACCTGTCGCACTGTGGACAACATGGGTATTATTTCAAGCCAGTAAATTGGTGACAGTTTGTCACAGCAGCAATAGAGGACTGATATAATCCTCTTTCATCAGCTTGTCCCTTTCTGAAAACGTTTGCTGGAGTTGGACCTGTTTGTTCAGAATTGCTGACCTGTGACAGTAAGTCACAGCCCGTAAATTTATTGAATGCCACACTCCATACATTTAAGGAACCCTTGAAAGCTCAGGCACCTGTCTGGTCGTGGAGGAGATACCCAGCTCTGCCGTCTGCTTGTCACCTGTGGGGCTTGGTTCTGGTTTTCTCCTGACAACCTCTGAGGGTGTCATGGAGGCAGCTCTTTTTTTTCGCCCGTGGGAAATCGGTGATACATGTTCATACAGGGCAGCGGCATCTGTGCTGTATCACTTGGCTTTCCTGCCAGAGGTCACCAGCATGTGGGTGGGAGGGGTTCATGCTAATCACAGTAGGGGTGTAGGGGACACAGAAGCCCTCCCTCAGTTCTACCTGCCCCTGCTTTTGGGGTTCCTGGCAGGGTTTAGCTACAAGGCACTGGCTTGTTGATGCTGGCTCAGTCCCTTCCTTGTCCAAATGAGGCAGCCCCGCCCAGAGGAGTGACACCTCAGTGTCACACAGCTCTTTGGGTTTTCGTTCCGGTTCCGAGCCACAGAAATCCCATGCTGGACAGGGAGAGCTTAGGAACTTGCACACGTGTACTTTGTCAGCAACGTGAAGTTCAGCAGCAAACTGGAATGAGCTTGAGGAGCTTGTCTAGTACTTTGTCAGAGGGAGGCAGAGGACCTGGGGCAAGGACCCCAGGCACCAGGCAGGAGGATTCTCTCACCCGAATGCAAAGCTGCCTCCCTGTGTACTTTCTCCTCCTTCTCTTCCTGGTACCTCTTTTGCTGAAAATGGACCAGGTTGCAGAATTTCTCACTCCTCTGCTACGAAAAATCCCTCCTTCCTGCAGGCTCCCCAGCAGAATTCACAAAGTGAAACAGAGGCTCTTTCATCGCTCAGGGCCATCACCCTCACTTTGCCTGGGCCTCGTTTGTTTCCTCTGCCTGAAAGGAGCCTTTTGCGTGGTGTGCCAGGGTTTGCTGGAGCCAGAGAGTTTGTCCAGGGCTACGGCTGCTTTGTTCCTCAGCCCATGTGGAGCCTCAGAAAAGCCTGGGAACATTAGAGTGAGGGGAGGAGAGACAGGACAAGTAGCCAAGTTCCAAGGACCGTTTTCGCATTGGGGTCCCATCACTTGTCTCAGTTCAGACCTGGAGTCCCCCTTTTGTTGGCTCTGTGACCTTTGGAGAGTTACTGAACCTCTCTGAGCATTTTTCTTCCTCAGCTGTACAATGGGGCTGGTAACTAACCAGCTGAGAGAGAGGTGGTGGCAGGGGGTATGAGAGCTTCCAAAGCACTTGACACAGCCTTATGGCTTCAGGAGATCCTCAAAGTCATTGATCAAACCCCTTGTTTCATTCATTATTGTTTGTTTTGCAGATATTTACTTAGTACCCCAGAGGTGCCAGGACCAGCCCACGCTTCCAAGGAGCTCTCACCTTGTGGGATAGATGAGTCCTGGACAAGTGCTGGTGAAGGCATGTGGGTTGTGTTACATACAGAGGCTTGTGCCAAAGTGTACTCTGTGAAATACGGCCATGTGACTAGGTATTGTGTGGAGACCGTTTTCACAGTGAAATAGCTCTGGAAATGCTGGCTGGCACAGGGGTATCATGGTAGAACCAAGAAAGGGGCCTGCTTCCAAGAGTCTGGAAATTATAGTGTCACTGACAATGATGATTTTGAGATGCGCTATGTACCTGGCACCGAGGTAAGTGCGCAGGTGGATTATGTCATTTTATAGAATCCAGTGGTTGGGATGTGCCTGGTTTTTTTTTTTTTTGTACTGATAGAAATGTAGGTTGCTTCTCACTTGATTTTAATGGGCTAAGGATTGGTCTTTTCATTTCCAGAGGGGCTTCTCAGTACAGTGGAATGTTAGCCTTAAAAAGGAACGAAATTCTTACTTATGCTACATCATGGCTGAGTAAAAGGAGCCAGCCACAAAAAAGACACATATAGTATGATTCATCTTAGGTACTTAAGAGTAGTGAAGTCATAGAGATAGGAAGTAGGCTGGTGGTTTCCAGGGGCTGTCAGAAGAGGGAAATGGGGAGTTGTCGTTTAATGGGTACAGAGTTTCAGTTCTACAAAATGAAAAGAATTGTGGAGATGGGTTACGTGTCAACATGAATGTATTTAATAATACTACAGAGATATACACTACAGATGGGACGTGTTATGTTACATTTTTTCACCCGCAATAAAACAAAAATACTACTTTGACCAAAAAAAAAAGTCATGAGAATTAAAATTCACAAATCATGGGACATGATGTACTTTGTGTGGTATGCGTCTGAATGCACACACTTATGTACTTCATTATTTTAACTGGGGTTTGAGATGAGAAAGTAGATGGGAGTAGTTCTAGTCTAATTTTAAAAGGTGGGGGTGGGGGGCTCTCGAGCTTTTGAAGGCTTTGCCAGTTGCTGCAGATACAAAAGTGTACTTTGGACTTCAAAACGGTTGCTTGCGTCCCCTTTTGAACCCTGAGCAAGCATTTGCTGATGTCTCCAAAATGTGTTTTTTAGAAAATGTTTATACTTCCTTGAACGATTCGTTTTATAACAGTATGTTTCTGGGTTAAGTGGATGGTAACTGTCAATTGAAGCAAAGGAACTAAGAAGGAAGACTGTAGTGATTCAGGGCTAGTGATCAGTATTTACGCCAACTCCATCTTCTAGACAATGAGTGTGTAAGTTGATTAATCCATGCTTGAAGTTTTCTTTAAGAAATCTTTACATTTTGACCCTTGTTTAGAAAAAAAAAAACACACCACTTCGATTTTAATGGACTCTTCCTAGTTTTCAGTAGAATAATGGCATTTTGCAAGGGGAGAAAGTGTTTCAGACTTCTGCATAAGGTTCATGTAGAATGTGTCTAAGTACAGATTAAAGAAGGTCTGAGTGAGGGTTCAGCCTGTTAATGGGTTTTAAAACCTTTTGAAGTCCATGCTTATGAGCTGCCATGTCTCTGTATCGGCCGTCTTTCCATATTGATAAGTTCATGTCTGTTCTGAACATCCTTTACACAGAGGCACAGTTGACCTCTGTGGCTGCAGCATTACTGACTCGATCCTGTCTGTTGCCCGTTAGGTTGTGCTTTGCATTTCACCGTGATAAGCAACCTTGGCTCATGCATCCGGGTACTTAGGCCAAAGGGCCACATACATGTAGCCAGGCTGTCCTTCTGAATATATTACCTCCCCCACCCCAAGTAATGCATAAAACTACGAGCTTCTTCAAACTTGCCAAATTGAGCCTCGCTACAATTTTTAAATCTTTGTCAGTCTGATACAGAGATCTTTTTGATCACTGTTAAGGTTCCTTAACCTGTTTGATGTTTGTGTATTTTTTTGGTCACTCTTCAGATGTTTTTGATCATTACCATGGTTCCTTAAAATGTTTGGTGTTGTGTATTTCCTTTTTGGGGAGGAGAATGGTAGAAAAATCTTTTGCTGAAGTGATTTTGATGAGAAAAATATCTTTATATCTGTTGCCCATTTTCCCCCCCTTTTGGGCTGTTTGCTCCAGGTTCTGAGTCATGTACATCATTTGGACATTAATTCTAAGTATTGCTGTTTGAATTTCCTTGCCATTTTTACTTTAGCGCGTCTTCTTCACCTGTGCATTCTGTATGTTGATCTGTTCCTTAGTGAGAACCTGTAAGGTGTGATAAGCATACCCGAAGCGCCTTGGGAGTGTGGGGTCTAAGTTTCTGCATATCTGACAGTGTCTTTCTGTTGTCCTTGCACGTAACAATAGCTTAATTGGTTAGGTTCACTTCTGGAGGCTGCCCGCAATGTTTTTTCTGCTTGGAAATTCTCAGCTCCCCCCCCCCCCCCCGCTCCCCCAGGTGGCTTAGCCATTTGTCTGTAGTTCAATCACTGACTATTTTAATCCAGTCCTATTTTATCTCTGGGTACCTTTCACTTTCACCACCCATATACAAGCTCCCCAACCGGAATTCCGTCTTATATTTATGTGTCCATTTTATTGAGAGCAGGAAGTTCATCCAGTAGGCTGAATTCATTTATAATAGGAACTCTTGGTGTAGTTTGGTAAATAACCTCTTGCTGAGGGAAAATGTTACAGACTCAGGGCTGTAGTTTTCTTCCAGAATTTGACTACACGATATAGGGTAAAATGTCTGTTAACATCCTCCTCTTTTTGTTTCTTTCTTATTAAAAAAAAAAAAAAAAGTGAACGATAAAGGCATCGTGTACTAAAGACGTAATTCTTAAACTTTCTTGGTCCCAGGACACTTTAAAAAAAATTATTGAGGACCCCAAAGAGCTTCTTTTTGTTCATATGTGTTATATTGAATCTCACATAGTGTATGAAATTTCCCCCCGTTCTTCCGCCTCCCTGCCCCCACTCCAGTTCAAGCCGTTGTGTCTCAGTCTAGTTGTGTAGCACACAGCTCCCTGGCCCATGCTGGTGTTATGAGCCTTGCGCTCCCCGGGGGCTGCGGCAGTTGGTCACTGGTCGGCTGCTCACAGCAGCACAAGGTAGCTCACGCCAACCTCCGTCTGCTCACAGCAGCCTAGCTCCAGGGAGAGCCGTTGTTCACAATCTTAGCTGTAGAGGGCGCAGCTCACTGGCCCATGTGGGAATCGAACCTGCGACCTCAGCATTAGAAACACCATGTTCCAACGACCTGAGCCACCGAGCTGGCCCGAATGAAATATTAATAGAAGTACCCAGTCCATTAATTGGCTCTCAGAACAAGGGCATCAACACACATGATGTAGTGTCTGGAAAACTCTATTGTACATCCATGAAAGAATAAGATTAAAAGTACCTTAGGAGGTCACTTTGACCTTGTGGACCCTTTAAACTTGTCCAGGGAACCTCAGGGGTTCTCAGGCTGCAATTCTGAGAACCACTGTGCTAAAGAATGTTTCTCAGGCTTCCTGCCTTGTTCATTAAGCTTGCATTTGACATTTTTGCTGTGTGTATGTGTTCGTGTGTATGCACACATAGGTGTGGTGTGTGTGGAGCTGGGCTGGGAGGGGAGGGACCACTGCTGAATGAGAGGTTAACTTCTAAGGCAGTAGTGCTCTCCCGAAATGTGGGGGGACGTCCCTGCGTGTAGGTTTGCTATTACTGGAGCCGAGTGGAGTTCTCAGTAGCCTCTGCCATATACCATCTCCGTTCCAGCGGTCATCTTTTAGTCCAGTCAGGTTTTAAATGGGGGTGTGAATTGCCCCGTTAGGCTGATGTTGTTGGAGTGGCCCCTGGAGACAGCTTGAGCTGCTGGACCCTGGGCCTTAACCTGCTGTCCTTGGATTCCCCAGAGCCTAGGAACGGGCTGATTTTCCTGAAACTGCATTATGGGTTTTTTTGGAATAAGGTCTCTAGTTGTCATCATATTCTGAAAGGAGTCAGTCCCCTAATTTCTCTCCCTAGCTTAAGGTAGGGGCATGCCTTAAAGTTCCTGGTGAGTTGAGAACGGATCCTGGTTGAAAGAGTTTAAGAGAAACATTGTATCCTGCATAATTCAACATGTAAGTAAAATATATTTGAGTCCTGTAGAAATAGGTCCATGTGTGTCTTCCACAACAGAATGCACACGCATAGCTCTTCCCACACTTGCTGTGGCTCCCAGGTGTCCTGGATGTCCTTATTTCAGGGTCAGTGTCATCATTTTAGCCGTGGTCCAGTTTATTTGCTTAGCGCTGCTTCAAGACTGGTTTCAAGACAGTGAATGAAGCCATGTGCACCATATTGTTTTCTGTACCGATATCTGATTATTTGAATGGAACTGCAGTCCGTTTATTGAAACTGAGGCATTTAATTGACAATACCTTGGCTTGAAGGAAGCAGTTTTCAGGATTTGCAGCCTGCGCCCACATCCTCTTGGGAACCTTGTTTTCTAAAGATTTTGTCCATTTTTTCCAGACTCTTAAGTAACTGTGTGCCTCTCTCTGGACTGTCCCATAGGTTCCCTGTAAGGAGCCCCCGCCGGTGTGCCAGACCTCCCAGGGGCCATCCGCCCGACTGCACCAGACTCCGGCAGCGGGGCCTCCGATGGCAGTGGGCACCTCCCTGTGAAACTTGCCAAGCTGGACGCCACAGCTCTGCACGACGTCACTTTGGCCAACTCTGTGCCCCCTTCAGAGGCGTGCAACCATGCAGTCCTAGCCTGCAGCCCGGGCATTCCTGAGGAGCTCTATGTAAGCGAGGCTGTGGAAGATGCTCCCAGCTGCAGAGGGTACCGGGATGCCTGCACCATCACCGGTATGGGGGCCTTTCCCTGCCAAGGAGGGAGGGAGAAAGGGATGGTGGGCTGGAGACCTGGGGAAGGATGCAGCCACAGGGGTGGGTCTGGGGAAGGAGTGTGGGAGTCTGCGCTTTGGGAACGTGAGACCGGCCATCCTAAACCGACTTGTCTGAGATGAAGACAGGACCTCATAGAATTGTTGTGAAGGTTAAAGACGAGAATATCAAACCTGGGGAGTGTACACTGAGCAATGCTCGGTGTAGAGCGGCCTTTGCCCCTTCTCTGAGGCTCAGTCTCTTCAGGCAGAAGAGAGGTGTCATGGGAATAAAGCACAGTGGCATTGAGGGGTGCAAAAACGGAACCACACACACTGCCCTTGTACACTGTTAAGATTTGTGCAGACGTCGGTTCTTGCAGTTGCCCATGTCAGTCACACCTTCCAGTGTCCCAGGAGCAGGGTTAATCACCTCCCAGTGCGCTGGCAACTTCTGCTGTTCAGACTCATGCTGCCAGAGCTCTTGCTTCTTTTCCTTTCTCCGGGGTCATTGACACAGGTGCTTGGAGCCAGCACAAGAGAGGGCTCGGAGTGGCAATGGAGCAGGAGGGTACGCCTAACAGCAGTGAGGGGCATCCTTATAGTTAAAGCCAGTTGCATCTGTATTGAAGTTGACCCTAGTTCTCATTTTTGTCTGCAGTGTTTGCTTTTGTCCTCCTGTTTGAAATAATGCCTAATGGCAGTTTAAACTACACCTCTTTGCTTCCAGTAGCTTTTCATTGTTTGGTCTCACCAGTTAAGTAAGCGTTGAGGAGCCCCTGTGTGTCGGGACTTTCCTGAGTACAGAGGGGCGCAGAGATGGCCTGGCTCCCCGCTTGCATGCCCAGCCTGTGTACGCAGCTGAGCTCCTGGTGCCACGAGCTACCCTCCCTCCATTTATGCGCTAATCCCCAGCCCTGCCTGCCAGCTCACTGAAGGACACGGTTCCAACGTTTCCCCTCACGGATCTTTCCTATTAGCACAAAAACATGCTATGATCTCTCTCCTTAAGAAGAAGCCTTCTGGGCCCCACTTTCCCTACAGCGAATGCCTGTGTCTCTGTTCCTCAGTCTTCTGACCAGATTCCTTTCTCCTGTTGTCTCCTGCATCCAGTGCAAGCAGGCTGGTGATTCCACCGTTCTCCCAGCACTGATGGCCTCATTCAGCCCAGGGCTCTGTCCTCAGCCTTCATCTTCTTGCCTTTTCAGGAGGGGGGACCCAGCGGACCACACTCTTCTCCTGGAAGAGGGTCCTCCCTTGGCTTCGGGTCCCCACTCTCCCGGTTCTTCCATCTTGCTGGCTGCCCCCTCCCCACCCGACCTGTGGATGCTGGAGTGTCTGGAGCCCAGCGCTTCCAGCCCCTTGCTCGCCCTTGCACACCCATGCCCAAAGTGATCTCACCCAGTCTCCAGGCTTTAAAACCTGCCGTAAAACTGACCCCTCTCCCTTTCCTGTTCTCACACTGAAGGCCGGACGTAGCGGTCTGACTCCACATACAGCATTTTCACTTGGATGCCGAAAGGCACCTCCAACTCACGCAGCCAAGAAATGGATTCCTGATTTCCACCTCCACCTGCTTTCCCTGTCTTTATACATGGTACTTGGCACCTTCCAATTGTCCAGGCCCAAAACCCGGGAGGCACCCAGGACCTCTGTATTTCTTCCACACCCCAGTTTGCTGGGATGTCTTTGGCTCTCTCTCCACAGTGTGTCTGGAATTGGACTGTTTCTCACCAGCTCCACAGCAGCTACCCTGGTCCCAGCCACCTTCTTCTCACGCCTGGATTATTGCCTGGGGCTCCCCCTCCCCCCACTCCACCCCTGCCTCTGTGCAATCCATTCTCCACCCAGCCATGAGAGAGCCTTTTTAAATACAAAGTCAGATAGTTTAACTCTTCTGCTCCAAGCTTCCAGCGGGCTTCCATCTGCCGTGGCCGTGAGGGTCGAGGTGATAGGGCCCCCCCTGCCCTCCGGCCTGTCTCCTCTGTGTCTGCTCCATGCCGGCACACCAGCCTTCTTGCTAGCCCTTGGACACACGGGAGCCTCCCTCCTCAGGGCCCTTGTTCACGTGGGTGCCCAGTACTTGGATCACCTTAAACCCCGATGTCCTCGTGAGCCCCTCGTTACTTTCTCCAAGTGGCGTTTCATTAGACATGTGCTCCCCCTGCCTTTCCCCATCTCCCTTCCCCACTTTCTCTTTCTCCCCAGGCTTAGCCATGAGTTACCGTGTGTTTCTACTTTGTCTGCCACATTTGCAGTAGAACGTCCACTTCCCCAGGGCAAGGGCTTTGTGTGTCCCTGAATCCCGATGACTGAAACAGTGTCTGTGTGTGGACAGTGCACAGTAAACATTTGCCAGGTGAATAAATGGTGTTATTTAATTATTACTGCATCCACACGAAGTGGGGATTGTTGTCCCCGTTTTACAGGTAAAGAGACTAAATCATGAAAGGTTCAGCATCCTGCCTAAGATGCCTGAGCTCTGAGGGGTGAGACTCACATCCAGGTCATGACCCCAGGGCACGTGTTCTTTGCCACCCAGCAGTCCAGTCCAGTTGTGGAGACAGATGAGCAAATGGATATTGGTTGTGCACTGTGGTTAGTGCAGTGATAAGCATGGACACACAGGAGTGCTCCAAGGAGGGTGCCTGGCTAAGCCTTGGAGGGGAAAGGACGAGGAAGGCCAGGAGGGCTTCACGGAGGAGGTAGTGACTCCATTGCATCTTCATTTGTCTAAACATGTGAACTAATCCCTGGGATTACTGTGGCGTCTGTGCCCATGAAATCCAGGAAACATCCAGCCTATGAAAGCAGTTTCACTTTCTTTGAACGTGACAACCTAGGGCAAAGAAATGGCAGCGTGCAGTGCTGAAACCTCAAACCCTGTAGAACTGGAGGTTCTCTGCTGGGATGTCTGTGGCAAGCACTGTAGGACAGCTGAGAAACAGAGCTCAGCGCGGTCATGTTTGGCAGTGGCTTGGTAAACAGGAGGGTGAACACAGGCAGTGTTACACCATTAAGGTGCTAGGCAGCCGGACCATACAGACCATGCTCAGGTTAGAGTCTCATTAGATGCGCATTGACAGGAGACACAAAATGAAAAAAAAAACATTCTCAGAGAGACCTGCAGTATTCCCAAGCATGCATATGTGGGCTCCAAGGGCTGTGCCAAGTGCCGTCCTGGGAGATGACTTGGCATCCAGCCTCCAATAAATGCACTCCGCCCCTGTTCCCAGTGAGTGCTGAGTTTAACAGCAGACTTTTGTTTCTCTTTAAGTTTTAGGCAAAGCCAAATGCCCATTACAAAGCCCTGCTCCCTCTGCCCCTAACCTGGGGATATCACATTTTCGGGTGTGTCATTTTCTGTTTGGGGCGGTTTTACAAGATGTACCAAGAGGGCGCCCAGGCTGCCTGGAGTTACGTAATCCATTGTGTGTCCAGGGCAGCTCACAATCTTAGGATTTGCCCCGACAAGAAAGCTCAGAAAAGTGCTGAGGAAGGTGTGGGACGGTGGCGGTGCTGGGCTCTCAGGGAGAAGAAACTCTTCTCTCTCTGGATTGCCTTTGGAGTTTATTTCTGCCCATGGCATTGGTGCTTCAATTCAGGCAGCCCGCGGGGGCCCAGCCTCTGCCAGAGCTGTGCCGAGGCAAGCACATTGGGACAAACTCTTGTGGTAAGTGTGTTTGCCTGTTTGGCTGCTGTTTGTTTTCTTTGTGATGTGGCCGGAAAGGAGAAAAGACCACAGGGGATGTCATTTATCTCCTGTTCAGTTCTGCTTGCTAGGTTGTCCATGGACATGTGGTCGGGAAATTTCAATATGAATCGTTGACAGGCTGCTCACGCCTCATCCCCTCATCCAGGCTCAGAGGAGGCAAGTGACGGGGCCCCTGAGCAGCAGGTCTGTATTGGCACCAGGGCTGCTGGACTCCGACCACCTTTACCTTCGCAATTCTTTGTAACGGCTAACAGCATCCCTAAGGCCCCCTCTGGCCTCTTCAACTCTGCGATTTTCCTAATCCTGGGTCTTTAAATGGTTTCTTGGAACATTGCCTGGTGTCTGGGTCAGGAAGGAGGTTTTCAAAAGGTGAAGACAATGTCTCCTTCCCCGCTTCCCTCTTGTCTGCCCTCAGTTTTTCTTTCTGTTTTCCTTGCTAAATGTGCTTTGCCCTGTACCTCTGACCCACACCCCAGTGATGGAAAGCTTGCTAATCAGTTCTGCTCTGGCTTGTTTCTCCTCGCTTCCTCTGAGCTGGTCAGAATCTGACTGTTGATGACCCACCTGGTTTCCGTCCTGTCAATACACTGTTACCCCAAAGCTGTCTGGGCCACCAAACAGTGAATTGCTGGGAGGTGTGAGCTCCTCTTGTCCTGACCCAGTTGGTTTTCAGTGTCAAGACATACGAGACTATGGGTGAGAGACGATGATGGCGGTGCAGTGAATGTGTGTATTTGCGTGTGTGGCTGCAGGCCTAGCCAAGAATTCTGTTCAGCTGGCATTGTTCATGGCCAGCTTTGGCTGGGATCCATTGAGGACAACTGGCCTTGCCCCCAGGGCCTTGGAGGTGGGCAGAGGCGTGAATGACTACAGGTGACTCAGATGCGAAGGGCTCCAGGTCAGCATCTAGCAGCAATCCTGCCTGGCATCCTCTTCTTCCCAGGGGCACCATTTAGGATTTACTCCTTTTCTCTCACTAAGTTAAGCCATCAAACTTGAGGATTTATTGTCTGAAAACATGCTCCAATAAAATATTATGGTCTTCTTTTATAAGTTAAATTTAAGGCCTTATCAATTCCTGCCTAGTACAAATTTTTTTCTTTTAGTGGAAATTGTAATTTAAAAAAAAAAGTATTACATTTATTGGGGCGACACTGGTTAGTAAAATTACATAGGTTTCAAGCGTGTATTTCTATGCTACATCATCTATGTATTGCATTGTGTGTTCACCACCCAGAGTCATAGTATACAATTTTTAACGTGTGTTCCATTGAAAATTTATCATCGAATTGGTATTTACTTGGCTAAATGAAACAGAAAAGCATGGACAGTAAGATAATCCCTTCTTTCACAGAGTGAGAAGATGTGAATTAGAATCTAGGACATTATAATTTTTTTTTCTAAATTTGTAACTTAGAAATGTTTTTGCTCTTTCTCTTACTGGAATGTCCCCTATTTAACTGTTGATTGGTTTTTGCAGTTACAATGTGGGAGGGCGTCCCTATTATGCTGATTTCTAGAGCTAACTTTTAATCTTTAGCAAAAACATTTGCCTCTTAAATGTGCTCTAAATGATTTGGGGTCACCCACTGACCTTGCTTCCCATTTAGTTCTTCATCATTAGGCGAGCAGAACTTTTATCACACAGGGTTGTTGACATAAATTGTAACATTTAGTTAAAATGTGTTAGTAAGATTCTTGACATGCATTTGATACATTTTTATCCTTTTCCTAACTGGTTTTCCTTCACAATTTGAAACAAGCCTTTAATGTATCCAATATATTTGTGTTAGTCTTTGACCACTTGAAACCATTTTAGGAAGCTGGCAAATAATAAATTATAATGAAAAAATTAAAGAGTACTCTTAGTAGAGACTTAATCAGGGGTGCTTCATAGGACTTCAGAACAGTGATCGCAGCCACAAATAGCATTCCTAATGGTGTTCCTTTAGGGACTAAGGTTTTGTAATGGGTTTTACATTCCATTGATTTGCAAGTGTGGGCATTAGTGTCACTTCAGAAGCACACCCGCTTTGTCAAGGGGCTCTCTTTTCAGTGTGACCAACCAGATCAGGGTTCAGAGGCAGTTGCTGGCTAAGTGGCCAGACATGGGCCTCAGCCCTTAGCGCCCCATTCTTCTCACACAGCCAAGTTCTGCTGTAGGGGCTTCCCAGGGATTTCCTGAGAGAGGGTGCAGGGTGCGGTGTATGCCACCAGAATCAGGCCTCGAAGGTGGGTTTGGACGCACCCCTGGCCACATGGTTCACTGGTAACCCTGGGACTCATGGCCCTTTGAGGAGCTGAGTCAGAAGCTTGTCTGTGTTCTCTGACCCCTGCTCCTGTGTGGATGCTGACACGTGAGCAAATCAGGCTGCAACTCTCATGAACTGAAACTTTTTATCTGTCACTAGACCTGGAATGAATCAGGTTTCATAAACCCTGTATGAAGGCTCTTCAGAGAGGCAGAACCAACATGGTATGTGTGTATATATAAAGTGATTTATTATAAGGAATTGGTTCAGATGATTATGGAGGCTGACAAGTCCCAAGATCTGTAGTCAGTAAGCTAGAGACCCAGGGGAGCCAATGGGGTAGGTCCAGTCCAAAGACCAGCAGGCTTGTGACCTAGGAAGCGTCACGGTTGCAGTTCAAGCCCAGAGGCAGGAACACGCTGATGTCGGCTCAGAGGCGGTCAGGCAGGAGGAATCATCTTACTTGAGGAAGGGTCAGCCTCTTAGTTCTATTCAGACCTTCAACTGCTTGGATGAGGCCCACCCACATTAATGAGAGCAGCCTGGTTTACTCAGTCTGCCCATTTCAGTGTTACTCATTCACAGGCATTCTCACAGAAATGCCCACAATTATGTTTGACCAATGTCAGGACCTTTCGTGGTCCAATCAAGTTGGCGCATGTACCGTAATTAGCCATCACAAATCCTAACATAGGCTGATGCTGAGCCGTTGCTGTGCCTGGCAGGCTTCCCAGGACGGCTCCGGCGACTCATTTTGTCCTCAGCACAACACTGCCAGGTGGCAGCCATTGTTACCACGCTTGTCCTCTCGTGTGAAACAGGGGTTCTTGGGGTTTTGACCCAGCAGTGTTGTTTTCTGACCCTTTGTAAGTTAACCCCCTTCAGTCTGGATTTTGCTTTTTAAATAATTTCAGCTAACGAGGGTTTAAAATTATAAAAACAACCCATGCAAGAGGTAAAACCTGAAATTGTACCAAAATGTAGTTAATGCAGAATAACATACGCACCATCTATGCAGTTTAACAGGTTTTAAAAATCATTCTAGGAATTTTTTTTTTTTTTTGGCACATAATTCTTTTTCTAAAATTTATGCACATAATCCTTTTTCTAAAAAACACAAGTGGGACCATATCCTATACCCTGAATCTGCATTTTTAAAAAATGTAACAATATTATTTAGGTTGTTTTATTACCATATATATAATATCACCTTCTGTTTTAAAATAGCCACATAGTATCCCATTGTGTGGCTGTCTCATTATCGTCACTTATTTAATTAATCCAACCGTTCTCAATCCTAGAAGACGTAATATTCCTTTTTATGACAAACACTTTGTAATTCCTCCTTTATGAACCTGAGACTCACGGTCCTAATAGATAACTAGTTCTTCTAAACACATTGTTGTAAAAGAACCAATGTAATGCCTTACTGTAATGTAAAGGAGAAACTAAAGTGAAATGATGGAACCTGTTGCATCATGGACATGGCCTCACTGGGATGCATAATGAAATTTGAGCGCTACCCTTGCAGGTAGAATTGCCAAGAAGGTGGCCAGTACAAGGACAACTAATCCTACTGGCCACTCAACATCCAAGAAAGTGCCACTGTTTTCGGCAGTCCCCTTTGGAAGGATGCTTCAAGTAGTTTCCACTTTTTGCTTTTTAGCTGTGCTCTAAGGAGCGTTCTTGCACGTATTATCTCCTAAGTGTGTGTAAGCTGACAGAGGGAAGTGCATGAGTGCATGTAAGATTTGGTATGCGTACCTCCCAACACTCCCCTGCAAAGAGTCTGCACCCATTAAGTGCCTAGCACCCTTTCAATTTGTTGCCAGCTCTGGGCGTTATCAATCCTTTGCATGTTGGTTAGTCAGATAGTCATGAAAAGTGATATTTCATCTTATTTTGCATCTTTGGAATTAGGAATGTGTCTGTGCCTCCTCTCTGTTGTGTTTCATTTTCTATAAAGAGCCTGTTTTTGTTTTTGGTTGTTTTTCTACTGGGTTTTTGGCCTTTTAAGAGGTATTGCTGAGTTTCAATTGTGTGTACAAAGGATAGGGCAGTGTGCCAGCTTGAGATTCTTTTATATTTCACAAGACACAAAATGTCTTAAAAATAGTTACACACATTTCTATTTAACGATGACTGTGTTTGATATTTATAGGAGAAGTGCAGGGTGCTAAGAGATTGTGTAAAGGGGATTTCTGCAGTGGCGTTTCCAAGGTTTCTACAGGAAAGCAATATTTAAGCTTTCTTAAATACTAAGAAATAGTAAGAAATCTGAAGGATGTGTAGGAGTGGACAGGATTGGGGTGGGGAGGGAAAGAGCATTAAAAGCAGTGAAAACAGCATGAGCAAAGGTCCTGTGGTGGGGAAGGTGTTGGTAATGACAATAATAGCTAACATCGATAGACCACTTACTACGTATAAGACGTTGTCCTAAGTGCCTTTTATGTCTAACTTCATTTAATTCTCATGTCTTAGTTGTCTATTGCCATGGAACAAACTTCCCCAAATCTTGGTGGCTTAAAACAGCAAACATTCATAGTCTCACGTATTATATTTCAGGAATTTAGGAGTAGCTTAGCTGGGTGGTTCTGGCTCAGGGTCTGTCGTGATGTCACAGTCAAGATGAAAGCTTGCTACCATGGAAAGCAGTCTGGCAGTTCCTCAAAAGGTTACACATAGTTACTGTGTGACTTACCAATTCTCCTAGTTATATACCCAAGAGAAATGAAAACATCTAAGTCCGCACAAAACCTTACATGCAAGTGTTCCAAGCAGCATAATTCACAATTGCCAAAAAGCAGAAGCAACCCTCATGTCCACCAGTTGATAAATGGATAAACAAAATGTGGTATATTCATACCAAGCAATATTGACCAGCAGTGGAAAGGAATGAAGTGCTGACACATGCCACAGCATGGATGAACCTTGAAAACGGTATGCTAAGTGCAAGAAGGCAGACACAAACGATCCCATGTGAAATGTCCAGAAGAGGCAAATCCATAGAGACAGAAAGTAGATTCGTGGTTGCCATGTCCTTGGGACGAGGAGGGTGTGGAGTGACTGCCAATGGGTGTAGGGTTTCTTTTTGGGGATGATGAAAATACTCTAAAATTGGATAAGGTCGATGATTGCACAACTCTGTGAACGTGCTGAAACCCACTGAATCATCCACTTTAAAAGGTGAGTTTTATGGTATGTAAATTGTATCCCAATATAGCTGTTATTTACAAAATGATGGAAGCTTGCCTGGGGCTGGGGCTCAGACGGGGCAGCTGGCTTCCCACAGAGTGAGTCATGCAAGAGTAAGACCAAGGTAGAAACTCCAGTGTCTACCTCTTTTATGAGCTCACCTCCGAATTCACATAGTCACTTCCTTCGTATTCTGTGGGACTTACGGGTTAGCCCTGGCTGAGTGTGGGTGGGTCCCACGCAGGCAGGTGAGCACCACTGGAGGCTGCCAGTCGTACTGCACACGTCTCTGTGACGTACATCTTCCTATTTTACAGGTGGGAAAACTGAGGCACGGGGCACTTAAATCACCTGTGCCGTGTGTCACACAGCTTAGTGGTGGAGCCAAGGTCTGAATCTAGGCAGTTTGCCATGAGGGTCCACTTTTTTAACCAGTACCAATATTTTATAAGCTTTGACTGTGATCCACAGAAAAAAAAAAATCTCATTTCACATCATGACTCAGCACCCTCATCACAGGCCCAAACCAGAAGTTCCACTAGATACCTTCATCCATATTGTTTGCACTTCATTTGGATATTTTCTGTTTCCTTTCATTGGGAAAATAAATGCAAATTGCGATGCACCAAACTGTTTTCCTGTCGCGCTTGCAGCTTGGAACATTTTGCTCTTATGCTGTTTTGTCTCTGCAGAAACTTAAGAGACTTGAACTTCACTGTTCCCCACGCTGCATCTCCCGTAGCCAGACCTGCTTCCTAGAGCTAGTCCTTAGGGGCATTGACTTCAGAAAGGGTACAACAGAAAAAATGGCAACAGTTTAGAGAACGAACCTTGAGTTTTTCCACCCCCATCAGATTCCCAGCCCTATACTTTTCCTTCCCAAAGGAAGCACTGTTTCTTGTGTATCTTTCTAAAAATATTTTGTGCGTGTGTATGTATGAATCTCTTCTTCCCCTTTAAAAGTTTTTCTATAAATGGGAGGATACACTGAATATACTATTCTGTGTCTTAATTTTTCTACTCAGTCATATATATGGGAGACCTTTCCCTTTAGCTGTCATACATCTATTGCATTCTTTTTGTTGGCTATATTCATTGCATGCAAGACCCAGAACTGGTTTAGTTAATTCCCTGTTGATGGATATGTAGGTTTCCAGTAGTTTGCAGATACTAACAGGGGATATCCGTATTCCCACACATTTGAGCAAATATGTGATGAATGCACTTGTGAGAATTCCTAGAGGAGGCACTTGAGTTGTGATGGACGTTGCCAGAGAAGTGGTACTTTTTGTATTGTTCAGATAATATAGGAGAGCGTCTGGGCCCGTGCCCTGGGTACCCGGGGCATTAGCAAATGTTTTGCTCTTGGCCAACTGAGGTGTAGAAAATAGCACTGGTGGTCTTGGTTTGTATTCCTCACAGTATGGGGACTTCGAGCATCTTTTGGTGTTAGGGAGGCAGAATGTGTTTCTCTGCTTGTTTGATGGGAATGATGAATGAAGGATTTTTTTTTTCTTCTGTGACCTGAGATAAAGGCTCCTTAACAGTTTCTATTTTTAGCTCCTGGAGTAGTTAACTCCATAATTCTAAATAAGGTAAGTATTATTTATACTTTACTTACCAGCTGTAGAGAGGGACTCATTGCAGTGCCTACCTCACTGGATTGCTGAGGATTAAATTAGTTAATACATGCAGAGAACTTAGCATGCTGTTGGCACGTAGTAAGTACTCACTTAACCAGTTTTCATTGTTATTACTATTGTCTGTCTATCTATCCATCCATTATCTGTCTATCTCACTATCATTATCCCTCCTTCTAATTGGCTTGGAGGAAAACCCCGGGATTATTGTTGCTGGGTTAGTAGGTGTCAGGGGAAGGGGGAGGGACAGCATCTGACATAGTTGTTTTAATGTTGCCCTTCCATGTGCCCTCTGGTCACAGGCCCCTTCCCCATTACCTGTCTGTCTTCTGTCTGAGCCTGGACCCCATAGCCGCTTCTTCTATATTCTGGGCCCCGGCTTATCCTATTCTTTCTTCCATCACCACTCCCTGGCTTGTGTCTCAGAAACGTGCTCACCTTTTACTCACTGATGACCCTTCTCTCACTTTCCCCTTCCCTTGCCCTTTTGGGTCTTCACTATCCTCCTTTGTCAGAGGGTGCAGCTTGCTCTGCCAGGAGTGGCAGGGCTGCGGGAAGAGTCCACGCTAGTCGGCTGGGATGCCACAGGGTGCGGCCTCAGAGGGTGGCAGGCCTGGCAGGCTTCTGAAGGTGTGGGGGAGGCAGAATTTGTTTCTCTGCTTGTATGATGGGACTGATGAATTTATTGGGGGGAGCAAATGTCATATTTTTGTGAAAAATACTTAGAAAACTCTGAAGCTCTATAGCAAGTCCAGTAGAACCTTCTGTGATGATGGAAATGGTCTCCATTCAAATGTCTTCATAGACCTGTAACATACGCGTATGACGTCTGCTTTACAAACAACTATTAATTGATTTTATTTATTTATTTAAAGATTTTATTGGGGAAGGGGAACAGGACTTTATTGGGGAAGAGTGTTTACTTCCAGGCCTTTTTTCCAAGTCAAGTTGTTGTCCTTTCAGTCTTAACTGTGGAGGGCGCAGCTCAGCTCCAGGTCCAGTTGCCGTGTTCTAGTTGCAGGGGGCACAGCCCACCATCCCTTGCGGGAGTCGAACCAGCAACATTGTGATTGAGAGGACACGCTCCAACCAACTGAGCCATCCGGGAGCTCAGCGGCAGCTCAGCTCAAGGTGCCGTGTTCAATCTTAGTTGCAGGGGGCGGAGCCCACCATCCCTTGCGGGACTCGAGGAGTTGAACCGGCAACCTTGTGGTTGAGTGCGCACTGGCCCATGTGGGAATCGAACTGGCAGCCTTCGGAGTTAGGAGCATGGAGCTCTAACTGCCTGAGCCACCGGGCCGGCCTCCCTATTAATTGATTTTAGAAGGAACTGGCATCGCTGCATCACTTGTAAAAAATGATTTTAAAGATACTTCCCATTATGTTATTTAGCATTTGTCTCAAAAATTTCTTGATGAACTCTTTTCTGCTTATTAGATAATGAGCTTTTTGGGTGTGTTTGTGAGGGATGTGTGTGTATTTGCTTTGGCTTCTGTGAAGCTCAATTGCCCCAGGATTTCATTGAGTAGTTATTCTGGTAAAACTCGGTTCTTACCCAACTCCTGCCTCCCTCCTTTTAATAAAGTGTATAGGTTGCTCTTTTTTTAATGCGTATTCTAATGGTTCTATTGAAATCTTATTGGACACACCTAGGGTTTGAGAAAAAAAGAATGAACATTGCCCCACTGCACTTTCTCCAGGTACCATGAACTTGCTCCTGTGGGAAGTCGACCCCACACCCCTATTTCAGCCTGAATAGAATGTCAGTATTCCCAAGGGACATGCAGTGTGGCTTCCTAGGGTTTTGGGGCCTAAAGCATGTTGGCTCTGGGACGGAGAGGTCAGGGTGTGACTCCAGGTTGCAGCACTTACGGTGTGACCTTGGGCAAGTCATCTAGTCTCTGAACCTGTTTCTGTATCTCTAAAATGGGCACGACCATGAGAACCTGAGGGTGGTTGTTGGTACACAGCGTGGAAACTCCTATCTGATATGTAGCACAGTGGTACGTGGAAGGAATTCGTAACTATTCGTACTTCTTTTTACCTTGGCTCAGTGTAATTCCCAATTTCTGTCAAATTGCCTTCAGCCTGCTCAGTTGACAGTGGAATCTTCTAGTACGGTACTTCCCCGTCCTTCTCTGGGACTTCACTGTCTGTTGGCTTGGCTTTTGAATTCTAGAAGTGAGGCGCACGCTTTGGATCACTCACTGGGCATACCCCGTTCCTTATATAAATGGGGGTCACCACATATTTTGTGACTTGAGCCTTTGAATTTCCCAGGCTTCTGCTCTGGAAAACAGACTGAGCAGACACATGCTGATGGGCTGTCAGTCAGTGGTGTGCTCCCGGAGGGCCTGCAGGTCTGACCTTAAACAGCCGTCATAACTGACCTCAAACTGCTCCTACACCAGGGGCCAGCGGTTTCCAGAGGACTATCTCAGAGAATTTTTATTGTATTTTCCTTTCCTCTCTTCTTTTCTTTTTTTCCCTCCCCACCTTTTCTCTCCCCGTTCTCCCTCCACCTCCCTTCTTTCCCTGCTCTTCCCCTCGCCCACTGTGTAAGAGAAACAGTTTCTTTTTCCTTTTTAAAAACATTTTACCACTGAGGTGGATCCAGGCTGTAAAAGACCTTGGAAGCTTTGCCACATTCAATCAGAACTTCTTAGGTAAAGACAACAGGTTACCGCCCATGCTGAGTGAACTGACTGAATGTTCTTGAGTGCTTTTCTGGCATGTGGAGGACGTGAACTTGGCCTGTTGCAAACTGTCCCTTTCCACACTGTATCTGGGTTAACAGGCACCCTCTTACGTTATCTGACATGCATCCTGTGATAATGAAGGGGCTTCATAATGCTCATTTGGAATACATTGGGGTTTAGCTAGAAGTAGGAAGTTGAGTAAAGGTGTCACCCAGACATCGATGGTGACTTTGCAGGTAAGTGAATGGATGAGAGAAGTGGCCACCCCTTAGCGCTCTGCATACAGTCTGCGTGCAGGAGGTCTGCTGAATTCTTTGCTGGAGTTAAGTGGGAGGCCTGAGGGCTGTGAGTTCTGGAAGTCTTCTGGAGGGAACCTGACTATTGAGAGAGAAAAACGAGAGTAAAGCAGCAAGAACATGCACAGAACCAGCCGGCTTACCCTCTCGATGACTGGAAGCTATGCAGAAGGCAGTTTCACCCTAATTTACGGCCCTGCTGAAAGGCCGTTTCAGACCTTACCCAGCCCCTGTCACTGCCTTCCCCGCCCCTGTACTGTAGGAGTAGGAGATTGAGTGCCCAGCAGGAGCACGCCATTCCAGGGCTCTCCATCAGCCCCATTGCGCTTAGTGAATTCCCTTAGTGCTCTTGGGAGCCCAGCAGCAGGGCAGAGTAAGGGGGACAGGTGGTTTCATCCAGAATTGCGTTTTGTCCTGTAGGTGCCAGGAAAGTACCATGGAAGGAGGTAGGGTAGTTGAAGCTGATTGGGAAAGGGGGGACAGAAGCAAACGGGAGGGATCAGGGGGTGGGGGTCGCGGAGGGAGGGGCCGTTGAATTTCAGAGGTGGCCCAGGTGGAACGGGAGGTCCAGGAACTCAGAGATTGGGGAGTTGGATGGTGTCTGGCTTGGGGGTGGTGACAACCTCCTGGATGACTGAACCTGATGTCGCTGGTGGAGGAGGGGCAGGGAGATAGACAAGTGAACATAAGCAAGGGGGCAGCATGAGTTTCAAGTGAGCAAGGAGTTCTAAAAGCACATGGAAGAGAACAAACGGGATGTGGCCAAAGGAGCCAGACCGTGCTGACGCCAACTCCAGCGCCCACGTGAGCCAGCTCAGCGCAGGACTTGAATCTTCATGTTCCAGAAGGTTTTCAACCCTGCTGGGTTTTTGGTCCCTATGATGGAACATGTGCGTAGGCCAAACTGAACCTCCTCCTTAGTGGGATGGAAGGAAGGTCTTCTTAATGGTTGGAAAGATGAGACAAGGCTGAGCCTGGGGTGGTGAGCACCTTGACATTCCTTCTCTCTGTTGGGAATTCGGGTCTCAGTGCCAGCCCAACATTTTATCTGATAAATGTAATTACACCTTTTTTCTCCTGTATGGAACAAAGCTCATAATAGACAGTTCAGGTTGTTGCAGCTGCAGGTTGGAACTCCATTGCTCAGTGTTATTTCACCTCTGTTTCTCCCTGTTTCTATGGGGGTTTGTGGTGAGTAGAGATAGAAAGGGGCAAATGTGAGTCTGAGAGCCTGCAAGTAAGTCTTCTGGCGCCCACTCGCTTTCCTTTCCCAGGACCAGGAGGAGGGTGCAGCGCCACCTAGTGGGCCAGGGATGCACTAGCAACAGGAATGGCAACCTTAACCTTGAGACCAGGCCAGATACCGGTGGTATCCTGGGTTTGCCAGTTTTGAAAGGGATTGAGGGATTGTCCAGAGAGCCGGACAGATAAGGCAAACAACTTTAGTTGTGTAGAACAAAAGAATCCGCCCTCACCCCAATCCCTTCTCCTGCCTCGATCCATTTACCTTTATTTAATTCTGCTCCATCAGTTCTTTGCTGGAGCTAATTCTAGAAGTTGTTTTTATAAGAGCATGTTATGAGAGCCAAATGTGGTCACGTCTTTCTTGCTGAGACTGTTTCTTAGGCGATCCTGATGGTGGTGCAATTTCAGTTCTGTGACGAACTTTAGCTATTGGTTGTACTTTACATGATTTTAAATTGGGTGTGTGTTAGTCAGGTTTGGTGTAGAAATGCTAGGTAACAAACAACTCCCACATCCATAGTGGCTACCGCAGCATGTATTCCCTGCTCACGGTTGTAGGTCACCTGAGGGTCACCTGGCTTTCAATTCAGGTCTGTTCCCCTTGTCTCTCATTGGAGGATTTAGGCTATAGGGGCAGTGGCTGTCTAGGGGCCGTACCCTTCTCCTGGCAGAGGACGGGAGCTCAAGAGGACAAACTCAACCACACAGGCACATTCAGAGCCTCTGTCTGGACATGCCGTGAGTTATGTCCACTCACATTTCACTGGCCAAAGCAAGTCCGGTGGCCCGGCTCAAAGTCACAGAGTTACAAGATGATGATTTGTTCACGGTGAACCATAGCCAGGGTGAGGGGTGAAGGAAGAGTTGTGAACAAGGTGAACAGCCTGGATTTTAGAAGATCCTCAGGTAACAGGAGCCGCCTTGAGTGGCCGAGGCACATAGGCGGTTCTTAGGAAAGCCCATGGTGACCTCCAAGGCCTCTGCTTATTCTCCTAGCTCTGCTGGACTGGAGAATTGGGGTGGTGTGGGGGGTTGGGAGGAAGGACACGGGCTTTTATTTATTGTCTGGAGCAGGGGTTGGCAGACTCTTCATAAAGGATCAGAGAGTAAATAGTTTAGGTTTGTGGACCCCCTGATCTATGTCACAACTATTCATCTCTGCCATTATAGCTGAAAGCATCCATAGACAGTGCCTTGCAAATGGGTCTAGCTATGTTCCAATGAAATTTTTATTTATAAAAACAGGCAGAGACTGGATTTCACTCTGGGCTGTATAGTTTGTGGACTCCTGGCCTAGATCTTCAAAGCTTGATCTATATTAGGACATCAACTTAACAGTAAGAGAGAACTATCCCTTTTTAGTTGGGAAGACAAAAAAAAAATCAAAAAAAAATCAAAGGGCTGTTGGTGAGTCCAATACTATCCCACCCACTCAGCATTGTTAAGCGGTAAACAGTTGTCCTGTATCATTGAATCCCATAGGCAGTCCAAACTTACTGTTTGTAAGCATGAAATCTCATTGTACTTAACCCATTTTCAGTAGCGATGTCTAGAAAATGTATTAGAAGCTCCTTTGGCTTTCCAAACAGTTGACATGGAAGGCGATTTCCCTTTCTGGTAGAGTCTGATTTTTCTTTCATGAACAGTGTTTCTATTTTCCTGAGGTTTGGCCAAGAAGTAGGTGTGCTCAGAGACCCTACTTTTACAGTTCCTTGTGGTTGCGTTTTGTGTGTGTGTGTGTGTGTGTGTGTGTGTGACCACTTCATTGAGATATAATTCCCATACCATGTAATTCACCCATGTAAAGTGTATAATTTGGTGGTTTTTAGTATGTTCACCAGGTTATGCAATCATCACCACAATCAATTTTGGACCATTTTCATCACCCCCAAAAGAAACTCCAGACTCTTTAGCTGCCACACCCTAATCCTCTCCCATCTCCCTGACTCTGGCAGCATTTTTAATAAGCTTTCAAAAAGTCACCTCTTGGTTTCTGCTGGCCTTGTTTTTTATTTTGTTTTGTTTTGGTTTTTGTTTTTTTGGCTCTGAAAGGCTCAGCCTTGCCTTGAAGATCAGAGCAAGGGATCTTCTCAAGTGGCCGTGGTGCTATTCAGGGGTTCACCTAAGAGACACTTTCATTGCTCCTAACACTTGTGTATCTTAACTACGTCGCCCGATGAGATAACTAACATTTTCCCCTTTTCTATAGCTTTATATTTCTTCATTTGTGTTCTTCTTTGTAGGAGGGTGTTCTTTATAATTTTCTACATTTTGAATTTACATCTGTGTTCGTTTGAAACCTGGCTCAAGTAATATGGAATCGTTTCAGGTTTAATTTCTTTTATCTCTTTTGTTTAACTATTTATGTCAGGCTGCAGTAATGTGGGGCTGGTGGGGGAATGTGTTTGGCATCTTTTAATATCCACATGATCTCATTTGATGTTTTGGAAAAGTAACCATTGTTCATGTATAAACAGAATTTCCTGTGGAGGAAATAATTTCAATTAACAGTAAGGCAGTTGACTGCACGGAATGAGGGAGGCACCGCACGCATTATAATTTCTCAAAACTTGGTTCTATTAATAAAGTTTTCTTGATTCAGCCCTTAACTCTTTATCTCAGAATTTACCCCTTTGTGCTAACTGCCTTCCATTGTTTCCTAGTCAGAGCTCACTTTGGGGAAAGGAGAGGATGGGGGAAGGATGTGGGTCCAAAGCCTTAGAGAATCTAAGTATAAATGTTAGGCGTAAGTGTTTTTGGAAAATAGAAAGCACGTGCAGGTGTAAAATCAATAATTTGAAAACAGGAAACAGAATTTAAGTCCCTGGATGGGAGCCACAAAACCCAAGAGGTGGGAGAGAGATGGGTGAGAAAGGAAAGTAGAGGAGTTAGAATACTGGGAACTTACTAGCAGTGTCTTCCACACCTCCTTGACGACAATGAAAGATCTGACATGAGCCTTTAAAATCAGCGTTTCCCCTGTTTTTCACATCTGACCCACACAAGAAAACAATGTTATCTGCCTCGCACAAGGACTAAATGGTGATGGCAGCTCATAGCTGGAGACCGCTGTGGACGCTGCCTGGCACCCTCTGTTCCCAGCACTGTTTGAAGAAGCTCTGTCTTAAATCACTAGAAGAAAAAGGAATCTGGTGGCACATGTTCTACAAAACCAAAGACAGCCAAGCAGTGACACCTCAAGAAAGTGGAGCCACCAGGAGGCGTGACAGAAGTAAGATCAGTCACATTTGACATGACCCTAATGCTCCTATTTGAACACAGTCTCAGAATGGGTCAAGTAGTGAAGCTTTCGCTATGTGCCATGTACTCAAGAGTGGAAGTTGGGAATAGGAGGAAAATTGAGAGAAAGGAGAATCATGAGGAGGAAATCAGAGAGACCAGGCTCTGAGGACCAGAGGCAGCGTGGGTGGTGGTGAGGGCTGTGGTCGCTGGGTCTAGACTGAGTTAGAAAACCAGGTCTACTGCCTTCTAGCTGCATGTGATAGGGGTCCAGTTATTCAGCCTCTCTGCACCTTAGTTTCTCCTTCTGTAAAATGGGGATGGTAAGATTCTCCACTCCAGGGCTCCAATCTTAGGGAGGATTAAATGAGTCCATGGGTGTAAATGCTTGGTGGTGGCAGCACTCCATAAATGTTTGCATTATTACCACTGTTGTTTGTTATTATAAAAAGTACAGTTGGATTCCTACGTAACTCTTTCAAACCCAATAAAATCCAGATGGTTCAAAGATACAACGTCAAGGATGCAGACATAAAAATGCCAAAGTAAATATGGCTGGATATTTCAATAATCTTAAGCTAGCAAAGGCCCTCCTCAGCGTGATTGGAAGGATAGAATACAAAGAGGATGATGGGTCAATTTGACTATAGAAAAATTACACTTTACACAGGCGTTCTTGCTGTAACACAGTACATTGGGTCCTGAAAAACTTGTGTATTCTGTAAAACTGGACACTAAAAATAATAGATGTTACGCGACTTTGTAACAGGATGCTAACAAAAACCCTTATGTACACTGGGAGCGAATGTGAAATAGCACCAGGGTCTGCTCCCTGTGGCAGGAGGCGCGCGCACACACACACACACGCACGCACACGCACGCACGCACACACACACACACACACACACACACACACACGGCAGGGGGAAGGCTGTGCGGCAGGGGGAAGGCTGTGCGGCAGGGGGAAGGCTGTGCGGCAGGGGGAAGGCTGTGCGGCAGGGGGAAGGCTGTGCGGCAGGGGGAAGGCTGTGCAGCCTGCAGGGGAAGGGGCTCAGCGCCCCTGCAGCTCCCAGAAGTGTAGCCCTCTCTTCCTTCAGCTTCACTGTTCTTCCTCCCCCACCGGAGCCACACCAGCTGCCAAATCGGGCCTTTCTTCCAATTTGTTACTGGAATACTGTTCCCTCATTCCCATTTCTGCCCAAATGACGCTTCCCCAGAAATGAGCAAGTAATTGATTGTTGTGGCTTTGTCATCTTCCATTAATTTGATAATGATTTACTTAAGTACTGCCTTTTATCCAAACATGAAGGTTGTATTTGGCAATGCAATGCGCATCTTTTCAAAAATGCATTGAAGACAGAGTTAACCTACAGAAATGTGCAGAAATAATTTATTCATACTTAGGAGGCCCCACTTATGTTTAATAACCAAAGCTACGGTGATCATTGTCCAAGTTTTTATAAAAATAGCTTTATGGAAGTATAATTTACACACCATAAAATTCACTTCTTGTAAGTGTACAAGTCCATGACTTTTTTTTTCTTTTTAATAAAGTAAATTTACAGAGTTGCACTGCTGTCAGACTGGCTGACCATCTTCCGTTCCCACCAGCACTGTGTCAGGGGCCCAGTTGCTTAACATCCTCCCTGACTCGGGGTGTTGCCTGTCTTTTTTATTACAGTGAGTGTGTAGTGCTATCACATTGCGGCTTTTCATCAGGGACCCTTGTTTTTATTGTGTCAAAACATGCATAACATTTATCATTTAACCATTTAAAAGTATAGATCAGTGGCATTTAGTATATTAAGAGGCGTGCAAGCATCGTCATTATCTAGTTCCAGACCATTTTCATCACAGCAAAAGAAAACTCCGTACCTATCGGCACTTATTCCCCATTCCTCCCTCCTCAGATCCTGGCAACCACAAATCTACTTTCTATCTCTATAGATTTGCCTATTCTGGACATTTCATATAAATGGAATCATACACTATGTGGTCTGTTGTGTGGCTTCTTTCACTTCGCATGACATTTTCTGTGTTCATTGATGTAGCATGTGTCAGTGGTTCATTCCTTTTTATGGCTGAATAATATTCCATGGTATGGATAGACCACATTTTCTTTATCCGTCCATCTGTTGATGAGCATTTGGGTTGTTTCCACATTGGGCTACTGTGACTAGTGTTGCGATGAACATTTGTGTACAAATTTTTATTCGGACACCTGCTTTCAGTCCTTTTGGGTATAAACCCAGGAGTACAAGTGCAAGGTCATGTGGTGATTTTGTGTTTAACCTATTGAGGAACGGCGAAACTGTTTCCCAGAAGGGATGCATTTGAGAGTAACAAAGGATAATATTAAAAATTACACTGGAACAACAGGCATGAACTGACACTGTCTTGGGCAAACCAAGACAAATGGACCTTGTTGTTCAACTCAGCCCTTCCGTCTCCTCTGCTGTCTTCCCTCCTGGCATTAGCCACTGTCTTGATGGTGTGTTTGATTCCTCTGAATATTCTTAAACGTTTCCTCCAATATATATCTTCGTTTCTTGCTCCCGATGTGCCCAAGTCCCCCAGTCTGAGAGATGAAAGGAAATCCCTAATGCAATGACCATCTTTTATGTCTTTTAAAAAATTGTGGTAAAATACACATAACATAAAATTTACCATTTTAGCCATTTTAAGTGTACAGTTCTGTGACATGAAGTCCATTCCCATTGATGTGCAAATATCACCTCCATCCATGTCCAGAACTTTTTTATCTTCCCAACTGAAGCAATGTATACTTTAAACTAGGGGTGGCCAAACTGCGGCCTGCGGGCCAACTGCGGCCCGCGATCCATTTTTAATTGGCCCGCAGCAAATTCCAAAAATATGTTTAGTTTACTTAAATAAACCAGGTGAGGCAATACGTACTTTACCTCGAGTGAGTGGCCTGGCTGTTTGTGTATTTTACCGCATATGGCACTTGGTGAAAACCGTTGAAAAAAGTTTGGACACCCCTGCTTTAAACACTAACTCCCATTCTCTCTCCAGGCCCTGGCAACCACCATGCTATTTTCTGTCTCTATGAATCTGGCTATTCTAGGAACCTCATATAAGAAGAATCATACAGTGTTTGTCCTTTTCTGACTGGGTTATTTCATTTAGGTTCATCCATGTTGTAGCATGTGTCAGAATTTCCTTCCTTTTGGGGGGCTGAATACCATTGCATTGTATTTACATTCTATGTTTTGTTATCCATTCATCCATTATTGGACACTTTGGTTGCTTCTGCCTTTGGCTATGGTGACTGATGCAAGGGTATACAAATATTTGTTCAAGTCCCTACATTTACTTCTTTTGGATATGTACCTAGAAGTGGGATTGCTGGATCCACAAGGTAATTCTGTGTTTAACTTTTTCAGGAACCTGGTTATACATGTTTTTAACTTTATCAGAGGCACTAAGAACATGCTTATGTATTTTGCACTTAAGAGTTGTGGGATTCCTTTCTTAGATTTAATCCCGTGTGTGAGATTGCTGGTTTGAGAGTCATGACCAAGTTTTGGTTCTCCAAACATGCTGTCACACTGTTTATGGTGAGTGTTGTTCCAATTGACAGCGACTCCATCTGTCTAAACACTTAATTCAGCTGTGAGCATTTCAATTACAGTCATACTGACAATGGCTAGTTTTATGTAAAGCTATTGTGATTATTATGCATAATTATTAAATTCTATTAAAACTATTATTAAAACTATTTTTAACTATTATTATTATGCATAATTATTAAATTCTCCCTGGTAATTCAATAATTATAAGATATAGCATACACACTTTACATAGAAATGATCAAGAAAGTTGGAAAACCAAAGTATATTTTCTGTGTATCTTTCTAAGGTAAGAAAAATTCAAATGAACAGTAACACTTCCCATTTTTTGAGCATTTTTCTGGAGGTTCAGCTCTGGGCTGGATTTACACCCATTACATGATAC
Source organism: Rhinolophus sinicus (assembly GCF_036562045.2). Taxonomy (NCBI): domain Eukaryota; kingdom Metazoa; phylum Chordata; class Mammalia; order Chiroptera; family Rhinolophidae; genus Rhinolophus; species Rhinolophus sinicus. The sequence continues at coordinate 11,306,019 of NC_133759.1, read as the reverse complement.
TTTTAAAATAAAATAAAATACCTGTACAGTTCTAGCTGCATGTCTCGGTATTAGCATCCATCTAACCTGTAATGTAATATCATCTGCTTTGTTGAATTTCTATACAAAGCCAGTGGGAGTCACTATTTCGGAAAGATGCTAAGTTTGGTTTTGGCATGTGGGGGCCTCCAGAGCAAGATCTTTCCTTCTTTGCTTTGTCCCGCCTCTTCTTGCCCTCTCGGATTGCACAACACACTGGCGAGTCTGGGTCCTCTCTGCCACATTCCGTTGCACAAGCTTGCACTTTAGCCTCCCCTCGGGCACTGTTCAGAAAACAGGTCCGTTGAGCGGCGTGGCCGTCTGCACTCCCGTGCTCCTGTGGGGGTACATATGATTGGAACTCATCAGGGTATGTATGGTTGGAACTCATCGGGGTATGTATGGTTGGAACTTGTCGGGGTACATATGATTGGAACTCGTCAAGGTATGTATCTTTGGAACTCGTCGGGGTATGTATGGTTGGAACTCATTGGGGTACGTATGATTGGAACTTGTCGGGGTACATATGATTGGAACTCGTCAGGGTATGTATCTTTGGAACTGGTATTCCTGTGTGATTAAGGGATACCTCAGAACCTGACACAGTCTCCGTGGAATTGAACCAGTGTAATTGTTTATCATATTTTTTAGGAAGAGTCACTTCTGGTGGCAATTATGGCCACAACCATTGCAGAGAACTCCCCAGTGTCAGTTTTTGTTTCTGTCTCTGAGACGTAGTTTTGTTGGCCTTTTCTTTCCTGTTCCATGTGGGTTTCTCTGCTTGCCTTCCCTTTCCTGGATACCCCCCCGATCCCCCACCCAGCCCCCATTTACTGCTCACAGCAAATGATGGGTCCCTGGCCCAGAGATGGGGCAGAGGCAAGGCAGAAAATGAGAGAGAAGAGACTGAGCCTATCCCTTTCGGGCTGGAATGTGAGCTGGGCGGTGGTACATGAGGAACTGAGCCCACGGCATGGACATGGGACGGGAGGGAGTCCTGACGTCTAGTCCTGCCAGAGCCTAGCTGTGAGACCTCACCAGGTCCTGAACCTCGCAGGGCCTCAGTTTCCCTTTCTGTAAGTGGAATGGTTGGAAGCGGGCTGGCTCAGCTGTGAGCTCAATCCAGCTCTGAGGAGTCTGAGAAGTCTTGTGTGGAAGTAGGGAGAGGGCGGAGGTGTGGGAGGGGAGCTGGCGGGGAGACCACGTCGCCCTTTCATACTGTTTCAATGTTGAGCCAGAAGCCTTACTGATTTTTTATTACAAAAGCAAATTTAGTTAATTAAAATCTCAGGGGGCTAATGGTCAACTCTCAAATGTTGGTGTGCAAGTACCCCTTGGAAGACTGGATACAAAAGCCAGTTCCTGGGTCCCCCCTGCATAGATCCTGATTCAGGAGATCTGGGTGGAGCTTCAGGAGCCATCGAAAGACGCCTCTCAGAGAAGCCAGGGTTTGCAGTGCTGGTGCCTGCCTGATGGCACCATTGCCCCCATGCACCATCCTGGGGAGGGTCCTCCGTTCTGCTGAAATGCCTACAAATTAGTGAAGGGAGGAGGAGAAATGCTTTCTTGCAGGTTCCTTCTCTAGGGGTTTGGGGGGAAGTGGGCAGGTGTGGGGTCCGGCTCAACCACTTACTAGTGGAGTGACCTGGGCTCCTCACATAATTTTTGGGACCTTGGATTCCTTGATTGTAAAATGCTTGCCCTGCTGGTTTGTGGGAGTCATGAAATGCAGGAATAGATTCAGGCGCATTACATCATTCAGCAAACATTTATTGAGCACTTACTGGTCACCATGCAGGGTGCTGGGTAAACAGTGGAGAAGGAGTCAGCATCCAGGGTAGCACGGCTGCTCCCTGAGGCCCCTCATGTGGCAGGCTGCACGGTGGGCTGTGCACCAGTCCTGAGTCTGTTGCTGGCTGCCGTGTGACATTTGTCTCCTCCTTACCCTCTCCGAGTAGTGTCCTCTTCCATTAAATGAGGTGGATGAGCCAGTGATTTTTACCTCTAACCGTCCCTTTGCAGTTTGTGAAATCACTACTTTTGGGGCATAGAGAGTACTTACTGACACTGAGTTCCTTGATGATGCTTAGGTCAGGCCCTAAATTATGTGACCCTGTGACAAGGCAGAATTTTCTAGAAGGCTGTCTGTCAGGCACCAGTTTCAAAGCATCACGTGTGTCTCCAGCACGAGTATGGTCTATGTGTGAGTCTCTCAGTCTGTGCCCTTTCATCTGATAATCTCTCCCAAAAGGAATTGTTTCCAAGTCTGTACAGAATGGTTTGCCAAGCAGGAGAAGGGTCTTGTCTTGTGAAGTCTTTAAAACCTTGCTGCGGGTTTGCGATCGCCACCTCCAGCCAGAACTTCCTCGAGCACAGACCCGGGGTCTTGCTCCTCACCCACCGCCCTTGTTGCCAGATGGAAACTTGCTGAGTAGAGAAGTGGGGTCGGGTTGGGACGGGGAGGAAAAAATAGAAGAAAGGCTGGCTTTTGGAACCTGGCCAGTTTTTGAGGAGTTAAGGTTCCTTTTGTTGCTCTTTCATTGTCACCTTTAATATAGTCTAGAACATTCTCCCGAGGCCCAGAGGGAGATACCAGGATGGGAAATCCCAGTGTGCACACTGCAGGCACACATGTTTAATTTGGCCCTCGGATGTTTTAAAAAAAATTCGAAATTAGTGTACATTTAAAAATCAGAGAAGCTCATGTAAAATTACGGATCCCTGGCCTCTCAGAAGACGTTGGCACCTCTCGGGCCATGGGGCGTCTCTGGAGCAAGATGGGCTGTGAGTGGCAGCTGCCCACAGACACAGCCATTGCCCTGGCCGCTGAGATACATTTAGGGTAGGAAGAGAGCTTTTCTGCAACCAGACCACGTTGTTCTACAGATGAAGAATCTGAGACCCAGACAGTTGAAGATGTGACTTACTGGGGCAAGTGGGTGAAGCTGGGTGCCCTTCTCCCAACTCTTCCAACGGTGCTTGTGCAGTACGCAGGGCCTCGTACCTGCCAGCAGGTGGCGGCCGTGATGCTGGCTTGCCTCACATTCTGCCTTCCCTGATTTTCCTCTTTCCTTCCCCCTTTCCTGTGTCCTTCTGTTCCCCTCTCTTCCTCTGCTTTTTGCCAGAGTTTTCTCTCCCTAAGTTTTCCTCTTTGTCCAGCACTGCTCTCGCTCCGTTTGTGATTCTTCCCTCTCCCCTACTGTTTCCCGGGATCTCCTGGCACCTGGGTGTTTTAGGACACCATCCTCTGAGACAGCGTTCCTGTAAACTCTGTCCCCTTGTCAGCCGTGCAGTTCTCTGCTCTCCTGGGCCCAGAGCCCTCCAGCTGCAGCGTGCAGGCAGCAGGCCCAGAAACCCCAAGGGAGCTATCCCCACCCCATCCAGGGGACGGCCACTGCTCAGAGCGTGTCACTGAGTGGTCCTAGATATGCCTACTTCTTTCTAGAGGCCAGAAATCTCTATTTGTTCATGAAACTCTGATTTTTAAATGGAGACTAATTGAGGGCTACCATTTCTGCTGTAAAATGTAAGCATCACCTTGGGCACTGGCAGGTTTCATGAAGCTGGCATGTCACTGTCCATCAGTGCAAATTCTTAGATAGAAGGGCCTCCTTCTAGCCCCTGTCTGGGGATATGGATGCTAGCTCAACTCAGGCGGAGAGTGGACACAGCTGCACCTACAGCCCCAGACCTTCCGGACCCTGAAAAGGCTCGAGCACCTTCTCGCTCCTTCCACGCAGCCCTAAATGAGGCTCTCATCCTCGGTAGCAGGATCCACTCCAAACCTTATGCATTGGAGAAAACCTAGGAATTGTTACAGCTCTCAAGAGGTAAAGAGATCCATTATGTTCTGTTTGCAAAGTGGTGCTGTGAGAATGGTGGGCATTGGATCAGATTGGTGTTTGCTAAGTGGTTAAGGGGACTTTCACTTTCCTGTGGGACTTTCCTCCATGCTGGACGAAGGCCTAGGGTGACACTGAGAATGGACCAAAAAGACCTTGACACTAGATAGCTCTACCTCCCCCCTGCTGAAGGCCGATGTTTGTCCCTCCTAGCTGGGCAGGGGGTTAACAGACTAGACCTGCACCCATTACTGATTCTTCCTTTGTTCCATTATTCATGCAACACTCACTGACACTTACTGTTGCCCAGCTGGATATAAAGATGGGTAATTCAGAGCACTTTCTCTGGGCCTCTCATTTAGTGGAGAAGAGACGGTAGAGAACACTTAGGCCACTGTAGTGAAATAAGCCATGTACTAAATACGTAGCCAGAGGTCAGAGGGCAAGGGAAGCTTGAAATACAGAGTGACATTTGAGTGATATTTTGAAGTGGGAGTTTGCTAAGCAGTGAAGGGCATTCTAGGCAGCTAGCGCAGATGGTGTTAAAACCAAGATTTCTGCAAAAATATGTTGGGAGAATGGTGAGAAGTTGTGGTGGCCCTAACGGAAGAGGTATTGGAGAAAATAGTGGAGGCCGAGCTTGATAAGAAAGGCTCTTTGAATATTGACTTGGCTGCTTCAACAGAGACCAAACTATAGCGGGTTTCATAAGGCGGACATTTATTTTTCTCTTAATAGGCCAAGTGGAAGGTGGCCCAGGAATACTATCCCACCAGATTGTCCCAGGCACCCAGAGTTGCTATGGTCATTCCCCCGGGTGTTGCCTTTTCTTGTACAGTTGAAGATGGCGCCAACAGCTGCCCGTCTCCGTAATTCCACAGTTGGAAAGGGCATGACTTGGAGGTTCTGCTTATATCCTGTTAACCAGGCATGTGGACATACCTTACCACAAGGGAAGAGGGGAAATGTAGTTTTTAGCTGTGTGGCCATGTGCCCAGCTACACCTTGGAGGTTACATTACCAAAAGGGCAAAGCAGAAATTGGATATTGGGAGACCTCTGTCCCAATGGCTTCTGGCCTAGAAAGGTGTGGGCTGACTGATGAAACACTTTATAGAGAACTGAGAGGTTTTTAAAGCAGGGCAAGACTGTGATTTAAAGAGCATCTTTCCACAGATGGGACCAGCAGCATTGTGGCTAGCCCCCAACCCTGGGGCTGTTGGAGTAATTGGGGAATGGGGAGATGCTGAGGGTAAGGCCACCCTGACTGCCTGTGGGAGCCTGGTCTTTTGATGTTGGACAGGCTGAGGGTCCCTGGAGGTCAGTGGGTCCTGGGCTGTTGCTGCAGATCTGCCAGAAGCTGTGGACCTGTTGGGGTCTGGATTCAATCAGGAGACTGATACCCTTCATTTGAGACTTACCTGAGAACACCTTTTTTATAGCTTCTTAATAACGTGAGTTGGAGCCGTGGAGTAATGATGAGTGTGAAGACCACAAAGCTCCTTTCCTCCCGGCTGGGCCAACAGTGTCTTTCTATACGTACCATCAGCGTGAGGAAGCTCCATGGGAGGGGGCAGGGCTCTTCCTCTCAGGCCCTGATCCACTGTGGTTCTGCAGACAAGTTACTTCATTTCTTGGCTCTGCTTCCTGTGCACTAGCAGGGACCATCCTTCTCACACCTCCCTCATTTGTCAGTGTGTGTAATTGAACGTCTCTAATGTACTTATGAAATCTTCTACCTGTTTAGAACAGAAACTTCTCACTCAGAATATCCTGGGAATTCCCCAACTTTTGTAGCGTGCCCGCCTGGGAGATGGGCAGCAGATGGCAGAGGGAAGACAGACTTCAGTCGGACAGCTGAGGTTTCTCACACAGGACCCGCTACTTATTTAGCTGCATGACCTTGACCAGCAAGATATTCCACAGTCCCGGTGAATCTCAGCTTCCTCGTCTATTATAAAAGAGCAAATATCTTCAATGCCTCACGCTGTTGGGTCAAAGCATGCTCTGAAGCTACCTGGCCTGGTGCTTGACGTGGGGAAAGCATTCCTGGGGAATTTTCAAAGGCTCTCATATTATGTTTACCCAACCTCAGGCCTTGGATGCGTCTTCTCCATGAGCAATTTGTGGTGTCCCCTTCCACACGAGATCCCCAGGGCCTCTGGCCCTGCCGCCAAGGTCAAGGAGAGCTCCCTGGGCAGACCTTATACTCCTTTGCCCTCATTTTCTGGACCTTCCAAGCAGCTGAAAACTTGCCGATGTTTATGTGGCTGGTCACGTTACGGAAAAATCAAATTGACAGAGTTTTACAAAAGGCATTTTGATACAGCCTCACCTTTTGATACTTTATCTCCCTGGCCATCCTATGCTTTAAGGAAAACGATATCTCTTAGGCACAAGGACCCGCACTGTAAATAGGCTGACCTTCAGCCCTGGAAACGTGGAAGGACAGGTCAGGTCTCAGCGTTTGAGTTGCTGCCAGGGTGCTCACAAGTGACTTGTTATTCTTAGAAGGGATTTCTTTTTTCTTTTTTTTTTTTTGACACCATTGCCTTCCCCACCACCGAACAGCAGTGACACCAGAAGATTCCAGCCTGATGTGTGGGCGCCACATGCAGGAATGTGTTGGTCCCCTGCCTGTTCGCCTAGGACAGGCTGGCGCTGTCTTTTGTGGAGCAGATCTCTGTTTCGCGGCGAGGTGCTGCCAGTTAGGCACCACTTCTCCTTGACCCCATGTCCCCTCAGTGAGGTGGCAGCCATTTCAGAGCCGTAAGTGATGAGCTCTGTGGGAACTTACTTTCACTTGATTGTGAGAGGAAGATATATTTGCTTAATTGTGGGCCCATCTTGAACTTTTCGGATGGTGTTTGTCGTTATTGGGAGATGAGAAAAAATAGGAGGTATCTTCTGTCTTGAGGGTAGCGTCCCTCAAGCTCCAAGGAAAATTCAGAATGTCTTCGCTTTCTACTTAAACTCTTTCCTTAGCACTTGAAAAACCACGCTGACTTCCCTGGTCATAATGTTCTACCATGAAGCTTTGCGTGTGGAATTGAGTGAGAAGGGATGGTGGGCTCCTGCCCAAAGGGAGACCACTGGTCACTGAACATTCTCTTCACCTGGGAGTCCTTATATTTTTTGCCTGCTCTGTGGCCTTCTTATTGCATGTGAAGGAGACAGGGATTTTGGTAAGTCTCTGGATAGCTGTTCTTCTGGTACAGCTGTCTCCACTTTCTACCTGAGTGTGAGCGGCCCTGCGGTCACTGCCCAGCTGCCTTCTTTGCCTGGGTTCAAGCAGAGAGAGGAGCAAAGGGACTGGTCCTCCCTGCAGTGCCTGCTTTGGTTCTTCAACAAATTCCTGCCCAGGCCCTACCTGCTCCCTCTGGAGGCTGCGCACCCCCTCCCCCTCGCCCCTCTGCTCCAGCGTGGAGGACCCTGGGATTAACCCCAGCCTTTGTACCCATCATGTCTTCTGTGTGTGCTTAGGACAGGGCCTTTCTCCTTTAATTTGATGTCAGATTCCACCTTTTAAAAACACCTCATAATTTTGATCTCTTGCCAGCACCTCCTCTTTATTTCTCTGTGCTGTTGGGTTTTATTTATCTTGAGGGTGTTTTTCTCCTCCACCCTGTCTTAACACTTTGGAGAAGGATGGGAGACTGATTCACAAGCTCTTTCCTCCACCTTGGTGCTCCATCTTTGTTTCCTGCTCCAAGGTGGGAACTTGGTGCGACAACCTTCTGAAGAACTGACCCCCATTGTATTCTTACCTTTTGATTAGTTTTTCTCACTGAAGGCTCATTCCTAGAACAAAAGACCGAGTTGACTCCTCTCTAGTCCAGTTGTGTGCACAACTGGCACCTTGGAATTTTGGGGTTGACAAAAGCATGGCTACTCACAGGGCCATTTACCGTCAGGCCTCAAATACTTTCTGTGAAATGGGCGGATGTAGTGGCTGATGTCAGAATTAGTTGACAGATAATCAACACTCACCCATTAGTATTTATTTAATTCATCCTTCCTGGGGGTGGAGAAGTGGTGTACGATTGGTTCTTGTCCTGGGTACCTTTGCCCAGTTGCCTTGTTTACAATTGAATTAAAAGGCCTTGGATTGGATCACTGTCATAGGCACTGTCGTGCAGCCCCTGGGCAGTCTCTGGGCTAGGAATGTGAAGGGCATGGGTGCTGGACTTAAGGGCCACTGTGTATGGAATGTGGTGATGTGAGGTGCTGAGCATGATGATGTGGTGATGGGAGATGTTTTATATCTCACAGGTAGTCAGGTATTAAAATACCTAGAAGAGAGAACTTCATAACTGCAGTAATAGAAGTTCTGACAAAAGGCTATGTGAATACTGTCATCCCTTGGTATCCACGGGGGGTTGGTTCCAGGACCTTGAATTTGTTCTGTGGATACCGAAATCTGTGGATGCTCCAGTCCCTTATATAAAATGGTGTCATGTTTGCATAGAACCTGCACACATCCTCCTGTATATTTTTATCATCTCTAGACTACTTATAATACCTAATACAATGTAAATGCTATAAAAATAGTTGTTATACTGTATTGTTTAAGGAATAATGACAAGGAAAAGAGGTCTGTACCTATTCAGTACAGATGCAGCCATCATAGAATAAGCCTAACTGCAGAGTACACATCAGCAACAGTGTAACTTTCTTTTCCCCAAATATTTTCCATCCATGGTTGTTTGAATCAGCAGATATGGAGGGCTGACTATGTAGAAGTGGGAAGACAGATGAATTCTGTTTGGAGTGCTTAAAACACCAGTATTCGGGAGAAGTGGTATTGAAGCTATGCTTTGATAGAGGGACACCTGTTGGTTTAATGGTTGGTTGGAAGCCCCCATGATAATACAAGCTTTGCAAGGGCAGGACCATAGCTGATGTGTCACTGTTGTGTCTCCTGTGTCTCTGGTGCTCAGGATGTATTTGGATGGATGCATGGATGGATGGATGGATGCATGGATGGATGGATGGATGGTGCATGGATGAATGGGTGGGTGGAAGGATAGAAGGAAGGAAGGAAATGGAGGCGGACAAACAGATAAACGAATGAATTAAATGAAAGCAAAATCCTACGCAGAGGGGATGGCTTGAATGGTAAAAGGGTGGCAGAAAGAAGTTAGGCATATCGGTGAAATTATAACTGGTTTGGCTCAAGTGATTGTGAAAATGGCCAGAGAATGGTTTGGAAAGAAAGACTTAGCCTAGATGGTGAAGACACAAGAATTTTGGCATTAACTTTGCAGAAAGTGGGCAGCTTAACAGTAGGAACAGTTTCAGGTAGATCTTGGCAGTAAGCGTGCATACTTCTAAATTCTGAGAGCAGAATTAGATGAGAAAAAGGCCCTTGATAGGGTCTCGTCTGGTCTCTCCAGGCTGTGGGTAAATAGTCAAACATACTTGCTGTAGGCCACAAGGTTAGTTCACCTGCAGCAGCCAGGACGTAACCAGATCTGGGCTCTTATTTCTCCATCATCTTCTCTCTAGACGTGTGCAACAGCACCGATCTTCCGGAAGTCGAGATCATTAGCCTGCTGGAGGAGCAGCTGCCCCATTATAAGTTAAGAGCTGATACCATCTACGGTTATGACCACGACGACTGGCTCCACACACCCCTCCTTTCTCCAGATGCCAACATTGACCTCACAACCGAGCAAATTGAAGAGACCTTGAAGTACTTCCGTAAGTAGTTCTCCTTCCGTGGGGTGACGGCACTGTGACGACCAGTCCTTCTTAGCCATGGCCTCAAATGAGGTCATGTGCTAGTTACCATGGCTTGTGACCTGCCATCCATGGAAGATGCTCAAGGAAACATGGCTGTAGGATTTAGCCACATAAAAGGCCTGGATTTTAAGTATTCTAATTAGAAATTTTAGAGTAGTGAGGAACAACTGCGAATTTCCATTTGAACCGACTTTCTCCTAACTGTGCAGAAGAATTTGAAAATGTTCCCATTTTCCCTCCATACCAAAAGTACCGTGTGAGTCTTTCAAAAACTCTTATTGGGAAGGAGTTTGTCTGCATTTAAACGAAAGGTATTGGGAACATCTTGGCTGCTCAGTATTAAGGTGTTATAGCAAGACACGTATACCAAGGCTGATGATTTCCATGTGAAAGCCCACTAAGCTTATTCAGGAGAGTCAGAATGCCCCTGCAGTGGTAAGCCAGATATGCCAGAGAGCTGCAGAGCTGATACCTGGTAGGGTGAGCAATACACTAGGAGGTGGTTGATGACAAGGGCATGAAACCTGATTTTTCAGGCTTGAAAAAAAATGTGATACTTTAAAAAAATTCAGACTAATTATGTTTCTGATGTTCATTCAAGAGATGCCTTTGTAGAAAAATTTCACTCTTTTGAAATTCATGGCAGCATGGTGAGATTGGTAGGACATACCAGTTCTCCTTTGTTTTAGAACCTCTGGCTTTAAATTCAAGTTAACTTTGGGGCGGTCTAAATTAGTGATGTCACTTCCAAAGTGACATCATTTACATATCTGTGTGTCATTGTGTCACCTTCAAAGAAAAGTACAGCAATCCTGCTTCTGCTTGGAGATAACTTGATTTAAAACCAGCTTCTAATGCATCTGTAACTTTTCTGTAATTGTTTTCTCTACAGACTGATCTCTAATTGTCTTGAATTTGTGAAAGCTTTTATAATAAACAAGCCAGAACTACAGGTTTCTCCTTTAGAGTGTATCTGAGGCTGTTTTCACATTGTCCCTAGTAGGTATTAATAAGAAAGGAATTTTGTTTAAATTGACCTGTGTTTTTATACCTAACACAAACCCTACAGTCTCTGTGTGAACACTGCAGATAATCAGTTTCAATAGGAATGAAAATAGCATAATCCACACCAAGGCAGATATGAAGAGTGTTAGACTTGTGCTAAGGTTCAAGTCGAAGCTTCAGAATTTCTGGTGTGTCTCGTAGCATACAGGAAGCTCTTCGCAAGTGACTTTTGTTTACTCTCAGTATCTGTACTGCCAAGGACATGTATTACATGGAAAACCGCGTCCGAGTAACCGCCTTGGTTACTTTGCCTTTTAAATCTGGCTCTCACCTGGCTCGTTGAGAAGAGGCAAGAAAGCTTTGGGTGTCTACCTTTACCAGGTTCCGTATTTGGTTCCTTTAGACTGCTTCACAGTCAAATTCACAACAGAATTATTCTTCTGGAAATTTCTGTGTGTTAACTTACTCTTCCTGATGATTCTGCAGGACCCGTCATGGCTATTTCTGCCCCAGGAGGCTCCTGGGTCCCTTCTTATACACAGATTAATCACTTAAGGTTCACAGTGTGATTGGAACACTGTTCATAAGCAGTATTTCACTATTTTCAGAGAACTTTTATATGAATTGCCTCATTTTATCCCTGTAAAATATGTACAGTTCAGGCAGGGCTGGTGTTATTATCGAGGAATTGGAGGTGTGGAGGACTCATGGGTATGAATTCCCTACCACTGATCTATAGCTTCTACACTTTTCTGAACAGTAGACTTGAAGAGACATTGCATCTCGTTTGTTTGTTTGTTTTGCTCTTAGTTATATATACTTAAGAGAGCGAGAAAATCCTGGTGGATTTGGCAGTGGCCAACACAATTTATAATCAAACGGGAAGAGCCAGAATAAACATTGAGCAGAGATTTTGAAAGTTCTTAAAGCACGGCGGCATCCAATCTTACCTTAATTCTGTACTTTCCTCCTTGGTATTTCTGCTTAGAACCAAGTAGGTGATTGTTAAATAGTGATTAAATGAATGAACAGGTATTAACTCTTAACTTAAATATATCATCCTCTAGAGCAGGGCTTTCCAACTGAGGTTCTGGGACCCACCCCCACAGGGTCTGTAGAGAAAAATGAGGGGTTCTATGAACTTGTAAAAGGAAAGAAGAAGTATATTTTTATTTTCATAAACTTCTAACTGAAATGCAGAATTTCCTTTACTTATGAACGTAGAAGACAAAGCACCGTGGTATTAGGACCTGTGACTTTGTCACCAATAGAAATCATGGATATTTTCATGTCAGCCTATAGTAGAAGCAGAGGCTTTGAAATATCGCCTTTACTCATCATCGCTTTGAAACCACATCCGTTATTAGATGTGCTGATAGATCTTGTTATTTAATGCATTGATAAAGAAGTACTTATATCAGACTTTTTTCAAGTTTTAGTAACTGCGTTATAACACAGTTGATTTCTCTGGTAGTCCTCCGTATTTTATGTCTTCACCTCTGTCTTCTGAGGAGGGGCCTGTGAGCCTTGCCAAACTGCTTGAGGGGCTGGTGGAAGGTACAGGTTAGGAGCCCTGCTCTGTGCATGGTGCCTTTTGGGGGTTTCGTTTGTTTACATGTAACCCAGGAGATGCTGTGAGTGACAGCACTGTGACTTACTGGTGTGTTAAATCAGTTGTGAGAAAACAATATAACCCCTTGTTCATGTTTAGATTTATTTTCTGCATCTACTAGGGCAGTGGTTCTCTATTGTGGGTGGGAATGGGAGCAAGGGGTGCTCCAGAGGGTTCTGATAAGCCTCCAGGTAAGGACCACTGGATGAGAGGGTCGTCTACACTGTTTACACACAGATCAGAGCAAGGAGAACATTCGGCTCCCTTTCCTACCTGTCATCCCCCAGAATGGAGAAACAACACTTTGCCTTTTAAATCTGGCTCTCACCTGCCTCATTGAGAAGAGGCAAGAAAGCTTTGGGTGTCTACCTTTACCAGGTGATAGAATGGTCTTTTCAGAACATTTTCAATACTTCTACTTCCAGGTAGATTTTTTTGACTCCTGATGAGTCTGAAACACACAAAAAATGAAAAGGACTCACAAAGCAAATGTACTCATAAAGATGGGACGTTTAGGATCAGAGGGTCCAACAATAGTCAGCGTTTAGTGCTTCCTTTGTGCCCGGCACTGCACTGTCTTTAATGCTTTACATGCCTCTTGTTTAATTTTGACAGTGACCTCTGATTTAAATAGTTTTCCTGTCCCCATTCTACAGACGAGGACACACTGAGGCTCAGGAAGTTAAGAAGCAGCCTGAAGTCACACAGCCAGCAAGGCGGGGTGCTGAGTTTCAAACCTCGATTGTCTGGTTTGACTCCGTATCTTAACCACTCTCTCAAAGTAGCTAAATGAGGAAAAAAATTCTAGTTTAAAAATAAAACTCATTTGGTAAAAATGAAAAAAAAAAAAACAACGAGAAATAAACCCTCCGTTTCAGAATATGTCAATAGCTTATTTATTTATAAAATACAAGTACAACATGTTCAAAATTCTTTTTTTTTTTTTCATTCAGGGTCACTGTCTCAAGTGAAACTCAGCCTGATACGCTTACTTTCAAGATGAGGTTTCCTTCTTCCCTGTGGCGTGTGCCTTTATCCTGTGGTCCGTAGGTCACACTTCCCCATCTCAGGTGGAGATGACTATAGACCTTGCTAGTTACATAACACTCCCCAGACACCAGACCCAAAGGTTGCTCTGTTGCTGCATAGGTGGCTATGGCCCCTTCTGGTTCCTCCTTTCCAGGGGCCAAGCTATATAACTTTTCAGTTAAGCAGCGTTGATTTAAAAAAAAAAAGTCTCTCCATGTCTCCAGTGCATGTGATCTGCTGACCGCTCCCCCTCTGAGTTTATCTGGAATAATCTTTTTCCTGAGAAGAGAAGATTATGAAGCAAATAAGAGTTTTGAGACACCATTGTGTTGTTTGCTTTTACTGTAATGAATCAGCCAGGTATTTGTTGAGGGCCTGGTATGTACCTATAATCTTTTGTGAACTTGATTTCTTTGAATTCCAGCTGAGGTTTTCTGGCTCAGGCAGTGAAATCATGTCCTAGGTTATTGGTTTTTCTTTCATTACTAACTAGGGACTTTGCACTGGGTTTGGGCAAAGCGGGAAGCTCTTGAGGCCTTCGGCTGGTATCCTGCACCGAGTGGCCTGCCTTGCGTGTGTGAGAGGAGTGAGTGGGATCTGGGAACCTGCATAGTAAGCCAGCTCCCTGTACCACTTGAAGTTTCTAAAATTTAATTTATACCAAAAAATTAAAGACTGTTAACCTAGTCCAACCATAATTGTGCAGATGAGGCATCTGAGGCCTGGGGAGAAGTGACCCGCCAAGCTGGTGCAGGGAGCGAGTGTAGGTCATACCCCCACTTCCGCTGTTGGTCATTCACTGTGTCCACAGTCTCAGGTGTCACTAGCGTTTGTACGAGCCAAAGTGTTACAGTTGACTCATACCGAGCTCGTCTCAGGAGAGTAGGACTCTGCCCGGGATAAGGACGAGGACACAGAGCATCTGGCAGCAGGGTGTCACTGGTGGAGGCACGGGCTGGACTCCACCTCATCCACATGGCCATACCTGAGGCTCCTCTGTCCCCTCGTCCTACGTGCCCCTGGAGCAGGGTCGACACCGCGACCACTCTCTTCCTCCTGGATTTCCCTCCTGTCTCTGGACAGTCCTTCCAGCCTCTCACCAGGTTTTCCTCCTCTTCTTCTGAGCTTCTAAGTCAACCCTGATACATACAGAGAGCTTTTAAAAATATACCCTCCCGAAGCCCCACCCTCAGATACAGCCATTTTAGGCCTGTAATTCTCATCTCTAGTGAGAGTAACGTACCGCTCTGTTGGAGCACCCAGCCTGCTTTGCTCCATATGCTCTCTTCCCAAGGCTGTAAGTGTCAGTCACATACTGGCACCTCCCAAGTTTCTGTCCTCCCCTGACCTCCCCTCCCGCGCTCTAGGCTCCTGTCCCAGTCATGTCCACTGCCCAAAATGGATTTCTTCCCTCCATACACATTTGTCATGATAAACGTGACATTGGTTCCCCCATTTCCATATCCTCCTGGCCTTCAGTGGCCCTGCTAATTCTTCCTCTGGGTACATCCCAGATCCCTTCTCTGACCCTGCTGCCACCACCCTGGAGGAAGCCACTGCCATCTTGTCACTGGGCTGCCCTAACTGCTCTCTTGCTTCCACTTCTGCTGCTCTGCCATCTTCTTTCAACTCAGGAGCCTGGCTGGTCTTTTCTTTGAGGCCCAGTTGGGTTGTGCTGCTCCTTTTCTTCCCTTTGCTCTTTAGATAAAGGACCTGTGACCCGGTTCTTGGCTGTCTCTGCAGCCAGCCTCCGTATACCCTGCACCAGCCACACTGATGATTTCAGACCGTTGAACAAGTCACACGTGCTTAACAGAGGCTCCCCCTGCCCCCTCTCCATTCCTCCCTATTCTTTGGTTCTCAGCACAAGTGCCCCCTCCGCAGAGAAGGTTTCCAAACCCCCGCATCTGCCATGTCCCCCCCACTCCTATTACTCTCCTTTTTCCTGCCTTCATAGCTCTATCACTATTTGCTTACATAGTGGTAACCAATAATAATGATGATTTGCATCTCTTGAGCATTTGCTGTTTGCCAGGCTTGTGCCAAATGCTTTATCTTCATGGGCGCACTAGGATAGATACATTAGATCGGAAGTACGTGGAGAAGTGCTGTTTGGAAAATAATAGATACTTTTCAAGATTTTGCTTATCATTGATGATGCTCCCGGACATCCTCCTTTTATTGGCCATCTTCGTCCCAATATCAAAGTGGTGCTTCCTCCCTCCAAACATTATGTCTTTGATCCACCCAATGGAATACAGAATTGTAGCAGTTTTTAAGACCTGCTATCTGAGGACCTTTGCCCAGGCTATTGCTGCAACTGAGGAAGACACTGATGTAATTCTGGAAGGATGACAACATCTATGGCTGCATCAAGAACCTGGCTTGGGCTTGGGGTGATGTCACCAAGGAGTGTGTGAATGGCATCTGGAAGAAGACACTCAAGAGGTTCGGCCATGGCTTCAAAGGGTTTGCCAAGGATGAGGAGGTTGCAAAAATCAGCAAGGCTGTGGTTGAGATGGCAAACAACTTGAACCTGGGTGTGGATGGGATGACACTGAGGAGCTCCTAGCGGGGGTTCCTGAGGAACTGACTAATGAGGGGGTGTTGGAACTGGAGCAGGAACGTGTAGCTGAAGGAGAGGCAAGGGAAAAGGAAACTGCAGGAGGAGAAAAAGAAGAACCCCCGAGGAAATTCACAGGGAAGGGGTTAGCAGAAGCTTTTGCAGATCGCAACAAGTGCCTTAAAATGTTTGAAACCATGGATCCCAACACCGAAAGGTTTTCGTTAATAGAGAGGAATGTCCGTGGTGCATTATCTGCTTCCAAGCAAATCTATGACGAAAAAGAGAAGCAAACCAAGCAAACCACCAAGGACTTACTTCTGAAAGAGTGACACCTCCTCAAGAGCCCTGGGCAGGTCCTTCAGGAGGTGTTCCAGAAGAAGGTATTGTGATCTTAGGTAATGACAGCTCCATGGTGTTACTGCCCACGCGACCTTCCAGAGGGACAAGAGGTGGAGGTGGAGACAGTGAGACTGGTGATCCTGACCCTGTGTAGGTCAAGGCAAAAGTGTGTCTGGGTCTTAGCTTTTAACAAAAAAGTTAAAAAATGTCAAAAAAAAATTAAAGTAGAAAAAAGCTATAAAAAAGATACAGAGAAAAAATATTTTTGTACAGGTGTACATTGTATTTGTGTGTTAAGCTGAGTGTTATTACAAAGAGTCAAAAGTTATACATATATATATGAGAAAACAGTGTGTGTGTGTGAGTGTGCACGCATGTGCACACGTGTGCACTCAGGAGGGGTGCCATGTGGAACACGGAGGAATTTGTTCTCACCCAGGCACGTGTGTGGTTGGTGGGGTTGAATGAAGGAAGATAAATTATAGGAATGGAATAGGGTGGAGGTTGTGATTAGGACCGAAAAGGGATCTAATGACCAGGAAAAACTTGTCACTGTCATTTGTTAACAAAAATAATACTAAAACGCATACATTGTAGTATATTTATAAACAGTCGCTGAGAATTTCTCTCATGTAAATGCCCATTATTGGCTGTGTCCTTTCTACCATTCCCAAGACCTGGGCCCATTTTGTTTACAGGTGAGGACTTGAGAGAGCCCAAGAATTGTGCCTTCTTCCCTCTCTTGCTTGCTCGTCACACCAGTGGACTCTTCCTGGGGCCCATTTTCACTGCTTTTAGCTCTGCAGGGTCAAAGCTGGGAGCAGAGAAGCCTGGCTGCACAGTCACACCCCGCACGTTAGCCACACGTGGTCCTGGTGCCAGGTGCTGGAGGGTTTGAAAGTGCCTGTCTCTGGAAGGTGATCGAAGGCAGCCTCGTGCCAGGGTGCCAGACAGAGCCCTGGGCACAGTGTCTAGTGAGCAGGGCAGCCAGGCACTCATCCTGGTGGGCAGATCCACCCACATGGCCCCAAGGCCTACTTTGTCACTTGCCACCTGGCAGCTTTCACTCTTTCTCATCAAACCAGATACCAACGTTGAGTAGCTTTTCTTTTTCTTTTAAAAACAAAAATGCTTGGCAAGCCATTCTGTACAGATTGACCATTCTCCTTTTCATGTCACTCCAGCATGTCTGAGACAAAGCTGGAACGGACTCAGGTGGGTGATTGACGTGACGGCTCAGCTTGCACCCCATCCGTTCCTCCTGGGTGATGGGCTCAGGCCACAGCAGTTCAGAGTCACAGCAGGTGCAGAATCGGGGACCATTTGAGCTCCTGGTGTGTTTTGAAGCCTGTGACGTCTGCACGTGACCCACTGTTCCCAGGAGTGAGATGCCCCATGCAGGCCTCCCAGGCCACAGGAAGGCAACTTACAACTGTACAACAATCCGAATCCTGCTTCTTCTCTCCTTCCCTCTCAGATATACAGGTGATTTTAGCAACTGCATCAAGGCTGGGGTGTGCTTTGGCTCTGGGGTGCTCTGCTGAATGCCGTCTGCCTGCTTTTGGATGTATTCTCGAAAAGCCAGGCTTTGTTCTGCCCTCCCATCCCCCCCCCCCCCCGGAGGTGGGACGGGTGCCTGCTTTTCCTGTGCCTGAAATGAGGTGGAGATGGTTTGGGAGGGGGTAGTTGACAGCAAGCTGTTCCTTAGCAGCCTGCCTTCTGCCACCACAGCTCCATGACTGGCAGTGGCAATGTTTTAAACAAGAAAAATCAGAAAGAGAACTCTGCAGAAGCCTCCTGTCAGCTAAGTTTCTGTCGCAAGTAGAGGGAAGGCCTGCTGGTAAGGCCTTGTGGTCCGAGAGCCCCACCAGCGCTGTCTGGTTAGGGCCCTTTTGGACCTTCCTCTCTGTCTTAGGCTCCTGGCTGTCTGTCCCCGGGTGCATGTGGAAGGCCGGCAATACTATTTCCTGAAGGGAAGAAAGCTCTGGAGACTAGGAGTCTGTTCCAGACGGGGTTGGGGCAGCTGAGTGGTTCTGCTTCAAGCAAGAGGGAGAAGCACAGGGAACCATCCTGAGACCAACCCGTTTGTTCAATGGGCAGTGCTGTGGCCTCGGCGTGGCCTGCGCAGATCACTGCGGGCCAGGGGAAGGTGGCATGTGGCGACATCTGTCACGTCTGAGTTGCTTTGGGCCGAACTCATATAACTGCATCATTTGTATTTCAATCCTCAGTTGTGTCTACTCACCTTCCAACTGTATTTGATAACAATCTACTGAAAATTGTTATACATATACATAAAATTGTATGTATGTATATGAATATTCAATTCATAGGCTCACATAAGTAATAATTTGAAACAGAAATCTTATTAAATTCTTTTAAACACTCAAATTTGATTGTAAATGGATTTAATTGGATTCCCCTTAGCACTGCAGACCAAATCTATCAGATTCTCTGAAATGCTTGCAAACGAGAACACACAGCTTACCTTGCAGCACCTGGGTGGATCCCCCTCCTACCTGGGTGTAGTTTGTGACCACCCATCAGGCCTTTCTGTTCTCTTACCTGCCTCCTCCTTCCATATTTGTTTGGCTTATTTGTCTCCACCCTATTTAGAGAAACGTTCACACAAGACTGTAGAAAAGATATAGTGTCACAGACAGAACAGTCATACGCACCCACCTTCCCCTACTTCTTAAAATGAATTAAAAATGTCTTCCTATTATAGTCTCCTTTCCTTTACATACCAGTTGCCTGGTTTACTTGGTTGCCCCTTTTGTTTTAATATTCATTGATATTTGTGGCCTTTACAGACTCAGCTTGTTCCTTTGAACTATTATGAACTGTATTTTCTTTCTGATGTTCAAATTGTCGCAATCTGGCCAGTGATCGTCCTTTTGAGGTGGCTTCTATGCCTCCTCCCTTCTGCCCCAGACCATTTGGAGTGGCTTTGCTTTCTTGCAAGCTGGTGTTGTAGGTCCATCTTGATTTTTCCTGCCTTCACACATGGAGTCAGCAGCTCTCCATGGAGCCTGTTAAGGTTTATTTCAAATCTGGGCACCAGAATCATGCTGGTTGGTGATGGGGGCGCTGGTGTCCTTGTTGGGCCACTTTCTTGACAGAGCTGGAAATAACATTTCTTTTGACTATCACCAAATCACATTGATATTTTCTATTGAACTCTTACCTTCCTGACCATTTTTTATTTTTTTCTTAAAAACACCTTTTTGTTTTCTCTGTGAGATGCTCCCAGCTTGAGTTTTTTATCTCCTTTAATTGTATCCTTTCTTTTTTTTTTTCCTTTCAAATTTTATTTGTAAATAACCCTTGGATGTTTTCTCAATTATTGATTGAGTGGGAAAGACTTTGGAGAGGACCGTGCCTGGTTTCTATCCAGATTTTCTTGGTGTTTGCTGAGCAATCCTGGACGAGCCACTTAAACCTTCTGAGCCCCTTTCCTTATAGATGCAGGTTGGGCTGGCAGAGGGAAAGTAATCAGGTAGCTGGGGTCTGAGCAGTAAGTGAGACGTGAAGTGCTGAATGCCTGGTATGTAGCCAGCATTTCCTGAATGGTGTTGGGTGAGCATGAGCGTGAGTGGGAGGTGGCTGGCAGGGGGCAGTCAGGCTTTTCTGAAGCTGCTCCTGGGACCTGTCTGTATTCCTAGCTCTGTAGGATGGGGCAGTGATGGGGAGCCCAGGACCATGTGTGGGCGGGGAAGCTGCCTTTTCAGGGGCAATCAGCCTGGGCCAAGGGAGGGCAGTAACCTGGAGGAGGCAGTTGGAAGACAGTGTGAATCAGAAAGCAGGTAGGCCTGGATTTTCATCTCAGAACCATCTCTGCAGAGCTGATGTGTGACTCTATCCTTCTGAGCCTATAAAAAAGGAGTTTGGGTGTAGATGTTCACTTTGAAACTTCTCAAAGCCTATAAAATTCACCCATAAAGGATGCTGTTTGTGCTTATTTATACACTCTCTGTTTTCTTCCTTTCCCGTTTTCTTAAAAAGTAAATTGGATTGTGCCGTCTTTGGACTTGATGTAAGTTGGGTTTGGTAATGCATTACTGTGGAGAAATGTGGCCTTCCTCCCCACCCCACCCACTGTCACTCCTGCTCAGTCCTGTAAACTTAGTTCTTTTGAATCAATTATGCTGGGAAAAGATCATAAATGACGTTTCTACCTCATTTCCCTAATTATAGCTTAGAAAAATTTACTCTCTTTTTAATAGCTCATACTGGCTTATTTCCTATTTTAAAGGATTAGAGTGATAGAGATGGTTCCAACTAACATTTATTGCAGATTCACTTTGTCCCACGGCTAAGTGCTCTGCCGTGCATTCATTAATTAAAGCCTTGCCCTGTCTACCCGGAGGGTTGTGCAATCACTCCATTTGTGTAGATAAGACTCAGGTGTCTAAGGAGGTCACAGAGATGGCGAATGAGGAGCCTGGACCAAACCTCGGGCCCTCTGACACCAAAAGCTCATGCTCTTAACTATGAAATTAAATTGCCTGCCATTACTGTGTCCATCCGTCCTTTCATCCATCCGTCCATCTATTATTTTTTGACTTTATGGTGATTTGGTATGAATAGATTATTCAAATAAATTCATAGCACAGTGAGGTAAATGTGCCACACTTTGTCTAAGGCATTTCTGACCTCACCCAACTTTCTATGACGCTTTGTGGGGTTTTCATTTTCTGTCCCTTTATTGCGATTTCAATTTGCAAATTCATATTAGACCCCCCCCACCCACCTGGCCCACCAGACATTCTGGATTGAACCTGTTCAACATGCTTGTTTTTGAGGCATCTGTTAACTATTGATTGGTTTATTTGTGAGGTCTACAATCCTCTTTAGAAATACCTTAAGGGACTTTAAATGAATAAAACCTGGACAGACCTTGGGACTCCAGGCTCTGCTCACCTGTCACGAGGTATGACATCTGAGAGGGCCGCTCCGTGGTCTGCAGTGGGGCTATTTACAGGTGCCATCATTGCCAAAGACAGAGACGGGATAAAGGACCAAAGGGAGAGATGACGTGTGTTCAGATAATGGGGGCAGTTATAGCAGGAATTAAAATCATTGTCTGCTGACTTTAAATAAGCAGATGTCCCTGAAAATTTTAAATGTGTATCTAAGTTACGGTCAGAGAGGGAGGCAATGGAGTCTAAACTCCACTTTGATTGACCAGGAACAATTTGGAGCTAGGCTTGGAATACCTTGGAGGAAGAAGAGAGGCCAGAGGGGCACAGGTCCTCCAGGGTGTAGGGGACAGTCGACCATTCCCTTGCCTCCTACATTTTCTGAACTTTCCCAAAAGCCTGTTTACAACTTGAGCAAAGATTCATCACCAGCTGCTTTTAACTTTCCTTTTCTCTCTGAGACTTGACGAGGTTCCGCTACTGGATGGTACCAAAGGGGCAGGAATCCCGCATTCCACAAAGGGACAGGACCTGCTCTCAAAGTATAAGGCTGGGCCGGATGGGTTTAGTCAGCCACGTGGCAAGTGGGAAGGTCTGCTTGTAGCACTCTGCCCTAGTGTGCAGACACAGCTTGGGCAAGGGACCCAGGGCCCTAAAGTGAGGAGAGGGTACCCTGGAGCTGGGAGGGGAGGGGCTAGAATGCTGGCTTTGGGGACATTATAACACAGCATTAAGGGTTCCTCGGCTTCCAGTGAGTTAGGAAACTTGAGATAGCTTTATATATAGTATAGATTTTATATATACATACACACCGTATGTATATGGTATGTATGTGTGCGTGTGTATATGTGCATAGTTTTCCTCTTAATGTTC
Organism: Rhinolophus sinicus; assembly: GCF_036562045.2. Taxonomy (NCBI): domain Eukaryota; kingdom Metazoa; phylum Chordata; class Mammalia; order Chiroptera; family Rhinolophidae; genus Rhinolophus; species Rhinolophus sinicus. The sequence continues at coordinate 11,284,069 of NC_133759.1, read as the reverse complement.
TACTAACACACACAGACATATAAATATATACACATCCTCTGTAATCTCTCCCTCACCACAGCATCCATCCATCCATTCTACTGAAGAGCCTTGCCATTCAAAGTAGGGACTGGGGACCAGCAGCATTGCAGTCCTGTGGGAGCTTGTTAGGAATGCAGAGTCTTGCCCGACCCCCACCCCCCTCTCCCCCCCACCCCCCACCAGGCGACCGGCTGCATCAGAATTTGCATATCAACAAGAGTGCCTCGTGCTTCACAGGGCAGCGGGCAGCCCTGCCTAGAGGGATGCCTTTTCCTGCTACAAGTTTATTAATTGGGGCATTACACGCCCCGGAAAGAATAAAGGGAACCCATCCCTGTTTGGTCACTGTGGAAGGAAAGAAGCATGCCCTCCCAGTAGTGGTAAAGGGACCTTTCATTGTTACTCATTTGAGAATTATGCAGTCTTGATAGAAAGGTAAGGGGAAAACTGAACCAAGGCCCCACTGCTGCCCTTGACACCAACACAGTTACAGGACTCAGCCAACGGGCCAGTGGGGTTCTATGGCAGTTTTGTTCTAGGGCAGTGGTTTTCAACCCAGAGAGTTTTGCCCCCTGGGGACATTTGGCAGCATCTGGTTGATTGTCACATCGTCAGGGAGAGAGGGTGGTACTTCTGGCATCTAAGTGGGTAGAGCCAGTGCTCAACATCTGACAATGCCCAGGACGCCCCCACCGCAAAGAATGATGTGACCCTAGAGGTCGGTAGTGCCGAGCTTCAGAAATCCTGCTGTAGGGGATGGATTTCAACCCACAGGAAGTCTAAAACCTGCCTAATTATTCGGTAGCTCATATTTATGAGATACTTTTAACATGCCAGACACTTAGAGCTACTAACTGTTAACTCCATTTTTTCTTTAAAGGAAATAAAACGTTACAGATACATGTGTAAGGACCATTTCAAAGCCCTGTTCCCTCGGTCCTTCCCGGAGACAACCACCTTCCTACAGGTGGACCATTTCCTCCTGGTGTGTATTTTTGTACTTTGATTACACATGTGAGTGTCCATCAAACAGTATAGCTTATTGTATGGGCCCCTTTGTAATGGTGCTCTCCTCTATTTGCATGTTGCAGGCTGTTTTTCCAGAAGTTTGAGCAAAGGCATGAGCAGAGAGCAGGACCGTGTCTAAATGAAAACGGTTCCGTTTCCTAAGTAATTTACACTTGTTTTGGGTGGTTGTCAAAAAGCAAATTTTATTTTTGGGTCAAACATTTTAAGAAAAGATGTTTAATGTTTTAAATCAGGTTGAGGAAAGAACACCAGAAGTAATGGTTGCAGATTTTAAAACGTGGCAGTTTTCAAATGCGGACTCTGTAGTGGCCCAGAATCGAGCAAATAAACCTGTCCTGACATCTGTGGGAGGCGACGATGGTGGCCCCCCACCTGCCTGCACCCTTCTTCCTCCCTGAGTGGCACCTCTCAGACCCTGTTCTCAGCATCCTTGGAAGACATTGCCTCCGTCTCTGCATCATTTTTCAGAGCCGGCCAGTTTCTATGGCAACTGATAGATTGAAAGATGAGTGGCGAACAGGAGGTGAGGTTCGAGTGAGATCTCAGGGTGGTGGTGTGTGTCCCTGACGTCACCCTCCACAAGCTTGGATAGGACGATTCTGGCTACTCCCATCCAGGGCTGCTGGCCGCTTTATTTGCAGGGCTGCCAGGGTCTCTGATAGCTCTGCAAATTGCCTCCCTTTCTGCTCCTCTTACCCGTCTCCCCCCGGATTTTTCCTCTCACTGCTCCTTTTCTGTTTTGGCTCCAGACTGTCATCCATAATGCTCAAATTAATTCTGGTGTGTTTTGAGATGCTCTCCTGCCCCGTGTTCTGGAAGGGCAGGGAGGCATGGCAGCGTTGTACTTGACGTGGATGGCGCTGTGAAGTCCGTTCTTCCCTCTGAAAGAATACTGACTATGCAGAAATTTATCGAAGCGGATTATTATGAACTAGACTGGTATTATGAAGAATGCTCAGACGGTAATTATGACCCCCTGCAAAACAGGGATGTGTAGGAGCATTGTCTCCCGGGAGGCGGGGGAGGGTATCCTGAAACCTTTCCAGGGAGATGGGCAGAAGGAGGGGGCACAGGAACCCACACCGCCCGCAGACATGCGTGGCTCTGACAATTTCCAGGGCATGGTGGAGGACGGCAGGTGGGCAGGGCTCGTTCCCGCGGGAGTCTCGTTTGCGGTCGTCCTGTCTTCACTCAGAAGGGGAGATGGTGTTGGTTTGCTGGGTTTGCAGCGTTATACTTCTGTTGGATTGAATTCTCTCTGGGGTGAGGTGTGTGTGTGTGTGTGTGTGTGTGTGTGTGTGTGTTTGTTCGCTGTCCTCTGTGCTGTTCGTGGGGCTAGGGAGCAGTGTATTTAGGAGGTGGCTCTCAGGGCTGTCAGCAGCAGGCCTGGAAGAATCCGCCCTTTTCTGAGCCCAGACCTGCAGCCCAGGGAGGTTGGAGAAAAATGCCAAAGGAGCTTCCCACCTAGCAGGCCATTCAAATGAATTTTGCTAGTGGGATCCCACAGAGATGGGTGGGGAGGTGTTGGGAGGGGCAGGGGGGAAAAAAAGTCTCCTCCTGTCACAATCTCAGTTTGTGCAGGGAGGGTGTGGCACATTCCAGAGGAGACTGGGTGGAGTTTGTGCAGCTGGACAGGCCTCAGGTTTCAGGCACAGGGGAACTAGCACTGATGTCCATTCTCAGAGAGGCCACAGGGGAGTGGCCTCAGGCTCCTGTGGTGTTGGCATCGAAACTGTGCATGTCACATTTAATCTGTATTTCTTAATTTCTTCTTTAAAATGACCCTCGAATCACATGCCTTTACACATTCAACACACAAACAGGATACAATTGATATATACACTTTAGGGGTTTGTTCCCCAGTGATGATATGTTCCCAGCCCCACATGAGCCATTTATAATAGGTAGGATAACTGCTTTTTAATTGAATGGGGAGTTTCAGATGGCTTGAACCGTGACTACCTTTGACTAACCTGAATGATGTAACACTCTGGAAGCTGGCCTCATTAGTAAGCTGAAGAGCTACATAATTGTCTCTTATCTGCTGATTTCCGCCTTGACTGTGGACTACAGGAGAGGGGCCAAGAGGCTGGGAGTGGGGGGGGCGGGTGGTATTTAAATGTGCTAAGAAACTTCCCCAGTTGAGCCCCCCCTCCAGCATTAGATGAAGACAGTGTCATGTTGAGTCTGTGTCTTTAAATATCTTGAGTAATGACGATGGTGGGCAGCTCCCAGGGTCTTGAGGGGAAAAGATGACTGAATTCTTCTTTTCTTTTGAATATATTATTCTTAAAGCAAGTTCCCTTCCTGTTGCCCAGCTCCAAGATGCAATAAGAGGGGTGCTCCTTTTCGGAAGCCATTGTTGACCTCTTGTGGTATCCTTGGTGACATGAGACTCGCTGAACTCTCCGTAACTTTTTAAAGTATGGACCTCTGAGGACCACTGGACGGGCCCTGGTTACATTACAACACAGCACCTGTGCCTTGGCCTGTGGACGAGTTGGGTGTGGCCATGGCTCCCACGGACCCATTCTAGCAGCAGGGGAGGAAGGTTTCTTACTATCTTGACCCAGTTGCCACACTGTCCAGCTCTCTTTACCCCCTTGTCTGTGGAAAGAAAGCCAGTCACTCGTCGTGATCAATCTGAAGGCGAGAGAAGGCCTGCTCTTATCTACAGGTCTGTCAGAAGGATTTTCTTACCCAGCAGTTTCTCAGTTGAGTCTTTTGGCCCTGAGGCAGCCAGGTCTCTCTGCTTCCGACCGAAAAAGAGAATGGAAGAAGAGGTGGCTCTTCTGTTCACGGGTAAATAAATGTTGATTGTAGTTATTGTCTGAATGTGTGTTGAGCAAAATACTTGGCATTTACTCTCCATCCCAAGTTGGATGAAGGGGAAAAGGCCATCGGGACAGAACTTACTGGGACAACTGGCATCCCATTTTAAAGATAGTTAGCAAAGCAGGCATGGAAAGGAAACAGAAGCCCAGAAATAATCTAGTTTGGGAAACCCATGAAAGGGGAGGGATTTCAAGTGTATGCCAATTTTGGTACATATTTCTAACTAGTTGGGTTCTTTCCTGGAGGGTTAGTCTGGAAATGCAATTTGCCTCTATTTTTATGCATCTTTAAAATTGCAAGTCAGTCCTTCATCTCCCGGTCCTAACCTTCCCGGTGAGAAGACCTGGTAGGAGTAAAAGACATAGCATTGCTTTGTCTCTCTTATCATTTGGAATTTGAGTCTTAAATGAGGGAAACTTCTAGGGAACTTTCCATACTAATAACAAAAGATGAGTCAAATGTTTTGAAAAAGATGTAAAATCATCATCTATGTCAAGAGTTACTGACTCAAATTGCAGGGTTGGCACTGAAAAAAGCAATACGTAGATCTGGGTGGAAATGTAGATTTCAGGACAATGAGGGACCGTCTTATAAAGTTAGAATTTAAAAATGGCTGCTGTTCTCTTGTTATCTTTGAGGTTTAGGGGAGCTTTAGTCACTGTTGGATGAGTGTAGCTTTCCCCCATACCAGGTTTGATTGTGGAGTCTTACACTCCATCCCTCCACCCCACCTGCCCAACATACAATAAGACCCCAGAGAGTATAGCAAGGGGCATGAATTTCTTAGATTAGTAAGAAATTGGAGGGCTTGACTTCCCAGTACCTTAAAGTAATTGTTAGAGATTTAAAGTAGCCAGCCATCAAACAGTGTAACAGAGGCCTTTGCAGAATTTGCAGTTTACTGTTTAGACTCTGGTGTTAAACAGGGTCATGGTTACCTGCATTGGACGCGTCCCATCCCTAACTGCAGAATCTCTAAAACCTGGCAGATCAGGAAAACCCCCCGTTTACTAACAAAGCAGGTTCTCAGACCCACTCCAGACTAGGAGAGGCTCTGAAAATCTGAATTTTGAGCACATGCGTTTGGTGATGCTTTATATCAGGTGTGTTTGGGAAACTGGGCGAGTGTCGGTGGAGACCAGCCCTAAGTACGGGGGCTGGAAACTCCTTCCTTTAGGTCTGTTACAGAATCTTACACTGTTTCTTGGCTACACTGGGCACTTAAAATAAATTTTAAAAAAGAGTGCTTTAAGAGGATGAGGCCTCTTTCATTTTCAAAAAGGATTGGGTTCAGTTGTATGTTCATAAGTGAAAGAAATAGCACACTCTTGTAGTTATTCTAGAGAGAGGTAGGATAGCAGAGCCCTGGCCTGGAGTTTGCGCTTGAGGTCTGTTTTGCATTCTGTGTGGCTGTGTGGTTTGGGCCTCTCCTGGGACTTCGGTGAGCCTCTGTCAACCTAGATTCCCCATCTGGAAAATGGGGATAAGCACACTGACCACAGCGGTTTGAAGAGGGTAAAGAGTGTCAGTAAAGTAAGGGCTCTTTGTACACAGTGAAGGGCTCAGCCAGTGCTTAATTTTATTTTCTCAGAAATACCGTGTTTCCCCCAAAATAAGACCTAGCCGGACAATCAGCTCTAATGCATCTTTAGGAGCAAAAATTAATATAAGACCCAGTCTTATATAAGACCCAATATTGTATTGTATTGTATTGTATTGTATTGTATTGTATTGTATTGTATTGTATTGTATTGTATTGTATTATACCCGGTCTTACATTCTATAAGACCGGAGCTTATATCATAGTAAAATAAGACCTGGTCTTATATTAATTTTTGCTCCAAAAGATGCACTAGAGCTGATTGTCTGGCTAGGTCTTATTTTTGGGGAAACACGGTACTACTAAGTATTAAGTTCTTTTTAAAAATAGGTTTGAAAAGGTGTATGGTCTATAGAACCCAGGTATAGTATTTTGACCACCTGTTTCTTGCTGCAGCTTCTTTTGTAGTCTTCCACCCTCATTTCCCCCTTTATACAGTATTAAAATACAGTATTAAAGATTCAAATGTCAGGGCAGGAAGTGGTCTACTAGTTTGTAGGGATTTTATAAATGAGGAGACTCAAGTAGATTGTCGAAGTTGTTCCTATGACTTCTTACTCCCTAGTGAAAATCCGTGACAGTACACAAGGGCCATCACATGTGCTGTTACTGCCTTGACTGCAGTGACCTCTGAAATGTCACCCCAAACTGGGGGTGGCTGGCTTGTGAGTGAAGTTTTGTTAGAGGTGTTTTAAGCATAAATTGAAAAGCTGTTGCTAGGTTTTTGAGATGGTTTTCTAATTCTCCTGCCCTCTATGTCAAACAATGTAAACAGGCCCCCATTTTTTCATCTTGTGTGTATTGTGGGATATGCCTTTGGTGATAGGGGATAACTTTTCCCTTTCCAGACAGTGCTCTTCTGATGGCTGTTCAAGTGGTTTTTGTTTTATTTTGTTTTTAAAGGGGATTACATGTAAATGTATAATGTAACCGTACGTTTTTATCACTAGCTTTGTTTGGTAAAGTAGAGAGAATGTTTTCCCTCAGATGGTCAAAGCGGAGGTCTAGAAAGCTGACAGGAAGACAAAGTAAAGCTCGAGTTTTTAAAGCTTCGTGTTTCTCTTATTTATTTATTGTTAAAAATAGCAAAAGCGAGGTCTTTGGAGGAAATGACCCTCAATAACCAGCCGCTCTGCTCCGTATGAGCAGAGACGTCATACATGAGGGGGCAGCACGTAGAGCATTGAGAGAGGAGCACCTCCAGATGGCACGGGGTAGAGCGGACAGAGGGACACTTGAGGCAGGGGTCAGGTGGGGTCAGGCGGGCACAGAGGCTGCAGGGAGATGCAGGCCTGGGAGGCCAAGGTGTACAGAGACATCTGAAAAGAAGGGCGTCCTTTAGGGCGCTCCTGTCCCGTGGACCTTTTTGTGATGAAGTGTTCCATTCCGTGCGATGCAGTGGGGCAGCCACTAGCCATGTGTGGCTATGCAGTGCTTGAAATTTGACTAGTGTGGCTGAACTTTGGATTTTAGTTACATTTAAATGTGAGTGGCCCCAGTGGCTTGTGGCCACGCTTTGCACAGGGGAGGGTACAGCTCCAGGAAGATGATTTCATGGTGGTATGTCAAGTAGATCTGGAGAGGGACACTCATAGAGCGCTATCCCTCTGCCCTGCAGGAGACAAGTGACACCTTCCTCCTGTGGCCCTTCCCATCTGGTGTTCCCAGAGACAGGTCATGAACTCACTCCCTTCCTGCCTCCCTACTTTGGGCCGCAGGGGCTGGCCCTCGCCTCTGTGGTGGCACTCACACCTGTGACTTGACTCTCTGGGGCCAGCAGCTTCTCTAGGGCTGGGCTGGGCCACCCTCAGCGCCCGTGTTCCATGTCGGTTTCCCTGTCTCTCCTTGGCTCAGGGACTCCAGGGCTTTCTCACTGGTCTTTAGGGATCGTGTTTTGCTTTGGCTTTTGGACAAAGTGCTCTGTCACAGAAGAGGCTCCTTGGCCGGTATCTGCCTTTACTTTGACGTGAATGCAGATGTGGATGAGGTTTGAGACTCCCCTCACCTCCCCTTTGAAGGAGGAGAGGAGAGGGGAGGGGAAGGAAGTGGGCGGGGAGTATCCTGAATGCTGCAACCCAGAGAAATGGGGTGACATGACGAGGCTAGGGTGGTCTTGTGTCAAAATGCCACATCTTAAATGTTTTTTAAAATTTTTATATTTTTTTAAAAATGTTTTATTATATAATGTATACAAACTTGGACACCATTTGTTAAGGGGAGCGTAGATTTGAGATAAAAGATGAGTCCAGTCAACTTTGTTATGAGTAAAATCACTTGAAAGTATTTTCACATATATGAAAGCAGCTTTTGTTTTCATCTGTATACATGAAGGCCCAGCCCAGTGTCCTGCACGTCTTTGTCAGTCAGTCTGCTATGTGCTGAACGAATAATAAACCAGGTAGAAATCCTCCCTCCCCCCTTCCCAGGGTTTTACACTCACTGTCATTTGACTTGAATTAACAAGCCCAATGTGATAACATTTACTCAGATTAAAGAAAGATTTTCCCCCTAAATGTATATCTTTAGTTCAAAACTTATGAAGATTTTTCAAGTATGATTATGAACTCCCTGCCACTGAATCTCTAAAAGCTCTTTTTTACAAAGAACACATCTTTAATGTCATAAAATGTAGCAACCATTTTCAGGCTCCAAAAAATTAAGTAGACATGCATACTTCCCTAGGTTTTAATTTTTTAATAAAATCCTTATTATACTTTGGTGGCCTTCTGTTTAGAGGCACTCGTCTCTGATCTTTGATTATTTTTATGGAGGTAGCAATTCAATCTAGCAGACTTTTAGCTTAGCAGTTTTTAGCTACCTAAGCAGGCGGCTCGGCTGAAAAGATTCAAAGGTCAATTAGACCTTTGTCTCTGAACTTGTGCACAGAATTCTTTATGACGAAGGAGGTGAATCGACAGAGCAGTGAAATACGTCTCCTGGTGTGGCTTTTAGGAGCAGGGAGACCTGCCACCGTATAGCCGGGAGGTGGCTGAAGCACTGAAATTGCAGAATGTGCTGTGATTCTTTGAGACGCCAGTGCTCTGGGCCACCTTTCAGCAGGTTTGATGGAAGAACCTGCCATCTTCACTGTTACAGGCAAAATCAAACCATACAGAGGAATTGGTATTGAGATACGCATTTAAACTGTGGGTTCTTTTTCCAGGCAACATTGCAAGATAGTAGGCAATAGATTTTTTCCCTCCCTTCTCCTAGCAGTGGAAGAGATCGTTATATACTTGGCTGTAACTACACAGATTGAGGGCGAGAGTGGAATTTATAAAATGCAGTTTGAAAAAGAGCAAATATGCAGTGGTGTTATTACCAAAGAAAGACTAGGATGAATTAAGCTTAACGCTGGTAATGGTTACTGCAATTTGTTTTTTCCCTTTTGCTAGAAATCAGAATAATCACTTCCTTCCCCGTGTGGCACTGAGTCAGGCTGTTGTCACAGTCAGATTTGTCTCAGCTTCTGAAGCAGCCCACGGGAAATCCTTCATCTGAGGGCATTGGGCAATCATTCACCAGGCACCTCCAAGACGAGAGCCCCACCTTTAGACTGGTGTGCCTGCTTAAGGCTTGGTTGGTATTGCCCTGTGCAGTTGCTATGAAACTTCCAGGACGGTACCATTCCTCCTTGCCTCTGGGGTAGGGCAGGGGTGGGGAGAAGAAGCTGGAGGCAGAGAGCTTGCCTGAGGTCCTGCACCTGCCTGCCCGCCTCCCCTCTGAATCCATAGCACCTGGCAGGGTCACCCCACAGCTGGGCGGGGCATTCCCCTTCTGACAGGTGCTTTGCCTGCCCCACCCCTCCTCCCAGCTCAGGAGAGCCACCCCTTCCGGTCGTCCTGGACAGTGCAGGGCCAATGGCCCTGGGTACACCCTCCACTCCAGCTGAGCCAGGGTATGACCTCCGCTCCTGCCAGGGCCTAGTGTGGCCCCGGGGGCCTCGAGCCCCAATGGCTCCTCCAGGCAGGCAGCCAGGAGCTCCCTCAAGGACAGCCCTTTAGGGCAATGTTTTGGCTTTGGGGTGACTTTAGCAATGTCCCTGAGAGACGAGGGAAGGGAAGAAGAATGTTTTGAGTATGACGGCCAAGATGAAAAGCGGAAGCCCACCAGTGAGCAGCGTGAAACTCTGGATCTCGTGGAAGAGGGTAATTCTGTCCTTTGCTCAAATCTGATCCTTTCCCTGTTAGTGTCTAGATAGGCCTGGCAGTTCCACTGCTCTCACAGTACTCTTTTCTTATTGAGGTGTAACGTCAGACACACAGATCTTACGTGACAGTCATGAAGGGGAAGTCTCCTCATGCCCGTCTAGTTTACGCCTCCCTCCTGGGAGACCATGGTCCTGACTTGGGTCACCTGAGCTTTGTTTTGCCCGTTCTTCATCTGTGTGAATGGAATCGAACCGTGTGTATTGTCTTGTCAGGCTTCTGTGGCTTAACTAAGGTCTTTGAAATTCATACATGTTGTTGCAAATATCAGTCGTTGTCTTTTTTCTTTTTTCCTTTGTGTCATTCTAGCACTCCGTCTTAAGAGTTTTCATTGTTTTCTTGTGACTGAACAGGTTTTGGTAAATTAATGGACAAGAGACTGAGTCATTATATATAAAACATGGCATTGTTTATTTTAAAACATTAGTAATCAGTGATTTGAAGTAGGGATTTTTTTTTTAACTTAGAAATATTTCAAACAGAAAAGTACAAGGGCTGACATTGGAGTCACCTGGGAGCCCACCACCGTGCTGCATTGGGGTGCTGCTTTTGGAGAAGAGGGCTGGTGTTAAATAAAGATCTGCCCAAATGCTGGGTGTGAATTTCCTAGTTGAGCCTCTGGGGCTTTCACCCACAGCCCAGAGAAAGGGATTTTGAGGAGAGTGAAACTGGATATTTAAACAGTGACTGAAGGGATGGTCTCTAGGTCTTGAGTAAAAGCAATCGGGATACCTTTTCAAAATTCTGCTCCGTGGTGGCCTATGTTCATGTCTCAGCATAACTTTTAAAATTATTTATAATTGGCCATATACAAAACGTTTATGTCCTGAAAATATTAACGCTTCACCTACAGGACAGTTCAATGCATTTAATTGGAGAAGGGGGTGGGGAACAGCCAGAAGAGAGAGCAAAGGGGCTCAATGCTGAGGTCTGGTCCCCAGCCTAGCCTTTTCATGGAAGAGACTGTGGACGTGCAAGGAGAAAGGGGTGACAGGCTGATGAGGACTATGCATTTGTTGGGTTCCCAGAAATGCTCGAGAGAAGGCCGTGCATCTGCTGTTGTAGAACTAGGGCCAGCGCAGATGTCACTGCATCCGCTTGTGTTCCGTGACGCTGTGCTACCCACCGTGCAGCCTGTGTATCTGCCTGACCTGAGAGCTTGTCAGACATGCAGACTCTCAGGCCCCACCCCGGACCCACTGAGTCAGAATCTACATTTTTAACAAGATCCTAAGAGGATTCTTGTGCACATGAAAGTATGAGATGAGCTGCTGCCTTAAAGGATAGCAAAAGGGTTTTAAAACCCAATCACGGACCCTTTGCTTCTAAATTCAAGGCTATGCCAGGTTCTGGCACAGTGTCATGTATAGCCTAGTCAAGAGAAGAAAAATAATTGTATTGCCCATATTTCCTATAGATATATTTTTGTATGTCTATATATGTTTCACTTTTTAAAAAACATAACGATAGCCAATGTTTATTGTGCACTTACTATGTGTCAGGCACCATTCTAAGCACTACTTTATGTGGATTTGTGCATTTACTCCTTCAGAAAACCACATGAGGTTAAGTACTGTTATAATTTTCATTTCGTAGGTTTAGAGGAAACTTAAGTTAAAAACTCATCCGAAGTCACAGCTAGGTAGTGGTTTCAACCTGGGTAGAATGGCTCAAGGGCTCTCTGCTCTTAAACACTTTGCTGGAAGTTCTCGACGTGGGGTTCCCATCCCGGTGCTCCACACCCCCAGGAACGTGTTAGGAAAGCAGTCTTGAGCCCCTCCCCGCACCTGCAGTCACACACTCTGGGGCGGGGTCCTCTGGCTGATACCAGACCCGTGCGCACTGTCCTGTGTTGGCCCACATGGCTTAGACGCCAGGGTCTCTGTGATCACATTGGACGGGGGGGCCAGCTCTGTATTTGCCGTCTTGTGACAGACTTACATTCTCTTCCTTCCCTCTTGTTTGTTCCCATCCCATTTTGCTCCTTTCTCCAATATTGTTTGCTGTCCCACAGGTGAAGTGTTAACAATATTTTCAGGACAGTAACCTCAAAAGAAAGGCACTTTATTGCCAACGTGCTTCATTTTCTTTGTAAAGTAAAATGCACAAGATTTGCTCCTGGCCTGAAGGAAGGAAATCTTTGGCGTAGATCAGGAAGACAGAGGTTTGGTTTGGTTTCTGTGGCCAGTTTTGCTAGAAACCTGTATCCAGAGCAACCTGTTTTTCTCCAACACTATTACCCCACACTTGTCTTAACTTAATGAGAAACAAGTCCCACGCGGGAGAGAAATGCTCTGCGTATAGTGAAAATGTGCGCAGGATGTGGGGATAATTGTGTGCCCTGGATTCTAAGGTGGTTTTCTACGCTAACTGGCTTCAAAGAGGTGCTTTTGGCTGAAAGCCAAAGGACAAAGTTAGTATTTGATAGCTGTGGATACGGGAGACACCTGTTCTCTTCCGGTCACCTTGTGGGGGTGATAGGCACTTATGAATGTCACCCATTTAATCTTCAAAACAGCCTTTGAGGTCAGCACATTCCCATTTGCAGTCACAGCAGCCGAGGCTCAGACAGGCTGTCGCTGTCCTGACCCCCACAGCTGTAGGCACGGATCAGGACCCTCACCCTGCCTTGGGGGTCTGCCTTCCACAACACCCAGGCTGTAAGCTAATCGAGTCCCTTTCCTCGACTTATCTCATTGAATCTTAAAGGAGAGAAAATACCCGGCTTCGGGTATTTCAGGTAAATACCTGGCTTACAGGCGCAGAAACGGAATTGACTTCAAGCAATGCCGAGTGGCATTAGTGGAGAGGGCTGTGCTTGTTTTCCCCTGGCCCCTGTGCCCCGGGGGAGGTCAGGGCCTGGGGCAATCGCAGGGCTGCTGGGCGTGAAGTTGTAGCTCACGTCTCTCGTGTCCAAGCAGCACCACTGGCACCAGGAAAACACTGGTAAAGAGAGTGAAGTTTTGTTGTCAGGTCCTTGTGGTTTGTTGCGTGGCAGAGTACCATGCTTTCTTAAGGAAATGCCTAAGAAAAGCCTGACTTGGTCATTTTTTCTCACCTGGATGCTTCTGAGGCTATTACCCAATGGCTAGATCAGTCATTCAACTCCTGGCAGGATTCAACAAGAGCACCTGGGATGGTCTGGGGTTTCCTGAGTGCTCTGATCTGCAGGTGTAGGTGTTCTGAGCGGATGGGCTGCTGGAGAGACGGCATCCGGTCCTTAGCGGTGTCTACAAACAGGCAGCAGCAGTGGCTGCACAAAGGGTAGTTTTCAGGTGTTGAGCACTAGCCAGGACTTAGCATCAGGAGAAGCAGAGGTGAAAGAAACACCACTTGGCAGTGGCAACCCAGAGCCTGATGGGGCCAGCCCCGGGCCAGCCCCACGAGTCTCTGTCCGCAGCTGCACCCTGCTGGGCCGTCCGAGGTCCCCACTTGGTTCCAAGGCCAAGCATAGGAAGCAGCACACATAGAACACATTCGTCCAGTTTAAAGGGAAGCCCTGGGCTGCGTCCCAGAGGCGGTTGTGATGCCACCAGCCACTGTGGAGTGGGACCTTCCCCCCCAGAGAAGGAGCCATCGGGCTGGGCTCTGGGGTTTGTGTTGACAGTGTGGCCAGTGGCACGTGCAGGTGCCTGTAGGACTCTCTCCTTCCTATAGGGTTGTGGACGAGGAAGGAGGTAACCCCGCTTATGGGTACTGCCCTCAGCACTGTTCCAAAGGTCTCTGCTAATGGTGTTTATTACCTGGGTCCAGCCTGGTGTTTCGTTGTTAGTATCCATGGCTACCCATGCAAGCCTCCAGTGACGTCAGGTGCTCAGGGTGGTTCCCCTACTGGGAAGCTGGTACTAGCGTCACCCCAGGGCTGGCCATGGGCAGAGCTCACCCGTGGTTTGTGTATTTTGGGTCTCCTTGGTGCTCTGCCCACTTCTGGCACCTGTCCCCTGACGCCCTGCCATTCTCAGCCTTCTTGTCTCTGAACGCCCCAACAGCACGTCTCACCTGGCCCTTCCTGCTTGCTCCTCTGAATTATGCTAATTTATGCTTGTGTCTTACCTTCTTAACTAGGCCAGGATTCATTTATTAACTGAGGGTAGGATTCATTTATTTACTCGGCAGTTAAGAGCATTAACTTGGGGGGTAAAACAGATTAGGCCCTTCCATGAAAGTTCTGTGACCTTGGGCACTTAATTCGTGTCTAAAATGTGGACACTGGTAATACTTTCCTCATAGGATGAATGTAAACACTAAAGGAGATGACAGACATCCAGCACTTAGCAGAGTGCCAGGCACAGAATGACCGGTCAAAAATGAGGCATTTGGTTATCACCCACAAGACCCTCATTAAATACCCTGGCGATGAATGGCCACCATTCATCACTACTGAATGTTCCAGTCTAGGGTAGGGTGGATGATTATGGCTTCCAACAGACCAGGTTCAAGTCCATGCTGATGTCCCACCTGACCTTGGACAAGCCACTTGACCTTCAAATGGGGAGCATATTTGTGTCATGGGGTTGTTCTGGGTTACAAGTGAAATACTATTTCTAGAATGCCCAGGGTAGCAGTCGGCATATTGTAGATACTCAGTAGTCATTTCATTTCTTCTTCCCTGCCTCTTTAATAACTTGCTTTGGTGCCCTGCTCAGCCTACCTTGGCAAGCGAAAGTGAGCCAGTAAAATAGTCACACTAACATTTGAATTAATGATACAGAGGTGCAATAAAATGTGGCCAGAGCGGTATTGTCAGGCCTCTGGCCTTGGCATGTGACATCTCTCTCCCACCTCCCAGGGCACAGGCCCAGACTGCTCTTCGTAGCAGGCTGGCCTCTGCCACCATGCCATCCCAGAGGCTGCCGTGATAAACCAGCATCTTTCACCAGAGAGGGCTGGACACTGCAGTCTGCCCTCTTGCTTCCGGTTTAAGACCACAGCTGCTTATGAGTGGATGCCTTTCTTGTTAACGCAGCTTCTTTCTTAGCAACTTCAAACTTCATCATTTCTTTGTATCACATTGGACTTGAGCTCACCCCTTTCCAGATGGCTTCTTTTTTTCTCAGGATTCTCCAGGACACTTGCTTATCTTGGGGTGATAAGATACACACAAGGGCTTTTATGTGTTTACCCCTCTCTGGGATGTTGGTTAGAATGAGCCTTTCCTTGCAAAGGCTGGTCCGGAAGTACAACAAAAATCTTCCATTTTTTGAGCATCAACTATGTGCTGGGCCCAAAAGAAGACTCAGCTGCCCTCATGTGGCTTAATCCACCCAGGTGGAAAGGGACATGGGACATTCATAAAAATTAGGTTCGTGGTGGCTGTTGCCATTTTTGGTGGGCCCTCACCCTGGTCCTGTACCCACTTCAAAGCTGCGTCAAAATAGTTACGTTTTGTTTGTTTTTTAAACCAAATAATGTGTGTCTTATGGGTCTTAGTAGTGAATACGCTTGGGCTACTGATACATGCTATAACATGGCTGAACCTTAAAAACCTCATGCTCCAATGCCAGACACAGAAGACCATATATTGTATGGTTCCACTCCTATAAAGTATCCAGTATAGGCAAATTAGAGAGAGTCTAATTTGTTTTGTAGATATTGAAGGGCAACAGCTAAGTGAGGGACTTGGCTGAACCTCCAAAAGTGGCCCTAACTTGGGAGAAGGGTAGGGGAGTGTCATGCTTGGGAAGAGAATTCAAAGTCAAACTTCTTAAAAATGGGAGAGAGTTGGCCCTTGGTGTGATGGTTGTATCATGAAATTGTTCTGCCATCTGAGCAAATTTTAATGACAGTTATCTAATTAAAAATAATCTGGTCATGTGGGGCAGGCTAGTATCGGTATGTGCGTGTTATAAGTGCTGCTGCTTATATGGGTGCTTTGCTCTTCCTAAACTAGTTTGCTGTCTGAGAACTCCATTGTGCTCTGCGTTAGGCTCTGTCCAGGGTGAGATCATAAAAGAATGCTTTTACATTATCACGCAATGGGGACGTGGTTGGAATATGGTGTATGTCGTTCAGGGGTGCTTGTTTATTCGTTATTTGGTAACTTAAAATATTGAGGCGTAATTTACGTACCATCAAATTCACCCATTTTAAGTGGACAATTTAATGATCTTTAGTAAATTCACTGAGTTGTGCAAGCACCATCATAATTTTGTTTTAGAACATTTGTAACCCCCACCCCTCATGAGACCCCTCATACCTGTTTACAGTCAATTCCATTCCCACCCCCAATCCCAGGCAACCACGGGATGTCTGTCTCTCTAATTTGCCTACACTGGATATTTTATATGAGTGGAATCAAACAATATATGGTCTTTTGTGTCTGGCTTCTGAGCATAAGGTTTTTGAGGTTCAGCCATGTAGCATGTATCGATCAATACTTCATTCCTTTTATGGCTGAGTAACAGTGTGGACACATGTTTTTATTTCTCTTGGGTAGACACCTCGGAGACTCTTAAATCTTTGTGACCTTCGGTGAGTCATCCAGCTTCTCAGAGCCTGAGTTTCCCTGCCATCAGGTGTGGCGGTGCAGGTGTCTAACGCACCAGCATTGTGCCTAGCCGAGATAAGTGGGGCTTGCTGCTGTGCAGTGGGGTCAAAACCCCCATTTGAAGATGTCCCCCTCAAAAGTGCTTTGCCAAATCAGCCCAGTGTAGATAGATGACTGCCTGATGTCTTCCAAGGGAAGGCAGACTATGAAAGGCAGAGTTTTTACAGTCGGAGACAGAAGACCTGAGAGACTTGGCTAAGGTGTCAGCTAGTAGAGGTGCTGTCTTCCTGCTGGGGAGGAGCAGGATCTCCCCAGATGGAGAAGTGGGAGAAAGTGCCTACAGAAGGAAATAGCAGACGCACACACAGTGCCAGGCCTGACATCTGAGAGTGACAGCACTAGGTGTGGACGAGCTGTGGTGGAAAATGGGCACGGCTGGCAGGTGAGGAGGCGAGAAGGGTAGGCTGGGGTCAGGTGAGGACGGTTCCTCTGTCTTATGTGTTGAGGCTGCCGCTTGTAGCAGTGGCGGAGCTGGTGAGGGTTTTTAAGAAGAGCATTGACATATGAAAGTCAAAAGCATGGAGACAAAGCTTGAAAGGATGTCTATTTTGTAATGCCTGGGAACTTGGCATCAGTGCTGACTCATTTAGAATTTTATGGGAAGCTTTTCAGCTGTGGCTCCTAGGGTCTGAACCTCCCTGCCCCCGTGAACAGAGCAGGCAGTATTTATTAGGTCTATTTCCTGCAGGATCAAGGGCCAAATGTAGGGAAGCTTTTTCAGCTAACAACTGCTGCTAGTGGTCAAAGTGAGAGAGGGATAATCCACTGATTTCGTGGAGCATTCTTTTCTCTGACACATAAGTACCAGCTCCTGTCTCTACTGGAATTTCTAGGGGGTAGGTGTTTATTTTGAAAGTGTATTCAATATGCCTATAGTTTTTGTAATAAAAATTACAGAAAATAAATTTTACCTTTAAAAAACTGATATAAGGTACAGAAGATAGGAGAAGTTATTGGGGACGGGAGAGTGGAGGTCGGGTTCTAAAAAAAGTTGAAAGCAATGTCCTAATTAATTAAAGAAATGACCTATAAGTAACGCAGAGCCAAAACAACCCAAAATGCAAGTATATTGGGCAGTCATGAATATCTTCTCACCATTCATGTTTTGGCTACTTGGTCTTTGGAAACAATGTCCTCCTGAGGTTTTGGGATATTTATAAATATAAACATACATACACCTTTACATGTGTTTTTGTATACATACATTTATGTATACACACACTCACAAAATGTATGTAGGTATATATATACACACACATTTGTGGGTAAAATATTCATCCATTCATTTATTTCCTCCAAAGATACGCAAACCTGACTCGGGAGAAATGTTACCAAAATTAGGTTAAGAAGTGGTGAGAGTTAATTGTTCTAACAACTTTTCACCAAAATACAGTACGTGACTGAGACGTGAGGTCTGCTGATGGTAGTTTCTCGGAGAAGACTGATGAGACCTGTCGAACGAACTCAAAAACAGTCAGGAGGCTTAGGCTGAAAATGAATGATAATGATTTATTCAAGGATCCTAGGGTCTGCACACCAGAAACACAGCTAGGCAGTACCCAGCGTGGTCCGAAGAAGGGAAACAAAAAGTAAGAGTTCTGACAATAAACAGTACGTTCTTGAGAAGAATCAGTCCGGCCTTCTTAGCTTCTGGATTGGTCCAAGATGGCCATCCTTTAGGGGACCTGTGGGCTGGGTACTGGATACCTGAATATTCTTTCTTTAGTCCTGCAGAGAGTAATCAGAGGGTTATCTGGAGGTTTGATATATATAGAAGGTTTGACACAGGACTGGAAAGTTCCAAAGTCTAAGTTCCCGGGCTGGTTAAAACAAGAAGAAGAGCATGTTCTCAAACTTCGACTTACTTGATTTTAGTAATTTAGCAGCTTGAATGTGGTGACTGTATTTCTTCACTCTGTTCCTCAGGCCAAAATGTCAAGGGGCCTTATCAAGCCTGTTAATGTGATGAGAGGATGCAGGTTCTTAGGGAGAGCTGTGCTGGCACCTCCTTGCCTCCACCCATCCAGTCAGGCCTCATGGGTTCTGCCTCTGACTTTCCCGCTCCAGCTGCTACCTGAAC
The DNA here is from genome assembly GCF_036562045.2 of Rhinolophus sinicus. Taxonomy (NCBI): domain Eukaryota; kingdom Metazoa; phylum Chordata; class Mammalia; order Chiroptera; family Rhinolophidae; genus Rhinolophus; species Rhinolophus sinicus. Next base: position 11,265,749 of record NC_133759.1, on the reverse strand, counting down.
TCTGCAGCAGCTGCTGCCTGAGGGCTCATTCCCATGCCCCTGTCTCATCTGACCCCCTCACACCTCATCTCCCATTGTTTTCCTTCCTGTGAGGATTTCTCTCAGACCTCAATTCCAGTCACCCCTGAGCTTCCCACTGGCCGAACTCTTTTCTGTTCTGGGCCTGCACACCATAGATAGTTCAGATTTTGTGGCTGGCATTTCGTGTCTATGAACAGGAGCTGGAAAACGGATGCCAGCATTTATACCCAAAATTGTTTGGGGGCATGGTGTAATTCGAATAAAAGTTGCATTACTGATTTTCAGATGAAGGGCCCCCCTACCCCCACCCCAGGAGCTGGGACGGCCAATCACAGTTCTCCCTTTCCCTGGTCAGCCAGCCCAGGACCACTTGTGATTCCACCTGCCATCCCAAGAGTAAGCACTTGATTCTCTTCTCATCTCAGAGTGGATTCTTCTGAACCAAGATTTAGCACCTTCAGCCTGGACAGGGCGTTCCTTCCAGGTGGGCCTCCTGCTGCTGTGGTGTGGATAGCCCTCTGCCTGGCATGTTACTCCACGGTGACCTCAGTGGCTGTCCCCTGCTGGTGATTGCGGCGGGGCAGCCCATCTTGTTTCTGACCTTTGGTGTCACGTGTCTGTCTCGCAGAGGGACATTAGGCCCAGGAAATGACGTGCTCTTGCCAGAAGCCCAGATCCTATAGTTTTTTATTCACTTCCCACCCTGTCTTACCTCTTAACTATCTCAAGAAAAGAGAGCCCTTCTTTCCGATCCCCAGTGCCACCCAGGAGAACATTGGAGTCTTTCAACAGCCTTGAGGTTGGTCACCCATCCCCCTAATTCACTGTAGCCAGGATGTTTTCTGAAATACAACTCTCATATGGATGCTCCCCTTTGAAAAGTCCTCCAGTGACTTCCCACTGCCCCATGATAAAAGTCCAAACTCCTTAAAGGGGGCCGGCCAGGCCTCCTAGAGCCTGGGCCAGGTGTGCCTGACAGGCACGTGGGCTACCTGTTTTCTCTGCGCCCCAGGAGGGTGGGTCTCCTGTCTTGTTCAGCAGACAGCCTGGTGCGTGGTGACAAATGGTGTTTGGTGTTAGTTGGATACTGTTAGGCGTGTGCTCCGTGTACTGCATATCTGCTTTGCTACTGTAGGCGTGTTGTACTTCTAGGAGTTGGCCCCTAGTTTTCTCATGTTAAGTTATTATAGAGGTTTATGTCTGTTCTTCTACTCTTAGGGGAGGGGCACCTTTTTGGATGGAAGTGGATTTATTTGGCAGAGCGCCCGTGGTCAGAAATGCAACCTCTGTTTGAGTACTATTCCCATGGAGACAGAAGCTTGACCACGGTTTACTGTAGATTATCTAGAATGTTGGTGCTTAGAATTTGTAGCCTGTACTCATCCTACTGTTTAAAGGTGTCATTTGTTATTTTACCACCTTCACTGGTATCACCCCTGCCCCCTCACTTCTTGGAAGAGAAAACCCAAGACACAATTACAGGGCTTGCCCAGGGCCTCCTGACCTATGGTTTTCTCCTATGAAAACCCAAGCCTCTGAGCCCCAGGATCAGGGGTCTTTCTTTCCCCCACACCACAGGTCCTTCTTGCTGAGTTTATGCGTCCTGAACACTGGTGATTCGTGCTGACCTCAGCCTTGCCTGTATGTCCTATGTCACTCCCAAGTTTAGCACAGGAGCCAGACTGGCCCGGTTCAGTCCCTGCCCTGCAGCTTCGTTCCCTGTGACCTTGGTTCCGTCCTTAACTTCTCAGAGCCTCAGTTTTCTCGCCTGTGGAATCATCCTCATAACAGCGGATACTCTGCAGGGTCATTACAAGGGTTAACTGAGAAGCACCTTAAATCCGCAGGCAGACACAGCAGGGACTCTGTAGATGTTAACTGCTTCCTCCCCCTGGGAGTGACTTCTTATTCTGAAATTTGCCACTCAAGAGCTTTGGGACATCAGAGGAGCTATTTGCCCTCTCTGGGCCTCACTTTCCCATTTATAAAATGGGGTTAATATAAGCACCCTACCCTGTAGTGTTGGCCTTGAGGATGACATGAGATAATCCATGTAGACGGCTGTGAACAAGGTCTGGCCAAAATCGATGGACTCAGTCAAGGTTTGCTGCTGCTGTTACTGAAACGTAACCTCAGTGAGGACCCCAGGACCTTATACTGTAGATTATATATTTTCTAGAAAAATATTTTAAGTGATTTTTTTCCCCATTAGTGCATGGTCACTCCAAAAAAAAAATTTTTTAAAGGAATTAAAATGTGTAATTCCACCCAAATGTCGGTATTTGTATGGCTAGCCTAATTTGAGGGATTATATGTCTTTCTAAAAACATACCTAGAATAATAATGCACATACTTCTATAGCTCGGAATCAACAGTAGTTTTTCATTTATGCCTCTGACTTCCGGGGTCATACGTCACTCTGCATGTGAAAGGGCGCACTTAGCCTCCTCTCACTGTGTGTGGTAACAGGATGTGCCTGACTGGTCAATGCTGGAAAACCCACTGGCCCGAGTGTACATTTTTGGGGGGTTCAATTGTTAAAATATAGTCAGGCTTTTTATAATTAGCTTTTTCAAAGGAATCCTTGTGGTGGTAGCTACACAAACCTACATAGATGATAAAATTGTATAGGGCTTTATATTCACATGTGCGTGCACACACACGCACATACAAATGAGTACAAGTAAAACAGAGTAAGAGTCATGGGCGATATCAATGCCAGTACCCTGGTTGTGATAAAATTTTACAAAGTGTCACCACTGGGGGGAACTGGGTAAAGGGTATAAGGGACCCTTGTATCATTTCTTACATCAAACAATTAGCTTTTTAAAAATTAAATTTAGTGGGGTGACATTGGTTAATACAATTATATAGGTTTCAAATGTACAGTTCTATAGTACATCATCTAGTATATATGGCATTGTGTGCTCACCACCCAAAGTCAATTCTCCTTCCGTCACCATATAGTTGACCCCCTTTACCCTCTTCTACCACCTCCCTGCCCCCCTAAAAACATTAGCTTTAAAAAATGTATGTGTAATTTCTGATTAATACAATTCCAAATGAAAAAAAGTGGCTCCGAATCTTGTCCTCTTATGCGAGGGTGACAAAGCGTCAGAGGAGTTCAAATGTAGCCCAGTTTCCTTTTTCTCTCAGGGCAGCAGAGGAGTTGGTCTTTTGAGAGCACGGTGGGTATTAGCAGGGCCTCAGTTACAATACAGGTTTCAGCACAGAGGTCCTTTGTATCTGCTGTGGTCTGTTTCTGGTTGATGAAAGGGGTATGCTGGTGCTTTCCTACAGGCGAGCTGGCTGGAGGACTCCAGTGCCTTTATCTGCTCTGTTTTGCAGAACATGGCAGCTGTACAGCATGCAAACTAATTCCTGTCCACGACGTAGGAATCCTCACTTAAGGATTTCTTGTGACCTCGAGCTGGTGAACTATTTAAAGCAATTTGAGTTGGACTCCATCTCCATCAAATTGAATTCTGGTTTAAACCAACCCTTATAAATCTCCCTTGCCTTTCCCTGACCTGGCAGCTCCGTGGGAGGTGAGGGGAAGGAAAAGTGCTTCAGGCCCTGCATTTCCCTCCATCAGGCAGATGGGCTCCTGCCGTAAAGTGCTGGGTGGGGAGAGCCCTGGGAGAATAGCCCCCTGTCTTGGCTCCAGGGCTCTGTGTCGGTTGGGTTTCAGATTTGGAACCAGATTTCAGGTCACCTTCTTAAGCTAGAAAATCATTCCAACAGATCAGATTTCTCTGAGCTCCTTCACTAGGATGATCTCTACTTGCGTTTAATAAAATATTTAGAGACGTATTGCATTCCACTTGCAGCTAGCCATTAGTAATGCTACTGAATTTGGCTTAGGAATACACTTCAGTTCCCAGATGCCTTGCACGGGCTGTAACTGAATGTGGGTCATTGCCAAAGCCGAACTCCGTCTTTGACTCTTAAAGAAATATTCTCTAGAGTCATAGTTAAGAAGAGATACTAAGAAGTTATTATTTAGCCCCAAGGTGTTAGGTTTCAAAAATGTTTATACTTTTGCCCTACATCCATTTGCATTCACTCCTTCCTCCAAAGAATAAGACCCGTGCTACCTTCTTGGTGTTCGTTGAATTGCAAATCAATTCCTTGCCATTGATTTAAAATAAAACAACCCTGAGATTTTTCAGCAGACTCAAGTCTTCCTGCATTACACACGCTTTTTCTCCAGTGGAAGGAAGAACAAAGACACACAGTCTGAAAATGGCAGGCGTGCAGCCTCTCATGAGCACAGGAAATTATATATGTAATGAAATATCGTTCATGTGTGTATGTGTATAGCAGTAATAGTAAGTAGCCTTGTTGGTGTGGATCAAACAAAAACAATCTACCACCCTAGTTTTCGTGGAAACTGGTTGCACAGTCTTAGCATTTAGGCCATTTGGGGGAGTGGGCGGGGTGCTGTGCCATTATGAAATTATTGGCTAAGACTGTTGCTTAATAATTATTCTAATAGCGGCTTTCTGCAGGATCCCACCCTGTCCACATGGTTGGGTCTCTGGTGAGATCCTGTAGGTCTCTCCAATAATTGGTATCTGCACTGCTGACCCATTTCAGTTGGCTGAACTTATGAGGCCAGACCCCTTTCCACTCCAGCGCCTTACTCCCAGCACCACCTCTAAGTATGTCACACTGAACGGCAAAGCTTTGCGGGGATTAGCAGTCATTCCAATCCCTTCATCCCCCTCAAAGCTTGGGATTTTTCCCTGGAACTGGAAAATGAAACCAGGTGGTGCTGAGTCCAGCGTGGGTTGAGCTCAGCAGAAACAACCACCCTTGTGCTGCTTTCATCGAGGGGTCATTTGTTTGGTAGGTTTGTGGTTTCATCAGTGGTTTCATGGTCACTTTTATTTCTTGCAGTTTTATGTGCTGAAAGAGTTGGCCAGATGACTAAGACATATAATGACATTGATGCTGTCACTCGCCTTCTTGAGGAGGTAAGTGTTTTGGGGGAGGGCCAAGAGTCGCTTATGATCGGCCGATTATAAAGTATATTGATTGAAGCATGCGTTATTGTCTATCTCGGTGAAGAATCTCAGAAATTGGGCCTTCTTGGGGTACAATTCAGTGGCTTTACTTTTTGAACGGGTAGCTATGTTGGTTGTTGTAGCTGTACCTTTGTACAAGGTATTAATGACAAAATCGGATAGCATTGAAATACTTGATAGAACACCCAGTGTTAACATTTTTTTAAAAAACTTAAAAATCTTTAAAAATCTTGTTAGGATATATTTTAAGTGTATCCAGAAAATATCAGAAAAATATGTCATCACCCATATTTGTAATGTTTTGGGTTTTGGAGGGTTTTTTTGCTTGTTTACATACATCAGGTTAAGGGAATATTATTATGCAGTGTCAGCATGGAAATAACCAAGCATGGCAAGAAAAACTTAGGAAACTTGCTTAGGATTAGATGAGCTGCTGGTATTTTAGACACCATGGTTTTGTTGAGTTCTTCTCAGCAGCCTGTTGGCAATCGAGAATCACGGAGGTATGAAGGTCTGTAGAAACCGAGGAGTATAATATGCATATCCCCATGCCTAGAACAGGCCAGAACATGGTGCGTTCTTAGTAAGTATTTATTGAATAAGTGCCCATCTTTAAACATTGTCTCCCCCAAATCAGGCCTTAAAAGCACAGGTGCTAACTTTTAGACCCTTGTTTCTGCTCTAGAATCGAGAACGATTCATTAGCCTTTCTCCAGGAAAACAATAGAGGGATGAGGGAGACACAGAAATCATTGTCATGTCAGCCAGTGGTAGGACAAGGTTGAAACACAGGACCAAGCAGGAGTGGTGGGACCCAGCGTTTTTTTGGGGGTATCTTTTTACCCCATTACTTATGTCTCTTTCTTCCCCTGTGTTTTTCCCTTCTGCACATCAAGCATTCTCACACCTGTTCTGAGGGCTGGAGCCTTCCAATTGCCTCTGAGTTCCTGAGGGCTCACCTGCCCTGCAACCCACTCCCCTCTCTCTCCTGATGGCCACCCACTGACAGACCCAGTTGGGTTGAGTGGGGGCAGGAGCTGGGTCCCGCTTGGTCACCTGCATATCATAGAAGTTATAAACTCCTCAGCCCCAAATAAGTGATACGAGGTTTTTTGGCTGTGACAGGACTGTTGGTGAGGCATTTGAGGGCACAGGCCTCTGGTGGCGCTGTAGGTGCCACCATCTTAGCAGCGGCGTTAGCCATGTAGGAGGCTGGCTTGGTTGGTACCACCACCGACTTTTGAAAATGCTTTATTACGGACCCCTTCCCACTGTGTCCATTACCCCCAAGAAAGCCACTGCTCTCCAGATCTTGCAATGTTTCCAGCATCCACTCCTCACCCGATTCCCAGTTAGTCCTCAAGTCTTCTGGGGGGTCCTATTTCTATACCTTTCTTTTTACTTCAAGGCCACCACTCCAGCTCCTGAATCCTCAGCAGTGAGAGTTTAGTTTCTCTCCGCTCAAATTTTCTGCAGCTGACCCTGTTCCAAGCCCCCTGAAATCCCCTTGCCCTTTTCCTGACACCTAGAACTCCTCAAGGTGGCAGGCAGAGGCACACACACTTGGTCACATTCCCCAACCTCCTCTTACTCAGCACGGGGGACCTGCCACTGGCTCTCCCATTCTTCACCTTGTGTACCATTTGGTCACCTCTATCTTTTCCTGGCTTTGAGTGTTGCGCGGCAGGGCTCATGGGGACCTTTGAAGGTGTCACTGTCACCACAGCCCCAGGTGGTGCCCCCACCAAGCCCAGAGCACAGGAGTCATTCATTCATCCAACTAGATTGGTTAGAAACCAAGGTGGGGGATGATTTCCTGTGGGGTGATTTCCTTGTTCCTTTTAATCTTGGAAATGATGCGCCTTTGATAATTTTCTGCCTCTGTTGTCATCCTTATTAATAGTAAGGCTGAAATTTTACTGAGAGCTATGTGTTGTCCATGTGTCATCTCATTAATTCGACAGTAGCTCTCAGAAATAGCTGCCACTGTTTCCCCGTTCTACAGTGAAGGGACCTGAGTCTGAGAGGACCGAAGATGCCCAAGATGGCATGGCTGCTTGCCAAGCTAGTCCCCTAATTGCAGCGCATGTGACTATTCCTTTTGACTGTCGTGCTTACTGCCCTGTATATTTAGTTTTGGAGAGTATGGTTAGTTGATTGTCAGTGGGACATTTTTACTTTAAAAACGTGAACCAGTAATATTGTTTATGGGGTGCTGCCTTCAGGAGTGTCCACTACGCGCATGCGTGGCTCCTGCTGAGTTTGAGCTGGCCGCCCTGGTTCTGCCTGCCTCCGATCGCTTCCAAAGCAGCCTAGGACTTCTAGCCCTTTCTGCAGATGCTGGTTAAAAATACTTCACTTCCCACCAGCTAATTTCCTCAACGAATGTCACTGTACAAAGAGAATGCTATTGTCTTTTTTAAAAATTGAGTTACTAAAAAGAGTACCGATGGGGTAATTTTTCAGGTGGCTCTGTTGCGCCTTGTTTTCTTTTTAGTGGCTCCTCATGGCAGTGGTCGGCGTGTATCTGTGTGTTTTACATGTGCCATTCTTCTCCTTGTCCTGATAAGAATCGCAGCTGAGTCACTGCCTTTCTTTGGAAAGAGGCGGGTTTCCTGGTTAACATCTAACTGCCCCAGTCATGTGACAGGGCTATGCTTTTCTTGGCTTTGGTTCCGTTTCCTCCCATCATGATCCTTTGCTTTGCTTTGCATGCCTGCCACACGCAGGTGGGATGCTGGGGGGATTTGCATAGGAAGCCAAAGCACAGCCCATGGCCAGCGTGGAGTTAGCGTCTGAGTTTATGGGGAAGAGGATACAGCAGCTTGCCCAGGCTTGCTGCTGTCAGAAGTTACCTTCGGGCAGAGCTTGCCTCTTCCCCAGTTACGGAGAGGGTTATTCTGAGGGCCCCTTAGTCACACTTTTTATCCTGAAACTGGTGAATGAGATGAGTCAGCTGCTACGTGTGGGAGGCAGGCAGCTCTCCAGCTCTAGGGGTTGTGTCAGCAGCACAAGTGTTCATTGGTAAAAGGACCTGAGACACAAGTCACAGTCTTTTTAAACAGAGCATGTCGGCAAAGAGGAAGTGAGCAGAGTTAGAATTGAATAGTTCCACCTAACCACATTTCCCCGAGGAATAAAAGAGCCAGTTCTCTTAATAGTTTGTTTCCAAGGCCCTAAATTATTTATTTGTAGTCTTTTATTCTCACTGTAGTTTAATCCAGTGGTCATTTCCTAGCTGTTTTCCTGGTTTTAGAAGTAAACGTTTATCAGATGCTGGCTGGTGGTAAGAAATGGGAGTTTGTCCATTCTTGTAGTTCTTTCAGAGAAACCCAACCTGCCAGTCACATAGTAAAGAAACAACAGAGACACTGTGATCCATTTTTTGTTTAGTTTTTTCATTTCATCCATAAATACTTTTACTCTAAGGTCTTGCTTCCTCCTCACCACCCCCAGCAGAGAGTTGTTTTTATGTTACTGTAAAGATTAGATTTTCGGTGTAGACAAGGTGAGAGCTCCCTTGTCAGTGGGGCAGAGGAGGTGAGGTTTGGAGTGTAATGGGGAGAGGCCAGAGGGTGGCTTGTTGAGTGTGCCCATTCCACTGGTTTCATTTCCCCTTCCTGTCTCCTGTTCCTCTTGGGTTCTGGCCTCTGTGTGCAGGGGGCCACCTTCAGCATTCTCCACGTGCCCCAGCAGTGCCTTTCCCAGCTGGTCCTCATTGTTATAATTTTTGCTTGACTTGTTTGCAGGGGAACCTGCACATGAAATGTGGCAAAGGCATAGCAAACGACTGCCTGTTGGAACTCAGCAGCTTGGATGTATGGGGAACAAACTTTTCCTCTACCCTCAAGTTTCTTCTGGCCGCTCTACTAATCAGACCAGACATGAGACAGATTAGCCAGAGAAAATTACCAAATTTAATAATACATATATACGTAGGGGAACACCACATCAATGAGAGACTCAGAGACCCCACATGCATGAGAGGTTCAGAGAGAGAAATGAAACGTAGATGTGTAAGACATTCTGAGCTAGGGGTGTGGAAAGGTGCCCTGGGAGCTGCAAAGGGTCATTGAAGGACGGTAAGAGCAGATGCTTAGTAAATAGAAATTTGTCCTGCCCTGTGGACAGGTCAAAGGAGGTTATCTCTGATAATCGCTTATTATGGGCAAGGCCCCTAATTCAAGTTCTTCTAGGTAAATTAAGGGAGAGGCAGAAGTTTCTCTTGAGCCCTCCACTAACACTAACTTTGCCTTTAGCTCAAAACAACCTGTGTAGCACAGAAGCACATCTTGGGGTGACTCATTCTGAACCCCCATAGTTGCATGACGGCAACGTGGAACAGTGAGCCAGCAAACCGGCGGGCACTGAGCCCCTGCTGGGTACCCAGTTTGAGAACTTGTTCTAGCAGAGAAATTTAGTAGACTTGCGTGAGCTTGGTGGAGACCACAATTCCAAATGGAAGTGGACATTGGTATTGCAGTTTTAACTGAGTGTTAGCCCGCTGAAACCACTTGGACTAGATGCTGAGTGTGAGTCAGTCTCTAGAGAGATAGGTGTGCCAGTTCCTCCAGGTACCAAATAAGCACAAAATGTGGGAATGAGCTGATGGTATTTTATGGCATACTTGATGTGACACCCGGCTGGCCTCTGGGACAGTGGTGACTGCAGATTTTAGGACTGTCGAAAACCTAGGGGAGAGAGACCATCATCTGTGAATGACAAAGCCAAATCCCTGACAAATCCAGAGTCTTCCCAAACTGTACTTTGACCTCCAGTAATTCAGTGAAACATCTGTGATAAGCAAAGGGAGGGTGAGCTGCTATCGCAGGGAATATTTCGGTGTGTGTGTATGAAGTTATTATAGAAATAAAAGCTGCCAACGTGTGTGGGGTTTTTTTGTTTGGTTGGTTGATTTTTTGTTTTTGTTTTTGTTTTTTTATCCTACAAGTCAATGAATCATAAAGCTAGAAGATTTTTTTCAAGGGTATGTCAGCTCGTCTGCCCCTCCACCCTACTCCATCTAATAGATGAAGGAACCAGGTCCAGAGATGTTAAATCAGAACCCAAACTCTCACAGTTTCAGAGTGGGACGATGGTTCGCCTGGAGAACTTAAACTTTGGACCAGTACTCGCTGTAAGAGGCTTATCTTAGACTGTGACTCAGTTATTCACATAAGTAAATGTATGACAAACGAAAAGTTTACATGTAAAATAGTACCCTTGTCACGTGGAATGAATGCACTTCGGTATTTCAGTTCTGTGCTGTAGAATTTCATTTAAAACAAAATGTCAGTTGCCGTTACTAAAGTGATTCTCAGCCTCCTAACGGGTTGTAACCTGCCTTTGGAAGAAACTAATCTAGTGTACGGGATTCTTGTTAAGTGGAAGCCATTGACCCAATGCCTCATAGTTAGTTAATGGTAGTTCGTCAGAAGCTAGGACTCATCCCAGCTTTTTTTTTTCTCTTTGCTTATAACTATGTGACCTTAAAGACAAAAGGCCTTTCAAAATGAGAGGCAACAAGCATTTATTTGAGATTTAAAAAAAAGAATGGCTATTTGGGAAGCATTCATTCAGACAAAAGCCCAAATAATGTTCCAATTAGGAGACAAAGGCAACGGGTATTTATGAAAAAGAGAAGGGGAACAATTACAATAGAAGGAAGGCATTTCTACCGGTGCAGAACAACTAACACAGTGATGTTTATTCCAAAAAATGTTTTTTATTTTCAGCCCGATAGTCTTCAGCCTGGTAGTCATAATATCTGCTTTCTTGTTATCCTTGCACACTTTTCTTTGGGGTACAAGGTTGCTTTAGGCTCAGCCCAAAAGTTATTTTGCCCTGTTTTAATATTCCAAAGGTTTGAGGCATAAGCCGTGTAAGGCAGTTCCTTTGACATGGCAGCTCGGCTCCATTTTAAAGTGGCTCCATTTATATTATTTTTCTGAACAGCTACATGTTCCCATTTGTCGGCTTCTTACACCAGGTGAACAGAATAATTAGCATAGGCGCCTAAAATAATTTCGTTTTCCAGAGTTCTCCTCCCCTTGCCCAACCCCCACCTGAAAGTGATGAACAACTGTGACAGCGGCTGCCCCACATCTCCATGGTCAGGGGACGTCTTGGCTCCCATCAAGGCAGCTGTACCTTTCTACAGCACTGCAGATTTTCCTCTGTGTACTGCTCTGCTCTAAGTGATGTCATCAGCTGAACAGAAAATTCTGTGTCTTGAACACATCTTTGTCTCTGAAGTGGGGCCCCTGTATGCGTTCTCTCTCCATTTTGAAAGTATTTGTTTTAAATAAAGGAGAAGGCGCCTCCCATTAAGTAAAAGAAGCCTGTTCTGTATTGTATTTCAGAGTAACTTGAAACCTTTTTTGTGTGTCAGAGGAGGCAGATATAAGGAACTCGGTGAATTCCAGCTTAACGTGTGCTAACGAGACTGCAGGCACTCTAGAGTCCCTGTGTGAGCTCTTGGCTGTGTCCTAAGAGCACTTTGAACGTCTGGATTCATTGACTCATCCAGCAAATAGTCACCAAGTGTTTCCATGTGCTGGGCTCTGGCGATACAATACCCAGCCCTCAGGTCTCTGTGGAGACAGGTGATCTAATGACTATACAAATACCAAAACCAGTTGCAGAGAAATGTTTTTGGAAGCAGGTTTTTCCTGGTGGAACACAGACTAAGTTTTACTCGATTTTTAAGGCTCCCTATTGTTGCTTGACATTCGGTTAATGCCTGCACACACGTGGGCAAAGCGTCCCCCTCTTTGAATGGGTATCAAATGCTGGTAAATTAGTAATCCCTTTGTTATTTCTAAATGCCCTTGTTTTCCTCCATTGACCCGGAGCGCTGTGGGCTCCTTCAGGAAGCCCGGGTGTGTTGAATCTCTGCTCTCGCTTCTGCCTTTCTTAGAAAGAGCGGGATTTAGAATTGGCTGCTCGGATTGGCCAGTCGTTGTTGAAGAAGAACAAGACCCTCACCGAGAGGAACGAGCTGCTGGAGGAGCAAGTGGAACACATCAGGGAGGAGGTGAGCAGCCGGTGCAAAGGCTGGGGCACCACAGGCATGGTCAAAGAAGCTGATGTCACAGTGTCCCATTCGGAGAGGGCACCCCAAGGGCACGCCCAAGCCCTGAGCCCGGAGCTGCCTGTTCCGGAGTGGCCCGGACACAGAATGCTGCCTGCCTGGAGCTCCTTCTGTTCACTCCTTCTGCCAGTGTAGGCGGGATCGCCAACGGTGGGAAAAGCTCACACTTAGTAGGCCCACAGTGTCGTGTCCCATGGCAGGCCTGGGTGTGTTGGACCAACCACAGTCCCTGTCCTTCAAGAGTCCAGATCACGTGGGCTGAGAAAAATAACTGAGCACTTGGCAAAAGCGCAGGCAGGCTGATACAACCTGAGTCCGGTGGGCAGCGTGAGCTAGCCACTCACATTCATCATTCCGGTATAATTTTGTGTTTGTAAAACCAAAAAATAGCCTTGTTGTTTTCATGAGAGAAACCCCATTATTTTCATGACATGAATCTTGGGTATTAGATATGTGTGGTGAGAGGAGGGGCTGAAAGTTGAAGGCTTATCTTAAGGGGCTGAGATTTTGGAGGAGCAACACTGGTTTTCTGGAAGGGCTGGGGTGTGGGCAGCAGGAGAAAGGCTCTGGGGAGTCCCACGGGGCTGCTAGAACAAGGCTGGTGGGCTTGGAACCAGGCCCCACTCTGTGACTTCTTTCCATCATCCTGTTCTTTTAGCAGTGAAATATAAGTGTGAGGACTTTCATTGAATTTCTTTCTTCTCATTTCTTCTGCCTTATTTTCTATCAGAAGCTTTCTTAGTGGGAGGGGGTTGCCCTTATTCATGTCCCTAAGCTGTCTTCAAATTTTTTCCTCCTTAAAGCTATCCCCATCTGGGTGTAACAATAGTTTTAATACAATGAAATAGAGTTGCCACTATACACCGGTATGAAAAGTTTTAATCCCGGGTTTTCTTTAAAAGATGATAAGGTGCTGTATGCTTATGTGCTTCTAGAAATAAAGTTAACCCCTGCCACCCTCCTGCCCCCGCACCTCCCTGCATCATGACCTGAACCCCACTTCTCTCAGGTACTAAAGCATGCCAGGTCAGCCCGGCCCCCTTCTCAGCCCCTTTTGTGCAGATGGACATGCCACCCAAGAAGCAGTAAACGGTCACCCATCACCTCTCATGCTGTGTCTCCTCGATACTGCATTGCTTGGGGTTTCCTCACCCCACACAAAGACCATCCTACTTTTTGGGAGTGGAAATGCCTTTTTTCCCCCACTTTGGAAAAGCTTTGAATTTGAAAACTATAATATGTCCCCCTTTGGCACCTCATTAAATTGTCAGTCTCGGTGTTGAAGCTACAGCCTACGTGCACATCAAACTGCCTCCTCTGTGGATGTCATAATATACTCACTGTTGTGTAGGAAAGGTGGGATACACCGCAGACCCTAAATGAAATTAGAAACAAGAAAGAATTCAAACAGAATTGCAATTCTCGCTTACAGCACTGGTTCCCTGTCCATCTGCACTGAATGGCAGAGGGGCAGGGGAAACATTTTATGGCCTAGGTTTGTTTATTTTAAACCTTCCGTATAAATCAGCGTGATTTGCAGAACTGTCCTAACAGAGCAGTGTCGGTAGGGCCAGTTCCCGATAATTGCCTCTTCTTGCTGTATCTGAAATTACTATCTCGCGACCATTGATTACAGAGCACATTACAGTGCCACCAAGCTTGGCCAAGAGACCTGCGAGGGTGAAGTAGTCACAGGGTGGGGCTGTGAGTTTTTCCAAGCACGACAAGCTGTATAGTAGCTGCCCACCCAGAGCCGGCATCTCCAAGGCCCTGGTCCCTGGTGGGATTTTCTTTCAGCAAAAGCTAATGGCCTTGGCTTGCATTTGGTAACATGATCCGTTTCTCGGACCATTTGACCAGCTGGTCATCTGACTACTTGCAAAGCCCATATGCTGTCTTGTGCCCCCCCCCAACATCATTCTAGAACCTTCTAGTCCCCTCCCACCTTTTCTCTGTGCCAAAGTAAAAATTATAAACTTAGGCAGAGGGAATTCTGCCCCAAAAGTAATTCATTGTATTTTTCTTAAGTGGGATCAAACTCAGCCCTTTGTTTTCTTTGCATAGCACAAAATCAATTATATGCCTTCACTTTTAATGAGGAATTTTTTTAAATGGTGTCCCCAAGCAGTCAGTGAGCGCTCTTGGGGACGTCGTCACGTTTGGGAAGTGAACGCCGGCCTCCCGGGCTCTGGTTTTCGCAGGTGTCTCAACTCCGGCACGAGCTGTCCATGAAGGATGAGCTGCTTCAGTTCTACACCAGCGCCGCCGAGGAGAGCGAGCCCGAGTCTGCGTGCTCAACCCCGTAAGTCTCCAGTACCGGCCGCACAGGCTGGCTGCCGTCCCTAGCCTTGGAGTGGCCTGGGCAGGGTCGCCGTCTCCAGCAAGCAAGGCCGGTCCGCTGCTCTCAGCCTCTTCCAGACCAGGCATCACCCAGTGCCTCACACAGATTGATTTAACCCTTTTAGTGGGACATAGAACGCCAGGTTTTTTTAGTTTTCCTCTTACTGGGTCTCCTTGCTCATTTGTCAGGTTGGATTGATTTGGCCTGGCATGTTCATGGGTCATAGGGTGGACTCTGCTCTTGGGGGAGATACAGGATTCTGAGCCAGGGGTTCTGTGGCGGGGCCATGACAGAAGGTGTCGGGGCTTTGCTGAGAGTCCGCAGAGCCTCCTGTTAGGGGCATGAACTCTAGAGCCCAATGTTCTGAGTTCAGTTTTCGGCTCTGGGGCTTACTAGCTGGGTGCTCTTGGCCAACTTACTTAACCTCTCTGTGCTTGTTTCTTTGTTTGTAAAATTGGGGTGATCGTAGTACTCAGTTCATAGGGTTATGGGCATTAATACACGTAGAGTACTTAAGACAGTTCTTGGCACAGAGAAGCCCATTGTAAGTATTAAATGAGCTCCCAGGCAGCCCAGAATTGTGTAGGCTTCAAGTAGAGCTGATACCCGCCAAATGCTGAGGTGATGTGGCAACTGCAAATTGTGGACGAAGGGTTGGGATGTGAGTCTGAAGTGGTGGTGAGCCCGTGTCAGCAGACGCTGTTCCTGGGTAGTGAGGGAGCCACCTGAGGGGTCCTCGTCACGCCTGCTCGGTTCATGACTCTCCTGGTATAAATCAGGAGTGCCTCCCTGTGGTGTGCCAGGGGGGGGAGGAAAGCGTCTCTCCCTAGAAAGTGATTGTACTTTCTCCCCCAGGTTGAAGAGGAATGAGTCATCGTCCTCAGTCCAGAATTACTTTCACCTGGATTCTCTTCAAAAGAAGCTAAAGGACCTTGAAGAGGAGAATGTTGTACTTCGATCCGAGGTGAAGTGTGCACCCTGCTCTAGTCCCCTTTGGAAGGGTGGTGGCCCCGTCTGCCTTGTCTGGCAAGAGTAGCCATGGTTATGGTGCCATTCTCAAAGGTGACAGTCTGTGGAACAACCACCTGAACCTTAGCTCACAGCCGCCCTGAGTGCCTGGCAGGCATGCCTCACTTGTGTGCTGGGCGCTGCTTCCCAGGGTAGCACGCACCATCAGGGCAGGGGCAGACCGACTGGTGAATTATGCAGCGTGTGGATGGGCAAGGCTGGCAAACCCGTCTTCCTTCACAGTTAGGGCAAAATCTCCCACAGTGGGGTCTTTCCATGGTGTTCTCCAGCTCTGACAGAGACAGGACTTGGAGGACCGGGGTGAAGGCCATTCTCCTGTCACTGCAGATCAGATACTCTAAAGAAATAGTATCTGAGAACTTGGAGACATACTTCCTAGACAGTTAACTAAACAAGGTTGCGCTTAGGCAACTTGGGAAGTCATGCCTTGGACTGTTTCTGATTGGCTAGGCATTATGCTAGGTCCTTTGCCTGCATTATTTTTTAAAATCTTCCCAACAGGCCTGGGTGCTGGTGACTTTGATTCTCACTGACAGTGGGAAAACCAGGACCCAGGCTGCTAGATGTTTTAGTTCCCCAAGGTTGCGCAAGTTAGCGAATGACAAAACCAGCATTTGCAAGTCTCTGGGACTCACATTATTTCCCTTCACCCACTGTCCTTGTCTACAAACACTGATGCATACAGATTCCATGCTTTTCATTATCAGGCCCTTCCTTGGTTTGTCAAGCGTGAGCTGCATGCCCACCTGGGCGGGCCCAGTGCTCCCAAAGGCCCTCCAATGGGACAGACCACCTGTCACCTGGAACTTGCCCACATGTTGGAAAGAGCCTTACGTCTGGACTTAACAAGACACTCTGAGGCATGAGGAAAGGGTCATGTTCTCCTAGACCTCACCTCTTCCAGCCCCTCGTTCACTGATGGGTTGGTTGCCCAAGCTCTCTCTGCCAGCCAGTGGCAGAGCCAAGACTTCAGCTTTGTGCTCCCAATTCTGAGTCTAGTGCTGCCACTTCCAGCATCCGCCCCAGGCACATAGCAAGTGGTCCCTCTGTCAGTCCCCACCTAAAACAAGCTGAGGGAATCTGATCCCAGCCACAGATGCCGGCTGTTCCCCCTCGGTTTTCAGGAGGGTAGTGTCTCTCTGGGGTCAGAACCTGAGAGCTCAGAGATACCTTCTTCCCACCTTTTTAGCCAGGAGCAAGCTCTACAGAGGCCTGAAATAGCTCCTGGGCATCTGAATTTTAATGCTTTCATATCATGCCTTGTTTTCGCTCAGCTGAATACAACAGGTTTAACTCCCACTCAGAACCTCACAGCACAGTGCCCAGCAAGTAGTAGGCAACTGAAAGTGGTTATCCTGAGAATCCCTGCGGTAGGCAATGCTGTGTCCTAGGCACTGTTGGGATCACAGAGGGGTTTACGGCTGTGCGCCCGGACAGATACAAATTAATAAGCAGACCGACTGGACACAATGGTGGCTTGTACCGAGTTTTAGTGCCGGCGGGAAGGGGATGGGGGCGGGATAGCTCTTGTGCACCTTGCTTTGTGTGGCGCCCTCTAGTGGTGCACATTTTCAGCTTTGAGAATCAGATTCGTGAAGCGGGAGATTCAGACTGCCTTTCTGTATTTGAGGGTACCGTGGGTAACAGGTGGGAAGATGCTGAAGGGCGATTTCCCAGGCCCAGGTTAGCCCTTGCTCCATGCCCCAACCTTGATTGCCCCATCAGCCCCGGTGTGAGTGCCGGGTCTCTGACCTGGGCCTTGTCCACAGGCCTGCCAGCTGAAGACGGAGACCATCACCTACGAAGAGAAGGAACAGCAGCTGGTCAACGACTGCGTGAAGGAGCTGAGTATGTCCCTGGGCCTCTCGCCCCACTCCTACTCCCTCTTTTTACTTTCTGCATCTACCATCTTTAAGACCAGACAGATTTGCTTCCCCCTCACAAAATACAGTCTCTGCCAGCCTGGGCTCAGTAGCTTTTCTCTTAAAACTAGAGGCCTCCCTGCTCTTGTGCGTGGCAGTCCACGTCCTGATGTATGAGAAATTGGGTGCTTGGTTGTCGCTCATGCATTGTCTCAATTTCTCACTGACACGAATATTTAATTTTAGTTTTGGCTTCGTGTTGGAACACTGGATAATAGATAATAATAATTAGAATTATTGAATGGCTAAGTTAGACCCAGCTTCAGGGTCCTGTGTTGAAAATGTGTTGGAAAAAGTGCTTCCTGGTACTTTGATACATGAACGTTGAGACAAACGTTCTCAGCGTCACAAGTACGTACTTCTTTCCACCCTCATTATAAGTTTACAGTTAAGATCAGACAAAGGGGTAAACACAATATTTTGAGCTTCAGCAAAATACTAAGTAAATGAAACACGTTCTATGTTCAAATCTAGAAAAACTGATCCCTTGAGTTATGGCTCTGAATATAGGTTGAAAACATCCAAGGGGACTGTTTTGTGCATGGTAATGGTTCTTTTCTAGAACAGGGTCTCCAGCAGGGGTTCTTGGTAATGATGTGAATCTGTTCATGTGTGGAAGGTGGGGATTCAGCCAGACGCACCTTTGTATTGGTGTGGTGCCCCCGGCTGACTCCCTCCTGAAGCCTGCCTGACTGCCTGTGGGGAGGCAACCTTGGTCAGCGGGGTCGGGCCCCTACACTGTGCCTGGGAGCCACAACTGGGCGGCCGGGTTCCTTCTCATAAGAGACTGAGCCCAAGGAAGTCACTTTGCTTCACTTCACCGTAGAGCAAAATGGGAACCCTAAGTTCCTTCTGATTCATATACCCTCTTCTCTCCCGGCTCCCACCACCCAGTCCCTACCCCACGTCTTGCAATAAAGATGTTTCTTGTACAAAACACAAATAAACCGTTCTCTCTTGGGCTGCATGTCGGGCTTCCTGACTTACTCTTGTGACTGTTACTTCTTGGTCAAAGGGGACGCCAACGTGCAGATTGCGAGCATCTCAGAGGAACTGGCTAAGAAGACCGAAGATGCTGCTCGCCAGCAAGAGGAGATCACACACCTGCTATCGCAAATAGTTGATTTGCAGAAGAAGGCAAAAGCGGTAAGGCTTCTGTTTCTCTGGCTAGTACAGAAAGGGCCTCTCTGAGATCGCCAAGGGCACATTTCTTAATGAATTCTCTTAATTTGTAGATTAGTCTTAGGATGAAAGTAGGGATAAGTGGGATACTATTGCAGCCACTAAGCTTTTTCTCCAAAGGGGCAGCACAAAAATATGAAACCACATGGCACAGTCTTCGGAGGGTAGGTGCTGTAGATATGGAGTTTGGGGATTTAACTTACGAATCATTGCCTAGTATTTGTTTTCATGCAGCACACCTGGCATATTCTGCAGCAGAAGGGTATCCCCTTTAGATTTAAGGTGAAGCAGCAGAAAACAATTTCGTTTCCCATGCTGGGCCTTTGCTAGAAGCGTGAGGGGAAATGCTTCCGGAGAGCAGCTGTGATCGTGGAGGGTGGGGCTGGGGGTGGACTACAGAGAGTGAATATGGGTGTAGGAAAGACTGCCTTCAACACTGTATAAAAGATGAGCTTTTACTCCAGCAGAAGATGAAAGCCCCTTTGTAGAAGTGTGATAAGATCATAATGGACCCAGTAATAGGAGGGGAAAGTTAGACTTTTCTAAGTATCTCCAAAGAGAAGCTGATTTCCCTTCGCCCCGTTGCAGTGCGCAGTGGAAAATGAAGAACTGGTCCAGCACCTGGGGGCTGCTAAGGATGCCCAGCGCCAGCTCACGGCCGAGGTGGGTGGTTCCCCCGCATTTCATCAGGGCCCCCACTTCCAGTTAGGGGGCATCAGCCTCCCTCTGACTGGCTGTGGGTCGTATCCACCTTAACAATCATTTTTATATTGACTCGAATGTCATTTTTACCCCTTAACGAATTCCTGCTGACGCTGTTTCTGGTTGTGAGTACATGGGAGGCTGGGCTGTTCTGCAGCCCGGAGCCTGGTGTGCCCAGCCTCCCAGTAAATGTCCCAATAAGAGATGACACAGGGCACACCATGTGAAGGGAACCCATTCCCAGACAGCCCTGAAACGAAGGTGTCATGATTTGCTCTCCCATTCCGTTAAAGATGTTTTTAATCTCCCTTGCCCCTGGTTAGGATTTTGGGCAATTTCTGAGTCTGTAAGCCTGCCCCACGTGAAAGAAAAACTGAGCCCGGAGGACTGTTAGGCGTCTGGCCTCAGACCACAGAGTGCCGGGCCCGTGTCTTTCTGGCTGTGTGGACGGGTGGGTTTGTATGCAGTGTTCAGGAGATTCTGACCCTCACACTTCCCTGGTCCCCTGCAGCTGCGTGAGCTGGAGGACAAGTACGCCGAGTGTATGGAGATGCTTCACGAGGCACAGGAGGAGCTCAAGAACCTTCGCAACAAGACCGTGCCCAACGCCACGTCCCGGCGCTACCACTCGCTGGGCCTGTTTCCCATGGTGTGTGCTGCTTGCTTCCTGACACCCTTCTTCCCACCCCTCTTCCCATGAGCAGGGGTGCTCATGGTAGAAAGCAGGGCTGGAGTTGAACCTGTGCAGGTAGCTTCTCATTCTGCAGCTTGGATCTGGATTCGAGCTGAGGGCTCCTGAGCCCAGCAGGTGACCTCTTAACTGCACGAGACAAATTGGTTCTCCATTTTCTGTCCCTCTGAGTCTGTTGTCTTTCCTCCTCCCACTCTTAAGAGAGAAATTTCGTAGGAACTCGATTTCGTCGGAACCTCAGAAAGTTGGAAGACGTTATCTGTACATTATTTTTTCCTGACCTTAAGAGAATGTGTGCTATTTTGGCCTCTCGAGTGCATTCCAGAATTCTTCAATTGCCCGTATGGTTCTGCTGGCTCTTTGTATGCTTCTTAGGCGTTCTCCTGATAGCTTTCAGTATCGATGTTCTGAAAAAATGTTTCCCTCTGTGCTGGGTGTGGCACTTTTATATTTTTCATATTATTTCTCCACAACCTTATTCGTTTAGCCCTGGCCTGATTTGTTTGCTGTTTGGGCTTAAGGGAACATGGCTGAGAAGGGGATTTTCTAAGAGGTTAACCCTGCTCTGTACTTGTTGTAGTTCCATTTTGTTGGTCATGTCCCTGTAACTTGGTGAGCTTACTCCTTTTAATTCTGTCAGACCAAAGCCCCTCAGAGGTGAGGATTGTCTTATTTGCAATTTTCTTCCTTCCCTCTCTCTACTACCCTGCACCTAGCACAGCGCTGGGAATGTTGTAGAATTGTAGATGCTTCGTAGATATTCGATTTGGATGGGTGAGTGAACAGACGGAAGAAAAGACGACCAAGAACGTTTATATTTAAGGCTCTATTTTCATGCTGTGATGAAACACTAAGTACTCTCTGAGGAGAGAACCTTTGGGAGGAACTCCTATGAATGAGATAGGAGTGGATGGCTGAGTAAATGTTTGTGAAACTCAGTCCCTTCCAAATTTGGCTTTTCCTGAGGGCTCTTTCCTTTCACCCCACCCCTTGTTGTCTGGTCCACTTTTCCTCAGTTATGACCTCTTTTTCTTCGTTGCTTTCGTGCATCCAAGTCAGGCTCGAGCTCTCTTTCTCTCTCTACTTGACTGAAATCTAATGAAACCAAAAACAATGATACGTAACCTGAATAGTCATCTTTCCAAGCTGCAGAGCAGTGATCCAGCAAGTAATACCAGGAATCTCAGCGAAGAACATTCTGACCCTGATTCCTCAATCTAGAGCTGACTACCCCCAGCTCACAGACTGTGCCCCTTGCATTAGTTCTCCTCCTTCCTGGTTTCTCATCTGGGCACAGCCATCTCCTGGGGGGCCACCTTGTTTCCTGTGCACTAGGATTTACCCCACGCTGCGTTCCGCACTCTGAAGGACAGACCTGTATTTTAAAATGTAAACCGTTGCATGAGAAAAGTTAAATTGAACATCTGCATTTGGGTTTCTTCTGGAGAGATTTTTCAGCTTTCACATTTGCGGAGGAAAAGCTCGTGTTTGGCACAGCTCTGTTTTTGAAGGTGTCTGTCTGTTTTTCAAGTGCATTATTCATTAAAGGTATTTAAATCAATTTAATTTAAATCAATTAAAATTAAATGCAATTAAGAACTCAGTTCCTCCATCACACTGGCCACATTTCAAGGGCTTGATGGCCCCCTGTGGCTGGTGGCCCCCACACTGGCCAGTGCGGACAGAGACCCTTCCCATCATCGCAGGAAGTTCTGTGGTGTGGAAGGATTTAGCCTTTCCCTTCAGGTTGTCCCACATGGGCGTCCTCCTCTGAGGCCTCAGCAGGTGCTTTTCTACACACACCTGATTCTGTTGGCAGACGTGTGAGGATTGTCTGTTAGGCTCTACCTCACACGATGAGGAGTGGCGGGCAGTTCAGAACCCTGGGTTAGCGGAGCCAAAGGGTTAGTGGACCCTGGAGACTGAGAGGACAATAACTTAGGCCTACGTGGGCCGTGACACCCTCTCTGACTGCTCATGAGCTTGGTGGGCAATGGAAATTCGTCCATGTCTGTTGTTCTGAATACAGTGCTCTCTCCCCCCCATAAGTTTTCTTACTCTCCTGTGGCCACAGTGGCAGCCCCATGGTCGGGCCAAGGGAACATAGGGTTTGCTTTCAGACCCGTAGCTGCCTGGAAGCAAAGGGATTTTACACTCAAGGCCCGTTGGTGCCCGCTGCATTCAACACCTGCCCCGATTATTGCTCAGCCGGGGTCTCTGACAATGGCAAATGCCGTCAATCTTGTGAGAAGTCTGCGGGCATTTCAGGCCTCAGTTTACCCTTCTATGGCTAGCCTGGCCGCGTGCCTCTTCTGGAGATAGCGTTTGAGTTGCTGCTCACGTGTGTGTCTTCTGGCTTTTCCCAGGACTCTTTGGCAGCCGAGATCGAGGGAACAATGCGCAAGGAGCTGCAGTTGGAAGAGCCTGACTCTCCAGACATCGCGTACGGCCTCACTTCTAAGCTTCCCGGAGACCACCTCGTGACCTATGATGGTCCAAACAAGCAGTGTTTGGGCCTTCCACAGCTTAAGTCCAGATTAAGGGAAATAACCCAGCTGATAACATCCCACCAACGCCTCCTATTAGGTTTTAAAGATATAGTGTGAGCTTGCAGAAAGTTGGGCGAGGAGAGACGTGTTTCCCACCTCCCTTTAACACCACCACTCATTTTTATCTTTCAATGAAAAACATTACTGTTTAAATTCTTAACGTCTGTTAGGAAAAGAGAACGACAGGAAATGAGATACAGAGGACTCTTCAGGGGTGTGAGCAAGGCTTCCATTTCCTTCCTGGATCCACTGAGGGATAGCGTCCTCTGCGGTCTCTCTAACTCAAGACCTTGCGTATGGCCTGCCCTGTGGTGTTATAAGGAACCTGTGGATCCAGTTTTACCCTGTTTTCTCTGTACCAAATCCCCACCAACAGAACTGAAATGGGTTCCTGGAAGTGCCCAGTGTCCCTGAGCCCTGGCACGTGTGTGGCCCTCGGCATCCCAGGAAGAAGTGGCCATTATAGAAACATGCCTACTTTTTTTCTCCTTGAAAGGGAACAAATGAGCATCAAAGTCTGTGGTTCTGCCCTTAGAGACAGCAATTTCTTTAAAAAAAAAAAATTCATCTGGTGTTTATCATCTCATTATAGAAGTTTAAGACTAACTTTAAGTCTTGTTTTATATACCGCCATGTGCCGCGTAATGACATTTGGGTCAACGATGGACCATATAGACGACATTGGTCCCATAAGATGACAAGGGAGCTGAAAAATTCCTCCTGCCTAGTGATGTTGTGGCTGTCATGACGTCATAGTGCAACGCATGACATACATTTGTGGTGATGCTGGTATAAACAAACCCACTGTGCCGCCCGTCATGTAAAAGTACAGCACATACAATTACATATAGCACAGGATACCTGAGAGTGATAATAGACGATTAGGTTACTGGTTTATGTACTTACTATACCATACTTTGTTATTTTGGAGTATACTCTTTCTACTTACAAAAATAATGGCATGCTGTAAAACAGTATGCTGAGTTCCACCAGCAGTAGCCTCAGACATCGCCTATTTACTGCGTCTCTTAGTTGCATCATGTCCCCTTGTGCTTGATTTAATCTTGTGTGTTGTGCAGTTAACATGCTGTCCAGGCTTATCAGCGAGCAGCAGTAAGCTACCCCGTACAGCCTGGGTGTGTAGCAGGCTACACCATCCGGGTGTGTGTAAGAGCACTGTATGATGTTTGCGTAACAATGAACTCGCCTGATGATGCATTTCTCAGAACATATCCCCGTTATTAAGCAGCATGTGACTGTATATGAAATCAAGAAATATTCTACAAATATCTATTGAGCCCTGTTATGTACTGAGCAGTGAACACTGCCCTCCTGGAGTCTGCATTGTAATGACTATCATGAAAAACAAACTAGCTGGGAGACAAAGTGCGACATACGTACTTTTATTTGTAGGTCAAGCTTAAAGGAAGTGAAAAGCAATATCACTCACTCTTGCTAACATTACCTTTAAGACACAACCACATATCAGAGCCTTTAATTCAGTGGGTGTTGAGTCTGTTGAATCCCAACCAGCACCCTCAGAAACACAAGGAGGGGCCCGGATGGCAGGTTGTTTGGGGGCTCACATGTGTCTGCTGCCTTGTTGGCTCCTCAGTGGATTGTTTTTTGGAGGGTTTATGCCAAGGTCATTCCTACACTTGCTCATTCATGGCTGATGTGTGTTCTCCCCAGTCACCAGAAGCGAGTCTTTGAGACCGTGAGGAACATCAACCAGGTTGTCAAGCAGCGGTCTCTGACGCCCTCCCCCATGAACATCCCCGGTTCCAACCAGTCCTCGGCCATGAACTCCCTCCTGTCCAGCTGCGTCAGCACCCCCCGCTCCAGCTTCTACGGCAGCGACGTCGGCAACGTCGTCCTGGACAACAAGACCAACAGCATTATCCTGGAAGCAGAGTCAGACAACCTGGGGTGAGCCAAGGGGTGTTCTTCCCTTTCTGTTTTGGGGAGAAGGCATGTGGATTGAGCGCAGGTTCAGAATCAGGGGAGAGAGACGGTGAAGAATTGCCGGAACCATATAGACCTTTCCGTTCCCACATGTGTTTTACCAAGCCTCGGAGCTTACTTGATACTGATATTTTAACCAGTTTGAGGAAGTGCCAGGAAGTCTGCTTTTCTGTAAGATACTGAAGGGGATAAGTGTAAATGTGTTTCTTTTAATCCTCACTGTTAAGGTGACACAATAGACATTTGTTGCATGAACCCCTTTGTAGCTGGGATGGTCGAAAGGGTGAGGAGAACTCAGACTATATCTCATGACCAGAATCAGGTTTGTTTCAGAAGGTGGGGTACAGGGTGCCCAGTGAGGACCCATCATACCGAGCGTCCCAGGGGTGGGACTTCCTCCGCAGTGGTCAGTCCCTCTGTCCTGAAGCCCCGCAGGACTCACCCCTCCCCAGCATTGTCTGCTTTGTGCACCCTTTCCTGTGACTTAATAAAATCGTTTTTTTCTGACCAATTGTGTCAGACAGTTGGGACACTGCTTGATCAGAACTGTTTTTGAGCTGTCCGCTCTTTAAATTCAAGAGGAAAGAAGTGTCCTTTGAGCCTGCTGCCCTTCTGGTAACTACCAACTGCATCTGAAGGCTTCTTCCTAAGGGCTCGTGAGGGAGGTGTTTGGAAGGACTGGATTTTACATTGCGTGTGCAAATTTTCATTCTACCTGAGTGCTTTCTTCCCTCTGCTCGCCACCACCCCTACCCTCCCCCCCGCAAAAAAAAAAAAAAAGAGAAAATTAGTTCTTAAGGACAGGCATTTGTTTCCCCATTTTTGCCTGCCTTTCCAAGGCTTGCCTTGATTTCCTTAGAAAATCCTGCAGCCACCCTTGCACACTCAGCAGTAAGGCCTCATTGTACATTGCACAGCGCCCCCTGCTGGGTGTCCTACACTCATGCCGTCTCCCCTCCTTCCAGAAACAAGGAGCAGAGTAAGAAGCCGGGGACCCCGGGCACCCCAGGCTCCCATGACCTGGAGACTGCGCTGCGGCGGCTGTCCCTCCGCCGGGAGAATTTCATCTCCGAGAGGAGGTTCTTCGAGGAGGAGCAGGAGAGGAAGCTCAGGGAGCTGGCGGAGAAGGGCGAGCTGCCCAGCGGCTCCCTCACGCCCACCGAGAGCATCATGTCCCTGGGCACGCACTCCCGCCTCTCCGAGTTCACCGGCTTCTCGGGCATGTCCTTCAGCAGCCGCTCCTACCTGCCTGAGAAACTCCAGATCGTGAAGCCGCTGGAAGGTGATCACCAGGGGCCTCGTCCCCTCTCTGTCCTCCTCGGCGACTCGCTGTGGTCCCTGATCCACCATCAGCAAGCAGGGAGCCTCTGTCACGCCTACTCCTTTTTCTTCCGGGATAGCCGCCCACGCTGCTGGTTTGAGTTCCTCTGAGGGGCCTCGAGCCCCGGTCCCCAGCTCCCTGGTGCAGGTTTGGAAATACACACACAGGCGCCCAAGACAAATCTCGGCCAGTAAGCCAAAGAAAAGAACATGCAGACGGTGGCTTTCTAGTTCTCTCTCTCTCGCGCATTTAGAACCTTAGACATGAAAATCTTTTTGCGAGGCAGATGCACTTACAAGTTAATTCAGTCCTGCCTGGGGGTCCGAGCAGCGTAGAGAATTAATGCTGTGATTTCACAGAAATGTTGGTGTCAGGGAGGGAGGGGTGCAAAGCCACCGGTTTATGTTTTATTTCAATAACCACATGAAAGCAATTTGCAGTTTGTCGGCTCACCATGTTTTCCTTGGCTCTTCCAATAAGGAGACTGGGGCTTTCTTCCTATGCAATGTTCTGCTCAAGGCTCCCAGGCCTCAGCAACTTGAGGGCCAGGAAGGGGGTGGCTGTGCAGGCCCATGAGTTCCGTGCCTCCTTAAGCCTGGGTTTTCCAGGGGCGTTCCTCTTTGTAGTACCAGGGACACCCCACATGATTAAACCCATGAAAAACTCACCTCTTTTTCTTTCTTTTTCCTTTAGGCATTATAAAATTTCTTCCCTTTACCTACCACTACCCACCCAAGATACACCAAGTGTTTGTAATGTTCATTTTTTACTCCTGTGTTTTGGAAACCCATGTTAAGTTTGAGAAGGGGTTTAGAATTCTGTATTACATACCTAACGCAAAGCCAAATCAGAATTTCTGTACGACAGTGTTTCTTAACTTTTTAAAAATTATTGCCCCCTTTAAGGAATTATTTTAAGACATTTATTCCCCCCTGAAAATGTAATGCCACAGATATACTGTTTATGTACAATATGTATATCTGTGTTCTGTGCCTAAAGAAAGTAGATTCTTTTCACCCCCACAAGAACCCATTTTCAACCCCTTGTGGGCAGTTGAGAATTCTTGCTGTAAGATGAGGTTTGCTTGTTAAAGATGCAGGACATGCTGGGTTCTGTATCCCCCAAAGCGAGGAAGAGGGTGGGTTTACATTCTTTTCTCCTTTATTATTTTTTTATTATATAACTTAGGTCCTTCTTAGATTTCAGAAAAGGGATGGCTCATTCTTTAAAAATTGTTCATTCAGTTGTAAGCTTGGCGATTGTTTTCTGATCCACAATTATGTCTGTTTTTTCTTTCAATAAAATCTTCCATTTCCGCAATTTTACTTTTTGCCTTTCTTTTCTTTTTTCTCCTTTGTCTCAAAGATCATTGGAGTTTATCATCTCTGTCTTGTCTGCTTTCTATATTTGACTTTGTGTTTCATTAGATCATTTAAGGATATGTTTTTGGATTCATTTTCCATGTGTATTACAGGAAGAATTTTTTTTCTAATTTATTTTGACCAATTCATCGTTTTGCTTTTAATCTTGTGACATAGATAGCAGTAGTTTTGTGACAATGGAATAAGAATGAATCCCATTAGATTTGCAAGATAAATTTCATCTATAATACCTGCTCACGAGGAAGTTAAATCACAACCATTAAGAATTCATCTCTTATCACTATGGCCTGTAACGCATCCGATAGGCATCTCTCTGGCTCCATTTTGTAGTTCTTGGACTTTTTCGCTATTTAAAATACAATCAATGTTTTCTTTCTTCTTCCCCTCCACAATTATCTTTGGTGTTATTGTGTTGAATTTGATAAGGTGGAGTGCTGGCATGGAAGTCTGCCTGTCACCGGCTTCAGTGCAGCTCTAACTGTGGCACTGGATAAGTTACCTCACTTTTTTGAGCCTTCTTTCCCATATTTGTGAAATAGGGCTCACATCTGCCACAGAAGATTGTGGTGAAGATTAATGTGATGTGTTTTATATTATTACACCCAGCACCTAATAGGTCCTAATTAAAACTTAGGCTTCTCAAATGTGTTCCTATCCCAGCAGCTCCTGTCTAAAGAGTGTCCTTACTAGTGCTGAGACCTGGACCAGCATTGTGCTGGGGCCGTGTTCTCACATCATCCTTTTCCACTCACCCACTGGGAAACTGATAGGATTCCTGTGATCTCCAGTGGCCCAGGTAAATGTACCTGGGGTGAGGCCCTGGAGAATGTTGGCTGGGAATCATCGCAGATAGCCAATCTGTGTCTTCCATCGGTGTTTCCCTTACCTATTTAATTAATCTTGCTGTCTGCTTAGTGGAGTCAGCCAAATAGCTGGGCTAGGTGTTTAAGAATGCTAGCACTCTTGTTTCTCTGTCTTACCTTACATGTTTTAAGCAGGTGGAGAACAAACAGAACATTCAGACTAGAAAACATATATCTGCATTAAAAAGATGAGTCGGGCAGTATTTTCCCCCCTGTGTTTTGTTCTTCCTTTCTGATTAATTATAACCAAGATAGTATTTCCAAATAAACGAGTTAATATGTATCAGGGAAAAGCATACACGTCTAAACTGTACATTATCCAGAAGGTTTAGTTCTAACTTTAGGCCTCGGGTGCTCCTCTGACATAAATGAATTTGCTTTTCTTCTCCGCTGATGACGAGTACCTTTTGGTTAGAACAGTGGGGTGTGGAAGGAAAGCAAACAGAGGGACAGGGGCAGTGAGTGTGATTCTGGTTTTTGTACTGTCCCTGCCCTTATTTCCTAGGTGCCAACGAGGGAGGTTCCTCTCGACCCCGTCCCGCTTGCTTGACCCCAACCTCATTCTCATGGGGGTGGGAGGAGGTGGTGGTGGCAGGCGGTTGCTAACAGTACAATGATCCTCCTGCTTTGTGCTTGACAAATACAGGAAGCCCGGCTGGGAAAAGGGATAGGAAAGAGGCAACGAAAGCTCTGAATAAGATCCAATTCACATCTCCTTTCACTTGGATGCCTTCTCGTATGGAAGGAAGGACTTCAGGTAGCCAGGCGATCAGCATTCCTCCATGGTGGTCCAGGCAGTAACAATGGAAGGGAGGTGGGGTGTGAGGTGTTCTGCCCCAGTGCTGGGCTCAGCAAATCTTCCTAGGGCCTCAGAACCAGTCAGGAGTGGAGATGGTCTCTGAACCCCACCACATGCCGTAAATAACAAGGTTGCAGATGCTTTCACCAATATTCACTTTTGCAGAACCGAAAACGCCTGTATGAGGATTAGAGAAGCCATTCTGGTATGTTATTGACCTTATATCTGAGACACATATGTTGGCTGAGAGGCAGTCTATATCGTTAAGACGATGGACACTGGAGCCAGCCTGCGTTTGAATCCAAGATTGACCAGTTGTCAGCTGTGCAGCCTCTGGCAAATTACTCTGCCTCCCATGCTCAGTTTTCTCATCTGTATAATGGGGACAACAGGGTTATAACGATTAAGTGAGAGAACAAATGTAGACTTCTTAGAAGTGTGCTTGGCACTTAGTAAGTGTTCAATAAAGGTTGGCTATTCTTATGTGAGTAAGGGATGCCCGAGGCGTGGTGTAAAAAGTCCAAGTACGACGCACTTTTGAGCACCATCTTTTGGTTGTAATGTCACTGAATTCAGTGGCTATGCACTTTTAGGGAATTCAAATAACCCCATGCATTCCAGTAGCCTCTTTAACACCAAACAGCAAACCCTTTGCAGCCTCATTTCTCTCCGGAGCCCATACATGAGGTGGGGACAGATGGGTGCAGGCTGTTGAACAAAAGCAGGATCCAGGCATGTGCACCTCTGGTCTGGGCCCATCCTCCAGCCTCACCGAGTTGTTTCCCATGCATTGTAAACATCTAGTGTTCCCATCAGAAGCATGTGGAGATTTGGCACTTCCTCAGCGCAGTTCTTCACCTTCCAGTGTCTGTCGACATTCCCTTTCTTCCCCTTCCAAAAGTAGAGGTGACGTGGCCACTCGTAGACAGGGATTTCTCACAATCGGTCTAAGGCCCGTATGTGCAGTCCTAAGCTGGATGTCGTGTGCCGTATTGAAGACTTCTCCCCAGTGTGGTTTTGTTGCCTGGAATGTGCCTTGTACTTCCAGTGAACTCGTGAACAGGGGGCCCATTATGGATTATAAATGGGGGCTCTGGGGGTGGCTGGCATGAGAAATCCCATCTTCAGGCGTGTGTCTCCTAGCGGGTCCTGGACACCTACCTGGAAGTTTTACTGTCCACCATTTATGCTTCTCACTTAGCCCGGGTTCCTGGCCAGAACGCTGATGTCCTTGCTTATTTTCAGGCCTGTAGATTTTGAGGGATGGCCAGTGTGAGGTTACCAAAGGAACCCGGCCTATACCACTGCTTCAGTAACTGTGGAAGTTGTGTCACTTCAGCGAACCTCAGTTCCCTCCCGTGTGAAGAGTGGGTAGTAAGACTCACTCATAGGGCCGTTCCGAGGAATGAGCTGGTATAATACGCATAAAACCAGCTGCCACGCAGGGTAGCCCTTTGTACAACGTGTCGCTGTGGCACCTGGAAGCCCAGATCCCAAACCTGACTTCAGCCCCGGCCATTTGTGCGCAGTCCTGCTTGCATGTGAGCTCCCTTTGAGGAGAGGGCCCTCGGATTCCTTCAGATTCTCAAAGGATCTGAGAATAAGAACTGTAGCCCTAGGTCAGGGTTTCTCAGTCTCGGCACTGTTGACGTTTGGGGCCAGGTCATTCTTTGTCACAGGGGCTGTCCTGTGACAGGATGGGACAGGCTGTCCTGTGCATTATAGGATGCTTGGCAGCAGCCCTGGCTCTACCCACTGGCGGCCATTAGCACCCCCTTTTCCTCCACAGTTGTGACAACCAAACATGCCACCAGACATTACCAAATGTCCCCTGGGGGTCAAAATCGCCCCCAGTTGAGAACCACTAGTCTTAAGTGTGTCTTAGCACCTAGTGAGAGAACAAGTATGTGATGCCTTCTTTCATCATATGCATCTCTTTCTTATTTCTTTTTTGCATTTAGAATATTTTCAATTTATATTCAATCGATTGTGGTTAAGCAGGTTACTATTGTATACACTTAAAACTGGGACGGACCTCAAAGTGGGTGTCCAGGAACTCTTCTAAACATGCATTGGCGTTGTGGACAGTTTTTTGTCTCTCAAGTGATTTGAAATTGCCCGTTTACAAAATCCTTTCGTAACTCCTTGGCTGAGACTGTCCCATGGGAAGTTACTTTCCAGCAGTGTTTGGAGGTCATACCCTCACCGTGCACCCAGAGGGTAGGGAACTTCTGATGAGCATGGGTTCTCTGCATCTCAGTCACATTTCTCGTGGGCTTCCTGACCTCACTGCCTGCCTGCCTTTCCCTTCTCTTCCATCTTGTCTTCCTGAGCTGCTGGCATCCTTGGCTCCCCTTTCTAACAGGAAAGCCTAGTAGCCTAGAGGGCTTCTTGCCCAATGAACACAGGACAACATCAGTAAATCAGTGGTCCCTAGGACGCCATGTGTGCGGGAAGGCTCTTGCTTTCCCATGCCTGAGCCCCTCTCGCAAAGTCTCTCTTGAGTGTAGCATATTTATTTGTGTGGTTAACTCCATCAGGAGAATGAGGCTAGAACACCCAGCCTCACGGGCCACACATCCACAATCCCCGGGCCGCGTGAGGTGTAGTAAATTTGCAGGGAGAAGACGGGCCGGGCAGGGTCCCAGCACACAGCAACATGCTAAAGGTTCTGAGATGACCCTCAGTGGATACACTTCTTAACCCAGGTTTCCTAAGCACACTTGGAACACTTCTGTTTGTGAGCACCTGTGACACTCTCGAGGCCCTCAGGGACACACTCCGGTGTTATTACAGACCTTGCATGGTGTCATTTGAGAGCTGGGGTCCGGTGTCACTGAGGAGATGGGCAACTCTGCCTCAGACCTCCATGCAGACTTACCATGTTCCTCAGTCCCTTCTTGAGACCTGTTCCCTCTCCCTAAACCTGGAATACCTTGAGGTTGCTGGCAGATACAGAACACCTACGTGAGGGAGGCGATGGCCGTGCCTACCGCTTATCTCTGTGTGCTACTTGAGTTTCTTCTTGCTGTCCTTTTGTTGTGCCTCCTGGGGTTGGCTTCACATGGCCTTATTCTGCCCCTGCTCTGTCCTCCCTGCTCCCAGCAGTGTGTACTCAGCATAGAATCGGCACCCACCATCCCCTCCCCCGACCCCCTTTTGCGCCTGTCTTGCTAATTTTTTCCTCTTCTGTTTCTAACGTGATTCTGTGTTAGATGTGGGGGTTGACATGAGTTGATTAAAATAAAGAGTCTGTCACCAAATGCCCTTGGCACACAGTATGGCATGAATTTTACTTTAAAAAGAAATCATTTTGATCCCTTAAGTTGGTGCCCCTTCCAGACATGGTGGGGTATCAGCTGCTGTTGCCCAGCAAGAGGGGCAGAGGCAGTCCCCAGAGTTCCTCCCGGAGTCCACCCGCAGAGCTCATGGCCTGCGGGGCCCCCGCTCCACACTCTGAGGGTGGGGAACAGCCGTCAGCTCGGAGTCCCATCCTAACCCTGTCTTCTCTCTGTCCCCCCTTCTCTTTCTCCTCCAAGGTTCTGCCACCCTGCACCACTGGCAGCAGCTGGCCCAGCCTCACCTCGGGGGCATCCTGGACCCCCGGCCCGGTGTGGTCACCAAGGGCTTCCGGACGCTAGATGTTGACCAGGACGAAGTATACTGCCTTAACGACTTTGAAGAAGACGACACAGGTGACCACATTTCCCTCCCGGGCCTAGCTACCTCCACACCAGCACAGCAGCCAGAGACCTCAGGTGAGAGGTCCCGAGCACACGTGACTGTCTCAGGCAGCAGAAGTTACCAGAGCCGGCCTCAGGCTTCCCCAGAAGAGATGCAGGAGCCGCCAGCGGCCACGGAGGAGGAGGAGGAGGAGGGGTCTGGTGAGGGCACCGAGATAAGTCCTGTAAACCTGGCACCTTTACCGGAGGCAGAATTCTGGGCCATTCTCACCTCTGTTCCGAGCACCATCCATAGTAGCTCTCTGTCTGTAGCTTCTGCTCGTCTGTGTGGGTGATTAAAGCATTCCCATTGTGCAGTTCTGGTTTTTAACGCAGAGTCCAATGCCTCCTTTTGTAACAAATGGGTGAAGCTCCCCACCCATCTTGGAGGTACATGGCCCAGTGGGGCTCTTGATGCCAGGGCAGGAAAGGCTGCTAAAAAGAAGTGGATAAACCCCACTCCCTGCCCCCCAGAACACCAGCTCCCCTCCTCCTGTTCTGGGTCTCTCCCGTGTCTAAAGGGCAGATTCTCAAGTCCCTTGGCGATTTCCAACCTGAGTTGGGCTGAGTTGGTCAGTTTTAGGGGAAATTATGAGTTCTGGGCCATTCAGAAGGTGAACATGGGAATCTGTCACCTACAGGCCACATTAAAGCAGGAGGAAGCCCAGGAAGTATTCAGGATTTTAGACAACACTTGATCAGCCAAATGTTTTACTTTTCTAACTTGAGTGAAGGTATATATGTCTCCTTTCCAGCTCACATGTTTGTTCAAAATGGATTTTTGAAAAAGGGTTTTAGCAGTACTCCTTAACCAACCAACCCTAAGAAAATATCAGGAAGCTCTTCCAGGGAGAGGACTCCAGCTGAATCTGGAAAAGAGCTTTGGCTGGTTTCTCCTCCCCACTGTCCTCATGAGCATTAAAAATGTGACCATGAGTTGACAGAACTACCCACATCCTGGGTGGCCCTGGATTGCACAGCTTTGTGCACAGGGCCCTAACCCACAGCGATCATGTGGTTACAATTTGCCAGCCGTCCTAAACCTCCTGGCTGCTTATGCCAAGAAGGTAAGGAAGTTCTTATGGGATAAAGGGAGAGACCCAGAAAAAGGTGAATTAACCCAATGTCTTCATCCTCATGATATTCGTGAGTCACCAAGTGTGAACACTGGATGCTCGTTTGTGATTCATGATTTTCATCCAGGAAGGCCACAACCCACCGCCCACCCCCGCCCCCAAACAACACAAGGTAGGAAAGAGCTGAGGTTCTTGGTGGCAATTCCCATTCCCTGGCTAAATTCAGACGTCTGTGGCCAAGGGACTTTATTTGTGACCAACTGTTCTTTTTGTTTTGACATCAACTTTAGAGGTATCATCAAGTAAGGGTTTGTTTATGGTTTATTTTATTTAGCAATTAAGTGACCAGAAAAGCTTGCAAGGGAGCGAAAATGCTTGTGATTTAGTATCTTCACATTTAAGAAAAGGAAACCTGTAGTATGGTCACCTCCCTTTGTTATCAGCCCTAGAGCCCACCTGGAATGCAGGCAACGGTATAGGAAACACAGCGTGTGTTTCTTTTTGTGGCTGAAGGGGTAGGAATCATGTCCAGTGTGATGACCCCCCTCCCTGCAGCCCTACATGTGGGATAGAAGGTGAATCCAGAGTTTAAAGCAGCACCACTAGGTGCATCTTCAAGAAGTTGTACAGAAGGAATAAAGCTTATCAAGTCAGCTAAGAACTTCTCTCAGGGGAGAGACGGGCCCAGTTATGAGCACCGAAGTTCTCACCGCTCTTCTTCCGTAAACGAAGACAAACTTATTGCGTCTTCCCTCCTTACTCACCTGCAGCAGACTCATCCCAGTCACTTGGAGGAGAGGCACACACACCAACTTACCGTTGAAACTGTGGAGGGGTCAGGTTGGAAGTGTGCGATCAAAAAGAATTATGTAGATTGCTGAAGGTAATTTAGGAAAAGTCTGCTTGTTTAACAAGCATCCTCTGGAACTTGTTTCCTGGCCTAAGACTCATTTAAAACTCCATGCAGAGGGGAAAGGCGTGAACACTGATTTGGCTCTTTTTGTCTCTATTGGGAATGACAGGACCGTTTTGATTCTTGGAATGTAAGAAGTACGGCACTCTAAATCAATAATCCCAGAGGCCCTAGTGGCACTAGGCACACAGTCTTGGAGTCACAGGGAGACAGACAGTCTTCAGCAGGAAGGCCTAGGGTGTCCTCTGCTTTGGCACTTGTATCTGGGCTGGCCTGGTCCCTGCCCTGGCCCTGGGTTTCTCTGTTGCCAAACTGCACAGTCCCAGGAGCTGCCATCTGCTGGGAAGACTGAGTAGGGAGAAATTTTGGAGACAGAAGGTGACTCATCTTTTTTCTTGCAACTGGTCTGATGGGAGGAAATTGGAAGAGTTATATATTAGGCACTTTTGTCTAGAGCCAGCTGTCTCATGGAGAATAAGTTTTGAGTACGTACTGAGAAAAACTTATTAATATATTTTAATGTATTGTTGTATCACCATTTGCTGATTTTTATAATCAATCCCATGTCTTAAAAAGGATGAATCCTTGTTTTCATATTTGTAAATAATTTAGATGATTAAAATGGATTGTTTAAAACAATTTTTAGATTATAGTTTTACTTTATTTTACTGGCCTATTTTATGTTTTAATTCACGCAGAAAGTACACTTAATCAGAAGTAGTCACTATCTTGTACGGTCTGTGTTCTGGATTTTAGGTATTTATGTGTAGGGAAGAGCCTGCGTGTGGTAAAGAATTAAGATCAGAGTTTAGTCTCACAGTTGTCCGTAGGTGGTTGGTTGGACAGAGTTCAATTGGATGCCTTGATCCTTAAAGGAGAGAGAGGTGGGATTAAAGCAACCCAGACAGAAGAAAGTGAAGGTCCGTTTATTTTAATACTCAGGAGACTATTTCAAGTGGGAGAAATACCCTAAAACAGGCTCGTATCATGGGTGCCTGTCTGGCAATGGCCTTGCAGTGAAGCTGTGTCATGTTTGGGGCTAAGACCCTAAAATAACTGTTTAAGGCAAAAATCACATTTGGTGAAAACAGCCCTTGAAAATTCCCCGGGGTGGCAGCACCCGGGTCCACAGAGGCAAAAGCCAAGAATCAGCTCCTTTTGTAGCTTCCTTATTTGGACCACAAGTCCATGGTCTGTTCAGGAGTGGTTACTGAGCAAGGAAAGGGAAAGGCACAGCTGGGGAGGAAAGGAACCAGATGGAAAGTTCCGGGAGCCGAGCATTAACTCCAGCTTCGTCTGATTTGAGCAAAGTCACGCCAACCTGCATCCTGTTGCATTTTGTCCCACCGCAGAAGCAGGAGCCAGACGGACTTGTGAAGGAAAGTTGGCTGTGGGGGCCTGGTGGATCTGGAAGGAAAAGTCTGGTGCATTCAATTCACAGACCTCAGATACAGGGAAGTTCCTTCCTGTCTCCACGGAGAGAGTTGGTGATGATGGCTGATGTTTCAGTCCCGTCTGAGTCTGTAGCAGTGTCAGGAGTGTGGTGGTTATGGACAGAGCACATGGCCTGCTCACACCCTTCTGTATTTGGAGATGCTGAGGCAGCCCTGTACGCTTGCATCAGTATATTTATTCACCCAGAGCAAACAAGGCCAACTGCAGCCCGTAAATGGAAAAATGAATGAAGAACATTAACTCTTCCCCCAAAGAAACAGCGTACAGTCAACCCTACTTAATATTTCCTGGACGGAATCCGCTTGTGGGAAGCAGGTTGTCTATAACATCCTCACCCCTGAAAACCCGCGCTCCTAGGGGCACCCACCGGGACTGTTGAGGAGCGGGCGTCTGCACCGCCGCTTTCCTAACTGGAGGGACCCTTGAGCGAGCGCGTGGAGGTGCCTTGAGGTTCCATGAGCTGCCCAGTTGCGCCGCCTACTGACACCTGGGAGAAGTGCGCTCTGAAACTGGCGTCGAAAGCGCTGACGGACAGAGAGAGGTCTTAATGCAGCTTAGCCACGTGGCTCTCGCGCCTGTGGGTGTCTGGACACGGAAGGAAGAACAAGAGGACAGAGGCCATGAGGCCCAGCTTTGTTGGCATCCGAAGGATCTAACAAAGAGACTGTTGCATTTGCCCTTTTGACATTTTAACAGCATTCTAAAAAATTCCCTTTTCTCTGTAAGTTCGTCAGAGGCCACTTGAAGGAATTTCTGGTCCTCTCTGCACGATGCTGTTGAGATTGTTCATCTGCTAAATCACATACCTTTTAAAAGAAACAGAGTAGACAGATTGGTGCAGTGGGAAAGGTAGACTTTAAATTTTTAAATTTTACAGGAGCCAAAAATAAGCTGTTACGAAACCAGAAAAAGACCTTGTAATGTGGTTCTCAATCTCTGTGCTAGAAACCTCCCCAGTACCTCCAGGCCGAGGTCTGCACGGGAGACCCAGGGGTCCCTGTAGAGTTGCAGGACCAAGTGAGGACTCCGCTGAAAAAATGCTTAAGAAACAGAAACAGTGGTACCCAGCCCATGTGAAGCCTGGAACTAAGGGCTTAAAGAACGTCATCTTATAACAGTGTGTAATTTAAAATCACTTTTATTTTGTTTAAAAAAAAATAGAAGCTGCACTACTGTATCTGAAACTGCTCGGACCTCCTCCTGCCAGCCCCCCTGCCCCAAGAAAAACATATTAAAGCCACATTAACCCCAAACTATTTATGTTAAATGATGACGCATAGGGCAAATGAACGTTTTATGGAGCTTTGCACACGAGGATGCATCATAGAACTTTTTTTTTTTCCCCCAGAAAAATTCATGGCCGGAGTTAAAGAAGTGACAGAAAAAGTCTTTAAAGTATTTTTCGATGCCCTTTTAGTCTTTTAGGAAGAATTCTAAAGCATTGTTTTTGCCTGTTTAAAAAGTGGACATGTAGCTGACAGGCAGAGACGCCCTCTTCCTGTAACCCTAGCCCCACCCCGACTCCCAATGCTGTTACTGCTTGAGCGAAAGGCAACAAAGTCATTAGAAGCTGGTAAAAAAAGATAAAGAAAGGAAGTGACATTCTTAGGGCTTAGTTCAGGCCACACCTTTAAGCTAGATGAAGGTGGCTTTTCTTTTCAATATGTTTGTTTTTGCTTGAAGAGAAAAGGCTGGCCTGTGTGCCACCGTTGATGTGGTGGCAGCTGCTGGAATTAAAGGGTGTGTGTGTGAGAGGGGGCTGTTGAGGGAGAATGGGTGTGTGTGTGTGTGTGTGTGTGTGTGTGTGGTGGTGGTGGTGGTTAATGAGTTTATAGCAATTACAAAGCAGATTCAGATTGCATGAGAGCAGCTTCACACTGCAACACTACACGTCCAAGTTAAGAAAAAGGAAGATCGGGGCACTTCATCCTATACAAGTTGGCCACGTCCCATGAAGAGAGGGGAAGAGAATATAATATGGAAGGTTCTCAGTGTGTTGCAAAGACGGAGTCCTTTTTTTTTCAAGATTTTGGGATGCATTTTTACTGTTTATATGTATATTTTTAAGAAAGTACTTGGGCGAACAGAAAAATAGCTTGGTTATGTGGCATGACCGGCGTTTCTGTCCTCAGCGGTCCTCTTTGAAGCAGCCTTTCCCTGTGTATGTGGCAACTCCCTGTAGAAATAACCAAGTACAGTTATTTGCACCCTGCCATCTGCATGGGTTCCCGTGAGGGTTCTTTTAAGGACTGGGTGCTACGATGGCCCTTAAAGATAAAAGTTCCTGCTGTCCCCAGCACATTATCAGCCTGCCCTTCCCTGTACCAGATTGACTGAAATGCATGAGCTGGTGTATACACATCTGATCCACATGGATGGTCAGACTGGCAGAGTCCTGGCTGTCCCTCAGGTCCCCACCAGTGCATTCTGCAGGGGCACCCAGGGCATCACTGGAGACTGGGGGAGGAGGTGTGCCAGGTACCCCGTGACTGGTGCAGCAGCAAGATCCCAAGCACCCAGTTTTCCAGTCAGTACCAGTATGATGGGCCCCCAGAAGAGCACAGCAGTCAGAACCCTTCACCAAGTTCATCTGCTCTAGGCAGAAAGCACGTCAGGATCGGATCAGAGCCAGGGAGCAGGGTGGCTGTCACCCTTACAAAGCCCTCCGACGCCCACCTGCAGCTCCCTGAAGGGTGTGTGCTTGCACGTGCCATGTTCTCAGAACAAAAAGTCTGCACATTAATCCCCCGCATGTAGTTCGCCAACGTAGAAGACCTCAAATAATAAAGGATTAATTAAGTTTAAAGGTTATCTTTGGCAGATTTGGATTTTGTATCCCTGTCAGAGGCTGGGGGAGGAGGAACAAATAAAAACAATGAAGGATTAGAGGTTTTATTGGGAAATGCAAGTTCCTTCCCAAATAAAACAGGTAACAAAAGCACTTGTCAGTATTACTACTCGAACCTGTTTACTCCCTCCTCACAATACACTGAGGCCCACCAGTCAGACTGAGAAAAAGGACAGGATTCCAGAAGGAAGTCAGAGCATGGAGTCCAAGGAAACCCTGTCCTTGGAGGCCCCAAGTGAGCTGCTCAAGGGGAACACACAGCATATAAGGCAGGGCTCGGCGTGTGGAGGGGACTGGGGGCTTCAGTCGCGTGCTCTCACCCTGCCGAGAAGAACGTGTTCTGTGCCTCTTCCTTTGAGAAATTGCTGTCTCCTGAACGCAGAGCTGTAGGAATCAGCCCGGAGCTGCTCTGTGACAGCACAGGGAACCTCAGGCGACTCACTGTCTCTGTGTTGTGTCCCAAGGAAGGGAAGTGTTGCAGCAGCCGGGCAGGCGGTGACAAGAGGAGAGCTGGCGGGTCCAGGCGTCCAGTGGTATTTTGAAGGGGCCGAACCTCTGGCTTGGGCACTTTTGACACTGGTTGATTTTCCTTGGTCCTCTAAGGCTATCCATTGCTTCTGGGGAATGATGACTTGAATTTTAGCAGCCTTTTCCTGTCCCCCAAACCCATTTGCATAGGATGGGTTTTGCTTCTGCTGATGCAATTAATTGTGTCTCTAAAATGTCCATCTTACACCCCCTGTTAAAATCAAAGATCCAATATGTGATGGGGGAAGGAGGAAGTGAACATGGTGACCTTTTGATTTGATGTTTTGCCATGCGTTTTAAAGGGGTACGCCTCTCATTTCAAATCCACCCTTGCTTTTGTTTGATTGTTCTAAATGTTCTATCCCTCTTTCCACTGTTTTGTCTTAATGACCTCTATTTACCGCCTTGTTTTCTTTTCTCCCACCCAAATAACCCTTCGCGCTCTTTGGGATGCTTTTCTCAGGCTTTTTGTTGCTTTTGTTTCTAGACCGATGGCAGTCAGAGAATCGTGATTGTTTGGTTGCCTTTTCTTCATAGCTGATTCCATTTTTGTTTTGCTTGCAGCAGTTCCTCAGTTATCAGAGTCCCTAAACCATTCCATTTATTGGTTGAGAAACAAAGATTCATAAAGGCTATTTTTCTGTGTGTGCCCCGCTCCCCCCTTCCCGCCCCCCCCCCCCAAGGCCCTTTGTCTGGAGCTCCCTGTGGTTGAGAGTTTGCTTTTGTGGCCGTGGTGCTGACAGCCACCCCAGAGGCCACAGGAGCCTCCCTGACACAGACAGACGGGTCAGACCGTAATAATCCGGGCGAACCAGCCTTGCGTGCTCCTCTAGTGACCACCACCATTTTTTGTGTGCTGGCTTTGAGCTGCCTGCTTTCAATCTGCGTGCCTCCAACATTTTTTGTTCATTTGTTTCATATGGTTTCTGGGGTGTTTTTTTTGTTTGTTTCTTTGTTTTTTGTTTAAGACATCATCACCCACGTGTGGATCTGCAGGTTTGGGGCACCAGTCTCTTCTTGTTTTGCCCTCCTTTCCCTTTTTGTCAAAGCCAAGAGAAAACTTGCCATAAAGAACTAGAAGATTCTCATTCACAGCCTTTTGAATCTTCAGAGCGCGCATAGCCTCTGATACCCTAATCACTTCTCTCCCAGGAGGTCTCTGGGGGCTGAGCTGCTGCAGGGACGGTGGGCAGGTGGGGTGGGGTGGGGAGGGTACCCCAGTATTTCATTGTGCATGCTATTTGAAGCAGCATCTTTTTGTCTTGTTTTCTTTTTTCCTTTTTTTTTAATGTTTGAGTTATGAATGAGGATGACCTCTGCAATCATGATATCTCCCGTAGACGCTTCCTTATTACGTATCACTAGCTAGCCTTCTGACGCATGGCCCTAACACTTCTGTGATTTACTTTGCTCCAAATCATAGCCTTCAGCTGCCTTAACAATAACTCTGTAGAGCTTTAAAGGGAAATAAATTGATGACAACTTGTGGCTGTCTCATTTTCATTAGAAATCAGACACCCTAGACGTGACAAGAGAGTGGCCCCGGGGGACTGGTGCTGCTCTCACCGCTGTGTGTCAGACAGCACCGCAGGGACCCCGGGCTCTGGGACTCTTGCCACGTCGTTGCTAAGGCAGCTGAGGTCCCATCTCCCGCCCTGCTGACCACAGATGGACAATAGTGGAGCCAGCTTCCCCAAGCCCCTTTTTTATGTACACAGAAAAAGGAGCCGCGCGAGCCTTGTCCTGTTTCCAGGTGGCAAGTGCCTCTCCCCCTCCCACACCTGTCCCCTCCCTTTGGCAGAGTTTGGCACCTGTTTGCCAATGAAAACAAAATGTAAAACAAAAAGAAAGAAGGCAGATTCTGACTTCTAAGGAGGGAAACCAAATTGACCCCCATGGGCCCATTAGCCCCACAAACTGGATCCACTGCTGGCCAAAGAACGCCGAGGGGGAATCCTGTCTGGATTGGGTTGGAAGCTGGAATTCTATGCTCTGCACGCCAGTGCTCAAAAGTGTGGTTATTTCTGAGGAACCACCTGCGATCCAGAACATTTGCGTTTCACCTTCCTCGCCCAAATCCAGTTAACAAGGTAGCTCATCACTTCTTGCATCTGTTGAGGGCTGTGCTTGATTTTCATTTTCTCATGGGTATACTTGGATGCAAGCAATGTGTTTTGTCCCCCTTCCCCCCACTTTAGCACACCACCCTGGGAAGTGCATGTCACAGACCAACTCCACCTTCACCTTCACTACCTGTCGCATCCTGCATCCTTCAGACGAGCTCACGCGGGTCACTCCAAGGTAAGGGACCCCGGCCCCAGGGGTGGGCAGGGGTGGGGTACGGTGGGGACACTCCTTGTAAGACTTACTGTCGAGAAAAGCCCAAGTAGAGAGGCTCATTCAACACCAACTCTGGGCAGCTGAAGCATCTCCTCAGCGCTCGCAGACTCCTGTTCTAGGGCCTGTCTTTCCTTTTGAATCGAGGCTCATATTGATTCAGGTCCAGTGCAGGTAGACCCAGACCACCTTTAGCTGCCCTTTTAGTTGGCCATGGGAGACTCTTAGACCGCTCCTTAACCAGCTGAAGATGACACACCCACAGTCCCTAAGGCCACGTCTGTTGGCTTTTTGCCCCAAACTTTGCCAGTAGAGCATGGAGTTTTTTCACAGAATGGAGTTCCTGAGCCCTGTGGAAGCCATTGTGCTCATAGAATAGACCGCAGGAATCGTGCCTCACAGCCACTCTGTAGTGGCTGAAATGATAAAATCTAGAGACTGAATCACATGTCCAGCATGGTCCCTTTCCCCCTGGTGCCTCTGAGAAGTGATAGAGTTGGCACCATACAGCAAGAGGATTTGTACAGTATGGGGTGATCTGCTCAGCTCCCCAGTTTCCCGTGAAAGGGAAAATGGTCTCCCCGACATGGCGGAGTCAGCCACTTCCTGTGTCGTGCGCTATGCCGGGGAATGAGAGGTAAAGCAGAAAGGGAGGAAGGCAAGCAGGGCCGGCTATTGGAGGGAGCAGCCACCCAAGGAGCACCTTAAATTCTGAATAACTCTCCACAGGTCATGTGAGGAGGACGACGAAGCAGCCCCATGCCCTGTTGAGCTGAGAGGTGATGTAGGGCAGAGAGTGAGCCCACAGGCGAGGCAGGGGGTGAGCACACCACCAGCAGTGCCTGCCCTGGCAGGGCCACGTGGAAGGAGCTGTGTGTGCACGCGTGGCCGCCACTAACCCTGGACTTAGGCGTGGGTGTGTCTCTGTGGTTGTGCCTGGCTAACTCGGCCTTGACAGTGGATACCCCTAACCCATCTAAACGCCCCCGTCGAGCTGAACGCCAACACTAATAGAGGCCTAACTGAAGTTCTCACCAGAAGGGCATCTCCACGTTTTAGCCTGTCTTCTCCATCTTCCTTCCCGAGGGTGTAGAAGCTGGCTTCCCTGTCCCATGGCTTTATGTTAGGAAGAGATGGTGTTTAAAAACCATGAGACAGGGCTTCCCCCGGCGCCCTGGCGCTCTTCTGACTGTAGTCGTAGAACTCAACACTGCACGCCTGTCGGCATCTACAGGGCCTTGTCAGGGCCAGGAAAGCCTGGGCCGTCAGTAGCAAGAGCAGGCTTTTATTGCCAGAGTTGGAAAGCATGCAGCTCAAAACAAAACCAGGACTCTCCCTAGGAATGGCCCTGTAAACGGGACATTAAGTCCAGGACTTTTTGGGCCTCCCTTGCTTGTAGGTCCTTATGTTGCAGGATTCCACCTGCACCATGTGAGGCGTCCACCTTTTCAGCTTAGGAATGTGCTGCTGTTCCTCATCTCGTGTTTCTCTGAGTGGTCCTGACCACAGCATCCCCACCCCGAGCTTATGTGGGCTGGGGCTCTTCTGTGTGCTTCACCCCTATGTGCCTGGCCGGCGGCGAGGGCTCCTGAGTGTGAAGCTCCATGGTGCCTCAGCTTGTACTTGCTCGTGAGCTGTCCTCCTACAGGAGGGGCCTCTGCTCTGGTCATCCCAGGACCCGGCTCCAGAGTGTGTCCCCTTTCCTTCCCTTTCCCTACGTTGGTGCTTTGCCCTCCCCCTACCAGGCTGAGGAGAGAGGGCTCTGTCCCCCAGCTCCTGGGGACCACCCCACTGGCTTCCTCCAAGGGACACCTGCAGCGGCAACCACATGCTTGGGCAGCACGCGGGCAGGTCCCGTAGACGGTGAGGAAGGAGGTGCTGCTTTGCCCCTCCGCTGCTCACGCTGCAACAGCACCGGGCTCCTGTGCCCGGGGGGCCTCGCGCCATTCTGTAGCAGCTGTCAGAAGGGGGCCCTTCCAGGTGCTTCTAGCAGACAGCAGTGCATTTGCCCCTGCTGGCCCTGTTTACACGTTTCTGTTAACTCCCTTCCTGGCTGAATCCCAGCTTCTGGAACATAGTGAATCCTCCATCACCATGATACAAGTAGACAAAGGAACCTTTGCTTTCTTTTAGTAACAGGTGTCACACTGGGCCTTTTCCCAGGTAGCTCCATAGATGTCATAATACTGCATGCTTCCTCTAACCCCATAACTCCACTCATCAAGATGGATGTGGGCAGCTGTGGGAAGGACCAAGTTGAGCTCTGTGCAGAGGAAAAAGCACTGTACTGGGAGCCAGCAGGCCGGGATCTGCCGCTGGCTTGATGTGCGCCTGCAGCCTCAGTTTCCCCATCACCAAGGGCCCTCTGTCTGGATGTCCCAGCCGCTTTGCCCACCCCTAGATAAATTCTCATATCCCATAGTCCTGGGTGACTTCTTGCCTCAGGGAAGTAGGTAGTAGGAAAGGACACTGGAATTGGAGTAAATTTGGTAGAGAAAGAAAACCTCTCTGCTGAAGGGCTTCTTCCCTTATTTGGGGGTGCCACTCAGACTCGGGTTCAAATCCAGGGTCTTCCACTTGATAACTGAGTGTGACACTGAGTAAGCCACATGACCTCTGAGTCCGTTTCCTCATTTGCAGAGGAGACAGTGATACATACCCCGTGAGGCTGAGAGAAGGGTGCAGCTTCCTATTAACTTAAACCAGGCCGCACCAAAGGGAATCCAGGCCCCGGTGGGTGAGAGAAGGGAGCAGACACAAGGAGGCATCCGGGGAGCCTGGGCTGGGGGGTCCTCTCAGGTCCCAGGTCTGGCCTGTCCTTGGTGCTCATGGGCATTTTCTGATGAATGGCCTCTTATCTTTTCCTACCAGCCTTAACTCGGCCCCGACTCCAGCTTGTGGCAGTGCCAGCCACTTGAAGTCCACGCCG
Source organism: Rhinolophus sinicus (assembly GCF_036562045.2). NCBI lineage: Eukaryota > Metazoa > Chordata > Mammalia > Chiroptera > Rhinolophidae > Rhinolophus > Rhinolophus sinicus. The sequence continues at coordinate 11,221,051 of NC_133759.1, read as the reverse complement.
GTGGCCACGCCGTGTACTCCCCGGAGACTCAGCCTGGCCGAATCCTTCACTAACATCCGTGAGTCCACGACCACTATGAGCACATCCCTGGGGCTGGTGTGGCTGCTGAAAGAGCGGGGCATTTCGGCGGCTGTGTATGACCCCCAGAGCTGGAACAGGGCCGGCCGGGACTCCCTCCTGCACTCCTACACCCCCAGGATGGCTGTGATCCCCTCCACCCCGCCCAACTCACCCATGCAGACGCCCACGTCTTCCCCGCCTTCCTTCGAATTCAAGTGCACGAGCCCTCCCTACGACAACTTCCTGGCTTCCAAGCCGGCCAGCTCCATCCTGAGGGAGGTGAGGGAGAAGAAGAACGTCCGCAGCAGTGAGAGTCAGACAGATGTGTCAGTCTCCAACCTCAACCTCGTGGACAAAGTCAGGAGGTTTGGCGTGGCCAAAGTGGTGAACTCAGGGCGAGCCCACGCCCCCACCTTGACTGAGGATCAGGGACCTCTCCTCTGTGGGCCCCCGGGCCCAGCACAGGCCCTCGTCCCTGGAGGCCTGGTACCTGAGGGCCTGCCCCTCGGATGCCCCGCTGTCACCAATGCCATTGGCAGGCTACCGCTGAATAGTGGCATCCGGCGGAATCGCAGCTTCCCCACCATGGTGGGGTCCAGCATGCAGATGAAGGCCCCCGTGACTCTGACCTCGGGCATCTTGATGGGTGCTAAGCTCCCCAAACAAACTAGCTTGCGGTGAGGGCAGGATGGGGGCCCTTCGGAGGAGGAGTCCAATCTTGTCCCGCCTCCCTCTCTTCCCCCCTGCACTGCCCTCTCTCCCTCTTCCCTCCTCGTCCCTCCTCTCCTGAGCTAGACAAATCAACCTTGTGCCTACTGGGGGAAGAGTGGAGACTGTAAAATGTGTACATAAGACTTGGAGACCTGTATCCGCCCCTCCCTTTCTTTACATCCCACCCGAGTGCCCCAGCACTGTCATTGCTCTCCTGAGGACTTCACCTGCACCAGCCTGGGGGCAGGGCAGGCAGGTGTCCTTTTCTCCTGTCCTTCAAGAAGCACTGAAACTCCAGTGGCGTTCTTATCCCATGGATAGGAAACCAGTGAATTCGTAGCGGGCTGCCAGTGCTGTGCGTGGTGAGCTGTCACGCGGCACAGGGCACAGGGATTCAGTGTCGGTGTTGTCGGGCCCCTCGCCCACCCTGTAAGAGTGTCAGGAGCCTCCGTCAGCAGCCACATGCAACTGACATAGCTTTCCGGACTGGAGAGCTGTTCTTTCGTTTGCGGGTGGCCTTCAGACCTTCACGATTCTGCCTCGGTGGATGGCCGCTTCTTTTTTGAGGGATGACTTTTTCTTTCCATGCCTTCAACCTAAAGTCTTCCTTCAGTGTTTTATAATCAGCCATCGGGCCAGACGTCTGACCCATCTGAAAGCGAATGTGTTTACACTCCTGCTGCACCGGTGGTTCAGCGGCCCACGTGGGTTCTGTGTGGTTTGTTTTACTTTTCCATTTTTTTTATGGGTAGGGAGGTAATGGTACCAGATGGGAAGTCATAGTGGATGTTCCTCTCTGTGGTTCTCCGACACCCCAAAAAGCACATGGCAAACACATCAAGCCACTAAGGAGACAGCAGCTTATTTCTGGGACCCAGTGTCACAACCGAATTGAGTGAGACCAGACCCAAGACAGCTTGAACAATAGGATTGAAGGGAAAGGGGACAGGGGAAAAGGTGAATGAAATTTGCCAACAGTAAAGGTAAAACAAACCACAACCCAACGTAGGCTCACAGGGAAAACGAGGCTTTGGCCTTCTGCTGAGCCCACTCCTTACTCTGACACCCGTGTCTGGTCCATGTGCTTTCACCTCCGTGGTCTTTCGTGGCAGCCATTTGATGCTTGCACGTTTTGCCCCCTCATTTCAGAACAGAGCAGTCACAGCAGGATATTTCCTTCCCCTCAAAGCCCTGCTCTCCTTGTGCCCCTTTTTTATCCTTAGGAAAAGACAGAGGTGCTCGTGAGAGGAACCATGAATGAGCGAGGGAGCCTGGCCCTGCTGCTGTCACCGACTAAGTTTTGGACTTTTATTTATTATTTATGTGTGCTGTATTTTAAACAGACGTCCTCTCTCCTTTCCAGCTCCAGTCACAGTGTGTCTGTGGCATTCCAGGGTGAAGCAGGTCATTTATTTATTCTCATCTGAAGACTGCAGTGTCCATCACGGCATTCTGTGGCCATTTGTTCCAGGCATTTATGGAAGGATAACATCATATGCAAATGAAATTGCCATGTTGCATCACCCCTTGGCAAAAGATGTGTCCTTCACTTGAATGACTGTAACCTTATGTCCACTGAAGATACTCTGAGAAAGTCCCCAGGAGCAAGCTTCAGTCCCACAGCATATTCTCTGAACATGAGGATGCTGGTTAATTATGTTTTTAACCCTCCTTGTGGTTTGTACGTGTGCACTCACTGCAAGGAACTTAGATCACTTTGTTTGAATGTATTTTAAAGCGTTAGGTAGAAAAACCAAGGACTATGAAAACCGTGAACTGAATGGACCACTTTATGTATCAGAGAGAGGAGCCCACTCATCGTCACCAAGGAAATACCACTGTAAAAATCAGCAGTTCGGACGTTGCAGTATTTAGTATAGTAAATACATGATCAACCTTGGGCAACCACTATCAAAAAGTGTGTTGTAATGCATCAAAAATCAACGATAAAACTTTATTTGCTAACGAATATCAATAAAATAAGTTCAAATGATGGAAACCACATGGGTATTCTGATTTGTATTTTGTTTTTATCTCTTTCATGGAGGAGAGGATCTGTTTATGTAAGACTTGAAGGTATTCCACTCGGTGGGGAAATGAAATGAAAGCCACATGGTACTTCACAGGCTGTTATAGCCACCCTTTCTTTTAACATAGTACTATACCTTAGACAACTTTCCTATCAGAACCTGCAGCTCTTCCCTACTTTTCAAGGCTGCATACTATTCCACCAGGAGCACGTTCCCACTGTGAATACAGACATACCCCTATGGACCAGTACCCTATAGCTGGGCATTGAGTTCATTCTACTCTTTTGCTATCACAGCACTGTAATGAAAAAACCTCCAGCTAACCCTGGGCTCACTGAAGTGTGAGAACCACTGTGTTAGACCAGGCAGATTTGCAGTGGGAGTCTTGCCATGGGAGGGGTAAGCTCCCCTCCCCAGCCTCTCCCTGTCTCAGGGGCTCAGAAGGCCAGACAGCTGCAGCCCACCTTGCTTGAAAGGGAGGGAGAGAGTGGGCAGGTTTATCTGCCCAGATGGGATGGGGGAAGACTTTGACGCAAGGTGACCCTCGATCTGGGCTTCAGGGACAGGCAGGATTTGCCAAACGGGGAAGACTTTCCAAGCAGAGGGAAAAGGTGTGGAGGAGAGATGGGAAAGGGATCTTAGAATGTACTCTTCTAAGCTTTTTCTTATAGTAGGATGGCTAAGCGATAAATATAGAAGGGATAATAGAGTTAGAAAACCCACTATTTTGCAACTATAAAACTAATTCATTTAGACAACAGTGGATGCTAAAACCTTATTGGGTAAGAATTTGATAAGTAGCAGGATATTGGCACACGTTGTATTTTCCCACAGAATGTGATTAATTTTCAAAGGCGGGGAGGGGGAACAGGTACCTTTGTGGGTGGAGAAACCTATTGTGCCCCCACTTTAAACAAATCAAATTTAACGTTACCCAAATGGGACAAACTCATACAAGGTGCCTCTTGATGTGGGATATTCTGCCAAAAATGCAAAACCTGAATCATGAGCTTGACAAACTTGACAAAGCCAAATAGAGGGACATTTCATCAAACAATGTACCTGTTCCCTTTAAAAATGCCCCCAAAATGCCAATGTCATGAAACAAAGACCAAGGAACTGTTCTGGAATAAAGGAGGGTAAAAAGACAAGAGAACTAATGTCATTCATGATCCTGAATTGGAAAAAAACGCTATTAAAGACAATTTGGGGGCAATCAGAGAAACTTGAATACTGAGCCTATATTTTAAAACATTGTAGCAATATGAAATTTCCTGAATTCCATCATTGTACTGCGGCCGTGTAAAAGCATGTCCTATTTCCTAGGTGACACTAGCGAAAGGGTGACAATAGGGGCCTTAACATCTATGTGCAAGGGTAGCCTTCAGATATTTCTGGATAAAGGAAATAAGAATTTTTCATAAAGGAAAGATGTGAGAAAGGGAACTCTCTGAAGGTAAAGGGGGAAGCACCCTAAAACTGTATGTTTTGTAAACTGAAAAAATGAATGCATTCTTCTGTCTCATGGCTGTGGAAGGGGATACTCCAGTCGGTCTGGTTTCTCCTCCCTGCTCTTTACTGAATTTATTCACATATATCCAAGCCCTGACCCCAGCCCGGGGGACTCAGGACCAGAGGGCACCACGGCCCAAGGGGAAGTTGTCCAAGAGGCAGTTCATAGGACCAGGAAACTAAGATGTCAAATCCTTTGTTTTTTAATTATGAGGAAAGAAAAGGCTGAGTATATGTTTGGTCTGAGACCAAAAACTAGACTTTGGGTGGTGAGCACGCATTAGAGTACACCGATATCAAATTATGAGGTACACCTGAAATGCATAGAGTGTTATTAGCCAGTGTGACCTCAATAAAGGTAAGTGAAAAAAATCAATGTACCCTTTAAAAAAAAGATTTGGAAGGAAACCTACTGAACCAGCTTTCTTTTTACTGCTTACTACCCCTCCACGACCCAAACAGGTTCTCCAAACTGGCACGTGAGGAGGGAGTTGAAAAGGGTTCTGACCCACAACTTCACCTTCCCTGTCCCTGGGTCAAGCGCAGGGTCTTGGGAGAAGCCCCAGATGAGGCTGGTGATCCAAGGACAGACAAGCTGGTTTCTCAGGGCAACTGGAGAAAATGGAGATATTCCAGAAGCCCGAGCCACTCATCCCCAACAGGGGGCCTGGACTGTGACCACATGGGGCAGGAAGAGTAGAAATGGTAGCAAGTATCTGGCCCCAGATAGATGTGGGGTTCACTTCCAAACATTGCCTGAGAGCAGAGGCATGTATGCCCTGGGGACCTTCCCAACAGGACAGAGAAAGTGGACACATGCCTCCCCCACAGTTCAACCAAGTACGGGACCCCAGAACTTAGATGCCACCTGGGGAGAAGTTGCTGCTGGTAGAAAGTTATGCTGAATTACCTGAATTGATTGGGAGCTCATAATACGGATTAAGTCAAGATTTAGAAAAAAATGAAGTTAATTCATTGCACATTTGGGCGCATGGCTGCAAAGCATCATACCCCGGGAGGATTTATTTTCTGTAGCCAGTAGAGGGCACTTGGAGACAGCAGAAAACCTGAAGGAACCTGCCCTGATGACCCAATCCTAAAACCTGGTGGGTTTGCTTTGCCCTGGAAAGCAGTTCAGGCCAGGCTTTAGGGAAGTCATGACACATGGTCTAAGTTCACCAGGTGAACTTGACCAAGGCATTGCCAGCAAGGGAGCTGCATACGCACAGGTTTGGAGTATAAGGGAAGAAATTAAGCATAAAATGGGGGAGGGAAACCCGTTGCCTATCCTGCCACACCCAGGAGACAGAGGAAAACAAAACGTAGTTTACAAAACGTATTCTATATTAGGGTGTTTCAATCTTTGGAAGTCAATCGACCCCCTTTTAATGCTTCTTTCTTTTAAAACTAATTTTTATTCTTTCTCTGCTTTTTCCAGAAACATTTGGAAGTGAGTTGTAGGTATCATGACGCCTTGTTCTTTAATTCTTTGGCCCACATCTCCCAAACTCTACACAGCCACGGCGCAAAGATGGAATCCAGGATTGGAGGAAGCATCTGCTCAGCGGTACTTGCCCATTCACCACGCCGAATACCTGAGGTTCAGGATGACACTGCTCTGGAGTCCCAAAGAACTTAAGACCAGAGAGGGAACGCGAGTCTTTCAGCGTAGACCAGCAGCACAGAGGCTTAGCAATGATTGGGAGTAGACGTGAGAGACCCAGGGAAAGAAAGCAGGATGGGAACCTGGTGCCGACCCGAGCAGGGCAGGGGGGAATTCAGCAGGGGTTTCTGCAGGACTTGGTGGGGGGGGGAAGGTATTGGTTGAGGAGAGTCACAAGTCACAGGCCAAAGTTTAGGGACATCTTTTTCAGATGAGAAAATAGAGAAGTGTGTTTTTCTCCTAAGCCCCCAAATAGATAAACCCTTAGTCCTGCCTGAGGCCTCTCTTAGTTACCTGTGACACTAAGGCCTAGTGTAGCAGTGGCAGCATGCAGGCCTCAACTCTCCTGGTTGCCTGACTTCCAGCCAGCAGTGGCCTCTGTCACCCTTGGGTGACTTGCCTGTGACTGGAGAAGCAATTGCATTGAGTGCTCAGCTGTTCTGAGTGTCAGACCCAAGTCTTGCAAAACTATGGAACTGACTCACCAAAGAAATGAGTTGCCTGGCTCAGGAACCTGGTAGGTAGGTACCTTCCCCCCCACCCACCACCCACCCCCCATCTCCTGATAGCCAGGCTCTGAGTCTGGCCTGTCAAGGCTGGAGTCCTGATCAGCCTACGTACACAGGGTCGAGTAGTGGGCACTTAACCAGGTGTCAACAACCAGCCAAAATCCCGGGACTTTAAAGACATGTAGAGCAGCACTTCTCAACTTTCGGTGGTGAAGGATTGTTTTTTGTTTTGTTTTAAATCAATCCATCATGTGCAAGTGTTTTTGTAAAATACAATAACAATGAATTAGAGAAAAAATAATAAAAAAATGCAAAATCCAAGACCAATTTTTAAATTATTAGATTCAGCAAACATTAAGTTACATTTCAAAAAAAAACAAAAAACAAATATACCATAGGGAAAAAGAAAAGAATTACAAAAACACTGTATGTTATTCGTTGAAAGGGTGCATCTAATATTTATTTACTATAGAGACTCACAGTTACACTCACCTTTGTCACTCTGTAGTCATAACTAAACAGAAAGTTATGAGTGTAGAGATTGTCCATATTAAGCATTTAGGCACTCACTTTGAATGGACATTGTGTATCAATATTAATATTGATTAATTATTAATATCAATAATTAATATTGTGTATCAATATTAAAGTTCACCCCAATTCAGCCACCGTTAGGACTCTGGCCTTGATCTGACTCTGCAGTGAGCCTCCTGTCCCCTGCCCACTGGTCTCTGGTGTCACCTCCTACAAGGAGACCTGCTTAACTCTCAGTTTTGGTTTATGAGTCCTCATTATGCAAGAAGAGAAACAGAAGGTGAAGGTGAGGAGAAACTGATTTGCTATTAACAAACTTCTATATATCATTCTTTAGGTTCCAAACACAAGAGTACATGCACTCAAGGGCACGTAACATTTTTACTTACTTGGAATTGTTTTTCCTTTCAATTTTCCTCCACTCAGATCTAGAAAGCACATAGTGGCTCACTAATTAGAGGTAACCATAGTTACCAAGTTGTCTTCAAATGTATCTAATCATTCTTTTTTTCTCGGTCTCAATTCCACAAGAAGCATTTCACTTGTCGGTGGTCTTGTTCTCACCCCAGTTTTATTGGTGATTTTCCAAACCCTGGAATCTTTTGGCAGCCATATTAAAGTTTCAAAATTGAAATAATAACACAAAGCACCCATTCTTAGAAAACAGTCTCATGCCCTGAATTATCTGTTTTTAAAACTGCAGCTGACTAGGTGTGATCACCAGCAGGTTAGCAAAAAGAAATGGGCCTGAGTCCTGGAGATTTCATCGTGAGCACAGCCGTGAAACGTGAGCACAGCCGTTTCTCTATCGAGACCAGCTGGTACCCAGAGGAGCGATTCTAAAAGCTGTCCACTTGAGGGCGTTGTCGTCTTCAATTTCACCAGTTAGGTAAGTTACTAAGAGGCACTTCACTAACACCTGGATTCGAATTGCTGCAATGGTGATTAGATGTCACTTAGAGACTGTACCCCGGGTAGCTGCTGGCTGGCCTGTCCCTTAATTCAGCCAGGTCCACTGCTCTGCTCTGTTCTAGCCTCTGCACATCACCTGTCATAGGTCTGGTGCGTTGTCCAGGAAGCCTTCACTTAACATCTTCCATAGGTTCTTGGAAACTGCGACTTTAAGAAAAGTAATGTATAATAAAACTAATTTTACCATAGGCTAATTGATATAAACAAGAGGTAAGTTCCTACAGCATACTGCTGGTCACAAAAACATCACCAAACTTCTAAATAACGACCCAAAACACTTCTAATATAAAATATTGGAATCCATACATTTAAGAAAGACGAATAAAAGCAATTAAGAGCATTATTTTCCAACCGGCTTGTTCCAGTTTAGCGTCACAGGTAGCCAGAGCCTCTCCTGGCAGCTCAGAGCACAAGGAAGAAACCCACCCTGGGCAGGACGCCTTTCCATCACAGGTCACTCACACATCCCCACACTCATTCAGACGGAGACAATGCAGACACACCAGTTCACCACCGAAAGTGCACATCTTTGGGATGTAGGAGGAAACAGAGTACCCAGAGAAAATCCACACGTGGGGAGAAGATGCAAACTCCACAGGCAGTGGACCCACCGGGAATTGATTTTTTCCATCAGTGTCGTAACAAATGGCATTGAACAAAACGATGTTGTTTGAGGACCTGCTGTACTACGTACAGTTTTCTGAACCTCCCACTTGGCTGGGTCTCTACCTGCCACATCAACGCAGGTGCACTTCTGTGCATGTTGCTGAGCCAGGGAAGGGCCCATCCAAGAGAGCAGTTGAATCTTTTCCAGAATGGAACTTAGAGAAAGACCAAACACACTGAAGTTATTCTGGCTGCAGGCCAGAAGTGTTTGGCCACGTAAGGCCTGAACGGTTGCTGATTCTGCCTGCTTCTGTTTGTCCAGATCGGCGTGTGAGCCATGTGAAGGAAAAGGCAAAAGAGATGCTAGTCCTGATTAGATGTAACATTCCACTTGTCAGTAACTCTGGCTCTCTCTTGAGATTTTCCAAACCAGAAGCCTCTTGGGAGTCAAGTTAAAGCTTTCAAAATTAAGATAATAAAATAAGCCACCCATTCTTAGAGAATAGCCTGGTGCCGTGAATGACTGGGTTTTAAAATCTTCGCACATCTTATTATCTTATTTCATCAAGATCCTTGCGTTCCAGCAGAAACTGCCAGGCCTGGCAGGCTGAGAGAAGGCAGGAGCAGGCCCTGAAGGCTGTGGGTGCTGCATTTTGTAAACTTAACACAGCTAGAAACTGGAAGTGGGAGAGCACAGACGCTCCAGCAAATGCCTTTTAGTTCTGGCTCTAGGAGTGAAAAAGGCAATTCCTAGTGGCCAGAGAGCATAAGCATCCCCTGCTTCCTCTTTCTTTCTTTCTTTCTTTCTTTCTTTCTTTCTTTCTCTCTCTCTCTCTCTTTTCTCTCATGGCAAACCCACAGCTGCAGGGGTGGCAGTCAGTAATGAGACTGACAGGAGCCAAACTCTGAGGAATGAATCTTGCTCTTTGATTATAGGAGCTGTGATCCCAAGAGGGTGGGGTCCATCCCCATTGTTGTTGTTTTTCTTTTTGTTCTCCTGCCACTTGGACCTGAACATGGGTTTAAACATGGATGTGTGTGGCAAAACAAGGTAACGAGACTTCCAAGTTTTTGAGTGGAGGACGACAAAGGGGAGCCCCAAGGACCTCGGAAGTACTGGGGAGATTACAGAGAGGGAGGAGCTTAGGAAAGTGACTCCATACAGTTGTTTATGAACTCCAGGGGTCACCCCAACTATGCATGTCTGGATCAGGTCCTAATGAGCAGACCAAAGACTCTGAGAACTAAAGTAAAGCACAGACCACCACCCAGTTCCCACACCTCAAGTGGAACAAGGAAATTGAACTGTCAGCCCACAGATGGAGGGATGCAACTTGCAGACTGAACCTAACCAGGTTGATCACCTGCTAAAACAAAAATATCAACTTTTTAAATAAGGTTTAAACAAGCCCCAGCGTCTCATAATGTAACATTCAAATTGTCCTGGATACAATCCAAAATTACTGAGCATACAAAGAATCATGAAAAATTTAATTTTCCTTGGAAAGACAATCAATAGATACTAGTGATGGGATTTCACAGATGTTGGAATTATCAAAGACTTTAAACAGCTATTATAAAAGTGCTCAAATGAGAAATTGCAAAAAATCCTTGAAACAAATGTTAAAATGGAAAATCTTAGCAACTAAATAGAAGATATAAATGAAAATATTAGAACAGAGGAACACAAAAGCCATACTAAGAAAATCACTAGATGGACTCATTATCAGAATGGAAATGGCAGAGAAAGAATCAGTGAACAAGAAGATGGATAAATAGAAATTATCCGCTGTAAACCACACAAAGAAAAAAAAATGAAAAAAGCCTCTGGGACATGGGGAACAACAACAAAAGGTCTAACATTTGTGTCATCAGAATCCCAGAAGGAGGGAAGAAAGAGTGTAATGATGAAAAAAAGATTTGACAAATAATGATTGAAAATTTCCCAAGTTTGATGAAAGATATAAACTTAGAGATTTAAGAAGCTGAACAGATACCAAAGAGGATGGACTCAAAGAATCCACAGTCACATACATTCTAATCAAACTACCAAAAGCAAAAGACAATATATCTTGAAAGCAGTCAGAGAAAAATCACTCGCTATTTATAGGGGAACAATGATTTGAATGACTACAGATTTCTCACGAGAAACCATGGAAGCCATGGGCAATGGTACAGTATTTTTAAAGCACACACACACACACAAAAAGTCAACCTAGAATTCTAAATCCAGTGAAAATATCCTTTAGGAATGAAAATATCCTTCATAGGCCAATGACGTTTCTGGAAACTTGTGAGCAGAATAAAGGATTCCCACAATCAGGGGAGGCAGTCCAGCCACCTGGCAGGGGCCCCTGTTGTCTTTGATGATAACTGCTTATTAGGAAAGTTCCAATGGCATCCAGGCCCTACAGAGTGCTGCTGAGAGCCAGTGAGAACAAAATGGCAGCTATGGTGCCCAGACTCACCCAGAAGGTATCAAGACTGTAGACACTGGGCCTGAACCTGGGGGTGGGCACAGCAGCTAGAATATTGTTATTTCCACCAGCAGAGGTGGTATATTCAGCGAGCTTCACGGCCTTAGTGAGAAGGAGTCACGGAGGGCAAAATGATGGACGCTATGTGTGGCCACATAGGTAACCAGCCTCAGTGATTCTCAGAATCATCCAGGGAGAATAAGCGGAGGGTTTCCTTGGTGAATGTGGGTAAAGAACTAGTTTTGCAGCTTTTCTTATGACTCTGTCTCTCTGTAGACTGGCATTGCCTGGAAAACATGAGCTACAGTTGTTGTAAGGGTGATCTACCAATAGTACAGGGAATTTAGAGAAAAGGAAGGAAAAGCACCTGTGATCCTCTGATCCTAACATGACTATCTTCATTTTCACATAATCCCATTCAAAAGTAAACAAACTTAGTGTAATCACAGTACATGCTCACTTTACATGGATCGTAGCCATTTTCCATGTTCTTACACTACACTTATACTCATTAAATAACCGCTTAATAGTCTAACAATGGGATGTCCATTCATCTCTTTAACATTCCCCTTCCTGTGGAACACTTAGATTGTTTTCACTTCTTCGATATTCTGAGTAAATGCAACAAAGACCATCAATACTCTTCTTTTCCCGTCTTTCCCTTCTTCTTTCTGGGTTTTAATTGCAAAGAAACATGTATGTGGGGGGTTGGGTGAGGTATATTTTAAAGTATACTGTCACCCTCCACGGATGTCAGCCATTTGTGTGCGTGTGGTCTGTTTTCCCATTTCTCACTCTTACGCCTGTCTCTGAGCCTGCCTTACCGCTCTGGTTTTAAAAGGAAATGTTCCAACGAAACTTCTTCTAAAACCAATCTACAACCTGAGTAGCAGAGATCCAGAGATATTTTTCCCTTACTAATTGATTAATTAATTAACAAATATTTCCTGAGTATCTACTATGTGCCAAACACTGTGTTGGGTATTGGGAACACAGCAATAACCAAAAATCTCTGCCTGAACAGAGCTGACATCCTCATGGGTGAGACAGAACCTATAAATCAATAGCTAAATAATGCAATGCCAAGTAATGATAAGCCTGAGGAGAAAAGTAAAGCCAGGAAAAGAATAGAGAACAATGGAGGAGCTTCTTAAGAGAAGGTAGTCGGGACAGGCTCTGAGCTGGTAATGTTGGAGCTAAACGAGCTGAGAGGTCCAGACATGCTTTTTGGAGGAAGAGAGAGCCAGGCAGAGCGAGCAGCAGGTGCAAAGGCCCTGAGGGAGGAGTGACTTCCGCATTTTCAAGGACTAGCAAGGAAGGCAGTGAGGCTGGAGTGTAATGGGGAGTGAGCAGTTGGTGGTAAGAGACGAGGTCAGAGAGGTGGGAGGGACGAGGAGGCTGTCTGCAGGGAGGTCTGTCCAGTGAGAGCGGTGGGTGTGGTGGGGAACCTGGGGCAGGCATTCCCTCACCTAGGTCTCCTTGATCCTGGTTCTCTGGATCAACTCAGAGCAGGAAGCAGATTCCAACAGAACGGTTTCATAAATCATTTCAGAACCCAGAGACCAGGAGAAATTAGCCAGGTAACATTTTTTTTCTCTTTTGGCTTAGCTTCTGAATTATTTCTCTTTAGGACTAGCAATAATTTGAAGATGCTGGGAAAAAAATTCATCAGCGTCCCTAGAAATCTATTTAAGGGGACAAGATTCTTTCCTTTGGCTCTTCAAACCTGAGACAAGAAAAAAGGATGGTGGTTTTGTTTGTTAAAAAGAATGGACATGGTAAGGGGGATCAACTATACGGTGATGGAAGGAGAACTGACTCTGGGTGGTGAACACACAATGGGATTTATAGATGATGTAATACAGAATTGTACACCTGAAATCTATGTAATTTCACTAACAATTGTCACCCCAATAAATTTTAAAAAATAAATAAATAAAAGGTTAAAAAAAAAAAAAAAAAAGAATGGACATGGAATATCTTTCTCCCATCTTCCCTTTCTTTTTACCTGTGATGGGCTGAACCTGAGAAAAAAGATGCCATTTGGGTTCCTAAGTTGGGGTGCATTGTGTAAAGATTTCCCTACGTTCCAGGACAGACGTGTCATGGTCAGGTTTGGGTAACGCTAACCTTGGGGAAGTGAATCTGTCTGCTCTCTGGCTGCTGGCCGTGTTGAGATGAGGAGTTACAGGTCAGGGCGGGCCAGGCCTCTTAAGCAAGAGGTCCAGAGGTATCAGCAAATACAGGGACCACCAGACAAGTTCTTTGTGTCTCAGCCTGGCAAGGAGTTAATTCCAGAGAGGGCTGCAGGTTCTATCACTCATTTATTGTGTGGCCTTGGGCAAGTTCATTACCTATAAAATGGGAGGGGGGTAGGGTAAGGGTGTGTGTTGGGCTAGAATGCTAGCTGTTGCCCCTTTCAACTTGCAAATTCCAGTGGATCAACAAAAAAGGAACCTGTAGAGCAGCCTTAATTAGCAGAGCTGAGGGTGCAAACAGCCAGAACAGCTGCAGGAGGACATAGCCTAGGGAGGAGGAGGGAGGAAGGGGAATCATGGCTTGCGGATTATGTGTGAGTTCCCCCCCACACACACACACACACACACTCACACGGCCTTAAGAGGAGCCTGAGGACCAGCCGGCTCTTCTGTGCGACTTGCTCAGCTTATCTGCTTGCTGAGGATGGGCTGAGGCAGAGCTAGGTTACATGTCCTGGTTCCTGGGCCCCTGTGTCAGCAAGGGGCATAGAGATAAGAGGGGGACATGGCAATGACAAGGGGACCGGCCTGAATTCAGTGGTGGCACTGAAAGAGTTTGGAGAAGAGGTCCTTTGGCTCCCCCCACTCCTGCCCAGCAAGCTCCATAAAATCCCCTCAAAGCCACCACAAATTGCCACACACACTAATGTGGCTCCATCCCCAGCTGCCTCTCTGGGTTTCACCCAGACAAAGCAAGGCAGGTTCTCTTTTTGCAGTGGCACCCAGCTGGGGCCCAGGGCCCAGGATGGCCAGGGCCGGGCCATGGAGCTGACACAGAAGGCCCTTCTGCTGGCCACCTTGCCTGCAGCAGGAAGTCAGTTCTGTGACCGACCCTCTCATTTCTCAAGCCCTGTCTGGAACCATCTACAACAGAGATTCCTTCTTCGCACTTTCTGAGGACGAACGGAGCCCTTTGCCCTCGAGAGACATGGGACGAGGACACAGAATGAAATCACTTTAATAGCATAGCAACACTTTGGGACCAGGAGTCACGGATGAGGGAAACATTTTGTCTTCCACTTGTGCAATTCTGCTGAGGTTCGTGGCTGCGCTAGAAAAATCTTACAGATTTTTCACATTGAGAACTTAATAAATAGACACTTAAAATGTCAGACTTCAGAGACAACGAATTATGAATGTGATTGTTTTGTTATTCGGCCTCCTCTGAGTCAGGAGGGTTGCGGCCTTAGGAGGGGTATTCATAGTCATCCACGCTGCGACGACCAAAGTCCATCCAGCCCATGTAGTCCCGGTCGCTTATCCTGTGGCTGGGGTCCAGATTGTGCAGGTTCTTAACCATGGACAGTCGGCCAGAGGGAGCTGCAAGGGGCAGGGAGGAAGGAAACAAGGCCGTTATATCCGGAGCATCATGAGTTCAATTTGCAAAGAAGAACAATGGGAAAAGCCAGACAATGTGGAACGTGTACCTTCTTAAAGGTGTCAATGAGCTTTCAGGAGAGTGAGATTGCTGGACCTACAAGAGGAGAAGGACCCACGTCTGTGTAGCTGGAGAGACGGCAACATTTGCTAGTCGTGGGTGTGGTTCGAGATCTATAAGGATTAGGTGGGTTCTTTGACTCCACCCTTTCACAGCTGGGACCTGCCTGGGTTTTTCCTCCTTCTAGGGGTGTTTCTCCTTATGTAGCTGGCCTGCCGAAGACGCCAACCAAGGATTTCTCTAGTATTTACCCATTTCTAAAGTTTACCCCTTACTACGCCTGAGCATACCTGACTCTGCTTAAGGTAATGCAATGACAATATTTTGATGTTGAAATGGTTCAGAAAATGCAATCAAGTCTTAATGCTAGATACATACTGTTTAAAAATTATGAATTTGAACTTGACCTTCTTTTTTAAAAATGATATTGAGAAAAAGCATACTATGAGATCTATCCAAAGGAGGGTGGGCAGAGAGGTAATAAAGAGGTAATTTAATTCAGCCATTTGGCCCCAAATGCAATAACTGAACGTGAAATGGGCCCTTTGGGATGGAGGGAAGTCCTTAGGAACAGGATGAGTCTCGTGTATAATTCACAGTGACCAGGCAGCGACATGAGAAGATGGGGGTTTCGGGAGGCATCCTAGCCCACAGATCAGTCAGTGACCTCCTGGCTAGGAAATCAGTAGAAGGCCTTTTCTTGTGCAAACTAAAGGGCAAGAAAGGTCCCTCAGGGACCTCGATGGCTTCAAGAATAGAGGGGTGGAGGGCCACTCCGTGGTTCCTATTGTATTGGGGGCCACTGTGTCCCCACTGTTCGTGATGCTGGCATGAGGCTGTCCTTGCCAACTCTTGACCACAGGCTGCCCAGAGTCAGACTATGGCTTATTTATTGGCAAATAACACTGCAGGAGCCGTTACTCTCTTACATAATCAAATGCAGCTAGCTAAATTAAAAGCCAGAAACAACAATACAGAATGATGTCCCCTCCCACAAGCCTTCTCTCAGCCTTGGAACTAAGAGTCAACCCAGCACATTCCAGCCCTTTTGCAGAAATAGCCAACCTGTGCAGAAGGAAAACAGCCTCTGATCTTTAATTGTTCAACCCCTTTCAGGTGAAATATTAGTCTTCACATTCAGCAAAACTTGCTGACTCTGTTATCTGTACACAGTCGCATGGAAATATGATCCATCCTCCTGCCGCTGATGATGAATTCCCACTCCGAGGGTGAGTGCAACCCACTGTTCCAGCTAATGGAAGCACAGTGGTAGCTTGGATGCAAGTAAGCAGCCTGGGTTGTTGGTGGGGGCACCTTGTTTAGCCACACAAGTTGTGTTTGTTACACACTCAGTTTCCCTATTCCACATGCAGTCCTTGCTCACTCACTTCCCCTCACAGAGTAAGGACTTACAACTGATGTACAAAATTGAATTGAAGAGCCTGGTTCCTTTACACTTCAACACCCAGAATGGACAGTAGAGCTGGGAAGCTGAATGGTGTCCAGACCCTGTGGGGAGGGCAGGACTTGGACAGACTGAGCCCTACATGTGCAACCTCATATTGGTTACTCACACTTCTAGAAGCCCAGCTTCCACACTGACAGACTAGAATAATAGGACTGACTGTGCAGGGCTGTCGTGAGGATGAAGAGAGACAATATAGGCAGATGTAGCACCAGGGCTTTGCTGGGCACGGGGGCAAGCGTACACTAGATCTTCCCACCCTCCAGTGCAATTGCTTCTTCTCAGGTCATTGCAAGCTCTACAGACAATTCCTAATGACAAAGTCTTGAGCACCCTCCAAAGCGTGCATTATCTCATTTAGACTCTCTAAGCATAATATATACTGTAACTGAGTAAACATCTGATATGATCCCAAAGTATGTCAGATAGTAAAAGAAACTCTATAGTAGTTATGTGTGTGTTTTTTATTCCCAGTTCACATTTGTCAAATAGAAGAGTCTGATTGTTTTTCTAGCTAGCCCTGACCCTGGCTGTTGGCAGCCTAAACCCCAAGGGACTGCTGCTTCCACCGGGTTTGTTTGGCACCACAGGTTGGAGACGAAGGGAAAGGGGCTGAGAAGAGGCACTAGGAAGAACCTTCCAGTTAAGATTTGTGGTATAAAGCCACTGACAAGTGTCAGCTCTGGGGAAATAGTTTGATGACTGACTTCCTTCCCGGAACTATTTCCCATGGATCTTTCCTGAAGGTGGGGAAGGGGTTCCAGATTATGGCTCAATGAAAAGCCTAGGATATTTCAGGCTGACCTGGCTGAAATTCATCTCACATCCAAGGACAGATATTTAAATTACTTAACAGGCAAGCAGTAGAAACCCCAAAAGTTTTCAGACTTTCTCTGTCATGGGATTAGTACGTCCACCTTTTTCAAATTAATTAGCAAGAAAGTAAAACAGAAGATGGTAGTTGGGACAATTTCCCAAAGAGAAGAAGAAATATAATAAATCAGCTTCTGTTCTTTCCTTCTGAGATTCCCTGCTCAAAAAGGTCCTGGTCTCACCTTCCCAAGAAACCATAGGAGGTTCTGGGGAGGCAAGCCCTCCATTTTCTCCCCATCTAGTCAAGCCAGGAGTTAAGGTTAAAACCCACGCCCAGGCACACCAGTAGGGTAAGTGAGCTTCATGGGACATCTCTCTCAGCAGTGTTTGCTGTGGTTTTATTGTCCAGCCGTGTTGGTGAAGTTTAGCACACTGCCCCACAGAACAGTGAGTTCACCATCAGTGTTACTGGATAAAGTTGATAGGAAAAAACTACCCCAGTCCCAGTCATGACTCCTGAAGACCCTAGAGATGGATGAGCCTCCCTCTGAAACACGCAGAGCTGGGAAGGGCAGAGTGAAACTCTAGCCTCCTCCCCTCTTTACAGATGAGACAGTGAGACCCAAGAAAGAGACAGGGCTGTCTGTAGGCCACTCAAGCTAGTGAGCTGCTGGGTCACCTCATTCCTGGAAAAAGACTACAATGCTGAGTAAATTGGCTTGTTCAGCTCCTGTTGCAATTGAGAACAGCTCGCCAACAGTGAAATCACACACACTCGTCTCTTGTTGGATAATTATGTTAGGTCACTGCCAAAAACTCAAAACTGCTACTTGTTTCTTTCTTCCTATTACTTACTTTGGTGAAAACCAGCATATTGTCACTTCTTTTTAAACTGCTGTAGTCAGATCTCAAGCGTTCTCAACATTGATCACTTCCTGCTAGAGGGTTTCCAAGTGTCAGTATCTGGGTGGCTCCTGGTTCCTTTGCATTTATAGTAGAGGGTATTTAGTGGATCTGTGAAACCTTTTTGAGTCAGTAATTTTTCAGGGATTATCTTGTAATGTTTTCATAACACGGTGTTGAACTTTAATAGCATCGCCGTGCCAAAAACTGGTTGAAAGAAAGCTTTGGAAAAAGGCTTCCCTTACTAGTAAGGGAAACTCGCTCTCAGTTTGCTACAAAAGATGCCCAGGAAATGGCACTGTCCTGCGCAGTGTAACTCAAGAAAGTGAAAAACCTTTCAGCTTAAAGTGTCGCCTGTGTTTCCTACCGAGGGTTTACCCACCTCCATCAGCCAGACGCTAGAGAAGAGGGTCAGGATTGGGAGCCCCGCGCAAGGGCAGAAGTGAGGGATGGGGAGGTGGCATCGGTACCTTTCCGGGCATGCTGGATGTATCTGGTCAGCAGCGCGCCCAGGTACGCTCGGGGCTCGCCGTCCATCCTCTGCGCTGCCCTCAGCTGCCTCCGGGGCGCCTCCTCCTCCCGCTGCGCCCCAGGACCCTCGAGGTCCGCCGGAGGCACCGGCTGCGCCAGGGCGCCCGCCGCCAGTACCGCCATCAGCACGCACAGGCGCACGCCGCTGTTCATGGCTGCGGAGAGCAAAGGGGAGTGACTGTGAACCAAAAGGTGGGCCATCCGCATGCTCTCGCGTAGGGTCAGGGTGGCGGGCATACCGAGAAGGGGGCTCAGTCCAAACCAACGGCGCCCCAGACCTGCCAGGCGAGTGCAAGCACCAGGGCTTGCCAAGTGCAGAAGGGAGCCCAGTGGGCACAGCGAGCCCGCGCGCGTCCGGGAGCACCCCGCTTGTTTTTTGGGCACCACACCCGGTAGCTGGGGGCGGACAGAGACCCTGTCTTCTACCCTGTTTAGCAAAAGGAAAATCTTCTGTTTTACGTTAGTTTAAGGAAATATTTATAGAGCATCTCTCTTCTGCTAACTGGCAAAGCAAGAGATTAAAAACAGTGTAGAAATCTCCGAAGGGGAAGACTTCGTGGGAGAAATGAGACCCTTCAAGAACAGTCGCACCTTCCCAGATAGCTAAGAAGCTTTCAATAAGAAAGCAAGTGGTGAAAAAAAGAGAAGCACAGTTGAAATATGGGAACAATAAATAAAAACCACTTATTTTCTTCAAGCTGTGCACGGGAACTGGCAATAAACCACTACGCAAAGCACAGGCAGGGTTGTAAAAAAATCAGAAATATGGTCTCGGTTCTCGGTGGTTGACAAAGCTCCACTGCATTTTAGATCCGCGAGCAGATAAAATACCGATCCCCAAAGAATGGTTCTGCGATGTTTAGAAAATGAACTTAAATCTTAAAACCTCTTGGTAGTTTATTTGAAAAGTACACGGCACCTCTGTGGAACATCTATCCAATACCAGTGTGGGCGCTCATCCCAGCAAACAGACGTCCCAGCATCGCACGCATGAAAACAAAGCTGCTCAACCCACCCAGCGCTCACCGGTGTTTCTGACTTCAGGAGCTGTCTTTCGAGTTGTCGGAAAGAAGACACAGAGACACAGAAAAATAAGATGGAAGGGGCACAAAACTGAAGACAGCTTTCTTCCAGGACGCCTGGATTCCCCGCGAGAGAGCGAGGGAACTTACCTTCGGAGTAGGACGCCGCTGGCTTCGCAGTTCTGCGGGAGCTGCGGAGGAAACGAGCCAAGTTCAGGGCGGCGAGCAGGAGGCTGCCTCTTAAATAGCCCCGCCCGGCGCTGCCAGCCACTCACCCGTCTGCCCAGCGCTGACGCAGACCCGCAGCGACACGTGCTCAGAGGGGGCCGCTGGGGCGACAACCGATTGAAGTGCTGGGAAGTAGGGGCCGTGGCTCAGAGCAGCTGGGATAGCCCCTCCCAGGCGGTGTCCGCTGTTCAGCCCCCTCTCTGTCCCAGCTGCTTCCTCCCCCGGCTCTGTCCTGCTCCCTCTCCCCTGCCCATTCCAGCGCGGAGCTCTCCAGGGTGGGAAACCTAGGAATCTCCGGGATGGAGTAGCTACCCGCGCGTTTGGTTCGCTTTGGGGACTCAAGGGGCCGGAAAGGAAGCTCGCGGGTGCTAGTCAGGGCTGGGTGTCTGCAAAGTGTAATTCTGAGAGTGAGGAGATGTCGGCCCCTCTCTGAGCATCCCAAGCAGCTGTTGGTCTTTGGACCAGTGAGTGGGCTCCTTGGGGGAGGGAGGCGCGGTCTTCACTTTCTTCTCAGCCCCAGGAAAAGCCATCGAAGGTCTCCAGGATTCAGAGGGCAAGTGTTCCTGGGTTAGTGAGAGGGCTGCGGCCACAGCTGGCTGTGGGCATCCTAGGATTCTGTTCACGCAGCTGTAAAAGGAGGGTGACACCATCGGCTTTTGCTTCGAGTTTACTTCCTGCCCGCGGCGCCCGCGGCTCCTTGTCGCCAAGTGGCGCCAGCGAGTGTCCCAAGAACCTCCCTCTCCCTGTTCCCCGCTGGCATCTGCATCCACCCTTCCCACCTCTCCCGAGTACCCGAGAACTCCTACCCGGCCCGGTCCCGCCAGCACTCGGGCTGCTGGGCTTTGAGACAGGAACTTGCCCTTCGTCACTCACCCACCGGAGCCGGCAGGGACGCCGCCGAGGCTGCTGTGCGCCTTTCCCTGCGCTGTCGCGCCCCTGGCTCCGGAGAGGGGCGACCCTGAGCCAGTGCGCCGAGGGGACCTATACCCATCTCTGCCCTGAAGCGGTTGGA
Source organism: Rhinolophus sinicus (assembly GCF_036562045.2). Taxonomy (NCBI): domain Eukaryota; kingdom Metazoa; phylum Chordata; class Mammalia; order Chiroptera; family Rhinolophidae; genus Rhinolophus; species Rhinolophus sinicus. The sequence goes on along the minus strand of NC_133759.1, from coordinate 11,200,307 downwards.
GCCAGCGCTACTCACCCCCCATCGCATCCCCCTTCCCATCCCGGGGCCCAGCTCCTCATAGAGAAAGGTTTGAAGTGCTTCGGAATCTGTACTCAGCTGTAGGGTCCCGGGATGGAGGAACAGTGGAGACGCTTGCATGGGTGTCCTGGTGGGGTGGGGGGTGGGGGGGAGCTTGATTGGGAGACAACTATGGTTGCCTTCCCCCTAAACCCGGAAGGCTGCTGCATTTCTGCAACCTAGAGCAACATTTTTGCCACAGAGCAGCTGATTAAATGCTTTCCAGTGATTTTCCCATGGGGTTGCTGCGGTAGCCGGTTGGGGAAACTAATTTTATCTGAGACCATGGCCAAGACATGCCTACAAACATAAACTTGTTGGAACAGCACGGAAGGTTCTGATTCAGTAAGTCTGAGGTAGGACCCAAGAGTCTGCTTTTCCAGCAAGTTCCCAGATGGTGCTGCTCCTGGTCTCCTGGCCACACTTTAAAACCACTGCTATCGACCTTTCCGACCACAAGCCCCTTACTTAACTCCCTTCCCTCCCTCATTTAACCAATGTTTATTCAACACTTGCTTTGTGCCAGACACTGGGGGTGCAGTGTGAACAGGGCAGACACTATAATGGGGAGCAGAATAAACAATAAACAACACCCCCCCCCAAGGTGACTCTGATGTATTTGACAGAAGTGTTTTATGAGGGGAGCGAAGGAAGGAGGTTTGGGTTGTAGAAAGACCAGTGTGGTTGTGATGTGAAAGGTGTTCCAAGGGGTGAGAGACTGTAAGTCAGGAACTGGTTGGGAGGGCTTGGGGGTGGAGAGGAACAGGAGGAATCAAGATAGGTTTATATTTAGGATAATAAACCATTGTAAAACCTATTCCTTATTGTGGAACATACTGAACATCATGAAGATAATGTGTTCATCAGAGATCATTCAGAAGATAAACAACAGTGGAGAGAAGAAGAAAAATTCCATCCCCCAGGGACAGCCACTGTTAACCTCTCGGTGTTCAAGAAACAGGCAGAGACAATGCCATTAGGTGGCTGAGGCTGACCTTGAGGTTCCAGGTTGCAAGACAAGAGAGTATCACCCATGACAGGGAATTTAGAAGGAAAAGCAGGTTTGGGGCATGGCGGGGGGGTGGGGGGGTGGGGGGGGGGAAAGGTGTTGGTAATGAGTCCAATAATAGGACTGAGCTCATTGTTTGTACATGGATGGTCCAGCAGGATGTTGGGAACAAAACAGGGGACACTGGAGGTGTGGACCAGAGTTTTTTGACATGTGGATGTGGTGGCTGCCAGCCTAGGAGTCATAGGGAGTATCCAAAAGGGCAGGTAGAGTGGGTGGCCACCTCTAGGCAGACCCTGTGGAGTGACAGCAAGAAGGTGTAAGGAGAGGACAGGGAGCTGGTAAAGAACCAGAGAAGGAGTGGCCAAGAGGCCAGAGTAGAAATGCCACAAGGAAAAGCCAAAGGTGACAAGGATTATCAGAAGCTGGAAGAAGGGCTCATGCAATGGACCCTTTTAATTTGTAGTCGAGCTGTAGCCATTTCCTTTCCAGGAATGGGAATTCTGAGTGGGGATGAGTTACAGAAAATCCTCTGGGAAAATTAAAAAGTTAAAAGGGGTCTGAACTTGGCCATAGTAACAAACTTCCCTCTTGACGGGTTTGCGGATACTAACAACTCTGACTATTGTTCTAAAGAAGATGGGCCTGGGGCCCCCAATTTTCCTGCAATGCAAATGCATATCTGCGTTAAGGAGAATCCATTTATTCACTAAAAAATATTTGCTTAATGCCACCTGAAGCAGATGTTTTTTGTGCCCTTCACCGCAGCTACACGCCCCACCTCTGGCTCTGGCTAAAGTTGGGCTGGGCAGTTTTGAGCACTCGGACAGCATTCCCACCTCAAGCTTCCCAAGCACTCCTCTGCACTCCGTTGCCTCAAAGCTCAGCCCCAGCAAAGATTCAGCCCGAAAGTCCAAGGGTCTTAACACCCCAGACAACAACCCTCCACAAGTGGGCAAAGGAAACCCAGTTTCCCACCCTCTTCATGGACTATTCCAGAAGCTTCTGGAAGCTTCTCAAAGGTCATTTGCTTCCATCAGGGATTTTGATACCATCCCTTTCGCTGGTTTTTCCTCCTTCCTGCTGTATTCTTCTTATGTCCTCACTTCTGTTATCCGGATCATCTCCCAAATACACCACCTGCCCCTAAAAGCTTTGTCTAATTGCGGGATAACCCTACTGAAGACCCCAACTATTTATCAGGCACTGTTGAGATAGAACAGGGAGCAAAAGAGACAAAAATCCCTGTGCTGACAGTGCGTCCATGCTAGTGGGGGGCTCAGATAATAAACAATAATACATCGCATACGCAGTAGGTCATGAATGGTCACAAGGCTGGGCAGGAAGACAGAGCAGGAGGACGCTCTGAGGAGGCCTGGGCATGGAATTTGCAAGAACACATGAGAAGCGTTGCCTGCAGTCCCTGTTAGACACTTTGACACGTAGACCTCACTTTGTCTGTTAAGGAGAAATAGGTTTGCTTCTCAGTACAAATCAAGACAAGCGAAGTTGTAATGGGCTTTTATCTGGTTTGGAGGTTGTTTTTGTATTTCACCAACTGTAAGATGGTATTTAATTTTACCTTAAGACCATCCTCTTGTCTCAGCAAAGGAATAGAAAAGGGCAGTTCTCTCTCTGTTCTTCCCACCCCCACCCCCTTATCACTGAGTGAGACTCACCCACTGGGGCCCATGATATGGAAGGTGCCTGCCTTCATGCAGGGGACTGAAAACATGGGAACCATATCCGGAGGTGGGATTTGAGAGGGAGGGGTGCTGAGAGGAAACTTATGACTGTTTACTGGTTTGGGGACCTCGAAATTGCCATCTGATGGTGGTGGAAAGAATTTAGGTGAGGTTCCATTAGAGTGAAACATATGTGATAGTTTCAATGTAGGATATTTTTAAGCCATGGAATGATCTCAAAGACATGCATCCATTCGTATTTGTAGAAAACTCAGTGGCATTTCCAGGGACATACTAGAGCCTCCTAATTTATTATTCATAGAATTTAAACTTGTTACAAGTGATCCTCATTGAAAGGAGGTCAGGAGACTGTTTGCTGTGATTAGATATGGATTGGTTTGAAGGCTTCTATTTTGTGTCTTGAGTGTTTTCTCTTGAACATGTATTAGAAATGCCATTATTTGTCCTGGAACTTTTCAAAGGCCCCATAGCCAATGTCAGCTGCCATTATATGGAATGATCTGACTGAAAAGAAGGGAGTTGTTGCGGTCGTTGTGAACAGTGTTTCCTTTTCCTGATAACGACTTCCTTTAGACTCTCTTGTCTTCCTTTGGGTGCTCACAAGAGCAGGGCTGAGACAAGCATCCAGGTGCAGGAAATTTATTGGGGAGTGAGCTCAAGGAAGCAGGAGTGAGGGAGCAGGGAAGAGAGAAAAGACAATCAAGTTCCTGTTAGTGAGTGAGTGGGTTGCTGCTGTGGACTCAGTCCCACTGGGGTTTCTAGGAGATACCTCTTGGAACAGACTCCTAACCAGCTCACCTGAGGCGGAGAGGAGAGCTTGGGGTATTTAGCCACCAACTCCCCTGCCTGTTGGCTGGGGCTGCTACAGGAGTGTCGGCTCCCTCTTCACCTCCAATTCAGCCCCTGCCTATTCTTACAGTGCCAGAGAAAGTCCTCAGGCAGAAAATAGAAGCAGATGGCTGAGGTGGGGATGGCTACAGGGGAGCCAAGGAAACTTGCTTGGACTACAGTAATAAAATACCAAGGACTGGGTGGCTTAAATAATAGACATTTATTTCTCAGTTTGAAGGCTGAGAAGACCAAAATCGGGACCAGCAGAGGCAGGTCCTGCCTGGGGAGAGTTCTCTTCCTGGATTACAGATGTCTGTCTCCCTGTGTCCCTCACATGGTGGAGAGGGAAAGCAAGCTCTATGGTTTTCTTCTTTTAAGGGCATTAATTCCATCATGAAGACCCCACCCTCCTGCTCTTATCTAAACCTAATTACCTTCCAAAGGTCATACCTCCTTTGGGGATTAGGGCTTCAACATATGAATTTTGGAAGGACACAAATATTCAATCCATAACAGACTGATGGCAACATACCCGTATTTGGAAACTATGGTATTCTGTCACTGGTGTTTCTATAAGGTTGGTAGAATCAAGGAATCTGAAATCTGGGGAGGACCTTCAGCACTCTCCCATTCAAGGGTCACAAATCCAAACAGCCCCAGGTGGAGTGAAGCAGGCGATGGGTAAGAAGAGCAACAGAAAAATCACTGTGATAAATGTCAAGTGACACTTGTGGGTGGTCGTTAATCCCACTGGGGAACACTCGGGGCCAATGCACAACACACTCTTCAGATTTATCTCACCTGAGGGGCTGAGGGGCTGGAGCATTTAAACTTCAACTCCGGTCAGTCACTGGTTGAGGCCAGTTCCGGGAGGGGGTTATTCCTTCCCAGCACTTCTGATGCTACTACTTTGTAGGTACTCAGTGTTGGACCTCCCGTATTTTACCGTCATTTCCTCCAACAGTGCTTGGTACGTAGCAGTTGCCCAATAAACATGTGTTGACTGAACTGCATATGAACATCTCATCTGTCAATATGGCAGAGGACAGACACTGCAACTTATTCACCCAATGTAAGGATCACACTGGACACATGGTAAGTGATGAAGGAGGAGGAGGAGGAGGAGGAGGAGGAGGAGGAGGAGGAGAAGAAGAAGAAGAAGAAGAACAGCAACTACAATAATAATAAGCAACTCTTAGCCAGTTTAGTTGACGTGGTTGACAAAGTGTGTAGTAGTGAATGAAAGCCATTTGCTGGCCCTCGGCTGGGTCACTGCTACCCAAATAGCCACCTGTGGCTATTTATTTTTGGCGCCATTTCTTTCAGACAGGGATATAAGAGCCATAGAAATGAAAGGTCACCTCAGAAATGAAGGACAGGAATGAGGAGAGGTCAGCTTCCAGCTGATTGATCTCCATGCAGCACGAGCCTTTGCTTTGCAAACTAAGAGTGAAAAGCCAACAAATGGTAGTTGCCAGGGAACCAGTGGCCAGTGCCCTCAGGCCTCTCCTTTGGCTCACTTTCCTTTGTAGATGTTTTAGGAGAGGCCTCCATTGTCTAACTTGGGAAAAGTGAATGAACAGAGGCTGAAATTCTTTGAGGGGCAGTCTGGAGTCTTTGTGGCCCTGCTGATGCAGCTTCCCTCTGAATCTGGGACCCCTGGCAGCAGAGGACAAGCGTGTGTTCCCACAACATGCCAGCCTCCAACAGAGACATGTCCCACCTATCAACCCACCTAGTGCTTGATGGTGGCCATTCCCCCTCCCTTAAGTTAAGGCTTGGGGACACAGCTGTTCCTAGACAACCTTATCATGAAGGCTCTTAGTTTTAAAATTCAAATAAAATGGCTTGAATTGGTGTTAAATGCACATAATTCAAAATTTCAAAGGTAGAAAAGGGTATATAGTGAAAACTAATACCCTTCAGCCCTGTCTATCCACTATCCAGTTTCTCCTTCCTTGAGGCAAGAAGTGCTTCTTGAGTCCAGTAAATTCTTCCAAAGAGAGTCCATGCACATACAAGCAAATCGAATAAGTGACACAGCACCACCACCACCACATATACAATCTCCAGGTGGAATGGAAGCACATAATACATAATGTTCTCTGCTTTGTTTTTTTTTTTCACTTAAAATATATATTTGAAGTCACTCTATATTGTTGGCATGACTCTAACCCTCAATTTCTATAGAATACTCCATCGTATGGATGTGCCTTAATTCATCTCACCAGTGCCTAATTGATAAAAATTTAAATAGTTTCCAATATTTTCCAATAATAACTGAGGCTCCTTGAATACGAGTATACATCATTCCGCCCATGCACAGTTTGCCTCTGGGGTGAATTCCTAGAAGTGCAATTGCTGACTTATAGGGTAGGAACATTTAACACTTTGGTAAATATTGTCAAGTTATCCTCCGTGACAGTTGTTCCCAGCTGTCAAGGACAGCATATTTATCTTTTCTTGCTTATTAATGCTTCAGCTCCAGCTCCTTAGCCAAATTCATGGCCTGAGAGCGTTAGCTGATCCAACGGAACCACTGGGGTTTCGTCTTTGAGCCACAGTTCTGTTTGAATTGCTGTGGCCTGTGTGTGTAGGGGGCAAAGTGTGGGTTATGCTTCTCAGTGTGGCTGGTACTGCCCTCTAAGTGGCATTTTGAAAATTTATGGGGATTTTTTTGGGTAAGCACAATATTGGGGGTACCAACTGGCATTTGGTGGGAGGGGAATAGGATGCTGGGTGTCTGGCAAACCACTGGATGGGCAAGCACATGATGCCGAATGACACACTGGACATACATGTAGGTGAAAGGCCTGTCTCTAGTTATCCAAGGCTAGAAGCTAACTTCATGTAACATAAAAAAGAAAAAAAAGTATTTTAATATAGTTTTAACATAACTAAACCTTCCAAGAATGTGAGGACTGTTAAATCAACAGGATTGTACTTTGATTTTTTAGGGTTTTAACAGGAGATGGCCACCATTTAAAAATCACGTCTCCAGCCCCAATGTTGCTTGTGTTTCAGTGCCCTCTGTGACACACCTCTATTGGCCCATGCATCTAGCTGACCCACTCACAAAATCCTGTGTTTTATCATGTAACCTTTATTTCAAATTATCAAATGTAAAGGGAAAAAAAGTCTGTAAAATTCAGTTGCAAATTATTACTTGTTTTATTTTTATTTATTTTTTTAAAATTTTCACAGAAACCATTTATTTTCTATTTCTACCAGTAATCACAACAACATCCATCTTTATTTTTTTACAGTTTTTCCAATGTATTTTCTTTTTTTAAGATTTTTATTAAAATATAGCTAACATACAATGTTATATTAGTTTCAGGTACACCATAGTTATTCAACATTTATATACGTAATGAAGTGATCACCGTAAGTTCAGCAACCATCTGACACTGTACCACCTTATCACAGGTTTTACCTTTCGAGCTCACCAGACCAATCAGATTCAGATTTGGCTGTGTGGGGGCGGGATCAACACAGGAAAGATGGCGCCTGTCCTCTGCGCGAGAGGAAGACCTCCTCACAGGGAAATGGCAACTATCCTCCAGTCCACGACCTGAAGCAACACAACTCTGCCCCCTGCATGTCTCCAACACAGCCTGAGTTACTATCCCTCTGCTGGAGCCCAAGGTGAGTGCCTGGGAATGAGAGAATCTGTGCGAGGGCCACTTAAGAGGACGCCTGGGTTTTCTACAGCCTCTGTCCCACCCGCTAGTCAGAATTCCCACTGTTTTCTCAGCGAGATGTTGTGGGGGCTTCTCTTCCTGGCACCAGTAATCTACGCTGGGGAGGCCGATGTGGGGCTGGGGTTTCTCGTTCCTCTGGGGGAACCTCTGCAGCCAAGATATCCCTCCCGGTTCTCAACCGCCACACGGAGGTTTGGGGTTAGCCAGTTCCATGTCTTCTACCCGTCTCCATGTGGCTTCTTCTTTATAGCCTTTGTTATAAAACGTCTGTTCAGCCAGACTTCAGAAGGCTCTCTAGGTTGATTGTTCTATAATTTAGTTGTAATTTTAATGTGTTCATGGAAGACAGGAGGCACAGTGTTTATCTACTCCGCCACCTTGGATCTCCTTGTTATAAATCCAAACTCACTCATTCTAAGTAGGTGCAGACATCTGACAATTTCCTGTGTCTTCTAGTTAGCTGTGCCTGACCACTTACATATTGAGTATTTGTATTCATATCGTATTCAATATTACATATTGAGTATTGAGAATACATATTGTATTTTAAATTGTTTTCTTTTTACATTACAGAATATAATGTTGATATTTATATTATGTATATGTGGGACATTATATTGATTTTTTAGAGTATTATGTATATAGGTGTATTATAAGAGTTATAAATGGAACTTGAGGCTAGTAGAGTGTGAAATACCTATTATCCAAAGCAGGTGTTGAGTCAGATGGTGTTGGGGATCCAGGCCTTAAGAGCATGGACATTTAAGGCCTAATCCTGCTCTACCTGTTTCTTGCTAATGTAGGGAATGCAGGAGGGCTAAAGCTGGGAGCAGGGACTCCAGAAAGATGTGGTGGAGTGCGTGAGTGTGTGGAGGGCAGGGGGTCAGGATCTGGTGGCCAAAAGAGAAAAGTAGTGCAAAGGAGCATTGAGTATACACTTCTTCTTCCTCCTCACCACGCCGCTGACTGCTGGGCTTGACCACACCCTCTGACCTGCACTAGCTTCTCCTGGACAAGCCTGAAACCCAAGCATGGAGAGGGAGGTCCCAGAGGTACACAGAGCCAGCTGAGATTCTCCGGAGGTGCCGGATTTTAGGAAAAGCAAGTTTCGGGCTCCTTTGCATAGGGATAACACTGGGCAATGTCCAAAGGGCATGCCGGTGAGGAAGGCAGCCAAAAGAAAAAGAGAAAACCATTTCATGCTAAAAAAAAAATCAGTGGTATTTGGACAGTGGGAATTTTACCATGAAAGTAACAGTTCTATTAAATTTTCACCACATCCATTACTTAGGGAATAGCACGAACCTGTGGTATGTGCAATGAAATGCTAAAAATTGGCAGACTGGAATGAGGGATCTGGGTATATATTTTCCTAGCACCCAGGATGATGAGCGAAGGAAGGAATTTGTTTACCAGCTCCTGAGACTTCCCCAGAGATGGCTGGCAGCAGACAGGCCTCTAGCTGAGTGGGGAGCTGCACAGTGCTGGGCTCAGGTCTGCTGAAGACTTGCAGAGGAGTGAGAATATGATCATATCTGCCAGATTGTGTTTCTTATGTAAGTTTCTGCAATGTGGAGTGGGGAGGGAAAAGAGACTTGGTCTTCAAGAATGTTGCCTTATGTTTGGGTCTATATCTTAGTTTGGGTCCCCCCAAAAAACTGACTCTGAGACAGAGACATGGATGCAGGTGGCGTGTTTGGGAGGGCATCCCAGAGAGCTGACCTGAGAAGGTGGGAAATAAGGAAGAGAGAAAAGTCAGTGAAGTGTGGGTCAATGAAGAGGTTGCTGCTTGGGGCAACTGGGGCTCAGTCTTGCTGGGGCCCCTCTGAAAAGCTGTGTAGAAAACACCTCAGAATTGTCCCACGGGAGCATTTATCCATGACTCTATGTCCTATTGTTTGAGGGTCAGATGGGACCCTAACACAGGCAGAGGAGAGAGATGCAGGAAGTGGATGTGGGAAGCCTTCTGTCTGTATAGGAACTGTCCCCAGAAGCTGCAGGTGAATTCAGGTGGGCTGAGGGGATCTGAGGTGAAGCATCAACAGTGTTTCCTGCAGCCCCTAAGTGCAAACCTCAGGAAACACCCCGTTATCTTCACAAGCTGTAAAAACACACGTCACCTTATTTTGTTCTTGGGGGAACATGTGCACCAACGGGTATAAATATTTGGACCTGGAGAAATACTCCTCAAGACACAGGTCCTCTTTCTCAAGCTGGGCACGTTTCTCTTTCTTCTCTGACCTTGGGAACTCCACAGTGAAAATGGTACTAGATTTAAGTTCTAAGCTTCCCACCCACCGTGTGAGTAACTCAGAGCAAGCCACTTTGGTTTCCTGACCCTGCGTTTGCAACACTGTTCAACGAGGTGGGTAGGAACAAGGCATTTACTTCCTAGAATGCTGGGAATGCTCGGTGGGATAAGCCTTAGTGATGTGAGGGGAGGGCTTGGGGACAAGAAAACTTGCATTGTCAGCCCTTTTCCACATCCTGCTCTTCTTGGAACAAAAAGAAGGATCTCAGAATGAGATGCTGAGGAGGAGACAACCCATGGGAGGAGAGAGTAGAGATGGTCTCCGTTATACAGATCCGTGCCAGGGCTCCCGCGTGTTATCACCTGCTCTCTTCTCTGAAAACAGTGGCTCCATTGAAGTCAACGTAGAGGGAGAGCAACACTAAAAGCTCAAGTCCATTAAAACTATCCAGTTTTAGGAGGTTTATTCTGGGATCCTCATGGACGACCCCTTGTATAACAAGATGCTAATTTTAAAGAGAAACCATGGATGCAGAGAGCAGGAGTGAAAATGTAGCTATTTCTCAGCAACCCTAATTGCCGCAAGAGTTGCCAGGCTGCTAAAGGCACGCACAGCTGGGAAAATCAGAAGCCAGGAGCTGGGCTTGTTACCAGCCAAAGCCCTGGCGCGCACAAAGCAATCTGCTTTCTTTGGAAGATACAGATGGGTCTAAAGGATTCATCTGGAGACATGCTTTTGGTTTCATGGCTATAATTGTGGGTTTTTTCCTTCCACCCATAACAATTTTCTTTCTCGCTTTAAAAAGGACCAGGCCATAGGTCTGTGATCAGAAAGAATTTAACCTTCACAGAGCAGACCCTCACAGATGGATGTAAATGCTTCATCAGATGGTACCCTATCTGTCTGTGTTTCTTCAGCCCTAACTTTCCTGTGTGGGTCGATCTGACTGCCAGCTCCCAGCCCCTATGACTCTATGCCAGAGCATTCTCTCTGGCACACGGAGCTTGCTTCAAGTTCTTGGGGAACGAATGCCCGACCACAGGAGCAGCCCCCAACTGATGACTCGTGGGAAGTGGTGAACACATACCCTGCTCTCTCCCTGTGAGTCGTGTTCCGTGCTGGCTTCCGTAGTTTCCCGGCAGAGTTCAACCCCAATGGCCTTTGGTGGCCTCATGCTCCGTAAGGCTACAAGGTCAAGAGCAGGATCTTTTTCCCTTGTTCTTGGGACAGAGACATTAGCAGTCATCGCTGAGCCTGAGAAGGCAGCCCTCAGCTAAAGTCAGTCCCTGTAGTCGAGGGATGCATTTAGAATGATTTACACTCTCCCCACTGGCGGGGGTAGGGGGTGGGGGGTGTGAGAGCAAGGGACCTCCTTCAGAATGCTCACACAATAACTACTTTCATTTCATGAGTAGTGTGCTTAAATTGTAGTCTTGTTTACAAAACTAGGCCAATTAATGGATCAATAGTGAGGCAACCATGAAGTGTGCTTGAAGTTGTCAAAATGGGAACAGTAATTAGGAGACCCTTTGTGAACAAATTATTTCCTTTTGGACATTGTTTTGTGTCATAATAAGCATGTATGTATAATTTATGTTGACCATATTTTATTAGTTCTAAGACATAGGTATTTTCTTTTTTTTTAATTGAAGTTTATCGGGGTGACAATTGTTAGTAAAGTTACATAGATTTCAGGTGTACAATTCTGTATTACATCATCTGTATCTCACATTGTGTGTTCACCACCCAGAGTCAGTTCCTTTTCCATCACCATGTATTTGACCCCGTTTGCCCTCTTCTAGAGCCCCCCCTCCCCGCTACCCGCTGGTAACCCCTAAAATATTGTCTGTGTCTATGAGTTTTTGTTCCTTCATTTGTTTGTCTTGTTCTTTGTTGTTTTCAGTTTTATATACCACATATCAATGAAATCATAGGGTTCTCTACTTTTTCTGTCTGACTTATTTCGCTCAGCATTACACTCTCAAGATCCATCCATGTTGTCACAAATGGTACTATTTCATCTTTTCTTACTGCCAAATAGTATTCCATTGTGTATATACAACCACAGCTTCTTTATCCAACCATCTGTCGAAGGACATTTTGGTTCTTTCCATGTCTTGGCCACTGTAAATAAAATGGCAATGAACATTGGAGCACACATGTCTTTATGGATAAATGTTTTCAGATTTTTTGGGTAGATACCCAGGAGAGGGGTTGCTGGGTCATATGGTAATCCTATTCTTAATTTTCTGAGGAACCTCCACACTGCCTTCCATAAGGGCTGCACCAGTCTGCATTCCCACCAACAGTGTATGAGGGTTCCTTTTTCTCCACAGCCTCTCCAACATTTGTTACTATTTGTCTTGTTGATGATAGCCATTCTAACTGGGGTGAGGTGATATCCCATTGTGGGGTTTATTTGCATTTCTCTGATAATTCGTGATGTTGAGCATTTTTTCATATGTCTATCTGCCATTTGTATGTCCTCTATGGAGAAATGTCTCTTCTGGTCCTCTGCCCATTTTTCAATTAGGTTGTTTGTTTTTTTGTTGTTGAGTTGCATGAGTTCCTTGTATATTCTGGATATTAGCCCCTTATCGGAGGCACTGTTTGCAAAAATCTTCTCCCATTCAGTTGGTTGCCTCTTTATTTTGTCGATGGTTTCTTTTGCTGTGCAGAAGCTTTTAAGTTTCATATAGTCCCATTCGTTTATTTTAGCTTTTACTTCCCTCACCTTTGGAGTCAAATTCATAAAATGCTCTTTGAACCCAAGGTCCGTAAGTTTAGTACCTATGTTTTCTTCTATGCAGTTTATTGTTTCATGTCTTATGCTTAGGTCTTTGATCCATTTTGAGTCAGTTTTGGTACATGGTGACAGAGAGCAGTCTGGTTTCATTCTTTTGCACGTGGCTTTCCAATTCTCCCAGCACCATTTATTGAAGAGGCTGTCTTTTCTCCATTGTATGTTTTTGATTCTTTGTCAAAAATTATCTTTCCATATTTATGTGGGTTTATTTCTGGGTTCTCAATTCTATTCCGTTTGTCTATGTGTCTGTTTTTCTGCCGACACCATGCTGTTTTGATTTTTGTTGCCCTGTAGTACAAACTAAAGTCAGGGAGCGTGATACCTCCATCATTGTTCATTTTTCTTAGGATTGCTTTGGCTATCTGGGGTCTTTTGTGGTTCCAAACAAATCTGATTATTTTTTGTTCTATTTCTTTAAAAAACGTCATTGGGATTTTGATGGGGATTGCATTGAATCTGTATATTGCTTTGGGTGATAGGGCCATTTTAACTATATTGATTCTTCCAACCCATGAGCACAGATGGTCTTTCCATTTCTTTGTGTCTTCTTTAATTTCTTTTAAAAATAGACATAGATATTTTCTTACATTTTAAGCATTTGATCAGGACATATTACGAGCTATGGCGTCTTACAGTCACTGGAGACTAGAGGGCTTGTGGTTGTCACTGGCCATAGATTCACAAACTTGGCCTTGATTGTACATACTGATATCTTTAAGCAGTGTGCATTGTTGCACGTTGAATTTAAGCGCTAGTTTAATTTTCTTGGGAAAGGTTACACCACAGTTTAGCATAGAAATGAAAAGTTGTTAACAGTGTGCTTAGCAGCACACAGAAACAGCAGTAAAACCTAAAGATGTCAGTGAGGCAAATATGAATTCTTGGAGCAATGATTGCAATTCCATATTTTCTCAGCAAACAATGGTCAAGAACTTTATATAGGTCATAAAAGGGAAGATACTTACAAACAGATGAAGCTGGGCGGCGTTTTACATTGAGATACTTGCAAAAGATTGCCCAGTAGCCTCCAGGCTATGCAACTGAAGGCAGGACAGATTGCCAAGTTTCTTGGAATACATGAAAGAAATTCAAAGAGGTGGATATGACTGATACACACAGCATGCCGATGATTACCGAGAAATTATGTTTAATCAACAACATGGTTTTGCTGTTGATTAAACATAATTTCTCGGGAATCATCTGCAGGATGTGTGTATCAGTCATATGGTGTTTTTAAAATAATGCTGCATCTTACAATCAACAGAGTCTTAGAGTCCGTGAGAGATGGTATATTGAAAATGACACGTAACTAGTTCATTAGCAGCAAAAGCTGACATTACCTGGAAAATATCTTCAGCTTATTATACTACTTAGCAAATAACAGCCTCTGCCCCTCACCCCCGCCCCCCAAAAAATACCTCCTTTGCTTGGACCCTCCTGTAAACAATTCTAAAACTAGGCAAAATACCGAGGCAATTGGTTTTAGCACAAGACAGCAAGCAGTGCAAGATTTTTATTCTTGAGAGACAAAAAACTGACATTAGAATTTGGGGTCGGTTTGTGCACCCTCATACCTCATTCATGGGCTTAGACCCTGCCTTGCCAAACAGCTGATTTAGGTATCTTATTGTTGTATGGAATGAACCAGGAAAAAAGTAAAAGCAATGACCGAAAATTTTCCCATAGAAAATTTCTCCAGAGTTTTTGAATTTATTCACCTTGGCATTTTCCTCCATGGGAGAAATGGAGGTAGGGCTTAGGTGAGTGTGAAGTGGCGGTGGACAGGGGAATAAGTAAGAGATAGAGAAAAGAAGGAAAAACCCACCAACAAAATCTGATTCTAACCCTTCTGCTGATTTTAAATTAAAAACACTTACAATCAGTTTCAATTTGAGGGGGACTTTTTATTTAAAATGTAAATCCAAATGCATCTCTCTTTTTTCCAGCTGTCAAGGCAATGGGTTATTATTCTTTCCAGGTGAATGTTTCAATTTCACTGGCATCTTATTTCATGACCTTGGGTGACCAGGAATGTCCTTGAAATTAAAGTTGGTCACATTGTTTATGCTATTCATAATGTGAAGATGCTATCTGAGACTGTGTTCTGGCTTTAGGGGTTAATAAAATAATATTAGGCCACCTTATCACACCTTAATAAAATTACTGACTGTTGAGCCAGGCAGAAATGTTAGTTACTGGAGAAATAGCCATGCTGCTGTATTTCTCAAGGGAGAGATTTTCCAATGGGAATAAATGAAATCAACCATGCAGGTAGGCATGGAGGTGCCACTTTCTTACAACTTCTGTTTAACTTCCATCAACTCAGTGCAGCTTTCTTAACCAACCTAGACCAACGTACATTTATCCTGGTTTTCCCTTTAGTTATTTTTTCATGTACAGTAGGCATTTTTTGATCAAGTTACTGTCTGTCTAGCTCCTGAGAGCTGAGACCATGTTTTATACCCTTTTCTATTCCACTGTCTAAGTGCCTGGCCTACAAATATTAGCACTATTGGTGCATTTAAAATCTCTTTATTAATATTTTTATTATTAATTGTAGTTAGTATCATGTAAAGTTATAAATGATAGATCAGCTGCAAAAAATATTTATTATGGCAATTTACATTTCCAGTTGACTGTAACCTGACAGATTCATTTAATAATTATAAAGCTATCTAAATGAGTAATTTTATAATTCATTAAGAAGTTGAGGTCATCCTTATGTAGGTGGCTATAGAAAAACAATCATATTTTTCTAAGAAAAAAACGGAGCAATTTGTGATGGTGTGTTTGAAGTCATATAGATGGGAGGTCAGTATTCGCCTCTGCTTTTCAGTTCTGTGAACTTGGAGGAGTTTGTTTTCTCTTTTGAAAGTGTTTGCCTTAAAGGTGTCCTTCCTCTCCAAAGAGTGATAGATAAAAATGTCAGCAGTGCAAATTAAATAGATATCACTTCAATTAAAAACAAAATCTACATATATCCATGTGGCAGAAACATATAATGGGAAAGTGGGGCTACAGGTATAGGTCTCGTGCCTCCAGGTGCAGAGGCCAGCAACTGCAGGAGTTTGCATCATTCAAAGCAGTGAGGTCACAGGGGCCTTCCAAGTCAAGGCACCAGATCCAGTCTCACCAATGGAAGCCACAGGCTGGGCTGGAGTTTCTTTGCCCAAAAAAGAGGTGAAGAAAAAAAATTCACATCCTACCACTTCCTGGAGCTCTGGCGTACTTAATCGACCTTCCCAAGGTAAGGGGAAGCAAGATGGCAGAGCTTCACAGCCAGGACTTGGCCCAAGCTTATGTAAATGACTATGTGAAATCGCTGAGCTCATCACAGAGCTGGTGTCCTAGGAGCTTGAGCGAAGGCTGCAGCTCACCTGTTAATAGGAAGTCATATGCTTGACGGGTGGAGAGAGGGAGAAAAGAAAGAGAGACAGAGCAAGTCAGGTAAGCTGCAAAATAAATCCGAAAACCCTTGAGGAAAAATTAATTCTAAGAAAGACGGTCAATAAAATCAACAATCAAGAGCTGAATTCATTCCAGATAAAATGAACATAATAGAGAAATCTGAAAACTATGCTAAGAATTCTCTGGAGATGAAGAAATAACCATAAAAACGAGAAATTTCTGAACAAAAACAAGCAGAAATGAAAAAGTCCAGGTAGATAGGCTAAGAAACAAATTAGAAATCTTAAAAGTAGAAAATATGGTCATTGACATAAAAGCCCAATAGACCAGACACACTGTGATATTAATTAATACGAAGTGCATCACAAAGGAAGAACCCAGAAGGTGGCCCAGAAAGAGGGAAGAATGAAACACAAGAAGAGAGGTTAGGTTGAGAGTTTTTAAGAAACATCTGAAAGGAATCCCAGAAGTGTATTAGAAAGGGGAAGAAAAATAGTTTTCTAAGAAAATGCTAAAGATTTTCTAGAGTTAAAAAGAGAGGCGTAAGTCCTTGCATTCACAATGTGCACTAAAAACCATGCAGGATAAATAAAGAGAAATTCATATATAGACATATGTGAGGAGAACTACAGAACATTAAGGATAAAGAGAGAATCTTAAAAGTTCCCAGAGAAGAAATATAAAAATCTCTCACAGAGTAATTAGTTTGACAATCAATTTCTCAATACCAAAAATATTAATGAATTCCAGGAAACCATAGGTTGACATCATAAAGATGCTGAGAAAAAAATAAATGTCAATGTAAAATTCTCTCCGTAGCTGAGCCCCTGGTCCTAACCAAGTTCTCCAGGGCAGTATCAAGCCCCCCACCCACTCCTCAGCCTACGCTAAGCTAACTGTATAACATATAATTGGTGGTCTGTGTACCAGTCATCCAAAACCAAGAAAAGGGTGAGGAGATGTCTGCCTCTGCCTAAACCCAGGGCAGTGGAGCCGTCTCCTTTACCTTATCTAGAAACCAAGGGGAAGAAATCATCATGGTGCTAGGACCTAACATGTTGGAGGGGAAGAGAAGGCTTCTCAAATTCAGTGCTCACCCTGCATGCAAATGCCAAAGCTTGGGGTCCACCAGTAACATCAAATTATAGCAATCTTTCCAGAACTTTCTTTACTTCAAGTTTTTCTCACGTAAATTTTCTTCAGACATTGACCCCTATTATTGCTGACCTGTAGGAATCATAGGGCGAGAGGATAACTAACTTTCCTCAGTTAGACCCTTTGAGACTATTGTCTGTTTCCTACGGGAACCTGGAGAATTTCCCCCCACGCCAAGAAAAAGGTGGGAATGTTCCTTCACTGGAAGAACAACTGGAACCAGGAGCTTGCATACTAACTACCAGGCCTTTGTCTGTCTCTGTTTCCACCTCGTCCATTGCATTCTAGACCTTTCTGCCACCTGGGAGGAGACAGGGACATGGGTTGGCATACACCCAACCAGAAAGGCTGTTGTCTGAAGAAAAAAACCCTTTCCCACTTGCTGCCACTTGGAGGGTCACAGAACTAGCCTTTTTCTTGTGACCCTCCATGGTTCTCATTCATTTGGGGGAAAGGAGATGCTCGGCTCTGGTGAAAAGGCGAATGCCCAGCCCCTGCCTTTGCTATCTTGCTTCTGCAGCACGAAGAAAGGCCATTGGACTGCCCTCCCAATTCACAGGAAAGTGATGATGCCAGCTTGTAATTTATTCAGAGCAGAGAGAAACTCGACCTTCACAGAGAGGAAAATAGCTCTGAGGGGAAAAGTATCGATGAAGGAAATGTCATCCTTCTTGGCCTTGACCTGTAAGATTGAGCCATGTGGTGATAGACGTTCATAGAGGAAAGGGGCACCTTCTCTTTTGTGCCTAGAGTTTATGTTCTCAGAAAGTCCACAATTTGAGATGCTTTCTCCCCCTTCCTCATGCAGTGCTATCCCACCTAAGGGAAAGGAAATTGTAGCTGATATTTCTGTGCTTCAAAAGTCTAGCTTGTGCTAAAGCTTCTGCTTTTACCATCGAACCCCCCACTCCCCTGGTCCCAGCTCTGCCATGTATTGGCTACATGGCCTTGGGCAAGTATTTTAATCTTTCCAAGACTCTTCCCTCAAGGGCAAGTGGAAATAATCTGGTCATTTTTGTAGGAAGACACGCCGCAAAATGTCCCAGGAAGAGAATCGTTTTTGTTTCCTGGGTTAAGAAGGATATTGGTGAATAGAATCAAAGACCCACATTCCTCCTTGGAAAGAGCAACTCAGATGTGATTACGTGTGTTTGTCATGGTCTTCTCTCTTCTGCCTTCCTTGGAGGGAAATATAATTAGAGCCTTTGCTCTGGAAGGCTTTGGAGTTCTTCTAAGATGCTCAGTGTTCTCACGATCTCTCTTCACGGATACTCCATGAAGGGATGGAGGAGTAGGGCTCGTGAGGACCACTTTGGAGTAACCACTCTTAGATCCCTTCCCTTTAAAGCAACTGGGAAGCTGCTGAGGAGGAGACACTGGGTGAATCCCAGTGTACCTCAACAAACACATTCAGAGTAGAAAAGGCTTAGTCATGGTCTTGAGATGGTCTTGGTGGGGGTGGGGGTCCATATACATGACACTGAATGTCCTCTTCAGAATATTCATCTATGAATTAGCCATTGTACTGAGCAAGGCCCGCCTCTCCAATGTCCCAGAGCAGCCCACACCCAGATGAACTGCAAGCGTGGTGCTCTTCAGCAGGAATGAGTTGTAATCTACTTAATGTCTCTGAGCCTCATTGACAGTGAAGTGGTCACGTGATTACAGGGAACTAAGGCCAACTTACAAAGCAGGGCTGTGTTAGCATATTACCACTGTGGTTTCCGGTTCTGGGGACTGGGGCCACAAGGCTTTGCAAATTAATAAACCAAGGCTTCTGAGACTAGGCTGGGTCTGAAAGCAGTTGAACTGACAGCTAATAAGAACTGATTAAATAATGTTATTGGGGTATATTAAAGCACATATTTAGTGTAAAATTTGATCGCATTTGACCTATGCACACACCACAAGATAACAAACATTCCCGCCTCACCCTATATTTTCCTGGTGTCCTTTCTCACCGTCCCTCCCCATCACAAGGCAACCGCTGACCTGATCTGGTCCCTATAGATTTGTTTCCATTTTCTAAAACTGCTAATAAGAATTTTCTAGTGAGCTGAAAATAGTGGCGAGCCCAGGTGGTGGCATGTGATTTGGAAACTGCAGTAAGAGTTAGCCAAGTAGAGCCAAGGGGCTTCGGTGGACGGGTAGAGAGTGGAGGGTGGCGAGATGGCCAAGGGACTGGTCTTTATGGCCAAGAGCACTTCATCTTTGCCAAGATTAGGGCCAGAGGAACTAAGTTTAAACTGAAACACAAGGAATGTAGCAGGATTCCTTTAAATGCCAATGTCTCTAAACAATGGAGCAAATTAGTCACAGAACTGGTGAAAGAGCTCATGGGGGCATTATCACTGATTTTTCTTTTGTTTTTTAAAGATCAATTCTTATCTTTATGAGTTGAAGTAGCCATAGTCCAGACTAAAGGCAAAGGAATGGACCAAAGACATCCTAAATTCTCATCCAGGTCGGATTCAACCATAAAGAAAGTGTTAAAAGTATTTCATATTAAGATACTTTGAAGAGTACCTTATCAAATGAACATTTGAAAGTGTCTGAGCCTAACTTCACAAGTTCCACTCCGAGACTGTGGGCACTAAACCTTTGTGTGGAGAAGGGTCAGCAGTGAGCAGGTTCTCTGACATAGGGTTGTTCACACACCTGCTCCCACGTACTTTCTGCTAACCTGGGACAGGTGACGGAGTAAATATGACCTACCACTGCCATGAAGTAAGCTACCATTGACATACGTGTAAGTGTAGGCTCAGAGACAGTAAAAAGGCATAATTAAAAACTGATATGATTTACAGCTCAAATAAATCATGCTCATTCCCCCTGCCCCATACCCCCTCTCTCAGGCCATTAAAACTTGACGGATACAATTCTATTGTTGAATAAATATCATCTCCCACATCTTAGGACCCTTCAGTGTTTCAGGGCTACAGGTGATCAATATGTGCTACCTGAAAAATCGTTTTGTTTATCTTTTATAAAACCACATTGCAATTACGTTAGTGATTGATGTCAAGGGAATTGGAAATCGATTCTCGAGTGCCTGCTCACCTGGAGAGGGAGTGGAACAATTGGGGGAAGTACACTGAAATCGTTAAAGACGGGAAACCCTCCCCATTGTGGTTTTCCTCGCATTGTGGATTATCTATGTGCTTGCACGATCCCCCCAGCAGATCCCTAGGCAAATACACTTTTGTCCCTCTGTTCCTAGTCCCTAACCCACTGTCTAGCACACAGGAAGAGCTAAATAAATGTCTATTGAATAAAGGAAGGAATGAACCAGAGTTACTACTGGTGAACATTCATATCCTTTCCAGTTTTTTCTCAAAAGAGGTAAGGGCCTAAATTTTTCAGGAATAGGACCTTTTCCTTTTGGGTTCATTCTTGCCTTAGATCAGAATTCCATGAATCAGATTACTGGATTGAAGAATGTCAGTATCTTATCTTTATTATGTGTTTTATATTGTTTTCAAAAGTGATGTTTAAATCAACTTGCAATTTTAATACCTCTAATCACGGGACCACCGGACTTGACGTGCGTCCTGATGTGATGCCATATGAAGCACAATGTTACCTATGACCTGCTCTTGCCCCAAATTCTAACCTAAATTTAGAACTAACTTTTCGTCCTAGGAGATGAGTCATTCTTTAGGGCATCTGATCAGGTCTCTTCAATTGGTCGGTGTCATGAAAGCATAAAAAGGCTTAGAGGGAGGTTATGCTAGATTAAAGGAGATTTAAAAGACATACCGAAAGCAATGGACCTTGATTGTAGTTGTGTTCAAACAAATTTGCTAAAGTCATTTCGACACAATTGGAGAAGCATAATTATAGAATGAATATTAGCATAGGAGGGAATTTTTGCTAATTTTGTTCATCGTGATCATGATGCTTTGATTATGTAGGAAAATGTCCTTATTTTTTTAGAGATACACACTGAAGAATTTAAGGATAATATGGCATGTTTTACAAATTTTCCTTAAAATAATGAGGGAAATATGGCAACATGTTAACAAATGCTAAATATAAGTGATGGATGTATATGGGAGTTTACTATAGTAATCTCTCTATTTTGTTGTATGTTTAGAATTTTTCATTGTCTTCAGCATGTAGCTTCCACCTCAGGATCTAAGATGGCTGCTCTAGCACTTGGCATCATATCTGCATTGCAGATGTTCAAATGTGTGATGGGTCAACCACCCATTCCTTTTAAGATGATGACCTGAGGTGACTTACATTACTTCTAGTACCATTACATTAGTTCCAGTTTGGTCACAGAATTTCAGAAAGCTGGAAGGAAGGATGGAAATTGTCAGCTCCTGTTGAGAAGCTCGGTGTCCAACTAGAACTCAGTGTTCTCTTATTAAAGGAAGAAAACGAGGCTGGGTGATGGTAGTCATAGCATTCTCTGCCACAGTCCACTGCTCAGGCCACTCAGGTATCCATATATACCCTTCTCCTCACACATGGAACACACTCACCCAATTCCTAAGGGTGACAACTGTCTGGTGACTTCATTCATCGCCAAGTCTAGGATTACAACATCTCCAGGATTACAACTCGGAGGTCTAGTAAGCGCCTCAAATTTAACACGATCAGAATCCTGTTCTTAACTTCAGCCTCCCAAAGCCAGATGGTCCCCAAGTCTCTCCATCTCCGTGAACGACAACCTCATTCTTCAGGCTGCTCATGCCTAATGCCTTGGAGTCATCTTGACTAATCTTGTTTCCTCACACATGACATCTAATCCATCAGCAAGTCCTTTGCTTGTTGTTTAGATGTATGACTACGTCCCAGTACTCCCTGGTCCAAGGCACAAGTATGTCTCGCCTGAATTATGCAATAGCAGCCAAAGTGATCCTTTAAAAACTGAAGTCAGACTACACCATTGCTCTGTTCAAACCCTACTGTGTCAGCCTCATTAAGAATTCCCTTCTCGGCATAGTTGTAAGTTAGCATGGGCCTAAAATCACATTTTGCACAAGATTTGGAAGGTTGACAGAAGGGACAACCATGTTTCTTTACACTGGGTTGGCTGATGCCTGAGACACTGGGGTGGCTCTCACAGGTTGTCACGAATCTGCTGAGTAACCAGGTTGGCAGAGGACAGCAGCTGGGTGGGCAGTTCCTCCAGCTCCAGCTGGATCTGGTTCTTCAGCTCCTTTGACTTCCAAGTCAGATGTGTGGCATCCTTACACCAAAACAATTTCAGATGACTCAAATCTAAATGTAAAAAATCAAATCATAAAAATATATTTACTCATAAACAGAGTGAGAAAGGCCTTTCTTAGGCAGAAGCTAAAACACAGACATCCTAAGAGAAAAGACTGATACATTGAACTATGTTATAATTGGATTATGTCTCTCAGAAAGATTCACGGGTGTCCTAATCCCAGGTACCAGTGCAGGTGACCTGCCCTGGAAATAGGGTCTTTGCAGATGTGATGAAGTTAAGATGAGGGCATTAAGCTGGGCCCTTGATCCATATGGCTGGTGTCTTTATAAGAAGAGAAGAGGCACAGACACACACAGAGGGAAGATGGTGTGAAACACACAGGGCCACATGTAACCACAGCGGTCAAGATGGGAGAACTGCATCTACGAGCCAAGGTATGCCAACGTCTGCCAACAACACCAGAAGCTAAGAGAAAGGCACAGAATAGATTCTCCCCTAAAGGGAAACATGGCCTTGCCAACACCTGGATGTCAGACTTCTAGCCTCCATAACTGGGAGAGAATACATTTCTGTTGTTTTGTCGCCCAGTTTGTGGTACCTTGTTAGCCCCAGGCAACTGATACAGACTCTGTAAAAATGAAAGCATTGGCTCGGGGGGAAAAAAATATATCATCAACTCAAGTAAAAGTTAAATGATTGAGTTCCTGCAATGGTGGCTGAAAAGGTTGGCAAATCCTCTCCCTCCAAAGCAGCTCTAAAGTTGGACAAGATACTTACTTCAAACAATAATCATTTCAAGGTTTTGGAAAAGACCAAAGTCAAACAACAAATTGAGGAGCACTGATGTATTAAAAATTGCTGATTTGGGGGCGAGAACAGTAGGCATCTAGTTTTGCTTTCATACGATAGCCAGGAATATTAGAGTAGAGATGCTGTCATCTTATGCAGCCATTATCATCCTAGAAGTTCTCATTCCAAAAAAAAAAAAATGTAAACACACCAATGATACATGAGTATATGCTCATCGCAAACTAGCAAAACTAATAAAAGGAAACTCCACCTTGATTCTCTTATCCTCCAATCTCATCTCTCTCCTTTGACATTACTGTAGCTATATACACACACAAACAATTTGGTTTTGCATTTGTTTTGATATTTAAATCAAGTCATATTGTACTATAGTGCTGTTTTCAACTTGCTTTTTTTCAGATAACAATGTTTTTGGAGAACTTCCTATCTTGAGAAACTTAATATTTCCCTCCTCTGTATTTAACAGTCGAATGGAATTCCACATTGTTGATGTATTATGTCCCCACGGATGGGTGTTTAGCTTCTTTGTGAAGGTGTGTGAGTAACTCTCCCACACTTGCAGCCACTGGGTCCAAGCATGTGCGTGATGGGTTTTAAAGGAACAGCCCAGTTGTCTTTCCAAAAGCCCCTCCCTGAACACTTGCCAACACTGGATATCATTAATATTGAAAATTTTTTGCCAATTGCAAAGAAAGAAATACAATCTTATTTAAAAGCCCTTACTTATTTTACTTCCTGAGAATCTATAATTATTTCCAAATAAAAAGTTAAAAATTACATACAGGGAAAAAAATATTTTCTTTTACATTCTTTTGCCACTCCCACAGCAGTGCTGGTATTTCTTGTTCATTATATAAAGTTGTCGTCATCCCTAGAAAGATGTAGTTTAGGCCCAGGGCTTGTGACTAGCAGGCTTTCTGCAACCCACCCCCTTGGGCACTTTTGCAGGCGCGAGGCTATTTTAGTGAGGGATGCGACCTAATTTCTGGACAAGAAAGTCTGAGGATGGTCTGTTAACTTAGAGATTTAAAAATGAAGGGAAGCCCAAGACAGAACTAGAAAACGTTTCCATGGTTTTGTCGTTTGAATTCTGCATCGGATTACTTACCTACGGCATTCTCCCGCCACCTCCGCTTCCTCTGGGAGCGCCTGGGCCAGCTGTCCTCCACTCATGGCTTCCAGCCTCCCTTTCCTCTGGCTCCTTCTCTCTCTGCACAGACTCCAGCCCCTCTGCACCTCCCCAGAGCTTGTCTTCCTTCTCCAGAGACAATGTAGCAGAGAGCTCATAGCGTCAGACAATCCTGGGTGCAAAATCCAGCCTCACCCTTTTACGGGACTTGGGACGTTGGGTCAGCTTTGCAGAGCCTGTTTCCTCCTCTCTCGCTCATTGTGAGTCGCAATCAGTGAGGACATGAGGAAGAAGACCCTTGCCTGGCGCCCAGTGCTGTACCAGTAAACATGAGCTCCCTTCCCCTCTCCCCCGCCTCCACCCCTTCCCCTCCCTGGCCACATCCTAAATTTCCTCTGAGAGCATCTATGGAGGCCGGTGCGTCTTGGCCCCACCACCACAGGCTGGTCTACGTGCCCACATTGCTGTTGCAGAGGATTTTTCACGGGAGTCACAGGCTGCTGTCTAAGGGCCAGATTGTTTCTGCTTAACCTCTTCCCAGCCTTTCTTTCACCCTCTTCACCTCGCCTTTGGCTTCTCTGCCTGGACATCCTGGTTTCCTTCTCATGTGGATGCCCTTTCCCCTTCGCTTCTCTTCCTCCGCACCGTCTGCCCCCCCCCTCAGACCCCAGCTCTGTGCCCCACTCTTCTCTGCTGCCTCTCTCCGAGGGGCCTCATCCTCATCCAGGCTTCCAGGCCTCCTGTGTCCCAGCTGTTCCCAAACCCACGTCTCCAGCTCGGGCCTCTCAGCTGAGCGCCTGCGCTCCAGTGGCCTCTGACGGATTCTCCAAATAAGTATTCCTTCCCTTCTCACGCTCTGCCAACCTTTCATTCTTTTGCTTCTACACATACCGTTGCCTCCTTTAGATGGGACACTAATCTTGGGTACCTTATTTCATTGTCTTCATCTATCCCCTCCTCTCTCCCTCGGTATCAGTCAGCACCCACCCCAAGAGGTCACCCTTCCACCCCACCCCAAGGGCCAGACCACACAATGTACAAGGATTGGGACTTACCTTCTTGTCGCGTTAGTTTTGACCCTTAAAAACTGGGAGCTGTAAGGGATCCAGGCAGATTGACTTTCCTTTCTCTCCTGTGGCTCACGTCAAGGTGTGCTCCCTGCTGGCGACCCATCGTGCACGCTGGGCACACCTCCTGTTGAGTGATGGTGCCTTGTTAGGTCCCCCTAACGCACAGTCAGAGGCAAAGCAAGCGCGCAGATAATTTCCTTGGGAAGTGATCCCAAGGGGCAGGGGCAAGTGACAGGGAACAAGTAAAGCATCACACGGAACAGAGAAGGAGAGGAAGTCAATTCAGAGATGCATTACATGAGCACCACGATGGCTCGTGACTGGTGCTCAGTGATGTGAGGTGGTCTAAAGGGCCTTGTGAAATGCATCTCAGAACCGCCCTCTGGGCCCCAGAAGAGGAGCCTGTATCCGTCAGCTCCCAGTGCCCCATGGATGTCGCCTCTGGGTCCTCCCAGGGTGTGCATGCAGAAGTGCTGAGTGAGTTCCCCCCAGCATCCCAAGCTGGGGCATCAGCGGAGACCTGGGGCAGGAGAAACTGCCCAAGAAAGGACACTCAGTTTGCACCTGTGTAGAACTGTGCCTGCAGGCGTGGCTGGAGACAGAAATGGGGCTGAGAAGATGTCAAGTGCTGCATAAAAATCATCACTGCAGACCTGCTGTGTCTCTTTGGGGTCACTGTAAAGCAGTGATGGATCCCCATCCCTGGCATGGCCCCACACACGTTCCCTGGCTGCACTTCCTTTTTCCCTCACCCTCACTCTTCTGGGCTTGCACTTTCCCAAATAAAGTGTTAGCACTCTCATTCTTGCAGCGGACTCTGAATTCCAGAGGTCTCATGAGAAGGCAGTGTCCTAGGAGACTGGCGCTAGCTTCACTTAACTGCTGTGGAAATTATATGAACTGAAACGAACGTGGCTATTTATGACAGCACTAGAGACTTATGAAAAGAGAGTGACTGGCTCAGGCCGGGCAGCTTCCCATCTCTATTTAAAGCCAGAGAGCCTCTACAGCAGCTTGTATTTTTCTTAGTTTTGAAACGTTTTTATAAATAACGTTTTACTGACATGTAACCTCTGTAGGTTACATGTCATAAGTATAGACCTTGTTGAATTTCCAAAGTGAACACATCCGTCTGACCAGCCCCAGATTAATAAACGTAAAATTGCTGATACCCCAGAAGCTCTCCTTATGCCCTCTTCCAATCACTGCCTCCTTCCTCCCAAAGGTAACTGTTATCCTGACTGTTCATACCTCTGTGGGAGCTTTGAAGGAGATCCTTACCTGCCGTCATAGGTGAGATTGCACTGACAATTAGACCTGGAATCTGATTCTAAGGGCACAGATGCAGAGAAGACTCTACGAGTAGCTAATAGTGAAAGAGCGAGCGGTCGAGACCTGGCTTGGAAATATTTTGGTAGCTGAACCCAGTGATGTCAAATCCCTTGAAATTTCCCAGTTGGCAACAGCACCTCCTCCCTCTGCAGGAGAACAGTCTCCCCTCGCCTGCAGACCCGGTTGGGCCGCGCTTGAACTGATGCTTCACAAAGTGATACTAATTCTCTTCCCGACTCGCTCCCACCACGCCTCATTTCCTTCAAGCCAATAACCAGAGTCAGATCCCCCTACAGCCTGGATGGACAATACAGCTCACATCTCAGGGGAGTTTCTCGAAGGTATTACTGTGTGTCGGCAAGACATAGGGGGCCTGGGTGGAAGGATATTGTATTAGGGTGTGTGTGTGTGTGTGGCTGCTGAAACAAATTACCACAAACTGAGTGGCATAAAGCATCACTAATTTATTCTTTCACAGTTCTGGAGGCTAGAAGTCCAAAGTAAAGGTGTCAGGGCAGGGTTGGTTCCTCCTGGAGGCCCTGAGGGACGGTCTGTTGTTCTGTGACTTTTTCTTCGCTTCTGCTGGCTGCGAGCAATTCTTGGTACTGCTTGGCTTACAGACACATGACTCCCATCTCTGCCTCCGTCTTCATATCCCCTTCTCCTCTGTGTCCCTGTGTCTCCTCCGCTGTCTCCTAAGAACACTCAGTCGTTGGATTCAGGCCTCACCCTAAATCCAGGATGATCTGCTATCAGGATCCTTAGCTTAATTCCATCTGCAAGGCCTTGTTCCCAGATAAAGTCACATTCACAGAATCCAGGGATTAGGCCTTGGATGTATCTTTGGGGAGCACGTTTAACCCACTACATGGGTCTTGAGAGGGTTGGACCAGGTTTAGGGAACATTGTAAAATTGAATAGGGCAGAATTCTTGACATGGATTCATGTTCTCATGATTCTTGGACCAGCAAGAGCTTAGCAAAGACAGCATCATTCACTGCTGGTCCGTGGAGCTGAGCTCGACCAGCTCACCCACAGACTGCAAATGAGGAGCAGAATCGACTCTGCAACCACAGACTTCCCTCCCCGCCATTGACCCGGAGACCTGCACTTAGCAGCGGGGTCACCGTAGCAACCCTGCCTGCACAGCTGCCTGGAGAGTCTCGCTGGCTGGCAGGCCCACCATGAGTGGCATTTGAACGTGCTTTCTATCCTGTCTACTGTCTTCTGGGATAGGTGCCACCCCTTCATAAACACATATACACAGAACTCGATTTTTGTGACGTTGGCCTATTTATATAAAACTTGCCCAGTTTTGTTTTTAAAATCGGCTGATCCCTAACTATTGGGAGCAGTGTAATGGGCCAGAAATCAGGACTTGACATTCATAGTACGTGCCCTCGGCCCCTGAGCCATTGTGCTCAGTGGATGAATTAAGTCAGTGTGGAGTGAGCAAGGCTGGGGGAGCTCCATGACGGAGGTTCGTTCCATTTCGGTCTGGGCACCTGTGAGCATCAGTGACAAAGGGCTGCAAGTTGGGGGAGGCCCTCCATCACCTGCCACTGGGAAAATGTTCCTTGTTTCCCAGGCAGGAGATCCAGACAATTTTCCCTTGAGTGGTGGGTGTTAGGAACATGCCAGCATGTTATCAAAACTCAGTTTAGCTTCTTTATTTTCTTTTTAAAAGCATGGATCTGTATGATGAAAGTCATAAATCGATATTGTAGACACTTTGGAAAAGACGCAAGTGCATCAAAGAAAACAATAGTCAGTCATAATCCACTGTCTGAAAATGATAGCTCTTCCTTTTTCCTATATTCTTTTACTTTTAAAAACGAATCTATGTATGCTAGATGTCTTAGAAAAGTGTGATTGTACTGACATGGAGTTTTATATCTTGCTTTTGCTGTTTTACACACCTTGGGTACTTAATCTTTCTAGAGCCTGATTCATTTGTTTTCTAAAGTGAAAAATCCCCTCTCGGTCTTTACAATGTCTTTTTCAGAAGTAACCACTGTTACAGCTTGGTGCATTTCCTTCCAGATATTTTCTGTGTTTCTACAGATGTGATAAATAAATATCTTGGAACACATATCCCTTTTTAAAACGGTAAATGGAATTATTTCCTATGTGTCATTCACTTTTGTTCACTCGACAATGCTTCCACTTAGTCATTGGTGCTGCTTCTGTGCAAGTGCTACGAACCAAGGAAACGTCCCCAGGGCACTGCCAGGAACGCCTCATTTTGAAATATGGGTTCAGAGGATTCCATAAAAAAATTGATTTAACTGTTCACCTACACTTTTAGGTTGGTTCTAATAGTTTTGCTTTGACCAACAATATTTCTCCCGTTTGTCTAACATTCTGCTGGCCCAGAGTTTGGGTAATTTTTGCTGTATCTCTCAGTGTCTCAATTGCCTCCTATGTAAAATGAGAACACTACTACTTGCTGTCTCACAGGTTGTTTTGAAGATAGAATGAGTTAATATGTGTAAAGTGCATAATCAGTAATTCAACTAACTCACTCAATTAAGCATCCTTTTAAAATCAGTTGTTAATCAGCAGAAGATGAGTAAGTTGCATGTGATTTCTGTCCAGCAGAGACGATCACCCCCAGCGTGACGGGTTTCGTGCCTATCGCACATCGCATAGCTTTGTGTCTAGCTTGCAGCCAGACCCATGGTGAGGTACGAAATGAGTGCTTGCTCTTGTTATTAATCAGCAGTGGTGACACTGATCGTGTTATGGTTCTAAGTCTTGGAACTGCTCCTCAGATACACTAGAGCAGCAGCAATGGGCGGTATTGAGTGTAAGAGATCTTGATGTGTTTTGGATGCGAGCTCTTGTCTTATATATGTGCTGCAAATATTTTCTCCCAATTCGTGGCTTGCATTTTGTTTCTTTAATGGTAAATTGCAAAGAAAAAGGTTTTTTATTTTGATGAAGTCCAGTTAATCTTTTTTTTTTTGTAGTTTATGTATTTTATGTCCTAAGAAAGCTTTACCAATGCCAACATTGCAAATATTTTTCTCTTAATGTTTAGTTCTAGAAGTTTATAGTTTTCAGTTTGATGTTTAGGTCTCTGATCCATTTTGAGTTAAATTTTGTGTATTTTGTGAGTTAGTTTTATGTACATTTATTTTTTTCCACGTGGATATCCAATAGATCCAGCCCCGTTTAAAGTAAAGACAAGATAAGGTTTTGAGATCTAACCACCTTCATGGCTCATTTTCTCTGGAGGTATTCTGTTTGATCATTGTGTCCCAGGAGACATAGTGCATAGGGCTGGATGTTACATCCCAGGAAAGATTTCACCTGCATTCAGTGAGATAGTAAAAGGCTGTCACCTCCTTTGTTTTAGATGACATACTTCTCCTAATGCTGCCTTACATCAGACTACCTGGTTTTGGTGTGTTTTTTGTCAACCATGTCACACTATTGACTTATGTTGAGTTTGGAGACAACTAAAGACCCTGTATCTTGCCTATGTGTTCTACTCTTTCATCAAATCAACTCTATTCCAGCCGAATTTTGCAATTCATGTCCATGATTTTATACCTTTAAGCATCAAATTTTAATCTGGCTTGCTTTGACCCATGTTTCCTACGTACTGATTCTTAGTTTGTCAAGAAGCACAGGTTGGTATCATCCACAGTTTTCATACCCAGGTCTCAGTCATCCAAGGAAGCAGTTCCGGCCACTGGGCTGCAAGGAAATGAGGACTTGAACAGAGGCAGTGACCATGGGCTTGGGCAGGATGGAGCAGATCACAGGTGTCTAGCAGGTGGAGTCTAGTGACCTCAGTGACCAGGTGATGAGCAGGGTGAGTAAGACGGACGAGTCTAAAACATTTCTGGATTCCTGAAATGATTGACTGAGTTGAAGGGTAATTTGTGGTAAGTTGTAATAACCCTGGGAAACTAATACAACAGAGAATTAAAATATGGACTTCTTGTAGCTGGGTATATTAGTTATTTATCACTGTATAACAAATTACCCAAAACTTCTGGCTTACAGCAACAAACATTTATTATCTCACATTTTCTGTGGGTCAGGAACTTGCAGAGTTCTTAGCTGGGTGAGTCTGTCTAGTGTCTCTCATAAGACTGCAGTCAAGATGTCAACCAAAGATGCAGTGTTTTGAAGGCTTGACTGGAACTGGAGGATCCATTTTCCACTTTCAAGATGGTTCACTCACATGGCTGTTGGCTGAGGGACTCAGTTCCTTACTGTGTGGGCCTCTCCACAGGGCTGCTTACAACACTCTGGATTTCCCCAGAGTGAGTAATGAGAGAGAGGGGATGAGAGAGAGAGAGAGAGAGAGAGAGAGAGAGAGAGAGAGCAGAGGCAGAGAGAGAGAGAGACCGAGACAAAAGCCACATGCTTTTTATGACCCAACCTCAGAAGTTTTACACTTCTCTTTCATTTTGACAGCAAGTCACTAAGTTCAGTTGATACTCAGGAGGAGAGGATTTAGACTCTACCTCTTAAAGAGTTTGTGGACATACTTTTAAAACTATCTCACTGAGGTAACTGTGGCAGTTCCTGGTGGAGATGCCCAGGGGACTTTTGGCTCTATAGGCCTGAGGGTCTGCAAACTGGTCTGGGCTGCAGACATTGATTTGTAATAGAAGTGGGGACACGAGAGGTTTAGAAGGACAGGAGGCTTCAGTCAGGAAGTCTAAGGCTTTACAGTTAAAGCAATCACAGGTCATGACAAGTTCTGGGGTGTAGACATGTTGTTGTTCCTAAAGCATTAAGTTGAACCCTATGAAATAGCTGATTCTGCAGGTCAAAAACCAGGAGAATAATCCGGAGATTTGTATGGTTCAACCTATATAAGTATTGGTGAAAGTCCCTGAAGACGAGTTTCTGAACTTGGTTTCAGGCCAAAGACTCTTGCTTATGCATTCTCTGTCCTTCTGACAAACGGACTAGCTAGTTTTCCCTTTTCGTTTTTGTGTTCTCCTCACCTGATTGCTCATTTGCTTTCAGTAGGCTGGCTGTCGTATTGGAAAAAGTGTATCTGGTCTGCCTTAGTCACTGGGAAACTTTCTTTGAGCTTTGCTCATCTCAGCTGAGTCAAAATCGTGACCTTCTTTTGTATGGCAGTCGGTCCATGTCATGTGGAGCTATCACCCCTAAATTGAGAGCCAGAAATAAAATTTAAAAACCATTTCCTTAAGAAACCTTTAAATGGCAGCAAATATGTCACTGGTGTCTGAGCCAAAGTCAGTGCATATACTTTGGAGAGCTCCTGCTAAGCTAACTACTGCATTTGCTGGAATATTGCGCTAATAGGAAGAGAGGCATTCTCATAGACCAGATATTAAATGAAAATCATCCCAAAGAATTACCATAATATCCTTTATATCTTATGATTTTGTGGACTGACGCAAGCAGCTCCTCTCTGTCCATCCAAGGCTTTATAAATGGCACAGAAAATAAGTGCCCTGTGGCCGGCCATCTATTAACACGAAGAACATCCTGGGCACGCTATTTCATAACTCCCACGGGCTCCCGGAGGCATAATTAGGGTTGAATTTTTCATGATCACAAACATCATATTCTTTGTCCACTGTGCTGTGCTTTGTGTTTGACTGTTTCCAGCACGCCATTCAGGGAAACAGAAAAAGAGAGAAGCCGGCCATGTCCTCAGTGCGTGGAAGCGATTCCGGCGCCTGCTGTAAGGGTCCCCCAGGGCTCTGACATCTTGCATGGGGGCTCTTTAAAGTAGAGCTCTTCCTGAGCAGGTCTGCCCTCCTTGGCTCAGGCTGAGGCCGAATGAAGACTTGGCCCTGTCTCCCAGAGCTGCCTCTCCCAAGCAGGACTCTCAGGCTTTGGAAGTAGAGAAAAATAGAAAAAGTACCACATATTTAGTCCTAAATGTCTGCTTACTCCATAATTCACATATGTATTCATATGTATATTATATATATATATATATATATATATATATATATATATAATATTTTGTTTATTTATTTTTTAATTGACATGGCTACGATATATTTTTCTGGACCTAACTTCTTTCCCCTGGCTTATTCAGTTGGATGGTGTCTGGTTTGGTCTGCAGGTCATGTTTGAAATGCTTTGTCAATGGGATTAATAGGCTATTGCCCCCAGGAGAATCTTACTAAGATATAAGTCTAATCATGCCATCCTCCTTGTTAAAAACATCCAGTGGTTTCCTATACCTACAGAAAAAAGTCCAAGCTCCGTCGCACAGCCTGTGAAGTCTTCCTGATCTGCTTCCTGAATGGTCTCCCTCTGCACTTCCTGCCTTTCCCAGAACAGGCAACCTCCCCTCCTGACACTTATAACTCTTTAAAATTACTTACCGTTCTCTAAATGTGCCTTTCTTTGACATAATCCTTAAACACAATTTCCCCTCATTCTCCAGTTGGCTAAAAGAATACTTCAAAAGTTAGGTCGAGTTGTGATCATTGTAAATTCGGGCTGTGTGTTCATTTCTGAATTTGAGTTTTCCTGACACATGTGTCTGCTTTCTTCCCCCAGACCATCCTCACAGGGGCAGGCAACGGAACACATGCAGCTGCCTGGGGAGGGTCCAGATTTCTGGGTGTGGCGGCTACTGGTTTCTTCTCAAGGCGTCAGCTGGGAAGGATACTGATTGCTTCTTGACCTAAACATCTCCACTCTCTACTTCCACCAGAACGGTGACAGCATTGTCACCTACTGCTGGCATAAGCAGTGAATGTGGAAGAGGGCCCCACCTGGCTGCTTCTCCTGCCATATCCTCATCAGAACGCTTCAGATCTCTGTACCCACCTGTCCCACTGGAGCCCCCGCTAGAATACCTGCCTCCTGTGTAAGAGTTCTTCCCTCTGCATGTTTTGGGATTTGGTTTTCTCCTTCAACCTGGTCCCATTGCCCTCTGACTTGCAGGCATCCCTCACAATTTCCACTAATGGGACCCTCTCTTGCTTTCCAAAACAGTTATGAATTTTTTTAAAGATACGTTTTTCTTAAATTTCCAGGGATTTGTATGGGGATACTGCAGTGGATGCATATGTTTCTCTTGATCCAAGAGATGTACTTCTTAAAAAGTATAACCAGGCAATTAGGCAGTGTTGACAAAGGCGTCCTTGGATTCCCAGAGCAGAGATATGGAAACAGCAAAATTAGGATCTGGCCTATTTCCCATTAACGATCCTAAGGCTGAAAGGAAGGACGCTAGGGAATTGTTGTGTTCTTGAACCCCACCCTGTCCAGGGCTCATCTATTAACCTGTCGTAACAATGACTCAGTCGCCATTCGGTGATGCTACTACCATTGGCTGGAAAACATTCAGATCCATAGTGCTGAGAAGCTAAATCAATCGCATTGATTGTAAGATGATAAATGATCCTGAGGTACAACTCATATACCTGATAATTGCCACTTTATCAAAGAAAGACATCTTTAAACAAGCTTTAATAAGACCGTTAAATGTTTTGCAGGCAAGAGCTTGAGAATACAAATGGGAAGTAGTTACCATTACGGAAAGAGGTTGAATTTATTTGCAAAGTGATAGGGAGCTGTATGATACAGGAGAAATTGCCCATGAAAAGTAACAGAGATAACAAAAGTACCACGCTCTTCTGCTTTCCCTGGTTCCTTCGAGAAGGAGCAATGGACAGCATCCGCCACCCCCTGTGGGCTCCTCCTACCTGGTTCTTGCCTGGTTACGGAGTGGGAACCTCAGCACTAAGGAATCCTCGACTTCCTTTGCTGGGGGTGTCGGGCCTGGGTGAGCCCCAGGGCCCTGCACGTCTCAAACCCATGTCGTGTTGGTTTCATCCCAGGTCTCTCATGCCCGAGCAGGTGGCCCCACCTCTGGTGGGCTCCGTGGTGTCCCAGGAGTATGGGCAGTTGTCGTGTAAAGGTGCTGCTTTTATCTGGAGTATCAATTTTGCCAGAAAACTTCAGGTGGAAAAACCCCCACAATTGTATGTAAACAAACATAGACATTTTCTGGAGTAGAAGGCAAACTCAACATTAACTTTTAAGATAAAATATGAGATATCAAGGAATTGCTAGACTTGTGGAGAGTGGCTTTAGGCTTCATCTATATACCTTCTGGGTGGTATTTATATGATTCTCCTCTTACCTTCTTTCTTGAAAGTTTCGCTGGAAGAGTTTGGGAAGCTGTTCTTGTAGGGGCAGCTCCTGTTGAGAGACTCACAACCTGCCCACCACACCCCACCGTCTTCAGCTTGCTTTCCTGTCCTTCAGCCTCTAGAAAACTAAGAACTACATTTCCCAGATTTCTTGGTAGCAAGGGTTCCTAAGTTCTGTGGAGCTAATGTACCCATTTGAGACTATCTGGAATCCAGGACTAAGGTAGTCTCCGTGATCCTCCTTTTGTCTGTGACGTCTAGGACAGTATCATTGTGTCCTTCTCTTGGCTAAGGACCTTACATCTCCCCTGCGAAGACAGTGGAAACATCATGGATAAAGACCCAGGCCCCACCAGGGCACAAAAAGCCACTTGTGGCCTGGCCCTTCCCTATCTTCCTGACATTATCTATCTTCTTGTCATTCAAGGAAAATACCCTAAATCCATTCACTTGGAAGTATCCAGGATGTGAGTCTGCTGTCAGGATCTAGGAGAGAGATGATGGAGGTCTTAACCGTCAATGGTCATCAGATTGAGGAGAGTGAGTAGATCCTAGAAGTGGTCAGGAAACAGAGTCAGCTGAGCACGGGGACAGCAAAGTGTTGTTGAGGACAGAGTGAGGACACCAGGGTGCTGACCTACCCAATTCCCAAGTCAGATAATCGGAGGAACAAGTTCAGAGGAAAAGAAATTCAACACCAGAAATGCTGAATTAAGTCTTGTGAAAGATATCCCAGAGTGGAGATGCCTCGTAGACCAGTGAAACACAGAGCTAGAACTTGGGGACGATATTTGGTCTTGGGAAGTGGATTGAGAAGCAGATTGAAGTGACAGGTCCCCTCATGATAGGTAAATGGCCCGGTGAGCTTTTAGGTGTGCACTTCCCATGTTTATTATAAGTAAGTAGTACTCACTTTGCATCTTCAGGACCCTGAGCTAACTGCTCAGCTGTGTGTGTGTATGTGTGATATATATATATATATATATGAAAAATACATGGTTGCAGAGTTTAGGTAGCTCTAAGTAAGAGGTTTTCTCCAAAACTACTGTTAAAATTTAAGCTGCCAAAGAAGTACTAAGCCCAGAACCTGAACAGAGCAACGCAAGGAAATGGAAATGAGAAAAAATTCTGTTTCCAAGCATTGCTCTATGCAATTTTGATATCCACAAGGGGTAAATAATGTGTGGGGCCAGAGGGAGGGGATGTCTGTTTTTCCAGTGTGACTAGCTTTAGTCTACGTGTTTGCTCTCAAGCAATCCTTCCAATAACGTGGCTCTACAGGGGCCACCAACTGATCGGTCAATCAATCAATTAATCAATCAACAAATATTTTTTGAACTCTGAGTCCATTGCGTGGTCACATAGAACAAGACCAGCCTGGACCACAGTAGTAGACCAAGTCCCACAGGAACTGGAAAAGCAGCACTGTGGTTTTGCTGCTTTGCTTCCTTCTCTAAGCCCCGAAATTTGCAGAAGCAGGTCACAGGATCCAGAAGTTTTCTGACCTCAAGAAAAAACTCACCGGAGGCCCCCCAGGATTAGACTGTCTTTGGGGACTTTTACCATCCCCTCTCCCATAGCCATCACTAGCCAGCCACCAAGCCATTCCAAATAAACCATCTAAGTAAAAAGAGTGCCCTTGTTGTGCAAACACATTTCACACAAGTTCCTTAGTCCACCTCTCTACATGCCAATCAAATTGCTACCATCTCCTCTCCAGCCCACAACCGTCCCCTGCCCCACACATACCATGTCAGCTCAGGGAAAAATCCTGAAGCCACAGCAAGTGAACAAACAGTATAGTAGTCAGCAAGTTAGGATCATTTATGATTAATTTTATTGTTCATTTTCACTTTTTATGATGGAAATTTTCAAACACGTATAAAAGTAGAGAACATTGTATAACAAATTCCCATTTACCCATTACCTGTATCCATCCTCTGCTTTTAAGCAAATTCCAGAGCACTTATCACTTCACTATAAATCATTCAGTGTGTCTCTAAAACATAGGATTCTTTTATTCGAAGCATAACCACCATGCCATTATCAACACTAAAAAAATTCTCAACAATGATCTAATATCATCACTTTTTTTTTAATGTTTATTTTACTAATTGGTACTTTTCTACAAAAACAAGCATTGCGTTTTCATCTACTTCCTCTTCCCTCTCCCGGCGGCCCAGCAGCAGCCCCTTGCTGTTCAGGTAAAGCACTTCCGCCTAGCGAGCCAGGGATGGTGTCCTCATTTACATCCCTCCCCGTGTGGCTCTGGGCCAGCGACAGTCCTTTGTTCCCTTTACTTGAGACTGTTTATTATATTTAAGGGAAATTCGGAGTTGCTTTCATAGCTGGACAGAAAATAATTATAACAACTTTGAAATTCCAGCCCTGATTTCAAGATCCCTCCAGGGTATTCATTATTTTATTTCCACTGCGGACTTTTAAACATCGGATCCTTTACTCAAAAGGCACCCTTGGGTTTCGTTTTCACCAACAGCCCAGTGAGCAGGTCCAAATATTGAAATACAAATCATTTAGAATAGCTTGTTAGCAAAAGCCTCCTGCCGTCAGGCTGGGAAGCCAGTGAAAAAGCAAACTCTACCCAGCGGCCTCATTCCCTGAGTGGAAACATTTATTGGGCATTGAGGGCATGTATATGTGGCACTGCAGAAGGGCTGTGGGCACAAAGGGCCATTCTACTCTAGTTGAGAGGTAAGGCATGTGCGCAAATCAGATGACTAACACTCACAGGCCGTCTAGGGGCTAAAGGAGCAGCTCTGATGATGGCCTGAGCTTCTCCCCTCAAGCTGTGGAAGGCTGAGTGGCTCCTGGAGACAGTGAGGTGGCAACTGCCTGGGACCAGCTCTGACAGAAGGAGAAAGGATGGGTTTCTGACTCCAAGCTGTGGGGCGAGTTCCATTGGAGGGCAGAGCTCTATCCGGCCCGACGCTGACTTCTGAAAGCAGGGACTAGGTCCAAAGCCAGGACATGCACACCCGGGTCTTGGGGGGGCATGGGGCCAAGTCAAGGTGGGAAGAGAGCCCTCAGGTTGGAGAGCGGGCCTCTCACTCTCCACCCAGCCAGGGACTCCTGCCTGTGACAGGCGGTTCTCAGAGCTTTGCAAGGGCAGAGTTTGCAAGTCCTTCCTGCTGTCCCTGAGCTCCTCCTGGTTCCAAGGCCCCTGTCACCCTCCTGATGTCTGCTGACCCAGACCTGTGTCCAGATCCCTAGCTTTTTGTTCTCTAGTCTCCTACCCAATAGCCTTTGTTCCTGCTTACACCGAAGCCCCGATGCAAGACCCAATGGTTTAATGCCTCCCTCTTCTCCCACCCTTGACTGACCTTGGACTCCTTGCCTCCTGAACTTCAGATACCTTTCCTTTCCTCTCCATTTTTGTCCTCCTCCCTGGGCCCGACCACTGCCCGTCGGTCAGTTGCCCTATATTTAGCTCAGATCTTCACTTCCTGACAAATCCAAACTGAGTAATTAAATTTTAAAATATGACTTCAAATCTGCCCTATAGTGAATTTTAATAAGATGATGGTGCTTGACTTGAATAAGAAAGTGGGACTGTTGAATCGTCATTGCATGACCGACCAATCCATGGTACCTTTG
This sequence comes from Rhinolophus sinicus, assembly GCF_036562045.2. NCBI lineage: Eukaryota > Metazoa > Chordata > Mammalia > Chiroptera > Rhinolophidae > Rhinolophus > Rhinolophus sinicus. Next base: position 11,162,115 of record NC_133759.1, on the reverse strand, counting down.
ACATCCAACGTTCATTTGGCTTTTCATGCCACCCTAGGCATATTTGGAGTGAAGTAACAATGTAATGCTATTATTTCAAATGAACGGGAAGGAAAGTAGTTTTGTTTTTGTTTTTTTTCATCAACTCAGTTTATAAAATAGAGGTCCCTGAGCCAGACAATGTTTTAGATTTCTTCCAGCTAAGCATTTATATTTATGGTCTTGCTTTCACTAAATTGAATAACTTGAATAAATTTCACATAGCTTTTTCAGAAACAAACTCGGTTTTCTGTAACTTTGTATCCCCACACCAAATATTTCATGGCTTTAATGAGTTCAGTTACTCTATGCTTGTGTTTGAGACATTTTCAAATAACAAGTGGTAGGAATTGGAATAGCCCAAATCAGCCTTGTATGATAGGGTGACATGTGACTACAAGTGGCCAGGATGCAGGAGGCCCAGCTTTGCTCAGCCCTGGGTGAAGAGCAGGCTCTGCAGAGATTCTCTCAGCACCCAGCACACCTGTGTGCAGAGTTGGGCACCTCTTACCCACACGGAGTTTATGTCGCTGAGAAGATTCTAGAAGTCACGTTCCAAAGTAGAGTTGGATTCAAAACCATGTCAACCCTACAAAACCAAGTTGCCCATCTTGTTATACGAGTCAGGGTATTTTCAGTGTGAGAAAAATTCAAAATAACATTTATGAAACAGCAAAGGAATTAATTGGTTCACGTAACCAAAAAGTCCAGGAGCGCACGGCTGAATCAGGGGCTCACATAATATCGACGTACAGAACACTTTCTCGCTTTTTGTCCTTGCTTTCTTTTGTGCATGCTTCATTCAGACATAGGCAAATATGACCATGAGCAGTTTCAAGTTTTTATTCTACCAGCTTAACATCAAAGAGGACAACTCTTTCCTTTTTTTGTAAGAGTTCTCTTGAGATATAATTCACATATTAAACATGTCACTCACTTAAAGTTCACCGACTTGTATTAGCCCATGGTTTTCACTATATTCAAAGAGTTAGTCAACCATCATCGTAATCAATGTGGGACATTTTCATCATCCCCAAACAAAACCCTATATCCTTTAGCAGTCATTCCTCATTTTCCCCCAATTTCCTCCCCTGGCCCTAGACTCTACCAATCTACTTTTTGTTTCTACTGATTTGCCTATTCTGGACAATTCATATAAATGTATGGTCTCTTGTGACTGTCTTCTTTCACGTAGCATGAGGCTTTCAAGTTTCATCTGTAGGTAGCATGAATCAGTATTTTATTCTTTTTTATTCCTAGTAGTATTTCATTGTATGGTTATATAACATGTTATTTACTCATTCATTAGTCAATGAACATTTGAATTGTTTCTACTTCTTGGCACTTATGAGTAATGCTGTTGTAATCATCTGTGTACAAGATGTTTTGTGGACATGTGTGTTTATTTTGGGGGGTTAGAGACCTAGGAGTGAAATTGCTGGCTCACATGTAATTATATGTTTCCCCTTCTGAGCAATTGCAAGATTGTTTTCCAAAGTGGCTGCAGTACTTTCCATTCCCACCAGCAGTGTAAGAGGGTTTCAGTTTCTCCACATCCTAGTCAACACTTGTTATTATCTGTCATTTTGATGACGGCAGCCCTAGTGAGTGTTAAGTGGTATCTCATCGTGGTTTTCATTTGCATTTCCCTCGGAAAGGAAAAGGGGGTAAGGACGGTCCCTGAGAGGGGAGCATCGTCATTCCAGACAGGAAGTTTGGACTCGGAATTAGCTGAATATTTACACAAAAGAGACATTCAAATCAGAAGAGATAGAATTGCATATAATTGGTAAACGTAAATGTTTTCTGCCCTCAGAGGGAAATGACTCTAAAGCAAGATGTGGTTATTATATATTAATATTATTCCATATAACACGTACACACTCACAAACACACATAAGGAAATTACCTTTTATGCCTACCTGAGTTTTGGTGGCTAAACTTTGCTGCAGCTACATTTGACACAAATGATATACCACACACTCAGTTATTATAACATTATTCAAATATCTAATTTTTAGAGTAAAACAGGAACAAAAACAAGCTGAGACCCAGAGCTGTTAAGGAGAGGATCCAGAGCTTGGCTCTCTACATTTCCTGACCAGCACTCTCCTCACCACACCACACACCCATCCTCTGAATCTCTGGGTGTGTGCTGTGCCTGGTTGATGTGAGGAGTTGAATTTGATTCATTTTTAATCATGAAGTTCTGAAAGGTACAAAATTGCATAGGAATGAAAGCCTAGGACAATGACTGAAACAGAGCGATGCTCAATGCTAACTCTTACAGAGAAAAACGGTCCTCATTTTTCCTGTATGGATCACCAACTCCCACAGGCCATCGCACGCTTGGAGGGACCCCTTGTTTGGGTCTTCAGCCTCATGTGTTATGGACGAAGACTGTCACGTGCAGACTGCAAGGACGTGGGCTCCTCCAAAGCAAAATCAAGGCTCAGCTCAACCGCCACCTACAAACAGCTGGTGTCCAGGGCTTGCAAGACTGTGGAAATGAATCTGTGATAAGAGGCAGGCTTATCTTCAGGGCCTCAGGTTCAAGGGTGGGGCCGAAGGCAGACACCCCACTCAGGGTTATCACCTCATATTCTACACTTCCCTGGGTTGCTTAGCAAAAGATAAAAGCAGCTGTTAAAGCAGCCATCACCCAGGAGGCAAGGTGCCCCTCCCTGAGCTCCTGGGGTTTACCTGGTACAGTGTACACGCAACCCATACCTCCCCCCACAAGGGACCAGAGAGGGGGAGGGCCTCTCCCCTCCCTGCACACTTTCCCACCATATCTGGAGGAGGAGGATGACTTGTAGGATCCCAAAGAGTCTTCAGGGATAGGCCACCCATCTCTGGAACCTTCCCAAGTATAGGGAACCTGGGAATTTCTGAATCAGAGAATACTAGCTACTCTGATACTTCAGATCTGCCTCAAACTATTCCTCAAGGGGCCAAATGGGATTTCTGGAAGGTCGCCATGTGTATTATAAGGGGAACATGTGCCGCAGGAATATACATTTGAGAAACAGTAGCATACTGTATTACATTCTTGGGGCTTCATAACCCGCATTAGCAGATTAGAGGTTCTGAGAAGTCCTGCACTTCAAAACCAAAACTCACTCACTTTTGTGGAAGCCAGCTTTTCCAGACTTATCTGAGCACAGAGCACAGTTTTTTCCTAGAACACTGGTTAATCCTGCTGTTAGTGTCTGGCTGTCAGTCAGTCTCCTATGTTTGGGTGGTTACGGTAAGGTTGGGGTGTTTCCTCTATCAGCTCTACTAGATAAGCAAGGGGAGAGAATTACAGCCCTGACTGCTCCCACGTGGGTCCTCAAGCAAGCCAAGCCAGGAAGACCCAGACCACTCATGCCAGGGTGACCGAATGGCCTGGTTTTCCCATGACAGTGTGGTTCTGCCCATTTTTCCAATCACAATTATTAATCACCTCTTTCACTCTCAAAGGTGTCCCAGTTTGGACAATAAGTTAAATAGCCCCCCACCATTGTGAACATCTAAAGAGGCCTTCCAAAGGCTGCTGCCTGGCTAAGACCCTTAGACTGGGACTGAGTGAGCTAATGGGGTATCAGGGGTGCCAAGAGAAGGGAGAGACTCCAGAGGGCCTCAGGGAGCTTCAAGAGGGGCAGGTTTCTTCTGGAAGCCGTGGACAGATCCAGGCAGGGAGGTGGGCAGGAAGCCAGAATAGTATCCCAGAGCTGTTCCAAGCACAAAATCCCAGCCCCCTAATGAGATTTTTGCTGCTTCTACTGGATTTTAAGGATTAAAAACTATATTTGACTATGTCACTAATTTTTCTCATGCTTGTGTTTTGGGAGTTCATTCCCTTTTCCCCTTTGTTTTCAGTGAAATGCTTCAAAATGTCAGTCTGCCCTCACTGTGCTAAAGGAAAAACCTGTTGTTACCATGGAGTTAAAATGCAGGTATTTGAAGACCACAGAGAAACCGTGGAGCCTGGGACAGTGGGAGCTGGGGATGGTGTTGATAATTTCCCAAGGGGTGGCTGACCAGTGGGGGCAGAGGCAGGAACAAGTGAAGTTTCATGGCACCAGGTGGCACTTCAGCCAGGCATTGAAAGAGCAGGAGGCTCTGTGGCCTTCAGGGTGGGAAAAAGGAGGGTGTCCCAGCCAGAGGGCACAGCATAAAGCAAAGACACTGTATCAGTTTCTTATTGCTGCTGTAGCCAATGTAGTGGTTTAAGACAACACAAACTTCCTGCCTTACAGTTCTGGAAGTCAGAAGTCTGAAATTGGTCTTACTGGGCTAAAACCATGGTGTCTGAGGGCTGCATTCCTCTATGGAAGCTCTAGAATCTATTTGCTGGCCTTTTCTGTCTTCTAGAGACTGTGAATTTCTTGGCTGTGGCCCTCTTCCATCTTCAAAGCCAGCAATGGCGTCGTTCTGATCTCTGCATCTTTTGTCACATCTTCTCTGACTCTCTTGCCTCCCTCTGTCACTTACCATAACATTGGGCCGACCTGGACAATCCAAGACAATCTCTCCACCTTCATTTAATCTCACCTGCAAAGTCCCTGTGGCCCTAGAAGGTGACATATTCAAGGTTCGCAGGACTAAGGAGTGAACATCTTTGGGGGCCATTATTTTGCCTAACAGGTACCAAGTAAGGAAATTGTCCCTGAAAATCAGGAAGAGTGAATAGTCCATTTCAGTGGTTTGGAAGGAATATGGAGGGAAGACGTGGACATGTAGACTGGAGATACAGGAAGGAAGAGAAATGTTTTCTGGATTCTCTTCAGAAGTGACAATGGACCACATTCTTTGCTCAGGCAGCAGAAAATGAGGGCAGCTATGTGAAGCCGGGGTGGCGGTCATGGGACATGGTGGCACCCACATCCTGGGGGCTGGCCACGGTGCAGACTTGTAAACTTGGAATCCCGAGGCCCTCAGCTCATTAAGAGCAGATTTCCTCATTGGGTGAGTGATTGTCCCCTTTTGTTCTTCAGCAGCAGTAGCATAGTCCTTTCTTCAGAATAAATCCATAAGTAAAGCCAATGAAAGCAGAACTATTCAGGTTGGTACAGGATGAGGGGTCCCAGAACTACCTACTCCCTTGCCCATAGGGGTTCCTGAGGCACCTCCAAGGACGCAGAACACAGGGAAAGACCTGCAGCCAAGTTCAGGAGGCTGAGTGGTCGGTCGGTCGATAAGGACTTGGAGGGAATGGCATGTATCACACGGTCCAATGTGTGATGATTTATGAATGGAGCTGCTCACAGCAAGGTTCCCACGATGGGTCTTGGTTTGAGCTCCCCCAGAAGCCGACCTTGAGACCAGGACTTGAGTGCACGTAGTTCATGTGGAAGGTAGAAAGAACATGGGAAGGTAAAGCAGAAAGCATTTGGGCAAGTGAAGGCAGCCAGTGGGAGTGCACCTTTAAACCAGCTACGTCATTAGGCGATTGGAGCTCAGTCCAGAGAGGAACTCTGGGATATGGCCAGGAGGTGTTGGAGCTGGTTGTATGCATACCTGTCAGTCATTGCTTAAGGGTTGGCCCAAGGAGATGTTAATTCTCTGGTTCTTCCCACTCCCTCCTGGATGCACACCAAGTGGGCTCTGAAAGGGTAACCCTTCTACAAAGATGGCTAATGGAGGTCAGGCCAACATCGTGCCCAGAAATGGTGAGGGTCTCCACAGGGATGTGCGTGAACACTGATCGCACCACCTAGACATGGTCTTGTCAATGGGTGTGGGGACAGCTGAAGTGTCCCTTATGTCTATTTCTCCATCGCCACCCACCAGTGGGCCTTTTACCATTGTTTCGGCCCCTGCATTCTACTCTGTAGTATTCAGATGAATGCTGAGTGTAGAGGACAGTTGTCACTTTGGGCTGCTAGCACCCACAGCCCCCACTACAGTACCACATTTATCTACCATTGTGTCACTTCTCTCAGCCTGACTAGGGAGGGAAAGCCCTTTCCCCCAGCCTCTGTCCCCTGGTATTCTGAAATGTCCATCTCGTGTGATCAAAAGGCATCTGAGTAAATCTGCACACAGAAAGAAGCATTCCGAATTCCAGACGCTTCTGACAGGACTGGGGGAGCTTTCTGGCAGAACAGGGATGTGAACACCATGTCCCCTGGGAAACCAGCTTCACTTCTGTACCAATAGCCTGTAATTATAGCAACCAGGCGGGGATACTTGAAGTGATGATTAAGGCATGAATGAAAAATTAAAAGATCCTTTTGTTTTTAAGCTCATTATGCTGCTTTTTGATGACCACACACAAAAAAGTGCTGTTCCGACAATTACCTTAATTAGCAGATTATATAAATTAATGGTTTTCTAGTTTCATTCCAGGCCCCAAGCCACATGCCCAGCAGTTGATCGTGGCTTAGTAAGAATACATTTGTTGGGCCTGCCTTCCTCCTTCCACCCACCTCCTTCTCCAGGAACATGGCACTGGGGTCTGCCCACTGCAGACAGAGAAAGGCAGAGAAGCCCCTGCCTTGGCCCATCTCCCAGCAGCCTCTGGGCAGAGCTCATCTCTGGTCTGTGAGGCCAGGCTCTGCTTGAGCAACCATATTCACTCTTCCTGTTTTTTCAGAGACAGTTTCCTTACTTGGTACCTGTTAGGCAAAATAATGGCCCCCAAAGATGTTCACTCCCTAGTCCTGCGAACCTTGAATATGTCACCTTCTAGGGCCACAGGGACTTTGCAGGTGTGATTAAATGAAGGATGTTGAGTGGAGAGATTGTCTTGGATTGTCCAGGTCGGCCCAATGTTATTGTAAGTGACAGAGGGAGGCAAGAGAGTCAGAGAAGATGTGACAAAAGATGCAGAGATCAGAACGACGCCATTGCTGGCTTTGAAGATGGAAGAGGGCCACAGCCAAGAAATTCACAGTCTCCAGAAGACAGAAAAGGCCAGCAAATAGATTCTAGAGCCTCCATAGAGGAATGCAGCCCTCAGACACTTTGATTTTAGCCCAGTGAGACCCATTTCAGTCTTCTGACTTCCAGAACTGTAAGGCAGGAAGTTTGTGTTGTCTTAAACACTACGTTGGCTACAGCAGCGATAAGAAACTGATACAGTGTCTTTGCTTTATGCTGTGCCCTCTGGCTGGGACACCCTCCCTTTCCCCACCCTGAAGGCCACAGAGCCTCCTACACTTTCAATGTCTGGCTGAAGTGCCACCTGGTGCCATGAAACTTCACTTGTTCCTGCCTCTGCCCCCGCTGGTCAGCCACCCTTGGGAAATTATCAACACCATCCCCAGCTCCCACTGCCCCAAGCGTCACAGTTTCTCTGCGGTCTTCAAATACCTGCATTTTAACTCCATGGTAACAACAGGTTTTTCCTTTAGCACAGTGGGGGCAGACTGACATTTTGAAGCATTTTACTAAAAACAAAGGGGAAAAGGAAATGAACTGCCCCCCAAAAATATAGACAACAATATAACAAGCATCCATATACCCATTTAACAAATGCTAATATCTGGACATATTTTCCCATATCCTTAAAAACAGAAAAGAGAAAGGAAAAAAAAGTGACAGGTAAATAAAGCGAAATCCTCTCCCACATGCCATTTCCCTCCTTGCCTGCCTGCCTGCCATGTGTAAGTACCCACTACTACAACATTACTGGGTACTCTTTCCATCTTTGTTTTCACACTGTGCCATTGTTGAAAGGGAACACAATATCAAGAGATTTAACAACCCGTATGGTGCATGGCACCAACCAGAATGGTAACCAGCCGTCAACCATCTGGCTCACCGGCTGAACAAATGTTTTTATGAACAATGTATCATTTAGTGGGTCTTCAATACATACTCTACTTCCTTTTGCAACAGTGTTCTTTCCCTCAGCATTATGCTTTGAGATTGATTCCTGTAAATACTTACCAGTTTACTCAATCATGTCAACACCCTGCTTTCTTAGGTGAGAAGAAGGGGCAGAGTTGTGTCCAGAGCCCTGGGGGTCATACAAACACAGCCTGTCCTAGCAGGGCCACAGCCAGGACTAGAACCTCGTGAGGATTGGAACAACCTGCCTGGGTGGACAATTGCTTTATTTCCTCGCAGAATTTGTTGGGGTTTCACAAAATCTGGGTTTGCCTATGAAAATGTAAATGCTATAGTTGCTGGGATGAAAACGCGTCCTCTCTTGGGTACAGACAGTCCTAAGGGGAGAAGCATGGTGTCTGGGTTAAAGGCGAAAGGGCTAGGACGGAGGAGGGAGGTACCAAGTCGACAGCCCGAATAAGCCAAGGGTCCAAAAGGAAAGACCTGGGTGAGTGAGAATGCCCTGTGTTAATTAGTGAAGGGGGCCTAGGTGGCAAAAGAGAGAATGGGTTTTGAAGTTAGAGGGTTGGAATCTGCTGTCTCGCCTGAGCAGGGTATCAGAGTGTGAGAAACCCAGACAGAAAAGCCCAGGCAGAACCGGGGTGCAGGGGAAGTCTTGACTTAGCTCCTCCCCCAAAGGTGTCAATGCATTTCTCCTCCCTGCCCCTTCTCCTACTGTCAAAACCATTATCTAGAAAAGAAGCTGATTGTCCTTCGATAGATGAATGGATAAAGAAGTTGTGGTATATATACACAATGGAATACTATTCGGCAGTAAGAAAAGATGATATAGGAACATTTGTGACAACATGGATGGATCTTAAGAGAGTAATGCTGAGCGAAATAAGTCAGACAGAAAAAGCAGAGAACCATGTGATTTCACTGATATGTGGTATATAAACCAAAAACAACAAAAGAACAAGGCAAACAAATGAGAAACAAAAACTCATAGACACAGACAATAGTTTAGTGGTTACCAGAGGGTCAGGGGGATCGAATATATGATGATGGAAGGAGAACTGACTCTGGGTGGTGAACACACAATGGGATTTATAGATGATGTAATACAGAATTGTACACCTGAAATCTATGTAATTTTACTAACCATTGTCACCCCAATAAATTTAATAAAATAAAATTAAAAAAAAAAAAAGAAGAAGAGAAGCTGATGTTAGGCATTTACACGCCCTGGAAATCAATCTCAGCTACTTGTTGTCTTTCTCAGGGGTGTTTGCATTCGTCTTCCTCACTGTGGCAGGAGATGTTCTGGCTCTGATGGGTCGGGTACCGGGGCGTATAATGGGAGGCAAAACAGCACAACTTCTACTTCTGTGGAGAGCATCTGTCACCCCGTCACACAACCTCAGGTGTATTTGCTCTCTGACCCAGCAATCCCACTGCCGGGAATCCACCTTGAAGATATACCTCCACTAATGCAAAACAAGGGGTGCAGGAGATTTGTTACAATAGGGAAACATTGGAAGCCATCCAAATATCTACCAATAGGAGAGAACTTGACTGAGTGACCAGCTTGAAAACTGGAGAAGTCCCACATCCTGGGGACTCCCTCAGTCCCAGGCAAACATTATCCCCATCAGGCCGTAAGCATTTCCTTGCTTTCCGGACCAACAAGCTGTGTCAGACGCCCCTTGCAGTTCCCTGCCCAGCCCTGGAATCAACCATTTCTCTAAGGCGCCCTTTAGCGTGGGGAGTGGTGTTGAGGAGGGAAGATCAAGGTGTGTGCTGTGCTCTTACTGGGGAGTTACTGCTTCTAGACCATTCCAGGGGCTATAACTATAATACATAAATAGATATTTTTTTTTAATAGGAGTTTCCAGGACATGGGTCTTTTGGTTTTAAAACTGGGACAAGTCACTCTAATAAGTTCTCTGTGGACTTGATATATAGACACAGGGTGCCCAAAAATGTATACACATTTTAAAAAAGGAAAAAACTGTATTAATATTGTAATACTCAATATATACCGATAACAAAAGATGAATACAGGTCATGTTTGACTTCTACAATGACAAGAGGTGCTCAAAGTGGTTACCATCAGTGTAATTTTAATAGTGTTTTTCCTTTCTTAAAATGTGTATACATTTTTTGGCACCCTCTGTATATGTACACATACATACATACATATATGTGTATATATGTGTATAAATATATACATACACATATATATCTCATACATATACATGTATATAATGGGCTCATATTTAATCCCATTTAAATTTAATAATGCAGGTTTTTTTATTAAGTCTATTTTATGTTGTATTTAAATCTCTTCTCTTATCCTAAAAATGTTTGTTTCCTATAATATATCAGAATATATTTAGTCATTTGCTTTAGACTATAAAATACATTAAATAGTTCCAAGTATTTACTTCTCTGCTTTATCTTACAACACACCTAAAATTGTTCCAAAATTAAAACACCACTATTATTACTAATATAACTACTAAGTGAAGCTGGATATTTTTTTGCAGTTCTCTCTGCTCTTAGAACATATCTCATAGTGGACATGCACCAGAGGAAAGACTGTTTTTCTTGGAATGGCTATGTTACTCATTTGTTATGCCATTATGCTCCTTTAGCCCAATTTGTTTTAAATTTTAGGGTTTGCATTGTTTTCTTTTTTTAAATTCAAGTTTATTAGGATGACAATTGTTAGCAAAGTTACATAGATTTAAGGTGCATTTTTTCTCTAATTTTATTTTGTGACTATGTAAAATGTGTATGTCATTAAAGTGAAAATTATACAAACTATCCAAGAAGATAAAAGAATAAGTCAAGTGAACCATAAAGAAACAGATTAACCCAGAATTTGAGACATTCTATAAGACAACTGGCCTAGCCTCTTAAAAAATCAATGAGGAAAAAGGTAGAGGATTGTTCTAGATTAAATTGGACTAAATAGACATAGCTATCGTAGTGCATAAAATTTGACTGGATTCTGGTTTTGTCCTTTTAAAAAAACAGCTATAAAAAGGCATTTGAGGGACAATTGGGAACATTTAAATTTGAGTCTGATTGTTGAACAATATTAGGGATTAATGTTAATTATTTTAAGAGTTATAAAGGCATGTGTTTATGTAGCAAAATATCCTTATTTGTAGGAGTTTTGTGATTAAATAATTAGGAAGTATAATGATGTCTGCAATTTACTCTGAGCAAAAACGAAATATATGCACACAGATCAAGCAAATACAGTAAATGGTGACAGTTTTTCAATCTAACTGGTGAGCAGAGGAGGGTTCACAGTACGATTCTTTCAACCTTTCTGTATACTTCAATTTTTTAATAACAAAAGTTGAACAATGCCATTGTAAAAATCAAGCATGAATCCCACATTTTCAGTAAGAACTTAATTTCAGAGGAACGAGAGCCCCAGTTGCTGAGGAAACGCCTGCGTTGCAGAAGAATGCCTGCTAACAGCTGTAGGTGGGACGGCAGACAGAAACACATCCTTTCACCTACACCATTAAAAACGGTTGATTCAGGCAAGGATTATTCATTGTTGTACCATCATCAGATGAATGGTGGATGGGGAACCAAACATTCACACAGTGCCAGAGGGTTGTCCCACAGATCATTGCCAGTGGGGAATTCAGACCATCATCACCTTCACTCAATAGTCAAACCTAGGATCTCTCAGGTAGGTGCCGGAAAACAGCTCAGCCATGGGTCGTAGTGACCTTGAATGTGGCCGCAGCTAATCTGGTCTCGGCAGAATGCTGGATGGGAGTCAGTAAGGAGTGGCCATGAGGCCATCTCCCACTTGCCCTCCTATCTCCCCTGGAAGGCTGCCATGGACAGTTCTCATGACCCCCCAGGTTCTGATGGGGCATGGGCCTTCTGCTCCACTCCTGCCACTCACTGCAGAATGCAATGCTGCTTAGCTGCCGTCTGCATTTGGCTCCTCAGCAACCAGGTAGCCCACAGTTTGCATTGTAGTCATCCAGCCACTTTTGTGTCAGTGTCATTGTTTTTTTGGTACATGAGACAAGGCTCATGGGAAGCTGGCACCGTTGGCACACTTCCTTTCAGTGTCTCTGGTAAGCGATATTGTCGAAATCTAAAGTGGCTTGTATCTCTACCGATCACAACAGTCAGGTCTTAGCCTTGGCCTTGCCTTACCTTGTAGGTGCGAGTTTGACAAAAAGGTCATCCTGACATTATGGTCTCCCAAAGTGGTATAACATGAAGCACACAGCTAGGGTGGACTCCAGCCCAAAAATGTTCCTCTTCAGCAAGCCAGTGTCCCCCAACACACCTCCCTAAAACTGGGGAGAGCCAAGTCTGGAATAGGGCGTGAGAACTAGCCAGACCAAGGATGGGTGCGGGTGCCACAGCATAAGCAGAGGCAAAGGAGACATCGATGGTAGCCGAGGCAGCTCAACCAACTGGTATTTGTAAAGAATAAGATGCCCACAGGAAGCCCTACCTTCCCAAGGCAGATCTGAAGGGCATCCTTTGTGCGGAATTCCCAAGGCCCCACTCATCTGCAGGATGGAAAGTGCCTCTGAACGCCATTGGACACATGTGACTTGTTCTGTCCTGAGAACTGCCAGGCACAGCACTGAGGACAGGGTGAGCTTGCCACCCTACTTTCTCTGATTCAAAAATGAACAATTCATTTATTACAGAAGTAGTATATATATTTATCATGTAACATTTGGAAAATGCAAAAATGTAGAAACAAAAAAATAAGTCACCTACAATCCCCTGTGAGGGATAATGGTGGCTGATATTCACTGAGTTCTTGCCAAGAGCCAGGCACACAGCGTTTCACAAGCCTCCCAAGAACCCTTGAGAGATAGATACTACCAAGGGGTGTGTGAAACATTTGACAGAAACATAGTAACATCTGCATGATACTGTCTGAACTACCACTATAGGATGTTGTTGGACCCAGCTACTTAATAAACCAAACTGTCAGGTTTTTATTTGGGGCGGGGGAGAGCAGTGTCTAAGGGATCTGTGCAAGAATTATGGAGACTCTGTTCAATTTCCCATGAACAGAAACAGTTTGGGAACTCCAGCTTATAATACAGCAGGCCCTCAAATAATGTCGGTCCATTCAATGTTGTTTTGTTATAACAGATGAGATGCCATGGGAACTTAACCCTTGTTCATAATGGGAATTAAATGATTTCTTTTTACTTAATTAGTAAAAAGAAATCATTTAATTCCCATTATTAGGTAGATTGTTTTTTCAGATTTCTCCCTTTTTATAAATAAGGACACCACATTGCTTGGCCAAGAGCTTTCCAATATGTGGCCAAATGGCTTTCCAGAAAGGTCTTCTCTAGTCTCACTCCAACCAACAATGTATGAAAATAGCAAATTTACTGCATATTTGCCCATCCTATCTACTATCATTGAAAAATATTAGCCCTTTAATAAATTAAAAATGTTTTCTTATTGTTTTAAAGTATTTCCTTGGTTGCTAATGAATTGAGGAATTTTTTCACTTGTTTATTGGCCATTTGTGGTTCTTTTACGAATTGCCTATTCACGTTCTTTGCTCATTTTTCACTTGGAATGTTCTTCTACTCCTTATTGATTTGCAAGAGCCTCCATCCAATTTTAATGAAAAATTTAATTCCCCAACGCAGCTGTCACAAATGCTGATGGCTGCAGTTCTCCACAGATCTAATTGTTTTAATAAGTTCCACTAATGACTCGGAGGCTGATGAAGGTGGAGCTCTGAGTGATGGAGCTTAGAAAAGAGGCATAATTAGAAGTTTCCTCTCCCAATCAAAAGAGCCAACTATATTTATCAGTTCAACGTCCTACTTTCCCCCTATTTCGAAAAATACATTTAAATATAACCCACTGGTCTTGGCAGGGTGGTATGGAAGACAGGAGAACCAGGTCTGGTTGTTATATAACCCTCCAGCTGATTTAGGGTCTTACTTCCTCTTTTAGGTTTCATAGTTTTGTCTTTAAAGTGGAAGCTTCAGATCTCTTTGGTTCATGCCTGCCTCGGCTGCCTCCAGAACCAGGAGCAAGGACATCACCTAGCAACCAGGGCTCTGCTTATAAAAACATAAGCCTCAGCCTTGCCAAGAGAGGAAAATCAGCAGTTGGAATGACAAGTATTAGCCTTGAACTAGATAGCAGCCAGAAGTGCAGCATCCAGTAAAGATGCACTAGCCAAGACATTCTCCGGAGGAACCCCAGTGTCCGGAGTCCTGATGCAGAGTTAGGGCCAGGGATGGTTTTAGGTACAGCCTCTGGAAGCTTCGCTCCCCACCCTGAGTTTTCAACTTGGGCCCAGAAAGGAGGTTCTAATTCCTCTATCTCTCAAGCCCTGAGTGATGTGAGACAGGTAGCTTAATCTCTTAGCACCCCGCTGTTCCCCAGTGGTCAATAGGTCAATACTGGGGAGCCAAGAATTTGTGCAGGAAGGCTGCTCCCTGGGGTTTCAACTGTATCATTTAGGTCTGAGCAGTTATGTGCAAAACCATTTGAGGCCCTCCCACACTGTGAGGCTAGGGGACAATATTACTCACCTCCAGAGTGCCCTGCCTCCATTGTGAGGAGATGCACGGCCAGAGTGAGGAGAAGCTGGAGTCACTGAGGTGCTGAGGAGAGCAGGGGGCTCTGGCTGGCCGGCTGGCCTCCAGTGTTGGAAGCCTACTGGCAAACTGCACCCATGCATTAGTCAGAGTATCTTTTCCTGAAACAATCCTACCCACCCACCCCATCCCCCAACACACACACACACACACACACACACACACACACACATACCCCTAATGAATTCCCAGTCTTATTTTTCCTGCTCTTTCTTCATGGGACTTGCTCTGGCCAATGGAATATTACTGGGCATGAGAAGAGCAGGGGGCCTTAAATGTTTTTCGGTGGTTTGGCTTGCTCTTCTGTCTTCTGTTGTGAAAAGACAAGCCCTCAGGTAGCCACCGGTCCAAGGAGAATGAGGAGACACATAGCATACACTTGCACTTAGCTGTACCCGAAATTGAACCATCCCAGCCAAACCCCAGGCCCATGAACAAGAAAACTGAAAAGTTCATTGCTGTAAGTCACTGAGGTTCAAGGACTGTTTGTTACGCAGCGTTATTGCAGCAGCCCCTACCACTGTGTCCTTCCAGATGTCCCGGATCCCGTTTTCTCTGAAGCCTAATTGGTCAGCTTCTCCTTCAATTCTGCAAGCTTTAGCATATCCTTCTGATAAATTCTTCTCTGCTACAGTGAGTTGCAATTGATTTCTGTGCTTTGTAACCCAGAAGCCTGCTTAAGAGAGCTCATCTACCGAGTCACCGAGACACAACTGCCTGTTCCTCTATCTGAGTTCAGAAGCTGTCTCCTATGATCTGAATGGTCGTGTCCAGCCTTTCTCCTCATCCTTTTCTTTTCAGATGAGCTTCTGCTGTCTCCAGCGGAAACAGTGTGTGCCCTGGACAATGTCTGGGGGCTGTACATACATTTGCTTTGCCTGGTACATCCTCTTCCCATCGCCAACTGCTGAGGTCCTGTGTACCTTGCAAGACTTTACGCAAATGTCACCTCCTCCATGAAGTCTTCCCTGATTCTCCTGGGAGTCCCCTCCTCCCTCGGCAACAGGGAAGCAGTTGCCCCTAGTCCAGATGGAGCTTACCTTCCTCTACAAGCTGCTATGTTTTATTCCCTAGTAAAAGGGAACGCAATGAGGCTATCACTCAGGGGAAGCAGACAGATCAATTTCTTTTCTGTCATACTCATTCCTAGTCATCGCTTTCCAGGAGCATTTCCTGACACTCAGGGACAAGGGCCTTGTATTACCTATTTTTCTATCCATGGTACCAACCTCAGGGCCTGGAACAAAGGTATGCTCTAAGGAGTTGTTGGTGATTTGAACGCAGGCATGAACAAATGTCCAGCTTTTCTAGCAACCTGGAACAGAACAAACACATAATAGAAATATATTTTTGGCCAATGATGTGTTTACTTTGATCCTGAGATGGGACATGACTAACGTCTTGTTTATCCTGCCCAGGATGAAGTTGGGTCTGGGGTCAGCCACAGGCCAAACATTATGGGAAAACCTCCAAATGAAGCACCCAACACTTAAGATTCATTTGGCCTTTTCTGCTACAAACCGATGAGATCACATCTGCCCTTTACAGTACCTGTAACCCATGAAACCGGGGTCCAGTGCGGGGAAGCAAAAAGCCAAAATTCACACCGCTAATAAAAGGAAGGGTGAGATTAGATTGTTAGTCCTCTGTTTGTTCCAAGGAGTATCAGACCAGTGAGGGTCCTCACTGGGTTTTTCCACTGGGTCTTCTGTAACGGGGATGGTATCACCATCCCTGTACCAACCTCCGCAGACCAAAGGCTGCTAGTTTGTGCCCAAGAGGATTCTTAAAATAATAGTGCTGCCTGCCTTTGTGGGCTGGAGCCAGCTGTCTTGGTATACTTGGTTCCTGAATTACAATTTCCTGCTCTTTACTTGTGGCAATAATTGGTGTCACAGTAACTGATCAGCTATGCCCACTTCTGTCCTGACAGCGAAGGCTTGGTCAGGCAGGGGAGAGATCCAGGACAGAGGGAATCTGGTGAGTGTCATGTGATGGGAGAGGCAGGACTTTTGGAGCCAGAAGTATTAGAGTTCAGATCTTGGTTCTACCACGTGCTGGCCTCAGTTTTCTCATGTGTAAAGTGGGGGGAAAAAACAGCATTCACCTTAGGGAGTTGATATGAGGTAAATACTGTGTCTGACACATAAAGGTTGTTTATGAGCAGTATCTTACTCTCCAGGGTAAAAAAGAGATGTCTCAGGCTGGGCTCTCCAAGAAGCAGAGCCTCAGTCATGGAGTTTATTTGAGAGGTGATCCTAGGAAACCCAGTATGAGAGTGGGGAAGGTAAGAAAGCAACGCTGGGTGCTTTACTGTGTAGGTTACCTCTGTAAACAATTGGAGTTCAGCCCCACTGGGGACCTCTGGGAGACTGGGTGGGACACAATCAAAGTTGTCCCTCCAGCAGAGTGAGGAAGTTGGAGTATTAACTCACCCCAACTCCCATCCACCACCGGCTGAGGGTGCTGAGGGGTAGGGCTTAACTTGTCAGCATAGCTTGCTCCTTGCACCAGCTCAGTGGACTTGAGTAGCCAGAGAAAGCCTTCTTCTGGCAGCAAATTGCAGCTGCTAAGAATTGGAAATCAGAGGATCCATGGGCATGGGAATGGTCAGGGCAGGGCCCCACAACACCCACTACACGGACCCAAAGCTCATCGAGAGAAGCCAGATCTGTCATATCAGGTCTAAGCCGGGGCTAGAATTAGGATGCAGTACCTAAAATTCAGGATCCTGTGCAGGCAGCCCTGGGAGATGGGAGTAAGGCAAAAATGGGGTGAGGGGTCCTGGACATTTGCCACCAACTGTCCTGGAAGCCCAAGCCCTGTGGTCCTGGGGGCCAGCCACAGCAGGGGGTAAGTCAGCTTTCCCTCTGTGGGGCTGAGTATGGAGGGGTCGGGCAACTTGGGACTGTGTTGGGAGACTGTCTCACTCTTCCAAACACAAGAGTGTCTGTTTCCCACACATACCCCCACCGGCACTCAGTTCCAGCCCTTTAGCCTCAGCAGTGGCAGTGGAGGCAGAGTGGGCACGTGTGTGTGTGTGTGTGTGTGTGTGTGTGTGTGTATGTGTACAGTTCCTGGGATGGAAGCCTAGAGGACAACCACTTTCTCCGTCAAATGCCATGGTTTCAGGTTGGGCTGAACTGAACAGCACAATAAAAGATGGGCAGCCTGGAAGGGCAGAAAACAGAATTAAGGAGCCAGCCCGGTGCGTGCATGAGAAGGGGCTGAATTCTATGTCAATCTTCCCTGAAAGGCCAGTGGGAAGGAGTATTTGGGGGATGCTTTATACTGTATACATCAAGTGTCAGACATTCCCACTGGGTTTGGATCCGAACAGCTTCCCTGAATGCTCTGAGGACAGAGCTACAAAAAAGTCCTGGGCTTCGTGACTTCCAAATATAAGTATAATAACATGAGAAAGGCACATCAAGGTGCCTTACTATCCTCATGGAAATATCACCCAAGGAAAGAACTTTTAGACACCAAGCTGCATTAGAGCTTTCCTGGGAGTTTCTAAACGTATGTACTGATAATACTAATGGTCATGATTATCAATGACCAGTATTGCTATTTCAGCAAGTACCATTTCTTGAAAGCCTCCCATCTACCCGTTACCTTGCTTTGATTCTTTGAAGTATTCTGTTTTCATCAATCAGCTTTCATCTTAGCCTCATAACAGGACTTTATGGAATATTCAGCTACTACCTCCCCAGCTCCCTGATGTGGCAGCTGGAGGTGGAAGGGAGAAAGAGTTGAGGGAGAGAGAGGGGACTAAAGAGAGGTAGGCTGGGGGGGGCGGTACATAAGGAGAATACATTCATGAGAATATTTTTTTATCATGAAAACTCTTAAATTGTTATCCTTATGAATACGAAAACATGAGTGAAGAATGTTCCTAAGAATTCTCTTTATTAAAGAATATATTACATTTCTTTCTTCCCTGTCGACTCCCCTCTCTCCACCCTTAGGCTCCAGTGGTAGCAGCAGGAAACAGAAACCAGGACACACAGAACATTCTTTTCACATGTTGTTATAAAAACAATAATGAAAGCTGGTCAACTAAAACTAAACCATGACACAAAGCAAGTACGTTTATCAAAGCTGCCGTTCAGCCAATTGGAAAATATACTAGTATTTTTCTCATCGGAACGTTGAGAGGATTAAATCAGCTAATGATGCTGAGATCCCTAGCACAGTATTGCATAAACAGCGACTATTCTGCTGCTCAGAATGACACCGCCCCCGCCCCCAGCCTGTCACCCAAATCTACAACCTGAGCCAACTTTAACTCCTCCCTCCTCCCCACCCTCAAGTCCAGTGAAAACCAAGATTCTGTCTGCATGAAGGTGACTAAAAGAGACCCCCAATGCGGAAAGGAAGGAATTAAGGACGTCCTGGGAGTTAAGCCAGGAAATCAGCTGTGACCAAGTGAACAGCAGTGCAGAGGCCTGAGGACAAAACCTCAGGCTTGCAATAGAATCAACCTTCCCCAGGAGAACAGGTCCCCAGATGGCACTGAGGAACTATAGAAGCCTGAATGGGGTCGGAGGTTGCGCATGTCCACCCTCTGCCCAGCAGGAGCTGGAGCCATTCAAAGTTCCCATTATGCAGTGATAGCCCATCATGCCAAGTTCACGATCTCCAAGCCCCCATCGATGACTTGGCCTCCTGAGGAGCAATGCTCGCAGATAGAGAATGTGCTCCCCTGCTGACAGGAACCTCTGGGTGGCTTGAAATTAGTACATTTTCCTTCTGGTTTGTTCTCAGGTCCCTCCATGGTTGTTTATTCAAGCATCCAATCACTTTGGGGACTTAGAAGATTGAATTTCTGAGCTTACATGGCTGAGGGCCAGACCCAGGTGAGTGACTCATTCTCCAAGTTCAGTGCACCCTGGTGGGGGTCTCCCTGCATGGCCAGTACCCAGACCCCACTGGGACTGTGGGTGCTTCCCACTGGCAGCCTCCACCACCTCAACAGGACATCAGCTCTGGAGCAGAAGGTAGGATGCAGTCCTGTTGCAAAAGAGAATCAGGTTGGAAGTTCCCCGTGAGACACCAGCAAATTTTGTTCTCCATCAGGACTTATGATCTTTCCTAACATGGTTGGAGAGGAAGGGGGAAACTTCCTCCCCATATTAGCTTTAAAATCTAATTGAGGAAAATTCTGTTGCCTAGACAATGGCATATTAAACTGCTCAGCAAAAGCAAGAATTCATAAAAAAAATTGTCTCTGATCTATAGAACTAGGGAACACAATAAATCTCCCAGGATTTTTAGCCACGGTTACAATATATCATGGCCAGAAATTGCATTAGCATGTAGATGCGATGGGCAGAAGTCTGCAGGCTTCTGAAGCAATAGAACAATGCCCCAGAGCAGTCTGGCCTCCTGTGGTCCTGCACTTATCAAGAGAAGGAGAGGGCGAAAGGCAGACAGGGATGCGGTAAGCCTACTGATGGCCTACTTAGTCGTCCCTTTGAACTCTCACCTCGAGCCATAGGGTAAATCATTTGTTGTTGCTCTTGTTTTGTTTAATCTCCATTGATTATGTTTCTTAGGGTGGCAAGCAAGAGAAGCCCATTCTGGGTAGCTTAAACAAAACACGGTAATTAATGTGGCAATACCGCAGGATCACACAGAGTCAAAAAGGGAAGCCAACTCAAGGCTGCAGAAGGGCAGGAGCCCAGGGCAGGTCTGCGCTCTCAGCCGCAGGTTTGCTGACTGCCTCTCTGGTGTCCTGACATGCCCATAACTCAGCAACCCAGGGTCTCAGTTCCTCCATTCAAGGACAGAGAATGTGATGGAGGCAGCCAAGATTGGATTCTCCCCTGAATCTGTCAGGATTGGCCAAGGGGATGGAAACATGCAGTGTAGACAAAACCTACAAGGGTTCACCCACACGGGATTTGTGAGCTGTTCCCAGAGGTGCAGTGGCGGCAAAGTCCCCAGGGTCCTAGCAGGAAGTGCAGAGATAGGTGCAAAGTCAGCATGCTATCCCTTCAGGCTCTCTATTACCTCCCTGGGGATCTCTATTCCTGAATTCATCAGGGTGCTCATTCAGGGCCAGCAGGGAATGTGGGCTGTGAAATTTAGGGAGGCGCGATGATTCCACCCCCAGGTGGCCTCAGGACATTGGCAGCAAGTGTCTTCCTTGCCAAAGTTCTATCTGTTTTGTTGTTGTCACTCTGCTTTCAGGTAGCCAGTCCAACTTGCCTAGAGCTTGTCTCTTTCCTAAAATGTGACTATGGACTATAGATGCTCTCCAACCCCTGAAATACTCTGGCATTTTGCTGATCTGCCCCCAAGTTCCTCACCACAGGTCACATGGTCTGGCTCCAAGGTGACAGTGAGAGGTAGTTTCATGGACTACCCACTCCTGGGGTCAGGAGAACCCTCACTTCTTCCCACCCCAGCTCAACTCAGCTGGGTCCACAAGTGAAGCTCTAGAACCTGATAGCCCTTTCCCAACACCCATGTCTGTACTGAGAGATTGACTCAGTGCTCACAGTGCCGGAATCACGTGAAGTACTTTACATGCATAACCTCCATTCTCACATCAACCTGATGAGAAAGACTATTTTTCTATTTCTCTCCTCATTTGACAAGTGAGAAAATGGAAGCACAGAGAGAACTTGCCCAAAAGTCACACCTGGCAGATGGCAAAGCAGGATTTAGAGCCAGACAACCTGAGTCCAGATCGAAGTGTTTAAATCTCTGTGCTACTGATCTTCTGGTTGGAAGCAATAGAAAGCAAAACAAAACAAAAACAAAAACACCTCTAGCTGACTATTCCATTCATTTCTTGTGACAAAATGAGCCACTCCAAACTGAGGTCTGGATGGTTTGTTATGCAGCATTGTTGTGGCAAAAGTTAACTTATATAGTGACCAATGTTGGACTTGTCCTGTTCTTGAAACTATTCTTTGACCCTTTTTAAACTATTCCTTGACCCTCTTCATAAACACCTACTCCAAGACCTGGATAAAACCTTGAATTTGCCTTTGTCAGATTTCAGTATATCAATCTATAGTAATTCATTGAAAGAAAGTTTTTTTTCTAATGAATTAACTAAATCAACAGATTATTTAAGAATTTCATTCACAAATAATGGGGAAAGGAGGAACTGGGCCATATGCTTTGCTGGCTGTGTAGAGTGATCAAAGCCAAGTGACTCAAAATTGACATATGATTCTGAACTTTGAAAGAAGCTGAAAAAATGAAAAGTCAACATTGAAATGACAGTGCATTTGAAAGGAGCCAGGATTTATTGCTGGGATAATAAATTGGAAATTTCTGGAGGGGAAATTTAATTGAAATGACAAAAAGTGACCCAAAAACCACATGTATTTTAAAGGCTAAGGCTCATGGGAAAGCCTAAGTGATTTACTGACTTGTTTGTCACGTCCCATTTCATTGGGTGGAGATAACACTAGAATATTAAATTCTACAGAAATAAATCTGCCTTTGCCCAAAGAAACAGTCATAGGAATTGTTATTTACATTTGCCTTTCAAAACACCCAGTGGGAAAACCTCCTGAAGGCTGAGTTCTGGTCACTGGCTTCCACGAGAATCCAAGTGGATTATAGTCAGACTGTTCTCATCCTAACGCACAGAAAGCGAAAAACCGCAGCTCTCTGTGAGGGAAGAGAAACATCTTCAGGACCACGCCGTATTCTAACAAGCACTCTCAAACTTTAAAAAGTGTCATTTGTAGCAAAGTAGACCCCAGAAAGCTGACCCTGTGGCCAATGCAGCCTGAGCTGCCCGTCAGAGCCCGCGAGGCTCAGGGATGACTGGCACCGCTTATGTCTGGGGGCATGGATAAAGGCGGGGCTACATGGCACCAAGTCTGCCTAAGAGTCAGACCCCAGCGGTCCTCTCCCACTGCACACAGCAGGTACCCGTCCCTCACCACTGTAGCAGAAAGCTCTCATTCTGGACTGAAGACATTAGGCACGGTTTAGCGTGGGGGTAGATACTGCAAGCAGGGGGTTTCCATAAACACTTGTAGACTTAAAAGCAGTGACCCTGCCTACTTTTCAACCTTGTCCCCAAGCTGGCTCTCAGAATGGAGCAGCCTGGCCTCTACACTCCAGGTAGGAAGCGATAGGAGGCTTCTCGGGGGCCTATGAGCAGCCTAAGAGGGGAGACTGAAAGACTTGCCCCCAGTGGTGCCTGCAGGGAAACTGCCAGCCAGACCACCCTACGGGGAAGCCTGGCTTCTCCAAGAACAACCCACCCGTAGACTTGCAGCTCTCATTCAGCTTCTTGCTGTCCCACTCTTAAGTATAAAGCAGCAAGTCGGCTCAGTAGACATCTGAAAAAAGATTCCAAATAAAATACATAACTAAAAAGCAAGAAACAAGTTTAAAGAAAGAGAAACTCCGCTGCAAGAAGAAACTGACAACAAAAACCTATCATGCAAACACATTGCATGTTCCAAACAAGAACAGGGTGCTGACAAAAAGAAAGAAAGAGAAAAGAAAACTTCAGAGAACAAATAAAGCCCTTCAAAGTTAAAAAGAATGTAAATAGAAATGAAAAATCAATGGAAAGTCTGAAATAAGAAGATGAAGGAATTTCCCAGAAAATAGAGGGGGGGGAAAATCAAAGAGAAAAAAAATGGAGAGAAAATATTAATGAATGAATGACAAATACACGATGCACAGCACCCAAATAATAGGAATTTCAGAAAGAGAGAACAGAGCAATCAGAAAAGAAGAAATATATACAAAATAACCCGACAGTTGCCGAGAAGTGAAAAATATAGTTTTCCAGATTGAAAGGTCCCATGATATTGCACCTGTCAGCACCTGAAGGCATGTCAAGCTGAAATTTCAGAATACTGGGAACTATCCTACAACCTTCCAGAAGAAAAAGACGGGTCACATACGAAGAACCAAAATCAGAATGGCTTCAGATTAATTGAGAGCAATATAATCAATATGCTGCAGGAAAATTATTTTTTATCTACAATTCTAAATCCAACCCAAGTATCAAGGTGAAATCAAGACATTTTCAGACACGCAGTCTCAGAAACTTTCCAAAAAGTCCCATGCACTCTTTCTAAGAAAGCTTGTGGAGGCTATGCTCCAATAAAACAAGGGAATAAACCAAGAAAGAGGAAGATCTGAGCTTTAGAAAACAAGTGATCTAACCCACTCGAGAGGCGAAAGTGATGGTGGTGAAGGAGGATTCCAGAACAGCAGGCATGCATGAGGCAAAAGACCAGTGAAGATTAAAGCAGCCAGAAAGCACCAGGAGAGAGATCTTTGTAAGAAGACAAACTGAAAGAAAAAAACCTCATGAATCTGAACATTCTGAGAGGCTGACTGGACAATTGGAGAAAAGTTGGGGGCTGAATAAGTGATAAGTACATAGCAAGCAAAGAAGCAGAAACAGACAATAATTCACTAAAGAGAACATGTTTTTCAGGAAAGACGAGTAACCATAGAGTGTCCTCCATAGGTCAGCTCTGAAGAGCATTTTCACAGCCATAATGAAAACGAAACATCGATAGAACCCAAATTATAATTGGACTACATGGGTAGGACAGGGGCTATCAGGGGCCCACGTGTGTGGTGGGGAAAGGGGAGCAAACTCCGTGTTCCTAGTGGAAGGCAACCCCAGATTTCACACAAACCAAGAAGTAGAATAAGAGTATGCTCTTCAGAGAATTGACATAAATACCAAAAGCATTGGCTGAAAGAATTGAACCTGTTTTTCCCTAAGGAAAAGAAAGTGGAAGAGGGTTAAGAGAGTGCTGATTTTCACAAGAAAACCTATTTTGCTCTTTATATTATGAGCTTATATATCTTGATGCAAAAATTAATAATTAAAAGAAACAAACTGTATTAACTTAAAAGTTTTTCATTTCGAGACGTACTTAACAAATTAACCTAATTAAACCAGACCTCTCTAAGGGTCTCTACAGTCCTTTTTGTCTCTTTTCAAGTAAATGAATCTACTGGCGAGGAAGAGACAGTGTAAGGAGCCATACACCTGCCTCCATGTTCTTCCCCCTTGGTCGTAGAAAGCCGGAGACCTGGGAGGAAGCCATGCCCACAGAGTTCTTCCCAGTGTTGGCTTCACCACTGAGTACATTCACAGATTTAGAAAGCCAAAGGGAGGCAAAAGACATTCTCCTTCATCTGAAACTGGTGCGTGTCGAGACTCTGCAGGCCAGAGTTCTTGCAACAGGCTACGTCTTCCCCCGCCAGGCACCTCACTCAAGCCTGCAGAGTTGCTGGGAAGTTGGCGGCAGTTGTTTCTTGCACATTTCAGACATCCTAGTGGAAGCAGGAATTTTCTGACTCCTGGCACCACGGCTGTGGTGGTAAGCCTAGAGGCGGCTGACTTTTGCTCCTTCAGCTTTTCCACCAGTTTGGCCAGCGATGAATTCCATGGAGACTCTGGAAAGCCCTGATAGTGCCCCAGGGTTTCGAAGCAAAGCTGAGCCTGTTCCAGAAATAACTGTTTTCCTTTTGAGAAGCAATTTCTACCTGGCTACGAGGGCTTCACTAGGAGACCAAGTGACCATAGGATCTGACTACTCATCATGAACTAAATGCGTTCTGATCGTCCCACGCCACAAAGGGGGCTTGATGTGTGCAGCAGCCACCATCCAGTAAAAGTGACAGATACAATATTGGGCTCAATCAGGTCCGGAAGGCACAAGTCGGTCACATAGCAGGTGACTCAGATTCTTATAGTCCCTGTGCTCCTTCAGTCCCCACCTCTGGGTGCACGGGGAGTTCTTTATGACCAGTTGGCTGAGGAAGAAAACCTCAGGCCTAGTTCCTGGGTGGTCTACACAGGGTGCTGCACACACTAGACATGGAACGCTGTAGTGTTAGACAGCGAACTCCTCCCCATGGGCTGAGCTTGAAGTAACACCGTGGGCGGTCCAGTTTGTCTGGAAAGAAAGATGGTCAGAGGTAGAGATTTCTGCTGATTTATGGGAAATGGCTATGCGTTTGTCTGGACGGTGGGGGATTTAGGAGGAACAAGATTGGAAAGACTGGTAACACAGACGTCTGGGGAAGAGCTTTTGCAGACAGATCTCTTGGGATGGGAGCAGAATGTGAAGATATCTGTGTCCTGTGTGAATGCTCACCTCAGGGCTCCCGTGGCAGAGAAGGCTGTCAATCATCCAGTAGACAAGATGCATCACGGATGTCAGCAGCCCCTTTACCTAGCCACACCTGATGAACAAACAAAGTGGCTATGGTAGCAGGGATGGAAGTCACACATGTCAACATGGATTTCTCTTCACCAAGACCAACCTGTCCAACCTACCAATAGCAGAGACCACTGCCGCTGTTCCTGATGTAACAGCATTTCCCAGAGAACCAGCTAACCAAAGGCTTAGTACACTGGACCACAGCAGGAGCAGCTACTTATATACTCACTGAAATAGTCTCCGGCCCTGCCCGCAATGCTTCTGTCAGCATTACCATCCATAGGCTTGCAGAGTGCCTTATTAATTGTCATGGTATCTGCATAGCATGGGTTAATCCCAAATGGTCTAAACTGCATGTCTCTCGCTAGAGCAAGTGACCCTTGGCCAATGGTATGGAATGTATTAACTAAAGAAAAGTGCTGATCTGTACCCTTGGGTCAATGGTTGGCTTTGGAACAAGATGAAGCCTCTTGTCAGCATTATTTAGTAAACTAATTGGATGGATGGTTTGCACCTAGTTTTGATGGCAAGGGGGATTTGAATGGTTAAGGCTGATCACATAGCTAGAGCATACTTACATGACCAGTTCACTTTAAGATACCCCCACCATGAGCAGGCTTCCTGGTACTGAGGTGCTTCACACGCCTGGAGACAATGTCTGTCCCGTGTGACCCAGAAACTCGAGGGCAAAGAGAACTGCGCCTGAGTTCTCTGGGCCCATTTTAATTCATATCCATTTTCCGCTGTTGCTGTACTATATAGAGATGTCTATTAGACAGTCAAGTGGAGATGTGTAACAGGTAGTTTATATATGAATTTGGAGTTTGAGGGAAATATTGGGGAGGAAATATACATATTTGCAAGTCATAAGCATACTGATGTTATTTAAAGTCATGGAAGTGGATGAAAACAGAGAAGAGGCCTGAGGACTGAGCCTGAGTCCCTCCAACATGACCAGGAAGGTCCATGGAGGAGAAGGAATAGTAACCAGTGAGAGGGGAAAAGCACCAGGAATGCATGGTGTCCCCAAGACAGTGAATTACATGGTGAAGAAGGAGAGAGTGACCAACCACGTCAAAGGCTGCTGAGAACAAGGTGTGGTCTGAGAACTGACCACAGGAAGTGGCGCCACAGAGATCACTTGTACTCATGATGTTCTTTCCAATGAGTTGGATTGAAGGGAGAATAGAAGGTAAGGCAGAGAAGAGGGAGGACTTCGACAATTCTTTTGAGGAAATGGCAGGAACTAGGTCCCTGAGAGGGATGTTGTTAACTGGGAGATATTGCAGTGTGTTTTTATGATGATGTAAGGAACCAAGTAGGGAAGGAAAAAAAGTGGTAGTGCGTTATCACTTGTCTCTTGTGAAGTCTGAGAGTAAGCAAAAGGGGATGGGATCCAGGACCCACACGGAGAGGTTGGTCTTAGCCAGGAGCAACCACCAACGGGAAGAGGAGTGGGTGGGTGGGCAGAGGTGGTGACGGGAGCCTACAAATGGTCTCATCTGATGGCTTCTATTTCCTCAGTGAAATAAGAAGCAACATCATCCATTCAGAGGGTGGATGAGAGAGGAGGTATTGGAGACTTGAAGAGAGAGAAAGTATGAAATAGATTGGAAACGTAAAGGCCCGCTCCATAACGGTTGTCAGGAATTTAAAATGACACCCGTCAACATGGTGTGATGGTGGTTTATATTTTCCCTCTTCTCCAAACATGGAGAGCTACACAGGTACAAATGCAGAATGGGTGGAGAGTTGGGTTTACCTGGGTTGAGTAGCCAGGTAACTATGTCAGGGAGAGGAACGATGGGTAAGGAAGATGAGAAGGCATGCCTGACATCCTGGTGGCAGCTCTGAAATTTGAGCCAGGGCAGGAGAAAAGTGAGGACAGAGCAAGGGTGATAGCGTCAAGACTTAGAGAGCCCAGTGGGGTCAAAGAGTTGTTCAAGTCACAGGACCATTGGGAGGACTGCCGTGGAAAGCTGTGAGGTGATGTTCAAAGAGTGTAGTGCTCAGAACTGAGGTTTTGGACATGGTAGAGTAGTCTTGACAAGGTTAAGGTACAGTATGGCTCAAGTGAGGTGGGGGACGAGGTGTTTGCAGGCAATGACCTTGAGATGTCAGGGCACGGGTGGCTTGTCCACATTCATACTGAGGCCACCGAGAAGGGTGACTCCAGCAGTAGTGGGAAAACAGAGAGTCGGCAGCCAAAGCCTTCTGTGAGTGAAGGTCATGGGCAGCAGAACGGAGGAGCGGCACTTGCTTCAAAGGAGCGAGAGGAGTCTAGGGAGGACGTGGGAAGCAACGAGGAGCCCCTGCCTGGCTCAACGTGAGCTCACAAATATGTGGAACTTGAGATGCAAAACAAAAACCAGCCAGCACTTCAGGCGAATTCTAGGAAGTAGTGTCCCGAGGGAGAGATACCAGCTCCTTACCCCCGTAACTGACCGGGCCGAGCTACACTGCAGGACACACATGGCAGCGGACAGCAAGGTCACACACACACCACCCCATACCCTCCTGATGGCAGATCTTTGACTGTATCGTGACTCGTAAAGCCAACATGGTTCTGGGAAGCCGATAAAGGGCCCAGGAATCAGAAGACCCCATCACCTCCCTGCCGCACGCTCTACACCACCACTGTGGGGCCACTGCAGCCAGGGTCACTCACTTCATCTACCAGCAGGAGAACTGAGGCTCCAAGCATTAGATGGCTCAGTAGTGGCAGAGCCAAGAATGATCCCTATGTCTTCTGACTCTTCCCCATCCATGCTCTTTCCACAAACCAGTTTCTCCCAAGTTTCCCAAAGATCAGATTTATCTGGCGACACTTGTAAAAATACAGATTCCTGGGCCTCAAAAGTGGCGATAGGGGCTCAGTAGATACGGGGCATGGCCCAGGAACCAGCATTTTAACAGCCACTGCTGGTGATTTTTATCCTGACAGCTTGGAAACCCCGCACGTCACCACACTGCCTTCCCTGTTGGTTGTCTTTGTGTAGCTGAGAGTCACGTCATCTCTTATGGCCCCAATTTCCAGCCTCTGACCTGGGTACATTGTTCTATGCTAGTTGCCTAAAACTTCTTTCATGTAAAGTCTTAATTAAAATGCTGGAGACCCATTTTCCAGCTAATGGATAGAGAATTAACACCAACACAGTACCAGGGTTTGGGGGGCGGGGGTTGTGTGGAGGAGCTATCAGTTTGGGGGAGATACCCATTTTATTTCCATCCCTAGCCAAGCCACATTAGTCCCTCCAAGCCTCAGTTTCTCTGTCTGTCATGGTTACAGTTCATTCCTCCCTTGTAAGACTTTTCAAGGTTTGAAAGTATTGTATGTAAAAGCCTAAAAGTTAATATTTGTAAAATTGGAGTTAATATGGTAGCTGCTGGTGGTAGAAGTAATAGTAACAGGAGTCATTGTCATTGAGATTTCTTAATCTAGCCTGGCTTGTCGTTCTGTAAACCAGACCAGGAGATCTGGCTGCAGAAGGCGCGCTCGCTGTAATGCCCGTTATCAGTGGGTTTGAGGGCGCCGAGCCAGGAGACGGTGTTGGGAAACGCTAGAGAGCTTGTTCCAATCAATACACTAACATTTGCTTTGACCTCAAGCCTCACGCCCATGTTGACACAAGTGGCCATTAGAGGACAGGGATGCACCATGGCAGGAGCAATGAGCTGGAAGGAGGCGGCAGCACGCTGGATTGGGCACTTGAGGAGATAGCGCTTTCATCCATCGCAGCCTGTCACTTACGCTTGGGTTAGGGTTGGGTTGGGATCGGGTGCATTATCACATTTGGACCCACCCTCAGAAACAGTGTGGGGTTCCCAGCTCGATCAGGACGTTGCTCTCAAGGTCTCAAAAACTTCTCATCGACCCTAAGAGCAAGTGCCAGCGCCAGCAGAATTTTACTGTCCGATTCACCTGTGTGGTTGGAAACTATCGAATACCTTTTTCTCTGGAGAGGGGGGGAAAGCCACACAAAAGCAACGGGTGAAGGTGATCAACCATTACTGAACTTGAGTCGAAGTTCTGCCCCTGAAATTCTAATGTGTAGCTCTTTCTTCTCCTTTCTGAAAGTGAGCAAAATGCCAACAGAAAGGACTGACCTGCCTTATTTAGGTTCTGTCTGCCTCTTACGTGGCCATGATTCTCTTATGTCATTGACTTTTTGTGTAGCTTGAAGACAGTAACAATAGAGGGTTATGTACATTATGGTTTGTCCGCATAAAGGGATACTGTGGAGTCGTTAAAACCAGCGCTGGGATCCCTGTCATAGACCTGGAAACAGTAAGACCACAAAATGTTAGCTGAAAAAAAGCAAGATAGAAACCTGTACGTACCGTGGTAGGCCACGTTTGTAAGGAAAAGAATGTGTACACACTCACCCTGAAATGGGGAAGGGTGCGCACGGAAAGATTGACACTCACCACCCCTCCCCTCCGTTGAGGTTCTCTGCGCTGTGGCTGCATAACACTGACAGAAACGTCTGTTTCCAGTAAGGGGAGGCTGGGTATCTAATTTCCTTCTTTATAACTGTCTGGGCTCTCCCAAGTTTTCTTCATCAAATGTATGTGGTTTTTGTGATTGTAAAAGTATAAAAAATGGAAAGAGGGGCAGCCCCACTCAGGCACTACCTCATTCTTTGTCATGGTTTTTAAATGGCAATATC
Source organism: Rhinolophus sinicus (assembly GCF_036562045.2). NCBI lineage: Eukaryota > Metazoa > Chordata > Mammalia > Chiroptera > Rhinolophidae > Rhinolophus > Rhinolophus sinicus. Next base: position 11,131,830 of record NC_133759.1, on the reverse strand, counting down.
TGAAACTCTGACCGCAGGGGAAAAGTTACTGAGTTGTGGTTTGTTCACACAATGGACTGTTAACCAGCAGTAAGATTTCATGTTGAAGAATCTCCAACAGCAGATGCTGCAGACAAGCTCTCTCGTCGCCACCCGTGTTTTCTCTCCTGCGCAGGGCAGAAAGGTTCTCTAAAGCACTGTGTTCTCTAAACTCCATCATACCTTCATTTCTGCAGGTGCCTTGGCTCCTGACGAGCAGATACCTGTGCTGCTGCTTCCACTCCCACATCTCAGGCAGCTGTGCCCTGGAAGCCCCCGCTGACACCTGCTGCCCCTTCCTGTGAGCCCCTAAGCTTCAGAAATAACCCCCTTTCTGCTTAAAATCAAAATACACGTAGGGTGTATTACCATGGTTTTTCCTTCTGAAAAGCACAGTACAAAACTATCTATAGCATGATGACAGCACTGTTTGAAAAAAAGAAAATCCTCTCTATAGAAAAAAGACCAAAAGGGAATGCAACCAAGGCGTGGCAGTGATTGTCCTTAGGTACTAGGATCACGTGGGGACTCTCTATGTTTCTGTATTTTCCACAATTTCTCTAATGTGAGTGCGTGCTATTGGTAATTTTTTTTAAACTTGTTATAAGAAAGAGCAACTGTCACTATATTCTCCCCATAGAAGTGCAAAGAGGATTCTGTGGTATCCTTACATGCACCTGTGTGTCAGCGTGGACATCTGCTTGTGCCAACTCTCTCCCTCTCTGACTCCTCTTTCTTTCTCTATATCTTTCCTTCCTTTCCCTATTTAATGTCGACATTCATGGACACATCTTGTTTTCCATATAGTTTCCTTCCTTCAAATCCTCCATCTGAGATGAAGTAATAATAGTAGGTTGGTACCAAAGTAATTGCGATGTAAAAGGTTTAAAATAATTGCAAAAACCGCAATTACTCTGGCACCAACCTAAGAAGTCGTGATAATGGTAAATGATGGTTATCATAGTAACAATCGCAACAGTCATATAAGTGGAGACCTTTGGCCTAAGTTGAGTAACAAGCTGGTTTATTCTGCCTCCAGCATCCCTGATGAAGGAAAGTTTGTCCTTTTCCATCTGGACCGGTCAAGCAGTGAGATAATCAACAGGATTGAGTAGCAAGCAGGAAAGCGCCTTCATTCAAAAGATGCAACTGGTGAGTGTTGCAAGGGCCACCCCGGTAGCTACAGCTTACATCCATCCAACCAGCGCTCCAGAGTGTCAGAGTACCGGCAGTTCAGGGTCCAGGCGGGCCTGCAGAGAGGAAGACCCAGAAGAGTGAATGGATCTCCAGGGTTCCACAGCCCCCACTGGCCCACTTAGTCCCTGGCCTGGTCCCTGCAGCATTTGAGCTTGCACCCCTGCAGGGGGTACGTTTCTGAAGGCCCTTGTGCATCTTGAATCTGTCTGTCTTGCTGTCCACCCCACATCCTAATATGAATGCTGGGACTCCCTGCGTCCTCACACCACATACACACCCCTCTCCCCTGCACACATACCTCTTTCCATCTACCCTACACTGCGAGGTGGGCAGGCTGAATGGCAAACTGTGAAATCCTCCCCAACCCCTGCAAGGTCAGTGTTTCTAACCTCTCTGAAGTGAGTGGGAGAGTTCTGTGATGGGCCCAGGGTCCTTTGGTGAGTACTTGGTAGACCTTAGATCTGACATGGGGATTCTCGTCCCCTGGGTCTGGGCCTTTCATCTTTCCATGCATCTGCTTCACCCCTCACCATCCAAGATTCCTTGCAGTGCCTCAACCTGCCTAGGTCAGCTAGACTGAGTTTCTCTACTCTTTCTCCTGGTGCCCCTAAAAGTGATCCCCCTATTCCCAGTCCCTGTGCCAGCACCCAGACCCCAGGTCCTCCTATCCCCACCAGGCAAGCTGCAGGCCATTAAAATCCTATTTTGTTAGTCCCACTCCTCAGCTGGGCAGGCCTCCAGGAGTCTTCCACGGTAGTCCTACAGTTGAAGAAGAGGTTCTAGCCCCCTGCTCCCTCCTAGCTATAACGCAGCAGGGAAAACACACACATACATCCTTTCAGAAACCACAAGGCTCTCCATGGCCCCGGGCAGGCATCGCAGAAGGGACTCCTGTTGGCACACAAGGCCTTGGTCTTCTCCCTTCCTGTCTGCCGCAACGCTGCAGAGCTGTTCAGCTGAGCTTTGGAAAAGATGTGTCTGCTTAGTAGCTTAATAAGAGCTCACTTCACTGGCAATTCTGAGCAAGGAAGAAGGCTTTGATCAGCCTGGTCCAGCATCTCTCTACTTAGTGCTATACAATGAAGATGATTTTAGCTCATTCATGCTTATCCTAGAGGGTCAGCCAAGCTTCCAAATGAATTGGAAAGTCAAGACTATGTATGAAAGATATTTTAAACACTCTGAAGACAGCGAACGTTAACTGTGGGACATCGTTTTAAAATGCAATCTATTAAATTAGCGAGGAAAATGGGTTAATGGGTAAATGGTATGAGACCACCGACTAGCCATTTGAAAAATATAAAACTGCATCCCTACCTCACTTTTTATAGCAACATGAATTCCAAGAAGGCCAAAAATTTAAGTAGAAAAACATGAAACTTCTATTTTCTAATTTGTTTAACAAGAACTTAATATAAGCCTTATTTTGTGCCAGGCACTGTTCTAACAAAGTAAAACACTGCTTGATTTCTTAACAGTCTTGGAGTATGAGAAACTTTTCTAATAAGGAGATTTCATAAAACCTCAGAAGCTACAAAACAAAAGATGAAGGGATTTGATTCTGTGAAAATGTAAATCTCCTATATGCTGACAATACCACAAACAAAGTCAAAATATGAATAACAAACCTGAAAAAATAGTTCCCATAGATTTGATGCACAAAGGTCTACAAACCCTAATGAATCAAGGATATATATAAAATCAATAAAAACAAAAGGAAATATTCGTAGCCCAATAGGAAAATGGGCTAAGAACGAGAACAAACAGTTCATAGGAAAATAGTCAACAAACACAGGAAAAGATGCTCAAGTTTTTTTGTAGATTAAAGATGCAAAGCAACATAGAATGATACCATTTTATGTCTCCATTTCCAAAAACCACACAAGTTTTAATGCTCCAAGCCAGTGTGTGTGGGGGGGGGGAGCATAGGCCCCCCTCACACAGTGTAGCTGGAGGTGCCCCAAAGGGTCCCAACAAATTTTCTGCAAGGGATTTCCCTAAGGATACACTTGAAAGGACCTAGAAATTCTAAGAGCAACAAGCTCGTGTAGAATTGTTTGAAACAGCAGCAGCAACAAATATAGAAACAACCTCAATGTCCATCCATAGGGACCTGCAGAGAATCCCCTGCAGCATCCGTACAACAGAGGAAACTGAGCACTGTTACAGGCAGGGCAGAGACCTCCAGGTAGGGATACACCAGGACTGGCACGCTCTATTGATAAGTGAAAAAAAGCTGGGTGCCGGTCAGTGCACACATTGGAATTTCAAGTGTGTTTTAAAGTATTTGTATGTACATTTTTCTCTGGTTTATAAGACATAGTAACGGTGGTGCCCCTAAGGAGGTTGCTGCTAAGACATTTATATTTTTCATTTTTAAACACAGATGTATTGTTTTTATTTTTAGAAATAATAAATTAGAAAATGCACATCTTGAAAATGGCTTCTGGATAATGGCCCCAAATGCAGCCTTGGTCTTTCAAGAAACATTTAGGGGCTATCTATCATGTGCCAGGCATAGGTGCTGGAGATATAGAGGCAGGAGAAACAGACACAAATCTCTGGCTGAACTTAGCTCCCAAAGACACAGAAAAAAACAGAAAAGCAAAAACAAAAGTCTTAACCTATGAGATGGGCACATCTCCTGTTGCCAGATTCTGGACGAGGTCTTCACCGCCTACAGAGCCTATGGGTTATGGTAGGTAAAGAATGCCTCTCAGGCTTCTACTAGTGAAGTGAGTCTGCCCGCTGGTCTGCTCCTGCCCCACTAACCGCCCCCCTGCTCAGAAACCCCGAGTCTGCCCCCACAGGACAACTGGACAGCGTCTTACATGACCAGAGCATAGATCTCTCCTTGCAAACCACCCTCATCTCTCTGAGTAGCCCGGGGAAAGCTGAGGCTTGAAATAGCACAGATCCAGGATCAATTCCAACGCTTTGGCCAGAGATAAGTTATTCTACCTCTCTGTGCCTCAGTTTCCTCATTTTAAAAATGGGGATAAGAATACTCACTGCAGAAGGATTTATGAGGATTAAATGATGATGTTTATGTAAACATACAAAGACTACACACTAAAGCAGCCAAGAAAGTGTAGTTGTCATTAACAGATTTCCTCTATCCTAAAATACCTTCTATTGCAAGATGCAGCAATAGTTTATTAACAATTTTAGATAAACCCTAATGTCAGATATGTTAAGATATACAATCTGGAAATATCACATTGTTTCAAGATCTACCTGGAGGCTACAATGCCCAGAATCGACCAGGTATTTGATTATGACATGTGGGATGAAAGAGAGGGCAGAAAAGGCAAGGGAAGGTAGAAATTGGTAGGAACACAGTGTCTACTGGATAATGCAGGCCCACCATGAGAAATGATATAGAAGGAGGTGGTTGCAGGACATATTGGGAATAGAGGGTTTTCATATACTCCACTGGTTCAGCCTATGAGACAGAACCAGATACATAGATCAGAAAATCTCCAAGTTGGAAATTAGGCCAAGAGACATGCACACCAATCTATGCTGAGACAGACATCTGTGAAGGGGAATCTGACCATCACCCATGCAACAGTGAGCAAAGACAAGAAAAATTCACACAGCCTATCTATTTGGCAAATACTGAATATGAGTAAATCTGTCCCTACTCGAGGAAGGATAAAACTAACGTAGGATCTATGGGAAAATATTACAAGAAGAAAAGGGGGCATCATAATGAAATTCAGACAAATATTCTGAAGCTAGCATACTGCAGGATCCAGAAGTAAATTTGTTAAAACTGACATCCTCCATAAGGTGCGCCCAGACATGACCTCTGGAGAAAGCCATAGAAAAGAAGGGCGATAAAATAGTTTGAATTTTACAAGGAAGCTGGATAGGCTAACAGTTGCAAAGGAATTAAAAATGTAACAACCAACATTCATCACCCATTCATGATTTAAAAAAAAAACAACCCTTTAACAAACTAGAAATGAAAAGGAACATTCTTAAGCTGACAGAGTAGCTCATAAAACTTAAAGAAAACACCACATTTAATGATAAAAGCTTGAACTTCTTACGAGTGAGATGAGGAATGAGACACGGATGCCACTAGCATCGCTTCCATTCAACATTTGCTGCCAATGCAATAAGATCGAAAGAAGAAAGAAAAGTATTGTAGAGCCCAATGTGAAATGCAAAACAATAAAGCTTTGAGAAAAAATATTAAAAGGAATATCATCATGGCCTAGGATTAGGCAAAGATTTATCAAAAATAACCACAAAGGGAAAGTAATGATAAATTAGACTACATTAAGACCAAGAGCTTCTGTTAGCAAGACTCCATTAAGAAAGTAAAAAGGTAACCCCCAGAATGAAAGATGATATTTGCAATACTTGTATCCAACAAAAAAAATTTTATCCAGAATACATAAATAATTCCTAACAAATTAACAAGAAAAAGACAGATAACAATAGGAAATTTGACAAAAGATTTCACACACATGAACGGTATCTAAATGGTCAATAAACATTTGAAAAAGTGCTCAATCTCGTTAGTCATCAGGGAAATGTAAAGTAAATTCATGATGCAAAACCACTAAACAGTCACAACAATAAACTCGAAAATACCAAGCATTGGCAAGAATTTGGAGCAACTGAAACCTATAACTGCTGATGGGCGTGTAGCTTAACAAAATCTCTTTAAAAAAATCGTTTAGCAGAATATGCCAAATCTGGAAATATGCATATCCTATGACCAGTAATTTTATTCCTTGTATAATCAATGGAAAAATCCATTTATATATTCACCAAAGATAAATACAGAATGTTCATGGCAGCATTTAAAAAGTGAAAACTACCCAGATGCCAACCAACAGAAAAATGAATAAATTGTGTGTATCCATACAATGACCTACTACACAGCAATGAAAATGAACAAATTACAACTACACAGAACAATATAAACAAATAAAATGTTGAGTGAAAGAAGTCAAATACAGGCCCAACCACCTATAAATTTTAGGCTTTCCAAAGCAAATATCCGGTTAAAAAATCAATCAAAAAAGTTGCAGATATTTTTGGCAGCAAATATATAACAATCAGTTAATGCATCCAATATATAAAGAGTTCCTTCCAACCAATAAGATGACATAAATAAAAAATAGGCAAAGGAAAGGGACGGGGGGGGGGGCAGAAATCACTAAAGAACATAAATATATAACAAATGTAATGGGACAAGCTCCTAATGGCATATCATAAAATGTGAAAGAAGACAAAATGGTCATTCACCTTTCAAATGGCAAAGGTCTTGTCGTTGGTGAGAGGGCAATAACTAGGCATTTTACTAAATTGTTAACATTAGTATAAATTATACAAGCTTGCTGCAGAATCATTTCACAACCTGTATCAAAAACCTTAAAAGTATTCAAAAACCCTTGTAGGAATTTATACGAAAGAACTCATCAGAGATGTACACAGACACTTATTTTAAGGAAGCTCATCCTAGCATCCTGCATAACCTTAAACAACATTTGCGGGAGAAAACTTGTTCAAGTTCAGGCAATTTGATCATTCTTTCCTTCCTTCCGTGGCCTTTGGGTTGCAGAACTCAATGGTGTTCTCCTGCTTAGCTTGGTTAATAAGATGCCACTAGTGTGGGACCACAGATGTACAGCAACCAAGATTAGGCCAATGTTAAGCTGAAATGAGTGAGAGTCAGTGTAAGTACAGGCTGTGCAGACTGCCACTTACCATGCTCCCATCCCTTCTTTTCCTTTTACAATTTTCTTGGCACATTCAATTGTCTTCTTTAAATTTGGATTCAATAAGTCTGTGGAGAGAATCAAGTAGAATGATCCACACCATCACTTGGCAGCCAAGTCAGAGCACGTCAGGGAACGTACACGGTGCTCACATTAGAGGGGCATCCACGTGATTCCAAGAATAAACCTATCCCTAAATTTTCCTCAGACAGTACTGGGAGGCAGCAGGGTGTGGTCACGTTTTACTAAATCTAGTGATGTTTTTTCTGGTAATTTTTATAATAATAATTTCATTAACAGTCTATATATGTATAGTGAATTCTCTGTGCTAGGCAATGTAAGAAGTAGTGGAGATAGAATGGCAAACTTGATAAATCATTGCCCTCACAGAGCCTGCAGTCTGGAAAGGGGTAAAGATTACAGGCAATTATAATACAAAGGACACCTGGAATGGTGGGCAGTGCAGCTGGATGGGGGCGCATTGAATGGGGGTACCTAATTCAGACTTGACAGCTCAGGGAAGGGTTATCCAGCAAACTGACCTCTAAGGAAAGGGGGTTCAGAGAGTCACAGAAGGAAAACTGTTCCAGGCAGAAGGAACACGTATGAGAGGGCCCGCAGGTGCCTCTAAGGAACCAACATGTCTACGCATTCATCCTTCTGTTCCCTCCCTGGATGCTGGAAACCAAGACCTCCCACCTGGTCCTACGGCAATACCCTCTTCCTGCCTGCACTACAGCCTCCCCCCACCCCTAATCTAGTCCGACTGCTTTTCCCTAAAACGTTACTTCAGTGCCCCCTAGTTGCCTGTAAAACAGAACCCCAGTCCTTGGCTTAGTCCAACTTTGCCGAACATGCCTTTCCACTGCTACACCCTTACCTTCCACTTCTGTCCTCCACAACCCTGCTATGGAAGACGTAAGAGGCAGGAGACAAAGACAGTGCTACCCTGATGGTGGGTGCTCCACAGCTTGGGGATCATAGGCAGTTCATCTGGCCCTCAGTGGGTGCTCAGTAAACGTTCATGGGATGAGTAAACCTTGGGCAACCGCCTCCTCTTGACCACAGGTATATGGAACCTCCTAAAAGTGGTGGGCAAGCTCCCTCTGGATTGGGCCCCTCCTGTCTCGTTCCAGGGACCACTTCTGCCTGTCAAAGTGGCAGCTTCTGTACCCCTTGGAGAAGAGTGTGCTGGCCATGTGTGGGTAAAATCAGACCCAACTGGAACCCTCTACGCTCACCCTTCACGCTCAGATGGGTTCTGATGTCTGACTTCTCCTCCCTGCCTTTCCGCATCACCAGACGCTTTCTCTGCCCATCTGGATGTGGGTCTCCATGGCTCCGACCCAGGCCGCTGGGCCGGGCTCACCGCCTCCCTTTCTCCCTGTGGACCCTGGCCGTGCAGCACTCAGCCTCTCCGGGACCCCACCTTGGATTTGGCTCAGCCCAGCCCCTGCCAGCCCCTCCCGGCATCAAACTTGTCAACTCTGGTCATTAGGAAGGTAGACCTCTGAGCTCAGTGCTGTGGCCCCCAGTGCCCCAGTGTAGAACGGGGTGGGGGTGGGCGGGTGAGGGACCTACCAGAACAGGACACGTGGCACAGGTTCTTGCCATTGTCACACCAGTTGGTGTTGCGAATCTGAAAGAGGCCGAAGCCCACGTAGGCATCACGCACATTCTCGTAGACAGCCTCGGGGTTGAATTTGCTCTCAAAATAAGCCAGGCACACCCCTAAGACAGAACAGGAGGGGTGTGGCTCAGAAGAAGGCTGGAGTTGGCGGTACCTCGGCAGGGGATGGAGGGAAAGAGGGTGAGGAGAGAGGGGGCTGAGAGGGGCCTACTCACAGTTTTCCAGGCTATAGCCCTCATAACCACTCAGGCCTCCTTCCTGAAGCCTCTTAGCCACCATGCAGCGCCCCAGCACAGCAGCACCACTTGGAACCATCAGGTAGCCAAGAAGGGCGAGAACCACAGACGCCTTCATCTTCTCCAGACTCCGGACAGCTCAGGGCGGAAGCAGCCAGGTGAGCGGGTGGAGTCACAGATAATTTCTACCAAGATCCCGGCACACTGGGTCCTCTGAAGGGAGAGAAGGGCACTATGGGGGTGAGGGATGCAATTTAGTGTATTCAGAAAAATGGGAGTCCCGCCCGGCTCAACCATGACACTTCTTCCCATCCTTTCTCTGTTTTGAGTTACTGCAAACCCAGGATCCCGGAGGCCCACCTCGCCTCCCCTTCTTGACCTATTTTTCTAAGGAAATTGCTCCTTTGAAGATCTCCCTCCCACACACACCCATTCTTTCCCTTCAGCAAAACCCAATGGCTTCTACTTGGTTTTGTCCTCACTCCTTTCTCTTTCACATTAGATGCAGATGCTCAAATCCTCTCTTCCCCTTTATTGTGGAAGTAGAACATGTTCGTTAAACACATTTTGGAAAACAGAAAAAGAGAGAGAAGAAAACAAATGCATCACGGTCCCACCATTGGAGCACAATCACCACTGTCACATTGAGTGACTTCCTCCACTGCCTTTTATCCTGGACTGTATTCTGAGTTGTGGCCTCCGCCTTTACACACACCAGTCCTCAGAGTTTCCGCAAACCAAACTCCACTGTCCACACAGGAGACAAGCGCTGGTCCAGCCCAGACCTGCCCCTTAGTCGCTGAGCCGTCATCAGCTACAGCAGACAAGTCACTGAGCCTCGTCATACCTCTGCTTTCTCGTCTGTAAAAAGCGGGGGATAATGTGTGGGGCGCTCTGAGAATTGGCTCTTGAGCTTCTCCTTGCCTGTTTCTGCTGTCGCCACCTAAACTCACCTTGTCACCATCGCCTCACCCACCTGATCTCTGCAAGTTAAGTCATAGCCCAGCTCCCAGGCTCCACTCCTCTGCACCAACTCCTCCCAGCAGCGTTTTCTACCACGACTGAGAAGTGTCCCCAAAGCATGAACAAAGCAGTACTTTGAGGCTGCTGCTAGTTCCCTAGTCCTTACATGGCAAACCCACACTTGGTTTTCTGAGCCTGCCAAGGTCTTGCCTCACCCGCCCTCTGAGTTCCCATGTTGCTCCCTCTCTGACCCTCTCTGCACCTCCCCACCCCACACCCTCAACGCCCATGCTCCGGTTAATTCTTCCCTTGGTGTCTTCACGCGTGGGTCTTACCAGTACACAGGGCCCTACCATGCCTCCCCCCACCCAAATGTTTCTCCACCTTCAGGTCTCCACCCCAGATGCCACCTCCTTGAAGCCCGATGCAATCCTTCAAGAACATTCCCTCTCTGAGCCCCAACTGCCCTCAGAATCATTTCCAGAACTCTTCACCGGTGATTGTCTCTTTCTGTGCTACGGCCCATCCATCAGACCAGAATGTGCAATTGGAAATTACAATATATCTTCTTCCTGGCATGCCCTGCAGCCCCTAACAGTGCATAAATATATATCAACTGGACAATTAATTCCACCCTCCTGCTTGTCATCATTCACAGGTGTTTGCATATCCTCCAGCCTATATTCACCTCCACCAGGGGTTCTCGACCTTGGCAGTTGGGCTGGAAAATTCTTTATTCCGGGGGCTCTCTGGTGCATTGGAGATGGTTGAGAAGCACAGCTGACCTCTAGATGCCAGTACATCCACCCCCTTAGTTGTGATTGACAAAATGTCTCCAGATATTGTCAACTGTCTCCTGAGACAAACTTGTCCCCCTGTTGAAAACCAATGATCTAAATGTCTAACTTGGGCAAAAGTTGGAAATAAATGAGTATATTCATGAATAAGAAGAAATGCACTTTCAAACATTTGCTTAAACTCTCAAGTTGCATCATTAGCTACCGACGTGACCAGTAAACCAAATTCGTTGTCAAGGACGGCCCACCATTGAAGTGCTCAGACTTGGGAGTCAAGTTGCCTGGGTCCAACCCCCTCAGTAGCTGGGATCTTAGTGGTCCCAAGAGTGATCTAAGATAGTTACTCAGCCTCTCTGTGCCTCAGTTTCCTCGCCTATAACCGAAGTGAAAGTAACGATCACCTAATTGTGTTGATTTAAAGAGTAAATGAGCTCAATATGCAAAGCACCCAATCTCCTGTAGACACCCCCTTTGCTGAGTCCTGGTGCACTCCATAACTATAGCTTAATAACTGCATTTCAATGTATATGAGAGAAGTCCATGTTTACATTGCCCACCAGAGCAAACAATATTCAGGCAATGTCTGTCTCCCAGAGGGCAGGCCCCACTTCAACTCATAAAAAGCATGCAGAGTCCTCTCTTCCTTCCTCTTCCCCAGCAGCCAGTTCATCCGGAACCCTGTCGCCGGTCCTTCCAAAACCTATCCACCTCTTAAAAAACACATATCCCATCACATCACACCACCAGTGGACTCCTCTTGTACTTTAAATAAGATCCCAACTCCTCATCCTGGCCGACAATACCTGATCTAGCCCGAGCACCCATCCAGTTTCATTTCACACCTCTCCCCTCATTCACCCTCACACCGCCACATTCACTTTGCACATTTTTCTCTGAACGTGCCAATCTCCTTCCTACCACAGGTCCTTTGCACATGCTCTTTCTTCTGCCTGGAACACGATTCCCCCAACCACCACATAGCTTGCACTTTCTGGTCATGGTCCCAGCTCAGATGAGCTCACCACCTCATATAGGGTTCCCTGACCACTGCCCCATCACAGAACATAGTTTTTATTTTCTTCCTAATATGCCAATTTCAGAAATTACCTTGATCATGTATTTATTCACTTGTCTATCTCCCATACCCGAGTGTAAGCACAAGAGATACAGAAAGCTAATCTGTTTTCTCTGCTTTATCCCCAGAACTTAGAACAGAGCTTGGTGCACAGTAGGTGCTCAATGAGTCTCTGCTGAGTGAACGAATGAACAAAAACCTACTCTCCCAAAGAGAACTGTCATCAGATGAGCAATAAGTGAGTTTGCTGAGCAGAGTCTCCTGCAGGTGGCTGTCGTCACACCTGTCCTGCTTCCTGCCCACCACATACCTGCTTGTCAGTGCGCCAGTCCTTTGCAGGTCTTGGAACCTCCTGGGGGGCGGGGGAGGAAGAACAGCCACTGCAGCAGCTTCAATGTTCGTTACAGGAAGGCTGCTCTCCCTCCACTCAGATCCCTGAATTCTTCAGATGCCACTTCCTTGATAACCCAGTTGCCTTCACCCAAGAACTTCTAAACCAGAAACCCTCCGTGGCCTGCTTTTCTAGAATCCTTTCTATGACATCAGTTGCTATGCACCAGAATATTCTGAATATTCTGTCACCATCACATGTGTGTCCATTTTCTATTGCTGCTGTAACAAGTTACCTCACACTTAGCAGCTTAATCAATACAAATGTATTGTCTTCTGTAGGTCTGCAGTCTGACATCAGATATGGGTTGAAAATCAAGGTGTTGGCAGAGCCATACTCCTTGGGGGGGCGTGTGGGGGTAAAACCTCATGATGCTTGCGGTCACCTTTCAGACAGTTTGGCAAAACGGAAGCGTGTGTATATATATATTGAGGGAGAAGCGTGGAGCAGGAGTGGCAGGATGCCCATAGCCAGAGGGGCCTCCAGGTGTTCACTACCCCCTGTAACTTGGAAAATAAGCTAATTTTTGAAGAATCTAAAAAAAAAACAAACGGGGGCTCTAAAGTCAGTCCTGGTTCTACTACTTGTTAGCTCTGTGACCTTGAGAACATCATTTATTTTCTTTAGCTTAATTCTTCACTATAAAATGGGGATAATAGCAAACTCTACCTCCTAGGCTTGTTGGGAGAACTGAGATAAATATACGTAAAATGCTTAACACAGGGCCTGGCACATAGTAGGTGTTCAATAAGCAGTGCTTTTAACATTAAAATGAGGAGGAGGAGGAAGTAAAGGGGAAGATGCAAGAGAGAAAAGGGGGAGGGAGAGAAATGGCTTCCCTGCCCTTCTCCCGCCAGAACACCAATTCCTATCACACTGTTTGATGAAGACGAGAACAAAAAGGAGAGAGGATCCTGCCAGGAGAGGAAGGCAAAGTCTCCCCTAGGTGGGACAGTCTAGATTTAGGGAAAGGTTTTGTCTCAGAGCTTGCAGGCTAAGTTGACTAATATCCTGAGTTATAAAACCTAAGCATTTAACAAAGCCAAAAATGCAGGCTGCTTACCTACCGCCACACTGATCTCCCAACCCAAGCTTTCCGGGGAAATACCAGAGTAGACCAGTGTCAGCCTCAGGACCCCTGGCTGCGCATCTGCCATTCCCCAGGCCTGGTGACCCAGACAAAAACATCAATCATTCACCAACTTGGTCCCAAGTCTTCCAGCAAAGCTGCTTGGATCTCTCCTCCCACAAGTGGAGAACACCTAAATATACATGAAGGCTGCCTTCAGCTCCAAGATGTAGACATGTGTAATAAGGAGACCTTGCCAAGTGTTCTACTGCAGTTTGGGTTTTTTACAGGCTCATTTGTCAACTATAATCCAACAATGAGATAGATCTGGCTGGTTCAAGTCCTAAGTCCCTTAGAGGAGCCAGGAGCCCCAAAGAGGGGCCTGGCTCAGCCACTTCTGACTCAGGGATGGGGAGCCAGCCCTGAACCCCTGAGACTCATGTGCCCCTCAGTTTGCCCCAGCCTTTGGCCCCAGCTGGAGTTTTCCCCAACAGATGGATCTCCATCTGCTCTGCAGACATGACTGGATAACACAATCTATAATTACATTTATATCTGTGTCAATATCTACCTCTATATCAGTGTCTGCAAAAAATGCCTGGAGACGCAACCAGATGCTGGTCAGAAACTCAGAAACATCCGAGGCGGACATTCCCTCCGAAATGATCTAGTTTACCTGTGTTCAAAATTGTTTCTTGCCATGGAGCCCCTGATGAAAAGCAAACTCACACAGAAGCCCTCACTGCTGGCTCACCTTCCTCGCTTCCATATCAGGGCTTGAGGATAACGCCTCCAGTTCATCGCGTTGCTCATACCTGAGCAAGACAGAAACGAGACCAGGACCAGACTCAGAGCTTCTGAGACCCACAGAAAGAGGGCTGGGAATACATTTTTGGTCATCCAACCAAAGCCACCCCTCCCAAAAGAGCTCTGATCGTGTTTGGGGCAGAGACCCCTGGATTACAAAGAAGGTGGGACCTGCCCTGGACTATGGGTGGGTGTATGATCCAGTTCTGGCCAGTAGGATGTAAGGGGAGGTGCACTGGGGAGAGGGGACTTCTGAGGATGATTTTCCTCCAGGCGAGAGGCAAAGAAGGCCTGTGCTGCCCCTTGAAATCAGCTGCTCAAGGTATGATGTTTGGAGTTGCTGCTGCCATATTTTTGACATGCAGGGACCTAGAGAAAGGCATTGATGCCAGTTTCAAGCCAGACACCACTGATCCCTGAATCAATAGCAGCAGCTGCCCACCTCCAGACGTCTTATGCAAGAAGCACAAAGCTCTGTTGCGTGACCCCCCTTTAGTCACGAATTGTACTTGCTGCTGAAAGCACCACTAACTGATTCAAGGGATTGGTGTAAATCTGCCACACATTTATTTTCAAATCCAAGCATTTTTAGCTGTGGTGTTGCTTGCCTTGTTTAAAAATATTCAATTTCATCAGAAAGAAAACAGCCCCACCTTTGTGTACTCACTGAGTACTGGTCTGAGGCAACGTGTGCTCGCAGCCTTGAGAAAGGGGGAGGGAAGTGGCGGTGTTTTCTTTTATGAACACTCTTCTTGTTACCTGCATCAGGACAAAGCCTCCCTCGGCGACCCACAACGCACCGAAATGGAAGGAGAAAGATGTCAGGCTGTGCTGAGAGAAATGCAGAGCAGGGAGCAGGCAGGGACTCATCACGACCTACAAGTCCAGGCGTGGTGGGAGGCCCATCAGCTTCCCGGTCCAGGGGGCTTGAAAGCCCACATCACAAAGGGGATGAGAAAAACCTGCAGGAACTACCTCACACCAAGGACCCTCCACAAAGAAGGGAGGCTGAAAGGCAGGGAGCCATCAGGTTTGTGAAAGGGAAGGATATCACCGCAGACTTCTGTGTTTGTGGTAGGGTGACCAACCATCCCCATTTGTCTGGGACTGAGGGGTTTCAAGGGATGCGGGACTTTCTGCATTCAAACTGGGGAAGTTCTGGTGGTGGAGCCACTCAAAGTAGTTACCTGAATATATAAGTTACACATGAGATGGAGCCCACACCGCCTCAACCCTCCCACAGGTGAAATAAGCAGCAGAGGCAGCCCGCTCTGTGGTCTGGCAGATTCAGGCTGAGATGTCTTCGGTCACTCCATAGGGTCTGTGTGAACAGAAGGCAATGAATGAATGAATGAATGCATGAATGAATGAATGAATGACTCCAACAGAGTAATTATATTTATATGACAGTTCTGTTTCCAACGTGATTATTTTCCATTGTCTAACATATAAGTTTCATCAATTGACAAACGCCGGTGAATGCACCACCTTCCACTACTGGGCCCCGTGGGGCAAAGGAAATCCATCTGAAGCCAGGAATCAAACACATCACATTCACGTGCATTTCATACTTGTACCGTTCTGCCTTGAAGGAATTTGCTTTCCACTGGAAGAGTTGTGAGCACAGAAAAGATGAGTTACAATCAAGAAGCCTGTGCCCAGTGCCAAAGAAGAGGGGCCCATGGGAAGTGCTGTGGAGACAGCACATGGGGTTGAGATGGCGATGACCTTTCCTGTGGCGCAGGCTCTGGGGGCATGGCTCATACAGGTCATCTCATTGTGTGCTCCTGATAGCCCTGAGAAGGGGGTACTCTTCTCACCTCCACCTTACAGTGGGGGAGTTAATACTTGTAGGATCTAGGTGAGCTGCCAAGGTCACGTGGATAATCAGCGGTTGGTCTCACAGCTGTCTGACTCCACAGGCCGTCCTCTTAAGCCCATGCGCTGCTGCTTTTGTGCTCCAGAGACGGAAGGCCTGGGTAAGTCCTGGCGCTACTGCTCACTAGCTGCATCACCTAGGACAAATTACTTCATTCTCCACACCTCAGCTTCTCTGCCTGCGAAATGGGCATAGAAGTAGTGCTGACCTCATCGGGTTGTGTGGAAAGTTCTAGTCCATGGTAAACTCTCCGTGAATGCCAAGGACGAGAGAGGATTGTCCAGGAGTGCAGTGCAAAGGTGACACGAGCAGGTCAGATGGGCAGTGAGAAGGGGCCAGCAGACAGGCTGACGGCTGGGGGGTTAGCCCAGCGGTTCTAACCCTGGCTGCACCTCAGAATCACCTGGGGAGTCCCATCCCAACCCCATAACCCCCAACATCTGCAAGTGGGACCCAGGCCTCAGTATTTCTGCAGCAACCCAGGTGACAGATGTGCAGCCGGGGCCAAAGCCATTGGCCTGGCGGTTGCTTTTATTTATTTCTCTAGTTATTCATTTGTAATTTCTTAAATTAAGTTTATTTAGGTAACATTGGTTAATAACATTATATAAATTCCAGGAGTACAGCATTATAATTCACTATCTGTATCCTCTATGGGGTGTTCACTCCCAAAAGTCTGTCCTCCTTCCATTACGGTGTATTTCACCTCCTTTACCCAATTCGCCCTCCCCGCAAGCCCCTCCTCCTCTGGTAACCAGCACTCTGTTGTCTGTATCTATGAGTTAGTCTTTGTTTTGTTTTGTTGGTTCTTTTTGTTGGTGGTGCTTTATATCCCACATGAGTGAAATCATGCAGTAATTGTTCTTTTTAGTCTGATTTATTGCACTGAGCATAATACCCGCGGTGGATGGATCTTGTGGGTATTAGTCCCTTTGCTTTTACGCATGTAGACCTTGGAGGAACTTCCGGACCACGGGGACCTGGTTAGACATGCGGCTCTCAGGCCCCTCCCAGACCTGCCTAATCGGAACCCGCATTTGAACAGGACCCCTGGGCGATTCATACGCACATTAAGGGCTCAGCACACCTGGGCTGGCCTGTGAGGCCTACAGATGGGAAAAGAAGCAAAATGCCAGCCAGGCTTTGACCCTGATTAACATTCAAAGTGCTAGTGTGATGGGGAGAATGAGGGGCGGCTATTTACACCAATAATCCCATCTCTGGGCAAACGCAAAGGGCACGCTCTGTTTAAACTTCACTGAATCTGCTTGTGGCTGCGCAGGAAGCCCGGGATTCTGCCAGCAGCCCGATGTTTGCTCACCCGCCCCTCTCTCAGCTGGAGGACTAACATTATCTGGTGTCAACAGCACACACGCTGGGCCCTGGCCTGGGTTTAGCAGAACAACATCAGCCTGCCTGAGGCCTGGGACTCCTCACAGGGAAGCAATCCCTAGCGGGATTTTCCTCACCCAGAATGAGCGGCTCTCCACCCCTGGGTATTCAGGGCCTCTGGGGCAGGCGCTGTGAGAGCAGGTGGCGGCTGGGTGCCCAACAGGGACGTGAGCTTGTCCTCTGTGACAGAGCTTGGAGCAACCTCTGTTGTGACCCCAGACATAGAGCTTTCTTGGGAGAAAAAAAGGGGTCTCCTTCTAGAACCTGAAGGAATCATATAAACTAAATTCTAATCAGTATTTACTATCTGATAATCCCAATGAATTCACCATCTTTTGTTAAAAGTCAGCTAAGCGGATCCTACATCTTATATTGAAAGCATGCAAGAAGACAGTACAAATCCGAGACATTTTCGGTGTGGTTCACTAACCACCATTATCTCAGAATCACCAACTCTTTGGTTGGCCTTTGCTAATCGAATCAAAGCTACGGACTCTCTCCCTGAAAAATGGACATAAACACAAACTCGTACCTACAGCTTCAGGTAATCCACAGGCCCCTGAACCACTTGCCAGAGTGTCTTGGATAAGATGGAAGTGGGATTCTGCTGGTTTTGCTTTTCATCATTCAAGCTTTCCCTGAAAATGCCACACTTATTCTTTCAGGATCTACCCACTTCCATCCCCTGTGCTCAAGGCTGGAGCAGCACTGGCCTACAGCTGAGCCACAAAGTGCATCCATTCCCTTGGCGCCAGTGATTGGTTCTGGGATACGCACTGGACCCATCTGGGACCAATAAGACTCTTCCCATTGGTGTGAAATGGGAAGGCTGGAGCCACAGCAGCGGGAAACTGGCAGTTGCCATCTTGGGACCACAGGGAAGAGTCTTTGTGAGAATGAACCCAACACAAAGTAAGCAAAGCCCAGATGTAAAGAGAGAAACCGGGTCCCAGACACAGCATTTGAGCCCTGAGTCATATCAATCCCTGGACGGTTTAGCAAACAAACCCTGTAAGCCCATGGTTAAGCCAGTGTGACTCACCTGCAACTCGGATACATAATCTTCATTAATTCATTGGATATTTTGATGGCTCTTCATGCAGCTACCAACTAAACAAGTAATGTCACTATACAAATGTTCTTTATGACCTAATGTTGGCCTTTTTGTTTCAGTAAATCTCTTTGTTCCTACAGTTTATCCTCAGCTTCTCCCAGACTTCGTTATAAATAACCCTTTTTGATACAGGATTCCTTCACTTACATGTACCAATGATGTTTATCATGTACCACAGACTTACAAATTGTAATGTCATATCCTATCCTATTGCAATAAGTGAATTATATCAATCCGATTAAAGCAGCCTAGCCTGAGGTCCCACTTTCAGGAAACTATTTAACAACATAAGTATTCTGAAATCAAACAATGCATTGCTATAATTGTGACTAACTGCAACTTGAGGTAAGATTATTCTTAAGCCTCAAGGATACACATGTCATGTTTTTCAGATTACAGAATGTTGACTTCTAGCAAGCCAGGGCAAGAAGAGGCTTCTAGCAGCCAGATCCCAGGTTTACGTGAATTCCCTTTAGACCCATGAAAAGGGTTGTGCCTTGCAATAGAGTTTGATCTCTGCAGCCAGGCAGACCTGAGATAAAATCTTGGCTCCTCCACTTACTAACTCATGCCACCTCTGAGTCTCCAGTTCCCCATTTATAAAAATGGACGTGTAACACCGCTCCTGCAAAGCTACTAAGAGAATCTGAGGGTTCCCCCTGCAGAAGTCAGGTTCAACTCTTTGGCAGCCACAAAGATACCTCTCAAAGTACTAGGGCACCGACTCGTTGTTTTGAAAAATTACTAAAAGGATAGAATCAAGCATGCATCATGCTTCTCCTGTGCACAGTCTAACTCAGGGGAACCGGAAAGTTGAGAGGAAGAATTATAGGAGAATTTATCTCATAAATGAAGGAGAGATATAGAGCTAGAACCTCGCCAGTTTGTAACCCCTAATGAACTAATGGATTTGAGTGTTAATCATCAATAGCTGCTCACATTTCAAAAACAGAGAGACCCTATAGTGTGTGTCCAGAAAGAAAACAGCACCACGTGAAGTGTTCTGGCCAAAAACACTGAACCAAAATCTGGTCAAGCCTCTATCAAACCTACAATTTTCAAGAAATGCAAGGGACAGAGGAACTTGTTATATGTCACTATGGAAACACAATCAACACAATCCAGAGCATGAGAAATTCTACAGGTGAACAAGCTAGTTTCTTCAACACATAAATTGCAAGACATTAAAGACAGCGATTGAAGGGGAATCGACTGATTACAGACATGTGTCAATCGATGGGAATGCATGGCCCTTATTTGGATCTTGACGGAAATGAGCCCACTCTAAGATAAATCTGAGGCAATCAGAGAAATCTGAATACTGACTGTGGATAATAGGGAATTGTGAACTTTAAGATGCAACAGTGGTATTGTGGTTATGTTTTCTAAGAGAAATCTTCATCTATTTTAGATAGACACTGAAATGTTTATGCATAAAAATTTTAAATTTCTGGGATTTGCTCCAAAAAAATCTGGGAGTGGGGGGTGGGGGGAAGATACTGATATTGGCCATTGTTAAACATAGTCAACATGTGTGGTACTTGTGGGCTCATAATACTTAGCCTCCCGATTTTTGTATATGTTCGTAATTGCCTATGTTTTAAAGTTGAAAAATTTTTCAAGCGTTGCTGACGAATACAGATTTTTTTGAAAGTGTGGGAACAGGATGGAGAGTTGGGGTGCGACTGCAGAATGTATTTAACTGCTCCCAGCAGACACCCCTGCCTCACTCAAGTCTCCTCCCCATCTTTTTGCCATATCTGTTCTTCCTCTACCCCCCTCCCCAAACCCACCTCCTCCGTCTCCCTCTGTGGCCCAGTGGACTCCACTCCTCCTCTGAGCTTCTCTGCCCCACTCAGCAAATCCAGAACTTTCCATGCAGCCCAGCAACAACCCCTAGTGTTTCTCTCCCCTGCCCTGGCCCGTTGGCGGCGGGGCCAGGTGGGGGAGCCTCCATTCATCCCGCAGGCACATCCAAGGCCTGGCTGCCATGGATATTCAGCAAATGGTGGCTATTCTTCCTGTGGTCTAGTCTTGCAGTGGCAGAATCATCCAGGAGCTTTGTAAAAGTACATGCTGTTTGTCTCTGCCTCTGTCTGTCTCTCCCGCCACCCAGCCCCACCTTTTCTCCATCTTGAAGATGAATCAGGAGACTCATTGCTCTGGAGAGCAGGGGAGGAGGACGTTGCACGCGTAGCATTGTCTTAGACGTCAAGGATTAGCATAAACAAGGGTGAATGTTTCTTTTTTCCAAACATTTGTAATTAGTTTAAAATAAAGCACAGACCCTATCTTGGACTCTGTGGAAAAACAGCTCCCCAGAACTGCCCTATACTTAATCTAAAGCATTTAATGGATAGTGTTTTGGAGAATTCATGGGTGTTTCGCTTTTTCCTCGTCTGTAAAATAGTGATGGTAATAGTCACTTACTTCTTAGGTCTCCCTCACTCATTCTTCCTCAGCTTCTCTTTCTTTCCACCTTTACTTTTCTCCATAGCACTTTTTACTAATATATTATGTGTTTTTCTTCCATTTGATTATGATTTCCTTCAAAGTCCCCACTAGAATGTAATCTCCAGAAGAATGGTGATTTTTTTTCTCTGTGTTGCTCACTGTTGTATCCCCAACACTTGGAAGCCTGCCTGATCCCTGTTAGAAACTCTGTAATTACTAAATAATTGAGTGTCTCTCGACTTGCAGTGCTGTGAGGACAAAATGAGTTAACAGGATACTTAGAAAAGTGCTGGCACCAGAGATGCATCCGTAAAGAGTTGTTATTATTCATATTATTTTGACCAATGAGCTTTCAGAGACTGATCATTGTAGTCAGCAATTTCCAGGGACTTTGCTTTCAATCCCCCCTTAACTATCTTTCCCTAAAATGAACACCCCCCAGTTCCTAATGAAAGTCTGAACAGTTTTCCACTGGAAAGGATGTGCATTTATTCCGTAGCCACCTGGACACTTTGTCCCCTAGAGGTTAAGTCTCCTAGGGTTTCCCATAGAGATACACCCGAGGTCTTTGGGGTCCTATGTGGACCTCCCCTGTTGAGTAATTTGCCCCTTTTCCCCATTGATTTCCTATCGCCTGATTCCTTTATTCCTTCCCTAACCTCTTCCTTTCCCTCTGCTCTCCTACCAGTCCTTCCTACAGAAATACTTGGTTCTCTTTACCCCATCTTCCAGCAGCGAGCCCCAAACCACAAACATCTACTCCAGAATGGAGAGTACTCTAGCCAATGACTTCTCCTCAATTTTCAGATTAGAGGCAAGGGCAGGGTTTACTCCACTATTCCTCTCTTCCTGTGAAAACAGCAGGAATCCACCACCCCTCCACTGGGCTCCCAGGGCCTGGGTGACACTGCTGTTTGGCACCCCAGCCCCTCCCCACAACTCCCACGCCTACACCCCGGGAGGTAGTGCCATTGTTTGTGAGCTTCTGGGATCCAGACTGTGGTTTAGGCCTCTTTGTGGCCTCCAGTGGGAGATGAAGGAGTGCGCATTGAAGAAATGAATGGGTACTTACTAAACAGACAGGATGGTATTTGATGTCTTATCAAGAGCTCTGTACTGTACACTTGGTGGCCCTCAGCGACTGCCACCAGCGATTTCTCCTGTTCCCAGCTCCCAGCTTGGGCTGCAAAAAGCCTTGCTGTTTTGCTAATGGAGAGATCCTAGAGAAACGAGACACGTTCATGAGCTTCTCTTCAAACATCTCTGGCAGCCTGAAGGAGAACACAAGAGGGCAATGAGGCCGAGCATTCCTTCCATTGTGGGCAAGTGTTATTATCATAGAGTCAATAGCTCTTGCAGATAAATAACAAGAACATAGGGAGAGTAGAAATGAGAGAAACAACCACAAAACCCGAAGGGAAAGAACAAAAGCGAGAAATGCTTGCTAAGAAAGACAGATTTCAAACCTAGTGGGGAGATCGGGGAGAGGAGGACAGAATTCTCAGTAGCTTTCAGTTTTCTCAAAAAATGGATGTGGCAATTAAAACAAGTAGGAATGGGTTGAAATAACAGCCTTGACAGCTAGGACTAAAGTAGAAATAAGGAAGGGAAGTGGAAAAAAGAAACGAAGCCATCTTGAGTCCCAAAGGATACAATAAAATGTGTTTGATCCAAAAGAGCACAGAAGAGATTTTTTCCAAACAGCTGGGAGGATTTTGAATTTGGCAAGATGGGAAGACACGTATTTTCAGGCTGTCCCAGCCATCTGAAATGCCCCTCAGGACGTGCTGTCCTGTAAGCAAGCAAAACAGATCTTGTGATAGATTCTCTGCTGTCCTGGGTGCTGTCAGCAAAATCTCCCGCTTCGTAGGACACTCCTCCCGTCACGCTCAGCCCGTTGGGAAACTCGCCTGTGTCTAACCCGTTCTTTCACTCTGAAGTCGAGGATCTTGCCATTCTTTTCCAATCCTCTGTTCACTCTCCTCCATATTGAATCCTAGAATAATGAACGGGAGGCTTTGGGGGAGGAGGGGAGTAATTTAAAAGTCATCTTCAGTGGACACACAAATCGCCTGGGGAAATCTTGCCAAAGTGCAGATTCTGGGCACAGGTCTGCAGTAGGACCTGAAAGTCTGAATTCTTTCTCAAGCTCCCAGGTGGGGTCAATGCTGCTGTTCCCCAGACCACACTTCAAGAGCAAGACTTTGGACCTGATTGTCCAGTACCATAGCCACTGGCCAAAGCCAATACAATTCGAAATTCACTTTCTCTGTCACACTAGCCACCTTTCAAGTGCCCAGTAGCCACCATCCTGCACAGAGCAGAACAGAACAATTTCATCATCACAGAACGCTCTATGGGGCAGCAATGAGAGACCTGCGCCCTCCTCATGAAGCCATCCTTTCTCTTCCTTGGTGGTCAGAGATCACCCAGAGTTTCTGCCTGTGGATCCAGGAGTTTTCGTTTCCACACTATGTTGGGTTCAGCAGGTCCAACCTTCATGCTCAGCTCCTTTTCAGTCTTGGCTGCCCACAATCAGTGTCCCCCATGTTGAAAATCTGAAGAGGTCCAAGACACCGCATACTGTTTAATTCTAAGTGGACACTGGCCTTAGATAAACACCTCACGCTCAGCAACAATAGGGCCAAGGGCTCATTTACTGCCCAGGCTAAGGCCATGGCCATTGTCAAGGGCTCTGCCCTTACCCTAATTGATTCATGGTTCTTAAAAAACCAAGAAATAAGGAGTTCTTGTCTTAAGGGCTTCTCTAGCCTTTCAATAGGGAAAATAAAATAAGTATCACCCCTGGCTTGTACATGACAGTGTATAGGCCAACAGTTATGTGGGTCCTAGTTTTTATGTTCTTGTTTCTGGGGAAGGGAGATGAGAGGCCCTTCCCTCTTTCTAAAAGGCACACAGAAGACCATCCATCATGTCAGAGTAACACCTCGGAAGTTCCTTGTCCTTGAAATCATAGAATTCAGATGTTGGGGGCATGAATCACACAAATGCAGGTGGCAAAACATGTTATTTTCTTCATCATTTTATGACTCATTATAATTTCTATGGTAAGTCCTATGGTGGACCCTGGGATGTGCTTTCCAGATTGACCTTCAGGACTAAAGAAATTATTTCCCCAGCTTCTTGCTGAGCTGCTGGCAGAAGTACCAGCAGACAGCCCTCAGCTGTCAGCCCCTGTGGGGATTGGCTCAGCCAAAGGGAGCCACCTCACCCAAGGTTGTGTCCCCTTTCCCTATGATTGCATCCAATGCCTGGTCAATGCAGGGGTGTACAGGTCCAGCCCTCTGACCCCAACTCAGGATAACTTTAAAAGTCCACCCCAGCTCTGGAGCTGCCGTAGAGTTGGCTGAGGTCTCTAATGAGTCCACATTGCAACCCAGCTTCTCCCTTTGCCCAGCCCTGTCATCTACAGGAGTTGATCTTGACAGCACACCCTAATAAACATCCTGCAGGCTAAGCTAATCTCCATCCCAGAATCTTCTGCCTGGGGAACCCAACCTGTGAACGGACCCGTTTTGCTATCTTTGGGCTATGCCTAATTTCTAGGGGTTGTCATAAACCCAAGGCATCAAGGTGAGAGTAGGAAAAGGGATGATACCATTTTTCATTATCATCTATCTACATGGTACCAAACGAGATGCCCAACATCCCATATGGTCCTCAGAGGTCCTTTCGCACTAGTCATTGCTGAGTCAACCCCCAGTGGTCTCTGTCAACCTTTTGGGGCCAACTTCTATCACTGTCTTCCATGCTCCTGGACATATGGCAAACATTCTTCTGCTTCCACACCATGCTGGGACTCGGAATTCTCTCTGAAGCGCCATCTTTCGGTGCATACCACAGCCATCTCTTTTCAGGATCTTGCTATTGCCCCAATCTCAACCCCAGAAGTAGTACCAATCTACTGATCCTACAAACCTATTTGGGGATTCCTATGTGCTTTCTCACTGGGGCTTGGCCCGGGAAGGGAGCAAGGCACAGAGCCCCTCCCTGGCCGATGAAAATGGCTACAAATTCTTTGACATTCCTCCCCTTAAAAGATAAGATTTATATTCCCACCTCTTGCATGTGGGCAGGCTTTATGACTGCTTTCAACAATATATTACAGCAGAAGTCACACTGTGACTTTCTCTCTATAGCTGGGCCAGGCCTACACTAAGCTCTGTTTGTATGATTAAGCTGGTTTTGTCTGTTCAGGGAATTTTCAAGACTGGTCTCCACTTGTTTTTTATTTTGACAGGGGACTCAGGGTGTTTGGGCTTCTCATATGGTGGCCCAGGGAGCAGGTTCCTGACTCTTGAAACACTTTCTGAAAGGCCTTCTTGGTATCCATCCCCTACTTGTATCTGCCTTCCATGGCCTGTGCGACAGCATTTTTCCCACTGAACTCTGTTTGTTTTCACCTCTTTGAATGTCTCCAGTTCACGTCCAGGGACATGTCTGCTTAGGGTTTGCATTCCCTTCCTGGCACAGTGCCCAGCAAACAGTGGGGGAACCATTTGTTAGGCGATGACCCCACAATGGATGGCTATATTCGCAGTTTCAGCGGCAAGCACAGCTGGTTTACAGGGTTTTCATAAATAAAATATCTCCAACATTGCAAAAATTAATCTGGAGATTGAGAAAATGAAGGGTTCATAAAAACGAAAGTGCTGTGAATGCAACTATCTAAATGGGAAGCCTTTCCTTTCTATGGAAACTAATTGCTCCCGATGGGCTGACGGCAAATAATGCGTAATGAAGGAGCCAGAATTATTTATAAAGATCTGGCTCCTGTGGCTTTGATACATTTATCATGAAATGCCCTGCACAACCTCAACCCCAGTGGGAGCCCGCTGCTACTGTGATCACAACTTGAGATGTGTTTAAGGTTCTGCTCTGGGCTGGGCTTCAGAAACATCAAATGCCTGCATGTGTGTGTGTGTGTGTGTGTGTGTGTGTGTGTGTGTGTGTAGGAAAAGTCATAAAATGTTTGGGAAAGTAGAGAACTGACTATTTGGGAATACATCTTATCAAGGACAACCAGTCTTTGAAACACCTATTCCAAATCCCTGCTCATTTTTCCTCCCTACAACTCTTGGGTAGAAAGACACAGGAAGCTCTGCTTTCGGGAGTTTAAATGCAGACTTCCAACCGAGAAACCAAATGGATGTTAGTGATTCTTGGGGATAAATAGATACAATCTCAGAGTAAAAATCCTCAGTTCCATCTAAGATTCATGATCCCAGAGATCTGTCCAACCATCGGCCCTCCACCTGGCCAGCACCGCCATCCCTCTGGGGCTTTCCTTGAGTGTAAGTTTTTTTTAGTAAATACATTAAGGGAAGAGGAAGAGGGAATCATCACCTGAGCAGCTCTGGCCCCTCTCCAGGTAGTTCTATTCAGACCAGAGTGTTAACAGGCTCTGAAAGTAACATCTCTCCATAAATTCATGGAAAATAGCATCTTGCTACTTGTGATTCTGCTCTGCTCTAAAGTGGAACTCTGCTCCATGAATCAGGAAGCTCCCAATACGGAGGCAGTAGGAAGAAAGGAAACCCTGAGCAGTTGTATGGTCTCGGTGCCTGTGTAGTAGGATGTGAAAACAGAACTCCTGGCTTCAATTGCTAACCATCGAGAGATGGGGGGCTTCAGTGGGAACATCCGCAGGGCTTCTTATTGGGTTCTCTGCAGTTGGGGGGCACGATGGCCTAGAGTCATACTCCTGCCCAGGAAATCAAGGGTGTGCGGGTGTCACCTGTGGACCAGATGTGGGCCATGTTAAGTCCAGCTGAAGGGGACAGTTGGGAGGGCACAGGGCCTCCCGGGGTGAACGCTGGGAAACTGGGCACACTGCCGGTGGCACTCCAAGTCCACTCCTACTATCCTAGCTCCATCCACCTAACCTCAGAGGCCTCGCAAACAACACCTTGCAAACGGATGGAGAGATGGGTGAGCGGAAAGCAGAAGCCACTCCTTCTCTGAGGGAGACAGCTGCCAAGCACAGGCCCTCAGGCTATCGCATAAAAAGAAGTCTTACCTAAGAGTGATGTATTAATCATGTCTTTTTATTCTGTAGTTTTGGTGCTTTGATATCTTGAGGCCTTGCTAACTCTGGGAGGATTATCCCTCACGGGCTGATGAGTTCTTAGAATTGAATGAGAAAACACCTTTCATGTGCAAACCAACCAATCCAGAGCCCATAACCATCTCCCACCCTCAGTGGGATAATGAAGACTCTTGCTCCGGTGTCCCCTTTCTCCCTCTGCCTGATCACTGTGCTGCCTGTTCAACCTGAATATTTTGAGAAAAATAAAAGCAGTCAAATCTGAGAGCAGACGTTAATTTTTGCCTGGCGTTGTCACTGGAAGTGTGAAGAAGGATTCCAGAAAGCCCTGAAAGACGAAGACGCATTCTGGTGAGGGGCAAGTACTTTGGAAAACAGTCTGGCAGTTTCTCAAAAGGCTCACCATGGTGAGAAAATCCACTCCTAGGTACATACACAGCCAAGAGAAAGAAAACATACATCCACAACAATCTGTTACATGAATGTTCATAGCAGCACAAGGTAGAATCATAATAGCCACAAGGCAGAATCAGCCCAAATGTCCATCAACTGAGGAATGGATAAGCACAATGTACTCTATCCATGCATATTAGATGGAATCCAATGGAATATTATTCAGCCATAAAAAGGGAGGAAGTACTGATACAGCAGGAAGAAGTGCTACGACATGGATGAACCTTGAAAACATCATGTTAAGTAAAAGAAGCAGTCACCTAGGCCTCATATTGTATCATTTCGTTTACGTGAAATGCCCAGAATAGGCAAATGTAGAGAGACAGAAAGTAGATTAGTGATTGTCAAGTGCTGGATGGCTGAATGGATAAGAAAACAAGACCCTTACATATGTTGCCTACAAGAGACTCACTTCAGATTAGAAGACACATACAGACTGAAAGTAAAGGGATGGAAAAACAAATTTCATGAAAATAGAAACAAATAAATGAAAAGGCTGGGATAGCAATACTTACACCAGCCAAAACAGACTTTAAAACAAAGGCTATAACAAGACACAAAGAAGGACCCAGTAATCCCACGTCTGGGTGTTTATCCAAAGAAACCCAAACACTACTTTGAAGGGACATGTGCATCCGTATGTTCACTGCAGCACTGTTTGCAATGGTCAAGATGTGGAGGCCGCCTGGGTGTCTGTCGATGGAAGAATGGATAAAGAAGAAGTGGTTCATATCTACAATGGAATATTGCTCAGCCATAAAAAGAATGAAACCTTGCCATCAGCAACAACCTGGATAGACCTGGATAGGGTATCTGAGTGGAGTAAATCAGACAGAGAAAGGCAAATGTCATATGATTTCACTGATATGTGGAATCTAAGGACAAAATACACGAACAAACAAAACAGAAGTTTATAGATACAGAGAACATTTTGATGGCGGTCAGATTGGGGGAGTTGGGGAGAATGGGTGAAAGGAGGAGGGAATTAAGAGGTACTAACTGGTAGTTACAAAACAGTTATGGGGATGTAGAGTATACCATGGGGGGAGTATAGTCAGTAGCATTGTAATAACTCTGTATGGTGTCAGATGGGGACTGGATTTATCAGGGTGGTCACTTCGTAAGTTCTATAAATGTCTAATCACTGTGTTGTACACCTGAAACTAATATAATATTGTATGTCAGCTATAATTGAAAAAGAAAATATTTAAATAAATAAATAAATAAAAATAAGAGAGAGAGAGAGAGAGAGAGAGAGAGAGAGAGAGAGAGAGAGAGAATCAGTGCAGTCCTGCAGAGTCATTGAGCCAAGCAGGCCTGTGTTGAATACCAGCTTCACCACTTACTGGCTGTGTGGCTTTGCTAAGTTATTTAACCTCTGGAACCTTCAATTTCCTTAGCCATAAAACTACCGTCCTACAGGCTTACTGTGAGGATTGAACAAGACCTGTGTATGGCCTGCTTACTACGCTATTAGGACACAGGATAGAGCACATTCAGTAAATGGATGCTAATAGTAACATTAATAAAAGTAATAAAGGATTTGTCTTGCGTCACCTCAGGGGTCTTTTCATTCATTCGTTCATTCATTGAATGAATCCTTGCCGAGGGCTACCCTGGTCTGACAATGTTTAAGACACAGCAGACATCGTAGTGAACAAGTCACACACACACACACATCCTGCTCTTGTGGACTCACACTCTAGTGAGGGAAGAAATAATGAGAAACAAACAGACATGGCAAGTCTCAGATAGGGACGGATGACAGGGGCCTCCCGGCTGCCTCCTCAGAGCAGCTCACTTTCAGGTTTTGCATATTGGCCTTTAAATGAGGTTTCCTTTGAACCACGGTCCTCAAGGCTAAGAATGCTACAATCCTCAAGAGGGCCAAACTTTGACCCACTTTATTCCCAAGACATTCCAAGCTCCATCTTGGGGCAAACGTGGCATCTCAGAAGCACGTGTTCTTTCCAGATTGGATCCTAATAATACAAATGAAAATAGGCCCTCTTTCTTCAATTCTTACAAAATTGAATTTTGCATCATTTTCAGTGAAAACGATGCTTTGCAGCAAATGCAATTCCAACTAGTCATCAAGATTCATGCTGCCAATAGGGCCTCATGTCTTTCTGATTCAGTTTAGATCTTTAAAAAACGCCTTGATTAAATTTGGCTCTTCCGAAAATGTCAGTGGCTTTGATTCAGGAAGTGTGAATTCGAAGCAAGTTTGGCAAGTATAGGACACTTCTCTTCGTCACATTTTCTTCGGTGACTAAGGCCTGTGTCTTACACAAATGGGTACATTTTTAGCCTGACGGCTGAGGAAAAACACTTGCCAGAATTAAACTCCCATTTGCCTCTGTCTTGCAGGTTCCTTGTGCCATGCAGGTAACCTCAGGTCAGGTCCCTTCTGTCTCCTGAACACATCTGGAGAGACCAGGCTATGCACGGTCCCAGCTTCCTCAGCAGCGGTGCTCGGTTGGGCCGACTCGGGGACATGGAACTATATCTGCCAGAAGGTGCAGTGAAGCATTTCTCGGTTTACAAATATCTCTGCAGCCTCTTCCCGTCTTCGCATCTTGGTCCCAAGCACACAGCAGGGATGGGCTGAGATTCTCTGATGCGATGCATGTGGCATCGGCTGACAGAACAGATACAATGACAGTCCCCTCTGGGAAGCAGCACCAATAGCTGATAGCTGTATTTCCTGACAGGTGACAAGTAGGAGGATAGGAATGGACCAGGTACACCCGTCCCTGAAGAGCTTGACAACTGGTACAATGACCGCACCTCCGGCCAGTGGCCATGGAAACAAAGAACAGGGTTAGGGACAGGAATAGCGACAAGACGGTGGGGAGATTTCAATGAAACCTTCGGGATGTTGCTGGGGAACAGGAGGAAATGTGGGCTGCATTTCCTCACGCGTCCTGTTACTTTCTCAGCCCCAACGGCTACGACCTCCCGTGGGGACGGAATGGAAGGACATGAGAGTCAAAACCTTGGCTTAGCTTTCAAATGTCAAAAGTCAATTTTGAGTTGTAAGAAACTGAAGGACTTGGTATAAAATTTACAGATAACCTGGAAACTTCACAGACCTGCGATAGGTCAGAGCCAGCTTTCCCTGCTCCAAAGGAGAGGAAGTTCCCAGAACGGAGGAAGGGAGCACCGCTGGAAGTCACATGGACAGCAAGAGAGGTGGCCCCTGGGGGGTTCCCTGGAAATGGCCCTGCTCCTCGACCCACCCACCAGTGGAACCTGCCGGGAGATGAGGAATATGACAGAGATCTCAGACAGGCGTGGGGGCCCAAGGGAGTTAAAATACAATACTCAGGTCATATTTATACTAACAACCGCTCATCGTTTACCCGAAATTCAAATTTAACTAGGTGTCCTGTATTTTTATTTCGTAAATCTGGCAGCCCTAATTGCACCTCACTTCTTGGGGGTGAAACAAAAGGCTGTGAGCATGACAGGGAAGACAGAAGCAAGGAAGGCTACCGGCCCCAGAGCCTGGGACAGCGGGGGAGCATTGCCACCCTGCAGTCAGTGGCAGCAGAAGGAAAATGTTTGCTGGGCATCCGAGGGAAGCTTAGAGACCGCCTCTGGCTAAGGTTTCAGAAGTCAGATGAGGAGGACACCACTGCCACCTGCAGGGAGCATTCTCCTCAGAAAGCACTGATGGTGTCACCCAGACCAGATTACACACACACAGTGTGCTCTGCACAAAAACAATAAAAGCCCACTCTTATCAAGCCCTTGCTATGGATCAGGAACTGTTCACAGAACTTTATGCTTAAGACTTCCTAAATGCATTACACTTCCGTTTGTCAACTCCTCTAATCGTTGCAACAGCCTCATGAAGCAGGCACTTTTATCTCCATTTTCCTGATGAGGGAAGAGAGACAAAGAAGGTAGGTGAGTATCCCCGAGTCAGCTGGCTGGCAGGTGGGATTAGGAGATGAGTTTTAGACACTCGGGATGGGCACCAAAGGGAGTAATGGACCCAGAAGAGAACCAGCAATGTCTTCCTTGCATAATCTCCACACACTCTAAGAAGCCAGGATGCAGGGACCCCTCTATTCAGTGTAGGAGGAATTTGCAGAGGGCGGTAAGAGCTGTTTCTCCCAGATGCAATATACATTAATGTCTGTGGAAGACTTTCCCAACAGTTTTAGTCCATAGGAAACGAACTCGAAAAATTGATAAAGATTTTGGTGACCTGATCAAGAAGCATCTCTCTTTGTATTCCTTCTAATTTTACTGCCTTCCCAACACTTAGTCTCTGCCACAAGCTGTGGCTACTGACAGTAACACGGAAGTTGATGATAATGCATGTTGGTGTTAGAGGTGGTATAGTATAGTAGTTAGGGCTCTGAAGCCAGTCTACCTGGGTTCAAGTCCTAGTGGTGCTGTGTGACATTAGACAAGTTACTGAACCTCTCTGTGCCTCAGTTTTCTCATTCAGAACATGAGGACAATAACAGCATGTGCTCCATAGGCTTTTCTAAAGAGTAAACTAGTTAATTTATGTAAAGATCTTAAAGCATGCCTGAAACGTAATAAGCCCTTAATAAATTATGATTCTGGAAGATTTGGGGCTTTGTTTAAAAGCTGTTTCAGTGACACAATTAGTTCTCTCAGGGAGTAAACTGAAGCACAAATCCAGCCCCTTCCCCAAGGTCTGAAGCTGCTAGGTGGCAGAGCAGTAATTCCCATTTTTATCTGGATGGCTCCAAAGCCCAGGTTCCATGCCTTATACACCCCTCCTTTTATTTACCGTGAGTAAACTGACTGGGCTGAGGGGGTGTAAATGTCCTGAGGTCATAGGAACATGGTGCTACTGCCACCTGCTGGTGATGCTGCCACATGACACATGACTGGGGTTTCCACTAAAGACAACTGACAAGGATGAAGGAGCCATCCTCAGAACAGAGGATCACCCCGCCAGCCCAACCAATGGAAAGCAACAGGTTCCCAAAGTCTCTCTGGAAACCTTGTCCCCAAAACACTCGGGACTCACGATTAGAATCTCTCCTTCTAGAAAAGGCACTTTGAGACAAATGCTTGCCAAGGTTTCCACGCATTATTGAAAAATCACTGTGTTGATTCTTTACCAAGCTAGCCAGCTCTTGTGCAGAAGACAGAAGAGTCAAGAGAGTGGGACACAGGACAGGCAAGTTTTGAGGGGGAAGACGTAATTCAGAAGGACTTGAAGAATGGGCCTCACCCGAGAGGTCAGATTTGGGTGGAGGCACTGAAGTAAGAGCCCCTTTATCATTGTGTCCCCATTTCGCTTTTCATAGCCAACTCCTCCACTTGGATGAAAGTAGGTGGGTGAAAATTCTGAATGAGAACTACAAAGCCCTCTGTGCCCTGGATTCTGTGACGAGTCCAGCCTTCTGTCCCCGGCCCCACTTCACACCCTCGGGCAGGTCCACGCTTTGGGTGGATAGTTATCCCTTCAGCTGCTCCCCACAGACCCACTTTCTGGGAAATGCCCTTCATCCCCATAGGGGAAGAAAAAAGTCTTTTTCCCTCTACCCTTCTGGATCTTCAGCTGGGGCTATGTAACAAGTGACAGATTAACAACAGGAAAATGAACAGAAGTGTATTCACATGTGCATGGAGCATGGAGCACATGGGAGCAGCCAGAGATGAGTAACTCAAAGGGGTGTTTAGAACTCGGGCTTATGTACCACCTTAGGCTAAAGGCTAAAGGCTGGGGGCTTCTGGGTGGAGGAGGCACGTTATGGGTAGGGGACCAGGGAGAGTCTGGTAACAAGGGTTGCTATGCAGATTGAAGTTGTACCTTCTCATTGATAAGACTTATTAAGAGTCCACTTCCTGGTAGGGGAGGGGGAGACATCTCTACAAATGGAAATTCCCTTAACAATAAATGTAAATTTCCTTTACAAAAGGAGAACTTATGCCCTGTTCCTAGAGTTTTTCCTGCATCTGCTGGTTCTCAATGGCCTTTAGCTCAAAATAATCCATATGCCAAAGAGGCATATTTTGGGATGGCAGGTTCTGGAACCCCTCCACTCCCTCACACTAAAGCCTCAGCAACACATACTCCACGAGTACCTTACACGTTGTATTCTGTGCGAATGGCATCTCTGGGGCACAACTCCGTGGATTAGAACATGAATGGTGCCTCTGAGGGCTTGTGCAACTTGGCAGAATGCTTGCCACTCCCACTACCATCTGCATAAGTATAATGGACTCAGCCATCTTGTGACCCTGACCTGGCCTCCAGGCCGTAGTTGATTGGTCTGGTGTGGGCTCCAAAATCCAATAGCATGAATCAGGCAGCTCCCATTCTCAAAATATGAAACTGATATAAAAGATTCCAAACTCACATTGGCTGGGATATCTACAAAGAAAAGTGTATGTGGCAGCCTCAGATGCATGCTACGGTGCCCTGGCCAGATTCCCTTGGTCAGGGTGGGTGCACCCAACCCCCAGTGCCCTGTGGGCTGCTAACATTCCAAAGCTACCTCTTCTCTGGGAAGTCACCTGTGGCCACAGAGAGTCCCCCTCCACCAGACAACAGCCATGAGGTACACACTTTGCAGTGGACTTACTTCCCAAAAGGCCCTCCACCAGTCCTGGGTCAGGCCACCTCCTTGCTGACTCCTGCTCCTTCCCGTCACGCATCTTTTGGTTTACAGTGAAAGAAGTCCTTTGACTTTATATGGGAAATCCTCTCGGCCACTAACACTGAACAATTTGAGTGTCAGTGAAAAACTAGGCATTGTTTACAGCCTACTAGTTTCCAGTTACCTAATCCTGATTTTATTGGGAACTAATTTGCAACTCTGTAAACTGTCGCCAACTGATAACAATGCAAACTCATTCTGGCCTAGGGACATTTAAGGAAATGCTGCATAGACCTTCCTCTCTCTATTGGAAAAGTCAGTTTTGCATCCATTTGTACATTTATTTCAATATTCCTAACCTATCTATAAATGGGTCTGTTCTTTGGATTCTCCTTTCAGCTAGTTGTGACATTTGTACCAGTTTTCTTATTAACGAGCTTTAAAATCTTTAATCTTTAAAATAGAATCATTTTTATATCTGTAGGAGAGTCATGATTTTACCAGTCTTTGGAAATTATCCTTTAACAGAATGTCGGGATCTCTGGTTTTACTTCTCATAGTAACGGTGAACTGGACTCTGTGTGATGGGTTTTCCTTTCATTGTCTCCTGTGTAGAGGAGGTGTCATCCATTCTGTTCACTACTCTATTACTCAGCTCCTAGAACAGTCCCTGGCATAGAGCAAGTACTCAAAAAAATTATTTGTAATTAAATGAATACATCTCAACAATGCCAGGAGAAGCTGCTGTTGTCTCCCCACTTTAAAGCTGAAGAAGCGGAGGTGGATGATAGAGTAAGAATTTGAATGCTTTTGAGAACACTGTGTGACTTGGTTCTAGTTTTCACAAACACTACGTGGCTTTATCTTGTTCTAACCCTAAATAAGAGGTTCCTTTTCAGAGTAATGTATGACTCAGAGCCTGTTCTCACATATACTGCTGAGAGCCATCAGTGTAGTTGAGAGAAGTGTGTGTTTTTCCAGTTTTGCTCAAGTGACGCTGACATCCCTCACAGATTATTTTAGCAAGCAATAAGAAGTTACCTTGGAGAAGAGTGTCTCAGACTGAGCTCGTTTGCACTAACCAGACAACCATGCAGTTTTCCAGTTTCACCAAGATGGACTTGCTCTATTCTCCCTGGTCCTCTGCCTTACGACTGAAAATCCCAGGACATAATACAACCGACCAGCCTAAGAAGATTCTGAAAGGTGGAAAGAAGAGCACAGATGGCCTGGAGACGCCTGGACTTGAGGGAAACCCTGGTGAGCCACCTGGGTTCCTCCTGGCCTCCCACGTATCCTGGACGGGGTATTGCCAATGGTTCCAACCCAGACTACGAATAGGCACAGACATAAAAGCTCCAAGAAAAACCTATTCTCTCCAGCCAAAAGACCGAAAAAAGGGTGGTCTCACAACAGAAACCTTGGGTAATGCTTTTCCTACTGCAGCCAAATACCAAAGGGAAAACCATATCCCATCCCTGGAAATTTGAGCAAAGCCATGTGGGGTGGGTGGGGGGAAGTGATCTACCCACCGCCCTCACTCAAGTAAGCGAAACACATTTTCCTGCCAGTAGCGTTGGTGAGTTCCATTTCAGGCCTGGCAGACGCTGGCAGTACCCCAATCCTCCCCACCAAAAGGTGGTGTCAGCCAGGTCCAGCACTGAACTCAGCGTCCACCGCCCCCCCCCGCCCGCCCCCCTCCCCCCCGGAATCAGTGAAACCCAACAAGGCACTGCAAGTTGAGGTTGGTCATCACTCCACTTTCCCTCTATTTCTGGTGTCATTGAGGCCTGGTAGGAGCTGAACCCCACCTGCACCCAGCAGCAATGAGACTGGATGAGTCAGTGCAATGCAGTCAGCACTCCTGCACCACCATCCCAGGTGCCATCAGGGCCCAGTGGGGAGCTGAGCTTCCACAGCCACCTTGCGGCAATAAAGTGGTGCAGGTCAGACCCCTCTTCCCCAATCCCTAGTAACAGTGAGGCCCCGTGGGGAGCTGGAGTCTATCTAAACCCCTACTCAGAGGCAACAAGGCAGTACGAGTTGGTGCCTCACTTTTACTTAGATGTCAGTGGGGCTGAGGGGAAACTGAACTTCCACCCCATCTATCGGCAGCGAGTCGGTACCCCACTTTTGCCAGGATGATGTTGTCCAGGCCCAGTAGGAAACAGAACATAACACCCAGCTCTCCCTTGTGCTACAACTACACAGAGGAACTGCTGAAAAAATAAAATTTTTATTTTTAATTTTTTTAAAAATCCAGACTCTCATGATATAATCTCCAAAATATCCAAGATACAATTGAAAATCAATCATCATACTAGCAACCAAGAAAATCACATGAATGAGAAACACAATAAACATGCCAACATTGAGACAAATCAGAATTATCTAGCAAGGATTTTAGTGCAGCCATCATTTTAAAAAATGCTTCAATTTGTTATTGTGAATGCTCTTGAAACAAAAGAAAAAGTAAAAATCTCCTCAAAGAAATAGAAGTTAATTTTTTAAACAACTGAAAATTACAGAACTGAAAAAAATACAATAACTGGAAACATTTGCTGAAGGGGCTCAATAGTGGAGTGGATGAAAGAAAACAGAATGAGTGAAATGGAGGATAGATCAGTAGAATTTACCCAATCCTAACAAGACAGAAAGCACAAACTAGAGGAAAGAAAGGTACCTATGGGACAATAACAAAAGGCATAACATTCATAATATTGAGTGGGGGACAGGGGGACTGAAAAAGTATTTGAATAAATAATGGCTGAAGACTTCCCAAAGTTAGTGAAAGATGTAAACTTACAGAGTCAACATACTCTAACTGGGATCAATCCAAACAAATCTATGCCAAGATACATTACAATTAATCCTCTGAAAGCTGAAGACAAAAGAAAAATCTTAAAAGGAGCCAGAGAGAAACAATACATTACTTTTGGAAGAACACCAAATCAAATGACAGCAGACTTCTCATTTGGAACCACAGCTATACGGTGGAAGTAGCATAACATTTTTCAAGTACTGAAAGAAAATTGTATCTAGAGCAACCACTAAGAAAACTAGGCAAAGCAATATATTCAAAAACATGGTAAATAAATAAAGATGGGATCCTTAAAAATGTTCAAATAACCCATAAGAAGCTAAGAAAAAAATAATGAGAAATAAAGAAAACATAATAAAATAGTAAATCATTGATGAATACAAATACAGAAATAAAAAGAGAGAGACTGACAGAGTAGATTAAAAAGATGATACAAAAATATGCTATCTGCAAGAAACTCACTTCAGATACAAAGACATGGGTAGGTTAAAAGTATACGGGTAGAAAAAGATACACAGCACAAACATTGATCCAAAAACATCCGGAGTGGCTACATTAATATCAAATAAGGTAGACTTCAAGGCAAAAAAGTTACTAAAGATAAAGAGGGACATTATGTAATGATAAAAGGGTCAATCCATCAGGGATACATAACAATCCTGAATGTATACACACCAAATAACAGAGCCTCAAAATACAGAAAAACTGAGATAGCTGAAATGAGAAATGGAAAAATCCATAAGCAGAGTTAGGAGATTCAGCAACCCAGTCGCAGCAATTGATAAAACTACTCAGCAGAAAATCAGCAAGGATATAAAAGAAATGAACAACACAAACAACCAACAGAATCTAATTGACATACACAGAACACCCTACTTAATAGCAGAATATACATTATTCGTAAGCACCCGTGGTACCTTCACCAAGAAGGATGATGATATCCTGGGCCATAGAACAAACCTTAACAAATTTAAAAGAATTACAATCCTAGCAATCATGTTTGCTGATCATAATAAAATCGAACTAGAAATCAATAGCAGAAAGATAACAGGAAACTCTCCAAACACTTGGAAAGTAAACAACACACTTCTAAACAGTCCATGGGTCAAATAGGATATCTCAAAGGACGATTTTCAATATATATAGAGAACTGAATTACACTGAAAATACAATTAAAATATGTAGGATTCAGCTAAAACAGAAATGAGAGGGAAACATAATACTAAATGCTTACGTTAGAAAAAAAGAAAAAGTCTCAATTCAGTAATCTAAGCCCCCATCTGAAGAAACTTAAAAAAAAAAGAAGAAAAAAAGCAAGATAAACTCAAAGCAAGCAGGAGGGAATAATAAAGATAAGAACAGAAATCAATTGAAGGAAAGAAAACTAGAGAAAAATCAAACAAAAAGCTGGTTGTCTGAAAAAAACATTTTAAGATAAACCTCTAACAAAACTGACAAAGATAAAAAGAGAGAAGACACAAATCACCAGTACCAGAAATGAAATATTAAAAACAACTTTATCCTCTTAAATTCAATTACTTAGAAGAAATGGACAAATTCCTTAAAAACCACAAATTACCAAAACACAACCAAGATGAAGTGGATAATTCAAATAGCCCTAACCATTAAAGAAATTGAATTTGTAATTTATGAGCTCCTGAAAAAGAAACATCCAGGCCCACATGATTTCACTGGAGAATTCTACCAAGTACTTTTTTTAATTAACACCAATTTTACACAATCTCTCCAGAATACAGAAGAGGAGGGAATACTTTCCAATTCATCTTGTGAAGCTGGTATTACCTTATTAGAAAAGATATCATGAGAAAAGAAAATTACAAACCGATGTCTCTCATAAGCATAAAAATCCTCAACAAAATATTAGCAAATTTAATTCAGCAATGCACAGAAATCATTATCCACCAAGATCAACTGTGATTTATCCCAAGTATGCAAAATGGTTTCCACATTCATAAACAATGTAATCCATCAGATTAATCAGCTAAAGAAAAAAAATCATATAACAATTGACACAGAAAAGGTTTTTGACAAAATCCAATACCCAATCATGATAAAACTTGCTGAAAACTAGAAATCAAGGAGAGAGAACTTCCTCAACTTGATAAAGAATGCCCACAAAAAACTAACTTTAGACTTAAAGGTGAAAGACTGAATGCTTCCTCTCTAAGATTAGGACCTAGATAAGGATGTCTCTAGCCATTGCAATAAGGGAAGAATAACAAATAAAAGTATACTGATTGGAAAGAAAGAAATAAAACTGCCCCTGTTTACAATGAAATGGCATTATCTACCGTGTTTCCCCGAAAATAAGACCTAATCGGAAAATAAGCACTAGCATGATTTTTCAGGATGCTTGTAATATAAAATAAGCCCTAATGCATTTTTTTGGAGCAAAAATTAATATAAGACCCGGTCTTATTTTCGGGGAAATACAGCAGGGCTTATTTTATATTACGAGCATCCTGAAAAATCATGGTAGGGCTTATTTTCTGGTTAGGTCTTATTTTCAGGGAAACACGGTAAGCATAAAATCCCAAGCAATCTGCAATAAAACTCCTTGAACTAACAAGTGAGTTAAGCAGGATCATAGGACATGAGATAAATTTAAAAAAAAAACCAATTGTATTTCTATAGCCTAACAATGAGCATGTAGAAACTGAAATTAAAATTACAATACCGTTTAGAGTCATTCCAAAGAAAACAAAATATGTAGGTATAGCTCTAACAAAACATGCACTGGATGTATCCTGAAAATTTTGTAAATGCTGATGAAAGACATTAAAGAAAACCAAAATAAATGGAGAGACATATGGAGTTCAGAAATGGAAAATTCAACATAGTAAAAATAGGTTTCATGTAATTCCTATCAAAATTCCCAGCAAGTGTTTTATCATAAGACATAGACAAGCTTATTCTAAAATTCATATAGAAAGGTACAGGACCTAGAATAGCTAAAATAATTTTGAAAAAGAAGACTATATGGGGAAGGAATCACTCTACCCAATGGCAAGGCTTAGTACAGTAATCAAGACAGTGTGGCATTGAGACGGATGGCCACATAGATCAAAGGAACAGAACAGAGAATCCAGAAATAGACACACACACTTATGTCCAACCAATTTTTGACAAAGGTGCAAAAGCAATTCAACAGAGAAAAGGAACAAACAAATCATTTCAACAAATGATGCTGGAGCAATTGGACATCCACAGGCAAGAAAGGGACTGAAATAATAAATGTCACAACACCAAATACAGAGAAACTGGATCACTCCTACATTGCTGGTGGGGATGCAAAAGGGCATGGTCACACTGGGAAACAGTTTGGCAGCTTCCTATGACACTAAACCTTCAACTATTGGAAGACCCAACAATTGCAGCATTGGACATTTACCCCAGAGAAATGAAATTTTATGTTCACAGAAAAGCTTGTACATAAATGCTTTATTCATAATTGCCCCAAACTGGAAACAATCCTAATATTCTTCAACAAATAAATAAATAAACAGGGGCACATACATACTTTCAAATACTACTCAGCGATTTAAAAAAAAAAAAAAAAGAACCTTGGTACACTCAACAATTTGGACGAATCTCCAGGGAATTATTCTGCATGAGAAAGATCCCAAAAGGTTACCTTTATTCACCTTGTAATTTGTGAGGGATTTTTGTTTTTGTTTTCGTTTACTGTGTTTGGTAATCACGTCTCTTGATATTTGGAATATCCATGTTGTGAGTAGAAGGGCAAATATCTCCTTATTTTTGCCTGTTGAAATGTCAATTCCAGCAAAGGGAGCCTTGGTGTGACCACTTTCCAGTTCTGGGAGTTAACATCTGGGCTATTTTGCATGGTCATCCATGGGGCACGGCCTGTGGTCCCCTGCAGCCTGTGACCTGCAGTGCCCCACTCTATGCCCAGGGGTGAAGAACACACTGGAAAGCCTCCTTTTTAAGGATCTCAACTCCCCTACCCCAAGAACTAGTCACCATCTCCATGATCAACCAGACTGCCCTCGGGTTGGAAAGTAGCCTCTGGCACTCCCCCTACCATTTGATACAGCCATAAATTGCTCCATGACATGCTGACAATTTCACAGCTTTTTTTTTTTTTTTTTTTAATTCACACTCACTAGTTTTCTGACTCAAACTCACCCTAAGATGGTTGAGAAGTTTTATACTGGTCAGTGTCAGGTCAGATTCCCCGGAAGCAGAGCCTGAGGCCTACTGCGAGAGGGACTCAGGAGAAGGGGGCGGGGCGGATGGGCAAGGGAGGAGCTACGTAAGGATGGGATCTTGTGGGGTGAGCAGGGGGGCGGGGGCACCCAGCTCAGCCTGATCCCACGGGAGCTCGGGAGCAGAAATTGCACCACATTCAGTGCCACTTTAATGCAAGGAGCCAGGCTTGTTTTAGCCCTGTGTGGTTGGTCCTGGGGTGGGGGCTGTAACCCCCTGAGTGATGTGGCTCCCACTGGTGGAAGGTAATTCTCCAGGGAAGGGGGAAGCTGTGAGCTCTCAGAATCACACTTACCGCCGCTGACACGGCTGCTCCACCGGATGAAGGTGATCTGGGTGGGCACTAGTCAGCGATTTCCAAGGTCCCTCCCCCTTGAATCACCAAATCCCTGGGACCCCCAAGTTCATTGGATGAGGGAAAAACTGAAGCCTGAGGTGTTCTCTTCTGATCTTCACATATACCCACTGGCCTTGTGCCCCGGGGCCAACCCACTTCCTCAACCTGTTCTCAGACCCCAGGAATTCAACACTTCGTTCCCCCACCTCACTCTGACCCTCAAAGCAAAGTCTCCCTGTTCCTGAAGAATGGTCTCACCCAGTTTCCGCCCCTCCCCCTCCCCAGTCTGGTTAGAGGGACCTGAAGGGTAACCCCTCCCTTGCAGGCACCTCCCACTCTGGAAGACAAAGAGACTCTTGATTCTTCCCTGGCAGTGAGTAGCACCTAGGCCTTGGAACCAGGTTCCTGGGAGGTGGGTTTGCCTCTCATCCCTTCCGGATGGGTCTGTGGCAGCAAAAATTACACATCACCCCGTGATACACATAAATCACTCCTGCTGCTTCCAGCCAGCTCCCTCTGGCTCCACAGAAAAGCAGTTATGCACCTTTGGGTTTCCTGTGGGTGTGAAGTGGATGGGACTGGTCACCACCGCCCCCTGAGGCGGTGCCTTTTGCTCACCGTGGACACTCCAGGCCAATATCCATAGCCCTAAGAGGACAGGAGCTGGTGACTCCCAACACGTCAGCGCCCTGCCACGCCTCACCAGGGCAGGAGACGGTGGTGCTCCAGGTGCTGGGGGGCCTGGCCACCTCCATGGAAAGGGTTTAGCTCTCCTCCAGGGCAACAGGATTTCGTGGGGCTCAAATCCACCTATGGTGTAAGCAATAGCTCTCTGTTAACTGAAACATTCGATGACCCAGAACTTCAGCAGCCACCAGGGAATGCCTTCCTGTGGGAGTCAGGGGCTTCTGGACGTGTCCTGGGTCCCTGGGCCTCCAGAGAGATCACCAGAAGTGGGAAAAGAACCCCAATTTCAACCCAGCTGCACTCTGTGTAGCCTGGGGATCTTCTGTGTCCTTTCTGTGTTCTAGCTTCCTCCAAGGTGGGCAGACCATTTCTTGGGCTGTCCAGCTCTGGAACTGCCTCTTGGCTCTAACAGCTCTGTCATTTGTTGGCTCCCTGAGTATCTACTGCTCTGTCTGTGTCACCATAGAGCAGGGGTTAGGGGGTCAAACCCTATTCCAAACCACCAGGTGGCTTCCTGGAGCCTAAAGCCTCCTGCCCTCCCCCAAGCCTTCTGAAACTTCCAGAAGGTAACTGAGCTCCTCAGTCCTGGGGCCACCTGGATCTCTCAGCCACATCTCACTTCCCCAGGAACGTGCTAAAAAGCAAAGTGCACTCATAACGTCTAAGGACCGTGACATCACAGAGCAGCAGTGAAGGCAGGGCCCTGACTCACTATGTGACCTTCCCCAGGTCCCTTCCTCTGTCCTGGCCTCAACTTTCTCATCAATATAATGGGCACGCACATGCATACACAGAGCCCAGGGCCTGACCCAGGCTCTCCTTAACACCTATTCTATTCTGCTCCCTGCCCTGGAGTGTAGCTGCCATAGTCACACTCTACTTATTCTCATGCCATGCGGAAACTGGGCCAGCTGCCCCCTTCTCACAGGGAGTTCCTGGAATTCCATCTTAAGGAGTGATACTCATGCTCAGACACAGCCCTCACCTCTGCAGGCCTGGTCCAGCAGGAATCATGCACTCCTTTTTGTAAACCAAAAAGAGAGTGGGATTGAGCAGCGCCCGATAACTAGCAATTCCCCAGCTAAGCAGAGAGGCTTTGCTAAGTATGAAAAATAAGCTCCTGCTGTCAGTTATCTCCAGTGCCCAGCACAGTTAGCCATCATTGTATCTCATGAACAGAACCTGGTCTCAACAGCTTTAGACGCACTACTGCCTCTGAAAAGATCTGTACTAGTTTCTGAAAACAAATCGATCAGTTCTTGTTGATCAACCTGAGGGGAAAAAACAAAGCCCAACCCCTTTCTGGCACATCCTCAGAGCTCTCTTCTCACGCCTGGCCTGAGACCAAGCCCTGATCCCAACCCAGACTCTGCCCTGACCTTGTAGAGGCCAAGACCCCAGAAGAAATCCAAACCCAGCAAGACAGAGTGTTTACATGAATAATGTGTAATTACAACATGATACACGACAATGGAACAAGCGTCACATGTATGAGCTGAGAAGTATGGGTGGTGAGGGGGAGCTTCTTGAAAGGGAAGACCCCATGAGCAGGACTGTCCTATTCAATCTGGTGGCCCCAGAACCCAGCCCAGGGCTGGCATGGAGGGGGTGCTCAGGAAACACCGTGGGGAGGGTGGGAACAAGCTGGACCTTGACATAGAAAGAGAGCCTTCCAGACAGAAGGAGAAGCATGAGCAGAGACAGAGATTTGGGGCCTATAGTGGACAGGTGGTCCCCAACGTCCCTG
Organism: Rhinolophus sinicus; assembly: GCF_036562045.2. Classification (NCBI taxonomy): domain Eukaryota; kingdom Metazoa; phylum Chordata; class Mammalia; order Chiroptera; family Rhinolophidae; genus Rhinolophus; species Rhinolophus sinicus. The sequence goes on along the minus strand of NC_133759.1, from coordinate 11,088,105 downwards.
CCTCCTGGTGTTTACACCTGTATGATTCCCTCCCCTTGAGTGGGACCTGTGACTTGCTTCTAACCAGCGGAATATGGCAAAGGTGATGGGATACGTGTGACTATGTACACATGATTACGTACACATGTTACATAAAATGCCGTGTTTCCCCAAAAATAAGACCTAGCCAGACAATCAGCTCTAATGCGTCTTTTGGAGCAAAAATTAATGAAAGACCCGATATTATATTATATTATATTATACTATATAATTAAAGACCTGGTCTTATATTACTTTTGGCTCCAAAAGACACATTAGAGCTGATGGTCTGGCTAGGTCTTATTTTCGGGGAAACACCGTAGTAGCGCCTGTCTTGCTACAGTCGCTCTCCCTTCTTGACTTTGAGGGAGCAAGCCGCCATGTTGGAGAACTCCACACAGCAAGGAACCAGGCAGCCTCCAGCTAATAGCACGAAGGGCCTCCAGCTGTGAGCAAGAAAATGAGGTCCTTAGCCTTAACAGCTACAAGGAACTTAATTCTGTCAACAATTGGGTTGTTAGGTGAGTTTGGAGCAGACCCTTCCCTCCTTGAGCCTCAGAAAAGACTGCAGCCTTGTCTGACAACTTGCTGGCACTTCATGAGACCCTGAAGTAGAGACCCAGCCAACCCTTGCTCAGATTCCTGACGCACAGGAACTGTGAGATATGAAAGGTTCATTGTTATAAGCTGCTAAGTATGTGATCATTTGTTATACATCAACAGGTAACTAATTAGAGGGCTGTACTGGGAAGTCTTGCTAGAAATTTGGGTCATTAAGATAGCTGAGAGTGGCTGTCAGATGACAAAATATTGGGCAGCAGTAGATGTGTGTGTGTGGAGGGGGGTGAAGCAGATACTAATGGGCACATTTTATTGAGCACTTACTATGTGCCAAGCACTATGCTAAGTGTTTTACATGTGCTACCTCATTTGATTCCCACAAACCCCAGAATTGGGGGACTGTTATTATCCCTATTTTTCAGATGAGGAAGTTGAGATGCAGAGAAGTTAGGAACCTTTCCCAAAGTCACACAGCTACTCAAAGGTAGAGCTGGAACTCAAGCCAAGAAGCCAGATTGTGTTGCTGCCATTTTAAAGTATTTTGCTGCATCTTCAAGTGCTCGGTGACTGGGATGTCAGTGTAAGGAACTTCTTCAGGCAATGGGAGCCCTTGAAGGTGGGGGGCAGGGGAGTGGCACAATCCATTGTGTGTTTTGGAAAGCCCTCTCTCTCCAACAAGGCAGTAGGGTGGAGAGCCAGACTGTGGGGAAACTTAGAAGCTGGGGAGTATGTGAAAGAAGGATGGATGAGGTTTTTTGTATTATTATTATTTTTAATTTTATTGGGGAACAGTGTATTTCTCCAGGGCCCATCAGTTCCAAGTCATTGTTCCCTCAATCCAGTTTTGGAGGGCACAGCTCAGCTCCAAGTCCAGTTGCCATTTTCAATCTTTAGTTGCAGGGGGTGCAGCCCACCATCCCATGTGGGAATTGAACCAGCAACCTTGTAGTTGAGAGCCTGCGCTCTAACCAACTGAGCCATCCAGCTGTCCCTATTCCCATTAACTTTTAACTGAAGTTTAGCATTTTCTTCCACTATGAAAGTAGGCAACAAAACACAGTGGTGTCAGCAGAAGCTGTGACTTTGTCACCAACAGAAATCCTAGCTAGTTTCATCTCACATTCCCATTGGTAGAGATGTCTCAAAATGTCATTTATTCTTATCACTTCTTTAAAGTCACCCTAGTTATTCAGACTGCCACTCGATCTTGTTATTTGATACATGAATTAAGAAGTATATGCATCACAACGACACAAATTTGTTTTAACGTTTTGAAAGCTGTATTTCAATTGATTTCCTTGGTAATCCTTTACACTGTATTTTTTATGCATTTAAAAACATCATCCTAACCAGAATCCACAGGCTTTACCAGAAGGTCCATGGAAGCAAAAAGGTCCAAACCTCTGCCAAGGAGAGACCTCCAGAGAAGAGGAAAGGAGTGACCTCGAGTCAGGAGGGGTCCTCAGTCAACCCCTGGCAGAGTTGGGCCAGGAAGTCCCAGAAATGAGTGTGCTGGGGCCAGGTCTGGGCAGCCATCTCTTCTCTTCTTTCTACTTTTTTTTTTTTTTTAAACTTGTATTTATGTTTCAACTTCTGAACATTTCCATTGCGCCCAGCATGGAACTTGGCAGAGAGGGTTCCTGGCAGAATGGGATGGCAAGTGCAGGCCTGAGGGGCACCGGCCTGTGGCCTCCTGGTCTGGGCTCCTAGGTGGTGGTCAGCAGCCCACCAGGCAGGCCTCAGTTTCCCAGCTAGGGATCTGAGAGTGATATAGACCAAGTTCCAGGGATTTCCTAGAGATGGCCCGTGTTGGCTGCCACTAAGGGCTGGTGAGATAGGGTTGAGAAGTGGACCCCAGGGCAGGCACTAGATTGAGCCCATTGCCTAAGGAGCCAGGTGGGGTGTGGGGGTGCAGACAGGAAGTGCATGGGAGTTCATTTCCCAGGGTGAGACCTGTGGCTAAATGCCCCAGCTTCCCACCCCCAGCAAGGGCCACTCCGGGAGGCCTTTGCTGAGTTGAGCCTCCTCCCCTAAAGCAGAGACTTTGACAGCACACTCCCTGCCCCCTTCCTCCAACCCACTAGGATCACCTCCCAAATAAACTGTCTGCACCCAAGTTCCTCTCCCAGCTTCTTCTCAGGGGTACCCAAACAAAGACACAGAGTAATAGAATGTTTAAGTGGGGCACCTGATCACCCCTGGTATGGGCTGCATTTCCCAGCTGCACATTTAGCTGTGCATGGCCATGTGACTAAGTTTTGGCAAGTGGGATGTGAAAAGAGGTGACTGTGCAACTTCCAAGGCACTTCCTAATTACCAGGAAGGAGTGTGCCTTCTCCTTCCCCTTTACCCTTTCCACTGACTGGAAAGCAGAAGTGGTGTGAGCCCCCTTGGGCCATGGGGACAAAGATCTTCCCCTCCTCATATTCACGCCATTGTGTAGCCTCCTCCCTCACTGAGTTAGGAGACTGTATGTCCAATAAGTGGGAAAAGTGACAGTGTGTGAGTTCCAAGACTAGTCAGAAAAGACACTGTAGTTTCTGTTAAAGAAAAAACCACAGGCCCAAAATGGCGTCACTTGTGCTAAAACCCATGATACTAAACCTAGATGCAATACCTAACCTAATTGCTATTTCCACCTTCCCTAGAAATATAATCTTAATCAACTGATCTGGAATTTTCTGGTCAAGCACCATCAGTAAGGTAATCTGTCACGCAGGCCCTCTCCATCTCCCATAGAAAGAAGAGGCAATCTGCATTATAAAAACTCTTGCCATTTCCTTCCCCCAAAAAAGATGGCCTGGTCTAAAAATAATTCTCTCTTTTCTTTAGTTATAGCTCCCTTGCCCCACCCTTTTTCCTATAAAAACCTTCCATTTTGTACAACCCCTTACAGCCACCCTCCTAGTTGCTAGGTGGGATTGTCGCCCAATTCGTGAATCTCTTAACAAAGCCAATTAGATCTCCAAATTTACTCAGTCAGATTTTGTTTTATCACACTTCCACCTTGGCCTCTTAGATCCCTTACTCTGGGGGAAGCCAGGCACCATGCTATAAGAACACTCAGGCAGCTTTTTGGAGGGGTCTAGGTGGAGAGCAACTGAGGGCTCCTGCCAATCGCCACTCATGTTCAAGTGAGTCACCTTGAAAACGGATCCTCCAGCCGCAACCAAGCCTTCCATTGACTGCAGCTGACATCTGACTGCAAACTCAGGAGAGATCTCAAGGCAGAACTGTCCTGCCAAGTTGCTTTCAAATTCCTGAGCACAGGAACGGCAGATAACTAGAGCCACCACGAGGCAAGAGAGCCAGCAGCAAATCCAGGATGGCTTCCCAGAGGCGGCAGCAAGGGTCAGGAGTCACATGGGCGGCAGCAGTGCTGGTGAAGCTGTCTGGGCCCCTGCCCCCATCTTGCTGGGCCCCGTCCCATCTCAGGCCAGAAGGAGCCTAGGGGCAAGAACAGTTGGCAAGTGACTCCAGCCTGAGCAGGATCCAGGATAGGAAGGATGTGAGAGAGGCTTGCAGAGCTGAGGCTATTTTTACCCAGGCCTATGCAAACAGAGGTGTGGGCTGGTCTGGCCAGTTCTTCTCCTCCCCTGGTGCCTGGCCACGAAGTCTCTTACCAGGTTGGCAGCACCCACTGGGTTGGGAGCCAGAAAGGAGAAATGGGTAGAGGAAGGGCAGATGTGAGAAGTGCCTCCAGGTGCCCCAGAGGCTCCCAGCCTTGAGGCCCTGGCTCCCTCAAGAGACTCGGACTGCCTGCCAGGAGCCAGCCACACACTGTCTCACTCCCCATGGCAGGCAGTGCATATTGGGGCTGGAACCAGGACCAGGGGTCATCTGGGGTCAGACGTCAGACTGGGCCGCAGTCTGTGATCAGAGGTAGGTGTCATCTGGGATCACAGGTCACTCTAGGCTGAGGCCCATGACCAGCAGCAGAGGTTAGTCTGGATGCAGCCCGTGATCAGAGTTAGGGGTCAGGGATCCACCTGTGGTCATGGGTAACCCTGGATAGAGTCCAGGGACCATGGTTAGGGACGAGCCTTTGGTCCAGGGTCAGACTTAGCCTCGAGTCAGAGAGGGAAAGGCCTCCTGGAGCAACTCCATTTCTCTTGTTTATCCACCCTTCCCTGACACCCGCGCTGGGCCTATCATCCCTAGCAGAGACCCCCAGAATCTCCCCAGAGGCAGGATTCAAAGTCTCCCCTGAGAGATGTGTGGAGCCGGCATTCCTGGCAGTGGGAACAGCCCAGGCAAAGGCACGGGGGCAGAAAGAGCTGGTGTTCGTGAGGCAGAGCCCAGGCTTGGGTGGGAGCCGGAGAAGCCTCCCAGGTCAGGTTACAGAGGGGCCAGGAGGGTTTTCCCACAGAGCAGCTGAGGGGGAGGCATGAGAAACCTGGGGACCCAGGGCGGGCAGCATCAGCTCTGGGTTTTAGGAAGAATCAGTCATTCCTGTGTTCATTCAATAAATGTAAAAGAGGACTTACCCTGTGCCGGCACCGTTTGAAGGATCTGAGATGCGCTGGGAACAAAACACCTGAAAAGCCCCCATGGAGCTTCCATTCTAGCAGGGGAGATAGATAATACATGCAGCAAAGTAAATTCACAACGAATTAAAGGAGCAGTGAATGGTATCTTAGAAGGTGACACGTGCAATAGGGAAAAAGTGTAGACAGAGTGAGGGGGCCCGGGAGCTGGAGAGGAGAGCGCAGTTTGCAGGGTCAAGAAGGAGAATGGGCATTGGAGAAAGGGGGAAGGAGGGTGGGGAGAGCTGAGGAAGAGTCTTCCAAGCAGAGGGAGCAGCCAGTGCAAAGACCTGCAAGCAAGAGGGGGCTAGGAATGAGTTCTTGGAAGAGCAGAGGGGTCAGTGGGGCTGGAGATAAGAGGTGGATAAGCCAAGAGGAGAGGTCAAAGGAAGGCAATGGGGACTTGCGCAGGTCTGCAGGCACTCCAACTAAGGAACCACAGGATCTCACTTATGCTTTCAATGTGTTTTAAAATAATCAGTCTTGGAAAAAGAGGTTAAATAACACTACATGGGAGCAATCAGTAAACTCTGTGGGAAGCTAGTGGCCAGGACCAACTCAGTTTCTTCAAAAGAGAACTTGCAAGGAAAAGCCTGGGAGGAGGCCTCTATGTTAAATTGTAATGTGTGAACCTTATTTAAACAAACAATTGGTAAAAAATAAAATAAAAGCATCTATAAGGCAAAGAATGAGAATTAAATAATGACTGACTAATGCTATTGAGGAATTTGGGGGTGTTTTTAGGTATAGAAAAGGTATGCGCGATTACAGTATTGTGGGGGATTTTTATTGAGTCCTTATTCTTTAGAGCAGGGGTGTCCAAACTGCGGCCCGCGGGCCAAATACCGTCCGCAATCCATTGTTAATTGGCCCGCAGCAAATTCCAAAAATATATTTAGTTCACTTAAATAACCCAGGTGAGGCAATACGTGCTTCACCTCGAGTGAGTGGCCTGGCTGTTTGTGTATTTTACCGCATATGGCCCTTGGTGAAAACCGTTGAAAAAAGTTTGGACACCCCTGCCTTAGAGATACCTACTGAAATAGAGAGATAAAAATGATAGATCTGTGATTTGATTGAAAATGATCACGGTTGGGTGGGGGCACAGGAAACAAACTAAACAATGGGTACATGGGAGTTTATTGTATTATTTTATCCACTTTATATGTCTTGAAGCTCTTCTTAATACATTAAAAAACAATACTAGTACACAACCTAGCTGCTGAGATTGGAGACTGGAGGGCCAGGGAGAAATCAGAGCTTATGAGGAAGCCCTGGGGTGAGCAGGTGAGCAGTAAAGGACAAGCTCAAGACGACCTGAGATGAAGAAGGGGTGGGGGGAGAAGACTCCCTCCTTGCCCCAGCATTTGGTTTCCTCCTGCCTCCAGTCCCTTCCCCTTCTGTCTCGCCTGTTCCTTTCCTCCCTCCCAACTCTCCTTCTTCCACCCACCCTCCCTTCCTTCCTCGTCCCTCCTCCTCCATCTCTCCTTCCTCAGCAGTCTTCCCCCGCCTCTCTTCTTTAGAGCCGGCATCTTCCTGGTCTGATTCCCAGCCCTGCGCAGGTGGTCCCACCCAGCTGGTTTTCTCTGCAACTGGGTTGCCAGGCAGCTCCAGTTTGATTCCTCCAGTCGCTGCTCCCCACCCCCACCCTCAGCCTCCTGGGCCTGCTCTTTCCTTGCTGAGAGCGACCCCCCACCCCCCCACCAGTTTCCTCCAAAGGCAAAAACGAGGTGTTATGGGGGCCACCCTTCCTCCTCAGAGCAGGTACCACCTCAGCCTAGGGCGGTTCTGCCCCAGCTAGGGAGGAGGGGTGGGCGTGGGCCGTGGGGTGGCTGGTAGGGCCTACGTTGGCAATGAGAGCGTGAGATGGTCTTTGCTGTTCTTCTCCCAGGACATGATGTCTCTCTTGGGCAGTGATTTCTCACCACAGAGGGTAGCAGCGAGGAGGGAAGCGGAAGTGGCTCCACTGTCTTGTCCAGGCCTTTGTTTTTAAGTGTCAAGCCTGGCAGCTGACCCTGCAGGGGGAGAAGGGAGGACTTCCTTGAGCAGCGTTAGATTCTTTGCCTGCTCCCAACTGTTCCCCGTCTCATAGACTAGACACTGGGAGGACCCTGGACATGAGGCCCCCAGTGCCCCCAACATTCTCAGCACCGTGCAGGCTGGGCTCATGAAGGTCTTGGCACCAACCAATATGGTCCAAAGACCAAGGGGAGGACAGAAGGAAGGGGGTCCTTAAGACTTTCCCAGCACAAACTACCCAGGAGCCCAAGAAAGGCAGAAGTTATATTTTCTGCCCATCTGGTGTAATGACGGTGAAAAGTCAATATTAATTTTAATTCTAGAAGATAAGACAAGCCACATCTCTTGAACCTGAGAGTTTGGGAACTAAGGTTCCCACCCAAGTGAAAGGGAAGGCTGGGAAGGAAGCCGAGGGCTTCTGGTCCAGTGAGGCAGAGGCTGGCTGCACCAAACCCCAGATTACAGACCACAGTCCCTGGCCAGTGGGGGTACACCAGCCTGCTTTGCAGCAGACGGCTGCCATCAGGGTCTGTGCCACTCTCAGGAGGGCCTCAGGACCCTGAACTAACCTGTCTCCACAGGGAAGGTGGACACATGCTCAGAGAGATCAGCGAGCAGAGCCTGGGCACGGACTCTGAGAAACAGAGTAATAAAGGTGATAAAGCATTTAAGGAGCGTGGCTGTCTGCCTGTGGATAGTCAGGCCAGAGGACTCCAGAGGCCTGGGGTAGGGATCAGAAGACGGACCAAAGATAGGCTGTCCCCTTAGAAGGGGTCTTGCCCAGGTCTCTTGCTCTCTGTCCAATCTTCAAGCCATAAGCCCAGGTCAGTCCTAGAGCCCATCTTCCACTCTGGAAAGTCACACAGTGGCCACTACGAAGGCTCCAGATTAGATCTTAGGTCCTGCTGATATGGAAAATGAAGTCATCTGGATGCTCTCAGCCCTGCCCTGTAAGGTCGAGGATAATGGCTGTACCTGGCATTTCGCAGGGCTGGGCGGGGCTCCACCTTCTCTGCCAGTGGCAGCCCAGACTTGGGGCCTGTCCCTTTCTGGGATATCTGATTTATCAAGAGCAACCTCCATGTTACCAGCCAGGGTCCTCTCTTTCAGTCTCAACTCCCACCTGGCAGGTGAGACCTGCCTCTGCAGACACATCTCCTGGGCTCAAGTGACCAGGCAGTGCCTGGCGGCGTCCTGTCTGAGGCAAATCAGCTGATAACAGACCTGCCCCAAACCTCCCCACCACAGCAGCCATGGTTTGTCTCCCTTGTCTCAATTCTTCCTTCTATGTTTGTGTATGAACGTGAATTAAACATTAAATTAAATTGTGTATTAAATTACTTCCTAAAATTACTTATTTATTAATATCCATGGAATTATAAAATGGAATTACAGTTTTCTTTACCTGTGCTCTCCCTGCCTTGTTTTAATATCAGTATTATGATACTTCATAGAATATCTTGGGAAACATTCCGTCTTTGCTACTCTAGAGCAGTTGGATTATATAGGAATTCTCTGTCCCTTAAAGGTTATATTAATAGCATTCTCCTATAAAACTATCCAGGCCTGGTATCTTTTATTAGGGATAAATATAGTAATTTATATTTCTCTAGAAAAGCATCTATTTCACCTAGATCATTACCTTTATTGGTATATAGTATTATCTTAGTTTTTAATATTCTCTAGTCTTGGAACTATGTCCTTTGTCTTATATGTTTCCACTATTCTTGATCAGGCTTGCTAAACCTTTGTTTATTTACTGCTCGAGGGAAAGTTTATTTATTTCATTCACTAATTCAATATTTTATTTCTAGTTCATTACTTTCTGCTTTTATCTCTACTAATTTCTTACTTTTTTCTTTAGATTTATTTTGTTGTTTCTTTTCTAGTATATTTAATTGTAAATATATTTCACTAATTTTCAGTCTTTCTTGTTCATACTGTATGTAACTAAAGCTACAATGTTTCATCTAATTACTATAATGTCTATAACCCTCAGGTTTTAGTATTCATTGTTGTTTGTTTCTGAATAATTTATAATTTCAATTGTGATGTCTTTAGTACAACAGTTACTTACAAGAGTGCTTTTTGGTGCTTTTGGTTGTTATTAATTGTATATTGTGTGTGAAATATTTCCAAACATACAGGAGAAAAGAATAAGAAAATCAAACCCAATCTGTACCTCACCCAGTTTTATTAGACCTTAACATAATGCCATATTTCCTGTAGACTTTTTTACAGAAATAAAATATTCAGTGCAATTGAGGGCCCTCCTGCAGTTGGCAGAATTCTAAAATGGCACCCAAGATTCCTGGCCCCTTGTGTGCACACCCTGTATAATCCCTGTATAATCCCTCTCATTGAGTGCGGGTGGGCCCGACCTAATCAGGTGAGCCCTTTTTCAAAAGGGTCTATAGTTCAGAGACAGAAGTCAGAGAAGTCCAAAGCTGCAGCAGATGCTCTCTTGATGGCCTGGCCAAAATAAATAAATAAATAAAGCAAACATCTATGTTGTGAACTGCCCATGGAGAGATTCATGTGGCTAGGACCTGAGGACAGCTCTAGAAACTGAGTGACCTCTCAGCCGATTGCCAGCGAAAAAATGGGGACTTCAGTCCTACAGCTGCAAAGAATTGAATCCTACCAATAATTTGGATGAACTTGGAAGAGATCCCAGCCCCAGCCAACACCTTGATTTCAGCAGAGGACCCGGCAAACCCATGTCTGGATTTTGGACCTACAGAAAGTGTGAGATGATAAATGGTTGTTGTTTTAAGCCACTGTGTTTGTGGTGATTTCTTACATGGCAATAAAAAACGAATACACTTCCCTTATTCCATCTTCACTCTCTGCAGAAGAAAAAACATGATTTGGGTGTTTATCCTTCCTGGACATTTTTTAGACTTTGCTACACATTTATGTATCCATCAGATACATAAATTGTTTGCAGATTTTAAGTTCCGTATAGGTAGAAGTGTACTCTACATATCATTTTGCAACCTGCTTTGGTTGCTCAATACCATATGTTGAGCTAAATATCGCTGCTGGGAGATGTCACTCTAGTTTATTTTGATGGCTGAATGGAATTCCGGAGGGAAGGGTGTTCAAGTCTTCCACTGTGACTGTAGATTTGACAATTCCTCTCTCTCTGTCTCTCTGTCTCTGTCTCTGTCTCTCTGTCTCTCTGTCTCTCTCTCTCTCTCTGTCTCTCTCTGTCTCTCTCTCTCTGTCTCTCTCTCTCTCTCTCTCTCTCTCTCTCTCTCTATATATATATATATATATATATATATATATATATATATCCTTTTTAAATATCTTGAGGCTATCTCATTAGATGCATAGATGTTTGGGATTATTACATCTTCTTGACAGAATGAATGTTCTAATATATGAACTATTCCTCTTAAATTTCCCACCTTAAATTCTCCTTCATTTACATTGACTTTAATGATTAATGTTTGTAATTGTTCCTGATGTCTGATTTTATGTTTCTATTTATCATGTATTGTTGTCTCTAATGCCCTCACCCCCCCATACAACAGTCTTTTATTGGATTGCTGGAGTTTTTTTTGTTTTACTTTTCCTTCTTCTAGTTTTTTGGGAGTTACATAGGGACTTTCTTTTTTTTTCCAGTTAATAGCCTTACATTTTTAATACACATACTAATCTCTGATGGCATCAATTATGTTACCTAAATTCTGTGTCTGTTTTGTCCCACCCCATTATTGTCCTTTGCCAGAATCTCTCCCCAGGGTCAGGTACACACTGATGCACAGAAACCCAGGGCTGGGAGCTGAGGAGGTGAGCTTTTGAACTTAGATCTCCTAGGGCATTAGTGTGAGCTCTCCCTGGGTGGGAAGTGGCCCACAACCCTCCCCCCCCACCCCCGGGAGTCCAGTGCCCCAGGAATGAGCTCTGAGAGATGGCTGGTGTTGTCTGTGGTCCTGGCCACCCTCTCTGAGACGCAGCCTGTCTCTGGCCCTGGTCACCCAGCACCTTGCCCCTAACTCACTTCCTCCCAACACATATTGGCCAAGCCCGGCTCTCAGACCCCAGCTGGAAGCAGATGTGTCTGTACTGACTTATGCTCATACACAAGGACACACACCCACATGCCCTTATACAGAGAGAGAGAGAGAGAGGCTGCCATAAGCACTTGACCAAGAGACTGTGGCTGCTGTTGGAGCATAAATGGGGGAAGGGTCCTCCCCTCTAGAGTCTCCAGGACTCACTGCACCGTGACCCCTATACCAAGCTGCACAATGACAGACTTCTGACCCCCAGGACAGAACTGAGTCCTGGACTTTTGAGGAAAGGAGTTCCTTATCAAGTCATCTCTCGCTGTGCCCAGAATTGGTGCTCCCCAAGGGCGGGACCTTAGTCTCTTCTTCCTGTCTCCTGGAGCAGGAGCTCCCCCACTCCCTTTACTTTCCGTGCCTCAGTTTCCCCTCTGTGGTAGCCATAGGCATGCGTCACGTGGACCACCCCTCAGGAAAGAACTTGCCACTCTGCAGTGAGGAATGCAGTGAGCTGACAGCCTCTAGTGGGAACACCTTCAGGACTCACACAGCATTTGAGCCAAGGCCCTGCTCTGTCCGACAGCCCCAGCCACTGACTGAGCGCAAAAGACTTCCTAAGGCGTCTATGTGCCATCTTGGGTCTGGAGCTCACTGTCAGGTTGGCAGAGGCTCTGTCAGAGCTGCATCAAATCTGAGTTCTCCCTGCCCCATCCTGCTTTCTCCTCCTTCATCTTTCACAGGGCTCCCATAACATCCGATAAACTTCTGCAATCTTAACTCTATCATAGCATCTGCTCACTGGTGGACCTGAACTGACACACCTAGACTTGGCACTGCCCCCTCCTCCTCCCCCACCCTCCAGAGCTCTAACTTATAGCCTCCAGAACCAAGGGATAGTGTAGGCCATTTTAGAGCTGGTCCCTCGGCCTATTTTCCCCATCTGTTTTCTTCCTAGGAGCAGCTGCAGCATGACCAGAAGATATTCTCCCTCTCAAGTGCCCCCCTCACTCCAGCAGTATGAGGTTCCCCTGGAGGGGTAGCCCATGTCTAAGTCACTGTGACATCCCCAGTACCCATCACAGGGCCAGGCCAGTGTAGGTGGTGACACATGAGGGATGAAGGAATGCTATTCACTGCATGCTGTTACAGAGGGATGAAAGGAACATTTCTTCTTAAACTACCTGCCTGGGCCTCTCCTGTCCTCCACCAAACCTTGGCGCTAAGCTTGGAGTTGAGATGTGTCTCCTCACAGGAAAAACTGGCTCCCAAGAAGAAGCAGCTTGGGGAGACGGTGAGCACTTCCTATTCCTGGAGCTGTCATCCCTACTCGATGGATAAAAACCTAACGGTGTAGGTCCCTTCAACTCAGAGGCCCAGAGGGCAAAGCTTGTCTGCCTCCACCCAGCAATGTGCATAGCTCTGGAAGGGAAATCCTGGAGCTGTGCCTTTGCCTGGCCCCCGCCATGTAGGCAAAGACCACACTGTGGTCTCCAGACACTCTTCCTACTCTCCCGAAGAACCTGGCTGCCACCATTGAGTTCTTGAGCTGGGAGCCTTGAAGCAATGAGTGCATGACTCAGGGAGGTGCGTGAAAGACTGGGGGAGGCAAGGGTGGCACCCACTGCAGGAATGAGGCAGGCAGCCAGCAAGCCAGGCAGGCTCCAAATGAGTAACTACAGATGCTCTCCCCACTGTGCTTGTCGTGCCTGTCCTCATGGGGGACGGCAAGTGACTCTGCCTCTCTCTCTTTCCCCCCACCTTCTGCACCCTTGTGATTCCTGCATCCGGAAGTGAGGTGGGCTTGAGCCAGAGACGAGAGACAGGTTCCAGGGATCCAGGAGGAGAGACCTCAGAACGGAATAGCTCTGGGGGGAATCCATGCAAGAGGACACAGGGAATCAAGAGCAGAAGGACTCGGGCTTTGGACAGGGTGGAGGGGTGGCGAACAGAGAGCCCAGCCCACCCCCTCGGCAGCCTGCTCCCCCAAGTCCTGCTTCTTATATTCCTCCCCCCACAAGAAGCCTTCCCAGCTCCTCAGACAGGTGAGAGGACGGCTTCCTCCTCAGATCCCACAGGACCCCCCCGAGAGGGCGCCATGGCTGACCCCCCAGCGCCTCCGAACACAGGACTGGACACTTAGTTGAAACATGGTCCAGTTTAGCCTTGGTTAAATTTTGGTAGGGTTTTGTTTGTTTTTGCTGTTTTCTTTTTTCTCTCCTTTCACTTCTGAATTTGTTTTGTGGCTTTTGCTAGGTAAGGAAGGGTGGGTCCCCCAGGAGAACAATTCTGGGAGAACAAAGAAGCAATTTTCATTGCAAAGAATCTGCACCAAAACTCTTCTCCCTTGGTCACGACTTCCTTCCTGGGAGCCTGGGGACTGCAAGGGCATCAAGAGGCCCTGCCAGTCATTCTCAGTACCTCCAGCCCACCCATGCAGCCCTGAGCTAAGGAGGGGGTTTCTTGTGGACCACCCTCCGTAACAAGGGGAGAGGCAGCCCATCCCCCACTGAGAGACTTAAGATTCCCTCCCCCCCAGAGGGTCACGTGGCAAAGTGGGATCTGGCTCCCTCCTATTCCTCAGTCCTCACCCCCACCCCAGCTCTCGAGTACCCCAGATCTCAGTCCTCAGAGAGAGCAGAACTTCTACAGGACAGGGGGCCAAGTACTAATGGTGGGACATCAGCATTCTGCAAGGGGCTAGGTACTGTGTGTGTGTGTGTGTGTGTGTGTGTGTGTGTGTGCACTCAAGTGCACGCAGGAGGAGAGGAGCAGGAGTTTATGAGAGCCAAAGCCCACGGAGCTGCCATTCACATGTAGGACGGCTGGGATACTGCGCCAGCAGAGGTGACTCCCGAATGATTCCACTGCTCTGCTGGAGAATGGATGCCTGAGGAGTATTGTCAGAGTCACAAGGGGAAGCCAGGACCCCCGGCTCCTGAGCTTAACCTAGCCCCCAGCAGTGGGGATAGCTGAGGAGGTGGCTGGTGATTCTTCAAACACTTCCTCCCTGGGGGATTGGGTCCAAACCTCAGAATGGCCAGGGCAGAGGGATCTCACAGTTCCCGTATCTGGGGAAAGGCCTATGCCCGATGTCACCCTGCGGCCGACCCGCCAAGCCTTGGAAGCGGGGCACCAGAGGCGGCCCGGGTCCGGACCTTTCTCTGGACCTCAATTTTCCCGGGCTGTAAAATAGGGCAGGCGGGAGGGCCCTGGTTTTAGGTGGAACGCGGAGCTTGGGCGGCGCGCTGAGAACAGACCTCCCCTCTCCGCGTGAGGGCGCTGGAACTTCGGCCCAGCCTCCCTCCCGGAGGTGCCCCAGCAGAGATGCGACAGGGCGCGGACTCAAATCCTCCCTGGAGCATGACCCTCCAGGTCGTGAAGGATCAGGGAGCCCAGCCGGTGCCGAGGGCGCCACGCCACGTTCCTGGGCCCAGGTGAGGCACCGAGGAACCTAGAGTTGGGACCCACGCGCGCCCTTGCTTGCCCTCGCCCGGCCTGTCCAGCACAAGGGATTAGTTGGGATGACTGAAAATGGAGCGCACACGGGCCCCACCTAGTCCGGGTCGCTTGCAGCCTAGGACACTATGCAGGTGGCTTAGCCCGCAGCCCGCCGCCTGGGGGATAAGTGTCATATCCTGTCTCGTGGTCCTGCCCGGCCTCACCAGCCCTCCAAGGCGCACAAGTGAAAAATCGGAAGGCTGGCCGGGAGGCCTTCTGAAGACGGTGGCTCTGAAGGTGGACGTGCAGAGCGCCCTGGGGCAGAGCTGAGGGGGCGTGCGGGAGTGGAAGACGGAAGCCAGGCGCTTGGAAATGTCGTGAGCCAAGCAGGGAGGAAAGAGACGTGTTAGGGTGTCGAGACTCCCGGGATGCGGTCCGAGGGCGCGAAGGCTTCTCAATGCCTGGAGGCTGAGGACTGACGCATGGGATGGGCGGAGGGAACCCAGGGACTCCCCACTCACCGGGTGCCCCCCAGCCCCGCCTACACCTGCGCTTTGGCCCCGCCTCTGAAGACCCATTGGCTGTGCCTGCCGTCGGTCAGACGAGCCCCCGGGGCCCGCCCCCAGCCCCGAACGGCGCCTCTTAGCTCGGGGGCCACCGCGACAGCGCCACTCTGCCAGGCTTCCCGCCTTCGACCGTGCAGTGTGCCGCCTGCCCGCCCACTACCGGCGTGGTACCAGCCGGCGCGGGCTCAGGGCGGACCATGAGCCCGCAGAGCCCGCCGCCTGCCCGCTGGCTCTGCCTGCTGGCCGGCGCCCTTGCCTGCGCCCTCCGCCCCGCGGTGAGTGTCCGCCGGGCCACCCAGAGTCCCGGCTGCTGGGGGTGGAGTGGGGGCGGCGAGAGCTCAGCCGTCTGTGCGCACGTCTACGTGAGGGGAATAAGAGCACAGAGCACCGGGTCTTGCCTCCGGGCTCCGCCTGGGACCGGATATAGACCCTAGGGGAGGGGTCTCGGTTGCGCGTAGTCCCTCCCTGAACAGCTCGGAGCCCGCTCGGCGCTGTGATCTAGGACACCGGTGGAAGGGCTGCGGTTGCGAGCGGGCTCCACACTTGCCTTCCATGTTGTGGTTGCGGGTGTGCGTGGGGTGGGGAGATTAGTGGATGCAGGGTCGGGAACTGTGATCGAATGAAATGGAAGGTCTGGCAGACAGTGGGAGGGAGCCTGTGTGGGTCGTCGTTGCGTGCTGTGCCGGTTTGGAGGTGTCTGTGGGGCGTTGTGTGTTACGTGGGGAGTGACGGCTCAGCCAAAGATCCAGCGCTGGGGACCCGGGACTTGGAAAGGGATATTGGGGATTAGGTGGGTGACAAGCAGACCCTTCCTGTGCCCTCTCACGGAGCAGAGGTGAAAGGTAGGGAGCCCAAGGTGGAAGGTGGTGGGCAGTGAGGGGTTGGGGGTGGTGTTTATCAGCAAGAGCCAGCCATGTGCATGGGGAAAGCTGAGCAGGGATCAAACAGCCAACAAGCAGTGTCCTCCCTCTTCCTCCCACTTCTGCTTCATTCCCACGTGGGTATGTGTATGCCCCAGACCTGGGCCAGTGTGCCCCATGTGTGGGTGTGTGTGTGTCTGTGGGTGGCTCACCTGGGCTACAGGGCAAATCATGGTTGAGGCAGGAGACATGTGGATCATCTCCCTCTAAGATCAGGGAAGACCTCAAGACACTGAATCTACCCAAGCCCATTTTCTGATGGGCAAAGTGAGGCCTAACAACACCAGAGCCACTCCTGTCTCCTACCAATCAGACTTGGACTGAGGTTGCTCTTCTCTCTGCCCTGACCCCAGGACTTAAGGAATCTGGGGTTGCTGCTTCGGCGGGTTCTAAAACCCAAGTGGGTACCAGATCCAGCACCAGCTCCAGATTGGCTGTCCCATGTTACCTCCCTTACTTTCACTTCCACCAGGGCAGGTTTCCATGTACCTAATGTCTTACACACCTTGAGGATGGGGAACTCATTGCCTGTCCTGGGAGCAGACCTTATGTCAGTTGACAAGAGCTCCCCCTCATCCCACTGCTAGCCAGGAGACCCACCTCTGGAGCACTCAAAGCCTCACGAAGTTCGGGCCCTGAGGCCACAGCTCTGGCACCACTTACAGCCCTGAGTGTCATGGAGCTTCCAGGCCTCAACAACAATCCTCTGGCTCTCCCAACCCTACTTTCCGACCTCTCAAATTCTCCTTGGATGTGCCAGGGATCTTGGGACCATCACTGGCACCCCATTCCCCCATCCCTGGAGGCCTCTAGCCCGGGTGAGGAGTGGTTTTGGTGAGGCTTCCCTTCATGCTAGGTCACATCTGCCTCACCTTCTGCAACAGTCCAAGTCTGGCTCCTCCAAATGCATCTAATTCACTTTGTAACCAATTCTAGCTCCTCCTGCAGGCAGCCTTCCCTGATTGTTCTTTTCCCCTTGGCCCTCCCACCTCTGACCCCACCCTTCAGCCCTACTCACCTCCGAGCCTGGGCTTTTCTGACCATCCCATGGGATCAAGGGCTGAGGTCTCTTCCCCTCCTGTGTGCCCCATAGCCCAGTTCACAGAGGGAGAAGGGACTCAGCAAGGACTGGGTGAGGGCAGGTTGGAATGAAGGACCCAAGTTCCCTCTCTATTTCTCACCAGCCACTTGCTCCTGCACTGAATGGACATCAGGCAATCCTGCTCCAGCCGGACTTGAAGGGGGTGGGGGGGCGGACGTTATCAGAACCATAAAATAGCAGCTGCAAAGTTCAGTTTGAAGGCCCAAGGCCTTATCACTCCTGTTTATGGTGCCCTGACCTCAGCCTGGGAAGGGGAAATCTCTGAACACGGAAGCAAAAAAAAGGAAAGAAAACCTCTAGTGTCTCAAAAGAGGAAGTCCTCCCCAAGGCCACCCGTCCAGCCCTCCACTGCCTGTACCCCCTGGACAGCAGGCACAGGCTCCTCACTGGTAGCAAAACTGATTAGGAGAATGCCCAACCTAATGGTGGGGGGAAGGGTATCACAGAGGAGGAACAGACCCAAGCCCTGCCCTGGGAAGTTTCTCAGCCTGGTGGGGAAGAGCAGAGCCAGTTACCCAGGAAGAAGAACCCAGGTGGTTGTGGGGTGTGGCCTCCCAGAACTGAGTCACTGAGAGGAGCAGTCAGGGAAGGCTCCTTGGAGGAGGCAGGGCAATGCCCTGAAGAATTTGACCAAATGGGCAACCTTCTAGCTGAGACCATAAAACAGCCTCTGTTGGTAGGACCAATGGGCCTGACCTCAGAAGGAAGAGGAAGCCCCAGCTCCCTGCAGAGGCTAGTGGCCCGGGGGTGGGGGAGGCATGGCTCCACTAACTCCTCTGTGAAGTGGGTTGCTGGCCACCTGCCCCTGAAGGCCTCACCTTGCCATAGGCATCCTGCCTCAGCCATCTCCTTCCAGCCTCTCCGGAGACTGTCTGTCCAGTTGCCCAGGCCCTCTTGGCCCCCAGCAGGCCACCCTGTGAGCTTTAGGAAACATGGCTGCAGCTGGGTCAGGCCTCCTCCAGTGAAGTGACAACCTCAGTAAAGCCCGAGCACGGCTTCTAGGGGACTATTCTGGAAGAGCGAGCTCCCATTGGAGGTTTCCACCCTCCCACCCTGGTGGTTTGAATCTCAGCCTTCCCTGATGTTTCTGGAGCTTCCATGAGGAGCCTGAACTGGGGCCAGGAGACCTCGTCCTCACCCCACTCCACAGCAACGGCCAGTTGACCTTGAGAACATGTTTAATTTCTTTGGAAGGGCCTCAGTTTCTCATCACAAAAGGGAGGGTGAAACCCCTTGGCCCAATGTGCGGGAGAAACGGGAAGAGGCCTGGGCCAGAGGCAGCTCCACACCGAGTGGGGCCTAATCTGCCCCTGAGCCTCACAACTCTGCACCGGACTTGGTGGCCTGTCAGGACTTCTGTGAGACCTGAGAGATGAAACTGCTGAGTGAACTGTGTGACAGGTCATTCCTTCCTCTTGATCCCCAGCTTGGGAGCCTCATGGTCTCCTTCTCAGCCCTTTCTTGCCCCCACCTGCCCAGGGCTCCCCGGGGCAGGCAGGAGTCCTGGGGATAGGGGCTGTCCTCATGAGGTGGCCAGATAACTTGGGGGGTAGGTGAGCCTCCAGGCCCAGGTAGGCGATGGGTCCACTCAGGGAGGGCCGGTGGGAGGTAATGTGCCCCCTGTCACAGCGGGCAGCGTCAGTGGCGACCCAACCTGGGCCGAGCCTGCCACTCGCCCGGGCCCCTCACTGTGGCCCTTCTGGCTGTGGATGCAGGAATGGGGCCAGGCGACAGACAAAGCCCCCTCCGTTTCTCTTTGCTCCTTCTGCTCAACCTCCCAGACTCCACCCTCCCTTGTGTGACATCCCAACACAAAGCAGTTCTCACTGCACCTGGGAAGGTGTGCAGTGCATGCAAACCCTCACATATTTTAGGCATATTTCAGAAAAAGAGACACAGTTTAACCTCTCCACCACATGATGGTTGCTTTTTTTTTTTAACTTTTATTTTGAAACTTTTCAGACATGCAAAACAAAGTAGAGATTAGTATAATGAACATGGAAATACCCACTCCTTGGAGTGACATTAGCAAAATGGCAGTACAGGAATTTCTAGCACTCATCCCTCCCAATTCCTCGGTTTGACACTTACCAGCCTTTAACAATTAATATTTGCCTCATTTGCTTTTATTGGCTGAAGTATTTTAAGATAAATTACAGACATCATGACCTCTTATCCCAAATCATTTTAAGGTGCATCTCTAAAACCAACGGACATTTTCCTATATAACTATGATAACTAACAAAATTAATAGGTTCCTTAATATCTAGCATTCAAATCTCCCCAAGCAGCCTTGAATCAAGCATCACAAGACACGTGGTGATATTTTCAGGGGTTTTGGTTTCACTGCAAGGAACTTTCCTGCCTGTCGTGAAGGGACGGTAGAGCTAGCTGGGTGAGAAGCGCGGGGACCTTGGGCAGTGTGCGTGAGCATCGAGCTGAGCTGCCCTGGACAGGATTTATATGCACCCCCTCTGATGTGGCTCACGATATGAGGGTCCATATCTCTCAGGAAGTGCCTCTTGCTATCTTAAAAACAAGTTCTTCCTGCACAATGGGTTCCCAGAGAAAGGAACGTGGTCACCAACCAACCCCTGTGTCTGGAGGACTCCCAGTCTTATGGTTCCCTGTACTGGCGCCCAGCCTCCATAGGTGACCCCAACACCAACGTCACCCACAGACATCGTGTTTGTAACCTGAGTCCTCTTTCCCCAGGGGTGCCCAGGATGACTATCAAGGGACAGGATTTAAACCTGAATCCCTGGTGTCCCCACTTCACTGGCCATTCCCACCGTGAGCCTCTGCAAAGAAACCCTGAAAGACTCTGTGTCCCTAAGTAAACCTTGCAAGAAGGGCCCTTAGATGAGACCCGACTCCACCCCAAGCTGAACGTCTCTTTGCTTGTGTTTTCAAGTACCAGGAGCCCGTGTCCTGGTACCACTCTGAGCTGTGGAAAGTTCTGTCTTGCCCCAAACCCATACCTGCCTCCCTGTCTCCCCCTCTGCCTCACTGCCCCCCTCCCCACACACACAAATTCTCATTCCACCCTTCTCCTTCCCAGAGCTCAGCCTTCCCCAAGGGATGGCGTGGTTGGCAAAATATGGATTTGCAGACGGGAAGATTCGGATTATTGGTGACAGGATGTAAAACTACAGGGCGGTGCAGAGAAATGACTGTAGGAGGGGGCGAGGGGAACTGTGAGTCTCGAGACCTCTCCTCTGGTGGGCACAGCTGCCTGGGTATTAAGGCTGGGGCTGGTCCGGTGGTGAAAGTTAGATCAGCCTGCATGAGGGGTTGGGCTGGCTTTGGCAGTTACTGCTGACACTTCTTACTAGTCCCCTAGTATGCTTTACATGTTAGCCTCGATACAACCCTAGAAGTAGGTGCTCCTGTCATTGTCCCTGTTTTATAGATGAGGTGGGGTGACTTGCCCAAGGTCACCCATTCAGGAAGTGGCAGTCTGCGTCCAGAATCTGTGGACTTAACTAGGCTCTGCCATCTCACTAAGAAGAGCTGCTTCTTCCAAAGTGGCTGTGGCATGCCACATGCTGCCCTGAGAATTTAGAGATAATTTTTAACTAGTTAAATCCATAAATATGAAGTGACAGCTCGGGAAATGGTCACACATGTCGACACCCATGTAGCCACTACCTAGATCAAGCGATTACACATTCCAATGACCTCCCCCCACAAAGTGTTGCCTATGCCCCTTCCCAGTAAGATGAGGTCTCATTTCAACTTGGTTCCCTGTCCTTTGCAAAGCATGTTTCTCCTCTTTTCTGAGACTTCTGGATTACATGATCTACCTTACCTTCCTGGTCCCCTGCCCTTTTCTCTTACTCCTTCTCTCCTCTCCCCTCTGCCTCCTCTGAGGCAGGCTCTCCATGTCCTTGCCAATTGCAACACAAAAGCCAAAGTGAGGGGGGAGCCTGGGAAGCCGGGTTGTGGTTCTGTGTGCCTTTGATCACACTGCTTTCTCTCTGGGTCCTCAGTTTCCCCCAGTGACTCTTCACAGCCCCATGATTTCAATTGAGGAGGGCTTAGATAAATCATAAGCTATGAGATGGTAATGGGGGAATGGTGCGTGGGACTACTTCTCAGCCCCCTTCCCTTTGTTCCCCAATCCCTGGCCTCCTCCAACCATCCTGGGCAGGAAAAAAGAGCTCTCTTTGGACAAACCTCAAAAGCCCAATCCCCTGTGGTGGCTCCCAGTGCTTGGTGATTTTCAGGCAGGGAGATCTTTCTCCTATCTCACCTAATCCAGCCTGCTGCATTTTCGATGCCTCTGAGACCAGCTGCCTCTGGGAGGGACTCCTGTGCCCCCAGCACACTGCTCTGTCTCCCTCTGTTCCACCTGCCAGAGTTCTCTGGCCCTGGATGAGGCTGGGGGTTCTGCTTTGAGGCCAGTAGCTGTGGTCTCAGGCTCCCCTTGAGGGGATTGGGTATGGCCCACAACACATGACGTGGGCCCACCCTGTATTTCTGAGACCCTAACATCTAACCACTTCAAGTTCCAGCATCTTCACTCTCCCCACCCACAACCCCAGCCTTTGCCCCAAATCTCAGGAGCCCCACGTGGAGAGGAGAATGCAGGGCTTTCTCCCAAGCCCCTCACACTGGGGATCATAGCTGAGCAGGTGGAATTAACAAATTTTGGTTAATCCCTGCCCCCAATCAGAAACTCAGGATTCTCCTGCCACCTCACTTTCTGGTCACCTCCCTGCTCCGGCAAATACCACGGCAGGGGACACAGAGGACCAGGATTAAAGAGATGCTGCAGACATCTTCACTCTGGCCTAGGTCCCTTCTACTGGATTCAGGATCTCCTGTCATACAGAAGGTGTTGGGGACCCAGTATGTCCTGAAACTCTAGCCTCAAACCAACTGGAAGTTCAGGCTGACTTTAGGCTCGCTTGGAGCTCAGCTCAGCACAGAAATTGGTGAGGCCTTGGAAGAAAGCCCTGCTTTTTCCTCTCCACATGGGGCGTCAGGAGACAAGTTGAGAGACGGTGAGCAGTGGTGAGATTAGGAAGGGTCTTGAATGCTGATTTTGAAGTGTGGGCTTTGATTCCTAGGCCGTGGGGACCCTGAGAGATTTGAAGCAGGAGAACGAGAGTGGGGATCACACTGTACAAAGGTCCCTCAAGCTGAAGGTGGTGGGGCTGAAAGCTGCTGCACCAGTCCAGGAACTGATGAGGCCTGGCCCTTGTCTGTATCTCCCAGCTCGTTTCCTGATGCTCCAGGGCCCCAGGCTGCAGCCATACCAGACTTCCTGCAACCTTGACTGTATTAGGCATTTTCATGCCTCCATGCTTCTGTACACACCGCTGCTTTCTGGAATGCTCTTCCTCCACCTCTAATTTCCAACTCTTACACATCCTCCGAGGTCCACCCACCTCTACTATCCATTCTCTATGAAGTCCACACCCCAGCTATATCCTACCCTGGAACCCTTCCATGGATCAGAAGGCTTGCCTGTATCCGGCTGGGAGTTTTCCAACTTTGTGTGTCTGGAGTCCAGAGGGATAATGAGGATGTTTAGAACAGAGAAATAAGTGGAAGAGGAAGTCCGAAGTCTGCCTGAATTCCTCAGTGATAAGGCTACAGGGAGCTGCCCTGGCCCCGTCCCCCAAAGGGCAATGGTTGACCAGATGGCCCTAGGCAAGGCAGTGGCGCAGGATTGATGGTGTCCAGACTAGCAGTCAGAGACTTCAGTTTGTTCTGGGAATGTGCATTTGCTGGATGACCTCAGGCCTCTCTTTGGGTTTCTATGTCCTCTACCCTTCTCCAGATGGGGCCCAACACTCAGCTAAATTGTGGTGAAGACAGAGCTCATCTTCCATACCACCCCCACTTTATTCAGAGATATCCCCGGATCCTGGGTTATCCTGGGGACTCTTGCTTCCAGCTCTGCAAACTGCCTCTCGGGAAGGGCTCCATGGCTGTGCTGCTGGGGGAGCAGAGCCGGCAAGAGAAGTTGACCCAACACCCTTCCATCCTCAAAGAGTGGCAGGCAGAAGTTGTCATGAATCATGCGATGCCTTCCGTGATTGGAAAAGACATACCTCTGGGCAAATAGCATGGCCACAGCCCTGGCGTAAGAGGGCCCAGCCAGTGAGGACATCCGTTGTCCTGTCCTCAGAGCACAAGTCTGGACTCTTCTGGTTACAGGGACAGAAAACTCACCTAGCTCAAGCCACAGAGAAAGCTATTGAGTCATGTTGCTGGAAGAAGGACTGGTGTCAGGCATGGCTGCATGCCAGGGCTCAGATAATGTCAAGAGATTCTCCATCTCTCTATTCTGCCGTCAGTTATGCGGTCTTATCATTATGTTCCACTCGGCAACAAGATGGCGGCAGTAGCTCCAACCCCTGAATCCCTTAAGATTTCGAGGCCAGTGGGAAAGAACAGATCCACTTGCCTAATTGCTTAATCCAGAGTCCCAGGAATGAGCCTCCTGGCTCTGAATAGCCTGACTTGGGCCATGTGCCGACACACACTGTGGCCAGGGATGCTCTGACTGGCTCAAGCCTGTCACATGTTGATCCCCTAGAAGAGGGTTTGTCAGGACTCATGTACTAGGAGTGGGGAAGGAGGTGGTTTCCCAGGTAGAGATGAGGACGTGGCACTGGAGGAGGGTAATGGATGGTAGAAAGGAGCAACAACCAATGTCCACTGCCATCCATCCTGCTTTCGTGTTGTGGGATGATAAGAGGTTAGAATGGGCAGGAGAGGCAGGCGAGGCTGGGACGGGGCCAGAAGGCTGACTGAACCCTGTTGCTGAAGGACAGCGGGGCTGAGAAGGTACCTCGGAGAGAAGCAGGCTCCAAGCAAGCGAGGTGGTGGGACACAAGCCGGCATGGCCAGTCCCCAGGTTCCTCTTCCAGAGGCCACATCTGGGACCCATCTGGTCACCCCTCTTCTCATGCCTGAGCAGAAAGAGCTGGCCACGTCCCTTAAGACCGAGATGTCAAGTGTTTCATTCTTGGGAACCCTTATGGGCAAGAGAGGAAGGACATGACCCAAAGAGGGCCCACAGCACATTTCCTTGAAGTCTTATAGCTTGTCTTTTAAACAGTTACACAAATAACTGCATCCTGCTCCAAATAGATCCATGTTACTGCCAAGTTTTACATGATTTGCCAGCTAATGTCTTTACCCCAATTGGCTGGTAAAATTAACGGTCCAAGATGGAAACCACATTCACTGAGTGACTTCCAGGCCCGTGGCACATAGGTGAGTGAGGTCTGGGTGCTGGAGAGTCTGAAAGACATTTTGGACAAGGAGGCCTTCTCTCAGACCTGGGCTTGGTCAGCTGTGGTGCTTAGCTGGGAAAGCTGGGGACCTCTGTGACAATGAGGCTCCATCAAAGCCTGCAACAAAGGGACTCAGCTCTGTGGCTTCTCGGGCACTGAGTTGTCCGGCTTCAGCTTGGACCTCCAACCCCAACTCCCTCTATAGCAATGGAGAGTTCACTGGTACCTGGGCACTTATTTCTCAGTGGGGTCAACTCACTGAGAACAATGGTCAGACTCACACCTTGGTGCCTACAGGCCAGAGAGGGACCCCCCCCCCCAAAGGAAGGAACTGAGGGAAAACTAGACCACCTACGTCTCCCCACACCCCCACTGCTAAAACCCATTAAGTCAACAGGGAAGGTGACTAAGACCCATTTAGCCTACAGGGAAACTGAGGTCCAGGAAAGGTGAGGTCCCATGGTGGGAAGGACAAATTGGAAGAGACACTGAGAATCTCTGATTCTGGTGTAATCTTGCTGGACTCTTCCCCACAGCCGTGTTGGGGACTGTGACATTCTCCTCCCTAGGCAGAGATGAGGAAACTGATACGGAGTTTCTAAGGGTGACAGCCATTTCCCTAAAACCAACGTGACAGTCAGAAGCTGCCACCAGCCCAGCAGTTCCTCCATGGAGGCCTTCACCTGCCCTTCCCCACCCAACGGCTCCCAAAACATGAATTTTCTGGCTATTCCTGGGCATCGATCACTACTGGGCATTCATCCATCACTCACATGTTGGCCCCAGAGCCAGTGTCCCCCTGACACACAGGTCTGCCCCACCATTGATGGGTGCAGGAGAGGTGAGGGGAGAAGCTTGAGTTTTCCCATCCCTTCTCCCCACCTCCCAGAAACAGAGGCCTAGCGTGATGGCAAGCCATTCCTAGCAGGGCTTTTCTTACTTCCTTAAATGTCCCCCCTCAATAGATCTGACTTAGCTTGAATTATTTAGAAGCTAAGAAGGAGACCGTTGAGGTCTGGGCAAGGAGGGCCGGTGTGCCCTTCCCAGCTGGTGACCCAGGAGAGTGAGCATAGGCACCTAGAGAGGGGACAGAGGCTGGAAGATGCAGCCGGACTCCAGTATTCCACCCAGGCCTGGCCCTAGCCACTGGAGGCCAGGGTCCACCTCCCGTAACGAGGTAGCAATATCTGGGCCCCACCCGTCCATGGAGACTAAAGCAGGGACAGAGGACTCCCAGCCCTCCCACCCAGCTGGAGAATGGCAGAGTCTCCATGGATAGCTCGGGGCTCCAAGACAGACCCTCTCTCCTCTGTCCAGGTCGTGTGACCCACAGAGTCCAAGTTGTTACAGCCGCAGTTGTTACAGCCGTGGTTGGGGGAGCCACCAAGAAGCCGTGACAGGATCCTCAAGCAGATCAAGCTTTGGGGGTGGTGGACCCATTTGGGGGACATATCCAGGTCAAGGTCAGACTTCAGTCTGGAGTGAGGCTCGGGATTCAGTTTGCGATTGCGATTGGGGTTCAGTCTGGAACTTGGAGCAGTCCAGCGACCGGGCCTTGCTTGGCCCATGTTCCTGGAGTTTATGGACACGAGGTGGGTCATGGACGAAGCTGATGGGTCCCCTCCCTGTCTGTCCCCAGAGCGGCTGGGCGTACGAGCTGCAGTGGGAGGTGTGCGACTTCATGCGGATGATTGAGGCGGAGCGTAAGCAGTGCCTGGAGGATGCCCAGCTGGAGGACGGGATAGAAGGTGAGGCCCCCTGGTGGGAAGACGGGCGCTGCAGACCCCCAAGGAGTCCCACCGCTCATGTCGTGAGCCCACATCCACATCCTATCCAGTCCACATTGTTGGAGAGGGGTAGCACCAAGCTGCTTCTGGGTGGTGAGGAGAGGATGCTGGGAGAAGTTGGGGAGCCAGATGGAAGAAGGAAGGCGCTAACACACCTCCACGTTCCCATCGTCCACCCCAGGTCTGGGGAGCTCCCAGCTGTTAGCTGAGGAGGGCATTCTAAATTGGGGTTCTCAAAACTTAGTGGAGCCAAGTCTGTCTTTGGGGGTCCCTACCCCTCTTCTCCAGGAAAGGGGGGGATGATGTCCATGGCTGCCAGCCCACCCAAGGTCGGAGGCCCAGGGCACATGGTGGGGGCCTCTGACAGTGAGGCCTCCTGGCCCAGCCCAAAGAAGGGTTGGGGTAGCTCTGCTGGGAGCGCTCCTAGGTCCGGTTTCTCAGCCCCTGACTGAGTTGCAGCTGAGATGGGGACAAGTGGCCCCAGCACACCATACTCTGGGATTAAGCCATTGTACTGTTAGCATCTCAGAGGGAGAGCAGAAGACATTTGGGGACCACATGGAGGCTCCAAGCCACCTCGGCAGTCTGGGGCAAGAAGGGGCAGTAGGCTAGTTTGCCCAGGTTTGGAATACTCACCACAGGGCTGGGGGGGACTGAGGCCCAGCTTCTTCCTCTCAACCCTAGGCTCTGACACCCAGAGGTGACACCACACACACGGGCCCTTAGGCACACACACGGATTTCTCTATCCCAACCCACCCTCAGCAGGTCAGAGGAACCATCAGCTCATTATTTTGCTGATTAGGCGAGTCAAGGTCAGACTCAGAGGCTGAACACATGGGGCCCCCGCTCCTCCTCCTCAGGGGGTCTGAGGGAGCTCCAGCCTGGCAGTGTGAAGGGTGGTGCCAAGGGCACCTTCAGGTTGACACTGCGCAGCTGCCCAGACCCAGCACCCAGCAGGGCCTTTGGATCAGATGACAGCACCCTCTACCCTTCACTCCGCCCTCTCCTCCCCCCGCCCCCCCAATGCGCTGCACTTGGCTCAGCCACCCTGGGCTGAGAAGGGAGGACATACAAAGGGCTTCCTTCAAAAGGAGACACTCGAGCCAGATTGGGAAGGGTGGGCAGGATTTGGAGAAGCAGAGAGCTGGGAAGGTGGGAGGCACAGAGACAGACTGCCCTGGGGAGTGGGGGGTGGGTATGGGGTTCCAGGATCACTGAGAGGGAGGGGGAGGGCTGGAGAGTGAGGTGCCTGCTCTGGGGCTCCCTCCCAGGCCGCCTCCCTGAGGCCGAGCTTCAAGTTACATAACAACCTTGCTCAAGAGCAAGGAGCATCTTTAACGTCTTCCTGGCTCTCCAGGCCCCTGCCACCTCTGAGGCTGAGTTATGTAACCCCTCCTGGGTCCTTCCTTCTTGGCTCTGGTGCCCAGCTCTCTGCCTCCTGCACCTGAGTGTGTAGCCTCGCCTCCCCCAGCTCTCAAGGAGGGACAGCCTCCTGTCTCCTGGGGCACTGAGGCTGAGGCCTGGGTCGAAGGGTAGCTGGACCTGCCCACTGCCTATGCTCCCCGCCCCACCCCACCAGGGCAGGGAGGCAGGACCGGGCTGCAGACAGGCCTCCACAGGTCCCAACTGGGGCATCCGGGATCATAGGCTGCTCAGAGAGGCCCCAACCCCAGACTCTAGGCCGCACTGCATCGCTCCCTGGACCCCAGGGCAGGCCACCCTCGTGATCCCAATGAGGTTATTGCTGGCACAGGCTGTCTGTCAGGTGCCAACACTTTGTCACCAGGCAGCTGGCCTGAGATCCAGAGGAGGGCAGGCATGAGTCAGGGGCAGTGAGTCCGTCTGCTCAGGACTTGTGTGGGGCTCTGTGCATGTTCGTGCACTTCCAGGTGGGTGATCCTGGCCCCACCATGTCTGTCTGGTTCTGTGTCTGTACCCCTGGGGTCCGCAGCTCCATGTCTGACTGTCTGTGTGTCGGGATGTGTGTCTGTGTAAGCCCGAACATGCCTGGATAGGTCTGCCTGGTAGGCTGTGTCTCTGTGTTTTGGTGTGTGTGTGTGTGTGTGTGTGTCAGTGTGAATATCTACAATACACCCAGTCATATCTCTGCATGTGTGTCTATGAGTTGTGCGTGTATCTGTCTGTGCCTGTGTTTGCTTGTGTCTGGTCTTTCCGTGTCCAAGTAAGCATACATGTATGTATGTTTGCATGTGTGTCTGGGGTTCCATTTGCCTGGGAGGGTTGTCAGAGTGTGTCTCTCTCTGGACACACACGTCTATAAAAATGACCCAGCAGAGGCTTCCACTCTGCTTCACTACCCCCACCCAGGCTCCAGGTGGAGCTTTCTTTCCTGTTGAGGGGGCAGCCCCCGGGGGCACACACAGCCAGCCTGGGCCCTTGTCTCCGTGGGCCTGATAACACATGTGGTGGGACCTGTGAGGTCTCCATGGGGCAGGCACATGGAGAATACTCCCAGGGCACAGCCCAGGACAAGAGGCCCTCCGGGTGCCCAGCAATTTCTTGGCTGTCACCTCCTTCTTGACTTCCCAACCCCGCTGCCCCCTGCAGGAAGCTCCTCTGACCACATTCCCTGCTGGCCTCTCTTCCCTGACTCCCCTGCCCTACCCGCTGTACCCCGGCACAGGTCACAGTCCAGCCCTGGTGATTCCTTGAGGCCAAGTGTGGCCTCCCCAAGGGCAGGGCTCGGTCTCTCTCTCCTTTGTGCTCAGAAGCTGAGTTCAGGGCCAGAGACCCAGCTCCAAATCTACTCCCTGACCTGTGTCGCAGCTAAAGACCCAGAGAGCTAAAGTCTGGCGAGGACCCAGACACAACTACCGGCCTGCAAAGCAGGGTGTGTCCAAGGCTGTCAGAGAGGGCTAAACAAAGCCCAGCAAAGCAAACTCCCCAGGGAATCAGCACTGAGCACTTCAGAACAGGAGTGCTGGCTTTGCTGGAGAGGGGGCATGTGAACAGACTGCACCATTCACCCCTGCACTAGTGACCTAATTGCTCTATGGCTCAGGAACGCATCTATAAAATGGAAGTGTTCAGTAAGTTATTTGCGGAAAGAGGGTGAAACAGTGCCTCCCACATAAAAAGCTATGTAAGTGTTGGCTGGTATTATTAACAGTCTTGAACCACTAGCAGGATTTGACTGGCCTGAAGGGCCCTTCCGTGGCCTCCAGAGAGGCTGGCACAGAAATGGAGGAGGGACAGGGAGCCAGAGCGAGGCCACAGAAGCCTCAGGACAGGGTGAGGGATCCCCAAGGAAGGCGGGCTGTGCTCTTCGGCCAAGCCCTAGGGATCCAGGTGTTCTTGGCCTTCAGCAGCAGGTACCACCTGGCTGCTGCAGTCATGGAAGGTACCCCTCCTCACTGCCTGACCCCTCCAGCATTCAGAGTCCTGAAGCTCTTCCTCAAGTGGGGACATCTTCCACCTCCGCTTCCCAGGCCCCCTTCTTGGGAACTCATGAACCTTCGGACCTGGGCTGGGCTGGGCTTGGCAGAGCTGTCGTTGACTTTGGCTCAGGGGTTGGATTTTCCGAGCAAATCTATGGGACTGGCAGTGTTGCAAAGAGACAATTAAACCTCCCTCAGGGGAGGGGACCCAGAGGAACCCTAGTCCCTGAGGGGCACCCAGATCCTGAACTGACAAAACCACGGCCTATGCATCTGCTTATTAAAGCAGACCCCTAGAGACCCACTGTGCACCCTTCACCCACCAGGCCCTCAGGCTAGTAGGTACGTGATGGAGAACACAGCCGGTGATGCAGGGTTTTCTCAAACTCACCCCCTGACCTCTACAGTGCCCATCACAGTTCACAGTTCGGCTGAGTTGGGGGCTTGCGTGTTGCCTTGTGAGTTTTATGAAGACTCTTCAAGAACTAGCTGAACCCCAGTGTATCCACCACCCCACTGTAAACACTTCCTTTTTATAAAATATGGTTTCTCGTACCTCCTTTACTGTCATAAAATGAACATGCATTCAGGACACACGCATTCATTGTTTTTAAAACGACGTTCTAGTTGTAATGGAAAAGAAAGTGATTTATAATAAAATACTCTTTACCTACTCAGGCCCGAACACACTAAAAGATAAGAAGACATAATATGAAGGTTGATATAGTCACAAATTCAGGGGATGGAGAGCTGTAAATATAGATTGGTCTACACGTTGCATCACTGACTCGCATATCACGGGCAGCACTGCTGTAGGTTATGTGATTTTCCAGAACATTAAACAACTCTTGGTAAAGTTTAGAACAGAACAAAGCCCAGCCTTCTTTCCCTTTACTCAGTAGCTACACTCCGGGAAAACTCTGTGTATGATGTTAAACCTGTACCATAAGTGCCCTGTGTTTATAAATGAAATGGAGTGAGAGTCCAGGCTCTGGTTGTTACCAAAGGTTTTCACCAACACAAAGGCCATTGGCTGATTTGAAAGTCTTGCAGAAGCTGCACAATTCATCAATGTGTGGGACCATGCAGGACCTGACCCCTGCTGCTGGTCAAATGCAGGGTGAGGCCCCCAGTCTCCAACAAATGAACCCCCCACTGCTGTTCAAACACTTCTGGGGGTGCGCCGTCCTCACTGAGGACCCTGGAGCTGTAGTTAGGCCTCTTCCCACTCCCAGTCAGGACAGCCCCTGTATAGTCTGGGCAGGGCTATGCCTCCCCTCGCAGAGGAGGGAGAGAGTGGATGCCTGGAAGCTCAGGCCCCGAGGCTGGAGGCACCATGCTGACCCATGTGTCCTCTGCCTTTACCCCACAGGCTGCAGCAAGATGTGGGACAACCTCACCTGCTGGCCGGCCACCCCTCGGGGCCAGGTGGTCGTCTTGGCCTGCCCCTTCAACCTCTCCCCCATTCAAGGTAAGAGCCTGGCTTGAAATGAGGGGGCTGGGTGGCACAAGTGGCACCCCACCTAGAGTGGGGATTCATCTCTCAAGAAAGTGAAAAGGCAAAGAAAAGTCGTCAAAGGGGAACCAGGGAGGCTTCCTGGAAGAGGATGCACTAGCATTGAAGGACTCGTGGGATTTGGTTAGCTCTTCACATAAAGATAAGCAAGTGGGAAGGGCTCACTAAATATTTGCTTAGCAATTAATAATAGATTGACAGATACTTGATTAAATTATGGTTCCCTTGTTCTTGTTGTTTTGGCCTGCTCATGATTCAGTCTTTCCCTGCCTAGGGCTGGTGACCTCTTGGGCTCCAGGAAGCCACCGCATGGCTTTGCTTACACACCTTGTCATGTCTGCTTAAATGAATGTTCATATATAAGGCAAAAAGGAAAAGTAAAGGGGGAGCCGCTTGAGGAAGTGGGCTTTCTTGCTATTGAGTAATTAAAGAGGCTTACAGCACAATGTGGTCAGCCATTTTCATTCAGTGAATGTTTATTCAATACATACTAGTGTGACAGGCACTGGGCTAGACAAACACAGGTAGCAGGGGTGGGGGATAAAACAGCCACACTGTCTGCCCACAGGGAGCTAACATTCTAGTTGGAGAGACATTTAGCAAGACAACAGACACACGTGTCCTAAATGGTCAGCAGTGCTGGGAGGGAGAAGGGGTGGGGAGGTGCAATGTAAGGCAGGTGTTCGCAGATGGGCAGCTGGAGACCTGGAGTGGGGGAAAGAGCCACTGCGAAAGATCCTGAGTGGGGGCGGAGGATCATTGAAAGAGACAATCAACACTTGTGGGATGAGGAGGGTTGAGGTGGAAACAAGGCTGGGATGGGGAATCCTGGGGAGGGGGAGAGCTGGAATGGGGACGACTGGGGGAAGGGCAGGACCTAGACGAGGATTCAGAGGGAGAGCAGAACGACTCTTGGGCATCTCGCACTCCAGGTGGCCTTTTCCTCTCTGGACCTCAGTTTCCCTGTTTGTAAAGTGGGCACGGCACGGGAGGTAGACCAAACGGTTTCTTTGGGGCAGGCCAGTGTTGCCCCCCAGTGTTCGGTTGTTGTGAGCTCAGCTGTGAAGGAGAGACCCTGATGCCCTGCCTGAGGAATCTGGGAGCAGTCACAGGTGTGTCATTTTCCAGTCTAGAGCCCACCTAGCCCAGGACTCCTCCAGGGGAACCCAGCACCTGGGCAGGCAGGAGATGAGTTACTCCGCTGGGTCTCATAGAGTCCCACCAGCAGAACCTAGCAACCAGCCTTCTCTTGGATCCCTGAAGTGCTTGCTAATTGCATCCCTCCCTGATGCTCTGCTAATTACATTCCTCCCGCTGGCTCTTCCTTCTGGTCCTGCTGGAATTGTCAAGGCCGCTCCTTTACTTGAGAACCTGGACTCCAGCCTACCATCTGCCTAATCCTGAGGAGATCAGCCTCAATGGGGCCCACACAGTGTCTGTGTAGATAAGAAACCGGCAGCCAGCCCTTCCTCAGGCGGAGTCAGCCTCTCACCAGGACCCAACTAGTGGCAAGCTGAATATGAAAGAAAATTTAGCCCCCATCATCAATCAGCCAGATCCCCTTGTGCAGTGAACAGCCTGCACAACTCTACTTGGCGGTCCTACTCTCTGGAAATGATGGCGAGAAATAAGATACTGGGTTAGGGGCTGAAAATGTAAAGAGGGTGTGTTTTCCTGGGCAACTAGATGAAGTGTGAGCAACTGACATTAAACTCCAAAGAGGGAAGTTTGCGAGCAAAGAAAGTGCAGGGGAGAGGTGATACCAATCCCGGCTCCTTGGATACCAGGGCTAGGGAACGAGTGTTCTCCCTGGAAAGGTTGGAAGGGACCTGGTTCTACAGGGAAAGCTGAAGAAACCTTGTAGAAGGTAAGGATTGTGTGACCTGTTTGAAAGAAGTCGTTTGCCCAGGCTGGGTCAGAATACCTGGGGTCAGGGTTAGCTTGACGAGGGATTGCTCATCAAGTCCCCAAAAGGTTCGCAGGGCCTAGTCTTTTGATTCGTGGTCTGCATGTCTTTCATCTGCGCTGTTTTTACCTTCAAATAGTTGAAGAGACTTTTTTTAGAACAAGAAACAGGATAGTTATTCTGGTTGAGAAGACTCAACAGTCTATGTTAACTGGGTCTATAGGACATCTCTTCCCCTCACCCTGCCCCCTGCATCTGAAGCCAGATAGAAGATCTTGATGCCAGCCTAAGACGTCTGCCCTGGCAGGCCGGGACGGGGTGCCACTGACAGGATTTCAGCAGGAGAGCGCCATGATCAGGTCCAGGTTTTGGAACAATCCCTCCAGCTACCTCAGGGTGGGGAGCAGGTTGGAGGAGACAGGAGAGCAGGGAGACCCATCAGAAAGTTCCTACCTAAAATCAGGGGAGATGAGATGGTGGTGGTGATGAGGACAGAAAGGCTGGGACAGGACTGGTGACCAGAGGGGGAGAGAGGGGAGAGTGGGGAGAATATGGTTCCCCGATTTCTACCTCTGGTCCCTGAGTGGTGCTTTTCACATGGAGAATGGGGTGGTGGGGGGAGGGTGTGGCCATGACTTCTTTTTCAGCCATGGTGAGCGGGAGAAGGTTGGTAGAATGTGGGGTTCAAGTCCCTCACCCCTCCCTGGCGCACACCCTCCATATCTTCCCTGCCCGCATGAGGTCTGCTGGTTCCCAGGCCGAGAATCGAGAATCGGGAGAGACTCCTGGCTGCTTCTTGGGCTCCCATGGTGACTGCCTTTGAGATCTCTTGAAGAGCACTTCCCTTTGAGGCCTGGGCCACAGTCCCAGGGCTCTTCAAAGAGGCCGCCCAGCCCTAAAGATGACCCTTCCTTATCGGACGGTTGAGGGGATTCAGTAAGATACGGGGCCTAAAGTGCTGTATACAGCACTGACATGTGAAAAGTTCTCAAAACGTGTGACGAAGCTGATAATGGCGATGATGCTGGTGCTGATTATGCTGCTGATGGTGGCGACGATGGTCCTGGTGGTGATGGTGATGATAGTGATGCTGCTGGTGGTGCTGGTGGTGCTGGTGGTGCTGCTGAGAAAGAAACTAGAGGGCTAGGATATTAGGACCCATCTTCTTCCTCAGATCTTCCTCATCGCCTCAGCTTTTCCCCTACTTTTCTCTCCTTCCCCCTCCTTATTCCGCTATCCCCTCACTCCCTGTCCTACCTATTCTCCTTCCCTCCTCCTCCTGCTTCCCCTCCTCTGTTCTTCTTCTCCTCCCTCCCACCTTCCTCTCATCCCAACGAGCCTGACAGGCCAGCTTTTCCCTGGGCTCAGTGCCTCTTTCATGCATCCCCGGGATGGTAGGGGTGGGGAGGTCTACTCTGGCTCACCCATTTTCTATTCAACTCCACCTCTCTCTCTCAGGGAAGAGGACACCTCCCCCGGGCTGCATAGTGGGCAGTCCCACTGGTACCCCTGACCTTACATGCCCCCTCAATGGTCCTGTGCCCTGGAGCCCCAGCCTCAGTGTGGTTCAGCCCCAAGAGCCTGTAACGCTGTGCTGCTTGAGTCCCCTTGTACATGCCTTTGCCTGGGCAGGTTTCTCTGCCAGGAATTCCCTGCTTCTCCATTTACGAGGATTACAGACCTGCACTCAGGTGTCCTCCAAGCCCCATGCACCTCCTGCCTCACCTTTGGTCCCTGTCCAGCAGCACATCTGAGCCCCACCAGGTGTAGGAGAGAACCCGGGCTGGGAGGCCCAGGCAGGCTGGCCCAGGAGGACTGGGCAGGCCTGGTCCCCTCACCCCAGCCAGAGGACTGCTGCCTTTACCCTCAGGACAAAGAAACCATCTGCCACACCAGCTCCTGTGGCCATGACAAGGGCCCACATTTAGCTCATGGAAAGGGTCAGGGTTCATTCTGAGCCAAGGATCCAAGCTATCTGTGACAAGGATCAGAGTTTACATGGCACCCAGGTTCAGGTTCAGACATGACAAGGGACAGGGGGGCTGAGCCCAGGAATGTTTGCTGTGACTGTCACCTGTGTCAGAGGGTCCCCTGGAAGTCCTGGAGGGGCTTTTCCCTGCCCCAGGTTCCCCCGGGGTGTAGGTTGGGCAGCTAGAGCCTGACACAACAGAGTTGGTGGGTGTCGGACTGAGCCTAGACAGCCAGACTCCATGCCTCAACCTCCCCACTTCACCCTTGCCCTCCACCCAGACCGCAACGTGAGCCGAAGCTGCACTGAGGAAGGCTGGACACACCTGGAGCCTGGCCCCTACCCTGACGCCTGTGGCTTCGATGATAAGGAGTCAGGTTTGGATGAGGTGGGCCTCAGTGCACCCCCCACACACCCCACCCGAGTGCCTTGGCTTGCTAGACTCCTTCCACTCTCTCCCACCCAGGGGTGAGGCTGCCATCTGTGTGGGAGCCAGGCCTCCTGGGTTCTGCCCTCCACATTCCTCTTCCCTCTCCAGGCCTGTATTTCTGGGGACTCATCCCCAGCCAGGCCACCCCACTGCCTCATGGGAGCCTGGCTCCAGCCCTGGAGATGGCAAGGCAGGCAGATACCATCCCCCCCTATCATGTGCATAGGGGAAACTGAGGTGCAGATCCTGGAAGGAACCCACCTCAGATCCCCACCAGCCAGTCAGGAACGGGGACAGAAGAGAACCACCATTCTCAGGCCCAGGACAGGGGTGTGCCCCGAGCAGGTGACACACAGGTGGTCACTGGAAGGATGTGGGGCCAGGAGCCAGGCAGGGACCCTGATGGGGAGGCTAGAGTGTAGTGGAGTCCTCAGCGAGGAGCCCTCGCTGCTTTGGTATGTGAACGCATGTGTGTGTATGTGTGTATCTGTCTGTGATGATACCTGTCCCACCCCAGGCACCCTTCACTCCTCCCAAGAGAGCAGCAATTTCCTCAGAGGCCTTCAAGGCTCACCAGGTCATCAGGCAGGATTTGAACCCCTAAATCCCTCTTAACCACTTGCCTCTGCTGGGGGTTGGGGGCAGGGCAGGCAAAGAGGAAGGAGGGGCCTGTGCAGTGACTATGGCTCTGCGTGTGTGTGTGTGTGTGTGTGTGTGTGTGTGTGTGTGTGTGTGTATGGTGTTCCCTGGGGAGGGCATCAAGAGGGTGCCAACAAGAAGCCTTTGGGATCCAGCTTGTCCTGCCCTTATGCTGCTGACTCAGCCCCGAGATCCCCCAAAATGGGAAAGCACCCCACAGTGTCTTCTTTACCTTCTCCCTCCCCACAAACACATGATTGAAGAATGAATGGACAAATGGAACGTGTGAGGTCTTTGCTTTTCCCTCACTGACATTTCCCCTGAAGGAGCAGAGAGAGGGAAGGGATTCAACCCCATCCTGGGAAGCAGTTCTGTCTCGTCTTAAAAACTAGCGGGGCAGGGGGCCTGGGGCCTGAAGGCGGCAGCCCGGCCTCCTCATCTGCCAAGGCAGGGATGGGCAAGCAGGTGTGTAGGGCACCCCACCCCGCCACTACCCGTAGGTGAGTTCCCCCCACACCCACCCAACATCCTCACCCACCTCCCTCTAGCAGCAGCTGAAAATGTTCTACAGTTCTGTGAAGATGGGCTACACCACTGGCTACAGTTTGTCCCTCGCCACCCTTCTGGTCGCCATGGCCATCTTGAGCCTGTTCAGGTAAGGTCCAGGCCCAGCAATAAGCCTCAGAGAAAACCTAGCTAGGTCACTCCCATGCTTGAGCCCAGTCTGACTGAGGCATGCTCTGCCCACCTGCTCTGTCACCCCCTGGGAGTGCAGTCCCTGCTCCAGCCCCCCTACCAGGCCAGCCTCCCCTAGAGACAGTAGGTGGCTCTGTGTTCCACCTGCCATAGCCTAGTCCCCCACAAGATGGCCTTGCACCTGGGGATGGGGTACCAGAGGGTGGGGCCTGTGTACCTGGAAGCTGAGGCACTTGGTGGCCAGGCTGCCCCTGGGGATGGGATACCTGGGACAGGG
The DNA here is from genome assembly GCF_036562045.2 of Rhinolophus sinicus. Classification (NCBI taxonomy): domain Eukaryota; kingdom Metazoa; phylum Chordata; class Mammalia; order Chiroptera; family Rhinolophidae; genus Rhinolophus; species Rhinolophus sinicus. The sequence continues at coordinate 11,051,060 of NC_133759.1, read as the reverse complement.
CCCCCCTTTGGGACAGGGCCTGCCCTCAGAGGCCACATGCCCCGTCTGCCCGTCTGCCTGGGGCTCACTCAGTGCACTGGGCATTGTTGGTTGGGGTGGGGCTCCGAGGCCCCTTTGACCTCCTAGCTCTGCCCACTTCACACAGGAAGCTGCACTGCACGCGGAACTACATCCACATGCACCTCTTCGTGTCCTTCATCCTGAGGGCTGTCTCCGTCTTCATCAAGGATTTGATCCTCTTTAACGACACGGAGTCGGACAACTGCTCTGAAGGCTCTGTGAGGACCCTGCCTAGGCCCACCTCCCTCTGCTCTCCATCTTCTCTCACCGAATCTCCTCTCCTTCTGGCCCCCCCATGCCCTCCACTTTCCTCCTCTTCTTCTTTTCTCCTCCGCATCCTCTCTCTCCCCCACTCTCCCTCCTTCCCCCTTCCCTCCTCTTCTCTCCCTCTCTTTTCTCTCTTCTTCTCTCCAAGGATGGCCAGCCCCCTCCCCCGAACTGACCCCGCCTGGCAGATCCTGGAATCCTACTCCTCTCCCCACAACAGGAGATGGTGCTTGGCCATCTGGGAGTTCACACACCTGCTCCTGCCAATGAGAAATGCCTCTCCTTGGTGGGAAATGGGACATTTCATGCCCAGAGCCGACAGCCCCCCGTCCCACCTCTGTTGCTAAGTCCCCATGTGACCCTAGGAAATTCCCTGCCGCAGTTTCCCCAGCTATGCAAGGACTTCCAAGCTTCCTTGCAACTCTGCTGTCTGCCATCTGCAGACCCAGGGCTCTGCTCACCATGTCACCCTTCCTATTCCCCCCTTGCCATCTGGAGCCAGTCCAAACACACACAGCCCTCCTGTTCCCCAGCCACCAGTAAGTTCTGGGACTTCCTCAGGAAGGGAAATTAAGAAAGCCTCTAAGAATTCATTGCTGTCACTCAGGGGTCCATCTCCAGGTGATGCTGAGCTCAGGACCCCTTCCCTGAGTGTCCCCGAGCTAGGACAGAGAGCTCCAGGCTAGCCCTGGCTCCCACCCATTCCTGGGGGTCAGTACCTCATTGCTTCATGAGTGATGGTGGAGATAGTGCATGATTTCAGGGGCCAGTAGTACTTTCTCCCCGAAGAGTGAACTTAGAATGGTAGAATCTCAGGAATCTCAACACGGAGAAGGGAACACCCAGGGAGCCAGCCCGGCCATTCCCAGAGCTCCTCAGAGGATGCAGACACACGCAGGATGAGTGGCAGAACTTGGGGAGCAGCCTGCAGCCTCCAGAGCACTCGTTAAGGATAATTGTGGAGACTGGCTTCCCGGTTCATTACCAGCCCTGGGAAGCTTTTGGAAGGCTAGGAGAAGCACAGATAATTGTCCTATTAAATAGCTGAGTTATTCTCCTTGTAAAGCAAATGTGGGAGGGTGGGGGAAACAGGCAAGCCTGGAGCAGGAGGGACTGAAGAGTGACCTAAAGAAGAACTTTTCAACCATAGGCTGCTCTCTGAGGATGTCTCAAAGCCAAGGATGCAGGAAAGAGGGGTGGGAACTGGGTACTGGGCGGAGTGGAAGCTAGAGGGCTTCCTGGAGGAAGTGGCTTTAAGCTCTGCTTGATTTGAAATGGGACACTGTTTCTGAGTGAGGACCTAGAGATCCCAGAAGACCTAATCATGCCAGGTGGGCCACCCATAGCCCCTGATTGTCCTACTCAGGGGTCTCCTTGACTCCTCCTTTGTCCTCACCTGCCTGGGGAACCCATTCTTCCACTAGCTCCTCTGGCCCCCAGGAGGAATGGCCATCCCTCCCCTCTCCTCTTTTTCTTCATTTCTCCTTTCCCCACCTACTTCCCTCTTCTCAGTCCCCATCTCCCCTCAACGCGTCCATCTGGGCCCCACTCCACAGTCCACAGCCCACAGCCCACAGCCCACACATTAAAGGGACTCTTGCAAATGCAAGCAAGACTTCTGCCTCATACCTCTTCCAGACACCTTCAATCCTAGTTGGAAGAAGATGAATAAATAGGTGGTGGGAGTGGGGTGGTGGTTTAAGTAGATGGGTAGGTAGATGGATGGCTGAGTACATGGAAGGATAGATGGATAAAGTAAGAAAAATTGGATAGATAATGGGTAGGGGGTGGATGGATGGATAAGTATATGGATGGATGGACAGGTCGATGAATGGATGGATAGATGGCTAGGTGTGTGGGTCGCTAGTGGATGTCTAGTAGGTGGACAGATAGATGGGTGGAGAGACAGATAGGTAAGTGTGTGGATTGATAGATGGGAAGATGAATAGATGATGGATGATATGGATAGATGTCTAGTGGGTGGATGGGTAAATAAATGGATAAATGGGTAGGTAGGTAGGTGGATGGTTGGATGGGTAGGTGGGTGGATAGATATGTATACAGGAAGATGAATAAATGATAAATTGATGGATGGATAATTAAAATCACAAGCTTATTCCAAAACATTAGATGATGTAAAATCAGGGATAATTAAAAACCCACTGAATACATTTTTAAGGAGATAATGCAAAAGTAACACAGATTAAGCTGGCTGTACAGCTGCTGTGTTTGTCACCCCAGACAGAGAAGTGGGTGGGCAGGGACCCCTGCTAGCCCCAGTGAGCCCCCTCTCTCGTCCTCCCCCTGCAGGTGGGCTGTAAGGCAGCCGTGGTCTTATTCCAGTACTGTGTCATGGCCAACTTCTTCTGGCTGCTGGTGGAAGGCCTCTACCTACACACCCTGCTGGTGGTCTCCTTCTTCTCCGAGCGGAAGTACTTCTGGGGGTACATACTCATCGGCTGGGGTATGGTACCTGGGAGGGCCACTAGGCTGGGGACAGAGGGAGTAAGGCCCAGAGAGCTCACCAGGGGGCGGATGCCAACCCAGCCTGTAGCCTTAGGTCTTGCTGGGCTGTAGGTCTTGCCTGCAAGCTTCCCGGCCAAAGGTTGATAAAAGTCCCCCAAATGTGTGGCCCAGGACAGGTGCCCTCAGGCTGCAGCTGCACCAGGGCTGAGCTGTGGGACCGACAGATTCTATGAACATCCTTGTATTTCCCCTTCAGCCCTTGAAACACACAGGGCCACTGCTAGTCTATAAACTGCCTCTGCCAAAATTAGAAAAAAACTCTCCCTTTTGGGGGACACAGCCCCTTAGGCATAGTTTCACCCCTTCAGTGGAGCGATGAACAACCTATGCAACCATTTGGGGCAGCACTGGTAACCCGCCCTTTTCTCTCTCCCTCCCTCTGTCTGATTCTTTCTCCTTAATCTCTCCCTCATGCCCTCTCTCCTTGCCTCCCATGCCCTCTCCTCTCTTCTTCTCTCCTTTGGCCCTGACAGGGTTGCCCAGCATATTCATTATGGTGTGGACCATCATCAGGATCTATTTTGAGGATCATGGGTGAGCCGTCACCCTGCCCCCTCCTCCTGGCTGCCATCACTTGGGGCAGATCCCCTGAGTGGGATGAGGGGGGCCTGGGAGCAACACAGACTCGGGACCCATGCTCTCTAAAAGGGCTTGGGGGCAGAGCTGGGGACAACTAGAGAAGTGCTGCCTCTCTGTGGCTGAGGGCAACCTCTCTCTCTCCCCTACTGTACCCTACCCAGATGCTGGGACATCATCAACTCCTCACTACTGTGGTGGATCCTCAGGGCCCCCATCCTCACCTCCATCTTGGTAAGGCCTCCTCCCACCACTAGAGATGAGGAAACTGAGGCCTACACTGGGTAGTCAACTTATCTCAGGTCACACAGGAAATGCGTATGTAGGTCAGATCTGAAATCTCGGTTTCCCAGTGCCTAACGTGGGATCGTCCCTCTCCCTTCCCCCACCAGTTCTTCCTCTAGAGTCCAGATGATGGATTGGGAGGCCTCGTCGTTAGGGCTATGAAGTAGAATTCCCGGATGACTTGCCCAAAGGGGGAAGAGCTGGGGGGCGGGGGGGGTGTAAGATAGAGGAGCATCAGGGCCCTAGAGAAAAAGACAGGCCATCAGCCCAGGGGGCTGGACACCCTGGCCTCCCCTCTCTGACCGCCTGACCTTGGCCCCCACCTGCCAGGTGAACTTCGTCCTGTTTATTCGCATCATCCGAATCCTGGTTCAGAAACTGCGCCCCCCAGATGTTGGGAAGAGTAACAGCAGCCCATATTCGTGAGTGTGGGCCCAGTGCCCTGACCCTATCCCCGGACCGCATGTCATTCTACATGCTCTGGAAGCCCCGCTCCAGTTCCCGAAAAGCAGTCTTGTTCTTGCCCACCTCCACCTCATGGCCTGGCTCAGTCCAAGAGTGTCCCCTGCCCCAGCCCCTCCTTCCCAGGCTCGTGAGTCCCACGTTTGCTTCTCCTGCGGTTACTTACCTACCGGGTAAATGATCCAGGTCCACACCTGTTGCCAAGCCAGGGAGCTTGAGAAGACAGTAGAGAATGTGTTCACACCATGTTCCCAGTTCCTGGCATGTGCCTGGCACAGAAAAGTAGATGAATGCCCTGAGGGAACCCCTAGTCTACCAAAAGACAGCCATGTTCAGGATTTAGGAAACCCCAATAATAATAACAGCATCTGCAGTTTATGTGCCAGGTATGTGCTAAGGGGTTTCCATGCATCGTCTCATTTCATCCACACGGTCCCCTATAAATTGTCCCCATTTTACAGGTGATGAAACTGACATGCATTCCCTTCCTCCAAGGGAAGGCACTGTGGCATGAGGAGGGCACAGTGTCCATGGGACAGCAGTCATGCTCCTGGCTTAGGAAGGTGTGAGGGCTGTTTCCTGTGTTTGGGAGGTCTGGAGAAACAGGTTCTCATGAGAATAGCAGGCTTGAAGATAGAACAAAAGAAACAGGAAAAAGGTGGCTGTGGGAATGTAAGAACTGGAGATTAGTAGTGCTGCACAAGACAAGCCTGGGGCATCCCACAAGGGCCTTCTAGTCCTGGGATTCTAGAATGTTCTACTTGGCCTAGCTTCTCCAGTTTTAAGGTTCCTGGCTAGAATGTCACGAGCTGCTGGATTTAGGATTCTATTCTAGAATCCTGTGATCCTCTGATGGGAGTAAGACTCACATTCCTGGTATGAGGGCATTCTCTCCTGCTGGGTGTATAGGCAGAGCTTTCCTTCCAATTTCAGAAGGGAAGTCCCTGCAAGGGTCCGCGGTCTGCCAAGGGGGAGCACATCAGGCCTCTGCACCCTGACCCCCTACTTTACCTGTGGGGCCTTATTTTTCCCAACATACGACTGCTTAAAAGGGCTTGAATCTGAGGCAAACAAAACTGGTCATTGCCAGGTCCATGTGGGTGAGATGGAAACTGAACAGCTGTCAGCAGGCAGAGGGGTGGAGGGTAGGGAGTCGGAGATGGAGCTCCCCGAGGAGGGGCTGTCAGCTCCCACTCTCCACCTCCCGATAAGCCTTCAATTTAAAGAAAGCTTCCATCTGTCAGCCTCGGGCACGTGGAATAGGTTGGCAGCCAAGGAGGGGTGGGCAGTTCTCAGGATCTTAGCATGGCGGGGAACCAGGTCCAGGAAGGAATGGGTGGGGCAAGTCCAGTTTCCCTGCCCCCAGTTTGCTGTGGGACCTCAGGCCCAGGGCTAGGGTTCCCTGGACTGACTGCCAAGGCAGGACTGATAAAGGCAGAGACACCCCCCGCTCATGCCTCCAACCTCCCTCAGCCAGGGAACCATGGGCTCACACTGCCTTGACCACCTATGAGGTCAGGTGGCTGGGAGGCCTGAACCAGAATGAGCCCTGCTCCATAGGAAAAGGGCCAGGCGTTCAGAGTAAATGTGGACCCTGCACACAAGGCTGGCTGCTGATGGAGGAGCATGTTGGAAGTATGTGTATTGGTGTGGGGAGCTGGTGGGGACGGAGAGGGATGAAATCCCCGAAAAGGTAGCAACTCCTGAAGAAGTGAGTGCTGCAGAGAAGCCAAAGACAGAGGATTGTACTAGTTGACCCTGGGTCATCCCTGATGACCAGGCACAAACTTGAGTGCCCACCATCCTCCCAAGTGCCTTTGGGCATATGTGGTCAGGACCCCAATTACAAAGACTTCCTACCCAAATGTCCTCATTCCCCGCAGAGAATTGGTCTCTCGTGGATGCATTGCACTTTGTAGCACCCAAAGCATTTCTAAGTTTACAGTGGGCCCAATTTCTGTAATTTGACCATGTAGAATATACATTTACCCCCATTGTACAGATTGGGGAAACTGAGACCAGGAGAGGGGAAACAGCCTGAGAAGATCTCCCATTAGCTGCCACAGAGCCTGAAATACCATGATTATGCATCATCCTCAGGTTTCAGCACTGGCCTCCTTTATACTCTCTACTCCAGAAGGGAGAGAATAGAGAGGCCTCTATTCTGAGAGGGGCAGGGGGCATGAGGGCCTAAGCACTGCAGACGTGGAACTGGACCAGATATGGATGCAATATCTGGTTGCAGGAGCCAACAGTCAGTCCATACTAACACGTCTTGGTCATCATCCCCGTCTTTTGTGCCCCGCCGTCCCTGTACCAGGCCCTATTGTGTCCTCATATGTAGACACACCTACCCACGGCCTGCCCCTCCCTGTCTCCAGGAGGCTGACCAAGTCCACCCTTCTGCTGATCCCCCTGTTTGGAATACACTACACCATGTTTGCCTTCTTCCCCAACAACTTCAAGGATGACGTGAAAATCGTCTTTGAGCTCGTCGTGGGGTCTTTCCAGGTACGAACTCTTGACTTAAGCTGCATTCTTCTCTGGGATTTAAGGGAATTCAACCTTGGGCCTTAGCCCCTTGCCACTGGATTCCAGTCCTTTTATTGTAATAAGTATTGATTAAGCACGTATTGTGTGCTTTGCCCTTTGCTTAACCAGGGGTACACAGGTGCCCGGGCCAGGGGTGGGACAAGGCTGGGGGCTCCTGGGGTCTGTCTACCTCACCTCTCCTGCTCCCTTTCTCCCCAGGGTTTTGTGGTGGCCATCCTCTACTGCTTTCTCAATGGTGAGGTAGGTAAGCCCCTCCCAGACCATGGGGGCCAGGGAACAGAACATGGTAGGCCCAGGATCCAGAAACACTGATGGGATATGTGCAGATTAAGGATGGGTTAAACCTGGTGATGGAAGGAGAACTGACTCTGGGTGGTGAACGCACAATGGGATTTATAGATGATGTAATGCACAATTGTACCCCTGAAATCTATGTAATTTTACTAACAATTGTCACCCCAATAAATTAAAAAAAAAAAAGATGGGTTATACCTTTCTACTCCTCAGACTAGTAAATTGGTGGTGGCACCTAGGACCTTGTTAAAAATGCTGATTTCTGGGCCCACCCCAAAGCTGCTGACGTAGAATCCCCACAGAGGATTCATGTGGCCATCAGTTTGGGAAGAGCCTGTGTTAAGTGTCTGTGTGCAGAGTGAGTGCAGATGCCTGGGGTAGCGAGTGAAGGTTGAGTGATGGCGAACGCCTGGTGACAAAGCACAGAAATCCACTTGGATGAGTTCAAGTGAGCTGGAGAGCAAGGATCAGAAAAATGGGACTACAGCCATCCCTCGGCGGTATCCCTGCCCATCCCTGGACTGCATTCTCAGATCCTCTCTGCCACTCACCTCCCCTTACTCCAAGGCCTTGGTTTGACCCTGGCCCATGTGCCCACCCAACTCTGCACCCCCCAAGGGAGCATCCCAGTCTCTCAATTTAGACTCTCCAACAGGATATGACTCGAGGCTCAGCACCCTAAATCGAGAGCAGCCCAATAAGCAATGGAGGAGGCTTGACCACACTCCCTTCTCCCAGGTGCAGGCAGAGCTGCGGCGGAAGTGGCGGCGCTGGAACCTGAAGGGCATCTTGGGCCGGGGCCGCAAATACCAGAACCCGTCAGGAGGCAGCATCGGGGCCACATACAGCACACAGGTCTCCATGCTGACCCGCGGCAGCCCCAGTGGGCGTCGCTCCTCCAGCTTCCAGGCCGAAGACTCCCTGGTCTGACTGCCAGGGACCCAGGGCGGCCCCATCCGTCCACACCCACCCAGCCGGGGCGGCACCGGGGGCAGACGCCTGCCCGGGCGAGGCCAGCGCGGGCCCTGGGCTCAGAGGCTGTTCGGGCTCCCCGCCCGCTGGAGAGCGCTGCTCTAGAGCCTGCGTGGGGAGAGGAGCGTGCATAGACCGACGGGCACTGCTTCTCAAGAAGGAGCCCCTGAGAGCTCATACCCTGGAAGGTGCGGGGTGGAGTTCAGGCGTCAGACTCCTCCTCCAAAGGCCCCCTTCGCCAATCAAAGGCAAGGAATTCGCCTACTTTCAAGTGACTCCGCCCCCTCTCGTGACCTATCAGGAAGGTAACCGCCCACCCCCCCAGCAAAGCTTTTGGGAACTTGACTGACAAGTCATGCCGAAAGGTCACCCGCCGCCACCACCTCCTCGACAGTGCCTCAAGGCCCACCCTTGCTGTCAAATCCTTTGGGTTAAGCATTGCCATTCAAGCATCTCTCTAAAGATGCAGTCCCCTCCCCCAGTATCTGCCTCTTAGTTGCCAGCTCCTCAAGGTGAGTAAGTGTCTGCCTCAGGCAGATGCGTTTGTGAGATGGAGTTCTAGTCTGGGGAGCACAGCTATGTCATAGTCCCCACTGAAGTGCAGTGGTCCCAGGATGGCTGGAGCAATTCAATGGAGACTGCCACCAGCCCTACCCACCCACCTGTGGGCTATGGGAGCTGCCCTTGGCTGCCCGCCTATGTGCCAACTGTTAGAACCACAGGCTCAGAGATGTACACTCATGATGAGATGTACACTCATCAACCCAGCAAGGTGGGAACTCCTGTGCCTATTTCACAGATAAGGAAACTGAGAGTAGGTACCTTGTGATAGGTCGGCGGTATAGGAACACGCATAGTCAGGCAAGTTAAGAAAGTTTTTATTGTAAGAGAGAAAAGTATATCAGACTGAGCAAAGACCAGTACAGTCCGGGCTGCACGCCTAAAGGAGACTTGCAGCCCTGAAGAAGAGGTGAGGAGGGTTTTATAGGAGCTGACGGGATAGCATTGTTTGAACAGAAAATGTTGCTACTGTCTGCAAGCCAGTAGCTGTTTTGTGGTGTTTTCTGTTATCGCAAGTTTGGCTCTGTCTGCAGGTGCAGGCCAACAGACATTTTGTTTTCTTGCAGACATGGCTCTGTCTGTCAAGGTCTCTGAGACCTAGCATTCAGAGACCTAACACCTTGCCTTGTTGCACAGCAGGATTTGAACTCAGGTCTGACTGATGGGGAAGGGAAAGCACAGACTCTTAACTGCTGCCTTTTGTATTTTGTAACATGCTGGTTATTTGTATCACCACTAATATTGTTATCACCACCACCACCATTCCCACCTGGCCCTCCCTGGAGTGTGGCTGAGGAGTCATCTGGCCCATGTGTCGTCTGGACAAGAACCTGCTCATTGTGGCATCCTGTGTGTGCCCTGCGCCCCTGTGGCCATATGGCTTCCTGCCCACACTGCAGCCAGAAGTTCCCCTCAAGACTACAAACACATGTGTGCAACAATAAATGTTGGGTGGGAATGGCTTCATTTTCATAATGGTTGATGGTCCCACATGTCGTAAAATGGAGACTGGCTTCCCACTTGCGGCCATCTCCTCCCATGTGGAGGAGGGGTGGTCAAAACTATCACTGAAGCCAGATGCCACCACCCTTCTGGGTTTGGGTGGGAATCCTACATTTCCATGTGGCGAGCACACAATTCTAAAGGCCTTCAACTGACATCTCATTGAAGGGTATCCTCTCTCTTCTGAGTGAAGAAGTTACACAAGGTCCTTATTGTGCCCCCCCCCCTCGAAATCCATCCAAGAAGAGACAGTTCTATTCTTGCATCAATAGACAAACAACAGACAGAGCTGCCCTCGGTCCCAAAAATGGTTAAGTGTAAGGATTTCACAAGCCGCAGTCATTCCTGCAGACAAGGAGAACATGGGGATGAGAACGTGTTGCCATTGCCAGGGCTCAGCCAAGAGGAGGACGATCAAGGGCAGAACAAATGTCACCAAAACAAGTGAGCGAGCAAAGACAATACAACTAATAGGTTTAGACACAGAGGCAGTAAGTACGGTGAAGTAGATGACATCAGTCAGCAAGAGATGTCTCCAAAGCCATTGCCTGAGCGGACCTCTTTGGCTTCCACTTCCTGCAAATTTGCAAGGAGGCAGTCTTGCTGCAGGAGCTGGAGAGGGGTGCCAAACTGCTAACGAGAGGCCAGAATTGGCTGGCAAAGGCTCAGATCTGCCTGCAAGGCTCCTTCAAAGTTTTGTGCTACTCAGTACCACCCCAGGACCCATCAAGGAGAGCCCAACCCAGCACCCTGCAGAGGCCCAAGTCAGGTGTGGTCAGGCCAGGATAGGAGTGACTGTCAGGGTGTCCAGATGGCTCAGTTGGTTAGGGCACACGCTCTGAACGACAGGGTTGCTGGTTTGATTCCCCCATGGGCCAGTGAGCTGCGCCCTCCACAACTAGATTGAAGACAACGAGCTGCCTCTAAGCCCGGGTGGCTTAGTTGGTTAGAGCGCGAGCTCTTAACCACAAGGTTGCCGGTTCAATTCCCAATTCCCGCATGGGATGGTGGGCTGTGCCCCCTGCAACTAAAGATTGAAAACGGCAACTGGGCTTGGAACTGAGCTGCGCCCTCCACAACTAGATTGAAGAATAACAATTTGGAACTGATGGGCCCTGGAGGAACACACTGTTTCTCAATATTCCCCAATTAAAAAAAAAAAAAGGAAAGAAAGAAAAAAAGAAAGATAGAAAGAGTGACTGTGAACCTAGAGCTGGGGCAGCCCCAGGCAAGTACCCTTTGGTCAGTGGTCCAGCATCTCCAGGAGGGGCAACCTCCCTCCATCTAGATTCGCGCTCCATGCCCGCCCTGTGCATGGTCAGTTGTAGGACAGACGAGGAGGTAATGCCCTGAGCTTTGACGTCAGGTACTCCTGGCCTGCTGGGTAGAGAATTCTCTGCAGCCTTTCTCCTCTTCCCCTGCCTTGGCCAATAGGGGTGACCACCAATGAAGTGCCGTGTAGGGGAGAGCCGGACTGGGCGTTTGGAGCACCGTTCTTCCCTGAGACTCTCACGTCTCTACTACAAGGCTTGGGGGATGAGGGGGGGGGACAGGCTCCTCTCACTCAGCTGGAGCACGTCCCTCATTTGGTTTCTTAACTCCCTCTCCCTACTGCCTGTCCCCCTGCACTGGCTCCAGAGACCTTGTCCACCCCCACACTTCTCAGTAAAATCGGGAAGACCTAGCCCTAGTCTTTTAGTCCTAATTCTGCTTCAGACTTTCTCGGAGAAAGGTCCCTGCCCCTCTCTGGGCCTCAGTTTCTCCACTTGCACAGTAGGGGAGGGTGTTGAATGGTTTAGCTTAACTCCTGGCTAAGGCGTGGGAGGCTGACCAGAGAGAGCTCTCTGCCACTGGCTCTGTCCTCTGGGCTCAGGGGGAAGAGAGCAGCTAAAGGGGGTGCTCCAAGCAGTCTGGGGGCCAAGGGATACACAGAGGAGGGGGCTGTGCGGAGACCAAGGTCAGAGAACTGAGGGGTGAGCTCAGGCTGGAGGAAGAGGAGGGAAAACAATGGGAGGAGCCAACACATCCTAGAAGCAAAGTGTTTGCAGAGGAAAGGGCAGCACCCCGCCCTCCAGATCAGGAATCCCACAGGCTGCCTGTAGGGTGCACAGACCAGGAGGGGCCCCCAGACTAAGCTGGAGCCAGTGCATCCCACAGGGCCTGAAATCCCACCATTGGTGAGTCATTGTTTCAGGGCAAGGGCAGAGCCCTGGGGAGAGCAGCAGCCAGGAGGGTGGAAAGTGAATGAAACACAGACCCGAGATAGAGGCAAGAAAAGGGAAGACACAGGTGAGACCCTGCCCTGAGAGGTGGCAGGAGGTAAGAAGCCCAGTGGTGGGTATTCAGGAATAGGGAGAAGCTGAAACACTGTCTCAGGATGGCAGAGGCCATAGGCAGACATCCCAGGCTTCCAACGAAGTAACGGTGGAGTGGGGGGTGTGGGGACAGAGCCCCAGAAAGCAGTTTCCAGGCTCTCGGCCTCACATAGAAAAGTGCTGGCTCAGGTAGTAAATGGCCATCAACTGTGATTGGCTGGCCATCAGCTGTGGCTAGTTGGCCGTCAGCTGTAACCAGTGAGCCATTGGCCACTAATATAACTGCTGTGGCTACGCTAGCAGTAAATGGGGCCTAGCAAGAAGATGGTGGCTGAGCCTGCAAGCAGCGCAGTGAGGGTTGCGAATTGTGTGGCTCTTGTTTCCTGTGTCTCCAACCCAGCCGCCAGCGAGACTATAGTGGTGTGACTCCCCTACCTATGGCTCAGTGGGTGTTCCTTTTTGGCCTCACCATGTCCTGCGTTCTCATGTGGGGAGCGGTCGCAGAGACCCCGCATGACTTCCTGCACGACACATGGCGCAGCGAGCAGGATATGGTGCCGGACAAGGCTCTCCGAAGGACGGTGGAGCAGTTTGTGCGTATGAACACTCAGTCTCAGGCAGACCAGGAGGAGCAGCTGCCGGAGAGCTGGACCCCCGTGGAGGGGTGGTAGGACATGGACGGTTCTCCCACCAGCACAGGAAAAGCCATGCAGCTGCTGGAGAGATGGACCCCTGTGGAGGGGTGGGAAGACGTGGACGGTTCCCCAACCAGCAGAGGCCGGAGAAAGCGAAGGTGGTTGCAGCCCTGTGGGCCGGGGAAGTTCCTGCTCAGGCAGCCCGGATGCAGGACTTGTAGTCCCAGGAGGAAACGCTTGCTGAGTCCTCCATGGGAAATGAGGGTGAGGTCCAGGTCGTCCCTCACCCCCAGGACAGCCCTGGCGAATGACTATGGACTATGGGGAATTGCCTTCCATCCCTAATTTAATGGACCTCTTGACTGTTTGCTTGGGAACACTCCACAATGTAGTGGAACTGGGGATATTTGCTTTTGTGTCTTGATCGGCCGCCATTGAGACTATGTAAGCACCTTGACTGTGAGCCGCTGTTGTTCCAGCACGGTACCCTGAGAGGCCCAGAGAGAGTGGCAGTGCCCTGAGAGCCCTGGCTGAGTCCAGGAAGTCTGGCTGTGCCCTGAGATGCCCTGGCTGTGCCCCGGAAGTCGGGCTGTTCCCAGAGAGAGTGGCAATGCCCTGAGAACCCTGCTGAGTCCAGGAAGTCTGGCTGAGCCCAGAAAGAGAGTGGCAGTGCCCTGAGAAACGCTGGCTGTGTCCTGGGAGACTGGTGGTACCCTAAGAAGCCCAGGAAGTCTGGCTGTGCCCAGAAGTACTGGTGGTGCCCTGAGAAACCCTGGCTGTGCCCAGAGAGCCTAGCTGTGTCCAGGGTATTGCATTCACCTCCAGGCTCCTCGCACAGGGCCCCTCGCGGAAGATGCTTGTCGCGTAGATTGTGAGGCGAGAGCCTGTAGGAGTGGAATGTGGGGACAGAACCCCAAAAAGCAGTTTCCAGGCTCTCGGCCTCACATAGACAGGTGCCTGGCTCAGGTAGTAAATGGCCATCAACTGTGATTGCATAGCCATCAGCTGTGGCTAGTTGGCTGTCAGCTGTAACCAGTGAGCCATTGGCCACTAATATAACTGCTGTGGCTACGCTAGCAGAAAAAATGGGGGCTAGCAAGAAGATGGTGGTTGAGCCTGCAAGCGGCTCAGTGAGGGTTGCGAATTGTGTGGCTCCTGTTTCCTGTTTCTCCAACCCAGCCGCCAGCGAGAGTATAGTGGTATAACTCCCCCATCTATGGCCCCGTGGGTGTTCCTTTTTGGCCTATCCATATCCTGCGTTCTTGTGTGGGGAGCGGGAACAAAGACCCCGCCTGTCACCCTGCACTGACAAATGGCACAGCGAGCAGGGTACGGTGCCGGCCAAAGCTCTCCGAAAGGGTGGTGGAGCAGTTTGTGTGTATAAACACTCAGTCTCAGGAAGACCAGGAGGAGCAGCTGCCAGAGAGCTGGACCCCCGTGGAGGGGTGGGAAGACGTGGACGGTTCCCCAACCAGCAGAGGCCGGAGAAAGCCAAGGACATTGTGGCCCTGTGGGCTGGGAAGTGCTTGCTGAGGCAGCCCGGATGCAGGACTTGTAGTCCCAGGAGGAAACGCTTGCTGAGTCCTCCGTGGGAGATGCTGGTGAGGTCAAGGTCGTCCCTCACCCCCAGGACAGCCCTGGCAAATGACTATGGACAATGGGGAATTGCCTTCCATCCCTAATTTAATGGACCTCTTGACTGTTTGGTTGGGAACGTACACCATGTAGTGGAACTGGCAGATGTTTGCTCTTGTGGTTTGACCAGCCTCCATTGAGAATATGTAAGCACCTTGACTGTGAGCCCCTGTTGTTCCAGCAGGGTACCCTGAGCGGCCCAGAGAGAGTGGCAGTGCCCTGAGAGCCCTGGCTGAGTCCAGGAAGTCTGGCTGTGCCCAGAGAGAGTGGCAGTGCCCTGAGAAACCCTGGCTGTGTCTGGGGAGACTGGTGGTACCCTAAGAAGCCCAGGAAGTCTTGCTGTGCCCAGAAGCACTGGTGGTGCCCTGAGAAACCCTGGCTGTGCCCAGAGAGCTTGGCTGTGTCCAGGATATTGCATTCACCTCCAGGCTCCTCGCACAGGGCCCCTCGCGGAAGACGCTTGTCGCGTAGATTGTGAGGCGAGAGCCTGTAGGGGTGCAGTGTGGGGACAGAGCCCCAGAAAGCAGTTTCCAGGCTCTCGGCCTCACATAGAAAAGTGCTGGCTCAGGTAGTAAATGGCCATCAACTGTGATTGGCTGGCCATCAGCTGTGGCTAGTTGGCCATCAGCTGTAACCAGTGAGACATTGGGCACTAATATAACTGCCATGGCCTCGCTAGTGGAAAATGGGGGCTAGCAAGAAGATGGTGGTTGAGCCTGCAAGCAGCACAGTGAGGGTTGAGAATTGTGCGGCTCCTGCTTCCTGTGTCTCCAACCCAGCCGCCAGTGAGACTATAGTGGTGTGACTCCCCTACCTATGGCTCCGTGGGTGTTCCTTTTTGGCCTAGCCATATCCTGCATTCTTGTGTGAGGAGTGGGAGCAGAGACCCCGCCTGTCACCCTGCACGACAGGGGGAGACCACAAAATGAATTTTTCCTGCACCCCCTCATCCCTCCAGCTCCAGGGTCCCTCCCTCCTGCCTTGCAGGGCACTTGTGAGGCCAGATCAGCTCATCTCTATCGCCACCTGGTGGGTCCCGCAAGGACTTCACCAAGGTTGGCCTTTGGGCCTCAAACACCTGGGTGCAGGCCCCCATCCCCACCTCAGGAGGCCTGGTGACACAGAGGGCAGGCCCCTCTCCTCAGCTCCATTTCAGAGGGAGGAGGTGGTGAGGCCACAGGACTGGTGACCCCAGGGATTAAGGAGGCCCAGCAGCTGGCCCTCAGACCTAGACCCCTGACCTCTGTGGCATGCAGTGATCCCTGCCGCAGACCCAGCTGTGGCCCCAGGTAGAACCGGCTGATTGGCTACAGGCTCTGGCCCTTGACCGAGCTCTGACCCCAGTCCCTGAGGGCAAAGGCTAATTAACTCAAGTGGTCACCTCCTGGGAAGACCAGGGCAAGGAGACCCCCACCATCCTAGCACAGAGGGCCACCGTTGTGTTGATGACAGAAGCCACCATGTGGACGATTCCTGCCACTCCAGGGTACAGGCTGCCCAGGGAGGGTGGCCAGTCTGCCAGCAGAATGAATAGGGAGCAGCTTCCTAGCTGAGGTGGCAACGGGGTAGTCTTTCTTAAATAAGGCCAAGGGAATGAGGGTGGGTTTGGGGCAAGCCCCCCACTCTGGCTGCTGAGAAGGGCCTCAGAGGCAGGCCTGGGAAAAGCTGCCAGCCCATCATCCAGGTGGGGGGGGGGGTGGGATTGGGTAGACGATGACCCGGTTGGGGACATGCTGGATGTAATGTCTGTAGGACATCTGTGGAAAAGTCCCAAGGTCGTTGGAATCAGAACCTAAAGCCCAGGCCCTGAGGGTGGGGAGACCAGGGCAGCCCCTGTCGGGGAACGGTACACAGGGAGTCTGTATCTCCAGGCCCCTCCATCTGGTGTGCTGGGCCAGGGTGGGACGGGATGGGTTGTCGTGTCAGCTCCTCCATTCCCACCACTCACCCAGTGCCTCTTTTAATGAGCAATGACCCTGCCTCCCCCTACCTCCCCCCATGTGGGAACAGGAACTGTTCTTATCTCTCCCAGGGGAGGGGGCCGGAGCCACAGCTGGCAGTCATTAAACACCCTAATCAGGCCAGGGATGGCTGAGGTATTAATAGCCAGGAGTCGATGGCCCTGGAGACACAGCCTCCCAGGAACAGGGACAGTAACTCGGCAAGCCATGGGGCTGAGGAGGACGTGTCAGAAGGCCATCCTGGCAATGCCCCAGCCCCTGTGCAGGACAGATGGGGGAACCAAAGTCCAAAGAAGGGAAGTCGTTGGTAGAGCCCAGCCTTGAACCCAGTTCTCAAAATCCCAGAGCTCTCCTTTATTATCTGGATGGCATAGGTGAGCGTCATTGGGTGTGCCCCTTGTGGAAACACAAGTAGAGCAGCCCTAGTTGGCAACACTGATTCTTTACTCTCTTTAAAAATCTTGATATTTTGTTAATTGTGTGTTTTTGCGTCAGTTTTGATTTTTTTTTAATATCATTTATCCTGATTACTGAGTGTTTTGCTACCTCCTTAAATTTTACACCCCAGGCGAGTGCCTCACTTGCCTCACCCTCGTCCCAGCCCAGCTCCCAGAAGTCCCAGCATCTCTGAGTCCCAACATGTCAACATGGAAAGAACTCTGAAGAGCTGAACTGGCTTCTATGTGGTTCAGAAAAGGGTCCTGCCAGGGTGACACCTACTAGAAGTAGGCAGCTCCAGGGTTAATTCAGCAGCTCAGCGGTGTTGTCATAGACGCAGTGTGGGGACAGAGCCCCAGACAGTAGTTTCCAGGCTCTCGGCCTCACATATACAGGTGCTGGCTCAGGTAGTAAATGGCCATCAACTGTGATTGAATGGCCATCAGCTGTGGCTAGTTGGCCGTCAGCTGTAACCAGTGAGCCTTTGGCCACTAATATAACTGCTGTGGCTACCCTAGCAGAAAAATGGGAGCTAGCAAGAAGATGGTGGCTGAGCTAGCAAGTGAAGATTGCAGAGAGGCGGATGCTACCAGCAAGAATATAGTGGTGTGACTCCCCTACCTATGGCTCCGTGGGTGTTCCTTTTTGGCCTCACCATATCCTGAGTTCTTATGTGGGGAGCAGGAGCAGAGACCCCGCAGGCCGTCCCACCTGACACTCCGCAAGACACATGGCACATCGAGCAGGGTCTCCTGCATGACACACCGCACGACACCTGTGTTCTTGTGCAGGGAGCGGGAGCAGAGACCCCACAGGCTGCCCTGCATGACACGCAGGTTTTTTTTTTTATATGTCCACTCTGCCATATTCAGTATGTTGAATTTTGCCCACGTACTTATCCCCTCATGATTGCAAGATGGCTGGTGCTGCCCCACCCATCACGTTCTCACAGAACCCCATCCACTGTCAGGGAGGAGAATGTTTCCTGTGTGTCTCCTTTTACCAGGGAAGATAAGCTATCCCAGAACCCACCTTCCGCGCGTTCTCCTCAGGCTCCTTGGCCAGGAATAGGTCACATACCCCACGCCCTGGCTGCAAGAGAAACCAGGCTTCCTGAAGGGAAGTTGATCTGATAAGGATGAAAGGGGAGTGGCTATTGAGTAGGCAATCAACAGTGTCTGACTCCCATTTTTGTTTTGTTTTTTGATGTCTCTTTGGGTAAATGGTTGGCCTTGCAGATTCCCTCCACCTGAGAGGGTGAGGAAGCAGAATAAGCCACAGTTCAGTGCAGGAAAGAGAAAACAGTTGAAGTATTTTGTGCGGAAAGAAATGTACACGTAATGTAGGAAATTAGATGTAGAAAGACCTGGAAGAATGGAAATTAGGACATACTTCTACACTTCATGGTCACACCACCCCAGCTGCCACCTTGCAGGATATTACTGCCCACATCTTAGCTGAACATTTATTATGCTGGTGACAATAAAGTGGAAGGAACACAGCGTCCTGCTGCTGCAAACTCCTGTCTGCCCGATCCCACCCGTCAGCCACCACTCTGCAGGAAGAAGGGCCCCCACCTCCCTTCTGCCTTCCAACTCTCTCCCGCAGTGCTTCCCTCTGGCAGAGCCTAGGATGTATCCCGATCCCCAGCAGCAGGGGCTTCTGGGAAAGAGGCTTTAGCCCCAGTAACACAGGGGTCTGTGGAAGGGACCAGCGAGGGATACTGAGTACCACAGATAATTTGTAGCATGGAGGCTCAGGTGGCCTGGTAACCTGAGTCCCCAGAAAGCAGAACCTGAGACAAAGGCCTGCAACCAGGAAATAGGAATGGAGAAGTGTGAAGCAGGGAAGTGGGGAAAGCCAAAATAAAGGTGGGTTATTGAGTTGGTCACTGCTGTGGCAACGGGAACTCACTTCCTCTGGGACCCTCTGTGGAGTGGGCAGAACACTCAGAATCAACCTCTCAGGGGATAGGACAGCGTTAACCACCGGTTCCTACCGTCTGTTGCTCAAGGTCTGCCCCTGCCAACGCCGCATACTTCCAGGCATGGCGTGCATGACAAGCTGGTTCTTTCAGGTGTCCCACACCATGGCTTCAGAGAACTCAGAGGCAATGAGTGACAGTTGTGTGGTATAGCTGAGGCGAGGGACTGCCAGTCATTCCAGTAGGAACTGGCAAAGGTAGGTCAATAGGATATAAGGCAGAGGGTCCAACACAGGTGGCTTCCTGGTGACAGAGAAAAGGAGCCTCACACATAGGTCCTTATGCTGCCTGTGGCGACAGAGTTTTCCTGGGCACACGCGGGCCCCTGCGGCTGAAGAGCTGACCCAGCCCCACTTCGGTTCGCTCTGGCCCTCAGACCCCTCCAGTCTCACCACACCTCCATGCAGCCTTGGCTGTGAGCCGCCCTTGACATGACCTCTCTGATAGGCTCACTTCACCACTGGCCATGGCAGCGCTGTGACAGGCCCACCAGTTCCAACTCCGCCACCCTCCTCACACCGTGTGGAACATGCAGGAACTCCTAGAACCTTTGCAGGCCTCTGGGAGCTGAGGAAGGCTTGGTCGGACCTTCTTGCCATCACACCTGGAGTGTCACTGTTTTTATCCAGCAGGGCCACCTAAAGGGCACAGGCTGCCTGGGAGACAGCCTTCCACACATGCAGAGCAGGACACATGCTCCCCCTATTTTCAGCTTTTGGTTTTCTTCTTCTCAAGATTTCATCCCAGAGAATGAGACCAGGACACATGTCTGAAAGATTCGTCCCCTTTTTCTCACCACTCACCAGCTGACAGTGAGCTTCCCTCTCTCCTCTTCCCTTCCTCTGCCTGAGATGGCATTCACCCGCCCTTCCCCAGGGTCATGATGGTGGAGTGGCTTCAGAGGAACATAATTTCAGGAATGAGGGGATGAGCATTATATTGGCTTAGTATTTACAAATTATTAACACCATTACATTCATTCAGCAAAAAATTACTGAGCCCTTAGTGTGCACAGTACCTGGCACTGAGGACACAGCAGCGACTCGCCCTGCAGTGACAGAGGCCCTGCCCTCATGGAGCTGACCCTCTAATGCAGGAGCCAGATAATCGATGGGAGAAATTATAGAAGCAAGCAAGCAGGACGAGGAGCTAGACCAAGGGTGGTCAAAGGAGGCCTCCCCTAAGGGGTGACAGTGGGACAGGAGCAGGTCATTCCCCCTTCCCGATAATCAGAGGATTTTACACCATAGATGTCAGAGACCTTGAGAGCCAGGTTAAACATGCAGTCCCCTGCCTCTGCAGCAGTAGCCTCACAGCATGTGAGAAGAGCCACACACAGGGTTTGGGACCCCCGTGCCATCGGCGTCTCCCCTGGGAGGGATTCCAGTGCTCAGGGAGGGGATGCCTGCCTGGACATGGTGGGCCTGTTTCTCGGGTCCTCTGTTCCAGCAGTGACCCGCGCCCACTGACTATCTGGGTGTGGGGACCAAAAGGTTCCCCCCCAACCCCTCGGCTCAGTGTCCTGGTGCCGAGTGACAGAGAACAGGCAGCTCTTGAAAAGACTAATATTTACTCTTCAAATGGGAGCTGGCACAGGCTGTTTCCTGCGACTGGCGTCTGGCCTGCCCCGGAGGATGGACACGACGTGAGGCACTCGGGGAGATAGGCAGATGTCCCTGCGGACATCAGCATCCAGGAGGAGACAATGTCTTCAAGATGGGGACAGCATGTTCCAAGGTCCCATCCAACACATCTCTGCTCTGCTTATATACCTTCGGGGCATAGTGCTAGCTCCCTCCCACACCCTGTAGACAGCTCTGTAAGAAAGTTCATCCCCAAGTTGGGCCTGTGTTCCTTGTCCCTGGCCCCTGCTCTGATCCCTGGGGCCTCAGAAAATGTGCCTGGAACAACCCCTCAGGACAACGGTGGTCCAGGTATCTTCACCCCTCCCACCACCAGCCCCCTTTCGGCTTCACTTCCCCAGGCTCACACTCCCACTCTGGGGCCAGAACAAGCTATTTCTTGGGCAGAGTGAGGCCTTGAATTGGGGGCATCTCTGTCCCCCACAGCTGTGTTCCTTGTCCCTGTGAGACAAGGACAGCTGAGTGCCTCATGGGGGAAAGAGTTTCCGCCTGGAAACTGCTGGTCCGACAGCCTGAATCTTGGAAGGAGAGAGAGTCCCCGGTGGCCAGAGCCAGCTCCCACCCACTCGCTCTTCCCTCTGGAGTCCCCTTCTCTGCTTGCCCCACCCCATGGGTTCCAGAAGCCCTCCCTGACCATCTTAGCCCTTGGCCCTGCCTGCAGTTCCCACCCCCCTTGCCTACTGGAGAAGCCCTGGAGGCTCACTCTGGCAGCATGTGGGGTGTAGAGCCCCTAAAGGTAGGCCTTCTCGGCCTCATCAAGTCCAGTGAGGGCTGGGCACACCCAGGGCAAGACCTCCAGGGGCAGTGCAGGCCCCCCGATTCTCCCAGGGCTCTCAGACCCGACGGCTGACCCTTTTTTAATTCCTCATTTTCTCTAGAGCTAACTAACTCCCATGCTGCTGGCCCCTTGTAGGCAACCATTCAAATGGATCGTTTTAAATATCTTTTAAAATGTTAGCATTTTGTGTGCATATATTTTTAATCATATGAATGTTATTTTTCCCTCAGTGCAATGGTTTGAAGAGCCACCCACGCGCCATGTTAATGTAAACCTGGAACTTCTGCCTGCTGTGTGGTGCCCGTGGAGCCTGCACACTTTGTGCGCCCATGATGGACACACAGATTGCTTTCTGCCAACACGCATGCTGCTTCAGTAAACACTTATTTTCTGACATGTCCCCTTAAGGATCTGTGTAAGAATTTCCTGGGGACAGAAAACCGGGAATGAAATTTCCACACCATGAGGTGCCTGCACACAATCTGGGTAGGTAGCTGTATCAGTTGGCTAGGGTTGTCATAACAGAGTACCACCAACTGGGTGGATTCATGAATAGAAATTTATTTTCTCATAGTTCTGGAGGCTGGAGGTCGGAGATCAAAGTGTCGGCAAGGTGGGGTTTTTCCGAGGCCTCTCTTTTTGGGGCTTGCAGACGGCCACCTTCTCCCCAGGCTTTCCAAGAGTCTCCTCTCTGCGTGTGTCTGTGTCCTAATCTCTTCTCATAAAGACACAAGTCATAATGGATTTGGGCCCATCCATATTACCTCATTTGGCCTTAGTTACCCCTTTAAAGACCCTATCTCCAAATACAGTCACATTTTGAGGTACTGGGGTTCAACATATGAATGGGGGGCACAACTCAGCCCATACAGTGGCTTTGCTCTTCAGATTGGTTGTGCACGAGTCCTTTACCTACATACTCCCTCCAACTTGGTGCCATCCAGCTTTCTAAGTTTTGTCAGGCTGATAGATGTAAGGTGCTATCTTACTGTTGTTATCTTTTTCTATTTCTAATGATTTTAAATATCTTCGTATGTTTCTTAGGTTCTGGGGTTTTCTCTTCTGCAAATGGTCTGCTCATTTTCTACTGAGATTGCTGTCTTTCTTGCTGATATACAGGAATTGCTTATATATTCACCCCTTATTGGTTTAAGTCAGTGTAATTATCTTCTATTATTTAACTTAGCCCATGAAATCCTTATTTGTATGTAATCAAATTCATCAATCACTGTCCCTTAAGGGTTGGGCCTGGTGACATTGTTTTACTTAAGAAGCCCTTTTCCATCCCAGATCCCAAAGACAGTCTCCTTCATGTTCTTCAATGAACTATAGGTTTTGCCTTGCACATCGGACCCAGTGGCATCTCAGAGCTGACATAGCACAGCTGGGCAGCAGCCCCTGCCAGGTGCACTCAGGTGGGACGCCTTCCTCTCGGAGCCTTTCTCCTACTGGCACTGCCAAGGATGCTTGGTAGCTATCAGGCAGCATTTCTGCTACCTGACCCCATCAGGAGTTAGAGCCCAGGTAAAAGGAAGGCAATTCACCAACCTGAACTAATAGATATCCAGCCCTCCCGGCACAGAAAGGGCACTCTTCATAGGCCAAGATCCCTTTATTATTTGTGGGTACTGCCAAGTGGCGGACAGCACCTTGTTCCCAGCCCAGAGGGAGGAGCTCTGGGCTATACTGTCACCAGCTCCCAGGGCAGGCCTCAGCTTCCCCAACCTGAGCAACAAGGGGGCTGAACCAGATGGTACCTAAAGGCTCTGCCAACTCCTAAACCCCAGAACTCAATAACTCAGGTGTTTATTTTGCAAATCTTTGCCCTCCTGCAAAAGATTTCATGCGGGACAGATGGTGGAGAGAAGCTTGGCATGTGCATTCTCCAGTGTGTTTAGAGCATGATCCGGAGAGATCAGTGCATTTGTTTCCTTTCTGGGAATTTTATCAGCTGCTACAGGAATGACCTCTGCAAAAGGGCCCCGTCCCGATGACAGTGGCTGGCAGCTGCGCCTCCTGGTGGCCATCTCGTGATGGGGCTGGTCCTGGGAGGTACCTTCATCACCCCGAGGACAGACAGGGGCCTGGAGCCCAGACCAAGGCAAGTGCCTGCCCAGGGGCACACAGCCGGTAAGAACAAAACCTGCATGGAAGGCAGGCCTCCCAGCTCGCACGGCAGCCCTGAGACTGTGACTTTGGTTTTCCCAAGGTCCTTCCTGGACCCAGGATTGCATTCCAGAGTCTGGGAATTAGTACTGAAGACCATTTGAGACTTGTACCTGTCTAGACCTCATTGGACAAGAGGACATGAATTTCACTTCTCACAACACACCGCCCTCCATTATGCCAGACCCCGAAAGATGGACCCCTAACTCAGAATTTTTCACACAATTAAAAACACACAAGTTAATAAGCACCTTAGATTTATTCTCCTCCCACTTCTGAAGCCACCCCATTTAATTTACATATACACAGTATATAAATGGCTAGGCAACACTCCTCACAAACATCAATACAAGTTTAGGCTTTACCACTGTGTGGACGTTTGTTAAAACGTACACATCATTTACTCAAAATAGATCTTTGTTAATACATAAAAACAGTAAGAAGCTTGTATAACACCGACAGCGAGCATTCAAAATGAATATGTGAAATAAATGGTTTTGCCCTGGCTAACTCAGCCCCAATCTGGTCCTCTTAGGAGGAAAGTCCATTAAACAAAACAGAATCCTGGGGATTATACGAATAACTCGTTAACTACTGCTTCTGGAGCAACCCCCGAATGGAATACGTATAAAGGTTAAAACAAGGTCATCTGTACCAAGCACAGATTAGAGGAACAGAATGGAGTTGATAATTTTACCTTAAATAAAAGGCGCTTGAGGGGAACAGCTCTGCCATCAGTACACACAGCCAGATGTTTCCATATCCGGCCATTCCCAGATTCTACTAACAAGCCATTTTCCACAGGTTCCCTGCCAATGACATTTCCCCAACAACAGAGTTTGACGTCACTGCTCCAAGAAGGGAGAAGCAGAGCTCGGGTTGGAGACAGACCTTGAGGTTTGGTCCCTGGCTCCCTAGGACAGGCCTCTAACAACCAGTACAACTGGCCTCCTGGGTCCGTGAGGACCGAACGCCGAAGGTCCCGAGGGCTCTGTGCCCGGAGGCAGGAGGCAGAGAGGCGCTACCTTTCTGGAGTGAAAGGATGAGGCCGTTTACACTGCAGTCGTGTAAGATGCCCTTTCTTGTAATGGCCAGAAGACGCGGCCGGCGGTGCAGCGTGACGCACGCACAACCTCGCTTTGTGGGCACGCTCACAGCTTTCCCCCTGCACCTGAACAACACATTCACCCAGTATGCCACCCCACCAGGCGTCTGTCCTCATGCCAGCAGGCCAGGGAGCAGGCTGATGTTGTCACCATTTCTCAGCTGTTGCCCATGGTGGTGCAAAGCCGGTGGTGCGAGGCCGAGTGTAAGAGCCGAGCCGGGCCTCCAGGCCAGCTGAGCAGTGCGCTGCCCCCCCCCCCCCTCAAGGACACATCTGCTTTCTCTTCCATCATATGAACACTCCCCGTGCACAGGTGGAGCGTCCCTGTACCTGGGCAGGACTCTCCGTAGGAACAATCGGAAGGTGGGTAATGTCAGAGCGGGGGCACCACCTGGTCGCTGTAGACACTCCAGTCCTTGCCGGCCCTCACCTGCGCGGCACTGTGCGAGCAGCAGGGTCTCTGGGGGCCAGCTGTCCCGCACATTACATGAGCAGCTGACTCCTTCAAGGAACAGTAAATGGCAGTCCCCATGCCAAGAGGCAGCTGCTGTCTTCCAGCAGACAGGGAGCCCCCAGCTCTGCTCCCTACCTATTCAGGCGCCCCAAACAGCGCACCCTGCTGGCTGTCGTCTTTGACGCTGAGCCGTGCTGACCACGCCAGTTGTGTGCTGAAGCTCCTGGCACAGGGGGAGAGGGCTGAGTCTCAGTGCAACCTGCTCCCTCTCTGAAGCTCCTACCCACACTATCGACACAGTTAAAGGTGGCTTTCCCATCCCCCCAGACGTTGCAGTGCCAGCCTCTGTCCCCAGGGCTGGAGTGTGGGGAGCAGAGGTGGAAAGAGGCAGGGGAGACCTGGAGAACGGGGACATCTAGGAAAAGAACAGGGAGCCCATGGTGACGTTGACAGAATCATCCACTGCATGTTTTTATTTCAGCACTCCTGGTGACACTGCTTTTCCCACCCCATTTCCCACCCTGTAAGGCCTGACCCAAGGCCTGACAACAGAGTTCACAGGTAACGGGGTGCAAGCCTGGGAAGCAAAGCCGGAGACGACGGTCACATCCCTCCTGCTGCAGGCGGTGGGCTTCTAGTACTGAGAGGGACACCACACTAAATATGCTCTAGCTGTTCCC
Source organism: Rhinolophus sinicus (assembly GCF_036562045.2). Classification (NCBI taxonomy): domain Eukaryota; kingdom Metazoa; phylum Chordata; class Mammalia; order Chiroptera; family Rhinolophidae; genus Rhinolophus; species Rhinolophus sinicus. The sequence goes on along the minus strand of NC_133759.1, from coordinate 11,025,708 downwards.
CCGCAGGTCAAAGAACCCCAGAAAGGTCCTTGTCACTTATGGCTAGCCTGGAGACTAGGAAACCCGAGTCTGCGTGCTTCCTTCATAGCTTCCTCGGGGGAGGGGAACCCCGCTCAAGAGCACTGGTACACGAGATGGGACCTGACACGCTCCAATGCTCCAGCTCTCGCAGCAGCTGGTACCAGAAGGCACTTTTAAGGTTTTGTTTTCAGCATGATTTTATCTATTCCCAGATCTAGCCCTGTGAGGTGGGTTGGCAGGGAGCATTTAAGCACTGGGAAAACAAAGGTGCTAGATCAGCAATGACCATGGTGGGGTGGGGGTAACTACTGTGACGTGGAGCCAGCTTTCTGGCACTGAGGGTGATAGTAGGGGGCCACAAACCTCCAGGCCTGGACCAAGTCAACCCTGAGCCTGGGATTCTCCTCGGAAGAAATCTCCAGAACTCCTTTCCTATTCGTATCATTAGTTTCTTCCTTCAGTGAGCTGAGCTCTCTTTCAGCTGGATTTCAGTTAAACACTGTTTATGTGGCCGTTATTTTGTAATGCTTGCCTAGTGCATCTTTCCTCTTTTGTTTACAAAAGTAAATCTCAAACCCCAAGTAGATGGTAAGCGATTGAGACCACATTCAACCAAGTGTGGATAACATCTCCGCTAGCACAGAAAGCATTCCCCAGGATGGGGTCCTCTTCAAGGATTGTTCTTTACTTCTTGCTGAAAGTGGGTCACAAGCTCAGACCTCTAGAGCACCTGGGGTACATAGCTACCTGACAACACCAATAGCACATGGGCTCGAAAAGAAAACAATTCATTTATAAGCTGTTCTTACCAACTTTTAAAGCTTTTTTTGTGCTTCTGCCATAAAAGGACTTGTCTCTCCCTTTGGCTTCTCATTCTATTTTACCATCTCTTCAAAATTACCTCCCAGAAAGCCTGAACATTCACCTGTTGCGTATACAGAAAACTACACAGATACAAAGTCAATAGACAATTCTGAAGGTTTCCATCTGAGGATGTTGCCAATAGAACTTTCATATTCAGATATTCTACTTGATTAAAAATAGAAAAGTCTATTATAAGAAAATAAAATCACTGTGGCAACATTTACCCAATAGTTCCCAGTCACATCAACTTGTTTTCCTTAAAGTGACACCAAGGTAGCCCAGTAACAAATACACCACCAGAAATAACCAAGAACAACTGAATTCCCCGCAACAATCTTCTTGCTTCCCCCATATGCTCAAAAACTCTTGAAATCAATGGTTTCCAACATTTACAAACTAGCAAACCAGGACTTGTTCATTTTTCCAGACTACATAATTCAACCCCAAGTATTCCATGCAGTTGTGACTGAGGTATTCGGATTCCAGACTTCTAAAACTTCTAGCTATTCAGATTCCAGAACAACCCAAGGGTAAGCTCCTCAAAATGACCTCCTGAATGATACCAGACGACCTAGGCTGCAATTTCCAGAGACCTAAGGGATCTGATTCACGTCCACATTTTGGGAAACTATGATCGATCAATATTTTGACAATGAGAGAAAGAAAAGTAACTTTTCAGGGCACAGGGTTAATTATATGTTTATAAAGCTTTAAAAAAGGTAACACCTACTTAACTCTTGTTCATAAAAACCGAGGCCCTTGATATAATTAAGATTGGGAAAGGTGTAGAGGAATGATTAATTCGGGAGGTCTTCTGGCAACAGGCACACAGAGTCACGTATTCACTCTCATTAAAATGACAGGCACTCAGCTGCCACGATGACAGCAGCCTCTCCCACCTGCGTCTGGAAAGTGCCACTGTGTGAGTCCGTGTGACTCAACTACTCCAGACTGTGGCCCAATGCAAGGAATCCCGAAAGTCTCATTTCTGCTCATGCTTATAACTTTATGATCCAATAGAATTGGTCACTCAATTTTTAAAATATTCAGATATACCCTGCAAATAAATACAAAACATTTCTGTACCCATAGAGTCCCACTACCGCAAAAGCTTACATATAAATTAAATAAATTCAGCTTTCTTAGCCATTTTCTCAGCTTAAGTCTGTCCTTACCCTAAATGAAGATAAGTTCAATTCATATCCAAAATATATTTAAATATTCTAAAGGTATCAATATAGAGCCTAAGTTATCAAAAAATGTAAACAAAATTGATCTGGCTTATATTTATGAACCGTATTTTGAAGTTTTCAATTCACCCTGTACTGACTCTTTAAAAAAACAAACCAAGTCACATTTCTACTGAAAAGCTGATATGGATTTCAAAGTGGTTCCAGTCAACTGCCAATTACTAAAACTAGTATTATTGAATCTAGTGGTTTATTGCATCATTTAATTTAAAAGACCAAAATAATTCTGATCTGCCAATAATGCCTTTCTGAAGGAGCCCCCATCGCCTGCCATCCTAAGCAAACGTGCCAAACTGGAGATCTCGCGGTAACGCTCAGCACAAAACAGGGCCCGGGTACCAAGTGACCTTATACCCTCATCCGCACCTGTTCAAAGTCCCCAAATCTGGCTTTCAGTCCGGTTTGGTCGAAATGAACTTCAAGCGTGGAAACCTGAGGTGAAGTCGAGAAGCCAAAAGGGAAGCACAGACGACCCTCACAAGGAGACCCAAGCACCCATTCCTTGCACAAAGTCCCCGTCACACTCCACAGTCAGACTGCTTCTCCTGAAGCTGCCGTGTCAGTATCTGATGTGAAGACAGAAAAGCCACGCCGACGTGGAAAAGGATCTGCCAGAGGTTCCTCAGCCCATGCAGGTACACGTTGCCCAGGCAAATGAAGAGCAGCATCAGCACCACCTTTGTCGTCCTGGCTGGGCTGTAGAACAGGTACAGGTAACACTGAAATGACACCAGAAGGGGAAGCCCCATCAGAGGTAGCCAATGGCCGCCAGGGCAGATGCAAGATTCGCTTCTCACACCTGCCGTGCACGTCATTCCGTGCATATCAGCTGATCACACGGAAGTCAGTGCCGCTTGGACTTACGGGTTAAGGTGCTGTTAGTCACTGGCTGGATGTGGAGATTTGGGAGAGAGAAGGAGAGTGAAAGAGATGCCACGGGAGAAATGAGAACATGGTCCTTTTGAAAGAAGTTTAGGAAATACAGACAGAAATGCCCAGGCTGCGGGCGGCAGATAAAGAAGAGATGCAGGTAAGGGGCAGAAAGCCAGGCCGGGACACCCTAACAAGACTGACTGGCCTCCAAATGAAGTCTTCCTTCAGGGGGTCATGACAGGGGAGAAAGCCAGTGAGAGAAGCTGTGCTTTTACTATTTTAGTTTTCCAGAGTTAAATGGCATAGGAGACCACGGTTCCTTAGACACCTCCCTTCTCGTGTCTTCAAAAGCATCTCGGAGACAGAGACAGGGAAAGGTCTCACGGCGGGGAGAGTCACTGATATTTTGTGCGAGGCTCTCACACAGAAAAGAGGCCATTCTTGTTCTGCAAAAGGTAGAAACACCTTTTTGATTCAATGTCTAAAAAATCAAAAAGCACATTCTCGAAACACAGAGCAATCCAGCAAAGGCTCAGCTACAGTGCTGGGGAGAGAGTTCCCCATCAAAAGAGCTATCCCAGTACGAAAGCACTCGAGGGAATGCAGGTGGAACTGGGAGACCCCTGCAGCCCTGAAATGTGGCTCTAGGAAACTTCCACTGGCAACACCCAAGGTTTCGGGAGACTTGTTCCTAAAAAATGAGCACATTTTCTTCAATCTTGGGTTGAAACTTTCTTTTTGCACAATCATGTAATTCTTAAAAACAGACCATTGTAAAATGTATGTGGAAGGGAGAGAATGTGCTTTGAGAACAGAAATTTTAATTAAGAATTAGTTACACATGCAGAGAAAGTACTGACATCCTAGCCCATGTGGAGGGCGAGGAAAGAGAATCAGTCAGGCTTTGGCTAGAGTTAACTCTGCCTATGGAGGATTCAGAAGCTCCTTTTTACTCTACCCCTTACGTCTGCAGCTTGTGTTACAATAACTAAATAAGAATCAAAGCCCTCTAGCTACTGTTATAATTTTTGTTTCATTTCCTAAGGACAGATTTGAGTCAGATGGTATTACTACTAAAAACAATTCTTGACCTAATCCTGTGTTTAAAAAACACATGTACACAGATGTGACTTCTGCAGAAGGACTTTCCTGTACTTGGATTTCCCAACGCTAAGCACGAGGCAAGACCCTGCCTCATCAGTCAGGTCCAACCCGATCCCCACTGCAAACCCCCCGCCCTTCTGGGGAGTCAAGTCCCAATTCCTGGTTTCTGTTCTGCCACTGTCACAGGCACTGCAGCCTAGGGCTGGCGGCTTTCCCTTTCTGAGTCCCAGAAATGAGAGGACTGGGCAGGACGGGCCTAGGTCCTTCCACTAAGGGCTTGGCACTGTCCACGATCTGAATCAAGGCCTTTGGTGGCACAAAACCAGGATCTAGAAACTTGTTGCTGGTTCTAACCAAAGAACAAAAAAAGGCCACGGGTTTCATCCACTCACCAAAATGTCAACGTTTTCACCTACCTGGAAAATGCAGGCTACAAAAGGAATAAGAAAAGCCAGAATATTTCCAATTTCCTCATGGGCAACCTAAAACGATATGAGGAACAGAAGAAAGAGAATACTTAGATGAAACACTATGACACGCCTCATTGAGTCTGGTATGGTGGATAGTACAACATCCCCCGCTGGGTGAGACACAAGTCGCCGTTTATATAGCAGCACAGGGGTTGACATGAAATTACTTTCAATGCCCAGATCCACCAGGCACCCTCCTGTCCCCACGCATCTGTGCTGAGCCCTCCATCTGGAACGCCCTCACAACCCAGCGACCTCTCGAAATCCTACACATTGGTTAATGCTAAGCTTTCCCCAGTTCCTCCCACCCCAGGTACTGTCACCTCCTTAGTGATGCCACTCTCTGCCTTGTGCCCCAAAGGCAGGGACTATGTCTTAAGGTCTTGTTGGCCAGGCACCTGTGTGTATACAGACACTTGGTAAGTACCGGGTTATGAGTGATCGTAAACAACACGAGTAGAAGCCACACCACACACTGGCCAAAGATGGGATGTGGTAACAAGCAGTCACCGTCTTGGAGCCCCAGCCACTGCTGCTCTCCTCCAACAGGACCACCTACGCTAGTTGCCTGAGATTCAGGACCAGGCACGCTGCAGATCCGTCACCACATCCCTGGGCGTGAGCGTTACGGCTGTCTTTAAACGTAGTATCTACCTGTTTATGCTCATGATGGTTCTGTATTTTTTTTTAAAGTGATTGAAATACTTCGAAATTAAAAAAACAACAATATTTAAAAAGCATTGAAATAGAAAGATGCTTTGAGAGGAGCAGGCTGGAAAATCAACTTCCTCGTGATATAGTTTTTGACAAAGACACAGGGAAGGTGGAATCTAGCTGCATGACACAAATCAGACTATGAGGCAACTTTTCCCAGGGAAACAAGAGCCTGAATCTGAAAGCCTGCAATCCAGCTTGTGCCCTGGGTGAATAACCCAGCCCCTGCAGTGACTCCTGGGGGCCGCAGGGCCTCGGGGTAGCCAGATGTCCATGTAGCAATTGTCCATTTCTCACCAATATCCCAGCGGACCCCTTTGGCTTCTTAGGAAAATAGATACAAAAGAGCAAGTTTCCTATTTGTTCAACTGACTACGAAGAATAAAGTGAGAACTACACACTTTCTTTGGATTTGAAGACCTTCGCGCATAATAACGTCAGAATAAAATGTTGCTTCCACCATGTGTCCTTCAATCTAAACTGTAAAGAAGAGGTTACCTGTAAAGAATGTTCTGCGAGGTGGATTCCACGAATGAGATTCAGAGCAGCACACATGATATTGAGAATAAGGGACAGGACACCCAGGGCTGTCACTGGTTCCATTCGGAAATTGGGAGCTTCACAATAAAAAAAATAGTAAGTATCCAGTGAAAATAATGTCTATATGAAAGAAAAACAAAGACATTAACTAGACCTCCACTAAAAATAGATTATGCTAAACACACAAACATATTGATTTAAAAAGCAGCTGTAGTTAGAGAGTGAAAAGGCAAGACATGAAGGAAAGAATGGATCTGGGAATTTGAGGTGAGTTCCTTCCAGAAAGCGGTCTATCTTTCAGAGCAGAATTCAGCTCTACACCATTACAAAATTCCTACAATGTAAATCTCCATTTTAATTAAAAATTGGTTTAATTGTGCATAATAGTAAACAAGGAATGCCAAAAATCATGCTTTGTTATATGCTAGGCATTGAGTGGCTAAGGCCAGATTAAGTCACAGAATGCGAGGGCACTGTGATCAAATTCATTAACACCTCACTCTTCAGATAAGGATGTGGAAATCCATAGGGATAGAGGGCTGTCCCCAGGTGTCACAGAGAACCTGACAGAGGGTGCACTGGCAGCCCTGGCTCTGGGCCCTGCCCACACATCCCCACAGCCCTAACCCCCTGCATCAAGGAGAGCAGGGGTCTCTCAGTGGAGAGTCACAAAGTTTCACTAAGTAATGCGATAAGATAAGGCTTCATTGTCAAAGGAAAAAAGATAGAAGATGATAGATAGATATAGATAATGTACAGATCTGTATAAGTGACATACAGCAAGAGACTGAACCTCCTGTACAACACTTCAACCTGTAGACTTCGTTCTGGTTAAGAAAACAACCTGCCAAGTCACTCTTCTCCTGAATTCTGTCATAAGAGTCACCTTCCCTCAGGTCAACTCAGTATCATAATGGTCAAGTTTTCTATAACAGCCACCTGGAAACATGACCAGTCCATATTTCCCCCACATATTTTATACACACACCCCCAAAAACAACCACCTTCCTAGTATAAGAAATCCATGTCCCTTTGCAATATACAATATCCCCTCATCTTCACCAACATCAGAGAACAGCAGGCTACTCACCAGGTTCCAAGTGCATCTGTGTGTGACCGTTCATCACCCCGTTTGCCACATCTGTGTCCTCCAGGGTGAGAACCGTGGGAGGCTGGAACTCGAGCTCCTCCTGAATCTTTTCTAAGCTGCTCTCCACCTGAGTGGAAGTGACGTAGTTAAAATGCCACTTCACTTTCTGAATGATGCTATCTGCAAAAGAGCGCAACCCAAGTTGAGCATTTTCTTCACAATGGCTGTGGTAAGACAATATGTACAGAATGAAGTTTCTATTTCTAAGCAAGCTAATGTCAGCCAGGTTCTCGAGAGTGTCAAGCTGTGCATACAGGTCAAATGATTACAGCATGTCGTTACTAGCCTCATCGATCTCTCCAAAGCAGAATAATTAAAATCTGATAGTCTGTCCACAGAGAAGGCGCTAACACCTTCCAGAACCTCAGTGACGAGGGAGTGAGGGGCTGAGGGCTTGATTCTTAGCTCAGCCACTGTGATAGCATAATCCCGGGCAACTCACAGAATACTTCCAAGCCTAAAACATGGGGACAGTTATTCCTGACCTGTTTATCTCAAGAAAAGGCATGTGAGAAAAAAAATCACAAATGAATGTGAGTATGTTGTGCAAACTGGGATTATATACTTGAAAGGTGCTGGTTTTAATTCTTTTATGTATGTTAGTATTAATCCATTGCCAAGTTGTAATAAGTATTTGACGTGAAGTTTCACACACGTGGGCCAAGCAAAATCATGTAATGTAATTCTAGTATCAGTGTACTTTTACTCACATTCTACTCTTAATCAATAATGAGGAAACAGGCTGCTGGGGAAAGGTCTCCTGTAAGGTCAAGCGCACCGCTTTAGAAGGAAGGCACATGACTGATGAGGAGAGAAGAACACAGGTCCACCAGTTACAAATCCAATGACAGCACGGGATGCTGCAGCTGGGATCTGTCTGGGGATAGCATGCCCTTCACAGGAGGAAGTGGGGCTGAGAGCAGCAGTTTGACTGGGGCCCCACAGGGAGAGTCCGAGGCAGAACTCTCGGTCTATGTCACAGATCTACCAGGCTGGGACCTGCATACCAGGGAGTTGCCCAGCACCTTCAGGTGACACCAAAAGTGGGTGCTGACCCCATACTCCCTGAGGAGCTGGCCAGTAGACCACACGAGGGGCCGGGAGGGCTATGGCAATAGTTGCCAGAAAGCATAAGCGGCAGGCAACACTTCCAGGAGCTGGCCCTGCACCTGAGCCTTGGTACCAAATGCTGCCAGCAGCTGGTTCAAAAGCATCACAGGGACAGCGGTTGTTTACAAAGAGCCCACAGAATGTCCTCCAGGTCCACCTGTACTCCCGTTCTCCCAAGAGCTCCAAAGGAGTTGGATCACACCTGAGGAAGACAGTGTCTCCCCCTCGAATGATCGTGCTGGGTCCCAAAGCCTGAGCCTCTCTCTACGAGGCCGCTCTGGCAGCACTAGAAGAGCAGTGTCCTTCCTCTTCCAGAGCAGAGCTTCTCAGACCTCTCAGGGAAGAGCCAGTTTCTTCTTATTTCTAAACTCCTGCAGACTGATTCTTTGATAAAATACAATACGAAAAATACCGCAGGAATGTCAACTGACTGTAAGAATTTCTAAACACTTATTCTCACTTTCTGTACTGACCTCATGATGGAAGAACAAGTCCACATACCATCCTTTGAGGAGTACAGCTAGAGCAGGGGTTGGCAAATATTTTTTCTTTCTTTCAAAATTTTCTTAAAGGGCCAGGTAGTCAATGTTTCAGGCTTACGGGCCCCAAATGGTCTCTGCCACAACTACTTAACTCTGCTGGGCAAAAGCAGCCACAGGCAACACGCAGAAGAATGAACAAGGCTGTGAACCTCTATTTACAAAGACAGGTACTGGCCGTGGGCCACAGTGGCTGACCCCTGCTCCAGAGGTAACCTATCCAGTTTTCACCATTGCTCCACTCTGTCCCCAGGCTCTGGAGACATGACAAGCCAGAGTGTTAAACCCCGACGCTTTCCAGGCCACACCCATCACTGTGAAATCTCATGATACAAGGCTGTTCTCCAGTGACATATTATTGCGCCTCCGACGATTTTCCGATGGTCAAAGCCAAATCTAGACTATAATTCTACACATGCAATGCCATAAGAGGGAACCGTAAATACAAAGAGGGTTACAAACCAAACTCGAGAAAGGCGTATGGCCTGGAGGCTAGGCCTACGCAGGTGGTGTCGTAGGAAGTTGTGAATTCCCACCACAGGGTCTCCAGGAAGCAGAAGGCCATGGCTGCTGGACACTGGCGGGAGCAGATAGCCATGCAGGCCACATTCCCCGAAGCAGAAAAGCTGAAACAAAAGGGTGACAGCTACATTACCAGGGAACAGACCTATGGATTCTCATCCACACACAACCTTGCCTCACTCAACGCTGGACCTGCTTGGCCTTGAACAGTCTTGGAGCTGTTTGCTGCGTATATATTGTCTCTTCAGCGAGACCTCCCTGGGACTGTGCCTTTCTTATACGTCCTCTAACGTGTAAAGCGGCATTTGCCAGTGACGGTGTGTGATAGATCACTCATATTTACTCAGGCATGAGGACCGTGGGAAACCACCAGGAGGCAGCAGAGAAGCATGGAAAGATTCTTCCAGAGCCTCGGAGAGCTTGACCCTGTTGACACCCTCATCTCAGATTTCTGGCCTCCAGAACTGTGGCAGAATACATTTCTGTTGTTTTAAGGCAGTTTATGGTAATTTGTTATGGCAACCCTAGGAAAATAATTCAACTCTCAACTATAAAGTAAGCTATGGTGCTCGCCTGTAAGGGGGAAAAAGCCTGTTTCCTCTGTGAAAATAATGAATACTGTATTCAAAATACAAATGAGTAGAACATTTTAATTCCACTTATCAAAAAACTGAAGTACCCAGAAATTCATTCGAAGTCATAGACTTTCTTTTCTTTTTAACAGAGAAAAGGCTTCCTATTTGAGGTACAGTGCCAAGTTCCCATAGAATGTTAGCTAATCACAGCTAACGAGGAAGGTGGTTTCAGGCACCCAGAGAAAGGAGTCGCAGACACGGGCAGATGCAGCTCAGTTTTTGCTCCTGAGCACCCACAGCCCACACCACAGGGTGACAGCTGCATGTGCTGCCATATGGCACCCTCCTCAGGCCATGTCTCTATTCGCCTGACACTACCACCGAGCCCAGAGTCAGGCCTGGACTTTTCCTTTCATTTTTCTGATTCTAAGACTGAACTCCCCGAAAAAGACCCCACCTTATTAGGTCAACTAAAAATTTACTATTCAAGGGGAGCAAAAGGGACTTGGTGAGTGAAGGCCTAAATACTGGAAAACAATGATGTAAAATCTACAGCAAGCCATTTTGGTATTTCAAAACCTGCCTTGCACCTGATCCCTCCATAGAAGGGCTGTTTGCTCTAAGCCCTAGAATAAGAAACGATGAACCGTGAAGGACAGACCTTGGTGCCTGGTTACCTGCATTCAAATCCAGACTCTCCCACTGACTAACTATAACCTTGGGTAAGTCATTTAACCTCCGTTTCCTCCTCTGTACAGTAAGTATAATACTACTGACTGCCTCCTACACCTCAGACAGCACAGAATAGCGGCTGGCACACAGAAAACAATAATAGTTGCTATTATTACTGTGATTATTGTAACCACTTGACTCTCACTTTCACTGGAGCATTTTCCCCACGGTATTATATATAGTTATATATTTCTCTTGTTTCCTCCTCAGACTTTAAATTTCTTGAGAAGAGGGACCTACGTGTGCTCATTTTTTACTGCCCTGCTCCTGTTACATGACAAAATTTTTTTAATTAAAAATATTTTTTTAAAGTGAAAAATTTTTGAAAAGCTAAACCTGAAGGCAATAACTGTAAGTCAAGTCTTTTTTCTTATTTTTCTTAGCTTTCTCACTCTCGTCTTTTTCCTTCCACACCATTTAAATTTGGTATCTCTCCCCTCCTCACATTTTTTCCACCCGTCCATGTAGTGCAGAAAAAACTACCAAACTAATACACGCTGGCTGATGTTCGATCTGCTTGTAACACACAATGGGAACAGCATAACGTTACCTTACCATGTGGTAAAAATCACCCTACTCTTGCTGATGTTCTGGAAAAGTGACCAGGCTTGCTTACTGTATATCGAAGTCACCTCCTTGTGCGGATCCGCGGCCTGGATACTGGGCCAGTCGCAAGGCTAAAGTCTTGAGCCGTCTCCTGCATTCCAGAAAATCTTGGGTGTGGTAAAAATCAGTGGAGGCCGAGAGGGGCAGTCCATCCCTCACCCTTACCACACAGGCAAAAAGGATCATGGACATGGTCCGCAAGAGAAGTCATGAGGACACCTGAAGGAAGCAAGGTCACCTTGTTACTGAGGGCCAGATGATGGTGGCAGAGATGCCCTGCCCGCGAAATGTGCACTCTGGGTTGTTTCATCCTCACCCCCATTATAATCGCAAATGTTGCTTTTATTATTATTTCCCTTCCCTCTAGGGCTATGTCACTCCCAACGTTCCTCCCTTCGTTATCCTGTCTCTTCTTTACCTGCAATCTTCCTTTTCCTTCTCTCTAATGAATCTCTCCTTCTCCAAAATTAAACCAACCAGGATGAGGGAGAAAGGAATAGAGAAGCAAAGAAGCAGGACCAGAAGGGCTCAGGAGCAACGGCAAGGACAGTGGGTAGCAGGACACAGGTAGCAAGATAGCCCCAAACGACAGGAAGCGCCTGACACTGAAGCAGCAGGGATGGGTCCAGTGACCTGTGCATTTCAGGTCACTCAGGAAGGTAGGGGCTGAGCAGTTCACCGCCATGTCCTGCAGCGGAGGGATTCTAAGTATCTAACCTAAAGCCGGTAGCAAGGAGAACAGAAGGCAAAAATGGAACTGAGAGAGTATACAGTATGCCCCCCTGAATTTTTGATCCAGAGCCAGTCTTCAAAATGCTGACTGAGCTCCTACAGATGGCTAAAGGAAGTCATTTATCAAATTATATTACAGTAAGACACTAAATGTTCGGCCTTGATATGTGAGCACCGTTGAGAAACAAAAGGAAACAGATTCTGAGCCTTTATGGTACTTTTGGCAAATGAGAACACGGTGCTCCTGTGGGTAAAAACTGCCTGGACCCGTTCTGCTGGCAGCGCCTGGCTGGGTTTTAGTCCCCCTCTGTTAACCCCCCAAGTGCTGTACAGGGCATGACGTGCACATCTGCACGTAGCAGCCTGCAACCTGGGCTGAGTGAGGTGGCCATTCTAACTTTATTGGGTCTTTCCATACCCTACACCCACACACATCTCATTTCTCAGATCCTTTTTATCAGTTCCTCTGCTTGATAGGACATTAATAGGTGCATACACTTGTGGACTTTTCTTCCAAAAACCTCTAGGGGTGTAACCTTATTAGGCATCTCAGTTCCTGTGTGCAGTAGGAAAGGGGAGCCCCCAGGATACACACTACTCTCGTCCCCTCTGGGCCTCTGTGCATTCTTCGCCTGTATCTGCCACCCTTCTGATCTCCCCATATCCAAATCCACATCCAGGTCCGTCTCCAATCCGCCCTTTCCACAAGACCTTCCTGGGCCCGCCCAGCTGGAAGTACTTCTCCCTCCTCTAAATTCCCAGAAAATCTACGTCTTTGTTCTCTATTTTACTGATGTATCATTTCCACTACCTAAATGCACCTTCTAAGAATAAAGACCATATCCTGAATGGATGAATGAATGATTATTCCCATTTTACACATGGAGAAATTGCAGTGGTAAAAAAAACACAGAGAAGGCAAAAAGCAAAATTAATTAGTCCAAATGAATTAGCCAACAGCCCCTACACAGTCCCTTTCTCCCATTTCCCCCAAACTTTCCATTGAAGAGTTCAAGTGTGAAAGCCCAGGAAAGCTACAACTGCACCGCTGTTCCCAGCACCCTTGGCAGAGCCAGGCCCACTGCCAGCAGATCCTGTGGGCTGCTTGGCCAATGCTGAGACCTCTAGCACCACAAAGGACATCGGGGGAGGGATACATGGAGGTTAATAGCATTATATTCGATACTTTCATGAATGTTTGAAGTATTTAATTTAGAAAAAAATTTTTAAGAGTTACAGGGCACAAAGCCCTGACAGACAGAAGGGAAGACTATAAGGTCCACTTGAGACCAGAGCTCAGGGTCTAAACAAGAACTTCAACTTGCTTGCTACCTTGAGAACAGTGTTATATCAGCTACAGCCATTGTGCCATGCAGAAGAACTCTTATAATAAAGAGGTTTCTAAGAACAGTACTTGCCACCAAAAAAAAAAAAGATAATAAATCAATGAAATACCAAGAGTCACAGACAGGACAGACACACTCCCAAGGCAAAATGAGATACTTTTTTTGGAGGCGGAGTGAATTGTATGTCCTTCTACGGGAAAGCAGTGTGCACTTTTTCCAACTGCCAACCCTAAAACATCCTCCCTAGTGCCGTCTTCATGGAGCATCTACTATGTGCCAGGTAGCATGTTAAACCAATAAAAAGAAAAACAGTGACATTCCAAGAGATAATAATCATGAGAACCAGTTCTACCACTCTTTAGAGGGCCCAAAAGGCCCATCCAGGCTCTACTTCATCCATTGTATCCTCTGGGTCAGGGGTGTCCAAACTGCAGCCCGCGGGCCAACTGCGGCCCACGATCCATTGTTAATTGGCCCGCAGCAAATTCCAAAAATATATTTAGTTTACTTAAACCAGGTGAGGCAATACGTACTTCACCTCGAGTGAGCGGCCCGGCTGTTTGTGTATTTTACCACATATGGCCCTTGGTGAAAAACGTTGAAAAAAGTTTGGACACCCCTGGTCTAGGTGATTGAACCTGTTTCTCCTCCAACAACAGCATTCAAGATAAATAAAAACTGTATTTCAGGTCTATCGAGTTATTAGTACTGCAAACTAGAGAAACCCACATCCATTTTTAAATATTTTAAAACATGTACGATGCTTATATGAAGGTGACAGTATGATGTCGACTGCTACTTGTGTTTTTGTGTATGTGTGAGGATGTCCGTGCACAGGAAGGAGCTGCCTGAGGGGTGGAGGCATTTTACACGCTGCTGTGAGTCTAGAACAGAATCAATACTTTTCCTTTGTGAAAATGCACTTTGTATTCCCAAAGATGGGGCGGGGGGGGGGGAATAATACAAATAGGGAGAGGCTCACGGCTCACCTTTGTGTTTTCCACACTGCCTGGTAAGAGCTTTGCACACTGTAGGCATTTGATGTTTGTGAATCCAGGTTATGAGTTATTATGAGACAGTCTGTACTTGAAGAAGAGATCTGACCACTGCTCAAAAAAGAATGAATGGGGTACTTCTGCTTCTGGAAAGGTGGAGTTCAAGCACTGTTTTCTACTCCCACTAAATACAACTAAAACTCATGGACCTCATATATAAAACGAACATAAGAAGATTCTGAGAGGTGGAGAAAAGAAGGCAGACTGGCAAGGGACCTTGGGACCTGAGAAATGACAGAGCTGTGAGTTTACTCCATTTTCTTTTTGACTCATATATCCAAGTCTAGATGCTGGAGGAAAGTTTGAAAGAGAGTGGGACTGCAAAAGTGTTCAAAGGAATAATGTCTGAAAACCTCCCAATCTTGGCAAAAGACATAAGCCAACAGATTCAAAAAGCAGAATAAGTTCCAGAAAGAATGAATCCAAAGGAATCCACGCCAAAACACAGTCAAACATAAGAAAACTAAATGCAGTAAGAATCTTGAAAGAAGCAAGAAACAACACCTTACCTTTGTAGGGGGGAAACAATTCAAATAACAGCAAACTCATAGAAATCACAGAAGCCAAAAGGAAGTACATTTTTCAAGTGCTAAAAGAAAAATGCCAAGCCAGAATTCTGTATTTTCAACAAAATATCTTTCAAGAGTGAAGAGAAAATTAAAACATACTCAGATAAGGGAACACTAAAAGAATTTATTGCTAACACACCTGCTCCAAGATAATGGTTAAAGGAACTCCTCTAAACAGAAAGAAAATTATTAAAAAAAAAAAAGGAATCTTGGAACATCAAGGAACATCAAGAAGGAAGAAACAACAGAAAGAGTAAAATCATGGAAAAATACAACAGATTACTATCCTTCTCGTGAGTTTTCTAAATTATGTTTGATGATTGAAGCAATAATTATAACATGTCTAATGTTCTCAATATACTCGGATATACAGGAAGTATTTAAGACAATTATAAGTGAAGGAAAGTACAAAGATGTAAAGAGAGTTTAAGTTTCTACGCCTCACTTGAAATGGTAAAATGTTAACACCAGGAGACTATGTTAGTCACACACATACACACAGAGGCACATACACAATACATATATATCTATATACTAGAGCAACCACTGAAAAAGCTATACAAAGAGATACATTCAAAAACACTGTACATAAATAAAAATGGAATTCTAAAAAATGTTTGAATTACTCACAGGAATGCAGGACAAAGAAAACAATAAAAAAAAAAAAAAGCAGTAACCAGAAAACAAAAAATAAAAGAGCCAGCTTAAGCCCTAATATATAAATGATTACATTAAATGCAAATGGCCTAAATATACAATTAAAGAGAGCTTGACAGAGTGGATAAAAGACATGACGTAATTATATAATTTCTACAAGAAATTCACTTCAAATATAACAACATAGGTAGGTAGAAAGTAAACAAATGGGAAAAATATACCATGCAAACATTAATCAAAATAAGGAGTAAGTTATATTACTATCAGATAAAGCAGCCTTCAGAGCAAGAAAATCTCTATGGAATGAGAAGAATATTGTATAATAACAAAAGAATAAATCTATCTAGAAGACATAAAGCTAAATGTATATGTACCAAACAACAGAGATGCAAAATATGTGAAGCAAAACTAATGAAGTGAAAGGAAAAACAGAAAAATCCAGTTACAGTTGATGACTTCTCAACAATTGATAGAACAACTACAGAGAAAATCAGCAAAGATACAGAAGATCTCAAAAATACTATCAACCCAATATGTAATCAACATTTACAGAATACTCTGTCCAACAACAGAATTCCTTTCAAGCATCCACAGAACATATAGCAAGACAGACCATACCCTAGGCCATAAAACAAACC
The DNA here is from genome assembly GCF_036562045.2 of Rhinolophus sinicus. Classification (NCBI taxonomy): domain Eukaryota; kingdom Metazoa; phylum Chordata; class Mammalia; order Chiroptera; family Rhinolophidae; genus Rhinolophus; species Rhinolophus sinicus. The sequence goes on along the minus strand of NC_133759.1, from coordinate 11,009,641 downwards.
TTAATAAATGTATAAAAATTCATATAGAGTGTGTTCTATTACACCAATATAATCAAACTAGAAATTAATAATAGAAGGTAAAGAAAATGTCCAAACATATAAAAAATTAAGCAACACACTTTTAAATAATCCCTGGGTCAAACACAAAGTCTCAAGGGAAATCTAAAAAATACACTAAAATGAATGAAAATAAAAGTATATAAAAATTTGCTACACCACTAACATAGTACTGAGAGGGAAATATATAACACTAAATGCTAACATTAGAAAAGAGAGAAAATCTCAAACAATAATTTAAACTCACATGTCAAGGAACTGAAAAAAGAAAAGAGAAGAAATAAAAAAAAAAAACAAAGCAGACAGGAAGAAGAGAAAAATAAATCAATGAATCAAAATGTTGGTTCTTTGAAAAGATCAATAAAATTGACAAACCTCTAACAAAACTAACAAAGAAAAAACGAGAAAAGAAATTACCAATATCAATCATCAAACAGGATATCACTACAGACAACACAGACATCAAAAGAATAAGGCAATATTACAAACAACTCTACATATATAAATTTGACAACATAAATGAAATGGCTTGATTCCTTGAAAAGCACAAACTACCACAATTCACCCATTAGAAAATAGGTGATTTAAACAGTCCTATAACTAAATTTCCTATTAAGAAAATTTCATTTGTAATTTTAAAACTTCTGAAAAGGAACTCTCCAGGCCCAGATGGTTTCACTGGAGAATTCTACCAAATGTTTAAAAAAGAATTAACATCAATTCTACACAATCTCTTCCAAAAAAATAGAAGAGGCGGGAATAATTCCAAATTCATTTTATAAAGCTAGTATTACCCTGATATCAAAACCAGAAATAACAGAAATACAGAAAACTACAGATCAGTATTCCTCATGAACTTTTATACAAAAATCTTTAACAAAATATTAGCAAGTAGAATTCAGCAATATAATAAAAAGAATTAGACACCATAACCAAGTGGGATTTACTCCAGGATACAAGGCAGGCTTAATCTTCTAAAATCAAACAATATAATCCATCACATAAACAAGCTAAAAAAGAATATCAATTAACAATAATATCAATTAACATAAAAAAGGGCTTTTGACAAAATTCAACACTCATTCAATCTAAAATTCTCTGCAAAACAAGAATAGAGGGGAACTTCTTAAACTTGATAAAGAGGATCTACAGAAAGCCCACAGCTAACATCATACTTAATGGTGAAAGCTTTCCCTCTAAAATCAGAACAAGGATGTCTGCTCTCACCAATACTATTAAACATAGTACTGGAAGTTCTATCCAGTGTAATAAGGCAAGAAACAACAAAAACGAAAAACAAACAAGCAAAAAATATATATATATAGATAGTAAAGGAAGAAACAAAACTATTCCTATTTGCAGATGACATAATTGTCTACATAGAAAATCCCAAAGAGCCTACTAACAAAACCTCCTAGAACTAATTCAATAAGATGGCAGGATATAGGACCAACATACAAAACTCAATTTTACATACTAGCAATGAACATGTATAAACCAAATACCATTTATAATCTCTTCAAAATGATCTCAATAAAGCTATTTTTTAAATGAAATATTTAAATATAAATCTAACAAAACATGTATAGGACTTGAATGCTGAAAACTACAAAACACTGCTGAAAAAAAATCAAAGAAGCCCTAAATAAATGAAGAGCTATACCATGTTCATGGATTGGAAGACTCAACATAGTAAAGAAGTCAATTCTCCCCCAAATTGATATACAGGTTCAATGCAATTCCTGTAAAAACATCAACAAGATAGTTTGTACATACAGAAAAAGTTATTCTAAAATTTATATGGAAAGGCAAAGAAACTAAAATAACTAAAATGATTTTGAAAAGAGCAAAGTAGAAGGAACCATGCCACCCTGTTTCAAGACTTATTATACAGCTACAGTAACCAAGATATGTGGTATTGGCAGAGGAACAGACACATACATCAGTGGAACAGAATAGAGAGCCCAGAAAGAAACCTACACAAGTATAGCCAAATGATTTTGACAATGGTGTGAAAGCAATTCATTGGAGGAAGGATAGTCTTTTCAACAAATGGTCCTGGAGCAATGGATATCTACAGGCCAAAAAAAAAGGGAGGGGGGAGAATCTTGACCTAACCTCATTTCTTACATAAAAATTAACTCAAAATGTATCATACATTTAAATGTAAAAAGTAAAACCATAAAAGTGGAAGAAAACATAGGAGAAAATCTTCAGGACCTGGGTAAGAGTTCTTAGATAAGGTCCAAAAGCACAATCTATAAAAGAAAAATCAGTATATTGAATTTCATCAAAATTAAAATTTTTGTTTTGCAAAAGCCCATATGAAGAGGATGAAAAGCTAGAGACTTGGAGAAAGTATTTGTACCACATGTCTAATAATCTAGAATTTATAAAGAACTCTCAAAACACAACAGTAAAAACAAAACAAAAAACCAATCCAGTTAGAAAACGCATAAAGTCCATGAAGAGACATTTCACCAAAGAGGATATACAGACAGCAAATAAGCACATGAAAAGATGTTCAGCATCACTAGCTATTAAGGGAAATGCAACTGAAGATCACAATGAGATAATACTACATATCTGTCAGAACAGCTAAAATGTTTAAAAGTGACAATACCAAATGCTGGCAAGCACGCAGAAACTAGATCTCTCATACCTTAATGGGCATTTATCCCTGAGAAATGAACATTTATGTCCACACCAAAACCTGTGTACAATTGTTCATAACAGTTTATTTGTAACAGCTCCAAACCAGAAACAACCAAAATGTCCTGCAAATAGTGAATGGTTAAACAAAACATAGTACATTCATACCACGTAATACTACTCAGCACTAAAAAGGAATGACTTATTGAAACACAGAACAACTTGCATGGATCCCAAGAGCATTGGGTTGAGTGAAAAAAGCCAATCTCAGAAGGCTATATATGTATGTGTGTGTGTATGTATATACATATATACATATATATGTATATATGTATATATATAGAGAGAGAGATATATATATATATCTATATATACAATTGTATACGTATACACACACACACACACACACACATATACATTATATCCTTTTATGTAACATTACCAAAAGTGACAAAATTATAGAGATGGAGAAATAATTATGGTTAGGGATGGTGAGGAGAAGGGGAATGGGTATGACTATAAAAGGACAGTAAGAGGAAAATCATTGTGGTGATGGAATGATTCTGTATTTTGATTGTGATGGTGGTTGCAGGAATCCACATGTGATAAAATGACAGAACTGTCTGCACTTTATATCAGTGTTAATTTCCTGGATTTGATATTATATTATAGTTATATAAGATGTAATCAAAGGGGGAAACTAGGTGATGGGTATACGGGACCTCTCTGTACTATCTTTGCAACTTCCTGTGACTAGAATTATTTTAAAATAAAAGGTGAAAGTAAAAAGCATTCACTTAAGGTCTTTATACAGCTTACTTAAATTATGCTCATACTTCTTAATTCAAATGTCATGTGTAAATATCTCTACTAGTAGAATAATATTTTCTGCTAACTAACTGTAGTTCTGATGATTTATGCGTGAAGGTTGAAGGGCATGTTTTATAGTGAGCAGCTCCATAACTACATGACATTTCCAAACTGGGAGGTACTATACTCAGGATTCATTAAAATAAAAGCTGCTTGCAGGTAACTAAAACAGGAAAGCTGTGGAATAAATCTGGAAAATCATGCTACAATTATAGAAAAAATATTATCAATGACACAAGGACAAAAGCAACCTCAGCGCTGCTCACACAGAGACACTTCCAGGTCTTACCAGTTCCTTCCACAGACCAGTGGACCTTGTAACCTGGCACCACGCCTGCCACATCCTAGAAAGCCTTCAATAAAAACTAAGCAAATGACTGAATGACCTAGAGGGCTGCCTTATTTTTGCTCAATAAAACAAGAAAAACGTGGGGTTGCAGATCTTGCCATAGTCTGATCTATATGTTGAACATTTTTTCACAATAAATCTCTACTTGGAGAGAAAAAGAGAAAGTTTGCATAGATGGAATTTCTTCAAAGCAGAAACTGAAGTAGTAATCAAATACACCTCATCCAAGGCACTACTAGGTTGGACAAAAATATTTTAATCTGCCTCCCCCATTTCCTAAATCCTCTTCTCAGCTCTATTTATAAACTGCTCATGTCATCGATTATCCCTTTTCTATTAGCAAAGGCTTTGTGCCTAGCTGGAGGCTACCCTTGCTCCCATTCGTGGTTTTTTTTCTTTGCCCTTTACCCTTAACCTCTTTCAAATCCCTACCACAAACACCTCCTCCTTCTAAAATAGAGAAAGAAAAGGGGAGAAACACAGCATTAAATGACCAGGCCCTGCAAAATAGTAATTTAAACAAGCAAAACAAGTTTCATTTGGCACACGAATATTCAAACACAGGTTTTCACCATAAGACTTATTGCCCACTCCTCAAATATACAATACAGAAGACAAAATTGAGTCATGTCCCCCTTACTGAATTCACCTTCAGTCACAGGACTTGAGAACTGGTCACTTAATTTGTAGATCCTGTAGGCTTTGTTCCTCCTTGCTTGGGGATGGGGTGCGAAGGAGGGTAGAAGTCAACACTGTCATTTGTTAAGAGCTAAGGACAGGGGACTGAAATTGATAGCAGCGATTATTCTATGTCAGGCACTGTGCTAGGAACTTTTACACTGATAATGTTATTTAATTATTTAACACTCATAACTATGAGGTAGGCATAATCTACACTGGGCAGGTGGGAAAATTGTAGCTGCAAGGCTCAAATGGTAGAGCCAGGACAAAAACCCAAACTTTATTACCCGAAATATCTGAAAGCCTATGATCTTTCCACTACACACTTGCTTCTCTAAATCCAATCTTTGGGATTGCAGCTACCCTATTTCTCTAAAACAATTCCTTCTCCTAGAGTACTGACACAAAACTAATCAGAGACCTGTTAATAGAAGGAGCGTAGGCCTAAGGTTTCACTTATTACAATTGCTCCTTACTCAGTGTATTACTTTGAATAAGTCCGTTTTTCTCTGTGACCATCCGTCACTTTTTAGAATGCAGTTGATCTTTGAGGCTCCTTCTGAGAATAAAAACTTTGGGACCCCAAAATGTCCTCTGTGTTGTAAACACAAACACTTAGAGCTCTAACAGTATTGTTTAAAATGTATTTTCCAGAGCAAACGCTATTAGGTCAATTTAATTCTATTTAACAATATTAAACCACTTTCAATTATTTATATTTTCATTTCACTAAAATTACCTTTAACAGGATTAATTCCTTTCCTTGTCAAATTTAATGACAATGTATTCTATGCCATAGGTCTGCGCTTTATTTTTTTTTCCTGACCACGTGACAAATTTCACCAATTACTTTTCACCTCTGGTAATATTCTTTTGTGGCTTTGATTTCTACAATCCTAATTTTGCCCGGAGTGCTTTATCCTTCTGGCTCTGGAGGTCTAGATGTAAGCCTACAACGGACACAAATGGACACCACGTTCTACACCTGACGTTCAGAAAAGCTGGTCCAGCGCGTCCAATATCTGGTAAGCCCAATATTATAATATCGGCACTCTACCGGAAGTTTGCTATTAAAATTAAACAATACTCTGATGTGAGCTTCGTGAATAATTAAGGAAATAATCGCTCGCTCGCTCTTGTAGGCACAGCCCGCCTCCTCCCACAGGGAGCAGCGCTCTACGCGCATCTGTCAGCTAAGGGTTCCTGCAGGCGCGCGCCTTGGGTCGTCCCAGAATCTGGAGAGCAGCCGACCATAGAAAGGGGGACGATGAAGCCCCACGAAGCCCGGTGGTTCTAGGCTGGGCCTGAGGGAGGGGCGGCCCTGGGGTCGCCTCCAGTTCCAGGCCCGCCCTGCGCCACACCCGACCCCGCTTGCTCTCGGCTAACGGGCCGCGACGCCCGCCTCCGCCCGCCATCCCTCACCTCGGCCGGACGGCGGCCTCCGGGAGTCAGCGGCCTCCCTCCGCGCCACCCGCCGCCTCCTCTGCAACCTTAGCCCACCCGGCGGACCCGGACCAAGTCACTGGCGGCCCAGGCGCAGGTAGGCTACGATGCGCATGCGCGAGCTTTGAACACACAACACCCCCCCCCCTTCCCCGCTCCATTCGTTGCTGCTAAGCGACACCCTCACCCAAACTGACCAATCCTGGCGTGTCTCCACCGTCCGTCCCGGAGGAGTCGTGAATGAAGTGGCTCTTAAAGGGCAGAGACCCAAATGCAGACGGGGGCGTGGCTGGGGTGCACGACTCCCAACTTTCTTCCCATCTCAGGGTTCTCACCCACGTGGGTTTGAGGTCCAAGCCTGTAATTCCCACGTCTGGGGATGCGCGGTATCAGCTCGATTCCTGCAGGGGTAGCGAACTGGACTGACGTGTAGAGGCAAGGAGTTTTCAGCGTAATGGAGCGACACGCCCAGGGCGTGGATTCCCCTGTCAGCGGGGCTAGGCGGAAGGCACGAGATAGGCAAACCAAAGAGCACAGCCTCCTGCCAGCCTGGATCAGGTGCCGAAGTCTAAGGACACATCCCAGTCTGGGATCGGAGGCACTCACAGGTGAATGGCCGGGTCAAGGGAGATGCAGAAGCAGTGTTCGTCCATTCATTCATTCAACAAATTTTGAGCACCTGTTATGTGCCAAGCACTATGCCAGGCAGTAGAGACATAGCGAGAAACTCCTGACTCTAAAAACTGTGTTAAAGAGAGGAGGGCAGAGTGAGAGCACCCATCAAACATTTACACAACACATGTTTAAATACAAACTGAGATATGTGGCCTTCAGAGAGGAGCGAGGTTTTTGAGATAATTTACAGGAGCTTCTGGCCTGGACTTTGGGCTCCAAGGAGGCTTCCCTGAGGACATGGCACTGGCCGAGTAGCAGCAAAGTGGAGAAGAAGAGTGTTTCAACAGAGGGAACAGTATGTAAAAGAATTCTGTGTGGAAGGCAGCAGGCCTCCTGTGAGGGATGAAAAGAAATGGAGGGGAATATGGAGTTAGTATTTAATAGGCACAGAATTTCAGCTGGGGAAGGCGAAAAAGTTCTACCAAAGGATGGTGACGATGGCTGCACAACAATGTAAATGTAGTAAATGCCCCTCAGCTGATACCAACTTGTGTCCCTCCAACTACCATCTTCTTTTCCTTTTCCCTTTTCCAGCCAAACTTTTTGGGGAAAGTGGCCTGTGTATGAAGACTCCATTGCTTCATCTTTCCCTTAATTTCTCAGTCCCCTGCAATTCTGACTGCTGCCTCGCCATATTACCAAAATTTTCCTCATGAAGACCTACTTTCTATCTTGCTTTGACCTTTCCACAGCATTTGTCGTTGCTGTCCTATTTCACACGCTCCTGGATTTCCGCTTATATCTCTAGTCTCCTTTTAGCTTTCATTCTCCTTTGCAGCTTCTTTTCCTCTGCCACGAAAAAAAAACCAACAATACTCTCCCTGGGCAGTCTCATCCACTGCATGGTCGCAGTCAGTTCCAACAAGTGATACTTTTCAAACCTCATATTGCCAGCCTAGTCCTTGGCCCTGAGTTCCCAGACCTGGAGAGCCAGCCACAGACTTCAACATCTCCATTGGCCATCACCTGCAACTATACATGTCCACAGCTGAATCTGTCACTCTCACTTCCGGTACACTCCCTACCTCCACTCTACCCTACCTCCATGAACGGCATCACCAGTCTCTCAGTTGCCCAAGCCAGAACCCAGAAGTCCTCCCTAATTCTTCCCTCTTCACCCCCCCATTAAGTCACTAAGTCCTGTCAAATTTGCACCTAATATCTTTCAAATGCACACACTTCTTTTTCCATTGCTCCCACCATTTCTGGCTTGCACACCTGCAACCTCCTTCTCACTGTTCTTTTTGCTTCTTGTCTGGCTGGCTTATCTGCCTTTCACCTTTCACCAGGAAAACTGTAAAATGTATCTCTAACGTCTCACACCTCTACCTGAAACCATCCATGGCTCCTAGGAGAAAGTCCAGACTCTAGACACCTATCACCTGTGTATTCTCCATTTCCTCTTCATACTGAGACATCTATCATCCTGGAGGGCTTTCTCTGTATGCTGGACCAGGTTGGTCTGCTGTGCCTGTCCTAGCTTAACACCATCTCATGTATTGTCATTCCTCGTTTGTCTAAACAGAAATAGGGCTGAGTAGGACTAATCAAAGCCTGCACCCTGCCCCTGATGGCTCCTCCTCTACCCACTCTGTTTTCTGCAGAACCTCTGGGGACTTTTCCTGAGCAAGGAGCCTGGTTTGGGGATAACAGTACAGGCTTGAGCACCAGAAAGCGCTGAGTCCTGGCCCAGCTCAGGCATGTTGCCCCACTGCTCTCACTGAGTTTACCCTTCTGTGAAAGGGGATGAAAACTGCCTCACAGGGTTGAATAAAAAAAGGCTTGTGGAGGGAAAGCCCAGCAGAAGCAGATGAGCCTTTTCTGGATCTGGGCCACCTCTCAGGGAAATGAAGCTGTAGGAGGCAAAATTGCACCTAGACTCCTTTTGAGGAGTAAAGCCTTCCAAGATCTCCCTCCTAAATGATGTGGCTGCTGCTCACTCCTTGCTGCAGGGAAAACCAGCCTTGTTCCTATGTCCACCATGGATGGGCTGGACAAGAGAAGACAACCACTTCAGAGCTTTAGTGGTTGCCAACAGTAACTGTGTGGCCCAGGAGGGCAGGTCCAGCTTTCTCCGTGCCTTGCAGCAAACCACATCCACAGTATGGGATACTGGTTAAGAGTGAGGATTCTAAAGCCAGACTGCCCGTATTCGGATACTGACTTTGCCCTTAGTAGCTATGAGACCTTGGGTAAGTAACTTAACTTCTGTTTTCTCATCTGTAAAATGGAGAAAATACTAGTGCTTTCTAGGGTTGTAAACCTGATAAGCATTACTGTTGCCCAAAGGAAAGATAGGCATATATGCGAGTTTCTCCCTCAGCAAAACGTAAAGCTCACACCAGTGTTTTTCTTGGCCCTGCAGGGTTTGGCTTGGCAGGAGGCAATGCCTAGGGTTCCCGCTGCAGAAGCAAGCCTGGAGGCACAAGAGTGAGGTCTAAAGCAGTGGACTTGGAGCCGGAGATCTGAGGTCCAGCCACGATTCTCGTGTGAGCCCGGCACGGTGCTCCTGCAGATAGACTGCAAACAGTGCCTAAAAGGCTAGGAGCGGATGCCGGGGCCCGCCCCCCCGATTAGCTTTCCAGACTGCGCAAACGCAAAGGATCAGCAAACACCTCCTGAGCCCCAGAGGCGGGGCCCGAGAGGGACTGAGCGTCACTCTTGCGCGCCCAATCACAAACGACGTTGCATCTGTCCTGCTGCGGTCGTAGGTCGTATGGAACTGATGTGGTTGGCCGTGGTCTAGGTGCGCCCGGGTGTCAGACTGGCTTCCAACCTGGCTTCCCGGAATGTCGGTGGCGTTCGTACCAGACTGGCTGAGAGGCAAGGCGCAAGTCAATCAGGAGACCATCCAGCAGGTGAGCGCTAGGAGACAACGGGTTTCTTAGCCGAGAACCGGAAGGGCTGCCGGCTGCCGGAAGCTTCCTGGAGTGAGCGGCATCCCGTCAGAGACTCGTGTGCCTTGGGTATTGACTTTTAGGGGTACAAGTGACATGGGAACAAATTCAGCAAAGGCGCCAGGCAGGACAACCTGGCACTGGGCTGTGAGACCTTGGGCAGGTTAGTTAACGCCTTGATGTCGCGCTGCACTGACACTTCCTCTGATCTTTCAGCTCCTGGAGGAGAATGACCAGCTGATCCGCTGTATCGTGGAGTATCAGAACAAAGGCCGGGCGAATGAGTGCGTCCAGTAAGTCCCCAACTGCCTCCCCTGACTTCTGAGTTGGGGGTGGGGGAGGGCCAGTGTGGTGTTACAGCACCTGTTCTGAACTAGGAGTCTTGGGAGATTGAACGCAGATGGTCAGAGAGGTTATTTACCTGCTGGAGACCATAGAGACAATGCATTGTGAAGCCTGGAGTTAGACGTAGCACCCTCTTCAAAACTTGAATTACGCTCATTGCAAAGACGCCTTCAAGTGAAGCCATGTCAGCTCATGACAACAGAGATGGGGGTGGAAGCACTCAGAAAACTAGTCTTAGGAGCTGGCTTTCTCATCATGGAGTCCTGGCTCATCCTTTTTCTGTTAAGTGAGGGGGTCACACCATTTGCTAAGTTCCTTCCCATTTCTAACTTTTTAACACACCCAAAGACCAATAAAAGATTTCCAAGTTAAGCCAAGGTAAATGCTGCACAGTAATTTAATGTGCTCTCTAGCCATATACCAAAACGAGAGAAAATAATCTCTTTTCTAAATGTTGTTCAGGAATTACGCCCCATTTATTATAGAAAAATATTATTGTTACTGAAGACATGTTTAAGAAAGCCATGCTTTTCCCATCCCGTAAAAAACCACCCATAGTCCCTCACTAAACAGCTCAGTGGAATGGTAGAGATACCCATCTTTGGGTAAGTCTTTACATTTGACTTTGGCATTTGGTAATTTGCTTTCTTACAGTTTACAGTAAACACTTTCTCATTTATCCACATGGAAAATAGTTGCAAAATATTCTACTTGGTGCAGTGATTCTCAACCTGTGGGTAAGAAAGTTATCCAAACCTTCTGGTGGGCTTTTTCACATTGCACAGGCCATTCTTCCTGCCCCCTAGTCTAATTTGTCTTCCTGGGTAGGGAGCTCTACCCCGTGATTGAAAATACCTACTATAGAAAGCTCACATTGATCATGGAAGTATCCCATCCCTTCTTTAAGTTGGTTCAACAGATATTTTATAAGTACAACTAAGTACCAGGCACTGTTTAAGCTACTGGGGAATCAGTACCAAAACAGATAACTAGCTGCGCTGTCATGGAGCTTACGTTATAGACTCTAGACTGTAAGGGGAGGAAATCATATAATTAGGCACGTGCTAATAAGCTCTTTGAGTAAGAATAAAGCCAGGTAAGTGTAGAAAAGGGTACTGTTTTATACATGGTATCTCTGATGTGACGTTTGAGTAGATAACCTGAGGTAAGAGAACTAGCTATGCAGACATGTTAGGCAGAGAGAGCATCATGTGGAAAAAACCCCAGGCTGGAGAGTGCTGGATATCTTCAAGTGGCAGCAAGGAGACCACTGTGGCCAGAACTCAGTGAGCAAAGGGAAAATGATAGGAGGTGAGATCAGAGAGGTACCTAGAGGTCCCAGTCATATATCATATAGGGTCTTGTAGGCCACGAGAAGGGTTCAGCTTTATTCAGAATGAGATGGGAGCCTTTAGAAGGATTTAAACAGAGATAAGATATGATCTTAAATACTATGGCGATCACTCAGCTGTATGGAGAATAGAGTAGAAGTACAAAGATAGAGCAGGGAGTCCGGTTAGGAGACCGGTCCAATACCATCGTCTAAGCAAGAAGTGATAATGGCTTGGCCTAGAGAGGTCCAGCTCTAGAAGTGATTAGTGAAAAACAGGTAAGATTCTGGATATATTTTTCTTGAATGTGTTAAACAACAAGATTGATTGCACTGCATGGTATCTGCAGTTTCTTCCTGCTGGGTGTTCAAAGGACAGTGCAATATAAATTCAGTATGTGGCATCATTGATTTTCTTGTCTGTGCACGTTAAACCTGGTATTTTTATTGATACAGTATTAAAAAAAATAATAAAAGGTTGATAACACTGAATCAGCCAATTAATGGATGAACCATTCCTAGGTAAATATCCAGTTTTTTGTTCATGTTCAGTAAAAACAAGCCTCTAATTTATGCCTGTTTTTCACCCATAGGTACCAACATGTGTTACATAGAAATCTCATTTATTTGGCTACCATCGCTGATGCCAACCCAACCAGTCCTTCCAAAGTAATGGAATAATCTTCCAGTTGGTGGTTGTGAGGAGTAATTGAATGTAATCCATTTCCTGTGAAATGGAGACAGGATCTTTACCAACTCAACTGCTAAAAACATGAATGAGACCTCTGTGGCTGTTGTAAAACTGTGAAAATGTGAGGAAAGCTACTAAGTTAAACTGTATTTCAATGTAAATATTTATTTTAATAATTAAGCAGATTCCCTCAAGTAAGTTGCCTCCAGTTGTCCTCTTTCCTGCAATAGATGTGTTTGGATAACAAAGACATATCACTGGTATCTTCAAGTCTACCTCTATAGTTTCAACCTGAACAGGAAATTGAGCAAGTGTTTGGTGATTGGCAGGAATTGGTGTGACTCCCTCCTGAGTCCCTGCCAGACAGACATGTAACTGTGTTCTCCCTTCTGCCAGTTTGTAGTTGTGGGGACCCCCCGACTGCTCTTTTCAGATTGCTTTGAAGTAAAGCTTGCCTTTCCACAAAACACGAATATTGAGATACAGAATTTTTCATGCAATAAGTGTCTCCTTTGGTTTTTTCAGAAAAACTGTAAGGACTTAAAAATACATGTAACAACACTTATCATGGCTAACAAAATTAATAGTAATTCATAATTATTAACTAATATCTAATAATAGATGATATACAGGAGGAAAAATATCTTTTTCCGTCCCTCCTTTTAAAGTTCTTGGCCAGGGCTCTATAGCAAAAGACAGATTAACAAAAGAAAAGCATATAAATTTAAGTTTTACGTGACATGTGAGACTTCATAAGGAAATTAACCAAAGAAGCAGTTGAATGTGAGCATTTTTATACTAGGTTTGATGAAGAATGGAAGTCTGGGGAAAATGTAATAGGACAAAAGGGTGTGAGCTAAGTGTAGTGAGCTGGGGGAAACGTAGCAAGGCCTGCTCGTTCAAATTCTGCGTGTCCCTCAGTCTTCAGAGATAAGGATGCTTTTCTTCTGGGTATAGGGAGGGCACCTCACGTATGAGGGTCTCATGACCTGCTTCAGAGGAGGTCAAGGAGTCCTTCCATCATAGGCCATTTCTCAGATTCCTTCAGCTTAAAATATTTAATATGCCAAGGTGCCGTATTTTGGAGTAGCGTGTCCTGAACGCTGAGTTTCAATTTTCTTCTATTACCACAAAATGTCCTTTTGTCTGAATCTGGATTCAAACTAGATTCACACATGGCACTTTGTTGATGTCCCTTACGTCTCTTTAAAAATAGTTAACACTTCTTTTTTTCTTTGCCATTTCTTGAAAAATGCCATCTACCCTCAAACTTCTCATATTCTGGATTTGCCTAGTTATATCCCTGTTGTGTCATTAAACACTCGCCCACTTTTCCTATAAACTGGTATATCTAGAGGCTCTTTCAGACTCAGGTTCTAATATTTTTGGCAAGAATACATCATAGGAAGTGACAGGTACATGCTTTTGCATCACAACAGAAAGTGACCTGATTTGATTTATTATCAAGTTCCCAGTAGCCTTTCACTTAAATTATGATCTATCCATCTTTGATCTATTATTTTATTAGGGTAAAACACTTCTATCTTATCCTTCCTTCTGCCTCTGTTGGCTTTGTTCTAGTATATATGTGCTGCTGAAGTGAGCAAGGCAGGCTTTGTTTTGAACCCAAACTTAGACTATCAAGTTCCTGGCTCCTTTTGTTGGACTGGAGGGTTGCAATCCAGAGGGGCTGTGATGTATAAATGGTGAAGAGAGCTAATTTTGAATCCCAGATCTATCACTTAACCTCTGAAAGCTGTTTCCTCGCCTCTAAAATGGGGGTGATGAAAGTAGCACCTGCCTGCTGAGCTTGCCAGATTGAGAGAATGCAGTTAAGAGCTGGGCACATGGTAAACACAGAATATGTGTGTTAGCTCCGATGTGTTATCTGAGGGTTCTGGCCCTTTCTAGGCCTTCTCAGGTCTGCTCTTTGCTTCCCCACCCATTCTGCCATCTTTAGGGTTCTAGCCCATGAGTGGTCCCCTTCCCCTACTGGTCATGGGGTTGGTGTCCATACTCTACCAAGTGGGCTGCTCAAGGGCCTGATATGGTGGGCGCTGTACAATGTTTTCAGTTTTGAATTAGTTGCTAATGTTTGAAAATAGGAGGGTTCCCCACTAAAGCCTGGATTTCTAGCAGTGCTGGTCTTCTAGATCCACATAGCAGCCGGCAGCTGGAATGAGATGGCAGCTGCCCCTCTTTACTAGGCAGCCTGGCTTGTATTCATAGGACCTGGTTCTGGCTGGAATGGGAGCACCAGCTGATGTTTCAATTTAGACGTCCCCTGAAGCAGAGCCTGAGACAAGGCCTTGGGTGCAGGTTGTTTATTTGGGAGATGATCTCGGGAAGCACAAGGCAGGCGGTGAGGACAATGAGACAGAACAACGAAAAGCCACTGAGAGGTCACCCGCTATAGGCAGTAGCGGCTCAGTTCTGCAGGGACCTCTGCGAAGCCTGCAGAATGTCCCGGAAATGTCCACTGAGAGACACCGGCTGGGGGTTCCCTGCAGGGGAGTTAGGTCTCCCTACACTGACAATCAGCCTTTGTGGCCAAGTGGGCGCCTTGTGTCAGAAGTAGAAAGTAGAAGGCTGAGGGCAGTCCTGAAGTGGCTACGAAATTGTTCAGATGTTGAGGCTGCAGGAACTCCAATGAGGAAATGATCAAATCCTATGTCATAGAAAAAGTCTATGCTGTTGAATCCCTGAGCACTCTTGTCTGCGAACAAAAAATTGCCCGTTGGAGCAGAAGCTATTAGCATCCCACTCTCATTCCTTGAACTTCAACTTCACTGAACTTGATTCCTTTGTGTCCGGCTGACTCCCAGCGGTCCACATATATGTCTCTTTTCCTGAGGACTTTTTCCTAAAACGAAGTCTGCTTTCCCCAGGCAGAGAAGGCCAGAACCACCTTGGGATTATTACCCAGGGAGCAGCTCTCAACTAATGACTCTCGGGAGATAGAAGATGAATATCCCAGCTCCCTCACCCCTCCAGATGGACAATTCTGAGATGTTTGTACTGCTTGCCAAACGCTAATCACCTGCTGTGGTAGCTGGCTTAATAGCACACACTATATTGGCCACCTTCCCCATCCCCGCCAAATGGAGTTTCCTGGGATCACTTCTCAAATAAGCAACTTGCACCGAAACCAGTCTCAGGGTCTTTGATTTCTGAGGGAAACAACCAAGATTCCAGTTGTCTAATGCCTTACTCTTGGTAGGCAGACCCAGATGGGCTGCTCAGCAAGTATAGCTTCTGTCAGCACCAGGGCAAATGCAAATTTTGTTTTTACCAAAAACCAATCTATTTGCAAAAACTAATGTCTAGAAAAAGTGTCAGAGCCAAGGACTCGAAGCAGAATTTAGAGAATGATATCAGTAGGATCAACAAAAAATGAGTAGGGACCCTATCTGACAAGTAGTGTTTGTTGTAGTGGGTTTTTCACATGAATTTGATGGGATCCAACCCACCCTCCCCCCACAAAAACGATGAAGCAGCAGACATTTGTGAAAACACAGCCATGGTGTAAAACAACTTTGTGGCTAAAAAGCCACTTACCTAAAAGGCAAAAAGATGGGTGTAGTATCCACAGTTAAGGTGACAGTTTGTAGCCACTGCCCCAGTGGCTGTCTCTGTATTGCCACAACCCCATTCCTTTCTCCTGGACTGGCTCCATCCTAAGCTGATCAATCATAGTATCTGCCCATTGCCAAGGTCATCAAGACTAAACTAGAGATGGGCATATGAACCTTATCAAGCCAATCAGAATCTCTTCCCCAGGATTTTGCTCACTGGTGCTGGCAGGTAAAAAGGTTTCCCATCAGATTGTCAGGCTATAAAGTTGTGTGCTTGAAGCTGCCATTGCCATGTTCCTTGCTCCCCTCGTCCCTCATGGAAAAAGCCCATGATCTTGACTAATATCACGAGGATGCTATTTTATCAAAATACACATTTTTATGTACTCCATGAAATCGTTGACCCCTTTTTTCCCTACAAAAAATAAATCTAGGATTTCAAAACGTGTTTGCAAATTTTCAAAATTTTTTTTTTAACCAAATTCTGGTAGTATCTCTGTTTCTGCTTCGTGGGTCCCAAGATTACCCCCAGGTTTGATGATTGGCTAGGCGGACTCACAGGACTCAGCACATAGTCACACTCACAGCTATGATTTATTGTAGCAAAAGAATTCAAAGCAAAATCAGCAAAGGGAAAAGGCAAATGAGGTGAAGCCGAGGAAACCAGGTTCAAACTTCCTTTTCCCAGTGGAGTCACACAGGACAAACTTATTCCTCCAGGGATAAATTGTGACATATGAGAAATGTCCACTAGGGAAGTTCATTACAGGCTTAGTGCCCCAAATTTTTATTAGAGGCTGGTCACATATGCATTCTCTGCCTAGCACATACCAAAATTCCAGAGTCCCAAAAGGAAAACAGGTGTTCAGCATAAACCATATTGTTTGTTCAAATAGTTTAGACATAGTGAGGCATTCTTATCATATAATGAAAGTTTTCTGTAGGTGTAGGAAACTACCATTCCAGTTCCCAAATTCCATCCAAATGCCAAACTTGTAAGTCAGGACTTTCTAAAGATAGCAGTGTCAGGCCTATTATGTTCATTTTTTTCTGCACAATTCCCCATTTAAGATCTAGAATATCCTTGTACTTTAAAAAATGCTATAAGGAAATAAGGTAGAATTGTGTATGTACCTTCTCATTGGATTCCTTTTCTTCTCTTTTGTTCACCTCTTTTCTCCCTTAAGTTATAAAAATGTAAAAGTTACTTTGGGGGGAGGTTAGAGCAGGGATCCCTGCTTGAGGTTGAATTGTGTATCACAGGATATACTGAACGAGCTGAGGCAATAAATTGATAACCAATATACCACTAGGATAGTCGTGTCCTTTCTTTAATCTGTTAATGTGGTGAATTATAGGAATAGATTTTCTGATGTTGAACCACCTTTGCATTCCTGAGTTAAAACCAATTTGGTCATGAACATTTGGGGTTTAAATACTGTTAAATTGCATTTCCTAATATTTGGATTTTTAAATTCATGTTTATAATGAGATTGGTCTATAACTTTCTTGCTCTGTCTTTGTCTGGTGTTGGTATCACAAGATAAGTTAGGTAGCTCTCTCTTTACGATTTTCTGAAATATTTTGATAAGAAAGGGATTATTGATCCTTGAGGGTCTGGTAAAATTTGCCTATGAAGCAATTTGGACCTTGTGTTTTTGGAAAGAAAGACTATTTTTGTTCTTAATGGTTTTATTATGAATAATTTCAAAGATATGCAAAAGTAGAAAACATAGCTCAAAAATCCCCATACACCTATCACCTAGATGAAACAATTATCAGGATTTTGCCACATTTGTTTCAGTCGTTAGCCATTTAAAAATGTATTTTCTTTTTCCTTTGATGAAGCATTATAAAGCAAATCGCAGACAGACATCATGTGTTTTCATCCCTGTGTACTTCAATATGCATCTCTAAAAAAACCAAGGACATTTTCTTACATAACCAAAATTTCATTAATATAGCTAACAAAATTAAATATATTTCTTTGGTTTTATCTAAAATCTAGACCATAATCAAATTTCCCATTTGGCTATGTCAGAATGTTTTTCACAGTTGTTTGGAGGGAGATGTAGGATTACTAACTCAATTTCTTCAATGGTTACTGGTTTATTCAGGCCTTCTATTTGAGTCAAATATGGTAATTTCTCTTTTCTAGAAAATTATTCCATCTAAGTTTCCCCACTAGCACTCCTGATTAGTTTTGACAACGTCCTCGCCATTGAAGTTCCAATTGCTGGTGTGATCCCACTCCAAAAGGCTAAATACCCAGAATCATTCCTGAAAATTCCTGCCAAGGGTTCTCCGTCCTGGTAATCACAGCCAAATTAAGCCTGGGTTTGGAAACTCCTTGCATACCAATTTTCTACCACTCTTGAGGATGAAGAGGCGGTATCAGCCCTTTTGGTGGACGCTGCTAGGCCTGCCTTGTCCTAGCAGTTTCTTCTCCTTAACCACAGACCAAATCGCATCATCTGAAATATAATTTCAACTCACAGGACAGCATAAAAGAATTTTGATCAAGGAGGGAATTATTTAGAAGGTATTTCGTCCTGTTTATTTTACAGGTGAAGACACTGAACTCCAGAGAAATCAAAGAACATAAAAGATAAAATTGATCAAATGCCTTCTGATTAAACACTGTTTTGCGGAGCCACTATCAAGACAAAAGACAAGACCCAGACTGAGAAAATATTCGCAATCATCTATCAACAAAGATTTGGACTCAGAAATTACATATATCATCTACGTAACAAACATTTGTGTCCAGAACTCTCGCAGTCAATTAAATGAAGAACGATTAAAAATGGGCAAAGGACTTGAACTGACTCATCATAAAAGATGAAGAATTGCCATGAACAACTATCCCAATGACGCGAGCGCCAAAGCAGGAACGAATGCACACCTCAGCTTAAAAGGTCTTTGAAATGAGACGAACGGTCTAACAGTAGCATAGCGTCATAACTACCTCTTGCGAAAAAGAAAACCAGCCAAAGTTCTGTTGGTTTACTAAACCTCAATGACTTCATTCATACAGCTGACTCTCAGGTGTCAACAGCAAAGTCTCGCGATATCGGGAGATGAGCTGAAGCTCACGGACCTTGGAGGGGGACGAGAATGTAGAGAGCGCAGGCGCTTCCAGGGCTCTCAGATTGGGCGACTGACTCCAATGGTAAGGAGGGAAGGGGCGGGGCAAAAAGGACAAGCTCAGGTATAGGAGCACCCGGCTGAGGGTTTCACAAGAGCTCCCAAACAACGCCTACGTGTGCTTCCTTTCGGTTAACCACCCGCTTCGAGACTGTGCTCTCGCGGTATTTGTTCCGACTCTCGCGAGGTTTACGTGGCACTGGGAGGCCGGGCCCAGGGAAGGGGGTGGTGGTCCGTTAGCAGCATTGGGCTTCGGCCGCAGTGGCCGCGGTTTCTCCGCTGTGCACGGGGAGCTGTTAAGGCTGGAGGCCCGCCAGGTGAAGAGCTCGCCCGCATGCGTGTGCATGCCACAAGGGAGCCGGGAGATCGGGGGCGGAGGGGACCCCGTCTCACCCTTCCGCGCTGTCCCGACAGGCCGGCGCGAGGCGCCCGCGGTTTGGGCTCCGCCCCAGCCCCCGCCCCGGCTCCCGACCTGACCACCTTCCTCCCCCTCTCTCCCAGCTCTCGCCGCCGCCTCGGTAGCGATGGGGGCGCAGGACCGGCCGCAGTGCCACTTCGACATCGAGATCAACCGGGAGCCGGGTGAGCCGGAGACTGGGGCGCCCTGCTGGGGCAAGGCTGGCCTCGGGGAAGGGGCGGGGCTTACTCTCTGCAACTCTTCCCCGGGGCTTTTGGGGAGCGGGTAGGCGCAGGCAGCACTCCCTTTTCTCCAGAGTTAAAAAATCTACCGAGAGAGAAGAGGGTGGCTCAGGCACACCACTCCCACCCTACTTGGAGCCCGGGCCTCGCCCTCCCGAACTCCATGCCCCCTTGCATCCCTAGACTGACGCCCAGAAAAGGGGTGCGATCCTTTTAGGACTTTTTCTCTCAGTGTCTGCAGAGGTCAACCACTCCCAATTCTGATTTCAGTTATCTTGGCTATGTACTGTGAGGTTTGGACTCGTATGTTCTTTAGTTCCTAATTCTTGAATATCATTAATGGGTGAAATCCGCCTCTATTTATTCCTTACTTATCTGTTAGCCAGAATTTCTTGGTTCTTGGGAAAATGACCTAGCAAAAGTCTTGTGTGATAAACCAAAGCATTCTGTACCAGGAGACTTGGAGTATGTATGCACTCAGGTTTAACGTTTTGTCTTCATATTTTGTTGAAAATAAAATATTTTCCTCCAAAGGGTAGTTGTTTCCTTCTGAATCAGTGTGCAGGGTTCCAAACTGTTTTCTTACGTTTTTTTTTAGTATCTATAACAGAACTTTTAGTTAGAGGCATATATACAATCTTTGTGCATGTTCTTGTTCAGCAGATTCTTATTGAGTGCCTCCAGTTCTAGACTCTGGGGATACAGCAATGAATAAAACAAAGGCCTGTCTTCCTTGTAGTTTATATTCTATTGGGGGAAATACAGACAATAAGTCAAAGGGGAAAAATCGCCTGTAGTTGGGGTACTATTTTAATAGGTTGGTCAGAAAAGGCCGTTTTGAGGAGATGACATTTAAGTGGACCTCTGAAGGAGGTGGGGAAGTGAGCCATGTGGGTATCTTTGAGAAGAGCATTCCTGGTAGACAGAACAGTTAGTCCAAAGGTCCTGAGGAGGGAGTACATGTTTAAAGAACCTCAGGAAGTTTAGGGTGGCTGGAACAGAGGAGGGGAGAGAGAAGCAGAAAATGGCTATAGGCCACAGTAAGGATTTGGACTCAATGAGATAAGAAGTGATTGAAGAGATTTGAGTAAAGGAACGATGTGATCTTAGAAAACTTTGTTGCATCCTCGCTTATATTTTCAGCCTTGATGGACCTTAATCCTTTATAGTGAATCCATGCTTCAGATAACAGGGCTATGTTTTTGTTTTTTTTTTAATTAAAAGTAGCAGACTCCAGAGAAGTAGAAGTAAAACAAAGGTCTGTAGCCATGTAAAGTACTCCTTTCCTAGTACGTGTTCCTATCCTAGATTTGCAAATAACCGTTCTTGTGAAAAATCTCACAATATGTTTGGTAAATGTTGAATGAACTTCAGTCCCCAACATCCAAGGTAATTCACTATAATACCATCCTGGTAGAAGTGACTAGAACTCTTGAGAAGACTGAACCAGATATAAGGCAGGGAATGCTTACATTGTTCTAGGTTGAATCAGTTGGTAATAGGTAATTTCATATGGTTCAATCTCATGTAATACGTCTTAGCACTTTATATTATGTAAGTAGTAGATACTTGATTTTTGCACAACTTTAAAGGATCACTTCAGTTGTTTGAGAATCCTGCTTTGTAGGATTTAACCATTTGTACGTTTGTCTTTTGAGTACTTATTCAAGTAATACTTTTGATTTCTTATATAGTTAATAATTCACTTGATGGAAATGCAAAGTAATATGTTTGATTTACTTTGATAAGCAAAGATCTTTTAAGAGTAGCCACACTGTCCGCATTAATGAGATCAAGAAGTATTGATAAAAATTCAGTTGAATACAGCACGTTATGCTTTTCTATTACCACCAATGGAAGTGTGTATATTTTATAGCAATCAAGTTAACTAGACTTTTGAATTGTAAAGACCAAATGAATGCAAGTGTATGTTAAAAGAAGAAAAGTTTTTAAATTATGTATGAGTTTTTCTCTGTGAATCCAATAAGATGATTCCTGTTTGAAATAATTCCAGGATTGTTCCTTAGAAATTTTTTTCGGAAACTAGATTTTAAACTAGATTTTCATTTTTTAAGTAAAGAACTATTCATGTTATTTCTCCTTTGATGAGTTTTTGTAGTTCTTGGCTTTTAAGAAATTGGTCCATTTTTTTAGGTTGTCAATTTTATGTGCATAGAGTTGACATAATCCCTTAATTTAATATCTGTGGGATCTGTAGTGATGTGTCCTTCATTCCTAATAGTAATAATTTGTGCCCTTTGTCTTTTTTCTTTGGTCAGTTTGACTAAAAGTTTCTTAATTATCGTTTCAGAGAACAAGATTTTGATTTCATTTTTCCTTATTTTCTGTTTTCAGTTTCATTGATTTCTGCCCTTTATTTCCTTCCTGATGCTTGCTTTGTCTTTATTTGGCTCTTTTTCTAGTTTCTTAAGGTGGAAACTTGTATTGTTGACTTGAGACCTTTCTTGTCTAAGAAACACTTAATGCTGTAAATTTACCTCTATACAAAGGACCCTACATGTTTTGTGTACCCCGTGAATTTTGATGTATTGCTCATTTTCTTTCAGTTCAAAATACTTTCTAATTTCCCTTGAGACTTAGTGTTTGACTCATGAATGATTTAGAAGTGTTTTAATTTCCAAGTACTTGGACTTTTGCAGTTGTCTTTCTGTTAATGATTTTTAGTTTAATTCCATTATGGTCAGAGAACATACTTTGTATGATCTCAGTTGCTTTATATTAAGGTTTGCTGTGTTCTTTTTTGGTGAATTTTTCATGTGCACTTGAAAAGAATGCATATTCTGCTGTTTCTGTGTAGAGTGTTCTATACATGTCAGTCAGATCCAGTTGGCTAATAGTGTTGTTAAATTCTTCTACATCCTCCTGGCAGATTTTTCTGTTTGTTCTACTGATTACCAAGAGGAGTATTGAAGTCTCCAACTATAATTGTGGATTTGTTTATTTTTCCTTTCAGTTCCATTATTCTGCTCCATTTACTTGAAGGCTCTTTTGTTAGGTGGATGCATGCACATTTAGGATTGTTATATCTTAGTGAGTTGACCCTTTTATTATTACGTAATGACCATTTTTATTCCTGGTAATTTTCCTTGCTCTTAAGTCTACTTTGATATGAATACCGCTACTCCAGCTTTCTTTTTATTAGTGTTTATATAGTATATTGTTTCCTGTCCTTTTACTTTCAACTTACTTACATCATATTTAAAGTGGCTTTTTTGTAGATAGCAAATAGATGGGTCTTGTCTTTTATGTATCTTCTCAATCTGTCTTTTAATTGGTATATTTAGACTAGTTACATTTAATGTAATTGTTACATTTGGATTTGTCTATGTAATGCTTGTTTTTGCTTCCTCTGCTTTTAGTCTCATCTCTTTTCTTGCCTTTTGGATTATTTGAACATCTTTTAGTACTTTTAATTTTTATATTGAATTTTTGATGTTTTCTCTATAGTTTTTTTGGTAGTTACTCTAGAGATTACAATATATATTCTTGACTTTTCACAGAGAACTTAGAATTAATATTTTATCACTTCAAATGAAATGTTGAAACCATCCCACCATATAACATTCCTTTACCTCTCTCATCTTTTTGTCTTTGTTATATGTATTACATCTACACTGAAAACTTTTGCTTTCAAATGTCACACATACTTTCAAGGGCATAAAAGGAAAAACAAATAGTTCCTTTTGGTGGGAACTGCCATCTTCCAGTAATTTGCCAAAATATCCTACGCAAAGGAAAGGGGAGATGCACCTGCTATATGCTCTCTAGGCCTTTTAGAAAACGGAGTTTTTCCTTTGGCCAAGTACATGTGAATCTACAGGAAAGGTGATATTGTAGACATCGAGGGAATGGGCACTGTTCAAAAAGGAATGCCCCACAAATGTTACCACGGCAAAACTGGAAGGGTCTACTGTGTTACCCAGCATGTGGTGGGCATGGTTGTAAACAAGTTAAAGGCAAATGCTTGCCAAGAGAATTTATGTATTGAACGTATTGAGCACTCTTAAGAGCCAAGATAGCTTCCTGAAACGTGTGAAAGGAAATAATCAGAAAAAGAAGGAAGCCAAAGAGAAATGTACCTGGGTTCAACTGAAGCACCAGCCTGCTCCACCCAGAGAAGCACATTTTGTGAGAACCAATGGGAAGGAGCCTGAGCTGCTGGAACCCATTCCCTATGAATTCATGGCAGATAAGCTTAAAAGAAAAAAAAAAACCTCTGTACTGTTATTCTTGAAAGATATTTTTACTAGATGTAGAATTCTAGGTTGACACTTATTTTCTTTTAACATTTGAAAATGTTCAATTGCTTTCTGGGACCATATATGGTTTCTGATAAGAAATCCATAGTCATTCAAGTTGTTGTTACACCGTATGTAATGTGTCCTTGTCTGGCTGCTTTCAAGATTTTTACTTTGTCTTTAGTTTTCAGCAGTTTGATTTTGCTGTGTCTGGATTTCAGTTTCGTTTTGTTTATTCTCTTTGGGGTTTGCTGATCGCGAATCTGTCTTTTGCCACATTTAGGAAATTTTTAGCTATATTTCTTCAAATCTGTTTTCTTTTCAATACTCATTTTCCTCTCTGGGACTTTGACAACACAAATACTAGATCTTTTGATATTACCTCACGGGTCTCTTAGGTTCTGTTCATCTTTTTTTTCAGATTAGGTAATTTCTATTAATTTATCTTCAAGTTCACTGACTTTTTCCCCTCGCATCTCCATTCTGCTGGTGACTCTACCCAGTGAATTTTTAATTTTGATTATTTTTCCATTTTAGAGTTTCCTTTTGGTTTTGCTTAAAGCTTTCTGTTTTTTCGTTCATTTTGAGTGTTTGTCCTTACTTATAAAGTATGGTTATAATCGCTGCTTTAAAGTCTATAATAATTCCAACATTGTATCATCATGGAGTTGCTGTCTTTGATTGTCTTTTCCTTCATGAAATAGGAGTATTTACTGGTTTTGAGACCAAAAAGTTTGAGAACATTACTCATTTTTTTAATTGGAGGCTTGAAGTTGGTTTTCAAAAGTGACAACCAGAGTGTTTCTTTAAAGGAATCCTTGACTTTGGAATTTTTCTTTATGTGGTCCTCAGAGCAAAATCATAAAACCCTGGCAATTTATCAAAATAGATAGAAATGGGGATACAAGTGAAATGGGTATTCTTACTTCGCTGCTTAAGATTCACATGGATCCAGGAAACTGAATTGAAAATGTATCCTTAATAAGCACTGTAAAGTATTTGGAAGTGATACCAAGAAATTTAAGTAAAGAGGCAGACAAAAGTTTGAGTGCTACTTGTGGCTTTCAGCAGGACACTTGACCGCTTTGTGAATGTGCAGTATGGCAAAGTTTGCTAGTATTCACAATTACTCTTTAGACTTTAGACTCACACTCAGGGTAGCTCATACTTTAAGAGAGGACGAGGGATCTAATTTGTACTGAGGGACAGGAGAAGTGCATCCCCCATCACAGTCTCACACTAGGTCATAAAGTTATGCATGAATAGAGTAATAGATGCAGTGGTCTACACACTTATATACTCATAAATAGGATTCCAGTGTAATAGCGCTTACATAATAAGGTTGTTGGGAAGAGTAATTAACTAATACAACCACCTGTCTTACAGATTGTGTTTTTGTAATACGAATTTATTCTAATGGGATGGGTTGAATAGGAGCACAGTTTTAATTACCGTTTGTGTTATCACACAATCAGATAACACGTTGGGGAACTAGTGGTGTGGGAGGGGAGCCCGGTTGAGCAGCACTCCTATTCTGACTTGCTCTTGTCTGTCCTCACAGTAATTTGAAAGACCACAGAAGGACTATGCCAATAGTGCTGAGAAAGGAGGCCATAGTGAGGTGATCAATTGTAGGGTTTCCTTGATGATGTGTAGGTTTTATAACATCCCCTTATAGCTAAAACATGCCTTTATTATTGATACTCCTAAAGAAAAAAGCAGTTTTACTGCAACCTGAAATTCCCTTGTCCCCCAACTCCCATTTTCCCGTGGAAACAGTTGTTTTTGTATGTGATTTTGAAATGCAATGTTTCTTTAAATTCTATCCTGTTATTGCGGAGCAGACTATTTGTGAAAAACCCAGCACAGTATCTGCCACATTTGGTTTTAAAGTTGCTTTAATTGTTACATGAGCATGAGCACTAGTGCTGAGTCAAGTAAGGGGCTTTCATATTAAAGTAGTACCATGTTTTCCCGAAAATAAGACCTAGCCGGACAGTCAGCTTTAATGGGTCTTCTGGAGCAAAAATTAATATGTAATATAAGACCAGGTCTTATCTAACATAACATAATATAAGACAGGGTTTTATGTTAATTTTTGCTCCAAAAGACACATTAGAGCTGATGGTCTGTCTAGGTCTTATTTTTGAGGAAACACAGTATGCAGACATTAAACTTTTTTGTTCACATTTTAGGAAAAAGGCTTGTTTCAGGTTTCTGTAAGCAAAAGTGTCCCGTCCCCCCCCCCCCCCGCCAACCCCTACACACACACTTTGTCTCTTTATTTTTTTAAAATTGGGCCTGGAGAATCCCAATAATATCAGGTCTGATTGGACGGTCTTCAAGGCAAACTCACATGGATTTTTACGAGGACTTTATGAGGAGAAAGTTCACTTCTTAGCACTTTCTTTCCTTCAAAACTCCAAGTGAAATGTACAAAGATTTTTCTCCTTTTTAACCTTTAACATAAGATGGCTGCTGCTTGTCTAATTCCCACCTCCTACCCCCTTTGAGTCCCTGTGCCTTTCCATTATTTTTTTTTTTTTACCTTTGTTGGTATTCACCTGTCAGTGGTGTTGCAAAGGGAATCCTGACGGTGGTGGTACAAACAAGCTGCCTGCTATGATTTCCTTCAGTCTGCTTTGCACATCGTTTACTTCATCTCTGGCACTGGAGAGTCTTAAAGCTTTCCAAAGTGTACATAGTTCAGCCTGAATTCTTGGTAGAACATAGCTCTTACACAGATGGTCAGGCATTTAGCAAGTACTTATCTTACTCGGATTAAAAGCAGGTGGGAACTAAAAAGATTTCTTTAGGTAAGCAGAAAAAACCTCAGGCTAGAAAGGGCAAGACTGGGTGACTGACAAAGTTACCTAACACTGAGCAATGATTTCAAGATTATCTCAAAAATTGCATTCAAAACCCCAAGCTGTAAATGCCTGTACTGCGTAAGCCTTGCTACAGGTAGTGCCTGATTTTAGTCTCACTGTGTTCCAAGAGGCTGTGTCTTAAGTAGGATGTCATAGACTGAAATCCTGAATTCCTGCTTCCAACCCTCCCACTTACACAGGCCACTGATGCCTGATTCTTAATTAGGCAACATGTGAGCAGGGGGGCTATAAAGGGTAAATTCTCTGTACTCAGATTGGGTACCCAGTACGGAGGAAGACAGGGAAGAGTTATGTTCCGAAATTAAACTACAGGCAGGGACCCTCATAAGTAACATATTTAATGCGAGGACTCTGACGTTTTCACCACTAAACTGCAGTAACACTAGGAATTTGGAAATTGCCTGAACAGACAGACCATCCATAGTGTCAACTGCTACCTCTGCTCTGTCTGCCTCCCTTATCTTGCACACCTAGAGTCACCACCTGAAAAACTTGGTGCTTTTTAAAAAATATGATTAAAAAAAAAAAAAATCTGATTCCAGGAGTAGAAGAAGGAGACTGTGGAAAGCAGAAATAACCCCAGGGTAGCTAGCTTCTGCCCCCAAATAATCATCTTTTCCAGAGAGCCTGGAAGTTTCCACATGACTGTTACCTATACTAATCTGCAGGTCTGTTGCATTGAAACAAATGAGATAAATTTGGGTAAATAAGTCTCCTATTTTTAAGAATGCTGTCACCTTTGGGAAGGTTCGTTTTCGTACATGACCTGAACTCTTGCAGCAAGGCTTGATGAGAGAGCCACTCTGGGGTTGTGTTTGGGACCAGGGAAAGTCAGTAATGTTAGAACCTGGCAAGGGAGCCGAGTATATTGGAAAAGAACACTGGATGAGGACGCAGAAGGCTGGGCTCTGGTTCTGGCCCTGCTCGTTTCCACATGGTAGCCTTTGTCAGTTACATTAATAGCTGAGTGTGTTTGAAACCACACTCTTGGCTCTGATAATATACCACATGTTTGCAAGGGACCTTAATCCACACAACATTGTGATGTAAGATTTAAAGCCATTTAACAGAAGAGATTCTCAGAGGGGTAATTGACTGATCCAAGGTCACATAGCTAGTAATTGTCAAAGCCAGAGCTCTAGTCTAGGTTTTCTCTCTTATCCATGATATCATGGCTGTGTGCAAAACCTAGGGTTTAGTATGGTGGAGCTCCTTGAAGAGAAGACCAGGTTTTGAGGGGAGTGCTGAGTAGGGCAGCAATAGGATGCTTGTTGGCTGTAGAGAGGAGCACCTAAGATAGGAAAAAGGATAGACATGGCAGTAAAAACCAAAACCTTGTTTCCTCAATGTATCTTCCACTGTGTACTGGAGGGGATGAAAAACTTCTCCCATTTTACTTCTTCCTCCCTTCCTAGAATTTAAGCTAATACTGTTAGTCATTTGCTTAATTAGCTTGGTATTATGAATCAGGTAGGCTTTCTTGGCTGTCCTCAGAAGTTAGTCACCATTTATAACATTGTTTTTGTTGGAAAATGCTTTCTGAATTCCACACCATCCATTTAAAGATGATTTTTTAAATAGGAAAGATTTAGGATGGAGACTGCTACTGTGGAAGAATGACACATTAGGCAAAGAAAGGCGTATCATAATCAGTAAAGCTAATTTCCAAATTCTAAACTGTGTGACTTGACCTTTGGTGCATCTGTTTGGCTCATTTTAAGCTGAAAAGGGCTTCATTGTTTTTCTCTGTTAGTAAAAATAGTACATGATCATTATAAAAATTCCAATCATGTTTTTTAAAAAGTAAATCTGCCTTGAAGTCCTGCCATGCAGAGATATTCATAACTAACCTTTTCTGAATATCTAATCTGAATTCTATGTACATACACATTTTTAAAAAACATTACCATGCTGCATGCTGTATTGTGACTTGTCTTTTTCTATTAGACAGCATATTCTGGACCTTTTTCCACTTCAATAAATTAAGCTTTATATAATCACTTTTAGTGGCTCTATATTGAATGAAAGTATATTAGTTAGAATATATGGTAGTATTGTTTGCAGATCTAAAGCCTAACAGTGACTGAAATAAAACCCAAGTTTTACTTTTCTCTCTCAGCCTCCTGAGAGTCAGCAGATGAGGGCGGACCATCATTGCCTTGTTTCATCAGTCTTGACCTGAGGTGGGTGGGTGGAGTTCTTAACAGAAAAATTCAAGCTGGATAAATACAGAAGAGATGATGGAATTAGAAGAATCATTTTGCAACTCTCAGTATAATAGTTGGGTCAGGAAAGGATCATCAATGGCCAAACCTTTGGGTAAAAGGTTGTTATAGAACATGATATGCACATAGTTTCAAAGGCTCATCCACAGGTTATTAATTTAAAAATGAGGGAAGCTCCTTTACAGCGGAGAGATCTGGCTAATCCTGTACTTGAGCATCACTTGACCCATCATAATAATGGGTCAAGCTGACGTATGCGTCCTGATAGGATGTGAAAAAAAGGGAGAGAGATAGGGACTGTTTTCTATTAAAAGACACCAAGGCATGACAAACAAATTAATACATATCCTTGGTTAGATTCATAGGCATTGTGGAGGCAGTCGGGTAAATTTGAATATGGACTAAGTATTAGGTTGGTGCAAAAGTAATTGTGGTTTTTGCAATTGTTTTTAACCTTTTAAACCGCAATTACTTTTGCACCAACCTAATATTAGACTGTATTGTTAATCATCATTGTGTTTCTTGGGTGTGATAGTGATAGGGGTTAAGTAGGCACATATCCTTTTTTAGGAGTCTGAAATGATTGTGCATCACAATGCCTTTAACTTCCAGTTTGTTCCAGAAAAGAATTGCCTGTGTAGAGAGGGAACCATGAAGTTAATATAGCAAAACATCTTTATAGATTAAAAAATTTCAAAATAGAGTTTGCAGGGTAGGGGGTGGATTGCATCTTCATTCTGATGACTTTTAGATTCATTTTGTCAAGTTCCTCTAGAAATCTCGTTAGGGCTTTGGGGCTTGCAATAAATACAGGTTACTTTAGGGAAAATTTGACACATTTGCAATGTTGAATCTTCCTGTCTAAGAACAAGGTATGTCTCTCCTTTTGTTCCCATTGTCTTTAGGCCTCTCAGAGTTTTGTAGTTTTGTTTTTTTAGGTCCCACACTCTTTTTGGCTAAGTAGCTAGAATGTTTTTTGTTGCTGTTGAGAATATGAGTTTTATTATTTTTTCTACAGTTCTTGTTGATCATACGATAAATATCAACAATTTTAATGTCTCCGTTAATATTTCAGTTGGTTCTTTTTTAGGTTTTCTAGGTGTGCAGTTATGTCTTTAAAAATTGACAAATTGGTTTTTTTTAATTGATGTACATACCTCTCATATTCTCTTGTCTACTGCATTGGCTAGAATTTCTAGAACAACATTAAACAATAGTGATGCTAACAAGCACTTTTGATTATTTCTTTTTCATGGGATGAATGCTATACTAGTGTTCCACTATAAACATGATGCTGGCTGCTGGTTTGAAGGGTGTGTGAGAATGTTTCTGTTTATGTTAATGCACAAATGTGGAATTTCATCAAACGCTCATTTTGGTTTCCATCACAGGATGTTTATAGTTTTTCCTTCATTTCAATAAATTAATATTAACAGACTTCTAATATTTAATAGTGTCCTTTTAAAAATGAGATTGATATATGGGTTTTTAAAATTTGTTTTATATCACTTTTCTCAGGCCTTCAATTTAATTTGCTTCATAAAACTTAAGCTTTTCATCTTTTGCTGTGCTCTGAAGCTGCTGAGATGACATTACACTTCAATGTTACTTGAAGATTAGAAGTAATTTACCCATATCTGAAGAATTATTTAACAGCACTCTTTTGGATAGTTACTTAACAGCACTTTAGTTTCTTTCTTGGATCTGTTTTTCAGTCTGTATCAGCATGGAGTTGTAATCCATATTTTCTTACAATTCTTTTTTCTAAATTTTGGTATTCCTCTTTTATTTTATTTTCCCCTTAAAAGAGTCAGCTTTGGGATTTACTTATCAAGTCTAATATCTTTCTGCTTTTTTAATTCATTAAATTTTGCTTTTACTTTTATTAAAATCTTTACATTTTTCTTAGTTTTTTTATTTTTATCTCCCTGAGTTGAGTGATTGATTTATCTTTGGTCTGATTCATTAATGAAAATATTTAGGACTGTATGTATCAATTGGGACAAAGAAGTGGTGGCATTCGACACTTTGCCTTGTGAGACGTGGCAGCTCTGAGATCTGACGTTATTCCCCAACATCCTGGTTCTTAACAGTTCTTGGAATCTGCACCAATATCCCTGTCAACAAACTACATGAGACAATACATTCTCTTTTTAATTTTTACTAGTACTATCTGCAGGATACCTTTAGCTGGATGTTGACTGACATGTTATGTAAAGGTTTTGTGTGCCTAAATAATTATAGAGCTGTTTTGGTCTTCTATCTTATTTATGTTTTCTTACCACTTCCTTTGTTTTGTACCTTTTTACGTGGGTGGCTCCACCACAGTCACTTGAAAGACATTTAATATATTTTTAGTTCTACTGATGATTACATTTAAGTATTAGTCTGTTGACTCCTCCTCCTATGAAATATGAGGAAATGTACCTTCTCTTACCAACTATACCCCTTTTTGTTTTTTATTTATACTGTGATTTCTTTTTCTTTGTGGATGACATAATTCTATTGCCTGGATGCTAGAAAGATTCTTTTCCTTCATATCTTTGAAAATAAATAGATTTTATTAAGCTGTAATATGTCTTGATGTTTTCCATTTGTAATGATTTTTGCTGGTAATATAAATACCTTTGATCTGTATATTTAGGTACTCATTTATATTTTGTTAATGTCTATCTTTGAATAATTTTGTTTCAAGTGTTTTTAATTATTATTATTCAAATATTTATTGAGCACTTATTCTGTATCAGACACTGTACAAATCAGTGGGGATAGAGTGCTGAGTCAAACAGACTTGGTTCCTATTCTCCTGCCCTCACACACATCAGTCAGGCCCAGGTTGGACATAAGTGCGCTTCATTCGTACCACTGATAGCCCTTGGCATTGTGTAGCAGTTTGTAGCTGTCATTCCCAGCTAAGATATGAGCTCCCCAAAAGGGCACTGTGGCTTATATATTGTTGGGCAACCTGATTCAAGGGGAGGATATTAGTAAATAATGTTTGCGTAAATGGCCTGATTTTGTTGAAATGCTCAATCCGTTAATTTCCTCTTAGATTTTGCTCTCTGCCTCCCCAGTATGTCTGTTCCTACCTTTGTGCTTTGTTCTTATCCTATCCCTTACTTGTAATTGTGTATGTGATATTCTTTGCTTTCTATAGTGTATTGTCTCCTGCAATATTTTTTCCAGCCAGTGCTCATTTTTACAATTGTGGATATATCTTTTATGTCCACAATATATGTCTCCTTTCTCACCATGGCACCCGCAATTCCAGCACAGGGAACAGTAACATTATTGAAAGGTGATGTTTGATTTTATCCAGATTCTGGGTACTTGCTGATTTTCTTCCTGCCACCTACTGGCCAAATCAGGATTACACCCTGACATGGGCGTGTCTTGGCTTTTCCTGACTGTAACCAGCGTTTAAATGTGTGATAGTACCTGATTCATCTCAGTATTGTTCCTCGTCTGTTATTTTAAGGATCTGAATGCTGTTGGTATGCTGGGATTAAGGTCAGAAGCCATTCCTGCTCTGTGTTGTTTTTGTCCTTAGCCACGTATTTTTTACCTTAAAAACACCATGCGAATGGCTTATGCTAACCAGCTTCACATTTTAGTCTTACCCTTATAGAGCAGTGTATTTATTAGCATAGCTGCAATTCTTCGGAAGAAATATTAGTATATATAAAAATCAGATAGTAATGACTGATTCTAAAAGATTATTAAATCCCACTAAAGTGTAAGAAGTGCTGAGTGACCAATATTCCTGAGATCTTATCATTCATTCAGAAGCAGCATTAGTTTCCCAAGAGGCATCAGCAGAATTTGTCCACTCAGAAGACAATGTGTAATGATGTCACCACTCTGACAGCTAATGGAACATGTGTTTGTGTATTCTTGTGTTTTAAAAATGCCTGGGTTTTAGTTTATAACATAAATAGCAATAAATATAACCCACATTTTAAAAGTATAGTAATTTTGAAGAGTTTGAAGGAATCCTGAGACCAAAAAGTTGATGGAGGACTTAGTTCAACTAATGGATGGCACAGTTCAATGGAATTTACAGATTGGCTTCTTCTCATTTCCTGTTTATTGTAAGGGTGTTTTTGTTTTTAAGGAACCATAACCTATTCCCTTTTCTGCTTTCTCAGGAAATAGAATAGTTGTGAGTGGCATTTCCAGAAATTGTCTCTAAACAGTTCTTACGTAAAGGTAGAAAGCTGAATATAGAGAACAGAAGAACTTTCTTCTAATAGTACTGGCCAGAATGACTTAACAACGTGCTCTCATTACTAGACAGGTCCAAGCATAGATTGGACAACTATTATCAAGAGTATTTTTAAAGAATATCGCTAGTCAGGTAGGGGACTGTACTAAAAGGGACCTAATAATATAAGCCCATTTAAAAGATACTTAAAATCCTGCATTTTTCAGGCTGAAACCACTTTGGTTGCATGTGAATTCTAACCCTAACAAATGTACTATGGTGGAGTTCTTGTTAGTTCATATCACCCAGTTAAATACTTTCCTGTTCAATCTCTTAAAAACTTTAAATGAATTACAAAAATAGATTTTCCAGTTTGTTAATTCTATTAATTTCATTTCTCTCATATAAAACGTGGTATATTTAATCAACTTGCTTACCTTTTTTCCTCATGTGTTTTGTTTCAGTTGGTCGCATTATGTTTCAGCTCTTCTCAGACATATGTCCAAAAACATGCAAAAACTTCCTTTGCCTATGCTCAGGTAAATGAATTATTAAATTATTTCTAACGATAAGTCATGGCTTACAGTTTTACCTTGCTTAACAGAGTAGATATTTTCCTAAAAACTAATGGACTGTGAAATGAGTTTAGCAAATAAAAGATATTTTTATCCATATGAAATCAGGAAAGCAATTCTTAAAGGAAAGAGAGAAGAAAGAAATGTTCTCAAAAATGAAAAGTAAAGTACCGTAGGTAATTAAATCTTCTGTATACATTTTTAAAACTCTTGTTTTGGTAGAATTTTACAAATTTCAGTACTCTGAACACATTTAGCTCTCCAGATTTCACAAGAAATTTAGGATTAGAAGATAGGCAAAACATAATGAAGTTATTCTTTGTTATATATGATTGGATTTATGTTTCTAAAAAAAAAGAAAAATGGGGAGGAAAAGTCATCTGTAATGTTACTTTCAAAATAGAAATAGTAAATTAAATTTTAAAATCCATATTTGGATACACACACGCATAACAATCTTTGCACCAATTCCCTAATTACATTCTTTTATTGGAGTGATAACCATTTCTAATCTTTTCTCCTGTAGCATGTAGAGTCTGTACCACACAATTTAACATTTATATGCTGTTTTGTATTATTATTTTGAAGTGTGTGTGTGTGTTGTCACACTATACTTGTATCTCTTACAGTGCCCAACACACAGGAGGGATTTGACACAAAGGATTAATTGGATGATACTTTCCATGGAAGGATGTTTTGTAGCTAAACTTCTTTTTTTTTTCCAGGGGAGAAAGGCCTTGGGAAAACAACTGGGAAGAAGTTATGTTATAAAGGTTCTACATTCCATCGTGTTGTTAAAAACTTTATGATTCAGGGTGGGGACTTCAGTGAAGGTAAAGCTAAAAGTTATGCTCCTAATAACTCCATCTACCAGTTTCTAATGTTAATTGTAAATATTGTATCACTTGCAGTATGATGCAAATATTAGGTGGTCAGTGAATATTTGTTGGATGAATGAATGTTGTAGACCTAGAATGTATGAAAACAAAATACTAAGACATTTTTATTTTGTTTTTATGCAATTGTGATAATATTATAATTACTTGGTGAATTACCTTATGACAATGCCAAAATACTGTTTGATTGGTTTTATTCTTCTAGAATTTTATTGGAATGATTTACTGTTTGAAATATATGGGTTGTGGAGATAATTATTTTAGTAGTATTTATTGTAATAGGGTTGTACTTATATTTTAAAGATGAGGTTAATTGAGGATTGTTAGAATTTTGATTTATCTGCAACAATTAATTACAAAGTGTTACCTCCTTCAGCAAATTGAAACCATAAATAATTTATATGTATTAGTGTATTTTTAAATTTGCATTGTAGTTTAATGTAGCTCATTATTTGCAGGTAATGGAAAAGGTGGAGAATCAATATATGGTGGATATTTTAAAGGTAAGCCTTAATATATTATGGTCTCTTGTTTCAGTTCTGATGTTTAAAGCAAGTTTGATCATGTACTTTTAATGAGAAGAGGTTTACTTATAGTTCACTTTTTGCATGAAACTAATGCTGCATGAAAATACTTTATTTGCATGAACTTGGGGATAAATTATATTGTAATATATAACTTTTAATTGACAAGATTAATTAAGGCTAACGTTATGGTTAAACAAGACTTTCAGCATGGAGGTTAGGCAACTATATACATGAAAACTCCTATCTTCCTGCCTAAAACTGTCAACATATTCTTTTGTTTATAGAGAATGTGGTCTTTTGCAAAATGAAAAGGTAAGAGAACGAAGCTCAGTAACACAAACTCCAATTCTGTTCCCTTGCACCCTTCCTAATAAATTTATGGACAGTCTGGGTCAGGTTGTGGCTGGATTTCAATATTGCTTGAAGACTTGGAAAATTTTGTATACTGTTTCATACATGCATCTGTATCTTTTTTCTTTTCCTGGTGGGTTATTAGTTCCGCATCAGGGAAAAGAATCTGGTTGTGTTTTGTTTTTTTTCCCTAAACCAAGCAATTTCTTTGAATAAAAGTTGGTATTTCTTCCTCTCTCCAAGGTTTGTATGTTTTCTTTTGTATACTAGACTATATGATTGTGTATTATTCCTACAGTAGTAGTATTTGCATAAATCTAACTATTGCACTTGCCCCAAAAAGCCTTAGAAAAGTCAGTTGCAGAGATTTATAATGGGATCCAACATTACTAGGTTTTAATGCCATGATAGCTGCAGTGTTATAATAGTCTTTTATATTTCTTTTGGGGAAAAATGGATTACTACTCTTTTTCAGAAGCCTGTTCCCAAGGTAATCTTTTTTTAAAGTTTTCTATGTTTCTGTTTGTTCTAAAGAAAGATTTGTTTGTATGAATGTTAAAAGGAGATTTAAATTCTCAAGATATTTTTGCTGGAATTAAAATAACCTCTAAGTGATCTTTATGACAGAGTTTTTCCTTTGAACTAGTAAGAAACAGCTCTTTAGCTGCTTCTATTAGCGTGTAGCTTTGGAACTAATGCTAGCAGGCCACTCTACTGTGGTGGTTCCCTTTGGCAGATACTTGTGTATCTTAAAATTGTATTTTGCCTTTTAAGTTCTTTCTTAGATAATATTGTGATCCTATTGATTAGAAGGAATCCATATACTTAATTTAGTCATGTCCCTACAACTTAATTTATGTAATTTTTTGGTTTTTTGCTCTCATAGTCTAGCTTCAGTTCAGCTAAGTAAATTTGCCATATAGAAATGAAGCACATAAGAGGATTATTAAGTTTCTCCCATGTATAGTACATTAGGCAGGATAATTGGAAATTTGGAGGAAATGAGCTTTACTAAAGATTTTTCTAAAATTTCCTTACTGGTTTTCCCTGAAAGTTATAGTTTAAATATTATTTAGCTAAAGTATGTTACTACTAAAAGTGACTGTTCTAAGGCTGTTTGTATAAAGTATTAAATATATGTTCTTTTCCTCAAGGCTTTAAGTAGTATTGTTTTGGTCTTTTTATTCTTTTGTTATTTGGTTAGTTAAAATGTTTTTTCTAAATACTCAGTCAAGTTTCTGTACTGACCAGAAGAGGAATTTCATCCTATGCTTTCTATTTATTTCTGTGAACGTTACACCTTAAAAGTGACTTGTACTTGGAGACTGACGAATTTGTGTTTTCTTCAAACAGATGAAAACTTTATTCTCAAACATGACAGAGCGTTCCTTTTGTCAATGGCAAATCGAGGGAAACATACCAATGGTTCCCAGTTTTTCATGTGAGTAGGCATAATTCAGAGATGAGCTTTTCTTAAACAGAGAAGCGCTGTTCATGAGAAAGATGGTATAGTTAAACCAAGTTTAATGCTAGAATTCTGTCAACTTGGGTTGTATTTTTAATTTCTAATGTTACAGTGACTGATAAGCTCTAGCAACCACCTCAGTGTTTAGTATATATTCTGGATTTAAAGAATGGTACTTAAAAGACGTAACTTGAAGATGTACGTTATTTTTAAAATATGTTGTCATCTTACAAAAAAGAATTGGCTTTGATTTTTAACCAATTTGGGGCTCAGTTTACCAAAGCTGGATTGGAACATAAGTTATTGATAAACATTTAAAAGTTGTACCTACACTAGGATTAGCTGTGCCTTTGGCATGGAAAGCAGTTGGTTTGAATAAACCATTGTATGGTTGCTTTTTCTTACTGTTGCTCTTGAGCCAATTTGAGAGAGAGACCATTATTTCCTGATACTATATAGAAATATGTGATTTGCTGTCGAGCCAGTAAAAACCTCAAACTATATGAGATATCTCTCTGTGCATAATTGAATTAACCCAATGTTGCTGTCATTTCCATCAAAATTTATGAGATTATCACTCAGGAAACTTAAGAATGCTAAATTTGCTTTTTAAAAAATAAATGCCTTTATATGTATGTGCATGCACAACCAAAACTTTACTTATTTCTCATCTGAAACACCTGTGGCATACTTTTAATTATATTCTTGTCTACAGCTACTCTAAAACCTATATTATAATCCCATGATATAAAATATGAAAGATAATTGTCTAGCATGAAGTTTAAGGCTTTAGATTGGAAGTAAATCTCTACAGTTGTGCCATGTATATTGGAGAAGTATTTTATTTATGGTTTATCAGAAAAAAAATGTTTTTGGTCATCTTTCTGAATGGATGAGTATGAATGGCGCTTCCCTGTCTTTAAAGGAGTTCATATACAATAAATCTGACATTTTAAATTTGTCTGAAAAATAGATGTCCAACATGATCTGATAAAGTTCAGATAAGGGGCATTCTGCTCCAAAGAATGTCCTAAAAATGGAAAGCTGGTAGAAGATGATAATGCTTGGAGTTGTACAGGAGAAAAAGGAAGACCTTAAACAGTTATTCCTATAGCTTGTTTTGATCCCAGAAAGTATTAGTGACTATACTTCTTTATAGAGTATTTTCTGTTCTTAACCTTCTTCAGGGCCAAAAAAAGTAGTGGGGAATATTTTGAAAAGCTTCTTATATGGTAATTAAATATAGAAGCTGTTTACTCTTTGTTTGAGTTTTCCCATTTCCATTTTTAAGCTTATCTGAACTGAACATGATAAACTAATGATTCATTGGTCAAGAAGCTACCATCTGAGGGCTCTAAAGTTTCTTTTAGATTTCCTTGTTTTATACTAGTACATGTAAAATTTGATTTATCAGGTAGCAGCAGCTGCTTCTTTTTGTTGCTTACCGATCAGCTTGTTTATAAAATGTTAGAGTTAAAACTGGTGTACCTACATACATTAATTAAAATACAGTATATGAGATTCCTCCTTCAGAAAACTTAGTGTCTTGTTTCTGTGTCACTTAGTACTTGCTTAAGTCTTTCTTAAGAATGTTTACTATTAAAACAAAATTAAGGCCGTTGCTTAATTTTACAACAGACTGCTGTTTTTGATAAGGAATGCCAAATCAAAATTTTAACATCAGTAAATTAAGATTAAAATTTTAAATCTTGTTTTCATAATTAACTATAGATGGCATTAGTATCACTGTGAACCTGTGATTGAAAGAAAATTTTCTACTTTTAGTTTGAAATTTACTTCTGGAAATGAGTTTCCAGTTAAAAGTAATTTGGGAAGTAACAGAGTGTTTTTGCACCAAGGAAATCCTTATCTCTTTTCTTTTTTTTTTTTTTTTTTTGAGAAGGTTTTATGACTGTACTTTTTCAATACTCACTCACAGTTCCAGTTCCCCGTGGGTTGCAGTGTAAAAATCAAACGTTCACTTTTTTAAACAAAACATTTCCTTGCTTTTATAGAAAGGATAGGTAAAATGGAGGTGGTTTTTCCCATAAAAGAAAAATGTTTGAAAATCCATGTCTTACAAGCCCAAATCCGTTTGGAGTCGTAAGTAGTAAAAAAGTATAATGTACTGCCTTCAAGTTGTGTACGTGATCGCAGGTGATAGATCTAGAAGTTGAGGTTTCGAGGGTTGGTGGTCACAGAGCTATCTGGTGGCTCCCCTGCCTTGTAACCTCTTCCCTCAACCCTGTGGCACCTCAGTGAGCAGCAGTTCTGCAATCTGAAAAAGAAAGGATTGTATAAGAATGGATAGCTGCCTTTATAGTTCCTGTTTTATAGGCTTAATGAGGACTTTTAATGTATCCTTGCAAATTGTATTTGTAGTTTATGTTCTAAATCTGTTACTTTGCAATTCCTAAGGAGTAAATTTGGTGCTGTTAGTGTGGGTATTTTCAAAACGTTCCTCAAGGATTCTTGTGCTTTGTGCAATGACTATTGTCTTCATTACTGATACGTTTAGAGCCTCCCTTCCTGTGCATACATCATTTTTATTATACATGATTTTGCGTAGGTGATGAAAAGCAGGGTTTCTTCTATGAAGCTATTTGAAATTTTTGCAATAACTGCTTATATCTACTATATTAGTTATAATGATTTGTTAGGGGGGGCCTAAATAGAAGAAAACTGATTTCTTTTTGGAATAGTACTGCTCAAGAAACATGAAAGAAGTGATATATAGCACTATCCCTATGAATCACTGAGGAAATAATGGCTCATATTAAGGTTTTTTTGAAGGAATTCAAAGGCCTGAGACCAAGATAGTAACCAAGTTAAGTCAGTATTTAGTCATTTTGTTCTTTTTGTTATTCATGGTTTAAGCCAAAGACTAGAAAGAAACCACAATAAAAGCTTTAGAATTAAAAAGTCATAGAGTGGAAAGGATTGAGATCATCTAGTCAACCCTTTTCATTCTATATATCATGTTAAATAAAAAGGAAAAAAACGTATCAAGTACAGGTTATAGACATTTTATTCATAATCTAGAAGAAATTGATAGAAAGAGAATGATGCATACTGTAAGCTACGTCATCTATTGACCACTCTGCTCTGATTTTATTTTAGTTAGGTATTAGAAGCATCAAGCATTACTGGAAAATAAAATGACACCACAGGAAAACATTTTTCTTTTCCTTTGGCTGTTAGTAATAACTGTCTAGTAATCTTGGCCCTAATTTCCATTGTCTTTGTATACATAGAAAAGATAAAGAAGATATTGCATAAAGTAGTTATGAAAAAGATTAGGTAGGTGGTTTATAGTTTTATATTAACTATTCTCCTGGTTTAAAGCACTAACCTAGACATCAGGAAGCATTGGTTCTAGTTTTGTTTACTATGTACCTTGGGTTATTTCTGTGTTTCCTTTTCTATTTATAAAGTATCCACCCCAGTTTCTAAGATAAGGTACATATTTTGTTGTGAAAATGTAGACACACAAATAAGAAAGTTTTGTAGGTTGATCCTAAGTTTCTGAACATGCGGAATGATTTATATGGAAACATTGTCTTGCCAAAAGGAAATAGTTGTAATTGTCTGATTTTCATCAGTGTGAAAGGTGCTGCAAAGACGCTTTGGGCTCATCTTGCCTAAATCAGGACAGGAGCAGCAGTCTGTCTATCCGCTGCTGTGAGAACACAGTGTGTGGCAGTTTCCCTTAGTCTGTGCAGCCCTTGTATCACAGCCGTGGAGTAAGTAGAAAGACCTCCCAAGCTCTGGAGAGCTGGCTCTGTGATTGGCCACTGTCAGTGGTCATGATAATTATAAAAAGATAAGAAAACCCAAGATAACACAGGAAAGTCAAACTTGACTTTAAACAAAAAGTGTTTGTTATATTCTAAGTCATAAATAGGAGTATGGGAGGAAAACAAAAGAATGTGTTCTGTTGTTTAAGAATCAGACTTTCCAAGAGGCTACTTACCTGAGTGGGAGAGAAACGCTGATCATTTCAGAGTAGTGGGTGGTTTGGTTTTAAGGGGGTTATAAAGCTGTGTCGACATGTTGGGTAGCAAAAGTAGTTTGGGGTAGAAATGCCTTTTCCCTGTATATACTCATGAATTAGTGTGAGAAAAATACTAGTAAGTGTTAATAACCCAAGAAGTTCTAGCTTTCTCCTTCCATTTTTTGGGGTAATACCTTCATATGTTAATTTCAAGATTTTCCATGAACAAAGATGTTCATGAAACTTAGCCATAAACCAAGTTCTCTGAATATCAAGTGTCATCCGTAACATTCAGTCTTAATACTACTGAGTGTTTATGTGACATGT
Organism: Rhinolophus sinicus; assembly: GCF_036562045.2. Taxonomy (NCBI): domain Eukaryota; kingdom Metazoa; phylum Chordata; class Mammalia; order Chiroptera; family Rhinolophidae; genus Rhinolophus; species Rhinolophus sinicus. Next base: position 10,968,576 of record NC_133759.1, on the reverse strand, counting down.
ACTGGTGTGTATTATGTTAGCATCAGCCCGGAAGTTTTGAAAGCTCTTCTGTTGGTGACGTGGAACACACACGTAGAGCACTGGAACGTGGCTTGGTTAGTTTCTTTTGTTCTTGCAGAAGCTTTGTCTCTCTGTACAGTTTGGTGCCTCTTCCATGATGGTGTGATAGTTTCAGGCATGGAAGGAAAACAATTGCATGTTGAAGGCTATGTTAGACAGAAATAGGTTCTCTGTGTTTCCTTCTCCCATACGACTTTACAGCCAGTCACTCTTTTTTCACATTCATCGAAAATGCCACATTATTTGAAACATTATGTTTTTTTTTACAGTAATTCAGTATCAATGCAACTATAAGAAATTAAAGCTTGTTTTTAAGTATTTCAATATTTAATATGTCCAAAACCCCTATAAATAATTTGTCCACTGTATATAATAAGGTTTTTGGTCTGAGTAGTAGTAGATTTGTTTAAAGTAATAGAGTTAAAATTGGTCAGACAGTGTATATTCTTTGAAAAAAATTATATAATGGGGAAAATCAGAGAATAGACAGGAAAAGGAAGTGCTGTGGCCAAGATTGACAGCATATCATCAAGATTGATGCCTTCATCTCTCTTCCTTTTTTCTGTTTTGAGAAGGTTATTAAAATTCTCGTTACGCTGCTTTATTATTTTATTATTATTATTTTCAGTGATTAACAACTTCAAAGTGTATATACAAGAGCATTGAACAGTAACTATAGTCAGCCATTTGCTCATTACCTTCCGATGGTGGTCTGTTATGATGCGTGACTGAAGAAAGGTTTCCAACATAGAAGCATGAAAGGTTCTTTAACTACTTGCAGTGAATTAATTAAAAGTTCCCTGAAACTTTGTTTGTTTTGAATTCTCTTAACTCAGTTCTTTCCAATGAAATCTTTGCTTTCCACTGGTGTTAACTGCTCGTGGCCATTCAGGTTTTATGCTCATGTGTGTAGTCAGGATACATTATTCTCTTTTTGAGAAAGATGTTAGTTGACTTAGCTAGTTTCTAGGATTTGTGAAGTGAAATGTCCTGTTTTGTTAATAGCTGTTACTCACACTCTGGTATTACAGTGTTAAGGATCTGTGCAGACTCCAGCTTCAACCACAACGCTTTGCTTAAGCATAATTCATCTCTACATACGTACTTATGTGAAAGAAAATTTAGAGCCCTCCATTTTGAAAAGCTTTCTTGCTTTGCATAAAACTTGAAAATATTTAATTTCAAAGTTATATTGATATTAAAACATAGATTCAGTCTTGTCTTAAAAGTGTATTACAATTTATTTCTTGCCATTTTTGTGTAAAATTTACAGAAAGAGTGTTACACCGTGCGCTCCAAAGGTAATGTCTCATTACTCTAAGGCTCTCTCTTTTTCTTTCTTTGCCTTTATCTCTTTAATCCTATTGTTATGTGCATTGAACAATTTTAAGAAAAAAAAACTCTGCTTGATCTGAATGGCAGCAATACATGTATGTAAAACAAGTGTGTTTTATTGTTCATGGTTAATCCTGGGAAGTATGTTTTAATTTCAGTGGCTTATTTCTACCAAGTTTCCACACATCTTCCGGGTGGGAGTGTTGTATTGTATATAATGGTTTTAGATCTCATTTCAATACAGAACTATTAATTTCTGTATAAGGCCAAAGCTTCTTTGATAATGGTATAAAAACGTACCGAGTAACAGTGACACTTTTCAATTTCTGGGATTTACAAGGTTTAAATGAACCCTTGCACGTATATGTTTAAAATAAACCCAAGGGTTGGGAGAACCTGGAAAATCAGTGTGTAAGTGACAGGAGAAAATGGAAATGTGAAAATATTGAAAGCTTTTATAATTTGAAATGTTCTGTGTGGTTGTTTCTCCTTCAGGTGTGTTTTCGTAAGCATCGACATATTCATTATAGCCTGTGGCCTTCTTAAGGTCTTAATTTACTGAGCATATGTCACCACTGCAGGGGTGTTGACAACTGTATAGTTTTAAAAGATCAATGTAGTTAAGAGTTGTTGGGATGAGGTCTCTGTCCATTTTTGTAGAACTGAATGTCCCCCTGCCTTTTTGTAACCCCATTTGGCAACATCCTCTGTTTGTCCATGTCTCGTGTCAGCCCAGTGCCAGTAAGCTGGCTTTACCATGTGATTTCTACTCCTGGAACGTAGAAATCCTGAGAACTCCAGAGGGATTTTTTTGGTTAAGATCCTTTCAGTATTCTTAATATATTGTCTAACCCAGTTAAGGTATACATTTGTATTTTTGCATTCTGAATTGCAGCTATGATTACTGGACTAATTATTTATACCAGTTTAGGCACCGTGGGCCAGCTGAGATTTGTCCTTGAAAGAATTGTTGCTGTCTTCAGTTGTTTTCTTTACTGTCTCAATAAAGGACCAAGTTCATTTGTCTTCAATTTTCATTTGAATTAAAAACAAAACAGGAATCTGTCATAGAGGTAGCTGTTCTATCCTCCAGTTGAGTCTCAAGTAGTGTGTAGCTACATCACTGCAATTAGCTAGAAAGTTTTAATCTTACCATTTGCTCCAACGGTTGCCACAAGATGGTTTTTACAGCACTCCTGTTAGCCAAGGTGGCAAATTGAATTGGGCTCTGTGTGTGTTAGAAAAATCTGTATGTAGGCTTTCCCCTAATACCAGAAGACTGAGAGTTGTGAAAGGATCAAGGAAGGAAGATGAATACATTTAATCAATAAACTATCCATTGTTTTCACTGCTACATATTTAAGATTGATCCCTTACATTGTGGAACATTTAAATTTTTTCTCTCTTTACATCTTTCATACAGTGGAATTACTGTCTAGCGTATGGACTGATTTCTTTCCATCTTTAGTGTGCTTTGGTAAAGTTTTATTGTGGAAAGCACATTTCTACCCTAAAGTTATTGTCCAAGATAGTTTCTGGATACTAGTTGAATAATTTAAGCATTAGTGCCTCACCAGTTTGCTAGATTTTCTTTTTTCTTCTTTCTTTTTACTGTCTGTTCTTATTCATTTTTACTATTACATTGGCTTGAATTACCACTTCTCAGTCTTCTAAGGAATATTTGAGACTAGTGGTGTTAAAACTCAAGATTTCCTTTAATATTCTGGAACTTCTTAAGTTGACATTTTAATTTTTAAAAATTAATTATGTGGTGGATCTTACAAAATTGAATTTTCTTAATGTAAGTATAAGTGTAACACTTCTTTGTAGAGTAATGATTTTTAGCATTATGAAGGTTAAATTGTATTTTGTGTACTTACGTGTCTTAGATTTGCCTTAAAAATGAATGTAAAAATTGATATGGGAGCTTCTAATACAATTAACTGCTTTAACTTGGCCTGATATCCAGTGAGCTTTCTCTCAAATCTATTTCTCATTCTTATAAACTAAGATGTTTGTGGTGTATACTTCTGAGTCTAGTTATATCTGCTTTTGCCTTTTTTTCCACTGCAATTCACAAGTGTGAAGATTTGGGAAAATGCTATGGGAAAACCAGCTTGGGTTCAAAATATCTTAACCAAATGTACCCCATAGGCTTCCCAAGAGTGACTGTCTGCCAGTTTGTGACTGTGAAAGAGGCTGGTTGGGTGTTCTCTGGGCCATGGAAACTTGAAATGTCTATAGTGTTATCTACCATTATTTACTTTGCTGTCAGAAGTGTTGGCAGATTGAAGGGTTGGCTTCCTATTGCATTTTCAGAGTTGCTGTGAGTGGCAGAGATTCACCTTAGGTGAAGGAAGAGGGCCAGGAAGTTCTGGAAACAGGATTCCTGAGGTCTTAACCTCTCGTCTGCCTGCCCAAAGGATGCAGACTGACTCAGTGTGAGGAGTAATAAAAGAACCCATGCTCGCTTCGGCAGCATGTAGACAAATAGAAGCACTCATCTATTTAACTTTTCTTTCTGTAGGGCAAATGATAGATACTTTTTATTCTGTTTTAATTATCTTGATAAATTTTGAGTTTCTGGTGGTTTTTTTGGATTTGAGAGTAACTTGAATTTTAATGTCGATGTTTCAAGCCTAGTTTATATGTATACATATAGTCTTCATATTGGAGAAATAGATACGATTTTGTAATTCATTATAATCTTGAGGGTTTTTAATCAGTAAAATGGATAGTATTGCTGTTCTTAAGGTTTGTTAAGTTGAGATGTATATCATGTTTAACTTTTTCCTCTGTCTTTTTATCTTTACCTTTTTGTTCTTCACATGCTGTGCTTTAAACCCACTCTGTTCACCTGAACACCTGGTTTTGGCCGTCTTCTTCATGTTGATGTTTATCACACAGTACCACAAAACCTGCTCCGCACCTGGATGGGTAAGCGTTAGGTTCTTACCTTGGGGAGGTGTTTGGGTGGCCAGTCCAGGACAGATTGGACCATGGGTGAACCCTCAAGGGGGCACTCTTGATCTCCGGGCCCATCTCTCATAGCCAAACTCTTCCTTAAGGATCACACGATACAGTAGCCTTGAGACCCATGGCTCTCATGTCACTGAAGGGGTCTTTACCGGGGCCCATGGACGGGCTTCTCAGCCATGTAGTCTTGAGTGACCCTGTAAGGATGGTTTCTGAGTATCAAGTGCAATCTGACTGTTACAGGACTCTACCATAAAATGGTTAGAACCGTTGTTTTAAAGGCAGAAAACTAAGACCCAGTTTGAATAATTGGTTGTTTTTGTTTTTATTTCAAGTTCGAATTCCCTTCTAGTTGCTTCATGCATCAAACACTGCTTTTATTTCCAGGTCTGTGGACATGTCATTTATAACAATTGTCTTGATGACTGCTCATGGCTTAATTTTCAGCGAAGCAATTCTCTCTTGAATTTGTGTTGTGACAGGGTGCATGTTGTCTTTGGACTAGTTATTTCCGGGTTTGAAGTAATCGAACAGATTGAAAATCTGAAAACTGACGCTGCAAGCAGACCCTACGCAGATGTGCGCGTCATTGACTGTGGGGTGCTGGCCGCAAAGTCTACAAAAGATGGTAAGAGGGTTTTTGCTGTAAAGGGAGCTAGGATACAGGTAACGCACGGTGAACACTGTAACTTAAAGGTACCTCCTGGATTTCAGTAGTGGAAAAACTCATACGAGTGGTATAGTAATAGCCCTGAGGCCTCTGTCATACCCTGTATCCAATTCAGCAAATTTCATCAAATCTTACCTCTCTCTTCTTTTTACTTCTCCTGCCACCAACCTGGTCCAGACCACCAGTATCTCTTATGCGGCTTAGCCTCCTGACTGTTCACTTCGCTTCTATCCTTGCTCCTCTGTAGTCTCCTCTCAGCAGCAGTAGCCTCTCCTAACTTGTTTATATGGCCTTCTGCAGTCTGCCTTAACAGCAACCAGCGTGATCTTGTGGGGCTCCCCTCTCAATCAGCCATAGCTGAAGTCTTCACAGGTCTGTGAGGCTGCCTGGCTCTGTTCCTGACTTCTTCCCCCGCATTCATTGTCTTCTAGCCATGCCGACTTTTACTCAGACATGCAAGCACTCAGGGACTTCGTGCTGGCTGTTCCTTCTGTCCGGAACCCTCTTCATTCAGATACCTGCCTGACCCCCTCCTTCACTCCCTCCAGGTCTCTGCTTAAGTGTTATCTTACATTACCTTTGACTCTCCCTGTTCCCTTACACTGCCCTTTTTCTTCTTCTCTTTTTAGTACTTCTCATTTGTCATACTATGCAGGTACTTATTTTCTTATCTGACCCCTCTAGAATATAGTCTCCATGAAGTCAGGGGCTTTGTTACCTTACAATCTCACCAGTAAATTGTATTATCAACTTGAGAAAAGTTTAAGTTTTGTTTTCAGTTTGCTGTACATGAAGCATGTTTTACAACACTTGGGTATCACATTTTTTACTCTGAAAGGTAGGCACCGAAATGCAGTACTAATATTTTTGTTCATATGTCTTCGAAGTTTTTGAGAAAAAAAGGAAGAAACCAACTCATTCAGAAGACTCGGATTCCTCTTCCAATTCCTCTTCCTCTTCTGAGTCATCTTCAGAAAGTGAAATTGAACATGAGAGAAGCAGAAGAAGGAAACACAAGAGGAGGCCAAAAGTTAAACATTCTAAAAAGAGACGAAAGGAAGCAAGCAGTTCAGAAGAGCCAAGAAGTAAACATACAGCAAGCCCCAAAGGGTAAGTGTGAAACCCTAGAGTACTCTCACCTAAAAAAACCAAACTCCCTGGAATGGGAAAGTGTGTGTAATTCTGTAAACTTAGCTTTACCACCTATTATGAAAAAAGGATAGCGTTTTTTTTTACTTTAAGTTTAAATCTGGCTAATCTAGGGGTAGCACACACATTTCATAGCAAAGATTTATGTGTTTGCAAGTGAAAATAATCCCTGAAACTCTTAAAAGAAAAAAAGTTAGGATTCATTTGACAATTTTCATTTCAGAATTTTAGTACTGTGGGTTTTCATTTGGCTTGTTGATGTTTTATATGTTCTCTTTGAGAAAATTGTATAAACCTCTTGAGTGAGCCTTGTAAGGTATCAGTAGTTTTGCAGTTTACTGTCTAATTTTATGTGCTCTTATTACTATGAAATAAGTAATAAACATTACACATCTTAATTGGTGACTTGGTTTGTTCTCTCTAAGTCACTCTGAGAGGAGTGATACCAGTGAAAAAAGGTCAGTCGATTCAAATGCTAAAAGGGAAAAGCCTGTGGTCCGCCCCGAAGAGATTCCTCCAGTGCCTGAGAACCGATTTTTACTGAGAAGAGATATGCCTCTTATCACGGTGGAACCTGAACCGTAAGTAGGATGGTTAACCTGTTATGTTTTCATTTTTGATTGATGGTTCCATAAGCTCATTGCAGTTCCACATTTATTGAGCATGACTCATAGTTAAAGCACTTAAAAGATACTGTGGAAGACACCAGATAAATGAATGGCATGCACCCCACCTTACAGAATTCACATTCTACTAGTAGGAGAGTGGGCTGGGCAAGTTGGTCAGGGGACAAGTTCTTATTGGAGGTTTGGAAAGATTTCATTATTGGTCTTATTTCCTTGGCTTTTCATTAGAAGTGAGATTTTGGTTGTCAGAACAGGGTCAGTTGAACTCTTTGGATCCAATCGAGTGATAAAACGTGTGTTCCAATTTGAATAGTACAAAATCAATTGCATGGCAGTTGGCGATGTAATTCAGTATCATACTTGTAGATATGTTAATGTCATTAACTTCCTCAGTGATTACTTCTTTACATTGGAAAACCTAATGTGTACCTTTTGATTTGTTCTCCAAAAATAGTATTTGATAGTTTGTATATTAGACTCAAGTTTAGAATTATTCAAAGAAATGTATGTACAGTGAACTGAAATATAATAATATTGCTGGTGAAATTGATAAGTTTCCTGTGAAGAGTTACATTAAAGACTGAGAAGTGAAGCAAATGTCCCTGTTGACAGTCAGGTCTCTGTCACGTGATTCATTCAATAATTTTAAAACCTGATATTGTCTCATTTTAAAAAGCTATTACAAAATGAGATGTGTCTTTGAATTAATAGCTTAACATGGTCTGATATTTTCATTTTTAAAAATTCTGGCTTGTGAATCAATTTTAGTGGGACCCTTCTTAAAATACAACACATCAAGTTCATTGATCAAATTTATTTGGCTTTCAGAAGGTAGGAAACTTGAAAGGTCAGTTTCAGAGTCGTCGGGCAGGGGTCAGCAAACTGGTCTATGGACCAAATTTGGCCTCCTGCCTGTTTGTTTTTTCGTTTGGGGGGTTTTTTTGTATAGGCCATGAGTTGAAAACGGTTTTTATGCTTTTAAATGTTTGTGGAAAAAAATCAAAAGAAGAATAATGTTTTGTGATATGTACAAATTATGTGAAATTCAAATTTCGGAGTTCATAAGTAAAATTTTACTGGAACACAGCCACATCCACTTGGTCACAATGTTCTTGTGAACAAGTAGTTGTATTTGAGTTTGTATGTGGTGCTCTCTTTGCTGTACGTTGCTGCTCGACGCACTACACGCCACAGTGATGCAGTTACAAGTCTGCAGTATTTCAAGGCTGCACAGATAACCCATATAGGCGCAGATCTTTTCAAAGATGAAATATACGTAACATCTCGTTACAGATCAGCATTACCAGTGAACAGCATTAACATCGTCTGTTTTCATCAAGAACACTAATTATGAACCCTAATAATTAAGTGAAACGTTATCCCCTCAAAAAAGAATTTCACTCCTCTCATTATTAGATCTGTATTACAAAAAAATGATACTCAGATAATATATTTTGAATTTCATTAATAAAATATTTGTGAAAATGTATTTTCTTTCTTGTTATATAAGTACTTACATAATAGCCTTCATTATTTTCTTGGCTTACAAGTCCTAAACTACTCATGGACTCTTTACAGACAAAGTCTGCCAACCTCTGTTATCTGGTATTGTTAAAGTAGTTTATACCACTCTCTTGATTTTGTGGTTGAATACTGCTGATAAATTTATTTGGTTGTCAATCTTTGGTCACATAACATCTCTGGAAAGTATTTTGTGCAGAATTGTTGTAAATCGTAATTGACTGATAGTTGTGTTATACAAAGATAACAGATTGATCTATTTTATTAGGATCTTTGAGATTTTGATGAGTTGTTTGGCAGCTGAAATTCAGTGTGCTTCAAGAACTCAACATATGCAAGGATAAGAAATGGACTGCCAGCCATAGTGAGGTTCCTACCTTACTGGTTTACTAGCAGTTAAGCTCATGATCACATATAATTTGCTTAGCAGAAGCTGGGTTCCGCACTTGCTTGAGTTCATTTGTTCTCAGCCGCAGCTGTACTTTTAGCAAGCTTTTAAAAATACCAATTTCTGAGCCATACAGCAATTCAAATCAGAAAGTTATGGGGAGGAGGGACGAGGGTGTCAGTGTTGGAGCAGTATCTGAAATTTTCCCAGGTGAACATTAATTCTTGCTGGACACCTGTTCGTAAGTCATTTGGCGTTCAGTGCTTTTTTTCTAAATGAGGAAAATGGGGCTACCAGGTGCCTACCAAGACTACCTAGTTATCTCCTTCTGAGACTCAAGTGATGTCACGATGGGAAATGACTGGAAAAACTTAATACACTTTATAGTTAACATTTTAAAAAATACAGTAACGTTATGTTTATGTGGAGCCATATTCCTGGAACCTTCAAAAACTCTGTATAATGGTTATAAGAGTTACGTTTCATTTCTTTCTGTGACCTTGGACAAGACTTTTAACTTCTTAATAAAATTCTTCAAAATGGAGATTTGAGAATAGTACCTACCCCGTAGTGTTGTTCCAAGTATTAAATGAACTAATGCCTTTAAAATGCTTATTAACAACCAGCAATGAACAATTTGAAAAGAAAATTAAGAAAGCACTTCCATTTAAAATAACATCTAAAAGAATAAAATACTTAGTAATAAATTTAATCAAGGAGGAGAAAAACGAGTACAATGAAAACTATAGAATATTGCTGAAAGAAATTGAAGAAGACCCTAAGTAAATGGAGACACATTTCGTGTTTATGGACTGGAAGACTTCATATTGTTAAGAGATCAGTACTACTGAAAGTGAACTATGAATTCAGTGCAATTTCTATCAAATTCCAACAACGTTCTTGTAGAACTGGAATAGTCAATACCCCAATTCATATGAATTGCAAGGGCCCTGAATAGCCAAACAATCTTGAAAAAGAAGGACAAAGTTGGAGGACTCATACTTCCTGCTTTCAAAACTTACTACAAAGCTTACAGTCATCAAAATAATGTAGCACTGGTGTAAGGCTAGCCAGAGAGACCAGTGGAATGCAATTGAGAGTCCAGAAATAAAGCCATACATCTGTGGCCAATTGATGTTAGACAAGGGTGCCACCCCATTACGTGGAGAAAGAATAGCCTCTTTAATAAACGGTACTGGGACAACTGGATTTCCAAATGCAAAAGAATGAGGTTGAATCCCTACCTCACATCATATACAAAAATTAACCCAAAGTGGGTCAACAATCCAAATATAAGAGCTAAACCCGTAAAACTCTTAGAGGAAAACGTAGGGGTAAATCTTCATGACGTTGGATTTGGCAATGATTCTTACATTTGACACCAAAAGCATAAGCAGCCAACACCAAGACAACTCAACTTAAGAATGGGCAAAGGACTTTAATACACATTTCTTCAAAGATACACAAATGGCCAATGAGCCTGTGGAAAGATGCCTAATGTGATTAGTCATTAGGGGAATACAAATCAAACCCAAAATGAGATAACCACATCTCACCTACTAGAATGGCTAGAATTAAAAAAACAAACAAACAAAACTAGTGTCTGCAAAGATATGGAGAAATTGGAATCCTCTTTCATCGCTGGTAGGAGTATAAAATGATACAGTTGCTATGAAGAAACAGCTTAGTGCTTCCTCAAAAAATTAAACAGATTTACCATGTAACCCAGCAATTTCACTGCTAGGTATACGAGTATATCCAAAAGAATTGAAAATAGAGACTCAAACAAATTTTTACGCCAATGTTCATTGCAACGTTATTTACTATAGGAAAAATATAGAAACAACCCAGGTGTCCACCAGTAGATAAATGGATAAACCAAATGTGGTATATACATAAAATGGAATGTTATGTGGCCATAAATCATAGGTTACTAGAGGCTGAGGGAATGGGGATAATGGAGAGAGAGTTAATGCTTAATGGGTAGAGTTTTGGTTTGGGGTGAAGAAAAAGTTTTGGAAAGATAGTAGTGACGGTTGCACAACATTGTGAATGTGATTAATACCACTGAATTGTGCACTTAAAAATGTTTAAAATGGTCAATTTTATGTTATATATATTTTACCCTTAAAAAATATTTTTAAACTGCTCACTAACATAATAATGCCTGATACATAGGAAGTACTCAATAAAAGCTAGCCATTATATTAGTAATAACAGATACAAAACAAACTGAAGTGTAAAAAATACTTCTCATATGTGGAGAACTGTAACCATCATAAAAATCACCCTTCTAGAATTGCTTTACATAAGATGAGGCAGCAGATCCAGAGCTTTGAAAGGAGGGGCAGTTTATAGTAGAGAAGTGGAGACAAATGAACTATAAAAAATAGAAAGTAAAATGAAAAACTACTTAAAAAAGCACAATTAAGCATCAGAGTCAGGAATAACTCAGGATTCCCTTAGAACATCACTGTTTGACAAAAGACATCTAAAAAAGGATTTTGTTTAAAAATAGTACTGTGCTTAAAAAGATAGATACTAGTATTGTGTATTTCTACCCAATTGTGTTACTTTTTTTTTTTTTTTTTAAGTTTTGGCATTTAAAGGTTTGCTTAGAAAATGAAGTTATGTGAAATGCCTCATTCTACCAAAGTTTTGGATCTAAATGAAGTGTTCTTGTATTATAGGAGCATCAATTCTGTATTTAAACATTGAGAAAACCATCTACATTTGCTTTTCAATCTTTTCCAGGAAGATTCCTGATGTTACACCCATTGTGAGTGATCAAAAACCATCTGTATCAAAGTCTGGACGGAAGATTAAAGGAAGGGGCACAATTGTATGTTTGTTAAGACTTTTTGTTAAGACAAATTACTTACCTAAGCAGTAAAATGTTCTTACTTATAGGCCAAATCCTAGCTTTAATTTTAGGTGTAATCCAAAATCTGTTGAAGGAGCTAGTAGTGTTCTTCGTAACTGAGGGAAGGTACTGCTGTTAGATCAAAGTTTACTGCTGTGTTTGAATGGGTTCACCTATGAAGTGAACATGTGGAACAGTCAGTACATTGAGAAATCTTAGTATGTTGACTAATCTAGGCTGATGAATGTAAACCATTAGGACTTTGAAGAGAAAATTTTCCTGTGTGTTTACAGGTAAATCTCAGCCTTTCCCATTTCTTTTAGTATTATACTTATGTTTGACATAACTTCATATGATCCTTTTGGTTCTTCAGTCATTATTACCTTGGAATGGGGTTTGAGCTTGGGGAAGACTAATTGAGAGGTATTTTAAAAATAGTTACTCCTATCTTTGTTTTGAAAGCGCTATCACACACCTCCAAGATCAAGGTCCTGTTCCGAATCAGATGATGATGATAGCAGTGAAACTCCTCCTCACTGGAAAGAGGAAATGCAGAGATTAAGAACGTACAGACCACCTAGTGGAGAAAAATGGAGCAAAGGAGATAAGTAAGAGCTTTGCGTATACCCCCAATTCAGTGTCTGATGTATTTCACGTGTTAAGGGGATAGAGACTTCTGGACTTTTCATTAAAGATTTCAATTTAAAATTAGACTGTGACCAGAGAATACATTTGGGAACTCTTGGCCAAAATAGTGCTGTTAACGAGGAGGGCTGATTGGCTTTGGGGTGCTTTTAAATCAAAATTCTGTTTTCTCTCACAAGACTATAAACCTACTGAATCTCTTAAAGATTCCTTGTTCAATTATAGAAATCATCAGGACTTAAAATGACATAGCAGGTACTTTCATAGCCAGGTCTCAGTCACTGATGCATGAATTGGTAGTTAAGAAAATCTGTACTCGTGTGTGTGTTAACTTCTGACTCCAGTGACTGTTGCTTCTACTGAAGTTTACCCATCTCTTACCCTCAGTGACACCCCACAGTGGAACATCTATTTTAGACATGGGGCTGGCCTTGAATAGCTAGTGATAATATACCAATGGGACCCTCTATAATTGTCTATGGTAAAATTCTCTTTCGCTGTGGGTGTCCTGTATCATGTTTGAAATTGGAAAAGGGAAGAAAAAGTGTGTATCTGCTGTGTGGAAGTGGTACTGAGAATCTCTACTTTGCGCCCTGACATTACCACTGAAATTGTAAAGCCTGCATCTATTTTTATGTACTTTTTCCTCAGTTTCCATAGTTAGTAGTTTAAACCTTAGGGGAAAGTCTCGATTACCTTTATGAGGCTGAGATAAAATAATATTCTTGATAGCTTCTTAAGCAAAATTTGTTTTTCTTCTAGTTCAGGCAGCTATGCTGTATCTGCAGAGAATCAACAAAATTGTTTGGGAACTTGGCCTGATGTTGTTCCTGGAGGCGGGTTATGGGCCAGTCACAGCCAGGAACCCAGTATGTCAGCAGTGCTCTTGGAATTAGTGGATTTGGTTTTAAAAACCATTTTCCTGTCAAATTTTAAAGTCTTTCCGTAGCTATGAAAAAAATTCTTTTGTAAGTGGATCTGTTAGCTGTTGTCTGTGTGTCTCTGAAATTGTAAGATCAAGACAAGGCCAGTCACTTTTACTTATCGTTTTTAACATGTTTAAAGTGTTGATGGAATCGGTACTTTGTTAACTAGGCTTGGTCAATGCATTTGTATTGACAACGTGTTAATTTTAGATCGTACAAAATATGCTTGCAAATCATGCATGTTATGTCTTTTTCTATAGGTTAAGTGACCCCTGTTCAAGCCGATGGGATGAAAGAAGCTTGTCCCAGAGATCCAGATCGTGGTCTTATAATGGATATTACTCAGACCTTAGTACAGCAAGACACTCTGATGGTCACCATAAAAAACGCAGAAAAGAGAAAAAGGTTAAGCATAAAAAGAAAGCCAAAAAGCAAAAACATTGCAGAAGACACAAACAGACTAAGAAGAGAAGGGTTATTGTACCATCTAATATAGAATCTTCAAAATCTTTTACCCGACGAACCAAATCCTCTTGTGATAGAGAAAGGAGATCTCATTCCTCCTCGTTATCATCCCATCACTCATCAAAGAGGGACTGGTCTAAATCCGATAAGGATGACCAGAGCTCTTCAACCCACTCCAGCAGAGACTCCTACAGATCAAAGTCTCACTCACAGTCTTATTCTAGAGGAAGCTCAAGATCAAGGACTCCATCAAAATCCTCATCACATTCTCAAAGTAGATCCAAGTCCAGATCTAGTTCCAAGTCAGGACACCAAAGGACCGCATCAAAATCACCAAGAAGAACAGCCTCCCAGTTAAGTGAAAGTAAACCAGCTAAAACAGAACCTTTAAGAGCACCAGTGCCACAAAATGAAAACGTCATAGTCCAGCAGCCAGTGGTGGCGGAAAATATTCCTGTAATACCACTGAGCGACAGCCCCCCTCCTTCAAGGTGGAAGCCTGGACAGAAGCCCTGGAAGCCCTCTTATGAGCGAATTCAGGAAATGAAAGCGAAAACAACCCATTTGCTGCCCATCCAAAGCACTTATAGTTTAGCAAATATTAAAGAGACTGGTAGTTCATCATCCTATCATAAAAGAGAAAAAAGTTCAGAAAGTGATCGGAGTGCTTATTCAAAATACAGTGATCGAAGTTCAGAAACTTCACCAAGGTCAAGGAGCAGATCTTCTAGGAGTAGATCTTATTCCAGATCTTACACAAGGTCGCGAAGTCTAGCTAGTTCACGTTCAAGGTCGAGGTCTCCCTCATCTAGATCTCATTCACGAAATAAATACAGTGATCGCTCACAGCGAAGTAGATCATCTTCATATTCTTCTGTTAGCAGTGATGATGGAAGACGAGCCAAGAGAAAATGTAGATCCAGTGGGAAAAAAAATAACACTTCAAATAAAAGGCACAGCAGCAGCTCTGAAAAGACACTTTGCAGTAAATATGCCAAAGGCAGAGACAAGTCTTCATGTCAGAGAAAGTATAGCGAAAGCAGGTCATCTTTAGATTATTCTTCAGACAGTGAACAGTCAAGTGTTCAGGTTACACAGTCAGCCCAGGAGAAAGAGAAGCAAATCCACGTGGAAATGAATAACAAACAAGAGAGAAACCAAGATGAAGAGAAATCCAAGCCCGAACGGGAATGCCCTCGTTCAAAAAAAAGAACTTTAAAAGAGAACCTTTCTGATCACTTTAGAAATGGCAGTAAGCCCAAAAGGAAGAGTTATGCTGGGAGTAAATGGGACTCTGAGTCAAATTCTGAACGAGATGTAACTAAAAACAGTAAAAATAAATCCCGGCTGTCTTCTGATAAGGAGGAAGGTGAGGCCACATCAGATTCTGAATCAGAGTTTGATGAAATTCACATCAAAGCCAAACCCACAGCAAAGCCTGACGGTAGTGGTACTCGGAAGTCCAGTAAGCAGCGGTCATCGACCTCCGATTCTGAGGGGTCCTATTGCAATTCAGAAAACCCTAGAGGAAAGCCACGGAAGCACAAACATGGGTCAAAGGAAAATCTTAAACGGGAACACACCAAAAAGGTGAAAGAGAAATTGAAAGGGAAAAAAGACAAAAAACACAAGGCTCCAAAACGAAAACAAGCATTTCACTGGCAGCCTCCACTAGAATTTGGTGAAGAAGAGGAGGAGGAGATTAATGAAAAGCAAGTGACTCAGGAATCAAAAGAGAAAAAACAAGTTTCTGAAAACAGTGAAACCGCAAAAGAAAATATCCCCGAAACTGAGAAGCCCTGTGAAGAGGGCAACCTTTCAGGTAAACAGAATACAATAATGATTTCGTCAGACACTGAGCAGCCTGCTAAAGATGATAATAAACTCAGCATTTCTCCCACAGCTTTAAATACTGAGGAAAATGTAGCTAGTTCTCCCCCAAACGTTCAGCATATTGAAGAAAGTGTCCCAAGCAGAGTGGAGGACGTGTTTCAAGCAGATGACAACATGGAGATTTGCACTCCTGATAGGAGTTCCCCAGCAAAGGTGGAGGGGGCATCCCCTCTAGGAAATTCAAGGCTTGACACCCCGGATATAGGCATTGTTGTGAAGCAGGAAATGCAGACAGAGCATGCTGAGGCAGAGGTGGTAAAACAGGAAAGCAGCATATCTGAAAGCCCAGTGGTGGATGAGGTGGGGAAACCGGACAGCAGCTCAGCCAGCTCGGCCAGTGCTGCAGAAAGCGCTGTGAGGAGGGAGGTGGCTGGACAGAGTCAGCTCAGCCTCCTGGATAATAAATGGAAGCCCCTGCAAGGCGTGGGGAACCTGGCAGCACCGGCTGCGACCACATCCAGTGCCGTGGAAGTTAAGGCATTGACTGTTGTGCCTGAACCCAAACCACAAGGCTTGAGAATAGAAATTAAAAGCAAAAATAAAGTTCGGCCTGGGTCTCTCTTTGATGAGGTAAGAAAGACAGCACGCTTAAACCGGAGGCCAAGAAACCAGGAGAGTTCAAGTGATGAGCAGACACCGAGCCGGGATGGTGACAGCCAGTCCAGGAGTCCCAGCCGATCGCGAAGTAAATCTGAAACCAAATCAAGACACAGAACGAGGTCTGTCTCCTACAGTCACTCAAGGAGTCCGTCGCGAAGTTCCACATCGTCTTATCGGTGAGCAATATTCTCTTTCTTTCTCCCAAAGAGAGTGGTATTGTTTCACTTGGAAGAACATCAGAATTGGGGACAGGATCACTATTTCCAAATATCTGGACAGTAATAAGGAGAATTGAATTCTTGTGCTGTGTGACTCAGAGAGCAAATTGAGGACACAGGGAGTAGATTTCAGGGAAGAAACTGGGCTCAATGTAGAACACTGGCGCTGTCAGTTAAAGCTGTCTAGCAGTAGAAATGAATGAGTGGCCGTGATAGGTGGCAAGTTCTCCATCTTAAAAGGTGTGAGTGAGGCTGCACGCTGGCCTGTCAGGAGGGAATCCTGATTTTACAGACGGTATGGGATTTGGAGATGGTTAATGTGACTCCATTTTACACCAGTGGGAGGTGAGGGCCAGAGAGGCAGAGTTTCCTGCTGAAAACAAGCATCTAGTTGACCTTTATCTGAGAGAGGTGGGGGGATGGTAAAAATGATCATCTTTATTTTTTTGCTTCAAGTTGCATCTGACTTTTGTCATCGGCATAGATGGGATGAAATTTTTTTAAAACTGAAAAAAGTTGGTGATGGTGATAGGAAGTTAATAAGTACCTTGCATTTTGTTGTTGTTGTAAATGTTTTTGTTCTTACCTCACTGTCTCTTAATACTCATCTCTACTGCGCTTGACTGCAGCACCTGAACTTCAGATACAATAATAGTGTTTGACCGTTTTTTTCCTTTCTAGTTACTTGTCAGCCTTTTTCTGCCCTTCCCGGGTTTCTGTTAAAGACAGGAGCCAACACTTTTCCCCTGTAATAACTGTCTCCCGTTTACCCCTCCACTGCTTGCCTTCCCTCCCCTGTCTCACTAGACTGACTGAGGTTTCAGACACCTCCACATGACCAGTGCAGGGCACGTCTTCAGTCCTTACCTTCTGGAAGCCCTCTGCCAACTCTCTTCCCTCTCAGACCATCTCATTCTTGTGTTGTGGACTCCCCTGCTTCCTCCTGCCCGGACTCCCAGCAGGCCCAGCCCAGAGAGCTGGTGGATCCTGGCCGTTTCTCTCCAGGGTCATGGTCCTAGGTGCAGTTACCTGGTGAGCAGCTTCAGCCTCCTGGCCACTCAGCATTTAATAGCGCTGAGCTGTTTTTGATGCTGGCCACTGTCATTTCGTACCTTCCTACCACTGCCTTGTGGGGTGGGTGGTGTTTCGTTTTATAATTGAAGACAGTGAGGCATAGAAAGGCTAAGGAATTTGCTCTAAGCGATGCAGCTCAGGGTCGTAGACTGAGGGAGCTAACCTCTGCTTCCCTGTTTGGTTACCTCCCTGGGCCTGACTCCCATACTAGGCTGTGGACTTGGTGAAGTCGGGGACTGTCCTGCAGAACCTCTTCGTCCTGTCCAACACGTGCGCGGAAGCGTGTGGGCCAGGCCGCCCATCTGCCTAACCCCACGTGCTAGGCGACCGAGGCGAGAGGGGTTATTATTGGCAGCACAACCATACCACAATTATTGGACCAATAAAACATGATAGAATTTTTTACGTATGTAACCAAAAGTATAAATAAATATTATGATCGATCTCACCCAGACATGTTTTCTAAGTGTGGATGTTTTTGACAGGACCAAATATCAAGGACCATTTGGCGTGGGACCAATGTGCTTCTGGGTGTTTTTGATAGGATCAAATTTCAAGGACCTTTTGGCATAGACTAAATGTCTCCATGGACGTTTTTGGTAGGACCAGATGTCTGCTAATCCAGAGATTTGCCTGCTCATCTTTCAGTCACCTCACAGGGTCTGCTTTTAATTGTTTGCTGAGTAAATGACTAGAATCTTATTAGAACATAATGTGTTCAAAACTAATAAAACCTGTGAAGATACTCACTACACATAGGGTTACTGTCGTGTACCTGAATGACAGATGCAAAGTAGGGGGGGAAGGGCAGAGAAGCCAAGTGAGTGCATAGGGGCAGACTTGTATTACTGAAGTTTTTTGTTTATTTTATTCAATGTTAAATAGATATTAAAATAAAATAAATGATTAAGACATAAAAAAAATTTAAAATGTCACCTAGCTTTAAGAAAACAGAGCTTCGACATACCTGATCTAGCCCTGCCCACTGCATCCCTGCTTTCACTCTTCTCTCCTAAACATCATTCGAAACTTTTGTCATAATTTTATAGTTTTCCTTCTTAGTTTTACCACAAATGTTTCTGTCCTCATACAGTGTTGCTTTTGCATGTTTTCAAATGAAATCCTTTTCTATGTGTAGATTCTACATTTGCCTTTTCACTCAACACTAGAGATACCTGTGTTGCTACAAGTAGCTGTCGTTCATTCCCTTTCCTACTTTAGAGTGTTTCAGTATATTTCTGTGCATTAATGATTTCAGCCCATTCTGCCGTTAATGGAGATGGGATTATTTCCTCTTCTTATAGTACACGTAGGGCTCCTGTAAACATACCGGTACCAGCCTTTCCTGGAGTGTCTTTATTTCCTTCTGTTCCATCTAAGCCCTCATTAGCTATCACTGTCATACCCACTGTGAGGAGTTCGTGAGAGACCTTTCCTCTTACTGTGTTTTCCCCTTCCTGCCCTACAAGTAATTAATTTTAACAGCATGGTGAGTTAATTATAGTTTCCCACTCTTACTTGTAGATCGCGAAGCTACTCTAGAAGTCGGAGCAGAGGATGGTACAGCAGAGGCCGCACGAGAAGCCGGAGCAGTTCCTACCGCAGTTACAAAAGTCACAGGTGAGCCTGGGAGTCCCCCTGCCGTGGGGGCGCCCTCCTGTCTGCTTTCCGAGGCCTGCACAGGCAGAGTGGGGAGCTCTTGAGAAGAAGCCTGTCGTGGATAAGTACCAGTCAGGCGTCCTATCTCATCTAGCTCTTTCAAAGAGCTGTCAGATTCTTAGCGGCTATTCTCAGGCTGCGGTCTTCCCAGAGTGAGGAAAGAAACAGTAGAAATATTTAAGTGGCCCTGACCACCGCCTCCGCCTCCTCCCCACCCCCAGCACAGCTTCCTTAACCTTAAGTTCACATCTGCAGTCACCCCTTGACTTGGGTTAGAACTTGGGATGGGAGGGTTGTTAAAAGGGGCCCGAAGGAAGAAGCGGGCGGGGAGTGACCCTGGTTTCTAGTTCTCCCAGCTTCTTCAAACCCTCTGGCTCTCGGGTATTTTCCACTGCTGCAGATTCATTTTACATACATGCGTCCTACGTCCTACCTGGGCAGACCTTCCCTCCTCCCCACCCAGACAGAGGCCTCCCCAGTGACTTCCTTTAGGCGCACTTCATAGAAGAAAGCATAAAACGTAACCTTTCTTCTGAAATCCAACATGCTTTTTAAAAGAAATCCAATATACGTTTGATACAAAAGCCATACAGCTGCTGGATTTCATTGTGTTTTCTCCTTGGTGGGCAAATAAATGTGTAGAGTTTTGAGGTAGCCCGTCCCGACCCACAAGATGACGGTTCCTCATGTGCTTACTACTAGGACGTCCAGCAGGAGCAGATCCCGGAGCAGCTCGTACGACCCCCACAGCCGGTCCAGGTATGGCCAGGAGGTGGGCGACCCCTGCGGGCACCGCCCTGAACGGCTTGGTTTCGTAAAACTCTAAATTCCCTTTAAAAAGTGTGGTATTTTATTGAGAATCTAAAACACATGTATTTGTCTCTTGAAATCACACCCTTTCTAATTTAGGTCTTTTTGACAGTTTTTTCTGTTGGCCCATTGTACTCCAGTGCAGAAGTAGCAATTGATGTCAAATTGTAGTGGCAGGTATCTGTTGAATACAATTGCCTAATATCCGCCAGATTTGATCAAAAGTCACTGAGTGTTGACTTTGTGATATTTTTCAATGTCGAAAAAAATTAACATTTTTTGGTTTAATACAGTAAGTCTCGCTTGGGGCAACTGTTAAACGTTTCCGGTAGGTGTTATGCAAATGTGTCCTCACACTGCCACACGTCCTATAGTGCCTGTGTTCTAGGAGAACACTTAAGCACCTAAAAACAAACAGGAATACATGAGAGGTCAATTTAGTGTTTGTTTTTGCTGTTAAAGCAGATCCTACACTTACGATAGCTACTACAGCAGGAGCAGGAGTCGGAGTCGAAGCCAGAGGAGTGACAGTTACCACCGAGGCAGAAGTTACACGAGGCGGTCCAGGTGGGTCTCTGTCTCTTAAAGCGCTGCACCCTCCTGTGGGCACCTGGTGTGTGAGGTGACAGACTTCTTTGTGGGAGAGCAGAAAGCATAATCTTCTCAGGACAGAATACCGCTTTCTCTTCTTGAATCTCAGCAACCCACAGGCAGCTACTAAGAGCTGCTGGGTCATTTTCGTTGGTTATTGTTAGTGTTTGAATCTAAAACGGATTTTTAAATATTCACATATCCTTGGACAAACATTTCTCTTGGAAGGAGTAAAGAAAGAAGGCCACCCAAACCATGGCCCACTTCTTTAAATAGGGCTTCTTGCTAGAAATAGCAGTGCCAATTTGTCAATTTTTTAAATAATAAAATGTCATAGTTATTTGCTTCCACAGGATTGAGGTTTATATCTGGTCAGTTATTTAGTAAAAAAAAATGTGTTTTTGTATATTATATATATATATATATATATTTGTAATATGTTTTATGCAACATATTTTGGCTAGTACTGAAAAAGTTTTATGGTGACTTTGTCAAATCCCTTCCTGGTAGCTTCCGGTCTTACCCTCATTCCCCCGCCCACTGCTGCAGCCAATGAGCCTGGTAGAGTATCAGTGTGATCTGGATACTCCCTTGTTGAAACTCTTCCAGGCTCCTCACTGGCCGCGGGCAGGTGCGGACTCCTTCGCATTGCACAGAAGCCCCCTCTACCTACCAGCTCCAGCTTGGACTCTTCTGTCTTCCCTTCTTTAATGTGCTAGAACCTTTGCTTTTGCCTGGGGATACCTACATCGCCGTCTCCCCTCCTGCCTCTTGAAATGGCCAGTTCCCACGTAACCCTGAAGGTCCTCACTGCCATCCCCTGCCCCTGGGAAGCCCTCTCTGCCTGCCAGCCCTGAGATGTGCCATCCCCACCCCAACCCACCTCAGTGTGCCTTATTACTCTTGCCCACTGTTCTGTACTATCCTTGCGCCCCAGGAACTAGGTCCGCGTGTGTGTGCCTAGTATCTAGCAAAGTGACTGGCTATCAGGGAGTGTTTTTCAGGGTAACTGAATGGTGACCATAACCATGTCCTCCTGACTCACCATCCCAGTCGTGGTCCTGTCCATGCCCCGCCCCACCCTCACCCTCGTTGGGCTGCAGTGTTGATTTCCACATCTTTAATGAAACTCTCTTCATGTACCTTTTCCCCTTATTTCCCCAGTCTAATTAAATATTGATGTTCATTGTGGGTAACATGGAAAATTATTCTGCTCATTTGCTTGAGTGGATTTCAAGTAATTTCCCAAGATGTGTTTCTTCATTTTTGTCTCAGCCTCGATATTACTATCTGTCATTTAAAACCACTCTGACAAGTCCACACAGTTGCCATAGTCAGTGCCCCAGTGGTCCACCCGCTGTGCCGGGCCACATCTGTATTGCTTTGAAGCCATTCAGACCAAGAAAGAAGCTACCAGAGGGATTCAGAGGGTTGACAGCTAAAAGGTGTTTGTGTGTTTGTTTTGTTTTGTTGTGCAGGAGTTGTAGGTCTTACGGCTCTGACAGTGAAAGTGACCGAAGTTACTCTCATCACCGGAGTCCCAGCGAAAGCAGCAGATACAGTTGAAAATGTCCCCCTTTTTTTGATATGAATTATATCATATTTGTAAATATCTGGTAACTTAAAAGTTTAAAAAACTTAATGGCCGTCTGTTCTATTTCAATATTAGAGATGAATGTCAAAAACAGGCACTTCTTAATTGTTACTTGTTTATTTACGCGTGCGCAGGATTTAAAATACAGATATGTCTCCTAAAAATATTTTTATGCCACATTTTACAACTATGGAAGTGAATTTCATTTTCTTAAAACAAGAAACCATGATATTTTAATATAATTTGCAATATCATTTTAGATAGACTATCCCTCTCCATCTCGTGTATTCTTTTGAATACAGGTTCTTTTTCCCCGTTTTTCAGGTTTTAGCATATATGCTGCCAAGCATAGGTCTGTGAGGGAGAACTGTTAAAGGTGACCAAATATTTATATACCAATTACAGAGTCTTATACATATGTGCTCTTAAAAACACACCACCCAGAATTGATACTGATGGTGGCCAGGAGTATAAGGTAGTGGCTTTGGGGGCGGTTCTTAATTCATTCTTTACTTCTTGTCTCAGAGGATCAGGAAAGTGGTCATCGTACAGCCACTGTCTGTATTACTTCAGGCTGGCAGGTGAGGTTAAGAAGAAGAAATCAGCCTTAACTACAAATACCTGCACTGTCTCTAAGGCCCTAACGTTTACTATAACAAACAATTCTATTCCAGTTCATGCTTTGGTGCTTGGTACCTGCTGGTGCCTCTTTAAGCATTGTTCTTCTGTATGTTCCAATGTCACGAGACATAGCTGTATTCACTTTGAATATTTGGAGATTTTTTTCTCAAGCCACAGGTGTGGGCTGGGGGTCTCCTGGACCAGGCAGGATTGGCACAGGGAGTTGTGTGGCTGCACATAACTGACATGTGTGCCTCTGGGAGAGTGGGTTGAAGGACAGGCTTCAAAAGTGACACCAAAATCTAACTGCCACCATCCTGGACACTTTGCCGGGTTTTTAAGTCTTTCAAGTAAGAGACAGACCACAAAAGTAGTTGAGCAGTTCTGAGCACCAGCATGTTTTTCCTGTTTCTGCTGTGACCAAACAGTGACTCAGTGAAGCCTTGACAGGAGTGAACCCAGGACAGCAGACAGGGAAAGAAAAGTGTATGGCACTGCATACATTACGCATTTTCAGTTTTGGGTGGTTCCCCCAAAAATGATTTGACCTGTAAAAAACTGGTGTGATTTTTTTTTTTTAAATCTAGTTGGAGCTTTTTCCCCAAGTGTACTTAATCACCTTAGTGCCAGTTTAATCCAGTTACGCAGAAGAAATTCATATTGGATGTTGATATAGAACTCTGTGCCAACCTAGCCCAGGCCTTGCCTGGTGTACTTGGGAAGTGGGAAAGAGCCCTCTTGGAGGATCTGACAACCCTGGATGGATGGAGGGATGACCTTGGATATATTCAAACCATTACCCATAAAAGGTTCATAAACAGGGTTAAGTGGTCAGTTGTTTGCCAATTTGATAGACGAGAGTACATTAAAAACAGGGCCTAAGTCAAACAAACGTACTCGCTAGTGAATACAAAACAATGTGTGATTCATATGAAGGGTTTTCAAAAGTTGCCTGCAGTGGAGAATATTGCTTTAATAATACTCAGTGGAAAAAAACTGCATTCAGAACCCAAACAAAAACTGCCAAATCTAATTAGGTTAAGAAAAGTTACCCTTGGGCAGTGTGTTAGTTTTCTGTTGCTTTGTAAATAATTACCCCATACCTAGCAGCTTAAAACAACACCCATTTCTTAGCTCACAGTTCTGTAGCTTGTGAATCCGGCACGGTCTGGCTGGATTCTCTGCTCAGGGTCTTAGAAGGCTGAAACCCCGTCAGCAGGGCAGCGTTCCTTTATGGAGGCTCTGGGGAAGAGCCTGCTTCCAGGTTCTTTCAGGTGGTTGGCAGTATTCCGTTCCCGCCGGGGGCCTTACTCTCAGCTCCTTAGGCTGCTCGAGTCCCTTCTTTGTGCTGTCCCCGTCTTCAAACCAGCCCTGACCCGTGAGTCCTTCTCGTGCTTCAGATCTCTCTGCCTCCTCTGTTTAAGGCTCAAGTGATTAGATCAAGGCCACTGAGATCGTCTCCCTGTTTTCAGGTCAGCTGTGCCATAGAACATAACATCATCACAGGAGGGATACCATATGCCCAGGTTCTCGGGTCGGGGCATTTTAGAATTCTGCCTGTCACTGCCCACTGCCCTGGTGGGTGGAATTTTTCCTGAAAAGGTGGGCCCTGGAAGCCTGGTTTGTTTTCCCATTGGAAAAGAACAGCCTTGGGCTGCAGCGTTCAACTAATGTGTTTTCTGAATGAACTGCAGAGATAGCTTTTCTTCCTAAGGGGATTGTTCTGTATTTTAAGTTATTTTTTAATAAAATTGAATTATGTTGTGTATTGTGCTTCTTAATAGAAAATGCATTATTAGACTGGTTTTGTAACGTCCTGTTTACTGCAAATGAAACATGACATATCTGGTGTTGATTAAAAACTAGAAAATACTTTTGTACATATCGGCAAGCGTCTAATTTGTATACTTCATTTAAATTCCCCTAAAAGTTGAACAGGGGACCTTGTAGAAATTAAAATATATACTTAGTCTAAGTCGGAGTCTGTGTATATTTCAGCTTTCTTTATTCATCCAGACTTCAAGCCGTCTTTCTGAAGTGGAAGAGGAAACTGAGTCTCTGCTGACCCAGCCAGTGAAGAGACTTCATCTCGCTGGGGCTCATTTTCATCTCCTAGCTGAGGATTAGTGGTGGGCCCGAGGTGGCGCTCGAGAGAGCTTCAGGCAGAGCTGGGCTCCTACCCACAGAAGCACTGATGGAGTGTCCCCTGCCTACTCCGCCCTCCTCCAGGCTTTGCCGTGGTCATCCGCTGTGACCGCATACTATGTCTTGGCTGAGGAAGGACTGGGTCCCAGTCTGTCCGTGAGTTGCTGCCGAGGGGACAGCACATTTACCTGCTAACCCACCAACAGCCTCCACAGGTCTGGTCCCTCCTAACAGTGGCTCACCAGGCAGGCACATGGCACTCACTCCTGAAGGAAACAGTCATGGTGATATTTTTAGCATCCTCAGGAGAATTTACCAGGCAAGTACAATTAACTTTTTTCTCCTTAGAACTCAAAGGGGTTTGTATTTGCTCAGTGAATACAACATAACCTCCCACAGTAAGGCTTGCAGAGATTCAGTTTTCAAAATTTAGTAATCAGTAGACCCCCACAGTCAGGCAGTTCCTAGAAGTAGTCCAATCAATGCGTTCCTTTAAAAGTGAAGGAAAACTCAGGTCTATTTGCTGTGGGGAAATCCCTAATTGGACTTTCTTCTGGGTCTTGTGTTTTCATGAGCTCCAGGGTCTTTATTCCCCTCTGACATAAGCTTTGTCGGCTGGGCGGTACTGGGGGACTCGTGTCAAGGGCTTTCCTACAGTCTTGACTTGTTCTGAATTAGCTGGGCATTGATTAGGAGGTAAGAATTCAAGGGAAATGCCCCTCTCTCAAGCGATTGGGAACACTGGCCGGACATCACCGGCAGGGACAGGAGACTCCACTGGGTGTAGTGAGAAGGCCTGCACGTTAGTCTGAGTGACAAGTGAAAGACCTGGACGCCAGGCCTCACAAGCTGGAACGGCCTGGGCTCAAGGGGCAGGTTTTCAGAAGAGGACATAACCCTGCTGTTGCCCATAGTGAGGGGAGAGCCTGAAGTCCCACGAGGAACTTGTGATGGAAGGGGCTGGGCAGTGCCGCAGGACGCGCTCGGCAGGGAGAACTTGGGTGCTTACAGGTGGCAGCCTCAGGACTGCAGAGGTGTCAGGAGAGGACCGGTGCTCTGAAGGACAGGTGGCCTGAGCAGCTGCAGTCAGTGCCTGCTGAGGGCGAGGCCAGGCGAGGTGTTCATGAAGGGGCAGGTGGCTTTACCCGTCGGTTCTTTAAAGGTTTCAGTAGACAGAGGCAGTGCGCCCTTGTCCCTGCCTCTCCCTGCGAATCAGAAAGCCTTGTGTAGGGCTCTGCCTCTTGGAGACCTCAGACCCACCACTCAATGTGTAGCCATCAAGCTCCAGCTCCACAGACTGAGCCAAGTTGCACTGCTGGCAGGACCCAGGCCAGCCTGGGGAGGGTTGTGTCTCCCGCCAGCCTCGAGTGCTGAGGACCTCGGGGTGAAAAAGGAGTGACCTGAGGCCTTAGGACAGACACTCGCATTCTGCATCTGGACGCCTGACCTTGGGCCTCTGACTGCTCATCTGTAATCCGAGGCTAACGGTCCTTGGAATGGTCATCTCAGTTCAGAAGCCCTGAAAGAGGGTGCATACACCTGGTGCAACCGGGCATGAGAACCAGGGGTGCTCATCCCTTCTCAGACCAGCCCAGGGATGAGTCAGCCACCCAGGCGGCCCACAGGAGACAGGCGGCTGGTCACCCGGGCCCCCCTGCCACTGACATGTACCACCATGCCAGATTCCCGAAGAAAGAGAAAGGATCTCACTGGCCTTCATGCCTCTGGCCTAATTTGATTTTATTTTGAATAAAGGACCTCTATGAGCAACTATTCTGTGTCCTTAAGGGTTTGGGGCCAGAGCCAGAATGCCTGGGTTCAAGTTCTGCTCTGCCACTTCCGAAAGTTGGGTAACTCTGGATAAATTTCTTGGCCTTTATAATTCTCTTCATCTGAAGAACTGGGATACTGAGGCCTCCTCCTTCCAAAAACTGGTGAGGAGTAAATGCTTTGAACCAAGCACGCACGTATCAAAGTAGTTAAGGGCCATTGCCCCCCCCCCCCGGAGTTTCACGTGGAGGGCTGGGCTCAATCACAAATGAGAGGCCTGGGGTCCCTTGAACCAACAGGGTGGGAGAGGATCCTGGACAGGGAGGCCTCGAATGCCAAAGCCATGACGTTTGGGCTTCGGGAGGGAACCAGGCAACCTGCTGGTTTGAATTAGGCCGCCACCCCTCAGCAGCTGTAGCCTATTAATGCTGAGTTCAGTGGAAGGAGAACAGAAGCAACAGCCCCCCCCCCGCCCCCCCAACCCCACACCCAGAGATCTATGCTGCAGGGCCCTGGGTCAGCACCTAGTGGGGGGGGGGTGAATTTCCCTGCCACCCCAGCGGCCCCATGCTGTGTTGTCACCTATTTTCTGGCACTGGCCCTGCGGTCTCCCTCCTTCCTCCATCTCAGCTACAGTATTTGCATAGCTCCATGCCCCGCAGAGGCTGAGCCTTGCACTGTCCCCCACTCCCTCATCCCTGGCCTGGGCTGGTCTTTCCAGGTTCAGTAGGGACGAGTCTGGGTTCCCCACCCAAGCCTGTGGACTGCTTGTTTGGGTCTGTTCCTCCTCCCTGACATGAGAGAAACTTGGGGCCAGATGCTTAGCTTAGAGAAGTTGTGAAAAATCCTGTGAGCTGGCCTCTAGAGGCAGGCGCATGGCTGCTGACTTTCCAGCACTCAGCCCCTAGTGTCTGAAGGATCTTCAAGCTCTGCGCTGGTCTCCACCAACTCCTGGCTCCCCACTGGGACGTGCCATTCTGGTCTAGGATTCCCCCTCCAGTAACCCAGTCCCACCCTTCCCTCTCCCCCCACCCCCCACCCCCAGAAGCCTGCCATGATCAAGCTTGAGGTGAAAGTCCCATGGCATGGCTCTCGCCAAGGCCCAGAGAGAGCAATTCTACCAATCTCCATCCGGCTGGGCACTCCCACCCAAGAATCTGGACTCCACTATGTCAAATGCCTCTAGTTCCCTACAGATGTTAAACTGCCTCCTGCCTCCTGGCCCTGGCACGTGCTATTCTCTCTGCCTAGAGTGCCCTTCTGCCCTAGCTGATGGGCTTCAGCTCTGAGCAGCCCCATTTGAGCCCACCAGCCTGAGCTCTTCAAACAGCCCCTTCCTGCCAGTTCTAGTGGGACCCAAGTGCCAACAGCCTCACAGAGCTCAGGCTCTGCCTGGGGCTCCCCCAGCAGATGGGCTCTAGGCCAGATAAGTAAGAGGGGAACAGCTGGGCTCTTCATGGAGACTGAGCCCCCCATTCCCCTCTTCTCACCCACCCTTCAGCACCTCCTTTGGCTTGATTACTGCAGTCAAGGCCAGTCCCAAAGGGGCCAGCAGCCCTACCTTAGTCACGCTAGCCACAGCCCCCCACCAAGCCTTGGCTGGGAAGTGGGCCCAGAAGTGTCCCTGCAGTCCTCTCTGCCAGGCTCCTCCCAGCCTATGGGGGAGGCCACTCGCTCCCAGCCTCCCCTTTCTCTGGCTCCTAACGCTGGTGCCTGGATGTGTGATTTGTCCTGCTCGGGACCTTATCCAACCAAAGGGTACACAATCCCTCCCTTGCCACCTCCCAGGCTGGTGCAGGGATCCACTGAGTCAGATGAGGAAGTGGGTTGGGAGGAAGATACAGAAGGCAGTCTTGAAGTGATTGGCTAGTGAGGCAAGTAGGCCACTCCGGCCTGGCCTCAGCCTGAGACTTCCGGGAGCTGAGCCAGCTGTCCACAAACCCACCATGGCCACAGAAGTGCAGGATCTCTGGGAGCTTGCCCCATCTGTGCCCCTTCCTCTCTTCCCATCTTTTTCCACCAGGGTCTCTCCTCACCCTCCATCTGGCTGTGTGCATTCCCCCCCTTCCTCTAGCATTCTTTAGTCACCCCCTTCTTTGCCCCTGAGGTGTTTTCCCCCTGGCTTAGGATGGCCTTGGCATGAGGGCCTCCCCATCCTGGCCTCAGGGGAGGCCTTTACAATCTTACAGGTCAGACCATCAGACTATAGGATGGTACCTGCCTGGGATCTTGGCCTCTGCTCCATTCTCCCCCTGGCACCCAGACCAAGTCGCTCTGAACAGGCCCCAGAGTTCCTGCCCACTCACAAGTAAGGTGGCATACCCAGGGGATACTGCTACAGCTAGGCATGGCTGGTGTGTAAGCATGAACAAATACGTGTGTGGGGAGGGATGAGGTGTACTCTGTGGTACTGCTAGGACGAGGGCAATGGGACAGTGACCCAATACAGGGCAGCGGTCAGTTTGGGGGGTGGGGTTGGGGTGGGGTGAATGATGACATGACCGTATGAGAGACCCACAGAGGCCCCCTCTCCACAGAGGTGGTCCATCCACCACCTGGGTCCTGCCAGGCCCAGCACACAGTGGGCCCCCACTCTGCTGCCTGCTTAGCCTGGCAGTGTTCCTTTGTAGCCTCCTGCCAGCACAGCCAGCCCCCTGCCCCCACTGGTGTCCATGCCAGAGCAGCATTCCGCAGGCCTGGCTGCATCTTCCCAGCAGAGACTGAGTGGGGAGGCTACTGAGCAGCCGTCAGGAGCCGTCAGGTCACGCGGCTGGGGGCACAGTGGGGCCTGGGCCTCTGGCCCCCATTCCTTGTCTTGCCTCTGGGACTGGACCAATCACCTTAAAGGTTGGGATCACTGCAGCTGTGGTCTGGGTTCTTGTACCTTCTGCCCTGGGTGGACCTGTGCAGCCAGAGAAGCCACCAGGTGGGTATGGGTCTACCAGAACCAAGTCCTGCAAGCATAGAGCAAAATGAGCCTTGGGCTGCCCTGGGGTAGGAGTGCGGGGCCCGGCTAGTTGGAGATCCAACACTCACCCTCAGGTCAGAGAAGCCCAAGCCAGAGTGTGGGGGTGGTGAGTGCGGCTAGGGTGCCGTTCGGTTCTTCAATGTGGGGTCACTCAGGGGAGCAGGTGGAAGCCTTTTCTGAAGCTGGTTGGAGCGCGAATGCACCCAGCTTCTCGATCTCAGGGCCGCCTCCTACTCCGACCCCGCCTCTGTCGCGCAGCTGGAGGGCACCGAGGTTAGACCCTGGGACGAACTTCCCGGCGGCAGACGGGGGGCTCGGTGCAGCAGAGTGAGGCCAGGGTCCATCCGCTTGGTTGGGAGCAGCGGGGCCTGGCCCCGGCGGCCGGAGGCAGAGCGGGCGGCTCCGGGACGGCGCACACCACACGTGTCCGCGCCCCCCGCCGGCACGTTGGGCGGCCTGGCCCTTTAAGCGTCCAGACGGCGGCCCCAGCTGACGCGCGGGCTCCAATCGGCGCCCCGCGCCCCCCGCCCGTCGCGCCCGAGGCTCTGGGGCCGCAGCTGCTCAGCGGCTGGACTCGCCGCGGCCCAGCGCCTCCGCCCGCCCGGCCGCGCCCCCGGGGGCCATGGTCGCTGGGCCCTGCGCGGGGGCGGCCCCCAGCGCGGCGCTTCATGGAGCGGCCCCGGCCCGGCCGCCGGGGGCAGCGCGATCCCGCGGGGCCCTGTGAGCCCCCAGCGCCACGGCACCATGGTACGCAAGGCCCTGCCTGTCCCCCCGCTTATCCGCCCACCTGCCCGCTCTGCCCTTCCGAGCGCACCGCCCGCTGGCTCGGGATGGAGGGGCTGGAGGGATCTTGCCCCTCGCCGCGTCTTCCCGACCTCCTTCTCCGGGTCCCCGCAGGCCTGGAATGCGGATCTCTGGCGCGGCCTTCGGCGGGTAGTGGGTTAAATTCCTGGGGTGGGTGCCTGAGCACGAGAGGCTGAGGTCTTGCTGGGCACTGGTGGAGGGGGGCGCTTCCCTGAGTCCTGACGGCGCCGCCCTCGGACTGGGTGATGGGGGGGAGGGGGGAGGTCGGATTCCCGCCTGGGCCTTGGGCCACGTGGGCGCTGGAGCCGCCCTGCCTGGGGATGCGGGGGCGCTTGGGCCAAGCAGGGTGTGTGGGGGGACGCCCGCAGCTCGGGTCCAAACTCCTGTGTGACCTTGGGCCGGTCCCCCGCCCTCTCTGGTCCTGTTTCCCGGGGAAGGAGGGGGACATCAGCACAGAGAAGACTGGCACAGACACCCTCTCCCCAAAAAGAGGAGCCTGAAAGTCATGAGCCTGTGCCCCTTGCTCAGACTGGGCCCACCCACTGCTGCCTGGAGATGGAAGTATTGGCGTGGGGGTGGAGGATGCAGATGGATGCCCAGGTTTGGTTCTGGGACTTCCAGTGAGGCCCTGAGGCAGGGTACGGAGCCAATGGCTTGGTGGCCATGGTGTGGAAGCTCTGACTCAGGTGAGCTGCCTGGGCAGGTGTCCCTGGCACCTGATCTCCCCCCAGCCTGGCTTGGAGGGAGGGTTTGAGGGCATGAAACCCCCTGGCAACAGGAGTGCCTGACCACTCCCCTGGT
Source organism: Rhinolophus sinicus (assembly GCF_036562045.2). Taxonomy (NCBI): domain Eukaryota; kingdom Metazoa; phylum Chordata; class Mammalia; order Chiroptera; family Rhinolophidae; genus Rhinolophus; species Rhinolophus sinicus. Next base: position 10,937,404 of record NC_133759.1, on the reverse strand, counting down.
CTTGCATCTTATCCAGAATGGCCTGGCCTGGACTTGGGGGTAGGGTATGTGGTTGCAGCTGGCACAGACAGATGGGGAGGGGCATCTGCAGCTTCAGGGAACTGGCACATCTGGCTGGGGAAGCGGGCACAGCTGGTGGGCCCTGCATGGAAGGTGCTGGGCTAGGGGGCAGCTGTGCCCTGCTGATGGGCTGCCAGTTATGGACTCAGGCAGCATCTGTGTGCCTTCTCAAAGAAGTCCAGTCATGGTGCTAGGTCGTGAGGTTCTCAGCCCCTAAAGAGCCACGGATGGTGCTGGCTTAGCTCAGGTATTGCCTAGTGAATGGAGTCTTTGGGGCAGCACTAACCCCCAGGCTAACCCCCTCTTCCCCTGCTGAAGCCAGAAGGCCCTGGCCAGGCCTTGTCTGGGCTCTGGGTCTGGACCTGCCCATGGGAAGGTTGGGCACTTCCCTTTCCCCATAACAGACAGGCACTGGAGGGTATTCTGGGAAGGGGGAGCAGGGTGGACCGAGGCCTGGGGTGGGCGCCCCTCAACAGGCCGGGCTTTGACAAGTCCTTATGCAAGCCACTTCCTCTGCCACTAGCTGGCCCCTGGAGGCCCTAAGGAGCCCGGTTACTACCCAAGTTGCATCTTGACCCCTCACTGACCTGCAGGTGGCAGCAGCTCTTGGGAGGTGGTTGGGGGAGAGAGTCTGAGGAAGCAGTTTGTCCCCTGGGGGCGGGAGGGTTCCCCAGATGCCTCTTCTTGCTTTATAAGTCATGAAAGGCCAAGAAATCTATCTATGTGTCCAGCCCAGCAGGGAAGGGTGGCCTTAGCAGAGCTGGGAGGCCAGGGCCCTATTACTACTGCTCACTATGGGACCTTCCCATTCTGAGCCTCAGTTTCCTCATCTATGCAATAGGGGTTGGTCCCAGAAGATGAATCAGACTGAGTCAGGGGAGGAAGATGGGAGGGGCTTAGCACCATATCCTGGTTAGATTGGCTAGGCCTTGACAGGCCAGCAGCCCTGAGACAGGAGATGGGTGGCTTTTTGTCTGATGGAGGGGTGGGGTGATAGGAGTTGTGGTGGGAGAACTCTAGGAAGATGGTGTCCATGGCCAAGAGCCTGGCTAGACTGGAATCTGAGAGAGCCTTGGGTGGGTGCTGCCCTGGGCTGCTAGGTGTGGAGGGTGGGGCCCAGGGCAGGTTGTCCCTGGTGGCTCCTTGAGGCCCAGGGCAGATTTCTAATTCAGGTAACTTGAGAAGTCGAGAATAGACACCTCCCCACACACACCCACAGCTGCCCCACCAGTGGAAGGACTGGCATGCGGGATACCGGGGTGGGCTGTGGATAGACAGGACCAGGGTTGCTTGGGGCAGGGGAGCTGATGGCTTTGTGACAGTGGGGCAAGGCCTTCAAATGTAGGCTGCTCTGACTCAGCTGGACAGGGTCTGAGGAGGACCAGAACCTGGAACCTGTGGGCTTGGTCCAGTCAGGCAGGTAGTCGGCAGATATTAATTGAGCATCTGCTGTGCGCTGAACCCATACAAGGGATTGGGCAGCCTGTCTGTCTGTGCTGCCCACCTTTTGGGGAGACCGCTATGCTGGAGCCAGGAAAAATTAAGCTGGTCCCTACTGTGGGCAATTTAAGGTGCTGAATGTGGCCTAAGGGCCTGATAATTTGACCCATCAGACTTCAAGGGCCTTCCTCAGGCTGCAGAGTCCCCAGATGGTGTGGCCTCCAAGATGCAGCCATCTCAGAGCCCCGGGGCCTGGACCATACTTGACCTCGGGTCTGGGGGCTTAGAGGGTAAAGGGTCTTGGGGGCCTCCTGTGTCCTCCCCCCCACACACAGAACCCCTGTGTGAAAGGAAGTTGCTGGTGGCCAGTCTTGAGGCCATGTGCAGTGGCCTGGTCCAAGCTCTAGCTGAGTAATGAGGGGCTAGCTGGATCTCACCAGCTTCCTCTAGCAGGGAGGCAGGACCAGGTGAGGAGAAGTCCCAGGCCCTGGACTTCTTCAGAGAAGTTTCTACCTCTGCAGCCCTCAGGCCCAGACCTTAAGGTCCACTGCTGGTGAGGTGAGGGCTTCCCTCAAGTGCTGACCCCACGGCTGCAGAAGCCAGAGGCCGGGCCGTGAGTGAGTCTGACTTCTGTTCTTGAAGTTTCTGGGGTTAGGCAGGCTTGGTTTTATTTGTGTGAGTGAGTGTGGGGAGAGAATCTGTGGGAAATACTGAAGGAATGGCTGTGTCCCTGCTGGGGTGACCACCTAGACACGGTTTGCCCACGGTGGCTCTAGTTTTAGCGCTGAAAATTCTGCATCCCAGGAAACCCCTAGGTCCCTAACACACCTAGACAGTTGGTCATCTTAGTCCCTTTTCCCCTCTTCCCTTTTCGTTCCCCAAATAACTTCCTGTTTTACAGCAGAAGAACTGGAGGCCCAGAAAGTTTAACTGATCTTTGGCCTCAGGAGGTCACGATCAGAGTCTGAATTCTGAGGGGCAAGCTGACTTGGGCTTGAATCCCAGTTCCTCCTCGTCTTGGCTTGAGCTTCGGCTCCTTGTCTGTGACGTGGAACCGAGAGTGATGGGTAGACTGCCTCCAGGATGGTGGGTGCTGCTGGGACCACACTGGCCTTCACCTGACCTGTGTCCTGTGCTCCGCAGTTGCTGGTTGAAAAGACCACCGACTCACCGGCGGCCGAGTTCTCGCTGGTGGAGGACGTGGCGCTGCACTTCGCCTGCTTGATGGGCCGTCTGAACGAGCAGCGCCTCTTCCAGCCTGACCTCTGCGACGTGGACCTGGTGCTGGTGCCCCAGCGCAGCGTCTTCCCGGCTCACAAGGGCGTGCTGGCCGCCTACAGCCAGTTCTTCCACTCGCTCTTCACCCAGAACAAGCAGCTGCAGCGCGTGGAGCTGTCCCTGGAGGCGCTGGCGCCCGGCGGCCTGCAGCAGATCCTTAACTTCATCTACACGTCCAAGCTGCTGGTCAACGCGGCCAACGTCCACGAGGTGCTGAGTGCTGCCCTGCTGCTACAGATGGCTGACATCGCCGCGTCCTGCCAGGAGCTGCTGGACGCCCGCTCCCTCGGCCCCTCGGGCCCCACCGGCAGCGCGGTGGCCCTGGCCCAGCCGGCCGCCAGCTGCACACCACCGGCCGCGCCACCGTACTACTGCGACATCAAGCAGGAGGCCGACGCCCCGGGCCTGCCCAAGATCTACGCCCGCGAGGGCCCCGACCCCTACTCCGTGCGCGTGGAGGATGGGGCAGGGACTGCAGGTGGTCCAGTGCCTGCCGCCCTTGGGCCAGCTCAGCCCTTCTTCAAGGAGGAGAAGGAGGGTGGTGTCGAGGAGGCGGGCGGGCCCCCGGCCGGCCTGTGCAAGCTGGAGGGTGGGGAGGAGCTGGAGGAAGAGCTTGGGGGTTCTGGCACCTACAGCCGCCGGGAGCAGTCCCAGATCATCGTGGAGGTGAACCTCAACAACCAGACGCTGCACGTGTCCACGGGGCCCGAGGGGAAGCCAGGCGCGCCCACAGGCCCGGCCACCATGGTGCTGGGCCGGGAGGACGGGCTACAAAGGCACACGGAGGACGAGGAGGAGGAGGAGGACGAAGAAGAGGAGGAGGGTGGGGGCAGTGGGGGGGAGGAGGAGGAGGAGGAGGGCGGCAGTCAGGCAGAGGAAGAGGACGAGGAGGAGGAAGGGCACAGCGAGCAGGAGGAGGAGGAGGAAGAGGAGGAGGAGGAAGGACACAGCGAGCCGGAGCAGGAGAGCTCCGAGGAGGAAGAGGAGGAGGAGGAGGAAGAGGAGGAGGGGGAGGGGGAGGTGGCGGGGAGGCAGGGCCCGGCGGGGCGGCAGGGCAGCCGGGCAGACCCCCCTCCCCACAGCCGCATGGCCACGCGGTCCCGGCGCCGGGCCCCCCCTGAGCCTGAGGAGGCCGGGCAGCGTGGTGGGAAGCGGTCAAAGCCATCCCCAGGAGTGGCCCCGGCATCGGCACCGGCCCGAGGGCCACAGGCCACTGATGGGTTGGGGGCCAAGGTGAAGCTGGAGGAGAAGCAGCACCACCCGTGCCAGAAGTGCCCGCGTGTTTTCAACAACCGCTGGTACCTGGAGAAACACATGAATGTGACCCACAGCCGCATGCAGATCTGCGACCAGTGTGGCAAGCGCTTCCTGCTGGAGAGTGAGCTGCTGTTGCACCGGCAGACGGACTGTGAGCGCAACATCCAGGTGGGCCTCACGTGGCTTCATGACGTGGGCGGGCGGGACAAGGCAGAAGGCCAGCTGAGGCCACACAGCCGAGCTGGGACAGGCCAGAAGTGGGCCCTGGGCTCCCAGGGTCCTGCTGCCTGTGTTGTCCAGATAGTCTGGGAAGACCAGACTTAGCCCCCTGAACAGTGGGACCAGCCCAGGCCCAGGGTGAGCCAAGAAGGTAGGGCGCAGGTTGGTGAGGACGTCACGGAGAACTTCGTGGAGGAGGCAGATAGCACTGGCTTTTGACACGCGGATGTGCAGATAGGATTGGGACAAACCGTAACCTTGGCCAGTGGGGCGAGGGAGTAAGACCTGGAGGGAAGAGATGACAGAGTTGACTGAGCACAGGAGCTTATGACAGTGGGGGACAACCGGCTCTGAGGAGAGATGGGTCAGTGTTTTAGCAAATCCTTAGGGCTGTGGGAAGGCCAGCAGGGCCCCCACATATAGCTTCACAGATGACGCAGTGCACAGAAGCACAGATGAAGGGAGGAGGGGTTCGCCCAGACGGGGGCGCCATTTTCTGCTTGCCACAAAGACTGAGGAGAGCAAGGGGCAGCTGGGCAGGAAGAAGCCCTTGCATGCAGCTTTTTGGAGATGCCAGCTGGCCTGGGTTTGGGGTAGAGGGGCTGGATGAGAAATCTGGGAAGAGCCGGGGCTGCTGGGGCCAAGCGGGGAAGCTGGGCTGGCTGCCAGGCCTCGGGCCAGCTTGATTCTGTGCCAGCATGGCCTCTCAGGGCATGGGCAGCACACAGCCAGCCAGGCTGGTTTTAATGTTCTGGCAGGGATGGAGGGGGTGGGCAGCAGTAGGCGGATGCTAATTGTCTGAGCTAATTGCTAATTGCAGTGCCCTGTGGAGAAAGTGTTACCTGGGGGTTGGTTACCTGGTCTGCTCCACCCTTGTGTACTTGTTCCCACTTGCCTGCCTGCTGGGCTGCCCTTTGACTCTCCACCTGCCACACACCGGAGCCTCCCTCCTGAAGGGGAAGACACTTGTGTCCCTTCTGACCTGAGCAACCTGACCCAATTTCTGCCTGAGTTCTGGCCTTGCCTCCAGACCTCTGAGGGTGTCCTGCAGGGATGGGCAGGGCAAGGGCCAGAGGAAAAGGAGGAGGGGAGTGTGGCCCCAGGGCTCTCACCACCCTGCACTACCTAATGGGACCGGGTACCTCCTGACTGCCGTCTCCCCCGGCCAGCCCTTTGGGACCTATCTCTTTGGGGATCTCCATGGTGTCAGGGCATGAGACCCAGCAGGGGGAGGCAGCAGAGATAATGCTCCAGCTCTGTCCTGACCTGTTATCTGAGAGGGGCTTATTCATGCCCACTGTGCGCTGTGGCCCTTCAGCCAGTGAAGAGTCTCCTCTCTATAGGCAGATGCCTTGTTCAAATCAGTACAGAGGAGGGGCTTCCTTGAAGAGGTGACCCCTGGCCCTAGTTAAGCTCAAGGATGAAGGAGGGCCCAGGCTATAGCCCTGGGCGGTGGGTGGATATGTTAGGGGAGGTACCATCCCCAACTCCCAGAACATCAGATCTGGCTGGTCCTTGGTCACCACCGGCTCTCTCTCCAGCATAATTCAGGTGAGGAAACTGAGGCCCAGAGACGGGAAGTGACTTGTCCTTTGTCACATAGTCCTGACTCAGTACCCAGAGCCTGAAGTCCTCTCACCCCACAGTGTGTGACATGCGGCAAAGCTTTTAAGAAGCTCTGGTCCCTGCACGAGCATAACAAGATTGTGCATGGTTATGCAGAGAAGAAGTTCTCGTGTGAGATCTGCGAGAAGAAGTTCTACACCATGGCCCATGTGCGCAAGCACATGGTTGGTAAGTCTCGGCCAGTGAGGGATGGAGCCTGAGCACAGAACTGGGCCTCACATCTAAGGGCAATGTGAAGGCGTGAGAAGGCCCCTCTCAGTGGGGAGGCCTGGGGAGGCTGGTTGCAGTGGCAGGTTTGGCCTGGACAGGCTCTGGGGCCAGGGCTGCCATATTCAGTTGGGCAGGTTGCACACGGCACAAGGGCTCCTGGACAAGATGTCAGGTAGGAGCTAGAATCCAGCTGACACAGGTTGTGTCTCAGTTTGAGGTCAGCTGTGTCTCTGATTCTTTGACCACCCTCAGAGGGCTTCAGGCTTCTCTGAATACAACCCTTCCCTCCCAGGGTCACACCTCAACACAGTAAAGTGGTCCCACCAGAGTGTGTTCGACTACACCTCTGCCTTGGGCGTGGCTGTCTCTCCCCTCTAGGTGGGCTGGGGGGGGGGTGGGCAGCAGTGCGAGTTTGATATCTCTGCAGCCCTCCCTTCCTTGCCTGCTCAGTGACTGGGACTCAAGGGACAGGTGGCTAAGGTGGGCCTTTAACCCCTTTCTCCACCAGACAGTGCTAGGGTCCTCCAGCAGGAACTGACTGGGAGAGGAGATGCTGGGTAACCCAGGATTGGTGGGCCTTCTGGGCTCAGTTTCCCCAGCCCTGAGCTCCATGGGGCCCTCCCCGTCTCCAATTGCTTCTTCCCAGGTCTTCCACCTCACCTGTCCGTGGGTTCTGTGGGGGGCTATAGCTAACTGTTACAGTGTCATCCCCTGTAAAGCCCCAGCAGCACTACTGGGGTGCAGTACTACTCCTAGCCTCCTTTTATAGAAGAGGATGCTGACGCCCACAGAGGCTGTGCAGGGAGCCGGTAGCTGGACCAGGATTTGAGCTGATGCCAGTCCCATTGGGATACTTCCATTTTCCCCCAAAGCTTTGGGGGTGAGGTGGCCTTGGCTATTTCCCTTGGCCAGAGGCTAAAGAAGGGCCTCCACACTTGTCTGACCAGACTTCAGAGCAGACAGAAACCTATCTAGCCCACAGGGAAGGGGGTATTCCTGGGCGGCAGCCCCAAGTCCTGGGACAGAGGCTGTGAGGCAGGCCCCAGGGCAGGTGGGGTCCCCCAGAGCTGTGACGGCCATGGTGCCCACCTCGTAGCCCACACCAAGGACATGCCCTTCACCTGCGAGACCTGTGGGAAGTCCTTCAAACGCAGCATGTCTCTCAAGGTGCACTCGCTGCAGCACTCCGGGGAGAAGCCCTTCCGATGTGAGGTGAGTTCCCATGTCCCCCTGCCCCAGGGGCCACCCAGGATGGGGCAGGATCAGGGGCAGCAGCTGCTTAAAAACCAGTGGAATACAGGGCTCGGGGAGGGGCCCAACCTCTGATATCTGTGGCCCTTGCCTCCTGCTCTATCCTCACCTGCTTGCCCACCGGCCTATCCCCCACCACCCTGCTCTGCCACCCCACCCCTAACCCAATCCACACACATTCAGGGTGGGAAGGCTGCCTGGGCTGGAACCATGGTGCAGGCTTTCTGGAGAGGTGGAGAGAGTTGCATCTCAGGCAGAGATGAGAGATGGAGCTTTAGGTGGAGATAACGGGGCCTTCCTATAGAGAAGGATGGGGAGGGCCTTGGCTTTAAGCCTGAGGCCTTCCTCCCCTCTGTCACCTCTCCCCACTTCCTGGATCCCATTCCTGCCTGGGCCCTGCATGCCCATGGCTCCTCACCTGTGCCCCACCCCAGGAGCCCCTGCAGTCACGGTCATGGGTAAGCTCTTCCCTCCCTGAAGGCTGCTTCCTCCCTCCCCCCCTCCCCCACCCCAGAACTGCAATGAGCGCTTCCAGTACAAGTACCAGCTGCGGTCACACATGAGCATCCACATTGGCCATAAGCAGTTCATGTGCCAGTGGTGTGGCAAGGACTTCAATATGAAGCAGTACTTTGATGAGCACATGAAGACCCACACAGGTACGGTGGCCCCGGGAGGAGCTCCACGCCAGGTCCGGGACCCCTCAGCCCTGCTCAGGATGCCTGGGATGGCTGCTCCCCTTCTCTGAGGCTCGGGGCCCTCCTCCCTGCCTCCCAGGGTCCCAAAGTGGCCCAGGGTGAGGAGGACCGGAGAATGCCAGGGCTGAGCCCCATTGGTTCCATGGGCGCAGGGAGGCTGGCCCTGGGCGGGAGTGTGGCAGTGCCCCAGTGACACTGCTGCCCACCGCCAACCCCCAGGGGAGAAGCCGTACATCTGTGAGATCTGCGGGAAGAGCTTCACCAGCCGGCCCAACATGAAGCGGCACCGGCGCACGCACACCGGCGAGAAGCCCTATCCTTGCGACGTCTGCGGCCAGCGCTTCCGCTTCTCCAACATGCTCAAGGCCCACAAGGAGAAATGCTTCCGTGTCAGCCACCCTCTGGCTAGCGACGGCGCCCCCTCTGCCCCAGGCCTGCCCCCTGCCCAGCCTCAGGCTCCCGCACTGCCACTGCTCCCAGGGCTGCCCCAGACCATGCCGCCCCCGCCCCACCTGCCGCCCCCGCCCCCGCTCTTCCCTACCACTGCCAACAGCGGCGGGAGGATGACCGCCAACAACTGACCCCCAAGTGCACACGCAGGACCTGGAGCCCCGGGCCCACTCTGGGGGCGACCCCGCTGACAACACCGGCCTGGCATCGCCGCCCCCACATCCAGAGGCCGCTGGACACGCTCTGCTTCAGACCCCTGCCCCTGATGGGGATGCGGGCTGGCAGCTCCCCGGAGCTGGTGGAGGACACCTCACTCCCAAGTGCCCCCCTTTCAGTGACTCCTTGAAGCCTTTACTTTTTTTTTTTTTTTGGAAGGGAAGGAAAAAGAAAAGAGAGGAAACTATTTGCAGCACCCCCCTCCAGGTGAGGGGGGTGCTGGAGGCAGCGAGTACAGTGGAAGAGGAGCCTGCATAGCAGGTGTGACTGGTCACTCTGCTGAGGCTTGAGCTGGAGGGGCTGTCCAGGCCGAGCCTGGGTCACCCTCAGCGGCTCATCCCCATCGCCCCTGGGCTCCCTAACTTGCCCCCTCATCCTGCAGGGTCTGGGGAGAAGTTGAGATGCCAGTCCCCTTTGGAGGAGTTGTGGACCCAGCCTGAGGGCTGTGGTCACTGAGGCAGGGGCTTGAGACCAGATGCCCATGAGCGTGTTGATGGGGAGTGGCAAGGTGTGAAGACTGCAGACCCAGCTCTGCACCATGTGGAGTGGGGCAGGCAGGGGCTGGACCCCAGGCATTTGCTTTCCCCACCCATAGCCCTGCCAGCATTTACAGGGATTCCCAACCTGCCCCAGGCTACACTGAGGTCCCTGGGCCTCGGTGCTGTGGGCAGGCCCTGGGTGGGCAGACTGAAGGGCTCCCGCACCACCAGCTCCCAGGGGCCCTTGTAAGTGGGTGGACCCCAGGAGCAGGGCCCGAAAGAGGAGGCTTGGGCCAATGTTTTAAGGTTTCAAGGTGCTATCAGGGGGCAGGGGGCAGGGCTGCCCCTCACCAGCTGCCCTGGCCGCCTCTCCCACGCTAGAGGAGATGTGTATGTCTGTCTGCTCCCCGAAGGCAGTGCCAGGCCTCATTCTCTCCCTAGGCCGCGCCACAGCCTGCCCCTGGCTGGTGTCCAGCATCCTTGTCTCCTGGGCCTCTGCACTGGCAGTGGGGTGCCCGTAGCGTTGTCAGTGAGAGAAGCCTGCATGTTCAGGCCCTGGGGGCCAGGGCGGGATCCTGGGGGAGCCCCAGCCTGTGCCCAATGCTTGCCCCCATGAGGCCAGCACAGCACTAATAGGACACCCTTTTCTGTTGTCATTTAACATCTTGATTCCTACCTTTAAAAAGGGGAGGAAGGTTCCATAAGCTACATGTTTCCTAGTTAAGCTCTTTCCTGTTGTGTTTATACGGTTTTGTTTGTTATACTCGTTGCACCTTAAACCCCTGCGACCACCCCCACACCATCACCTTCCCAGCATGGCTGGAGTGGGTAGAGGCCTGAGCCCAAGGGGGCCAATGAGGGGACTGGGCCCCATCAGCCCAAGGGCTGAGGGGGTCAGAACTCCTCTGATCTCCTTGTAGGCCCATGGCACTGGGACAGGGGGCTGGGCACATTTTAATCATCAATAAACGAAGCACTTTATTCTGTACAGATGTGGGCAGGCCCAAGGAGCCCGAGTGATTTGAGGGTGTATAATCCAAGCCACACAGCCTGATCACTCTCTGGGCATAGGGGGCAGTTCCCCGGCCCAGCTGAGTGGGGGGCTGCAGCAGGAGCAGTACGAGCCAGAGCCTACAGACGCAGCCTCAGGTGCCCTTGCTGTTCTCTGGGCAGAGAAGGTGGGCCCCTCCCAGAGAGAGGAAGGCTTCCTGTCTGGCTCCCGGCTCTGTGGCTCCCCATCCCAAGGCTGGTCCTCCCAGGCCCCTGCTTTACTATAGCTCTTTCCCTTTCCTGCACCCCTTATTTCTGGGCTTCCATGATGTCCTCAGGGTCCCCCCTCCCCTTGCTATTTCTAACCTCTGGTCCCAGTGCCTGGCAGCTCTTCACAGCTGGCTCATCTTTCCCCCAAAAAAGTTGATCTCCCCCAGTGGTCTGTGGGTCGGGACCCCCATGGGTTCCCCAACCCCGTTATTGATACCAGGGTCTCCCATAGGGGCTGGTAGCCTTGTCACCTGCTAGCCCCGCTGCCGCCTTAGTAAGCCTGGGAGCCCTGGCCAGGTTGGGCCCTTGGTCTGTCAGGCCAGACTTCAACAAGCAGAGGCTGGAGAGGAGTGTGAGGGAGCTGGTGGTAAAACCCTGTCACAGGACCTGGGTTTCCTGTTCTTTTACACCTCTCCTCTGACAGCAGGAGAAGGGTCCTGACAGTAGGCTGGGTGCTGGTCAAAATGGTCCGGTAGCTTTAGGTGGCCACAGCCAAGCCCTTTCCTGGGAGACCCCATCCCAGTGGGGACAGGAGCCCCGTGTCCCTGGTGCTAAGTGCTCTCCTCCCCTTGGGCCACTGTGGGTGGGAGCTCCTTTCCAGCCAGATCACGAGGGTCTGAAGCAATAATGGAACCTCAGCAGTGCCAGTATAGATGGGGTTCTTGTTTTACCAGCTTTTCCATTTCCTTTTTATTTTAAAAACAAATTATTAACAAGCACCTGGATATTGGAGTGAGGGGGCTGGGGCATCGCACCCACTTCCCAGGGCTGGCGGTATTGGTGGGTAGGGGGCTCAGGATCGTCACCTCCTGCCAGAGTCCGGCTACAGGGGGGTCCCTGTCTCGCTGGACTTCACCCATTTGGCCAGACCTCAGGTCCGGAACCTGAGCCAGCTCTCCTTGGGCTCCCTGGTCTTGGACCAGCTGGGGATAAGTGGCCAGAGAGATGAGGTGGGGCTGAAGCCCCATGGCCACAGCTTTGGGAGCCTGGGCTGGGCTGAGCCTGAGCTTCCGACGCTGGAGTGTGCTGCCACAGTGCCCCTCACAGCGATGGCAGAGTGGCTATGCCCAGGCCTGTGGACCCCTGATGTCTGGTCCTATGTGCCCACCCCACAGCTGCAGAGTGTGTGGGGGACAGCAGGCGGGTGAGAGAGAAGAGTGAGGGGAATAAAGTCAGTACAACTGTTCCTTGGCCCAGCCTCTTCTTTCCACGGTGCCTGCCCTGACTAGTGGCTGGTAAGACTTGGACCAGAGCAAGGAACCCGACAGCTTGGCCGCAGACCACGTGGACAGTGTGTCCTGGGGCATCGGTGGACCCCCACCTCCCTCTCTTAAGGATGTGCCGGGCTTCAGGGAACACCCAGGGTCATGAGTCAAGGCAAAAACAGATACACCCTCAAACTGGTGCTGGGTCCTGGGTGGAGTGCAGAGGGGCTTTCAAGAGGAGAGGTCCTGGGGCGACTGAGGCTGAACCCCCAAAGGCAGCGTCACAGGTGGCCAGGTCCCTTGCAGGTATGGTTTTCTGTGAGCACCAGGTGTATTGCCACAGGAGCGTCCCCCGTGCATACGCTCAGCACGGGTGCGGCGATGCAGTGTGGACTCATCCCTTGGCAGGCAGGGAAGGTGAAGGAGCCAGATATCAGAGATGCTGACCGGGGGCCTGGGAGGACAAAAGCTCAGATGGAAGACAGGTAGTGGCCTCTGAGGAAGACGCAGGTAGCTCTCACAGGTAACATGGAGCACTGGCTCTGTGCCAAGTGGAACTCTAGGCCTGGGGGATACGTGGTTAACGAGGTTCCTGTGTTTGTGGCACTTAGTTCTGGACATAGGGGGAAGGGTCTGCTGAGGGGAGGGGGCCAGGAGGCTGGTGGTGGATTCATTAACCAGCCAGAGAGGAAGTGCAGGTTCCCAGGATGTGGCCATTGCCTTTCCACACAGCCCACTTCCTTGACTGAAAGGAACGGGGACTCACTCAGGTCACCCTAAGAAAAAGGCTGGCTGACAGACCCAAGGGCCTGCCTGCTCCCTCCTTGTGGGGATTCTGCTTCTCTGTTTCTGCTCTCTTCCCTCCCGCTACCCCTGTGCTTACGTGACACCTCTCTACACCTCCTTTCCCTTCACCCGACCTCCCTCATTCTCAAGGTATCGTTGACCCTTGAACAACATGGGGGTTAGGGATGCTGAACCCCAAGCAGTTGAAAATCCCCCCAAACTTAACTTCCAGTAGCCTTCTGTTGACAGGAAGCTCTTACGGCTAATGTAGTCAATTGCCATATTTTTATATGCATTATATACAGTGTTCTTACAATAAAATAAGCTACAAAAGGGACAAAATTAAGAAAATTATAAAGAGAAAATACATGTATAGTACTGTATGTATTTACTGAAAAAAATCTGCATATAAGTGGACCTGCGCAGTTCAACCTGCATTATTCAGGGGTCACCTGTGTTTCCAAGTTCACCTTCCAGAGAGTCTTGGGCATGTGCCACGGTAGGCTAGGAGGCAGAGGCCGCTGGGTGGCTGTGGGCCATGGATGGCGGGCACCATGGTTGGCATCTCTGGAGCACTCACTCTCCCCAGTTTTGCTCTTTGGGATCAAACCGCTCACTAACACCTCGCAACCTGGAGCACGGCTGGCCTGTTGGACAAAGCTGGACTTTCCTTCCTTCTAACACACAGTAGGGGTCAGTGAGATGAGGAAGTGATGCACCCTCGGCTTAGCAGTGCCCTTGAACCTGCCCCCTGATTATGTGGCTTTCTAGAGCCATGACTGGTGAATAAGTCAGGATAAGATGTGTTCTGCTGCAGTAACAGACCACCTCCCAACCTCAGTGGCTCTGAGTGAAGCTCCAGGGCAGCCATTCCGCATGTGGTAGTTCAGAAGTCCAGGCTGCTTTGGTCTTCTGGCATCTCTATATTGACAAAGATTCTTACCACAGCTCTCGGGCTGGGAATGCTTGACAGTCACTCCTCACTCGACAACCTTGTGAGGGGCTGAGGACCTAAGGAAATGGCAGTTCAGAGAGGTAATGTAATTCGTACATAGCCAGAGAGTGTTGGAGGCAGGATTCAAATTCAAGTCAGTCTGATTCCAAAGCCACTGAACAAAGCCACTTCCCCACATTCAACTCCTCTGTGTCCCCTCCACCAGCAGAGCTGGGCACACAGCGGTGTTCAGGAGAGCATGGCCATGAATGCTGAACCATGGCTATTGGTTGCAAACAGCAGAGCCCCCTCTAGCTAATTTAAGCAGAAAACAATTTAATGAAAAGGTGTTAATTAAATCTCCTGGAGAACCAGAGACTCAGTCTCTGGAGTGACTCAGGGAACAAACCCAAACCACCCTGCGAGACTTGCCCCAGGGGAGGTGTGACTACCACCCCAGCTGGGAACTAATCATACTGAGGGCTGTCTCTCCACCCCCACCCCCCATAAAAGCTAATCACTCTCTCTGCCACCCTCACAAAATGCTGGAGTCTGCATGGCACCTGCTTTCTTGCTTTCTCTCCTCTGAATCAGTCTTGCATGGGTGTGTCTGATTGTCAGATCCAGGTCACATATTTATACCTTAGGTGCAAAGGAAGCTGGGAAAGTGAGTTATATTGTCTACTTTGGGCAGGTGGGATTCTCAAGCAGAAAAAGGCTATCCAAATGTGCTGGGTGGCTGCAAAGTGTTAACTAACCAATACACATGCCAGTCTAGCCCTTCACTGCCCAATAGCAACATGTACCCTCTTCCATACAACAAGCACAACAAAAATCCTCTTGACAACCTGCCTCATACAGCTAAAAATGTGTTCACCCACTTCCCAAAGGGGACAGTATCATTTCTCATCTCAGACTGAATACAGCCCCCAATCCAGGATCTGCAGTGATACTCTCTTCCAGTTCAGCTATAATCCCTTTTTGTATTCTGACATACACGGACTGCACTGTAAGTGTAACCGTCACCAACCAGACCCTTTCCAAAACAGAAGGGGAAGGGGAGGGGGAAACAAAACTAGTGAGAATGTGTGCATATATCTCACCCAGCAAGGGAGAAGACAGGCAGGGGTTCCCATCACTATTCAGCCACCGGTGGAAGGGCCGTGGTGGTGCTGGCTTCCTGCTTCCCTTTGATGTTCCCCTGCCCTCAACCAGCACCCAGGAAGATCACAGGAACTCACCTGCCACGTGCTCCTTATCTGCAGTCTTGAAGGATAGGACCCCCTGGTGGTCCTGAAGTTGCTCTAGTCACCCACTTACTTTTCTTTCAATTTTCTTTTGAGGTGAAATCCACATTACATCAAATTAACCGTATTAAAATGAATGTTAATGACATCAAAATAAACTTTAGTGACCTTTAGTGCATTCACAATATTTTATAACCATCACCTCTATCTAGTTCCAAACATTTTCATCACCTGTATTTTTCTTATTATCTCTGACCTTGCTGAATTCATTTATTAGTTCCTGGAGGGTTGGGTTTTATTTATTTGATTGATTGATTCTCTGGGATGATTTCCTCGTCATTCCTAAAAGATAGTTTCGTCAGATATAAGATTTACCATTTTCAGTTTTCAGCTGCTGAAAAATGTGCCACATCCTTTTGGCCTCCATGGTTTCTAATGAGAAATCCACCACAATTTGAATTGCTGTTTCCCTATAGGTAATGTGTTATTTCTCTCTGGCTGCTTTCAAGATATTTTTCTTTGTCTTTAGTTTTCTGAAGTTTAGTTATGATGTGTCTTGGCATGGATTTCTTTGGGTTTATCCTGTTTGGGGTTTGCTCAGCTCTTTGAACTTGTGTCTTTCACCAAATTTTGGAAGTTTTCAACAACTCTCTGTTCTCCTTCTAGGACTATATTGATACAAATGTTGGATTTTTTGTTCTTATCTCATGGACCTAAGATGCCATTCTTTTTTTTTTCCACTCTCTCTGTTCTTCAGATTGGGCATATTCTATTAATCTGTCCTCAAGTGCACTGATTTTATCCTCTGTCATCTCCCCTCTCCTACTGAGGCCATCCAGCAACTTTTTGTTTCTGTTATTCTATTTTTCAGTTCTATAATTTCCACTTGGTTCTTCTGTATAACTTGTTTCTTTGCTGCAATGTTCCAATTTTTAAATTCATTTCAGGAGACTTTGTAATTTATTGTGGAAGCATTTTTATGATAGCTGCTGTAAAACTCTTGCCAGGTCATCCCAACATCTGATTTGTCTCAGTGCTGCCATCAGTTGATTCTTTCCACATTCAAGTTGTGGTTTTTCTGGTTATTATTATGGCGGGTGATTTTTTTCTTTTTTATTGTATCCTGGACATTTTGGCTATTCTGTTAGAAGACTCTGCGTTCTAACTGGTTCTTTGTCTGTAACAAGCAGTTGTCCTGTTTAGTTTTAGCACACAGGTCCAGGTCTACTTTCGTGGGCAGAGGTTCCAATGACAATTTAATTTCTCACTTGTTCCTGCTTCTGCTGCCTGAGAGAACAGAAGGGGTTGCCCTAGGCCAGCTGCCCAGTGGCTCTCGCAGGGCAGGTGAGTCTCAGGCCAGATGTGGAAGGAGAGTGCTTCCTCTGGCCTGTCGTGATGAACCCACCTTGTTGGTGAGGCTGTATTTGCCTGATGGTGTTGGAGGGACGACTGTTCAGCCTCCCAGATGGATGAGCCTACCTGACCTATATTCTGTTGCTAAGTTGAGGTCAGGAAATTCCAGGCCTGGATCATCTTCTGTCGGGTGTGAGGGTGTTAGACACCCCCATGCTGAGTTATTCCTTCATTCTTAGGGTCTCCCACAAATTTGTCATTCTTTTCCTACCTTTCAGATTTATCTTTTGATGGTCTCTTGTTTATTTCCATGAGGTATAGTTTTACTTAACAGGGAGGAACAGGGAGAAATGAGTCCCGTGTTGTCTAGGCCAGAAGTTGTCTTTTAGTCATGTTTAAAAGTGGAGCACCAAAAAGCCTGTTGGAAACTCAGCACGTGTGAAGGGATGTGTTAAGTGGAGGGCTTCACTGTACAGTGATGTGGCTGGGTTGTTTCTTTGAGGTCCCTTTGGTATTGATGTCTGTTTTTTTTTCCCCTCTTGGGCTGTCAGATGCCAGGGAAGCTGGGAAAGCAAGTTCTGGTTTCTATCTGAGGGAAAGACTACCAATGTAGGACCTGTCCCAAACACAGGAAGACTATTTAGGAGATGGGAGACCACCCAGTGTGACAATGTCTGCCACATATGGACATAGAGGGTAGCTACTCAAGCAAATCCTCAACAGCCAAATCACAGCCCAGAACCTACATCTGGGAGGGGCCTGCTTACACAAGCAGGGTTGCAGACTTTGTTAGATTTCTTGGCACATTTGCAAGGGGTTCTCTGACCTTAGCAAAATGAGCAGAACTTTTCTGAAAATTTTCGCTTGGTATTTCTCTTAAATAACCTTTGTGATGTGCTAAGATTCCTAAAGAAGGCAGAACATGAATAGACAACCCGGTTAAAGCTCAAAATAATTATCTGAGTGAAAGAAGTCAGACAGAGAGAGAAAGAGAAAGAGAGAAAGAGAGAGAGAAAATGAGAATATCCTGTATGATCCCATTTACATAAAACTTTAGAAAATGCAAATGTTTATAGTGACAGAAAGATGAGTGATTGTCTAGGTTGGGGATGAGGGAGGGATTATAAAAGGGGAAGAGGAGACTCGTGTGTTGATGGGTATGTCCTCTGTCTTGACTGTGGTGACGGTTTCACAGGTGTATATACAATGACGAAAGTTATCAAATTGTACACTTTACATATGTGCCGTTTATTGGATGTCACTTATGCCTCAACAAAGTTGTATAAAAAACAACGTGAGACTGATCCCTATGTGCTGGCCATCTACATTTCAGTTTTTGTAAACGGGGGAAAATTACCCCAACTTCATAATTTTAGTGTGAAGATGAAATGAGTAAAACGTAAAGGGATGAAGTGAGATGACATTTTCCTTGGATTCAACGAAAAGTGGTGGAGTCACGCTTTCTCCCACTCTCTTCTATACTCACCTCCATCACTTGGGCATCTCCCTGGGTGATTAACAGAGTGGGTGTGGCAGAGATGACACAGTCCTGGCTGTGACTTCATAGTTGTTAAAGTGAGGTGATGGGTACGTGGGATGTCAGTATACTATTCTCTCTACTTTTGTATATGTTTGCATTTTTTATAATTATAATTTAAAAATAAACAGTGGCTCCCCATTTCACTGGGGGAAAAACCAATGTTGTACACTTTGAACATGGTCCTGCATGTTCCCCCACCCTTACCTCTCTGCCTTCATCTCCGACGACTCACTTCCTCTTTCATGGCTGCGGCCCCACTGGCCTCCGTGCTGTGCTTGGAACACGGTCGGTGCTCTCCTGCCTCAGGGCTTTTGCTCAAGTTGCAAAAACCTGAAATCTTCCTCTCCCATGGCTTGAACCTGCTCAAATATAGTTCTTTCAGTGAGTCTATCCTGACCACTCATTTAAAATTTGTACCGCCTCCACCTGCCACTCCCCATACCGTCTTTCCTGCTATTTGTCACTATAGCACTTATCATCATCTGACGTGCCGTATAACTATTTATTGGTTGC
This sequence comes from Rhinolophus sinicus, assembly GCF_036562045.2. Lineage (NCBI taxonomy): Eukaryota > Metazoa > Chordata > Mammalia > Chiroptera > Rhinolophidae > Rhinolophus > Rhinolophus sinicus. Next base: position 10,919,382 of record NC_133759.1, on the reverse strand, counting down.
TGTCTTTCCTGATCCCCGGCTGAATGTAAGCTCCATTAAGACAGGAATTCTTGGCTGATATGTTCACTGCTGAATCCTCAGCATTTACAACAGTGCACAGTAGAATCTCGATGAATGAATGAGTCACGTATAAATATTCTAGTGGAATGCCTGGTAGGGAGTGAGCCCATGGGATCCATCATAAACTAAAAATACATCATGGAGTCACTTGATAAATATAAGTGAATTGTTCCTTCAATACGCTCTGTCCTGGTCTTCGGAAAATGAGACTACGTTTAATGGACATTTTTTTTTGGTTAATCTGTGGGAACAGCAAGGTAAGAAGGGATTCCCAGTCTTTGGAGGTGGGCAGATCAGCTCTGAATCCTGGCTTGGTTACTTGCCAGCTGTGTGACTTGGCCAAGTTGCTGAGCCTCTCAGGGCCTGGTCTCCTCGCTGACCGTACCTGTTGGAAGTGCCCTGCAGTCCAGGGCTGGGTTGGAAACCCACCACTTGCCCTCATCCTTTACAAAAGACCGACAGGACCACCTTCAGAATATTCCCACATGCTGTGCCCTCTGGGACCTGCTGGTGGGGTGAGCAAGTGATGGTCAAATACCTTCATGGCTCAGGAGGGACAGGCAGTGAAATCGCCGAGATCACAAAAGGGGAGGTGACTCAGTTCTGGCCCAGCCTGAAGTTGCCTCTCCAATCCCCCCACCCCCCGAGCCTGAGGTTATAAACAAGTGACTCAGAGGAATGATGGGAGAATGCCCCATAATAGTTCACGCCAGTGTCCGGGGGCTAAATTTAACCCACAGCTGCACTTTGGGAACAAGTTCATCTTGATGGCTGAGGCTGATGTTTGTGTGTGAAGGGCAGTCGGGGTGGTCAGGAGTCCAGAAGAGTGTGGGCATCGAGACTGGCTGTCCTGGGCCTCTACCCTGACCCCTTAGATGGTAGACGGGGTGCAGGGGCCCCAAGACCAGCCAGGCTCAGACCAAGCCTAGTATAGACCAAGACCAATGAATATAGACAGCTAAGTCCTGGAATATTAAGCTCTTAGCGTGTCACTTTGTGAACACTAGAATTCAGACTGTCACTCCCCCATAATGTTAAAACCCTGGGGGTTTAAAAGCCTAGAAGAGTCGAATTCTAGGAAATTAATTTTCTAGCATGTCTGACACCTCGCAAAGTTAAAACCCTGTGACTGTGTGCTCCCAGGAATATAGAACCTCAGTGCTTCTGAACCTCAGCCGAACTGAGCTGAGGCCCTCAGTCTAACTTCACCACCTCGTTGGGTAGGAAGGTAAACTGAGGCTCAGCAGAGTGATCTGAACTGCCCCAGGCTCCACAAGAGACTGGTGATCTTGTTTATCTAAGGCACCTTCTTGCTTTCTTACACAGTCCAAGGAGGGTCTCAGAGCTGGGGCAGAACGGGGAGCCGGTCTTCCCATTTTAAAGGTGGGACAACAAGGTCCCCAGTGAGAGAATGGCACGCTCAAGTTTACTGAGCACAAAACCCAAGCACTGTATCCAAGGGTGGTGGAGTAAGACATACTCCAGGAAGGAAGATAGAGGCAACTGGACAGAAAGGCCCAGAAGGTCTGAAGTAAGGGAGACCAGGAAGTGGGACTCCAATACTTGCCCCTCCCTGAACTAAGGGGCAGAACTTGGGTCACCCCCTCCCGGAGGGGCACTGCCATGCCGTTCTCCATTTAGAAATGAAGCAGCGAAGCCCTCATCTTTCCGGGAGGGCCCAGACACCCCAATCCCGTTCCACGAGACCCCAGAGCTGAGTCAAAGCTGCTCTAGGAAGGGGCCTCTGCCCAGCTGTCCCCTCTGCGTCATGTGCAGGAAGCCAGGCGGCTCGCCTTACAGGGCCAGGTCCACCTCTATATATAGCCCCACGAAGACAGCTGCGTAGACTGAGCGCGCAGGGAGTACGGATAGGAGGCCCCGGTCACTGTGGCTGCACCCTAGGCCCCCCACCATGGCGCTGGGCTTGGAACAAGCAGAGGAGCAGCGGTTGTACCAGCAGACGCTCCTGCAGGAGGGGCTCAAGGACATGCTGGACCACGGCAAGTTCCTGGACTGTGTGGTTCGGGTGGGCGAGCGCGAGTTCCCGTGCCACCGCCTGGTGCTGGCCGCCTGCAGCCCCTACTTCCGGGCCCGCTTCCTGGCTGAGCCAGAGCGCGCGGGCGAGCTGCGCCTGGAGGAGGTGAACCCGGACGTTGTGGCCCAGGTGCTTCACTACCTGTATACATCGGAGATCTCACTGGACGAAGCGACCGTGCAGGATTTGTTCGCCACCGCCCACCGCTTCCAGATCCCATCCATCTTCACCATCTGCGTGTCCTTCCTGCAGAAGCGCCTGTGTCTCTCCAACTGCCTCGCTATCTTCCGCCTCGGGCTCCTGCTCGACTGCGCGCGCCTGGCCGTGGCCGCCCGCGACTTCATCTGCGCGCGCTTCTCGCTCGTGTCGCGTGACGACGACTTCCTCGGGCTGTCGGCCGACGAGCTCATCGCCATCATCTCCAGCGACGGCCTCAACGTGGAGAAGGAGGAGGCGGTGTTCGAGGCGGTGATGCGGTGGGCGGGCAGCGGCGACACCGAGGCACAAGCCGAGCGCCAGCGCGCGCTGCCCACTGTCTTCGAGAGCGTGCGCTGCCGCCTGCTGCCTCGCGCCTTCCTGGAGAGCCGCGTGGAGCGCCACCCTCTCGTGCGGGGCCAGCCCGAGTTGCTGCGCAAGGTGCAGATGGTGAAGGATGCGCACGAGGGCCGCCTCACGGTGCTGCGCAAGAAGAAGAAAGAGGGGAAGGAGGGAGCCGGCGGCAAGGCGGCGGGCAAGAGCGCAGGCGAAGCCAAGGCGGAGGAGGACGAGGAGGCCGAGCGTGTCCTACCGGGCATCCTCAACGACACTCTGCGCTTTGGCATGTTCCTGCAGGACCTCATCTTCATGATCAGTGAGGAGGGCGCGGTGGCCTATGATCCCGCCGCCAATGAGTGCTACTGTGCCTCCCTCTCCACCCAGATCCCCAAGAACCACGTCAGCCTGGTGACCAAGGAGAACCAGATCTTCGTGGCTGGGGGCCTCTTCTTCAACGAGGACAACAAAGAGGACCCCATGAGCGCTTACTTCTTGCAGGTGCCTGGCCCGCCCTGGGAGGGGGCAGCCAGTGCTGGGTGCTGGCAACTGGGGTCAGCCTTGGGGCCCAGAAGAGGCCTGTGTGTACTTGCTGGGGAATGTCATAGGTCGAGGGTGAGATGTAGACCAGGGAGGGGCCTTGACAGCCACTGCCTGAAGGTTGAAGACAGTCCTAGGCCACAGTGGACAGTCGTAGGACAGTGAGCTGCATAACTTTGTTGTCTCCGTTTCAGAAGGATGTTAGCCCCAGGATGGTCTGATACCTTGGGGGGCCCTAGCTCTGCACTAGGGTTGGGGTCAGGCGAGAAGAACGAGCAAGATCAGTGTAGGGAATCCTAGCCAGGGCCTTTGCACGAGGCCAGAACTGGAGTGTGGAACAGAGTATCCCAGACAAAAGGACCGTCCTACCTAGTCCTTCCATTGTACAGATGAAGAAACTGAGGCCCAGGAAGGACCAGTAAAATGGGGTGCCCAGTCCAAGTTGTAACATGACTGTGCGATCTCAAAGGGCACAGATGGGTTCTTGGAGCCTTCCCACTTGAGTGGAATTTGGAGACTTGAAGGGGAGGGTGGTGGTATATCTGGTTGGGAAATGGTGAGCAAGGGACGGAGATGGGAATGACCCTAGTGAGTGGTGTGCTCAGTGAGGCCTGACCCACAGTGAGAGCCGTGAGGGGCAGCTTGGTGCCAGCGTTAAGCTGGGGTGGTGGTGGGGGTGCAGTCACTGATTACCAGCCCAGGCACATCGTGGGCACATTGTTTATTCTCTCTGGGCCTCCATTTGTAAATGGGGATATTATTCTTCCTTCTTGATAAGGTTTTTTTGAAGGATAAATGGTGGTTATAAAGTGCTCGACCCTCAGAAACTTTCCAAAAAGATGAGCACTTGTATCGTTATTATTAGACTGTCCAGGTGGACTGGGCCGCAGAGGTAAACTGAGATTTTAAGGGGTGAATAGCAAAGCTGTATTTGGGTTTCCTGTGCGGTAGGGTGGGGTGGGGTGGGGTGGTGGACAGGGGAAGGTGGGCCTCAAGGACTTGCACAGGGGAAGGGCTATAATGGTGATCTCTGGGCACCTACCTGTGTGGGGTGGGGGAGGGTGGAAAGGGGGGTTCGCTCTGCTGTTCCCAGCCTGATGAGAGGAGGGGCACTGTCTTCAGAAACCGCCTCCAGGCTGCGCTGGCCCTACCTGGAGGCCCGGTCTCCTCTATGACCTAGGGTGACTAAACGAGGCTGAGCAGGGGCTAGGGCTGGGGGCGTGGGAGGGCAGTAGCTGACTGGCTGGACGCCCGGCCCACAGTTTGACCACCTGGACTCAGAATGGCTCGGGATGCCGCCGCTGCCCTCGCCGCGCTGCCTCTTCGGCCTGGGAGAGGCTCTCAACTCCATCTACGTGGTCGGCGGCCGGGAGCTGAAGGAAGGCGAGCACAGCCTGGACTCAGTCATGTGCTACGACAGGCTGTGAGCCTGGGAGGGGGCGGGGTTGAGGATATGGGCGGGAGCCTGGAGGCCTGGAGGCTGGGGCAGGTGGGATGGGAGCAAGGAAATGAGAGGGCTGGGGTGCTCCGGTAATGTATCGTGTGCACCACCCCGAATAGGTGTCGGGTGGGTGAGGGAATCAGAGACCTGGACTGAGCGCGCGCTTGAGCCGGGCGTTCGCCCTACTCCCCTCTCCTCCAGGTCGTTTAAATGGGGCGAATCGGACCCACTGCCTTATGCCGTGTACGGCCACACGGTGCTCTCCCATATGGACCTTGTCTACGTCATTGGCGGCAAAGGCAGCGACAGGTGAGGCTCAGGCCTGGAGTAAGTGCAACAGCAGGGTTGCTGGTTAAAACTGGAGCAGAATCTCCCGGAGGCTATCAGGGGTTTGTCTTGGCTGCCTTGGGAGGGGCTGCGCCAAGGGAGGGGTGGCTCTGTTCCTCTTTCCTCCCTCTCACTCACTGCCCCCCACCCCACAGGAAGTGCCTGAATAAGATGTGTGTCTATGACCCTAAGAAGTTCGAGTGGAAGGAGCTGGCCCCCATGCAGACTGCCCGATCACTCTTCGGGGCCGCCGTCCATGATGGTCGCATTTTTGTGGCCGCTGGGGTCACAGACACAGGGCTGACCAGTTCAGCCGAGGTGTACAGCATCACAGACAACAAGTACGGCCGCTTGCCTCCCTTTGCCCCTCCCTCCCCAGGCAGGACAGTCAGGACCAAGGGCGTCACTGTGACTGTCACTGCCTGGCTGTGTAGCTTTGGGCCTGTGCCAGCCCTCTCTGTGTTGACCCTGCAGAAACCCTAGCCCCTGTCTTGGGTTTTCATTGTTGAGCTTGTTCAGCACAGAGATAGCCCCTCTTCCCTGATCAGTAGTGAGGTGGGACAAGGTTTATGGTCAGCGTGGTCTGCAGGAGACAGCGCCCAGAAGTGGGGTAGGAGATGCCAGGTTCCTCACTCAGAGACTCATACCAGGCCCTGGCCTGGTACTAGGGACGCAGCAGAGACCAAACTGAGGGCCAGTTGCACTCAGCCAGCAAAAGAGGGGGTGGAGAATGAGGCCCCCAGCAAAGGAAAGTTGGTGCCAAGGCAGTTAGGAGGAAAAGGCAGGCCCATGGGAGGAAAGGCCATTGCTCAGGTTGAATGGAGTGTGGTGGGTGAAGGGAGGAGGGGAGGGGGCATATTGGGGCTGGAGAGGCCGGAAGCAGGGCTGAGGGACTTTATCCCAAGGGCACTGAAATGTCTCTGATGGGTTTTAAGCTCACATCTGTGATTTACTAAGACGCCTCGTGACAACTGATATAGAGAAGACATTAGGAATTTCCCAGGAGGCAGGGGTGCAGCTTTATAGCAAGAGGTGACGGTGGCCTGGAGATGGGGGTACAGGGAGGGAGAGGCAGAGGGGATGCACTGGAAAAAGATTTAGGCCAGGGCTTCTCACAGTGTAACGTGCACACTAATCTCCTGGAGATCATGTTAAAATGCAGATTGTGGTTTGCAGGTCTGGGGAGGGGCCTCAGTGTATTTCTAACAACCTGAGGTGCTACTGATGCTGTTGGTCCACGCGTTTTTAGTAGCAAGAGTTTAGGAGGTAGAAGAAACAGGAGTTAGCAATCGGTTGGCTGTCCTGGGGGACAAGTGGATGCTCTTGAGTGTGAAGTCACTTATTGGCGAACCATTGGGGTTAGGTAGGAAAAGTGAGGATCCAGTTAGGACACGTGGATTTGAGGTGCTTGGGGGTGTCCAGGAGGATGCCCCCAGGGCAGAGAGAGAGGGCTGAGCTGGAAGGAGACGGACAAGCTCCCTCAGGAGAGAGGGTGCAATGGAAGAAGCTGAGGCCCAAGCCCTGAGGGATGGTGGGGACAGGCGCATTTTACAGGAAGGAGTCGGAGGAGCTGAGACTGGGGTAGTGGGGGGTGAAGAAAGTCACATCAGCAGAGGTGTGTGCGATGGGCTTGGACTTCAAAGCCCTGTGGTGGTTGGGGTCCCGAGAGCAGTTTTGGAGGGTGGGGATGAAGGCCCAACTTCAGGAGCCAGGGGAGGGGAGTGAAGACACTTTGAGAGTAATTAGACTACAAAGGGAAAAGAGGGACAGGGCAGGAGTGTAAGAGGTCAGGGTTAACTGTCCCTGAGGGAGTAAGCGAGGAGTTAGGTCAGGAGTGAAGGAGGGACATTAGGGAGATCCACAGTGGATTTCAGGGGCAGGTTGCATGGACTGACAAACGGACAATGAAGGGAAGTGGGAGGTGCAAAAGAATGGGGAAGGAACTGAAGACCAGAGGGAAGGGGGAGAGGAACAGGGTTGGACACTCAAATCCAGGCTGGGGCACCAGGCAGGCATTCCTGCCCGAGAGGGTCAGGAAACCGAAGGTGTGCTGGGAGCCTGGGATTCGGATTTCAAATGGGTGCAGCTGAAGCTGTGGGCACTGGGGTGGGACCATCACCGGGCTGGCTGAGGCCCCCTAGTGATGCACCTCCTCACCCCCAACCCCCCCAGGTGGGCGCCCTTTGAGGCCTTCCCACAGGAGCGCAGCTCACTCAGCCTGGTCAGCCTGGCAGGCACCCTCTATGCCCTTGGCGGCTTTGCCACACTGGAGACCGAGTCCGGGGAGCTGGTCCCCACAGAGCTCAACGATATCTGGAGGTAAGCCCGGCCCCAGGGTGGTGAGGGGAATCATGAGAAAGGCTGATGGCCTACAGCACTGCGGCCCAGCACCGAGGCACCTGGCCGGCTCATCTGAGGGCAGAGCTGGCCCCTGTCCCGGGGAGTCCTGTGGGGAGGGGACAGCAGACAAAGCCTGCTCAGCCCTGGTTCTCTCCAGTTTGGTTGGGAAAGTCTGGGTTTGCACACCTGGCACCACGCACCACTGTGGGACCTTAACAGTGTCACAGTCAGGAACTGACCCCAAGTTTAGGGCACAGACCCATGGAAACAGGCCCCAGGAGTAGAGGGGCCCTGAAGAGGCAGCCAGGCCTTTCCTTTCCCCTCCCTCCTGGATGCTTGCTCTGGGTGGAGGAGACCTGGAGCCAGGATTGAGAAGTGGCTGGACCCCAGCTTTGCAGAGTTCTTGCTTTCTCCATGGCTGGTCTGTCCTGGGGATGGACGGAAGAGGTTTGGGCCACCTAGGACATCTCCTGAAACTTTCGTTATCCCGCTGCTGCAGGCAGCCTGCAGGGAGCAGTGCTGCTGGGAAAGTGGGGACTGGGTGGGGGGCTTCCTGGAGTGCTGGGCAGGGAAATTCTCAAGAGAAGGGGGTTGGGGGGACCTTCCTAGTGGGAGGTGGCCCTTCTGGAGTGCGGCGGTGGGTGTTCTCTAGAGGTGGGCCTTGTAGGGGCCCCCTTTCCCAGAGCACGGGAATTCTCCAGGAGCAGACCTTCCTGGAGATGGGTCTAGGGCTGGTTGGGGGCACTCCTCAAGGGTGGGCTTAGTGCACCCAGCCGACCCTCCCTGCTGGGTCCCACTCTGAACTCTGCTGACCAAGGGCCTTGCCGCTGTCCCACCTGCTCCCATCCCCAGATACAATGAGGATGAGAAGAAGTGGGAGGGCGTCCTGCGGGAGATTGCCTACGCCACAGGTGCCACCTTCCTACCTGTGCGGCTCAACGTGCTGCGCCTGACCAAGATGTGACCAGACCAGCGGGCCTGAACTAAGCACCCCTCCCATTCTGCGGCCAAGGCAGGCTGTGCCTTCTGGGAGCTCCAGGCAGGAGACTGGGAGAGGCCAGAGTCCATCTTGATCTGCTGTGATGCCCGCGTGGCCGCTCCAGTCAGGGAAGGTGACAGTGGCCCAGTTTTAGCCTTGGGGTAGGGACGAGGAGCTTTGGGCTTCTCCGGTGTCGCCATATCTCCCAAGTTCTTTGGTCGGTGAGCAGAACCGCAGGGAGGTGTTCCTGGCTGCATCCTGGCCCAGCCCCAGCCTGGCTGTATGTGCCAGTAAATTTCCCACAGGACTCAGTCCTCGCCTGTCAGATGGGAAGTGTCTCCATCAAGTGCTCCTTGCAGCACAGATGAGTCTCTTTCTGTAAGAAGAATAAAGTGCCTTCCACGCAAGCAGCTCAGGGTGTGGAATCAGGTGCTCCAAGAGTCAGTGATCAGCTAGTTTGAAGATTCGGGGCTTCAATGTTCAGCTGTTGGGTCACCCAGGGTGGTCTCTGCCCTCCACAGGGGTGTCTCCTGCACGCTCTGTGTGCCAAGAGCCTGACCCCTCTCTCTGAGGCCCAGAACCTCCAGCTCCTCACCCAGCACAGACAAGGAGCCAGGAACCTGCTGGGGGAAAGGGCAGGGAACAGCGAAACTGTGGTAGAAAAGTCTTTTATTCTATTGGCTGGGCCTCATGTGGCCTGGCCTGGGCCGGGGCCCAAAAATAGCTGAGCAGCGCCCCTCCCGCTCCCCCCTCCCACCTATTCCGGCTTCTCTTTGTCCGGCTTCTGTTCCTCCTCTAGCGCCAGGGTTCGCTCTCGCTCCTTCACCAGCTGGACACCACAGTAGGTGACAAATAGAACGGCCAGTGTGGTCTGGGGAAACCCTGTACAGGGAAGAGGTCATTGATGGCTGGGAGTGACACCCCCCTCAGTGACTCTTCTCTTCCCACTTGACTGGCCCTCCCGGCTGAGTCTCTGGGGAATTGGGGTGGGGTGGGGCATTTCGGAAGGTCACAGTCCTCGAGATGGATGCCTGGTCTATTCTGTGTCCCCACCCTCCTGTCCCTTACCTGTGAGTAGCAGGCGTCGGGCGACCAGCTCTGTGAACTCAAGGCTGTTCAGGCTCACAAGGTTGTACATAATGATAGCCCAGAAGTTCATGGCCCCAAAGACGGCCCGGACCCTCCGGGACATCTGCTCCGACAGAGAGGCCTGCCCAGTTCAGGAAAGTATTAGCAGTGCAGCAAGAGGCCCCGGGGAAAGAGGACGTGGTCGGTCACAGGCCTTGCCCACATGGCCACGCAGGTCCTGGGGTTATGCCTGTCTCTGAGAGTCCCAGGTCAGCTCTCTCTCATTGTTAAAGATGGGGAAACTGAGGTCTGGAGAGAGGGCAGGGCCTGACCAACACAGCTAAGCCTGGGTATCCCACACCCGACAGAAGGTCGGGAGGGCCAGATATCCACAGGGTGAGCCATTGTTCTGACACCCAGGAGGGTGGTGATGAGAAAGTTCAGGACTGGGGGCCAAGTGTGGCTGGAAGCCTCCAGAGAGCAGCAGTGCCACCCCCTCCAGTGACCCAGCCACCCCTAGCCCTAGATCTTCCCTGCTCACCTCAATTCGTGCTAGGGGCCCCCACTCTGCCAGCTTCTGTACCCAGAGCTCAAAGTTGAGGCCAAAGCAGTTAAGGATTGACCACAGGTAGACAATATCACAAGGCCCAAGCCACAGAGTGGTGACGGCAAATGTGGCCACTGTGGCCACCAGCTCTGGGATCACCGCGGAGTGCTCCCCACCAATGTGGTCATACACGTACCTGTGGGAAAGGCAGGAGAAGGGACCGATGGCAGTGTGGGATAGGGCAGGTAGGAAATGGGCAAAAGACACACAACAGGGGCAGCCCCCCTCAACTCTGTCATCCGGGCTTGTTCAACGTTCCTGACCTCAGGAGGCTGCTCTTCCTCTACCTGACTGCAAACTGTGGAGGCTCAGCCTGGAGCTCTGTATCTTCTCTAGCTGTGTTCATTCAATTCCCAGGTGATCTGATCCAGACCCAGACTTTGAAAACTCTCTGTGCTGATAAGCCCCAAATCTGTGTCTTTAGTCCAGCCCCTCTCCTGACTCATATATCCAACTGTTACCAGATGTCTCACGTGAATGACTGATTCCCCCATCCCCGCCCAAACCCACTTCATCCCCATCTCAGTTAATGGATACTACCATCCATTCAATTGTAGGCCAGAAGCCTTAGCGCCATCTTGGATTCTCAATTCCCCTGTCCACCCACATCCAATCTAGCAAATCCCGTGGGCTCCACTCGGTGCTGACCACTGCTCATTACCTCCACTACCACCATCCTAGCCCAGGCAATCCTCTCCTCGCACCGAGATTATTACAAGTCCCTTAAGCCATCTCCCTGCCTCTGCCTTTGCCCCCTACCTTCTGTTCTCCACAGCAGCTACAGTGTTTCCCCCAAAATAAGACCTAGCCGGACAATCAGCTCTAATGCATCTTTTGGGACAAACATGAATATAAGGGGCGGTTGGGTGGCTCACTTGGTTAGAGCACGAGCTCTGGGCAACAGGGCTGCCGGTTCGATTCCCACATGGGCCAGTGGGCTCTCAACCACAAGGTTGCCGGTTCAACTCCTCGACTCCCACAAGGGATGGTGGGCTCTGCCCCCTGCAACTAACAGTGGCCACTGGACCTGGAGCTGAGCTGCGCCCTCCACAACTAAGACTGAAAGGACAACAACTTGACTTGGAAAAAAGTCCTGGAAGTACACACTGTTCCCCAATAAAGTCCTGTTCCCCTTCCCCAATAAAATCTGAAAAAAATATTAATATAAGACCAAGTCTTATATGATATTATATATTATATGATATTATATGAGATGATATATTTTATATGATATAATTATATATATAACAAATATATATATATAATTATATATAAATATAAATATATATATAAATATATATAATAATATCATATACATTATATGATATTATATAAGACCTGGTCTTCTTACAGTAAAATAAGACCAGGTCTTATATTAATTTTTGCTCCAAAAGGCGCATTAGAGCTGATTGTCCGGCTAGGTCTTATTTTCGGGGAAACATGGTAGTGGCATCTTTTAAGAGTGTAACTTGGATCACATCATTTCCACAGTCAAACCCTCCCCCAATATCTCCCTGTTACGATTAGAATAAACACAACTTCCTCACTATGGCCGGAAGATCCCCTCTTGTCTGGTTTCTGCCTATCTCCCTGACCTCGTCCCCCACCATTCTTACCCTCATTCACTGTGCTCTGGCCTGATTGGCCGTTCAGTCCCTGAGACACACAGAACTGGTTCCTGCCTCAAAGCCTTTGTACTTGTTCCCTCTAGCTCGCATTCTCTTCCCCACATCCCCTTATCACTCAAGTCTCCAGCCCAAACCTCATCTCACAGGGCTGCCCAGATGCCAACTAAAGAAGCTTCAATCCTGTGGCCAGCCCCTATCCTATTGTACTCTTTTATTTTTTTTCATAACGCTTACCACTCTCTAAAATTATCTTATTTATGTGTTTGTTTACCTGTTTATGGTCTGTTTCTCCCCACTAGACTGTAAGCTCCATGAGTTCAGGGTCTTTGCCATGTTCACTGCTGTTTCCCCAGTGCCTAGAACAGTGCCTGGCACATAGTAGGTGCTTAATAAATATTTGTTAAATAAATTCAGTAGAAGATCCATTGAGTCACGTCCTTGACGTCCTCCTTTCCAGTGGTTTCTTCTCCACTCCACCTTTGCCACCCACTCCCTTGGCCACACCCCAACTTTGTCACCACTTGAAATTTCATTCATTCCTAGTTTCTATTCTTCACCCAGCCCCTCCTGACCTGGTCCCCCAGCTCCAGTTCTCCAATTTCCTTGACACCCACACCCACCCTTCTTCATCTTATGACCCCTCCTCTCCTTGCCACCCCCCTTAACAGGTTTATATTCAGTGAGTCATTATAAATAATCTAACACCCTTTATTCCTTCCTTTTTCCTTCTTACCCACCTGGGAGAGCCCAACCAACCACTTTCTCCTCACCTGCACCCAAGGAGCTAAGCGCTGATGGGTAAAATCTCACACCTTCACCTACTAGAGTCCATAAATCCATTACCTCCAATCCCACTTGGGCTCTCAATGCCAAGTTTCCTCTGGTCAGCTTCTCCCATGCTCTGTAGTGGCTACTCTACCCTTATCTCCCCTTGCCAAGTATGAGTGGGTGTGAGGGGGATCCAGGCAGGAGGGGGGAGGCTACATAGATGCCACCTCCCTCCATGCCCCCAACCCTGCATCTCTCAGCCTCCTCTTTTGCGGAGAACACCGAGGCCTTCAGGTGAAATCCCTCACCCTCCACCCTAACCTGCCATCCTCACACTGGCTTCTCATCCCCCTCCCCATCGCGAAGCCAGGCCTCCCTGTCCCCCTCTCCTCCTCCCTCCTTGGGGACCGCACTCCATCAATCAACCCTCTATCCTGCACCACCAACTTCTTCCTCTCTAGAGAATAATTGCCCTCAGAACCCAAGCATGTTCCACTATTCCCTGTCTGTAAAACGCCCCACGATTTCTTCAGCCACGCCTCTGCCTTCCCCTTCAGTACCAGGCTTCTTCCAGTTTCCACACAGGAATTCCCTCACTGTTCCTCAGTTTTCTCCCACTCCTCACCTGCCCCTGCCTCGCAGTGAAAGGCTGAACACCTCCACTCCACCAACCCTACGCTCAGTTTCTAGCTTCCTGGATCCCAGCAGCATCTGACCCCGTTGCCTGGATGGTCTTCTCTTAGCTCCAGGATGTCACAGAGCCTTGACTTTTCTCCTGCTCCTGTGACCACTCGTTTCAGTCCTTTCTGCCGGCTCTTACTCCTCCCCGCAACCATAGCTCTTCCAGGCCCAATCTTCGCTATCCTTTCTCTTCTCTCCTTACTCTATCTGTCTCCCTGGGACTCAGCTATTCCCACGGCCTAAAGACCACCCACACCCACAGTGCTCCAGGCTTCTCTGAACCCCAGACCCTCGGACCCAACGACCTCCCTGAACCTCCACAAGGGTGTCTCCCAGATTCCAACCAGACATTTTTTCAAATGAAACCCCTTTCTGGACACCTTCCCTCCATCCTCCCAGGCTGTAGCTAGGAATCTGGGAGTCACCTCCCTTTCCTTCCTGATACCCCCAATCCATGGCCAAGTCCTGTCCAGGCTGCCTGCTCTGTGTCTCTACTCTGACTAAAATTTCTCTCACTTCCAGGCCCCCATCCAAGTCCAAACCTACATGTCTTTCACCTAGACCTCTGCAACGACCTCCTCACTGCCCTCCTTGCTTCCTCTGGCCCAGTAACGATCTTTTAAAACGCGGGCCAATCTCTGCACTGCCCAGCTCAGACACCTGGCAATATGGCTGTGACCATCTCCCCACCTCACCCCAACTCACTTGCAAAGCCAGTCATTGATGCCCCGGTCAAAGTGCCTGTGGGAGGAGGGCAGATGGGTGTGAATCAGGTGGGAACAGGGCTCCCGCGCATGGTGGGGAAGAGGCTGAGGGGAGGCGGGGATCCCTGGGTTGTGTCCTCCCCACCCCCACTCACGTTTCCGCAAAGACGTAGAGCGCTGTGATGCACTTGGGAGGCTGGGGTGGGTCCAAGTGGTCGAGGCGTGCCACGGTGTTGACGACGCCAAAGAGAACCGCTGCTTTCACCCAGTCATACACCAGGTTGGAGTAGGCTAGGCCAGCTGGGGACAGCTTGTTGTCATTGCCTGGGGGGTGTTGCGCTGGCCTCCCCTCCCCAGACCTCCAATCTGGGGGAGGCGCTGAGCCTGGCCCTCCCCTTCTCACAATCTGCCCAGGTCCTGGGGGAGGTCCTTGAGCCTGGACCGCCCCCACAGAGATCCCGCCCCCATTTCCTAGGCCCTGGCCACTCCTGGAAGACCCAGCCGGTTGTGGAGAGCAGCCCATGGCCCCAGTGAAGTGGGGAGGGCTCTATCCAACATGGCTCAGGCCTCACAGGACAAGTTCCACGCCTTTCAAAGACTAAGTCCAACTCCCGCCCCCTTGGATAGGTTCTGTGTCACCTCGGGCTGTCAGCGCCCCCAGCCATGAAGACTTGGGGACATAGAAAGTCTGTCTTTCTGGGGGGTGGGGTGGCCCAGTCCCTGTCCCTTCTTTAGGCCCCACACGCTCACCGAGGGCGCTGTCTGGGAGGCGGCTGGCGAACTTGAGGTCATTGGGAATGGTGAGGATATAGAAGAAGTGAAAGAAGACGTCCACGGCCACGATGCTCACCACGCTGAGGCCCGCCTGCGCCCGGATGTTCCACAGCTCACCCTCTCGCCGCACCGGCTCCACCTGGCTCACCTGGTGGGTACCAAGTGTCTGAGGGTGAGGCGAGCTCTGCCAGAGGGGCTCTATCTGAATGGCGACTCACCCACTGCCTGGGGATCTGAGGGTGAGGGGAGACTGGTTGCATGTGGCAGCCCTGCCTGAGGGGGGAAACACAAGCCACTCTGGTGTCTGAGGAGGGTTCACAGCCTGCCAGGTGAGACTGCTACAAAAGTGCCTGTTACAAACCTGTTCTGGATGGGAGAGAACAGGCCGCCAGCTCACCAGATGCCCCTTGTCTCTGGGAAATCCACCAGCCTCCCACAGGGGCCTATCTTGCGGCCCCATTCGAGCAGGAGGAGAGTCCTGTCTGAGGGAGGAGACGCATCTCCGTCTTGTGATCCCTGTCTGAGGGGGGAAATGTCCTGGGGTCTGAGGAAGGGAATCATGACTTCATCCAGGGGTCGTGCCTGAGGATGGGGACACGGCCTGCCCTGGGAGTCCTATCAGAGACAGCAGCCCCTGTCTGAAGAGGGAAAGCCAGCCTTGCTCTGGGAGCCCACAGGTTGTCTCCTCACCTGGGCGTGGAAGCGATCAAAGGTCATGATGGGCCCGAAGAAGAAGAAAGGCAGGTAGAAGTTGTACTTGAGCAGGTCAACTAGGGAGTAGCGGCGGTCGGGGTGGGCACAGTTTTCCAGTGCAAAGCTGGTGCAACGCAGCACCGTGAAACCGCTGCCCCCTTGAAACAGCACCTCTTGAAGATCAAAAGTGCCTGTTACAAACCCGTTCTGGATGGGAGAGAACAGGCCACCGGCTCATCAGGTGCAACCTTGTGTCTGGGAAATCCCCCAGCCTCCCACAGGGGCCCTTCATCTCTTCCAGAGCCAGTCAACATTGGCCATTCAGGGCAAATGCGTGTTAAGTGCTGGGATAGAGCAGAGAATGAGCTGGACGTGACCCTGCTGTGATGCAGGTGGCCACCTTGTGGGCAAGGCCTAGTCCATGGTCAAAGGCTTGGAGATAGCTAGGGAAGTGAAGGAAATGCTTGGAGAGACTTGGGAGGTAAGGGCTTTGGATGGGATGAGAGGTTTGGAGTCCTCTCCCTGCACCCTCCACCCTCCACCCTTACCCCTCCCCAGTGCACACCTGCCAGGAGATTAGAGGGTCCAGCTTGAAGGAGGCAAGGCTGGCCATGCCGAGGCCGAGACAGAGCCAGGGCTGACCCAAGAGTGAGGCCACGTAGAGGCTGACACAGTGGCCGAGCAGCAGCAGCAGGTACCACGGGCCCATCGTGCCCATGACGGCCAGGGCCCCGTACACAGCATACATCCAGGAGCGGAGCTGTGGACAAGGAGAAAGCCTCGGTTAGCTATCCACCCACACAGAGGTGGGACCCCGGCATGGATTCCCCGCAACCCCTGTAGCCGAGGAAGAACTGGCCAGGAAGGCTGGGGTGTCTCAGGTCATGCTCACCTGGGGGGCCACCATCGTGCAGAGTTTAGCAAACAGCACGTGTCCGGAGAGGGCGAAGATGATGACATTGCGGAAGGAGGTGAACCACATCACCCACTCGAAGTCAGCCACATCCTGGGGCAGGCCCAGGAGGTTAAGGTGGGCGGGGGCAGGTGGGCCGGCACTTGGGCTGCTCAGAGTGCCGGCACCATTCCAGCCCCCATAGTCTTCTTATGCATTAGAGGCGAGCCATGGCTGGGGGGCCCTGCCTCCCCCTCTGAGGGAAGTAGCAGGGAGGGAGATAGGAATGAGGGGCTCCGTGTGGGCTGCCCTGCCCCTCCAAGCTCCCCCTCTACTCAGCACATTGCCTGACATTCCACCATTACTGCACTATTCCCAGGAAAGCATGGTGTTGGTGGCCCCTGCTAAGACACGTCTCGATTTATTTACTAAACGAGCAGGGTCTGGGACAAGGTCCAGGAGGACACACAGGATGGGCCAGTAAAGAAACTGAAGGTGCTAAAGCTCAAGCCTGAGACCCTCCCTATCGTGAGCCCTCTGTTACAGGAACATCTGGAATAGGGGAGAGTCGGGAAGGGCTTTGGTTTGGAGAGATATGCCAGGGGTCGTGTACCCTAGTCAGGGACCCCTGGAGGACCTACCATCTTCCGACCAATGTATTCCCAGCCGGGTTGCACAGACTCCCGGAAGGCCTTCCTGTGGACCCCATCTGAGGACAGAGTGTGGCCTCAGGGGGAGGGGCCCCTTCACACCCCCATGCTGCCCCTAGATGAGGCTGACCCCCACCCTGGGTCTCTCTCTCCCTCTGCCACTCTCTGGGTCTCACTGTGTGTCTGGGGCCAGTCCTCCCTAAGTGTCTGAGTGTTTCTCTCTTCTCTCTGTGGCTCTGCATCTGTGCCTCCCTTTGACACCTGGCTCAGCCCAGGCCCTGGGCCTGAGCTGGGTCTGCAGCCTCTAAGTTTCTGGCCTTGCTTGTTGGTTAACCCTGAGGCCCCTAGGAGAAGAAGGGTCCCACCCCCCTGCCCAGGGGCCCAGCTGTTACCTTGTGAAGCCTCAAGGAGGCCCCGGCCAGCATAGGCCAGGGCCCCACTCAGCACCAAGGAGTATAGGCCCAGCTCCGCCGTGGGCAACGCTGTCTTGATGCCCATAGCCTGGATGGGGCTGGGGAAAACACATTGGGTGAGGGCACTGCTGACTCCCAGTTCTGCCTAGTCCCACCTCATGGTCTCCCACTGAGGTAGTGAGGACCCCATTCTTGAGACTGCCCCTGTTGCCCCTTTGGGGTCTCATGTCATCATTCTCCCTTCATCCCCAACTCCTCCCAGGCCCCCCAACATCTGGCCCCATCCTAACTGCTGCTCTAGCTCCCACCTTTCCCACTGAAGCTCTTGAAAGCTTAATCTCTACTCTTAGCCCAGCTTTCCTCACCTTCATTTACTCCTCATACCCTGCGGGTAGACTGGTCCCCACCCCCTGCTTAAATTGCTCCTGCCAGGACCTCAGATGCCCTTCATGTGGAGAAACCCCATCTGTATCACCTCAATCACATTTCTGGCCTTCAGGGTCCCCATCCCCCTCAGTAAGCCTCCCTCAGCTCCTGACAAAGCCCCACCCCTCCCTGACCCCTTTCTCTAATTCCCACACCCTTCTGAGCCACTTTACTTTCCATGACCTCCCCAGGTCCGGCCCACAGCACCAAGCTTCCATCCCTCTCACTCAGCCTCCAGCCTTACACTGACCCCCATCGCCCCAACCGGCCCCAGTACCCCAGCCTGCCACGTTCCTGGTCCCTGCCTGTGTCCGCGGCCACACCGCCCCACTCACTCAGCGCTCTGTATATTCAGCCCTGGATGCTGGCTGGAGGCTGTGCTATTTGAAGAGGTGCCTTGGGGTAGCGGGAGTGGGGCCAGGAGGGCACCAGGGAGGGTGCTGGCTGCTGTCCAAGGTGCTGACCGGTATCAGGCTCAGGGCGAGCCTAGCCACTCCCTCCTACCGGGCCTAGCTCAGCCCCAGGAGTTCTGCTGGGCTATCCCTGCGACCTCAGCTAGCACCTATTCCCTTCCCATCTAGCTCTAGCCTGGCCTTGGACTTTCCCAAGGGTCCCATGGGTAACAGACCCAGGACCCAAATTAAAGGGAGGGACACGTCTCGACTCCCTCTCAGGCTGGGCTGAGCCAAGAGGTAGGTAGTTGGCATGGTTCTGTCTCTCACCCTAGATCTTCTCCCAAATCTCCCTCACCAACTCTGAAAACAGCTATCCTGGGCCCCCCCAGTCAGCATTCTCCTTATTACATAGATGGAGGGGTCATGGACCAGAGAGGGGCAGGGACCTGTCAAGGTCACACAGTGAAACCGGGACAGGATCGAGTGTTCTCAGTGAGCCTTGCTGGAGTCGCAGATACGAGAAGATCGTCCACTGCCCCGACAACACCAGGGGGCTGCCGGGCCTGACATTTGCACGGCCAGCCTGAGGGCTGAGGCACCTCCTCATTGGTGAGGTGGGGGTAGGGAGGCCCCGAGGATCAGGTTAATGGAGCAGGAGCTTGAAACCGGAGCACGGTGAAGAGCCCGCGAAATAGCTTTGTCAGCTGCCTCCCACTCGCCACTTTCCAATTTTAGCTCCCCATGGCCGGTGCGGGGTGTCCCCAGTGAGGCCTCTGTGAGCAGGGCTAGGGCCGGCCCCCAGCCTGGGACCTCTCTCAACAGACCCCTGGACCTGGGCCAGCTTGCGGACACAGGGGTTCCCCCTACCCCCTGGTCCTGCCTGCCTCAGATACACCTGGGGTAAAAGTCTGCTTTGGGGCCTGAGGTCTGGGACAAGGGGCCTGGGACAGGCTCTGAAGGTCTCAAGGACCCCAGAGTGGCTGCATCCCCAGCTGGCACTGACCTTGAGGAGGCTGTGAGGGACCCTGGCACACTGCCCACCTCGGGGCTCCTGGGTCCTGCGTCCGACCGTGTGTCCATCCGACCAGCTGGGTTCTGGGGCCACGGTGGGGTGTGTCCAGCCCTGGGGTCCCCACCCCCTCGAGGCTAGAGCGGTGAGTGGTGACAGCAGGAGAAGGGGGAGGAGGAGGGCAGGGAGGAGGTGGCCTTCCTGGAGCGGAGCTGAGCAGAGTGGAGCGGAGCTGAGTGCTGCAGAGCTGCTGGCCACAGGGAGCTGCAGGGAGGATCCTGGAGAAGGGGTGGGGTAGGGTGCAGGAAGGGGTGGCCAGTGGCCGGACAGGGACACCTGGGCCTCACTCCAACCTGCCTCCCCTGGTCCATAGAGCCTGTGTCTCCCTTTCACTGCTAGCCAGGACTCCCCTCTTCCAGGAAGCCTTCCAGAGACCCTGCTGGTCTCCCTAGGCTTGTGAGTCCTGCCCCTGCCACACACACACACACACACACACTCACACACACTCACACACACTCAGCTCCATCGACTCCATCCTGCAGCTTTACGTGTGAACTCCCGAGGGCTATCCCAGGGCAGACCATCTAGCCCCCTGCCATTTCATCAGTGCCTAGAGAAGGGCTGGCTTGCCTAGTGGGCTTGGAACTGGCATGAGACATGTGGCTGAGGGGGCTCACATATTCCAGCCTTCTCCCCTGGGGTGCTGCCCAGGTGAAGTGGTGCTAGCAGCATTACGTGGCCAGGTTTGAGTAGGTACTTGGAATGGCATCCTCTCAACGGCCGGGTGGAAGCAGAGAGCAGTGTCCCTAACCAACTGGGACTCCTCTGGGGGAGGGGGGAGGATGGGGACCAGGGCCCTCACTCGGGGAAGGGGCAGCCAAGGCCTTAGCCCAGCCTATCTGATGGGACGGGTATCCTGAAGCCACCTCTGAGAGGAGAGGAACCTCTGAGAGTCCCCTTTGGGATTGGGGGGGACTGTTCACTGTGTGGGGGAGCCAGTGCCTGGGGTCTGGGGTTACAAGGAGCTGTGTGACTGTAACAGTTGATCCCAGCCTGAGTCATAGGCTCAGGTACAACTGGGGGAAGAAGGGGCTGCTTCCCCACCCCAGGAGGGGCACCTCCAGGGCCTGAGCAAGGCCTGGGGATGGGAGAGAGACCCCTACCCTCCCACAATGCCTTCGGATGATGAGCTCCCTAGCAAGCATGCAGACACGCTGGCCCAGAGGATGAAGCAAGGAGACCCCAGCACACACGCCCCACAGAATGGCGGAAGCCTGCATCGCTGGTTCCTGACCCTGAGAAGCATGAACAGTGATTATTGCCCAGTGCAGGGGCTGGGTGAGGGTTGCAGTCGGGATCGTGGGCACTGGAGGAGGCCAGCATCAGGGAGCGGTGCCCGTGGGAGTTAAGGGGGGCTTCCTAGACTGGGGTGGGGGGGACACCTGAGCAGAGTGCTGAGGTAGTCAAGGGTTGTTTCAAGAGGAGTAAGTTAATCCCAGTAGCCAGGCATGGCTCTCAGGCTGGACATGAATGAACTCTTTAATTTCACCGCAACCTGGAGGGAAGGTGTTACCATTATCCCCAGTTGATAGAAAACGAAACTGATGGCCCAGGAGGTTAAGTAGTGGGGTCAGCTGATGGCCCTGCAGGGCTGAGAACCCAGCTCACCCACACCGGGTGCTGGCTGCGACCAGCCTGGGCCGGCCATCCAGCTGGTGCCCTCACGAGGCTCAAAAAGAATGGCTCAGGGATGCCCACAGTGTGGTCTGGCTCCATAGTGCAGAGCACAGGTCAAGCCAGCTCACTTGAACCTGAGCTGCACCTTGCTGGTGTGACCGCTTCTCTGCGCCTCAGCCCCTCACCTCTCAATGGGCAGACTGCGGCCCAGTATTGGGTTCTTGCGGGGCTTGGCAACTCACTCCATAACAAGGGCTCAGCTCACTGATTTGCTCCTAAAGAGAGGCTGCTAAAGAGGCAGGAACCCCCTCATTCCAGAGACCCAGAGAGGCAGGACTCACACACAGCAGGACATGTTCACTGGGTGACCCCTTCACCGTGGTGTCTGTAGGGACCCTGGATGGCAGGAGGGGTGGAGGGCTAGGGAGGTCCCTTCGCCCTGGGGCTGGATGACAGAGGGCAACTCCACCCCATGTGAGGGGTGGTGGGTGGAGTGCCTGTTGTGGCCAGCCCACAAAACGAGGGGCAGGAAGCTGACTGCGGTAAGACCAGCACAAGAACCTGGGGTCTCTACCCAAATGCCGCAAGAGCTACCGGGAAAGATACGGTGGGCAGATATCCTTTTCATCTCTTAGTTTAATTTTTATTTTTGTTGTTCAAAATAAAAATGTGGGGAAAGTGTCCTATGTTTGTGTGCATATAATTGTGTTTTGTGTTGGCTGTGTGTGTGTGTGGGTTGTGTTGTACGTTGCCTATGGCACGTGTTATGTGTGTGTATATGTGTGTCGTGTGTACTGTGTATCTATGTAACAGGCAGGGACTACAGGAGAGGTGGCGTGTGGAGAGCTGCTGGGCAGGCAGAGGCTTCCTTGTGGGGTGGCAGTGGGTGGCTGGGAAAGGAGAGTCTTGCTCTAGACACTGGATGTGGGGGCGCAGAGGAGGGGTCCAGGGCAGTGGAATGTGTTTGGGGCTTGAATCAGCCTGAGCCAGGCTGCAGCCATATCCAGCTCAGCTGTGGTGCCCCAGAGGCCCCAACGGGTGCAGTGGCCAAGCCACACCCACGGCTCAACCAGGTCTCACCTGTCAGTGTGGGAACCTGAGCTCCCAGGCCCCAGGCACCTGCCTGGGGTACAGCCAGGGAGAGTGAGTCCTCACGTGAGGCCTCTTTGATTGTCCTGGCCCCTCCCCTGCCTCTTGTGGCTGTGGGCGGGGTGTTCTCATCTGTGAAAAGCAAGTCCAGCCCACCTGCTGCCCAGTTGCCTGAAGGCTGGGGAGGTCATCCTTAGGGTCTCAGGGACAGACGGTGCTGCTCGGGAGGGGCCGTGGGCACTAACCTAGACAGACCAGGCTGCTCCACTCCCCACCTGGCCTTCTCCTTCCATGAGTTATTTGAGTTATTCTTTGACACCGATAGCAGCCCTGGAGGGAGGGTTCTATTATTGTCCCCATTTTACAGATGAAGACATGGAGGCTCAGGGAGGTTAAGTAACTTGCCCAGGGCCACACAGTTGGTAAATGGGGAAAGAGATCTGCCCCAGGCATCCCCACCTGTTCAGACCCAGTGACTGGATGCCCCTTCCTCTCTCAGACCCAGCCCTGGGCCAGGAAAGGCAGCAAAACTACCCTTGAGTGGTCAGGATGTGAGTCATGCCATCCTGCCCTCACCTGAGGTGACTGACCCCTGTGGCTCTGTCCATCCCTCAGGAAGGATGGCTAGTCCTATGCCTGCGTCGCCCTCCTAGGGACTCCACTGAGGGCCAGCGCCTGCACCCCCACACACTCAGATCACCCTCAGGGCTCCCCAGAGCCTGCAGGTGAGGGTGCCAACTACTCCGCCTGGTGTTCGAACTCTGCATCGGGCGCACTCCTCTCTGTCACACTGTCCCCTCCCAGCACAGGCCCTCTCACTGTCTCGCTCTGCCCGGCCATTTCCCTGCACGAGGAATCGGAGAGAAGCTCTTCCTTCCCAGGGACCCTTCGGACCCCATCAGAACAGTGCTTTGTCCCTACGGCCTGCACTACACTAGGCCAGTGTCATCGCATGCAGGCTGGGGGTTCCCTGCCTGGGGGTCCAGTGCACAGTCCCTCCACTGCTCTGTGTCTGAGGAAGGGCCTGAGCAGACGGAGTCTTAGGAGCCCCAGCTGGCTTCCCTGGGGAGGGGTGTTCTCACAACATGTGCACCCACACTTGTGAGTCACTGCACCAGTGACATGAGGACTGGTCTTCATGTGTGGATGGTATGTGCACACACACATGCCCGTGTGTGCACAGGTGGGTAGGGGGGCTGAGTGTGGAGTGGGCACTGTCTGTGGGTAAGCGTGTGCACACGGAGGGTTGTGTGCTCCCGAGTCTGGGTATCTGTGTGCATCGGCATCTGTGTGTGGGCCTCGGTGTGCACAGGTGTGGCCAGGGTGTCTGTGGTGGGGACTGGGGACAGCCCTGCCAGCTCACCCCTGTGCCGGGGTGAGGGAAGTGCATGGTGACTGCTCCTGGGCTTGCTGGCTCAGCATCCTCCTGCCCAGAGCTCCAGCCCAGCCCCACCTCTGCCCTCTGCCACCAGCTGCAGCCTTTGGAAGCAAATGGAGGTGCCTCTCAGAGCAGCTGGCTGGGGGCGGAGCTGCCCAGCAGTGGGGTGGGCACACCTGCCCCGTTGACTCTGCTCAATTGGAGGACCTGGCTTTTGGAGTCAGGCAGGTCAGGGTTAAATGTTAGCATAGCTTCTTTCTGTCAACCTCAGTCTCCTCATCTGTAAAACAAGGTGACAATCTGCTGGGTGACTAGAGGACTGGATGGGGGTCTGGTTCCCACTCACTCACTGGGAGCTGCGGCGATTATGAAAATAATCATTATTATTACAAGTCCGAGGGTCTGCGTCTAAGGAAGGGCCCTGAGGAGGGAGTGTGGTCCCCCCAAGTCTGGGAGGGTGGGGATGGCCACAGGTGCAGCTGTGGAGGGGCAGGGGGACGCCCTGCTGAGGGGGCAGGGTGGGGCTGGGTGGCCTGGGGGATGCTCCCAGCTGGGGCTCGAAGGCTCTGCTCTCCTGTACAAATGAAGCCTTGTGGGACCCCCAGCTGGGCCCTAGGACAAGGATAATGTCCCCGGGCACAGCATCGGCCCACAGCGGTTGTCCCACAGCCCTCGCTGACGCACTGCAGGCTGCTGAGCCTCCTCCCTGTCGCAGCCACGCCTGCCCGGGGCTCCTCCAGGGCTCCAGCTGGGCTTCTCCTGTGCCCTCCTGGCCTGACATGTTGACTCTGTCCCCCTTGGGTTGCCTCTTCCAGGAGAAGCATGCGGAGCTGGCTTCCGGGAGCAGGTGCAGTCCTCAGACAGAGCCTTGCCTTTTCAGGGCCGGAGGCTGCCCCGTCTGGCTAGGGTGGCACAGGACCGCCATCCTAGTGCTTGTGTGCCTTCTGCTGCCGCAGGGCTTTCAGGAAGACCCCTTTCACCTGGCCCAGGGTCTCGTGGTACATACTGAAGTCCTCCTCCTTTCCCCGCAAGGCGCTGCCCAGGGCCGCCTTCAGCATCTCATTCTCCTCCACCTGGATGGCCAGCCTGGACCACATGGAGAGAGGGCTCAGTGCAGCCTGCGTGGGCATTCGCACACGTGTGTGTGTGTGTGTGTGTGTGTGTGTGTGTGCGCGCGCGCGCTCTCCAGGCTCAGGGTTCGCTCTGATCTGTCCCCTCCTCCCACAGACCCTTGGGGGAATACTGTGACATTCCTCTCTAGGCCCGCCCACAGCCCTGGGCCTGGCACCTGGTAGCTCCTCAAAATGTTGGCTGCCTCAGGGATGGCACTAATTTGTAAAGATTCCCCCTCCTTCCTTTCCCATCATTGCCTTTGACCTTGAAAAGCTTCACTTAGTGAGAAAAGTGGGTTCAGCCACCCATGGTTAATCAAACTTCTCTTGGACCTTTGGGCTCATCAGGGTCACGGCTGGGTCCCTCTGTCCCCTGATGGTCAGTCGCGACATTGCAGGCCCACAACCCAGGACCCAGCAGGACCAGCCTTTCGGGCAAACAGACGGCAAAGGGGAGGAGCATGATCCTGCTGCCTATCAAAGCACCTCCTCCCAGACACTGCCACACGCAGGAAGATGGGGCAGGGAGCACCTGGTGGCCAGCTCCTCCATCTGGGATTCCATGGGCACGTTGGAGAGCTGGGTGAAAGATGGGTCCTTCCTCTTGCTCCCATTCGGGTTGTGCCTGGTGTTAGAGGCGGGCAGACCTGTGGGGCGGTAGCAGCCACTTTCTGTGATGAGACCATGGCCTTGTGTTAACACTCTCCTTTTCCTCCCCCAACTGCCCACTTCCTGCTTTTCCACTTGTTGAAATATTACACCTCCTTCCAGGTGCAGAGCAAGGGCTGCCTCCCTCTGGAAGCCCTCCCTGATGCCTGCTCTGCATTCCCCGGAACCCTGGCTTTGGCCTCTGATATAGCCCTGTGTGGGGACAGAGCCCCAGAAAGTAGTTTCCAGGCTCTCAGCCTCACATAGACACGTGCTGCCTCAGGTAGTAAATGGCCATCAGCTGTGGCTAGTTGGCCGTCAGCTGTAACCAGTGAGCCATTGGCCACTAATATAACTGCTGTGGCTACGCTAGCAGAGAAAGAGAGAAAAATGGGGCTAGCAAGAAGATGGTGGCTGGGCTGGCAAGCGCAGATTGCAGTTAGGATGGCGGGTTGCGGACAGTGTGGATCCAGCCTCCAGTGAGAGTATAGTGCCGCCAGCAAGAATATACTAGTATGACTCCCCTACCTATGGCTCCGCGGGTGTTCCTTTTTGGTCTCACCATATCCTGTGTTCTTATGAGGGGAGCGGGAGCAGAGACCCCGCAGGCCTCCCTGCACAACAAATGGCGCAGCGAGCAGGGTCTCCCCACACGACACCCTGACTTTGTACCAAGGTGGTTCCTCTTGTTACTTTCTCCATCTTTGTACTTTACAAGTTTCTGGAAGGTAGCTGGGCCTCAGTGAGGTCTGGCCTGCAGGTTGAGCCTGAGTCTTGGCTGTCACTTCATCTGATGCCCTTGTACCACTGGGCACCCCTCCCTTTAGTCTCTATCCCAGACATACTGTGGGGACAGAGCCAGGAGTACGGTTTCCAGGCTCTCGGCCTCACGTAGAAAGGTGCTGGCTCAGGTAGTAAATGGCCATCAACTGTGATTGGATGGCCATCAGCTGTGGCTAGTTGGCCGTCAGCTGTAACCAGTGAGCCATTGGCCACTAATATAACTGCCGTGGCTATGCTAGCAGAAAATGGGAGCTAGCGAGAAGATGGTGGCTGGGCTAGCAAGAGCGGATTGCAGTTAGCACAGTGGAGTGTGGGTTGCAGATTGCAGAGAAGTGGACAGCAGGTTGCAGACAGTGTGGCTCCTGCTTCCTGTGTCTCCAACCCAGCCGCCAGTGAGACTATAGTGATATGACTCCCCTACCTATGGCTCCGTGGGTGTTCCTTTTGGCCTCACCATGTCCTGCGTTCTTATGTGGGGAGCGGGAGCAGAGACCCCGCCTGACGCCCTGCATGACACATACATACAGGGGATCCAGGGTGGCTGGGGCGAGGACCACAGGATGCTCAGGAAAAGAAATCAAAGCCCAACTTGTGGGCAGCTTGGGCACGATCAGAGCATCAGGAAACCTCTGCGCTAAAAAAGACCCTCAGAGGTGGTATGGCCCAGGGGAAATCACCTGGCATCAGCAGACGCCGCTTTCACCCCTGCTGTGTGGCCTCAGGTAAACCATCAACCTCTCTGAGCTGGTTTCCTCATCTGTAAAATGAGGATAATAGTTCTTGCCTCTAGAACTTTCTGAGGCCTGAGTGAATGCACACTTGGCCCTCAAGACCCTGTGACTGGACCACCTCCTCAGCACCTCACGACTTCTCTGACCTCACCTCATATTCCCCTCCCCTCACTGTGCTCCAGCCTCACTGCCTCCTTGCTACGCCTCCCGGCCTCCAGTCAGCTCCCAGCGCAGTGCTTTTGCACTTGCTCTTCCCTCAGGTGTATCTGTGTGTGTGGGTGCCTCATCCCCCACTTCTACCATCTCTGCTCAGATGTCAACTTGTCAGTGAGGTCTGCAGTGGTCACCCCATGGGAAACAGCTGCTCTCTCAGACCTCCTATCCTCTTCCTCTGCTTTAGCCTTAGCTCCTCCCTCCAGCGACCCTATCACGTCTTTTTCTGGTTTATTTGTTTATTGTCTGTCTTCCCCACTGGAGTGGAGCTGCCACGAGGGACCAAATTCCAAAATCGGGTCTCCTGGTTTTACAGATTGGCAATGTGCTATTGTGGGGACAGAACCCCAAAAAGCAGTTTCCGGGCTCTTGGCCTCACATAGAAAGCTGCTGGCTCAGGTAGTAAATGGCCATCAACTGTGATTGGATGGCCATCAGCTGTGGCTAGTTGGCCATCAGCTGTAACCAGTGAGCCATTGGCCACTAATATAACTGCTGTGGCTACGCTAGCAGATAATGGGGGCTAGCAAGAAGATGGCGGCTGAGCTAACAAGAGCGGATTGCAGAAAGGCGGATGCCGCCAGCAAGAATATAGTGATATGATTCCCCTACTTATGGCTCCGTGGGTGTTCCTTTTTGGCCTCACCATATCCTGTGTTCTTATGTGGGGAGCAGGAGCAGAGACCCCGCAGGCCTCCCTGCACGACAAATGGCGCAGCGAGCAGGGTCTCCCGCATGAAAGCTATGCTCCCCAGAGCAGGTGGCAGAGGCCACCTGGACACTTTCAGGCCGTTGTCCCTCACTGTCAGGCAGGATCGAAGTGGTTTTTCCTGCCGTGGCTTCGCCCTCCCTGGCTGGGAGCCTGGCTGCTCAGCAGGAGGGGAACCCAAGGCCTGGAGACACCACCTCCCTAGGGGACCGGTGCCTGAGGACCTTCCTCAGCCTGGCCTCTCAGCAATGCCTGGAGGCCCCTGGAGTCCTGGGCCCTGCTGCTGAGAGAAGGCAGATGGGCACAGCTTTCCCTTTGTCTCTTCTGGAACATCCTCCTGAAACGTTCTGATCTCATCTGGGCTGAAAACAAAAGTCTGAGTGTCCTTGGCTCGCGGAGGGAGGGGTGCTGAGAGGCAGGGCAGTGGGGCAGCACCTGGACTCCAGAGTCTGAGGGGGTTGGCAGGGGGGTGTCAGGGAGGCAGGCCTAGCCCCTCCACACTGGAGATGCTTCCTCCCTGGGGGTGGTCACCCCAGAAACGGCTCCTGGCTCTGGCATCCTGTACCCCCAGCTTGCCCAGTCCCACAGGACGCTAACTGTGCTGATCTGGGGAGTGTGCCTTGAGAACCACTGCGTTAGAGCAATAGACTTTATAGTTTAGGGCAATGAAACCTCCCTCTACAGCTGGGTGTGGGCAGATGATGGGATCTGGCCAAGGGGATGAAAGCAGAAGTGACACAAGCAACCTCAGGGTCCTTCCCTTAAAAGGCAAGCAGCACGTTGTCCTCTTCCCTCTCGCCTTCCTGCGGCTGGTGGGGAGGCTGGAGCAGCCACCTTAGACCAGGAGATGGAGGCTGGGGGTGTGGAGGATGGTGGAGCACAAGACGGAGGAGCCCGAGTCCCCAAGCATCCCTGCTTACGACTGCTGCAGGCAGCAGGAAGGGACTCCTTTCCTGGTCAGCCATGGCTGCACTGGCTGCCCCAGAAGACCGACTTTGAACAAAGTCAGCTCAGGACAGAGGGTTGAGGGCTGGGGTGGGGGTGGTGGCTAAGCGAGGGCCCTACCACCTTATGCTAAGGACGCCCAGGTGGGGTGGGCCAGGGCCACTGGGGCCGATGGTGCTCTGGGGCTCCTGGTTCTGGCTAGGAGGCCAGGGGAAGGGGACACTTAGCAGTAGGGGGCAGGCAGAGCCTCTGCTTCCCACGTTTCCCCCATGGGGCTGAACGGCACTGCAGACTAGCTCCTCCATTAGCCACAAGGCTTCAGCGTCCCATCAGCCACTGGGGCCCCTGGAGCAGCCCCTACCTGTTTTGCTCCTGGAAGCTGCTGTCTGAGAGGCTGACGTCCTGCCCGGCTCCAGGCGCATCTTCTGCAGATGTTGCTCCAGCACCACGGTGCGTTGCCGCTCCTCCTGCAGCTTTCTCTCTGATTCCAGAAGCTTGCTGTTGCTCTCCTCCATCCTGGTGATCAGAGAGGAGGGGCTGCCATCTTCCCTGGCAGGCGGGGCAGCCCCCACCCCACCTGCTCAGGCTGTCAAAGAGGTGTGCTCATAGTATCCTGGGGTGGTGGGACTTGTTCTCTATTTTTATTGCAATAGCATAGGAACATGCGTTTAAAAACCCTATCGTTCTCTCCAAGGCTTAAAATGAAAAAAATCTGCATTCTCCCCACTCTTCCTCACGCCCAATTCCTGCTTGCCAGAAGCAACCACTTCTAACGCTGTTAGCTGCTTCTGTGACTATTTACTGCCTTATTTCCACAGATGCGTATGCTGCTATTTTTTTAAAAAAAGGTTTAAATATAATCTTTTGACTTCCTGCCATGCAATATGAGAATTTAGTTTTATTTCAGTACTTTCCCCTTACCAAATAGAATCGCCTCTCCACGTCCCAATGTGGTTATGTTATCATTTTTTGGCTGAATTAACATTAGGTAGTGTATTAGTTATCTACTGCTGCTGTAACAAATTACCACAAATGTAAACAGCTTAAGACGACAGAAGTTTATTATCTCACAGTTCTGTAAGTCAGAGGTTCAGCATGTTCTGTTGGTCTCTCTGCTCCAGGTTCCAAATGCCAGAATCAAGGTGCTGGCTGACCTGGGCTCTTCCCTGGAGGTTCTGGGGGGAGAATCCATTTCCAACCTCATTCAAGTTGTTGGAAGAATTCAGTTCCAATGGAAAGACTGAGGTCCCTATTTCCCACTAGTTGCTGGCTGGATCACTTTCATCTATTAGAGGCCACTTGGCCCCTTCCATCTTCAAAGCCAGCCAGATATCATGCTTGAATCTCTGACTTCTGCAGCCTCTCACTGACTGACCCCAGCTGGAGAAATTTCTCTGCTTTGAAGGGCTCAAGTGATTAGATTGGGCCCACCTGGTAACCCAGGATCATCTTCCTACTTTAGGGTCCATAAGGAGAATGACATCTGCCACGACCCTTTAGCCATAGAACATAAAACATTCACAGGCACAACAGCTAAAACAGGCATGGGCGACAATCCTGGCTACCACAGGGCTGACATTGAAATGTAAGGGTTACATTTCCTTTCTTTCTTGTTTGCTTTTTTCGAAGTTAGTTACTGCCCTCTGTTGTATTATTTATTATCATTATTTTCTACATGCCTGTCATGAATTCATGGACTTTGAAGACCCTGTTATTTAGTTATTTCACATGAAGGACTTGTTGAATCTCGCTGGGGCCTGGGGCTAAGCTCATTCCTGTGGTCAGGTGTGGCATTGGAGACTTCTGTGATACTAAAGACTCTGCTAGAAGACCAAGACTCCCCACGATTTAACCCAGGCAAAGGTTACATACACACATGAAAATCAGAGGGGCCGCCTGGAAATTCAGTGTTGGCGGAAGTGGTCTTCCTGTATTGGCGAAGAGTTAAGAAGGCACTGAATGGTGACATTTCTGAACACTAACAACTACTAACACAAAACTGTACACTAACACAGCCAACAGCCACTAACACAACTCGTTCAAGTATGTTCCTTGAAACTTTATTTGCAGAAGCAAACAGACTCAACCTAAAGGTCCAGCAACCGGAAAAAGACGAAATAAGTGGTAACATAGTCCTACCCGGGAATATGATAGACTATGACCGAGTTGTGCTGTCCAGCACAGTGGCTGCCATCCTCGTGTCCACTGAGTGGCTTTTTAAATTAAAATGAATGGAAAGGAAATAAAATAAAAAAATTCAGGTCCTTAGTCGCTCTAGCCACATCTGAAGGGCTCAAAAGCCACATGTGGCTACTGGGTACGGCCTCGCCCAGCATGGACACAGATCGTCTCATCATCACAGAAAATTCTACTGGACAGCACTGTGCTAGCAACGAAAAAGAGTGAGGCAGAGCTATCTATACATACAAACACGGATGGCTCTCCGCATCACGGGACTGGTGAAAAAAAGCAAGTGCCACAAGAATACACATAATACAACACTCTTATGGAAATCTTTGGTAAATAAATCATAGTGGAGGAACACAATAAAAGACTCTGTATCCATAAAAGGAATATGTACTGACATGAAGAGGATGTCTGTGATATATTACTAAGTGAAACAAGTAGCAGGAGATTAGGCATAATATATGATCTAATTTAAAAATTTCTAACAAGTTAAAAATTTTTAAAACAAATAAATACTAAAGCTAATGTAATCTAGCCGATGACCTAAATGAGGGGAATGTGCCGCCGATACTGACTAGTTAACTGTGGGAGACAGGCTTTCATTTTTCTGCTATGTATTTCAGCAATGCGTGTGTTTTGTTTAAATGTGTATTCCATTTGTGATGGGGAAATCATAAAAGAAACTAACAGCACACAGCATATAAAATGCTAAAGCACTTCATGAATTCCCACAAAATTCAAGAATGATCAAACTGGATGTCTCCCCTTCTCCCCAAAATGTGCCTTCCTCATCTTGATAAATGTCACCCTCACTCATGCGGTAGCTTGGCCCCAAAACCTGGGAGTCACTCTTGCCTTTTCTTTCTTCCTCGCTGCTTTCGGCTTCCAGTGCATCAAGCAGGCCCTACAGCTTTTCCTCCAAACACGCAAAACCAGCTCCTTCTCACTCCATCACTGGCGGCCCGGCCTGCGGCTGCAAATTTCCATTTCTACTCAAGACCTCGCAGATGCATTGATACTCTGATTCTCTTTTGACACTCCTCACTCTCACCATTTTTTTTTTTCTTTTTCAATCATTAACTGGGCTAATGAATGCAGCTAGATCTTCGTTTGTCAATGGCTTTCAGCGTGATTCTAACAGCGTTCCAACACCATGTGCATCAACTGCATGAAATTCCAAATGTTTTTTAAAGATTTGCCTACTTTGTAATTGATTTTCATTCTATTTTGAGAATTTGACCAAATGGACCCAATGGCAGTGTGAAGTGACAAATATTAAACAGTGAAGTTATTACGGAATGTTTTGACGTTAAAATTTTGCTTTCATGAGGACTGTTGGGATGCTGATAAAGAACATTCAGATAAGGAGGTCCCCCTGCCCAGGAATTAATTTAATACAAATGATACAAGATCTTTATGAAGGAAAACATACTCAATGTTTTACATTATGTACATAATACTATATACATACTTTGTAAATAGCTCCTTACACATGTAAAGAAAAATGTAGAAATAACTCACTGAAAAATGTGCAATAATATAAATAAGTATTTAACAAAAAAGAACATGTAAAAGGCCATAAACATGTGAAAAATACACTCATGCCACTTTTGGTTATCGCAAAGCAGATAAAAATAACACTGAGATATTAGTGTTCCTTTATTAGTTTGGTAAAAATGTTAAAGATTGGTAAAACTTAGCATAGGGAGGGTGTGGGGAAATGCTTGATCATTCACCTCATTGGTGGGAATGTAAACTGACTCATTTTAAAGGGGAAATTTGCCATTATTTGTGAACATTTTAAATGTGCATGTTCTTGGATTCAGTGATTCCACGATTAGAAATTTATGATACCGATGTAATCCCACAGAAATGTAAAGATGCATTTAGTGTGAGTATACCTTTTAATAATATATGTATGTACATACACATATATACACATATTTTTGGATGTGCAAAGAAAATATTTTGGAAGTTCTAACAGTTCTTTTTGATGAAGAATGGGGAACTGGAGGTTGTAAAAGGAAGCTTTTCGTAATAAGTAAGTATACGTTTGTAATAGTAAAACGAATAAAGCTTCCAGAAGCATGAGGCAGGGGTTTTAACGCCAGCATGAGAGCAGAAGACATACACTTGGGGTCATATAAGGTAGCAAGCTGCAAGAGATCTCTCTGCACAATTCTGGAAGCCTCAGGAGAGGGCTTTGTTTCTGATAAGAGGACTCAGACAGTATCCATCTATAAGCCAGAGAAGTGGTAAAGAAGCTTGCAGTCTAACAGGGCCTCAGCAGGGGGGGCGGGGGGGGGGGAGCACCAATCCTGAGGAAACTGAACAGAAGACCAGCACTCACGTGTTCAGGAAATCCTAAACCAATAAATTAGCATAAAATACCGATCAGTAACCACTGAAACCCCCAAAGCCCAATGGAAACAAAAGCAGAACCATTCTGTAGGAGCACTTGCATAACCTAAGAACACCCGCAAGAAAAAAATACACTCAAGATAAGCTCACAAAAACAACACAAAACTACAAACCACATGGGGAGATAATTCACCATGAGGAGGAGTCACCAGATGTTACTTAGGACCCCGAGTAATGAAGACGATAGAGCAACTTGAAAGGGACTAAGTCAGTTTAAAATTAGTAAAAAGAGAAAGGCAAGAAATATTAATGAAAGAACAAATGCTACAAGAAAGAGATCAGGAAAATACAGGTGATGGAAAGAGAACTGACTCTGCATGGTGAGCACACAATGTGATATATAGATGATGTATTACAGAATTGTACACCTGAAATCTGTGTAACTTTACTAACAATTGTCACCCCAATAAACTTAAATTTAAAAAAGAAGAAAGAAAAGAAAGAGAACAGGAGGGTTTACACAAAAAAGAATGGCTAGAAATGAAAAATACTGTTATTAAAATGGGCTTCATGGGCGGATGAAGTGCAACTGAAGAGAGATTGAGTGAGCAGGAACATAAATCTAAAGCAATCACCCAGTAATCAGCCCAAAATATTAAGAAAGTTTAAGAGTGGCAGAAAGAATAAAAAGGTCTAACGTATGTTTGCTAGAAATTTTAGATGAAAACAATCGGGATAATGGGGAGAGGTAATATATGGATGAAAGTCCTCAGATTGAAAAACACACTAATTCCTAAATAAGGAAGATAAAATAAAGTACCTAGACACAACCTCAAAGATGAAGAGAATATCTGAAAAAGCAGTCAGAGAGAAGGCACACACCTACAAAGTAACACTATCAAACTGATAGCACATTTCTTTTTTAGCAACAGTGGATGCTCAAAGAAAACAGACTATCATAGCCTACAGGTGCTGAGAGAAAATACCCATCTCTGGAATTCTATGCCCAATTAAATTCTCACTCAAGAGAAAGGCAAAACGAAGACACTTATAAATAAACAAAGACTCAGAGTTTGCGCCATTCACGTGGCCTCACTGAACTAAAGGATGCACTTCAGTAAGAAGGAAAAAGACTGACAGGCAAGAACCGACAGTGAGAGAAGACGTTTTTCAAGCATGTTGGCAAAAGTAAATGAATATTTTCCAAGAGAACAAATTTGGAGAGTTAATTTCAGAGGCGGTTTTTTTGTTTTGTTTTGTTTTTTAAGAATGTGGAAGAGAAATATTAGAAAACAGTAACATGAAAGACACAAGCAGGGCAATCAGAGATAACATAAATTTCTTCTATTGCTCAAAATGATAATAAAGAAACCCACTGACTTTAGACTTGCTGAGTTTTATGCTAAAAGTTTAGGGTAAGCACTAAAAGAATAGAGATAGAATGTATATCTTCTGAAATTGTGTAGAAGAGAGGGAACTAAGACTTGACCCATCCTATACTATAAGGGAGAAGAACAAAGGGGAAAAGAGCTAAGAAAAATCATGGCAAATAGAAAATATTGAGATGATCAAAATATTTCCAAATGTTACAAAAATGAAAAGGGATTAAACTTCACTGTTCAAACACAAATTCTCAGATGGAATTTTAAAACACAGCCAACTATATGCTTTTTTACAAGAGACCTATTTAGAGGCTTTCTGTCATGGCAGACTGACCAGGCTAGCCCCTCCTGTTGTAAACAACTACCGTGTTTCCCTGAAAACAAGACAGGGTCTTATATTAATTTTTGATCCAAAAGACGCATTAGGGCTTATGTTCAGGGGATGTCATCCTGAAAAATCATGCTAGGGCTTATTTTCCGGTTAGGTCTTATTTTCGGGAAAACACGGTAGAAAGATGGATCAAATAGAAGAATTATGATGTCTTCAAACACGGGACATTGGACACAGGACTTGAGGGAAGGGGAACAAATGACCGGAGCTCTACCACGGCTTTCAGCCTGAGGCCCCTGTCTGCATTGTGGGGGATGAGGGGGGTGGATCCCAGGCAGAGCACAGTAGTCTCACTGGGATGTGGGCACGAGACTGGGGATATACGGGTGAGGGTGTGAGACAACTGGAATTTTTAGGCAGAGCCCGAGACAGGGGGAAGCTGCACAGAGAAAGCTCTCTCCCTGTGCAAAACCGGGACAGACCCTCCAAATAGAGAAAATAACAGATATTGAGGATCTCTGAGAAAGGAAGGTCCTGTCCGTTGGGGTGAGAAGTCCAAATAGGTTTGGGGGGATCGGAATCTAGAGGGGGTCCTGGGCCCTCTTTCCTTGTTGGAGCTCAGCAACACTGCAATGGCCCAGAGTAGAAAAGGCCAGTGGGCCTGGGACAGAGCTCCCCCACATCCAAAAATGACCCAGAGCGGCAGAATGAACACCCAGAGGTCAAGGCTGTCAGCTGAGAATCACACATGCATGACACGGAGTGCCTCCTTCAACTCTGAGCCCTAGGTGCCTTGCTTGCCGCACCTTAACCCCAGCTCTGCATGGAGAGGCCCTGGAAGATGCGTCACCACCTGGAAAGAGATGCCCCCTGAAGGAGAACTGAGCACCCCTGCTGAGCTTCCAGCTGAATGGGGCCCTGCGAGGGATCCCAGCAGGCGTCATGTGAAGCAGAATCACACAAGCAACCCACAGAATCATAAGAAAGAAGAAACCATTGTGTTTGAGTCCACTGCGTTGGGAGTGGTTTCTTTTGCTGCAATAGATGAGAGGGTCACCTTGGTTCATAAGACCACCCCAACACGCAGGTGCACCTCAAAGGAAATGGGAGAGAACGCCTGAATGGAATATGTTTCTTCCATCTGATAGACCAGACTAGAGGCTTGTACTACCCATTGCATTTCAACGACAGAAAAAGAATTATGGTTACTTTTCTCATATACTTGAGTATGTCTGAAATTCAGGTCTTCTCTGTGTACTACAGGAAAAAATTAAAGCCGGTCACTCTTACTGCTAAGTTAGTGGCCATCTGTTGACCACTTCCAGTGCCTTAAATGCCTTCTTTGGTAACAGGACACTTTTCTCCTTTTTGGCAAACTGTCCTCCCTCCATCTGTGAGTACCTGGAGGCACTTCCAGTGCAGGGGCCTGGCCTGTGTCCAGGGAGGGACCTGCGAGCAACCTAGGCCAGCTAGACCTTCTCTCCCAGAACCCACTGGGCCTGCTCCATTCCAGGGGCACCGGGGAGACCACCCAAGGGTTCCTGCTACCAAGATGCCTGGACCTTCTTGAGCTTTTCTCCTGCTCTGTGCCTTGGCGCCTGCCAGAACCTTCCACAAATCTGCCTTTCTCTTCACTTAGCCAGAATTGGTTTCTGTTGTCTGTCACCAAAGAGCCCTGACTGACATGTGATATGGCCTGTTAGGGCAGACACTCAGTGGTGTCCTTTATATTTTCACTGAGCAGGTCACATGGGTAGGCCATGTGTTGGCCTGGGCACCTGCATTTCTTGCCAAAAGGGTCACTTGAGTGAAGAGCACTGATTTATCTGAATGGACATCTGTCAACAACTCCTTGGAGAAAACCATAGCTCCTGGTCTGCTGCCTTGGGCCACACGCGTCCCTCCCTCTCCCTAGAGAAGTCTCAGCTCACTAGGTATCAGCTGTTCTCCTCATCTTTGCAATTCCAGACATCAGTCTGGCCTGTGTCTTCTTCCCACCAAAACTTCCAATGGCGCCGAGTACAGTGCCATACTCATCATAGATTTTCATTATTGGTAGGTTGATATGACTGATTTAACCACTCCAGAGGGTCTCTCCCCTGAGACTCCTACCTCAGGTCCACACGCAGGCCACAGTCCCATTGGGAGCGTGTAGGACAGGGCAAACCACAAGTGTGACAATAGGACCCCAAGGTAGTGGGGCATTTGGGTGGGGACATGAGCTATGGCTGGGAATGCCCGGGAGCTAAATACCCCAGCAAGGTGGACCCAGTCATGGACGAGGCCTGGCCCTGTCCAAGAGAGATGCCCTGTGCCAGGCTTCCACCCTGCAGCCCACGTTGGCCCATGAAAGTGCGTCCTTGGGCGCCATGTGTTACCGTTTCTGCAGGACAGTGACAAACTCGGTGAGCCGGTCGCGTTCCACCTCGGTGGCCTGCCAGAGAGCCTTGAATTCTGCTACCTGGGCGTGCCAGCCTTTTTGTTCTGGGGAGTCCGAGAACCTGGGGGTGAGGGTGGGGAGGCAGAGGTCATTTAAGGGGTTCCCTGAAGATGGTGGGAGAGACTGCAAGGACATTGAAGACCCCTAGTCCCTCCTGGCCCTTCTGGCCCTCCTGCTCTGGCTTCTCCTCAGCTCACCATTCCCGGCCCTGCTACAGTCTCTAGACTTCACGTAGCTGGCTCCAAAGCCAGACCCCACCAGGGCTGGGGTTGCACCACCACCACCTCTATTCATCCAATGTAGGGGCCTGGGACTAGTCTGGCTGCTATAGAAGTTGGCTTTTGGGGGCCTGGGGGTGCCCTTGGTACCTGTGTGGCCTGGGACCTGGCTACCCTGCCCAATACCAGCCTGTCCCAGCCTTCCCACACCTCCTGGCTTTGCCCCAAGCCCAGCCCACTTTCCAGGAGCCTGGACATTTGGCTTTGAGACTGGGTCCGTTTTCTCTAGCCTGATCCCGGCCCATCACTGCTTCCCTCCTTCTCACTGGGCCTGCCTACCAGCCCCTCACTTGCTGGCTGGGGTCAGGACAGAAGCTGAGCTCTGACCCACTCCCAACCCCCGAAGCCCACATGTGAGTCCCAAGCTGCTCTCTGCTTTGCCCTCACCTTTCCCAGTGACACCCTGGTGATCCTGGTCCTGTTGGTATCACAGGACACAGGCACCCAGAGGCTGACTGGCTCTGTGGTCGTGGGCAGGTCCCTTCCCCTCTCTGGGCCCCAGTCATCTCTCTGCACAGGATGGGGGCTGGTTGGGATGGGCTCTGAGGGCTGCAGCCTCCTCAGTGTTCTGGCTCCTAATACACTCTAAGGCCTTGCTGCTCAGTGTGGTCTGTGAGTCAGCGGCTGGGGCATCACCTACCAGCTCACTGGAAATGCAGGCAGGGTCCCAGTCTGTGGCCCAGATCTGCTGAATCAGAACCTGTATCTAACCTGGCAGATGCCAGCTAATCTGTGTATGCCCTGCAGTTCGGGAAACCCTACTCTACTCACCTCCATGATCTCACTGTGGGGGAGGAGCCACAGGAGGCAAGAGGGGATCCCCCTGCCCCCCACCCTACTTCCAGGCACCCCATCAGAGTCCCCATGCCAGCCCTGACAGACACACTCTCTGGGGTCACTCCCACCCCATGCATGCCTGCCCTGTCACTGATGGGAGGGGACTGCAAGCTGCATGAGGCAGGGCATGCACATGGTTGGGTTCAGTAACTATGTGTGTGTGGTGGGAGAAGCAAGCTTGAGAACCAGCGCTCTGGGCAGCCCAGGAGCACACTGGCTCCTGCATCCCCATGGAGTGCAAAGGTCATAGCCACATGGGCCTGGAAGGAACCGTGAGGGGTTGTCTTGTCCATCTCCCTGCTCCTACTACTAAAACCTCAGAGAAACAGAGCCTGTGCATTCCCCCTGTGGTGTGAGGAGAATTGTGGCATGAGCTCAGCGTCGGCCCACTCTCCTCCAGGTGCCCCATGTCTCCAGGCTGACGTGTGGGGCAGCTGCAGGGCTGGCCTTGGCCCGTGGTCCCTTGGCTGCCAAATGTCAGGCCAGAAGTGTCTCAGGTACTTCTTGGGAAATAGAAGCCCAGGGGGGCCAATTTTCCCAGAGCCACACAGCAACTCAAAGGTGGGACTAGTCCCACTCAGAGGCCCCCACCGGAACCTGAGCTGACCTGCCTGAGGGGTGGGGGTGGGGAGCTGACAGTGGGAGCGTGGCTCCAGTGGACAGTGGGCAGGGCTCAGAACAGGGCTCAGAGGCAGGACAAAGCCGCCCTTTGTCTGTGAGCTGGCAGCAAGAATAAAGGGCCCATTTTAGCCCTACGCTTGATTCTATCA
Source organism: Rhinolophus sinicus (assembly GCF_036562045.2). Classification (NCBI taxonomy): domain Eukaryota; kingdom Metazoa; phylum Chordata; class Mammalia; order Chiroptera; family Rhinolophidae; genus Rhinolophus; species Rhinolophus sinicus. The sequence goes on along the minus strand of NC_133759.1, from coordinate 10,880,550 downwards.
ACAAAGATGGGACCGGAGAGCTGAGGGGATATCAGTGCCTTAAATTGGGAACCCATATGACATGAAATTCTCCCCCTAGAGACTGATTCTCAGTGGCAAGTGAAGACAAGGGGTGGAAGATTCCCTGTGGTAACTGTGGCAGCAGGAATACTAGCCTGCGACTCAGAGGCCACGACTCTGGTTCCGAAGCCATTTGCTCTACCACCTTGGACAAGGCGCTGATGTCCCTGACCCTCCACGTCCTTCTGTAGCCTTGGAGAAGTCCCTGGACTTGGCCTGGCCTTGGTTTTTCCTCCTTTAATGGCATGGCAATATCAGCGGAGTGATCAGGATGGGAAAGACGGTGAGGGTGGGGGGTCCTGGGTTCTTACCTGGGTGATGCCCCATGAGGACTGGGCAGGGAAGGCCACGTGAGAGCAGATTCCACGAGTGTGTGGCCCAGGCTGGTCACAGAGCTGTGTGAGGGCAGAAGGGCTCATCACCATGGGAAGGCAGGCTGGGCCCTGCTGGGCCTCCCCAGCTGGGAGGGAGGCAGAGGCCAGCAGGGATCCGGGCAGCCTGAGGAGGTGGCCAGTGCTGGCCCTCGCAGCAGCCCTGTGGATTTTCTGCCCTTCCTTCCAGAACTCTTGCTCAAAACAAGACAGAACCAGGAGACATCAGAGCCTCCACCAATCCAACACAGGTCTGTTTGTGAATCTGAGAAGCAGGGGAGTTCTGAGACGATTTTACAGGAAGCTGCAACCACGTGCTCTGGAAGGAATAATATCTGGGCCCAACGCTCCTTCACACAGATGCAGGGCTAATGAAATAGGAGAGGGCCACGTAGTGGGATGGCAAGGACACAGTCATCTTAAAACCGCACCCGTGGCTTCCCATCGGAGGCAGCAGGAAACAGCCTTTCTTTTGAATAATTACTATTCACATGCCAACCCCTCCAGCCCATTTTCTTCTTACCGAGAAGATCCAAGCCTGCCAACGTGATCCCCTGCTGAGGCCGGAGGCTTGGTCAGGCCCGGGTCCTCCAGGGGCTTGGTGTGGGCTGGGTTGACCTCAGGCCGACTGGACCCCTCGCCCACTCCTTTATTCTGATGATACTGCAGGAACAGACATGGGTTCGATTCTCAGGGCTTTGACTCAGAGGCCTAGACAAGGCAGGAGGGGGCCTTGGCTTGATTGCGGGGCTTGCAGGGGATATGAAAGAGGCTTCTTTTCAGGAGTGAAAAGCGAGGCCTGTTTGGTGAAGGCAGTCCTTGCATGATAATGACCTCTAATAATGCCTCTCTTCAGAAAGAGAGCGACATGGTGTGAGCACGGTGACTGGGCCAGGAAGCTGCTCCACATTCGGGTCCCAAAGGGAAGGGCATGGCCTACGGTGTCGGCAGATCAGAGACTGACGTCTTTGAGTGGACCCACCTCTGTGGGCAGCCCCACCCACACGTGGATGAATGCCAGGTGACTTGAGGCCAGCTGCCTTTGTCACTTGGAGACACTTGGATCTTCCAGACACCGGGGGACAGAGAGGCTAGCAGGGCCTCGGCGAGGGCCTGGCACCAAGGAGCCGTGATTCGTGTCCCCTCAAGGGGAGTTCGGGGGAGAAAATAGGACAATGGTCACACAGTGTGACAAAAGTTTGGCTTGGGGATGCACTGGGAGCTTAGGGAGTGCCCAGGAGGGGCCTGTAACACAGAATTGGGGGTGGTGGTGCCTGGAGCTTCCTAAAGTGCTCGTACTAGGTAAGACCTAACGTCTGAGGGGCAGCCGGCCAGGCAGAGGCGGTAGGGAAGGAAAGTAAGGGCGTGTGTTTCCGGCACGTGCACAGGCCTGGAGTGGGGCAAGAGCAGGACCATGTAAGGAACTAAATGGCATTCCTGTGGCCAGAGTGTGGAGGAAAGGGGGGGGTGCAGGAGGGGTGGCAGCAAGAATTTGTCACAATGTGCCCTGCAAGCTGGATGAGGAAATGTGGTTTCCCCACTGCCGTCCTGTTGCCTGGAATGTGCATGTAAAGGCTGGTAGTGTAGCTACCATCTTGGGTCATGAGGATGAGGGCCACAGCTGGTGAGGGAGAGGGTGAGATGGAAGGAGCCCAGACCCTTGAGGACGGGGTGAGGCCGAGGGTGATGGGGAACCACAGACAGCTTTTAGACAGAGCAGGGACACAATCAGGTTTGTACCTTAGAGAGGAAAGGTGTGTACAGAATGGGCTGGGGAGCCAGATGGAAGCAGGGAGCCAAAGTGGGACGAGGTAGGACATGGTGCAGCCTGAATAAAGGCAGGTGGAAAGACACAGAAGTGGCGGAGATTTCTCTGGATGTTGGATGGACTTGCTGGGACCTGGAAATGGATGCTGCGCTCACCAGTGCCCTGCTCACCTGTACACTGAGCTGCCCCGTCTCCATCTCCAGCTGCTGAACTCTGGCCTCCCGCTCAGCTACCATGGCCCGCAGCTGGGTGACGAGGCTGCTGCTCTGCTGAGCCTCATGGTTGAGCTGCTGGCCCAGGCGGTGCTGGGATGCTCGTGTCTTTTCCTCCAGCAGATGCATGCTGCCCAGAATCTCCTGTAGCTGCTTTAGCTGGTCCTGTGGGGTCAAGCAGGAGGGCAGGCGAGGGTCAGCCAAAGTCCCTGGGTAAGGAAGGACAAGGAAAGCCCCCACCCCCAGCCCTTAGCAACCCACCCAGTCCCTGCTCCTGCAGGGACCTGACAGTGAGACACGAACGCTCCCTGGAGAACCAGAGGGACGCCTTCTCGTCTGTTCTCAGGGGGTTCGCCAGGCAGGTGGGGGCTGTGCCCTCTTCTTGTCCTCACCTTCCTTCTCCCTGAGACCAGGGCCAAGGAGGACATCCAAGGGGCTCTCAGGACAACAGGAAGCAGCTTGGATGGTGACCCCTCAGCCAGAGGGGGAGACATTTGGGTAAAAAGAAACCCTATCCCACTCTGCTGGGAGACCGCCCTTGAAGGTAGTACCTGGACCCCTCGCCAGGGATCCTTCAGCACCTGACGCCTCCTCGCCTGAAGATACCCCTCCCCTCTCCCAGGGCATTGCTGGAGTGGAGGCTTCCTGCCTGGGGGCCAGGAAGGACCATATCAGTGAGTTGGAACAGGTGTGGGCTGTTGTCTTCACCCCATAGTGGAGGAAACTGAGGCTTAAAGAGGGGACCCTGCTGGCGAATGGCAGGGCTGGGGCTGGTTTGCAGCTCTCATGCCATCGTCAGTGACAAAGAATGGTGGTACCCAGGGACCTCAGAGGACATCCAGCCCTGCACTTTCTTTAAAAACTGGGACCTGAGGCTCAGAGAGGGGATGCAACTGGTGCAGGGTCACATAGTGAGGTATCAACAGAGGCAGGCCCAGATTTCAGGTCTCCTGGGCCCTGCCCACCACCCCACCTGGTGAAACTATTAGAGACTAAGGGGGTGCCTAAGCCAGCATCAGTTCCCCATGCACCCCAGTCAGGCCATGAATGACTACCCCAGGAGCCTGTGGGTACAACTTGGAATTCAGGGATAAAGCTGGGGTGCCTCGGGCCCCCGAGAGAAAAGGCCAGGCTAGGGTCAGGATAGCAGTGTGGCATTGCTAATGAAGGAAGGCTTTACAGTCATATAAACCTAGTTTGAATTCAGTTGTAAGGTTTTGGATGACTTATTAACTAATTAGAATCTTAGTTTCCCCATCTATGAAATGGGATTATAATATTTGACCCTAGGAGTTGTCTTGTCAACTGACTATTATAAACCATACCCCAAGGGCCCAGAAGTGGAGGAGCTGTGTGCAATCACATAGACAAGAGTTTGTACTGGCCACTCAGTTTTCCCTTCTGTTCTGGGCGGGGGGTGAGGGGAGCTTTGGGGCTGGGGCCCATCTGGAGGCAATGGGCTTTGGGGTATGCAGGTGGCATTTGGGGCGAGTGAGACCTTTGGTGGCTGAGGCTGAGTCACACATTTCCGGTGGGGGGGGCCATTCTTTGGGGGCCCAGAGCCTGGCTGGCGCATTGCTGGAGTGGCCGGCCGTACCATGAGGGCGTCGATGAGCTCGTCATCATGTCTGCCCTTGTCCGTTAGGGTCCCCATTTGACTCCTGAGGGTCTTCACTTCGCTTGACAGCACCTTGTTCCGAGACCTCACGCCCTCGAACTTCTTTTTCAGCTCTTGGAGCTCTGTCTGGAGGGCATCCCGCTCACCCGCAAGTTTCTGGAATCAGAAAGTGCAGTCCTGGGTGGCAGGGCTGAGCGGGCCCTCACCCACATCCAGTCCCTCACTCCCACTCACTGGTGAGCCCCGAAATGGGAGGGAAGGGCTTCGTCGGAGGCCACAGAGCAAGTGAGTAGAACTGGGGTCCTTGCTTCCAGCCCCTGCCCGAGCCTACGACAGATGTCACTAACGGATGACAGCACTCCTTCACTCAGCCCAAGAATGCAGCTGTCTGGGCAGCTGCCCCTGCTCTGCCAGTCAGACATGACAGGAAACCCATTGGCCACCTCTGGGTGTGTCCTCCAGGGGCTGTCCCCATCCCTCCACCCCTGCCTGAGCTGGGGAGAAAGAGGAAAACCATGCTTTAGCAAATAGCGCTACGTCTAGGGTTCAAACTGAAGTGCCTCAATCCATCAAGAAGAAGAGTGAGAAGGGAGGGGCCCCCTGCCACCTCATCCTCTCACATCACCCCAGACTGCACCTCACTTTGGTCAGCTACAAACTGAAACTCACATACTGCATGTGCCTCTGGGGTCTTTCATTCATTCATTCATTCATTCATTCATTCATTCATTCACAAATGTTTCCTGCGGGCCTACTATATGCTTGGCCTTTTATAGGTGCTGGGGATACAGCTGAGGAAAAAACAGAGCCCTTGTCCTCAAGGAGCTGACATCCTAGGGGGCGGAACAGATGATGCCAAATCGTGACAAACACTCATTGTAACATCTGAGCAGAGACTAAAGGCGAAGGCAAAGGGTATGTGCAAAGGCCCTGGGGTGGAACACGTGTGGCTGGAGCTCAGTGAGCCAGAGGGCAGGTTAGGGGCAAGGTCAGAGGGGCACAGGGCAGATTAGGCAAACCCTCAGAGCCAAGATTGAGACACCAAGAGCGGTTTTCCGCAGCAGGTGACAGAATCTGGTTTGGTCTTGAGGGTTAATTATCACTGGAAACGTGTTTTCAGATCCCTGATGAGGTGCATTATAGAAATGAAAAGTAGTAAAACGTGACGAAGCTATAAAACCACAGATCGTTGCAGGACATCAGCCATTGTTGCCCTGTTGCTCTGCTGTCTGCACATTCCAGGCTCTGGTGGCACCTGGCAGAGGCAGTGCACACAGGAAATAATTTCCTATGGCCCACATTGTGGCTGACGGATGGTCCAATGATTCCATCATATTCTGTTCTTTGCGAATGTGTAAGTCTGAGCTAGGTGCACCTCAAACCCCACATTTTCAAGTCTCAACTCACCTCTTCCTGGAACCCACGCCCCTGTCCCCCACCCACCCGCTGCACTCACTGGAAGTCCTCCGCAATTCTTCCTACTCCTCTCCCTTCCACATCCAGTCACTGAGTCCTACGTAACCGACCCTCCATGTTCCAGGCATCTGGCCCTTCCGCTCGAGTCCTACCGTCTTGGCGCAAGTTCTTGGTCATGTCGCAGGTGGATTCCTGCTTCGGCCTCCCACGGCGCCTTTGATCCATCCCCCACGCCTGACCATGCAACCTTACCAGAATGCATGCTGGCCATGTCCCTCCACAACTTAAAACCCTTTGCTGGTTCTCTACTGCCTTTAAGATAAAAGCTCAAACCCCTGGGGGGCATACAAGGTCCAGCAGGAGCTGCCTAGCTCCACCATCTCACTGTTCCCTCCTTACACCTGATGGCCCAGGATGCTGGGAGGTACTACACAGCGCTGGTTACAGCGTTCCGAGCACAGGACACTCACAGACAGAAACCTGACAATGACAGGTAAGGCCCATCGCCGGGGACACTGACGTGGGCCCGCTCGGGCTGCCGGCACCTCTTCCTGCTTCTTCCTCTACTCTCCTTGAGGAAGCCCCTACTCCCCACTGTCAGGCCAAGTTTGGGGAGGCTGACTCATTCCTCAGACTGAGGAGTGAGTATCTGAAGCTTGGCCAATGGAAGCATCCTGTACCCTCTGCCACAGCGACTGGCTCAGGGATGGGTACAGGGTCTAAGCTAGTCCCAAATCCTGGGGCTTTGTCAGAGCTGCTGGGAAAGAGAAGCCCTTCGTGGGGGCTGGGTTGGAGGACAGAAGCTGGGCCCACCAGGAGTCCCCATGGGAGAGAGTGGAGCCTAGCCAGGAGAAAGTGGCCCTGAGACCCAGTTCCCAAATCCTGGGCCCGCCTGTCCTAGAGCTAGGCCACGTCTGGGTTGTCCAGCTACAAGGGCCAATACGTTCCCTTCGTTGCGTCGCCTGGTTGAGTCTGGCTTTTGACACTCTCAGTTGGGCCAGTGAGATGCTGCTCTGGAGCTGGTACCAGCCTGTCCACCTTTCATCAGCCAGGAGTGCCCCTTCCTTAAGGCCATGTGACCCCAGCACACCTCTGGAGCTGTCACGCTCGCCTTTTCCTTTAACAATGAAAGTTTCAGACCCAACATCTCCAAATCAGCCAGGATGGGGCCACCCAAAGTTCATGAAATGGGCTCGGGGTGAGGACTCAGTCAGGTGGTTCAAGCTGGATCGACAGGACGTGCAGAACACGCACAGAGCTGACGCAAACCCCCAGGTGCCTCCAAGTCCTTTCAGGGGGTTCATGATCTCTGGGTCCCTCGTGCTCACCTGCCTCCCCCCGGGCAGGCATTACCTCCCAGCCTTCCTGCTTTTCCCTTTCCAGGTTGCGGAGCCTCAGCAGGTTTTTCTCCTGGGCCGACAGCTTCCTTGGGTCTGGACAGACAGACAGCTCGTCACGGGCTGTTCCCACAGACCGGTTCTGGGTCTGTCCCAACTGTTTCTCAAGCTCTCGAACCTGAGGATGGTAAAAACTCATTCTACCACCGGTCTGCAGTCAGACTCGACCACTCGGCGGAGCCGCCCTGAGGGGCGATGGGAGACCCCACTAGACAGAGGACACCACAGTTCCAGATGGACGTGGACTCCCCATAGGAGAGGGACTGGGGGGTGGGGAAGGGATCTGCGGTGGCACCTTGAGAAAAACAAGGGAAGACATGGGAGAGGGTTAGCGTGGAAAAGAGAAACTGCCAAGTACATGGGAAAAATCACCACATCTCTGAGGATCTTGAGGCCGAGAAGCTGATGTGTGCCCCAAAGACCTAGGAGGGTAAGGATGGAGGGTCTCAGTACAGGATGGAGGGACAGACAGACCATCGTGGGTGGTCTCCTCAGGATGCCCCGGGTTCCTGGCCGCTTTGCAGGAGATGCTACAAAGGGAGGGCGGATTGGAGGCTGAGAGACCAGCTCAAAATCTCGCTGGCTGTGGGACTGTGCACAGATTACTTAACATCTCTGAATCTCAGGTCTCTCATCTGTGGGGTACACCCTGGGCCTAAGGGTACACCCTGATAATGTTGCTATGAGCATTCAGTGGCCTGAACTAGTCTGAACCTGGGAATCCCCATGAGGCTTCTTGGAGTGACAAATCTTGGGGCCCACTCCAGACCAACAAGTCCGAGCTCCAGGGGGAGGACCTGGGAATCTGCATTTTAAACCAGGGCTATGGGTGATTTTTAGTATATTAGGCAACTTTGAGAAACCCCAAGATGGCCCAGCAGAGTCCAGCACTCAGGCTCAGCAAGAAGCAGGTAGATGTCATCGCACAGAACAATGGCCTTACCACACTGGGGTTGAAGTGGACAGCTCCTAGGGTCCTCCTAACCCTGGTTTCCACGACGGCACAACAGAAATGATGGAACAGAGTTGGGGAAACCTGAGGTGGGGCAAAATTCCCCAGGATCACTGGTAAAGGGCAGCAGTTATGGCTGCTCAAGCACAAATCAGCGCCCTCGTGTGGCACTGTGTGGTAATTCCTTTAAGCATTAAAGAACGCCGAATGACTTTTCATCATTTATTTACACAACTTAACAACAGCATTAACCAATGTATTCAGTGTTTATTCTGTCCAGGAATTGTGCTGGGTGCTTTACAAATGTCATTTCATTTAACCCACGAGAAGAATACTATGTCCATTTTACAGGTGCGGAGACTGAGACACAGAGAGGTGATTTGCCCAGGTTCACATAACTTGTCCATCAGTGACTCAGGCCACACTCAAAGTCAGGTCTCTTGAACCCTAAGGCCACACACTGGTCATTGATTACAGTCTTGGGGGGACCTTTCCTCCATGTTGGCTTCAAGGATCCCACAGGAGACCCTGAGGATAAAAGCCACCTAGGAGCGGTGATCCTGAAATCCCTGGGGTGAAGGCAAAGTGCTTGGCAAACAGTGGAAGTTACACACCTACTCGTGTGATTCTTGGTTAGAAGGCAAAAAAGAGGGCAGTGACCACAGATGACCTCGGTACAGTATTTCCTCCATGCAAAGCAGGGTGTTGAGCATTTTACACATACTGGGGGTGTCAAAAAAATGGATACAAGTGGGCACTTTGGTCAACGTTGCTCAAGCAGTAGTTCGCCGTAATCACAAGTGTCTGGATGCGATGGGAACCACTTTGAGCACCTCTTGTCATTGCAGAATTCAAATGTGTTCATCTTTTGTTATCGGTATATATTGAGTGTTAGTTACAATTTTAATATAGTTTTCCTTTCTTAAAATGTGTACACATTTTTTTGGCCCCCTCTGCATTGACTTGCTCCGTCTTCCCCACACCCCTGTCGGGGAGGTACTAAATCACCCACAGTATACAGATGAGGAAACTGAGGTCACACAGTCGGTGAGTAGAGAGCTGGAATTTGAATCTAAGCAGTTGGGCTCTAGAGCCCCTGCTCTTAGCCTCCGGGGAGGCTCCAAATATTTAAAACATAAAGAGGGAGACAGGGCTACGTTTTTCTTGGGTAATGAAAAGCCTGCAAGCATCTGGACAAAACTGGAAAAAGCCTACGAGTACAATAGTCACGCAAATTTACATGAACTAAGGAAAAAATATGCCTGGAATAAAATAAATCAAAGGCTTTGGTATTTGTTAAGCACCAGAGCCTGGCCTGTGGTAAGTGTTATATAAATGCTTGTTCATTAAATAAATTAAAATCAGGCTGGTGGGGAAGAATGCAAAACAACAACCCTGCAAGGGGTCTGTGTCTCTGATGTGGGTCAGTATGGGTCTTTCTGGGGCATTTCAAGTCCTGTGTTCAGCGCCAGGAGGGATCTGATGACTCACTCACCTTGCTCTGCAAAACGAGAATTTGTTGGGCCCGACCCCTCCAGGTCCCTGGTGAGGACAAGAGCTGTTGAACATTCACCTCTTCTCCAACCTCGCTGGCCAACACCTGACAAGAGTGGGACCGTTAGCGTGGCCAGGAGAGAGGCCCCCCCACCAGAACCCCAGAGCTGCTGTCTGTTCAGAAGCTGGGCTGGGTGCGTGGGGCTCCAAGAAGGCTCAGGCTTTGCGTGCACAACCTTCCTGCTGCCTCAGAGGCCAGTGAGTTGACCATGCTCCAAGAGACGCTCTCCCTGGGAAAGCAGTAAACCCCTCGTCCCCAGCACGTCTTGGCAAGGCCTAGAGTAGAAAAGGAACTGCCAACAATGCCCAGAGGGGCCCTCTGCTCTTGCTATATCCAGGGATGAGTGAACCACAAAGTTGACCAAAACCTATTTTCTGAATTTGTTCACCGGTCATCTAGAACTGAGCTCATCATCCTGGATGGCCACAGGAAGTACTCTGCCACAGGGCCTCGCCCTCTGTGAAAAGCCACTGACAAGGGGCCATGTCTGAGTGCAGCAGGAGGAGGGCTTCTGAATTTCAGCTGGGGATGTTCGGTTCCAGAAGGGCCCGAGTTTGTGGCTGTTGAAGGGAGGTGTGCAGGCCCCACCTCAAGGCTTTGAGATGGAAACAACATGCTCAGCTTGTGCCCTGGGTCTCTGTGAAGCCTGTCACGGAAACCTGATCTAGCGTACCAAGTCGCTGGAGCTTGTTTCCACAATAGAACACTGTTTTGGAAATCTTGGCTGGCCAGAGTCGTTCCAGCAGGGAAGACAAACGCCAGAGAATTCACTGTGCAAATAAAAGTAACTAATGAACTAGCTGGGCCTGCATCCCAAGTCTGAGTATTTTTCTTTGAAAGGGGCCTTTAATACACAAACAACCGATTCATTTTCTAATATTATGGGCAGCAGAGGGCAGGAGGCAGGTCTTGGCAGGCCTCCAAGCCCAAGGTGGCTTATGAAGGAAGGACCCCGGATCTACCATGGTGCACATAGCACAAGGAAGGCTTAAAGGACTCTCCCTGGGTGGATGGCACTGTCCTCCTTGGTCCATGGTGGGGCGGGCACGAAAGGGCATGTATGCAGGGTCCCTGGGCCACCAGCAACCCCGCTCACCAAATGGGTCTGTCTCAAGGGCAGTGGAAGGAAGTTATTGGATCTGCAGCCTGACCCCAAGCAAGTAGCGTGATGCTCACGGGTCCTGAATGGGACCCATTGTCCCTGTCCTGCCCCCTCCCAAGGTCAGCCCCAGCCAGACAAGATGACTCGAAGCCTGGCTCTGAAATACCTTCTGGGCCACGCGGAGCTCCTGCTTCACAGACTGGATCTGGTTGCGGAGGTCACTCATCTTGAGGTTCGTGGCCGCCAGCCTGTCCTGCAAGACCTTCACCTCTGGGGTCTCCGGCGGCTTGGGGGAGACAGGAGGGAGAGCAGTTACTTGTTGCCTGAATAGTAATGACAAGCACAGCCCCCATTTCTCCCAGCAGGTGCGAGGTGCTGTGCTAAGTGCTCGCTTAGGAAGGAGCAGTACACTTAATCCTCCCAGACCCTGTGAGGGACGTACTATTGTCAGCCCCTTAAAGATGCAAAGCAGAGGCTGGTGGAGGGTAAGACCCCTTGGCTCGGGGTACCTGGTTGGGAAAGGGGGAGCGTGGATGTGAATGCAGGCAGCCTGACTCTGGGGGCTGAGCCCTTTGCTCCGAGTAGCACAGACACACATGGAGTCAGGTGGTGACCACAGAGGGGAGGCCTCCACACCTTCCAGACACTCCCTGGGGGTGGACCCTCTCTGCTGTGCTCAGAGGCTGAGGTCACGGCTGATCCATCTTCGCTCAGAATAAAGAAGGAACTAGTTCTGTCATAGAAGGTTACCCCCAGCTCGGCAGGAAGGTCATGAGCAGCCTAACTCGGGCCCTCCCTCTCCTGGAATCGTCAGCCTGGGCCTTGGGCTCCCTTTCCTGACAATGAGCTCACTCAACAGAAATAGGGACCCTGCTTAATCCTCAAATGCTCCATTTCTGTGGCTTGAAGAACTGCAGCAACCAGGACACTCTGCCTGCTGTAACACGTAGCAATGTCTTTTCATTTTCTTTAGTTATGTTTGTTTTAAACTACTTGGATGTAAATTTTTCTCAAATGTGCTGCCCATTTCTCTGTCTTCAATAGAAGTTCCTGAGACTCAGAAGCTTGGCATGAAAGGGACTCAAAGCTCAGCCCACTTGAAACCCCTTCCATAAGTGATGAAAATGAGGCCCAGAGAGGGGAAGTAACGGGTCCCCAGGCACACAGTTGGTTGGGGTGACAGAAGTGGGAGTAGAAGCCTGCTCCTTCCCCTGCCCTGGCTGGTTCTCCCAGTTTGAGCTGTTGCTGAGCGGTGGCATGGGCAGCAGGAACGGTGGCTGGTGGGCTGAGCGCCCATCAGCAGTGATGCCGAGACTGTCTGCTCCTGCCCCAACTGGCCAGGTGTGCTGGACTTCTGCAAGCAGGGTGGGGACGACGGTGGCTTTCTGATCTTTCCTTAGCAGGCGCAAACTAAATCTACTGTGAATGCCAGCGTGAAAGACAGATCCAAGTAAACTGGGTCTGCGAAGTCCCATGGACCCCAAAGGCTCTGGGAAGCACCACCGAAAACCGCAGGTCAGGGAAACTGCACCTGGACACATGGTCCAGAAAGCCTGGTCTCGTTTGCTTTCTTCGTCTATGGAGTGGGTATAACATTTCCCTGTCCTGCTTCCTCTCAACAGCACCGTGAGGCTAAATAAAACAACTAAGGTGAACAGAATTTGCAAAACGGGAACTTACATAAAACCCAAATGCATCTTTTGTTTTAACCCATGATTTTGTGTGTCCTTCCCCCGCCTGGCTGCCTGCCATTCCTCTCATTGCTGTTGGGTACTGTCCTCTCCCCTGCGACTGTGCCGCTCTGAATTTGCCCTGGGGTGGGAAGCAACACCCCTGCCTGTCAGCTCTCCGGTGCCATGAGCCCCATTGGCCTGGCCGGTGGTGGGGCGGGAGCTGTGAGCGCGCTGGCCTCCCGCATGCCTGCTGTGACCCTGCTCAGACACTGGGAAGAGCACACAGATGGGACCTGGATCTAGAATTCAGGCTTTGACACCCCTCTCCAAGCCTCATTTCCTCATCTGTAAAATGGGGGTATATAACACCAGCCTCCGGTTCCCGTGAGTATTGATTGGGTAACAGGCAAAGGAAGCTGTCTGGGGCTGATTCTGACAGAGGGCATTGTGGGGGTGAGGGAGGGGCTAGCCTGGCTTGGATGGGCAGCTGGCAAAGGGGGCTGAGGGCCAGATGGTGTTCTGGTTAGGGCTGGGCCCACGTGCAGGAGCAGCCATCACCCCCTCTGCTCCTCCCCTCAGGCAGCTGGGCCAACTCTACCTCCCTGCCATTTCAGAGCTGTTTCTGCCCAGAGTGAAATTCCACAGGCTTCGTGGGGGGCTCGGGTACGGGCTGTTTTCTTTGAGGGAATAAGCAAAACACAGCCCATGGGGGAGCAGACAATGCCAGCGTCACTCACACCACTGCCTCCTGCGGCCCCACGTGGAGGGAGGGCAGCCCCACTGTGGAGTGAGCTCTGGGGCTCTGGGGCCAGCATGTGGGCTAAGCCTGCAGGCCTTTGGAGTGTGGCTGGGGCCACCTGAACAGCCTGACAGGGCAAACGTTGCCTTTGTTCTCTCTCATCAGAACCCTGGGAAGGCATGTGGCGCTGATGAACGGGGACTGGGAGCCCATCACCCACTCTTCCATCAGAAAACTGCCAGCCTCCCTGCAGCCACAGCAGGAAGTTGGAGCTCCCACTCCAGGTGCCATTCCAGGCCTCCCTCCATGGGTGACCCCACGCCAGCTGTTTTTGGCTTACGTTCCCCTTTTCCACCTCAGGGGCCCTGGGCTGTATGCAAACATTATCCAGCTGACACCCAGCTAGCAAACGAAATAGGAGTAGTGACTGCTTCCTGGCCTCTGAGCCTTGGCTTGCGCTGTTCCTGCTGGAAGGCCCTCTCCCCTCCCCTCTCCCCCTTCTCCATCAAGGCCCACCTCGGAACCCCTCCCCATCCCACCTCCTAGCTGCCTCTGTGAGGGTGTGCTCCCTCGGTGACCTAAGAGCCCGGGCCTCTCTCTGAAGGCTCTGTCCCCCTCCTTCCTTCGGTACGGCCACTCATCTCCTCTCTTGGACTCCCCTGTAGACAGAGGCCTTGTCTGCTTCTCTGTGTCACAGGGCTCAGAAAATCCCGTCGGGCTCAACAAGTGACTGGACAAGCAGTTTCCCATCCAGGACCGCTCCAGTCAGGGACTAGAGGTGCTCCATGCTCTGGATAAACCAGGGGCAGCTGAGCAGTGTCCCTCGGACCCAGGAAAGGCCCTGAACACTCGGTCCAGCCCCTGCTGAGGGGGGAGTCCCTCTATTGCCTCCCCAGCAGTGAGACAGGTTTACACAAGACTAGCATTCAGGAGACATATCCACCCCTGGAACCCGAGGGACGCATCACTGCACACTGAGGGCTGAATTCTCTCTCCTTAGGACAGGCATGACCCAGCTTGAACCTGAGCTGCAGGCAACAGGGGAGGTGGGGCAGCAAAAGGAGCACTGAACTAGGAGTCCTGAGACTGGGACCCCTGGGTCACCCACTGGTCTGGCTTCCCAAGGCAAGCCCTGGGGAGGCCTCCTGGGATGTTCTTGAGGCTCTGATGCTAGTTGTTGTCTAGCTTGGGCCCCATGCCCCTCCCTGGTAGCCCACTGGGCCAGGCGGCCTCCTTTCACGGAGCTGCAATTCCTGCATCCTGGGTTTCAGCGATTGCTCACCAGCTTAGTAAAACGGAATCTTGGAAACCAGCCCCCATTCCCAATAGTCATTTTCAGTCTGCAGACTTGGAGCTCCACAAAGGGAAGGCCTCTCACAACATGAATTGCCCCCCCACCAAATGGCAGGGATCCGTTGCGTGGCAGTGAGCCCCCTGTCCCAGGGGTGAGGTAGAGGCCGGTGTCTCCCCAGTGAGGACGCGGTAAAGGAGATCCTTTATAGCTGGCCTCAGAGTGGGCGGCCACTTGGACCAGGCCTTCCCTGCTGGTCCTGAAATTCTAGGGTTCTAGGGTCCCCAGGACTCCCTGACCTCCCTCCCTGAGGACTGGTCCTCAGAGTTAGACTCTCACTGGCCTCCACTGGGGTTATTCCTGGAGTGGTTACGGCTCCCTGATGGCTGCTCTGCAGATGCTGCGATGGTGACCCTGGGTCCGCAGTGGGGTGGAGGTGGACCCCCAACACAGGCACCTACACTCCCATGGAAGAGGGGAGGCCAGGCCGCGGCCGCCTCAGTGACTCTCCAGCACAGAAGAGCATTCATACCAAGGCTCTGTCTCCCGTCTGGGCCCTCGGCGGCTTGGCTCCTGCGTCAGTGGCCCCCTTGGCTGGCAGCCTGGCTAGGACCGTCTGCAGCTGAAAAAGCAAACCTCACACTTAATATTTAATCTGCTCAGCAGTTGTGGTGCCTGAGTGAAGCTCTCTGGTGCCGCTGGGTGTGTGGTTACCGCTCTCGGTGGCTGCCTTTCTCTCAGCTCAGGGTAGGATCACCAGTGGAAGCACGCACGCTCCTTTACAAATTGCTCTGCGACGGGAGAGGGTTTAATGGATGGTCGGCCCCACTCCCTGGTCGCATAGTAGGGCAGCCCTAGGATTCACTAACAGCGTAAATAATAACACTGTAGCCATGGTCTGCATCCTGGAGTTCTAGCGACAGGCTGGGAGGGGAGGGTCAAGGAATTATGGACTTCATGTTACAGACGAGGAGACACGAGAAACCTGCTACCTGGGCTCATGGCCTGGTGGCGAAGATCACCACAGATACAGACAGCCAGCTAGCCGACCCTTTATTGGTTTCTCCATTGTTCTTCCCACAAACACCACATCCTGTCTGACGAGGCCGGGCATGAACCACCCTCCCACCTCTCTGACCTCGTCTTGTTCTACTGTTGGCCACACTGGTCTCCTTTCAGGCTTTCTTCCCCTTGGGGCCTTTGTCCCTGCTGGGCCCTCTGCACAGAGGCCCCTCCCCCACCTCTCTGAGTCTGGCCCTTCTCATCCTCCAGGGACCCGGTGTGGGTGCTCCCTCCTCTAAGATGCCCTGGGTACTGGTCTGTCTTCCAGGAGGGCAGGGACCAGGCCGATTTTGCTCCCCACAGTCTCCCCAGGGCTTGGCACAGAGAGCCCGAGATGGTTGTCATAGAATAAAGGAACTCTAATTCCACGCCAGGTACAATGACTGAGGAGGATTTGGGAGAGCACAGAATGAGACCGGAGACCCCGCACCACCTCGTACTGTGGGACTTGAGAAGCCCCTTAACCTCTTTGGGCCCCGGCTCCTTCAGGCATATAGGGAGAAGCTGCGTGGCTTCTCTCTGGTTCATGGATTCCATTCTAGCTCCTAAGGGAGCGTGAACTGCTTGGGCTGTGCCCTCGCTCACTGGAGGGGTTTGTGACTAGCTGTGGGAGGGCAGGGAGCAGCAGGAAGAGGAAGACGGACCAACGTGAGACCGACTGGTGGAATGCTCCTGGCTCTAGCTCCACACGAGCAAGGATCCCTCTTAATGTATTTAACAAACATTTATCCAGTGCCTATTACATGCTCAGCCCAGTACAAAGTATTCCACAACGTTAAGTCATTTAATCCTCAGAAAACCTGACGGTCAGTGAGTCCTCTCATTACTGCCACGTGACAGATGGAGGAAACTGAGGCACAGGGCATTTATAATTGCCTCAAAGTCACAACGTCAGTCAGGGATGGAGGTGAGATTCGCAGGCAGGCAGTCAGGCTCCAGGTCTGTGCCCTAACCACTACGCCAGCCTGCCTTTCCATCACCTGTGCCCCCCTGGCTTCCTGACACACATTCACCTCTCAGGATGTGACAAAGACTCAGGAACTCATTGCAGACACTGACCCACAAGCCCTTCAGAAGGACCCCAAAGCATGTAAGTGTGGCTCCCTCCCTGGAGGAGTGGCCCAGGGAGCGGGGAGTCCCCTCCAGAGGCAGGAATGACCAAGGCCCCTCACTTCCCGCTCCAGCTCCTGGATGTGTTTGCTCTGCTGCTTCACTCTGGTTTTCGCACCCTCTGACTCTGCCATCAGCACCCGGTTCTTTTTGGACAGCTCGACGATTTTGGTGGCAATCGCATCCCCGGCCACACCAGCTGTCCCTAAAATGAAGGAAAATGGCGTGGTTAGTGAAAAACACAGGCCCACACATCGAACCCACGCCCCAGGACCAACGACACCGGGCTTTGAGAAGCCCAAGCTGCTTGGCATGAACACTCGTGGAGGGGCAGAGGCTCCGGAGTCACCACACACCTAGGCGCCCCCAAACCCAGCTCCGGCGAGTGGAAATGCAGCCACAAGAGAGTCAGTGTGTTCTCAGAAAATGATAAATAAAATCAGGAAGCAGAGTTTTAATTCTATGGGAGGTAAGCGTACTGTGCCAATTGTTCACGCCCTCCTCGGTCACAGGGTCACACTTCCACACCCTGTGCTCTGTAACTTTGCTGTGCCCTCCAGTGAGAAGGGCGTACCCCCTGGACCCCTTGCGGCCTGCCTGACTCTGGGCTCTGCCAATGACTGGTGCTGGTCAATGGGATGTTAGATAAGGTGCAGGTAGGGGCTTGACAAGCACTTTTCGCTTACGCTGTCTCCACAAGAAGAACACACCCAGGCTAGCTGGCTGGTCCCAGGAAGAGGAAGAGACACACATGGGACAAAGCTGAACCACCCCGGCTAAGCCTGGCCTAGATCAGCCGATCGCCAACGAACCCCCAGACGTTTGAGTGACATCAACGCTTATTGCTGAATGCTGCTGAGATCAAACTGTTGTTTCTTACACAGAATTTTCTGATAACACCTAATCATACAAATGCATGTGTCTATTTAGTAAATATGTATTGTGATGAACACTCTGAGTGTTAGGGATTCAATGGTGAATAACAAAGACTTATGGAGTTTACATTCTAGCAGGGGAGACAGATAATGAAAACCAAACACATAAATATGTATTCTAACACCTGGGAGGAATAAGTGCTAGGAAATAAACCGAAGCTGGGCGAGGAGATGAGAGGGGTGGGCTGATGCTATTTTAGATGGAGTGGTCAGGAAAGCCTCTCTGAGGAGGTCATGTGTGGACAGACCTGAACGAACGGCGTCAGCCATGAAGAAGAGTGTTCTCAACTAGGAAGAGCGGAGGGAACAGCCAGTACAAAGGCCCAGACGCAGGGAAGTGCTTGGAGTGTCTGAGGAGAAGGTGGAAGGCAGTGAGCAAGGGCAGGAGGCCAAAGAAAGAAGGGGTGGCTGGAGGGGCGTAAATGAGGGAGAATGCGTGGGGTGGGGCCGTGCAGAAGGCCGGCTCTGGGAACTGGCTGGGTAGCCTCCCCGGTCCCTTTCCCTCTCTGGAGGGCAGTTTCCCTGTCTGTGTGCAACAGCAGTTTTGGTCAGATGGTCTGCAAGCTCCCTGGATGCTTCTGACAGTCCAGCAGTGGGTAAGTGGCAGACACACCTTCTCAGGACTACATTTTAGACGGGGACGCACCTCAGACTGTGGGCGACAATTGGTGGAAGGTGAGCAAAGCTGCTTGATGGTTTCCAGGCTTGTGCTGCTGGCCTGAGCCAGGCACTGCGCAGGGCAACTGGGAGTAGCTGCCCTTGGTAACCAAACCCTGTCAGCCGGGTGGGATGAGGACACGTGAGGAGAAAGGGCTCAGGACATGGGAAGGAAACCAAGTACGAATGGTCCAGTGGTGAGGTCTCTGGGTTATTTCTTGCTCCCAGAACTTCAAGACAGTGAAAACCCTAGAGCTAGACATCGAAAGACGCCTAAGAGAAGCCCTCTCTAGTCCAAAAGGCAGGAAGGACAGCTCAGGGAGAATGAGGAAAATCCTGTGTTCTTTTTCCTATCCTCTCCCAGCCCTGCTTACAGGCAGGCCCCACTCCTGAGCCGTCACCCCATGATAATGGGGGCAACAGTGAATGGACAAGCACAGAAATGCTAAATATCTGAGTAAATACAGACTATTTTTGTCTCCTTCAGGTCTTTAAAATATATATAACGCTTCAAAGCAAATATCCTAACATTGTTTGATGGGATTTTTCAATATATAGGAAATAATACATATAAAAGCTGCAATTGGGGGGTGGTAAACAGAACTAACTACATGGTGATAAAGTTTCTTCATTTCACTTGAAGGGATAAAATATTAATTCTAAGAAGACTGTGAACAGTTAAGTGTGTATTTTATAATCATTCAAGTAATCACTAAAAAATAGTACAAAGAAATATAGTTTTAAAAAAACCACTCAACTATAGCAATTACTAAAAATCTTGCCAAAGGAGAACCAGCCTGTCAGCCACCAGCAGCCTGTCACTGTGGCCTGGTTTAAAAACACAAACTGGGCCAGTCAGGCTTTTCTCTTTAGAACTTGAAGTTGGAAATCAGAAATGGTGACTTCAGAGTGAGGACTGGATTTAAGAGGAGGGGGATTTAAGGGAGAGCTGGGGCTGGCAATCAGACGAGATGGAACAAGTGGGGAGAGAGGGAGGGAGGGATGGAGGGATGGAGGGAGGGAGGGAGGGAGGGAGGGAGGGAGGGAGGGAGGGGCTCAGAGCAGGCTGGGCAAGAGGGACTAGCCCCAGGTCTCCTGGTGAGGGGAGGACCTCCTGCCCTCACCATGAAGCAAAATCAGCTTCTCTACAGCCTTGCAAAAGGGCGAGTTGCCCCTTCACATCTGAACCCTGAGCCAGGTTAAGCGTGTTTCTGTTCCTCACAACACAGTCTTCTTTTCAGGGTGTTTTTGTTTTAGACAGAAAAGCCTAAAAACAAACGGAGGGACACACAATAGGCGACCAAAGGCCTTCAGGATGCCAAATTCCCTTGCTTATAAATTCCACACTGGTCCTCTGGGTGTACCCACCCTTCAAGGCATTTAAGATCAAAGACGGGGAGGGATATTCTGGCAGATGTCGGGTGAGGCCTGTTGCTCTCTGTGGTTGGTGACCTTTTATTAGTCAGCCACTTAGGAATTGCTCAACAGGTGTCCATGGAGCAGAAGCTAAGGTCTGCAGGGCCAAGGTCTAGTCATAACCGCAGAGCCCACACCCAGCCCACACCTACAGGGCAAAGGTCATCCTTAAATTCACAAAGCCAAGGTCCCCATCAGACCCATGGGGCCAAGGTCTCCACAAACAGAGCCACAGTCCACTCTAGACACCACGCGTCCTAGGAAACTCCCTGGGAACAGCTCACTTCCCTGTCTCACCCACCTTTCTGGAGCAGCAATAGCAAGTGCCATAGAGTAAATGCCTGAGTCTACTGGGGCTTTTCACATCCACGCTGCAACATCAGAGCCAGAGCACCAAGATGAAACGGACCTTGCTGGCCCACTGAACGTGCAGTGAGCATCACAGAGAACCCCTGTCATGAGTGTCCCCGCTGAGTCACCAGCACTGACTGAATGCCTGCCTGCTGCTCGTGGGCTCCCACTTCCTGGTGTGCGGGTCTCCTTGGCCTGCTCTCTTCCTCTGTCCTCTCTCTCATTTCCAGGACTCTGGACTGCTTGACCACATCTGACCTTTGGCACCCTCTCCTGGGTACCTGCCCTGTGGAACTTGCTGTTTGCCCTGCCAGGGAGGCTCCCTGGCAGCTGGCCCTGGACCTCAGGGCACCTGGAGTTCAGGGCAGGGATGGCCACAACAATGGGGGAGCTACCTGTGAAGGCAAATCTGTTCTCTTCTATTTCCTTTTTGAGGTGCTTGATTTCAAAGTCCCTTTCCTTCAGCAGCTTATACAATCGCCCGTTCTCGTCCACTGTTTCCCTGAGCTGGTCGCGAAGCTGTTCAATCTCATCTTCAAGCAACCTGCAAGGCAAAGGCAGTCATGACTCTTCACAGGGATCAGTGGGCAGGGGTCTGCCCTCCAGGGCCCAGGTTTTGTTGTACCGACTTGCGCACTAAGTGGGGATAAGAACGGGTCTGGACAAAATAGGAAATAGAAATTAAGGGAAGCTACATGAGCAGATTTTAACACAATGTTCTCAAAAACAGTGCTTCAGCACACACACACGCACACACACATACACACACACGGAAAAGGTAAAAGACGTTTTCCATAACATGGTTTGCTATGGATTCAACAGAGAGAGATAAAACCTACACTCAAAGAATTCATATTCCTTTTAAGTATCCATGGAACATGCATAAAAAATGTATTAACATAAGCTACAAAGGCAACCTTAGCAAATTCCAATTGACTAAAATCAGAAATCAATACTAAAAATATAGCAAAAATAAATGAAAAACAAAACCCCAAACCCATCATAGGTTTGGAACTAAAACAAGAACAACAACAACAACAAAAAAACAAAAAACATACTCATAAATTATTTATGGGTTAAGAAGAAATCATAATATGTATTATGAAGCATTTAGAACAGATTGAAATGCAGCTAAAGTGATACTTGAAGGAAATGTATAGTCTTTATTACATATACATATTAGAAGACCACATAGGAATTGTCTAAGCCTTAAGTTGAGTCTCTGGGATTCAGGTAAGCCTGACAGAACAGGTGGTTGACTTTGTATAAGTTGTTTGGCAGGCTTTTTTCAGAACACAGGAAACATGTGACTGATGGGCCTGCAATCACTTCTATTGTTACTGCATAGAACAGGCTCCCTAGAGACAGCTGCTCAGGAAGTAAATAAATAAGTTATAGAGGTTACAGGTAACAGTAATTATCAGGTAACAGGTATTACTGTTGTTGTCCTTATTACACCAATGGCTCAAGTCTCCACCAATGAGTTTCTCTGATTTGGGGAAAGGTCATTTGGAAGTAGGTTTGGGTTTAATTTTGAACTAATATTTAAGAGCCATATGAATTTTATCAATTATTGAGAAATCTTTATGTTTTTTTCCCAATTAGAATTTTTTAGTAGAACATTTTGAAAATTGAGAAACCATACAAAGTAGAATTTGAGAATGGAAAAAATAGATTCTGGATGAAACCAGAAGCAAAGAGATAGCTCTTTGCGATTTCTTTTTTTTTTTTAGTAAATTGACTAGCAGAGTCAATGTGATTTTGTGATTTTCTTTTTTAGTAAATTGTGATTTTTTTTTTTTTAGTAACTTGACTAGCAGAGCATTTTGTATCTATGCAGATTCCTGCTTCTAAAAGCCGTATAGAGCAACATGCACCTGCGTGATGTTGTCAAATTTAGAGCAAAATGAGAAGATTCTGGACCCTGTTCAACTTTTTCACCAGCTGTACAATAGCAAGGAACCCCCCAAATGCTTTTTTAGGACAGGCAGTTTACGTGTTATTATGTGTCAGGACACTGGCACCGGAGAATAATCCCGGATGCGATTTGGAGCAATGATCATCTATGAACCATCGGAGTCTGTCAACCAGCTCCTCAGAAACCCAAACACATTTTCCACGAGAGACTGCGTAAGAAAATTCAAGTGAATGTTGTACACCTGAAACTGATATAATATTGTATGTCAATGGTAACTGAAAAAGAAAAAAAGAAAAAATTAAGAAAAGAAAATTCAAGTGAATAAACTACACTCTGATGAGTATGAAAATTTCAATTGAACTTTAAATGGCCTTTAAATACATTTCATATAAAATGACGTCCCCAGGAATACAGACGTTCCATCAGATGCGAGTCTTCAATGACAACCTGTGTCAACACCTCTGCATCTCACCTTTTGATCGTCTGTCTGCAGTCATTCCTCCCCTACCTCCCTACCTCTCTGCAGTGCTCCCGGGGTAGTTTAGACTTGGTATTACCTTTGCTCAAAGCTGTTTTTCAAGTGTTGCTCCCCGGCTTGGAGAAGGCTGAGGCCATCGTAGCTCTCCAAGGGCTCTTTGTGGTCCTCGACTCTGCTTTTGAGGCTCAGTTCCTTCTCCTTCCGTTTCTCCATCTGCTTCTGTAACCTTTTGTGCTGCATCTCCTGCATGGCCTTGAACTGGAGCCGCAAGGTGTCCTGTGAGCCTTCCTCCGCTGCCATCTTGCCCTAGCAGTGGGAAAAGAAACCTGAGCTGAAGCAAATTCCACAAAGCACACATTTCCCAAGAGTGCTCAGCACACAGTCAGCCCTGTCTGTAGTCCCCAACCCTGGGGTTTCCTGCTTAGCTTTGCCCGTGTCCATGTGGAAGCTTGGAAGACCCACCGTCACCTCAAAACCACTGAAAGCCAGAGCTGAGCTGAGCATCCTCCCCAGTCCTGACTGTGCCACCAGACTGCAAATGGCATCAGAATACTCCCCCATCACTCGGACTCAAGACTTCACCCCTTCCTGTCCCTGAAACAGTGGCTCTCAACTCTGGCTGAGCTCCTAAAACACAACAGTGCTTGGATACATCCCTAGACCAATTAAATCCCAACTTCTAGGTATGGGGCTTAGATGTCATTACCTTTTAAACCGAGGTATAATTTACATACAGTAAAGTGCAAAAATCCTGAGTGTACAGCTCAAGAATCTGTGGTGACCCCCAGATCAAGGTGTAGGGTACTTCCTGTCCCTGAGTAGGCTATGTCGTGCTCTCTCCCCGTAAGCCACTTCCCCAAGGTAACCATGATTCTGACTTCTGCCATTGAAGATGAGTTTTGTCTATTTCCTTTTTAATCAGCTCCATTGAAGTATGATTTGCACACAATAAAATACACTGATCTTTGTATCCAAATGACTTTTGACACACATACAAGGGGTGCCAAAAAATGTATACAAGTGGACACTTTGCTCAAGCAGTAGTTCACCGTTATCAGAAGTGTCTGGACGCTGATGGTAACCACTCTGAGCATCTCTTGTAATTGCAGAAGTCAAACCTGACTTGTATTCATCTTTTGCTATCGGTATATACTGAGTATTATAATTTTAATAGTTTTCCTTTCTTAAAATGTGTATACATTTTTTTGGCACCCTCTCTGTATACACCTGTGGAAACTACCACCACCATCATGATAGAACATTTCTATCACACCAAAAGCTGCTTTGCATCTTTTTGCAATCCATCTCCCTGCCAGCCCCAGTCCCAGGCAAATTCTGATCTTCTTGTGGTCTCTGCAGTTTTGCCTTTTCTAGAATTTCATATAACTGGAAACATACAGTATGTAGGCTTTTTTTTTTTTTTTTTTTTTGCTTAGCTCTACCTTTTAGAGCTTCATCCATGTTGTTACATGCATCACTAGTTCATTCTTTTTTATTGCTGGTTAGTATTTCATTACTTTTTTATTGCTGGTTAGCTATACCAGAGTTTGTTCATACATTCACCTGTTATTGGACCTCTGAGCTGTTTCCATTTTTGGCTATTATGAATAAAGCTGTTATGAATATATAGCAAAGTCTTTTTGTGAACATATGTTTTTCTTTCTCTTGGGTAAATACCTAGAAGTAAAAATGCTGGATTACGTGGTAAATTTATGTTAGCTTTGTAAGAAACTGTTTCATTGTTTACCAGAGTGGCTGTACCACTTACATTCCCACCACAGTGCATCAGCGGTCCCGTTGCTCCACATCCAACACTTAGTATGGTCAGTCTGAACGTCAGGCTTTCACATGGGTATGTAGTGGTAGCTCAATGTGGCTTTAATTTGCATTTTCCTGATGACAAATGATATTGAGCATCTTTTCATGTGCTTACCGGACCTTTGCGTATCTTCTTTTGTGACACGTCTAGTCACGTGTTTTTTGCCCATTTAAAGAATTGTGTCGTCTTCTTATTGAGCTCCTTATACATTCTGGATATTTGTCAAGTTTTGAACTCCACATAAATGGAATAATAGTACGAACATGGGAGTTTTTAAACCCTCCCCACGTGCTTTTAAAGTGTAGCCAGTGTTAAGCATCCATGACTTAAACCAAACTCAAGTCACGCCATCCACTCACCACCCAATTAGTCATAAATCTTGTTGATTCTCCATAAATGTCTTCAAATCTGTGACCATATTTCCATTCCCACTGATACTACTCTTATTATCACGCTCATGGCCACCGCAGGGCATTTGCCCTAGCTGTTCCCTCTCCTTGCAATGCTCTTCCCCCAGAAACATTGAGTCCAATGTACTTTTCTTCCACCTTGCTCACGTCTCTCAAGTGTCACCTTATCAGAGAGGACTTCCATTGGAGGAAGCATCCCTACCCTCACACCCCATGCCCCTTACCTTGTTTTATCTTTCTCCATTGCGTTTAGCTTCACCTGACACGTTATATATTTATTTGCTTGTGGATTGTTTCTCTCCCTCCCTGGCAGCCCCATAATGGCAGGCACCGTGTGATGTTCCTGCTGCATCTTCAGTGCCTAGACCAGGGCCTGGTGTGTAGTGGGCACGAAATGAGTATTTGGTGAAGGCATGACAGATGGTTCTGTCCCCAGGGCTGCTCGTCCGTCCTACTGCCTACTGCCTCTCTCCCTCTTCCCTCTTCCCACTTCCCTTGCAGTCTAGCCTGCATTCACTGACGGACAACTTTCTCTGGAGCACAGCTCTGAGCCTGACATGTCCCTGCGCCAAAAGCTTCAGGAGATGCCCATTATCCGCCAAGCTAAGCCCAAAGGCATCAAGGCTTTGGGGGATTTCACCTCAGTTCCTCCTTCCAGCCTATCTTCCCCCTCACAATGCCATGTTCTGGTGTCACCCTGCTCCTACACCTCACAGGGAAAGTCTCATTTGCCAATTTTAAAACATTGAGTCCAATGTACTTTTTCTGTAAACACTTTAGGCTTTGTGGAACACAGGGTTTCTGTTGCAACTATTGTACTCTGCCATAGCAGCAGAAAGAAGCCACAGACAAGGTAAAATGAGTGGGTGTGGCTGTGTTCCAATAAAACTTTATTACAAAAACAGGAAATGAGCTGGATTTCGACTGTGGGCCTCAGTTGGCCAACACGATATAGAGGAATTTCACCGGAAAAGCCATCTAGAGATTGAAGAAAACCCTATTGAGCCTATTATTTGAAAAGGTAACTAACAGAGTTTAAAAAACTAAATGTATCCCGTGATTCCCTATTTTTGCAGATTATAAGAAGGGACGATCATATACTTCATTTTCCAAATTGGGTCACCTTGGTGAGGGAAACGGGAGCTATTAATAATCCCTCTGAGTCAGGAGATTAACTTGAAGGCTGTGACCAGCATGCAAAGCAGCAGTTCCCACCCCTCTGCACCCTGGAACCATCTCAGGAGCTTAAAGACACTGAGGCCACTTGGTATCTTTCTAAAACCAGATCTAAGTGGGCCCTGCCTCTGCAAGACCTTGCTGGGACTCACAGAGGCTGGCTCAGGGCTGCATCCATCCCACAGACATTTTAGTTCGACTCTCACAGATGCTATGTTAGGGTTTGGATTTGTTGGCAGCACTCAAAGATCTGCAGATGTCAATGAAATCCAGATTTCCATCTTCTTTCATAAAAGTTCACAGATTTGGCAATGCCGGGCCTATCGTCCCACATGGACAGCAGCTGCTGGGCAGAGGGACATCCCTCTGGGCAGGAGGTGTTCTTTCCACTCAGCTAGCAGCCCTATCACTCTCAGATGGTGCAGCTGGCACATCAGCTGCCTGTTTCACTGCAGTAAATGCTGTTCTCTCTTACACCTGCTGGATTCACCGCCTTTTATTTCCCACTAGCTCCTGCAGATGTGAGGTTTTGTGACCCCTGTTAGGGCTCAAGCCTAGAGGCATCTCAGAGGTTTGCTTCAGCCACTCTACCGGCCTGGGGTGCCTTCCTCCCCTGGCTTCCCGCTGCCACCCTTCTCCTTCCTACGAACCCCCATTTAGCCTTTAGGATTCCCCTGGAGGTACTCTGTGAATGCCTAGAATCCCTCAGGCATCCCTTGATCACTAAACTTACCTCAATGTATTATAATTATCTACAACTTTATCCGTATTCCTTTTACTAAGAGGCCTCTTAAGGGCAAGGGTCTTACGTCTTAGTCACTTTTTAATTCTCAGCATCTTGCCCAGAATAGGCCTTCAATTAATATTTGCAGAATTGTCATTGAATGAATGTAGCAGGTGCTCAAAGATGAGAAAAAGAATAAATGAAAAAGTAAATGAATAAACACAGTAACTTCTTTTTCCTTTTCTATTCCCAGCATGCTCTTGGAGTCACTGGGAAACAGGTATCTCTTGGAAAAATACTGTTTCCTGGGCAAATTACTGTCTGTGCTCCAGCTTCCTCGTCTGTAAAATGAGATGATAATCATTATATACTTCACGGGGTGGTTGTGAGGATTAAATGAGACAAAGAATGGAAAGTGTCTAATACAGTGCCTGGCATATAAGTACTCCTGACAGTTTTGCTATTATCTTTCTCATCATAGGAAATGGGTGTCCTTGGCCGAAATAACCTCTAGGAGACAGACAGCATGCGTGCACTGACGGGACACCTGCCAGTTCCACCCCAGCCCCTAGGGCTCATGCAGTCAGTGGAGATTTGGATTTCATTGGTCTGGGCTGCGGCCTGGGCATCTGTCTATTATGAAAGCTTTCCAAGTGAGTCTCATATTGAGCCAGAACTGAGAATGACAGGTGGTAAGTGCTCTGAAAGACTGGCTGGGGATACCTGCAAGAGAGGCAGGCACCTCAGTCAGCCTGAAGCTGAGCACAGAAGAAACTGGCCAGCAATGAGCAATTGGAAATTGAAATTTAAAATGCAATGCCATTTATATTCACCCACACGAAAAATGGAACTACTTAGCTATATATCTAACAACATATGTACAAGATCTATATGTGGAAAACTATAAAACTATGACAAAAGAAGTCAAAGAATAATTAATAGATATTCAAGTTCATGGATAGGAAGACTGAATATTGTTAACATGTCATTTCTTCCCAACTTGATCTACAGATTCAGTGCAATAGCAATAAAAAACCCACCAAGTTACTTTGTGGATATCGACAACTTGATTCTAAAGTTTATATCAAGAGGCAAAAGACCCAGAGTGGCCAATGCAATATTGAAGGAGAACAAAGTTGCAAGATTGATGCTATTGAATTTCAAGACTTACTATAATGCTATAGTAATCAAGACAGTGTGGTATTTGTGAAAGAACAGACAAATAGATTAAGAGAACAGAATAAAGGGCCCATAAATAGACCCACACAAAGAGAGTTGACTGATCTTTCACAAAGAATCAAAGGCAATCCAATGAAGAAAGAACAGTCCTTTCAACAAATGGTGCTGGGAAAACTGGACATCTATATACAAAAAAGTGAATCTAGACACAGACCTTACTTCCTTCACAAGAAATAACTCAAAATGGATCATGAGCCTAAGTCTAAAATGCAAAACTATAAAACTTCTGGAAAATAATATAGGAGAAAATTTAGATAATCTTGGGTTTGGCAATGAGTTTTTAGATATAGTAGGAAAAGCATGATCCATGAAAGAAAAAAATTGACAAGTTGGATTTCATTACAATTAAAAAGTGCTGCTCTGCAAAAGACACTGTTAAGAGAATGAAAAGACAAGCCACAGACTGGAGGAAAATCTGTAAAACATGTATCTGATAAAGGATTGTATTCAAATTACACAAAAAAACTCTTAAAACTTGACAATATGAAAACAACCCAATTAAAAAGTGAGCAAGAGATCTGAACACACACCTCACCAAAGAAGATATACAGATGGCAGATAAGCGTATGAAAAGTTCAAAATCATATGTCATTAGAAATTGCAAATAAAAACAACCATGAAATGCCCCTACATACCTATCAGACTGGCTAAAATCCAAAACACTGACAACACCAAATGCTGGCAATGATGTGAAGCCACAGGAACTCTCATTCATTGATGGTGGGAATACAAAATGGTACAGCCATTTTGGAAGAGTTTGGATATTTCTTTCAAAGCTAAACATAGTCTTAGCACATGATTCAGCAATCATATTTACCCAAATGAGTTGAAAACTTATGCCTACACAAAAATCTGTGAGCAAATGTTTATAGCAGCTTTATTCA
This sequence comes from Rhinolophus sinicus, assembly GCF_036562045.2. NCBI lineage: Eukaryota > Metazoa > Chordata > Mammalia > Chiroptera > Rhinolophidae > Rhinolophus > Rhinolophus sinicus. The sequence continues at coordinate 10,852,217 of NC_133759.1, read as the reverse complement.
TAATTACCCCAAATCAGAAGCAATCACAATGTCCCTCAGCAGGTGACTAAACAAACATACAAGGGAATATTAATCATTGATGAAAAGAAATGAGCTCCAAGCCACCACAAAACATAAAGGAAACTTAAATACATATTGTTAAGTGAAGAAGCCAGTCTGAAACGGTTGCTATATGCTGTATGATTCCAACTATATGACATTCTAGAAAAGGCAAAACTACAGAGATATTTTTTAAAAATCAGTGGTTGCAGGGGTTGGGGAGACAGAAGAGGGGATGAACAGTGGGGCACGGGGGGATTTTAGGGCAGTGAAACTATTCTGTATACTACTTTAATGGTGGATACATGAAATTATGCATTTGGCAAAACCCATAGGATTGTACAATACAAAAAGTGGACCCTAATGTAAACTATAGACTTATAAAGTTAATAACAACATATAGGATTATCAGTGGCAATAAATGTACCAATGCAAGATGTTAATGTAGGGGGACTGGGGGAGGAATATATGGGGACTGTACTTTCTCTTTAGTGTTTCTGTAAATCTAAAACTGCTCTAAGAAATAAAACCTTTTGTTTTTTTTCTTTAAGTGAAGACTAAGGCTAAGGCTGCATGGAAGGTACTCTCGCTCAGGAAGGACTTAGAGCCATGGTATGGGGAGAGTGGCACCCACTCACCATGCCACCACTTCCTGTGGTGAAAGGAAGATTCCAGAGGCAGTGCACAGGGACCAGTGAGAAAGGGCTGAGGCCCCATCCAGGCCTGAGCTTCCCTTGGGATTCCCAGCAACCACCTGGGGTCCTGGAGGTGGAGAGGACACGGCCCAGAGAAGCCTAGCTGGGTGCCCTGTGCACTGCAGGAGAAGGCTCACCGACTGTCTGCCTGGCCAGCATCAATGTAGGGTTGGGTTTGGGCTGGGGATGGGATGAACATGACTGGTTCGCCGGGCAGGAGTCCCGCTCTAAGGGGAACTTTCTCGTCCGTGTCCCTGGTCCTTTGGAGCTGGCCCTGGGGCGGGAGGATGGGGGGAGTAGATGGCACCAGGTGGCGTAGTTCCCACTGCACCCTTCAGTGTGGTGCGAGAGGGCTCGGTAGCAGAGACCAGAAGAGGGCGAACCTGAGCTGGACTTCTGACTGCCACCTACCAACTACAGCACTTTGGGCAGGTGACCCACCCTTTGCCCCTCACTAACCCCGCGGACAATATGTGTCTGCCTGGAGAGGGGAGGAGGCTGTGCGTGAAGATTCACAGAACGAAAGCAGGCGAGTCCGCGCTCTGCGCCCAGCGCGCAGTGAGCATCCAGCCGGTGGCAGCGCGCTCCGGCGAGCGTGTGGCCTCGGCTCCGGCTCCGGTCCAGGGCCCCCCGCTCCCCGCGGCGGCTGCGGGCACCCCGGCTCCAGCCCGCGCCCTTCCGCACTTCCCCGCACTTACAGCGGTCACTGGGCTCCTGCTTTCTGGGGCCGCGGCAGCTCTGTCACTGCTTTCGGACGCCTTCTCGCGCTGCCCCGGCAACTGTCACCAAGGAAACCAGCAAGGCCACCCGCGACTCATCACGAGTCTACGGAGGCCGAGAGTTCTGAAAGTGACAGAGGCTCAGGTGGTCCAGAGGGCGGCGGTGTGGAAATAGGCGCGGTGGGCTGGTAAGGGGTCCCCTGTGCCTGAGAATTTAAAGCTGGTCCAGCGGTCCGCTTCTGGAACATATGTTTTAAAAGTTCTGTGGACCAAACGTTCTGCCCAGAGAGGCACATTCCGCAGGCCTGCAGGGGCGTTTAAAAGCCAATGATCCCACCACGAAAATTAACGTAGCCGTTCAGAATATTTATGAAAAATGTAAAAAACATTGTGGGAGAAGGTCATGTGATGGTGAGTGAAAAAAGCAGGAGACAAAATAGTAATTGCTAAATAAATAAAGTTGTGTGTTTTAAAACTAGGCACAGAAACAAGACTGGGAGGGATACATAGAAATATTAAAAGTTATTATATTGGGGTGCTGGAATTGCAGTGCTATGTTTGTATTTTTGCGTTTTAGAGGATTTTAAATATAATGAACGTGGTTTATTTTCATAGTGGAAAACACCTGTATTTTTTTTTTTAAGGCACTCCCCAGTTTTAGTCACTACTGTATTCAGGGTTATATGCAGGTGGGAGACAAATTTCTAGGAAACGAGATCCAAGGAAGTGTTTCCTGTATTTATCCAGGCCTTTATAATCTGAAAAGCTTCACATATCCCATAGTTGTTTTTCTTTCTCTTTTTCCTCACGAGGCATTCGCCCACAGACAGGCACGAAGATGTGGCACCACACACTTTGTAGAACTCTAGTACAATATCACCACCAGAATACTGATGTTGACACAATTCACGGATCATATTCACATTTCCCCCGTTTTGCTTGTATTCACTTTTGTATGTGTATTTAGTTCTATACAATTTTATCACATGTTTAATTTGACCACCACAGTCAAGACACTGAACACTTAAATCGCAAGGATCCCCCTTGTTGGGCTTTTTTTTTTTTTTTTCATGTTTATAATGCTTGTAGACTTTATCTCATTAAGGGATCACTTCCCAGGCCTGGGACTATGACACACACCGGTTGGGGGGGAAGCAGGCGGGCGTGGTGTGCCAGCTGAGAGCTGTGGGGCCAGGCAAGCCCTCTTCTCCTTGGGGTGGCGAGTTGCCACCACCCTGCCACCTCCCTCTATTGTGAAGAAGCTTTCAAACAAATTCTCCGTTTTGTGAGCCCTGACCCCATCCCTCACTATTTCAGGTTTTCTCCACATAACTGGGCGTTTTTCTCTAAATGGTGGCTTTGTTTGTTCCATTCTGATGAACCAAAAATCAGGCAAGGTGAGGAAACCACCTTTCTCACCTCACTTGGTTCCCTGCACAGTCTGCTCACACCTGGCTTTACTCCCAGCCCTGCCACTGGCTCTGCCTCAGCCAAGTCCCCCGTGACACCCTGACTTCCATCCAATAGGCCCTCCTCCTTCATTCCCCCCCCCCCCCCCCACCTTCTTGCTTGCTTCCCAGAGCATCTGACACCAGCACCCTTAGCTTTTCCCTCCCTGGTGCCCCAGCCCTCCGCCTGCTCCTCTGGCCTGCTGAGACCTGTCTCCACCCCTTCACGCCTCCTTTTCTCCCCCCCCCCCACCTGCTGGGATCTCAGCTTCCCTCCCTGTGCCCCTCAGGTCTTGATTATTCTCAATGGACAACCCCAAACCTGGTTTCTCCTCTGAACCATGAGTCTGTTTATCCACCGGCCTTAGCTGCCCATCAGCTCCTCACACGGAACCAACTGCTGGCGCAGCCTTCCTGAATAGCACCCCTGTCCCCAAGTCAGGGCTCAGCAACAGACATGGCAGGCCTTTCCATGGAGCTGCACATGCCTGTCACGACTGCTCCCCTTGTTGGGCTTTTATAACCACACCCACTTTTCTCTTGCCCTCCCCTCCCCCAAGTCCCTAACTGCTCATCTGTTCTCCATTTCTAAAATTTTGTCATTTCAAAAATTTTATGTAAATGGAATAATATAATGTGTAACCTTTGGGGATTGACTTTTTTACTCAGAATAATTCTCTGGAGATTGATCCAAGTTGTGTGTTTCAATAATTTGCTCCTTTTTTATTGCTGAGGGGTTTTCCATGGTATGGACGTACCAGCGTTTGTTTAACCATTCACCCATTGAGGGACTTCTGAGCTGTTTCCAGTTTGGGGTTATTACGAATCAAGCCGATGTAAACATTCATGTACAGGTTTTTGTGTGAACCTAAGTTTTCATTTTTCTGGAATAAATACCTAAGAGTACAGCTGTATGGTAATCTATTTAGTTTTTTAACAAACTGTCAACTTGTTCTGTAGAGTGGCTGTACCATTTTACATTCTTACCAGTAATGTACGAGTGACTCGCTATTTTTTATTTAGCCACTCATAGGTGTGTAGTGACATCTCATTGTGGTTCTAATGTGCATGATGGGTAATGATATTGAACATGTTTTTCAGGTGCTTATTTGCCAACTGTATATCCTTTTTGGTGAAGTGTCTGTTCATGTCTTTTACCCAATGTCTAACTGTTGAGTTTTGAGAATTCTTCATATATTCTAGATACTAGTCGTTTGCTGGGTATGTGGTTTTCAAATATTTTCTCCGAGTCTTTAGCTTGTGTTTCAGTTCTCTTCACCTGGGCATTCACAGAATGAAATTTTCAAATTTTGATTAGGTCCAGTTTATCAATTTCTTTTGTTTATGGATCATGCTTTTGGTGTCAAGTGTAGGAATTCCTTGCCTATTCCTGGATGTTAAAGATTTTCCCCTATGATTTTCTTAAGTGTTAGAGTTTAATGTTCATGATTTACTTTGATATAATTTTTGTATGACGTTTAGGTCAAAGTTTTTTTTGTTTTTTCCTATGGGATGTCCAATTACTCCAGCACCATTGGTTGAAAGGTATGCTTCCTCCATTGAATTGCTTTTGAACCTTTGTCAAAAATCAGTTGAACATACTCAACAACAACAACAAAACAATTAAAAAATGGGCAAAGGACTTGAACAGACATTTCTCCAAAGAAGATATACAAATGGTCAATAAGCACATAAAAAGATATTGAATATCACTAGCCACTAAGGAAATACAAGTCAAAACAACAGTGTGATAATTCTCCATACCCATTAGGATGCTAGTATTTAAAAACTGGATAATAACAAGTGTTAGCCAGGATGTGGAAAAATTAAAACCCTAGGCATTGCTGGTGGAAATGTAAAATGGTGCAGCCACTGTAGAAAAGTTTGGCACTTCCTCGAAAAGTTAAACATAGAATTATCATATGATCCAGCAATTTCACTTCTGGGTATATGCCCAAAATATAATATTAAAGCAGGGCCTCAAATACTTGTACACCAATGTTCATAGCAGCATTATTCATAATAGCCAAAAGGTGGAAACAACTCGTGTCCCTCAACAGATGAATGGATAAACAAAGGTGGTATAGCCATATAATGGAGTATTATTGGTCCATAAAAAGGATGAAATTCTGATACACGCTACAACATGGATGAACCTTGAGTACATTATGCTAAGTGAAATAAGCCAGACACAGAAGGACACATATTGTATGATTTCATTTATGCTAATTACCCAGAGTAGGCAAATTCATAGAGACAAAAAGTAGAATAAAGGTTGACAGGGGCGTGGGTAGAGAAGGGAAATGGAGAGCGATTGTTTAAAGGGTCTGAAGTTTCTGTTTGGGAGGATGAAATGATTCTGGAGGCAGATGGAGGTAATGGTTGCATTGCATTGTAAGTGTACTTAGTGTCACGGAATTGTACACTGAAATTGGTTAAATGGTAAACTTTGTTACGTATATTTTACAATGAAATGTCAAAAAAATTAGTTGAGCATATTTGTGTGGGTCTAACTGCTCTTTTTTCTGATTCCCAAATTAGGTCTTTCTCGGAGTTCAACGTAGCTCCAGCTTTAAAGTGGGCCCTTCATCCATGCTTATTTATCTTTTAAAAGATAAGGTCACCAAATAGATTTCCCTTCACTGAAATTATACTCTCTCCCGCAAGTAAGTAAATATAAACAGTTAGTGGTCCTACTCTTACTGAGAAGCAAAATTGAATTAAATAAACTGTCAGAGGTAAGAGTCCTGGGGTATTACCTCTGCGATGTAAGACATAAACCTCAACCTTCTTAAAATAGCAATAGTACCCTTATTACCATGACAATCAAACAGGTCATGAAAGTGCTTTGTAAACTGAAATGCTTTTCAGTTGTCATTATTATTACAGATTTAGCTGTTTTGCCTCAAAATGGAAGTAAGCTTTGCTGCAGCTTAACACCCAGGCTCCTTTTGGTTCTCCCCACTATGGACCTCAGCTTTGCAGGTCCGAAATCTCATTGGGTCATTGTACCAGGAGTGTCTCTTGGGGCTAGACCTGTTGTAGTCACAAGGCCCGTGTGTTTGGCGCATCGAATATTTATTATTTGATAGATCAGAGTTTGGAATAAGGAAAGGTTTTATCGGAATGGCGCCAGGAGAGAGATTTCTAGTTTTCTCAAATCCATCTTAACAGCCCCCCAAATTTCAGCATCCTATATATCCAGGGAAGGGAGAAGAGGCACGGCAAGAGATGGGATCCAAGGAAGAGTGGGAAATCTCTAAATCCTTGTTCCCAGCTGGTCAGACCAGAAGTTACTCGAGCCTCAGGCAGAACCGCTCGGGTCAATTAGTATTATCTATAGAAATACAGGCTAGAATTAGGGGAGAATCAAGGGAAAGAAGCATTGCACCCTGTTACAGACCTACACCAGTTGAAGTATTGTGATTGACATGGAACCCGGAATACTAAGTCACCCATTTACTTTACAGGATTGTGACTGATAGCCAGAGTCTCTCCCTTCCCAGAATCTGACACCCTCAAAGCCAAGAGTCATCAGAAAGTTATTGTGCATGGATTCAGCAAACAGAGGTAACCTGCCTTGAGATATTTTTGACCAAGGGTTAATTAAGCCTTACTAGATATTCGTCTTCACAGTCAGGAGCCCCCACATAAAAATTTTTCATTTTCTCCAGGCTCAAGTTCCTTCTTTCTGGAAGGTACTGGATACACACTGCCAGTTCTGCCTCTCTGATTCGCCATGGATTTGGGCTTTCTTTATTGGCCACCAGCCTCTTGTGGATTACCCTCAGTACATTTTGTGTTTTAGTTTAACATCATTTTGGCCACGGTGAAGTCTTATTTTATCCATGGAGCTATTTTGTCTAAGATGTGTTTGTATGTATGGTGATCTCATTCATCATGTTGACTGTATTAGAAAACGCAATGTTCTGCCAAGATTCGTTAGTCCTGAGTTCTTAGGGACCTCTGTGATGGATGAGATCTACTCTGGCTCTCCGCCAAGCCCTCAGCACAATGGATTGGCAATATATTTTATATTTTCCTCCCAAATTTCTCATTCCCACTCTTGGTTCATATCATGACCTTTCAAGACACTTGGATGAAAGTCACCTGGTCTCAGTGAAAATCAGTTTATGTTCCCCAATGCCTCGTGTACTTTCTAGTTTTTAATTTTCCACCTCCTCAACAGTCAAGGCCATTTATTAGTACATATGGGAATCTCCTTTCTTATAAAGGCCGAAACAAATCCTGAGGATTTTCACATATGAAACAATCTGAGGATAAAGTAGCTCCGGTGTATTGGGAATGATACTGACTTGGGACCTGGATGAGCATGCAGGTGTATGGGCGGCGGGCATGAAGGGAAGGGAAGGACAGGTATTTCTGAAACAGGCATGACTTTATGTACCTGCCTTCCCTTCCATGATGCAGTCTCTCCACGTGACCAAGGGTCTCAAGTTCTGCATTTGTGCCCCAGCTCTGTCACTTTTCAACTGTATGGCCTTGAACCAATTACAGCTTTCCTCATGGAAAAAGTCAGCATAATAGGTGCTTCAGAATTTTTGAGGAACTAATAGAAAAGAGTATTAGGACCTTTTATATACAGCAAAGCACTGTACATAATTATTATCATTGCGGAGCATGCACTATTTTAGACTCGAATATGGCAAAATCTGAAAGAAGATCAAGTTCACTGTGGCCTAGAAGAGTGCAAAGAAGCTGTATCGAAAGTAGAAGTTGGGTTGGCTCTTTAAGGAGAGCACTGAATTCACGGGAGTGGAGACGGGGAACACTCAGGAAAGGAGCAGAGCGCAAGCAAAGGTGTCTGGGGCAGTGGTGAGCACAGGGCTTCGGCATCAGTGTCGCTGCTGGAGCCAGGTGGCACCTCCTGTTCAGGAGGTGAAGGACCCAGGTTTAGTGGTGGCGACAGGGAAAGGAAAAGGACAAGTTTGAGTGAGGAGAGACTTTGCTTATGAAAAAGTGGCAGGAGTTGGTGACTGATTTACTAGAGATAAATGACAGGAGGAAGGAGAGACACTTCTAAGAGTCTGAGCCCAGAATGTGACAGGGAGATGGAGGGTGACAGAAATGGGTAAGGCAGGAAGGAGCGAGGTGAGGGAGACACTAAGTATGGCTGTAGACAGGCTGTGTCTAGGTAATAGGGCTCTAGCTGAAAGGTATGGTGGCATTTCCACCTCACATTGCAAAATTTTAGTCACTCTGTGACACGTCAGAATTACACCGGGGGCAGGAAAAAGACCTAACACCAATGTTGTAAGAAGCTCAGAATACTACAGAGAGGATCTGTTCCTCAGTTCCTCTGAGGGGACCAAGTGGACGCTGGCCTCCACTCTATTTAGCACTGCTGAATTTAGGAGAAATTTTCCTAAGTTTTGTTTTGCTAAAAACAAAATCTTTTGCCTCATTTCAGTGACTAAGGGGAAAGTAGGCTCTGTATCAGGGCTGGTGCATGTTCGGTTTCCTTTCTCAAATTTCCCTGTTTTGTTTGAAGAGCTTTCCCACAGGATCAAGTACATAAATAACCATCAGCCCCACTATTTGGCAGGTCCTCAGAGCTTTAAAATACCTTATGTTCATGCAGCTGAGTTCTGGCCTAGTAGGTATGTTGCCACAGGCTGTACATTTACATAGGGATGGATCCTAAAATTCAAGTTCTTGAAACTCTCTGGGCATTTCCCCATCGGAGGCAAGAGGCGTGGCCTACACGACCAACTCTGTAGCCAAAATCCTGACTCAGTGGATCGGGAAGCGGAGGGTACTTCGAGGTTTTATCTAGGTGTGGAGTCAAATTCCAACTGTCACCACCAGATGTCACTGTCGCTTACTAGAAATAGGTAACTTCTCTGGGGACAGCAGGATCCTGAATGTGCAAGAAACAAAACGTGCTTGTTCTAATTAGTTCAAAGACTTATTGAACACCTATTCGTGTATGAAGCAGGCACTAACGCCAGGTGCTCTGGATGGAAAACTTCATCAAGCAGACTAGTGGAGGAGAGAGGTATGGAAGCAATCATACTCCAAGGCTCCAGTAACACGCAACATTCAGGCAAGGAATCGAACTCAGTGAAAAATCGGCATACCATCTCCTTAAGGTAGAACACGCTTCCTCGCTTCCTCGGGGAGACCTTCTCTGACGCAACCCTGGGTTAGGCCCCCCAGCCTATTGCATCCTGTTCCTAGCATTCATTATGCTTTTTGTAACCACTTACTGAGTGCCATCCTTTCCTGCTAGACTGTAAGTTGTGAGAGGGCAGGGCCCATGCATCTCCTGTGCTGTTGCATTCCCAAGCTTAACACAGTGACAAGGTAACAGCAAGCATTTCCTGAGTTTGCTAATACGTCAGGTGCTATGCTAAGCCCTTTACATTCACCATTGCATTTAATCTTCCCCAAAAACCTAGACCACTGATGTGGTCCCCATTATACAGATGAGGAAACCACAGCTACTTGGCTAGTAGGTGGCAGAACCATGAACCCAGGTCTGACTCAATAAAAAATAGTATCATATCCACTGGAGCCACTTTTAAGAATTTCCATAATCTGATGCCAGCCTATTCACCCACCCTTATTTACCATTCTCCTCTTCAGGCAAGCAAGCCCACTCATGTTCTCTTGATCACATAATGATCACCACCATCTCAACACTTCACTTTGTTCTTCTGTCTATCCTCTGGCATTTGTCTAGATCAATTTCTCTACAGTGTATTCAGTTTCACAAAATCACTAATATACTCATCTGTTAGAATGACAATTTTTCTGAAACTTGTTCCCCAATTGTTCTTCTGCAGAAGGCTTATCCTTCGTGAAACAATTGTTAGGACTGCCTACAAGCATTTCCTGTAATGTCTGTTGGAAACTGATTAAAGTTCTTAGTAATAGCATATATTTTTTAAGCATTTTCTCATAGACCCATATAATGATCTATAAGGTATATAGGGCCACAGAAATTACCTAGACCAATCTCTCATTCCACAGCTAGGAAAATATTTGGTCCAGCTTCTACAGTCAGTGGCGAGCCAAGACCATGCTATAATATAACCTCTTGTCTAATTTTAACTACTGCTACTCTGGCATTTCTTTCACAAAGGCCGACATTTCAAGTCTATTTAACAGCTGCTGGCATCTACCACTTGACTACTCAGGTTTGTCCCAAACCTACAACTTTCCCTAGCTATGTGACCTTGAGTTAGTTATTTAAACTATTCATGCCTCAGTCTCCCCCTTTGTGAAATGAGGATCACAGCTCCTACCTCTTAGGGTTGTTAGGAAACTTAAATGACAATATACCTGAAAAGTGCTTAGAGCAGTGTGTGGCACACAGTTAAAGCTCCATAAATGTTAGCCATCATTCCTATTTGGTAAATATTCTTTAACCCTGGTTCTTGCCAAAGGTACAAAATGTTCTCTTTTTTCTTTTTTATGCTACTTTGAGGAACAATTTATTTTTCCAAACTGAAATAAATACAAGACATTTGATGTGTTTACTTACTTTAATAGCACTACATTTACCATGTTGTCACCATGGAATGTAAATTCAGGTTAGACAAGAGAATTTCACAAGTACAGTAAAGCCTTCTGTAGTACACCAAAGTTTGTGTATGTCTGACCAGATTGCTCATAAATCATTAATCACTTCCATTACAGGTAATTTGTTCAATTTAATCTTTATAATTCGTACAGAGAAAATAAACATACTGCACTCGTTTAAAAAGTGTTTTTCATTACTTTGCATTAGCACTTAAAATACATGTTTCTATTTCAAGATGACATTAAAAAATTATTCTAATATAACAGCAACAAAAATATAATTCTGCAATTACAAAAGAGCTAATCTGGGATCCATAATTAAGTTATTCTTATGTTTACAAGTAGGATTCTGAAATAAATACTACTTTCTAGCAGGCCTACTATCGGCATTTTAGGTTTGGCTACACACACACACACACACACACACATTTTCAGCTGTGGGGAGGCTTGTAACGTTGCGTGCCATGCACTGTTCTGAAAGCGTTCTTCAAGAGCCAACCAGCCCTAAAAACTGAAGCACTCTTTCAGTCCATGAGGCAGGCAGAAAAAAGTTAAATTAACAGGGGCAAACAGGATTCCCACATAACATCAAAAGCATGTGATATTCTGCAGCAACTGGGAGTACTTCGGGATTGGCATGTTGTCTTCTTTAGAACTAATTTCATCAGAAGGGTTTAACAAGGTGGACATTTTACCACTATCCAGTGCATTTGAAAGTGACATGTTTCTTAGGTGCTAACTTGACTCCTCTGAACAATGGAGTTAGTGAACTCTAGTCACTAGTAATTTAGTCAGCAGGCAAAACAAGCCTGCAAGAAAGGACGCCAATATGCAAGTTACCATGTTATTGTCTGACCCACTCAAACGATTTATTTTCAATACAAACATATAACCTCAATATGAGATGTCTTACTACAGCAAGCATCACCAACCAGACAAGACAGCATCTCCTCTAAGGCTTAGGTTTTGCCCAGAATTCCTGGTACATAGAATAGCCCATACCTAAAGAAAAAGAATGATAGTTAAGCATATTATTATTTTTTCAATATTAAGACAATTAAAAACAGTTCACAAACAGGCTAAAAGTAGCATCCTTGCTAGCATGTGATGTTTATAAGGGGAACAAGACCCTAGGCTGCTCTTGCCTTCTTAAACAATTTAAATTTCTAACATTCTTTTCAGTTTCCCAAGCAGACTGAGGTTAGTGTGACTAGCTCAGACGGTTAAAATATTTGTTTTAGGGGTGGTCGGATGGCTCAGCTGGTTGGAGCACGGGCTCTGAACAACATGGTTGCTGGTTCGATTCCTGTGGGGACCAGTGCGCTGTGCCCTCCACAACTAGATTGAAGACAATGAGCTGCCGCTGAGCTTCCAGAGGGGCAGTCGGATGGCTCAGTTGGTTAGAGGGCAGGCTCTCAACAAGGTTGCTGGTTCAACTCCTGAATGGGCTGGTGGGCTGTGCCCCTTGCAACTAAAGACTGAAAATGGTGACTGAACTTGGAGCTGAGCTGTGCCCTCCACAACTAGATTGAAGGACAACTACTTAGAGCTGATGGGCCCTGGAGAAACACAATGTACTCCAATATTTCCCAATAAAATTTAAAAAAAAATTTGTTTTCAAGGACAATCAATATTTATCTGGAACCTTTAGAAGGAGTCACTCTTGCTACACAACACCAGATAAAGTCAATTAATTATAAAGCCCATAAAAGCACGTAATACCTACATTAAAAAAATCTTTTCCACCTTCAAAACCTCAATAAAATAGTAATCATGTCTTTCCTAGATAATGGATCTTACTTCCAACCCTATTTGCATGTCTAGACTCATAAGGAAATAATAAACTCAGTGGACAGGATTGTCTCCTTCTTTCCTTCCCTCCCTCCCTCCTTCCCTCCCTCCTTCCCTCCCTCCCTCCCTCCCTCCCTCCTTCCTTCCTTCCAAATCTTAGTAAGATATTTCATACAGAGTAAAATTATGTCACTACTTGAACTATTTTTATTAATTCATTTTTTCCATGAGAATAAATATATGATATTTGCAAACTGCTTCAAAGTTAGCTAAAAGTATCTACCTTCTTTTATTTACAAAAAAATCCAATGGGGAACCACAAATGTGAAAATTTCCTGCGGGACCTACCAAGAGTCATTGCTCCCACAACAAAGCCTTGGGCTGCCACGCGCATGTGGATCAGGTGAATGGACATTTTGGTATTTCCCCTGCTCTTCAACTTATATAATCCATACGCAACAATTGCTGCAAAACCTGCCATTCCTATAAAGCAAACAGTCACAAGTATGTCAGATACATGGGGGCAGGGAACCAAGATGATTTTACCATCAATCAATGTACTTTCTACTATTTTTACAAGGATGCTTTATGAGATCATTAATTAGCTAACGTACACATCAGATTTTTAATTTTCTCCCTCAGAACAGAACTCCAGATCCAAAATTGGTAGCAAACAGTAGCCGATCCAAAAAGTTAAGATCTTCAAAATGTGGGCTTGTGAAGCCAGTAGATAAATTCCTTTAAGAGCACCAGGGGAACGAGCTCTTCCTATCTGTCCTACTTCCCTCTCTGAAAGGAACAGTTAACATAACAGAAATGGTAATAAACCATAACTGTGATTACAACAGCTTTTTTTAAAGTCCTATGAGTCCTTCCAGCAAATCATTGAGACAGGGTGGTCTTGGGGGTCCCCCAACACATTCAATAAAACAAGAAGTCTAAATACACACGGAATTTTTATAATAAGACCTATATCATGCCAATCTCAGCATATTTTAACAACATATGAAAAATATTTGAAAATAAATGATTTATGGATATGCTTGATGAACACGTAGATCACACTTCAGCTGTGTTAAAGCATACAACACATTATTAGAACATCAAAGGCAAACTTACCAATGGGGACAAATGGTGCCTCTTTAGCTTTTCGGATAAGTTTAGATCCCTGATCTTCATCATATGAAGAAAGAGAAACATCTGAGTTGCTTGACATAGTGATTGAAGAATCTTCCTGAAAGAGAATTTCCATGAGGTTCTGCAATCAAAACCAACTAGAACAATAAATGGATGTACTTAAAATAATGCTAGTATATGCTATCCAAGAACTTTAAAAAATATTTTTAGAAATCAACTGCATTTTTAATCCACAGCCACCTTTAGGGAGGGTTATACGTTTTTATCACCCCCTACTGTTTTGATGTTTCTCCCATACAATCAATTCCTTTTTAGTACCACATTGTTAATAACAGTGAATTTTTAAAAATTACTTGTGTCTATTAAAATAGTTGCTATTAATTTTATGACTATCTTCATCCTTAGTCAACTTCAACTTGACAAGTTTAAGTTTACTCAAACAAACGAATAGTCCTTATTGCCTCTTCAATAGCATGTTGAAAATCCTACTAAATACTTTTGAGTAGTTAAGTGTAGTCTTTACTGCTTTCAACTGCAACTGACTTATTTGTTCCAACATGCTACCAGGCTTCAGTTCTCACCTCTGAATAGTTTCCAACCTATTACACTAATCTCTATTATTGATGGTGGCTCTCTTTGGGGAAGATTATTCAGAATAGCCGAGATTTCCACTTAGCTCATTATTGACTCCTTTTAAGGACAAAGCTTTTACTTTAAGTACTATTGCTAAAAATGTCTCCTTTTAAACATGACTTATGTTCGATTGAACTCTCAGTTTTTTGACTTAGGGTTATCATTTTTAACATCACTATGACATAAACTGAACTACCCTCAGGTTCTCCTTAATGAATATCACCTAAGCTTTAGCTGTCTTCCTTTACACATCATATATTCCCTGGGCTTCCCTCTTAAAAAATTATCTACTTTCTTTTATATTATTCCTTTAAGTGGTACCAAAAAAGGCAAGATGTTGGCCCGATCATTATATGAATAAGGGGGCAGGAAAAAAACTTCATTTCCATTATCACAGAGACCAAAGGCTTCCTTCTCCCTTTTCAGTCATCTTTCTTCACACAGGAAGCTAGGAGGCGTTTCATCACAATGATGCAATAATAAATTCAATTTCACCTTAGTCACAGTAATTGTGTATATACTTCCTTCTTCACTGAGCTGATTTGAGCTGCCTATAAACTTTACCCATAGATAAAACAAGGGAGTCAAACATAGTATGTAAATGTACAAGTCTCTGACTGGTATCAATTACAATAAACTCAAAAGTCAGCTGCCCATCCCACTACCCATATAAAATCTCAGTACCTTCACTTCTGGGTTTCTCATGGGCGTCAATCATACTCCCTTCTCTAACAATATGTCTCATTCAACACTTTGCTATTCAAGGGGTGTTAGTAGTGGTTAAGGCCCTCAAATAAAATCCACCTCTAGAGGTGAGGCTTAGTACTTAGTTTGAAAAGTAAAATCATCCCTTCAAGTCTCCATCCCCACTGGGAAGAGTCTAATTCTGTCATCTGACAGAGAAGACAACCTTAATCCAGAGGAATTGTGCAGTATCACACATCTCAATTGGAGAAAACTCAGATTAGAACTAGTGTCTGTCCGTCTGTCTCTCTCTTTGTGCTCTATTACCTAATTGAATAAACCTCTACTTACTGAGCTTTTATTATATACAAGGTTCAAGAAGCTCAAGGTTCAGAACGTTCACTATATAGCTGAAAAGATAAAACAAACACTGAAATAAATAATGGTTCAAAAAGTAGATTTTTTTAAAAAGAGACATGACATAGTGTGATTACTTGCCAATAGCATAACAGAGCGAATGAGAGCTGAATTTAGAGTGTGATGTTTTTTAGCTAAGTAGCTTTGGGAAGTTTCACAGAAAAATATTTGAAATTGGCCTTTAAGAAACTACATAAACTGACAAGATGGAGATTAAACATTGTATTTATTTTAGGTTAGTATATGTTTATTAGTTGCCTTCATAACTAATCATAAGCTTCTCAAAGGCATAATTTTTATCACAAATTCTCCTTCCACCTCCCTTGCCAAACCCACATTCTAATCAATTAAACTTCTTATAGATGCTCTCTATACCTCCAAGTCTTTGCACAAGCTGATTCTTCTAACACTTCTCCTCCCTTTCCATCTCCTTCATATACTCTCTTTCCTGGCTCCTCCGGAAATTCTTTGATTCTCTAAGTTTATGATAAGTGTTTTGGTTATGCAGTCGCATACAACCCTACATTTTCTCTATAATAATTCTTTCTTATAAATGACTATGTCACTGTGTCTGTTGCTAGAATCCTTTAAGTCAGGAGGCTACACCTGCCCTGCTTGTATCTATCTCCATTGCCTGGCAAAATGCTTCGCATGTAGAAAGTACACCAAAAAATGCTTGTTCAATAATTTAAAAGTAACATTTTTCTATAGTTAAAATCACTCTCAGGTAATTTATTTAGGAATATTATTTTTAAAAGCAAGAAAGTAGGTAGCTTTTCCTCTTAACCTCTCACATCTGGATCACTATAATTCTAAGAGGTCAATCGAGTTCAAGTTTTTTTTCATCCCAGAGGGAGGGGAATGGCTGTCTCTGTCCTGTATATGAGAGAACAGAAGAAAATCCACTGATCTCCATTCCTCACATATGATACAAACGCTGAAGTTTATACGGGCCGACGTTTGGTCTGGCTTTCAGAAAGCAGTACCTAGAATAAGAATCAGGGTGTAGTCACTATTTGCTTTAAGTGACTAATGATGATTGGTCTCTGATTTCTGATCCACAACACTTTGTGTGAACATTTCAGGATAAAATTAATAAAGAGAAATATTAAAAATCCAACACTTACGTTAACTTATATTTTATATCTTATACATTTAACAGTACTGTATTTATAACACTCCCTGAATATGAGGTTTTGATAATTCTCTTCCTAATTACCACCTAGAAGTTCCCCAACTATTCCTGATTTACAGCAAACTCAAAATGGTTAACTTTTAAAGGATCAGGGTTAGTAACTATAAATCATTTATTTTGAGAATAACAACCCAGATGCCTAATTCATGCCTACAGCCTTATTTTACATATGGAAAAAAGGTTAGGAAGGGTTATATGAACTGCTCAACAGCAGGAATACATTTCTGGTGGGGTAGGACTAGAATCCAGCTCTCCTGATACACCGACCAGCGTTCTTTTGATTGACAATATATTGCCAAGTCATCAGTCTTATGATGTTGGTATATTTTTAATATGAAAAATATTAAAATCTATTCCTTAACAGAAGCTGGCATCTCTCTTTGAATTGTAAAAAATATGCAAATCATGCCTAAAATTAAATGGAGCCTTATTCCCCAGAGACTTATCTAATAATTTCAAAGGATTTTTTTTTCACTAGCACTAGATTTTCCTTTATCTTTTTCTCATCCACCCACAGCAATTGACCGATATCTGTCAGAAAGTTGAACAGGTGCAAAAAGAGGCACCAGTAACCAGATATTCAAAGCCAACTTGGAAAACACAAATTATTCTGTACAATGAGTGAGATACTACTGAAGACCTTTTAAAATGCTTAAGAACCTACAAGAGACATAAGGGAGGAGGGGCTGCCCAGCATCAGGGGATGCAACAGACTGGAGGATCTTCACAGCCTGTCATTTTGGTCTCAGGAACGACTATCGAACAATGGTCTGAAATTTTGATTTTGCATCAATTACCCATCGGCTCCTTTAAAAATGGCTGCCAAGGTCCCACGATAAAGATTCTGGTTCAGATAGTCTGGGGCAGGGCCCAAGGAATGTGTATTTTAAGAAGTCCCCTCTAGTGATTCTGGTCCACACGAGAAGTGAGAGAGGCCCTGGTGTACAGGACTCAAATGTGTTTGTCATGCTGGGGCCTGGTACCACCTCAACCTGTCAGAGTTTTTCATCCAAACCGTTCCTACTCAAGTGCCTGGGTACTTCCGGAAGCACAGATGCCTTTGGTAGGAAGTACCCCGAAGAGGGAAACAACTGCTTCCCATACCGGTAATAAAAGAAGGGCGAGTAACACTGCCGAATCATCTCGGCTGCTCCCAGTTCTCAAGCCATGCTACGTACGTTTTGTAATCTCTAACCAGAAGAAACTTAAATTCCATCACAGATGCTTTCACAGGGCCTGAGGCCTTCTCACCTTCCTAGGGCAAGAGAGGGTCGCCGAGGGTGGGAAACGGGGGTCGGGGAGCACAGGATCGCAGTGTGGTTTTACGCCCTGCCCTCAACCTTTCCACCTCCCTCCCCTCTCTTCCCGTGACCTTGTCAGGACTCCACGGCCGGAGCGCTCGCCCTCCCAACCCCTCCTCGTCCGCCGCTCGGCTCCGCGCTCGGGGTCCGCTCCACGCTACCGGTTCCCGGGAGTCGGCCCCAGCCCCCGACGCGGTCACTCATTATCATCACTCATTATTGCCCCATCCGTCAGTCTTCCCTTTCAGCCACACTTCAATCTACAACTTGCTTCATCTCACTGGCTTCGTATCCTCTCACCCGACAGGGCGTCAAGCCACGTCTTTGGACCCCCAATCTCCCTGAACCACGAGGTCCGGCCTGACCCCCGCCAACTACACACGTAGCTCACCCCCTTCCTTCCAGGCCGCGATCCACTCTCAGCCCCGCGGCCCCCAACCCTCCTAAGACGCTCTCGGCCCAGCCAAGAGCGGCCCCACTTCCTTCCACCCCACGGTAGGGCGTCCCCCGCTCCCAATACCCCTTCACACTCCACTTACAAAGAATCACAGACTCCCTCAAACTTCAACCGGCTTCTGACCCCCGCCCGCGCGAGCCGTCTGGCCGGCTTCTCCCCGTCCCGCCCACAGCCGGATCCGGCCAATCAGAAGCCAGGGAGCGGCACGCGGGGGCCGGGGCCGAGCCGGTGGGCGCGTGCCTGTCCGCGGTGGGTGGGGCGGCCCGGAGCGGGTCCCGGATTGGCTGGGTCGACGCGCTGCGGCTCCGCAACCCCGGATCTCGCGTAGCTGTCGCGTCAGCGGTGAGAGGTCGGCGTCCGGGGTGTCCCTGGCCGGGGCGTCCTTCAGATTTCTCTAGTCCTTTTCGCCCGGGGCGGCGGCGGCGAGCAACGTGAACGCCGGGTCCGGAGCGCGGGCCGGGCGGGGCCGGGGGTGCGGGGTTTCGACCGGGGCCAGTCCTTGGGAGGCTGCGGGTGAGGTGGGAGCCGGGTCCTGCCCTCAGGGGCACCGACCGCGGGGGCGGCGGAGCGTTCGATCCATTCCACTCCCCTGGTAGGTGTCTGTCACAAACGCCCTGTCGGGCCTCGGGTGGAACCCTTCGGGGAGCTTACACAGTTGGGGACAGCCATTAATTGCCCGCACCGAGGCGCTGGAACTGTGACCTCAGCCAGATCAGGGGAGGCTTCTGTGAGGAAAGAGCTGTCAGAGGCCCCTTGTGACAGTGAACTTCCGGGAACGGAGCCCCTTATTTGTTCGTGGAACAAGATAATCGGTAACTATTGGGCGAATGGATGTAAAGCTTCAACGACTGTACCGTATGTCTGACTAAATTAGAATCTCTTAGTATAACCACAAAACGAGGCAGATTGCCCGGTGCTGTCATACAAGTAGAAACTAAGTGCCATGGTTTAGGATTTTGTAAACCTTTTTGTCTCGTAATTGAGTTGAGACGCATGTAGGAAATATTCGTGTTATGTTTGATACGTTTAAAACCCGGTACCTTGATATGCGGTCGGCCTTCAGCTGTTGAAAGGCACATATTTTGTCTGGTTCATGCCAGTATCTCCTTGAACACTTTGGGTTCAGTAGGAGCCCAATAATGTTAAATGAAGAAAAGATACAACCGATGCAGTCACTGGAGGGCTTCAAAGATAATTAGGGATAATCTAGGACTCATTTAGGAGCATTAAAACGATGGGAGAGCGTGGCACACTTGAATCTGAAGGTAAACCAGAAGTCATTAAGTCTCTGTTCTGGAAATACAAAGGCTAATAGCGGCAGTCACCGCAGCATGTTTATTCCTGAGGGATTTATACAAATCAAAATAATGTTAGCTAATTTGCTGATTGCTAGACAATGGGACTTGGGGTCAGGCCGACCTAAATCCCATGTTGACCACAGACCAGCCATGACCTTGGGCTTTACCGCTCAAACCCACTTTCTCCATTTGTAAAATGGGCGTGATAGTAGTGATGGTTAAAGAGGGAATACATGTAGGGTGTTACTGAAAAGTGTTAGCTATTGCTTTAAAAATGTCCTGTGTCATACACTGTGTGGAGAAAACCAGGCCCTGCCCTATTTGTGTGAGAAAGCTCCGATCAGTATGTAGAAACTAAAGTCGTGGTACATGATGATGCTAAATATCTGAAACAATCAATTAAGGCAGATTATTTTATGGAGACCGTTCTGCTACACTTTATTCTATTTTATGCTACAAGAAAACAACAGTGGCCACCGACAACCTGTTACATCTCTCATACGTAATACAGACATAATTGGTAACAAATACACATGTATTATTCCATTCTCCTTACTCTATCATTTTGAAGTGTAGTTGATGCAGAAGACTAAACAATTATTTGAGTTATGTATTAAATTAACCCACCAGTAGTTTATAGAAAAAAGGCAGCACAAGAAGCATCTATCTGCCTGCTTTGCTAATTTCCCCTCGTTAGAGAGCCTCTAACTTTTCATATTCCAAGTAGTTGTCCCATATCTAAGGGAAATGGACTTCTAAACTCAGATATCTACGTAGGAGAGACCCAGCTTAAAGCTGCATTACCCTGTGTTAAAAATACTGTGTGATCTCTGTGGAATTTTGTCTAAAGTGTTAAACCTTTCAAGAAAATTGGTAATATCTGTGGGTATTTTTTAAAAAAATTTTTAAATTGGGGAACAGTGTGTTTCTCCAGGGCTTATCAGCTCTAAGTTGTCCTTCAATCTAGTTTTGAAGGGTGTAGCTCAGCTCCAAGTCAGTTGCCATTTTCAATCTTTAGTTGCCGGGGGCGCAGCCCACCATCCCATGTGGGAATTGAACCGGCAATAACCAGAAGCTCAATGGCAGTTCGTTGTCTTCAATCTAGTTGTGGAGGGCTCAGCTCACTGGCCCCTGTGGGAATCAAACCAGCAACCCTGTTGTTCAGAGCTCACGCTCTAACTGACTGAGCCATCCAGCCGCCCCATGTGGATATTTTAAAACTCGAGTTCGGAATCACTTTCAGCAATTACTGGGTGTGTATTTTGTGCCTGCGACTGTACTGGACTCAGAAATTAAAGACTCAGTACCTTCCCTGAAATAATTTAAAATCTGATAAGGTAGAAGAAACAGGTATAGAAAAACATGCAAGATAAGTCTATGATAAGTGCTTTGAATGGAAATTGAGGTAGATACAAGGAGTGAACAGTTTCAAAGAAGGCTTCTAGGGGCTGAGGCTGTGAGTGGGCTTTGAAGGATAATTAGCATGTAAATTAATTGGGAGAATTACAGAAAGGAAACTGGTCAAAGGAGTAGAGGTAGTGTTTGGGATTGTCATTCTGGCACAGAGGGTAGAGAGTGGGGCAAAGGCAAAAATTTGTGACTAAAGCAGAGTAAGAGTAATGGAAAGTAGGGTTTAAGCTACACGAGATAACTAATGCTAATTAAAGAACTTGAACAGTATGCTATCAGTGGCTCTTGAAGGTTTTGGAGCAGGATGTTGACAGGCAGAATGCTTTTGCGGTACTTGGTAGTGAAGTAGAATGGATAAGAAATGGAATATCAGTCAGAAAATAAAATAAAAAAAAACTGTTCAATATGTAGCTCATTATACTCTGTGTAGAGGCTGTATCCTTGGTCTGAAGGATATGGAAGGCTGCTATGTGCTATATGCAGTAGTGTGGTCTGTCTACCACTTTGACAACGACCCCTGCTTTGAAGCAGCAGTAGTCCTTACAGACCAGTCCCCAGGGAGAATTGGCTAGGGTCCAGACCATCATCAAGTTCCATGTTAGAGTGCTGCCCTGAAGGGCTACTCAAAATGTTACACCTGTGTACCTTTTGCACTTTGCAGAATCATGGACTAGTACTTACGCTGTGTGGTAACTTCCAGGCATGTTAATAGCATGGTTTAAAATTTTGTTTAAAACTTGCCTGAAAGGTAGGAGTTTTTAAGCAAACAAAAAATTCTTGGCAAAAAATAATTGGGCCCCTCCCTGGACTACTCATTCAAGTGTTTTATAAGAAATGCTTTTTTTCCCCCCAGCAGAAGGAGCAGCTGATAACCATATCAGACCATCATGTTTTGCTCAGGTTTAAGACAGTTTTTGTTTTTCACAGTTTATATATGCCAGAACATTAAGTCTGAAGGTGCCTGGTCCATCCCTCTGCCCTTTAGGAAGAATAGTTCTAAAACACCGTGTCAGAACTCTTTAGAGGGGAAAAGGCACTACCACCTTTTACATTTTATGAGAGGCAATACAATAGTGCTTAAGACCACAGACTCGGGAGTACACTTTGCTGCTTACTAGCAATGTGATAAGAGTAAGTTAATCACTCTGTGCCTCAGTTTCTTCATTTGTACAATAATAGGACCTACCTTTTAGGCTCTTGGCAAGGTTAAATGGTATGTAAAGCCCCAACATTGCCTGACACATAGTAAGTGCTACATGTATGAATAATTATGGCATTTCCATGGTGTGTATGTGTGTATGAATTCCTGTAGGTCCTACTTAGCTAACCTATAAACACAATTGATAGTTACGTGTGTGTGTGTGTGTGTGTGTATGCTTTGCATTTTAAGTCTTTTGGTTACAGAGGAATTCCATAAAAACCATAAATATAAGATGCTTACAACCAATATTTTAGCAGAGAAGAAGCAAGGAACTGTCAGGCACCTTTCATCTCTAGTCTACACTGTCTCCTACTTTTATATCATTGGTTTAGGTCAACCATGTGAAATGTTTTTCCTGTTAGTAACCAGTGTGGCAGTAGGATTTGTGTGTCTATGTAGTGATATTTTCTTTAGTGAACAAAAATATTATACTTTAAATATCTTAGTGTTGAATTGATTTTTCCACTGATACACTTAGTATTATTTGTTATTGTTGTTTGGGGCAGCAGCATTCTTCTTAACAAATGCCAAGGAGCAAAACTGTGGTGGAGTGGAAGGGGGACTGGCCTGGGGCCCCAGGATCGCTACCATGCATGAAGTCAGAAGACATGGATTTGAATGCTTCTTAGCATTATGACCTTGAACACGTTATTTAGCCTCTTGGAACCTCAACTTTTTCAATCAACAAAATGGGGATATTAGTAAGTACCTTATAGGTTTGGCATTGTGTGATCTAAATAACCTTGTATAAGACACCAAAACTAGTGCTTGGGACAGAAGAGACACTAGTATGTTCTGCTCTCCAAACCAGCCCCCTTCCTCTTCCTGCCATATTCCTAAGCACTAACGAGCAATGCAACCTCAAACTCAACACTTTTCTTCTCTAGGGTTTCCTGAACCCTGCTGTCAGTCATCCTCTCATTTATCTTTGCTCAGGGTCACCTTCCGTTCCCCCGATACCCCCACTAACCCTTTTCACTGAGAGCATTGAGAAATTCTGGCACCTTTCTCCCTTCTTGCCCTCACCTCTAGACTTGCCTGCAACCATATCAGTCATTTCTTCTGGTCTTGGGTACCCTCCTCCTACTGCACACCAATCAACTCCTGTGCTCTGGATTCCATCATTTCTTTCCACCTAATCTATCAGCTGTTTGCTCTCCCACCTGTAATTCTGTGCTCTTGCTAGCTCGCTTGCTACAGGCTTGTCATATTCAAGACTCTTCTGCTTATAAAAAACCCCTTCCTAGCTTCTTCATCCTTCTTCTGATTGTTGCTCTATTTTCTTTCTCCCTGACTTAGGAGGTAAAAAGTGTTCATATTATCTCCACATTTTCCCACCCCTCATTCACTTGACCTACTGGTTTCTATTTCTGTCACACTACAGAAACTGCAATAGTGAAGGACATAATTCAATGGACATAATTCCGTTTCTCAGCCCATACCTAACTTGACTCCTCTATCTTATTTGACACCATGCATCTTCCCTTGATACCTTTCTTTTGGTTCTCCCTCGAGTTTGGCCATACTTTCTTCTCTGCTGTCACTGAATTCACTTCCTCTGTCCCTTAAATATTGGTATTTTCCAGGATTCTATGCTCACTCTCTTTCCTTCTTACTCTTGAAGTAATCTCATGTACCCTAATAGTTTTTTGCCCTCATCTGTCTACTGATGTTCTCTTCTCTCTCTGCCATATTTCTTGCCTGAGCTCCAGAACTATATACTCAATTGTGTGTTGGACATCACAGATTCCACAGCATGTCCATAGTGAACTGAATTAACCATCTCTCTCCTCTCCTTCCCCCGCTCTGTAAAATTACACCCACCTCCTGTAATTTTTCCTAAACTCTTTGACTTGGCTGATGGAACTGCTATGCATCCCATTAAACAAACGTGAAACTTAGGCAAATCCCTGGTGCCAGCCAGTGACATCTGAGCAGAGAACTGAATGACGAGGGGCCAGTCCTATGATCTAGGGGAAGATCTATGGCAGAGATGAGACTTCACTCATACTACTGTGCTCTGACCAGACTGGCCCAGATTTGCCTGATTCATGTATGCAGTGATGTTGAGAAGATCATTTACACAGGATAGCACTTCAACAGATTAAATAAGGAAATACATTTGCATCATTTTAGATTTGACACAAGACTGTTTTCACTGACTGTGTTTTCAAAAAACACCTGTGACGTTGTCACTGAAAAATGGATCTTGGATTTATTGCAGCTCCTCAAAATTCCTTTTTGTTCTTCCTCTTAGTTATTTGGGGCTGGGGTTGGGGGGATGGGCACGCGGAGTGATGGGCACAGAACTTTCGTAACTTAGCAGAAGTCTTTTTGCCTCTTTGCCTTGTTTTGAAGGCATTTAGTTTTGGGATTAACAAAACCATCTATTCTTAAAAATTTACATAATTTTATTTTCTTATTTTGTTTTGACTTTTATTTATTTTAAGTGTGTTTTTCCAGGACCCATCAGCTGCACGTCAAGTAGTTGTTTCAACCTAGTTGTGGAGGGCGCAGCTCACACTGTCCCATGTGGGGATCGAACTGGCAACCCTGGTGTTAGAGCATCGCGCTCTAACCAATTGAGCTAACCAGCCGCCCAAAATTTACATAATTTTAAATCTCATATATTTTATTAATAAATGTCTTTCAGTAGAGAATGAGTAGGCAGAATTTAGTCTTTTTAATATTCAGTTTTATGTGGTTTATATCCTCATTTTAAAAATGAGAAAATTTGTCATATCATGAACGTAACTAAAAAGCTTGACTCATGTTTATAATCTGTGTTTGTGCAGGTATGAGACTAGATTACATAGAAACAGAATTGATTACTAGAAGTAATAGCTTCCTGTTTACCACAGGCAAACAGCTCTTTCCGCCGGAAAGGATAGACATGATTTTTCACCTGGGCCCCCTCGCTGGTTCCTGCCACCTGGTACGATGTGGAGCTCTGTGGTTATGCACCAAGCACCTCTGTTACGTTTTCACCCATGGCACCTGGTGTTCTGCACGTAGGAGGCCTCCAGTAAATACTGGTTGGATGACTCAGGCTGTGTAATTGCAGAGGTGAATACCTGAGTTCAGTGACACAGGCTGTTCAGGGCCTGTGGGCTCCTGTGGCACCTTAATTCTCTTGGTCACCCATCATTTACACACTTTGGAAAAGAACCCCCCTCACTTCTCCTCCACTGCTCAGATATTGATTGCCTCTCTGCTTTCTCCCACTCTGTCTTTCTCCACAATGATTTAGGCTATTTTTACAGTCTGCTAATTCTCTGAGAAGGAGGTGCCTCTTATGGGAGACATGGCCATACTCAATGGCACTGCAAATAGGTTTTTATTGACTGATCGCCAGGCTCTCCAAGTCATTTCGCCCTCACACTGAGTGCGAGGCACCATCTGTTTATCTTGATGGCTTAATGAATTGAGGGCTCATAAATATAGCTGACATCTAAATTAGATCCAAATCACACTAAGGACAGGATAATGGTCTCTTTCGCCAGAAATGGATGGACAAATTACTTTGATAGCTCTGGAAGAAAAATGGATTATGCAGGCAGCCACTTCACCCAGATTGGTGGCCCTGAGTGGCTGATGGCTTTTGCTCAGGGACAGCAACCTGTCTGCCCCGTTTCAGAGAAAACCGGAAAAGAAAGATTATCTGCCTGACCCAAGTTCACTCAGTGAGTCAGCAGTCAAGTGCTGGCCATCAAATCCTTCTGCTACTTTGCTTTATAAAGACCAGAAAAGTCTTTCAAGGATGATGAGTATTAAAGTAACCATTAAAAAAGTGAGCTAGTAGCCTGGGCCTGTTGCCTAGGACAGTATGGCTGATTAGACGGAAATCACAGGCGGTGAGACGGCCAAGTGTTAAGCGTACTGTGCACGTTGTGATTTCTCTAGAAACTGGGTGGGCTGTTGCTGAAGGGCCATTCACCAAAAGTTTAAAAGGACCTACTACCACGTTTTGCTCATTTGCTCTTACAGTTAGCTGGGATCTGGAATCCTTGTGATCCATGGGCTGTAGTGAGTGAGTTGTTCCTGGCAGCCTGCTGTACACTACCACGTGCTCAGAGCCTGCCGTTCTCTAGGCACACTCCTACACGCTTGGAACAGTAGAGTGTCTGATCATTAAAAGAGCTCCATGAAGTAAATACTATTACCCGCATTCTACACACGAGGAAACATTCAGCATGGTTAAGTAACTTGCTTAGGTTTCCACAGAGTCAGAGGCGGGACTTGAACCCAGTCCTGTTTAGCTCATACTCTTTCTAGAACGCTCCAGTCCCTCTCTGTGCTTCCTTTTCCCTGCCAGTGCCTGTTTTCTCTCTTCCTTCCATTTCCCCTGTCAGAATCCTTATCAATCACAACTTTCATTTTGAAATATGTATATTTCAAACTACACACACACACACACACACACACACACACACACACACAGTTGCCCACGGGGTCTTAAGATTCTCAGACTCCCAGCCCAAGTGTTTGCTAGTAAATAGCTCCACTTCACAGGTATAGTAACGCCTTCTTTAGGTGGGTAAACATCTCTTAACCTGAGAAACTTTAGAATATAGCATAGAAATATTGAAGAGAAGAGACCCACTAGTATTAATAATTTTTTGTGTTAAGAGAGTAGCTATTCATAGTTGATGTTTTTTATATATTTGTCACAGGAGGGTGGGTTTGGTTTGGTAGTATGACCTCTTTGTAGCTGATTTGAAATGTCTGAGCAATACAGATTTTTTATTTTAAGGTGAAATCTTACTAAATTATTTGTAATATCGAAACATCTAACACACCTTTAAATTCCTAATATTTGTAAGTTTGGTGTATTAGATTTGTAAGTTTGAATTTCTGCCCAGGAAAGCTTTGTTCATTAAGTTTAAGCAGTTGAGGTACATAAAGGGAAATGCTTGAGATGAAGCAGTCTGCTGTATAAATATTTATAAGCACCTTTCCCGTTCCAATCCCTAGCCCCTAGTCTCTTTCCAATGGAAGAACAACCACAGAGCCTACAAAGTGGGGCCCAGTATAGAAAAGGCTGCTGGACACTAGCAGGTTGCCATCCTGCCGTATCTATTCATAACCTCCACCAAGACGGGCAACCTGCTGTCCCCAGGTCCCTCCTTCCTCGCCCTGCCTGTCAGAGCCGGCATCTTAGTTAGCACAGTTGGATGAAGGAGCATGATAGAATTAAAAATTGCTAGGCCTGCCCCTGCCCCTCCAGTTTATTGGTTTTTTTGTTGTGGGCACTGACTTTCTTCTGTCATTGCATTCGTGGGGAATGCACTCTGTAAGAGACGATCCCAGCATTAGAAGCCGTCCACTGGGTCTGAGCAGTTGTCATGCTTATTCTCTGGGTAGCCTAAGGCGACCCCTACTGGAAGGCACATGCTACCACAGAAGAAGAATTGCTCCAAAAATGTGTTCCTCTTTGGAAAAAGAAAGACTCATATCTAAACTGAGAATGATGTTCTCATTTTATGGGACAGCTTTTCCAACATGTGTATAAATTACAAACCACACATTCCTTCCAACATCCAAAACTCTGGTGAGACAGAATCAAGATTATGGCACTAAACAAAACCTAGCACTAAAACTTGGAAACAAGCAGGCTTTCCACAGTGTGAAGCCCTTCCGAGGATCAAGATGAACTCTAATGTTGCAAAGCCTACAATCCATCAGATCTTGGAACTCAGGCCGTAACAACATCGTTATGTAGCTGGTATTCCAGTAGTGTCACTCTCACCCTGAGAACTTTCTTGTTTGTTACTATCTTGTTGTCAAGAACTCACTATGTCCTGGGTTCCTTTGCAGCCCAGGCCGCCCTAGACTCCAGACAGCACATATGATCCAGCAGGATACAGGCTCTGTGAAGAGGAAATGTCAAGAAAGAACACAGATGGAAAGAGCCCTGTGATGTTCTCTTGGCCATCCCCATGACTTGGGCTCTACATCATCCTTGAGGATACAGGGTGACAAGCTACAACTACATCAAAACTGATAACAAACAAGGGAAATCTGGATGCAATTCACAGAGTGCCGAAGCCCTGTGGCAGCTTTAGCATAGAAAGTGGGGTTACTGTGTGGTATTTAATATGGACTGAGTGAAGGTCACAAAGAAGATCGTAGCATTGTGTGGAGATGCCAGATAAATAACCTCAAGTCCAGTGTGTGAAAAGGGAGACTGCTGGACTGATACTGTAGGATTCCTAAGTATTTACCCTGCTCACCACCACAGTTTTCTGCTGTACATCAGGGTGGTCCTCCTTCCCCGCCCCTTTCCAGCAGAGCTCTCTCCTTCAAACGTCTTTTGCAGCAGTGACCCTGACCTCCAATAGTTAGTGCACAGCAGACTTTAGCATTGTCTCTCACATTTTCTGATGGCTGCGCATTCCACCTCTGGGACAGTGTACTAGAGGCTGTAAAAATTCCCCCACCTAAAGACCACCCAAGACATGGATCCTCCCTGACACAGTGTGTGTGTGTGTGTGTGTGTGTCAGATGCTTTGGAAAATGGAGAACTCCTCGCTTTTAGGAACATTTGGTTTTATGTCTTTTTCTAGCTCTGATCCTTGGAACAGGGATTTTTGAACTTGAGAGGCCCGTTGTAAAACCTGTGGGGATTCTAGAACAAGGCCCAGTGCAACTAGGGATGCCACTGGGGCTCCACAAACTGAGGGGTTGTCTCCTGCCTCTGTGAAGTATAAGGTAACTCATGAACTTTGTGGCTCCAGGTAGATAAAAAAAGAAACCTTAAAATCAAAGAAATATCCCGGGTTCTTCACTCTGGAACAGAGGAGTAAATCCTTCAGCTGATTCAGGTCGACCCTGGACACTGGTGAACAGTTATTAAAAGTTACTAATCACAAATTAATTATCCTGATTGCAAGATGAGTGCTCTGTGTGTTTGTTATGCTATTTAGGGTTTGCTTGTTAGGTTACATTAAACAATCCTCCCTCCCAACTCTGAACTTCACGAAAGGCCAAACAAGCGAGCCTCTGAGGAGAGAAAAACAAAACCAAGACTATGTGAAATTATTTATAGCCTGAAAGGGCATATTTACTGCCTACTAGATATAGATGGTACATCTATCAAAGGGAGAATAAAAAGAGGGAAACAGCCCCCTATAATCCCCAAAACTTCATGTCATTTATTCGGGAAGATAAACTCTGGAATTAGCTGGAATCCTTAACATTTGACTCTATGCACAGAATCTGTAACCCTCCTTATGTATCTTCAATGTTTTACTGGATATACACTCTGACCTCTTTCAAAATGTACATTATCAGAACCCCCTTTCAGTAGCCTTCTGAAGTTTCCTAATACAGGTTCATTGATCATAGGCCTAAATGTAAAACCTAACATAAAATTTCTAGAAGAAAACGTAGAAGATAGTCTTTGTGACCTTAGGGTGAGCAAAAATTTCTTAAATAAGGCACAAAAAGTGCAGTCCATAAAAGAAAAAAAATGAATTGTTTGGACTTTACCAAAATTAGGAACCTCTGCTCTTCAAAAGACACTGTTAAGACAATAAAAACATAGTCGCAGACTAGGAGAAAACATTTGCAGATTGTATATCTGATGAAGGACTTGTTTCAAAGATACATATAGAGCCCTCTATACTCAATAGAAGAAAACAAACAGCCCATTTTTTTTAAAAAAGGGCAAAATATTTGAAAAGACACTTCCCCAAAGAAGATGGATGGCAAGTAAACATAAAAAAATGTGTTCAACATCGTTAGATCTTAAGGAAATGCAAATTAAAACCACAATGAAATACTGTTTCACACTTACTAGAATGGCTAAAAATAAAGACTGACCAAGCATTTAGAAAGATGTGGAGTAATTGGAACTTTCAGATTTTGCTGGTAGGGATGCGAAATGGTACAGCCACTTCTGGAAAACAGTTTGCCTCATTTCTCACACAGGTAAACCTTACCATCCAACCTAGCCATCCCATTCCTAGTATTTATTTACCCAAGTGAAACGAAAACCTATATTCATGCAAAAGTCTGTACATGAATGTTGATAACAGCTTTATTTGTAATCACAAAAAACGAAACAAACCAAATGCCCCTCAAGTGCAGAGTGGATAAACAAACTGATACATCCATAAAAGGTGTTGGAGGAAATGAATTTGGTCCAATCACTTTGAAAAACTGTTTACCTAGCAGGATTTACCAAAGTCAAGCATATACCCCACCGACTGCACTCCTAGAGACATAGCCAATAGAAATGTGTAATACGTTTGCCAAAAAGCTTATGAACAAGAAAGTTCATAGCAGTACTGCTTGTAATAACCCTGTAATAGTCTGACTCCAGTTTTGATGTTAGACCACTGACAGCCTTCAAGCCCTATCAGTCCCCTTTTCCTTTTTGCCCTCCACCTGTACATGCTGATAAGAAAACCCAGGTGCTTCTTGCCTTGGCATGGGAGGGAAGTTCAAACCACACAAACTCCAGCCTGTGGGAGACGGAGGCTTCCTCCTGGACCCCCCACCCACAGCCAGTATAAGCACTAGATCCACTAGCCCTTCTGCTCAAGCCAAACAGACTGGCTTGAGTGTGGGCCCTGCTCTCCCAGAAAGCCTCACTATGTGAGTAATAAATCTTTTAAACCCTCTTGAGTGTGTTGCATCGTCAGTTTCCAGCTCTGAACCAATTTTGGATGGGTGGAGGCCTGGATACCACCCTCTTGGAGGAGCAACCACAAAGTAACCCCCAAACTGGAAACTATTCAAAGACTGAGTCAACAGATAAATAGACAAATTAATTATTGCATATTCACCCAAGGGAACCTATAGGGCAATGAGAATGAATGAACTACAACTGCATGTAATCTCGCAAACGTAATGTTGAACAAAATAAACCAAAAAAAGACTATATTCTGTATGAGTACATTTAAATAAAGGTGAAGCTAACCTAGGATATTAAAAGTCAGGATAGTCACCACCATTCTTATTAGAGTAGTAGGTTACTGGAAAGGAGCACAGAGGAGGCACTTTATGCCGGGATCAATTTAAGGAAAAATAAATAAAATGAGCAGTGTAAGGCGGAGGGGGCAACTCTTGAGTGAAGAGTTCTGGTTCTGCCCCTGGTTGGGCTGACAGGTTAAGAGTGCGTACCAGCCCCACCCAGTGGACAAATGTGGAAGCGCATGCCGATGCTTGGGGAGATGACTGGCTTTTCCTGGGAGCATGATGTGTCCGCCATTTTTGGGAGTGGGGTATTTATTGGGGGCTCAAAAATGGGATAGTTTCTAAGAAGGGTATGAAGTTAGCCTTTCTGTCCAGCTACAGGGAGCTGGGCTCAGCCAGGCTGAGGGGACAAATGACTTCTCTGACAGGAGAGGTAGGAAGCCAAGGGAAATGTGGACTGTATTCCAGCGAAGGGCTCCACTATCCCCAGGCTTTATCTGCCTCACCAGGCAGTCTAGGCTGGGTTTGGACATCACCTTTACCCGGTGCTAGATGCTAATCCAGTAAGGTAGGTAGTAATCCCCATTCTACAGGTGAGGGAACTGAGGCCTGGGTCATTTGGCTTCTACTCGTAAATGGCAGAATTAAGTTTTGAATTCGGGTCTGCCTGACTCCCAACCTGGATCTGAACCATGATTCTCTATGTAGTGTCTTAACCTTTTTTGTGCCATGGTTCCTGCAGGCAGTCTGGTGAAGTCTGTGGGCCCATCTTATAATAATCTTTTTTAAAAGTATAAAACAAAATGCATAAGATTACCAATCCTATTGAAATTGCCAAGAAATGTTAGTCCTATAAATATACAGATACGTAGGCGTTTTTTCAGTTGTGGCATGGTATGTGCTGTATGTGCCTCTTTATTGATGTCTTGAATGCAAGATCTAGCAGTGGGTTTGAAAACAACCAGAATTTCCAGGAAATGATGAGTATAAATATTTCTGTTTCAATGGTGATGTGAAATGCAACTATTAGTGTTTTTCCTGGTGACAAAGTCATGGGTGACATTCCACTTGAAGGAAATGTTGAATTTCCAGCACAGGTCAGTGAAAATAAGGATGTAATCTTGTTCCCATCTAAGTTTACAGGCCTCCTGCATATCAGGTGTGGGTCCACAGGGGATCTGTGGACCCTAGGTTAAGACTCCTTGATTCTGTTGCCTCTGACTCATCTCCCCTTTCTCCTGACTATTCCAGGGCTTCATTGGGAACCAGCCTGTGAGCTGATAACTCAGCAAAGAGTACCGGGTATTTGTTAAACAACAAGGGAAGATCCCAGGGCTCAAGAGGCACTTACTGAAAGCCCCCTGATGCCTCAGACAGACTTTGGACCCAGAGATACACAGAGGAATAAGATGCAGCCTTCCCTTCAAGAAGCCCCCAGCTGGGTGGAGGCATGTTCTCCAGGTAATTTAGGATTAATCTCCAAAGGAATTAAACAGGCAAGAAGTGAGTGCTTTGGGAACAGAGGAGGAACAATCCAATGGGCTGAGCAGTCCAGGAAGATGTCCTATCAGAGACAACACTAGGGCTGAGATTGGGGGTGGGCAGCTTCCAAGGCGGGCAGTACAACGTAGTTACACAGGCTCTGTTTTCAGACGGCTCCATCACTTTCTAGCTATGGGCAAGTCTACCAGATTTCTCCATATCTCAGTTTCCTCATCTGTAAAATGGGGTGACTCTTAACACTTCATAGGCTTGGTGTGAAAATTAAATGAGTTTAAATGCTGTTTGCCATGATAATGGTGCTGATTATTATTGGAGAGAGGGACAGACAGAAAGAGGAAGACTTGTCGAGGTTAGGGACAACTTGAGCTACACAGAGGCTGGATTGTTTTCTTATGAAAGTAGCAGGGAAGGGAGGGCCACTGGCTCAAAGATTTAAGGTGGAACAAGGAAAGCATGTTTTATTTTCATCATTATGTTTTTGTTTCATTTTACATTGGGGAATAACAAGAAAACCTTTGATTTCACCGAGAGTACTTATAAGACAGTGTTACACAGGCTCCGTTTTCAAGTGATTAGTTGATTTAGACAGAATCTTCATACAATAATACATAATACAGGTGGTGTGGAGATGTGGCAAAAAATGTAAGCGTGGTGGCAGTGCCTGGTTTGAATGACTTGGTCAGGAGGTAGGGACCACCTTCGCTTCATGGAATTTTCGAGATTCTCCTGGCCCAGCCCAGTGATCCTTGCGGTCCTTAATGGGACACTGAGGCTGGCAGCAAGCACACAGTATTGAGGAAAAGCTCAGAAGTACTGTTCACACCCTTTCATCTTTGGATACACTCCATGACAGTATTTTAAACGGTAGGTCACCACCCAGAAGCGGGTTATGAAATCAGCTAATAGGCCATGTCCAGCATTTAAAAAACATGAAATAAAATAGAACAGAAAATTTGAAAGTGCACTGTGAGTAGTTAGGATAATTATTACTTGGTGAAAACAGACCACCAGGTAAAGTGCTTTTCTTACTGTCAGTTACAGGCAAAAGTCCAAGTTCTAGTCTAAGTTCTGCTCCTGCCCTACTATCTTGCGGGGTGGTCCCCATAGTCTACGGGCCACGAAGGCAAATTAATTTTGCTGGGTGGCCAACTGAGATATTCAACTGGCATGTTTATGCTCAGAGGTCTGATGCAGCCAGTGTTCCTGAGCCTATTTAAATACCCAGAGGAGGGAAGGCTGGGAGCCGGCCAAAGAGGCCCCTGGGGCTTTTCACAGGCTCCTTCCTTATCTCATCACAATGTTCTTTTTCCATATTTTCAATCCACACCCAGTCCTCTGCTTTCAAATGTTCCTTCACATTTTTCAGTTACAGCATTTCTTTATCTTGCCTGTTTCCTCATTTTGGGCCATACTTCCCATGGTGGTATGTGAGTGGAGCATGTGCTCAGCCTGAGGCAGCCTGTTTGGTTCTGCCCACCTCTCCTGGGACCCTCTGCCCTTTGGAGCTGGAGGAGGCACCGTGGTCCTCTGTAGAGCTCAGAGGTTCAGCCGCCGGATTTGGTTCAGCAGTTTACTCCCATCAACTTTCCCCAGGGGGGACAATCCTTGGATAGAGTATGTATGTAACTATCTTAACAGACCCCGAGACAAAGATTTAAGTGGAAATTTCAGTTTGAGCTACAGAAGTCACCTCTTATCTCTGGAGGATATGTTCCAAGAACCCCCAGTGGATACCTGAAACCACAGATAGTACCAAACCCTTTATATACTGTTTTTTCCCCCCTATACATACATAGCTATGATAAAGTTTAATTTATAAATTGGTCACAGCAAGAGCTTAACAACAGTAACTAATCATCAAAGAGAACAATTATAACAATATACTGTACTAAAAGTTACGTGAGTGTGGTCTCAAAATATTGGACTGTGTTCACCCTTGTTGTGATGACGTGAGATGACACAGTGTCTGTGTGATGAGATGGAGTGAGGTGAGTGACATAGGCAGTATGACATAGTGTTAGGGTTACCTGACTGCAGGTGCTGTGATACTAAGACAGGCGAGCTGATAACTGAGACGGCTGCTAAGTGACACACGGGCAGGTAGCATGCACGGCATGGAGACACTGGACAAAGAGATGACTGATGTCCGAGGTGGGATGGAGCAGGGTGGTGTGAGATTTCATCACACTACTCAGAATGGCACACAATTTAAAGTTTATGAATTGTTTATTTCTGGAATTTAGTGTTTAATATTTTTGGACTGCAGTTGACCCGGGTAACTGAAACCGCAGAAAGGGAAACCATGGATAAGGGGGCACTACTGTATAAGAAATTGCTGTTTTTGTAAGTCAAACAAGGCCAACTGTTGGTAAGGTCATGTAGTTGAAGTAGTAGTTTATTTGGGAGATGAGGGAGACACAGGCAGGAGAGTGGGGAAGTGAGGCAGGGGAGGGAAGGCCCCTAGTACCCGATGTGCTATCAAACCAGTCAGCGTAGCTGGAGCTGTATCCCACTGGAGAAATTCAAGCAGACAGCATAGAACACACGCCTCAGAGTTATTCCACCTCAAAAAAGGGAGGTGGGGTGTTTTTGTACCAACTCACCCCAGTCTTTGATGGAGGGCTCGTGACGGGGCAGGAGTGTTGTTTCCCAGGAACTTCTGGCATGCTGCATTGGTGGGGGGTAAATCAGGCTCTGTTGGCCACAGCAAGCCCTCAGGCAAAGCAGTGTGGGTTGTAAGTCAGCCTCAGGAGGGGAGGGCAGGCTTAGGAGGATCCCCCACCGCGCCTGCTGCGGAAGCTATGCCCTGGATTCTGAAAGTGCTGCCAGCCCTTGGTCACACACTTAAGTATGATCGGCTTAATAAATTATGAATGTAGGCAATAAAACACAGTAATATTAGTAGGACCTTGTCACAGGTATCTTGAAATAGCATTTATACTCAGCACTGTCATGGTAGTTATAAGATCCATTGCTAGATAATTTTAAATGTGTTAATAATGAAATGCATATATTACTATATCATAAATGTGTTTTACAAATATTTCAATATTTCATAATAATTTTTAGCTTTTTATTTAAAAATAAAATTATCCTAATTATAGACATGAAATTGCAAGAAATAATACAGAGAGATCCTATATACATTTAACCCAGTTTCCCCCAATGGTATCATCTTCTAAAACTATAGTATAATACCACAACCAGGAGATTCACACTGATAAAATCCATGGACCTTGTTCAGATTTCACGTTTTCTATGTGCTCATTTGTGTGCATATGTGTGTATTTAGTTCCACACAGTTTTATCACATGTGTGGATTTGTGTGACCACCAGAATAGTTTCATCACCACGAGGATCCCTCATGCTATTAATATTATTCTTTTATAGCCAGACACTTCCCTCCCCGAGAGGGAAGAGGCTGGGGTCGGGCCAGGGGTGCCCTGAGGAAGGGCGGCAAGGACTGGGTGTGCAGATGGGGGCGTGGGTGAGGGGGAGGAGAACGGGATGGAGGGTGTTCTGGGCGATGGGAGAACAGGGTGGGGGTGGGGGGAACCCACCAAAACAACACCCGGGATACAGTCAGCACGATCCAGACTGTGGGGAACTTTACATACAAGATAAACAACCAGTTTCTTCAATAAATAAGTTGGGAGGAAAAGCAACACGATGGAGGTGAAGAGGGAACCTATAGATTTTAAAAGATTTAAAGTATATGTCAACCACTCACAGCGCGTGGACCTCATTTGGATCCTGATTAGAATAAACAAACTTAAGGGAAAAATGTATGAGGCCAGTGATGGGATAGTTGATGATATTAAGGAATTAGTGTTAACTTTTTTAGGTTTGACCATCTTTTAAAGGTACATACTCAAGATATTTACAGATATGATATCTGGTATTTGCTTCAAAATCATATAGGAAGGGGTAAGTGGGTGGGAGTGTAGGTGCCAAAGATTGGCCACTAGTTGATTAATTGTTGAAGCTGGGTGAGAAGCACAGGGGAGTTCATTGTATTATTCTGGCACTTTGGGGGGATATATGTCTGAAAATTGCCATAATCAACAACTTAATAAAACGACAGAACTTGTCTGTTGAGGAGGGGAAACATCTGGATTTGGAAGAGAGGTGGAGTCAGCCAACTGGCTGGGGGTGGAGGATGGAAGTGGGGTAGTCAGGCCCCCTGGGCCAGGGACAGACACTTAGGGAGTGTCTCCTGGATGAACAGATGGGGTGGAAAGGTGAAGGAGTGGTCGGGTAAGGCTTCCGGTTCTCAGCTGTTGATTGGCAGTCAGCTTCTCAGTTTCCATGCCGTTGAAAGTGTCGAAAAGAATTTCGGAGAAATGAAATTGGCTACCGTAAGCTGGCAGCTCCATCCGCCTGTGCCTCCCACCCACTTCCAGGCTCAGCTGTGAACACTGTCAAAGATTCATAAATAGCCAAAGTAAAACCAATGAATCATCGAAGTAGTAATTAGTAAAAATGTATCGTGCGCACCCAAAAAAGACAGTTTGCAAACCGGGAACACTCAAACCAAGACATGGAACGAGGCTGAGGGGTGTGTTGTTCTAAAGCAGCTTATATAGTGAGAAAAGCAGTGACTTTCTCCCTTACAGTGATTGGCTGTAATATTAGAATTTTCTTAAATGACAGGGAATTGGTCAGTGGTCACCTCTTATCAACCTTAGGAAACAGTTCAAGTTTTGCTCATGATTTTCAGAGGCAAAAACAAGAAATGCCCAAGGTCAAGCTAATCTCACAAAACGAGCTAAATTAAACTCTGCTTGTATGACAAAACTGATTTTGTCTGCTCAGGGAGTTTTCAAGGCTGGTCTCCGTCTGTTTTTTATTTTAGCAGTACCAGTTTCCAAAGCCCTCGACGATGTTGTCTTCTTTGCTTGATACCTGCCTGAGGGGATGCCCAGCTGCTGCTGCTTGCCGTTCCTGACCTTGGGCTGACCAAGCATCCTGGTTTCCAGTCATTTGCTCCCAGAAGGACAGACAGCAGTCCTCCTGGGCCAAGTTCCAGAGCCGACAACAGGGTGTCACAGCTGGTGAAATATGGACATCGTCAAGTCCAACCGTCTACAACCGCTCTCCGGTCAGGAAACTGGGCCCCAGAGGAGCCCCAGGGAGAGGAGTCTCTGTGTCCAAAAGGTACTGGGACCAGGCTCTGCTAGGAGTAGGTAACGTGGGAAGGCTTTCTACATAGAAGCGTGTGTTCACCCAACAGACTTTTATCGCGTGTCTACTGCCTGTCAAGTGCTGAGGGATCCTCAGATGAGTAAGAAATAATTTCTTTCCTGGAATAGCTAACTAGATCAGAGTTGGAGGGGCTGGGGAGAAGGAAGGAGCAAAGAAGTAAACAGAATATTCACATACTTTGTGGGCAAGAGCGCGCTGGGATGGGAGTCAGAAAGTCGAGGTGGCGCCTGTCAACTGTGTGCTTCTGGGGAAGTGACTGTTCGTCTCTGAGCCCTGGCAACCCTGTCTGCCAAATGGATGTGATGACCTCCGCTTGGTCTGATCCACAGAGGAAACATCTGGAGATCTACCACATTACCTCTAACATGTGATATATGGTAGAAACTGTGTTGACAAATGAGTGAATATAGTGATTTCAAACCAACATGTTTGGAACCAAGGCAAAATAGTAAAGAGGTTACATGCCTCCTCCACCCCCTTAGCTGAAAGCAGCCCCGTGCCAAGGCTCTGCGCACCAGACCCTGGGCAGATGTACCAAAGGAGGGAGACCCATGTTGGGTGGCTGGAGGGGGCCGGCTGGTGGGGGGGTGGCACAGAGAGAGGAAATGGGAGAGGGGAGAGGAGCACATCCTTCCTGCTGTGCGTCAGTAACCGTGATGGGAAGACATGGGCCTGAGGTTCTGGCACGATAGCTAATCAGTGTGAGTACACATGGGCGCTAACAGAACTTCTAAATTCAAGGGCGAGCTTGCGCGGTAGAAATTCCAGCGTTAAGACCTTAGAGATGGACCAGACTGACCCTCTTGTGGGTTCAGCCCAGAAGGGGGTGAACTTGGCCCAAGGAAGACCGAAATGAAGACAGACAGAGAGTGAGACAGAGGATGAGAAGGGGGCCAAACTGGGCTCTTCCATCCAAAAACCACTTGGTCAAGTGCTGGTTGGGCTACGTCAGTACATCAGCCACCAGCCCTCCCGTCCCTGCTCTGTGTGGGTGGCGTCAGGTACCCGGCTGGACGGACCAGGCCTCCGACCGTGAGGAATTAGCACTCTTGTAAGGAGACAAATTTGCCCCTGAACAGTAATTACTGTACTGCCTTGGGAAGCTCAGAGCAGGGGATCAGGGAGGCTTAGAGAGGCTGGGGGAGACTTGGGGGGCTTCTGCGAGAAGATGGGCCTGGAGCTGGGTCACAGAGGACAGGAAAGAGCAGGCTGTAGGCAAAATGTTCAGGTACAGTCAGTGCTTGGCTGGAGAGAGAAGCAGGTGTTTTGAAATGTGATGCCGCTTTTTACGTCGTAGGTGTGTCCAGCGTGTTAAAAATGTAAGTGTGTTATGAGTCTGTCAGCGTAGTGAAGATGTGAAGGCCTGTACTCTGAGGTGGAAGCAGCACTGGGGCCTGTGCATCCTGGCTGCCTGGCTTCCCAGCCTGGGTCCACTCCCTTCCCAGGGCAGGCAGTCCTCACACACCTTAAGGAGGGCAAAGAAGACGTTGAGTTCAGAGCCTTCTTCCTAAGTCTCCCTTCTCCTCAGCTAGTTTATCTTACTTCAGTGCACTGTCTGCTTTGGCTGCCCTTGGGGCTGCGAGAGCTGGCACTGTCCCCTGGGTGGAGAGTACTTCCTCTGCGGGAAAGAATTTGGTCAAGGGCTGTCCTGCTGTCTGCCACTTGGGCTCCTCAGCAACTGTCTCTGCAGCAAGGTGAGAAGGGGCAGTCAACAAACAAAAACTCGATGTGAGGTTGTCTGGTGCTGATACAGGTGACGTCGAGATTGGGATGGATCTGGGGTGGGCAGGATGACCGATGGGAGAGCAGTGCGGGGGCCTGGGCCTACCTGGCCAGGCTCAGCCTTTCCTGGAAGCCTCTGCCCCTGGAGTCAGACTGACTTCCCTTGACTGGAACCTGCCCAATTCCAGGAAAAGGCCCAGCCCTTGCTGAAAAGATGCCTCCGTAAGTTCCCATGAAACCTGGCTGTCCATGCAAAGGCTGTAAGCTCCCCGCCACAACCTGCCCTGTATGCCAGGGAGTACATACGTGTTTTTGATGAGGTGTGGCTGGAAAGTCAGCCTAAGAGGAAGCAGATGGGTTGAGATTTCAAAAGAGGATGAGACAATTGGAATAGCAAAATAAATAATGATGATAATGGAATAAAATTAATACCCATGATACTATACTGATGAGAGAGAGAGAGAAACAGAGAGAGAGAGAGAGAGAGAGAGAGAGAGAGACCAACTCTTTCTTACAGTCAAATTCCATTTAATAAATGTAGAAAGAATGATGGAAATAGAAAATCACCATTTGGCAAGTACCACAGTACTAATTGTCGCAAGTATCAACAACAGATGCTAAAATTAATGGGCAAAGTATGAAAAACAGGATATTTGCGTAGTTTCAAATTACTTCCCCAGAAATGTTTATCAATTACAAATGAATAAATCCTAATGTCACAGTGGAAAAACCTGGTAGACACACCTTACCAAGGGATCAAAATTAACATTGTCAGTGATGACCCATATTGAAATCACGTACCTCTGGTATGATGCACTGAGAAGGACACAGTATCGCATTAGTGGTGTTCCTGCCCCAAAGGTATAACCTCAATCCAATTATGAAGAAGCATCAAACCAAAATTTGGGGACACGCTATATAGTTCTCTTCAAAACTGTCAAGGTCATGAAAGAGAACAAGACTGAAGAACTATCCCTGATTGGAGAGAGTAAGGAGACCCAACAACCAAATGCAATGAGGGATTCTGCTTCAGATCCTGGACATAAGCGGGACAATTTATGACTTTTGAATGAGATGTGTACACAAGTCAATAGTATTGTGTCAGTGTTGATTTCCTGGCTCACATCGTTGCACTGTTGTTTGTAAGATGTTAGCCTTAGGGGAAGCTGGCTCCAGGTATACAGGAATTCTGGGTACTAGTTCTGCAAGTCTAAGAATTATTTTAAAATAAAAAAGTTTTTAAAAGGGGGAAGGGATGAGGAAGGAGCCCAGGTTCCAGAACTTAGCTGTTCCCCAGGATGGACCCAGGACTCTGGGGCTTTTGTTGGGCAGCTCCCTGGGCCTTCTTCTCCCTACTGGTAATATAGCATTTGGACTAGAGAGATTTGGAGACCCACTCACTTGGAAGGTCCCCTCCTCTTCTCTGTTGGAATGAGAACCCATCACAGTTGTGGCCTCCACTCTGGGTGGCCTGTGGACCCCAGAGAAAAGCATATGTCTAAGTCCATGTCCACCTGTCCAGGAGCATGCAATTCTCATCATGCCTGTCTGAGGGAGGCACCATCACCACCCCCAATACAATCTGAAAACCAAAGCTCAGAGAGGTAAAGCCGCCATCTCTAGGTCACAGAGCAGGTGCACATAGAGCCAGATTCAGGCTCGGTACCCAATGCCAGTACCTGTAACCACTTGGCATTATTTGATAACTGTGTGATTCAGGTAGAGGCAATGGGCGTTCACCAATCACTGCTGTGTGTCAGGCTGCTGGTGTGGCTGCAGGTGAAGGTGGCTGAGACGTTCACCCTGGCCACAGGTGCTGTCCTGGTGGAATGGTACCCTCATGCTTCCCAGCATAAGGCAGGCAGTGTGTCACACACATACCTTTGTCCATTCAGTCTCTGCTCTTGTCCAGCCCTGGGCTCAAGCTGATGATCAGGTAGGGTCCTTGCCCTGGGAGCTCCTGACCCAATCGGAGAGCAGACAAGTGAATAGGCAGGTGCCCTGCAGAGATACACGCCGTGATGGAGATGGCAGGGGGAGAAGTGGGAGAGGGAAGATGGTTTAGAAAG
Source organism: Rhinolophus sinicus (assembly GCF_036562045.2). NCBI lineage: Eukaryota > Metazoa > Chordata > Mammalia > Chiroptera > Rhinolophidae > Rhinolophus > Rhinolophus sinicus. The sequence goes on along the minus strand of NC_133759.1, from coordinate 10,810,823 downwards.
TGTAGGAGATGAGAAGATTGCTGACACACTGTGGGTGAAGCAGACACCGCACTGCTTGAAGGGAGTTACGGTGGTCAGTCAGCAAAGGAGGGCTGCGGAGGGAGCTTGCTGGAGAGACGTCCAGGATTGGTGCAGCTGGAGGCTGAGGAGGCTGCCTGCATAGGGTGAGCGAGGGCCTGGATGGCTGGAGTGGGCTGGCTGTCAGTGCCTTGGTCCAACTGCTGGGAAATCGTTCCAGAGGTGTGGTTGGGACACCACATGTTTTTCCGAGTAATTACACTATTTTGGGTGGGGGTGCTCCTTGCTGGGTAGAGGGTGGTCATTTGAGCTTGACTCATTTTCAATGAGGGCGACGTCTTGTGGCTGTGCAGCTGAGGTTAGTTGGGGGCACATGCAGAGGGGTTACTTTTCAGCCTTAAACCGGATGTGTGTAGGACGCTGTCCAGAGAGGGGAAGTGCTTATAAAGAGAATCGCTCCCTCGGCACTTCCCTGAGGAGGAAGGACCCAGGCGCGGCTGCTCTCCTGCACACTGGGTGGTCACCCCCCGCAAATGGGTCTGGCTCTGGTAGGTTGTGGCCACTGTCTGGGCAGGAGTGGGGAGGGGTCTGCTCAGGGACTACAGGGAGGGATCCAGGATCCAGGGGCCTAGAGAGGGGACAGGTGTGGGGAGAGGGAGGTGCTAATGGGTCAGTGTGGAGATTTCTCTCTACAACAACTGTTGTTGGGTATAAGGTGGTCTGCCGGTCCCTTCCCCACTTGACTCCAGCCTTGAGAGTCTGCTTTGTGGATTCTGAAAATCCCTGAGAGTTGGTAACAGATATGACTGGGTGACCTCAGCCATTTCTTTTCTTTTCTGGGCCTCAGTTTCCTCAGCTGTACTATGATGGGAGATGGTCTTTAAAGGTCCCCCTTTCCAGAACTGAGGTTCCCCAGCTCTGTGTTCTTCTTTTGCACAATTCCACACTCTCTTTGTGCCCCCCATCCTCTCTTGTTACCATCTCCCCCGAGTTCTCAGCCCCCTCCTTCTGCCCCCAAACTCTTCCAGGATTCCCCCACATCCATCCCAGCCTGAGCCAAGTGTCATTTTAGGGCCTGGAAGAGAACCAATAGTTATAGGCCAGGCACTCATTTAATTATTATAAAAACTCCACGAAGGAGGCATTTTATAGGTGAGAAAACTAAAGCTCAGAGAGGTTAAGTAATTTTCCCAGGGTTACTCTGCCATTAAGGAGCAGACCAATCTGTTCTGTCTATTCTTCCACACTGTACCACGCTGAGTGTACCACCCTCCCCGGGGTGCCGGGGTGGTGGTGGTGGTATTTGATTTTGAACCAGCATAGCAATGAAACCACAATGCAAAGAGCTCTAGTGGTGGAATTTCAGGCAACAGCCACAGGCCAAAAAGGAAAAAAGCAGGAATAATTCAGGAAAGATGTGACAAATCACACTTTCTTTGGTGGCGGCAGCCTCTTGAAGGGTCCCGCTCTAAAACGGCTTAGTGTTCATTAACCAAAATATGCCTTGAGGGGAGGGGCTGCCTTGTGACTCTCAACGTCACAGACATCCCCATTTTCCGATAGGAGCCAGGAAAACAATGAGTAATGTGAGGGCCCAGGGAGTGTGGGGAGCAGGTGGGCCTCACATCTCCAGGGAGCAAGAGGTGGCATGTCAGCCAGGAGGCTTCCAGGGGACCCTGCCCTGCTGGAGGCTGGACAAGGCCATGCTCTGTGGTCAGACTCTGTGATTCTACAAATCCAGGAGGTTTGGTGTAGCAGAAGGGGGTCTGGGCATGAAAACAGCAAGAAGCACCGAGATGTTCCCAAGGGTTATTTAGGGGTAGGGGAAGGATTATGGGGCATTTTTTTCTTTTAGCCTCTTTTCTATTTTTTTCTTGTATTTGCCCACTTTTTATTAAGCATATGTTACTGTTGTGATCAGGAAAAATACATGTTAAAAAAGTAGAGAAAGTGGGACCAGCCTGATGGCTCAGGTGGTTGGAGCGCTGTGCTCCTAACGCTGAGGTCGCAGGTTTGATTCCCACATGGGCCAGTGAGCTGTACCCTGTACAGCTAAGATTGTGAACAACAGCTCTCCCTGGAGCTGGCCTGCCGTGAGCAGCTGGAGGTTGGCGTGTGCTGCTGTGTGCTGCTGCGGGCTGCGGTGCTGCCACCATGAGTGGCTGGCAGCCAGCGTGAGTGGCCGGCAGCCAGCGAGAGCTGCCATGAGCTTCTGTGAGCACCCGACCGACGACTGGTGACCGACTGCCTCAGCCAGAAGAAAGGGGTAAAAAAAAAAGTAGAGAAAGAGAGAGTATTGTGTGCAGTGGTCCGGGACTCAGTGGTCAGGGCTCTGGGGTCAGCTCTGCCTCGCTTGTGGTATAGCCCTGGGCTTCCTGTGAAACCAAGGAGGTGACATCTGCTGCCTCTCCAAAAGGAAGCCAGGAGGACTTTCAAGGACTGGCATATAAAAGAGCCTCAGGAAGTATGGGCAGGACCCAGTGCCTCCTGTAAATGTCAGGACTGGTTACTATTGTTTTCATTGGGTTTTATGCATCACAATGAACCCAAATGAGATGCTTCCCATGGGGCACCATGCAAAGGGCAGCAGTGTGTCCTGTGAGTCAGAGGAAAGGGCTCAGCTCCCAGGGTGTGGTTCAGAACTCAGGGTCTGGAGCCGAAGGCAGGGACTGGATTTCCAATCCTGCAGTCCATTTGCTGTGTGTCCTTGGGCACGTTACTCCCCCTTTCTGAGCCTCAGTTCCTCATTTGTAAAATGGGAATAACAGTAGTGCTTGTCTCCTAAGGTTGTTGTGAGCAATAAGGACATTAATACATATCAAGCTTGGCAGAGGGGGACCATAACTGGCTTGTTATTTTCTTTGAGAGGTGATGTAACTTAGTGTTTAAGATCATGGACTCTGGCTTTCAGTTGCTGGCTCTACTCCTCACTTGCTCTGTGACATTGGGCCAGTTCCTTAACCTCTCTGTGCCTCAGTGTCCTCAGCTATAAAACAGGGCAAATAATAGTATTTGACATGTGCAAGGTAGATGTGAGGATAAATAGGTTAATGTGTGTAAAGCCTCCGCCCCGGTGTCCTAGCCAGCACACCGTCAGGGATCCATGGTGTTAGCTGTTATAATGACTGCACCCGATTTCATCCTCACCAAAGCCTTCACTGGAAGTGCTATTTATTTTATGGATGAGAGAACAGGCTCGTGGAAGTCAAGGGCTCCAGGATGGAAGCCCTGACTTTGTCTTGGGGCTGGCAGGGCCTGCAGGTTTAAGCCCAAGGTCGTTGCAAACTGAGCGGTGAAGTGGAGATGTGACTTCTGCCCCCTGAGTTAGTCATTCATGAGTTCTGTCCCCGCATGCCATTCCTGTGGCGCTGCACTGCTTTACCTGTGTCTTTCTCGTGTGGCTCTCAGTTCCTTTTCCTGTGTTCCATTCACACACCATCAGCCTCCCAATCAGCCTTCCCTTCAGGCATCCTGAGCGATGGCAGCCGGTCTCCTGTCACTTCTCCATCTCTGTCCCCACCCTTCACCCTGTGTGTTAGTGAGCTAGGCCAGACTCTGGGCCTGGTTCAAAACCCAGCTCTGCTACTTATTAGCTGTGTGGCCTTGGGCAAGTTCCTTAGGCTCTCTGTGACTCAGTTTCCTCATATGTAAAATAGAGATAATAATAGTACCTGCCTCAGCCTCAGAGTGTTATTACAAGGATGAAATGAATTGATACATGTAAAGTGCTGAGACCAGAGTCAGGCCCCTAGTAAGTGCTTTGTAAGTGGTGGGTATTATTATTATTGTTGCTGTGGTGGTGGATTTTATTGTTATATACACAGTTTAATATCTGGTGTTTTCCCAAAATCAGGAGGAGGAAATAGAGGTCCCAACACTATTACCAGTTCTCCCAAAGGCAGGTTGTCTGCCATGTGTGCCCTCACTCCAGAGCGCTTTCCACAGCTGGGGACTGTGGTTGGAGTGAGTCACTTCACAACTTTTGCCTCAACTTTTCCAGCTGGGCTGGGATGTGAGAATTATAGGCAGAGGGGGACCCATCCCAAGCTGAGCCAGGTCCCCGCCACAGCAGTCAAGGGAGCCTCCTGAGGGAGGGATTCGGGGTGATAACAAGGCACATCCCATGACGCCTAGTCCAGGGGGACTACACCAGCTGGAGGTGGCACTTGAACGTGACTCAAGTGCCAACAGTGGAGACTTTGGGCCAGTCACGCTCCATGGCCATGGGCTGTCAAGGCTGCTGGGACAGAGCTGGCCCGGGCTGAGGAAACAACTTGGAGGAGGGGGGGTTTGGGCTCAGCTGTGCCCTGGCTACCAGTGGGGGAGGCAGAAAACCAGGCAAAGGAAAAATGAGATGAGAGAAGCGGGGGAGGAAGGCGACTGCTGATCAATTCCATTCACTTGTTGAATGCGTCTCAGATGCCAGCCCGGTGCCGGTGAGTTCCAACTGATACCGTGCAGAATGCTGGCATTCTGGGAGAGCGGTGGACTCCTGTGCAAAGTCCATCTGCCCATTCCTAGAATGGGCGGAAGGTTTTATAGGTACATAAGAACAAAGGAAAGGGGGAGTCTGTGAGGCAGGTCCCACGGCTGACGTGCTTCCTGGGGTCTGGTCTGTTTTAAGATAACGTTATCTCCAGACTGGCCATTGCAGCCTGGGGCTTTATGTGTCGCCAGTAGATTCCAGTGTCCTGGTGCCTGAGGAATAAGTTGCCCTTTTCAGGGTAGGATTCTGTGGATTAAACGGATTAACCAAATCGGTGTAACCTAAGGAACGGGAACAAAACAGAGTTCTTAAGTCAATCAGTGAGGGGAGAAACAGAGAAAACAGCTGAATATCAGGGTGGATCAAACTGGCAAGTGGCCAGACAGAAAGCTATGTGGTGAGTCAAACTGCAAACTAGCTAAGTCCAATTACATTGTTGATTTACCGAATTTCACCCTTACTTTCCCCCGTCACATGTTCATTTCGTTTCTATAAAATCAGTAAGGTTAGAGAGAAACAAAACAACTGTAGTATTTAAGACAACTTTTAAATTCAGGGAGACGGGCGACGACCACTCTTGCTACTTCCTGCTGACAGTGGGCGCCCGAGTTCTTTGCTGTTCAGTTAAGGTGGGGAGGGGGACATGGAGGAACCACATGAGAACAAACTTGGTCAAGCGGCTGCTGGATGACCATCTGTAGATGAAAACTGCTGTGTCCCAGATGATACAAACTGTCTGTTTGAAGAGGAGCGTTAGGTCTTCAACTGACTCAGAGGAACAGGGGCGACAGGCTTCCTTTCTGGGGAGTCCTGTGGAGACTTGAGTGAAACAGGTTTGATTCGAGGGAAGTGGACCCAGCCAATGACCCTCTGAAGCCCGACAACCGTTGGGGTGCTTGGGAAGAACTGTAAAGGGTCCCTTGCATTTAGGAGCTAACTGGTCTATCAGAGACCCCCTCCCGCTCTGGGCTTCTAATAGTCCTTGGTCCCCTGGCTTTCCAGGGGTTATAATGTCTGGAGGGGTCGGTCTGGGGGAGGTACCGGTCCCCCATATTTCCTAAGTGCCTGTTGAGCCTCTCCCACATTAACAATATAGGAAATAACAGAATTGAAGTCAGAATCCAAAGCAATGGGCAGCAATTAGAGCCAGGGCTTAGTGTTTCCTGACAAAACTTTTCCAGAGTCCTTCTGAAGTCTGATGTGCTCGTTTTACACTTCCTCTAAGGTACACGCCAATGGTAAGGCACAGGCTTGAGTATGAGCCCAAATTTAGGAGCTTTATTTACATCACCGAGGAGGTTTCGGAGGAAACAGGTCCAGAGTGAGCAGTCCAGACAGAATAAATGACTCCTACAATCAATCAGGAAATTAAGAGGCTTACCTGCTTATAGGGAAGAGGTTGAAGAAAATTCGCCTTCATTGGTTGATGTGAGCTTTTGTCTATTAGCTTTTGTCTGTTCTTGTATGTGAGGTGATTTCTGTACTGTGATCAGGGGTTGAGTAAATTCCCCCTTTGGTCTCATCCTCCCGAGCAGGGGAGATATGAGCTAATGTTTGCTGTTCTTTCTGTGCTGTGAGGTGCTGGTTAGCTTAGGGTTAAAGAAATTCTTGATCAGGGGTTGAGAGAAGTCCCTCTTTGTTCTGTCTTGTTTTGTCCACATCGGCAGATGAAGTGAAGTAGCTAAGTTATATCAGGACGACGTGACAGGCACGTTGCCAGGCTTTGGAAGACCTTGGGCTGATGGTCCCAAGCAGGAACAGTAGATATTGCTTGTCCGGATGAACTAGCCCTTCAGCCGGATAAGTAATACATTTTCTTTTTCTTTTTTTAAATTGACTGCCGGACCCTCCCGGAACTGGCTATTCCTTGAGAGGGGTGGTAGAACACAAAGCTTGGCTCTGGGGTATATCTAAAAAGATATATAAGATAGACCTTAGGTGGATTGAGATTGACTGATTGCTGTTTCAAGAGATTGCTGTTCAGAAGATTTGCTGTTTCAGGACTACTTTTCAGGATTGGGTTGTTTTGGAGTAAGAGATCGGAACTTGCCTCAATGGACAGTAGAGACTTCTTTTGTTGGTGAATTGTCATCATTCTAGCATCTTTGGGAATTTGTATGCAGCTTGCAGCTTGCAGTATCAGAAGACTTCCTACTTCCAACAACAACAACACCAACATCAGCAGCATTCTTGGGAAATAGCAAACAGTGGTGTGGGAGACGCCTGAGTTTCTCTCAGCTACACACCTGGCAAGGTTTTGATTTATGACTTTTCCAGTGCTGTTCCCCCCGCCCCGCCCCCGCCAGTTTGGTGAGCTTTTGGCATCTACTGTAATAGTTACTATCCTATAAAGCTTATTACTGCTTTTGGATACTCCTTACTGATGTTATTTGTGTATATAGCAGTGATTTTTGATCAATAGTAAACATGTGTTGGGATCTCTTAAACTTACAATATACTCCTTTCACATGACATTGTTATCAATGTGTATAGTTTAGTCTTAACCACCTTTGCTTTTCTGTCATTAGGACATTCTATTAATTGCCTTTGTCTTTTCCTACTGCATATTGCTAAATAAATTGATTAGCTATTAAATAAATACATTAATTAGCCCCACTCTAGCATGTGTCCCTCCTCCTCCTTTTCCCCGCTCGTCATAACACCTGCCACATCAGGGTCACCCGCAGTGCCTCCCCTGTGATGAGAACGGCCTCTTTTCTTCTGAGGAGCCACTGGGCAGTCAATCACAGCATTTGTGGGGAAGGAGTTGGTCCCCACTCCCCTCAGAGCAGAGGACAGTCCCTCTTTCAGTGCCCTTGTAGTTTGCACAGGGGGCACGGCTGCTTTGGAGGCTGAGGACACTCCTTACTCCAGTGGTCTGGGCTTCCACATCCAAAGCAGACTCTTTGTTCTCTTCTGGAGCTGCCGGGCTGACTCCGAAGTGGCCTTGGACTTGGCCTGCCTATGAACTGCAGCCCCAAATCTCGCCTGCCTCTGGCCTCATCTACAGTCTCACTGTTTCTTTCCTCGTTTTCCTTATCTCAGTTGTTAAAGACATTTAAACAAATTTCCTGGCCTTCTCTAGGATCGGAACCTCTTTATCTGGGATGTAACAGTGGGCCAGAACCATTATACTATTCAGTCAGGATAGGGAAAACATTACGCTTAGCTTCCTTCCATTAGCCTATACCTTAGAGGAAGTGTAAAACGAGCACATCAGACTTCAGAAGGACTCTGGAAAAGTTTTGTCAGGAGACACTAAGCCCTGGCTCTAATTGCTGCCCATTGCTTTGGATTCTGACCTCAATTCTGTTATTTCCTATATTGTTAATGTGGGAGAGGCTCAACAGGCACTTAGGAAATATGGGGGACCGGTACCTCCCCCAGACCGACCCCTCCAGACATTATAACCCCTGGAAAGCCAGGGGACCAAGGACTATTAGAAGCCCAGAGCGGGAGGGGGTCTCTGACAGACCAGTTAGCTCCTAAATGCAAGGGACCCTTTACAGTTCTTCCCAAGCACCCCAACGGTTGTCGGGCTTCAGAGGGTCATTGGCTGGGTCCACTTCCCTCGAATCAAACCTGTTTCATTCAAGTCTCCGCAGGACTCCCCAGAAAGGAAGCCTGTCGCCCCTGTTCCTCTGAGTCAGTTGAAGACCTAACGCTCCTCTTCAAACAGACAGTTTGTATCATCTGGGACACAGCAGTTTTCATCCACAGATGGTCATCCAGCAGCCGCTTGACCAAGTTTGTTCTCATGTGGTTCCTCCATGTCCCCCTCCCCACCTTAACTGAACAGCAAAGAACTCGGCGCCCACTGTCAGCAGGAAGTAGCAAGAGTGGTCATCGCCCGTCTCCCTGAATTTAAAAGTTGTCTTAAATACTACAGTTGTTTTGTTTCTCTCTAACCTTACTGATTTTATAGAAATGAAATGAACATATGACGGGGGAAAGTAAGGGTGAAATTCGGTAAATCAATAATGTGATTGATTAGACTTAGCTAGTTTGCAGTTTAACTTACTACATACCGTATTTCCCCCAAAATAAGACCTAGCCAATCAGCTCTAATGCGTCTTTTGGATTATATTAATTTTTGCTCCAAAAGACGCATTAGAGCTGATTGTCTGGCTAGGTCTTATTTTCCAGGGACACAGTAGCTTTCTGTCTAACCACTTGTCAGTTTGATCCACCCTGATATTCAGCTGTTTTCTCTGTTTTTTCCCCTCACTGACTGACTTAAGAACTCTGTTTTGTTCTCTTTCCTTAGGCTACACAGACTTGGTTAATCTGTTTAATCCACAGAATCCTACTCTGAAAAGGGCAATTTACTCCTCAGGCACCAGGACACTGGAATTTACTGGCGACACATAAAGCCCCAGGCTGCAATGGCCAGTCTGGAGATAACATTATCTTAAAACAGACCAGACCCCAGGAAGCACGTCAGCCGTGGGACCTGCCTCACAGACTCCCCCTTTCCTTTGTTCTTATGTGCCTATAAAACCTTCCGCCCATTCTAGGAACGGGCAGATGGCCTTTGCACAGGAGTCCACCGCTCTCCCAGAATGTCGGCATTATGAATAAATCTGCTTTTCTTTCTGCCAACCATGACTCTCAATATTTAACTTTTTCAAGCAGCTGGCAGCTGGACCTTAGCACTGTAATCACAACGTCTGGGAAAACATCAGTGTGGCACAGGAGGCAAGTGGGTTATTACGAGGTAACTCTATTTCCAGGAGGTGACCACTGAAGGTAAGGACCACTCCCTGCTGTGAGTGCTTGCCGGGCTGGGAGAGGGGTTGCACCAGGCCAGTGGCCTGGGCAGGCTTCTGGGAGGGGGCGGTGTAGGTTACATTTTACAGGATATGATTGTTAAGTTGTAAGGAAGCCAGCAATGATTGTCCGCTAGAAGTGACCTCAAATGTTATTCTTGGTTTTATATTTTGAAAGCTAGTGTGGCCTCTTGGAGTCACAGTTGATCTTGTTTATTTGTTCACTGGTCTCAGCTACACTGTTGGCAGCACACCAGCATGGGGGTGCCATGGACACCTGAGAGGGAACCTGCACGTGACCCTGTCCTCAAGGGCTCTTGGCTGGGGAGGAGGGCGGCTGTGGGATTGATGTGGAAGGTGAAAGGGGGAAGGTGGTGGGAGACACAGACAGGGAGACAGCGAGACAGTCAGGGTTTGGTCAAGCTCCACGAGGCACTGATCAGGGTTATAGAGGTATAGGTTTAACAACCAGCTGTCAGTGGTAGGGGGTTGGGGGGCACACCCAGGAAGGAGGGGGCTCTAGTTTGTACCATTTGCTATGGTTTAAACATTCCCACCATGACCAATCTCAAGCTACCAACTACACATCTCTGAATTCGTTACCTCCATGACTGCCGAATGCCTCCCAGAGATTGCACAACTGGCTCCACAAGCTTGTAGGCGCTGGCTCCAGCTCATGACTGACTTTGAATCTTCCCTGCCACTTGTTGCTGAGGCCGGAAGTCCCACTATCAGAGGCTCATCTTTTAAACTCAAGTTTGGTCCATGTTGAGAAGGGGAGCTGGGGAGAAAGGGTCACCAGTTCTACATTGTGTTGTTAGAGCCATCCAATCCTGGCTGTCATTTGCTAATGTGAAGCTGTGGACAACTGGGCTTCATGTCTCCAAGCCTCAGTTTCCTCATCCGGAAAATGGGATCATAATAGTACTGCTTCCCAGAGTATGGTGAGGATTAAAAGAGAAAATTGTACTTGAGTGTTCAGCTCGTAGAAGGAGCTCAGCTAACATGGCTGCCTGCCTGTCTAGATGGACGTAGCCATATCCTCTCATTGCCTCAACTGAGACTTCTGTGAGAGGCCTTGGGAGGTGAGCCCTGGATCCTCAGGAGGAGACATTACTCTTCAGCCAGAGATTCTTGCTAAGTCAAAGCTGGAGCCAGCCTAGGTAAGCAGCCTTGGGAAGTCACCACCAGGATGATGTAACTGCCCTATGGATGAGCTGTGGTTTGCCATTGTGCCCTGGGCTTCACTGTAGGGGAATCCCGGCTGACCTGGCCCTTGACATCCCTCCATTTTAAAGCCTGCCTCTCTAGCCTCTATATAGTTCTCTGGATTCCCCAAAAGTTCCTTTGCAGAGCTTTGTCTGGGGTTGCCTTACCACCTGCTGATTCATACTAGGCTAGGAATAACCCCATTCATTCCTCTCAAAGTGTTGCTAGATAAACGAAATGAATTCAGGCAATAAGGAGAAACAGAACAGGCTAGAGGGACAGTTAGGGATGGGGTAACAGACCTGAAGAGCCGCCACGAAAATGAGGTTCATGACTCAGTACAACCACTGACTCCTCACTGTATGCTTTGCACAAGGTTTCCCCGTCTTTGAGCCTCAGTTTCCCCACCTATAAGTTGAGGAAGGTAGACGTGCTGCACTCCTGCTCCCTCAGCCTGAGGTTTTGAGGGCACCCAGGGTCACAGGAAGTATATTACCTGTTGGCACTGTGTCAAATACCACAAGTTCCGTAGCTTATAACAACACAAATTTATTATCTTCGTGTTCTAGAGAGAAGTCTAAAACGGGCCAGCAGGGATGCGTTCCTTCTGGAGGGTCAGGGGAGAATCTGTTTCTCGCCTCTTGAAGCCTCTAGAGAATGCCTGCACTCATTGTCCTGTAACTGCATTACTCTGACTTTTGTTTCCATTATCACGTCTTCTCTGATTCAGACCCTCCTGCCTCCTCCTGATAAGGACGCTTGTGATTACATTAGGCCCACCTGGGTCATCCAGGATATCCTCCCCATCTCAAGATCCTTAACCGTAAACCTCTGTGAAATCCCTTTGACATATAAGGTGACATATTCATAGGTTTCAGGGATTAGGGTGTGGATATTTTTGCGAGGCCATTATCTGCTAACCACAGGGAGGCTGTGTTTTGCAAGGAGGAACTAATGGGAATCTGCAGCGGCTAGACCAGCCAATGAGGGCAGTATCCTGGGCCACTAAGCCCTCCTAAGCCCAAATCACACCCCTCTCAGGTGGCCCCTTTAAGTAACTGCGGGAGGTGTCAGCACAGAAGCCAAGGATGAGATGGGACTGGGAACAAAGCACTGTTCCTGGAGTCTGAAGACCCAGGGTTCAGATGCAGCGCAGCCAGTGACTTTCCATGTGATTGTGAAAAAGTGACTTTGCCCCTGGGTCAAATGGGCCTGGCAGGTTCTTGCTGGTTTGCCTTATAGGACTACCACCGTGGCTATGCAGCTGCCTGGCCAATTGTCCTGTGCATGTGGGGGTGCTGGTGGCTGTTGTCATTGTTGGTACTATGGGTGAAAGTGATGGGAGGGGCCGGTGGCCTCAGAGATCAGGACCTGGAGAGATGCCCAGAGTGAAAGATCAGGAGGCCAGAGGACCTGAGAGGAAAGGCGACAGAGTGTCCAGGTGGAGGGAACGATGTAAAGGTGGCAGGGTCCAACCTGAGGCTTGCTGACCCTGATATCTTGCTCTGATCAATGCAGTCATCAGACTGGGTTATTTGTTAAAGCAAAAGTCAAGGATTTTGTGAAACCAGGTCAGGATCAAAAGCAATGCTGACAGACCAGAATTGCTGGTGTTTAATTAGTGGCAACTCCTTACCAGTAAACCTTAATCAGGCCCAGGTCCAGACGAGCATTTCTTTCCTCCCTACCCCAGCAGCTCACAGACTCCCACACCAGCCCATGTGTGTTGGGTGTTCTTACGGCTGCCCCAGAAATGGAGGGGCTCAGACAGAGGAGACCCCAGATGCACAAGAGTGGAATGGAGGACCGGGAAAAGAAGACATTAGGGTCAAGCTCCTGAGGCCAGTCAGGAACAGAGCCTGGCCCCAAATTAAGCTGCCCAGTCTGAGCTTTTGGGGTGCGGACAGGGTGTATGTGTGGTTTCCCCTAATACATAGCCAGATGCCATATGACGGGAACCCAAGGGTGGGAGAGAGGTTCGAGGAGTAAGAGGACCCCAGGACTTCCCTAGAAGGGTTTCCACCCCAGCAGGACTGGCTATTTCCATTAGCTGTGAGATCAGTGTCAAGGACACTAGAAGGGTCAGATGAGGGCCTGAGTCAACATCTATTTCAAAATTCTACTTGGAAAAAAAATAAACTTCTACCAGGAAGGGCTGGGGAAAATGTTTGCAACATCTATGTAAAAAGCTAAAATCCTTACTATATGAAAACCTCTTATAAAATCCCACCCATTAAAACAATAAATCATTCACAGAAGAAATACAAACTGGCATTGACTATACTAAAAAGTTCAATCTCACTTGAATCAACAAATAAAAAATAAAATTCAGAGGCACCAAGTGGAGTTGATTTGTATTTCTCTATTTGTAGCCCATTATCATAGGGGCCAGCCGACAAGCCCCACTCTGGTGGCTGTGCACGATTGCCTGCCTGGGCCACATAGTCTTTTTTATCTCCTTCCTCTCTCCTTCCCAAACCCTGGTCCCCACTGGGGAACAATCTAATGTATTGAACATGAAGCCTTTCTCCTTCTGGAACACAGAACAGGATTGAACATAATCCTTGGTTCATGACAGTCTTTTGTCACTGGTTCATGAGAGGCTCTCTTTTAAAAAGTATTTTTAATAATACAATTAAAACTTGGGAAACCACTGTCCCAGAGGGAACTTGACCATGGACAATGACCTGCCCCCGTCTCAGGCCTTCTCCTGCCCAGGCAGCCACCATCTTGAATCTGTGCTTGTCATTAACTGGCTTTCCCTTTCATTTCTTCGAACTCCTTCAATGTGTGTGTGTGTGTGCGTGTGAGTGTGCGTGTGTGTGTATGTATTCTTAATTTTATTAAGAGTATCGTGTATATTTTTGGAGATAGTGGACATATTCAAAAGGCAGTGGGAGGTAGAGACTCACAAGGTCATGGTGAGTGGGGTGAGGAAGGATCTGGGATGTCTCCCACATTTTAGTCTTAGGTAACTGAGTAGGTGCTATTCAGTTAGATAGAAACAGGAGAGGAAAAGAGGCTGGTGTTTAATCAGTGGAAGGTGATGAACTCAGTTCTGGGCAAAGTAATAATTTAAACTAACATTTATCGAGTGCCTACTGTGTTCTGGGCAGTCTTCCTAGAGCTTGAGGGGCTTCACATGAATGACCACCTTTAAGCTTCACAAGAACCCTGTGAAATAGGCACTATTGTCATAATCATTTTAAAGATGGAGAGCCTGAGGGGTGGAAAGGTTTCGTAGGTCCTGAGTCTGTCAACATGACGGATCACACCTTTCTGCTACAAACCTAGAACTACTGGATGAAATACTTTTAAAATGTTAAATATTTATGGAAAAATATTGATATAAAACTAAGTATTTACAAATAAAATACTTTAAACAAAACCAAGAAATCCTCAGGTGATAGAAGTAAAGAAAGTTCAAAGCCAGAGTGGACCCACTAGATATTTATAGATAAGACAAGCCCCAGTGAAGAGAAACTCTCATTAAAAAAAACCATTAAGCCACACGAAGAAGAATAATTATAAGCCACACATGAGTAAGAGGATGGAGACAAAACAAATAAGTGAATTGGTAGCACTAAATAGTAAAAATCAGAAAGACATTATCAGTCTTTATAAATGATGAGAGAGAAAATAAGGAAGAGAAACCATAATGAAACAGGTCACCTGCCCAAGGGGACATAACTATTCAGTGGTAGACTGGGGTTCCCCAGACTTGTGCTCGTACTTACTAGACTGCAGATAGTGACGACGATGTGAAGAGTCCATGGGACATCCCAGAGCAGTAGCACAAGTGGGTTTGGAGAGAGGTAGGGCACGCTTGGTTTCGTCTGATTTCTCTCCCACTCCTGACTCTCTGGTCCCCAGAGCTCCTCCCAACATGGCCGACAGCGCCTCTGCTGTGCCGCTCACCACCGAGGTGGCCGCTTCTGAGAACAGCAGCTCCTTCTACGACTATGAGTACTACCTGGACCAGGTGGCCTTCATGCTGTGCAGGAAGGACGAGGTGCTGTCCTTCGGCAAGGTCTTCCTGCCCGTCTTCTACAGCCTGGTCTTTGTGCTGGGCCTGGGCGGGAACCTCCTCCTGCTCGTGGTCCTGCTCCGGTACATGCCGCGCAGGCCGATGACGGAGGTCTACCTGCTGAACCTGGCCATCTCCAACCTCCTGTTTGTGGTGACGCTGCCCTTCTGGAGCATCTCCGTGGTCTGGCACTGGGTCTTTGGGAATTTCTTGTGCAAGATGGTGAGCACCCTCTATACCACTAACCTCTACAGTGGCATCTTCTTCATCAGCTGCATGAGCCTGGACAAGTACCTGGAGATTGTCCACGCTCAGCCGCATCACTGGCTGCGGACCCGGGCCAAGCGCTGGCACCTCACGGCCATGGTGTGGGCGGCGGCCCTGGCTGTCTCCATCCCTGAGATGGTCTTTGTGCGGACACATGAGCAGCCCCTGGGTGTGTGGAGCTGCTATCCGGATTTCGGGGGGCATGCGACCATCTGGAAGCTTGTATTCCGCTTCCAGCAGAACCTCCTGGGGTTTCTCCTCCCATTCCTGGTCATGCTCTTCTTCTACTCCCGCATTGGCTCTGTTCTGGTCCGGCTGAGGACCCCTGGCCAGGGCCGGGCTCTGAGGATCACCGTAGCCCTCGTGCTAGCCTTCTTCGTGCTGTGGTTCCCGTACAATCTCACCTTGTTTCTGCACTCGCTGATGGACCTGAGCGTGTTTGGGGACTGCAGGGTCAGCCATCGCCTGGACTATGCCCTGCAGGTGACGGAGAGTGTCGCCTTCCTTCACTGCTGCTTCACCCCCATCCTCTATGCCTTCTCTAGCCGCCGCTTCCGCCAGTACCTGAAGGCTTTGCTGGCCATGATGCTTGGACGGCACCAGGCCCCCAGCCCTGCCCAGGCCCCACTGTCCAGCTGTTCTGAGAATAGCAGCCTCACTGCCCAAGAAGAAGTGACTGACATGAATGACCTTGGGGAGAGGCAGACCGAGGACGCCCCCAACAAGAGGGACGAGGGGAAAAGTGAAGCCTAAGTGGCCACATCAGGCTGGTGAGAGTGGAGGGGACGCAGCTCAGGTGGGCGTCCTCCTAGTTTCTTTTCCAAGGGCCTCAGTGGTGAGTTCTTAGTTCTTAGTTCTCAGCCCCAACCAGCATTAGCTCAGTCCTTTCTCCTTCCTCCACTTTCTTTATTGCCTTGCAGGACAAAAACACCTACATGAAAGGCAACGTTTCTCTAGACCCACTCGATCCAGTGTGGAGCCACTGGCCACATGTGGCCCTCGTGCACTTGGAATTGAGACATGCTGCAAGGGCAAAAGTACATGCCAGACGTGGAAGACAACACAAAAAAAGAAATGTAAAAATATTTCATTAATAGTTTTTATATTAATTACATGTTGAAATGCTAGTATTTTGGTTATGTAGGGTTAAGTAAAATATAGTATAAAACTGAATTTTTTTCTGTTTCTTTCTCTTGTGTGAGTTGCTATAATAGTTTCCCAGCTGACCGCTGTGTTTCCTATTGTCACTCTCTCCTTATCATCTAATCTGCATCCAACAGCCAGAGTGACCACGACAGCCTCATCCATCACTCCTGTCTCCCTCAGAGACGCCTGAGGCCCTCCGCCCGCCAGGCTGCCCCCTTCCCTCTAGTTCAGCCAGGGAAATATTGTTTAATATCCCAGCTGTGGTGGTGACTCCGGTCTGGCAATGAGAAGGAGCTGGAGACGGTCCACCTGGGAATGGCCCAGGAATATGGGCGGTCTCAGGGGAGGCAGAGTGTTCCTGGCAGTCCTGGACGCTACGTCACCCTCTGCCTCCCACGGCCCCTCTCAGGACCCTTCAGCGCTCCCTGGGGTCTGCCCAATCAAGTTCAAAATCTTTGTCCAACTTCAAAGCTGGCGCTTTCACAAGTAGAATGCTGTACATCATTTCACCCTGACACCCGCCGTATTCCATGTTTCATTTCCAGGATGCCAGGCACCCCTGGCTGTTTCCTGCACATTCCCACCTCTGCTTCTGTGCTTGCTGGCTCCCTCAAGTAACAGGGATCATGATTTGAAGACACGAAGTAAATTAGCTGAGACTGGAAGTCAAGTTTCTATAATTTAATCTACATTTAGGAAATTGGGAGTCAGAGATGAAGGAATAAGATAATCCCTATGGGCTTCAGTCTGGGGAAGGGGGCAGGAGGAGGAAACCAGGACACAGAAAGAAAGCAAGGGCACATACATAGCAGAGGTATTGTGACAGAAACGGTGCTAAGGGAGCCCCAGGGGGATGGAGGCCATTTCTGGCCAGAGGATGGAATGGATAAGATTGAAGAAGGCTTCCAGGAATAGCTGGCACTGGGGTTGGCAGGAAAAGCAAGCAACTGTGCTTTGCAAACTGTTCTACTGGGGAAGGTTGACCAAGTTGACTTGCACTGGATGAAAACTTTGGGTACGAAGTGTGGCAAAACTTGAGTGTTAGGTGAGTGGAGGGGATAGGGAGACAGAACAATAGACAGATAGTAACAATTAGAGGTACTTTTGGAAAAAGTTCTCTGGCAGCAGGGCAGACAGAGAGCCTGGTGGGCCCAGGGTGGAGAGAAATGCTTGAGTTCTCAGCTCTAAGAATCACAGCACGGGTGGGGAGGAGGGGACACGGTTTCAGAGGCACCACAGGGGGTCAAGCTGACAGAACTGGTGCCTGACAGTATGTGGATGAGGGAGAAGGAGGCGGTGAGGATGTGTCCTTCCGATCTGCCTGGGAGGATGGGGTGGGTGGTGGTGGTCTGAGCAGAGAGAGGCAGGGAAATCGGGGGAAGGGGTGGTTCAGAGCAGAGGTCGGGGATGGGGGCGCAGATGCTGAGTTCTGCGTGGGCCAAAGGCGTCAGAGATGCTGTGAGACCCACCCACCATCGGGAGATTAGGGGGTCTCGGGGTAGGGGTGCGCTCTAAGCTCAGCAATCATTGTGGAAACCAAGGGAAGGGTTGAGCCCACCCCAAGGTGGCTGTGCAGAGGGAGACGAGGGCACTGAGGACGGCCCTTGACTAACGCCTACATGAAAAGCAGCATTTCCCGAGACCCGCTCTATCCAATATGGGAGCCACTGGCCACACGTGGCCTCGAGCACTTGGAATGTGGCTGTCTGAATTGAGACATGCTGCAAGGATAAAAAGTCCACTGGATCTTGAAGACAACACAAAAAAAGAAATGTAAAAATAGTTTGTTAATTTTTTAATATTGATTACATGTTGAAATGCTAATACTTTGGACCTAGGGGGTTAAATAAAATATACTATACAAATGCATTTTACTTGTTTTACTTTTTAAAAAATGTATCAACTAGGAAATTAAAAAATTACACATGTGGCTTGCTTTGTACCATGTTTCCCCAAAAATAAGACCAGGTCTTATATTAATTCTTGCTGCAAAAGACACATTAGGGCTTATGTTCAGGGGATGTCATCCTGAAAAATCATGCTCGGGCTTATTTTCCGGTTAGGTCTTGTTTTCAGGGAAACACGGTATTACTATTGGACAACACCATTCTAGAATGTGAATCCCACAGGCCATGGAGTAGGTATTGAGGAAAAAAAGCAGCATGGGTGGGGGTGGAGGGTAACATTTGCAAGACGCTGCGCTACTCACGGTAACGCATTTCCGTGCTTCTGGATTTGCCCAGGCACGTGTATCTCCCAAACTGACGTGCCCACAGATATTTCCTCTTCCCCTGGACTTCCTGTGAGACGACGGTTCTATAGAACCCACTGTGAGAGACAGTGTTTTAAAGAGAGAACGATACGCCTGAGAGGTGACCAGAAGGAGGCCAGAGAGCAAGGAGTTCAACCAGGACGGAGGTGGGGGTCCCACAGAAGCAGAGGCAGGGGTAGTGGTGGGGGTCCCGGGCTTCAGCGGGGTGCGAGGAGGTGGCGTCCCCACAGGAGGCCCTCTGGCCAGGCTGTGGCCCCCTTGGCAGGGTTCACTCAGGAGACCGCAGGCGGTATCGGAAGCGCACGTCATAGCTGGGCTGGGTGGTGCCGAAGCCCCAGCGATGGGGGTCCACGGGCGGCACCGGCGTGTCAGGGTCCACCAGCTCCAGGTCGAAGTGCATGATCATGAGCAGAACAAAGAGCTTCATCTCGCTGAGCGCCAAGAATCTCCCGGGGCAGATGGAGACGCCCCAGCCCCACGGCATGGAATAGTGGTGGAGCTTTTTGCCTGCCTTGTAGAAGTCCACTTTTCGGCTGCCGTTGGGGTTGAGGAAGCGGTCGTACTTGAAGGCAGTGGGCTCGGGGTGGATCTCAGGGTCCATGTGCACTGAGAGATAAGGGAAGAGGGCCACGATGTCCCCAGCGCGGACCCGGTACTCCTCCCCACTGGCCATCTTCAGGACGTTGTCGCATTTCACCACCCTGAGGAGGGTGGGCGCAGCCCCCAGCCGCAGGGTCTCCTCCATCACGCTGTCCAGCACTGGGGTGCGGTGCAGGGCACTCACCTCAACGTCGAAAGACTTCCCAGCCTCTAGCCTGGCCTCCCCCAGGACCTGGGCAGCCTCTTCTCTCAAAGCCTGCATGGCTTCTGGGTGCTTCAGGAGGAACAAGAGGGCCCAGAAAGAGGTAGGGCCTGTGTTCCCCTGGGAGGCCCAGAGCATCATGAAATTGAACTTGTCCTGCATGGCTGGGGCCACGTCCTGCTCCCTCAGAAACTGCAGCATGTAGGCTACCCAGTTGCTTATGCCATCCTTCTCTAAGTTATGTTTCACGGAGAGCGTCTTGTGGAAGAGACGCTGGAGCCGGCCCACTTCTAGCCACTCCTGGGGCCCCAGCAAGGAGTAAACAAACCTGGGGAACAGGCGGTCAAATTTGCGGAACTGCACAAATAGCTCCTCTGCCTGTAGCAGGTCCTGTCGCTTGTCCTTTGTGTAGCCAAACAAGCTCAGGTAGCCGGCCCTGAACAAGGCATTGTAGCAGAAGTCAAAAAGGCCATCCTCGCGCCAGCTTCTGGCATCAGGACTCTGGCCCGTGGGCCCCAGGAGCACCAAGGAAAGGCTGTCCAGCATGGTTTTGTTGAGATCCTCTAAGCCATCCCCCATGAGATGCTTGGTGCTGGCCAAGTGTATCATCCGGTGGTCTCCTGGCACTGAGCGGTATCCAAATACCTTTAGCACCAGTTTTTCTGCATACTCCACAAAGTCCAGTTTTCTCTGTGCATCCTTGAGGATGGGGCCAAAGGAGAGGGGGTCCATGACAAAGGTGAAGTACTGACCCCCTAGCTGCACCGTGAACACGTCCCCATGCTTGGCTCGCATGTGCTTCAGGAATTCAAACATATTCTTCCGGAAAGCCATGGCATGACCCAGCCAGGGCACAGAGCCCTTGTCCAGAGGAGGTTCCTGGGGCCTGCGTTGCCGGAGCAGGCTCAGCAGGCACAGGTACCCCACAACGGCCACCAGCAGAGCTCCCAGCACCAGACCCCAGGGCACCATGGCTGTGCTCTTCCAGGTTAAGCTCTGGACACACTGTTCTCTGGATGCCAGGGAGCTTTTGGGAGGCCTTGACAAGTTGGGAAGGGAAAGCTCTGTCTTCCCGGACCTTGCCCAGTGGCTGCAAGTTATAGCAAATAACCCTGGCAGGACACATCTGGGAGTGGCTTTAGCACTTGCCAGTGCTTGGTCATGTGGGAGGAAGAGGCGGGGACCAGGAGAAAGCTCAGAAAGAAGCATCTAGCTATGATCACAGCGCCCTCACCAGCTTCAGGCGTTGCTCTGACCTTTTTCACACTCATCTTCTCTACAAAGCCTTCCTTGACCCCACTCTCACACCCCTGACTCACTGACCATTCCCACCTTTATTTACCCGTGCATTCACTTATTCATTAATTTGCTATGTCATTCAGAAATCTTGTATTCAGAAATGCCAGAAGCACTAACTTTCACATCTACCCCTCCTTATCTTTAGAAGACCCACAGGGCCTCCCAGACTGAGCACGGTGCAAGACTTCAGTCTCTGAGCCTCTGGCCTGGGGCCCCACCACTGGCACAATTGGCTTGCACACTTCTGTAGCAAGAAGGACAGACGGGGGAATCTTGGAATTATGAACTGACTTCAAACCAATTGTTTTATTTCACAATCTAAGATCTTGGCTCAAAGTGTAGTGGGGACTTTCTCTGACATCTGCCCTGGCTTGAGTGAGGTGAGTTGACCTTTTACTTGGGGTTTTCTGGAGATGTCAGGTCAGGTCCCTTGCAGCAGGCTCAAGAAGGGGAGAGCTGTGCCACTGACTCTCCTGCGTTATTACTCAAGCAGCCTAGCCTGTTGTTGCAACAGATGAGGTTCAGACTCAATTCAACCAGTTCTGATAACCCTCCAGTGACTCAACTTCCTAAATGACCTGCAAACAGGAACTTTGTGTCCTCAGACAACTGTAGGGTTTCCACATCCCTCTTGAGTGAGCTCCCTTCGCCTTGTGCAGCAACCTCCACAGGAGCTGGACATATCCACCATCTGCCTCCATGAAGTCCCCTCTGATTGCTCTTGGCAACCACAGCAAGTACTCAGCACATGAAATCTCTTTAGCCTTAGAATCCAGAACTGCAGGCTAACTCCAAGGAGCTGAACTTCATCCCCCGGTTTTTAATGGGTGGTGGCACCATCTTACATTCATTCTCCCCTTTATTCATTCATTCACTTAGACCCACTCATCCATTCATTCCCTCCTTCCAGTCAACATGGGAACAGCCCCATCTTTACATTCACTGGGCATTTACTACCAGAAATTTTGCTACAACCATGAATGAGACAGACACAGTCCCTGCCTTCTTGGGTTTATGGTCTAAGGAAGGGAAAAAGATATTAAATCATTGCCAGAAGAAGTATATAATTACAATTGTGTTAGTGCTGCAAAGTGTTAAGACGGGATTGTAATGGTTGCACTAAATCTTCTATTTTCGAGATTTGGCTCTCTGGTATAATTCAAATTAATAAGTGTAATTTAGCTTGGGAGTTTTTGAAAGCTTTCTTGGTTTCTGCTTGCTGTACATTTACTATGCATATCAGTTTGTGGGGACAGAGCCCCAGAGAGCAGTTTCCAGGCTCTCGGCCTCACGTGGAAAGGTGCTGGCTCAGGTAGTAGATGGCCATCAGCTGTGGCTAGTTGGCCGTCAGCTGTAACCCTAGAGCCATTGGCCACTAATATAACTGCCGTGGCTGCGCTGGGGAGTGGAGTCAAGGAGAGTCGTCGGTCGGTTGGCAGGAAAGCGGACAGCAGGTCGCACATCGGGTGAATCCAGCCTCCAGTGAGACTATAGTGGTGTGACTCCCCTACCTATGGCTCCGTGGGTGTTACTTTTTGGCCTAGCCACATCCTGTGTTCTTATGTGGGAAGCGGGAGCAGGCCGCCCCACGTGACAAATGGCGCAGTGAGCAGGGTCTCCTGCGTGACACAATTTCAATGTTTCTATTTACTAGGGCCCATTGCAGGCCCTGTGATTTGGGGGAGATTTTGCACCTGTATGGGATCCACTCTCCTGGCTCCAACTTAAATCTACATAACATATGCAAAGGTTGCCATAACCAGCTTAACTGCACCTTCCTGCATTCCTAACCAGCTTAACCGCACCTACGGGTCCAAGAAATTTATATCCTGATTAGAAAATATAAAACTTGAGACCAAACAAAGTAGTTTCCAGCAGACTCTGCCCAGCCCACCCTCCTCTTACTTTAATAAATCTTCTATATTTCTATCTGACTCATGAATTCTTTCATGGCCTGCGAGCGAGCACACACAACACAAAGGAGAAGAGCAGAGGGGGAAGGTGGGTGGCAAGTCAGGAAGGCCACACAAATCAGGTGGTAATTAAGTGGAGACCTGGAGGGTGCCAAGGCCAGGCCAATGTGTGTTGAGTGTGGTGGTGCTACAGGTGGAGGTAGGGATGTGTGAGGGGTAGGGATGTGTCAAGGCATCGAGCAAGGTCGTCCCAAGGGACAGGGTGTCCACCCACTCTGAGGGCCAACGTGGCTGCAGAGCTCAGGAGAGAGGGGAAGAAGCGCCAGCAGGGTGCTGACTCCGCAGGCTCATTGCGGACTCGGGCTTTGACCCATCGTGCAGCACTGAACCCTTATCACACCAGCCCGTCCAGCCCTGTGTCTGGGTCCAGCCACCCAGGGTCACTTAGGGGTGGCCTGGTGGACCTGCAGTGACTACTGGCTCTTCCGCGGCGGAGGCCGGCCGGCTCCTGAGAATTCGGCCCACGCGGCTGCCCCTCCCAGGTGTGACTGACAGAGGCCAGCGATCCAGAACCAGCAGGGCGAATCCGAGATACGCCCTTCCACAGGGAGGGGTCGGGGCGGGGTTACGATGTGGGGCCGAATGGCCTGGAAGGATCAACGACTTGCAGAGCTGCCCCCCACTTCCCCGGCGTGCTAGAGCGGCCGCGGGCCCGAGGGCCGGAAAGGCGATGACGCACTTCTGGCCCTGCAGGCTCCGCTGTGGCTTCTCTGAGCAGGCACCGTGGAGCTGACCTCCGTGCGGAGGCGCTCTCAGCCCGTGGGTTCGTGGGGCTTCGCGCGCGAAGGCGCTGTGTGTCTGTCAGTTCGTCTGCGGAGCAATCATGAGGGAGTGGGGCTGGGGCTGCAGGAGGACTTGCAGAGGGGACTGCCTCCTTCCCTCCCAGCGCGCTTGTTTCCCACGCGCGCTCTGTGCGAAGCCCCCACTTTGGCCCATAGTGCTGGGAGTTCTCATCTCGTAAGCCCCGCAGAAGCATCGTTTCAGTGCCCTTTCCCATCTCATTTGCACATTCCATGGTGAGTGGGTGGTGGGCTGAGTTCTCTAGACAGAGCTCAAACGGGTCTCTGGCCTTGTCCTGTCTCGTGTCTTCTCAAGCCACATGTGGTCCAGAATTTGGTTAACTGGGCACCGATCAGAGGGTTCTGTTTACGTGTTGTGGTTCCTGTATTGGGGTTCTCCGCTGGGGGGGGGGGGTCTCCAGTCCGACTGCACCTCCCGCCCAGCCACCCAGTCTTGGTTGCCCTTTGTTTCAATTCAAGATGATATTGACTGCTCCCCCCGTGGTTGCCACTTCTAACCCCAGCTTCACCCCGAGAATGCAACAGCAGTACCGTTGAAATGGAGACGCAGGAGAGAAATTATTTCACTCTGCCTTTAGAGCGGGCAATAGTCTCATTTTACTTAGGGATGAGCTTATTTATGGCTCCTTTCCTTTTCTAGCTTTCAAGGTTCCTTCTTTTTTTTCCAGGAATGGAAGGAAACTCCTCCATGCAACTGGGTTCTTGGCAGCCTGGCCCCAGATTAACCATCTGATTTCTAATCAGCATCACATATACCCAAGCTAACCTAAAAATAAAAAGCCAAGTGAGAGGCAGCAAGTGTTTATGTGAGATCAAAGAATAGCTATGCAGGCAGAAACCAAAATAATGCTCCACTTACGGGGTGTAGGCAAGGGTTTCTTATAAGAAAGGGAAGGGTAATAATTGTGTGAATAGAAAAGACTGAATGTATTATACAAATGGGTAATGGCCAAACCATATAGAAAAATAGAACTCTGACCCACAATCTTCATCAACCAGTCCAGGAAGGCAATCCATATCTGCATAACCAGTCCGAGAAGTCAAACTACTATCTGTAGCCATCAGTGCAGGAAGCCAAAATAACCCTATGGCCTCCAACAGCCAGAACCTGATTAATATGCTCCCTCAACCAATCACATAAGTTGCTTTGCTTCTAGCTCTTGGCCTTCCCCTTGCCAACAATCTCCAATCAGAACAACCTGAAGCCTTCCCTTTTTTCTACTATAAAGCTTTCCCACTTCTCTGCCTGACCTGGAGTCTCTCCAAACGCAAGTGACCATGGCGACTTTCTTGTTACAAGGTTAGAATAAATAGCCTTTGCTTGTTCTCATTTGGGTGGTCTTCGTTTATTTTCATAATTCTGTTTAAAAGTTTAACTTCCTGACACGCTGTGTGATGCTAGGTAAGCCATTTCCTCTCTTTAGGCCTTACTTTCTTCAACTGAAAAACTGGTTCAACATTTATTCATTATTTTCTTCCACAAATATTTCTTGGCACTTAAAGAAATTGGGCCCTAAGAGGTGCTAGACATTGGGTGAATGTTAGAGGCACAAAGATGATTCATATCAAGGCAGTAATCTGCTTTCTGTAGTAAAGAGAGGCAGATACATGAGCAGGAATAGACAAGTGAAGTGTGTGCTGCCTTATATCAGCATCCATCCTACAAAGGTGCCGCAGAGTGAAGAGTGGTCAGTGGGAAAAGGGACGGGAAAGGATTCCCAGAGGAAGCCTCCTTCCCCACCACCCAGTCCCCTCTCATCCCCCACCCCTGCAGCGGCGCTCGGGGGCAGTCGGTGTCTCGGGGAGAACTGGACCACTCTCCCCTCGGTCTTTTGCTGGGGAGAAAGGAGGACCACAGAGACGCGGCGCCCTCCACCGTCCTAGAGAAGCCAGAGTGGCACGAATGCTGCAGCCTCTACCTCTCCGGTGCGGAGCTCTGGCCCGCACAGAGAATGGGAGCTACGGGGAGAGCTGGCCGGGCTGGCCGGACTCCCGGGCACGCGGCCGCTATGCCAGGCCTGCCCGGCTCCGGAGCGTCCCTTCCCGACCCTTGGCAGCCCCCGGGCGGGCCCGGCGCACGCTCACTTCCCCGGTGGGCGGCCCGGGCCATGGCGAGCCGGGTCCGCATCGGCCTTGCACTCGAGCTGCTGTCGGGACAGCCCGCGCCTGCCCGGACGCACCTGGTGAGTGCGGGGCCGGCGCCGTGATGCTAACTCTGCCCTGGGCTCTGCGCCCGGATAAGGGGCGGAAAGGGGGCAGTACCGCGACCGGGGAATTGGGGTCCAGCCCAGAGGGGAGGGCCCGGAGGAACAGGCAGGGGGCAGAGTGGATTCGACACCCCTCAGACTTGCGCGCGCAGGGGAAGCACAAGTGCAACTGGCGGCATAGGCGTGAGCCAGGTGCTGGGGCAGAGGTGTTCACAGCCCTATGCGCGGCGACGAATGTCCAGAATTTCCATGACGCTGCTTTTACAGAGCTCGTTATATTTGAGGTGGGTCTCGAGGTGAACGTGAGTGTGCAGGCGCACGAGGGAGGAACTGGATCTTCGGGAAGGGGGAGCTGCGAGTGCACGGGCACAGATCTAGGCAAAAGCAGGGTTTGGGTTCCTAAGAGGATGGTGGCTCGGGAGGTGCTCCCAGGCAGGCAAGCGGGGTCCCTGAATAGTGAATGACGTTGTTTGCCCTGCAGAGGGTGTGGACTTTTTAGGGAGGCGAAGGTGAGCCCGCCAAAGCCTTTGAGCCCCGGAGTGCACGGAAGTCCCTGTGGGCCTTATCGGGCCAGGACTGATAGGAAATGGACCGGTTGGGTGACCCCATAGCATGGAGACTGCCATCCTGAATGAGGCAGCGGTTGGGAATTATAAGAAGTCGAAGGAGTCTTGATGGCTGTAAGTTAGCACTGTTTGTGTTTCTTAAAAAGGAGGGTGAGAGAGAAGGGACAGGAAAGGCGCAGGAGCTCGGGCTCCCGAAAATAAAGAAAAAGGGGGCGTTGAGACGAGGATGTAGGGAAGAAAAAGAAGGGTGGGATGTTTTAGAGAGTGTTGGTGGGGGAGTGCAGGCAATAAAGTCAGTGTTTGGGTCTGTCCTGTTGAGTACAGTTTCCAGGGCAACCCTAGTGTTCTGAGGAGCCCTTCCTTAGCTGCTTCCTTGGCTGGTGTCTGACTTGGACAAAGGGCCCTACATTGGGGCCAATGGGATGGCAGTGAGGACAGAAGCCAGTGTGGTGTAGTAGGTAAGAGCCAGAGACTCAGGCTCAGTTTGGTATCTTTGGGGGAAGTTAATCTCTGAGCCTCGGTTTTCTCCTCTATAAAATGGGTGTATATACATGTTACACAAAGTAACATGTAAAGTGCTTGGCACAAGCTTAATAAATGGTAGTTTCTCTGAAGGAGGATACATTGTGGAGAAAGGATGACACCTAGAATGTAGATAGCTATCTCGGGCGGAGGGATGAAAAAGGAAAACTTGCGGAGACTCATGAAAAAGATGAGACGTTTGCTGAAGTAAAGATGAAGAGACATGAGAAAGTTGATGGCTGATCTTTTTTATCTTTGGAAGTAGGGGGCAGAAATCTGCTGATAGTTCCTTGAGACATTCAGAATCCAGAAACTCAACCAGTACCTTCCTGCCTCCCCTGTGCTTCTTAGTGCCTGGTCTACCGCTTACTCCAGGCCTGGGTCCTGGGATTGTCCTAGGGCATTTAAACACATGTTGTTTCAGGAGTCAGTGACCTTTGAGGATGTGGCCGTCTACTTCGCTGAGAACGAATGGACTGGCCTGACGCCTGCACAGAGGGCCCTATACAGGGATGTGATGCTGGAGAATTATGGGGCTGTGGCTTCCCTGGGTAAGGCTCTTTCCCTTTGGACTCCACCTCTGCCCTTCAGACTTTCCTCACTCCTTCCTCAGAGGCTCAGGAGTTTTCGAGAGCCCTTGGTTGAGTGGCAACTTCAGCAACTGAGTCTTAATGACCCAGCCTCAGTGATTGCTGGGAAGTGGGAAATCCTGTTCTCAATTCAGGCCTCACACAGGACCTCCTCGTCCCAGGGTGAGGGCTGCCCATCTCCGAACCCCTGTGCTGTGGGTACAGTGGGAAGAGCAGATTCCTGGTGCCCCCTGAGCCCTCAGTTCCCCATCCCGTCAGTTTGGGAGACCTGGCCCAATACCATCCATGGTCAAGCAGATGTCTGAACTTGAGAGCTCTAAGAGGTAGAGAATGAGAACAATTCCTCACTGCGTAGATGGTCCATTTGCTCACTCAAGCTGTTGTTGAGCACCTCCTCCTACTCCATCTTTCCTGAGCTTTGCAAGCCTCTGGCCCCTCTCCCCGGGGTCTCCTGCCCCTTTCCCTGAACTTGTGTTTCTTGTTCTTCCTAGTAATTTCCCTTCTTTCCCCTCCTGCCCCTGACCTGGAAACACAGTTCTGGGAGGAGCCCTGGGATTGCTCTGTCACCCCACTCACATGCCTGTCCCATTTCCTTCCCTTCAAGCAGCATTTCCATTTCCCAAACCGGCCCTGATTTCCCAGCTGGAACGAGGGGAGGCACCCTGGAGCTCAGCTCTTCAGGGAGCTCTGGATGGAGAGGGCCCGAGGGACATCTCAGGTGAGTGAGGACACATGTCAGTCATGGAGCAGTTCCCTTGTCTTGATCTTTGCATTGTAATAGGATGTTCTCTTAATTTAGTGTTGTGGACACCGTTGGGATTACCTTTTGTCCTCTGTGTTCTCATGGTTTTCCGTCTTATTTTATCCATCCTGGCTCCTCTGGCTGCCATCTTCATTCACTTGTTTTACCTCTTGCCCATCTCGTCTGTTCTTATCATGGCCACCATTTATCTTTACTCCCTGACTTTTCTGTTTACTCTCTGATCTGAGGTGGCCTTTCTGCTTTCCTGGCGTGTTTATAGTCTTCCAGCAGAAGATTCCGACTGCCCTTTGGGGATAGCTTGGCCATCTTTATCATTAGAAATCAAGAAGTTTCAATAACCCTGAACCTCATAGTTCCTATTCCTCAGCGATTTCTGGTGGGGAAAGCCCTGGCATTCCTTCAGGCCCAGCACAGGGCTTTCCTGCTCCTAATTTCCTAAAGAGAACTGTGTCCCCCTATTGCTTCACTGGCCCCATCCTATCTTCTTCCCACAACGGCTCTTTTGTGACCCAGTAAGACTTGAACTCTGCCCCCAACTTCTCTATTCTCATAGCTCCTTGCTGTCTCTGTCAGTCTTTCCATGTTGGAAAACTCCTGATTGCAAGTAACAACCCATTTCAAACAGGCGTAAACAGTAAAGAGGAACTAATTTGTTTCATGTAACTGGGAAGTCCTTAGGTAAAGTGGGCTGAAGTAGTTTGATCAGAATTTCAATCTCTGCTCTGCTCTGTCTCCTTGTATGTCGGCTTTTTGTACAGTCTGGCTCCTCTCATGGTTGTCAGGTGATTGGTAGGTGTGAATCATACCTACGGGGAGAAACAGACTATAACCATTGCTAATCAGAGTCCTGAGTATTGCTCCCAGTTGGGCTCACTCCCGCCCACAGGGCATGGCTGTGCCAGAGTGGAGGAGGGACATAGGGAGATAAGTAGTGTCCTCCACATTCTTTCAGGATCTCGGTACTTACTCTCTCAGCCGCCCAAGGGAGTTTCCCATCGCTGCTTTAGGCAGAAAGCCAACAGTCGTGATTCCTTAAGCAAAACCCTAACTCCGTGACCTGCGGCAGACCTCCTTGGGGCACAGGTTCCTACTCGAAGGCCACTTTTGTCTCAGAGAAGAGAACACTCAGGGGATGCATGGTCCTTGGTTTTAGCCGCATAAAATGTCATCAATTGGAAGGTGTAGAGTTGATTTGTTTCTTAGGAGGCTTCAGATGGGAGTTACAGAGACAGATCTTAGTTACGCCCGAAAAATAAGGGACCTTTGTGATTAGAAGTGTCTGTCGTTAGAGTAAGAAGTGACTTCTGGAAATGGCTGAGTGAGGCTGTGAGGCCATTTCTTATGGATGCTATAGAGAGACCCATCACTGATCCTTTGTGGAAAGAGAAGGCAATAGATAGATGGATAGGAAGGAAGGAAATTAAGACATTGTGGTTTCCCGACATAGTCCCAGGAATAGGTCTTTGAAAGTCTATCCTATCCTGATTCTTTCCTAGGAACTGGCTGTCACCTCCTAGGGGCAGGTGCTGAAGACACCTTTGTTTTTCCTGTTTCCTCCTGACATTTTAAAATAAGCAATATGCTTTCATATTTTGGGGAACTAATGGAATCACAACTTCCCTGTACCTCAGTTTCCTATCCTTTACGTTCTTATCCCAAGTTTCAGGTCATCTTTGTTACCAGTCTTTCCACTCACCTTCATTCTCTTCTGACAACTTCCATCTCTGCTCCTTTCCTAATGGGTCTCACTCCTACTGAGCCGCCGTATTTATATCTTGACCTGGCAGGCTGTCCATTTCTTCTTTTCTTTTCTTTTCTTTTCTTTTCTTTTCTTTTCTTTTCTTTTCTTTTCTTTTCCTTTTCTCTTCCTCTTCCTCTTCCTCTTCCTCTTCCTCTTCTCTTCTCTTCTCTTCCCTCATTTCTATTTTCTATTTTCTCTTTCTTTTTTGTTGTGCCCTTCTGTGCCCCACGTCAGAGGCTTGTCTCGGTGTTCCCCTCCTGCCGCGGGGCAGGGGGCTTGCTCCTGTACACAGTGCTCCCCTAATGACGCGGGGCCCCACATGGAGACCCCTTCCTGCCATGGGATCCACGGTGGGAGGCTTGCCCCGGACCCGGTGGTCCCCTAATGCAGCGGGCCCTGCAGAATCATGAGGCTCATACCATACACGGTGTTCCCCTAATGATGCCAGGCTGCGCGTCCGGAGGCTCGTCACCTTGCACGGTGTTCCCCTCCTGCTGCTGGGATCCTGCCTCCTGGGATCTTCCGTCTTCAGCAGGTGGGAGAGCCATTAAACTAGTAAATGAGAGCAAAATTAGCACTTTTCTCCCAGTCACATATTTTCCTGTCTTTTCTTTGTAAAAGGTCAAAAATCCATTTTACCATTTATGTTGTAAGTAAAAGACCCTCTAAAAATGCCTAAATCAACCAATTAATCAAGAGCTAACTTAAACCTCTAGGGCCCAGCTTTCATCTGGAGAGGCTCAATTAATTAAATTTGGTATATGTTGGGTCTTAGACTCAGACTGAACAGAGGGCCTACTCATCTGGCTGCTATGGTTAACCAATACTTTAAAATTGTATTTTACTCATTGTGTTAATTGCTAGGGATGAAAAACAAGTAATATATGACCCCTATCCAAGAAGGGCTCACAGTCTAATGGGACAGTGTATGGAGGTGTATAATTACAGTAAAATGTGATGCTGTAACAGAGGTGTGAATAAGACCCTATGGGAACAAAGAGGAGGCAGTCTGCCCAGCTCTGCCTGAAGTAGTTTAGGGAAGCTCTTTTCATGGCAGACTTGGTGATTGGATTGTATGAGAACTACATTTCCTTTGGTGTTGGAAATTGTGAGGAAGAGTCTTCTTGCTGCTCCCTGCCGTGTGTGACAAGCTCAGCTTCCCCAGGTGTATCACAAAGGATCCTTGATTTCTGACCGGGTCTTCTGCCCTGAATCCTGGCCTGTTCTTCTCATGTTATAAACTGGATTGACTACCTGGAAGGAATTCTGACTTGGCCTCGTTAGAATTCTGTTTTGATTAAGCACCAGAGGTGCCATGCTAGAGAAAAACTCTGTTAAACCTTCCACCTGCTTGAACATTAGAGAATACATAATGGTGATGTTTATTATCTTCATGCTAGAGGATTAGATTTGGTTCAACTTTCCTGAGAGCAGCCCTCCCGCCATGCTTGGTCTGGCGCTGGGAATCACAGCCCCCAGGAACTCTCTGTCTGGTTTCTGCCTTTTGCTTTTGGTGGCTTTCTATGTGTTAGCTCTGTTTTGCCATTGCAGCTAGGTCAGGGCCATTGAGACACGGATGGCACTTGGAGAGACATGGATATAATACCACTTGGTGACCTCTGATGACATTTGCAGCTCTGCTTTCTTCTTTCAGAGGGTGTGTTGAAGAGTGAGAAAGAAGATTTTATTCTGAAGGAGGAGATTTTTGAGGAGCCACAGGATCACACGGTGCTATCACGTGGACCCCGCTGGTGTCGCTCCCGGGAAGTCTGGTTTGGAAAAACTTGTGAAGAGGAGAAAAGCAGGTTAGGGAGATGCCCTGATTACCCCAATGGGGGAAGTATGGAGAACACTACCAATGATATTATACAAGTCATTGTCAAAGATGAGATGATCTCAGTAGAAGAGAGTTCAGAAAACACTGATGTTAACACACACCTTGTCATACATCA
Source organism: Rhinolophus sinicus (assembly GCF_036562045.2). NCBI lineage: Eukaryota > Metazoa > Chordata > Mammalia > Chiroptera > Rhinolophidae > Rhinolophus > Rhinolophus sinicus. The sequence goes on along the minus strand of NC_133759.1, from coordinate 10,779,414 downwards.
GAACATTCTAAGTGAGCGGGTATTCTGTATGTGTGAAGAATGTGGCAGGTGTTTTGATCAAAACGAGGACTTTGATCAACATCAGAGAATTCATAATGGAGAGCATGTCTATGAATGTAAGGAATGTGGGAAGATTTTCAGTTTTCGATCACACTGCGTGGCACATCAGAGAATTCACACTGGGGAGAAGCCCTATGCTTGTCAAGAATGTGCTAGAGCCTTCCTTCGGAAGTCAAACCTGATTCGGCACCAGAAAATACATACAGGAGAGAAACCCTTTAAATGTAAGGAATGTGGGAAGAGTTTAAGTCACAACACAAGCCTTACACAGCACCAGCGGATCCACACTGGGGAGAAACCGTACACCTGTAAGGAATGTGGGAAAAGCTTTGCTCGGAGCACAGCCCTTCTTCGACATCAGAGAATCCACACTGGGGAGAAGCCTTACGAGTGTAAGGACTGTGGGAAGGGCTTCATGTGGAACTCGGATCTTGCTAAGCACCAGAAGGTCCACACCGGGGAGAAGCCTCATGAATGTACTGAGTGTGGAAAAAGCTTCGTTTGCAAGGCACACCTTACCCGACATCAGAGAATCCATACTGGGGAAAGACCCTATAAATGTAGTGACTGTGGGAAAGACTTTAGTCAGAATTCTGTTTTGATTAAGCACCAGAGGTGCCATGCTAGAGAAAAACGCTGTTAAACCTTCCACCTGCTTGAACATTAGAGAATACATAATGGTGATGTTTATTATCTTCATGCTAGAGGATTCCCAGAGACAAAATGAGACGACTGTCCACATTTGCTGTAACTCTAATAGCCAGTATTATCTTTCTCCTTCTCCTGAAAGATACCCCGTACTCTAGCAAGACTGGTCCCCCGTTCAACCACCCACATTCATACAAGGCAGCATTTAGTTGAGCACCTACTCTGTGTTAGCTACTATGCTAACCATTTTACATACATTCTTTAACTTTTCTTACTCCTATTAAAGTAGATACTCTTATCCCCATTTTACAAATGAGAAATCTAAGGTTAAACAAGATTATACAATTCATTCAAGTTAGTAAGTTACAGAGTTGAGATTGGAACCAGGCCTGTCACACTCCAGAGTCTACTATTCTTTATTTGAGCGCATTTCTACTTCTATCCATTTTTATTTGCTCAAGTTTCCCTTCCCTTCCTCCTCTAAGACCCAGCTCCTTCAACTGAGCAGACTTCTCTCCCTCTTCTAGTAATCAGTACTACCCAACTTGGTATTTAATTATGTGCTGTCTTACATTTTTCTAATAGTTTCCTGTCTGTTAGTCCAGCTAAATGGCTCTTTGAGGACCAACACTGTATTTCTTTTGTTTTTCAAATGTTAAAAGTTACTTTTTTTGACTAGATATAACATGCTCATGATAAAAAAATTGAAATAGTTCAAAAAAGTGTTCAGTGAAATGTAAATTTCCTTGTCACACACGTAAGTATTAATACTGCTTTCCTAAGTCCACCTCACTTAAAACCATATTTGATGTAAATGACATTGCAGTTACATTGCCAACTCCATGACCTTCTCTTCCTCAGAAGTTGTCCCTCTGAAGTCACCAAGGTAACTTAAGGAAAGTAGCAGAGGGTAGTCTGGGTCATGCAATCATGGAAGACCTGATTATAAGAGTATTCTTCAACTGGAAAAATGAAAAACAAATGTTTAAGTCTGTGAATGATTTGTGTTAAGTCTTTAAATGTTCTATGGAATTCACACTGAAGCCGTCTGGACCTGGGCTTTTATTTGTGGGAAATTTGCTCTTGCTAAAAACAAGTAGTTTTCTACTTTCTTAAGGTGGAAGACTAGGTTATTGATTTGAGATTTCTCTTTTTTTAAAATAGGCATTTGCAGTTATAAATTTTCCTCAAAGCACTTCTTTAGCTGCCTCCTATAAGTTTTGGTATGTTGTGTTTTCATCTTCATTCACCTCCATTTCTAACATCACTTAGGATTTCTTCATTGACCCACTGGTTATTTACTGAGGCTTGCTTTATAGCCTAGCTTTATGGTCTTTCCTGGAGAATATTCCATATTTGTTTGAGAAATGTATTCTGTTGTTGTTGAGTATAGTGTTCTATAGATGTTTGTTAGGTTTATAATATTGTTCAAGTCTTCCATTTCCTTTTTGATCTTCTGTCTAGTTCTGTTTATCATTGAAAGTTAGGTATTGAAGTCTCTATTATTGTTGTTTCCCTTTAATTCAGATGGTATTTGCTTCATGTATTTTGAGGCTCTTTTTGAAGGTACATATATGTGTTTACAATTGTTATCTGTTCCTGATGGATTGACCGTTCTATCATTATAGAATATCTCTTTACCTCTTTATCTTATATATTTTGTTTCAAAGTCTATTTTGTCTGATATTAGTGTGGCCCCTCAAGCTCTCTTATAGTTGTTGCTTTCATGGTACAGATGCTCCTGAACTTACAATGGCGTTATGTCCCAATCACCCATCATAAGTTGAAAATATCATAAGTTAAAAATGCATTTAGTACAGCTAATCTACCAAACTTCATAGCTTTGCCTAGTCTACCTTAAATGTGCTCTGAACACAAAATCCAAAAAACGCTGGCAACATAGTGCACTGTAGAGCATTGGTTGTTTACCCTGGTGACCATGTGGATGGCTGGGAGCTGTCGCTCATGGCCGCTGCCCAGCATCCTGAGAGAGCATCATACTGCATATTACTGGCCTGGGAAAGAACAACATACAAAATTTGAAGTATGGTTTCTACTGAATGCGTCTCACTTTCACACCATCATAAGGTCAAAAAATCATAAGTTGAACTATAATAAGTTAGGGGACCTTCTATGCAGTTGACCCTTGAACAATGTGGGAGTTAGGGGTACCAACCTCCTATGCAGTTGAAAATCCAAGTATAATTTAAGTCAGCTTTCTGCATATGCAGATTCCAACGGTGGGTTGAAAATACAATTGACCCTTGAACAACGTGGGTTTGAACTGTGCAGGTCCACTTATACATGGGCATATTAATCCGCTCAACTCTAGTCAGTCAGTAGCCCAGGAATCTGCATGCTTCTCAGAACATTCCAGGACCACATTTGGAGAAATACCAACCTGTAACCAGTCTGGCATGGCAAAGATTTGGTTATGTTATAATTCATGGGTTAAGTTATTTTGGTTGGTGGGTTAGATCTGTGTTCTCCTAATCCAATACTATGTTCTCTAACCATTTTATGTATATTATGTGTATTTCCCAAGTAAATTAAAGCTTCCTGATAGCATGAAAAATCTCATACTTTTCTCATTTATGCCGTTACATTTTATAAAAAGTTACTTGATTTTTTGTTGTTGTTTTTGTTTTCTCTTGATTGATTAATGAGGTTTTCTCCGAACTTTATTCCTCCCGGTTCTTTCACCATTCCTTCCCTGCCCTAGTGTCTGAGCCCTCTCTTTTACTTTCCCATCCCTTTATGTCCTCAGGCTTTGTACGCCATCATACATTCCTTTATTACCCACAACCTTCCCTCATTGACCAGTCCTGCCCTTTTGGCCACCTTTTCATCTTGAACTCTTCTTGGATCTACAAACCCTGATAAAATTTTTTTTTGCCTTTTGGGATTCAGGACTTTCCCTTGCCTTGTCTCATTCCCTACGTGCTCTAAAGGCATTTTATAAGCATATAAAAGCTGTGTACTAGCAGCTCTTATATGATTACCTTACTTGATGATTAACTCAGGCAACCTGGGGCCTGTAGGCAAAATCTGGGCCACCACACGGCTTTTTTTGTATAGCTTACAAGGTAAGTATGGTTGAAATTTTTTAATGGTTGAGAGAAATCAAAAGAAGACTACAACTTTGTAACACGTGAAAATTGTATGAAATTCAAATTTTAGTGTTCATAAATAAAGTTTTATGGGAATACAGTCATGTTCATTCATTAAGTATTGTCTGTGGTGTGTTCATACTACAATAGTAGAGTTGAATACTTGCAATAGAGACCGTATGGCCTGAAGAGTCTAAATTATTTACTATATAGCCCTTTATAGGAAAAGTTTGCTAACCCCATTCCAGTTTCCTCTTGCATTGCTGAGAGGTGGTATGTTTTTCATATATTTCTTCTTATCAGGTGGAAACACATGGGCTTAGAATGAGCATTTGACCTCAAAACAAAATAATTCCCAATAAACACAAATCCTGTGGCATGGGAGCAGGTGAATAGCTGAGAGAGGGACCTGATTTTCAAGATTCTTGTGAGTTAGAGGGCAAGTTAGATAGGCATGCAGGAAATTTTGCAAGGGATGGAATGAATAAAAATGAGAGAGATTCTGTGAAGGAGATAGTTAACAATGAGAAAATTCCTGTAGCAAATAGAAGCCATCCACAAAAGAAATTAGAAAAAAAAATATTAGTGTGTGTTCTCAGCGTGAAACACATCTGCAACTATCAGGTGCATAGGTTTTCTATAAATGTGATGTGTGGGACAAACATTGCAGTCACAATTCAGATTTTTTTCAGCATCAGAAAAAAACACATGGAAAAAAGCCACATCAATGTCAGAAGTGTGGCAAAGCCTTTAGCCTTAGCTTCACTTTTGTTCAACACCAAGGAATCCACAGTGGGAAGTGACCGTGTGTGTGCGAACAGTGTGGCAAGGCGTGGAAGGGCAGCTCCCATGCACAGCAGCGCATTCACACTGGAGAGAAACCCTATCAGTGTGAGGAGTGTGGTGAAGCCTTCAGCTTCAGCTATAGTTTATGCATCACCACGGGATCCACAGTGGGGAGCGACCCTGTGTATGCAGAGTGTGGCAAGGCTTTTAGGTCCAGCTGCCACTGCTCTAAACACCAGTGAATCCACACTGGGAGGAGGCTCCATGAGTGTAGGTACTTGGCAAAGCCTCTGTTTTTAAATCCACGCTGTGCCATTGGAGAGCGCACACTGGGGAGGAACCCTTTAAAGGCAAGGACTGTGGTAAGGCCTTCAGTGAGAAAAATACTTTTATTCGGTATCAGAGTATTCATAGTGGTGAGAAAGCGTGTCTGTAAAGAGGGTGGCAGAGCTTTTCATGTGAACTCACAGCTCATTTGCCACCAATTGCTATGCCCTGGAGAGAAACCCTACCGATGTAAAGAGTATGGGAAAAACTTCACTCGGAGCTCAAACCTTGTCCCGCATCAGAAAATTCACTCAGGAGAGAAAGCCTATCAATCGACGTACGCAATGTGGGAAGGCCTCAGGCAGAAAGGCAATGTGCTAATAGACATCACCAAACTTACCTTTGCAAGACAGATTTCAAAGGCAAGTTCAGGATTGAAGCAGCACCGGGGGCTCCAGGAGAGCAGGAACCGCACCAGAGGAGGATACAGTGAGCATAAGGATTGTGGGGAAACCTTTATGTGGAATTCAAATGTCATTCTCCATCAGAGTATTCCTTCCGGTGAGACACTTTTAAATGAAATTGTTGGTTCAGATCCCCCAAGTGCAGGTTATTAGGCCCTCCCCTTCTTGGCCTGGTCCTACTAATCTAGCCCTACATCCTGCTTCTCCCCAGAAGACCCCCACTGCTCCAGCGTTTCTTTCTCCCCGCTCTCTACACCACACCCACTCTCACTTCTTACCTCACAGCCCTTGCTCTTTCTGCTTCGTCAGCGGCCCTGCCCTCTTCTCTCTCCCTTTCTTTGGTCTTTCCTGGACTTAAATAGGCCCTTTGAAGTTTGCAACTTTGATACTGCCTTTTGCACTCTTGCATGTACCTTCTGCCATCTTGAATCGTGACCTTTTCTGTAGATGGCCTCAATACAACTTGCCACTCAATTAACGTATTTTGCAGTGCATAATGCACACTTTTTTGCCCAAATTTGTGAGGGAAAAATAAGGATGTGCTGTATACACAGGTAGTGCTAATTCCATTTCCCTGAGTTTGGGCCAAAAACATGGGTGTGCATTATACAGAGAGCACTTTACACCTGGCAAAATACAGTATATCCTCGGTTTTCTTACCCCCTGTAGTGGATTCATATTTTTATTTTTAACTGTTGCAGCGAAGTTGTCATTTCTCAAGGACAGGAATCACATGACTAAATGGAAGTTTAGATATAGTTCCACTGTAAATGAATGTATAGCACGGACATTTGAGTGTAGATTTTAGCAATGGTAGAAAGGAGCAATCTCACTTAACTCAGGAAGGGAGAGACATAAATAGAAACTGAAGGTACTGCTCTAAGAAATGGACCTTGTAGGGAGCGGTTTCTGCCTGGACCTTACAGGAGAATGTGAATGGGAACTGGTCCTCGGTTATCCTTCTTCAAGGGATGATTTCATCGGGGCTTCCCCCCACAGCTGTACACCGGGCATCGAATTCATTTGACATTTTGGAGGAAACTGATCTATTAAACAAAAAATCAGTTTGTTATTTTCCCATCTGGTACATCTTTTTTGGGTCCAAATGATTATTTGCTATCTAGTTTCCATCTGTCTGTCTGTCTCTGCCTCTCTCTCCGTCCCTCTATAATGGGGTAGAATAGCCTCATTATGAAAAACCTCATTAGAAGTTGGCTGCTTCTAGATGGCATTTTCAGGAGATAGGGTGATAGATTATCTCCCTTCTCTTGTTTCCCTTGTTTGTACCTTGCAAATGTTATTCTCTTTTGTTGTAACCAAAAGGCATGTTTAGTTGGAAGCTGTGTTTTAAAAACAATACAAATGAGCCAGATGTTGACGACTAGGACAGTTTGGATGTCTTGGCAATGTCAAATTGCTGTATACATTTTAAAACATTTTCAATTTCCGCACCTGTAGGACTGTAAGAAACAGTTCACAGGTGGCCACCAGTCCCCAAACTGGCCTTTGAGTTGCAGGGCATGAGACTGTATCTTTATGGATCAAATCAGGAGCCTGCAGGTTAGTGGGTTGAGCAATAAAGGAGAATTGGTAAGTCCTATGGTTAGAGTACCTTAGCGTGAAAGGCACTGCTTTGTCTGGGATCTTGGGGGCTAAGGAGGACTCCATTAGGTCCTAGAGAGAGAACTAGTCTGATTGGATAAGCGTATCCTGCGTTAGGAGCTGGGCTATAGTGTAAAACTTTCAGAGGCATGACTGGAACTGTCAGGAATTCTTGCCTAAGACCTGTGCTGATTGAGATTGTGTAATTGTGTTTTAGTTGAGCTGTGTAACTTTTGTCTTCCAGATTGCGACACTGCAGTAAAGATATGCTCTTAAATGAACTCTGAGTGTGAAGGGGTGCTGTGAAGAATGGCTACTTCAGAGAGTGAGTCAAGGCATAGGTGGCTGGAATCAGGCTTAGAGACCTACAGTTTGGGAGCTCTCCTGCAGTGTCCTGTGTGAAATCTCAGCTGTCCATTTGTGACGGCATCAACAACTCTGCCTGCCACTGGCAGCATGAGTGTCCTTGTGGGGTGGACAGTTCTGTAGTGCAGAACAGGCAAAGGCGATGGAGGAGGGCATGCTTAGAGAATGCTCAGAGCAAGAGCATCCTGTGAAGTGACTCCATGTCTTGTCTCAGAAGTTTACTGCTCATGAACATGGAAGTCAACAGGTACATCCTATGCTGCTACCGGATGTGGAACCGAGTGGCAGGAAAGACCAACTCCTTTCCCTGCCATGACTCAGCCGTGACTCAGTGGGCTGTTTTTAAGCCACTAAGTTTGTGATAATTTGTTATGGCAGTGATAGAAAACTATTATAGGTGTCTCTTAAAAATGTAATTTGATAATTATGTAGAAAAACAATTGATATTTTTATGTTGAGTTTATAACCATCTATCTTACTAAACTACTAATTCCAATAATTTATACATCAATTACTTTAGACTACTCATCTACAAATAATCACAGTTTTATTTTTGTCTTTCTAATCCTCATACTTCTAATTTGCTTTTCTTGCCTTATTGCACTAACTGAACCTCTGATACCTTGTTGAACAGCAGTGATAAAAGGGGGCATTGTTGCCTCATTTCCAATCTCAATTTCATCATTAATTTGATCTTTACTTTAAATATTTATAGTCTTTATAAGATGAAGGGAGATCCCTTTGTTTTTAATTTTAATATTTCTTTCCCTTAATTTGTAATTAAGAAATAGAAGAAGTTTGAATTTTATCAAATGCTTTTCTAAGTCTACTGAGATGATCATGTGATTTTTCTCCTTTAATCTGTTAATGTGGCCAATTACATTGATTGATTTGTTATGTTAAATCAACCATGTATTCTTGATATAGACTCATTTTTGTCATGATATATTAGCTTCCCTTACCCTTTTTTACCTATTGCTGTATTTGATTTACTAATATTTTATATAGGATTTTTGGCATCAATATTTATGAATGACATTGGATTGTAAATTTTCTTCTCTTATACTGTTCTCATCAGGTTTTGCTATCAAGGTTGTGATACCCTCATACAATGAGTTGGAATCTACCTTTTCCTCCTATTCTCTGGAATACTTACTGTGAAATTGATTGTTCCGTATTTATTTGGTAGAACCCTTATTGAAGGCATGTAGGCCTGGAGGTTTCTTTGTAGGAAGATTTTTTTATTTCACATCAGATGGGTAATGTGCCGATGTCGTAACAAGGTTTGAGGGAGGCACATCTCACACAATAGCATGAACACCCAATCATCACACTTATGAACTACAAACGGATCATAGGAAGATTTAATTACAGATTCAGCCTATTTAGTAGGATTATTTCAGATTTTTTTTCCCCTTTTCATTTTAGAGAGTTGTATTTTTCTGAAAAATTTCCCTTTTCCTGCTGAAATTTCACATTTACTGGTGTAAAATTATTTATATAATATCTTCCTTTTTTAATGATTACATAATCTGTACTGATATCTTTTTAATTTATGATATAGGTCATTTATAGCTTCTCATTTTTCTGTATCAGTCTCATTAGAATTTAATAATTTTATTAGTTTTTTCAAAGGACCAACTTTTAAATCTTTTTTACTGTATGTTTGTTTTCTGTTTTATTAATTTCTACTCTTATTTTAAATATTTTCTTTCTTCTACCCTATGTTATTACTTTTTTTTTTTTTTACTACATTAGCTAGTGCTTAACTCATTAGTTTTCCACCCTTTTATTTCGCAATATATGAATTTATGTTTCCTTGTGTGCACTACTTTATCTTTTTATTCGGTTCAGAATATTTTCTAATTTAAAGTGTGGTATACCGTGTTTCCCCAAAAATAAGACCTAACCAGAAAATAAGCCCTAGCATGATTTTTCAGGATCCCCTGAACATAAGCCCTAATGTGTCTTTTGGAGCAAAAATTAATATAAGACCCGGTCTAATTTTCGGGGAAACATGGTATTCTTTGACCCATGAATTATTTAAAAGTATATTCCTTAATTTCCAAACACATGAGGATTTTCTAGTTATCCTCTGTTACTGATTTCTAGCATGATCGAGTAGTTGTCAAAGGATACACTCCATATGGTTTCAGCTCTTTGAAATATGTTGAGATTACACAATGGATGCTCCATATGGGGAAATAGTCCTTGCTTTAAAAGAATATCCACTTTGTAATTGTTGGATGCAGTATTCTATACAGATCCATTAGACCAACTTTATTTTTGTATTCTTCAAGTCTTTTATACCTTCACTAATATTTGTTTGGCTAGTTATTGAGAGGTAGGTTTTAAAATCTCATACTGTACCTCTGGATTTGTCCATCTTTCCATCTTTGTTTGCTTAGTAAACTTTGAAGCTGTATTTCCAGGTGTGTGTAGGCTGGATGCGTAGAGGCAGGCATGTGTAATGTGTGGGTGGGTGGGCAGACCCTGTGCCACTGTCTGTGGTCCTGAAATACTGTGCTTCAGGTCCTTTTATTTTATTTTTTTTTCTTTTAACCTGGGGCAGTGGTACTTCCTTTTGACTCTTGCAGGGATTCTGAGACTGAGGGGAAAGCTGCAAGTAGAGGAGAAAGTAGAGAGAGGAGAAAGAGAAACAGAGGAGAGGTCAGGAAGGCATAGCTGCCAAAGGATTCCCAGGGAGAAAGAAAAGAGGCTATTGTTCTGACAGTGTTTTCGAATATTCCCAGTTTCCAAGAAGGAAATGATTACTTTTGTGGGGAAAGTTCTTTTTTGTTCGTTTGTTTGTTTTTTTAAATTTTTTTATTGGGGAATATTGGGGAACTGTAGTTTTCCAGGAATCATCAGCTCCAGGTCAAGTCGTTGTCTTCAATCTAGTTGTGGAGGACGCAGTTCACTGGCCCGTGTGGGAATCGAACCGACGACCTTGGTGTTATGAGCACTGCACTCTAACCACTGAGCAACTGGCCGCCCCGACTTCGTACCATACCTCCACATGCTACCCTTGTGCAGGTGGGCCTTTTGTGTCCTTCAAACCCAACAGAAAGCATAGCGTCCTGATCTGCAAAGTCCACAGATGACCCTGATCCAACCCCACGCACATGGCTCTGCTCCCTTTGACTACAAGGCCTCCCCTGTCCCCGTTGCCCACTCAGAGAGCTCCTCCCGCCCTAACCACTCAGCTGGCTCAGACGTCCTGGAAGCCTTAGCTCACCTACTCGGGCAGGTTTATCTTCCTCCTGCAGGTGTCAAGTAAAACTTGCTCATTCCTTTCTGGTAGCTCTAGTCAGTGCTCACATCCATACTTTCCCCCACTGGAGGGTCTTGTGGCCAGAGGACTGTGTTCTAGTCGTCTTTGTCCCCCTAGCCCCTTACACAGTCCTTGGCACATAGGCGATACTAAGTGTTGAATCCAGAAGTGAGGGAAATGATTTCTGCAATCAGTAGATACAACACGTATTGGACAGTTCAATCACTTTAACATTAGTTCACTCAGCAAATATTAAATTCGTTCTCTGTGCCAAGCATCATGACAGGTGCCAACATTACACCTGTGAATAATCAGTGATGGCATCTTTCCTCCTATTGCTCAGGAAAACACAAGAAGGTAGACAGCCATGGACAGTGGAAGTAAGGACTCTAGCAAGAAATACTGTTTCATGAATCCCACCCACATTGAACGATCAGCTGGCAGTAAATAGGAGGGGAGTGGGGCTTGCTCAAGTCAAGGTCTATAAAATGCCTATGAAAGAGATGGTTGAATTAGAGCCTGTTACCAAGTGAGGAGGCTCTAGAGACACAGTGGGCACATAGCCACCTGGTGAGGAACAGACTGTGGGGTCAACTGTCCTTATGGCCCTGAGTTTGTCTTAGCTCTGTCTCCACCCTTGTGGAGCCAGGACATTATGTACAGTAGCTAGGGAAAACCCAGGGCTCAGTCAAGGCAGAGAGCAGCTTCCATATGAAACGTTGGCCACACGGTGGTGCTATTTACTTCTTCCCGTCCTCATTATTTAAAACGTTTCTCTCTTACACCCTTGATTCTGGGACCAGCCTGGATGGGTCCATCCTGCCTGCCAGCCTTGAAGCTCAGTGCACTTCCTCCTTTGTATTCCTTCTGAGGAGCTCGCTGTCCATGAGTGGTAAGAACTATTCAGGATTACCTGAGTTCTCAGAATTCACCTTCAGATCTTAAATGATGAGGCCAGCTAAACAGGTCTCCTGACCTTGAGAAGAAGTGATTGGAAGTAGGAAGCACGTTGAGCTAATGGCTGCCCTTCATTCATTCTCTAGACTGCTGCTTGGATACAGGAACAAGGTAAGAAAATCATAGCTTCACTGAGGGTTCTATGAGCAAGGCCTTGGTGAGGGTGGAAGAGAAGAGAACTGTCATTTCATGAGCACCTAGTAGGTGTTAAGCTCCTTACATTCATTGTCTCTTTAAAACTTGCTAACAATCTTCAAACAATACTTTTTTCACTCTCATCAAGTGTTCAAAGCCCACAGGGCTGAGTCTGATTCAAGGCTCAGCTGTGAGGTCCTGGGTGCTGCCTCTACTCCCAGCACCTCTGCAGGAGGCCCTGTCCCCAAGCCCAGGCCTCGGGTCTGGGAGGTCCCCTGAGCTGGGGGACAAGAAGGTAGAAGGTCTTTCAAAGTCTCTTTGTTGTCGTATGTTTTGTACAGTAGGTGATCAGGTGGTATACTTAAGTAGCTTGTAAAGGCGTAATGCATATATATGGGGATATACTCAAAAACTTACTGCTGCTGAGCTGAATAATCAGAAAAATCTGGAGCCTGCTGGTATAGATTATGAGTCCTTTGAGGCTAGAGAACGTATGTGTTAATTTTTGTTTTACGTAGCTTTTTATTGAAGGTTAACATACAGACAGACAGGTGCACACATCACAAGTACTACAGCTCGATGCATTTTCATCTGTGATTGGTACTGACACCAGTAGTAGCCAGATGGAGAAACAAAACACAGCAGCACCACAAAAGCCCCTCCTACCTCCTTCCCCGTCATCACCTTCCTTCTGGGCAACCACACACCTGAGTTCTAACAGCAGAAATTAGCATTGCCTGTTTGTGTATCTCAGATACGTGGAATCAGAGGCAGGCCAATTTTTGTGGCTGGCTTCTTTCCCTTCACAGAGCGTCTGTCATTGTGTATGCAGTTCTTGAATTCTCATTGCTGTAAAATGCTCCACTGTGTGAATGCACCACAATTAACTTATTGTTTCTACTGTTGATGGATATTTGGGTTGTTTCCAGCTTGGAACCACTGCAAATAATGCTGCTATGAGCATTCTTGTACATGGCTTTTGGTGCATAGTATAGACAGTTCTGTTGGGTACAGGCCTGGGAGTGGGTTTGCTGGGTCACAGAAGACGTGGACATTTAGCTTTAGTACACAGCCAGACAGTTTTCTAACATGGTGGTACGTCTTCCTTGCTCTTGACATTCAACACCAAACACAGGGTGTGTGACAAATGTGTTCTGGACGAATGCATGGAGTGCGAGGAAGCAGGGGGACGGAATGAGAAAGGGCATTGACAAAGAATGTCAGCGTTGTAGGCATGTTGAGTCACAGAGTCACAGGCACTGTGGAGGAGGATGTTATCAGGGAGGTAAATCGCCACATCTGAGATAATCAGGGTAAAGTGGTCTGAATGATAGAACTCCAGAGCTGGAAGGAGTCAGCAGACACCAGGAGTTAGTAAAGAAAGGGAAGTTGATTTTTCTAGGCAGAATCCTGTGAGGGCCAGGGGGAGTCGCTGCAGAGCTGGGGTGCACGCTCAGCGCCGTGGGTCCAGCACTCAGTTTTATCTGCTTACCCCAGGTGGTCATTCTCAGAGTAGTGACTGCTCACGTTCAGTCCGGGTGACAGAAGTGGTAGTTGTTCATTTACAAAGGGAGTTGCTACACTCACCGTCTGGGAGCCCCCTTAGCTGAGCAGAGTATCACGTGAACAGCATGGTTGCGAGCTTGGGAGTCAGGCTTCAGAATGTAGAGTTTTGACTCTGGTTTTACGTGACACTTCATGTGGCTGGGCCAGTTTCTGGAGCAGCTTTTCGCAAGTATGTCCCAAGAGTCCTCTGACCTGATTCCTCTGAAAAAGAGTTCTGCATCCAGGAAACCTGGGAAAAACTGGGCACTCTCCTTCTGTCTCAGAAAACCTCAGTGCATATTAACCTCAAAGCCTCTGACAAGTTCTACTGCAAAAAACAAAAATCTGTTTAACTATGCTCAGTGTCCTCACACTTGACCAACAGAATCCCTGCCTTTTAAATTCTTTTGATATATAACAGATACATTCTGCAGAATACCACAAAACCCTTTGAAAACTCTTAAAGAAATCGCTCTGTTCCATTCTCTAGCACAGTGTTTTTCAAACTACACTCCTTAGTGGATATTAGTGAAAAAAAAGTTAGTGATTTGAGACCACCATTAAAAAACAATTAAAATGGAATAGAAGAGAACAAAATCAGAGTGTACCACATGTAATAATGGTTTATAAAGCTTTTAGTACATTTATACACACACGTTTGTGTAAAGAGTCACCACACAGAATGTACGCGTTAGGTGGTCACAGTCAAGGGAGGACAACGTGGTTTCCCCAAACACCTGCACAAAGCACTGAGAAGTCTGGAGCGTCCCACTGCCTCTTCTCACTCCTCATCCAGTGCTCAGACTGTACCCTCCCGGCCCCCTGTGCACACACACGCTGCAGTTCTCAGCGCTGCCTCCTGCCTCCGCTCTTTAACAATGTCTTCCTCCACCGCGAGCTCCTGCTCTGGCAAATAGACTTTGGTTTGCTGAACTGCTTACTGACCATCCTCCGTCAGGAAAGTCACTTCAACGCCCTGATCCTTAGTTTCCCTAGGTGTAAATGGTAATAATAAATTTGTTCTCTGAGGATCGTTTATGATGATGACATGAAATGACCTACAGAAAGCACATGGATCATAATAAGGACTGCAAAATACTTTTCCTTAGATCTGGCCCTCCTGCCCACACTTTAAGGAGACTCTCTGGGTCTTTGCTCTGCTTAAGAAGCACTATTATCGGTGACAACTTCAAAGTATTCTGCAGCAGGGAACTCCTGGGAAGAGGCCAGTTTCTGACCGTGAACACTGATTCTTGTTAGTTTCAATCTCGGAGGGTCATATGTCACCAGGTTCCAGGTTCTCTCAGGGTGCTCTCCCGCTGACTCTGCCTACAGGCTCTTAAGAATCCTGAGATCCAAACCTTGGGTTGCTTAGGGACACAAGTTTCAAAGAGGTCCAGGCACTGGTTGAAGGTCACTCAGCTGTTAACAGAGGAACCAGCCCCCAATTCCTGGGCTATGGACTCCATGCCCAATCCTTTCTTCAAGGAGCGTGCAGACCCTTAGGTCCTGCTAACACTGTGCCATAGCGCACCTGTAGATGACGCAGGGGACACAAGGCACTGTCTATGCATCCATAGTGGACGGATCTGTAACAGTCACTTACTCCAGCTATTATAACTTAAACACTGATTAGTTCTCAAGGAGAAAAACTGTTCATGTGTTCAACAGATTTTCCTTCCAAACTGCCCTTGGGTACTGAGCCCTAAGGAGACTAGGAGATGCCAGTAAAAGAGACTTGTTTTCCTGCGAGTTTGCCTCGTGCTCACAGAGCACCCGCACACCTTGGAGGTGGGATCTGGGTAATGCGCACAGGCCCTGCCCGGCGCCCCGTGCCTCCTGCCTCCGTGGCGGGCGGGACGGTTCCTTCCTAGCACCTGGGTCTCTGCTTCAGGCGGCTGTGGCTGCCTGAGCCCCGGGCAGGGCTTTTATTGTGAAAGGAGCTCCCCCCTCCCGCGCTTTCGGGGAAGTGGGGAGGCAGGGCCCGGAGCAGCCGGCAGGGACTTTGCAAACTGTGCAAACGTCCCTAGCTGATCTCGGAGGCTCGCGGCTGCGGGAGGGCCCCCGCAGACCTACAGACCCCTCGTGCATTCGCCCAGACCTCCTCTAACAACTCCATCCGCAGAGCACCCCGCACGCATCGCACGCCCGGGAGTTGTCGCAGGGCCACTTTGCCGCTGAGAAGCTGTAGACTTTCGGTCCGAGAAACCCGCGTCCAGGGAAGCCAGGCGAGCCACGGCTCCAGAGGCGGCCCGGGGGCAGCGGGATGAGCTGGTGAGCCGGTTGAGCGCGCCAAGCAGCGGGTCCAGCCACCACGGGGGACATGGTAGGAATCCCGGGAGGGGCAGCGCGGACCGAAGGGGAGGGTGGACACCCCGACAGGTGGCCGCAGGCAGCGCTCACAAGCTGCGGGCACGCAGAGCTTGCGCGGTTTCCGGGGTCCAGAATTGTTCCCCGAAGGTTGCATGGGGGCGGTGGCAGCTTTCATTTGTGCACCTAGGACAGGGGGTGGGGGAGGTGGGAGGGCAGGACAGTCAGCTTTCCTGCTTCCCGTGGTGGGGATGAGCGTTATTAAGGGGCTTTCATTACGGATCCGCACGCCCTGGCTGGACCGTAACCTACTAGCAGCGCTGTACAAACTTCATCAATCCATAGCCCTGGGAGAGGAGAGAATTCTGTGGGGCACCCACGGCGGCCTCAGATGAGTGAGATAGATGCCTTTGAAATGACTTTATTCTACTGAAAAATGCATGTGAATTTGGTATTGTCTCCTATAGCTTAGCCATGTTTGAATATTAAACAAGGAGTGCCTTACATTTATTACCATAGAATTAAATTGGCTCTGGTAAGGTTCCAACGCCCAGCTCCCAGGTGCCCCATCTTCCTCCGCCTCCCAGGACCTCAGGGCGGGTGTGGGAACGCTGGTTGGCCTGGGATGTCATTTGTGAAGCCGGGGACCTTGTGAAGGTCGCTCTTCCATTGATAGAGCTCACAGACCCCAATAAGCGGGAAAGATAGACCCTCTGAGAATGTGACCAGGCAGCTTAGCTTCAGCTCACGTGTAGCCTCAGGAAAGGGGCTTCCCCTGGGGTTGATCTGCTCTGTTCCAGGTAGAAGGTACCTGCAGCCCCCACGCACCTGCTCCTGCAGTTCACTGACCTGCCCTGTGGGCGGGTGTCAGCCATTTTGATGACTTTGAACTCTAAAAGAACCCAGGGGGCCTCCTGTTGGCTTCTATGACCTACTCCCGCACCCCAAACTCAGACAAGGCAAAATGGAGCTCACCAGAGATACTTCTCCAGGAGTTTAGCTGCGGGCCTGGAGTTTAGAAGGGTGTTTAGAGATTCCGCATAGGATGGAGGTCTCTGGGAAAACAGCTCCTTCTGTGCACCTGAGGCTGAGGGCTGGTCAGCAGGAGCTGGCGGCTCAGGGAAGGGTACTATGGGGCAGTGTGTGTGTGTGCGCACGCGTGTGTGCCACTTTCCACTGCAGAACATCCCCTTCCTAATCCTTCTAGGTTTTCTTCGCAAAGCTGCTAAAGAGAAAGAAATAATAGAATCCTAAGGTTGAAAAAGGGGAGTGATCGCAGATACAGGATGTGAAACTGAAAAGTGTAGAGATTTTTTTCCTATACAATTTCCTATTGAGGGGCAAGAGTGTTGCCAGAAGAGACTGGGGGCCAAGCCATCCCTCGAAAGACCATCCCTTGTGTGCAGGAATCTCAGGCTTCAAAAGTCTATGGCAGAACCTCTCAGGCCTCCTGCGGGGGAGGTGGAGTGCAGGAGGGGAGAAGGTACCTGCCTTCTGCTCTGGCAGCTTCAGGCTGTGTGGATGTGTTTGCTCCACTGCCAATGTGGGCTTCCTGTTCCCGTGAGCCAGCAGTCTCCTGGCTTCTCCTCCTCAGCTCTGGGGTTGTGTTAGGAAGACGACGTGAGTCAGGATTTCATTGCATCAGGCTCCACTTGCCAGAGATAGAGGCCTTCTGGGTAACCCCTGGCCGCAGAATAGCCTTGGAGATGGGAACGCTTCCTTTGCTTAGCCTGCTGAATGAAGGGTCCTGTGCTCCTGTGGTCCAGAGGCCTGGCGTCCAAGGGGCAGCCTGACACTGGCTGGAACCAGCAAAGGAAGAGGCAGGGGACTGGGAATCCTCCTCTTCCTTGGGGGAACTTCAGTTTCCTCTGCTATAAAATGAAAGATTGGATTAGACGTCCTTTGAGGCTCCATCTAGCTCCAAAAACAGGTGATATGTGAATAATTTTGAGGTTGGACCTCCTCCCTGGTCTTGACCTCTTCTTAGCATGGGCAACTTAGAGTGTGTGAGGAAGAAGTGGTTCTCAGCCCTGGCTCTGACTGTTCCCCAGGCCGAATCCAGAGTGGGACCCAGGCCAAGGGACTGTTTGAAGGCTCCTGAGTGATGCCAGCATACAGCCAGGACTGAGGACCACAGGACTGGAAGGCTGAAGGAACAGGGAAGGCTGGGGCTCACAGCTGCACTTCCCCAAATATCCCTGCCACTCCTTCATCTCGAGTCTTAAAATAGAAGGTTTTGGTGAAAGTCACCTGGGAAATAATACATGCTACAAGCCCATCTTGGGGAATGCTTCCGTAGAGAAACCTTTTTAAACTCATTAAACCTGAGATGTCAGGTTCCCCAGCTTGTTTGAAGATGGAAGCCTTTATCCAGTAATTCCTCAACACCATCACATTACGGATCCAATGTACATAAGATGGGAAAGCCTGGGTTAGAAATATAAAGCTACAAGTCTGGAATTCTTAAATGTCTTTTTGAAAAAGTAAACACTGAGCTGCAGGACCTATGAGGGCATTTTTGATCATCCTGAAGGGGTGTGGGCCTCTGCCATGGCTTGGTGTGCCAATTTCTAAAGCTAAGATTGGGACACTTGCCACCTTTCCTTACAATAATAATTGATATATGCCAGAGACTCTGAGCTTGGATGAAAACTATTGGTAGAAGTTAAGACTATTACTGGCAAATTAAAAATAAAAGTTTTCTTCCTGATTCTTGGGGGGTAAATATGTGTGTGTGTGTGTGTGTGTGTGTGTGTGTGTGTGTGTGTATATGGCAGCCATACTGCCAACTTCTACGGTAACCATAGTTATCATTGTATTGTATTTCCGACTCTCTGGATATTATTTTAAAGAGTTCAAATTATACGAAACATGCAGTTTTACAGCTTGTTTTGCTTCACTTTTTATCAAAGAATGTTTCCATGTCGACATCTCTAGAAAAAAATCTTCATAACCATACTTTTAATGCTCAGAACCAGGATTTTGATAATTGTCTCCCTGCTTGTGGACTTGAGCTTGTTTCGACGTTGAGGCTGTTTTCAATGGCGTGTGGCCAGCTTCTGATTATCCACGGACATGGGGATCTGAGTGCCCGGCTAAGTGGAAATCAGACAAGCTCACAAGAACAAATTGCTTCAGGCTCTTCATCAAAGATTTTACTGCAGCCACCCTTGAGGGCCCGGAGTGTGGGTGTGGGAGGTGTGTCTGTGCTTTAGGCATGACATCAGGCCGGCACCCTGCGGGGAAAGGGGGTCCCAGGAGAGCCCACGCGTGGGTCAGTTCTCCTGGGAAGAAACAAGAGCTAAATCCCTGGATTGTAGCTCAGAGGGGAGTCTCCAGGTGAAGGAGCCAAGGACAGAGAAGGAATGTGTCCTCCAGGTCACTCAGAACTGGCCTTGAGCCTGGATCTCCTGGTTCTCCCCGCTGCCCCCCACCATGCAGGCCCCACCACAGACACAGTGGCCTCTTCATATGTTTGAGGCGTTTGATACAGCTGGCGGTGGTGGAGCAAAGGCACAGGGTGTGAAACCAGAAGGAGGTTTGTGCCAGACGAGGCTCGTGTGTGACTCTGAGACAGCACTCCGGTACTCCAGGCTCCTTATCTGTAAAACGGGTATTAATAATGGGTTGTTACGCGGAGCGAATGGGATCACTGAGGTGGAAACACTTGGGGCCCCAAAGGAGCTATCAGAATGTGGGTTTTACAGAGGACCCACAAAAACAGGCTTTCTTTGTCAGCAAACAGTAAGGAAGTCACCGATGCATTTCATTCAATTCCAGTCAAGCGGATGCTTCTGGGACTCTTCTCTTAATATCGGTCCAGTGTAAATAGATTCTATTCTAGTTTTCTTGCTCCTTTAAAACTCTCTTCTCACCAGGCAGGAAATACCCAGTCTGTGGGAGATGTTAGCCTAGTCTTTGTTCCCGGGGCCTCCTTGTCGGATGGGGAGGCAGCCTCCACTTAGCCACGGGCCCTGAGGTCTAACGCTGGGGTAACCAGCAAATCGCCCTGCCGAAGGTCTGGGTGAGTCCCTTAGGAACTTAAACTGGTTTTGGAATCAGAACTGGGAATTGAGGCATCCAGCTCTGGAGCCTGCCGGGAATTTGATACCCTCTCTCTTGTGGTCACCCCCGTCACCGTGCAGCTCCTGCTGCACATATGAGTCAGGGTGTCCACAGGGCTGGCTGGGAGCAGACGGTTTTAAATAATCCACTGGCCCCCACCAGAGCAAGCAGGGGTTGGTCTGAAAATAGTGGGTTGGAAGGGGTCAGGGTCGGTCTCGCAGATGAGTTCCTCAAGCCATTTCAGGGGCCAGTGAGAGAAATGTGCTTCAGATGGGCCTCAGTTATGCTGACAACCCCCTGAGGAAAGGCCTGGGAAGCCTAACCCTCCCTTTCCACCAATGTAGGTACCAACGTAGAAGCGGAGTGCACCAGGTTTCCTGGAGGCCCCGGGTGCTGTGAGCGGCCTGCAGAGTCTTTGTTTGGATCGCTTCTTGATGTGACTGCTTAAATTTTTCCGTCTGGGGCATCTGGAGTACAATCCTGTATCGTCTGCATGTGTCTACGTGGGCTTGCTCTAAAGGGCCACCTGGCCTGAGAGTGAGGATGGATCAGTCGTTTGTGGGTCATCCCCAGGCTTCCCTCCTCTGTGTGAACCCCTTGGTCCCCCCACAAACACAGACACATATTCTTGGAAGTGGCCTGGTTGTGTTCCCAAGGGTCTGGCCTGGTGGTTCCAGAACTGTTCGCTGAGAGGAAGCTGGAAGGTGCTTTAAGGTAGCTGGTGAATTCAGGGGTGAAGGGAGGTGAGAGTGAAAGGGAGGATGAGGGAGATGTGGCGATGAGGAAACAGTGGGGGCCTCGTGCTGGTCTCTGGGCCTTGACAGGTTCTGAACAAACACATATCTTCTTTGGGCAGGACCTGAGTCTTATCCCAGTGCTTTGCAATTCTTGTGGCACATCTACAAGGCCACAGGAGGGGAATTAACAAGCTCTGTGTAAGTGTGTATTGGTGCTCCCTCTCTCTCCCCGCTGCCTTGACATTCATCCACACATCCATCCATCCATCCAGAAAACACCTGCTGTAAGCCAGACATTGTGTTAGGGTGCAAGATGTAACAATAAATAGAGTGATGCTGCTTGTGTGTGTGCACCTGTGTGGGTGTGTATGTGGGGCAGAGCAGGTAGCAGGTGCTTCCATTGAAACACCAAGAAACGTTCCTTTTCTATGAGCTAAATGCTCTGATGAGGATGCAGATAAGAGCGCCCCTCAGCCCCAGCCTGAGGAGTGAGGGCGCACGGGGAGGCTCTAGGACAGGGAGTGTCTAAGAATAGCCTGGAATTTTCAAGTGGAGAAAAGGGAGGCCACTGTGTATCTACTGGAATAGCTGGAAAACAAAACACCCTGACGATGTCCAGTGCTGGCCAGGATGTGGAGCTACTGGAACGCTCAGTGGAAACGCACAGCGATGCAGCCACACTGGAAAGCAGTTTGTCAGTTTCTTCCAAAGTTAGACATACACTTACCACATGCCCAGAGATCCCGTGTATTTACCCAAGAAGAACGAGAACTTATGTCTACACAAAACCCTGGATCCAAATGTTTGTAGTGGCTTTATTTAGAATCCCCCTAAACTGGAAACAACCCAGATGTCCCTCAACGGTAGATTGGATAGAAACATACTATGGTCCATCTATACCGTGGAGTCAGCAACAAAAAGTACTGGTACCTAGAACAACAGGGAGGACTCTCAGAGGCTTTATGCTGAGTGGAAGAGGTCCATCTCCAAGGTTATGTGCTGTGTGATTCTGTTTACATGACATTCTGGAAAAGATGAAACTATGGGGATGGAGAACAGGTAATGGTTGCCAGGGGTCAGGGATAGAAAGGTTGTCACTACAAAGGGACAGGACACGGGAGGTTTTCGGGGTGATGGAACTGTTATATGCTGAGTCTGGTGGTGGTTAAAGGAATCTGTACATATATTCAAAGTCATACAACTGTCCGTTAAGAAATTTAGTTTTGATGGACGCAAATTTAAAAAATAATATAACAACAAGAAGAGGGAAAGGCAGCCCAGCAGAAGGAACAGCATGTACAAAGCCCTGGAGGCAAAAGTTGGATGGGAGGAAGTTGGGGGGAACCTCCTAGAAACGAGGCTCTCGGCAGAGTGGTCTCCCAACCCAGCCAGGAATTTGTATAATTCTGAGGGCAGAGGGGACAATGGGAGGGCTTTTGAGCTTGGAGAGGTGGGATCATGTTGGAGAACAGTTTTGGGGGTAGGGGAGAGTGCAGGGAGTGGAGTAGAGGGAAGCGTGTCTGGGGAATGATGGTGGTCCTGGTGGACAGCATGGAGGAATGGGCCCTGCGGCTGGCCAGAGGGAGCAGCTGGGAGGCGTATTTGGGCAGGAGAACTCCAGCCCTTGGGAACCTCCGATGGGGAGACTGAGGGTAGGTCAAGAGTGACTTCCGCTTCTTGTTCAGACTTCTGGGTATACAGGCCTCTCCTTGTATAACTGCCTTCCTCCTCGCTCTTCATCTTCATTTTTATTTATCTTACGTGTCCTTTAATTACACTTAGAAGTAATCATGATATGGAAGCAACTTATTTAAAAATGATGCTAATCATTTTCATTCTATAATTATGTTCTATTCTTAAGATTATTGGTTATATTATTATGTTATGTTCTTACGAGCAATGGTGAAGTTTTGACATTTTCCTCCAATCCTCTGAATTGGTTTTCCCTTTCTAATCATAAAGATAGGCTAGAGATAGTTGCCAATAATAAATGATGGAGATGTTATTGACTCGTATGTCGCCTAAGCCACCTTGCCTGCGATCCCTGGTGCCCTCTGCCAGCCAGCTCAGCTGCACCAGTTCCCGTCCTGGCCCCAGGCCCAGCTGACCGCCACTGCTGGAGGGTGGGTAGGGGCTGCGGTTGCTGCATCTCTTCTAGCCCAGCTCCCCCACCGGCCAGCCTACCATGGGCTTGGGTTTCTGCTAAGTGGCAGTGGGAAGGGGCTGTGTCACATGCTGTTGACTTGTGGGCAGTTTTTGTTTGGCTTTCGAGGGTGTTTGCTTGCAATGAGCAAACAGCCTCTTCCAGAACCATCTGGAGAATTCAAATCCTTCCATCTTGGCTTGGGCAGCAAGTTCGTGGTTCCATGTTTGGGAGCCAAGTCGGGTAGAGATTTTTCCAGAAAGACCATCAGCCAAAAAAACTAGTCAAAGACAGCAGAGGGGATAGGGGATAGCAGAGAGAAAGGGAGAGAAAAAAAGAGAAAAGTCAGAGCCTGCAATGTGTGGACGTGAGATGGGACAGTGAGACTCAGAGACAAAAAGGACCAGCCCGTGGATGTCCCAACACACCTGGGTGTCCTTCCGCCCTGTGGGCACCTGCGCTGGAGCAGACAGGTGCTCCTTGCAGCCTGGCAGCATGCCACTGGAGGGACCTGGCTGTGGGTGGTGCACTAGGCTTGGGGTTCTGAGCGGGGTCTCAGCAGTGTGTTGCCATCCAGCAGAGCAGTGACGTGCTCTGCTGGCCTGGCTGGCAGGGCCTGACTGCTACTACCTCTCTGTGCTTCACGAGCCCCAGGCGTCAGCCCTGTGTCCCTGACGGGAGAGCATTATCCGCGGACAAACTCGGCTTGTCCAGGCTGGCCTTGCCTCTGTCCATGCTGGTTTTGCACCAGTGCTATGAGGTGACTTCCAATGGACCCGGCACCACGGAATTCTCAAGACATTCTGTCACGCACTTACAAAGTTGCTTTAGTACTTTTAAAAGCTTGGTAATATGTTTGTGTGGGAAGGGAAGACCCAAATATAGTCAAACCTGTAACATCAAAGGGCTGTAATTTCAAAAAGTACAGGAGCCACCACCCCCTTTATCCTTTTCCCCAAAGGAGGTGAATGAACTCTGGCCTCAAGGATAATCTGATAGCCCTCAGAGCATCTGCAGATGGTGGGGTCACAGCACCCTGCTCTGAAGCAGGGGTGTTTGTTGGAGTGGAAGGGCCAGAGCTAGGCTCCAGCTGTGCCCAGGCCTGGGTGGGGGCTTTGGGTCACGCTGTCTGGGATGCCTGGGCCCGGTGGTGGTGGAGGCTGCAGCCAGTTTGAGGACGAGAGGCTGGATGGCCAGTGAATGGGCCATTTGGATGTCCATCCTGTGCTTGGAGGACGGTAGGTGGGACACAGAGGCCTCCTTCTCCAGGACAGAGTGGGTCTGTTGTCTGTCCACACAGAGGCTCAGTGTGCACCTCCTGGGGGACCTGGACCCTGGCTCAGGAACTGGCTGTAGGCAGTGGGTGGCCTCCTGGGTATCATGAGCGTTCCCTCCTGGCCGCGCTGCACACCCGGCCATGGTCTGCAGGTCCCGGTCAGAGTCAGCTTGCCGAGCTCTGTCTACCCCCACCCCCAACTACCCCACTTCTGGTGCCCTAGAGATCCTGTTGCAGCTACAAAGATGCTATTGTACTCTTTTCTTTCAAAATGCTTTCTCTTGAAATTCTAGTTAGAATCCCCTCATTTCCCCTTGAGGAGGGGGTGCCACCCTGTTAGTCACTTTGCTACAAGTCAGGAAAGGTTCCTGGCTCCTCATTCACACTCACTCACCTCCCTGGCAATGGCCCAGGGTGACTGGGTTTAAACTGTCATTGTCACAACTCTTAACTTGGTCCAATTTCAAGGCTTGAAGAATTCGGAGGGTGAGTTGTAATCAGAACTGAATTCAAGCCCTGCTTATCACCTTGGGCAAGTCAGTGAACCTTTAACCTCTCAGCCTCAGTTTCCCCATGAATCATACACTGTCCATTTGTGGGGTTGTGTGTTTCATGTTATAATGAGCAGAAAGCACCTTGTACAACCATCATTGGCACATACCGTGTTTCCCCGAAAATAAGACCTAGCTGGACAATCAGCTCTAATGCATCTTTTGGAGCAAAAATTAATATAAGATCCAGTCTTACTTTAATATAATATAAGAGTGGGTCTTATAATATAATGCAATATAATATAATATAATATAATTAATATAATATAATATAATATAATATAATATGATATAATAAGACCGGTCTTATATTAGTTTTTGCTCCAAGAGATGCATTAGAGCTGATTGTCCAGCTAGGTCTTATTTTCGGGGAAACACAGTAGTAAGTGCTCAATTAAGGGGGAACTGTGATTACATTGTCCCTAAACAACAAACAAGGCTGGAGAGGCAGCCCTATTAGGATTCTTCAGGAGAGCAGGAGTTGGGGGGTAACCTTGGACCCTAGTTCCCATGCGGAAGGGGTTGTGGAGTGGGCGAATATGTACTGCAAAGGGACTGCCTTTATATCAGCCATGTGGATCCATCCCTGTAATGGTGAACTAGAGAAAGATGGCAGCAAATGGTAGGCGTAGAAGGGTACCTCTTTCAAGGGTTCTCTTTTAAAAAAATTAATTTGTTTTCCAATTACAGTTGATATACAATGTTGTATGAGTTTCCGATGTACAACATAGCGAGAAGACATTTATATACCTTATGAAGTGATCACCCTGATAAGTCTGGTCCTTAAGGGTTCTCGACCCGGGGTTCATGCCTAGAATGCAGGGGAGCCCTAAATCTGGTTGAAGAAAAGCTCCATCTTTCTGTTCACTAATCTCTAACTGAAATGCAGTGTTTCCTCAGTAAAGAATGTAGGCACTAAACACAGTGTTACTTGGCAGGAACTGTGACTTTGTCACCAAGAGTATCTGTGACTCCATCCTGAGTGGAAGTAGATGCTCTGACACACAGGCTTTACTCCTCAGTACTTTGAAAGTGCATTTGTTATTAGATGTGCTGCTAGATCTTGTTATTTAATGAGTTAACCAAGAAGCACATGTATGATTTTCTCACACATTTATTTTTTAGAATATTTTGATAACTGTATTTCAATACGGTTGATTGTCTTTGTAACCCTTGTCTTTAACTTTATACGTTTAAAAATGAAACCTTCCTGAGAAGGAGCTACGGCTGCACCACGTGGCCAGAGCACTCTTGGTCACTAAAACGATTCAGAACCTCTGCTTCTGTGTAGATAGTCATCAGTGTGATCTGATCCGGGGCCGTGCCATGACACTGTCTGCCTAAAAGGGTCTTTCCTCAGCCTCTACTCCAGGGTCATTAAAAAAACAATCTTCAGGAAACTTCCAGTGTGTGCTACACCCCATGATGGATGTTGGATGATATTTCCTTCTTCTTACTAACAACAACATATATTTGCATTGGGCTTTGTAGCTTTCTTATCCACGGAATCTCATGGAATCCTTGATCCTTCAAATGCTAAGACTGGTATTATCACACCCATGGTGGAGACCAACAAATAGCGTATTTTAGAGACCAGCGATGTGGAGTCATGTGTAAGTCACGCGTTTCATAAATAGGAAGGGCTTCAGGGCAGGCCCTCCACTCACTTACGTGGTGCTCTGTCTACTCAGCCACCCTGCAAATCCTCCCCTTAGACACAGGCTTCTATTCTGATATCCAGTCTCTGGAAATTTTCTGTTAAAAGTAAATATCCTTGGAAATTAGTTTCTTGGATAGAGTGTTGTTACTTTGCGGGTCTGGGTCTCAGGTATGGTGTTTGGGTCGAGGTGAGGGAAGGAAGGGCAAGCAGCTGCAGCAGGAAATCCTGGAAGTGGAAAGACCTGGATGAGGGGGGCCCTGGGGAGAGGACGGCCTTGGGGGCCATGAGGGCAGGGGACACAGGCAGTGGCGTGTATTGGAGCTGGTGTGGGGGGATTGGGAAGGCCAAAGCTGGGGGGAGATGCCGTGACAGCAAGGGTGAGCTCTGAAGCCCAGCTTGACTCCCTTTTTGTTTTGCTTGGGGAGCCTCCAAAACATGTGGGGTTGAGCCCCAGACATGGAGCAGCACCTGCACAAGGGGCCGAGGGTGTCCCCGTTTCTGGAAGCCTCTGACAAGACTGCTTGGGACTGGGCTGAGAGGGCATGTGATGGACCAGCAGACATTTTTTTTTTTTTGGTATCTTGAAAATATAGACCTGTTGCTCTTCTCTGACTCTGAGAAGGTCCCTGTGACACTACCAGGCACGTGCCATTGTCTCTTGTCTTTAGCTGTGACTTTCTCCTTGGTCAGGTAGCAAACCACTGGAAGGCAGCAGCCCCCCCCACTCCGCCCAGCACAGTGTGAATGCGGAGGACGTGCCCAATAAGCGTTATCACTGGTTGGTAGCCTCCTGCCTTTTATGTTAAAATCTCTCCGGAGCTGTGCAGTGCGACCTCCTGAGATGATGGAAACCTTCTCTTCGGTGCTATCCACCATGGTAGCCACGACTCACAGGTGGCTGTTGAGTCCTTGAAATGTGGCCACTGCAACCAAGAATGGCAACTTTTAATTTTAATTCATTTAAATGTAAATAGTGGCGTGTGGATGGTGGCTCCCATATTTGGACAGTGCGGCTCTGGTCCAAGAAACAGAAACTGAGTGCTGACGGATCCCAGGCCACGGGTACAAGTGGGTGAAATGGGCAGGTGCGATGAAGAAAAAGTCAGCCTGTGTTTTGTTTTCTCAAGTTTGATTGTACTGCCGTCAATTAAATGTTTCTCTTGTATGAATAACAGTAAACTAAGTGAGATCCCAAAGGCAAAGTGCTCTAGGCCTTACCCTGAAGACGTGGATTGGGATGGGATGGATTGAAGGCCAAGAGTGAGCTGCATTCTTCCATAATTGACTCAGCTTCCCCTCTTGTCATGAGATCGGTCAGAGAAGGGAAAAAGTGTGTCTGGAAGATACAGACTTGCCCCCCTCTCACTCTTCTCTGGGACTGTGTCCTGGCCTCTGAGTGGCCAGAGAGTAGAAATCTCTGGAAGGCTAAAACAGCCCAGAGAGAAACTTGCTTAATTTTTTTTCAGCAGCAATCCCCACTCCTTCCCCACCCCAAACCCATTCCGGGGCCTGAGAGCAAAATGTATGGCTGTTAATACAAAGGCAGCCAGAGAAAATTTCCAACAAATGACAGGGTCTCCAAAATTCCATCTGCCTGTGGTGTTCCCACAGTGGCGCTCTTGTGAGCTGGAACAAAATGGTAATTCAGTTACGGATGTGGAGAGGGCTCCTGGGGCCAGCAGGGTTGCAAGAGCCCCAGCGTATAATCAACGTAGAGACTAGAGCCCAGCAACCAGCAAACGGGGAGGGAGAGGTAAAGGCCACAGTGGTTAACTCCCTCCCACCTTGGGAGAAGGCAGGGGGTTCACGGGCCCACCGATAGGGCAGGTTCTCAGCCAGGTTCCAGGCGCCCTACCACGGAGGTAAGCCGTGATGTGGTCAGGAAATTGTGGTCATAGTAGCAGTAACAATACTGATTGAACACACCTCTATGCCAGGCTCTGTTTTGAATGTTCTGCCTACAACACCTCATATAACTCTCACCGTACTTAGTGGAGTGATTTGGTTTTCATGACTGACAAGTCTTTTCCCACCAGAATGTCACCTTCGTCCAGGGAGTGACTTTTGTCTGTTCTGTCTATCTTCTGCCTGGAGCCGTGCTTGGCTCAGGAATATCTACTCAAATGGACAAATGCTGGGCCATCCTCTGAGGGAGGTGCTACCAGTATTCCTATCACCATTGTACAGAGGAGGAAGTTGAGGCCCAAGGTCATGTACAAGGATCCAGTGGAGCTGGAATCAACCTCCAGACAGGCTGGCTCTGAGCCCAGTGTTCACTGGCTGGTGATGGTAGGAGAGCCTGGTGAGCTGCTGCCTTCTCTGGGCCCAGAGAGGAAGCTTAGCAAACAGCTTGGGGACTGAAGAAAGGTCGTGTGAGCAGATCTGTCCTGGGGGCTGGTCTTTCGGTTGGGGACTGAGTGGGGCCCTCTGGGCCCATTTGGACATGGGGTGCTCAGTTCCTTGCTGAGCCTAGGCCGGTGGGCTGGGGGCTGTCCACACTGAGCCTGAGGACCTGTGCCGTCCCTGGAGAACATGCACAAACCCGAGAGGCTGTTTGTCTTTCTGATGACAAGTAGGTTACTCTGTCCCTGGAGCCGAGACCTGGCAGCTGCACGTGCCAAAGGCCTTGTGCAGAAACATACATTCCATGCTCCCTTCCTATGCTGAGCAGTGAGTCAGAGCTGAGGTTGGGGCTTGGGCTGGAATACTGTCCCCTCTGTGGTGGGGCCCTGTGACAGGCGACCCCATGAACCAGCGTTCCTTGCTTGGCACAGGAGAGGCAGAAATTTTCCTACTGCCCGCTTTCCACCCTCTGCAACCCACACCTTGGGTGACACCTGCAACTCCCTTTAGCAGAGTCACAGGAAGGTAGTTTTGTGTGTGACTGTGTTTGGGGATCAGTAAGAGGGTCTGGGATCAAATTCCTGGGTCCGAGGGTGGGCAGGCCCCGGGCAGGTCCTGCAGTCCCACCGCTGGCCTCTTCTCCTTGCTCAGCAGGGCTCCCTCTTGGCCTGACCTGCTTTTCAAGTGGGAAGTATTAAGTGTGCAGGCTGCTGTTTGAGAGAGAGAGAGGGAGGGAGACAGAGAGAGAGAGAGACAGAGGCAGAGAGAGAGAGAGAGACACAGAGAGAGAGACAGAGAGAGAGAGAGAGAGAGAGACAGAGAGAGAGACAGAGAGAGAGAGAGAGAAATAGATATCTGGGATCCACAGAGGTGGGGAGAATCTCCACATTGAAAAACAGCATATTCTTTTCCAAGAATGCACCTCCTGGGGCCTCCCACCCAGGCCGCTCTGACCTTCACTATGCAGACTCTTCCCTCCCCAGCTGTACCTCACATGATTCCACACAGGCAGGAACTCTCCGCCTCTGCCTCGTCCTTCTAGCTGACATTTATTGAGCATCTACTATGAGTCTGGAATCGCTGAACATTTCACAGTTACTTAATTCGCATACCTACCCTATAAGGCTGTGTCTTACGTTGGCTTCCCCCAGAAGCAGACCTTTAGACGAGGAGTCCAGTGCAAGTAGTTTATTTGGAAGATGTCACCAGAGGACAGCAACGGGTGGGGGGAGTGGGGGGAGGGCAGCTGATGCAGAGTGCATGAATGAGCAGGTCACTGATGTGGGCAACGGGCTCCTTCCTGCTGGGGACTTGGGGGAGCCTGTGTAGAACATGTCTCAGGGTTGTCCTGCCACAGGGGTGATGACATGGAGCCTTTACCCACCAATTCCTGTCTGAGGGCTGACCTTGGGTGTATTAACTTCCCAGCAGGCATACTCCAGCATCCAAGGGAAGCCAGCTGGCAGAGAGCCAAGCTGCTTGTGGGAGGGGACATGGGTGGGCCACCAAGAGCACCTACTATTGGTAAGTGTGTCAATTTCCCCCAATTTACAGGTGAGGAAATTGAGACACATTCCACATTAGTGAGTCACTACCAGGCTCCTTATTTAGGGAAAGGAAAAGGAAGACAAGAGAAGACAAGAAAGAAAATGAGTCATTGTACCTCTTAAGGGTAAGTATCATTTCATGAAACTTTTATTTCAGTTATACACACATGTATTGGGTCAGTATGTCAAATGTATTTCTATGAATATCGGTAAAAAGGAAGTTTGACTGCTGGTAGGATGAGTGACAGCTGTGGCAGTCAGGATCTGTTCAGAAAAAAGGGTCAGTAACTTGCCCAAGGGCACACAGCAAGTAGGTGGTGTTGCTGGGATGTGAACCCAGACCGTCTGACTCCGGAGCCCTTTGCTGAGCTGCCGTCTTGCCGTTGACCACCTCCGAAGTCTTTCACGTCATCCCGGTCACCGCCATGTTGTTCATCTACATGGGAGGATACTGGTTGTGAGCACAGAAGGAATAGCTGGAAGAACTCAGAATTGAAAAGGTCTCTGCCCAAGAGTTGGTTGGATGAAGAAGGCCCAGCTATTGTGGAATATTCTGGGGACCTCAACCCCAGAACCAGGAGAGGCGGCTGGGTGGACATGGGGAGGGGGCAAGGCCAGCAAGGTGGGCACGCTCAGAACCAGCTTCTTCAGGGAGGTAATGACGGGCGTCCAGGGTTTGGACCTACAGCCAGCTCCTTAGCCCAGTTTGTTGTTTATTGTAGTGCATTCTTAATGGATGATCATGGCAGCTACCATCTCTCAAACAATGGCTGCATCCCTGCAACTTCCTTGTGAGTTTTACACACATTAACTCATGAAATACTTGCGTCCACCCTAGGAAGTAGGTGCCATGATTGCCACCATTGTAGAAACAAGTGAAGAGCAGGGTCACCTGCCCTGGGCGTTCTCCCCTAATATGGGCCTGAAGTCTCTGCCTTCCTCTTCCTGGGGTGATGGGCACAGCCTTGTGGGGGGCCCTCCTCCCAATGGCTCTTCCTCCCCACTGGTTCACGCCCCCTCTTCATGACCTTTGTGCCAACTGGGAGTTTGCTGGTACCATTTCACCTGACACCACCTCTGTGGTCATTCCTGGTGCTGACTTGGTCTCGGTGGCTATTGATGACACCCAGATTTGGGTGGGGGCATTGTTTTTCAAACTTTCATCTCTCAAGATGCCTGGGAATATGTGGCATTGTGACCTGATATGTGTGTAACTGAAATAAAAGTTTCATGAAATGATACTCCCCTGTATAAGGTACAAAGACTCATGTTTTCTTTCTCTCTTTTCTTCTGATAGTGGTGCAGACACTACTAATGGGTTTCAATCTACAAGGCGACCATCTGATTGAACTCCCCCCACATTTTAATGGAGCCATCCCTCTTCTTGAACTTGGTTCAGGTTCCCAGGAAGGAAGCCGGTTTGGAAGCTAGTGTGCCCGTTGTTGAATTTTCAGATCACCACATCTCCTGCCAACATATACTCCACGTTCTGGACCAAGCTGGCACATACTGGTGCTTCTCCACAGGCCAGCACCCTCCACACCCAGCAAACCCCAGGGCGAAGGTGCTCAGGAGCTCTGTCCTGGACCAGCTGTCAGCCCCAAGGCCACCCCCCCACTGTTCTGCCTGAGGTGGGGTGCAGGGGAGGAAATGTCCATTGGCTGCCTCCCCCGACTGCCCACCCTGACGTGGACACTCAGATGCCCAGGGTGGGTAGGCCAGACATGGCCCTCTTGGAACCCTTGCTGCTCAGGGACAGTAAGACATCTTAAAGGAGGTCATATGGCCAGTCTCTGCAGTGGCCAGGGTAGGGGGTGTATTAGTTTCCTCTTGTTGCTGTTACAAATTACCGCGAACTTGGTGGCTTAAAACGACACACATTTTTTCTCTTACAGTTCTGTCCAGAGTCCAGAATCAGTTTCACTGGTTTCTTCTGGAGGCTCTAGGGAGAATCCGTTGCCTTGCCTTTTCCATCTTCTCATAACCACCTGTACTTCTCGGCTTGTGGCCCGTTCCCCATCTCCAGATGGCATCACTTCAGTCTCTGCTTCTGTCATCCCACTGCCTTCTCCTCTTCTGTAGTCAAATCTCCCTCTGCTTCCCTCTGCTAGGGACACTTGTCATCATAATTGGGGCCCTCCCAAGTAACCCAGGATCATCTCCTCAGCTTGATACCCTTAATTTAATCACCTCGGCAAAGTCCCTTCTTCCACACAGAGTAACTTTCACAGGTCCCAAGGGTTGGGATCTGGAGTTCTCTGGGAGCCATTATTCAGTTGACCACTGAAATCCTTCAGCCTCTGCTCTGAGGACCATGAGTTGTTTCCTGTCATCAGCTGCCTAGTCCTGTGAGGTGGTCAGGCTAGGGCTGTATGCTCCTAGGGGTCCAGTGAGACGAATGTGACCTTCCAGTGCTTTCCTACTCCCATCTACCAAAACGAGGCAAATCAAGTTATTAGGTATGTAACAAATAACTATTGTGTTCTACCACTTCCAGAGTCAGGTTTGCAGCTCTTCAATCGAGTTCCTCTTTGGGTCTTTGGCAGCACAGGGAGCCACAGAATCTCAGAAGTGGAAGGAACTGAGAGATTGTATAAATCAGGGGTCTCAAACTGGTGCCCCTTGGGCCAAATCATCCGGATTCTCCAGGCTTGGCCCTTGATACTAAAGAGAGAGAGAGATAAAGGAATCTAGGAAGTCTTCTCTCAAGACAATCGCCGTGCCTACAAGTGCGTGCATTTCCACATAATTCTGTTTCACACATCAGAAGGTGGACGTTACCTTTGTCTAACTCTGTCACTTTCCCTGTGACACTCCCAGGTAGATGGATAAGATGAAGCTCGGGTTCTCAGGAATGAATACAGGCAAAGCACATTAGTACTTTGTAAATACTGTCCTTTGTACCTTCATTGTTGTAGAGTGCTACGCGCAGGAGATTAACCGTATAATCGTCCAACAAATGGCTGAAGTTATGGACAACGTAGGATGGGGGGGCGTGGAGGACCCTGAAGACTAATTTCTCCTACTTGCTTGTTTTGCTTTTTAAAGTCTTGCCCTGGGCCCATTTCCTGAACTAAAATTTACATTTTCTTGAAGACAGGGAAAACCTCGTTCTTTTGGACCCCCATGCACTGGTGGGGTACCCAAGGCACTGGTGTGGTGCCTGCCATAGTAGGGAGATGGAGTGCAGTTCACGTTCTCCTGCCAGGAGGGCTGTCTCCTTCGCTCTTCTTCCCCTTTCCATCTCTGCCCCTCCCCCGTCCAGAGGATGCACCATTCCAGATGCCCCAGTGTTGGGAACGCCCAGCGCCAGACCTCTGTCTAACCAGGGCTCTGGCATTGAGCACTTATCCAGAGAGCCCTCCCTGGGTCATGTGCTGGATGAAGTTCCATGCATGACACAGAGGAGAGGAGCGTAACCCTTCCAGGTCTTTTTCTGGGTGGAACTTGGTGATACACAGTCCGGGATAAAGGACCATTCCTTCTATCACTGGATGCAACTTAATCCAAACAGCATGTGGTCACATCCAGCCTGAAATGGGTTTGGCCCAGAAGCAGACCAGGGCAGTAGGCCAGCACAGAGGAAAAGGAGCCAGAAGTTATGAAATATTGGTTTGTGCTCAGTACGCTCCCACAACCATCACCAAGGACGTGGACAGGGATGCAGCCCTTGCCCATTTATTCAGACACAAAGCTGAGATGGGGCAAAGGCTGACTGACGTCATTGTTTTCAAAAGAAGAGAACTGAGATTCAAGGTAGGGGGCTTCAGCTACCGATTCCAGGAACACCTAACTGCCAGGAGCCTCAGTGAGAATTAGAGGAGGAGAAGAAGGTAAGAGTGAAGGTGTGGACAGGTAATTAGAGCCCTGGACGCTCGGGCAACAGTACCTTTTCTGTTTACGTGGCCAATGAGGGCAGTCAAGCTTGCTTTAGAGAAAGAATTTCTGAGGCTCCCTGCCAGCTGGTTCCTTGGCCCGCTCCTCTTTCTTGCAGGCTCTGAGGACATGACTGGCTGCCTCTCTCCTCAAACACCCTCTCTCCCACCTACGTTGTGTCTTGTCAAGGTCTCCTCTGTGTGTGGGGCAAGCTCCCTGGTCTCCTTTTCTATGGTCACACACACCCTCCTTTCCTCTCTGGATTCTTCTTGTTACTAGAAACTACACAACATAGAAACTTCGTTGACTAGAAAGCTGGTGTTGATCATCTAGTATCCTTCCACGCATGAGTGGAGCTAGGGTAGGTCTGTCCTCAGCCCTCCTCTTCCAGAACCCCCTGTAGATGGTCCAGCGAGCTTCTCAAGACTGATGGTGTCAGAGGCTGAGTGTGCTCCTAGAATTTTCCAGCTCCGTGGTTTTTTTTATTGAGACAAAACACTCAGCGTCTGTTCTAAGGTGGGAGGAAATTGGGTGGTGTATCAATTGCTTTCTGAAGGGATTGTCAAGGGGAATCTTGATCTAGACTTAATGTTTGCCTAATGTGCTCTATTAGCATGTAACTCCCACACGTTGGAGCTCCACTGTGCTGTAATTTTTATGCCTGCCTTTTTTTGTGTTTATAGTTGTATTGGTCCAAGTGATCTGGTGCTGTTTATCCTTTAATATAGCATATCTCAAATACTCTGTGGATTGTTGGGGTTCCCAGGACCTATGTCCCAGTTTAGAGCTGTGCTGTTCAACATGGTAGCCACCAGCCACATATTGAAAGGTGGCTAGTCTGAACGGAGATGTGCCATAGGTGTGAAATCCGCTTTGGATTTCAAAGATTTACTACCAAAAATGTAAACTATCTAATTAATGATTTTTATATTGATAACCTGTTGAAATGAGAATGTTTTGCATATATTTGGCTAAATAAAAATATTATTAAAATCAATTTCACCTGGATTTCCCCCCTTTTTTAAGGAGGGTGCAGCTCACTGGCCCATGCGGAGATCGAACTGGCAACCTTGGTATTATTAGCACCGCGATCTAACCAGCTGAGCGAATCAGCTACCCCAGTTCTTTTATTCTTGAAAGTCATGCTCAACAATTCCCACATACCTTGTTTTCTAACCCTATTCTCTGATTTTCATCTCTGAACATTTGGGAACTATAGAGGTTCATTAGACACCAATTTTCTTATTCAAATGTACCTGGACTCCATTTGATCCATATATTTCTGAGAGGAGTCTCTAGGCCGTTGACCTCAATCTTAGTAACTCTACTGATTTACACAAGAAAATATGTACTTTGTTTGGTTGCATAACCCTATCAAATTATCTTTAGCACACTTGGGGTAAGTGTGCATTTAAAAAAAAACCACATAGATGCTCATAATCAAACTCAAATTACTCCCTGCCCAAGACATCTTGTGTGTGGAGGAGGCAGACTATGTGTGGGTCAGTCTCCAGAGTGGGGCTCAGGCACCTCAGCGGGCACACCACACAATCCACTGGGTTACGGTACGAACATATTAGAGCTTCTGTTCACATGTATTTTACCTAATCCTTTTATGATTTTTAAATGTTTTGTTCATGTTTTATGATGAACATAGCCATGCAGCACTCCCTGCTTATGGTTGTAAATATTGGGAAAACTAATTTGTAGATACTGGAGGGATGTGCTCACAATTTTTACCAATAAGGGTATGTCATCAAAACGTTTTGAGACCCCTGGTTCAAAGAAGGTGATTTTCCACCCTAGTGTTAATGAACCCACCACTGTGTCAGTTATGCTATTGAATAGATACACTTCATTCATTCATTCATTCATACATTTATATAGGATCTACTAGGCAGTTGCTTTGGTGACATTTTGTGGCAGTTGCTTTGGATTCTGAATCGGTTGTTTTTCTGCCACCTCATGGCTGGAAGAAGTTTCGGCAGGCTTCAGGCATTTGGGGGTGGAGGAATGAGTAATGGAGGCCTCTTTTCTCGGGCTTGCCAAGGGGTCTTCTTAGTACTTAGCATGTCTGGGTTAGGCTTTGGGGAAACAAATGAGATGATTTCAGGTGAGAGCTGTTCAGTTGGCCGAGGAGAGGTTTCGCTGCTCAGAGCAAAGGCCAGTTTCTCCTCACTTAGCAGCTGAGACTCGGGAGCTCTCACACATACTCTTTGCCTCCAGTCCCCTCAGGTCTCTGGGTTAACCTGTCACAAAACATAAATCAGCTAAAGAGAGATCGTCACTGTCATGGGGGGCGGCCTGCGGGGTCTCTGCTCCCGCTCCCCGCATAAGAACGCAGGACATGGTGAGGCCAAAAAGGAACACCCACGGAGCCATAGATGGGGGAATCATACCACTATATTCTCTTTGGAGGCAGGATCCACACGATCTGCAAACCGTGCTTGCCAGCCCAGCCACCATCTTCTTGCTAGCCCCCCATTCTTCTCTCTCTGCTAGCGTAGCCACAGCAGTTATATTAGTGGCCAATGGCTCACTGGTTATAGCTGACGGCCAACTAGCCACAGCTGATGGCCATCCAATCACAGTTGATGGCCATTTACTACCTGAGCCAGCACCTTTCCATGTGAGGCTGAGAGCCTGGAAACTGCACTCCTGGCTCTGTCCCCACAGTCACATAAGAGCCGACACCCAGCCACTCTCTTCTCAGGAGAAGCTAATTCACTGGATAACTCAACCACCGCTCCTGTGGGTTTCTTCCTCCTCGTCTATGAGAAGTGAGAGTGGAGAACTAGAGCAGTGCTTCTCAAATGATCTGTTTTCCGTTTTGATCATTATTTATTTACTTCCCTCAATGGAAGATGAGGATTTGGGTCTTTCCCTACCTCTGTCTCTCTCTCTCACACACACACACACACACACACACACACACACACACACCGTTCTCATCCATCCATCCTCCCAATATAATAAGATAATAATTTTAGTAAGATGAGTGTTTACATAATTATCACTACATAAAAGCGATTCACGGCTGTATTAGTTTCCTGTTGCTGCTGTAACGTATTGCCCCAAACCTGATGGTTCAAAGCAACACGAATTTATTCTTGTGCCGTTCTGGATGCCAGAAGTCTGAAATGAGTCTAACAGAGCGAGATTCAAGGCTCCTCCTGGAGGCTTCGGGGGAGAGTCCATTGCCTTGCTCTTTCTGTTTTTTAGAGGCCACCTGTATTCCTTGGCTTGTGGCCTCTTTCTCCATCTTCCAAGCCAGAGGCATAGTATCTTCTCTCTCATTGACTGTGCTTCCCTCTACTTCGTCATCGCATGGCTTTTTTCTTCTCTAGTCAAATCTCTCTCTGCTTCCCTCTTATAAGGATACTTGTGTTTACATTGGACCCATCGGGATAATCCGGGATACTCTCTCCATCTCAAAATCCTTAATTTAATCACGGCTTCAAAATCCCTCTTCCCATGTAAACTAACTTAATCATGGGTTCTGAAGATTAAGATGTGGACATCCTTGGGGGGCCATTTCAGCCTACCATGATAGCTGAGCGGTATGTTACATTACGATCATTTTTCCTTTACCATGTGACTTTTTGTTTCTCTGTGGTTAATAACTGCCTTTTTTGTTTGCTTGGCTTTTCAGATGTTTTTCACCAAATCAACTTCCTTGTACTAGATTCAAGCACATATCAATTTCGCCTTCTTAGGAACCCACCTGCCTGGCACGGTTTGACCTGACCCCTCCTGAAATGGTGGCTGTGTTGGCTTGCTGCACAGCTGTTCCTTAGGATCTCCTGTCACTACCACGCTGGGAGTCCTGCTGCCTCTCTCGCGTGTCAGATCTCTCTTTTCTGCATCCCACGTCTTCTTTCTCAGTTTACACCTTGGTTTTGGTGGAGCAATTTATCCAATAGCTTATTAGAACTGATGCATGAGGGATAACCCATTTTGAAATGTTATGTGTCTGAAACTGCCTTTATTTTCCCCTCTTCCTGGACAGATAGTTTGGCTGAGTGTAGAATTCTAAGCCTGAAATCATTCCCTGTCAGATTTTGAAGGATTTGCTCAGTTATATTCTAGCCTCCAGTGTTGCAATAAAGAAGTCCAAAGCCATTCTGATTGTTGATCACTTTGTGTAAAACCTGTTTTGTTATCTCTCTGGAAACCCATAGGCTATTTTCCCTAGTGTTCTGAAATTTCACCGTGATGAAATTGCTTTCTCTTTGCCTAGCGTCCCAAGAGCTGAGCTTGCGGCAGAAGGCTTACGGGCTAGTATTATTTTGTTTGAGAGTGCAGTCTTGGGGAACACACGAGAGTAGCAAAAGTGGGGAGAGATGACATGAGGATGCATTGTTAAGCTGACTGCTGCTATGTGCAATTGATTGCACGATCCGATAGACCTGGCCAAGAAGCTGCATAAGTTGAATTCAGGACCACTTGAAATTTCCCACTGGCTGCAGTCTCCCAGATCAAAGATTTGCTCCACGCGACATAAGTTTCCTCATACTTCCAGGCTGTGTGCTCCTCAGTACCACAAATCTGCTAGTCACGGTGGGGAGCAGGTGACAGGCACAGCACTTATGGTGGGACCCTCAGGATGTGCCTATAGGTGGCAGAGAGAACCCCACGGAGCCACTGCCGTGCAAGCTTTGGCTTTTAATGGCTGCAGCAACAAACTGTCTCCATGACTACAGAACAAGCAATGCTACTGCTAGGGCTGAGCCCATCAAAATGCAAATGCATGAGTGTGTGTGTGTGTGTGTGTGTGTGTGTGTGCACGCACGCACTCACCCGCCCACGTGTGTTGGGGAGTTGCAAATAATTGAATTCACTACAGTGCGAGTCTTGTTTTTAACCAAGAGGGCACCCTTGTTTTCAGCTTGGGGGACCCTTGCACTATTTCAACATTCAGTATGTAAATGCTCTCTTAAAACTCCTGCCTTCAGTGTGGTCCTCCTGCCGTCAGTCATGCCAGATGCCTCCCAGCACATAGAGGCTCTGGCTTTCTCTCTCCATGGAATAAACCCCGGGCTTTAGCTGGGTGCAGGAGTGGCAGTTACTTGGCTTAACAGTATGGATCAAGAGGTCTGGGTGTCCACCTCCTTCTTAAGTAGACTTTCAACAGTGCTCTGGTTTTCGATTTGCCTTCACACCTCCTCTGGAGGTACCTGGTGGCACCAATTCTGAACGTGTTGGGGGCTTCTGCCTTCCCGTTTAGAAGTCAGGTTTCTCAGGTCTGCTAAGGCCACTGCCACTCATTCCCCTGCTTTCCTGAATGTTGCTTGCAGTGGCCTCTTCTCTTTGTCCTTAGGGGTTTGTCCCTTAAAAAAATAAGAGCGCTTTGCTATCATTTTAGTGACGTTTGAGGAGGGAAGAGAGGGAATCGTGTGTGTTCCAGTCACCATTTTGAACAACAGCACTGCTTTTCTAAATCAAATTGCCTGGCCCTAAGCCAGCCCTCACCTACGTGACCTAACATCTGTCAGGCAGCCCCACTCAATTTGTCTCTAGCAGAAGTCTTGGCTTTTGAAAGTAAAGGCCTTTGTATGCTCTTCTGGGGCAGGAAGAGGCCCGCTCTCCAGGTTTGCTCGCTTGCTTGGAGAAGGGTGGCAGGGAAGGGGACAACTCTCGCCCTTTGAGGCTTCTATCATGGCAGAGAATACACTGATGGAGTCAGCCAGACCCAGGTTTGGATCCCGCCTCTGCCACTTAGCTATGAGGCTGTGAGACAGTAACGTAAGCTCAGTTTCCTCAGCAGGCCTCCTTTTCCTCAATGCCCTGTGTGAACCATGATGCCTTCCTTCTAGGGAGGCGGCAGGGAGTAAATGAGCTGTTATGAGCCAGGTACCCAGCACAGGAGATGTCCCTAATGCTGGCTACAGTCGTCGCCATGGAGTTCCCTGGAGGGAAGACCTCTGTGCCTCCAGGTGCTTCCATCGGTGCCCCTAGACATGGCTGCCCTGTTCCTCCCTCGTCCTCCTCAGCTCCAGGCCTCCTGTTCTATGCCCTGAGCCCCAACTTTGAAAACACCTTCTAGCATTTTATGTCCTAACTAAAATGCAGCAAAGTGGGCTGAGAGTTAAAATTTCAGTTTCTATTACTATTCTTGAAGCATCATTTTTATTTTGGCTGAGCCTTTGCGGAAACAATTTCTTGAATTGCTTTTCTTATTTTCATGAGGGTGTGGAGACTTCATTTGGATCCCAGATCTCTGCCATCTCTAACTGTAACACTCTTCTCTCTATTGTTTTTATAGCTTGCATTTTCTAGGGGCTGTTCTCCCTGTTTCTTGTCTACCCTTGGCTGAGAACCATCCCTTTCTAAGACGCCATTTGGTCTTCATTTCCATCCCCAGCACTAGCCATTGACATTTGTTCAACAGGACGTTTCCATCACATCACAGGGTTACTGCGTCCTTGAAGTTATGCTATGGAAGTGAAGCAACAGAACCTGGGCAGGCAGCCAGGGACTCATTTGCTTGGGGTAAATGAGATTCAAATCTGAGCCTCAGGAGAACTTCCAACTACCGCCCTGCAGTGGACCTTTAGCCACCCTCACCCCCCACCGCCATAAATCCCCAAGGCCAAATATTAAATATCTGTAGTGCTTTTACCTGTTCAAAAATGCTTTTATTCAAGCGTGCCAAGGAGAGCATTTGCTTGGGCAGATGAGGGAAGTGTGAGGAGGAGATGAAAAGAGATTTTCATTTTCAAGAAAGACTTTGATCTGTCCTTAAGAACCCCCTGTGTGGACCACCATTTACTAGACTGAGCTGGCTTCTTGGATGCAGCACCCTCTAAATTACTGCAAGTCAAGACTGTGAAGCCACAGGGAGTTGTTGAAAGAGGCAGCAAAGGGGCAGCAAAATCCCAGGTTCCTTCCCACATTTAGCCCCTCCCTGAACTCCCCTCTGTCTCCCAAGGTTCTCAAGTCAAGCTTCATCATTCTGTGGTGCAGTGAAAAGGGCTCCAGGAAACTCGCATCCTGCCTGCCACAGACCCACTGTGTGACCTTGAGAAGGCACTTGAAATCTCAATTTCTCTAACTGTAAAATCACCACCTTAGTACATATCTTGGGAGGCTTTGAGAGCTCCTGGTACATGGTCTGTATTTGGTAAGTGCTATGGTTAATACTAGGACCTGCTGTTTTCACCTAGCAAGTCAGATAGTACATTCCATTTCCTGGCGACAGTCTTGAGAATGCTTAAGATGAGAGCAACTTGGGCACCTTCTGGGTTTGGAAGAAGCAGGAAGCGTAGAACCTGCCCTGTTTTGAGATCAATCCTGAGACCTAATTTAAGGACAGCAGATTGTTAGCAACCTGCTTCTGGTGTTACCTCTCAAGATTTGAGGGGGACAAATGGCGGCATTTTCTCACTGATATTCTTCTATTTCATAAAGAAGGACACAATCCATAATTGAATTATTTTCATTTTGGAAGAAAAATAAATGTAGACTGAAAACGTTTTTATTTTCCCTCAATTGGCTCCAACACAAACAGACTGCTACTACCCTGATCTCACTCAAGCCTCACTTTACAGATGACCTGACCAGTCCCGAAGAGGGTAAACGTCCTTTTGGAGCAGGGCCCACCCCTGAGGCCCAGTGCAGTCTTTCGGAATCAGGGCTGCAGCAGGGGCTGTGGGTGGCCGCCCCTCCCCAGGGTGGCCCAGTGATGAAGTCACCACCTCTGGAGCCCAATTGCCTGGGTTCCTGTCCTGGTGCTGCCCATGCCAGCTTTGGGCCACCTTGATTCTCTGTGTCTTGTTTTCCTCACCTGTAAAATGGAATAATAATACTAATACCTTGTAAGACCTGCATGCAGATTAAATGAGGTAATAAAAGTGGTTTAAACCTTCCCAGTGAATACTGAATAAATGTTAGTTATCATTCCTTTTTTTTTGTTTTTTTCTTTTTCCTGGAAATTGGGCAGGCCAGAAACGACAGGAAAAAAACTCCTTCCTTGTCTTGAAGTTGCTGATGTGGAAGGAAAGTCACAGCTCTCCAATGACGCTGAGCAAGGGGGTCCTGGCCGGGTGGTGGCTTAGGAGACAGGCAGCCCCGGAGTTCTGCCGACCGTGGAACACACAGGACCCCGCAGATCTGACTAGGAGAGGGACACTGTGTGCCTGGAGGTTATAACGGGCTGTGCATGTCGCCTTCGCCCCCAGACGCCTGTGCTTGCCCAGCTCCTCCTGCCTGGGGTCTGCCTCTGGGTTCAGCCACGGGAAGCAGGGTTTGACCAGGTCTAGCCGCGGCCTTACTCACAGGACTAACATGTGGTTCTAATTCAGCCCTCTGACAATATGCTCATGTATTCCCTCTCACACCGCCCATGGTTTGGTCCTGAAAATTATTTAACTGATCTTTAAAAACTGGAAGAGCAAGTCCAAATTCTAACATTTCTGGTAGTCTCACTCAGAGGCTGAGTAGCGACAAATCTGTCATCAGCCAGTGGGGATGTTTAGAAGAGGGCAGAGGTCAGGGGACAGCACAGAAGGACACCTTAGGTGACGACTCCAGACCCAGAGCCAAACTCAATTTATATCACACACACACACACACACACACACACACACACACCATTGTCGTCACATGGCTTTCCTCTGCCCCTTCTCCACCCAGGAAACTCCCACCAAGAAACACTTTACAAGTATTTTGTGATTTTGCCTGTTTTCCTGCAGAGAGGCACA
The DNA here is from genome assembly GCF_036562045.2 of Rhinolophus sinicus. Classification (NCBI taxonomy): domain Eukaryota; kingdom Metazoa; phylum Chordata; class Mammalia; order Chiroptera; family Rhinolophidae; genus Rhinolophus; species Rhinolophus sinicus. The sequence continues at coordinate 10,736,990 of NC_133759.1, read as the reverse complement.
TGTGAACTCTGTCTTCTCTCCACCTTCCCTGTCCAGCATGTTATTCCTCACCCATGGCGGTTTAGTGGAGGACCCGGTTTTGTCATCTTTTTTTGAGTTGAGAAAAGATGGCTTTACCCATATCATTCCCTCTGCAGTGGGAATGATGGCGTGAAACACGGCGTGTGTCAGGGCATTCTGGGAGGCGGTCTGGGGAATGGGAGCTAGTGCCCAAAAGCGAGGCAAAATCCTGACTGGATTTCCCCAAAGTCCAGGAGCATTCCTTTCCCTGTGACCCGTCAGAAATGAGAAAAAGTCTCCTGCTAGCTGTTACAGTACACACTGTAATTAAGTCCTTTCCTCCAAGTGTTCTTGTTTCTCAGACTGTCTCTGTGCAAAGACCTGCAGCGTTTGTTGGAATTTTTTTTTAAAAAGTCCTTCTCAAAAAAACTTCTCTATTTGACAGAAGACTCCCCATGCCACAGGTATACCTGTGGCCAGGTCTCTGTCAGCATAACCTGAGCCCCCTCTGTAGTGACAGCACGATGCCCTTATTATTTAAGGGACAGATGCTACACTTCATTACTAAACCTCCTAATTGTTTTTCTTTTCGAGGTACAACATTATAATTCAGTATTTGTATACACCACATAGTGTTCACGACTGTAAGTCTAGTTACCATCCATCACCATACAGTTTAAACTGCCATATTGTTATCTGACCACGGGCACACATTGCGCCCAACAGAAATCACCAACGAATCTGGATTAGCTGGGTTTTGCTATGATAATGCTGCATCACAGGTAGCCTCACCATCTCAGTGGCTTGCAACAACCTACACTTTTATCTTTTTTACAGGGCGGTGGGTAGGCTAGACCCAGCGGTGTGGTTGGGTTGGCTCCAGCCTGGGGGTTGGGTTCAGGTCTGCTCCAGGTGCCACACCTGGGGCGTGCTCCTCTCATGGTGGAGGGCAAGTTTGCAAGGAGGCAAGTCAAACCGCACAAGCACATTTAAAGCCTCCACTGGACATGGCATGTGTTATATCCGCTTACATTCTGTTGGCAAAAACAAGTCATATTGCCAAGGTCAAGGACAGTGGGCAGACAAGTATACTCCACCTTCAGTGAAACCATGGCAAGGTGAGGAGGAAGAAGGAATTGTGAGCAAATAATACCATCAATGACACTGTCCTCTGCCTTCCACCCATGGGGGCAATGGCAGGGAGTAGGGAGGTGGCTGCAGTCCCCTGCAGCACAGCCCTGGGCTTCGCAGTGGGCGGGGCTCTTTACTGCTTTCCTGCCTTCCCTTCCCACAGTTGCCAGGGAACCCAAACCCCACACCCTTGTTAGAATCTCAGTCTTTTCCTTTTAACCCTCCTACATATTTCCCTCCTGGCTCCCACTCTTTCTCTCCTCTCCTTCCCACATGCCCTTAAGCCAAGCAATTCCTTCCGGTTTCTTCCTGGATATCTTTGGATGGAGTCTCTGCAGGACGAGACTTTTCTCACAGCCAACGTGGCCTTCTCCTGGCTTACACTTAGGTTTTTATGATGAAAGAGTTTCTTTTTCTACCTCTGCCTTGAGTTGTGCTCCCAAATATTCCCCATTTTTTTTTTCTTTTTACTCTGACATTACAATGTGCCAAAATTCAGGAAGGGGGGGGTGGATATTTTTCAGATTCCAGAACTGTAGTGGGAGTTCGGAAAGTAGGGGCAGAAAAACCCTGATCCCACAACTCATTTAAATGTACCAAGCCAGGTAGTGGGCCCTTTGCTCTTTCGACGCATGTGTTTCCCATGCCAATCCTTAGGGACGAATGCTCTCACTCTCCCCCATTTTGTAACTGAGGAAATGGGGCAGAGAGGTTGTGTAACTTGCCCCTTGTAGCACAGCTCAGAAGGGCAAAAGCTGGTCTAGAAGCCCAAAGCCCATTCCATATGCTTTTCCACTACCCTTTTTCCACTCCTCTTCTTCTGCAGCTGGATGTGACTACTGGGCTAGCGGGCATCTTCCCTAAGGAATTAAGGGTGGGAGGTGGGGATTTGAAGAGGAAGGAGAAATAGACCCATGGAAGGACCATACAGTGAAGGGCACACTGGTCCTCTTTCCCTCCTGCCACCATCATCACAGGGTGGAAAAGACCGTGTGTATTCTCTGGATGGGGAAATTGGGGAGGCGGGGTGGCAGGTTCAGCTGGCAAGTGTGCGGCCATGGGATCAGTTGGGTTCCGCCAGCAAACCTTCTAGTATATTATGCGTCATCCCCCTTTCTCCTTTCTCTAAAGTACTCTTTATTATTCAGCTGAATATTTCTCTTCAGAGGATGTTTTTTCAGTTTGATCAAAGCTGCCTTTCTTTTCCCAAAGGTTTACTTGTGTGGCCCTGCAGGGACACCGGCTCATAGCCGTTTTGAACCTTGCTCTCTGTACAACTGCACAATTGCCAACTTTCCCCAGGTTGTCTGAAGCCAAGTAAGGCCGACAGAGGGATCAAAACATTCTGTCTTCTGGAGACATTTTAAAAAGATGATTTATTTCTCCCTAGTGGTATCCAAAAGTTGGAGAACGCAGATTATGAATCCAACTTGAAAACATAATTTTCTTTGTAGAAGGGTAAAAAAAGCCAGACAGACTCCTTGTCCATGGCCATTTCTCCTTTTAGTTTTAATTGGAAATATTAGCATTCCTGCGAGCTGTGTGAGCCTGGGCAAATCTTAGCACTCAGGGCCTTTGTTTTCTCATCTGCAAAATAGGAATGATATGAATGATTCCCATTTCCCTATGTTCTTGTGAGGATTAAAGGAGATACTAACTGGTATATGATGAAAAGTTAACATCACCAAGGAGTGGGACCCAACGACTTTATCTCTTGGGGTCTCCTCTGTAGAAATCCTCACAATTTCCCCCAGCACTGGATATTCGGTGCAGCATTGTTTGTTATAATAAAAATTGGAAATGATCAAAATGTCCTTCCTGTCGAGGAAAGGGCAAAGAAATTATGGCATATTTCCGTATGAACTCTTATGCAGCGGTTAAGTAACTCTATATTGAAAAAGACAAAAATGGAAAAAGCCTTGGGCCATATTGTTGTGTCAACCAAAGCAAGTGGTGGAATAGTCACCTCCTTTATGCTAAAATAATTACCACGTGCAGTAGACTGAAAATGAGTCTTGAGTCCAAAACACAGTGGCTCAAACAGCTCTTGGCAGCTCTACTCCCCTGGGGTCATGCAGGTTCCCCGGCTCCTTCCTTCTGGTGGCTCCGCAGGGTCCAAGCAGCAGAATCCCCTGGAGAACTTGTTAAAACACAGGTTGCTTAGCCCGTTTCTGACTGAGCAGTTGGGAGGGCGGGCGGTGCTGAGAATTTGCCTTTCTGACAAGTTCCCAGGCGATGCTGATGCTGTTGGTTCAGGAGCCACCCGTTGAGAAATCACTGCCCCAGGGTGGGTCCTTGCCAACCCGTGCAGAGCTGGTGCTGCCACATCTGTGAACCAAGAGAGAAAGGCTGGGCAGCCAACTTCCTTTTGAGCAAGTAGGGCAATGTCATGCAGGGTCCCAGCCCCCACTCCCCGCACAAGAACGCAGGATATGGCGAGGCCAAAAAGGAACAACCACGGAGCCATGAATAGGGGGTTCATACCACTATATTCTTGCTGGCAGCTGGGTTGGAGATACAGGAAGTAGGATCAACATGATATGCAATCTGCCGTCTGCTTCTCTGCCAACCAACCAATCCACCAATGTAGTCACAGGCAGGCAGCAGTGGCTGACTCCTGCCGTGGGCAAGGACTTAGTCATGTGGCCACCTCTGGCGGCAAGGCAGGCTGGGCAAAGTCATCAAAGTAGCTGGGTCTCTGTGTGCCCAGGAAAAGGGGACAGCATGTTTGTAGGAGACAACTAGAGGCCTGCCAGAGTGGCCCTGGGACTCACACGGAGAGGAAAAGAAAGGGCCAGCACTCAGCAGTGGGGACAGATGTGGAAGAGATTCTTGGTGCTTGGTGACCAGTGTTGTACGGCAGTTTATTCAGAGGGGAGCCCAAGTCTACCTGCATGTATCAGCAAAGGCTACCCCTGGAAGGTGAGCAAGCTAAACTTTGAAGCAGGAGCACTGGCTGCAGTGCTGGTCCCCTCCTGAACGCAGCTGGGGGGTCACTGTGCCTGGGCTCTGCTCTTTTCCCTTTGCCAGCATCCAGGATGGGACTTCATTCACCATCCACACTGTTTTGTGGGTTGGGGCTGACATTTTTCCCAGGTCTCAAACTTTCTGTTTCTACCCCATCCCCCAGGCATTTGGGCTCTGGAGAAAGCTGCGTGGCAAGAGGCGGATGGTGGTGGCATTTTGCCTCTTACTGACTCTGTCTGTGGTGGCTGTCACCCGTTTCCCCGCACAGCGTCCAGACGCCATGGAGCCCTGGCGGGTCACTGGCACTCCCGCCCCTCACAGCCCACAGGCTCTGAGCTTCCGCCGGAGGCAGCAGGCAAGAAACCTGCGGTTCTGGAGAGGCTGGGCCCTGCCCAGGAATTCCATCCTGGTGTGTGCTGAGGAGCAGGGCCACAGAGAAAGAGTGAACAGCAGCAGGCTGTCCCCAGGAGGGGACAACAGGCGCCCAGGGAGGCTCAGGAGGGACATTCCTTTGGCATTTCTAGGAGATTCGAGACTCAGTACCCAGCGTCCTGTGCTCCTGAGGGAGGATGAGGTCAAGGGGCCAGGAGCCAAAGGCCTGGGCCCCACCTGGCACGATGGTCCCACCTGGAAGGCACAGAGTGAGACAGGCATCCTGGTTGGCCCCCTCGCAGAGCAGTGGAGAGTTGCTGATGGACCAACCCTCCAGCCCCATCCAGTGGAAGGCAGGGATCTGCCAGGAGCTGGGAACAGAGCCTTGACCGGTGGGCGGCAAGCAGGGGACCCCACCCCGGCCACAGGGACTCATCGGCGTGGCTCTGTTGGGGAGCTGCAAGGATCCATCTGGTGTGCCTCTGAGACCCCCGCGCTGCCGACTGGCTTGAGGACCGGTGGGCAGGTGCCCCCATGGTTCACAGAGCATGATGTGCAGACCCTCCGGCTCTTGGCCCAGGGGGAGGTGGTGGGCAAAGCCAGGGTCCCCGGCCACGGGCAGGTGGTACAGGTCGGCTTCTCCACCGAGGGTGCCCTTCAGGACGTGTCTCCTGGACTCAGTCGACTCTGCTCCCAGGGCCTCTGTGGCCTGATCAAGAGGACTGGGGACCTGTCCGAGGTCTTGTCCTTCCACGTGGACCGGGTGCTGGGGCTGCACCGGAGCCTACCCGCTGTGGCCCGGCGCTTCCACAGCCCCCTGCTGCCCTATCGCTACACAGACGGTGGTGCGAGGCCTGTCATCTGGTGGGCACCCGACGTGCAGCACCTGGGTGACCCAGATGACGACCAGAACTCTCTGGCCTTGGGCTGGCTGCAGTACCAGGCCCTGTTGGCGCGAGGCTGTAGCCGGCCAGGCCAGGCCCAGTGCCTGGGAATCCACCACGCTGAGTGGGCACGTCTGGCACTCTTTGACTTCCTGTTGCAGGTAGGTGGAGCGGGGCTGGGTGGGGCAGGGCTGGGCTGGAGAGCAGCAGAAGTCGGGGATTTGGGGTGAATCAGGACACGGGAATCACCGAACTGAGGATGGACGGGAACTCTCTTCCCAATCCTTGTCTTTGGGCACCTGTTTTTGTTACTTCTCTGCCTCTGTGTTTATCCATCCAGTGGAATAGCTCATATCAGCTCACGAGTGGCCGCTGCTCCCTTCAGAGGCGGCCATGCTCTACTTACTGTCTGACACGCATCCACTGTCCCGCCCCAAAACCTCTGAACGGTATTTGTCTGCTTGTGTGTGTTTGTCTCCAGTCACTGGACTGGCTGGTTCCCCGCGGTATTTCCAGCCCCTCGTCTGTGTCTCCACGGCTGCTTTGTGGAAGGAGGAGCAAGCGGCCTGCTGGTCGGCGTGGGCTTTGCCATCAGCCAGGCCGGGGTTTGAATCCCCCTCCCCAGGTCCCTTCTTTCTGTATGACACTGAGCAGATTACTTCCCCTCTCAGTTTCACTTTCCTCACCTCTAAAATGGGACTGGGTGTCCCTTGGGCCTGGTCATTGTAGCACGTGGTAGTTCCAGACTGTCAGTACCTGCCTGAGCCCCGGAGTCTGCTCTGCCCAGCACGTGACAGGCTGGGAGCTGAGGAATTAAAGCCCTCCAGACAGTGTTGGGATGGAGGGGTTTTCCAGACCATAGGACTTTCAGTGCTGAAACTGGGGGCGTCCTGGGCAAACTGGGAAGGCTGGCCATGCCTCCTCCAGGAGCAACACCTCCTTCTGGGTGTGTAAGGCCCGGCTCCCTGGCTGGGGTCACTCCTCAGTGCGTGTTCTACATGTCTCTCTGAGTTCCCTACCAGGATTGAGCCCAGGTCCCTGCAGTGTCATGGCTGGCCCTTCTGACTCACTCCCTCTGCATGTGTTTTTGGATCAGTTCTCAGATAAACTGCTTTTCCTTGAATTCTCATCTCAAGGTCTGTCCAGATGATAACACTGAACTTGGGTGGTTTCTGCACACAAGATCGTTTGTGGAATGTACTTAATATCATGCCTGGCGGGTGGTACACACTCAATAAGAAGCCGGCACTGTGCCCACTTTACAGGAATGAACTCATCCAATTTTCATGGCACACTTACAAGTGAGATATCACACTTATCCCAATTTTAAAGTTGAGAAATTGAGGCCCTGAGAGGTGAAGTCACTTGCCCAAAGTCACGGCTGATGGAGCAGAGCCGCAGCCTGGACGGTCTGACTCCAGAGCTTACCCTCTCTGTCACAGAGTCACTATTAACCAAGCCATGACTTAGGGCAGGAAAAGGGACTTTGCTGGGATGCCCTGGGGCCTTGAGGTTGGAGGCACCTCCTTGCAAAGCCCCAGCCCAGCTGATGTGCACACAGCAGCTTTCTGCTCCACACAGAGCCCCTCTGTCCATCTCGTGTGGTTGCGGTGTGGGACCCTTCCTTGGCTGCCAAGGCCTGCTGTGGGGACAGAAGTCTCAGCAGCCAAAGCACACACAGGTTGGGTGTGTGGTCAGACGTGACTCGGCTGGCCTCGTGCCACCTCTTCCCTGGTCTGCTGAACACCGGTCAAGTCAAACATCCCTGTCTGGCTGACGCTGCCTTCCTAGAAACCACTGGCAAGTCGGAAAGAGGCGGGGCTGTGGGTTTCCAAGCACAGGAAGCTGAGGTACCTTCTGACTGGGGAACCAGGTACAAACTCCACATACAGCCCATTCTGCGGTATGCTTGCTCCTTTGTTTTATTTTATCCAGTTTGAATCCTGGTTTTTCTGTGTTTGTGTATCATAACATACCATTTACCAAGACACAAAATCCACAAGCATTGCACACACACATATTCCTTATACCCCCACAAATCATACCCTGTGCTTTGTAAATCCCACATAGTGTATTAGTTAGTGATGGCAGAGGTAATGTTGCATAACAAACCTGTCCAAAACTCACTGGCTTAAAACACCAGCTCTTGTGTCCTTGCTCCAGGGTCTGTGGGTCAGTTGGGTTTTACTGAGCTGTGGGTCTGCTGCTCACTTCTCATTCTGGAGCCCAGGCTGCACCATCTGGGGCAGACTCTCCTTATGGGAAATGAAAGAAGCCCAAGAGCTCAACCAAACTGCAGGAGCACATTTAAGGCCTCTGCCGATGCTACTTCTACTAATATTCCTCTGGCCAAAGCAAGTCAATGGCCAAGCCCAATGTCAGAGATGGGAAGCATACTCTGCCCAGACTGGAAGGGGGAGAAGAGAAAATATTTGCTGAGCAATAATCAAATCAATCACACACATCCCAAACAGACACATTGTATGCTTCCTTATACAAGAACCATATATGCCCACATGTACCACAGCCACACACACTCACACGCACACCATTCACATGAATCATACACCCACATATATTCCATGTGGTGCCCAGACACTGCTGTGGGCATCTGGGGCTCAATCCTGCTGAGACCTTTTGGGGATTGTGTAGGACATATCTCAGAATTGTCCGACCCAGGGCCCAAGGAAGCTAGGCTATTTACCCACCAACTCCGAACCGTCATTGGTTGAGACAGCTCCTGAGGGTGTGGATTTCCTGTCACTTGTAGCGTGGTCGGGTGCCAGCCAGCCAAGCATGGTGCTGCACCCAGAAAGGGGCTAAGGCAGAGAGCCACAGGCGCTTGTGCAAAGCATTGGTATGTACAGGAATTGTGAGCACCGAGTGCAGATGGGTGAGATACCAACAGCCCCTGCTACTTATAATGACGTGAGGTCACAAACAAGCTTCAGCAGGCCAGTGTTTCCAGGTTCCAGTGAACTGGTTTCTTCTGGATGAGACTGGCCCATTTCCTTCCCAAGGAGCCCATTTCAGTCATTGGTGGTCCTGTGTGTGTTCCTTATTTTGAGTCCATACCTATGGCTTCGGTTCACGGGTATCTCCTCTGGCTTGGTCTCCTTGCAGCATCAGGTGTTTCATCAGTTACAGAGGAGCCCAGATCACGACCAATGCCAACCTCTCAGGCTTCCAACCAGAGGCCTGAACTGTAATAGCAGCTACCACTTATGAAGTGCAATGTCTGATACAGACCACACACGTGAACCCACGTAAGTGCCACACAGAGTTAAGAGATGAGTGCTGTGTTCCTCCCCATCTCACAGATGGTGCAGCCAAGGATGGACAAACAACCTGCTGGACAAGGGTTGTTTGCAGGGTGATGTTGAGCCTCTTTCTTATGTTTAAAACAGGGTCTAGATTAGGGTAAGGTGTGATAGAATTCTAAACGGTCCCCAAGGTCACTCCCGCCCACCACCCACGCCCTGCCAGTATTAACCCCTTCCCTTGAGTGTGGGCAAGACTTGAGACTATGATGCAATATCACGCCAATGATGAGGTTACTAATCATTTAACTTTGAGTTAATTAAAAGGGAGGTGATTCCGGGTGATCCTGACCTAATCAAATGAGTCTTTCAAGGAAGACGAAGCATCTGAGAGATTTTCCTGCCTCAAGATGAAAGTAAACAGCCATAGTATGAACTGTGTGTGGATAAGGGAGGCCTCTGGGAGGACTCAGATTCCCTGGGGACCTAATCCTACAACTTTGAGGAATGGTTTCTGCCAACAACCCAGATGAGTTGAGGAGAGAAACCTGAGCTATGGGGCCAAATGAGATGTAGGCCTGGCCCCCCCGCCCCCCCCCCCCCCCCCCCGGAGTTCAGCCTGGTGAGACCCTGAGCAGAGAAGCTGGCAAACATGTGGTGGACTCCTGACCCACAGACACTTGGAGATGATACATGTGTTCTTGTAAGCCGCTAAGCTCCTGGTACTCTGTCGTGCAGCAGTAGAAAACGAATTTATGAGTCAAGGGAGGGCCCCAGGTGAAACGCTGTAGCAGAGGTTCACTCTCAGGCGGTTACAACCTGCACTGCAGGACCAGAGAGAGGGAACCTCCCTCAATTGCTTCCACCTCACCCTCATCCTGCCTCTGTTTAGACTTTGTTTTAACTCTCTCTTTTTTAAACTGTTCATATCTTTGCCCCAGTTTCTGTTGAGTTGTTGGTCTTTTTCTCAATGATTTGAAGAGCTTTTCATCATTTAAACAAATTAGCCTTTTGTTTTCATTGTATTGTAATATTTTTCTCAGGTTCAATTGTCATTAAGCTTTGTTTACAGTCTTTTTGCTGTGCAGAAATTTAACAAATTTTTACGTTGTTAAAATTATAAGCTTTTCTTTTGTGACATGTAGGTTAGTGTTAATATATCATGTTTTAAAAGGCCATCCTCAATTCAGGGTTATTTTTAAAATTCTCCCATGTGTTTTCGTATGTCTTTGATCCATCTGGAAGTTATTCTGGATTAATAGAAAAGATGCAAAACAAAGATTTTTATTTTTATTTTTTCAAATGGCAGACCAAATGTTCCAGCACCATTTGCTGATTAATCAATCTTTTCCCCAGTCTGAAATGTTGCCTTAACCATATAGTCAATTTCCATATGTATGTAAGTCTATTTTTGGACTCCTTTCTGTTCCAGAGAAGGGTCTATTTATATGCCAGAATCACACTGTTTTAATTATTGCACTTTATATTTTATGTTAATAACTAGTAGGGCTTGGTTTTTCTCATTGCTCTTTTTTAGAATTTTCCTGATATTCTTGCATACTATTCTCATTTGAAATGTAGAGTCTGCTTATTACTTCCTTCTCCTTCCCAAGTCCTTTTGGGAATTCACTGGAATCAAATTAAATTTGCATGGACTAAGAGAGAGAATTTACATCCTAAAATATAGAGTCTTGTAGCCAAGAATAGGATATGTCTCCCCATTTATTCATGTTCTTCAAAGCATTTTTCTTTAGCCGGATCCTCACTTTCATGTTGAGTTATTTATTATTCCTGACTAATTCGTCTTATGTGGCCATTGGAAATGGGATCTTTCTTTCCATTATATGTCCTGGCCGGTAGCTCTTGGTCTGTGTGAAGGCTGTTATTTCTGTGTAGTAGTTTGGTTACTGGCTTCCCGCTAACTTTGTATTGCTTCAACAGTTGCTTGGTTTGTTCTGGGTTTTCCAAGTACACCATTTCATCTGCAGAGAATGCAGTCTCTTCTCATCGTCTTTTCTTTCTTTCTCCTACCTCATTACATTGATGGTGCCTCCAGAGCAATGGTAAATATTAATAGCATGATGGACGTGACTTATTTCTATAGACTTGGGACAATTTCTAGTGTCTTGCCATTAAACCTCATGCTGGCTCTTGACTGAAGATATGATGAAGAACTCAATAATTCCTGCTTTATGAAGAGTGTTTATTGTCAGGAATGGATGTAAAATTTCATCAGAAGCCTTTTGAGTGCCCGGAGAGATCACAATATCCCCCTCTCATGTGTTCAAGTGGAGACTTTTGTTGGTGTCCTAAAGGGGACTCATCCTAGCTGTCTTGGTTGGAACCTACTTTGCTGTGGTGGCTGCTGGTTTTTGTGTTGATGTTTTAAATGTAGAGTGGTCTACAGATGTCTTTTTAGACGAAATCTAGTTCTTCTCAACCCATCTCCTCAAACCCCATCAGCTGGTCTATTCACCTGAATCCTAAGCTGGTGCCTGACTTCTGGCCTCAGGCTTGGGGCAAATGAAGCATCTAGCTGTTCTTCCCTGAAGCTTCTGGAAGGTTGTGCTTTGTCGGACACATGGGGAACACTACAGGATGAGGCCTCAGAGGAGAATGAGAGTGGTGCCCAGGAACCCACTCGTCCCCCACGCTCTGACCTCCCCAAAGCTTCATGAATTCTCCAACAGCCAGTCAGTGTGGGGCCAGCCCACTGCCCTCCTTGGTGAGAGAAGCTGCCACCTTGCGGTAACCTGACCCCCAGGCAGCGAGCCAGCCCAGCTAAAAGCCACCCTTTTCACCCAGAAGGACCCAGGCCTGTGCCTCCAGGTTGGGGCAGGGACCCTGCATGGGGGTGGAGCCACTATTCAGCCCCAGATCCATTTGAACTCCATCCCAGGGGTCAGAAGCATGGCCCACAATGCAGGCCAAATTCACTTCTCCACCTAGTTTTGTACAGCCCATGAGCTAAGCATGGTTTTAGTATTTTTAAATGGTTGAAAAGGTTGAAAGAAGACTATTTTGTGACACTTAAAAATTATATACAATTCAAATTTACTTGCACATATATAGTTTTTTGGAACATAGTCATGCATATTATTAGTTTGCATATTATCTATAATATATATTATACATTGTGCACTGCAGATGCCGTGATGGAGACCTCATTTGAGCTCTAATTGCCTCACCCTTCCTGAGTTTCGGGGAGGCAGAGCAGAGCTGGTTTTGAGCCAGGCAGACCTTCATTCAAACCCCAGCTGTACTGCTTTTACCTTAATGACCTTGGGCATGTGTAATGCAGGGTCCCTGGTCCTGCTCTCGGTGGGTGGACACAGAATATGGTGAGGCCAACAAGGAACACCAATGGAGCCATGGGTAGGGGAGTCATACCACTATATTCTCAATGGCGGCTGATCGAGACACAAAAGCAAACATACGCCAGTACCCCAACAAGAGGTCTTCCTGCACCCCCATCTCGCTGGTGGCCAGCGAGACACAGGAAGTAGGATCAACACAATCCACAATCTGCCATCCACTTCTCTGCCAACCAACCAACCCCACTTGCTAGCTGCAATCCGCGCTTGCTAGCTTAGCCACGACAGTTATATCAGTGGCTAGTGGCTGACCCGTAACAGCTGATGGCCAACTAGTCACAGCTGATGGCCATCTACTACCCAAGCCAGCACCTTTCCACGTGAGGGCCGAGAGGCTAGAAACTTCTCTCCGGGCTCTGTCCCCACAGCATGTCTGGGGTAAGTGTCCCCATGTGTAAAGTGGAGGTAATAAAGTCTTCCTGGAAAGGCTGCAGTGAGGTATGAATGGGATAGAGACAGCAGTGATGCTGGGATGGTCATCTTGAGTGATGCTGTCTTCTGACACCAGCCAGTTCTCCAATAGCAGCTGCGTGTCTAGCAATCCAATTCTGACGCTCTCTCCCTGTAGTAAGTGTCAGATCCCACAAGTGAAAGGGCTCAGTCCCACAAGGCTGCCCCCACTTCAGGTGCCAGTCCCACATCCTTGGCTAAATGTTCTTCTGACCAACTGGCTATAAACGGGGAGTTCTCAGGACCCCTCCTCAGGTTTGATAATTTGCTAGAACAGCTCACAGAACTTAGGAAAACACTTAGTTTATATTTATTCATTTATTATAAAGGTTACAAATGAACAGCCAAATGAAGATGTATACAGGGTGAGGTCCGGAAGGGTCCCAAGCCCGTGGGGTTGGGGTGCACCACCCTCCTGACATGTGGATATGTTCACCAAGCTGGAAGGTCTCCAAATCTCATGGCTCAAGAGTTTTTACAACCCAATCTCCAGCTCCCCTCCCCTTCCTGGAGGTTGGAGGGTGGGGCCAAAAGTTCCCACCCTCTATTGGCTTGTCTTTCTGGGGACTAGCCAGTTTCCTGAAGCTATCTGGGGGCTCCCCTGATTCACCTCATTATCATAAACTCAGGTGTGGTCAAAGGGGCTCATTATGAATAACAAAAGACGCTGCTATCACTCGGGAAATGCCAAGGGTTTAGGAGCTCTGTGCCCGGAAGGTGGACCGAGGCCAGATGTATTTCTTACTGTAGAACATCGAGACACTGTCATGGCTTTAGTGGATGAAAACAACTGCGTATTTGCCCTGGGGAAGCCCTGGCTGTTCTGCATCACTGGGAGGGGCTGTCCTAGGATCCTGCCAGAGCTAGGAGTCACAGGACACTCCTGAGTCCTGAGGACTGAGAGAGGGAGCGGGGGCTGCCTTTCCGTGAGTGCCATCTGGGTTCCTGCATGCTGCCTCCCTCTCCCCGACTTTCACTCCCCTCCACCATGACTCTGTCTCCTTTAGCTTGGTCTAGACAGTTGCCCCAACTAGAGTATGCCACCTGGAGCTGGTTTCTAGGTTCCCAGGCTGGCACCTTCCTCGCCAGGGGTGTTCCCAGGCTTCCCAGTGTAGACTAGCCATTCTGCAAAGGCAGGACCTGCGTCTCCATCCTGGGTGTTCCCACACAGGACTCTTTCAGGAACCGAATACACTTTGCGTCCTGAGAGTTAGGCAGCCGATTCACCATCCTAATTGGTAGAGCCGGGGTCCGCAGACCTCCCTTTATTGTGACTCAATCACCAACTGTGGATTTAAGGAGATGACACAAACCCTTGGTCCCACAAATGTGAAGCCCTCCTAGGATTTGGATTACTCCTCCTGTTTCCCTCACCAGGCGTACTGCCGTGATTTGCCCCACACCAAGCCTGAACTCAAAGCTTGGCCCCATGACCTCCAAGCACTTCCCAAGGGCACCAACTTCACTGGGGGAATGGGAGGCTCACAGAGGGCACCTCTCATACCCTCAGCCTCTTGCTGCTCCTGCTTCACTTCTCTCTTCCTCTCTCCTCCTCCCTTCTACAGCAACAAATGGATTTTTCCTCTTGTCCCATGCAAAGCAAGTCCTACCACACCCAGCCCTCTTGACATCTCACCTTCTGCCCTAAGCACTCATCAAGGTATTGTATCAAACCAAGTTTCCTTCCTAAGAGGAAAAAGGGTGCATCTTTTCCACCTCGCCCCTCCTGTAAGTGACGGTGACACCCTGCTGTCCCCAGTCCTCACCTCTGTCTCTCCTCCACTTCCTAGCACATCCCAACCTTTTTCAAACCACCTTCCCCCTTCAACTCCTATCCCTTTCCTATCTTTCTCCCCATAGTAAGAACCTCCGCCCCCCACCCCCAGTGGACTCTGCCAGCTCTGCTTTTAGGTTTCTCCTTTCTCGACCTCTGTGTCCATTATGTGCACAGCAGATAACGTCCCCTGTAGGTCAGGGCTGAGGTGGTGTCACGTTTCTACTTAATTCCTGGCCTGCAGCATGTAACTCCTTCCTTCTGAAGACAGCTGCCGAAAGCAGGTGAGTGGGAAGTGTTCTTATGAGAATCCTCTGGTCCACTCAAAATGTCATGTACACAAATGTCACGTACATACGTGTGTATGTAGGGGACTCGAGGCACAGCTCCTCACACTGGACCCCACACCACTTGAGAATTCCTACTTCAGGCCTCCAGTGTGAAATGAGCCCGTACGGGGAGTGCCCTCCTCCTTCCCCACTTGGATTCTTTCCTGCTGCGGGTGGAAGGACTCTCCACTCAGGAGCTGTCTAGATGCTCATTAAAGGACTTTTATCTCCGAAGAAGGGAGATGCAGCATTTGCTGCTTAAAGAAAAAGTGGAGTCACGTGTGGGTCTCCTCTGGTAGACGAACAGCCAGAGTCCGGAGGACAGTGACCTCAGGCCAGAGTGCAGGAGCAGCACTGTGGAGGAAGCAGTGGGTCTTGGCCTGAGGTGTGAGCAGACAGCTCTGGTGGGCAGGGTCAGCTGGCCAGAGGAGCAGGGCACCAGCCCATTAGGAGCTGGAGGCCAGCAGCAGAGCCACTGAGCAGGGCCCTGTGTGTGGCCGGGAGCAAGTGCCCTGATGCTGGGCCTGGAGGCAGGCGCCGTGCCCCACGCCCTCAGAGGATGGTGTCCCCACAGGTCCATGACCGCCTGGATCGCTACTGCTGTGGCTTCGAGCCGGAGCCCTCGGAGCCCTGTGTGCAAGAGGGGCTCCGGGAGAAATGCGGGAACCCCAGCGAGCTGCGGTTGGTCCACATCCTGGTACGTCCCCCCGTCACCCGGACTCCGGTCCTCCTGTCTCCTTCTGAAGATGCTGTTCGTGAGTTTCAGAGATCATATCAGGCTGGGGGTCCCCAGTCCTGTTCTTTTCAGCAGCAGAACCCTCTGTTTGCATAATGTAAAACTGACAAATTGTAGCTCTGAGAATGTGGTTGAGCTGGGTGTGGGGTGGGGATGGAGACGTTTTCACCCGCTCCACGGTCCCCGAGGGTCGCCAGGGTGCCCCCTAGGGCTTCTGGACGCCGAGTGTGAGAACTGTGTGTCTTGTCAGACGTCCTCCTTCTGCCAGTCATTGAGGAAATTATGACTTGGAGCCAGGAAGGGCACTTCCAAGGCCACATGGCTGGTGGCAGTGACAGGGTCCTCTCCTAGGACCCAGATGGTGCCCAGGCTGGTGTGATCAGGGAAACACTGCTGCCTCCCGTTAAAACCAGAGCCCAGGGTGGACGTGATGTGCTGAGGCCATCAGAGAGGGGATGGAGTGGCAGGAGAACATTCCTACCCAAGGAGCAAGGTGCCACCCTGGGAGGCTTTCCCGAGCTTCTCACCCAGCGAGGCCGGTTGCACTGGGGGGGTCATTGTCAGCAAGGAGCCTTCAGGCAGCTCACAGCAGCCTGGAGGCCAGGGCTCCTGGGGGAGTCGCTGGGTGGTGGGAATTCTCCATCCCTGCCCCACAGGGCCGTCTATCCTCTTCCCTGGAATAAGGTGAGGCTTTTCTATCTATCATTTACCCCTGGTGGGCAGCTATTCCACAGACCCCTGAGGACTGCAGATTTCAGAGGGAGGAGTCATCAGGCTTCGAGAAATAGATGATCCCTGTTGAGGCAGAGAGAGGGAAAGCTGGGGTCCTAGAGACCAAAGTTCATAATGTAAGCCTGGGTGTGGGGACAGAGTCCCAGAGAGCAATTTCCAGGCTCTTGGCCTCACGTGGAAAAGCGCTGGCTCGGGTAGTAGATGGCCATCGGCTGTGACTAGTTGGCCATCAGCTGTAACCAGTGAGCCATTGACCACTGATATAACTGCCGTGGCTGAGCTAGCAAGGGCAGATTGCAGTTAGCAAGGGGTTGTCGGTTGCTTGGCAGAGAAGTGGACTGCGGATTGCAGGTAGGAAGTACGGTTAGCAAGCGGATTGTGGATTGCGGATCCTGTGGCTCCTGCTTTCTGTATCTCCAACCCGGCCGCCAGCGAGACTATAGTGGTGTGACTCCGCTATCCATTGCTGTTGGTGTTCCTTTTTGGCCTCACCATATGCTGCCTTCTTGTGTGGGGAGCGGAACCAGAGTCCCCGTGTGACACAAGGTCACTAGAGAGAATTATGGGAAATTACTATGGACTCTTGGAGAACGCATAGGAATGGGTGTGTGCATGGGGGTGGGAGGAGGAGGCCGGCAGAGATGGCCTCTCGTCCTCAACCACACCATCATTCGAAGGTGCTAAAGAGTTTCCTGCTGCTTTTAATTTTGAAGCGGTTGAGGAGGTGCTAAACTCTTCTCCTGTGGGGATGGAGCGCGGTCGGTGTTCCCAGAGGATGACGGGTATCGTGTGTTCTCCGTGATGCTCAGGGGAACACCCAGGTGCACGGGGGCACAGGTGGCACGTAGTGGGGGTGAGCGTATGTGTGTGTGATACATCCTGCAGCCCTGCTGCCAGCTTACCTCTGTCCCTGCCGATTCCCACCCACACTCCTCACCCCTTTGACCACCAGTGCAGTGGGACCTTGTGCAAATTACTTCACTTCTTTGTGCCTCTGTTTCTGTAAGATGGGGCTCACTAGATGGTGCCTGGAAGCACTGAGCATAGTGCCAGCATAGAGTAAGCTGACTGCTCAGCCCCTGGGGACTATCGGGGCAAGTAGCAGGGGGGAGGATGGTGAGATGGACTGCTCAGGCCCTCCCAAGCCCCTTCATCCTGCCAGTGTTCATGGGTGCCCACTCGGCTGCACCCTTCTCCACCTCTGTCTGTCCGTCTTCTTCCCTGAGGTCCGGAGCAGTGATCCCTCTCACCTGGTCTACATTGATAACGCCGGCAACCTTCAGCGCCCTGAGGACAAGCTGAACTTCCGGCTGCTGGAGGGCATAGATGGGTGAGGGTCAGAGGGGTTGGGTGGAGGTTCGGGGACTGAGGCTCGACAGTCCTGCTGTAGACGTGGGGCCTCAACCCAGGGCTGCTGAGAAGTCTGCCATGTACCAGACAAAAGCTGTTGGATCTGAGCCTTAGGAGGGGGTGGGGGCCCCGGGAAAGCTGAGTGGAGCTACAGTCAGCAGGCCCTTCAACTCCTGGATGGAGTGCCCCCACCCCAAGTATCCATAGGGCCACCGGGACCCACAGAACACTAGGTGCCCTGGCCTGGCTGGGGGAGTGAGCCTGGAAACCTGCCTTCCCTGCTTACCCTCAGCAGGTAGCTCAGCCTTCCTAGGGCTCTGTCTGGCATTTGCCCAGCAGAGCAGCCGGCATTTCACCAGGGAGAGCAGACTTGACTTGCCCAGCTTTTCTGTGGGATGGGACCCATCCGAAGGTTTTATCCCCCGCCTGCTTTCACAGCTGAGCAGGTCTGCGGGCCCCTGATAACTAGTCAGCGGAAGTGGCCCAAGGGACTTTGCAGGCTGACTTTGCCAGGGTTCCCCAGGTGTGCAAGTTCTGGCCATCTGGTTTTGTCCTTCCCAGGAACTCTCTGAGATCACTTTTGCTTTTCCTTTCTGTTTTGGCGCTCGGGGAACCCTGCTCCAGGTTTCCTGAATCTGTCGTGAAGGTTCTCGCATCAGGGTGTCTACACAATATGCTGCTCAAGTCGCTGCAGATGGACCTGGTGTTCTGGGAAAGCCAAGGCGGGCGACAGGGGCTGAAGCAGGTGCTCCAGACTCTGGAGCGGCGAGGACAGATCCTGCTGGGATACATCCGGGATCACAACATGACACTCTTCAGGGATGAGGACACGTGAGTCCCCGCCACTGCCCCCCAGGGCTCTCACCTCGCTGCTGGGTGCTCACAGCACGAGTGGGTGAGCACCCATCCTGATCACTGCACTTTCTTGCGTTCACCCATCCTGAAGACAAATGGGAAAAGCCAGAAACCGGAGAGCACCATGGATGTCACAGGATGTCACCTGCTTGGGATGGTGGAGGTGGTTGTGGGTATTGGGTTTTCAATCTCGCCACATTCCTTTCTGCCTTCTCAGCTCTGGCTATTTACTCCCTTGCACCAATAAATACATTCAAGAATGTTCTATGAACTGTTTAATATATTGTAAAATTGTGTACCCCACATGCATATGCAGAGTGGGACACCTGTGTGTGTGTCTTTTCTGTGTGTGTTTTTTCTGCGTGCGTGCATGTGTGTGTGGGTTTTCTGTGTGTGTGTGTGTGTGTAGACGTGTGTATGTGTAGGTGGCATGTCTTCATGCCCTCACACATACATAAGATAAGCCTAACAGGGTCTTCATAGAATTGTGCTTGTGGCTTAGAGCTGCTCTGGCTGAAAGTGGACTCAGGTCTAAGAAATGAAGCACTAAGCATTTTGTCTTTATAGGCTTTAGAGGTTCAATTCTTAGTACGTTATGTTTTTGGTTTAAGAATTATAAAAATAATACGTGCTCACCAAAACCAAATTCATAAACAATAGAAACACATAAGGTAGAACGTGAAAGTTTCAGAAACTCCCTAGAGAGGTGTGTGCATTTTATTTATACTCATGCTACATGCAAATTAAACTATAATAAAAGCAGGATCATCTGTGTTTGTCAACTCACTTTTTTTACTTTAGCATATTTTCTGTATTTGGTATCAGCCATCTGGGTTGACCCAATTCTCATTGACGACTACATAGAATTCCAAGGCAGGGAGGTGTCAGATTTTATTTAGCTACTCCTATTGTGATAAATACTAGGTAGCTCCAACTTTTCACTGGTTATAAACAATCTGCCATGAACATCTTTGCATAGTGTGCAATGTGCAATTATTTCTACTAGCTGTATTCACATAAATGTATTTCTGTGTCAAAGGGTATGTATAGGCATTTATTATTTTGAGAGAAACTTCCAAATTGTCCCCCAAAATGGTGGTACCAATTTACACCCGGAGAAAGAGGGAGGGAACTGACTTTCCCCACCACCTCACCAACACTTGGCTATTCTCAAACTTTTTATTCAACTGATAGGGAAACCCACTTTTAAAACTGCATTTCCTTAATCACTGCTGAGGTTATCTTTCCAAGTATTTACTAGTCACTTATATTTTATTTTCTGAGTTGTCTTTTTCTTTTGAGATATTTGTTCTTTCCTTGTTAAATTGTTAGAGATCTTTGAATCTAATTACTGTAATTAATCTTTTCCATGTTAGTTATGTTGTAAATATTTTCTTCCAGCCTGTCATTTGTCTCTTGACTTGTTTATGGAGTCTTTTGCCAAGTGGAAAATTTTAATTTCCATGTAGTCAAATCTATTTATCTGTCTTTTAACTCTTCTGAGTTTCACAGCTTCTTATAAAGGCTGTCTCTATTTCAAGATTATTGAAATAATCTCCTACGTTTTATTTTAGTATTTATATGGTATGTCTTTTACATTCTCTCTAAATCCATATAAAATTTATATTTGGGAGTGGTGTGAGGTAGGGATCTAACTTAAGTTTTGTTCTCTCCCCAAATAGGTAATCAGTTGTTCCAACATCATCATTCAATGGTCTTCTTTTTCTCTGCTAATCTGAGAGTACACTCTTGCCATATACACTCCCTGTTCTGTTGCATTGACATTTTTTTTCAGTTTCTGCATCAATATGACACTTTTAATTAAAGTTATTTAATATTTTTCTATTTGGTAGGGCAATTCTCACCTTTTTATTTACTTTAGTTATTTTCTTTGCTATTTTTATGAATTTTTCTTTAATATAATGATGTCAATCTATGAAGTATGCCACTCCCCTCCCATCGTCCTCAAAATCCCATTAGTGTTTTGATTGTGATTGTGATGAATTTATAGATTAATTAGTAGGAATCTGACTCATTTGCAATATTGAGTGCTCTCATTCAGGGACATGGTTTATCCATTATTCTCTGATGACTTCCAGTAACATTTTAAAGTCTTCTTCAACAAGTAAACTCATTTTAAAGGTATTTTATAATTTTTATTGATGTTCAGAATGAGTTATTTTTCTTGATTAGATTTTTCTAGATATTTAAAGGCATATCTTAGAGTTTTTAAATAGAAAACCATACTTTCAAATAATAATAATTTTACATTTTTGTTTCACAAACGTGTGTGTACGTAGGGACAACTTCAATTACTTTTGTTGTCTCATTACTTTGGGATTTCTGGAGGAAAGTTGAATAGCAACAATAGCACACATCCTCACCTTACTCCTGACTTTAATGGGAACACCTCGAGTGTCACCACTGAATATTATCAGTTTTAAAGAAATAGTTTCTAATAAATATCATCTGCAACAACCCCGTTTCCTCGAAAATAAGACCTAGCCGGACAATCTGCTCTAATGCACCTTTTGGAGCAAAAATTAATATAAGACCCGGTCTTATTTTACTATAAGACCGGGTCTATATAATATAATATAATATAATATAATATAATATAATATAATATAATATAATATAATATACCAGGTCTTATTTTATTATAATAGAAGACCAGGTCTTACATAATGTAATTAATATAAGACCGGGTCTTATGCAATATACTATAAGACTGGGTATAATATAATATAATATAATATAATATAATATAATATAATATAAATAGTATAATAAATACCGGATCATGTATTAATTTTTGCTCCAAAAGACACATTAGAGCTAATGGTACTACTAGGTCTTATTTTCAGGAAACATGGAATCAGCCCAGAATGGCCCAGTCTTGGTCAGTCACTGCCAGCTTCACTAGTTTTTGTCTCCACTTTCAACTCAGGATGACCAGAGAAAGCCAAATACGCACCCGTAACCAGTCACCTAGGAGGCCCCACTTCTGGTTACCACCTCCATCTGCCCCAGGTCCACAGGCTCCAATCAGAGCATCCCTGAAGCCTTCCGTTTCCACTAGAATGCGTTCGCACTCTTCTGCCTGCCTTGGAGTCTCTGTCAAGGCAAGGGATGGAGCTGACTCTCTTGTTATTATCACAAGCTCTGAATGAATAGCTTCTACTTGGGTGGTCTTTATTTTCACAGTGCTTGACTATGAGGCTTAAAGTTAGAG
The DNA here is from genome assembly GCF_036562045.2 of Rhinolophus sinicus. Taxonomy (NCBI): domain Eukaryota; kingdom Metazoa; phylum Chordata; class Mammalia; order Chiroptera; family Rhinolophidae; genus Rhinolophus; species Rhinolophus sinicus. The sequence goes on along the minus strand of NC_133759.1, from coordinate 10,715,541 downwards.
GGTAATCTAGGTGAAGGCAGCTGGCCAGTGCCCTACAGGGAGGCAAACTGAACCACACCCCAGAGGAGCTTTCCTTTACATGGAAATAGGTTTGGGTGGCTGCCTGGGAGAGAAGGGGAAATCAGCCTAGTGAGTGGGTAGGTTGGCTGGTGTGTTGCGGTGGTGGTGGTGGGTGGTGGTGGTGGTGGTGTGTGTGTGTGTGTGTGTGTGTTGTAGTTTCTCTCTGAAGATACCAAGTCAGAAGCTTCTTGTCAGTGAGTAAGGTCCCAAGCTTCCAGCAGGCACTTTTGTGTCCTGATGTGAACAGGTCTGCTCAGCATAAAAAGGGGGACGGACCATGTGCAGACACTGTATGGCCCCTACCGGCCTGCCCAATTCATATGCACTGTCTGTGGCACCGTGGGACAGGGACCAGCTCTCCCTGTTTGGCCCACCCAGCAAAGCCACCATTTCTGGTGCTCCCTTCAACACTGGCCTCTTCCTGCCTGAGGGGCATGGTGGACAGTGGATGGTGAAGGGGAGGAGGCGCCAAGCCCAGCTCTGCCCAATCCATGGAACTCCAGGGTCCAGCCCCAGCCCTCACCTCAGCTTCTCCTCAGCTGAGAATGGCTCCAATTTGAGGACACAGGCCACTCAACAGGTGTCCCTTGAGTCCCTACCTTCTGCCTCAGAAAGCCTTTAAAAATTATATATATATATAAATTTTATGGATATATATATATATATATATATATATATATATATATATATAGACTTTCAGAGAACTGGACTTGAATGCAGGAGCTCTGGGTTCAGGTCTGGGCTTGGCCACACAATAGTTAGCACTTGACATGTGTTTACTGAGCACCCACTGTAATAACTACTAACATTTACTGAGTGATGACCATGTGCCAGGCGTGGTGACAATGGTTTCCAATGTCCAAGGCATTTAACTTCACCAGAACCCGATGGCTAAGTGTGATTATTATTATCTCCACTTCACAGATGAGGCACAGAAGGGTTAACTAACTTGTTCAAGGTCACCCAGCTGGTAGGTGGAAGGGCCATAGTCAAAACCAGGCAGAAGCTGTGCTAGCTAACTAGTCTTGAGCCAGGACCACCACTCAAAGGGGCTCCCACCGCCTGCCCCAGTTGCTCTGATGGTTCCTTTCCCTCTAATCCCTTTGGATTCAGAGCTGATGACGTAGGCAGGGTCCAGTTCCCTGGAATGTGCAGCAGCAAACTGAGACTCTGGCCAAGCACATTCACTTACATTTGGCTCCCGGCCCATTGCTCTTTGCTTGTTAAAGTCTGCCCAGGCTATGAAATGCGTCTTTCCTGCAAACTTGAAACTTCAGCTGCTTTTACCCTTTTCAAAAAGCACTCTCAGCCTCAGTGTGTGCTGCTTGCCCTATGCCTCCCCCAGCTGTTACCCCTGGAATGAGAATGATGTGCCAAGTGAAGCCAGCTGCCAGGAATGGTGAATCAGGACGTTCCCATCAAACTTTAAGAGGCTGTGAGGGCAGGAGCTGCCAGGGGTCTGCAGTGTGTGGGAGGGTGGGGGGTGGAGGGTGGAGGAGGAAGGGTGGGCATGCTATCTTAGCTGCAGGCCAATTGGCCTTCAGAAAGAGGCTGGCAAAGAGTTCCAGCGAGGCGATCACAATAGCTGGCTACCATGCTGCCCGATGGGCACCACCCCTGGCCTGACTCTGTTCCTATGCACCTCACACCAAAATGGCTATTCCAAGGGAAATGATGACCTTTCCAAGCGGGAGAGGCTGATGATACTAACAGGTTCACAGCTCTCTAGTTGCAATTCCAATAATCCCCAAGCTCTGAAAATCAAAAGCTTTTTTATAGGTTGGGTGCCAGAACTCATGTCCCTCGCGGCGTGAATATTCATAGGTCTCACTGCAGAGACGTTGATGTGTTCAGTTACTGGGTGTAACCTCAGCCCCTGCTGGGAGGATTGCATAGTACCTGGTATATGCACCTTATTACCTTTCTGCATCTGAAAAACTCTGACTTCTGAATCACATCTGGCCTCCAGGATTTGGGTATGGGATTCTGGAGCCATAATAACTAATTTATGGGGCGGACAGGTGGCTCAGTTGGTTAGTACACGAGCTCTGGGCAACGGGGCTGCTGGTTCGATTCCCACATGGGCCAGCGAGCTGCGCCCTCCACAACTAAGACTGAAAAGACAACAACTTGACTTGGAAAAAGTCCCGGAAGTACACACTGTTCCCCAATAAAGTCCTGTTCCCCCTTCCCCCAATAAAATCTGGAAAACAAAACCCCCAAAACTAATTTATTACAAGGCAGGTGTGGTGCTAGAGACTTTACACAGATGATTTCCTGAATGCCTCACGACAACTCCAGCTGTATGATCTCAGCTGGGGAGGGAGTGACTTGCCCGAGGCCGCACAGACGGAGGCAGCAGATTCCACCCGTGAACCTGGGGAGCAGTGCCTGGCATGAAGTGAACACGGACAGTAGCCTCCACTGTGCCAAAAGCTTTACCTATGTTCCTGTGGGGACAGCCCCAGGGAGCAGTTTCCAGGCTCTCAGCCTCACATAGAAAGGTGCCGGCTTGGGTAGTAAATGGCCATCAACTGTGATCGGACGGCCATCAGCTGTGGCTAGTTGGCCGTCAGCTGTAACCAGTGAGCCATTGGCCACTAATATAACTTCTGTGGCTACACTAGCAGCGGATGGTGGCTTAGCTAACAAGCACGGATTGCAGTTAGCTCAGCAGATTGCAGTTATCAGGGCAGTTTGCAGCTAGCAAGTGGGGTTGATTGGTCGGCAGAGAAGCGGATGACAGATTGTTGATCGTGTGGCTCCTGCCTGTGTCTCCAACCCAGCCACCAGCGAGAACATAGTGGTATGAACCCCCATCTATGGCTCCCTTGGTGTTCCTTTTTGTCCTCACCGTGTCCTGCGTTCTTATGCGGGGAGCAGCACTAGAGACCCCGCATGACGCCCTGCATGACAGTTCTTTATCACAAACCTTTGAAACAACTCCAAGAGGTGGGCTTTATTGATCCCACTTGACAGAAAAGGAAGACAAGGCTCAGAGAGGTTGAGTCACTTGCCAGAGGTCACAGGTCCCTTCTTTCCTTCCTTCCTTCCTTCCTTCCTTCCTTCCTTCCTTCCTTCCTTCCTTCCCTCTCTCCCTTCCTCCCTCCCTCCCTTCCCTCACTCATTCAATAAATCTTATTGAGCAACTTTCCCTCAAGAATGTGTCATTTAGAAGGAACGAGGCAGTGTGCTGTGGCGGCCACATGTTCCAGATGTTTGGAGACAGGCCCAGTTTTATATATTCTGTCTGGTTGTCAGAGCGTGCGTCTTGGCACTGTGTGATAAGCAAGGTCCCCGTAACTGGGGATGCGGGAAGCATGAGGGCACGGCTGTGGGCCAGAGGGCGTCAGAGAAAGAGCTCTGCCTGTCAGGAGGGCAGAGGAGAGGAGGGAGGGGAGACCTCTGTGAACATCCTGAGATGTTTCCCCTTGGCCTGGGCTTTCGGAGGAGTGGGCAGTCCCCACCTGAATCCCTGACACTTGCTGGCCAGCTCAAGTAAGATATTTGCTGCAGTCCCCACTGCTGCACCACCTGTAGGCAAGGGCTGTCTCTCAGGTTTTTGTTTTCCCGTGGACACTGGCCTATCGCTCCCACTTTTGGATTTATGACCACTCTGAGGGACAGTGTGGAGTTCTTCCTCCTCAGTCGCTCTCCCCCGCCCCTCTGCATCACCCCTCTGTCCCCACCCCGGACCAGCAATGGTGCTGCCCAAGGCCTCTCCTGGCGCACCTGGGGTTCTGGTTAGCACTGCTCAGGAGATGCTCATTTGGGGGGTGGGGACTGGTGGGGCATTTGGGTGGGTGAGAGCTAGGGTAACCTCTGGTACCTCTGGTTTTGTCCAACTTCCAAGAGAAGAGTCACCGAGTCTCCAAGAAAGTTGACTAGAGAGGAAGGTATCTCTAGGTAGAAACGGTCTCCATACAACAGCAGAGGCGGAGTTCAGTTTTTGTAGGAAAATAACATGACAGGGTGTGAGTCCTGGGGATGTAGAAGGTAATGGGCTGGGAAGAGGGCTGGACTGCAGGACCGTCTGCTCGGGTGATGGAGGCAGGGTCAGGCAGGGAGGTAGGTAGCAGACGGAAGCCCACAGAACCCCAGAGGTAGTGGGTCTTGATAGTATGGGTGCTGGGGATCGGGGGGCTGGCCTCCAACACAAACCAGGCTTACTTGTAGGTGGGGAGGGTAGCACATGTGAGACGTGACTGAGGAACTTTCTGAGCAGCCCAGATCTCAGCTCAGACTCTCCTGCCCTTATTCTTCACCTGAGTCTTTAATGGGTCGACGTGTCAATACGCAGATTTAAAACAAACAGGATCGGGAAATAATACCCCTAATGTTGAATGCACTTTAGTAATTCTTATATAATAACAAATAAATAGTTCTTGCCTATTAAATTTCTTAAGTTTAGCAAACTGCAAATATGGGGACGACGGAAATAATCCACATTGTGTAGAGGTGTGGGGTACATGGATGGTGCATCTGTCAAACTCATGAAACTTGACACTGAAGAGCTGTGCATTTCACCATAAATTCACTAAACATCGATTTAAAAATATGTTAAAAACAAAAAGAAGCAAAGCCGGTCACAGTCAGTGCTAGCAAAGGTTGGCTCAGGCTGGGCTTACCAAACAATGTGACCTGGGGAAAGGATACTAGTTTCTTTGTGAGTTCATACAATGGAATGTTCTACAGCCAATCAGAATCTTGTTTTCAAAGAATAATGTTGAGTGACAAGGTAAAGCGTTTATGTTATAATGTTAAGAGAAAAAAATACCAGGACAAAGTTTCACGTAAAACAGGATTTCAAATTTGGAAAAAGCGATTTGGACACAGGCAGAAACCCATCGTTTTCTTGAACCATTCAGGGAGTTCCTTTTTTGTCATGATCTACAGACACGAGACACCCACACTGAGCTTCTAGCCTGTGGGCACCCCCTTGTGGGAGCTGCGTGTCTTCTGGAAGAATACACAGGGCAGCAGAGCTGGGGTTTGGGGAGTGTGGCAGGCCTAATTACCAGAGGGCTGAGGGAGACACACACGGGCTTTTCTAGAAGTTACCACTTGAGCCATTTTTGCTGAGGTGTCACATGCATACAGTAGTGTGTAAAGTGCACGCATCTTGTGTGTAAGCAGATGGTCGCTTGCGTGGACAGCCATTGTGTAACTACCACCCAGGTTGGCATTCCCCACCTCCCAAGCTCCTCTGTGTTCATCCAGCTTTACCTTGTTCTTAGTAACCACGATTCTGACGTCTATTGCTAGATTTGTTTTCTTATCCTTGGATTCATATACATGGAACCAGACAGTATATATTCTTTTGAGTCTGGCTTCTATGAGATTCACGTCGCTGCATGTACCATTTTTTTTTAACTGTTGTGTCCTTTGCATGAATATATCTGATGATGGCCATTTGGGTTGTTCAGTTTTTGGCTATTCAGAGCTGGGAATATTTAATACATGTTTTTGATGACATCAGCCTCATTTCTAGGGTATATTTCTAGAAGTGGAATTGCTGAATGTAAGGTAGCTATGTGTTCAGCTTTAGCAGAAACTGCCAAATGGTTTGCCAAATGCAGCATTTTGCCCCACCAGCAGTGTCTGAGACATCCAACTGAACTGAATCTTTGTATGTGGACTCATGTGGCAGTCTGAGATGGTGGCAGATGGAGGGTAGAATTAGGGAGAAAGATATTCCAGGTAAAAAGGAATGCCATGGGGCCCAGGATGACCATGAAAACATGCCCTTCTGATCTCCTGCACTGAGGTCACACTTCCCACAGCGGCTCTCAGTCAGTGACCAGGACACTCATCTAACAGACCACTTTGGCTCAAGGACTCCTGACCGGCCCGGTGAAACTCTCAGAACTGAACTACCGCCTGAAGCTCCCTGCTCCCTTCGCAGGAGTCAGCCCTGCATCAGGGTCTCTCGATGAAGAAAAGGTGAAAACTCTTCCTCCTTCTCTAAAGACAGACTTGGTCTGGGGTTAACTTTCTAGCTCTATTTCCACGGAAGCCAGAGGAAGGTGGAATGTCAGGCGTGGTATTCAGCAAAACTACTGACAGTAAAAATGACCTCTGAAGGGGTTAGGAATGAACTAAATTATCTGGTAGGACACCACTGTGTAGGCTTCACTGAGCACAACTTACAACTGTGGGCATGTCCCTTGAGGGACCCTGGGAACTGCCGTGTTTCCCTGAAAATAAGACCTAGCTGGACCATCAGTGCTAATGTGTCTTTTGGAGCAAAAATTAATATAAGACCCGGTCTTATATTTATTATACCCAGTATATTAATTATATTATCTGGTGTTATATTTATTATATTATATTATATTATTATTACATTATATTAAGACCCAGTCTTACAGTAAAATAAGACCGCATCTTATTTTTTTGCTCCAAGAGACGCATTAGAGCTGATGGTCCAGCTAGGTCTTCCTTTCAGGGAAACACGGTATGATTGTGGGTTGTTTAAAAGATAATGACTTGTGTGGGGCTTTAAGCCAAAGTGCCCCCAACAACTATCGACGTGGGTCTCTTCTCATCACCCTTGAGCAGTCACTTGGGGGAGAGGGCAGGACAATGGCCCCTGGACTACTGTGAAGAGTCCTGCGGAAGGGAAGTGCCTGACTGGCCTGCTGAGTGTCCTGTCTACGTCCTTCTAAGTGAATCTGATGCCAGGTACGTTCTATTGTAGTCTGGGAGCCTGAATGTCCAGTGGACCCTAAGAAGCCCTGGTGGTCACTGCTTTTCCTCACCACAGCCCTCTCCCACCTTCTTCCAGACTTTTATCCCACTGAGATGGCACTGTGACACACGTCCAGCCATCAAGGTGAAATCCAACCAGCCTGCCTTCCTCTCCCGTCCTCGATGCCTTTCCACTGCCATAGCTCCTTGGTTGACAATCAGGATTAAAGGGCTTCTGGTATTGACTCGCAGCCCCCCCTTCCTACCAGCCAATCAAAACACTTGACCAAGATGCTTATAATCATTTAATGAATGTTTCAAGCACACCTTCACTGGGCTACAGGTGAATTTCATGGTGATGGAAGCTGACGAACCACCCACCCAAACCACTAAATGATTACTCGCAGTTTCCAGAAACCTGGGTACCAACCAGAAAGACTCAGGAGGAGACAGCACGATCACTCAACCAAAGAGGTTCCTTGGATTCTTACCTTCCTTCTTCCTTCTCCTCTCCTCCCCCTCCCAAGGACCTTCTCCAGGGGTATGGATGCTCAGGATGGGAGGTGGGGGGAGGGGGTGTCCCATCATCCCAGCGCACAGCAGAGTGCTGCGAACCCCACACCCCAGATGCAGTAAGAAGACATGGAGGCACAGGCCTGGGGCAGGCCTGCTCAATAAATAAACAAACAATTCCCAGAAACCAAGGTGGGGGGGAGAAGGGGGTAGCAGGGACACTGAGCTGGAGGGGCCACCCTCCAAGGCCTGGCCTCTGCTCGCTCGCTACGTGTTGCACACAAGCACGTCTGCGAAGGGTCCCAGGAGGCTCTTGTTAAAGATGCAGCGGACCCACACCAGGTAGGTAGTGAAGGGCTTGATATTCTCCGTGAAGGTGTGGTTCTGCAGGGCGAGGATGTAAGGCACGTAGGTGTTCTCCCCCTGCTCCTGGAGCCACACCTCGTACTTCACCTCCCTCACCTTCAGGTACTTGAGGTTCCACGGGATCTGCCAGGAGACGGTGAGGCGGGCCTCGGAGGCGCCCTGCACCGACGCCTGGCACCGCGCCTCCCGCACCTTGCCTGGGTAGAGGCCGACTGTCCACTTCTGCCTCCGCGGCCCTGGCCGGCCCCTCACCACGCGCCGTATGGTTTGGATGAGGGACGGGATGTCCACTTTGGTGTCCTGGTAGATGCGAAAGAGCCACTCGGGGTTCCGGCAACAGAGATGCCGCGGAACCTCACGGCTTTGCAGGATACGGGCCTGCTCCGCCCGGTCCAGGTGGGCGATGCCCCCCTGGTCCCAGGGCCGCTCAGGGTGCGTGACCGTGTTCTCTGGCACCATGTTCCGCCAGGCTACGTAGTGGAGGTCCATGCCAGGCAGCATGGCCAGCGTCTTGTAGGGAGTGTAGTGGTCGGGATTGACAGCGTAAGGGAAGAGCTCCACCACAGTGGCCCCCCGGGGCAGGAAAAGGGCGGTGACCAGCTGGGCCCCGTGCATGCTGACCAGCATGGAGGCGTTGCTGGCCAGGCGCACGACGTCGGCAAAGGCGTGGTCCTCCAGGGACACCGTCACCGTCTTCATCTGGAACTCCTGGGCCAGCGCCAGCAGCAGCTCGGCCTCATTCAGGATGAGTCTGTTCTCCGTGCGGCTGAAGAGCAGAATGTACTCCTCGCCCAGCGCAGCGCCTGCGCGGCTCACATTCAGCTTTTCCATCATGAAGCGTGCAAACTGCCGGATCTCATTGCCGGAAACGAGGATGTTGGCCTTTGGGCCCTGGGGCTGGACGAAGCCATACTGGTACCAGGTGGTGATCTTGGAGAGGCCCACGAAAGCCTGGGAGAAGCACAGCAGCCGGCCCAGGGTCTTCAGCTGCGCCCGCAGCAGCGGCTGCTTGGGGCTGAGAAGCTTGTAGAGGTCGAAGTGTGCGCCCTCGCCCCAGCCCTCCATGAAGAAGAGCCGGGCCTCGTGGGCCAGGCCGGGAAACTGCCGCAGCGTGTAGAACACAGGCAGCAGGTCGTCGTGGAAGACGTGCATGAGGTTGTCGGGGTTGAAGCGGTTGGCGATGAGGGCCACGTCGGGCACGAACACGGGCTTGGGCATGAAGCGCAGGGCGGCGGCCGGCAGCTCCACGAAGTTGAAGTACTGCGTGTTGTGGTCGTCCACGGTGGACAGGTCGAGCAGGGCTGGCTGGAAGCGCCGGGAGCCCAGGTTGGGCAGCATGGCAGACGTGTTGCCGTGGAAGAAGATGAACTCCTCCGCCTCGTTGGAGTAGCAGAGCCACTTGAAGCGGCAGATGCGGTCGGTGTGCGTGCGGCCGGTGCACACCATGTGCGTGCCGCCCTCCATCAGGATCTGCAGTGCCTTTGGGTAGTCGATCCTGTGCGCGTGGGTCGCCTCTGGGGTCTGTCTGCTGAGGGCCAGCTCCTCCTCCAGGGTGGCCGCATGCTCGCGCAGGCGCACATGTTTCCATAGGACTGCTGCCAGCACCGACACCAGCAGGGCATTGAACACCGCTGAGAGGTGCATCCTAACGCCACCAGGGGGCGCTAGTGAGACGATGGTCCCTGGGACGTGCCACAGGCCTGCTGGGCTTTACCCATCCCTGCGGGCACTCTGAGCACCGGCAAATGCCTGCAGGAGAGAAGGAAAAGGAACAGTTGTTGGCACAGTGTGTCTGGAGTCATCGGAAGCTCCTGCTGTGTGCCAGGCCCTGTGCTCGGCTCTGTATTCCAGTTACAGCGTGGGGTCTGTGCACCATTTTGCACATTGGTGATATGGTAGATGAAACCTTGTTCAAAAGTCCTCACTCTCCCCTCCCCTACTGCTTCCATGGGACAGTATATATCCCTGCACCTTCACTCTGGGCTTGACCACATAACTTGCTTTGGCCAAAAACGAAACAAAGAATCAAATAAATCATTATTATCAATGACAGGATTCTGGATTGTGGACGAGCAATAAATTGCTATGCAGAGAAAAGGAAATAAACAAAGTCCTCCCTGGAGAGACGGGAGGCAGATGCGTGTGCCACAAGCTGATGCATGTTTTGCTCTGATCCCAGACAAGAATGCTTCCCATAAAAGCTAAAGCTAAAACAGACACACCCAGGGAACGTCAGGAAGAAAGACTCCCAGGGAAATGAGGCAAGACCCACCTTCAACCTGAGGGGGCATCTCTGCCCCGGCTACTCACACTTCTCTAGTGAGCACTCTGCTACCTGCCCCTCTGCTCGGTGTCCCTGTGGTGAAAGAAGGCTGGGCAGCAGGTGGGGCTGTGGGGCAGGGGCCCCAGACAGGAAGGAAGCCAGGTTGCTCCTCCGGACCTGGGGGGCTGAGTGTGCAGTAGCTGATCCACTGAGCTCGGGCCTTGAGGTAAAGTTTATGGGAACCAGGAAACATGGAGGTGGGGGCCTTGTGGGGCAAATGGGCAACTAGGCGAGAACAGTCTTGGAGACTGGGCAGGGGAGAGGACTGTTTCTAATTAGATGCTAAGTCCTCCACCCAGCCCCTCAGCCCTGCTGGAATGGTGTTGACAGACAGCAGGACAAATATAGACTGGCCCACAGGGACCTTCTCTGGGCGCTTCAGGCTCTGTTACCCTTCCAAGGGGGAATGTGGAAAGGAAGGTTTGCAGGGGACTGACTGAACATTTTGCTAGAAATAAGTGTGGTGTTAAAGCACAGGGTTTGGAGGTCGGATTGCCTGGGTTCCTAACTTGACCACTTACAAACCAGGCAGCCTGCACCAATGTCTGATGGGACTGGATGCACAAACACCATCCTCTCCAGGTGGGATAGCTGAGGCGTGTTCTACACAGGCTCGCTGAGTTCCCTAGGGATTAAGCAGTTGCCCACAGTGGTAATAGGCCCAATGGACACTTTTCCCTTCCCTGTCTCACTTCCCCACTCCCCTATTCATGTTTATTGAATAACATGAATAACAGGAACGAGTACAAATAATCTACTTGCACTTGAATCTTTGCCTCAGGATCTGCTTCTAGGGGAACGTTAATTAACACAGATATTAGTGTATTTCAGCACTGTGGAGATGGAAAGCCGCCCTTGCACTCTTACCTGCTGGGAAGTGGCCCAAGTGTGGCAGGAGAAAGCCAACACATACTCGGGCACGCAGTGGTTATTACAGAGCCTTCCAGGCTGTGGCCCACACTCCTCCCCTGGGTTCCTCCTCGCCCCCCCCCCCCCCCAGCTGCCACCAACTGCTCTGCAGCAGCCTTTGTAAGTCGAGAGAACTGAAGATCAGGCAAAATCCTCAGAACGGTTTTCAAAAGATAATAGATGGAGGCCAAGAGTGCATTAATCAGACCCCTAGCCCACAAGGAGATAAGAGGCCTTCCCCCATCACCATATCAAAATGTTCCTGGATAATAAACAAACAGTTCTCTAGGAGGAAAATTCAAAATGGTGAATAAGTGGGCCAAGCTGCTTAGTGGGAATAGCCTCAGTGATACCCCCTTTCGCTAGGCCAAATTTTCACTGCTCCTGGGTCTGCCGATGCCTGGAGAGGCTGCTAGTCTCAGTGACAACACTGAGTGGTAGGGAGGCAGGGTGGTGAGCGAGACGCGGTCGCTGTCTTTGGCCCTGGAGATGGAGCAGGCCCTTCAGCCAAGCCACGGCAGGACTGCAGCTTGTCTGACTGACCGGGCGTGCTGTCTGTTCAGTCCTGATGTTTGACCAGTGCCATTCTGTGCACCAACAGCCTCCCCAGGACAAAGGTGACCGGGGGATAAGGACTCTTTCAGACTGACGGTCTCAGGGCCTCACTTTGTCACCTGGACCTGTGGAAATGCGTGCAGAGGCCAGAATGCCAGCATGACAAGGTACCTTGCTCTGTTCTGATGGGGGCTCCGTCCCACCCGTAAGCAGTCTATCTTTGTACGTACTCTAAGGGCTTTGTATGCTTTCCCAAGACCTCAATAGCTCAAAAGCAAAGCTGGAATTTGCCTCTCTCTCACCTGCTGTCCTTATTCCTCTCTCTCCCAGCGAACCCCCTTCTGAGCAGTGAGGCCCAGGAGGGGAAGAGTCTGTCCTCCGGTTACTATGACCAGAGCTCCCATGTCTCAAGTTACCTGTCAAGTCACGTGGTCCCAGACAAAGCCTGGTCTGGTGCAGTAGACACTCTCCCAGGAGAGGTAAGGAGCAGGGGAGGGTGCCCATGCGAAACAGGACAAGACTTCAAGGCTTGCAAGACACGGAAGGGACACGTGCCTGGAGCTCCCATCTCCCAGCAGAGGCAAGCTCTGAATAGACCGCCCCCAAAGGAAACCCCTCCTGAAAACATTTGCTGAGGCCTGGATCCACGGCACATGGTGGAAAGCTGTGCCCTCGAGTCGTTCCTGACAAAGGTTCTTAGGTTCCCTCCTTCATTCTCTTGACTATAGGCTTTGGTTAGATACCACATGGCAGAATCACCAAGAATGGATGGCAGCCATGAACGCCGACACAGTGCTCCTCCCCTGGAGGGCAGCACTGGCGTGGGTGCCATGGCAAGCCATCCTTAACTTCCCGCTGACTCTACCTACATGCAGGTGAGGTGGGTGAGCGATTATCTACAGAGGCGGTTAATACCTAATGTAAAGCTTTGGAGCACTGATGGAGGAAGCAGCTTAGCTGCGGGGGACGGGGTGAGCCCATCACTGTGACGCTCTCCTGCTGTCCCAGGAATGGCAGGGAAGTGCTCTGTAGAGGCTGCAAGCTTCCTTGTTCAGTGGGACCAGCCCAACTCGATCGGATGGCCCTTGGGTCACCCTGATAGATGGTCATCTGGCCTGGCTTAAACATCCCTGCCTCTCACCGGTCTCGCCCAAAGTGCTCCGTAGAGAAGAGCACCGTCAGGTGGATAAGAGAAGAATCTGCTTAGGACACTGGACAAGCCTGGCGGATCTCCCACGCCACGTAAGTGTATTCAATCTGGGCTCAGTGCAGGCATTAGGACACCCAAAAGGCTGCAGGCGACATTTAAACCCCTCTCCCTAATGGTGATGGTCAAGAATTCTTCCCAGGTCACAGCTCACACTCACATTCCTTCAGATTCTGGGTGTGAACTGGCTTTATCATCTTGGCAGGTTCCTTTCCCTCTTCAAGCCACAATTTCCTCATCTGTATTATGGGCATACTAACCTTAGGGGGTTGTGAGAATTAAATGAGCTAAAGCATGTGAAATATCAAAACAGGCCTCACAACACATTAGCTGTCATAATGATATTTCCCTTAAGGTACCTAAATTAACAATATAAGAAAACCAGGTCGTGGTCACATAGCTTCAAGCCGATTCCCAAAGGGCCTGAACGCCCCCTCACTTTGGATGGCACACTCAGCCTCGCAGGTTCACCCAGTCTTTCTAATGACTTGCTTCTCCTTTCCTGTGAAGATGGCCCCATAAATTTAGGAAATTAACAATGAGAACCACCACCACCTCCAACACTTTATGTCGGCTGTGTATTAGAAACTTTGTGCCTTTTCTCCTTTAATCCTTAAACCAACACCAAGAGGCTAGTGGAGCACCAGTACCACTCTCCCCATCTTACAGATCGACACACAGAGGCTAGGAGACGCTGAGTAAATGTGACCCCCGTCCCTCAGCGTGCATGGAATAGTCAAGATTTGAACCTACAGCATCTAAGCACTGTCTTCTGTGAACAGCCCTGGCACCCTTTGGACCTCATCTCGTCATTCTAAGGCCAAGCAGTCCAGGGGACCCAAATGTCACCAGTTCATAATTCTCTGCCTCCTCTACGTTGGGCACTAGATTTAGGATCCAACTGGTGTGGCGCACAGAGCTTAGTGGCTCAGCCAGGACAAAGCATGATAGAGCAGGAGTATTTTTCAAAAGAAAGGGAAAAAAATAAATAAGGGATTAAAACCATGCCTAAGAAAGGCCTTTGGAAACTGAGGCCGACAGAAGACGGCTGGCAGTTCACACCTCCCTGCAACGTTTCGCTTAGCTCCCAGAGGAGCTGACTATGATCAGATTGCCACGGGTTTCTGAATCCCCCTTTCTAGGACCCCATCTGTTCTGAGAAGCCCTGGAGGAAGGTGTCCCTGATGCTGCCACACCTGAGAACACAGTAAGATCTGGGCAGGTGGGGTGGGGGTCACCTGCCATGGGGGCTCCCCCTCTGAGGCTGGGCATTTGGCACTGGTGCAGGCTCCACTTCTGGGAGGTGCTGGCCAGCTCCAGACACAGGCATAGAAAAGTCTTTCACAAGGGCCTTGGGATTGGATAAGGAGTAAAAGCTCCAGGAATTCTAGGCCTAGAGCAGGAGGTACAAACTCACTTGCTTTACCGGGGCCAAGAGCCAAAGGGGAGGGTGAAGCCAGGGGTGAGTTGTGTGACCTGGAGACCGAACACCCAGGTTAAAGCTCAAACTAATGAGGACGTGACAGGACTGTGGCCTGGTGGGACCCACTTGTATCAGTCTGCCCGGGCTGCCATAACAAAGTATCACAGGCTGGGCGGCTTACACACCAGGAATTTATCTTCTCACAGTTCTGGAGGCTAAATGTCCAAGGTCAAGGTGTCGGCAGGTAGGGTGTCTCCGAGGCCTGTGTCCTTGGCTTGCAGATGGCGCCTTCTCGCTGTGTGCTCACGGTATTCTACGAGTGTGCACGGAGAAAGCGAGGTCTCTGGTCTCCCTTCCTCTTCTCATAAGGACACCAGCACTATCAGATTGGGGCCCCACCCCAATGAACTCATTTAACCTTAATTACCTCCTTAAAGGCCCGATCTCCAAATATAATTACATTGGGGGTGAGGGTTGGAACACAAAATTTTGTGGGAACACAATTCAGTCCACAATGCTACTCTGCTGGCCTTTCCAGAGAAGCCAGAAATCCACTTACAGTGGGAAATGTGCTAATGTGTAACTTCTGGCCACCATTCAGATGGAGTGACGATGACGTGCAGGCCCAAGGGCTGGGGCTGCCGGCCTCGCTGCTGCTGGGTGCCACGGGCACATGTGAGCACGCTCAGCTGTGAAGGGAAGCTCCCCTGCTGCCGGCCTCACCAGCTGCAGCCACGTTTCCAGCTGCACGACTGCCAGAACGGGCTGCTGCTCACCGGTCACTCCTCCAGGAGCAGGGCTGTGGAGGTCGGGGACCCCCTGGACTACCAGCCCCCGCCAGCCCCAGGATGCACAAGACCTGGCCGGGCCCAGGCCCAGTCAGTGCCTAGACAAGGGTTTACGTAAGTATTCTAACGATTTTACTTCTAAGGGCTCTTTCTATAATCTTGCTCATAGAAAATGACAGCAGGCTTCTTTTGTCCCTGACAAGTGCCTTTTATCCGAAACGCTGCCTGAATCCCTAGGGCTGAATTATGGAAGCTTCGGTCCTGCACTCATGTGTCTCACACACTGTGAGTTGATAAAGAGCAAACAAGTGCCAATAACACACATTCTAGAATGATCTCTCCCCCACTCCCTCCTCCTCCTTTTGTGACCGGAAGCAGCACATGGAACCGTAACATATTGCTTATTTGTGCTCCAAGATCAGGCATTAATCTGATGCTATTGAGAAACTCAGACAAACATTTACAGGGCATCAGGTTTCCTGACAAAAGTATGGATCCTTTGGCAAAATGTTGGCAGCCTCCGAGTGCTCCTGGTAAAACCCAGCATTTAAAAGAGTAGGCATATTTAACACTGAGAGTTCACATTCTTAGACTAAAACCGTAACATGGATAATACCTTCTTGCTTCAGTATAAAGGGGAAAGCGGAGTTAAAGCTGAAGACATAATCCTGTATTAACAGCTGGTGACTGACTCTACTTCCTTATCAATAAACAGGTATGGAACTCCTTCATGGGGCGGGGGGAACCCTAATAGAATTGCAGTCCGTGTGACTCTGGCACGATGGGTGATGTCAGGCTTTGCTGAGGAGCCGAGGCTCCAAGGCTCTCAGTGCAGATAGGACATTGGAGCGGGGGGGAGCCCAGGCTCCCCTGGCTTGCCTGCCAACGCAGGAGCCTCCCAACGCAGAAACCTTTAATCGCATGGCCTGTCTGACATCATCTGGCTTTTGCTTGGCACCCATAGGTCACTTGGAAGTTAGATCTCCCTGTGTGGTCCTCTGCAGCAGAACAGAGCAGCACGACAGCGCACCCATGTGGTCACACACAGGGACGCCAGCTGGGAACAGAATCGTGAGCCTCTGCTGAGACAGAGGCTCACACAGGCAACACGGCACAGGCCGCAGCAGTGTTTCCAGGTGAAACTGCAAATTCAAACAGACACAACTCTTACAGGGAACGCTCAGACCCCAGGGTGTACATGGATCCAAGGGGCTCTCGGGTCCGGTTTGAGAAGACAAGTCATCGACAGGGTCAGAAGACAACTCACTGGAGAAAGCATAAAACCGTCACAAAGAAGCAAGACAAAGTGTGCACAGCACCCAGTGCATGACAGGAAATGGCAGTGGCGGGGGCCAGTGGGGAAGTGACCTGGAGGGTGAGTGAGTTCTGAGCAAGGTTTGGGAGGTCTTCTGGTGATTGTGGCGGGTAAGATACACATCCGTGTTATGTGCCCACACGTCCTCGTGGGCAGTGACTGCTACACCTCCCTGTCCACAGCAGGCTTCCCTGTGCCAGTTATTTACCCACCAAGCAAGTCCTGAGGCCACCAAACCCTGAGCTCTGCACCATCCGAGGGCAGTGCCAGGAGAAAGCAAGGGGATGAAGCTGCCAGGGGACCTGGGCTTACCAGTGGAGCCACATGGGCTCAGGGGCAAAGTCCTCTGCGGGTGAAGCCATGTGGTGGGTGGCCAGTCACTAGCGGCCCCTGCCAGGCAGCAGGGAGCCTGGAACCCAACATCAGCAAGTGGGGGAGGTGACGGGCCTTGGCTTGGGATTCCCTTTGGCCTCATCGTCATGGTGTCATCCTCCACTCTCCCTTTCCTCACAACACTGGTAGTCACCAGCTGCCAGGGTCTCCACTTCACAATGACAATCTTCATTTTACAGATGGTGAAACCAAAGCGCAGAGAGGTGAGCCCTGCCCGAGGCGGCACAGGAAGCAATGAGGAGGCTCTAACCCAGCAAGCAGGCTGGCTATAGCCTCTGTGATCTTGTTTTTTGCTTCTTTTTATCTAGAAATAATTCCAGACTTACAAAAAAGTTCCTGGGTAGTACAGAGAATTCTCCTACAGATTCACCAACTGTTGATGTGACTTTTCTTTTATCGTTCTCCCTTTCCTGAGCCATTTAAAACTAAGTTGTAGACATCTTGCCCTTCCTTCATCACGTATGTCCCAAGAATGAGAACGGTCCCTTACGTAACACAAATCTGGGAAATTAATCTTGATATGAGACTATTACTAAGCTGTGGTCCAGAAGCCAATCCAGGATGAAGCAAGGCAGCCAGTTATCATGTCTCTCTAGTCTCCTCCAAACCGGGGCAGGTTCTCAGTCTTTCCTTGACTTTCATGACCTTGACAATTTTAAGAGTCAGGGTCAGTTATTTCCCAGGATGCTCCTGGTTTGGGTCTGTCTGAGGTTACCTTGTGATTAGACACAGGCCCTGCCCCTTTGTCGGGAATCAGAGCCTACAGGGCTCAACCATCCCTACGACACGAGTCCATGAGGCCGTCAGGATCAGGAAAGTTCAGAAACGCAACCCTGTGCAGGATGCCCGAAGGGTAGGGCCACCTCCCTGGAGAAGAGAAGCCCAAACACCTGATGGGCTGTGCAGCAAGACGGAGGCTGCGCCAGAGGGGTGGCTGTAAGCCTTTCTAACTGACTTGACACATGTGCGTGATGGTGACACAGGCACGACAGTGACCCTGCAACTCAGGCCCCCAGGCATAAGTACGGCCTTTGGCTACTGGCTGCCATTCTGTCCCTGCCCCTGGCAGAGCTGTGTGGGCTGGTCCAGGCCCTGGAGTGAGGCCTGCAGAAAGAAGTCACAGGGCGGGGAAGTCTACAGTGTGCTGGGTCGGAAGAGGATTTCTCCAAGGGTTAGAGCTGCTCAGCCGTGGAGGAGGGGTCAGCCACTCTGTGAGCCCCTGCCTGGAAGTGGTCCAGCAAAACAAGACCATCCTGCGAGGGCTACTCCACAGGGAGGGAGGGGGGCTTGTCACGGGTCCTCCAAGGCAGGACTCACGGTGTGACCCAGGCTCAGCATCACCTGGGAGGTTACAAATGCACAATCTTGGGCCTCCTCTGGGCAGAGGGTGGAGGGGCTTCCTTTACTGAGAGCCTACTATGTGCCAGGGACTGTCCTCAGCCCTTTTCCTGCCCTTTTCCACTCAAGCCTCACAAAAGCCCTCCACTGAGGGTACTAGTATTATCTCCATTTTCTTTCAATATGAAAAACAAACAAACAAAAAAACCCAGGGCTTTGTGGAATTACGTGACTGGCTCTCAGTCTTACAGCTCCAGCAGGAGCACTGGGGTCAGAACCGGGTCTCACTCCAGAGGTCTGGCTCTCAAGCACTGTGCTCGTCGGCCATCAGACTCGGAGGTGCAACTGGTGACAGAGAAGCAGGTTAGACCTCAGAGCAATGAGCTTTTATCACTCAAGGGCAGAGCAGGTGTGGACGGCTCTAGAAACGCAGACCCACAGGCCCTCAGCGGTAACTTAGCAACCCAAGGCTTCCTCTGTGTAATCACTCCCCACCTGCCGGGCACAGAGAAGCCTGCGGTGGCAGGAGGCTCAGGGAGCTATGGCCATTCTCACCCCCAGGGGAAGTCTGTGTACACACTGCTGTGATGGTTATCCCACCGAAGGGTGCTGCGCTCAGAGGGTTACGCCACCAATTCAGAATTACAAAACCCCGCTTTTTCGAGCTAAAAGAGCCCTTAGAAATGATTTGCTTCAACTCTTTTATATATATATATATATATATATATATATATATATATATATATATATATATATATATGGTCTTGGAGGCAGTGTGAGCTCTCACAGGCAGTCAGGATTAAAACAGCAGCATGCTGGCTCAGTCCATGGCTCCTTCTCACATCTGCGGCTCATGGGTGGCCCTCCTCCCAAAAGCAGAGATCAGGCCCAAAGAAGAACGCAGCTCAGAGATTCGTCCCAGCCCCTACACAAGACCAGTTCTTGTCATAACCAAGCTGTCCAGGTCTCACCAGGATTGCACCCTCGCCCGGCCCGTGAGCCCTTGCTGCGGCTGCTTCTTCCTAACACCGCATCCCCCAGGCTCACCCACTAGACACCCTCCTCCAGCCTCATCGGCCCTCAGACAGGGACAGGAAACAATGCGGGCAGGCTGCAGAGTTCCACCTCTTCTCCAAATGCTGAGGAGACTCGCACTAGATCCCTGGAGGCTGCCCCAGGTCACAGTTGTGCTTGAAAAGCTGCAAAGACCATGGGCAGGAGAATTCAGTGGCGCTAGTTCTGGAGCGGAGATGCTAGGATGGGAGCTCCTGTCCTGTCACTTAGCAGCAGCATGACCCTAGACAAATTCTTATTGTTCTTTGTGACATACCGAAAGCTGTACATAATTAATGGATACAATCCGATGAGTTTGGAGCTAAGGATACACTCGTGAAACCATTATCACCGTAATCTATATGCCATAAACCTATCCATCACCTTCAAAAGTTTCCTCCTGCCCTCTTATTACTACTACTATTTTTGGGGATAAAACACTTAACATCAGATCTATCCTTTTTGCAATATTTTAAGTATATAATAACAGACATATTGTTAATTATAGGCCCCGTGCTATACAGTAGAGCTCTAGGATTTAGTCATTCTTGTATACCTGAGACTTTGTACCCTGTGACTAATACCTTCCCGTTTCCTTTCCCCCAGCCCCTGGCAACCACCGTTCCATTTTCTGTTTCTATGAGTCTGACTATTTTAGATTCGTCATATAAGCGGTATCTTGTAGTATTTGTCTTTCTGTGTCTGCCTGGGCCAACTCTTAACTCCTGCAAGCCTCCATTTCCCAGTCTGAAAAATAGACACAATTATGCCACTTCACAGGGTGGTTTTGTGAATTCAGAGACAATTCAGGCAAAGCACAGTGCCTGACACTTATTTTTATAGTATTATTATTCATCATGATAATGTTGTAACAACTCCCATTCACTGGCTCTTACTCCATGCCAGGCTTAATCTGAAGCCCTTTACATGAATTATCTCATTTATTCCCTCCTACAAACCTAACATAGGTGTTCGCAATCCCATCTGGCATTTGAGGAAGTATGCTCAGAGTTAAGTGACTTGTGCAGTGTCGTACAGCTATTAAATGGTTGGGCTGGGATTCGAACCCAAGTCTGAGTCCAAAGTCTACGATGACATTAGTGGGACCCCGTTCACATTCATTATTTCATCCCACTTAAAAGGCCTATCAGGTGATGGGTGGGTCCAGGGGAAGAATATCGACTAACAACCAAACTGAAAGTGACGAGGATCCCTGGGAAATGGGGCATTTGATAATTTAATTTCCGGTTAGCTCAATATATTCAATATAGAAGCCTTTGTTTATTGCTAAATATTTTCCAAAGCAAGGCTTAAAGCAAGAACTTGCTAACCAGAGGCCACTTCAAAAAAAGCTGCACGGCTTTGACACCCCCCACATCAAGGCCACCAGGATGCTCGCGTGGCCAGGGTGTGCAGAAACCCCATCGTCGTTTGCTGGGGATCCCCACTCTCCACTTTTCCTCACCCTCTGGGGGCCCAAGGCTCAGAACCTGATTTCTGGCCATTCCCCAGGGACCCGTGTTCTTCCCTGGCTCTGCCACCAACAGGGACTGAGATTCCTCATCTGTGAAAGGAAGAGGAAGGATATGGAATGTGAAAGTATGAGCGGAAGATCTCCAAGGTCCATGAGAGCCAGCGAGGGCAGCCCGCTCCAGCACAAAGACCGACTGGGGTTCCAATCTCACCTGTAACATTTCCTCTCAGGCAGCTACAAGGGCTAACATTTGCTGAACATTTACTGGGCACCGGACACTGGACTGAGAGGACTTGTGTGGCATTGTTTCATTTAATCCTCACCGCAACCCTGTGAGGAAAGAACTTTTGTTCCCCTTTTGCAGAGGAAGGCACGAGCTCAGAGAGGACGAGTGACTTGCTTAAGGGAACACAGCTAGTAAATGAGAGGCAGGGTTTGAATGTTGGGCACATGTAACAGTAAACTATCCGGTGAACGAACCCTGTGTGATCTGTGCTCTTAGTCTCTAAGTCCTATCAAGCTCATCCTGTAACCTTCCCATGCCAACTCGCTTCCCTCAAGAGTGGGCTTTGCGAGTTGGTTGGCATTAAATAAGCAGACCCTGGGCGCTCACCACCAGGTGCAGGTCTCTGGCCTGAGGGACCCCAGACCTTGGCAGAGGATTCCCATCAGTGACAGGGAGACGAGTTCCTGCACATATGCATGGGGTGGGGAGTCCATTGGGTCCCTCCTTCAGAGGCTGCCCGGACAGTGTCAAGTGGTCCGTGACCGGCTGTTATCACCCAACACAGTAGGTGCACTATTGAGCCCCAAATAGCCCAGGGATCAGCTGCAGGTGCGTCCAGGTACTGCCATCAAAAAGAGCTGGGGAGGCCCGTGCCCCTCCGCGCACCTCGCCTGGCTCCCCGCCACCCGCGCCTCCTGCGCACCGTCGTCTCCCAAGCAAAGAGTGTGGGGACCCGCTGCCAGTGCCTGCCCCTCGCTAAGGGCTTCAACCAGCACTCCCGGGGGCGCAGCCGGGTCCACCTCCTCTGACCCCTGCCCACCTCCCGCGCCTCATGCAGGTCGCATCGCAGGTCACGCCTCCGTTCTGCAAACTCCCCTGCACCCCAGGGCCCGGCTCCCGCGTCGTCCATTCCCGGGGGAGGTCCGGGGGCCTATCCCTCAACTCCAAACCCAGCCGGGTCACGGAGCCCTCCCAGTCCCCAGCGCGCGTGTCTCACCCGCAGCCCGGGCTCCGCGGGGCAGAAGCCACCTCCGCAGACGAGTCCAGGAGTGCCCTCTGCGGCGACAGCTTTAGCCTTTCGGCGCCTGCTGGGAGCCGGAGAGGCCCAGGCAGGGAGAGCAGGCAGCGCAGGCAGAGCCGAGCCGTCCCGTCCGCCGCCACCGGGCTCGCGGGTGGCCGCCGTGCGCCTGCCCGGCTGGCGAGCCCGGAGCGGCAGTCGGTGAGCGTGCGCAGGCTCGCGGGTACACCGCCCAGCTCTGGGCCAGAACCATCCACCTTGGCTCGCGATGTTCTGGGAATTGTAGTTTGAACCTGAGAACGAACCACTTCTTCAACCCCGTGGAATCCTGGGAATTGTAGTTTGCACCGGGAGAGGCTGTTTTACTTGGTGTTAACTTTATCCAATTATGGGAGTCCTGATAATAAACTTAAATGCAAGTTAAACCAACAACCATATGCTTTGATTTGTAAAATCAGAGTAAGTAATACACTCACATGGTTTAAAAAATTTAATGGTGTGGCGTACTTAAATACAAAGGCACCATTCCCCTTCTGGCCCACTCCCACCCCTCACCCTATCTCACCCGGACTGTCCAGCCCTTCAAGGACAAACCATCTCAACTCTCACGGCTGCTGCCTCTGGCATTTACTGCCAACGCTCACAATATACATATACCCTATTTCTTGATTTATGAATTTTAGACCTGACTTTTGGCCAGGATAGATGAGAATTTTACTTATTTTAATGTGCAGTGTTCATGACTACATCCACCACCACTGAGTTATGAGATAACATTTCTGTTTATTGACATAGGAAAAACATGTCTTTCCTTTATAATTATTTTAAATGATAATGCCCACAGGTATCGAGGCAGTAAGTTGGTAAATTTATACAGGGCATTGACAATACAGTCAAAAGCCTTTGAAAACAACCAACCCTCTAGCCAAGAAGTTTTAATAATTGTGGATGAGTGCAAAGGCTGACCAGTGTTGTTTGTAATTATAATAAATTAAAAGGCTGGACTGGTTTTATTAATTTCAGATAAAACAGATCAAGGAAAATTAGCAGGGATAAAACAGGTTAGTATGGAATGATATAAAGGATCAATTGAGCAAGAAGACATAATAATTCCAAATGTGAAGGTGCCAAACAATAGAGCCTCAAAATAAATCAAATACTGATAGAACTGAAAGTAGTAATAGACAAATCTGCAGCTATAGCTGGAGACGTCAACATCCTCCTCTCGGCAGCTGACATGTAGGACAACTGGACAGAAAGTCAGCGAGAACATAGAAAAGCTCAGCAACACCCAAATCAACAGGATCTAATTGACATTTCCAGAACCTTGCACCAAACAACAACAGAACACACATTCTTTTACAAGCACCCACAGTATATATATTAAAATAAACTGCATTCTGGACCATAAATTTAAAAATTAGCAAAAGACATGAATAGATATTTTACTGAAGAACATAGACATATGGCAAATAAACACATGAAAACATGTTCAACATCCCTAGCCATTAGGGAAATGCAAATTCAGACCACACTGAGATATCTTTACACACCTATGAGAACAGTTAAAATAAAAAATAATGGCAATGTCAACTTCTGGTGAGTATACAGATAACCAGATCTCTCATACTTGACTGGTGGAAATAGTTTGGTAGTTTCTTAAAAAACTAAACATGCGTTTGCCATGTGGTTCAACAATAGCAGTCCTGGGCATTAATCCTCGAGAAATGAAAACTCAGTTTGGGCTGCCATAACACAATACCACAGATTGGGGGGCTTAGACCACCAAATGTTCATAGCTGCTTTATTTGCAATAGCCCCAAACTGGGAACAAACAAAATATCCCTCCATAGATGAATGAGTAAACAAACTGTAGTACATCTATACCATAGAATACTATTCAACAATAAAAAGGAATGGACAATTAATACATGCAAGGACTTGGATGGATCTCAAAGACATTATGCTGAGTGAAACAAAGTCAATCACAAAAGGTTACATGCTATCTGATTCCATTTATATAACATTCTTGAAATGACAAAACTGTAGAGCTGGAGAACAGATTAGTGGTTGTCTGGAATTAGGGATGGGATAGACAGGGAAGTGGTGATTGTGACTATACAGGGGTAGCAGGAGGAAGATCTTTGAGGTGATGGAATAGTTCTGCATCCTGATTGTGGTGGTGGTTACATGAATCTACACATGTAATAAAGTGACAGATCTGTACACAACTATATACCAATATCAAGCACTATAATTATGTGAGATGTAATCATTGGGCAGAAACTGGAGGAAGAGGTTCCATGTACTCTCTTTGCAACTTCTTGAGAATCTATAATTATTTCAAAATAAAAAGTTTTAAAAAAAACCCCAAAACTTGGAAATTGCTTAATTTCTCAGCCATACATGATTGATTAAATAAAATTATGGACCATCTAAGAAATCATTAAAAGGATGTTGCAAATAACATTTACTTAATGCAGTGGAAGATATTTCACACTATAGCATATTTAGTCATAAGCACCAAAAAACATCCAATATGATCCCTTTAAAAAAAGAGTCTATTTGTGCATAGAAAAGCATCCAGAAGGCTATCAACATATACTCTGTGTAGTGAGATTATGGGTGATTTCTATTTTTATCTTGTTGATTACCTGCATATTTTTCTCTGCAATGAACATGTATGATTGTTTTGTGATATTAAAATTTAAGTTGCTTTTAGGTTTTTTTTATTATTATTATTTGATTTTTGTTGTTGTTTGCATTCAACTCTTAGTTGAAGAGTACTTGGGAAGCATGTTTTTTTTTTTTTTTTTTAAGGAGGGCACAGCTCACAATGGCCCAGGCGGGGATCGAACTGGCAACCTTGGTGTTATTAGGACCATGCTCTAACCATTTGTGCTAACCGGCCACCTGTTTTTAGTTTTAAAAAGCTCCTATGTTGAGTTTATGGTTCTCTACAAGAAAGCCAGCTATGGCTGGCTGGTGGAAAGAGGTACTAAGCAGCCCAAGACAGCAGCCCATTACTGGAGGTGGGTGGGGATTGTATTCTGGTCAAAACAGAGTCTTCTGGTTAGGATCCCAAAGGACATGGGCTGTGGGTCCTGTAGGACCTAGTTTGCAGACGATGAAGTTACATAGTATGAGTCCATCATGTATTAAAAACTATTCTGCCACTGGAGCTTTGCATAGTCCTTTCTTTGTTGGCAGAATCTTTAACAGACTGGAAAAAACAAGTACTTTCCTTTTTAGTAAATATCTATGGTGGGCTGGTAACTGGCTTTTTGAGGTCTTGCCAAATACTTTCAGTAAATCAATAATATTTATGCAGCACCAAACTGGGTTTGGCATTCCTTAAGGTTGAGCCCCTCTCCCTTTCTCTGGGGTCCCATTCCCTTTCTATTATTCTATGTGGATGACTCCCAAATCCACATATCTAGCCATGAATTCCAAATGCACATTTGCGATCAAGTTGCTTGGGGCATATCCTCACCTGGCTGGCCTGCCAGCATCTTCAAATCCAGAACATGATGATGGTAATGACGGGATGATTTTAAAATATATCTGCAAATTATTTAAGTCTCCTTCCTTCGAATGGTGGAGGTGAATTCCCTTTCCCTTGAATAACTTAGTGACTCCATGGCGTAACTTAATGACTCGCGTCTAATAAATAGGACGTGTCAGAAGTGGTGCTGTATGACTTCTAAAATTAAGCCACGAAAGTGACACAGCTGCTATCTCGAAAGCTCAGGCCACATGTAAAGGACATGCGTGGGTGTGTTAGTCAGCTCTGACCGCCTTAACAAAACACCACAGACTGGGGAGGCTTAAACAACAGAAATGTGTTTTCTTACAGTTCTGGAGGCTGGACATCCAAGATCAAAGTGATGGCAAGTTTGGTTTCTTCCGAGGCCCCTCTCCATGTGGGCCTGTTGAGTGACCTCATGGCAAGGTGGTTTGCTTGCCTGCAGAGCAAGTGATCGGCGAGACCAAGGCAGAAGCTGAGAAGAGACCAAGGCAGAGGCATAACATTATGACCTAGCTTCAGAAGCCTCCCACATTGTCCCTTTTGCAGTATTTTATAGGTCACATAGGCGAGCACGGATTCAGTATGGGAGAACATGCAAGGGTGTGAATACTAAGGAACGAGGATCATTGAACATCTTCTTGGCTCCCACATGATAATAAGAGATATCATCTGTTCAGTACCTATTATGAGCTTGGCTTTAGATAGAAATGATGTCATTTAATCCTCACTACAATCTCACGCAGTAGATCACTTTTGTCCCCGATTCACACATGAGAAAACTGAGGCTAAGAGACATTAACTATCTTGCCCAAGGCCATGTAGGAGGAGGGAGATGGCACCCAGCTGGGTGTGATTCCATACAAGCCTCTCCATTGTCTCCCAGGGGCTTGAAACCTCCAAACCTTTTCACCCCTTGGGCTCCCTCTCCCTCCCTGTTGCCAAGTTGTGTAAATTCCTTCAGCATTTATCTTCCCCCTCATCCTCTACCAACCTTGCTTCTACTGTCCTGACTCAGGGTGGTCCTCTATGTATTAGCCACTTCAAAAAAGATACAGTAAAAAACGACATGCCTGTTAAATGAAGCAACGCTAGCAATCTGTTATAACTCTATGCAGTTTGAAACCCATGCATCTCTTAGGATCTCTGAAAGAAATCCTCAGATTGAAAGCAAATGGAGAGAGAGAGGAAGCCAGACAATCTCGATGGAATCTGTACCCAGATCAGAAAATCAAGGCCAGGGTAATTACCAGGAGGACTGGATTAAGAGAAGAGGCAAAGAGCAAGCGCCTTCTACCAGCCACTAACCCAGTACTGGTTTCTCACATATGGCAACGGAATGAGGTTTAGAATGGCTTTAAAAAACATGCTTTTTAACATTTAATAATTGCTTTTGAGCAAATGTGATTTTTGTAAACCTTCCCTGTTGTGTGTTTTTACTTCAAGGTTATATTTGCCCAGCTCACTGATGTCATGATAGGCAGTTTTGCTAGCATTTGAGTCTACCAGCTCTGTTTGCCATGGGACACTCCGATTCCCCTCCCACAGAGAACACACACCAGCCGGGGCACAATGTATACTCAGGGCTTTGGTAAGGCCCCGCTGTACAATGAGCTGCAAAGATGGTTAAGTGCTACGTAGGGAGGAGGAGAATTCTAAAAGACACATCCACTTCCTAAAACTGAAGCCTGAACAATTGCTCTGCCTTTACTAAACTTTAACTTTTGGAGGAAGACATACATAATTTTCAGAATTAAATTCCTTCATCTCCTCACCCCCGACACTGTCCTGTTCCTTTTGCTCCTGCCAATGACTGTTATTTGAATTTTCCCAGCCATGCAGCCTTGTGGAAGATTTTATTCTGAATGTGAGAGGGAAGGAAGACACATCCTTTAGAGGGAAATTCTCAGAGTTACATAAAAAGGGAAAAAAAAGTGCATTTGGTACACACCCCTGGGAAATACATGACCGAGAACCCATGAACTGGTCCCCGCACACTCTACAACACGGTTCTGGGTCACTTGTTTGTCTCTCTCTGGTGGCTGATTTACTCAGACATGGCCACCCCCGAATATGGCTGCCTTGGAAGTCTCCAACTCAGTAATATACTTCCCTTTCTCCAGCCCCATATCTTGAATTTTTTGGAGGATAACATCACTGGAAACTTAAAGGGCAAAAATAGGCTACCGCGTAACACTCAATATTGGTGAAGGCATGAGTGGAAAGGTGCTGTCATATACTATAGGTGAGAATGTAAATCATTATGAATCAGGCAGGCAGGGACTGCATTAGGCTGTTAGCAGCAGAGGCCTGCCTGAGGTAGCTTAGAACAATTAGGACTTTGCTCATGTCTGAGAAACAGCCCAGAGCTGTTTGAAAACTATAGGAGGGCCTTCAAGGACCCAGACTCATTTCATCCCTCTGCTCCCCCATTCTTAGTGCATGGCGGTCATCCTCAAGGTCACAAAAATGTTGCTGCAGGTCCTGCCCTCACAACAGGGATCCACATAGGAAAAAGAGGAAGGACTGAAAGCAAAGGAAACTTTCTTAGAAGTCTCACCCAAAGCTTTAGTGACCATCTCATTGGCCATGTCATCTGCGATGGAGGCCCAGGAATGTAGCTTTTTGATTAATAAGAAAGTAAGGGAGAATGGATATTGGTTGTATTACTAGCACTCTCTGCCATGAAGTGCAGCCTTTTTTGGAGGACAATTCAGAAATAGCTACCAAAAGTTAAAAGTTTGAATGAACTTACTTCTTGATTCAGAAGTCCCCCTGCTAGGAATTTACCCTGGAGATGTGTTCTCACATATGTGTATGTACTAACACTCTACAAGCTGATCCTTGCAGCCGGAAAGGGCTCATGCAAATGCGTATTGCTAAGTACAGTGTCACAGTGAATGTCAAGCTCTGACCCCACTGGATCAACAACTTCTCTTTCTAAGGAGGAGGTGGGTAGAGACAGGGAGCAGAAGCGTGGTGGGAGTTCCCGCCTCTAAACCAAAGCTTAGAGACAAAAGTAGGGAGAAGAGCATAAATATTTTCCCACAGCCCCCCAAGGAACTACTCAACAGGGACTCAGAGGGTAGGCAGTTCATCTCTGACTGCTCAAGGGTCTGTAAATAACTATCTTCCTTTGTACTTTTCTGGGTAGAGGAGGCAGGAAAGGCAAGACTGATAATGTGGTATTGATGGTCAAGACTCTTAAAGACAATCGAGTCTGCTCTTCATTTTCAGAGGAGGAAGCTGAGACCCAGAGCGTGTAGGGGCAGGGGTGTTGGAAATTTTCTGCGTATTCTTGTTGGAGATTGTCTGTCTTACAGTAGATTCTCAGACACTTTGAGGCCATCGTGATTACCCTGTTGACAGCAGGCGTCTCTTAATGTCACACTCCACACTAAGAGGCGCAGCTGGTGGTGCTCCATTGGCGTTTCGTGAGTCGGGTCTGCTCAATGCTCCACAAACTCAGGCCAAGTCTTGAGGGAACCCTGCCGGACTGTCTGTAAAGACACAGCACTAATAGCTCCAAGCAAAGGGCTTCCCTGGTGGCACCAGTCACCAAAGGCTCCTAAGTGAAAACCTGAAAAGATTCCTGGGAAGAGAATTGTGGAGATTTGTATGGGAACAGCCCCATCTATAGGGAGGAAGAAGGCCTGAGTTATCATCCAACTACAGCTTTGTCCTTTCTGTAAATGAATGGGGCATTTGAAAGAGAAAGGCTCCAGGTTGTGACATTATAAATATGGGGGAGAAACGATCATTTTCACAGCCCTGACTGTTCAGATAGTCACAATGGAGTGGAGATTTTCCATTTGAGAGTCATCCTAGTGGAGTATTATAAACTTGTACTGTGCTGTACATTAGAGAGGCAGGGAACATGTGCTGAGTGTAACTGTCCCCTCCACCCGCCCCTCTCCCCATGAAAACACCAAAGGCCTCAGCAGGTGCGGGTAGAGCTTCGTCACCCGGACATCTTTCTAGCTTTCCTTTCTACCTGACTCTCAAGCAGCACCCACCCTGATCTCTCTCTCCCCCTGCCTGAGATCCTGGCTCTGGGATCCTTCTCAGCTGACGGATGCATTTCATGTAGAAACCGGCATGGTTTAGAAGCCCTTTGGCATGTGCTATTACGAGGAATTTCAGCAACTTGAAATCAGAGCCAAACGAAATTCCAACACAGATGGTCTGTCAGAATGGAATCTGGGGGTCTTCCCCCAGCGGTCTCGGGAAGCACAGCCCTGGGGGGTTGTTGAAAGAGCTTTGAGGCCTCTCTACTTCTCTAGCCTCAGCCCTTCATGCCATGGACATTGTCCCAACACCACGTTTGTGCCAGGCGCTGTGCTGACCAATAGGGAGAAAAATGAGGCACGACTCGGTAGGCGTGGCCAGCAAACCAGGGCTTATCCCTAGTAGAGCCATGACCTGGAAGAGTTCTGCTGAAGAAAGCAAGCAGAGGCATTTAGAAGACTCCAGCAGAGCACAGGTACAATGCTGTGAATATGTGGTGAGGAAGAAGGGATGATTGAGCGTAGAGAAGCCCATCCAGGCAGAAGAGCGGACATTTCTTGTTTTAGTTTACCCAGCATCCATTCTGCTTGTGGATATGCTCCCTGGAGTTGCTATGGAAAGCCATCCTTCTTCCATGTGGTTTGAGCAGGCTGGCCTTGTCCCTAGTGCCACAACGGTAGGACATGATCCAGTCACCAAGCATAGCAGTCCTAGCCCCAGACCACAGAATTTGGTTCATAAGTGGACATTGAGCCTCAATTCCAGGACTGGTGATAGCTGGTTATAGCAGAAAAGTCCTTCCTTCCCTGTGGCAGGGAAGGAAATCCGATACAGGCTGCTCATTTTCCACACCTGCCCCGTGAAGTTTTGCACATAGAGCTCCCTCCACGTTCCTCCCCTAATCCCAGGCTTCCAAAGCCCAATTAACACACTAGATTTTACAGAAAAAGTGTTCAGATCATCCCCACCAATGGGGATCTCTTGCCCCTCTATGCTTCCATTCGCCATATCATGCCCTTAAGTTAGGTTCCCCCCAAACAAGAATTTGAGGGCAAGCAGTTTATTTGAGAGCGGGTCCCAGGAAGCTCCAGCCAGGGAGTGGAGAAGTGAGACAGGACAAGGGAGGAAGTCATTGCAGGGTGAATTAATGCCACCACTGTGGGAAACGGTGGCTCAGGCCCGCCGGGGAACTCTGGGGACTGCACAGAATACGTTTCTTAGTTATCCTACAGGAGTGATGTAGAAATGGCAGCTTTTACCCTCCAACTCCTCTCCGTTTTGGCAGGAGCTGTTTCTAGGAGTCTCAGCACTTCCTTCTGCCCCACACCCGTGGATTGAGCATTAATCCACAGAGCGAGCCCTCAGATGGAGGATCCCGGGTCCTTTCCTGAAGAAACCTTCCTTGTACAGGGGAATTGGGGAAGGCTGAGGGGATGTGGGTAGGCGCTTACAAGAAAGTACAAGGGTGGAAAAAGATAGACCACTGCAAAAAGATATACCACTTTCTTTTTTATGTTCTCCAAAGTCTCTACAAGGAACTCATAATGCACCTCTTATTTTAGCCATGGAAAACCATTTGAAGGGGTTCAGAACAGGCTTCCCTCAAATGTGCCACTTTGGCATGTGAATTATTTAAAACTGAAGGCAATCGAGACCCTGCAGCCTCATGAGAAACTTTTACCTCTCCCTGAAAGAATTTACATTAGGGGCCTTGCCCATAATAAGAGTTGTCACCAGAAATAACTTTTTATGACCTATCTACAGGGCAGGGCAAACTTCTAACTACTGACCATTTGCTTTCCTTTTCGTCCTGTGAATGACTTTCCTGACCTCTGAAGCCCCAAGCGCCTTACCTCATCCCTAGCTCAGAATGTCTTATGCACCCATTTCCCCTTTCTGTCTCTGAACTGCTCATGGCTGTGGGCTCTCTGACTCTCTCATGTATTCAGGGCTCCCATATGTACATATGTAATGAAATTTGGTCATTTTCTCTTGTTAATCTGTCTCATGTCTACTTGATTGTTAGACCAGCTGAAAGAACCTTGAGGGTGGAGGAAAGTTTCTTTCTCTTCCACACATGTATGATTTAAAAAGATTTATGGAGGCCTTACTAATTAAAATCTATAAAAGCTCCCTTGCCTAATCAAAGTTTTCTACGTATACAGAAGCCTGAAAACAGGAGAAAATAACCTCATGTTTCCTAGGAGACATCGTAGACAGATGCTGTGGGTGAAGGGTTGGGCAGACAATAATTGCTTGGACACAGGCCCCAGGGAACCCAACCTGCTCATGCCACTGAGAAAATGACACCTGTAATACAGTCCCCTTTCCACAAGGCTCATGCTACTTAGGACATACAAGTTTGGAAATAAAAGGTTTCTTTGAAAAAATTTTTGTGTTTTCCTTACTGACGCGGTAATAATATGTTCATTGTGGCAAAAGTAAAAGCCACTATAAGCTAAAACAAGGCAATAGAAAATGACCCTTAATTTCACCATCCAGAGAGCACCATAGTAAGCCTTTTGCTGTATCACCTTCCAACCTGCTTGCTTTGCGTGGGTACCTCAATATGCAAAGTGAGGTCACGCTGTGTATACATTTTTTTGTAACCTGCCCTTTTCACTCGCCAATAGGTCATAAGGGTTTTGGTTAGAAGAATATTCGGGAAATGACAGCATTTCTCATGAGCATCACAGATAGATTGGAATAAGGCTGCTGACTCATCTGCCTTGGCCAAAACCACTTTTCCTTAAGTGACTTTGAGATAAATGCAGGCAGTTTTAAATTGTAATTTTCTATTTTTAATCAGCCCATGATTTTCTTTGTTGCCTTGGGTGCATGGTTTTACTCTGCTCAAGATTAATATATTTTATTCCATTGGGGTGAGTCTAATTATACCCGTAATGGGAGCTAATTGCTCACTCTTTCAGATCATAGAGAAATTATTTATTTTATAGAGGCCGAAGGGGCGTTAGCAATGCTTTAGTCCAATTCCCTTATTTTATGGGCCAGAAAATTGAGGTCCAAGATAGATGGAACTGGACTTGTGTCCAAAAGCTGTCAAATGATACATCCCAAGTCCCCAGTAATGGTTTGTACATTTTCCTAATGCCATTGTCTTGTGGGAATAGCATAACCAGAAAGATTGGAGAATGTTATAACATTGTGACAAGACCAATTAAAGGTCACTCGAGCTGTAACCCTCCATCCCTTTGCAGGTATCCACACAACCCCAGTAGAAACTCTGGTCATGTCGGCTGATGACAGAGTAGGATCTCTGGGTTGGGCTGGGGTCCAGTGAGGTCAAGGCTAATGAAAAAGGGAGAAGAAAGAGGTCTGCTGATGGAGAAACTGGAGAAGTCATATGACTGTCCGATTCAGGGGCAAGCCAGTGATTAGGAGCTTGTAACCACAGAAACAGAGTGGGAGGTGAGGTGCAAGGCAAGGTCAGGGGAAAATGGTACTGGATGCTCAAAATATCTTTCTGTAGCCGTGATTCTCAGTGAGTTGTTCCAATTGGTAGCAGCAGCATCACCTGGGGACTTGGCCCCCATCCCAGCGCTACTGAATCAATAGCTCTGGTAAACAACAACCTGTTTTTTTTAACAAGCCGGTTGGATGTTTCTGATGCACATTTAAGTTTGAGAACCACTGGTCCAGCGTAGTGGTTTGCAGCCCCCAGAGCTGCACATTTTAAAACACCCATATCTGGGCACTACCCTCAAACACTCTGATTTGATTGTTATGGGTGGGATGATGGGTGTCATTTCTATCCCCTAAAGTTTTCAGGTGCATTCTAATGCACTGCCAGGGATGAGACCCATGTAGGCAAATGACACAGGGTTGGATTGTCCCCTGCTGGGTATCCACCCTGGTTTTTTTTTCCCCCCCGGTGTGTGTGTGTGTGTGTGTGTGTGTGTGTGTGTGTAATTTTCAATTGGTACCAACAGGATGGATGGGTGATGCGGAGAAGAATTGCTCCTGCACAAGCCCTAACCTGAGGTTCCTGGCTTTTCCTGTGACTTCTTTCCTCCAGCCTGCCCTCCACAGAGCAGCATGGGCCGTTTTAAAGGGGATGATTTCTCTTTAAAACCAAGAGAAGAACACAGCAGTTGCGAAGTGTCTGGTTTTCCTCACGTCTCTTTATCAGTCTCCTCCTGGCTCATTACCTTCCATTTCCTTTCAGTCAGATGGATTTTCCTTTGACTTAAACCTTTGGGGTTTTGTAGCATCAGGGAGAGGGAAGGAGGTGGCCATGGTGTGTGTGTGCGTGAGCAACTTCCTAGGGGACAAACACAGCTCTAATTGCATGAAGATCAAGTAACATTATATGTGAATTATGGGTGGTAAGTTATGCTGTCTTTTGATTGGCAACAGTGTAAAAACCACACAATTTTCATCAAGGTAAAAGATATAAACTGAAGAAAATCTGGACACACTTTGGTATGGCTCAGTGTCAAGGACATTGAGTCATGCCGACGCTAGCCAGATGGCGCTTGAGGCTTGTGCACGCTTGTTTGTTCTCGTTGACAAGCACAGACTTTACAAATCTTGGTACAGAAACATCTTGCTCTCCTTCAGCATCCTGATTTTAAGTAATAGTGGGTTGGAGTTTGTGTTTCTTATAATTATTTGAAAATTCTGTGGCAACAGATGCCCACCATTCCCCCCAATGCAGCCACAGCTTATGAGATCTACGCCTGCAGCTGTCCCAAGCTCGCTCTCTGTTTTCTTTCTATTTCTTGATCTCTCCAGATACCTTCCACTCTCCCTGTGTTCTTTCCACCTGGCTCAGAACCTCTGAAGAGGATCGGGAGGAGGCTCCAGTGTTCTAGAGTCAGAAGAAGCAAGGGTACCCCAGAAAGCAAGTATTCAGGACCCACATGTTCTCTTGCACCCAGTTTGCTCACCCTTTCGCACCCAGGCCTCGGATCTCCGCCTGTTCTTGTGAGTGCATCTTGCGTCCACACCGGCCCTAAGCTATGTTCTCTCTCACTTCTGAGGATCCATGAAAAGCAACCCCCTATTCTCTCTGAACCTTAGAGAACAGCTTCAACTGCCCTACTAATAACTATGCCTCCTGAACGCCTGTCTCATGAACTCTACCCTCAGAAATATCCTGAGCTTGTGTCACCTTGGTTTTTGTGTGTACTACTTTCTGGGGGTCAATTACTCCAGCTCATCCAGCCCTGCTTAGCTCTTTACAGTCCTCTTTTCCTAGTTCTCAACAGTGCTCGACACATATTTATTGGCTGTTTACCATTGGCAGGCCCTATACCTGCTTCAGGGAACACAATGCAATGGTGAGCCAGACACACATGGTCTCTGCCATAGTGGACATCACTCTGTATTGGGGTCTCTTGACAGACAATTTAATAAGCAAAATACAGCATAGGATGTGATGGGCACTAACTCAGGCCTGGAGGATGAGGGAGAAATTCCCAAAGGAACAACTGCAAGAAGTGCTTTTTAAGCTGAAAGGTGAAGAATAAGTAGGAATTGGATAGATGAAGGGAGTACATCAGGAAGAAGGAACAGAGAATGCAAAACCTGCCAATGAGCTAGGAAACTGAAACAAATTGTTATGGCTGGAGCACAGTGGGGAGTGATGAGGCTGGAGAAGTAGGTAGGGGTCCTCATATCACCATTTGTATTAGGTGTCTACATAACAAATCACCCCCCCCCCAATTAAGCAGCTTGAAACAACAAGCATTTATTATCTCACAGTTTCTATGGGTCAGGAATCTGGATGCAGCTTAGCTGTGTGCCTCTAACACAGGGTCTCTTACTAGATAGTAATCAGGTATTGGACCAAGGTCTACTGTTTCATCCGAAGGCTTGAGAGGGGTAGGATTTGGGGGGTGGGAGATGAGAATGGAAAAGGAGGCAGGGGGCAGCGCACCAAGGGCCTTGAAACACAAAAGAAGAGTTTCAGTTTTTACCCCTTTAGCAGAGTTTCTCAAACTAATTTGCTTAAGGATCAACTGGGGATGGTGATAAAATGTTGATTCTGAATCACTGTGTCTGAGCAGAGCCCAAGCACTGACATTTCCAATAACTTCCCACATGATACCAAATTCCAATGCTGCTGGTCTGAGGACCACACTGTGAGGAACAATCATAGATCTTTGCTGTCCCATCTGATAGTCACCAGCCACATGTGGCAATCAAACCCTTGCCATGTGTCCAGTGAGACTGAGGAGCTGGATTTTCTATTTTATTTAATTTTACTTCCTTTAAATTTAAGATTTAAAACACACTCAATTTGTTATTGAAAAAACTTTACCTATGTTTGGATTAACTTGAGTACATGTCTTGACAATTCCAACTTCAAATTTTATGAAATGTCAACATAGACTAAATATTTCCGATGAGAATTTAACACCTGAATTGAGAAATATTTAAGTGTAAAGTACATAACGTACCTACCGGAATTCAAGGATTTGGTATGAAAAAAGAATATAAAATATCCCACTATTTTTATATTAGTTACAGGTATTTTGAATATATGCCTTTAAATACAAGTGTTTAAAATTAAGTTCACCTGTTTCTTTTAACCATTAAAAACATGGCTACTAGGAAATGCAAAATTACATGTGTAGTTCACGTTGGTGGCATACACTCTATTTCTGTTGGACAGCACAGCCATAGATGAAGGGAGATATTATTGCTTATCTTTCATCTAAGAAGAATTCCTGGGAGTTAGCCCCTGTGTGGGCAGACAAAGGCCTGGGCAAATTGTGTAATATGTCCTGGGACACCGCTCTGGCTTCTGGAGGAGAACATGTATTTGAAGAGACCTGTAGGTCCCACCTTTCCCTGACCTGCTCTGTCCACAGGCTATGCCTTGCTGGGAGATGCTATTCATTCTCATTACTTCTCTAGCCAGGACAAGAAGACAAATGGATGTAGCTTTAAGACGTGCAGCTCAAGGAGCTCAGAGCCTGGGCTGTCACAGCTCACTTTCAGGTTCACCTGTAACCATGACAACTCCATTGATGTAAGTTGCCAAGGAACATAATTTAACTTGGATCACATTGTTAGAAAAAAGACAGAATGGAAAAACATTCCGCTTTGTCTCAGGGGACTGTTGGAGATGGGATCTCTGGCCATAACGCTCTTAACTATCATACTCATTTAATTACTTTTGCTTGTGATTTCCCTGGGGTGGTGATTCTGCCAGGAATGATTTCCTGGGATGGCTGGGGAGTATTTGCATGGAAATGGTTTGTGTTAAGGACTCCAAGGCCCACATGATCTTGAGCGGGTCCTGGGTGGGAAGACTGTCACCACATCCCCTCCAGTCCATCTTATTTCCACCATGTTAGCTCTAATGGGGGAAATATTAGACTAATCATTGCATTTCACAGTTAGAAGGTGCTCAGATGGGAAAGTAAGAGGAGGGCAGTAAGGGATGGATTTGAACCCACTGGCGGTTTAGGTCTTGGGTCTACACAACCAAAATCAGGGAGGCAGGAAAAGCTGGGAGGCTATAAGAAGAAAGAGCTACAATCAAAGAAATAATGGAAAAATGTTGTCATCTTACATTTACAAAGGAAATATCAGTAACTCATTATTTCTTTTGTTTGTCTCTATAAAGACGTATGTGTTTCCTAGCTCCAGAAGCAATGAATGGCCTTCAGGACCGAATTTTAGCTTCTAAATACCATTTCTCACTCAAAGAAATCAGAGCTCCTTGAGGAATGGCTGATTCCATACCAGAGGCAGAAAATATACCAGGTGATCCTGGGACACGTGGTTGTGCTAGAAAAGGAAGGAGCTGTCAAATATTAATAGACTCATCAAAGGCACCCAGGGGTCAACTTGAGGGTCTTCCACTGGCTAAAAATAGAAATGTACGGACATAAAGAATTAATGCAATAGATTGAAATCACAGTGGACAAATTAAAATCCATAAGTTTATAATGATACTTCAAAGAAGAAAATTTTACTGGTCAATCTTCTGATATTACCAGGGATCCCAACAAAAAAAAGGGAAAGAATCCAACATTTGTCCTGAGTCTCTTGCATGAACTGTTTTGCAGGGAAACCAAACAGTTGATGACAGTTTTTTGTAGAGAATTCCAGCTAATGAGTGCAGATGGAAAGATACAATCAGTAAATCTTTTAGAGAAACATACTTAGACAACAGTCATCAACGGATGCTGACACCACCGGGTGAAAGGTTGACGAGGAACTTTATAAGGGATAGATGAGGTTGATAACACCTCAGGTCACTGATGAATCTTAGCATTACCAAAAGTGGAACAACCAGATGTCAAATAAGGAAATCAGCCGGTCAGTATTTGTTTCAATTACTATTGCTTTGTTACAAATCACCTCAGATTGGTGGCAATCAAACCAACGTCCATTTTATTATGCTCATGGATTCTTTGGGTCAGAAATTCAGACACAACCCAGTAGGGACAACTTGTCTCTGCTCCATGATATCTGGGGCCTCAGCTGGGAAGATTTGACCGCAGGGGATGATTTGACTCTTGGGGTGTGGAACCAGCTGAAGGCTGGTTACTTACTCACATGTCTATGGTTTGTGTTGGATGTGGGCTGGGCTCTCAGCCAGGGTTGTCAGTCAGGACATCTATTCGGGTATGGGTTTCCTTGCAGCATGGTGGCTGGTTTCCTAGATGGAGCATGTCAAAAACATCAGGCAGAAGCTATATTGGCTTTTAGACCTAGTCTTGGAAGTCACAAATGTCCTTTCTGTGATCCTCACAAGTCCATTCAAAATCAAGGGGAGGGAATATGGAATGGACCCAACCTCTCAATGGGGGTGTATCAATGTTACTTTGTATGAAAAGAAGGTGGGTTGAGAGATATTGCTGCAGCTATCTGTGGGAAAATACAGTCTGATACAATATTTACTGAGCATTTGCTATGTGCTTAGCCCTGTTTCAGGAGCTATAAGATTTGTAAGATGGAGCCCCACTATCTGAATTGATGTTGGTTGGATGAGGGCTTCATAAACTCCAGTTGGTGCTACTTCCTGGCTTACAGTGGTTCTGCCTTCCCCTGACATATAATAGCCTGTGTGTGCCACATGGCCCATCCTCTCAGCCACTGTTGATTGGTCCAGGGATGGACACCTGACATGAGCAAGGTTAAAAATAGCTCTTCCTGGATTTCTCTAACTGGTTCTAAGAAAAGCGGGGTGTCTTGTCACGTGGAGGAGGCCAGCTGGCACTAGGAGAGCATTAAGCTGACACTTAGAGAGAAATAGACAAGACAGAGCAAGAGACAAAGAGACCTAACAGCTTGAAGTTCCAGGCCCGTCAGCACCCTTGCCTTTCCCATAGGTATGTGAAATATCCTAGATGCTTCCCAAATAGCCTCCTTTTTAAACACCTAAGCTATTCAAGTTGAATTTCTGTCACTTGTAATAAATAGGGTTCTTACAAGCACAGATGTCAATAAGATGGCGCATTCTCCACATGGGCTGCCCAGAGGAAGGAACAGTGGAGAAGGAGGAGGGGTCCAAGGATCAGTGTTTCAAGAAAAATGTCACCAATAAAGTTCAAGGGGCAAGTAGGCACTCTGTCTAGATGTGGGGTTAGAGGTCAGCAGGTGAGGACACTAAGAGCTGGTCAGAAAACAGAGCTCAAGGTGGCAAAGAGAAGGTATTGGAGTCAGGCAGACTCAGATTCACGTCTTGCCTCAGAGATGTGTATTAATCCTCTCTGAGTCTCAGTGTCCTTGTCTGTAAAATGGGACAAATGCCCCCTCATAGGATTATTGAGAAGACTCAATGACTGACGGGTCTTAGGACTTAGCATCGGCCAACTTCTTGGGTAAATATGATTTATTTATGTAGAAATGCAAGAGTCTGAACTTTTATTATTCTATGGAACTTCATTTTATCTGAAATTGAAGGTTTCAGTTAGGGTACCACCCTTGCATAGTGGTTGCTCCCCTCTTGGCCCACCTCGGAGTTAACCTGCAAGTAGGGTAGACAGATTTCTGCATGCTGCTGGCCTCCCACTCTGAACACCTGTGTTCTCTACACTTCTCTTGGAGGGCTTTCTCCATCACAATGGGGACTTCTTCTCTGGAAGGCAGAGGAGTAAATCCCCTGGCTACCCTCCTCCAATGAGGGACAGAATCAGTGGACAAGTGCCCCAGCTTCCCCATCTCCCCATGAGACAGATGCGTTCTTCAAGGTTTTTCAGGAGTCCACAATGGAAGTGAGTCCCGATTGCCCACAATGGCAACTTACTCCTTAGCTTTTGCTCTATTGGCTTTTCTCCTTTCCCTGCCTCACGTCCCCACTCCTCACTTGGGAGTCTTGCCACTTCCTGAACTTTACCCAAGAGTAGGGTTCAGATGCTCTCTGTCCTCAGATTCCCCCAAACATATCTATCATTGTCCCAGCACTCAGCCAGGGATGCAGAGGGCAAGATGCAGGACTGCCGCAGATCAAGGACCAACCAGGGCTACACAGTATTTTCTGCTTTCAGTCTCTTTCCTTCAGCCAGAGAAATCTCCAGTTTTAGAGTGAGGATGCTTTGCTCTTATTATATTATCATGTATTCTTCCAAATTTATATCTTTGTCCTATTCCTTGATGAGTCCCATTGGTCTTAACCATTAAAAATGCAAAAGCCAGGAAATGTTTCCTTTTTCTCTAATCTACATCCCTGCCTTGAAGCAAAGAAGATAAGCATGACCCAGCCCTGCCAATTAAAAGGGAGTAAGGATGGAGAAAGGCCAGAGTACAGGGAAATAGGGTAAGAAAAACTCAGTCCATATGTCAAAATATTAACCTACCTCATAGAGACAGGAAAAGTCAGGTGAAAAGAGCCTCAATGTCATGCGCAAGCTCACTCAGTTAATAAACAGAAGAGCTGGGACCAGGAGCCAGAATAGCTCCCAGAAGGTGTGTGGAAATCCAATATCCCACGTATAATTAGGGTCCCTGAAGAGTAAGGGCTCAGTGCCTAAGACATTAAATCAAACTGTCTTTCAGAGACTAACATTGGTAGGCTCCCAAGAAAACCTTGCAGTACAGGATTGCTCATAGTAAAGAACTATAGCTGCAGTCAGTAAGGCACTGCTTTCCTATCATGGGGACATCTGCCTTGCCGTGCCTGGTATTGCGTGTCCAATGTGTGTTCCAGGTACAGGTGGGTACCTGAAGATTAACCAGCTCTGTAAGAGATTTCACAGACAGGTCCAGAGTGGTCTCCAGTTACAGTTTGCCTTGGTTTAGCCTGCAGGGTTTCTGCTTAGCTGCTTAGGGATTGAAGAATGGGAAATGAGGGCTATGGAGTCTGAATGAATATTGCATGCTGGATTGTTCTTTGGCTTGCTAATGTATTCAGATTAGAAATGAATAATGATTCCATGTACAAAGGTTACAGTCCCCTCCAATCTCTTGAGGGTTACTTTTCCCCCCAGATTTTATTGGGGAAGGGGAACAGAACTTTATTGGGGAACAGTGTGTACTTCCAGGACTCTTTTCCAAGTCAAGTTGTCCTTTCAATCTTAGTTGTGGAGGGTGCCGTTCAGCTCCAAGTTATTGTCCTTTCAGTCTTAGTTGTGGAGGGCGCAACTCAGCTCCAGGTCCAGTTGCCGTTACTAGTTGCAGGGGGTGCAGACCACCATCACTTGCAGGAGTCAAACCGGCAAACTTGTGGTTGAGAGGACGCGCTCCAACCAACTGAGCCATCCGGGAGCTCAGCGGCAGCTCGGCTCAAGGTGCCGTGTTCAATTTTAGTTGCAGGGGGGGAGCTGCTCACCACCCCTTGTGGGACTCAAGGAGTTGAACCGGCAACCTTGTAGTTGAGAGCCCACTGGCCCACATGGGAATCGAACCAGCAGCCTTTGGAGTTAGGAGCACGGAGCTCCAATGGCCTGAGCCACCAGGCCGGCCCCAAGGGTTACTTTATTTATTTATTTATTTATTACCCCTGAAGACAGTGTGGAGAGGGTACATTCCGAGGAAAAAGCCTGACCCCACACTCCCAGGTGTGCTCCAGTGTGCCTGGACACCTGCCCGTATTTACTGTAAGTCTGAGCG
Organism: Rhinolophus sinicus; assembly: GCF_036562045.2. Lineage (NCBI taxonomy): Eukaryota > Metazoa > Chordata > Mammalia > Chiroptera > Rhinolophidae > Rhinolophus > Rhinolophus sinicus. The sequence goes on along the minus strand of NC_133759.1, from coordinate 10,674,323 downwards.
ACTGTGGAGAACCCTGGGTGACCTGCAAAAAACCCATGACTCGGGAATCCATAGACCAATTGCAATAGTAATTTATGAGCTGGGTTTCTTATGCCTTGGTTATTTAAAGCCACTAGGGTTTTCTAAGATTGCATTCCCTGGTATGGCTCTAATACCTCCTTGACCCAGCTTCTGCTACAGCGTTTCTTCTGAGACGAAAAGGAAGGTGATGAGGCAAATTAGCAGCGAGTCACTGAGTGACCTGAGGGAGGAACTTGAGACCCCGATGCACCCAAGGAGCAGGCCACCCATGTGGGTGAGGCCATGTGGGGGAGTTCAAGGGACAGGGCCCCTCTGGTGTGGCAGTTCTTTGCTCCACGTTGGCCCAACAGAGTTGTTCCTAACATAACTCCTGGGCTGTGAGCTGACTCCTCAGATCGCAGCCTCTCTCCAAGGCTTGCCAGCTGAGACCTTTGGGACAGGTCAGGACTCACTGTTTTTGTTTGTTTCACTGTTTTTCAGTTTCCAGGGGGAGCTGGGTGTGTATTGCAGCCTCATCAGGAGCGCTACCTCAGTGGGTCCATGAGGGACACATTTGCATGTAAGAAGTCACACAAGGACCGCCCCTCTGCTGACTGCTTCCAGGCAGTTTCTAGGTGGTCACTGGATGAAGAGCCGTGGGTGGGTGTACATGCATTGTCAAGTTGCGCTTGTAAGTTAACACGAATTACATTTTTCTTTGAAATTTATTAGGCAGTAGCAGGTCCGTTTCCTTGATGGTATTTATTTTAGAAATAATCAAATGTATTTGAAATCTCTGATCACATAGCAATGAAGGTGTGGGGGAAGCAGCCCAGAAATCTGATGGAGACCATTGCACCTATTAGCTATAGCTGAGGATGTTGGACACACTGCCCAGATCCATCTTCAGGAATGAAGGACATATCCCCCCAGCTGCACGGGACATCAGCAAATCTCTCCCGAGGAATCAGTTCAGCTCAAAAACACTGCTCTGTCCAAAGCCACACCCTTTCCTGGGCAATCAAGTGAGACAGCTGGTCAACCCAGAGACAGTAAAGCCTTGGACCCCTTGCCTCAACTCGGGACAGCTCCAGAGTTCAGTTTTCATTGGGACTGCGCCCCAGCTCAGCTCAGCTTCTCCCTCTGCTCGGGTCTGCTTGCTTCTTCTCCTTCCACAGGTGTTGGTCTCTAATAAACTTCCTGCACACAATTTCTTATCCCAGTGTCTGCTTCCTGGAGAACCTGACTTGCGACAGTACTGCCACTATAACCTGCCTACCAAACCTCTCCAACTCAGTGGCTTACAACAAGCATTTGTTCTTCCTGCCACAGGTCTGTGGGGTCCGCAGAGGTGGCTCTGCTCCAGGCGCTGGTCCTCTGGGCTTGGCTTCAGGGTCTGAGTTGGCACAGACCTGCTCTGTGGGTCCTTCTCTTGTTCTCCTCAGAGCTACTCATTCTTGCTGGGCCAGAACACAGGAGTGCAGGACCATGAAAAAAAATGCACAATGCCTCCCAAGGCCGTGGTTCAGAACTGGCTCTGTCCCTTTGCTTGCATGGCCATGGTCCAGTCTGACATCATTGGGGCAGGAGAACCAACTCCACCCACTGTCACCCATTGTTTGGTCACGCAGCAGAAGGAGGCAGGCAAGAACTGAGAACAGGAATTCCATCTCCCCCAATCATTTATTCTCTCATTCATCCATCCGTGCAGAACTTGTTGGGCATGAACCATGTGCCAGGCGAAGTTGTAGGTGCTGAGGCAGAAAATATAAGCAGACCAGCCTCTGTGACTTCAGGCCACTCACAGTCCAGTGGGGGAGAAAGCAGCACAGTGTGGTAAGCGCTGTGACCAGGGGGGCGCAGGACCCATGGGAACAGGAAGATAGGGCACCCTGGTGGGTTATGTTGCTCTGTGCCTCCCAGTATCTGTTTTTCCTTCCAATCAGCACCTGGTTTTCTTCGCAAGTTGCCTCAATATGTAATGACGGTCTTGGAGGTATATGGTCTTGGGAGGCTGTAAGCCAGGGGCCTTGTCCACTGTCATCCCAGGGCCAAGCACGTGGCCCAAGCCAGTCATACTTTTTCCAGGCCTTTGCAGCGTGGCTAAGTGACGTGCGATGATGGATACAGCCCACCCATTACAGGGCCAGCACCTCGACTAGAGGACAGGGTCATTCCTCTGTTCCCGTGTCTGCTTCTCCAGCTTCCTGTCCACCCTTTGAGATCTCTCATATCCCTGGAACAATTTTCCATTTTGCTTCTATCAGGCTGCTTGAGTTTCTGCTATTTTAACTGAACCAGGCTCTGCACACAGACTTGGGCAGGGAGAACGAATGGGAGAAAAGCCACACATAGGAGGCCTGTTAAGCTTAGCCCTTAAGCATGAGAAGGAGCTGCCAAGGGGAAAGCAAGGCAGAGGGACTCTAAGGAGACAGGGCAGAATACCCAGAGGCCTGGAGGTGAAAACCTGCCACAGGAGCGTAAGCAGAGGGTGAGGGAAAATGTTTTTATGTTTATAAAATTATACCTAGAGTCAGTTTGCTGAAATACCAGAACACAAGGAGTGGAAGGAGCACAGAGCTCTGTGGGTTTATCTAGAAAGTTCCTTTGAGCTTCCAGAAATGAAGCATTGTGAAGACCAGCCCTGGCCCACCCTCCTGGGAAGCTGTGACTATAGTTGGTTACTCTCCGTCAGGGAGGTGCATGCACCCACGTTCCTGTTCCCCTGGGGTGGAGGAGGCAAAGCTGAAACTGAGAGAATGATGGGAAGGAGGGCATAGACGTGAGGACAAATGCCAGTGCAGGCACCACAGCAAGCAGGATGGCAGTCAGATTGCGCATGGCCGCAGGGGCTGGAATCCAGGTGACCCTGCAGGAGGTAAGGACTGCGGACTCTGCCAGGATAGAGGACCAGCAGGTCTCAGAGGGCACTGGGGGTGGGAGATGTACCAGCCCACGTCATGACAAGAGCAGGCAATCAGAGGAGTGTTGGCAGCCACAGCCCTACTTACTCCTCTGGAAATCCTTCCTTGCCTCTGGGGTGCTTCTCACCTGCGTTTTCGCAGCATCTGTCTTTTCCCACCTGCTGCCCTCTCCTGACGTGCCACGGAACTACAACCACTGCCACCCTATGCTTTTTCTTCCAAGGATAACTAAGCTGTTGGCCCAAGCAGGAATGCAATGGGAGGGTGTCAGAGCTGAAAGGGACCTCCGGGATCGTTTTGTTCAGCCACCACATTTTACATGTGAAGAAATAGAGGCCCACGGAGGGAAATGACTTATTCTGGGCCTTAGGCCACAGTAGTGAACCTGAGCTGCCAAATCTATAGTCACAGATGCTCTCATGGCCCATAATTACCTCCAAACTGGCAAAATAGGGCCTGCCCCTGGGAGTTTGACTACAGACATTAGAGAAACTGGTCCACAATTGGCCACGGGCTTTGGGCTATCACTGTTTTGGCTGTTTATCATCCCAAACCTGTTGGAATTCAGAGAATCTGAGCCCTGAAAGAAAAGAAAAAATAAGTAGAGACCTGGTTCCTTATCTTTCAGGGCCAACCCCCATCATGGATACTCTAGATTCAAGGGATGCAGGGAGAAGGAATGGAACCAACGCCGCTGAGAAATGTAATTGCGCGTTCGGCACCCTTCAGGTAACCAAGCTATGTCCTGAAGCATGAGGCCTGGGCAGTAGCCACAGGTCACTTCTACTTAGTCGTGGACCCAGGCCTTCTTTGAAAACCAGTCACATAGGCAAGTCTCTAGCCCTCAGGCAGTGCCTGGCTTGTCTTGTAAATAAAATGAAACATTTAGTCTTTGCCTGAAACTTGCATGGCCTCCCTCCTTCCTGGTCCCACTGCGGCACTCCCCTATGGGTTTTCCTTCCTAATACACTGGCTTTCCATTAATGCTGCTCAGGCATAGGAACCTACCCTACGATATTTAAACACAATGCACCCCACTTCCTTATCTAAGCGAGGAAACTAATGGGCAACATGCTGGAGGTCACAGAGAGGAGAGCACAGGTCCCTGAGTGTCACCCTCTGCTGCTGTGACAGCTGGCTCCATGAAGGAATCTGCACTCCTGAAGTCTCTGCTGCCAACTCAATCAATGAAGAAGTCAGGCTTGAACTTGAGCCAGACTGACCGAGTCACTCAGAACAGCCCTGACCCGGACTCCTAATGCTCCGCTATGTACCCACCCTACTGAAATAACAGGTGGCCATTCAACCAGCAGATATTTCTAGAACATCTGTTTGTGCCAGGCAGGGTTCTGGGTGCTGGAAATCAAGGTGGACCAGACGATTCACATATCTGTCTCTCATAAAGGGGAGAGAGAGAACACACCACCTGTGAGTGATAAAGGCTAAGAAGAAAGAGACAGGGACCAGGGGTGTGAGAATGACAGAGCCTACTGTGTTATACAGGGGTCAGAGAGGGCCTCGTGAGGAGGTGATATGAGAGCATGGACACCGACCGTGATTTTCTCAAGGTCCCCTCTACCGCGTGGGGAGGTCTGTGCGTAAGCATCAGCTGTGGACTCAGCGTGACACCTGCTTGGCACTCAGTGAACACTGGCCATGGCTGATGGCTGGCTGGCTCTGCCTAGTGGGTCTCCTCTGGGTCCATAGCTTGTGTGGTATTGCTGCAGAGTCTGGAGGACTGACTGGCTCTTGCTCTGAGAGGGCAAAGGAACCAGGCTGGAAGCAAGGGGGTTGTACCCCCCTTGTGCCCACAGAGCTTGTACCCTCTGGGATGCCTTCTAGCCATCAAAGGATGGAATCAGAGTTGTCCTCGGCCTTTCAGACAAGCCATTATCTTAAAAAGCCTATCTGGAGTTACACATGAGATGTTCTTCTCTGACTTCAGGTGGCATTCTAGCCTCTTATGTCGAACTTAGAACAGGGATTTTCTCAAACTGTAACTATCTGATGGCCCTTTTGGAGCCCAGCTTATGCTTATGAGATTTGCAATCAAGCAGACATTGGCTCAACCCCTGCTGTGTGCTCTTGGCATCCTCACAGACCCTCTCTGGGCTCAGACCTGAAAGATGAGCATCCCATGCAGAGGGAATAGCCAGTGCAAAGCCTCTTGGACAGAAATGAGCTCCTGTGTTCAGGGAGCATTTATAAAAAGGGGTAGAAAACGTCCTGCCTTCCTAGGCCTGTTCAGAGGGTCAGTGAACCCCCTGTACCTCCTGCTTCACCCCAAACCACCCATGAGCCCCTAAATGTGGCTCGTTACATCTGGAGGAAAAGGAGGTGATGCCACCAGTGCCTCTCAGGTGGGAAAGATGTGAGGGACCCCCCGTAACCCCCTCAGTATCCCTTGCTCTGCTTTAATTCCCACTGAAATTGGACTTGTGTGTGTTCTTTTAAAAATACTTATCTTTAAATTTTGCTTTTACAACAGCAAAGGAAGTAAAAGTTACCATCGTCTAGAGATACCCTTTCTAATTCTTGGGTGTATGTCATTCCCATCTTTTTAATAATAAATAGTTCACATAGTTGAGAAATCACCACATATCTTTTTTCCTTTTTCTCCCCATTCGTTTATTTTCTTGGCCTGCCACTTCCTATAAAAGGTGTAACATATGCTAGAGGCATTTTCCTCCACCTGGGGTTTTGGAAATCATTCAAACTGATTCTCTGGCCATTGTTGGCTGAAATACGTGCTTTATTTTATGCGACCTGCTACTTAGAATCACGGTCATAACATTGACTATAATCTGGGGAACACAGATGGCCTCCTGCTACGACAAAAATCCCTGCTCACGAAGGGATGCTACAACACCAACACATGCGCATTGAAACCCAAAATGTGCACAGTACTTAGGCCTCGCTGCTTTTCCCCTCCTTTTTGCTGATTTGCATTTTCCCAGTTTTTATACAATGAACACATAAAACTTGTTGTATAATAACCATATATTTTAAGTTCAGTAAGACAAGGGGGAAAGGACAAACGGCTAAGCCAGTGTGTTACAGGATGATAACAGATGCGCCAAGAAGAAGTGGTCTAGTGAGGAAATAAGAAACACCGAGTTAAATTTCATTGGATTTCTTCCCTGCAGGACTTCTCAGAGGCTTTGATACACTGGTGAGTATTATGACCTTTAAGAAGGTGCTATCACTAGCAATGTTACTAACCTTGTTCAATCTCTGAACCCCACTGGTGAGGAGTACATCTGCCCACTGATTATCTGTGAAACACACTTTGGAAAACCCTGTTCCAAAGCAGTGACTGGGTGCGGACTCGGGGAAATGCTGGAGTCCCATTAAGCCACGTTCTAAGGTGATTTGCATAGTCGAATGAAGCCTTGTTTAGATGGGGAAATTGACACCACATCAATTCTCAGACCAGGAACACTGCTGTGATCTCACTTGCAGATTAAGAAGTGTGGTCATTGGGAAAATTGGAAAGCCATGTGCAAAAGAATGAAACTAGATTGCTGTTTGTAACTATATACAAAAATTAACTCAAAATGGATCAAAGATCTAAATATAAGACCTGAAGTAATAAAATACATAGAAAAAAGCATAGGTACCAAACTTATGGACCTTGGTGTTAGAGAGGACCTCAAAGGCAAAGGAAGTAAAAGCAAAAATAAATGAATAGGACTGTATCAAAGTAAAAAACTTCTGCACAGCAAAAACACCATCAACAAAACAAAAAGACAACCAACTGATTGGGAGGAGATATTTGCAAACAACACCTCCAATAATGGGTTAGTATCCAAAATATATGAAGAACTGATACAAAAAAAACAATTAAAAAATGGACAGAGGACCTAACTAGACACTTCTCCCAAGAAGACATATAAATGGCCAACAGATACATAAAAAAAATGCTCAACCTCACCAATTATTAGGGAAATGCAAATCAAAAGAGCAATGAGTTATCACCTCACACCTGTTAGAATGGCTATCATCAACAAGACAATAAGTGTTGGGGAGGCTGTGGAGAAAAAGGAACCCTCCTACACTGTTGGTGGGAATGTAAATTGGTACAGACACTGTTGGAGGTTCCTCAAAAAATTAAAAATAAACCTATATATGACCCAGCAATCCGTCTTCTGGGTTTCTACTTGAAAAATTTGAAAACATTTATTCATAAAGATGTGTGTACCCCCTTTGTTTTCATTTCAGCGTTATTCACAGTGGCCAAGGTATGGGAACAACCGAAGTGTCCTTTGATAGATGATTGGAGAAAGAAGATGTGGTACATACATACAATGGAATACTACTCAGCCATGAGAAAAGAAGAAATACTGTCGTTTGCGACAACATGGATGGATTTTGAGAATACCATGCTAAGCATAGAAGTCAGATGGGAAAATTCAAGAACCGTATGATTTTACTCATATGTAGGATGTAAAACTGAAAGAAACAAATGAACAAACAAGACAAAAATTCATAAACACAGACAACAATATGGTGGTTATCAGAGAGAAAGCGGGGGAGGTAGAAAAAGGTAAAGGGGGGGCAAAAATATGGTGACAGGAGACAACTTCGGGTGGTAAACCCAATGTAATATACAGATGATGTATTATAGAATTGTACACTTGAAGCCTACATAATTTTATTGACCAATGTGACCCCAATAAATTTAATAAAATTAAAAAAAAATTGTGGCCAGATCCATTATGGATTTTATTATCAATGAAGAGATGTGGAAAATAGAAAGACATTCTTGGGCATTTGATTGGTAGGATTACTGAGCTTTTGGTTCAGCAGAGACTACAGGCTTTGAAAAAGTAGAGGGCATATGCCCCTGAATGCCAAGGGCATAAAATATGCCTGCAAGTGAAAGAGTCCAAAGGACAATACAAGGCATGATGGAGAGGGGTGCAGCAGACAGGTCAGGGGCTGCCCATATCCACTGGCGCCTCAACGTCAAGGGCTTGCCCTCCATCTGCCAAGATCTACATGCATCCACTAGGGGGGCTCCCAGCCTTGCAGGCAGGATGACTGAGCTGCGTGGTCTCCATGGGCTCCCAGGATTCCCAGGGGGCTGAATCACCAGTCGCCCATAGTAGCCTCTGGTCTGTCAACCCACCCTGTATACCGTGTTCCCTCCCCTGCCTCGCTTTCCCTAGGAAACAAGGTAAGCCCTGCAGGAATGTCTTTCCTGATAAGATTGTTAGTGAGAAAGGCCATTTTTCTGGGTGCCCATCATTCTCCAAACCAAGATTTGCATCCCTCCAGCAAGTCAAAAGCAGTTCCGTCTTATTTCTGACAGAGGGCAGCATTGAGTTTTCTATCGCAACCAGATGTATTCCTGGGCTTGCAAATGATTCTGACTCAAAATAAAGAAAAACAAATTGAAATGAGGACTGTAATCACAGTGAAGGGAATGAAAGGCTGTGTCAGCGTTTCCATGGTAAGTGCCATCTTTCATCCCAGCTGTAAAAATACGCTTTATGCTAGGAGTTGGCAGGAGCAAGCCTTCAGTCACGGAAAATCTATATATCGATAAAGATCCTACTTTCCATTGAGGCGGACATGTGACTCTGTGAAAATGGCACAGAGTGCCCCTCTGCTCCTTGTGGTGGCTGCCTGTGCCCGCTCTGACCTTGCAGAACCTGCTCAGACCAGCTCCTGGGAGTGGCGGAGGCACAGGCCCGGGATCTCTCCAGAGGCTGCTTTGCATTCTGGAAGTGGTTACAGCAAAGGAGAGGCCTGGTTCTTTGTGGAGGCAGAGTGGGGGGCCTGTCTGTGGACCTGCAGGTGGCTCTTTTCTGAGCACCGGCTCACGTGCTCCCTCTCCTGCATCCCAGGTCCTGGGGCCACCAGTAGGAAAGAGAGATATGTCCTCGACTCCTTGGCTCATGACCCCGAGGTCCCTGGTGACATCACAGTGGAAGAATCTCAGGTGGAGCTGACCACAACCTTAGATTTGGTCTGATTTCAGCTCGCAGCCTCAGTTCCTGTGACGTGAGGGGAATAAAGCAGCGATCCCATTATCAGCCCAAAAGGATGCAGTTTGGGCACAACAGGACCCAGTCTGAACCTTTACCACATCGTATCAAAGCCACCTCTGCTTGACTTCGAGTAAGATCAAATTTACTGAAACTTTGGTGAGCCCTTTATTTGAAACAGGGTAGTCAGGTGAAGGGGGCTCTTTAGAATAAAAGGGAAGAGGTGAGAGTAGAACGGCAACTTTTTAGGATCTGAAATGAATCCTTTGCCTGTGCCAGTGGGTACTTAGGAGGTCTTAGGCACTAGCAGTTTAATCTTCCCCCCAACACAGTGAGTGGTAGGTACTGTCGTTCCCATTTTGAAAATGAGCAAATCAACCTTCAGAGGTTAGGGAACTCGCCCTCACGGAGGTCTCATAGAGAGTAAGTGGCAGAGCAGGCACTCCAAGCAGGTCTTTCTGACTCCAAATCAGTAAGCTCTGTGCATTGCCCTCGGGAGCGGGTCTGACTTCCCCTCTCTGACACAGCGCACGAGCACGGCTCTGGGCTCTGGGATTCCACCAGCCGTCTCCTCGCCCTGCCCTAGGGGGTGAGCAACCTGGCACAGGCCTGGCTTTGCCCCAGCCCAACAGATTTCCTGCTGCTGGGACAGACAATGGCTGCAGAGAGCAGGGCTGGGGGCACTGGCTACCCTCTAAAGGGGCAGATTTGTTTTTCATACTACCATGTTTTGAGTGCTCGCTGTCCACCAGGAATACCGAAGGGCTGCATATGTGGGATGTGTTATCATTCACAACCATTCCCAACAACTGCCTGACATAGGTACTAGTATTGTCCCCATTTGACAGGTGAAGAAACAGAGAAACAGAGAGATTGAATACTTTGCCCAAGGTCACATGCCAGCCAGTTTAAGATAGAAATGGGATTCCAGCCCAGGCAGCTTGACTCCCAAACCAGGGACTGCTGCCCTGTGTGGGGGCGGGGGGTGGGGAAGGTGTTTCCCTAGGCTCAGTGTTCACACAAACGCTGCATGTTTATTGGTAACCTATTCATTAGTGGCTGGGCTGGACGGGACTTTCAGCCAGCTGGTCAAGCAAGCTCATCTTGCTCTTGACCAAACTGATTCTGCAAGAGGCGAGGTGGCTGTCCAGGGTTCCTCCTGTCCTCCAGGGGGAGAGCCAGAATGGAAGCTCCAGTCTCCTGGCTGTCTTGCGCCTGCAGGAGACAGGGCCTTGTGATGGAGCCTCATATGGTCCACATAAGTCAGGGTCCTGCCCTTTGTCCCCAGGGGGACTCAAGGTGAGGTGGCCCTCCAAAAGCTGTGCCTGGGAGGGTTGCATCTAGAGTCTGGCAGGACCGTGGCAGGCTGTCCTGTGTCTCTTAGACAATCCCCCATCTCTCAGTCTGGAGGAGGAAAGAGCTAACAAATAGCTTACAGTGGGATGGGTATAACTAGTGGTTCTAACGTGTATTCTGAAGCAGAAAAACTGATTCTTGTTAGGATGAGAGGGTCGTCCGTGCTACCCCAGGAAACTGGGACTGTGCAGGCTACCATACAAAGTAATGACACCCTGATGCTGAAAATGCAGTATCTTGGTTGTACCAAGATGTTTTGGTGAGAACTATCATTTATTTCTGAGTTGGTCTAAGATAGTTTTCCATTGGCACTTAGCTATATTGGTTTATGAGGCAATTAATGGGACGGAACCTTCCAAAGAGTCTAGGCCTTTCACTGGGGGTAGGGGAAGAAGAGAGGGGAATGGACAGGGGCTATAACAGGAAAAAAAGAAGAGCAAAAATCAGGAATGAAAGCGGGACTTCACTATTAACCTGACACAAACAGAAGTGTTTTTAAGGGAATATGATGAACAACTGTACACCAACAAATTAGATACCCTAGATGAAATAACTAAATACCCAGAAGTCAGGGAGTATTTAACCATCATCATTGTCGCCTTCTTCCTGAAGGAGGGCTACCCGATGGGTTGGCTGCACACAGCCCATCACGGAGCAGAGAGGAGGGCCAATTACGTGCAGAGAGGGGCCAAAGAGACGGGGGAATGAAGGGTTCTTCTGTTGAAGGAACTCTCCCTTCTCCTTCAGGGACTCATACCCCCATGTCCTCCTGTTCTCCACGTGTTCCTCCTCTGGAAGGTGTTTCCTGCTGGGCCTCCCTGCCTCCATCCAGCCCCCTTGTAGCTTTGTGGTCACCAGCCCTGCTGTGAGGGGGTCCAAGAAAGGGGGGAAAAGGAAGAGATTCTAAAGTGACTCCTCTCATTATACAAAGGCCAGCCAGCACTTTGTTTGTTTACTTCTTACTGAATCAAAACAAAACAAAACACACCCTTCAGGCCTTGCGGTTCCCCTACCACGTGCCGGTATTTCTCTCTTTCCTCACGTTGCCTCAGTTCCAGTCTGTCAGAACCTTGCCTTTGTGACTGCATAGTGCAGCCCCCTGGCGACCCACTGTGCTGGGCCTGCCTTGGTTCTACAAGAAAAAACCTCTCTCTGCCGTTGAGCTGGTTTCTTTGTAACTATTCTTACCCGTCATGCTTCTCCAACCCAGGAGGTCATTGCGCCCCTGGGCCAGTGATTTCAGAGGTTCTAGCGAGAGCCACTCCCAGCCCTTTCTCTGGGCAAAGCATCAATACTTCTTCCTGGCCTCCTGGGCCGGCATGTGGCCATGGTGAGGGCTCAGCCCGCCTCCAGGAAGCAGGTTTGCTGGGGATTTCTTATTAATAAACTGTCAAACAGGAAAAGGAGGTCACGAGAACCAACATCCCAGCTGAGGAAGAAATTACATTTCTGGAAGGTGGTCCAGAAGAAGGACCAGATATTTTCTTCCACAGGAGTTTACACTTGACCAAGTTCTCAAGGCGAAGTCATCTTGTAGCGACTCAGCCTAGAGCTGGAGACAGGGGCTCAGGACCCATCGTTCCAAAGAAAACAACCCCATGTACACGCAAGGGTCTTCACTGGAGCGTCTCTAAGGGCTTCAGAAATAACAGTGACTCTTCACAGAAGCCTTCACAGACAGCCAGGGAGGGAGGAGGCTTCTCTTTTTGGAGATGGAGGTACCAAGCTGGGAAGTGATTTGTCTGCAAGCGTGAAATGCTGGTGACCAATCAAGGGAATGCTTTTTTGAAGCACTTAATTGAATTCACAAGTCTTTGATGCAGACCAAACACTTGTTTGAAGCAACGCTGACTAACAGCATTTATCAAGCACCTTTTATAGGCTAGGGCCTCGGGAAGACACTTTGTACAATTGGTCCTCACATTATTTTTAAATGTTGGTACTATTGCCACGCCTGTTTTCCTGAGGAGGAAACCAAGCTTCAGAGAGATTCCCTAACTCACGTAGGTTCCACAGCTGGCAAGTGAAGAAACTAAGACGGTAACCCAGCTCTCTCCCTGCCAAAGCCAGTGCCTTCCCTCTCTTATGCAACTCAGTCTAGTGAGCAGTTTTAAACATGTATTAACAACCTCAAAACTATTCCTGCTCTGATCCACTAATCCCACTCCTGACCTATTGCCATGAAATAATTCTCAATGCAGAATAAGTGTCTTAAAGCGCAACATGGCTAAGGACACACGGGTGTCTTCCCCAAACCCCACTGACATGACAGAAGAAATACTGAAATAAAGATAGAATCACAGTGGCTGTGGACAGTCAGGAAGAGTGGGATGAACATCCAGAAGATCAAGGAATATCAGGAAATAGAAGACAATTGTGAGAACAGATGGATGATCCTGTGAAATGGAAGCTGTGATGCCTCAGAGGTGAATGACACAGAATTGAGCATGGTGTCCTCCTCACTGCCAGTAGGTGCACAGAGTGGTTTGGGGACAACGAGGACCTACGAGCTCAGGTCACTGGGGCACCTGGAGACATGTGGTTGGGGTCCCGAGGCAAGTGCCAACACTCCCCAAAGGTGCTGGCAGCTGTGGTTGAGGGGGTCCCTGGCCTTGGTGCTTTCCTGAGCAGGAGACAAAGCACGAGAGTCTGGGGAAGAAGAGCGTGAACTCATCTCCAGAAAGACCTGGGTGAGCTGCAAGGAGGCATGGAGGTCGTCACGGCGAGAGAAGCGGGGCAATGACACATGAGCTGTTACCATCAATGAGAACTCATCCTACCCACTCAGTGGTGGGACTCTGGTTATTTTTAAAAAGGTGGTTGTAGGTCTTTCTGTGTTCTAGGTGGCTGTGATTACTGACCACATGCAAAGTGGTGGGTCTGAATGGAGAAGTGCTGTCAGTGCAAAATTCACACTGGATTTAAAGTATTTTGTTACATACTAGAATTAAAATGTCTCATTCGTAATTTTATATTGAGTAAATGTTGAAATGATAAGATTTTGAATGTACTGGGTTACATAGAGCTTGTGAAAATTAATCTTACGTGTTTCTTGTAATTTTTCTAAAGGAGCTACTAGGACATTTAACATTTCATATGTGCCTCACATTATGTAACTGTTGGACAGCCCTGATGGGGCTTCAGTGGGGGCTGGTAGAGAGAGAAGAGCCCCTTGGTTTGAGGAAACAAGTTATTGGACCCAGACTTGGGAGAAACTTGGAGGCAAACAGGAGCTCCAGCTACTTTGTGTAAGTAGAAGAAAGGGAAAGCAACAGAATAGGAGGGGAATAGGCAAGTGTGGCCCAAGCTGCCTCTCAGGGGAGAGAGGAAATGGAGAAAGGATGGGAGGGAGGCCCAGCCACTGGAGGCCCAGAGAACAGATGGCCAAGACAGGCCCCCTGAGTCCCTGAGGCAGGGCAAGCGGTGAGTCTGGCCAGCAGTGAGGTCTGCTGATAAATCTTAAATGGGTTCCTGTTCTCTGTCATAGCACTCCTCTGCTGTCCCCACACCCCAAGGACAGAGTGCGTGGGGCTGGGGGAGTTGTTTCCCTGGGGGCAAAGTGGGGCAGGTGAGACAGTGATGTGGCACGCAGTGGCCTGAGGGCCAGAGGTGGTGAGGCAAGGCCAGGAGCAGCGGTGTCGGAGGAGCGGCCAGGTAACAGCGAGGAGAGTGTGACACCCAGAAATTCTTGGGGGCATCTGCGACAGCACAGGAGTGCTGGTGGGGATGTGCACGGCAGCTCCAGGTTTTCATCTGGTTCTTCAAGGGAAGGATTAGCCCAGATGGGCCCACACGAGGCTACATTACACCAGGATGTTGTCAGACTCTCCGTGTGGTGGGCAGTGGGCATCAGAGCAGGTCAGTGGCCATGTTAGCAGGGAAGGTAAGGAAGTTGAACAAAGCAATGTTAACATCCACACTAGTGAGTAACGTGGAAAGATCTCCAGGATACGCTCTCAGGTGATCAAAGGAGTAAGGAGCCTGGCAGGTATGCTGTGCATTCTTCTCCTGTCCTTCCTGAGACCCCCACCCCCTTCTCAGCCTGCTCTGTGTCTCAGGAGGCTGGCCTGTAAATGCACACACAGGCCTCCTTGCCTCATGGCTGCTGTAGGGATTGGCCAGGGGCCCCTGCAGAAGGTCCAGAGGGAGCAGGGAGTGAGGGTGGGCTATCTAGTCCCTGCTTCCCCCCCTGCAGCATTGCAGTAGGTGGTTCCCCTACCTTGAGCCCTCTCTACAAAGTCTCTCTGCTTCCAGCATCTGATCCCTGCAGGCCTAGGGGCCCCCACGTCCCGGCAGCAGCCCTTGGGTATTGGGTATTGTACATTCCTTATTGCTTCCCCCACAGCCCAGCCACCCCTTTGTCAACCTCATTTTCTCCCTCCGGAGACCCTGCCTGATACACAGGGCACACCATCCGCTAACTTTTGTGCACTGGAGGGAGGACGCAGCGTGCAAATACATATTTGAATTTGCATGAAGAAGTTATAGAAGGATACATCAGAAGTTGGTAAAAGGCTTACCGTAGGGGGTACAGTGGGAGGAAGCTGTGAACCAGGACAGAGATGGAGCAAGATTTCTCATTGTACCTAATTTATGTTATTTCGATTTTTGAACCATGTGAATGACGATCTACCTGACAAAAGTAAACTGGGAGGAATCTGCTATACCCCAAGTCAGATGATTTGGGGGAATCAGTTTAATCCTGTCCAGACCTTTCACAGAGGAAGCTCCAAATCTTGAGCAGGAAAAGCTGTGGCACCAAGTGGCTTCTCTGAGTTGGTGCCAGCAGCCCATCTGCTTCTCTCCCTCTTCCTGTCCTTTCCGCCCTGGCTTTGGCCACCGGTATCCTAGCTGGTGCCATGGGGTTTTTCTACTGACCAGCAGAGATAGCAAAACCAAATTATGTAAGAAAGTTGGCTGTAGAAAACAAGGGGACCCCTGAAAAGCAGCATCTCCAGAGAGACAGCATTAGTCCTGCTCCCTCAAAACTTAAGAGGTGCTGTTCAGTGCCTGGTTTTCCCTACTGGAAGCTTCCAAAAGGCCCAGGAAGAGCTTTTGACTGATTTGCCACGTGAAATGCCCCCAGCATGTGGCCTGAGCTTGGAGAATGCTCACCCTCACCACCCCCTCACTTTGTGTAGTGTGTTCCCTGGGCCTCTGGTGAGGGTGACAGAGATGCAGAGCTCAGAACCACACCAAGAGAGAGGCGCCTCCTTCAACTTGGGACCTCAACCGGACTAGAGAACTTTGACCTTTGCTATTTCTCATCTGCTTTGTGGCATAAGCCGGGGAACCGGCCTGGGAACAAAGCTCGCATTCACCAAGCTTAGCTCTCATTCCCTCATTAATCCTCCGAGTCACCATTACGGGGCAGGGAGAAGCCAAATGCTATTACAGCCTTTTGGCCGCAACAGAGGTAATGACCTGCCTTGGGTCATGCATGAGTCATGAGCAGAGTGGGGTCTAAACCCTGATCTCTGGACCCTGGAGCAGCATTCTCTCCTGGCTCTCCACTGCGAGGGAGGAAGGAGAGGGCACGTGAACACACAGCTCTAGAGGGCGCTCTTTTTCCCCGTTCCATGGCTCCTGGCTTGCTATGGGAGGATAGAAGGAGGGGGCACACGGATTGGCCTCGCAGTTACCTAAGAGTGTGACCTCAAGTTCAAGGACAAACATCTTTCCCCATGGGCCGGCTACCGCTCAAAAAATGGCTACCATTAGTCCCGCTCTGGGGGTTGGGCATAGTTCATGGCAGCATTGCCAAAAGTGAGCTCCTGGTCCCAGATGTTTGGGAAATACCGGATGAGTGGCAGCCCATGCTTCCCTGAGGCATCGTCCACTCTGTTAAAGTGTCCGTCAAGGTTAATTCCTCAGTCTGGCTGAATCCTGAGCATATGGGGCAGGTCCGTTTTACTCGGGTTGGAGGGAGTCACAAAAACCTGTGGAGAGGTGGGCACGACTGCCCATCTCAGAGGCAGACATCAGGGCCGGAGGAATCTACATCTGAGGTGAAGTCTACGGAGGGAGATAAATGGGAAGCAGGTCCTCCGAAGGCCCACCAGGGGGCAGTAAGGACAAACTGGGCCTCAGGCCCTCCCTTAGCTGTGGGTGGAAGGCTTACCCCCAGTCTCGTCCATTTATTGCCCGTTTACCTTGTGCCAGGCTCTGGGCTAAAATCATTTTCCTGTGTTCTCACAGTGTCCAGACAGAAATCTGACACTCAGAGAGGTAAACTTCCCATGTCTGCATAGCTGGAAGTGGTTGAGCTGGAACTTGAACCCCTATCTGGTTGGAGCCTAAATGTTCCCACTTCCCAGAACATTCTTGCACTTTTACCCACAGATATGAACAAGTTGTGGGGAGGGAGAGAGGGAGGAATGAAGGGGGCCAGCTCCGGAGCAGAAAGGAAATGGTGAGGTGGGAGCACAGGAAATCCTGGCCGTGTGCACAAACCTTGTCAGCACATAAATTCAGCTATTTTAATGTCAAGGCCAGGATTCAGCCCAAAAGAGTGGCAAAGGCAAAATGCGGTCACTTCTGCAGTTGGCCTTTAAAATACATTTTTTCATCACCAGTGGGAGCCCTGGTAAACACCTAGCTCTTCCTAAATTTAGCCTTTGATATTTAAAAAAATAATTTCAGGTATCAAAGCAAATGCACTGCAGGCTTTGTGGTCAGCAGTCTCCTGACCTCTGAGATCCAGGATGTTCCTGTCACCTGCTCCCTCCTTTTAATGAACTTGCTAGAAGGCACTCCAGGGAGGAAGGGACATCCTGATAAAATATGGCCAACAAATGATGCAGGAGGAAGACAGGCCAGCAAAAACTGATCACAAGCAATTTTGTCTCTCCTCTGATTCTCTGCTGTCATTCTGCCTGTCTTTCCCATGCATTATCCAGTCCCTAAAAACCAACAGAAATTCTCCCTAGTCAGAGGCAAGGGGGAAGCAGTCTTCTCCAAAAGATAAGGACAGAACTGGAGGGCCAGAATCATGTTAAACATTTCCTAGGAAGGGGAAAGGCCACAGACGACAATAAAAATGTTGTTTGCTGCTATGACAACCACAATCATTCAGCCACAATACTAAGGGTTTGGAGACAATAAAATCAATTGGACCTTTATTTCCCCAGCATGACCAGCATCCCTTAGGAGGTAGAACCCAAGGAGGAGATGCTATCGGGCCTCTACCTGTCACCTGTGGGAGAACTAAGGTGCTTGGCAGGGATGGGCCCTCCTTACTCCAATTTGCTATCAGTTGTGACATCAGTTTTAGCTGTGCCCTGTGACTAAACTCTTCATCTGTACCAGGTTAGCTATGGCCATTGGGAGTCCATTGGGGGTCCATGTGAGATGTCTCGACCGTGCTGAGGTGAGTGGCCCCTGACACGAGGCCCAGGCAGAGCCACAGCCAGCATCAGGGCAGCCACGGGGCCTAGAAGTCTCAGTGCAGACCAGTTCCCCAGATTAAGTTTGCGGCTGGGAAGGTGGGAGGTGGCGCCCCACATAACAAAACAGGAAGCAGCTTCCTTTTGAACAATGAAGCCTAAAACCAACAACGGGAAGCTAAGAATAATCAATAGGGCCCCGGTTCTAGCTGCAGCCCAAATCACACAGTCAGATTTGCCAGGACCAGCTAAGAAAAGGCCATGCGGGGATCAGGTATCCTTTCTGCTCTGAGTAGTTTATGAATATGCGCACGAATGTTCTGTAACGGGTTTCTTCAAGCTGCATTATGAGCTAAGGCAGCCACAGAGTCACAGGGCGGGGTTTTTCTGAGAGAGTGGTGACTGCCATCTCCAGAGAAACTGCCACCTGCTCCGAGGCCCTTGGCAGGTGCTGGCAGCACGCAGCATGTTTGATCTCCAATTTATTCTGCATTGTTAGGATGACTAACAAGGCTGAAGAGCAGAGTGAATTAGCACTGTCCCCACACTCTATTCCTCCCCTCTCTCCAGGTGCTATGTGGCTTCCAGGGTCCCTGCACTCAAATAATAATATTGCCAAGTGCCAGAAATCTCAAACTGTGTGAGATATTAATGGAAGTATAAAACTATTGCCTGGTGTGTATGTTCATCACAAGGAAAGTCCCTCAAGAGAATCCATCTGTGCTGGGGCCTTTGGGGAGGGGGAAGGAGGTGGTTAGAGATAGACTGTGAGGCTGCTGCCCAGTCTATGAAGTATGACCCGTGATTCAGAACCAGACAGACATTTGTCAATCCGATTCAATTGGCTAAACCGAGCTTGATTGGTGAGCAGATCAAAGAAAAGCTACTTATCCCCACTGGAAATGTCCTTCCAACTCGCTGGCATTGTTCAGCAGGGAAAGGCGAAACAAAGGCTGAATTATTCACAAGATAGGAGCATCAAAGACGAACTATCAAGGAAAACAGCTCAAAACTTCAAAAACAGCCCTGACCTACGTCCTCCAACATTTCATATTTTCAAAAACCACAAGAAAAGGATGAATCTATCCAAAAAGAGCAAATTCACTTTAATTTCCCTTTACGTGCTTCAAAGCAAAAAGTCTAGGGGTTCACACTTTTTCCCCATGGCTCTCAGGCAGGGTGGGAGCCCCTCAGATTCTGCCATCTGATTTTTCCATCTCATGGTGAAAGTCTGACTTTCTAACCTGGTGGGTAGACACTGACCAGTGGCACAGTTGCCATGGATGCTTTTTGCTTCAGAATAAAGGAAGCTGAATATTTATATCCAAACATCTCACTGATTTACCACATACCACAAACACACACACACTGGCTTTAAAACAAATGCCATTGGAACACAGTTTGGCAGGTTGTTAAAAAGTTGCACGCACACCTACCATATGTTCCAGCCATTCCATTCCTAGGTGTTCACCCAAGAAAGAGAAAACTCATGTTCATACAAAGACTTTTACATGAATGTTCATAGCAGCTTTATTTGTCATTGCTAAAACCTGAAAGCAACCCCAATGTCCATCCATAATGAATAAACACGGTATACACAAAATAATCAAACAAATTGTGGTATATCCAATATGATGGGGTACTACTCAGCTATGAAAAAGGAGAACCTAGTGATACAAACAACAACATGGGTGAATCGAAATAATTACGCTGAGTGAAAAAAGCAATACAAAAAAGAACTTATATACAACTTTAGAAAATGCAAACTAATGAGACTGAAAACAAATCAGTGGTTGCCTTGGGAGGAAAGGTCCAGGGAACAAGAAGAAGGATTTCCAAGGGGCATGAAGAAAACTGTTGGGGGTGATATATATGTTCACTGTCTTGAAGATGGTGATGGCTTCATGTGTATACACATCTCAAGACTTGTCCATTGTACACATTAAATGTATGCTGTTTATTATATGAATTATAACTCAATAAAGCTGTTTTAAAAATTAAAAAAAGAAGTGGCCGGTTAGCTCAGTTGGTTAGAGCGCAGTGCTAATAACATCAAGGTTGGCGGTTTGATCCCTGCATGGGCCACTGAGAGTTGCATCCTCCTTAAAAAATAAATAAATAAATAAATAAAATATGCCATGATGTAGTAATAGGGATTAGATATATACCCTTGCCTTAAACAACTAGAAAAATCAGGGGGAAAGAAAATGAAACAAATTTCAATATTGGACAATAGTCAAGGCAGGATTGGGATCTCTGAGAGAAGGAAACAAGCAGAGTCTTACAATGGAACCAGTTCACTGCCTAGAAAGAACCCAAGTGAAGCCTGGTAGTCTTGCAAAGATGAGACAGAGTTCTGGGAAGTCAAGGCAGCTCAACTTTGTAGGAAAGAATACCAGAAAGGAGTAATTCTACACATAGAGAAAATGCCAGGGATTGTCAGATAAAAACCTCAAGTCTTTGATCTCTGACGTGAAGAAATTTCTCAAGGTAGGGAGAAGAATCTCCTGAAAGGAGCAGATGGAACAATTCTGGAGTGCTCTCAGGGCTAGAAATGGTTGGTATTCTCACCAGCCAAAGTGGAGACCTTGTAAGACACTGGTAGTGTCCTCTGAAGACTGTTGCCTAAATAACAGGGCTAAGGTTGTTCTGGACCTGGCATAAAAAAGTTTAAAAGCAAGCTCTGAAAAGATCAAACTGTTTCCAAGTAACTGTGTGCCAGCATCAAGTCCAACACTCTTTCAAAGAATAGAACAAAACCCAATACCAAACACTGCAAGCTGTCATCCAATAGAAAATTACCAGGCATGCAAAACAGCAGGAAAATATGACTTGGAACCAGGAGGAAAAAATAGAAATGAGCCCAGAAAAGGCAGAGATGATGGAACTAACAGGCAAGGGTATTAAAATAGCGATTACAAATCTTAACAATAGATTCAAGGATGTTAAAGGAAAACATGAACTCAATTATGAGAGAAATAGAAGACAAAAAAAAACCAAATGGAACTTCTGGAGGTGGAAAAATACATTATCTGAGAAACAAATCGTGAACAAAATTCATCATCTCGCTGATAGTGGAACTAGCTTTCAGGCTGTCAAGTGATAATTGAACCATCACTTCCATGGAGAAGCCTCCCTGGCTGGAACAAACTCAATACTCTGTGTTCTCACAGTGCTTCAACCTCCTCCTCAAAGGAGTAGCCACAGTTGTACTATTTCCATCATCTGTGGGACTATATGCTGCACGTCTGTCTTCCCCACTACACTGTAAGGTCCATGAGTGCAGGAGCACGTTTTTGCTCAGTTGTATGTCAGTGCCCAGAACAGTGCCAGGCATGAAGTAAGCACTCAATAAATATACGTTGAATGAATGAACTCCTGTAGTCAGCGATGCGATGGCCTCATTAGGCAGCTCTTGTTTAAAGCATCACCTCTGACTTCCTTCATCAGCATAGTGACGCTGGTTGACCACGGGCTACAGTTCTCACAGGGCCTCATAAAAGGTGCTTCCTGTGGGTACTGTTGAGTTCTGAATTGAGTGTGAACAGATGACTCACCGAGTGACCTGGAGCGAGTTGCTCTGGGTTTGTCAGCTACTAAATGGGGTTGTTGAGACAGATGGTCTCTGGGAACTCTCCCAGCTCTGATGTTCCAGGATCCTATTGTGGTCGAGTCTCCAAACACACTCCTCTCCCCCCAGGATCCTCACCTGCTGGTCTCCATGCCCTGGTAGACGCTTTGCCTGCACTGAACCTGGGCTTTCTGTGTGACCCATAGCGTGGGATGGAGAGAACAGTGTGTGACTTCTGAAGCTAAGTCATAAAGGGCATTGTGGCTTCTGCTTTGGTTACTTAACTCAGGCCTCCTACCGACATCCAATGGGATTGGATCCTCCAGCTCCAGTCAGACCTTCAGCTGACGACAGCCCCAGCCAACATCTGACCTTAACATTATGAGAGGCCAGAGCCAGATCCACCCAGACAAGTTGCTCCTGAATTCCTGACCCACAGTGACTGTGGGAGATAATAATTGTTTACTGATGTTTCAAACCACTGAGTTTTGAAGTAATTTGTTATGTAGCAATAGCTAACAAGTGTACTGGTAGTGAAAGCTGTCCTTCCTTCACTCTGATTACTTCTGCTATGGAGAAAACACTAAATCATTGCATAAGCTAAATCTCCAAAACAGAAATCTTTCCTAATTTGGGGACCAAGTGGAGGGGGTGCTGGAATCTAGGCCAAAGTCTCCAGAAACATAGAGCCCCTCTTTTCTTCATTTGACCCCAGGAGACCAGATGCTACCCCTTCTCCATTAAGCTTCTCCCTCTTTTCCTTATTTTTCTCACCAGCTGTTTTTCACTCCAGTTTCAACAATTTCACTCCCACTCTGCTTCTGACTTTCTAGGTGACCTTGGGACACATTTCCTGCTCCTCTGAATGAGTTTTCCAAGCTCCATAATCAGTTTTGAATGTATTCAAAACTGGCACATAGCAGGTGTTGAATAAATATTATTTACTGCCTTGGTCCAGGTCCTACAGAAAGTGAACATGAGAAAGGATTAAGGTTGTAATAATTTAGTTAGAAGGCACAAGGCCAATGGAGGTGAGGAAGATGAAGGAAGTGAGACAGGAAGTCACACGATGCAATGTGACACATTACAGTTTTGCTGTGAGCAATAAGGGGACACCAGGTTCACTTAGCAAGAGGCTTCTCTGGAAAGGCTGCAAGATGGATTCACGATTCAGGGCCGTTCACCAGAGAAAAGAAGGTGGAGGAATTTATCTGCCCTGATTCCACCTTCTATCTCCTAGGTCAATATTCACCCATGTGGAGTTAGCTCCCTTGATTTATCCAACCCCTGATGACTGCCCAGAAAGCCAGATCCCTCGCCCCATGGTGAGGAATTTCATCGAAGTCCAAAAGTAGAGGGCTTCCAGGAGCTGGAGGCGCACCATCCAAGAGAGAGACCGAACAAAGCTAATGAGCAACGTAAGAAGATATACAAGATGTGTTTCCCATATAATTACTTTCTTATCCCCTTTTCGAATTCCTCAGATGCTAACTTGCCAGCACAGCCATAGCAAGGTCTGGATTCTTGTTTTGACGGCAGCAGTTCCTCAGATGGGTGGAGACGGGTGTAGTGTGGGTGGAGATACAGCGAGGCTGCATATTGATGTGAACTGGCCCTTGGAGGCTCCAGGACAGATGGACATGCTCAAATCCTGGCATGCAAAATGCAAGACTTCCTCTTTCTTCAGCTGGCTGGAAGGGAGACCTTCTCTCTCAGGTGAGGGGTCTCTGGAACAGTCACCCACCAGCTGAGAAAATGCAACTTAATTGAGTAGAACTGGAGCTTCTGAGCAGTCACTGGGCTGTTTTACACAAAATTAAAAGGCCCTTGTTTTTTGCTAGGAAGAAAGACGTTTCCTCCAAAGAGTTCTCCAAACTTCTTAGAAGCAACCCTGTGAAAGTGGCTGCAAGTAGTATATGGAGGCCCCATGCATTCCTCAGAATTCCAGTGTTCTGAGAGGCCCAGTCTAGCCCTCATTAACAGATGAGGATGGATGACTGGATGGATGGATGGATGGATGGATGGATGGATGGATGGATGGATGGATGAGTGGGTGGGTGGATGAGGCAGCTGCTCAGTTTTGGGGGTGTCTAAGGCTTCTTCGCATTGTCCAGGCATCTGACACCTTTGAATGCCCCCTTTCCAACAGGCAATCAGGAAATCATTGCTGTGGGTTTGTACTGTCATGAATCAGTCTCTCTCTCCAAAATTCGTTTTTTTTCTGTCTCTGACACAGCCACCCCATCTGATCCCCCACCCTCGGGCTTGTTATCAGCTTCATGCTGTCTCTTTGCATTAAAGTGACAAGAAGTAGCGCAGAGCTGACGACAGGAGGCTAGAACTGTAATTTGCAGTGACATTCACTGGTGTTATCCACTTACTGCCTGGTAAGCCAAATAGGAGATTTGTCTGATTTTGATCCCAGGAAGAGAAATGACAAGCCTGCTGCACTTCTGGCATTCCAAACAAAGCACCAGGCTGGTCCTCGGGCCTGAGTCCTGGCTGGCAAGGCACACCTGCACAGTGTGGGTCTTCCGTATTGTTTTCCTTTCTTCTGGCTGGAATTGCCTTTCAGGCCTGACATCAGGCAAACACTGGATGGGGATGGGGGTGGGGTGGATACCCTGCCATTCTCTCAGCTGGTGACAATACTGTTCACAGGTTGCCAAGGGGTCTCAAAGGACTCTCTGGGGGAATTCAGTGCCCCTGGGAAGTCAGATCCCAGCTGAAAATACCTCAGCAGCCCTTCCTCTGCCTCCCCAATCCTTCTCTTTCAGTTCTCCCGGCTGTAAGAGAAATGAGGGCTCCTGAGAAGCAGCATCAAGCAGTTGGCCTGTGGGCACAGCCTGCCTCACTGATTTACAAGGCCCAGTACAAAATGAAAATGTGGGTCCCTTGTTCAGAAAGGCAGGGAAGAGTGTTGTCGAAGGTATGAAAATATAAGATTTTTACTTATATTCTGTGGTCCCTTTCTGACTTGTTTTTGTTTTGTATTTGCTATGTAATGCAGTTCTCAGTCAAAACAACCAATCAACCAAACACATAATAGAAAGATTACTTATTAGCATGAATTTGCCATTTATCTTTATATTATTCAATGACAGCTGTAACTGCACATGGAAGAGCTCTTACCTCAGATGTAGAATCACCAAAACGACACAATTCATAGCTCCTAACTTGTCATGTATGGATATTTCGTTCCTACCTGAACAATGGAAATGCTGCATAAAACTGTTCTGATTTCACTTCTTGATACACACACATTCTCCCAATGCTCTCCCATCTTACTGCTGAGTAGAGAAGGACTGAAAGGAAAAGAAATTACGGTTGCCCCATCTTCTCCTTTCTTTCTGTCCTCGTTTTCAGTGTAAGTGGTTGGATACACAGGGAAGTAACGTAGGAAATGATAGGGTTCCTTGGCCTTTCTTACTGTCTTCTCTCTGCATTCAAGGCAAGTTGAATAGAAATCAAGGCCTTGCTGGGCTGTCGGTGGAGTCCCCTTTCTGCTCTCCGCCGCTGAGTAACACGCTTCCCTTGTACTCACTTTGGGGCTCACTAGACTCTTGTGGCATGGTGGGTCCCCTGGAAATCAGAGGGCATCGCAAATGCCATATGAGATGGGGCAGCAAGCACCGGTGGACCTATTGCTCCCACATCTCTGCTCATGTGCACGCTCCATTGTCTCACGGACTTCACTTATAAAACACAAGTTTGAAGATAAAATTAATCAAGATGGTGACAGCAAAGCATCAAACTAAAGGTGAGACCCTTCTGGGTGTGGGGCCCTGTGCAGCTGCCAAGATCTCACACCCATGAAACTGGGTGTAAGAGCATATGAAACGACACGATTACAGTCTCTTGCTAGTCTTTTTATAAATGGGCAAAAGAGACCCCCAAATATCAGACAATACTGGACTTTACAGGGAAGTTCAATAATAATTAAAGAAAAAATCAGCCATTTTTCTTCTTTTAATCCTAGTTTTCTATTAATATCATTTTTAAGTCTCCGGCAAAGATTCTGTCCAGATAGTGGAATATAGGAGCTAATACTTAGAGTGCCTACAATGACCAGGCACTGGTTCAAATGCTTGATATGTAACAACTCATGGAATCCTCTCGACAACCCCACACAGCAGGTAAGTTATTACCCCAGTTTTTGGATACAAAACTGGCGGCACCAAGAGGGTAAATGACTAGCCCAGGGTCACAGAACATGCCCCTGGCAGCACTGAGATCTGCACGTGGGCCAAGCCGTCCATGCCCCTGACCTCTAGGCTATACTGCTTCTCAGGATAAACCGTGGAAAGACTTATGGGAGGAAGGCACACATTTCTCTTTCCCTTGGTGTGTACATTCAGGCCTATTCAATTTGGAGTGTCTTCCCCTTCAAGTGGGAATCCATAACTTCACTGCTTTAAACGGTTACCTTTGCTCAAGCCCATGTGAAGGGGCTTGGAGGAGAAAGTCCACATGGGGAGGCCTTGGAGTCTGCTGGAGCCAAATAAGTTGGGCGAGGGCAGCAGGGGGTTGAAGGAAACCCCTTCCTCCCAGATGCTGTTAGACTCAGAAGTGGGGGACTTTTACACAGGGGGAAAACTGTTAGGGGAACCTAACAAGTTAAGCTCTGGCTTGGTGCACACATATGTATGTACACACACACACACACACACACACACACACACACACACACACACGATCCAATTCAGCCTCCAGGCCACATTCTTAGAAAAACGGTGTCCCTTCACCAACCCCCTACATCTTGTCTTTCTCTGTGTGACTCAAAAGTGTTCCTCACCCACAGCCTGGAAAGGCGTCGCCCAACAGGTTCACTGGGTCAAAGGAAAAGCCCTTTGCATCCTGAACACCGGCTTGCTTACGTCAGCAGGAAGGACAGCCAGGACAGAGGAAAGTGACAACTCCCTGTTGGTTTTGTGTGTGTAGGAGAGGGCAGGAGGGTCGTGGACAGGAATGGAAGGTTCAGGGAATACACAGAGGAGGGAACTGCAGGTGAGACACACACTTTGTCCAAGCCCCCCAGAAGATGAAGGGATGGGTGCAGTGCCCAGTGGTTTTACATCGGCCCTAAATGGTTTATCAGTCACCAAACAGTCTAGCCCTGCTCAGCCTCCTTTCTGACCAACAAAGCTAGTTAGCTTTGGTCCGTAGTAGTGTGTCCTCTCTGACTAGCTATCCCTACGAGGGTTACATCAGATGGGAGCTGCTTCTCCCCTCTCTCAGCATGAAGGTTATGGGCAAAACCCCCAGCCTACCTACCATAGAGGTTTCTGTATCATGGTGTATTAATACGTGGTTGGAGGTTCCCCCCCGCCGCCCCGTAAACATTCCTACAGACACAAACTTAAATGTTCCATCAGGTAGGAATTAAAAGCAGAAAGTATAACATAACTGGATATTGACTACTACAAACTGGCTACCTGCACTTGAAGAAAGGACATCTGTGAAGGGAAGCCATGGCTGGAAGCAACAGCTGTCATCGTTCTGATAGCACAGTTACTGCTGCTCTCCATGCTCATTTTCATTTTCCCAGGACGCAGAAGGCTCCCTCTGCTTTTCTGCCTCCTTCCCTTGCTCAGTGCCGTTAGGGGCATCTTATTGACCAGCCAAAGGGGTGGGTGTGGGGGTGTTCTC
This sequence comes from Rhinolophus sinicus, assembly GCF_036562045.2. NCBI lineage: Eukaryota > Metazoa > Chordata > Mammalia > Chiroptera > Rhinolophidae > Rhinolophus > Rhinolophus sinicus. The sequence continues at coordinate 10,647,445 of NC_133759.1, read as the reverse complement.
TTTCCTCTCCTGTTTCCCTTTTGGGTTATAATGCTCTGTTTCTCTCTGGACATAGCGTTTGGAGACCAACAGGCATGGATCTGATGCATGATTGCAAATGTCATGTGGTGGTGTTCGTGTCACAGCGTTGACAAAACAAGATGAGAAAGAGAAGCCCAGCAGACGGATGGGTGTTACATGTCATGTTTCACAGTTGATTCCTGACAGCCCAAAGCAAACCACAGTCGCTTTGTCGACGGAAAATATGCAAGGTTTTACGTCGTCTCAAGCAAGAATTCCACGTACCTGCTTCTCTGGGAATTGTCTTTTCCTTGGTTCTCTTTTTCATCCTCAAAAAGACTACTCGTCCCAGGGCTTAGGGACAATAATTGCCGCGGTCTCTCCACATAAAGGTCAGGATCCTTTGTTACGAAGTAGGTTTTGTGGCCCAGATCAAGTAGGGCAGACGAGATCTGTGCTAAAGAGCAGCAGAGAAGGAGCTTTGGCCACTTGGGGTGAGAAAACGGGCTCCTGGGTGTAAAAGCATATGAATGAAACCATATGCTAGTCTTTTTATAAACAGGCAAAAGAGACCCCAAAATATCCAACAATGCTGGACTTTGAAGGGAAAATCAATTAAAAAAAAATAAAACACAGCCGTTTTTCTTCTTTTGTTCATAGTTTTCTGTTAATATCATTTTTAAGTCTCCAGCAAAGATTCTGACACAATGATACAGTTTATGTTTATAAAAGATGGGGAACCTGCTTTCATCCTAGCTTGCCGATTGCCAGGTTTATTCTGGCTTTCACACAGAAGAGCTACGGTGTTGAATGCCAAGCAGTTGGAAGTTGACCCCTGGTTGGCTGACCCCCATTTCTGAGTTAATCTCCACCAGCCACCAATCAGGGAGGAAATATCACTTGGCTGTATGACCACCGTGGACCGTTCCTGTCAAGTTGTTGTGGGTTGCCACGGAAACAAGGATGTCTTAATGTTAAGAATAATTTGCTCCTTAATGGAAATGGTCTCTCGCTAAAGGAAAGTTAACTTGGAAACTGGTGGAGTCATGGCCAGTTGCTGTCCCCACCCCACCCCCGCCCTACTTTCTTCTGCTTGCCTAGAGCTCTTAATTTTGATGATCTATGAGGTGTCAGCCAGAAGGTCTTGTGCTCTGCTGTGAAGCACTATAAAAAGGCAGATGTATGACTGTGTCATCCACAAATACCCTAGAAAGTGAAGTGTTAAACCAATGTTAATAATAAATGTTTTCCTCCAAAGTAGGTTACAGCAGCATCACGAGAGCCCTTTATAACAAACCAATAAAATTTCAGGGAGCACAGAGATACCTAACCCTGCCATTATCCTTATAGTCCAGTCAGGAATGTTGTTAAATGCCATTCCGTCTTGTCTGCCTGAAACCCATGGATGGAAAGCAGGACAGCCCCTCCCAACATCTGAACTTGAGCTCTACAAATGGAAGTCTTGGGACCAGAAAGCCCCAGTGAATGCAGAAATGAGTCTTTTTGAAGAAACATGGCCATTGACCCATCACACTGACTCCTCGTAGGAACCCCACCATTTTTCTATCAGGCCACGCTCCTTTGATCTCTATGTAGGGAGGCAAAGAAACCTCCTTGATCTAGGTTCTGCCTGACTTTCCATTATCGGTGCTTCCTTGGTCACTTAGCAACCACTGGTCTTGACTCCTGGCTCCTGCAGAGGTTGGTCTGAAGATACTCCCCAGGTGGGAAGCCTATAAGAAATGCCACTTGCTTGTGTGCATAAGAATTTGAAGCTTACTTTGCCGAGATCCATTATTGTGATGGTTTTGCTAAAAAAAAATTCCAGGCTGGAATTCTATATTCCAACCCCAGAAGACGTCAAGTTCTAACTGTTCCTTATCTTCCATTGCTTCAGCCAATAGTAAGACTGGTTGTTGTTGTTGTTTTCTATTAGAAGGTCCTTCCTCGTGCAGGAAAAAGAATATCATTGGGGAAAATGAGCCGTGGTCAAGAAGTTGAAAGACTCTGGTTCCAAACTGGGTTCCCCAAAAGCAGACCCCGAAAGAAGATTCTAGTGACAGTGACTCATGAGGAGGTTCTAGTATTCTAAGTGTTCCAGAGGGTGGGGAAACAGGGCTGGGAAGGAAAGGAGATCAAACGGGTATGATGACAAGGCAGGTCCCTGTGGAGGGTAAGCTGGCACAGTCCCTCAGGGCCACAATATAGGTGACATCTGAGTGTTCCCATTGGAGTGAGGGCGTTGGACAGTTTCTAGCCCCACATCCTTCAGTCGCCCCTCAGGGCTGCAGGGCGGGAAGACAGGGCCTGCAGCCAAAGGGCTCCAGTAGCCCGAGGGTCCTCCTCTGACAAGGAGATGCAGGTGCTCCTGGGGGTGGAAGCACCAGGGGAGCCCTGTGCCAGAAATGCAGAACATCCTGAGGGGATGTCGATGTGAGACGGACAGCCACCGCCATGCACCCCATCCCTAAGCAAATACAGCAAAGGAGGGAACCTAAGTTACCTCAAAGCTTACTTATTTGTTTATCACTCATTCATTTAGCAAACATTTATTGAGAACCTGCTATGTTCCAGTCATTGTGCTAAATGCTGGTGATTAAAAAAAAAAAGAAGAAGAAGGCAGCATTGATCTTGTATTTGAGAGGCTAACAGTTTAATAGGGTGGGGTGGGGAACATGTATCCAAATGCCCATCACCCAGCTCAGCTCTGGACCCAAGTATTCCTAACTTCTGTCCAGGTCTGTCCCGTGAAGTCCAGCTTGTTCTAACTCCAAGAAGTTCTCTGTATAATTACACAATCCAGGGGTTACAGGTCTGTGCCGCTTAATGTTAATACAGCACCTAGACATCCCCAGATGAAAAACACAACATGGGTGCAAGGTATTATTAGCAATACAAGTGGCATTTAGTAATACCAAGATGAATAAGCTGAATTTGGGGGAGAGTTCTGGGTCTCCTAGGCCCTTGATCTAAGAATCAAATGCTCCCAGCAGCTATAAAATATTTCTGTCCCGGTTTGTCTTAGAGCCTGAGCCTTTTTTTCTGGCATCCACACGTTGGTAAGTGCCCTGCTGATTCCAAGGAGTGTGGCTGCGTGGGCAGCAGTTCAGCTGCAGCCCAGGCAGATGGGTTACTTAAGGTCACTTCCATCTATTGCCCGCGACCCACAGGCCGGAGCCAGGAGAGAGGGAAACGGGATGGCCGTGAGTGGAGACTAAAAGCAAAACATCTCTCATTTGTAGGGTAAAACAAGCTCCAAAGAGTACAAGCAGTCTACCTGTCCTTCCATTTCTAGAACCAAACACTCGACGATCAAAACAGACCCACGAGGTAGGGCTGCAAGATCAAACAGAGAGCACACAGACAATGAGTAGCGTTTTAGTGTAAGTATGTCTAAGTATCTCATAGGATATACTTACACTAAAATGTAATTTGCTGCTTATCTGAAAGTCAAACAAACTGGGCAGCCTATATTTTCATTTGCCAGAGTTACCTGGCAACCCTGCCCTAGGGGCTTCCCCGGAAGGACTTGGCTACTTTCATTCCCCAGCCAGGTGAGAAACGGAAGGCCAAGCAACTATGAGGACATCCATCTTAGGACACCCTGGAGGCTCAGATCTCTCGCATCGAGCCATTTATTTGAAATCGACTAAAATCGATTTTTAAGATCCTCCCTCAACTGTTCCTGGGACTAGGGACGTGGACCCCAAACTGTTCTTTAACTCACAGTTTAGTTCCCTAACGCCAAGCAGAAAGCCCAGCCCCACCTGGAGAAGAAAGCAGGTCAAAGTGTTTATGGACAGGAAAATGGAAGCAGAGAAGTGACCAAGGTCGCTTGTTAGTCTGTGATGGGCTTGCCTCAAGCTTACGAAGAAGTCAAACAATGCTTTATCTTTTTAAACTACAAGAAGGAAAAGTTCTTCTAAAATTAAATGCTCCATGCAGATTTTAAAGCCGTAGAGAAGTATAACCATCCCCAAAGCTCGAATTTGTCAGCACCTTTGTACCTCGCCTAGCATTTTCCTAGCAGTTACTGCCTTTGAGCCTTGACACTTCCTTGGGGGCAGGCAACACAAATGTTGTCCAACCCTCTGGCAGGTGAGGCAGGTCAGGACACACAGGTTAAAGGGCCTGTGCAGAGTGACAGGGATGGTGAGAGAAACTTTATTCATGGCCCTAGTTCTTCCCATCTGAACCAGCTCTTGGGCAGCAAACCTGGAACCAGATCCTGGATTTGCGAGCCAAGACTGGGACGTGTTGTTTAAGGATTCTCGTCCCTGCCTTCCATAGTACAGCTAGTAGAGGCTACGTATTCATTCCATAAATCTTTATCCAACATGGACGATGTGCCAGACACTTTCCAGATGCTGGGGACGCATCTGGGAAAGACAGACAAGGTTCTGGTCTCTGGGGGGCTTAGATCTGGAGATGGTGTCAGATGGTGACCAGTGCTCTGAAGATACGGACCAAAGGAATCGGTGGGAGGCGGGGCTGCTTGATGGAGGGTGAACAGGAAGCTCTTTCTGGAACAGGGATCCCGAACAGCCCGTCTTGTATCCCATCTCCTGCCCTCGCTTTGTAGGCAGAGCGACTGCAGGGCCCCAAGATACCACGTTTCCCCGAAAATAAGACTGGGTCTTATATTAAGGTTTGCTCCAAAAGACGCGTTAGGGCTTATGTTCAGGGGATATCCTCCTGAAAAATCATGCTAGGGCTTATTTTTCAGTTAGGTCTCACCTTCTCCTGTAAATATCAAGAAAGAGGTGGTGGGCTCACACACAGACAGGGTGGAGTGGAGACTACACAGGCGATGGCCAGGTGTCCTCCTCTTGAGGAGCTTTGGCCTCTGGAAGGGGGCAGGTGAGGTACCTGGCTGTGGCCTTCTGTACAAAGGTTGGCTGCTGGAGCTTGGGGTTTTCCCAGGATGTAAAATTCTCTTCCCTGAAGCCTCACGTGCTTCTCCAGAAAGTTAGGGAATGCCCTGATAAAATTTCAGATCCTACAGCAATAATTTTTAGGCCCTGATGGCCTTTTAATACAAGCGAGGATAGTCTTGTCTGCCCTCATGAAACTCCATCATGAAACATACTAACAAAAAAGGAACTCTGGCTATTTCTCCCAACCAGTTTTCAAGGTCCTAGTTTATTCTCAGTGCACTCTGGATAGTCCTAGGTTATTCATTCTTCATTCATTCCCACATTCTTAGCTGCTGAATATACGAAGATACTGAAACCCTATTACCACCTTCAAGAACCTTGTATCAAGGACAGACATATGATTTGTGAATGAAAAATTACAATGCAGGGTCATAAGTGCTGTAAGAGTGCTGTAGGTTGGGGTGGGGCTCTTCAAACAGGGAAGGAAGGAGGAGGTCTCAGCCAGGCCTGGAGGAACAGAAACTCAGAGTGTGGCAGGGGTTAATCCAGTTTAGCCAGTCTAGTGTCTGCCTCAGATTGTGACACAGTCAGATAGAAAAGCTGGAATTCACACCCTTACCTTTTCCCTGGGAGCAGAACTGTCTGCAGAGTCCAAACACAGCCCCTTTAGTCTTTGCAGGCCACACTGTGTGCTTGGGGGGTGGGAGGGAGACCCGAGGAGTCTCCAGGCATCCCTGGCAGTCCCAGGCCCCAAATTTCTGACCAGGGGCTGCATTCTTAGCAACTTTTACTGATGAGTGTTCTCACTGGCCAGTTGGCCAGCTCCAAAGCCCAGCACCCTCGTCTCAGTACTATCCCCCCCATCGATACTTCCAAACCTCACTTCTACCCCAGGATTTTGTCCATTTGCAAGTATTGTCAATTGAGCAAGAAAGGGCTAGGAATAAACCACTGTCTAGATCGTCAACGCTTCAACATTGCACGTCTTAGCAATTCTACTCACACCCACAGCGTGGCCCACCTTTGATCCCTTCATTCACAGCTATTTATTTGACCAGACTCAGACCCAAACGCCACCCTATTGCTGATGGTTAATAATTATGCAGGAATTTTTAGCCCCATTGATAATAAAAAATGTGACAATGAACTACTATTTTCCATCTGTTAAATTAGCAACACCTTGTTTTTAAGAAAGTACTTAGTGTTGGCGAGGAGGTCGTGAAGTGGGCACCTGCAAGATTATATTAGTAATAGAAATTGGGTGATCCTTTTGGAAAGCAATTTGACACTGTGTAGCAAAAACGATTTAAATGTTAACACTCATTAACCCAGAAGTTCACCTAGAAGTTTATTCTAAGGAAATTATCAGGGATTTAGACAAATATGTATACTAGCGACCATTTAATCAGCACACACCACATCCTATGCACTAAATATAGAAATTACCTCCTGTACCAACAAAGATATTCACCAAAACATTGTTTTCAGTGGCAAAAAAATAGAAACACACTGCATTTACAGTAATAGAGAATGCTTCAACAAATTAGAGGAAGCCCAGAGAACATAATACTATGCATTAAAAACTGTGTCTTTTAAGAATTTTAAATGCCATGGAAATGCTCTTACATATATAGTATGATTCTAACATAAAAATATAGAATAAATATACATGCATTAAAAGTAGCAAAGAGAAATCAGAATACTGCTAAGCAGAACAGGAACTTTTTTTCCTGCTTTCTCTTATTTTTCTACAATTGGCGTGTATCCCTTTCATAAAAATTAACACACACACACACACACACACGTGACTTCCCCCTGGGTGTAAGGAACTCCTGATCTATTCGATCTTCAGACAGCTGCCTCCTGGTTCAGTCCTGGTGAGTCATCCACCTGTCTGAGGTTTTTATTTTCTCTTTGCAAAATGAACGTGATAATCCTGGCCTAGCCACCTCATAAGATCACCGTATGTCGCAGCTACCTCCTGCTTATAAAACCCCAGGTGCATTCTAATTACTATTATTACTAATACGTTAATGCTTTCTGGGAGAGGTGAGTCACAGTGACTGTGATATCACTAGCAAGGCTCACTCATAAGGAATGGTCTCCTGGGACAAGATTTCATGTGCAGACTCCTTTTCCCAGAAACCTTCCTCCTGCATAGGTTTCCAAAAGGGGCTGGAAGGTGGAACTGTATATCCATCAGCTGTTGCTGGGTACCCAACCACTGGAAACCTCGGTGGCACACCCCTGAGCATTTGTTTCTCATTCATATATTACAGGTCAGCTGGGATTTGGCTGATCTTGGCTGGGGTCAGCTGGGTTGGGCTCCAGGCTGCAGTTTGGGGTCCAGCAAGCTAGCTGGGGTATGTTTTCCTCATGGCAATGGTAGAGGCCCAAGAGGACACACCCAATCACAAAGGCACATTCCAAACCACTGTATGTGTCACATCTGCAAATATTGTCCAGCCGAGCCCAAAGTCAAGGGGCAGGGAAGTGGTCTCCTCCCAAGATCATAAGAGGATCTGCAACGTCGCATGGCCAAGGGTGTGACTGCAGAAAAGGTGGAGAAGTGAGGCCAGGAATTCAGCCCAGTACGGACCATGAAAATGTTAACTCTCTGACTGTCCAGACTACAGGAAAGGAGGGTGAGGGATTCCTTCATTCCTACAGCCAACAAACATTTCACGAGGGTTGGGCTTATACCTTGATGCTGGCACACACTGGATATAGGTGAGAATGAAGGCTGGACTCTTACCTCTGGTTGTTTTCCTAAGAAACTTTATTTCCAAACCTGCAGCCTGTAGCCATATTTTACATGCACTGTAATTTGCAGCATGCCTGCCTCTTGTGTTGCCATGGTTTTAAAAGGTTGTGTGTATTTTTATCACCTCAAGGCCATATCTCAAGTCCTTTCCCAGGGGTAAAAATATCTTTATGATCAGATTCTCCCTGGGAAGAGTAAGTGGATGTGTCCCTCAGTCTGGACTGCAAAGATGCATCTGATGGTGTGGATTATAGCCTGCAATGGTGGATCCACCTGCAGTATCTAGAGAAGGTGGGGTGTGGGGGAGCTCCTACAGGTGTGCACGTTTACGTTACAATCAATGAACTGATACTGATAGGTTGTTGTTCATGAGAGTCCTGATGTACGTGGATTTCCAGGGCTAGCTGAGGAGATGCTTCCACAGAGACAGCAGACATGGCGAGTTGGAGAGGCAGAACCGAGGGCTGGGAGCTGGGAGGCAGCCGGCCATGCATGTGACGTGGGCTGTGGCTTTTGGTTAAGTGGGGCATGACAGAGGCATGAGGAAGCATTGGCTGCAAGGAGGCAAGTAGAACTGGATGACAGATGACTGGGTAGGGCAGAGCCCTACAGGGCCAAGTCCCTTTCCCCTTTTCTGTGCCAGGGTGTTCCCTTTCCCCTTTTCTGTGCCAGGGTCTGAGTCTTAACAGGGATGAACAGGCCAGGCTGGAGGGCTGAAGGGGCAGAATGTAAGCTATGACCTGGAAACATGGAGACTAGCCTGGACCAAGGGCTCATGCCAGCCAGAGAGTCTGGGTTAAGACGATTCTGTTTAATTGGAAGCAGATGACTCAGCATAACTACAAAACAGGAGTCTCTTTTTCCTTCTTCTGAAAAGAAACAAATACATAAGGAAAAAAACCCTAATGTGGAATTCTGCCAACTAATGGCAGAACCAACACAGATATTCCTGTTAGGTGTGCACCTGCCTTGCAAGAGCTTGCTGTAACTACCAAAAGTCAAGGGTTGAGCCCCAGTCTAATGGTGAGAAAAATCATTAGACGCATCCCAAAACACCTAACCAGCACTCCTCAAAACCATCAAGGTCATCAAAAACAAGAAACGTCAGAGAAACTGCCACAGTCAAGAGGAACCTGAGGAGACATAAGGACTACATCTAATGAGGTTTCCTGGATGAGATCCGGGAACAGAAGAAGACATTGGGTAACAATTAAGGAAATCCAAATAAACTATGGACTCTGGTTAATAACAATGCATCAGTATTAGCTCATTAATTCTAATAAGTGTACCATCCTAATGGAAGATGCTTATATTAGAGGAGACTTAGTATGGAATGTATTGGAACCCTCTGCACTATCTACTCAATTTTTCTGCAAATCTTGAACTGTTCTAAAAAATAAAGTCTATTTAAAAAAAAAAAAATCAAGTCAAGGGTGGAGTGCACAGACTTGGAAGCCAGGCTTCCTGGGTGGCGTCCAATCCCAGCTCCGCCCCACGTCTGGCAAACCACTTAACCTTTCTGTGCCTCGGTTTCCTTGCTGCCGAATGGGAGTCATGATAGTTTCTCTGATCGTGGTGGGGCCTAAATGAGTTAAAACTTGTCAAATTCTGGAAGACTGCCTGGCACCGAGTATGTTACAAGTGCGTATTTAATATATAAATAAGGCTAAAGGTGTGGGTTCACCGCAAATGTTCTGTAAAACAGGAGAACATGTACATTAGCTGAGTTTTGTTTTCCTTTAAAAAAAAGGAGGAGGAGGAGGAGGAGGAGGAAGAGGAAGAAGAGGAAGAGGAGGAGGAGGAGAAGGAGCAAGCTCATGGCTCAGTTTGGGCTCCACTGTCCCAGAAACCCCAAGACCCGGTCCTGTCCCTCCAGCTTGGCCTGAGCTTGGCCTCAGCTCTTCCTGCTTTCTCCTGATGGTTTCCCGTGCTCTGCCAGGACCAGAGAGACCTCCCACTCGGGCTGATACACTGCCTCTTGCCTGCCCTACCTCGTCCTCCTTCCCTGGGAGTGCCCTACTAAGTCTAGGATTCAGCAATAACCCCAGGCACCTCCAATCCCACCACTCTCCCCCAGGCACATGGCCCAGCCCCCAGGCCATCCAGCTGCCTCTCCTGCCTGCACTGCCACCCTTCCAGCTCTGAGAGCCTTCGTAAGGAAGGGAACGTCACCCCCCCACCAAGGACGCTTAGGAAATGCATGGGTTCCTTATTGCTCAGGAAGAGGTCTCCCTAAAGAACAATCCAGAAGTTGATTCAAACGGTATAAAGCTTGCCACAAGTCATCTTCCTGTGAGCATCTGAAAAAAGCCTGCATGCATCCAAGTGGAATCGGATGCACACATCTGCTGTTTCCTCCAGTCAAGACCTTGGAATTCCTGGAGCTGTGTCCCACTCCCGCCCAGCCACACTCCCTCTTTGGAGCTGTGAAGTAAAACAAAGCCAAACACGGCAGCAACACGACAGGGACTGAAAATCTAAAGCTACAGAATAAGGCTGAATCTCTCAATACTATTACGCAGTGGGTTTTTCCACTTGCTTCCAAAGTGGCCTATTTCTTGGCAAAAATCCTGAGACCTTGGTAAAGGGGGTCACTCATATGACCCTCATTCTGCAGGAGAGGAAACCAAGTCCTTCTGGGAGACAAAAGAGAAAAGAGATTTCAGGCATGTTTCCTGTTTGGAGAAGGCGCTGCAATTCCTTATCCACGTTCGGTCTGGGGTTAGAACGTTTGCTTTGCTTTGCTTTCCATCACGTTCGCACTTGGCAATGACCTACACAGACCACAGGCCTAATAATAACTTGAGCCTTATTAGCACCCAGCACTCAAGGGCCTCTGGGGATTTGGCCAAGAGCAATGTTTACGAAATCATGTGCTTGTTGCAAACAAACCTTCACGCCTCTGGGGTAGCCTTTGAAGAAAAGAAGCTGCTCGCTGGGAGCCTCTGGCACAGCACTCACTTCACATTTGTTGTTGTTGTGGTTGTTATTCATGTTTTTATATGGAACTTGCTAAGACTTTACTTGCACAGGGTTGATATTTCAGATATATAACAACTAACATGGCGCAGATATCGACCCATCAGAACGGATGTTGGCCCGGGCCCTCCCCCCACTCCCACCCCTGGTTGGCCAGGCTTTGCCCCCAAAGTTGCAGTCCAGGGAGTTCCAGGGAAGGAGTTTAGGTGGTCAGGGTGGTGGGACAATGGTTGTACCAAGTAATAGGGAAATAATTCATTATTTAAGTAGCTGACGACCCTATGTGCCTGCGTATTCTCAGTTCCTGAAAAGTACAGATTGAAACCATATGGTTGAACATAGGCTTGTTCCCAAGCGTGCACCATGGTTAACTATGGCAGGCCAAGAAGCAGAGGTATTTGGATTTTAGAGCTTTGAGGGTTTCATTTTACTGTACCCCACCTCCCCTCTGGTCCACTGGAGCTGGGGATGGAACTGGAGGTGGGTCAGGTGAATGGGTACCTGAAATGGACAGGTATAGGGAAAAACCAGATAGTGGGTGCAAGTCACAAACGATATAGCATGAGATCATCAAAATTGGAGAAACCTCAAAGGGCCCCCGCGTCCAAAGGATGTTGTGGAATTAGACTTGAGAGACAGGACAAAGCAGGGCAGGTGCCGGGAAGATCCTAAGACAAGAGGGTTAGGAGGACCAGAGCACATGAAGCAAGAGGGTGTAAAACCATTGTCTCAAAAGTGCCACCATTCTTGCCAGGGGAAGCTTAGCTGGTTAAACACGTAGGGAAGGGGTGGGACTACTCAGTCCTCATCAGCATTTAGAACCTCCTTGTGAAAAGATTTCCTCAAGCTCTTGTAGCTCACATAGCAAGTCATTTCTAGAGAAGTTGTCCCAGATGCCAAGCCTGATACATCAGAATGAACTTCGTCATTTGAAGGGTTGCTTCCCACTGGGAAAAAGCATGATTTGGATGACTGGTCTTTTCCATTAGAGCGTCCAAATTCTCTCAGAGCAGGGCAACTTTATACATTTTTGCCAATACAGTAATTCTAACACAGCCATTTCCAAAGTGGGCTCCAAGGCCACTGGTGGGATGCAAGAATCATCCTGATGGAATCAAATTGCTGTCCAAATCTGTGTGTCCTTTCTTCTGCTCATCCGAGTAAATGCCACACGATCCTCCAACTGTCACTTATGGAGAACTAATTGCTTCTTACTTAGTAAGTGAATCATTAAGAATGACGGAATTTGGAATGTGTGACCCAAAATGCGTGTGTAACCAGAACACTTTTACTCAATGTTCTACCCCAAATTCTGTCATCCATGTAACATGTGACCACTTGCAAAGCTCCCTCTGTGTGTGCACAACCACAGCTGGCCAGAATGCCCACTCAGAAGGAAGCAAGTTCTGTGATCTCTTTCGTCTGTTGCTGCTATTGTGTTACCCATGTCATTCGGTGCAGATCTGATCTTCTCTACAATGTTTAGGATTCTATATTTACCACATCAGTATTTGGGTCTTCTAATTTTCTAATAACTGAGTACCTGGGAAGACATGCCTACATTATGGTTCAAAGAGGACTCATTGAAGCCTCTATTGTAAAAGCAAATGTTTACCATAACGCCACCTTCTCCCCCACCCCCACCAAAAAAAAAAAAGCTGCTTGTACATTGATACCTTGTTATTATAAACAAATCCCATCTTTTTTTCCATTGGAAAGTGTAAAGGGCAGAATAGATGGACAATAAGGTCTTTTGTCCCATCTCAGTGGGTTGAAATAAAAAAAGTTTGAAGGTTATTGCTTTTCTCAGGGAAGGTTTCCTAAATGTAATTTTATTTATTATTTATTTATTTATTTAATTTATTGGGGTGACAATTGTTAGTGAAATTGCATAGATTTCAGGTGTACAATTCTGTATTACATCATCTATAAATCCCATTGTGTGTTCACCACCTAGAGTCTGTTCTCCTTCCATCACCATAGATTTGTTCCCCCTTACCCTCATCTCCCACCCCCCAACCCCCTTACCCTCTGGTAACCACTATTGTCTGTGTCTATGAGTTTTTGTTTCTCATTTGTTTGTCTTGTTCTTTTGCTGTTTTTGGTTTATATATCACATTTCAGTGAAATCGTACGTTTCTCTGCTTTTCTGTCTGACTTATTTCACTTAGCATTATACTCTTAAGATCCATCCATGTTGTCACAAATGTTCCTATATCATTTTTTCTTACTGCCGAATAGTATTCCATTGTGTGTATATACCACAACTTTTTTATCCATTCATTTATTGAAGGACATTTTGGTTGTTTCCATGTCTTGGCCACCGTCAACAAAGCTGCAATGAACATTGGAGCACACGTGTCTTTATGTATAAATGTTTTCAGATTTTTTGAGTAGATACCCAGGAGAGGGATTGCTGGGTCATATGGTAATTCTATTCGTAATTTTTGAGGAACCTCCACACTGCCTTCCATAACAGCTGCACCAGTCTGCCTTCCACCATAATTTTATTTTTAATAGGCTATAAATTCCTATGATTCCAAAGCCAATATAGTATCTAAAGTATATATAATTGGGAAGTTTCGTTCCCACTGCTACTCCAGGCTACTTGGATCTTTCACCCCACCCCCAGAAGTTACCACTTCCGTAGGTCCCTGGATATCCTTCCAGTGTTTCTTTATGCAAATAGATATTCATATTTGCCTTTCAAGAGAGGTTGTAAATATTTCACCAAGGTACAAAGCTCCTCCGACCGCACATGAGAAGGTAAAGTTAGATAGGCAGATAAACGCAGAAGTGACTCCAGGAGACCGAAAATGCAGCTGAAATTTATCTTTCTATGACCATCAGTGGCACTGACCTTTCTTTTATATACGTGGCTATTGGGAAAAAGAGGGACTAGAGAGTTTGCCCCCATTGCTCAGGCTCTGGTTTCATACTCCCCTGCATCCTCTCATGCCAACAACCCACAAAGGTCTCTGACAAAGGTCCACGTTTTGTTCTACATGCCCCCACACTGCCAACTAGGGTCCCATCACATCAGTACCTGTAGGGGTGGGCAAGTGGATTCTAATGTATACAATATTCAAAAAAGGGGGTGACTGGCTGATTCAAATCAACGTTTCTTCTAACTGGAAACAGTCCTTCAAAATGGGTCTAGTGGGAAAACTTGATACTGGAGGATGTGTCAAATATGCAATATTCAACACACTGATGGGGTGCTAATCATGTGCCAGGTGTTACGGCAGGTGCCCAGTAGCAGGGTGAGCAGGACATAGTTCCTGCCCTCAGCCTGGTGGGGAGAGTTACATACAGTACATTGTAAGGAGAGCCATGAAGAAGGGCCCCTAGACAGAGTGGAGACCTAGGAGAAGGCTTCAGGGAAGAGGCCACATCGAAGCCGAGATAAGAGGGGCAAGTAGGTCTCTGCTAGGAAGAGAGTGGGGGTCTGAGGCAGTATTATGTGCGAAGGCCTCAAGGTGAGCAAGAGGTGAGCAAGCCACAGCTCACTCCTGCTCTCCTACGACTTCCTTTCCAGCTGGATGTGGGGACAATTCTGGTCCCCACAGGAATGACTGTAGCAGAGCTATAGGAGCAGTAGGAGTTGGAGGTACTTGGAAGTGGATGGAGGCATAGAAGCCCTCACATCACGACACATGGTCACGGGCGGGGGTGAGCTTTGCCTAAGGTCAGGTGGAAGGGGCACTGGTACCAGGGAAGAGTCAGGGAATTAAATGCATTCTCCCCCACCCAGGACCTCCAGGTTTCTTCCCATCACCGTTTCATACATTGCTTTGGAAACCTCAAAAAATGTCATGGCAATGGGAGCCTCAAGGGAAAGGTCTCAAAATGTCAATGAGTCAGCAAGTGAATCAGTCGGGTGCTCAAGAGAAAACAGATGGCACATTCAGACCCGGATGACCAGGGGAGGCACTATTTACAAAAGGGTGAGTGGGTGGGGCACAACTGACAGTGCAGGAGCTGGGGCCTTACCACCCCCAGGAGGGAGCATAGGGACACTTACCAGAACCTGGTGGAGAAAACGTGTCTTATTAGCCCCAGGGTCTTAAGAGGAGCAGTGTCCTTTAGCAGAGGTGACCTTGCAGAGAGGGAGCCTGGGAAATAAGTTCCACAACCAAGTCCTTCCTTCTGCCAGGCCTCCCAAGTAGCGGAAGCCACCATGGGAGAGGCCCCGGGGCCTGTGGATGAGGCTGCAGGCTCAGACCGGGCTCCGGGCTCCAGAGTGGCACAGCAGGCACGGAGACAGAAGTCCTCAGTGTGACTCGGCGTGGCAGGAGGCCAGACACGGTGTCTTTTCTTCTTTATGCTTTTCTCTATTCGTCTAATACTCTCCACATGAGCACATATGGCTTCTAGAATTGAAGAAAACATGATCTTTAATTTAAAAAGGCAAAACCGCATCAACAACAATAACAACAAGGAATGTATTTCAAGGCGGCCCCGCTGGGCAGGACAAAGGCCTTCATTAGTTAGAATAGGAAAGGGAGGCCTCCCAGAAAATTCTGCCCAGCTCTGAATAGCCAGCTGACCCTTTCCCACAGGACACTGACCACAAACAAAACAAACGAAACTGGCATTTTCAATTACGTTTTCTGCGAAGGAGAGTCACTGGGCCCTGAAGAAAATGCTGCCCAAGGGCCTCTTGTTTCTCTGAAGTGAATGTTGGGAGTTGGGGGAATCACAGGGGAAGACAGCATTCTAGAGACATGGGTTCAAGTCCCAGCTCAGACCCTTCATGGTGGGGGAACCTCAAGCGAGTCATTTCCAGGCTCTGAGTCTTGGTATCCCAGCGACCATGAGTGCGGCTACTGATCCTTCCCTCCGGAAGTCATTGCCAGGGCCCACTGCCTTCCTTGTCGACAGTGAGCATCTCCACGTGTGCTACTTATACCTGAAGACAAGGACTGCATAAGAGATAACCACTACCACAAAAGGCAAGAATCAATACCTCAGCAGGTCCCCTCTGGCATGGCCCATGGCACGTAGGAGGCCTGCAGCACAGCTAGCGCTTAGATAGAAGGAACACCATCTTGAGTGACTTGCGCAGAAACGCACACAGGACCAGCGGCAGCTCTGGTAATTTCTCTGTTTCCCACCAGCTGGCCTTTCTCTCTCTAGTCTCCTATTTTTCTGCCTTCTCTACTCCTCAGCTCCTTGGGACCTCTATGCCCCGGACCTGGCTAGGAGTCTCTAGGGTAAAGGCAGACCCTCAAGTTTAGGGCTTTCAGAGACTTCAGAGGGCAGCACCGATGACACCTACCTTTCTCTTGCTACCTTGGCTGCTTTGGCACTAATTTCAGTGTGTGATTGTGCTAAAAGACCCCTGTCCCATGAGGAAGGAACAAGATAGATGAGGCCAGTGGAAACCCCGTCTTACCAATGAGAAAAATCATGGCAGAAGAAGCAAGAAGGCAAAACAAGGAAATGGGAAGTTCACAATTAAGACTGCGTGAAGCCTGAAAATGTGATCACATTCTTTCTCAGTTGTTCTTAATCCCTCTGACATTTGGAGCTGTGGGGTCTGATGCACTTGCAGCCAGAGCCTGAACATTTTAGGGCCAAAGGGAAATGCTGAGGCCAAAGAAAAGTCTCATTGGATGCTACCCCCTCCCCATGCTCTCACTACCTCTTACACCTCTCACCACAGCCCAGGAGAGAAGGCACACCTGAGCCACACACCTGGCCCTCCTATTGGCTTGGAAGTATTAAGCCTGTCTTCCTCCCCCATTCGAACTGCATGATCTGACCTACAGCTAGGGGTGTTTGTCCTCAGTTCTGGGAAAGGGTGGCTGCTGGGTGCAGGGACCAGAAACAGAGAAAAAGGTATGAAAGTGGATCACTTGTCCTTCCAGCAAGATAGGCTAGTGACTATGGGGACAGAGCCCCAGAGAGCAGTTTCCAGGCTCTCAGCCTTACATGGGAAGGTGCTGGCTCAGGTAGTAAATGACCATCAACTGTGACTGGATGGCCATCAGCTGTGGCTAGTTGGCCGTCAGCTGTAACCAGTGAGCCATTGGCCACTAATATAACTGCTGTGGCTACGCTAGCAGAAAATGGGGGCTAGCAAGAAGATGGTGGTTGAGCTAGCAAGAGTGGATTGCAGTTAGCACAGCAGATTGCAGTCAGCAAGTGAGGTTGGTTGGCAGAGAGAAGTGGACGGCAGGTTGCGGATAGTGTGGCTCCTGCTTCCTGTGTCTCCAACCCAGCCACCAGCGAGACTATAGTGGTATGACTCCCCTATCTATGGCTCTGTGGGTGTTCCTTTTTGGCCTCACCATATCCTGCATTCCTATGTGGGGAGCGGGACCAGAGACCCCGCATGAGAACCCTGCGTGACAGTGGCTAAGAGTGCAGAGTATGCAGTCAAGTTGAGAAGGTCCAAATACCATCTCCTCCGCTGCTTGTCAAGGTGACCTACTTCCTTAACCTCCCAGAGCCTCTGCTTGTGCATGAGTAAAAGGGTTCACTGGCATTGTCCAGTTCATTTTAATACAGTGTCTGGCAAAGGGTAAGGACTTAGTTGTTAGCTATTACTTTTATTATTATTCCTCTGCCAGTTGGGCAGCCCTGGATGTAAAAAAAAGGAAGAAACTACTTCTGACCCTGTGTGGGCTGGAGAAACTCAGGATATAAAAGTTGAAAACCTCTTTGGCCTTTCGGTCTCAGAATCAGAGAGCCCAGGGTTGGGTGGAGAGAGGTAAAGGAAGAGATGGAATTTTTCTGAAGCTTAGGGTGGAGTATGTACTAGGAGTAAATCTTGTGAACAGTCAAACAGCATATGCTTTATTAACCTTGAATGTTTGTTAACCTTTATTAATCGGTATCAGTCAACAGTTGCCTTAATAATGCTGCTTAACAAACTACGATAAAAGTCAATGGGTATCAACAATGAGTATTTATTCCGCTGCTCCTGGGCCAGCAAGTTGACTGCAGCGTGGTTGGGCTCAGGTGGGTGACTCTGTTTCAACATGAGTTGGCCGGGGTTGACTCTACACTGTAGGATGGGTTTGGGCCTATTCCACCTGTTTTTTCTGGGGCTCAGGCAGACAGTGTAGTGATTATTCAGACCACGCTTTTCTCATGGTTGGTGCAGAAGGCTTATAAACCTAGGTCAAACCACACAAACACATTAAATTCTCTGCTCATTTCACATCCACTAACATTCCATCGGCTAAAATAGGTTGCATGGCCAAGTCCCACATCTGTGGGGTGGGGCAGTGTACTGTGCCCACAGTGGGAGAGCACTACACACTTAATTGGCAAGGAGTGTAAGGTACACCTCTATTATTCAGGGGAGTGGAGACTTGAGGCTAATAATCCTATTTACCACAGTCCTCAGAAGGCAACCAAGCATCTGGAACATTGGCTTGACATGAAAACAAGGAGAGCACTCTGGATTACTACTTGCTGAGTTGTGGCTGGGTCAAAGGAGGCCAGATGTTCAGGGCTGAAATACAGTCAGGCATCCATTCATCCCATGCATGCCTATTGGGTATCTGCTATGTCCTCGGCATTGTGCTAAGAACAGGGGATGCAAACGTCATGCAGAACTTAGAATCTGAGGGAGACATGCATTAACCAAATAACCGCACAATAGGGGACTGGCTGAATAAATTATAGTAGATCTACATATTAAAGTTCTATGCAGCAATAAAAAGGAATAAGGATAATTTCTATATACTGATTTGAAGTGATCTCCAGGATAAGAGCCAAGTGGAAAAAAAAAAAAAGAGTAGAATAGTGATTCTAGCACATCGCCTTTTGTGTAAGAATGGGGAGAGTATGAATATATACCCACATAGCTGTTTATTGGAATTGATATTATGAAATTATTGTAGGCATATCATAGGGTAAAACAAATAATTACATTAGCATTATTAGGAATATTCAATGACATAGAAAAAAGAAACAAGTAAGAAGTTTAAAAAGTTAAGTAAAAACCCTATAATTTGAAATTTGAATTGGAAACAGTATATAAAATTATAAATTTTTTCCCTTAAAAATATTTATTTGTAGCTTTATCCATTGAAGAGGCCTGGTGGTGATAAGCAACTCTAGTGACCAGATTTTGTTCTCTAAATACCGTTTCCCAATATAAGAACAGAGCAACTTGGTGAAATGATTGATTCCAAGTGAGAGAAGAAAATGTACAACATGAGTTTGGGTCGTCTTAAGCCAGAAAGGAATCTGTGAAAGACTGTAAAACAGTGAAAACCTACTGGGGTCATGTCATAGGGGTCCAGGGGTCAACCTGAAATGGTTTCCACTAGCAAAAGACGGGAACATTTTAGCCACAAAAAGGATAATGGAACAGTAGATTGAAACACATCACATGTACAAAAATTCATGAGTTCAAATGATACTGTTAAAAAGAAAAGATCTTGGGTCTCCACTAGAGATTGCTAGGGCTTTCATTCATTACTTCAAAATTTGGTAAATAAAGAGAGAGCATCAACATTTATTCTACATTTCTTGTCTGTGTAACTAAATGCTCGCTGAGAAAAATTTTTTCTGTACACAAGAATTTCCACTGGTAAATGCAGAAGGAATGATAGAATTCCATTTGTGACCCTTAAGGAAATAACAGATTTAGGAAACAATCATCAAAGGGAAATAACTGACACACCCTGAGCCTGCTGACCTATCACTATAAGTGGGATGACCAGACTAGGTGCCTCCTGCGTTGATGTGATGTCACATACACAGTATCAACCCTGACATACTCTTGCCTTAAAAAAAAAAAAAAATTGATCCTGAATCCAACCCAGCCTCTCGATCTGTTACCAGTTTACAGGATATATAGGGGACTGAAGAACAAAGAAGAAACACAACGAAGAAGCAATTAGCCTAATCCAGAATGTGGGACATTCTACAGGATGAGTGACCTAGTGTCTTCAACAAATCAATGGCATGGAGAAGAGGGGGAAAGGAAGTGGGAACTGTCAAAGTTAAGAGACCTAAGAGATAGGGACCTTCAAAAGAAATGCGGGAACCTTATTTGCATCCTGATTTGAAAAAAACCAAAAAACCAAAATACAAACAGCCCTAAAGAGATCTCTTTAAGAGAACTAATCTACTATTAAGGAATAATTGTTAATTTTGTTAGGCTGGATAATGGCATGGTGGATCTATTTCTAAAAAGTTCTTGCCAATTACAGTTGCACACTGCAGTATTTATGGGTGAAATGACATGACGTCAGGGAGTAATGGACAGAATGAAAGTTGTTGGAGCTGAGTGATGAGTGCTTGAGTTCTCATGATACTCTTGTATCTGTATTGTATATTTTTGAAGTTCTGCATAATAAAACATTTTAATATAGGCACAAATAGAACTACAAATTGTGGTAGGTGCTGGATCGGACACCTTGGTGGGACCTCAGCATCTGTCGGGTGTCCCAGTGCTTACATGCGTGGTTGGGGTGGACAGTTCCACACAGCTTTGAACAGCTTTGCCTCAGAGTGAGCCACGTGTCTCTCTGATTTGTGGCATGTGGTGGCAGCTAATGCCTGCTCAGGACACCCCCAGCCCCAACCCCACCGTAAATAACCCACAAATGCAGGGGAATCAGAGCACCAGGGGCAATAAATCCAGGTGCCTTGTTTTAAAGGTGAATAAACTGAGACTGTACAAAATGAAACGGCACATTCATGAGAGCTGGTCAGTGACAGAGCTGGATTAGGGATTCCCTCTTGACACTTTCCACGGTACCCAGCAGAGGGCTTTGTCCACAGTAGACCCTCCATAAGGATGTTTTGCATGATTAAATAAATGCCTGAGTCAAACGAACGCGGATCAAAACAACATAATTAACAATAGAGGGTTCCAAAAATAGGTCTACTTTGTTTCATATGACTGATTTGAAGATTCTAAAATATCGTGTGAGAACTGTGAAACTATAAAGGAAGATAGTCTTTTGTCTCACAGCTAAAACTTCCACATAGGTGATAAAACACCAAGCTCACTGTCTCTTAGCTCTGTCTTCCACAGAATGACCCCAAGTGTCCAGCTGTGTAGATGTATGTGCAAACAGGTGTGCACGCTCCATATTGTTGCAGATAAAAATAGCTCATGAGCTTGCAAGAACAATCTGCTTTAACTCTAGGAAAAAACACTTGTAGCCAAGAACAGAATCTCAGTTTTGAAGCTAATTGGCATTTCCCCCCAACTACAAATATTTTAAATATGAACATAAGCGACATAACACACAGAGGCGACTCCTAGGGCCAAGTCCTTATAACCATGAGAATCCATTCTTTCTCCCCTTCTTTCTTTTTCCACTCTCTCCTGGGGCTTTCAGGGAGATGTGATACAATCTGTAGGATTGCCAAGGTTTCAAAAGTAAGCTACTTGGCTCTCAGGTAAAAATACTCAGAAGATATCCATAATACCCTCCTTTTTGTGTAAAGAGCAAGGTAGGAATATTATTAGGACACTGGCAAGAAGCAAGCTAGTTGAGTGGTGAAGGTTCCAACTGTGTGGGTAACCTGTTTAGCCAGGACCAGATGGTTGGGAAGGCTGGTAATGAGATCAGAAGCATTCTCTATCTAGGTCAGTGATGAATCCAGCCTAAGTCACAGATAAGAGATAGTTGTTTGGCCAGATGTGTGTTCAAAGGCTGACGAAAATGACACAATGTTCTCAGACACAGACATTTCTAAATTTGGGTCAATTTGGCTCCTTTTTGGGTAGGCTTTGGTCCTGAGTCCTCAGATGGAGTGGAAAGAAAGTTTTCTGTATAGTGTAGATGTGCAATTGTGGATCTTTCCCAAAAGATTACAGAATGTCACTGACTTTCTAAACTTTACAGAAGAATATAGTATTTAGTATAAACTAGAATGTAGGAAATCCTCTCATACCTGGTAGATAAGAACGTAAATCATTACAACTTTTCTACAGATAAATTTGACCATTTACATTAAAAAAAACCCCCAAAACCCTATAAGTTTGCATAGCGTTCACCCAGCTTTCCACTTCTAGAAATTTATTCTAAGGAAATAATCAAGATGTGCCCTAAGATCTTAATAATAATAATATATTTTTTCTCAAAAATAGAGCAATGAACTAATTTCCTTGCCCAACAATAGTGGATTATTTTTTTTTCTTTTTCAATTTAAATCAGGCATTTATAAACAGGAGAGCATACATTAATTACTTATAAATTATTCTCCAACAAAAGAGTAAGTCTGAATTATTTTTTTTAATGATGGTGCTATAGAATATCTTATGCCACTAAGAAAAATATTGCAGGTATATATTTATAGACATAGAAAGATGTCTGTGACATATTGCTAAATGGCAAAAAGCTGGTTATAAAAGAGTCTGACCCCACTTTCACTTTTTAAAAGCTTTCTATACACATATACGTATATGTACATACAAATATCCGTGTACATTTGCTTAGAAAAATATGTGAAGTGTTAGTCGCAGTTATCTCTGGGTGAGAGAATAACAGGCAAGTTTTCCTTCTTTTTAATTATTTCAATTTTTCTAAACTTTTTGTAATAAATAAGCATTTACTTTTTTGGTTTTTCATTGAAAAGTGATTTAAAAACAAAGCAAGAGATTTTCAGAGGGATTCTATGCAGTGGCCCCAAGGCAGGATGCTGGAGGTGTGGTTCGTGGACAATAAAAGGTCAGCAGAGGGAACAGGAAAGGGACCGTGTCCTCTTTCATGGGAGCCGTGTTTCTAGGGAAGTCAGCCCGCATTCTCAGGGAATGACCCTGCCCTGGCATTGAGACGAAGCCTCTGCAGTCCTCTCACAGTCACGCAGAGCCATGGGAGCTCTTTGGAAATGTCAGGCCATGCGTACCCAGCCAGCTCCCTAAGAAAAACGTTTCCACCGGAGTGGGGGGATGGAAGGGACAGTTCCTAGGCAGGTGCAAAACTCAGGTCACCAGCCACCTTCTTCAAAGTTACCCTTGTCCTATTTCTCATCCTCAACAATTTAAACATTGAATTCCCCAATCCCTCAAGAGAGTGCTTTGAAAATATGAAAGGAACGCACGTAAGCATCAAGAGAGAACAGAGACGGCCAAAGGCAGTTTCTTTTTAGCTTTCTCGGTTTCGAGGGGTCCCTGCTAGCAACGGATGTCTCTGAATTGGGGGGACCCCACTTCTAGGTTGATGTTTCTTTCCTCTTTGGCCCTCTGAGGTTTATAACGGGTGCCCTCGCACCCTTTTAGCACACGTATGTCCTCAACAAAAGTGGCACAGCAGTCAAACCGAGGACACATAAGTCGCTCCAGCAAGCCCAACCTAGGGTTTGTACCCTCCTGGTGAAAGGAAGGCTGGGATGATATGCACAGCTTGCCATGAGATGGGCTCCTGGGCTCCTGCATGGCAGGCTTTGGAGTTAGGAAGACGTCTGTGTTTAGAGGTGACCATGCCTAGAGACACAGAGCTGAGAGACACACAATCGACCAACACAGTCACTGCCAGGCCAGACTCTGCTTACCCCTCTTGATGCTACAGGAGAAGGGACTTTGGGACCCCACAGGACTGATTCTGAAGAATTTGGAGGCTCTTGGCACAGTTTATGGAGCTGCTTGGATGAGTAACATGAACTCTTGGAATCTTAGTACCTTTGTTTGTAAAAGTGGAAATACCACCAACCCAGGGAGGCTGTGTTGATTAAATGAGACCGTTAGGCCAGAGGGCCTAGAAGAGTCTCTTGTGGAAGGTTTGCAGTACCTGTGCTGAAAAAGAACTCCCTGCATCCCGTCTTCTGACCTAACTTCCAGATGGCAAAGACTGCTGGCCATCTATCCCACTAGCAGCTGTCCCTTTCTTAGCTGGGCAACAGATCCCTGGAATAAAGATCCCATTTCCCATCCTCTCTTGTAGCTGGGTGTGGTCATGAGAATTTGTTCTGGCCAGTGAGATATAAATGGGAACGTCACGTACCGCTTCTGTTTTACCCCTGTCTCTTCCTCCTGGGCTAGAATACAGACTTGGTGGTCGAAGCTGAAATAGTCAAATAATCGCATTGGCTTGTGAGACGAGGACAGCCAAGCAATAGGACAGAAGGAGCCTGGGTCGCTGACAACTTCACAAAGCCACCACACCAGCCTACATTCCCTACTTCTGGGTTCACTTACAGGAGAGAAAGATATATGACTGTGTTATTCAAGCCACTCTTGTTTTGGATTTTCACTCCTATGCAGACAGACCTAATTCTAATTTAAACATCACTCTTGCTCTATTTAAAGCTGTCTTTTTTCTTTTTTTTTTCAATCTCACCCTCTGTGAAAACAATGATTAGCAACTTACCACCTTAATAACAGTTCACATTTGTGAAATCTCCTAATCAATGCCTCCTGCCACTCACAGCATCTTCTATCACACTGTCCCCCACTGACCTGTCTCCCTTTTCTCTGTAGCAAGCAGACAAGACCACCCACCCTGGAAGGTTTCACCACTGACTCAAGGAATGGGGGTCTCTTCTGTAGTCACCCACCACAAGGAGACCCCAGACTCACCAAATCTGTTTGAATATCAAAAAAAGATGATGTTTATAGGAGAGGAAGTAAATGCATCTCCGGGGAGTGGGGGGAAGGCTACAATATTTTAAATGCTTTAAACTGCAACATTTCGGAGACATTTTTAAAGACCCAGAAAGACCTGGTTGTAAACTTTTAGGAAAAAAAATTTTTTTTTATTTAAACAATATTTATTTTAGTGTCTCATTTCTTGTTTCTGTTTGTTTTATGATAAGGGATCCTGATATGATGAAAGAAGCTTGTTCTGAACTAATTTTCTAAAGATTTTTGTCTCTGACAGTGTTTTTGTATTAAAAAAAAAGTTATTTTCTTGGCTATGATTTCTTTGAGGTACTAGAAAGAATTGCATGGTTTGTTTTGGTGGTTGCTAATGTTACTTTGGCTGGTTTGTGGGGGGTTTGTGTGTGTGATAAAATATACACAAAATAAAATTTAACATTTTAACCATTTTTAAGTGTACAGTTTACTGGCATTAAGTCCATTCACATTGTTGTATAACCATCATCACCATCCGTCTCCAGAATCTTCTCATTTTCCCAAACTGAAACTCCGCACCCAGTAATAACTTCCCGTTCCTCATTCCCCTCAGCCTCTGGCAACCCCCATTCTACGTTCTGTCTCTATGAATTTGACAACTTTAAGAACCTCATGTAAGTGGAATCATACAAATTTGTGTTTTTGTGTTTGGCTTATTTCACTTATCATAATGTCTTTAAGGCTGATGTATAATGTAGCGTGTGTCAGAATTTCATCCCTTTTTAAGGTTGAATAATACTCCATTTGATGTATATACTCCATTTTGTTTATGCATTCATTGGTGATGTCCACTTGGGTAGCTTCCACCTTTTGGCTACTGTGAATAATGCTGCTGGGAACATGTGTGTACAGATATCTGTTTGAGACCATGTTCTCAATTCTGTTGAGTATATACCTGAGTATATACCCAGGCTGGAATTGCTGAATCATATGGTGAGCCTCTGTTTCATTTTGTGAGAAAGCGTCATGCTGTTAAGGACTATTGTCAGAGCATGAGGGTGTAGTTTTTCCAGTAATGGGTGGCTTTAAAACGAGATTACACATCAGGATTACCTGGGAACTCTTAAATGCAAATTTCTGAGTGCCCCAGTCTCCAAGACTAGTAAATTGTCTAGGGGAGGACCTGGGAATATGAAATTCACCAAGTTCCCCATGCCACCCATCTGTGGAGTGGCCTTCGGGGCCATTAGGGTGGGGAAGAGGGTTTCAGCTGCATGGGTAATGTCTACGACACACATCAAAAGGGAGACAAGCTTCATTAGACCCTGGGTCGATCTCTGCCTCAATCTCCATGTGTGGTAGCAGCTTCTTGTAAGAAAGTGGAGGAGTAAGGAAAACCATCTCTGTGGCCTGGGGAGGAACCAGAATAATAGCTCTCATTGTTCAAGATTCACAGCTGCTTAATGGCCTGGTTATCCTTGCTGATCACTCAGGGGGCGGGCAGAGATGCTTCCTAAAGGAGTGTTTTCATGCACACTTCCTGATTGGCCCCATTTTTGGCTATCCAATATCGAAGGCTCCTCCTTGACAGCTTCTTGGATCAAGCCTTCTCATAGGTGGTGGGACTTCCTGCTACCCAGCCTATGAGAAGCTTTAATAGGGATTCTTGATTCAATGGTGTGGCCAGGGTGGCGGGGTCACTTGGCACAAAACTTAGCAACTCTGTGCAGGAAGGAACATCTATTTGGTCTCTCTCCCAACAGCATACATTTACAGGAATGCTCATAAGGGTCTGTGGGTCCTACAGGACAGGCACTATTTTCCAAGGAGAGCTAAGGGCATAGCTTTCCTCATTTGAGCACCAGAATTCTTTTTTTAACTAGGAATTTTTTTAAAAAATGTTTTATTTTGTAATTTGGTATAAAGTCATTTATATTGAGCTTAGAAAGTTTGGAAACTATAGGACTATGGAAGGAAGGAGGGAAAAAAAAATCACTCCTAATCTCACTGCCCGTTTTAGTGAATTTCCTTCATCCTCTTTTTCCTGTCATTTTCTTATTTGCTCACTTATGATTACATGATAAGTTTTTACCATGTTATATTATAAACACATTTGGGTGAATGCATGGATCTACCATGGTTTACCTAATTCTTTCCTACTGTTTAATAGTTTTGGTTGTTTGCAATTTTTCTGTATTGAAAACCATACTGCAATGAACATCTTCAGACAGAAAGCCTCTTACAAATTGTGTCCTTGGGGCAGAACCCAAGAAATGAGATTATGAAACCAGCCATTAACATATATGACCTTTGATATGTAGCCTATCTGATTTATGAAAGGATTGGTACCAAACTGTATAGCCATTAGCAAGTACAAAAATGGGCGATATTACCTAGGTTCTAACACAGTGGTTCACAATGGTGGGAGATTTTGCACCCAGAGGACATTTGGCAAAGTCTGGAGGCATTTTCAGTTTTGCAGATGCTTCTATCTGTTGAACAGAGGCCAGGGATGCTGCTAAGCATCCTGAGTGCATGTTACAACCATACACAACAACGAATCGTCTGGCCCCAAATGTCAATGCTGCCAACGTTGAGAAACTCTACTGTAACTATTACTTGGATCACAACTCATTCAGACAGAAAGATACTGAATCTTGTTAGTCCAGTGTCAGAGCCCAGTTGTCAGCATCTGTTGCTTCTGTTAGTTCCATATGATGTCGCTGATGTTGAAAACTGGTCTAACACCAGCTCAGTGTGTCCTTATCTGGCATTGGCACTCTGCTCCAGAATCGGATTTCCTTTGACCAACTCAGCGCACCACTGGAAGCACCCCTGCCCCTGCGGCTTTGTGAATTCTTACCTGTCAACTGCCAATGGCTCTCAGTTCAGACCACTACCACCCATCAGAAATGTTCTAAGATAATTGCCCTTCAAAAAGGGCCATCAGTATGCTCTGATTTTGAGAAGGTTTCTGGGATCCTATGCAAATTTACCCACACATACCCCATAAGAACCCCTGTGCAACACACCAAAACCCTAAGACTTTGAAGACATAATTTAAAAATCATCAATCTAATCCAAGGTAGAGACCAATAGCTCTTCCCTTTTTTTCTGTTCTCCCTATCCCCAGTGGTTAGCTGGTCAATGGCTTCTCAGAACAAACACCCCATGTCCCAGACTCTCTTGTGGCTATCCAGTGGCTCGTAAGCGGAAGTGATGAATGTGAGTTCTGGTGGTGCCATTTCAGAGAGGCAACATGCTGCTTTACATTGATGGCAGAAATGTGGGCACGCTGGCTCGATCTAGAGCAGTCATCTTAGACCAAGAGGTGGAAGCCATGTTTGGAGCATGGCAGATCAAGAAGATAGAAGGAGCCTGGGTCCTTCGTGATCATGGAGTTACTGTACCAGCCCTGCACTGTTTACTGCCATGTTTCACTGTGTGGGAGAGAAATAACCCCATGTTGAATTTAAGCCACTGTCATCTTGGTCTCTGTTACAACTGAACCTAATCCTAGTTGACACATAATCCAACTCTCTCATTTGAAAGATAAAAATGGAGGCCTGAGTGGACTGTAGCAGGCTTTATTCAAGGTGCCTTTTCTGTCCACTGTCTGGGAGTTTGCAGAATAAGATAAAAGAAATGTGTGAATATTTTAAGGGAGGTAGTGTATTCCGAAATACCTTGAGATTGATAACACAAAGGAAAGAAAGCAAGATTGCAGAACATATGAGATGCGGTTTAGGGCACAGTCAGGAAAGGGAAAATAAGATATCAGCCTTCATTTTTCAGGGTTAGAGCTTCTGAATCTGGGAGTAGTTGAAACTCTAACAACACCCTTGGTGATGTAATGATCCATTTTTAGCAATCGGCATGTCTGCATGCACTGACTGTTTATAGAGCAGTGTAATTAGTAGATACTTCATGGAAGCGATTGTTGCTGGGTCAATTATTCTTTAATAGATTGGATAGATCAGTGACTGCTCTGGAAGGAAAACCAACTTTTCTTTTCTCCTGATCAGGAGATGTAAGCACTCATAATTTATTAAAATGATCCCTCTGGTTTCATTTCACTCACGAAAGAAATATATGCACCTCCCTAAAATATACAGATTTGTTTTCCCTAGGGTCTAACAGGTAAAGAAAAAGATAATCGGCATCCTGTTGAGTTAGAAGAAAGCTGTGTCTGCACATTGCCTAAGAAACCAGTCATTTGGGACAGTTCTGCCAAAACACCCGTCGATTCTGTGAAAAATCCATCAGCCTGGTTATGTGACGTCCCATGGCCCTCTGTTTGCCCCTCCCAGGTGAAGTAACTGCATTTCTCATTTTTTACTGCCTATATTGGCTTCCTAAAAATGCTGCTGCAGGTAAAGTTTTGATTTCATAGAGGAAGTCCTCTATCTTTAAAACTCCCCACTGGGTTACTTTACTCATGATATCGGAAAATCCTCTGCAGAAATGAAGCTCAATTGTCCTGTGGAACATAGAGGGCCAGAAAAACCCAGTCCCTTCGATGAGCAGAAACAATTTGAAAGATGATTATTAATTGGCATTCTCCTTTCTCTTCTTTCCAGTGCCCAGAATATGGTTTTTCTTGGCTCTGGAGCTAAATGGAGTGAACACCTGGTCCAGATTTGCTTGGATACTTCTTCTCTAAGCAACTAATTCTTGATGGAAAATATGCTTCCACCATGTAGTTTCACACCAAAGAGAAGGGATAGCCTCCATTTAGCCTGTGTCTTTGATTTCATTTCAGCCTCCTGGAGGCTAAGTCGGTTCAGGCAAGCTTCATCCCGTACCTCATGTACAGAAAGCAGTTTGGCCTGGCTGACTGCACAATTATCACCGTGCAACAGAATCTTGGCACCAGCCTTTCAAGCAGGTTTCTGTGTTTCTGAAGGCTGTTTGCATCGCAAAAGAGAAACTCAGAGCGGCACCAAGATTCAAACTATGAAACATGTGGGTGCACCAGTCTTTCTATGTCAAATTACTTTTCTCTAGATTGGCCTACTTTCATTCCGCTTCCTTCTCTCATACCCCTTAATCTAGCCAGTTCCAACTTTGTATGAGCTGCCACACCCTGCTTCTATCTGTTGGCTTATCCCTCACTTCAAACAATGGTGTGCTGGAGCCAGCTCTTACTGGCTCAAGAAAGCTGATGGTGCATAGTTCTTCCCAAGGTCATGTTCAATAATGTCACATTGGTAGCTTGAAACTGGGTACAGTAAGGGTAATTACACCACAGAAATCAGCAAATCCTACAAACAGGGCTTTTACCGCCCCCCATCCCAGAGAGCCAGCTGTTAAACACATACCACCACACTGCCAGATTTACCCCTTTTCAAAAGTGAAATCACATAAGGACTGATTTTACTTTGATAACTGTTTAGCTCTATCTACAGCCCTAGAATAACAAAAAGGAGTACCAATCCTGGGCAAAATTGTTATGTGTGCCTTATGCACCCCTTCACAGTTTTCTCTAGAACAGTCTCCTCCAAATTGGCCCTCCTCCTGGAACTAATAAGCTAATATAGCAAGGTTGCAGGATATAAGGTGAATATACAAACATCCATCCTGCCCTTCTTCATAACTCTGCTCTATCTCCAGGCCAGCCTTTCTCAGCAAGGTTGGACGATGTGGAGGTTTCCTGACGATTCTCCCTACGAACACACCTGACCAATGCTCCATTTACCTATGCCAAATTCATAAACACATTCTAACTGGGAATTGCTCCATATCTTTTTTCTCTTAGATGAATATATTTTTAACATGGGACTTTCCATGTCTTAGCTCCAAAAATTAGGGGAATTTTAGTCACATTGGCAAGGCTAGCAAATATTTAAAAAGCAGTGAAACCAATCACTGTCTCTTAAATAGACTTTGCATACTTACTCCAATAAAGAATTACAAAACTGGACAATCACTTTAGAAAACGCTTTGGCATTTCATATGCTAAACATAGTTATTTTATGACTTAGAAATTCTATTCCTAGGTACATACCCAAAAGAATAAAAAAATATACATCTACACAAAAACTTGTATATAAATGTTTATAGCAGCATTATTCATAATAGTTAAAAAAGTGGAAATAATCCATCAACTGATGAATGGGTAAATAAATAAAATGCTGTCTATCCATACAATGGAATATTATTTAGTCATAAAAGGGAATGAAGTACTGACACACGCTACAACATAAATGAAACTTGCAAACATGCAAAGTGAAAGAAATCAGGCACAAAAGGCCACATGCTATATAATTCCACTTGTATAAAGTGTTCAGAATAGGCAAATCCATAAAGACAGAGAAAATAGATTAGTGATTGCCAGGAGCTGGGGTGACAGGGGAATGGAGAGTGACTGTTAATGGTATGAAGTTTCTTTTTGGGGTGATGAAAAATGTTCCTACATTAGATAGTGGTGATGGTTGTACAACTCTGTTAAAAACAAAACAAAACAGTGGATTTTATACTTGTAAAGCATGAATTTTATAGTATGTGAATTATATCTCAATAAAGCTGTTATTTTTTAAAAATCAAATATCTACTGAATATATATTTTTATCAGAATGTAAATAACCTACCAAATTAAAAAATAGTAATTAAAAATTTTTAAAAATGCAGGCCAATTTTAGTTGGATTCTGGTTTGAACAAACTAAATGTAAAAAGACAGTTGGAAAAATTTTAAACCAAGTGTAGATGATATTACAGAACTCCAGTTGATTTCCTTAGGTGTAATTACGATATTATGAAGAAAAAAGGAGAAACTTCCTCAACTTGAGAAAGAACATTTACAAAATACCTCTAGCTAACATCATATTTAATGGTGAGAAACTAGAAGCTTTCCTGTTAAGATGATAAACAAAGATGCTCCCTTTTCCCCCCAATATTTTTTTAGAAGTCCTACCTAATACAATAAGACAAGAAAAGGAAATACAAGATATACAGATTTGGAAGGAAGAAATAAAACTGTCTTTGTTTTATTATGTAAAAAATATGAAAGAATCAATGAAAAAAACTCCTGGAATTAATAAACTATTATAGCAAAATGGCAGAATACAAGGTTAATATATAAAAGTCTATCACTTTTCTGTATATCAGCAAAGAACTAGTAGAATTTGAAATTAAAAGCATTTCACCGTTTACATTAGCACTCCCAAAATGAAATACTCAGGTATACATCTAAAAAATATACATACAAGATCTCTATATGAGGAAAACTACAAAACTCCGATGAAAGAAATCAAAGAACTAAATATATAGAGAGATATCCATGTCCATAGATTAAAAAATTCAATATTGTCAAGATGTCAGCTTTTCCAACTTAATTTGTAGACTCAGTGCAATTCTAATCACAATCCCAGCAAGTTATTCTGTCAATATCAACAAACGGATTCTAAAGCATATAAGGAAAAGCAAAAGATCAAGAACAGCCAACAGTATTGAAGAAAAACAAAACCAGAGAACTGACCCTACTTGACTCCAAGACTTACTATAAGGCTGCAGTAATCAAAATTGTGTGGTATTGGCAAAAGAATAGACAAATAGATCAACGAAACGGAAATAAAAAAACACCACAAATGACCCCCCCCATCCCCAATAAATATAGTCAACAGATGTTTGACAAAGGAATGAAGGGAATACAATGGAGGAAAAATAATTTTTTCAACAAATGATGCTGGAACAACTGAACATCCACGTGCAAAAATATAAATCTAGATGCATATCTTGCACCCTCCATAGGTGTTAACTCGAAATGGATCACAGTCCTAAATGTAAAATACAAAACTATGAAACACTTAGAAGATAACACAGGAGAAAAATCTAAATGACCACGGGTGTGGCAATGACTTTTTAAATACAACACCAAAGGCACGATCCATGAAAGAAATCATTGATAAGCAGGACTTTAGTAAAATTTAAAACTTCCGCTCTGCAAAAGATACTGTCAACACAAGGAGAAGGTAAGCCACAGACTGGGAGAAAATATTTGCAAAAGGCATATATGACGAAGGACTGCTATCTAAAATAAACAAAGAATTCTTAAACTGAACAGTAAGAAAACAAACAACATTTTTTTAAATGATTTTAAAAATTAGCAAAATACCTGGACACCTCATCAAAGATATGCAGATGGCAAGAAAGCATATGAAAAGAAGCTCAACATTATATGTCATTAGGTAATTGCAAATTAAAGCAACAGGATGCCACCACACGCTGTGTGGCCCCAAATCCCAAACTGACAACTCCAAATGTTATCCAAGATGTGAAGTAACAGGAACTTGCATTCATTACTGGTGGGAATACAAAATGGTACAGCCACCTTGGAAGAGTTTAGCAGTTTCTTACAAAACTAACAATATTCTTACAATCCAGCAGTCATGCTCTTTGGTATTTACCACATTTAGTTGAAAACAAGTCCACACAAACCTGCACGTGGATGTGTATAGCAGCTCTACTCATAATCACCAAAACTTGGAAGCAACCAAGATGCTCTTCAGCAGGGGAATGGAAAAACAAATTGCAGTCCATCCAGACAATGGAATATTATTCAGCACTAGAAAGAAATCAGTTATCAACCCATGAAAAGACATGGAGGAAACAAATGTATATTACTAAGTGAAAAAGCTAATCTAAAAAGATTACACCGTATGATTCCAACCATATGACATCCTGGAAAAGGCGAAAGTACGGAGACAGTGAAAAGATGAGTGGTTGCCAAGTGTTAGGGGCTTACATGAATAGGCGGAGCACACAGGATTTTTAGGGCAGTGGAGCTATAAGGCGTAATACTGTTATGTTAATGCTGGATACATGCCATTAATCATTGGTCAAAACCCATGGAATATGCAACACCAAGAGCAAACTATACAGTAAACTATGGACTTTGGGTGATAATGATGTGTCCACGTGGGTTCACCAATGAGAACAAATGTCCCACTCTGATGGGGATGTTGATAATGGGGGAGCCTATGCATGTGTGGGGGCAGAGAGTCTATGGGAAATCTCTGCACTTTCCACTCAGTTTTGCTGTGAATCTAAAATTGTTCTTAAAAAGTCTATTTTTTTTAAATGGAATTACGGGACACATAGGAAATTGCTTCTATCGTTTAAAAACATATGTAGGAATGAAATGCCACAATCTCTGTAATTTTCTTTGAAAATACTTTAGAAGAAAAAAGAAACAAATTTGGAAAAATGTTAATAATTTTGAAATCTAAGGATGGATGTATGGAAATTCGTGCTACTGTTCTGTTTCTGTATGTTTGAAATTGTTCATATCAATAATTTTAAAAGAATTTCCAGCCATAGAAGCTGTAAGTTTGGGCTTCTGTTCATATTCATCCCCTAAAATCTGGGCCTGTGTTACCCTAAAAGTTATAAACCTACTGTTGTCATCCTAGAAAAAACTGTGATAGCTGGCATTTGGATACTGGAAAGCTGGCCCTGTGATCTGCCTGCCCATATATACACAGAGCTGAGCTAAGGTTCTTTTTATTTTATTTAAAAAATTTTTTTCAGTTACAGTTGACATTTAATATTATTTTATATTAGTTTCAGGTGTACAGCAACAAGTATTGGCAAGGATACGAAGAAAAGGGAACCCTTGTACACTGTCGGTGGGATTGCAAATTGGTGCAGCCACTATGGAAAATGGTTTGGAGATTCCTCAAAAAATTAAAAATAGAACTACCTTATGACCCAGCAATTCCACTTCTGGGTATTTATCCAAAGAAATCTAGAACACTAATTCAAAAAGATATATGAACTCCTATGTTCCTTGCAACACTATTTATAAGAGCTAAAATATGGAAGCAACCCAAGTGCCCATCAGTAGACAATTGGATAAAGAAGATGTGGTACATATATGCAATGGAATATTACTCGGCCATAAAAAAGAATGAAATCGTACCATTTGTGACAACATAGATGCCACTAGAGGGTATTATGCTAAGTGAAGTAAGTCAGACTGAGAAAGTCAAATGCTATATGTCACTTATATGTGGCTAAAGTTCTTTAGTCTGTAGTGGGTGGGTAAGGAAGTGACTAACCAGTAGGCATTTCCAGCCCTCTCAGTTCAGCTGGAGGTAGAGTGCTGTATCTATTTCATTATTTTCTTTTTATGCTCTTTGGAACTGTAATTGTTCAATTAAATGGTTTGGGTCCCACTAACGGCATTTGGTGTATTTATACTATTCTCTGACCAACAAATCCCACATCATCAAAATAATATTTTAAAATATACTAATACATATCTGCTTGTACTGACACCATTTCCTTTTTTTCTTCGAGGGAAATCCTTTTGCTTTGGGGAATTTTAAAGCTCTTATAAATGCAAAGGAAGAGAAAGAGGTAACATTTATCTTCTAGCATCCAAACTAGGATGTTGAAACAAGAAACGAGTCTTGGAATCCAAGCTTTGTCTCTAGGGGAAGGGTTTTGTAAGTCCCTGAATCCCTACCCTTTAGGAAGGACAGTCCTGGTGGACCTGACAACAACCCTAGCCTTTTAGGTCACAGGGTCCCATTTGACCCAGAAGAAGAAACGAGGCTAGGGAAGGGGAAACTGGCTGTTGGGCATGCGTCTGGTCTAAGGCCGTGTGCCAGATGAATGGAGAGAAACTCAGGCAGCTTATTTGCCCCACTTTTCATTTGGAACCCTGAGAAATTACCCTGTAAGCTCCCACCAACCTTCCATGTGCAGCTACATCAGAGCAAACTCAGGGCCACAGCACAGTCTTGTGGAGCGAGTTTGGCTCCTATATGATGTGGAAGGCATTTCACAGTCCCCATGTACCCTCTCAGGGTATGACAAGCTAAATTAGGGGCGTTGGGCTCATCAGGTATCTTGGTGAGAAGTGAGGCAGTCCCAGAGAAGAGGAGATTGGGCAGAAACTCAGAAGGCATGTGGTGTCAATAGAAGAAGTGCTAGGCCAAGTCAGCTGGAAAGAGACCAGTCTGTGTGTTACGGCAACAGCAGAGGACAACACGGGCACCAGAACCAGTGGTCACCATCCACGCAGCAATCCCAGCCTGCTGCTCCATGGCTGAGACTGGCAAGGAAGCGTCGGCCCTCACATCTTTCCAACCATCCCTCCCTCCCTCCAATTTCACAGGGTCATGTAAAATACAGCCCCCTCCCCTATACTTGGAGGAGGAGTGGTGGGGGTGGAACACTTACCCCCAAAGACCTAGAAAGACTGTTTAAACGACTGCCTTGAACCAAGCACAGTAACCTTGGACCTAAGTAACTGTGGACCTAAGTAACTATGGTTGCTTCCACCCCTTACTCCTGCCTCCCAACAGGATTAGACCAGTTTTAGAAAAATGAAGGAACTACATTTTCTTTGCTCATCTGAATACAATGGGAGAAGATTCGAATCATGCCACAGCCAAAGTTTGTTCTACAGCACACCCTTCTCCCAAGATACTCACATGGTAAGAGTCCCATGGCCAAATAAATCTGGGAATCCCCCTACCCCAGATGCCTCTCCTGACACTGCACACACAACACACCTGAGCATATTAACGTTTCTGAATGTTCCATGGTGAAAAGCCTGTTGAATCTTTATTGATCTCGGCACCGTGTTTGGTCCCAAAGCCTTCCTTTGGATAACTTCTATTGATATTCCCAAACACTCATGTTCTCATGAACATGCTTGGGAACCTTGTTCAACGGAAAAGCTGTATGTTGGCTCCAACAGGCAGGGACGTTACAACCACTTACCTCCTGGCAGAAGAAACTAGTCCCCGCCAAACAGATACTGTCAGTTTCTAGGTGGCTCGGGCATATGGTGTCCACACTTTCCAGCATTTCTACCCCCTTTGGATGGACACATTTGTGTGATTAGGCTCAGGTATATCCTGCACATAGGACTAGACTCTAACTGATTCATGGCTTCCATTTTGCTGTCAGAGACAAGATGTTAAAAATGCACACACACATTTTTGGTTTTTCTATACCAACCATTTACTGAAGTGGAAAGAGCCTGAATTAAGGCATCTAGAAAAGCCTAGGTTTGAAGCTGTCCCCTGTCTCCTAGTGGACTACCAGCCCCAGTTCAAATGTCAACAAAACCATCAGAGGTAAATGGAAGCACATCTTGGACCTTTCCCTGCAACCCTCCCACAACAGGATGTGGGCTTCTCAAATTTCAGGACTCCCTGGGGATCCCTCCCATGGCCTCCTTGCCATCTCAGCCCTCCCTGCCCAGCCTTGTTTTCTACTTGTCCCTCAGACCATAACACCCAAGCAGCCCTGGATTGTGCCTGGTGTTTCTGGCACGTGATATGGGACCTCACAGGAGCCCATGTCCCAAATTCCCATCCTCTTTCCCTTGGCCAGCTCTTGATTCAGAGCTTCTTTCCTTGCCTCCTGCTGTGACCTGATGACTTGAAGAGAACCACAAAGCAGAGGCAGGACTCTCTGTGGCTTGGACACTCCGTGGAGGCTTAGTTCCATTCCATAATGAGATTAATGGAAGCTGTTTTATCTGCCTTGCAGGGCTGTTGTGAGAATGAAAGTCTGTCTAAGTCTGAGGTTTGCCATAAAGCCCAATGCAGATGTTTCTGGTTACTACCTATTTTTATATAATTTAACTTTAATGTTACACAGTATCTTTAATGACTCTTCAAACGGCCTATGTTGTTATTTGTTTTATCATCTGGAGGCAGAAAAAAAAAAGGCTTAGTGCCATATTTTTCTACCCAGAGAAGTTTTAAATAAGGAAGGAGGTCCTCAGACACATCCCATGAAATGCCCCTGTAAAGAAGATACTCCCGCATCTGCACTGGGAGCCTCCCCGGCCCTCTTCCCACTCTAGTCATTAGCTACAGATTTAGTTCCTGTTTGGGAACTGCTGACCTTGAATTTCCACTGGCTTCGATTTTCTGCTGGCCTTCATGACTTCCTTCCTTCCTCCCTCCCTGGCTTCCTGAGCCTTTCAAGCTTTTGTGATGTTCAAACTTTTGGCACACAGGATTGCGGACATACCTTTTGTATACCACACCGCCAGGCTCTTCTTTTAGAAGGAAACACAACCAAACGTCGTTTTAAAGAACTTCTATAATCCTCTTGGGAACAGATTCTGTCCAGATTTTGACCATAACATGTCTAGTTCTTCCTACTCCTCTCCAGGTTCAAGTGCCAACAAAACTGTCAAAGGAACATGGAAGCCAGGCCTTGGATCCTCACCACTTAATTCACAACAGAATGTGGGCTCAGCTATTCTGAACCGATCACACTTGTGGCAGCACCATCAAAGCTCTCAACCTAAAATCATCTTGGGAGACCTGAAGTAAAAGCAAAAACCCTGGGGAACTATTAGTAAAGCACTGAAGGTTAGGGAACACATTTTAATACCTCCAACAAGCCTCCCCCCCGGATTAGCTCTGAGCCAAATGAATCACAGTTGTAGTGGATTTCCAGCTGAATTGGTCTCTCCACATGCAGCCCTCAGAGAGACATCAACCAATAGGAACGCCCCCAGGAATGCAAGCCCTGGTAGCTCTTCACCTTGTCAGCCAATGAGGGGCTCTCATGGGCAAGAGCAGAGCTTGAGCCAGATCTAGAAAACTCTAGTCCCTAATATTTGATCATGTTTTTGTCCCTAATTAATTATAAGATAAGATTCGATGGAGCAAAATCTGTCATTTAGTCCACCTCAAAATTCCCATTTGTAAAACATTGGCAATCACAAATCTTCACCCCTGTCTTCCAAAAAGTGAGATTTTGAAATCTTTATTAACTCGCACGTGTGGGGAGTGCTTAGGTATCACACTTTCAATGTTTAGATCTAGTCTCTCATAAAAGCTTACTACAACCCCATGAGGGTGAGACTAGTATTACCAGTCCCATTTTATGGTTGAACAAACTGAGGTTCAGAGAGTAGGAGGGGGTTCCCCCACAGTCCTACTGTTGGTAAATGACAGAGCTAGGTCTCAGCCCCAATATGTCTAAGTCTCCTGCTCTTTGTTTTCATTCAGCAGATTTTTCACCTACAGTCTTTTGTCTGGCTTCAGGAGATTGATGAAAAAAGTCGTATTACATGCATTTTTCTTGAAAGAGGGTTCATAGCTGTCATGAGATTTTAAAAGAGACTCAAGATTCAAAAATTGTTAAGAACACACTGCCTGTCTTGTCTGGCATAGAGCAGGCATTCAACGTTTGTGTGCTGGATTGAATTGGGGGGTGGGGGGTGAGGTGTGTCTCGGAGGAATAACACTCTGTTTATCCAGAAGAAGGGCCTGGGGGGAATGACCCTATGATGCAGCAGCTGAGGTCCTGGCCATGGTGACTCAGAGAACACATGCAGAAGTTGGGGCACAGGCCAGGAAATCTTTATGATAGCTGTATAGCCTGGAACTCTGGACCAATGCACCTCACCTGAAGAACATACACCTAAAGAACATACACCTATAGAGAGAACCCTGTAGAAAGGAGAGGAATTCCTTGCCCTTCTCCTGACTTGGAGTGTGGTGGCGAGTTTAGGGGTTCCTGGGTCTTCTCTGAATGAATACACCCTCTGAGACTTTCCTAGGAGCAAAGGAATGAAGCCTTTCTGAGGAGATTGCCTTTATCTGCTGGCCCAACACTCATTATAAAGTGGACAAAGGGGAAGGGTGAGCTTTCCCACCTTCTGCAGAGAAGATAAATGAATATGAGGCTTTGGCAAAATTGCTGTAACAAATGTGGAGATCAAGGAGCACCATTGTCAAGCCAGTTGTCATCCTGGCAACTGGACCAGTTTTCGATATGCCCACGGGTACCTTCAAGAATGAGACGTGCATCACGATTTGGCATCCGTTCAGAGACATGAAGTACAATTAGGACATTTTTATCCTCACAACAGAATATCATACCCCCTCTTGGCTAAACAGACACATTACGTGCCATTACAATGTGTAAAATCGGGTTAACTTGGGCAGTAAGAAACAAGCCTATGGACCCCAGTCAGGCTTCTGGTTTGGGATGGTTTTGGTCTTTGTGTCGAACAGGATGTGTTTAGAGGAGGGATTTCCGTGGCCACTGAAATGTGGAGAAACTTGGTGCTCAAAGAAGAATGAGGGGAAACAAGAGCCTGCGTGTGTGTCCCATGGTAAACAACGAGGCCGGAAGCATCCATCTGGAACACAGTGAAAAAACAACTGCCTGCTGAAACGCTGGGACACCAAAGCCCCCGAGATGGAGCAACTCCTTAGCCAAATGTTGCTGGATAACAGATAGAAAGGATGGCTGTGGAGGGATGAATTGTATGGGGAAAAGTTGGGAACAAGAATATTTAGCAGCCAAATAGTGTGTGTTTGTGTGTGAGAGAGAGAGACAGTGAAACAGAGAAAGACAGAGACACAGAGAGGCGAGAGAAGAGAAGAAAAGCCCAGATTCTGTTGTTGAAAATGCGTTCAGTTTAAAATTCAGTCCACAATCCACCTCAGTGCCTTTCAGTAGCGTCCTGGCACCAGACTCGGGTTGTGGCAGCTCCTTGAGGAACCCCGAATATAGTAGCATGGGAAAAAAATGTATATATGATACGTTTCAAGGTCCTTGAAGGATTCTTAATCAAGTTACATTGAGGAGGAAAGTTTCAAGCAGCAGTGCTGGCATTATTTTGATTCACCCAGTAGAAAATTAGTAATGCATATTTCATATAATTAGGGTCAAGAATGGATTTGGCATCCTTCAGGCAAATGACCCAAACACAAAGCTGATTCAGCTGGCATGATTTCTAGTCTTGAGAACAGCAAGTCTGGCAACAACTAACTAGGCAAGAGGAGACAGTGGAGAGACCATTGTTTGGCCACCCCCTGCGCAAACCAGGGCAAGGAATTGTGGATCCCCAGCAGTTAGCGGTATGAGGGACCCGCTGGAATACAGCACGATGTTGTGGGTATTGGCTTGTGCCTGAAACATCTCCGGAAGCTTTATGAAGGTGCATTTAATTGTGTTATAGGCCAGAAAAGTAAGTGGTGCTTGTTTTACAAACACTAGGCATGCTGGGAGGTGTGCCTTCTTGAAGCTCACCCAGTGTCCCGGTGGGTGAGTTGACTCTAGATCTTGATGCTAAGAGATAGAAAAAAAAAGAAAGGAAGTCAACCTACATTATTATGAATACAGCTGATGAGCAGAAACTAGATTTGGAACATAACCATGATGCGTATAGCACAGATGCTTCCATTCAGGACCAGAAAAAGTTGTCCTGAGCAGTTTTAAAACTGTCAAGTCGTATTCAAGAAAGGATGGCAATGAAACCCCAAAACCAGCCTCATGGCATTCTTAGACCATGAGCCTCCAGTGAGCCTGGCTCCCAGTGTGTGGAAGTCTGGACTTCAAGTGTGGTAACATCTTGGCTCACTGCTGGATGCTACCAGGCCAGGGCCAAAAGGGCCGCATGGCATCGTGTGTTTACTCTGCTTCTCCCTCAGGCTACTCCCAGTGGATACTTTGGGAATAAGACCAGCAGGCTTGTCTTCAGGCACATTCCAAGGGGAGTATTGGGAGAAAATATCAGATTTTATTACCTATGGCAGAGCACGTAAGTGGGTGGATGGAAATGGGAAGCCTCATAGACAGAGATGACATCGTGTAAGAGAGACCCAAATAACAGTGACTTAAATAAGATGAAAGTTACTTCTCTGTCCTGTAACAACCTGGACATAAGCTGTCCAGGTCAGGTAGGATGGCTTATGGTGGAGGTACCCAGTCTCTTTCAATCTTGTTCTCTGCTATCCCTAGGGTGTGGTCCTCATCTAAATGGTCCAAGATGACTCACCACCACCATGTGTACATTCCAGCAGTAAAGATGAGGAAGGTACATACCGTGTTTCCCCGAAAATAAGACCTAGCTGGACCATCAACTCTAATGCGTCTTTTGGAGCAAAAATTAATATAACACTTGGTCTTATTTTAATATAATATAAGACCAGGTCTATAATATAATATAATATAATATAATATAATATAATATAATATAATATAATATAATATAATATAATACTGGGTCTTATATTAATTTTTGCTCCAAAAGACGCATTAGAGCTGATGGTCCAGTTAGGTCTTATTTTCAGGGAAACTCTGCCCAATAAGAGAACAAGCTGGATGTTCTACATATCCCTTGCACTCACATCCCATTGGTCAGAAGATAGTCATGTGACCACAGCTAACTGCAAGGGAGACTGGGAAACGTAATCTCTGCCCCTCCCCTCGGAGTAGCCATGCACCCAGCTAAGAATTGCATTTCTGTGGAAGCAGGCGTGAAGCAGTGTGGAGTAGGGTGTGATGGCAGCCAAGTCTTTGACTCCCTTCTAGACGTCTCCCACCCCACACTTCTTCATTAGCTGCTCCTCCTCTTTCTTCCTCTGACCCCCCAACACTTCCTTTCCTGTGCCCCACAACAGCAGCTCCAGACTTGCTCTTTGTCACATCTTCCTTCATCCACATTCCATGGCCCTGCTTAGAACTCTCTCCTTGTCCTCCTCTTTTCACATTCTCTCCTTCAATTTAGAGAAATCTAAACATAAAGAAACAAAAAGTTGCATCTTGCGTGAACATCTGGCAAGCCTTCTTCCTCCTGGATGTAACTCCTTGTATTATGTTGACCACTTTAAACAATTACCTCCCTAAATACGGGGGTGGGGGGTGGCTTCTGTAAATAGGAAGTGGCTCTAACATTTCTGTACTCTGTGTACTCAAACACACTAGATAAATAATTTTCAACACACGAATCAAGACTCACTTTGTTCTGCACGGTGGGGACCTGGATATATACACAAGTGAGAGACTGAATATGCACATGGGTGTGACAATAGGGCTGACTCACATAGGAAGCCCAGGAAACCATACCACAGCCTCTGCAGCAGCTGGCCCAGAGCAGAGTTGGGATCTGGTCTTTCACCGCCAGCTCCCTATTTCTTGGCTACCCACACCCCACACCCCACCCTACTGCCCCGTCAACCTGTTTCAATTCAATACCAACCAGAGAAAGCCAAATGTCAAATATGCTGCCCTAACCAAGCACATAGGATGACACCCCACTTGTAAGCAGCTCCAGTTCCCCCAGGCCCACAGCCTCCCATCACGGCACATCGGAAGCCTTCCCTCTCTGCAGGACAAAGCTTTCCCACTCCTGTGCCTGCCTGGGAGGTTCTGCCCAAGCCAAGTGATGGTGTCTCCCCGCTTGCTGTTATTACGAGCTCTGAGTAAATAGCCTTTGCCTGTTCCAAATTGGGTGGTCTTCGTTTATTTTCACATTTGCAAAAAGCCTTCTCTGAGCTGAACAGTTAAGATCTGTGCTCTTCATACAGTTTTCTGTACATAACTTACCCATCAAAACATTTAAAACCTTTGCTTTGCTCAACCTTCTGAATAAAGAAAAAATTAACAATATTAGGACAAATATTAGGACAAAGAAGAGCATGAAAGGACATGGTAAAATAAAGTAAGTTCCACCAGTTTCAATGGGCGGTAGAAGAACCCAGCGCTTCTCACTGCTAGTTCATTTGAAATGCCACTGGCAGACTTAGGAATAGCTCTGTCATTTTATGAAAAGGCCGTAATCACAGCACTGAAAAGGAAGATGGAAAGAAAACATCCAGAGAAGCTGTGTGTCCAGAGCTTCCGGGGCCTGTCCCAGCATCTGCGTGGGGTTTGGGGGAAACAGACTAAGGCATGGCTGACCCTAAGAATTAAAACTTTACTAATAAACCCGTACGTGTACCATATGTTTTTCCTCCATGCCTCTACCCTAGTGACAATCTCTCTGTAGTGGTCCATCTCCTCTTAACGTATAACTTGCCTGGGGCCTCCCTGAGACCCTGAGAGATTGGTGGGATCAGACCTCAGACCACCCCATGGAACGGTCTTCAGGTCTCTCTCAGGTAGCAGGGAAGCCTGTTATGCAAATTAACTCCAGACAATTAGAAAGCAAAGAACGCCCCTGCCAACAAACTGTTGTTTGTTTGTTTTTTATTTTGAAGAATTTAATTCAGTGTAGTTCTAGGAATGAAATGGAGCTTTCCCCCAGGGTTTTGGCTGAGTTTTGACATAAGTTTTAAGGCATTAACTATTCACAGAAATCAAATATAAAAAGTTAGAGTGAGGTTTAAGAGGAGGGTCGAGGTGTCACTAAAAGTTGCAGAATAAACAATCCTG
The DNA here is from genome assembly GCF_036562045.2 of Rhinolophus sinicus. Classification (NCBI taxonomy): domain Eukaryota; kingdom Metazoa; phylum Chordata; class Mammalia; order Chiroptera; family Rhinolophidae; genus Rhinolophus; species Rhinolophus sinicus. The sequence goes on along the minus strand of NC_133759.1, from coordinate 10,604,174 downwards.
TTTGTGACAATCACAGAGGGCTCTTCTTCCGATTCCAAAGCTGAATTTCAAATGTAAAGGATAAGCCCTCTGGTTTGTACTCCAGGGAGAGTGAGGTCTACCAGACTAAAACATGTATCAAGGACCTGACACTGAGCAAAATATCGCTGGGGCTCTGCGGACCTACACTGGTGGTTATCGCCAGGGCCATAAAGAAATGATGAATGAGGGGAAAGATAGCCACTAACAGACGGCGGGTAGGAGAGGAAACTCACTGATGTTAATTGATTACAAGGTAGAAGATCGGACATTAAATATGAATGCCAGGAACAAACTAATTATACACAAGTCCTCTGTGCAGCAGGGGCTTCTCACCTTCCAGGAGGCACATCACCTGGTAGGTGTCAGGAAGCCCTTCCATGCTTTCTTAATTAATCCCTGGCAGCTCTGAGAGGGAGTTCTAATATTTCTCCCATTTAAAACTATCTGCAGATGGCCTTATTCTGGCACCAAATGTGGTATCAATGTCACCCCAACCATCACCTCTTGACTGACAATATCGTGGCACGCTCCCCACACCAGCCCTGCCCAGGACGCTCTTAGACCCTTACCACTGAGACCCTTATCCCGTCTCCCCATCAGCCACAAATGCCGCTTCCTTCCCATTTCTCATACCCTCCACTGGCCAGGACTTTGTGTGGCTCAGCTGGACCCTCGCCCTGGCCCCTGCTGGTGGCATTGTGTCCCACCTTCTCTCTTCTCCTGCTGACAAGCTGCTCTCATTGCTTTCCAAACTCAGCCACATTCCCCAGCCTGACATTCCAAGCACCTGTCCTTCCAGCCCAGCCCTCAACCTCATTTCCCTGACAATCCTTCAGGGGCCTTCTTGTCCAGCCTTACACTTTCTGGTCAAACCTGCTTTTTTTTTCAAGCCATTGTTTATTATGAGATACAACATAAAAGTCCCACTTAGGATGTAGATAGCAACAAGAGAATATCAATCCCACCCAAGCAACGTGAAAATACAGAATTATTTAAAAAGTCATATGTTTTCTTGAGCCCATCAGTGAGATAAGGTCACAAGGAACCCAGGTGAACTAAATTTCAAAGATGATAACCCCCTTCAAGGCAATACGGGATGCATAACTGTTTCCCCTTTGACAGACCATGAATGAAAGTAGTTGTTGGGGCCTCCATAAGATACAGCACAAAAATAGAAAAATGTGTGGACCATACCTGCAGAGATAAGTGAATTATTAGAGAATAAGCACCTGTATAATTGCTACCCAGGTCAACAGACAGGCCACAATGCTTCCTCCCTGCTAGGAAGAGCAACTCCACTGGTCTTTCATGGTACCGACTCCCTTGCTTTCCTTGAATCCTTTTACCACTAAATGTGAGTCTGTAATTGCTATAGTTCAGTTTGCCCTTTTTAAAACACTTTGTAAAATGGAACCCTGCAATGGATCCTCTCAGCAGCTGGCTTCTTTCACCCAACACTGTGTGTGTGAAATTCTACCATGTTGCATACCGCTATAATGTATCCTGTACACCTCTGTTCCTGACGCCTCCCACCTAGAATGTCTGCCCCCCATTAGCCCATCTAGTGCCCCCATCCACCTGCCAAATCATCACCCATCCTTAGAATTCAATACAAATACCCCTTCCTCCTCCACCTCCTCCTCCGAGAAGCCCTCCATACAACCCCAGGTAGAAGCTGTCACACCTGCATGTAACTCCTCCACATTTGAACTTCTTTACACTTACATTGCTCTGCACAATGGTTACTTATGCTGCAATTTCAACATGTTGGAGAAGGTGTGCTCAAAACCAAACAGTTGCACTATTTTATTTAGGCGCGATATTTATGCTGAGCACTCAGCCAGACACATGGTAGGGGGTCAACGAGTCCAGTAGATGCACGGATCTACCTACCAGGCTCTGCCTGCAAAAAAACAAAAGTACCATGGACTCCATTGGGCCAGAACCTGGCAGAGCCTGGGTATTGTTCTTGTTAATGTTTGATTGTCTCACACAGTGCTGTAGATAGAGGAGTGTCAGGAATGACAAGCAAGATGGCAGCGTGTTCTGGGAGTTGCTGTGGGGACTCATCCCTCCTTCAAACTCTTTCCGCTGTGTCTCTCTTTCTCAGAGAAATGCCCTGCAGAACATCATCTGGCTCTTTGAGCTTGCTTATTCTTTGGATTTCGAGTACACAGGAGTTTTCTTTCTGACTCTGTAGGATTAAACAAGTTGGTAGATTATTTCAGTTGGAATGAAAACAGCAACATCTCTGACATTGCATTTTGAGAGATGGAAACTGGAGAACCAATCTTGGTGCATCTTTGATGTCCCCTGGCAGAGAAAGAAGTGGTTGAGAAACCTTAGAAAACTTGCCTCTTTGCTCTGAAAAGGGACATGGGTATGGAAGGGGAATCTGAGAGGCGTAGAAGCTGAAGGGCGCCCAGAACACCAGGTCCCATGACAATAGCGGTGAGGATGGAGTCTCTCAACAGAGGCTGGAGCAGGGTCCTCCAGGGGCCATTGCCTGGTTGGAAGGCTCTTCTTGGGATTCGAGTCCTTTATCTCTGTTATTATTTACACTCCATGGCGTCTGGAAGCCGAAAACACATGTAAACTAGGAGGAAGAGGAACAACTTATCTCCCTCAAAAAGACAAGTGAAACAAAAGAGCACTTATTACTATTACCAACTGTTAACAGTGATTACTGTCGGTAGATGGGCTTACGGTGGGGAATGGAAGGGAATGTCTTTTTGTATTGTACCTCTCTGAATTGTTTGAACCTTTTCATAACAATGAAAATATTTGATAAAGTAAACACAGGAACAAAGTACAGGTATAATATTGGTTTGTTAGCAAGTGTGGAGACTTTTACCCCCAGGCTTTCCCACCTCCCTGCTTAGGGTCCTGTACCCACCATGGCCAGACACCCGATAACTTTATCCACAGCTTCTCCCCGTGCTGCCCTGCACGAAACCCTTGGCTTACCAGGCCTGGGAAATAGCTCTCTTAGCTTAGCTTATTCCATCCCATCACCTCAGGGCCTGCTTCCTCTGACTGTCATGTTTGATAGATTGTTTCATCATAAAATATTAAAGCCTGGGCGAATGCCTGAATTTCCTGCACCATGAAAGAGGTTGTTAGAATTAGATGCCTATTCCACCATTTAATCTAATGATCCCACTTCTTGGAATATAGTCCAAAGAAATCACCCAAAGAGGGTGGAGTGGGTAGCGCTGATGTCCCATCCAGACCCTCTTTACAACACCAGAGTGCTGCCCCTACCCCTGCTGGGATGTTGGCAGCAAACGGCTCACAGCTGACCCTTTCCCAGGGACTGACTTCCTGACTGTGAGCCATTGTCCACCACGTGGGGCAGCCCTTATGCCTCAAGGGAGATGCACTTGAACTCTGTGATACATTTCATGTCCAGAGCTTCTGTGGGATCAGGCTGAAGCCTGCTCCAGCTGAGACCCCATCTTTGCTCAGCTCTTTCCCTTGGCCCCTCCTGTTTCCCTCATTCTTGTCCTTCTCAGACGACCCCCCTTCCTCAAGAAATCCCATCTCAAGCTCTACTCCTGGAGAACCTGATCTGAGACACAGGGAAAAGTTACACTCATGAAAAAGGTTTATTACACAGTCATAAAATCATAGAAAAACTAAGCAGATGCTGATAAGAGAGATGGCCTTGAGGGGGTGGAACTGGGGTAGGAGACTTGCTTTGCAACCATAAACTTTTTTGTTCTCTTTAATTCGTTACCACGGGCTTCTATTACCATGATTAAAATATTTTAAATTTAAAAGCAAAAAACAAACATCCAACCCTCCTCCAAATAAACTGATGGTCCTGCATGCAATGGTCGTGTGGATTTCATTTTGGAAAGTCGGTCCAGAAAACCAGCAAACGTTTTGTTGGGCCTAAATGAAAATCTGTACTCCAGGTAATTTCTTCTCTCTAGCTGTAGGTAGACAAAAGGTTTATATCCTTTTCTGCTAGAGTGAAAAAAATAGGGCCCCGACTATTTGTTACTAGAGGTCATTAAGATTATTGTAAAACCATCCGATGCCAAGAGCCCCCATGTGCTTTTACATGACAGGGAAGGGGAATTTAAGGAACAGGAGAGTCTGCTGAGCAGAAGCTCTGAAAGGCACTGGCCCAAAGGGGACTGATCCAAAGGGAAACAGCTTCTGCCTCTGAAACACTGCTCGGGAGAAATGCCAGGTCCTCCCTGTGAGGTGGGACAAACGGCCCAAGCTCCGCCATGTGACTGAGTTGGCCTCACTGTGGTGTGAGCTGGAGATGCCAGCTGATGGAGGCCTGGGGATGTGGTCCACAGGGGCTGGCTCATACGGCCATCATGCAACCTCCTCCGTAACAGGGACTGCGAGGAGTGTTGGGGACACAGGGGAGAGCGATGGAAAGAAAGGGTGTATCAGTCAAAGACTTTTGATTGCAAGCAACAGAAACCGTTTGTCCAACAGCAGCAAAACTGAATTTATTGAAAGGATAACGAGCCACAGAATTACAAGAGGGCTGTAGAACCAAACTGGAAATAGGCAGGAAAGAAGGCAACTCAAGTTGGAGGGGCTAAGAAAAAGGAACTACAGGGATAGTCTAGGTGCAGAAGAATGTGGTCAGTGCTAAGAGGATAAAAAACAAACAAACAAACCTCTTTAGCTATTTCTTCCCTCTGGTGTGTTCCAGAGGAAAGGATTGTAGTGGCCACACACAGCTCACACATCTCTCCCTGGCTGTGTGGGGAGGATCACAGTAGAAATCAGCCTCTCACGTTTGTGGGAGGTGGGGCTCCACTGAAGTTACTGTCCTAACAAGACTACCATGGCGGGTTCCCCATGAGGCAACTGAGGTGCTCCTAACAGACGAATGGGAAGACTTCCAGGAGGAGGTGTGTTCTCAGCTGTGATGTGAAGGATCCAGACGAGTCAGCACAGCCCAGGGGAGGGGCCAGATGAGGAAAGCTCTGGGCAGAGGGCACTGCCAAAGGCTGGATGCTGTACAGCTTGGGGCAGTTTTAGAAATGGTAAGAACTATATCTCCCCATTTTACATGGTTCCTTATTCTTAAAGCAGTCATTCCGTTGATGGCAGAAGCTCAGATAATAATGCTTTGGAATGGGGTGAAATCGGCCTCTCCCCAGTCTGGATGCAGAGTATGAGCAGGACGTGGCAGGAGCAGGGCCGCTCCTGAAGGGTGCTCTGTGTTGAAGAGCTCTGGGGGTGGGGGTTGGGGAGGGTTTTTCTCTGCGGCGGATACGAAGGATTGTAGAGCTAGAGGCAGGGTGAGAGTCAGAAGGCTATTGCTGGAATCTAGTGGAGACAAGACAAAAGCTAAAGACATCACCAACGGTAGTGAATGGATAGGAAGCAGCAGGCTGAGCCATGAAGAAGAAGGGATCCCCAAGGATAGTTTCTGCATGTCCAACAATGTGGCAAAAGCTTCTGGGTTTCTCGTGGCCAATTTAGTCACAATTGGGACACCCAGGGTTAAGTCTGGTCACTTGCCCAGAGTGGATCTTAAAGATGGAAGGGTTGGGTTTAAGATCCCCTACTCTGCTGCTGTGTGGCCCTGAAGACATCCCTTCACTTCTCCGGGTCCCATTGAGGGTTATTTCCCCATCTGTCTGTACTGGACATCTGTGATATGACTACTTAGTGTCTGTCCCCTTTGCCAAGTAAGACTTCTAAGTTTTTTGTTTGGTGGTGGGGTCTGTCCTGTGTTTATTCTTCAGGAGTAGAGCTCGTCCCCCAGCAACAATGATTGGTTCAAGGACAGGCACACACTCTAAGCCAGTCCAATCAGAATGAATGTTGGCAATTTTTATGGAAGTCCCTGGAAGTTTCTTACTCTTTCCCGCCAAGCAAAACCCTGAAGTTAGTCATTCTGCAGCCAAGTAGCCTTCAATATGGAGAGAGCCACAACATGGAGCTCAAGATGGAGCCACAAATGGATGGCAGAGCTGAGAGACCAAGAGAAAACAAGACCTAAGGGCACACTTTCAGCCCCTGGATCAAGCTAGACTTAAAGCCAGAAGAAACCCCTGGATTTTTCCATTACATATAAATTCTTATACAAGTTGCTGGTTTCCCCCAATGGAAAACATAGAAACAGGGAAGCTCTACAGATGCCAAGCTCTCCAATCACTACCTTGACCCCAGGGCCAGAGTTTGGTTGGTGATGCCTTTCAGACGGACTCAGTCCTCTGCAGCAATTGCCCCTCGAACAGCATGTTCAGTCATCAAAAACATCCTCAGATATGTCTATGCTGGCCCGCTGACGCTGGCAGTGAGGAAGCAGGGGTGGGCCCATCTCGCTGCAGTGGGAGCTGCGTGGGAGGGCACACAAGCACGCGGCACTCAGCCCAGCGGGAATGCCTGCAGGTGTGCACCTCTGTGTCAGCATGCCGTGGCTATGACTGTCTCTCAAAGAGGTGTTTCTTCACAGGAGGTGCTATGGGGGCTCAAGATGACGCCTCAAAGGACATGGGAGGAACAGGATAGGAAGGGGTCCCACTGTGGCAGCATCCGGTTATGAGGACAGCAAGACCTCCTTGTTTGGGGTACTTATAAGGGATGTGGACTTGGGGCGTGCTTGGGGTGCTTGTGCCAGCCCCTCCCCAAAGGAGCTCATGCTCCCCCACCCCCAGCCCCCAGGATCACCATCATCTCGGTGGTCATGGTGCTAACAACAGAGGCACTCACACTCAACTGGTGATGGCTGCTTCCACAGGGCGTGGGCCCACGTTCTTCTGTGCTTCTCAGTAGCTTACAGTGTGCAGCCATTGGAGCCGGTGGTGGTGGTGGTGGTGGTGGTGGTGTGGAGTTGAATACCTGTAGCTATGTAAGCAGGGGCAAGTGGCTTATGCCTCCGTTTCCTCGTCTATGGAATACGGCTAATAATAGCACCAGCTTCATGCATTGTTGTGAGGATTAAGTGAATGAACACCCCCAGGGTTTAGGACAGGGCCTAGCTTGTAGTGAAGGCTGTGAGTCTGCGGGAGAAGCATGATTAACAAGTCTGTTTGTCACTGACTAGCAAGGCTAGGCTTGGACCGGGTCTTCTGATTGCCAGATCTGCTTCTGACTCAGCCAGTAACACGAGGTGACGTTCACACACTCCGGTGTGGTTCATGCAAGCACACTCACATCCTCAGAACCCAGAAGCCTCAAGAGGAATCTCTGTCAGGTGCCCGAATGAGTCAATGGCATGCTGGGCACATCGTCATTAACTATAGCAGAGCGAGGATGTGTCGACATTTCCATACCCCGTTCTACAACTGCAAACAGCTAGGGAAACTGCACAGAGCTCCCTGTGTATTTATCAGGGTTCGTAGGATATCCCCGCATGCTTAGTCTCCCAACTTCTGGCTGCTTCGGTGGTAAGGACAATGGGGACCTGGGGAGTCAGGCGAACACCTGACCTGACTTTCATGGCAGCAGAACTTGAATCCTCTCCATCTGCACGGTGTGAGTGAGCGTCTCGGGCATGTGACTTCGACAATGGGGGTCTTTGTGTCTTCTGGACACACCCTAGGCTTACATAAGAAGCCCCAGAACTTACTGGAGACGAAATGAAATCCATTCCCACTGGGTTGGCTGCCCTGATGTGTTCGTTTATGATCCTTTGGGGGCTCCTGTCTCTCAGGCTGGGATGAGAGAACATAAGGTCTGAGGTGACACATTAGTCACCCTGGATAATTCTCCACTCAACAAGTCCCCAGGCAAAAGGGGACAATTCCTCTAGTGTGACAGCAGCCTCTTGGCTAGACTGTTGCAATAGTCTTCAAAGTGATCTCTAGCCTTCTGTTATACCCCCCTCTGATCCATTCTCAAGTGGCCACAGGGAGGGTCTTTGAAATATGACCATGTCATTTGTTTGCTTAAGATCTTCCTGTGACTTCTGCAGCCCCGAGCAGCACTGTTCACGAGAACTTTCTGTGATGATGGAAACATTCTGTATCTGTGCTGTCCAATATGATAACCTCTAACCACACATGGCGATTGAGCACTTGAAATGTGGGTAGTGTGTCTAAGGAATTGCATTTTTAGCTGTCTTTTATTTCAATTAACTGAAATTGAAATTGCCTCCTATGGCCAGTGGCTACCATATTAGACAGTGCAGATCTAGAGAATGAAATCCAAAGTCCCAGGCATGTCCTAGCCCTATTGGAGCAAACTTTATTTTATTTATTTTTTTTTTTGCCAGAATTCATTCAAAATGGGAATTCCAGCCATAGCAAATAAGCTACAACTTCCTAAAGCCTGTGCCCACATCACACCTCCATGCATTGGCATCCTCTGTTCTGTCTGCCTGGAATGTTCTCAATTCCTGCCCAAACACGCCTGCAAGCTGTCTGTCAGCCAAACAACCCTCCTTCCAGACACAACTCCAGTGTTACCTCTACTATCAAGCTTTATCAACCACTCCCTGCCCTCCTCTCACAGAATGAACCACCCCTCCCTTTACGCAACCAGCTCAGACATGCCGTGAGGCCCTTCCAACATTTATAGTGCTGATATGTTTCCATCTGTTCCCCTCAGCGAGGAAAGGCAGACTCCTGGAGAGAAGGTTCTGTGTCATATTCACCTTTGGGCCTCCAACGCCTAGCACAGGGTTTGGCTCAGATCAAGCAGTCATTTGACGATGGCTAAAGAAATAAAATTATTGTAGTGGACATTTGTCATGGTTCAGGCTGTCTGGCACCCAACTTCCTGTCCTATTGTACCCCAGTCACTCTTTGGGACTTGTCTTTGTATGTGGCCTTGGAAGTCAGAAAAATCAAAAGGGAAGATCCTCCTCTTGTTGCCCAGGCCAGTCCTTCTAGATACTGACGAGCGCGTGAGGGATGCTGTGACGCCAGGCAGATGGAGGTCACACTCGTCAGAGCAGCAGCACACAGGCCATGCCATTTCTGTTGCCCGGCCTGCCAGAGACCCAGGATTTGTTCTCCAGCCTCCTGTCCAACATGTGGGAACCGGATGGACTTCCAAACATTCACTGAGAGAGTTGGCTCTCTCTTGATAGTTAGCTACCGAGTGACAATTAGCAGCAGATGTGCAGATAAGCTTCCCGGTCTACACAGCTCCAAAGGAGGAAAGGGTGTGTCCTGTGAAAAGACTCATTGTGACAAGGCTGAGCTGTCACAATGCACAAAGCTGACGTTGAAGCCAGAGCAGTAGAGTGGGACCCACCTGGCATTTAAGGGAAGCATACCTGACAGCGAGAGGAGCTTGGCCTGTGCCAGGAGAACAGAACACCAACCAGAGTCACTGTGTAGCTGCTTAACTCCCTGCTGGGCCATCCGTGGGTGGAGGGAGAGGAGGTAGGTTACCTGGAGACTCTAAGTGATGCTGGAGAATTGTTTTGATACGGACTGGGAAACTGAGGGCCATGTGGGGTTCAGGGGTGCTATTGGCAAGCATTATCGGTTGGGTTTCCATTCTTTTAAGTAAACATCCCTTCAAATACACTGTGAACTGACAACTTCATTCAACCATTCAGTAAAGTTTATAAAGGACCTCTTCTTTGGCACAAGGGACCATGCCAGCGCTCTTTCCCACCTCAGGGTCTTTGCCAATGCTGTGCCCTCTGCCTGGATTTCTCTTTTTTGCCTTGTCTGAGCAACCTCTACCCATCATTTCCACTAAGTTTAAATGTCACTTCCCTATGGAAACTGTCCTTGACACTTAGATTAGGTCTCTTGGACCCTAGTACGACGCCTTACAGCACTTATTAGAGCTTTCATTGTGTAGTTAGTTGTTGGTAGGGTTGTTGGAAGGAAGACTCTCTTCCTTGCTGAGCGGCAGGCTCTGTGAGGGCAGGGACAACGCCCATCCTGTTCACAGATGTGTCCCCAGGACTGCACAGCACAGGGTCTGACATTCAAGAAACGGTTGTTGAATGAACAAAGGAGGGGAGGTGAAGAGGAAGGAAGGAAGGGTTGTAGCATTCCCTCCTGGCCCTCTGGGTGACAGTATGATATTTTCCCCACTTATGTTCTTCACTCTTAAAAGAGGAAATGACAAGTGGCCTCTCCAGGGCATGCACTTGGGGCCCTGGGAACCCTGCACCCCTGCCAAGCCCAAGCAGGGTACTGCTGCTGTCTTAACTGTCCCCCACGACACTACATCTGAACCTCTGTTAAACTCCCTACTGCTATGTCCAATATTTGTGCCACCTCAAAATTCGTATGTTGAACTCCTAATGCTTGAGATGATGGTAATTGTAGGTGAGACCTTTGGGAGGTGCTTATGTTGTGGAGCCCTCATGAATGGGAATAGTGCCTCATGAAAGAGGCTCAGAGACACCCTTAGCCTCTTCCGCCAGGTGAGGTCACATGAGGTCTGTGACCTAGAAGAGGGCTCTCACCCCACCATGCTGGCACCCTGATCTTAGACTTCCAGCCCCCAGAACGGTGAGCAATAAATTTCTTCTCTTTATAAGTACCCATCTATGGCACTTTAAGATACGTACCATACCACACTTGAGACACAAAGATTGTACATATCTGATGCTTTATTCTGCAGCTCAAATGTAGAATGGAGACTTATAAAAACTGAGCACCAAATCCACCCAATGTTACACCCTAGATGAGATCCTGGACCAGAAAAAGGACCCTAGTAGAAAAACGGGAAATCTGAATAGACTTGGTAGTTTCGCTAGTAGTATTGTGTCAATGTTCATTTTTCCATTTTGACGAATGTTCCATAGTTATGCAAGATGTTGACACCGTGGAAGCTGGGAGAAGGATATGCAGGAACTCTGCATCGTCCTTGCAACTTTTATGTCAATCAAAAATTATTCCCAAATTAAAAGCTTATTTAAGAAAGAATTCATCCAGTTTCTTCTTTAAAGTGCTACAAAATATAAAGTTCCAGGTGGAGAGATGAATGACCTTTCTTGTCTTCATTATATCTTCTCTGTCTTCTATACGAGCATGCATTGCTTCTTTAATTAGAAAACAAAGTGTTTTTATTAAAAATAATTAAATAGCTTGGCTTAGAAAATATTCAAGTGTGTATGATGTTTTGTTTTCAATTGAAAAGACAGTGGTGCCACTGAGATCAAATTGTAAAAGACATACTTATAATAACCCATAATCTTACTACCGCAACAGAACTGGGATCTCAATTTTGTATGTAACTATTCACATGCAAAGATAATTCTACTAAGCTGCAACTGGAGCTGGGCTGTCAAGTTTTAATGCAGGTGCCTCCTTATATTTCCTTAGATGCAATTACAACAGATTGGACCATAATCTCCAAATGACAAGTGCTCAAAATGTGCAGCTGCCAATACAGATCTTGTAGAGATTCTGAAGGTGTCCTCTGGGCCCCTTCAAGACCTCCCCTCCATATTCATGCGTGTGTGTGTGGGGGGGGAGGGACTGTGGGTTAGGCAGGACTGGGAAGGTCATGCCTCTCCTGTCACTGTGCCCCAGAGCACACATTATGAACCTTAGCTGCCCACTGGGGGTGGAAGATGCTGCCTCTGAGCCAGAAATGCAAAACGGGAGCTAATAGGAGCCTGCTGCTCTTGAAGTCATTCTAGATATAGGTCTGGGGAAAAAATGGGTGGCTCCACCTCCTGCAAAGTGAAACAGAGGATTAACTACTCAGAGTCAAATCACCAACTTAAGAGGCAAACATGACCCAGGAATGCTGGGGTTTGGCAATGCCGTGCCCCTGCCTTACCCCCTCCTATATTCTCATCTTGACCTTAATCAACTCTGTTTTGAAGAGCTGGTCTGAATCCTGTTAAATTAGAGCTTTCTTCTACCAACTTGGAAAAGGTGCCATTTCACACAATGAAAAATGACACTGGCTTTGTCTCTCTGAATATTCTCCCTTGGTCCCATAAATGCGGAAAGTTGGCCTTTGTCCACTGCAGAATATAAGCGGCTCTGGAGCCTCCTTTATACACAGGCACACACATATTTCTAGATAAATCACATATGATTATTTTGTTTGGGATTTTATATACGTGACCCTTTTTTGTGTCGTTCCACTATTTTCTTTTTCTCACTCAACAACATGTTTTGAAGAACTTTCTGCCAAGAGTCACCTCATTACTTTTAACTGCATCGTATTTCACTGTCTAGGTTTATAAGCCATTAGAGGACAGTTAGGTTACCTACAGTTTTTCTGGAGTGCTACAGAGAACATGCTGGAACACAGCTCCTGGGCCAGGACGTGAGGGTTTCTTTAGGGTAGAAACCACAAAGAGCCAGAAAGCAGAACTGATGATTACAGAAGGACGGGCATCTTCAAAGTGGACGGCTACTGCCCAGAGAGCTCCAGCCCTTCAGCCCTTTGTACCTTCAAGTTTAAGCTCTTCGTTTTGGGCTTGAGTTCACGTGACATCTGGAATTGAACGGTGAGTTTTGGCATCGGAACTCTTCTGCTCCAAAAGGTGCTAGAACTCACTTCCAAGTCCCGTACAGCTGACATGCACTGACGCATCCACCCACTGATTTAATCTTCACGTGAATGACCTTTGAGGCAGGTATTATAACTCCCAGAACACCAGTGCCAGACTGAGGCCTTGACCAAGCTTGGACGGCAAAGAGGTCGCCCATCCAAGATACAAAGTCGGTGTCTGCGGCCTTCCCTTGTTTGCTGTTCCGACTTCTGGGTAAGCAAGTGCCTGGCAGGATCCCAAGTCACATCGCTGGACTGAGGCTTCTTTAAAGGCTTTTTCAACCCCACATATGCGTAATGGACCTATCTGAGGAATTCATCAGGAAATTACCCACGTGGAAAAACCGATAGCATTTGCAATGCAGGCGAAATAGGGTGAAAACACAAATCAGGAGCTTCAGCTAGAGGCTTGTGAAAGGCCTAACGGGAGTGGGGCAGCAGAGACAGAAAGTTTGGGCAAGTCATCCTAAGAACTAGAAATAAAAGGAACATTAGGTAACTTTTTCCCTCTGAGCGAGCCTGTGCCTGGGCCTCAGCATTTATTCTGCATCCTGTGAAGGGTCTGTGACATGGAACAAAAAGACCCTGACCTCACGCCCCCTTTCTGAGTAGAGCTTTCTCATGGTTCCCTAGGGTTATCACAATATATATTGAATTTCAAAAACAGGCCCAGTCCTCAGCCCATCAGGAGTGCAACCGCACTCAGCCTTTTTTATTTTTTTCCACTTTCGCACTTTTTAGAAAGAAAATGTGTGACTTTTCTTGATGAGCAAACAGTCAAAGGTATTTAGGAAAGGTCTATCCTTTTTCTGGTGGCAAGACACCCTAAACTAAATTCATTAGCAGCTCTTCTGTTTGGAATTTTAAAATATTCTTTGACCTATATAAATTCCTTGTTATGTCCTCTACAGTATAAGAAAATTAACTGACACATGCTGTGGCTGCAGAGCAAAGCAGCAGCATAGTATGACAGAAAGGGCCTGGAGGCTGTCGTTTCACTGCTGAAGACGTCAAAATCTGTGCTCTCCCACCTGCTTCTACCTTCCTAAGAAACGTTCATGTCTCTGATTTTGTGAATAGTAGAGACCACTTTTTAGACATGAGTCAAGTCTTCGCTTTAGTTCTACCTGTATATGTCATGTAATCATCTTTCTATATTTTCTTACCTTCTAGAAAATATGAGAGGAGTACGAAGACAAGGGTTTGATCATGTTTTATGAGCAACTAACAGTAATGAGTCCTATGGGCAAACATTGGACTGGCGATCGCCAACTCAGACAAATCAGTTCACCTCTCTGCTTCCCAGATTTTTTCCCCAGATATACATGACACGGTGTGTCAATTGGTTCACTCATTTGACAAGCATTTATTGAGATCTTATTCCATGCCTACTACTGGTGCAAGGTGCTGGAGCTACAGTGGTAGACGAAATACCGTGTTTCCCTGAGAATAAGACCTAGCCGGACAATCAGCTCTAATGTGTCTTTTGGAGCAAAAATTAATATAAGACCCGGTATTACATTATATTATATTATACCCAGTCTTATATTAAAATAAGACCAGGTCTTATATTAATTTTTGCTCCAAAAGACGCAGTAGAGCTGATTGGCTGGCTAGGTCTTACTTTCAGGGAAACATGTACATGAAGTTCCTGCCTTCATGGAATTGAAATATTGGTGTGTTTGAAAGTACTGAAGAGGCAAACACTGTCAGTCAAAAGCCATATACTTATCTGCCTGTGGAGACATCCTTTTTTCCTTCTGTCTCTAAAAGCGATGGTCTTGTGTGACTACACTGTGTATTGGCCCTTATACGAGGACTCTTGGCAGCAAAGGAACTGTAACTCTCTTGAGTACAGGACATGGCTTAGAGTTGTCATGTTCCCAGTGCTGAGGATGATGGGGTAGCTGGCTCTGAGCCCTAAATGTGGCCTTAGGCCCAAGAGTCCCAGCCTTTCTCCTTGTCTAAATTGCCTTTCAGCCCAGGAGCGTTGTGGATGTTAATGAAACTGGTATTTTCCTACCAGAACTAACAATGGGGGAATCTGCTGAAACTTACCTTTTTAAATATTATTGATTTGAACTTTGTAGGCCTGCGTTTATAGACATTTGGGGCAGTACATTCCATGTTCATTAAACCTCAATTGGCTTAGTCTGGTGATATTTTCCCCTTAGTTTATGACCATGATTAGCCCCTGAAGTCTGAATTAGGCCTTTTCGGTCTGTCTTCATTTGGTGTAGAGTTAGGTATAGCTCACTGATTGTTAAAGAAACCATCCTATTTTCATTCGCAGCTCAGATGTGGTTATTTTCTGGCCTTTCTCGGCTCTGAGTTCACATAAAGCCTCCATTATCTTAGATAACTGAGAGTTTACTTTTTAGGATATATGGGCAGTATCATGAGTAACCCACATCTATCTTCCTTATTGCAGACTGAGATCTACTGATTCGTATCAGGTCCAGGCAAAGGGCCCCTATGGGGAGGGGCCCCACATACTGATTGGGGATCAGAGTTTAGTCATCTCGATGACTCAAGTCCCCATGTAGTGGAAGAGGGTGTGTCTGTATCAGGGAGGAGGGCTCAGCTCCTGCTGGCAGTCTTTGTTCCTGTCACCACTATCCATACCCCCAAGTTTCCTCTATTCAAAGGGACAGAACAAAGGACGAGAGGAGGAGGACAAGTAAAACCTCGGGCTGGTCATTCCAGAGGTGGTGGAGGGTGGAGAGAGAGAGGGAGAGGGAGAGAGAAATGAGAGCAAGGGCTGGTGGGTGCCCAGATAACTCATACCACATCTCTTATCCAATCTTTCAATCGTTTTCTGAAGACTAGGTGGTTCCTCCCCTTTCAACATTATTCTTTTAAGTTAAACCTTGAGGATGAAAGGTATTTATTCAACACCTTAATAGGTAAGATGGTCTAAAGTGAGAGTCTCAATTACTGTACTTCTGAGTCTTGAAAGCCATTCACTTGACTACATGGATATTCACTGAACAAGGATTTATTGAGCACCTACCATGTGCAAGGCACTGGGGATAAAATGGTGACAGACTTGGAGTCTCTACCTTGGAGGAGCTTGTAATCTAGAGCGAAAGTAAGAGACAGTTGTAAACAGTGTGTTGGAAGAGCTGTGCCAGATGACTTGTGATGTGTTATGGGAATACAAAAGCGGCCACTCAATCCAGATGCCAGAGGTGGGGGTGGTCAGAGGCTGTGACATTGAAGCTAAGACCTGAGGGACATAGAAATAAGCAGTGGGCTTGGACGCAGATGTCCAGGTTGGCTTTACATCACTGTGGTTTGTAACTTTGGGGGAAAGTATGAGTGTGACCTCTGGCCAAAGACTAGCTCTGAGTGGTCAGCAAGGCCCATAGAAAACCAAGGTTATTTTCAGTTGTGGGTGGATTGCCATGCATACCACAATATGCCCAAGAAACATTAAAGATATTTCCTGGTTTCCTTGTCTTGACTCAGCAAATTAAAAGCTGGAGGAGAAATAAAGGAAGAATTAATAGTTCTGAAAACATAAGTGCTAAGGATTTCATGTATTGTTGTTATCATTATTTAAAACAACACCATGTTGTCTGTTATGTAATTACTTATAAACTCCCCTGCCTAAAACAAATTTGAGTAATGACTTCTAGAGAGATACACACATGTCGTAACAGAGAACACTATGAATTTATTGTGAGAACTGGGTTTGGAGGAGCATTGGAAATAGCCCATGTGGCACTAGTGGAGGAAGGACCTTCCCATAAAGAGGAAAACTCTGGAATCAGAAATGAGATTCATAAGTAGCACTGGATTCAGGACCAGAAGGTATAAGTCCTGAGGAATGGTTCTGTTTCTGAAGCCCAGAAACTTCAACCCTTGAGGTTTGAGACTCCACATGTGTAAAACATGGTGGATTGTTTTCTGTTTATTTAGTCCCAAAATATTTATTGAGCACCTACTATGTGTAAATACCACCCTAGTTGTAGGGAATGTAGAGAATAATAGGAAATGATTCTTGGTGTTTTATTAACAATTGGGGGCGGGGGAGGCTCATATTCTGGCGGAAGACGATAAACAAGTATTAGAAATCAATGAAAAGAATAAAACGCCTTCGGGAACATTCAGGAACAGGACAGAACGAATCTGGGGAACCCCACAGGTGGACAAGAACATGGAAGGTGTACTGGGCCGGACTAGCATCTCTAAAGTGCCCTGAGTACCCTATGCTTTAACATACAGCTATATGACACTGCTTTATTATATCCTTTGATGGGATTCTTTTTTTAATTTTTATTGCTTTCTTGTTTAATGAACATAATCTTTTAAAACATTTTTATACAAAATGTTCAACCATATATAAAAGTGGAGGAAAAAATAGAATGAACCCCTTGGTGGATCACCTGATATTGTTTCCTCTCTGCCCTCCCCCACCATCACACACACACAATTTCTGTTTGGCTTTTGCTGGAATATTTTAAAGCAAATTCCAGGCCTCATTTCATTACATCCATAAATATTTCTGTAGGTGTCTCTATCAAATAATAACTTTTTAACCAACGGAACCGCAATGCTATTATTGTGAAATTAGAATGCCCAGAACATACCACATTTTCCTAATTAGCTCAATAATAATTTTATACTTGTTTCATTCAAATCAGGATCCAAACAAGACCTACACATGGTATTTGCTTGAAAGGACTCAAGTCTCTTTCACTCCATAACAGTTCTTCTCCCTCCCTGTTTTTATGCTATTCTTTTGAGGAGGTGGAGACATGAGTCATTTGTCCTGTAGAATATACTTCATTCTGGATTTGGCTGATTGTTTCCTCCTGGTATCACTTAACTTGTTCTTCTATTTCCTGTAAACTGGATTAGATTCTTCTTTAAAATGTTTGGGTAGAAAACATCATAGGAGATGCTGTGTATTTTCTGATGTATTGCATCATGAGATACCTGATGGCTAATTGTCCCACTTTTAGAGATGGAAAAATTGATCAGTGAGTTCAGATGTTATCAGCATGGTCCAGCCAAGGCTCCTTGTCAACCTTTCACCTAACATTTATTGAGGGTGGGTGCCTTGATTCTGTATTTCATCAGAATGTTGCTCCAATGTGGTGGTTTTCTAATTCTATCATTCCTTAAATGGCTCCAATCATCTCCTTGGTTGCTCTGAAAAAAAGTTCATACTAGAAGGGCAGGATAAGTGCTTGGTTACTTCCCTTTATCCATTTTTAACTCAATTTAATCCACTGAAGTAATTGTTTTCTGGTGCTCAAATTGCTCCCTCTTTGGTCAGTGGAAGTCCCTTCAAGTTGGCTTCTGTGTTGTTTTGACCCAACCCCAGTGGGATTTGATACCGCCCTTGCTTTTGAGAACAAATGTCCACAGCTTCTTTCTGATGCATTAACTAGACTTGGAAAATACTCATTGCACCACCCTCCCACCTCGGGTATTTTTACCTATTCATGACAAGTCATGGTTTATACTAGTTGTATTAGTTAGAAATGCTTTCAGCTATATAGTAAGCAATAATGAACAAACAGAATTTTCAATTTTTTCACAGACAGAAAGTCTGGAGCAGGCAGCTGTTAGCATTTGCTCAGCAGCTCATGAGGTTCAAAGCCAGCACTGCTGTGATTCCCTGGCCTCTCCTTCGTGGTTGCAAGATGGCAGTTCCTATTCTAGGCATGGTGCCCAATCAGGGCAGGAAGAAAGGGGAAGGCCAGAACCAGCTGCAGCTGTCCCTTTGTATCAGAAAATCAAAAGCTTCCCCACCCCCACCGTTCCAGCTAAATTCCACCCAGATCTTACTGGCCAGACTGGATCATACAGTGTCACCCCTACTTGCAGAGGAAGCTGGGAAAGTGAACAGGCTTTCTGGTCTCTATAGTCCAGGCAGGGAAGGGAGCGAATGAATATAGGGCTACAATTTCTGGGAAAGTAGTCTTGAGTCTTAAATCAACTTTTCTTATCCTGCTTTTATTTTTATTTTTATATAATGCCTCACATTCCTTGATTTTGAAGGAGGGTGGGACAGTTAAAAAGGATTGTAAGCTGGAAATGAGTAAAGCTTTATTTGCAAGTTTGTCCCAAGGAAATAAATAAATGTCAGCTGTTTTAACATCCATGCCCTGATGGCTCAGCTCAGCACTGTTCTGTTATCAGATGCCAACTCCAGCTGTGGGATCTGTGCTGTCAAGTGTTTCATCTCCTCCTGTTTATAAGAGGACAGACCAGTCTCACCTTAAGACATACCTCATTTGAACTTTAGTTACCCATATGATGCCAGAATACCTTGTGGTCAATTCCACCAAAGGCCACCCACCCCTCACACTGTTATGGGAAAGAGCAGTGCTGACGTTCAGCCAGCACTCAGTACTGGTAAAACACTGAGCTTATGCTGCATTGACAGATGTATAATCACTGCCTGGACCCTCAGAGTCCTGCTCCTTTGGTCATGCCAACTCCTCTCCAAGGAACCCACCTAACCTGCTCAAGACCTTCTTACGATCCAGCAACTGAAGACTAAGGCCTGGCCTAGCAGGGGCCCTAAGCTCCTATTCCAGACAGCACGAAGGCCATGCATTCTGTGTCTGTATATTTAGTGGTCACGTGGCTCTGATTTTAAAATATTTGGAATATCTTCCATGGGAAAGTATACTTGTTACTATTCCTACTGGTCGTTTCTCTTGACTGTCCATGACTGAAGGGTAAGTAGGTAGTTAATGATAACTCAAGGAATGGAGGTGGATATTCCCATCACTGATGGTCTTGGTTTCCTTAAGATTAATGAATAAGTCACTTGTTTGAAAATTTGTGCTGCTCTAATAACTGTTTTTTCTTTAATATTCATGCTGCAAGTGAAGAACCCAGACACAAAAGAACATCTAACATGAAGAATCACAAACATGATTCCATTTACATGAAGTTGAAAAAGAGGCAACACTAAGTATGTTATAAGAAGTCAGGAGTGGTTACTTTTGGGGTACAGGAAGGCTTCTGGGGGGCTGGTCTTGTACTTTGCTGTGATCTGGGTGTTGAGACTGCTGGTCACTAACCCGATATCCCCCTTCCTCTTATCTCCTTTGTATCACAGCCCTGATATCCTCGCTGGGGCTGGGATGACATGTGACAAGCCTAAAACCACATTTCCCAGCCTCCTTTGGAACTAGGACTGGTTATATGACACATTTTTGGCCAATGAGATGTAAGTGAAAGTTGATAGGACTTTCAGGAAATCTCTTTCAGATGGACAGGCTCTGTGGGGCATGCCCTGAACTCCTTCTAAGTGCATGGAAGGGTATACTGTCAGTTTTGGTCATCCCAAATGTCCTTTCACGCACTCTTACATAAAATTCCCCCACATAATATCTCTTCTGTAGTTTGGTTCACTTATTCAACAGATATTTTCTGAGCACTTACTACCAGCTGGACATACGATGATTAGCTGCGTTACAGATACAGATGTCCCTGGGCCAGGCCTGTAATTGGGGATGCAGGCCAGGGATAAAGGACAAGAGCTGATGAACTAGAGGACCTAGACTCTGCCTAACAAGGACAATGGGGAGAGCCATTCATTGCTCATTACACAGATGATTTGACACATGGCAAGTTCAAATCTCAAGTTGCAAGAACTTCCCATTTTTCAAAAGAAGCCAGAAATCTTGATTTTATTTTTCAAAATTTACTCTGCCATGAAGCAGGCCTTTTGGCTAAGGCAGAAGAAAACTAGACAAGGTTGGTGCATCTGTTTTCTATTGCTGTGTAACAAATTACCACAAACTTAGCAGCTTAATCAAGACATCTTTATTAACTGACAATTCTGTAGGTCAGAAGTCCAGGCAGGCTTGACTGAGTTCTCTGCTTAGTGTCTAACAAGGTTCAAATCAAGGTATTAACCAGATCAGATCAGGCTCTTAGCATACGAAAATTAGTTAATGCAAAATATAGTATTAATATAATAAAGGACAAAACCTATATATGGTCATATCAAAATATGCAGAAAAAGCATTTGACAAAATCCAAAACTCATTCATGATAAAATTCTCTACAAATTACGAACACAAGGGAATTTCCTCAAATAGCTAAAAAAGCATCTATGAAAAATCGACAGCAAATATCATACTTAAGAGTCAAAGACTAAAGGTATTTTCCATAAGCTTGAGAACCAAGCAAAGACGTCCATTCTCAGCAGTTCAATATCATACTGGACGTTCTAGCCAGTCAAGAAGACAAGAAAAACAAATTAAAGGCATCCAAATTGGAGAAGAAATAAAACTATTTCCAGATGATATGATCCTATATCTGGAAAATACTAGTGGATCTAAAAAAAACCAACTAGTAGTAATACATAAGAATATCACAAGACACAAAGATCAATATACTATATACTGATAATGAACAATCTAAAAATGAAATGAGGAAAATAATGCAATTCACAGTAGCACAAAAATGATAAAATAATTAAAAACAAATATAACAAAAGATGTGTAAGACCTAAAATTATAAAAACACTGCTGACAGAAAATTTAAAAATCTAAATAAATGGGGACATATACCATGTTCATGAATTGAAAGACTCATTATTGTTAAGATGGCAACCCTCTCCAAATTGATTTACATATACAACACAATCCCAATCAAAATCCACCTCCCCAAATTTTTTTGGTAGAAATTGACAAGCTGATCCTAAAGTTTATGTGGAAATGCAACATACCTAGACTAGTAACACAATTTTGAATAAGAACAACATAGTTGGAAGATTTAGTCGACCCATTTTCAAAACTTATACTATAAAACAATGATAGTTAGGACTATGTCACAATGGTATAAGGATAGACATCTAGATCAATGGAAATGAATAGAAAGTCCATAAAATCCTTACACTTATGGTAAATTGATTTTCAACAAAGGTTCCAAAGCAATTCAGTTGGGAACTGCCACTATTTGACAAATGGTTCTGGGACAATTGGCTATCCACATGCAAAAAATAAATAATTTAATAAAATTAACCTTTATCTTACATCATGTATAAAAATTAACTCAAAATGCATTATAGACCTACATGTCAAATTGAAAACTATAAACTTGAAAAGGAGAAACAGGAAAAATATTTATGACTTTGGCTTATGCAAAAATTTCTTATATATGACACCAAAAACACAACTCATAAAAGAAAAATATGATAAGTTGGAATTCATCAATATTCAAAACTTTTGCACTTCCAAAGACATCATTAAAATATGAAAAAACAAACCACAGCTGGGGAGAAAATATTTGCAAATCATATATCTATTTAAAGACTTATATCTGAAATATAACAAAAATTATTATAACTCAATAAAACAAACAACCCCATTAAAAGTGGGCAAAAGATTTTCCACCAAAGCAGACATATGAATAGCTAAAAAGCACTTGAAAAGATGATCAACATTAGTCATTAGACAAATGCAAATTAAAATCATGAGACACCACCACACATTTATTAGAATAGTGATAATCAAAAAGTCTAACAATGTCAAGTGTTGGAAAGGATTTGGAGAAACTAGAACCCTCATACAGTGCTAGTCGGAATGTAAAATTGTGCAGTCATTTCAGGAGACAAATTGTCAATTCCTTCAAATGTTCAATGTAGGGTGACAACAACACCCAACAATTCCACCGAGTGATACATGTAAATATTCAAAGCAGCATTATCCATAATAGCAAAAATCTGGAAATAAATGAAATGTTCATGACTTAGTGAATAGATAAAGAAAATCCATATCTATATGATGGAATACTATTCAGTAACAAAAAGGAACAAACTACTGATACATGCTACAACATGGATAGACAATCTGCTATGTGAAAGAAGCCAGACACAAAAAACTACACATTGAATGGTTCCATTTCTATGACATTTCTAGAAAAGGCAAATCTACAGAGATGGAAAACAAATCATTGCTTGCCAAGGACTGGAGATTAGAGTGTGACTGACTGCAAATGCATGCGTATGAGAAAACTTTTGGGGAGTGATGGAAACATTCTAAAAGTGGATTGGGATAATGGTTGCACTTTATAAATTTACTAAAAATCATTGAATTACCATGTGTTATGAGTGCACTTTATGATATGCAAATTAAACCTCAATAAAACTGTTAAAAATTTAAATCTTCCAGTTTTCAAATGTTCCCAATTAATTCAAATTGTTAAAGGACCTATGTGAAAAAAAAACAACAGAAATGAAACCCAAGTCTGTAGCGAAAGCCCTAACTCAGGCTGCCTGTAGGCAACCTCAGTGCTAAGTGGCATGAACAGAAATTAGAATAAAATAAAACCCTCGTCCTCTAGGAGTTTAAGATGCAAAGGGAGAAAATGGAACACTAAATCAGTTATAAAACTCTGCAGTATTTTCTGTTAATTATACCTCAATAAAAAGACACCCTATGATAGGTATAAGTGGGCTGTGCAGGGAGGTATGGGTCCGAGAACTGGCTCTGACTGGGCTGGGGTAGAGGCACCACAGAGGAGGTGACACTGGAGCTGGGCTTTGAAGCGTAAGTAGAGATTCAGGAGATTTCCAAGTGTAGGACGTGGAGAAAAGAGGTGGGTGACATTTTTCAGGCAGAGGGAACAGAATGGGCAAAGACTTGGAGGTGGGAAAAGGCAATTTCCTTTCTGAGAACTGGGAATGCTGGTGACATGGTGCACGGAGAGTATAGAAAGAGCAGGAAAGAAAGGCAGGGGCCAGATCATGAAGGGTTTGGCAACCCGTGTTAAAGTCTTTGGAAAAAGGATTAAGCAGGATTTATTTGTGGGAGGAACGCGGGCATACTTCTTTTGGCCTTAATTAAACTTTGTATATCTTGGCAGAATCATAGGGTACTCGCACTGTTCTAATAATCTGTACAGACTCACTTAATCCTATGAACAGTGGTTCTCAAACTCTAACCTGCATGTGTATTACATGGAAGTCTTAACACAGAGAAACCAGTTTCTGATTTAGGAGGTCTGGAGTACAGCCTGAGAGTTTGTATTTCAATCCAGTTCCCAGAAGCTGATGCTGCTGGTCCAGGGAGCACACTTGGAGAAACATTGCTTTACACCAACTTCATAAAACATTACCATTATCATCACCATCATTTCCATTTTACAGAGGCCGAAACAGAGGTTAAGCAATGTGCCCAACGCCCTACAGCTCTTAGTGATGGAGCTGGGATTCAACGCCAGGCAATGTCTGCCATGGCTCCTAGTTCATAGGTTGCAAACAAGCAGAGTTAACGGTTGGCATTTTCAATCCTTATTTGCAACGATAAAAAATCTCTCTCTCTCTCTCTCTCTCTCTCTCTCTCTCTCTCTCTCTCTCTTTCTCTCTCTTTCACACACACACACACACACACACACACACACACATATGTGCGCACACACCTTAAGTGAGACCTGAGATAAAAGAGTTAGAGATGCAAACTGATGCCAGGGGGTGGTAAGGGAAAGTCTTTGAGGAATTCTTTAGGCTATTCCAATCAAGTAGTATTTTGGTCCTACTGGGATGAAGCCAGGGTTTAGAAATGCACAAGTATCAATGTACAAAATGACTAAATATGTACAAGGAACTCATTACATAAAATGTCACAAGTCAAAACTACATGAATACTCAATGTCTCATTTTAAATATACTTAAATTTTTTAAATAAATTATGAAAACTAACAATATCTAGAGAAGATAACCTTGCTACACATGCTGCTTTTGGAGGGGTCCCAAGATGAAAATGGCAATTCTTTCATGAATCTGCCTATTTTCACATCTTGATCTAATTTGTAGCATCTCCCTGGTTTCCTTCCAATAAACAACTTCTTCCTGAAATTGGTGGCATTATGTTTTTTTTTGAGACCTGAATCACAGAGACTGTAATACAAGCCTGCATGCTCCATCTTGTTTTGTGGAGTGCTGTGTATCTAATTAAAGCTTCCTACCAGTCCATAAAAAGACCTCACATTAAAAGAGCAGTTTGTCTTGGAGGCAGCCCCAGGGCAGACGGGAGAAGGGGTTTCTTCATCACCAATAAATACATTTGCTTAAATTCAAAGTTAAGTAATAATATATTAATTTGTACTGGAATATATTTTAAAATATTGCCTAAGCATAATCAGATCATGTTACCACATTTATGGTGTGGAACCAAAAATGGGTCATGTTCTTGCCAGCAGCACTCCAGCTCTTAAACACTGGGGATGAATAAATGATTTACCATGTGGCCAGCTCTGCATCCATCTCTCTGGAAGAGACTTGGAGCTGACTTCATTTAAATCAACTTATTATTCTGTTCCTTTTCATTTATTGTTTTGCTACTCGTATGCCCTTGTTCCCTTACAGAATTTATTCAAGACCTGAGTTCCACAGCAGCAATATAAATACTCTGTCTTCCAAGGGCTTACCTATTATGGCCATTGTTCTGTGCTTACTGTTATCTCTCAGAGGCTACAGTCCTGGTGGTGGAGGCCTTCAGACACTGGCATTTCCTTCGGAAACCATTCGAGGGGTATTTTCCCCTGTTACTTGGCTACAGGCTTCCCTGAATAGTGATCTCTCCCTGAGTGGAAAAGTGCATGGCCGTCCAGCTTTCCAGCAACAAAGGAATGAATTCTACAAACCAAGTTAGGAGCTCTTGCTTAACGTGATGCTAAAGTTAGAATGTCAGTGTCAGTGAGATGATTCTTTTATGGCCTTTCTAAGTCTGAGAGATCCCAGAGTTGGGGCCTTGACTTATCCTTAAGGGGCAGAGGCCCAGCCTGCGTCTTTCCCTAGCCAATGATCCATCACCTTATGCTATGGCTTTAGGTAACTGGGAGTCCCCCTTTAACAGAAAACCTTATGTCATTACCCTGAGGTTTTGCACTTCCCAACAATCCACTCTTACTTCCCAATCAGTCATCTTCAGACAAGCAAAGTTGATGCCATGGAGAGTCTAAAGGAAAAACCTTGTGACAGTTGCAGCTCAACAGAGACATTTGCTAAAACCATCTAGGTTTCTCTTCTCCATCCAGGTTAATCAAACTCAGAGCATCTAAGCAGCTTTTCATTTTTCTTCCTTTTTTTGTTTTTTGTTTTTTTGTTTTGTTTTTGTTTTTGGCTTGTGTCCTTTGCTAGGGGCCCTTTCTTAGGGAGGGGTGGAAAGAAGAAAGGGAAACACAGGTTGGAGAAACCTGACATCAGGCATGCAGCTCCTGGGACTGCTAAACTCCACTGAGCACCAACGTGGGAGCCGGGAGCCCCCTCGCCCCCTCTCTGGCTAGCGCTGAACTCCATTCCGGAGCTGAGCCATCCAGTGCCACGGTTAATGCCTGGAGTGTTTCGAATCCCTGATTTCATATGCTTTAATACTTTCCACGACCTTTTGCCTTTCCACACTGTTTCCAGAGGAGGCAGCCTGGCCCGGCCGGTGTCTCCTGCTGACCTTTAAAGCCAGCCCTGTATTCAGATGCTGATTTTTTACTCCTTTTGTTTAAATAGCAACAAAATCAAAACTCCTTCAAACTGGGTTCCCATAGAGAAGAAACTGTAGAAAATAAAAACCTCACATATGTATGTATACATATATATAAATGTATATTTGTTTTCTCTCCTTGATTAAACCTGGACGGGAGATGGGGGTGAACCCTTAAAAGGGTTAAGTGTATGTGGCCCTCAGTCTCCACCCCAGGACGCAGTCCTGTGCGGATGCGGTCTCTTCCCTGCGATTTCCCCAGGCAGCTCGCGCTACTTTTCTAGGCCATTGTCCCGTGTCCCTGGTGCTTCCTCCTTCACGGTCCCCAATCCTCCGCCGGCGCCTCGCCTGCCTCCCACCGCCAGCCGCAGCCTAGACTTGCCAGGGTCGAGGCTGCCAGGATGCCCTCCAGCAGCCCGCGCGCCAGGGCTCGCAGGTGCGCCCCGCCTCGCCCCGCCCCTCCCGCGGCCCCGCCCCGTCGCTCGCGTCACAGTGACGCTCGCACCGCGCAGGCGCAGCTCGGCCCCACCCCTCCCCGCGGCCGGCCGCCCGCCCGCTTGGTATTATGATTAGCGCTGGGTGCGGGGATTCGGCGGCCGGGAGGGAGTCGTCGGAGCCGCAGCCGCTGCAGACGGACGCCCGCCTGCGGGCTGAGGTAGGCGGCAGCGTAGATCGCGGCCGGGTGCAGCGGCCGTGGGCGAGGGGGCAGGGCTGGCCTCCGCCGCCTAGTAGCCTCCGCCGTTGCGGGGCTGGGCGCCCCGCTGGGGCACCCGCCGCAGGCGGAAAGTAAGTTGCGCGCTCCGCGTTCCCCGCGCGGGCTGCTGCGCGAACCCGAGCGGATGCGGGGCCCTGGCTGCGGCGACCCCGACCCGGTGCGGCGGCGGCGGCGCGGCCTGGCGGCGGGGTGATGGCGGGGCCCGGGCGGGAGCCGTCACTGCGGCGGCCGGCCGCGGGCACCGGGAGGCCCTGCCCTTGCGGCCGCGGCGGGATTGCGGCACCTCGGGAGGCGCCCGCATCCCTGCGCCCCGCCCCGGAGCGGGCCGAGTGCGGCGCCCGCCAGCCCCGCACCCCAGCCCGGCTCCCCGCGCCCAGGTTCTCTCGTGCAGTGTGTATTCTTCTCCGGATGTGTTTTCCTTTTGCAAACGAACGTAAAAATCTTGCGGCAGCAAGGGTGTTCCTTGGTAAAACTGCAGCCTTACAATAGAATGGGGATATTGTTGTCGGTAGAAAAAGAGCGACGGGGTAAGGAAGGAGGAGCAGTGCCGTTCCTGAGGGAGAACTAGAATTTTTCAGATTGGGAAACCTCCGTTCTTTTCTGTAGTCATCGCTTGTTGATTTTCTTTTTTGGACCATTTTACGAAAAACCTTCTTGCCTTTTACTTAGGCTTGGGCTCCAGGAAAGTGACAGCCTTTTATCCTGGGGGGTTCCTGGAGCTGTTCTAGTCCTGACGGTTGGATCAGATACAATACAATAGCTTCACTGAGAGTTCGGTTTAAGTCCAGTATTTGGAGGGCAGTTTAGCAGTCGGGTTCTTAAATCTATAGATGTCTGTGAATATAGGACCTTACAAACCGTCAAGTTACTTTTTTTTACCCCCTTCCATTTAATTTAGTACATTCTCAAAGTCTCAGAAGCAGTGTTAAAGGTGACTTAATGCCTTTCGCATTTTATGATGAAAGGTGAAGCACGGCTTGCAAGTGATGGACTGCAAATGTTGGGCATCTGTTGAATTTCCACCAAATTTCTATCAAACGTCAGATTCCTCAGTTTGGGACACCAGTCCCAAATCAGTCTAATTTATCAGAATATATATCAGTGTACTTTAATGCCTGGGGTTGTCAAGCCTTATGTAATCACTTTGTTAATTTATAATCTTGTTACATTGCTTTCCAGATTTATAAAATCATTCCCTTAAGGAAATCTGTCTTCAACGTCTGCTTAAATATTTCTCTTGAAATTGGATTCCTGAAGAGGAATGTACTGTACAAGTGGTGATTAAAGCATACTAATTAGACAAGTTTCTTTTTAAAAAAGTATTGATTCTTTTATCTTACCATCTGATTTTCCCTATTGGGAAAACAGATGACATTCCCATTTTACAGACTTTGAAATGAGAGAAATTACATGACATTCCCAAGGTCATGTATTGAAAATCAAGTGCATGGTGTTAAGTTTTCTTAATACTCCATCTTCCAGGCTTTCCAGGCAGGAACTTTGGGTGCCTCCTTTCTATTTTTTTTAATTTATGCAATCAGTTTTTATTTTATTTTGTGCACAAAAAGTACTCTCACCCTATTAATTTTTTACTATTCTGAGTAAATTTTTCTGTATTGCAGTAAAACCCATTCATTTAAAACATACAAGAACTCAGAAGTTACACTAGTTTTAATTTTTCTAGAATAGCAATCTAAATGGAGTCTTTAAAATGAAGGCTTTTAAATGTCCTTGTTAAAATTGAAGGGCTTGTATGATATTTTTACTGGTCGCAGGAAATACGTACTATTTGTCTAAACTTCACCATGGGTGTTTCTCTTCACATGGAAAGTGAAACTAAATAGAAAAAAATTTATTTATTTTTGGAGACATTGAGCAGCCATGGTTCTAAGCTTTGGTATAAATAAGGCGTGATTTCTTCACTGTAGCAGCTTGTCTGAGCCTGGAAGCTCATCACACTGCCCAGGATAAAAGGGGATAAGTGAACTTTCCACATGATGAGAATCTTAGGAATTAAAACTATAGGCGAAGAACTCTAAACACTTGATTGAACTGTATGCCAGTTGTTTGCTTAATAGCCAAAAGATAGAGTTTCTAGTCAAGATGCTTTTATAGGAAACCTATTCTTGAGAATTTAGGTATTTCCCCGCCTGCATGGTAAATTCTTAGAGCAGGTAAAAATTCTATGTGCAGGTAAATTCTTAGAGCAACTTAGGTGGAAAAGTTGACTGGATTCTAGCAGTTTTGAAGGTAAACTTAACCAATGATCATTTATTCATGGAGCCTTTGTGTGTCTATTTTTGGGGCCCTGGGTTAGAGGGTAACAATAGAAAGGAGTGTCCAGACTACTGGGGACACCGAGGTAAACGATCACAATAGGGTCTGACAAATGGTAAGGCATAGACAGAGGCCCACAGAAGCACAGATATGGGGCAAGGACTCTTACTTGGAGTGCTTCACAGAGGAGGCGATGGTTGAACTACTCTTGAAGGACAGGTAGAGTTCCCAGGCAGAGAAAAGGGGAAAGGGCTCAGAGAGTTCATGGAGGATGAGAAAACAAGGAAGTGGTGGATGAAGAATTTAGATCCAAGTGGGTGAAAGGGAGTTGAGGTAGAGACAGTGCAGCTGTTTTTTTTTTTTACAGAATATGAAGAGGAAGGGGGAGGAGTGGGGCGTAGCTTTGGGGACGGAGGGAGAAGTGTCTTGGTATTTTGTCCCAGTCTGGGAAGAGTTGATGTAAAATCTCTCAGACTTAGTGGCCATCGGAGTGAGCGCTGGAAGCGTGTTGTCTGCACTGGATAAGCTGGAGCTACATTGTTCATACTGGGGATCATTTCCTCATCTGTTTTTCTGTACATCTGCTTTCGGTAGAGGCCTCATGTCCCGTGGGAAACCATTTCTTGCTGCTGGTACGGGAGGAACCTGTCTAAAGAGAATTTCTGCTTTACCTTCCCTGAACATTTATTTCTCTGCTGTCACTTCCAGAGCCTCCTGAGATTCTGCTTTGGCACCTCCAGCATTTGGCCTCTGCTCAGGTAGGCTCTTCTGTGACAAATCAGGCCTCACATTCCTTCTCCTTACTTGTCATGTCGTACCCCTCAAACTGCTGCTCTGTGGCTACTCAGTAGTTACTTCAAAGTCAGAGGGCATTATCTGCCCACACGCTGTGGCGTGTGAAGTTCTGGAGCGCCCCAGCCTCCAGAGAGTGGGTCTGTGTGTCTTTCTAAACACGTACTCCCTTGACTACATACTGGCCTGGAAATGTAATGTGGGCTATGAAATCAAGGCTCCAGAAGTGGGGGTTACAGGACATGTAACTGGTCAAATCCTAGCCTCACTGGGCTGCTCTGTTCCTCAGTTGTTGACATGCAGTTACCTTTCTGAAAAACCAAAGGCTGTGAGCTCCTTGAAAGAAGAGACCACTTCTTTGACTTCTGTGTCCCCAGACCAGAGTAATGCCTCGGACATAGTCCATCCAAGAAGTGGCATGATGAAGAAAGTTAAAAACTCTGAACTTTGTTGATTTTATCAGCCGATTGATAGAAACCATACCCATTTTAACACGGCTGGGTTGGGTTTAAATTGTTTGGCAGTCGTAGAATTTTAGAACTAGAAGCACATCTTCCACTGTATACTTAACGTGTAATAGATGCTTAGGCAGTGTTTGTTCCTGTCCTGTATTCCCGGTCTGAGTGAATGGCACCACCTGCTACCACCGTCCCACTAGTCGTGTGCTTTGCCTCCTGTGCATTGAGATCTCGGATGCTGCTTCCTAAATGTGGCTCCTCCATTACATCTTATCCTCACTGCCCAGCTACTGGCTGCCCTCATTTTTAAGTTTTCATTTACCTGGAGACATTTTCAGTTGTCTCCTTACCTGTCTCCCAGCTCTGGTCTTGCCATTCTAGTCTGATCTTCACTTTGCTGCCAGAGTGGTTTGTTTAGCTGTCATCTCTGATTGCCGTTCCCCTGCTCAGGACTCTTCTTTGGCTTCTTAGTGCCACCTTTCATCTGTTTATTTAATAAAATGTATCTGTGTATTTTGAGTGGATGCTGTACTCGGCAGGCCCTGGGATACAGAGCTGGATAAAATGGACACGGGCCTTACATGAACTGAGCTAGCCACTTAGTCTAGTGGGGGACACAGATTATTAATCACATAATCACACAATTCTATAACCACAGTTGTGATAAGGGCCACAATGGAAAAGGACGTGGTGCTGTGAGAGGGCATGGGGAGCTGGTGTGCCTGGGTGTGGGAGGAGAAGATGGTGGCCAGGAAGGTCACCTTTCACCTGGGCCCGAAAGCACAGGCGCGGCTGGCCAGAGGAATAGCAGCTGATCTGCATGGAATCCAAGGCCCTTGGGTATCTGGCTCTTGCCTTCGCGTCTGACCTTTTCTTGTAGGCTCTGCATGTGTCATTGTCCCGGTGACACTCAGGTGTCTCAGGCCTCTTCTGGCAAGTCTTTTCCCACCATCACCATTTTCAATTCTTAGCTCACACACACAAAAAATGAATTTCGCTGAGATGCCTCCTATGATCTCCCCAAGGCAGATTTAGGAGAAAGGACACCTCTTCTGGCACGTCTGTCCCTAAGAAATCGTAAACAACTTGAGGCAGAGACCTTCATAGTATGTCCAGTAGAGGCATTTAGGGGCAGTTTGTTGGGCCAATTAGGGAGGAGGGTACTGATATGAAAATAAGATGGGGAGCTAAGTATCCAACCCTTCTCAAATGTCAGACTCTCCTGGGAGGGAGGCCAGTTCTGAAAAGTTATGGAAAAAAATCGTATGATTGTGATCCCACTCACATCTTGTTCATGTATATAATCCCATTTAGCTCTCATAATAATTGTCCAAGGTGGTGATTATCTTTGTTTTATAAGGACATGCCTGTTTGTAGGAGTTGAGGAACTTGTTGGGCTCCAAGTCCTGTGGTACTCTTCCCTCTGCGCCATGATACTCCTCTTATCTGCTGAGTAGATGGCTTTTCGTCAGTTTTACAGTTACTTCTGCGGTGAAGAGAACAGGACCACGTGGTACTTTGAAATACCAAATCTTAGGTGGTTGTTCTAGTTCCTCTCTGATGTCCCCTTCCCCTCTGTGTACACACACACACCTTTTTAGGCTATTATTTTGCCTTCATGTTGTATAGTTAGGGGAAAATGTTTGAATAATACCGTGTTTCCCAAAAATAAGACAAGGCCGGACCATCAGCTCTAATGCGTCTTTTGGAGCAAAAATTCACATAAGACCCGGTCTTATTTTACTATAAGACCGGGTCTTATATAATATAATGTAAGACCAGGTCTTATGTGAATTTTTGCTCCAAAAGACGCATTAACGCTGATGGTCTGGCCTTGTGTTATTTTCGGGGAAACATAGTATATCTCACTGGGTTTAATATTCAGCCATGTTGCTGCATCTATATTAGAGCAATTCTGTTCTAGATAATGTAAGTTGTATAGCATAACTTATCTAGATAAAGTTCATTTTATTTATTTTTTCAATTACAGTTCACATACGCTGTTATATTGTGTTCAGATACACACCAGAGAGATTAGACAGTTACATAACTTACAGAGTGATCGCCCTGATAAGTCCAGTACCTGTTTGGCACCATGCACAGTTACTACAGTATGATTGACTATGTTCCATATGCTGTACTTTACATATCTTATGATAAAGTTCATTTAGGTTTAGAACACTGTGCTAACAAATATTCATGGACAGATTATGAAGCCAGAGTGTACTGTATTAATGGATCTCTTTTTAAAATGGAATATCGTACAGCCTTCTTATTTAGTAGTGGACAAGAGCAGAATGATTGAATTGTAAAGTAAAATTTAGCTTTCTGTTTTACCTCATTTTCTACAGGTTAGACAATTCTTTATTGGCATAAAGTATTATGAGTGCTACTGAAGAAATTTGGAATGAGAATATTCAGTCTGCAGTTTTAGGGCTTGATTTTTATCCTTTGCTCTCCTATTTTGTGAGTATTTGCTAATCCTCTTGTGAAGGAAAATCCCTTTTCAGAAATAAATGGAGAGAATATAATTTGCAAGTACATTAAAATTGCAGTTTGGGACAGGATAAAGTTTTTAAGCAGAAGACAAACCTTCCTAAATTTTACCTGAATTACTTGCTTGTTGTTGGCTGTTCTGTGCCACTAGGGAGGACTCTTGCCATCACAAAATTGTACGCAAACTCTGAAGGTGAAGTTATTTTTCAGGTGCCATTCCACTTTTAGGTGATCAATAATTACCTCAGTCTGTGTTTTGAGTGGTT
This sequence comes from Rhinolophus sinicus, assembly GCF_036562045.2. Taxonomy (NCBI): domain Eukaryota; kingdom Metazoa; phylum Chordata; class Mammalia; order Chiroptera; family Rhinolophidae; genus Rhinolophus; species Rhinolophus sinicus. Next base: position 10,571,275 of record NC_133759.1, on the reverse strand, counting down.
ATCTGGCTGTAACTTCCTTTCTCAGCTTAAAAAGCAGTTCTAAACATTTCAAAAAGTTTTTGTTTGTTTTTTAAATTTTATATTGGGGAACAATGTGTTTTTCCAGGATCCATCAGTTGTTGTCCTTCAATCTAGTTGTGGAGGGCGCAGCTCAGCTCCAAGTCCATTCGCCGTTTTCAATCTTTAGTTGCAGGGGACGCAGCCCACCATCCCATGCGGGAATTGAACCAGCAACCTTGTTGTTAAGAGCTGGCGCTCTAACCAACTGAGCCATCCGGCCGCCCCTTCAATAAGTTTTAATGGAATTATTTGTTAATAATGTTTATGAGGTGAGTCTTTGGTGGTGCTGGGGAATTTCCTCCTTTTAATTAATTGATGAGGCAGGTAACTTGCATGGCATGTCAGCATTGGAGGAAGAACAGAAATGTCAAAATAGATTTATTTTAGTGCTGTTGCTTCCCTGGGAATTCGAAAAGCCTAAGTGAAAAGGAGGCATTGTATTATAGGAAAAGATGCAAGGCCCCGGAGTCAGTGAGACCTGGAGTCTAATTTAATTTAGGCAGTTCTTATCTGGGTGGAGGACTGGGGCAAGCAGAGTCCTTAACCTCTTGGGCTGTGCTTTCTCATGTGCCAACTTGGTATGGTAGTTCCGTTATATTGCTGGTTGTGAGGAATAAATGGTACAGCAATGTAGAGTCCAGTACATACAGAGATTCCCAATAATTAAATTGTTTACACTTTTTGAGACCTGCATTAAAACAAAACTGGAATTCTAAAAAAATGAGCATTTGTGGCAGTAAAAGACATTTTTAAATTTGAAACGAGACAGTGAAAGAAAAGTCAATTGTGGTTTTGCTATAGGACTCATTTCTACATAAACCTATTTAGGTTAGTCGTAGATTTTTAGGAAGTAGTGTGGGTAATAATGAGAGATCTAATGTCAAAACAAAAATGATGTTTTATGGAACTTTAAAGTGAACAGTGAACTTTTTAATTGGTTTAAACTCTCTAATGACCATATTCTTATGTCGCTTTCCTGTTAATCACCTCCAGTGTTCCTCTTCTGTTGAGGCTTCATATCAGCTCTGTGATGAGAAGCTGCGTCTGTGCATTTTTAACTCTTTAATGATGCTTTAATTAGCCTTAAGTATAATTCAGAGATACATGGTGAATGACTTAGTATGGCAAGTTTCCCATTAGCTTGGAGTAGGTAGGAGTTCAGCACAGTTGCCTAAATGGTCAGGCAGTGGGTATTTTTCAGGATCAGCCTTAACCCTACTAAACTGATCTCACTTCTCCCCCAAATCATAACTTCATCCAAACTGGTGTTCTCCGCCCCCCGCCCCGTTTCGGGAATGGTGTCACTGGTCCCTGTAGAAGGGTACACCCTGGTCTGTGGGCCGCTCCTGTCCTTGGGGATCCTGCCCTTAGTATCCTCTACTTTTCCTTTGACATACCGCACCAGGCTAATTTGTGTGATGATTTATCTTTTTATATGTAGGTGACTTATTTGTAAGATTCTAAAGGACAGGGACTGTGTTGTGTCCTACACAATTAGGATTCATATATTTGCTAATGAAAATTCTCAGTGTTCCTCTTCCTTCCTCAGCCTGAAGGAATTGTGTACCTTGTTCTTCAAGGGAACCAAATATTTCATTGGCTATGTCTTGTTTATTAAGATTACATAAGTAGGCTTTAGACAGATATGTTCAGGGAAATTGGTTGATTTCAGAGATCTCAATGAAAAGTAGCTTGAATGACTAATTACATACAAAGGCAAAATTTTAATAATGTCCACCTTTCCTAGATTATAAAAGCATTACACATTCACTGCCAAAAATTTGGGGAAAAAAAAAAACAAGCAAAGAAAAGCATAAAGAAAATAAATTCTATAATCTTATCAGTGTGACATATTGGTATTTTTAATATACGTATTCAGATAAATTATGCTTTTTAAAAAATTTGGAATCATATCATTCAATTGGTATGTGAATTTTTAAATTTATTTTATTGGAATCATATTGCCATGAAATTTGGTAAGTGAATTTTTTAACTTGTTTTATTGTGAGAATTTCCTCATGAAGTTAAATAGCCTCAAAATACAGTAGCATAGTGTTAATGTTAGGTGTACTGTGAGTTAACCATTTAAATCCTTGTTGTAGACCTTTATGTTATCTCTGATTTTTTTTGTGTATGTCAGTATCACTGAACATTGTTGTGTATAAATATTTGTTCGTGCCTTTATTTCATTAAGACATAACTCTAGTAGTAATATTATTAATTATTAATAAGAATATTAATTATTTTAAGGCTCCTTATATACATGCTGCCAGATTGCTTTTCTGAAAGGTAATTTACAGTCCCAATAGGATGAGGAAATCCCCAAATGACTTTGTCTTTTCAGTCAAAGTCAATGAAATGTTAGGTGCCAGTATTTTTGTTTATGGATTCGTTTTTTTTCTGTTCCAGCATTTTCGTTGGGCCATATTTTAATGACCACCTTTGTCACAACATCAGTGGGGGGGGAAGATGATAGGGAATTTAATGGAGTTTAGAAAGTGTTGATAAAAGCTTTGGAAGAGAGGTTTAAATTACTAAGTTTTTAAATTCTCCATAACTTTCAACTTATATTCTGTTTTCCTGACAAAGAAGTAATTATGGGTTGACTTGCTATTGGAGTAATTTCCACACACCAGCTTTTGCTTAAGTCATTATTATGTGAGAATTTTATGCTGGAGCTGTCACCATACTGGTAATTTTTACCCTCAGGTAGCCATAGTGACGCGCTTAGCATTTTTTTAATCACTTTAACGAGAGGCAATTCTGTTTAGGAATTTGGACTATTACCTGTGCAGGTCCAGGTTTTGGTCCAGGTTTTGTGGCTTGGATGTCAACCCCTTTCTCTGTACAAATACTGTATATTAAGTACTACTCTACATCAGTTAATAAATCTCCTGACTCCTGAACATGTTCAAATTCCCTGATATGTGTGGACTATCACTTGTTTTACTCAGAGGAAACGAAGATCAGTTAAGCCAGCGCTTCAAGGGATTGATCCGCATTGGCAGCCCAGTCACTGCCCTGAGAGCCTGGCGTAAGCGTCTCAGCTTGGCGTTCCTGGTGACCTCAATGGCCCCCAGTCCATTAAAATTGACTACTTGGAAGAAAACTTTCAGAACATACTTTATTAGGCACTTACCTTCCCTTGGAAAATACTTTCTTAGTCATTTGGAGGTACCATTTTGCCTATTGGGACATTCCTCATAATAAATAATTGACTTGAACTTTCTAATTTATAGTTCCCATCTTAATTCCATCCAGTGACTGCAGACTGATACTACGTGATAACCACATAGTAACATTCAACCATACAGTGAAAAACTCTGCAATCTTCCATAACCTCGGACTTGGTGCCTATTTGTGGTTTCTTCATCTTTGATTTACAGCTTATATTGATAACTGTCAGGAAGAGAAGTGCTATTCTAGGAGGAGTGCTATTCTAGAAATGTGGAATATTGTTTACTTTGGATGAAGAGAGCAGCAGTGGGGACTGCATGGTAGGTTGTGTTTATTTTGCTTGACCTGGAGGTCATTGAGATTCCTGGAGGATTCAGTCTACTGTCTTCCTTTCAGCCTCTGCCAGGTTTGTTATAGTTATCTTTGAAATTTTAGCAGTAAGGTCAGAGTGGTGATATTCACTGAGCGAGTGTTAGTTCCTCCACTTAAGTTGGCTTTTCTACAAACATAACAGTTCAGTCCCATCTCTCCCATGAGTAAGAATTACAGTTTTCGTTCTTTGATATTTGTAAAAGATACCAGATAATTTCCATGTGTAAGAAGCTTAAATACAGTTTTAGTGTGGCTTTGCGAAGACTCACCTCTTAGTTTTTTGTATTCGACGGCACAGATTTTTTTTTCAAAGCATGTCATTTGGGAGATTTTTGCACATTTGAATATTAGTGGTTTGATTTCGTAGGGAAGTTTGTAATATCCCAAACAAAATGTAGAGAGGCTGGAGAAGCGGCCTAATTTCTGCACGTGGCCCTTTTTGTTCAACACTTCTCCTTTCTCATGCCAGGGTTGGGTTCCTGATGGGTATCCAGGCGGAGCCACCTTTGTTCAGGGAGCCATTTTGTCCTTGCTTCTGGGGGAGGTGTGAGCAGGAGACATTTGTTTGATTACAGACCACACTGCGTTGGGGATGATGTCAATGAAAAGCTAAAAGTGAATTTTGACAAGACTCACAGTGTGAATCTGAAATGACGGGAGGTTTAACAGAGGCTGGTTCTACAACTGTTTTCAGCAGCTTGCAAAATGTGTGTTGGGCCACCCACACTTCCTTCCTCTAACCACTCCCGCACACTTCAGTTGCTTCTGCTCTCTTAGCTGGGAGAACATCAGTATATTCTTGCAACACGTACTAGTACTTGTTTCTCAAACATGAATTTCCATATTATGAACACTCTTGATTACTTGGCCTGTTTCATTTAGGTCCAGCCTAGTTACATGCATGTGTGAGCCTATGCAAAATAGGAAGACTGCATTAGAATGGCCTAATTTAGGGGTTTCCCTGCTTTAAAAGATGTCATCTTAGCTATGTACTCATTAAAATACTGATTTAGGATAACTAGGTGCATGGGACTTAGGAACTAAGTTCATCATGTAGAGGACAAAATAGTTATTACACACTTCATGTACAATAGCTTAGTTTTGTAAAGAAGCATAGGTATAAATGATATATACGCAAACCTGAAGAGAGGTCATCCTCGGTGTTATAGGAGGGTTTTTTTAGGCTCTGTTGTGCTTCTCTGCATTTTCCAAATTTTCTAAAGTGAACTTGTATTGCTTTGTGGGGAGAAATACTTAAAAATGGATACAACCCTCTTCCCCCATGTATTCGTGGTGTGTGTGTGTGTGTGTGTGTGTGTGTGTATTCCATTTTACTTAAAAATTTGTGTCTGGGCATATCTTATACATAGAAAATAATTTGGAAGGCTCTGTATCAAAATGTTAACAGATTATCACAGAGGGTAGAATTATGGATGATTTTTTAAAAATTCTCCTCTTTGCAAATCTCTGTGTTCTAATTGTATGTTTTCCTACATTGTACAGATACTGCTTTCATAATTGAAACAAAAATACTAAAAGGAAAGTGATAGGAAAGTGAAAAAGCAGGATGCAAAATACAAAGTTATGTACAGAATGATCACACCTTTGTGAAACAAAGTAAAGCAGAAGCTAGATGTGAATTTCACAGAAAGACCACCAAAATATGAGTAGTGGCCATCTTCTGTGGTAGCACGGTGGGTGCCTCTGTATTCTTTCTACTTTCTATTTTGTATTTTTGAGATTTTTCTATAAAAATATATTACTTCAATGGGAAAAATGTAAAGGATTTGATAGAAAGTCATCCTAGTATCATTTTAAAAGCAAATGCTTAGATTTTATGCAATGCTTTATTGAAAAATCGTCAGACTTTGATGCTTAACTTTGATGCTTAATAAGGTTCTTTTATCAACCTTATGGCACCCATTTTCAATTTAAAACATTTTAGGAAAATGAACAGCAGAATTTTTATGGAAGTTAAAGGGAGATAATAGCTCAGTAAATTCATTTTCTTGAAGTTGAGTGGAAAACGAAGAGTTTCTGTTTGGGTGAGGGAGAATACCATCATTGTAACAGTGCTGTTGGTCGTGGTAGCTAGTATTTAATGAATGTTTACTCTGTGCCAGATTATATACTAAACATTTTACCCATGTTAATTCATTTAATTCTCACCACAACCTATGAGGTTCTACTCTTAACTACTAACAATTTCTAATGAGAAAACTGAGCATACAGAGAGGTTAGGTTTTGCTCAGGTCCCATAGCTAGTGATCTGTGCGCTGGGGTTCAAACCCAGTCACTGGGCGTCAGAACCAGGGTCACCCTGGGCTACCACACTGCCGTGCCATAGAGACTGTAGATGAAACAGGCTGTTGAAAGAGAAGCAGAGACAGGTGATGGGAAGAACTACTGTATCCCACTTGAGCTGAAGGGCGAGGTAGGCATCCCACCTCTGTCACTAGATGTGGGCCTGTGCCTGTGATTTTGCTGGCCCCATATGTGCTGCAGAACTGTTTCCACCTCTCTTCATCCCCTCGTTCCCAGCAGTAAACTTGTTTTCTCATCCACCTTTCCTTCTTTCTTTTCTCACCTTCCTGTCTATCTTCCCCCAAGCCCATGTGCACTTGAGCTTAAGGATTACCTGGCCACTCCCCTTCAGTGGATTGTGTAGATTGTCTTTGGCCGAGTCTGAGTCTGTAGGCCTCTCGGTTATTTGTGTGGAATTTCAGTGTCCTGGAAAGGCCTGCAAGGCCCCTCAAGTCAGCACTCCCTCCCCGTGTCATGAGCTTAGGTGCCAGGGGTCTGCTCACATTCTCCTCGTTCGCAGTGCTATTCTAGTTTCTTCTTTACTGTCAAATGCAAAGCCTCTAATGCAACGGTGTTTTTGTGGTCCCTGGTGGTGGCATTAGCACCGATTTCTGCTGGCCTGCTAGAGGACAGTGTGTTGGAAAGGTTGCCCTCCTCCTCGGCTGTTGACGTGAGTGTGTCATGAGCCTGGGGGGCTCCTGCAGACACGTTGGGCTTCAGAGCCACAGGAGCGGGATTGGAGTCACAGATTCTGCTTCTTGCTCAACTTTGAGCCTCCTTGTGCCACAGGATTCTGTGAAATGCAGATCTGGTGCCTGTTACCTAGGAGGCATTTAGAAAATGGCGAATTTACTGTTGTTCATTATTGTTTCTTGCTCATTCCAGTGGAATAGTCTTTCTGACCTGTCTACCTGGAACAATCTCTGTGTATCTGTTCACTGAAATTCCTGTTTACTAAAGATCCCTTGAATGGGTTGTGATTCATAGAGGGGAGAAAGATAGTGGGAGACCGGGTCACTAAAGACAAACACGTCATTTATATATGTTTGTCTGGATCCAGTCTTAGGGTATATATTTTGACTTCAAGCAAAGTTAAAACAAATAAAATTAAACAAAAATTCCTTTTCTGTGTTTTCTTTTAGGAGAAAGAAGCAACTAACAAGACACAGTAATAACACGGATTATTCAGTATGCGGTTTGCAGGGTATGTCTTGGAGCCAGTAAAAAGAGTCACCTTTAAATAAGCTACCTCTTAACATTTAGCATTGATGTTTACGATGATTTTCAAGCACTGCAAGATCCTCAGAGATCAAAACATGACTTAATTACTTCCTGTGTAACTCAAAATACACTTGATAGTAAGATTAGACAGTGGACTAGTATTTAAAAAGATACTCAATAAAAAGGATATTTTCCCTCCTAATCTTTAGTTAATCATAACGTCATAATGGTTTTAGGTAACAGTTGTAGTTTCATAAACACTTAAAAAGGGGTGTGTGTACAAAAAAAAGTACAAAAAAATTCTTTGATAGTAAGAGTGATTAGTCATTTCACTACAGGGTATTCTGTCGTTTTGAAGAGACCCTATAAGATTCTTTCCCATGAACTTGATAGTAGATTAAAAATTATTTCATAATGCCCTTTTGCTGGCACAGTTCTGGGCAGAGAAATGTCAAAGTGTGAATAGTGATTATCTCTGGGTGTCTGAGTCCCTGAAAAAGACTTTTCCCCTTATCTGTATATTCATTCATTACTTCTGCAGTTAACCAAAAATTTTAAAACTGATTAATTACATTAAAATTTAATTTAAACAAACTTAAATCTGAGTTATATGCCACTTTCCAGGAATACTTCTAAACTAAAGTGATAGATGAAAAAAACAAATATTATATAACTTGGGGGCAGCCTGAAGAAGTTTGTTTTGAAAACTAAAGTTGCATTTGTAAACTTATACAATAGAAACGTAGACTTGGGTAGAATTTTAAGAATAATTACTGCCCTTATATAATTAATTGAAGTTAAAGATTTAAAGATAGTTTTCTGCCCCCCTGGAGTTAGCTTACAGTTTCTATAGTTGAAAATTAAATATGCCTGAATTAAACTCCTTTTAGAGAACTACTGTCCAAAGGAAGCAATATCTTTCCAGTTGGAGTTTCTTGTTAATCTTGTCATTAAAATTATTAGCTCAGATGCCAAGGATAATATACTGTACAGAAGAAATTTCTTTTTCCCCCAATATTTGTTCATAGTACTGGTTTCTTATTTTAAAAATCTTAATAGAAACAGAATTAACAATTTAGTTTTGGTTTCTGAAATTAATTTCAGAAATAATATAAGTACTGTTCTTAGTAACAAAAATAACTGAAAATGTGAAACTACCTACTGGGAGCATTAAAAAGTCTCTACCGAAGGAATGAACATGCACTAATAAGAAAGAGATAGTCTTGGGAGATTAGCTGTATTCCTCATTGGATTTTGTTATTTAATGCTATTAAATTTTGGTCTGAGAAAATAATCGTGGGAGTTCAGTCAGTGTGATTTAAATTGACATCTTAATATGTATAATTTTATACATTTATTTGTTTTTCTGAGTCAGGATCATTTATAAGAACCTATTTCTATATTTAGGGTTTATATATTGTAAAGGTTGAGAATTTTAAATGCCATATGACATTGGTCTTTAAGACTTAAATAGTTTAAGAATGCATGTTTGTTTATTCTTGAAATACAAGCAGAGCATGGTGGATTGTCTGAGAGTGGAAAAACTGTAATAAAGATAAGCATAACTGACAAGTCTAAAGAGTATCAGTCAGGAACTAGCTATTAAACACCTACTGTGCCAGATACTGTTCCAGGCACTAGTGACACAAGAGCAAACAATTGCCTTGTAAACATTTTGGAAAAAAGTTGCATTTCAAAATTTAACAAAATTTTGATTACCTGTTACTATGTGAAACATTGTTCTGGATGTTAGAGGAGGGTAGAAGAAAAAAATAGAACCCTGGAGACCTCAAGAACCTTGCAGTTTCAGAATGGAGATGGCATGTATAAAAACCTATAGTTTTATTCCATGTGGGATGGAGGTGTCCCAAGAGGATACAGAGAGGGAAAGTAATTCTCACTGGGAGAGTAAGCAAAGGCTTCACTAAAGGAATTTTTTTTTTTTTTTTTTTTTTTTGTATTCATAGGAAATAGTGCCAGTCTTAGAATAATAAGAAAAGTTGGGTTTCTGTCCAAGTGTTTATTCTTTGTGTTTTCGCTTTCTTGTCAATTCTTGCCTTTTTTTTTTTAAAGACACTAATTGAAATTACTTTTGGAAAATGTTGTTTTTAAACATACCTTGTCAAGCTTGCCAGTTTTCTTATTTTTGACATCACCAGAAAATGTTTTAACAAACTTAATTGTTTTGCAGTTTGTAAAATTTAATATGGTATTTAAATTTTCAACTTTTATCATGTAAACTCTAAATATATAATTAGGTTATTATAAATGGCCCTCATTTTATATTTCAATGTATTTACTTCAAGCTTCTTTTAATTTTTTTTTAAATTAAGCTGTAAAAGGAAAAGTCACAGAAACTTGATTATTTTGTTTCTCCTCTTATTTTATAGATGTCCATGGCAACATTGAAAATGAATTCCTTATTTTCACCAGACATTCTTATATGAGAAGATCCATTTCGAACAGTCTAAATATTTTTTCTTCTGTCAGACCAGCATGGCAGGATTCAAGCGAGGATATGATGGAAAGATTGCTGGATTATACGATCTGGATAAAACCTTGGGTCGAGGTCACTTTGCAGTGGTTAAACTTGCCAGGCATGTCTTTACAGGTGAAAAAGTGGCAGTCAAAGTTATTGACAAGACAAAATTGGACACACTAGCTACTGGTCATCTTTTCCAAGAAGTGAGGTGCATGAAACTCGTACAGCACCCCAACATCGTTCGCCTCTATGAAGTTATTGACACCCAGACCAAACTATACCTTATCCTAGAACTTGGGGATGGAGGAGATATGTTCGATTACATCATGAAACACGAGGAAGGACTTAATGAAGACTTAGCCAAGAAGTACTTTGCTCAGATAGTTCATGCTATATCTTACTGCCATAAACTCCATGTGGTTCACAGAGACTTAAAACCAGAGAATGTGGTCTTTTTTGAAAAACAAGGTCTTGTAAAGTTGACAGACTTTGGTTTCAGCAACAAATTTCAACCAGGGAAGAAACTCACTACAAGCTGTGGATCTCTTGCATATTCTGCTCCAGAAATTCTGCTTGGTGATGAGTATGATGCACCCGCAGTAGGTAGGTTGCCTTCCAGTATTTGAATTCTACTGTTTTAGTGTAGTTGGTCAAATCAGTTGTTTATCTAAAAATAATTCTAAGAGAACTTCTATGAAATGTGTTGTAATTGACAGATTGGGTTTTATGAATGCCGTGCATATATCTCTAAAGCTGGCAATTAATTTATTTTACCCTTTAAGTGGCAAAATTTTAAAGTATGTTTGTCAGCACAAAGAAAAACAAGTAAGTTATCATTTAAGGTAATCTCTTACCTGCTTATTGTAATTTTTTTAAGGTCTGAATACTTTTACCAGCTTCTTAGAGTAGTCGTCTTCTTTCTATGAATACCGTTTAACAGTCATTGAGACCCATATTGGAAAGGTATTAGGAACATTACAGTGCAATGTAATGTGAAGAATTTGGGCATTGGAACCATTTATTAATTGTGACCTTGAACAGTGTGTACTTAACCTCTCTGCTTCATTTCTTCATCCCTAAAATAGAATTAGATCAGATACAGGTATTGTCCTTACACTTGTATGTGAATGGTAATTTGGCTGGGTATAGAAATACGTTTAAAACTTTGAAGATATTTTCCTGTCTTCTTTCTGCCTCTAAAGTTGCCAGTGCAGAGTTTGATGTGAGACTAATTTTATTTTCATTTCATTCATTCATTCTGTGAAGCATAGTTTAATACTTCTGAGAGTGCTCCCTTAAGTGGGTTTTCTTGTGTAGTCTTTTGTTTGATGCACTGATTTCTCATGGTGTGCTCATTTTGCCTAGGTGCTTGGGGATCGTTAGTTGTGTGTTTATCTGTTTTTGAGATTCCCCCATATCTGTCTGTGAGTCTGATGTCTGAGGATTGTAGTCTGCTTACAGTGAGTGCGGGAAAGGAGCAAGGTGTGGCCAATGGGATGTCCTGATGTCTGGTCTCACTAATCGACAGAGTGTCAGTACACCTCTGCCCCTAAGGCCCACAGCCAGTCCACCCTCCTCCATCAAATGTCTGCTTATTTATGCTTGGTGAGTTACTGGCTGAGAGGAGTTAATCCTGCTCTTGGCTGTCTTGGTGCAATTCCTTCCTGTTTCCAGTCTGTGCCTTCTAGAAAGAAATACCCCAGAAACTCCTGCCAGGTGGATTTAGGGGCTCTGGTTTCCTCTTTCAATCTGATCCTACCTGCTATCTACCTTTTCTGTCATATCTAGGGATCTGGGGAGAGAAGGGTGGCCAGATCCCCTCAGTGAGCTATTGATTCAGTTGTCTCTGTGGGCTTTCAGGAATGTATATGCCAGTGTAGCAGTGTACGTAGTAAAAAACTCATTATTGCTGCTTATATCAGGTTAGACCGTGGAGGGGCAGGCAGGGGAATGAATCTGCCTGCTGGGGTAAGGCACGTGCCATACCTTTTGCTCTGGAGAGATCAGGCTCTGCCTTGCTGCTTGCCTTGTGGGTAGCCTACTTGTAGTGACGCTCCAAGTGACTTCTGGGTGGGGGTGGAGGGGTTCCCAAAGTAGCTTTGGGAAAGAAAGAGCTTATTCTGTGCTGGAAAGCAAAATTAAAGCATGCTTTAAAGATTTCTTCCTTATAGAAACTCTAAAATGGGAAAACTCTTTCTTAGATCACAGATACAACATTTCAGTTGTAAAACCCTGACATTGTTTATGACTTTTTTTTTACTTCACTGAAATATTTAAGTCATTTTCAAGTTCAAATGAATTAAATTTAGTCTTGAGAATTTTGCCATCTCACTTGAGATTCAGAGGCTTCCTAGGACATTACAGATCTGGAACTGAGAACCCCAATATTACATGCTTCCTAGTTTATAGACAAACTATTTGAAAAATGAACTGTCCAGTCTCTGCATTAATTTACTGTTTGGTAAATTAATATGCAATAGATGTCATTGAAAGTTAAATTACTTACAGCATGGCTCCATATTAATGCAGTGCAAAGGCTAGGAATTAGATTCAGTGCATATAGTTTTTTGGGATATAAACAAACCATCTATGCATTCTCTACAATTTGCAGTTTAACTTTTAATGGAGATTATCCAATTATGAAAAGTGTCCCCATGCCTATGAATATGAAAAAACTTAGTTATTTTCTTCATAAACCTGTACTTTGCCCTACATTACAGTATTACTCTTTGCTGGCTCTCAGTAAACTAGGTATAGAGGGGAAAATCCTCAGCTTGATCAAGAGTGTCTACGAAAAACCTGTAGCTAACATACTTAATGGTGAAAGACTGAATGCTTTCCCCGTGAGCTCGGAAACATGGCAAGGATGTGTACTCACCACTCTATTCAAGATAGTACTGAAAGGCGTACAGATTAGAAAGGAAGAAATAAAACCATATCAACCTGCAGAAGACATGATTGCCTACAATGACAAATCTGAAGGTATCTACAGAAAAATTGCTAGAACCAATAATAAATTCAGCAAGATCACAGGATACAAGATTACATAAAAATCAATTGCATTTCGATATATTAACAGATGTGTGGCGATTGAAGTTTAAAACAATACTGTTTATAATCACAGCAAAGAAAATGTATGCATCTAATAAAACACACATAGCGAAAATAATTTATGCTGAGAATTGCAAAATGCTAATGAAGGAAATCAAAGAAGACCTAAATAGAGAGACAAACCGTGTTTGTGAATGGCAAGCAACATAATCCAGATGTCAGTTTTTCCCAAGTTGATCTGTAGATTTATGAAAAGCCCTGGAACATTTTTGTAGACATAGACGACATTATTCTAACATTTGTATGGAAAGGCCAGGAACCTAGAATAGCTAGAACAACTGTGAAAAAGAATAAGAAGAGGATAACTACTGCAGCCTCTCTGGGAAATGGCTTGGCAAGCTTATAAAACTAAATACTGGATGTACTGCTCTACAACCCTGATGCAGGGTTTATCCCAGAGAAATGAAGAACTGCACGCGGATGTTCAGGGCAGCTTTATGTGTAGCAGCCAAAACCTGCAAACAACCCAGGTGTCCTTCAGTGGCTGAATGGTTAGACTGGTTCCTCCTTGCTCTGGAGGACTATAGAGCAGTAAAAGGGAACAGACTGTTGATGCAATAGTTTAGGGTTATGCTGAGTGAAAAAAGCCAGTCTCAGAACCTTACATACTGTATAATTCCATTTACCGTACGTAACTCTCGAAATTATAGAATTATGATGAACAGACTGGTGGTTGCCAGGGGTTCAAGATGGTGGTGAGTGGTGTCGCTATAAAGAGTTAGCATGAAGGAGCCCCGTGGTGATGGAACACTTTTGTATGTGGTGGCAGTTACAGGAATCTACACATGTGACAAAATTGCATGGAAACTACACACACAAATGAGTGGTGAAATCTGAATAAGCTACGTGGACTTGACCAATGGCAGTTTCCTGGTTTCTGGATTGTGCTACAGCTGAGCAAGCTGTGGCTGCTGGGGGCACTGGGGGAAGCGCACGTGGGAGCTCCCTGGGTTTCTGTTGTTTGTTTTGGCAACTCCTGTAAATCTAATTGTTTCAAAATAAAAAGTTAAAAAATAATATTCATTGCCAGAAAGCCAAATAATTCACTGTAGATGTTCCTGAGATGTGTAGAGGTGATTTTTACTTTATTTTTAATAATAATGCCTGATTATGGTCTCGGAATGAAAGTTGCTATGATAGAAACACACTGGGTTTTTGCAGTGTTCAAATGCATACTAACAAACGTCAGTCTTATACTATATTTTTAAAAATAAGAACAATTTTAAAACCAGGTAATCAGCCAAAAATTACCCTACAGCCACTTAGGTGAGAGCATTTAGCCTTCACCATGTTAAAAGCATGTACTTATTTATTTTAAAGCAGTAGTTCTTTTCCTTAATGCCTTAAGATCTGATGAAGGCTATGGACACATTTTGAAATTGTGTCCTTAAGATATTAATAAATATCTTTAATTATTCCTTTCTTTGACCTAACTTATTGCAGGTGAAGAACATCTTAAAAACCAGTGAATTTAAAAATGACTACCTGGTCTACCAGAAAAGAATTGCCTTGTCTTGTAAAAAAGCAGATTAGTAAAACATAAGTTGAGACATTCTTGACTATTAATTTATATGCAACTTATGGTTTGTATGATACTTGAGTTTTTTGAAGTCTTGGCATGTTGAAGCCAAGAGTTGTGGTTAAACTAGAGCCACATTTAATGTACTTAAGGCAGTTGTTCCTTGCTTCTAGTCCTGTGATAAAATATCTCAACATATGCCCTCCTCTAAAAGAGTTCTAGAGAATTTAGCAAATGGGTGGCCACCAAAAGAACTTATTGTGGCATTATGTGTATACACATATGTTCAAATATTTAAATATTAAAACATTTTTTGAAGGATTACTCCTTCCTTTACAGATAGTACCTTGTTTCCCCGAAAATAAGCCCTAGCCGAACCATCAGTTCTAATGCGTCTTTTGGAGCAAAATGTAATATAAGACCTGGTCTTATTTTACTATAAGACTGGTATAATATAACATAATACTGGGCCTTATATAACATAACATAGTATAATATAAGACCGGGTCTTTCTTAATTTTTGCTCCAAAAGATGCATTAGAACTGATGGTCCGGCTAGGTCTTATTTTCAGGGAAACACGGTACTACCTAAGCCATAATACCTTTGTAGTAGAACTTTAAAATAGTCCAAAAGACATCCACAAATTGGAAAATTTCTCTTTGGTTTATATAAATCTGCTATTATAGTTTATGTCATGAATTGATAACTCCTTGCTTTTATTTCAGTTTATTCCAGAAAAGCTGTTAAGATACTTGCTTTCACGCTGCACCAAATCTGTGTACAGTTTTATTTCCCATCACAAGCTTACCATTTCTTAGAGAGAGAGATAATTTTCTTAGTAATGTTTCAGTGTTTCCTGACTTTGACCTTCTCTTCCCAGAGTTAGAACCTGGTTAAATTGTATATTACTTGCTCTTAGACTATTTGACATTTGGACATATGGGCCCTGATAGTTTCTAGATTAGCAGACCTTTTGCTTGTGTACAGCTTTAGGCCCGAGTGTGGAGTTTGAGATTATACATTTTTAAGGGTTGATTTGTGCCTTTTCTCTACCTACAGAAGAAAATTTGGTCTGCTTTAAAGTAGTAGTACCTTGTTGTATCTTAAAAGGTAAACATAAAACCTGCCTGCATGACATGTGCCCAGTAGAAGATGCATTGCACCGTGAGGTCCAGGCCTACTCACACATGTAGCTTTCAGTTGTTGAGAACTAAAAAAACATGTCCATAGAAATGTGGCACATGCCCTTCAAGATCCAGCTGCCAAGTGCAAGCAGGGTCACATACTCTGAAAGATACCTTTTACAAAGTATAATAACATCATTCATTTCGTCATATAATACCAAAGAAAAATGAAAATCCTCCCCTAAACTTTCTGAAGTTTTACATGCCTGTGAGAAATGACAGTTATTTCAGAAGTCACAATGAATCGATCTGGCATGAACCCTCTGTAAATAAAAGCACTTTATTCAGTATTTCGTATATTCATTCCTTATAATGTGAATGTTGTACAGTTAAGTATTTGGGAAGCAGGAAGCAGAGTTTCTGTGCCTTGAGTAAAATCTTTTGGGTTTTATAAATAAGATACTGTTGAATTTAATACTTGTAATAAAGATTCTTGAGCATGAAATGTTAGGGGTGGTGTAATCTATAGGTACCATAAAGATGGCTTTTGCAGGCTAACTCAATCATTGATTTTTCAGTAAGCGGCCTGAAAAATATGTTACAAATGATTTGTGTGTTTTTAATGTTTTCCCTACTGCATTTTTAGTTCTGGTGTTTATTGTTCTGATTGTGTTATAAGGCTCAGATTAAATGAAATATATGTTGACACTACTTTGAAAAGTATAATTTACTCTACCGCACTGGTGGTATGGTAAGATTTAAACTGGTGGTTCTCAATGCCCGGCCGTTTCACCTAAGGGAGATTTAAACAAACAAAAACAAACAAACCTTGCTGGGCCCTCCCCTAGAGATTCTGACTCAGGTAGTCTTGCGTGAGGCCAACACCGAAAAGCTCCCTTAAGTTCTGAGGCGCATCCAGCCTTGCCTACCACTGATTTAAACCCATAGAATCAAATGTCTTTGGTTCTTAGTGGTAACAGATTCCAACATTTTAATTCTAGTTTTCTTTAAAGAATAAGTGTTAGGGGGCAATTTTCTTAACCTCTTTGATTTCAAAAAGTGAACAAGAATGTGTATTTCTTCTTTTTTGATGTTGATAGTCGAGCTTAAATTCCCCCCCTCCCGCCCCCATTTAATGACACTCTGCTTATTCAGGGATAAGTAAGTGAAAAACAGTTTCCTTTGGAATTTTTCCTGATGCTGTTCCACTTCCTGGATCTTCAGGCTGGAAGTTCCTCGGGCGCCCTTGTCCCTGCCTCTCCTTTGAGGAGCCCAGAGACTGTCCTGTCTGCTTTCCTCCCACTGCCGTCCCCTGAGCGTCTGGTCAGGGTGTCCCTGGCCTCCTGCAGGGCCGAAGGGGCCTCACCCAGAATCCTTTCTTCATCTGGAAGATTCCTAGCACCTTTGCAGTTTTCTAAGGGCTCTTCCTACTGTTAACTCAGCAGGGTGTTTATTTTAAGTGGGCTTTAGTGCACATCTTACTGCTTTCCTCTAAAATGCTGTGTGGAAAGAAAGCTGTGCAGGGCTGATAATTGTGGGTCCTATTGGAACAAAAACCTGATGTCACTACTCATCTACTTTTCAAACTAGGGCCCAAGCTCTGAGTCTTTGGGTATCTCCACTGAGGAGGGAGAAATTTGTCTCTTAAAAGATAAGAGAAGGAAGGCATTTTAGAAGCATGGTTCCATTCCTTTGTTCCCAGCTGCCAAGGTTTTCAGATGTCAACAGGTCCAGATGAGAGGAGGCCCTCGGGCTTTGGGCCAGGGTGAGTCGGGAATTGCTAGAAGGGGAAGGGAATTCCACAGGCTGAGGTGAAGTCTCAGGTAACTACCACTCACATGCAAAATAATGCTTGTCAGTTCCTTTGGGTCTGTTCCTTTTAGTCTCTTCCTGTCACTTCTCTGCTCAGAACACTTTCAAGACTCCCGTTTCATCCAGAACCCAAACAAGAGCCCTCACAGAGGTCCGCGTGGCCCTCAGGGTTGGCTTCCCTGCTTCTCCCCGTTTCTTCCCGGACGTGGACCGCCCATGGAACTAGTTGCTCGCGCCGCCCCGACCAGCCACCCTGGCTCCTTGCTCTTAGTCACGTTCCCCACCCACTCCTGCCTCAGGTCCCTTCCGTCTGCCATCCCTCTGCCTACACTACTCCTGCCCGCGTGCCACCCTCTTGGCGAGGCCCCACTACTGCCTACTCCTGAACTTGATTCTTTTCTCTGGTCTTTACTTCCACTTGTGGAACGGGGACAGTAATAGTTCCTGCCTATAGGGTGGTTGTAGGGATTAGGTGGATGAATACACAGAAAATACTAAGCATCGCGCCAGCGGCAAAATCCGCCTTCCTAGGCAGCTGGAGTCTCGGCTCGTCCTCTTTCGGAGGCATCACAGGATGGCTTATGTTTCTGTGGTGCCCTGGCTGCCAGTCCACAGGGTGTTTAAGGATCACAGCCTGTTTTCCTTCTGAGGTGCTTTCTTCTGCTTTGGAAATTCATCCTCGGGAGAATTTCTGAAATGTTCTGAAACCTTGGCTGCCGTGGGAAAAGGGGCGGGAGTGCAGGCCCAGGACCTTTGCTCATATGTTTTTCTCCCACGCATTTTTAGTTGTCTTTAACTTTCAGAATGTTAGGTTGTTTGTATTTAGGGAATAGGTTAACTTCTAAAGTTGATACTTTTCTCTGTGTGTCTGTGTGTTTAATGTTAGATAAAAGAAAAATGAAAGCCCTGGTACTTGATAACTGGTTAGTTTCTTGGATCTTCCAAAAAGCTTTTCAGACCACCCCAACAGTAACTATTTTAATACAGAAATGCGTATAGAAACTGAAACCACTTCTGTTCACTTCAGGTTGTAGTATAGGAAACATTTAGGGAGTTGAAAACATCACCTCTGCTTGGGTATTTCTTTAAGCTTGTTTTTTTTTTGTGAGGGGTGGGGTGGAGAAACATAAACCTACTGAAGAGTTTGGTTCTCAAAACAAAAAAATCAGTCGTCGGAACCAAGTTGAACACAATAAATTTGGAATCCTGTTAGTCAGAGGACTCATATCTGCATGGACTCCGAATGGGCAAGTGAAGTTACTGTATTTTTAAGAACTGTGGAAGAATGTCTGCCGTGCATACCGGGCACCGAGCTTACCGACCATCGGTGCACACTCTGAGGTGGACCTGGCACCAGGCAGTGGCAGGTCTGTTCTGGGGAGACCCTGTCCCATCACGTCAGGAAGCTGCATGTAAGATCCTGGAGTTATTACCGTGACTCCCCGAATGGCAGCTTGGGAAACAATCACATTAACATGCAGAGTGTGGTTTACCTCTCTGTAGGCCGTGGCTTCTGGCAGTCGGATTGTCACGTGGTCATGTTGACTTTGGGGGAGAAAGGTGGAGGGCAGGCGCAGAACGGGGCACCACAC